>NC_090438.1:633711759-636211759 GCF_031143425.1 Pleurodeles waltl | reverse complement strand
CGTGCAAAAGACAGCTTATTTCCAGCACTCACTTAAGCAAACCTTAGAAGGCGCATTACTTACGCTCTACAAAGTAAGAGCTGGCTTCAATTTTCCAGACAATCTGACCTCGATGAGAGCCATTGACACCACGATTCTTGTAGTCAAGAAAATTTTCCGATTGGGCTTCATCTGTAAGAAAACAAAATAGTCCATTAAGACATCTATTTGCACTGATGTAGGAAATGTAAAGCTAACGTGATATAACTCAAATTCAGACCATGCGCGGCGCGAATTCTGATAAATAGTTGACACCTGACATAAACAGCCATAACACAGGTCAGGTATAGTCCGTGCGTGACACGTCTTCTAACAAATAATTGATTTGCTGCCATATGAGGTATATTTGTCATCATCTGCAGCAGTCACGTACCTATCCCTGGCATGAACAGCAAGGAGGCCATCATGGTTTATTCCGGGCCATTCCTTGCCGTGGGCTGAAAGAGATTCACATTTGCATTAAGTCAGAGTATGCTGTCGGAAAGGGAGTCATCTTTTTCGTGAATCTGTCAGGTTGAACCCTGCTGGGATATGAGAGATTGTGGAATAGTGAATAAAAAGCAAGTTCACACAGGCGAGGATTTCCATATTCGAAAAACTAGGGGGCATATTTATACTCCGTTTGCGCCGGAATTGCGTCGTTTTTTTTAAAAACGCAATTCCGACGCAAAACTAACTCCATATTTATACTTTGGCGTTAGACGTGTCTAGCGCCAAAGTCCATGGAGTTAGCGTCATTTTTTAGCGTGGACTTTGCGTTAATTATATGCAAGGTAGGCGTTCCCGTCTAAAAAATCGACTCCGAGGCATGTGCGTCGGATTTATACTCCCGGACAAAATTCACGCCTGGGAGTGGGCGGGTCAAAAAAAATGACGTACGGCCGCTTTTGCGCCGTTTTTTAGCACCTGCAAAAGGCAGGCGTTAAGGGACCTGTGGGCTCTGAAGGAGCCCAGAGGTGCCCTCCCATGCCCCCAGGGACACCCCCTGTCACCCTTGCCCACCCCAGGAGGACACCCAATGCTGGAGGGACCCATCCCAGGGACATTAAGGTAAGTTCAGGTAAGTTTAAAAAAAAAAAAAATTCGTGGCATAGGGGGGCCTGATTTGTGCCCCCCTACATGCCACTATTCCCAATGACCATGCCCAGGGGACAGAAGTCCCCTGGGCATGGCCATTGGGCAAGGGGGCATGACTCCTGTCTTTGCTAAGACAGGAGTCATTTCTATGGGGGTTGGGGGTGAAAAAAAATGGCGCAAATCGGGTTGAGATGAAAAAATTGCCTCAACCTGACTTGCCCGATTTCTTGACGCCCAAGCCCCATATACCCCTACGCCGGCGCTGCCTGGTGTACGTCGTTTTTTTTAACGCACACCAGACGGCGCCGGCGGCTAACGCCGGCTAACGTCATTCAATTCGCATGGCGCTTCAGAATGGCGTTAGCCGGCGCTAATTTTTTTGACGCAAAACTGCGTTAGCGCAGTTTTGCGTCAAAAAGTATAAATATGGGCCTAGGTGTTCTCTCCAAGCCATCCTTAAGTTTAAAATGGCCAACACAATCTGGGCTATGTAGGCAATAATGTAAACGAATCAACATTTTAAATATTGCTAATAGAAACTCGTGAACTGTAGGTTAATACTGTTGTTCTCATTAACCTGGAACGTGTTAGGGGGTGAGGTGGTTGTGGGTGAGGAACTTTCGCCCTAATGTACTAACGCTGGGGTCACAAAGCAGCATGTGTTTGGCACACTGACTGACTGTTTTGCAACCCAACCTTCATTTTGCGCTGCAACATTTTACACATTCTTTGCCTCTCAAATTTATTGAGATCTGCAGAATCCTGCCTTAATAATATCAATGACATAAACTTCTATTTTTTCAAATTTTACTGAACGCCTTTCAGTCCAGGCATGGAGGCCGACGTAGAACACCACATTCCCAATTGCACAATGTAGCCTCTATTCTTAAAAGTCACCAGCGACACATTTAGGAAGAAATGAATGGGAGGCTGTTAGGGTACTTGAGGGCACGATGCCTGCATCCATCATTCTCAGATTAGAAGGTATAAATCAAGAACAGCCTCGTCTATGCAAATCCATACTGTGTGTTGCAACTGCAGTTACAAACTATTGTCACATTCTACGTTGATTCAGAAGGAAGAATGGGGACACACTGGTCTGTCCTTTCCACATTCTGAAACAGAAAGAGTACTCTGGGACCACAAGCATTGTATTTTGTGGCCACCAAGACTGTAATTTTGCAAAGTGCAGGATTCGCAAACTCAGTTAAGTAATTTTCTATGAATCAGATATTTTCAAGGTCTGAAATGCAGTTTTTTGGTCTGTATTGCTGCAGGCACTGGTTGTGACCCCCATCTAACTAAACAACTTCTTCATGCACCTGTTCATTAAACTGTTCTGTTTGAGGTTCCACCATCTTCCTGTGCCTGCTTTCGATTTTAGCGTTAGACATTGACTGACTTGAGTACAAAAGTTGTTTCTAAATCCACCTTCCAATACCCCTCCAATAACCATATTGCTCATAACCACAAAGCTACTAGACCAATTGTCTTGAAAATAAATGGCACCACATCACAAGTGAATTATTGCAAATGGAAATCCTAAGAATAGAGATCAAACGTTCAAGATGTGTAGACTTTCAGGCTTAACATCTTGCAACCCCTTGCTGCTTCCTCAAGCCAATGCAGGAGACACGATGAGCCGAGGAGACACGAAGTGCCTAGGTTTGGATGGGGTCAGTAGTTAAAGCCGTATGCTACATTTTATTAGGAGGGCAAAGGTAAAAAAGTAATTGGCTAAAAATGAGGTTAGGGCCAACAGGATGAGAGGTAGATGGCTGGGAGAGGAAGGAGTAGACGTGTTAGGACAGGGAGAGGCAAGTATAAGCAAGACAGATGGCAGACACAAAAGTAAAGAAATGTTTGATGCTTGTAAAACTAAGTAGTTACATTATGTGGCAGGGGTTAAAAGAAAAAGAACAGTTGGAGAACGAAAAAAAAAAGCAGTGGAATTATCATAATAAATAAACTTATCTAGCATGCATCACAAATCATCTTGTGTCTAGATGTTCATTATTACTACCAGAAGCATGAGAGTTTCGGTGGACACACTGGGGCTGCACACAGATATCTGTAATGGATGCAGTAGTCCCCTAAGCTATCTTTCTTGAGAAATAGTAATTGAAGAAAGAGAAACAGATTGGCAAAGCAATTTTAACAAACAGCAAACATGCCAGTAGGACTTAACACTGGCTGAACAATATGCACCTGCTACATTACATTGGGATTCACACATATTTTTCTGTGAGAGTGTCTTATTTTTTCAGACTGCTGAAATCTAGGAGTAAGAGGATGGAAGAAGCACAATTTTAGGGAATGACAGCTAACCAATGGGACATTGTTGTATTGCGATAGGGAGAATGTGAGAAATTGGTTTATTAGTTGCGGTGAATTGAGGTCCACCACAATTAATAAAGGCCCTATCATGTAAGGTCCAGTGAAAGGTTACAATAAATTAAACCTGAGCTCAAAACATGGTAGATATGGCACAGGACAAACAGACTTAACTGAAGGAAATAGTGTAAAGCATTTAAATGTTTAGAAGTACCACAATAGGAAAAGATGGCAAGAACACAACACAATAAAAATCTCAGTCCAATTTATAAACATAGAGACTAATTTAATAAACAGAATGACCCAAAAAAACAAAAATTTAATAAAGGGAACCAGGAATATGAGTTTTGCAAGATTTAACTAAAAATAGCTTCAAAAAGCACTTAGCGCCAATGCGAGTCAACTGATCGCTGTAGACTGGGACCTAGGCATGATTTGAGGCTGACCATGATGGAGTGTCGGTTTGATCTGGTTGGAGGGTTTACCTTGGGACTTACTCTAAAAAATGGAAGTCAAAGTCCTTCAGTGGGGCCAGACAGGGGGTTGTACCCATGTAGGGATCCAAAATATCAAATAGGCATTGGATGAGGGCCTGGTGCAGCTGTTGGCAGTGGTGGAAAAATCTCAGTGTGGGAACATTTGAACTTCTCTCCAAAAGTAGCCTTCTCACCCGCCTGATACTTTTGGCATCATTGCCGGGACAGGATTTTCTCCCTTCAGACTTCATCTCTTTTTCAGAGCGGGGCATGGCTGCAGGCTGTGTCCGATGAGGACTTCAAAAGGTCGGGTACCTTCTTGTCAATGTCCAGCTGAAAAGGATTTGCTGCTGTAGAGAAGGTCTGAGCTAGGGGAAACCTGTTTCTTCAGCTTTGTGAGGTTGAGCTCCGGGCAGATGGGCTTGGAGATTTGACCCATTCACTTCAGGAAAAAGGCCCTACAACCACACAGGAGGCCTGCTAACTGACCCTTGGAGTCAATGTTATTGTCCTGTGTCCAAGTGGGAGCAGTTACAGCCATACAGACATCATCTCCAGTCTGACACAGCAGGTGAAGTCCTTCTTATGTTCTTCTGTGGGTCCAGGGTGTTCTGAGAAGGTGTCTTGGTGTACTAAATTTATGCCTGGCACTAGCTTTTGGGTATGGTGATTAAAGGACCTTCCCCAACCAATAGGGTAATCCTACCCATTTTACAGCAGTTCCCGTATGCCCTATTGCAGACAAACTCACATTGTCTCTCACTCACTAAATCCAAGATGGAAAAGACTTTCTCCCCTTGTGCAGTCTGTGTGTCCACCCAGATGTGCTCTTGAGCTCAAAAGCAGCTCTGTGGTCACTTCAAGCCAGTTCTGTGGCAGTCCCCCCCCCCTTAGTTTTATGCCCACCTTAGGACAAAGGAATGCCTAGGAGGACAAAGGAAAGGGCCTGTTCAGGTGTCACCAGACTTCTGCTTGTGATAGGAGGGTCCACTTTGAAATGATTTATTTTCTTGAGCATAGCCCAACTGGTCTTCTCAACAGGGGAACAAAAACACCTCACTGCACCCAGCCCATTGTCTCTCTTCTGGGAACAGGATCCACACCTTCCCTCCTGGGTGACAGTTGGCGTATTAAAGTAAAATAGAGACCTGGAGCCTCAGGCAGGGAAAAGGAAAGTTTCCAAAAATCCCTTTCCTTTAATATTTATCAAAATCAGGCTTCAAAATGAAGTTGGATTTTTAATAAATATAAAAAATATGTATGTTATCATTTTTCTAGCTGGTACTAGCCTGCAATAGCATAATCAATATTGAATATTGCTTATCTGTATTTCTAAATAGGCCAGTCAGCCTGCCTACTTTGAAAATAGCTTTTGGGTGGTAGGCACTGTAAACAAAATGCTATCTTTAAGTTTCTACATGTCTTACTATTAAATGCTACCCACCCTGACTTATGGGCTACAAGACCTACACGAGAGGGAGGTTTTCTCCTATCAAAAAGGGTCATTTTGACAGGTAAGGTAATAATCTTAAAATTGCAGCAGCCGGGCTATAGTTGTAGGCCTAGAGTCATGTAGTCCATGGGTGATACTGAACTTTCCATGTCATGGGTGTATTTTGGGACACTATAGAGTACGGCCTTATTGGAAAGTTAAATAGGCCAAATAGGAGTAAGTCAGTTTTGATTTGTTTTACAGGCAGAGCATATACTCTAGAGCCCAGTTAGTAGCTGTCCTGTGCACAGACTAAAAAAACAGTAGTATCAGTCTACAAAAAATGGTGTTCACCAGACAAAAAGAGGTGCTTTCTCACAAAGAATGACAAGGCATAATCATTATTGACTATGGAGTTGGCCAAGAAAAGTAGTTCTGAGAGAATACCTGACTTTTGGTCCGCAGCAGCAAATGATTCTCAACAGCAGCGAAGGAGTGTATTTTGGGACGGTAAAGGGTATTATTATTATTATTATTAAAGTGTACATTTGCTGAGAGAAAAAGTAATGAGAATAAAACCGAAAAACAGATTATATTTCAAATTTTAAAATGTACTTAACAATGTGGGAATAAGTATAAGTTCAATGTGCTTTTGAACACTGAAAAGCAGGAAATACATCAAAGATCAACCAGGAGGGAATTTCAAAGCTAAACCCCTTGCACCCACAAAGGTCTGCGACCACATCACAAGTGTTTAAACCTGCACTTCTGGGAAATAATGGTCAAAGTCCTTCAGTGGGGCCAGGCAGGGGGTTGTACCCATGTAGGGATCCAAAATATCAAATAGGCATTGGATGAGGGCCTGGTGCAGCTGCATGAGACCACCAGGCTAGAAAATAAACCTGGCCCAGTGTTAAAAAAAAACTTTGTGTGTCAGTTGGATTGCAGTTCCCCTCTCCCCTTTGTACCAGTGCCTGTGTAGTGTTTTTACCAATCATGACTGGTCCTGCCAGGCAAGGAAAGAAGTCGTGGAGAGAGGCATCGTGACCTGGATGCCAGTGTGGCCCAGCTGACCTTAATCAATCTATTATGATCAAGAATGAGGAATGCTGGGAATTGGTGGAACACAAGAGTAGACCCCACTAGGTACATTCTCAATAGCATCTGTTCAACATGGGACATTCAGCCTGTAATCTGTTGTCAATGATTACTATATGGGGAATGAGTCTCAAATAGATTCCTGGGGTGTAAGATGAGAGAGATGAGGAATACATAGCAGTAGCTCAGTGTTTGGACAGCTATTTAAGATTTGTGTTTCAGATCCACACTTGCAATAAATGAGGAGGCTATGGACAACTTCATGGCAGAACGTTATGCTTCGACATTGAGTCCCCAGGCTGGGGATCTATATGAGGGTTACATTTGTGTGGAGGGATTTACTGAAGCTACTTCCTAAACGAAAGGAGAGAAAACCCATGCACCAATGGCAGACCTTTTTAAGCGATTATCCAATAAAGTGGAGACATATACTGGGGCACTTTTATGGGGGCAAAATGGGAGGATGGCCTTTCACAGGAATTGTACATGGCCACGATGGGCTTATTCACAAACTAAGGAAACCCCCTAGAAGACTGTGTCCTTTATATGCACATTTTTCCCCCAATATTGAAATGAAATGGTTCTTGAAAGTTGCTGAGACACTAATCCATGTGGGCCAGTCTGCATTTCTGCCCAACAGATCTACAAGGCTGAACCTCTGTAGACTCCAATGCTGAGTGAAATATACATACCATATTAAGGAGCCTGTTTTTAGAATGTTGCAAGATACAGAAAAGGTCTTTGTCTTGGTCGAATGGTCTTTCAGTTTTGAAACAGATGGGTTTTGGTCCATTGTTTCTTTAATGAATCACACTCCTATATACCTGTTGTAGGGACTGGTAAGGTACTAGAATTGGTATTCTCTCTGAAACGGGCACAAGACAGGGTTGCCACCTCTATGCACTAATATGTGTCTTTGCACTTGAATCCTAGTTGTGCAGACATAGGAGAGAAGCACTACTAAAAGTAATTGAGAAGGGATTATAATTAGATGGCTACATCTATGCCTTCCTTGTTATTTTGCAGGTCATGATATGTTGATCCATGAACTCCTATATATTATTAGAAAAGTAAGCTGACATTTCAGTCTTAAAAAAAACTGGAGGAAATGCTGCTTGCTAATTGGAACTACCCCCCGATGTGGACTGTCCAATTGGAATTTGTTTATGAGGCATCCCATTTTTCTGTATTTTTATAACTGTGAACCGAGAGGTCTTTATGGAAGACGTTTGAAGCTGCTTCTGGATCTGTCAGGGAAGATGTAGTATACTGGAAAGGGTTTCTCTTTCCCAACTGGGTAAGACAGATTTGTTTAAGATGGTCACCCTTTCCAAATGTTCTGATTCTCAAGATCAATGAGGCAATTTGAAACTTGCTATAGGATATAGTGACACTTAGGATCTCACTATTACATCTGACAACAGGGTCTGTGATAGTGGGATTGCCCAACCTGGCTTTGGGAAGTATTATCGGGCATCCTATGTGGTGGGGCTGAAGGCTTAAACATTCGCCTTTCAGGGGGACCATTTCCTAATAGCAGATTGCCATGTCATAAAAGTACTTGGTTACCCCAGGCTAAATATGGAGGAAAAATACAGGCTTGATTCCAGGACATCACTAAAGTAGTAGTCCGGGACTCATGGTCTGTAAAAGTATGAGGAAGGAGCAGATGACCTTAGAGACACCACTATTAATCTTTTTAGGTGACTTTCACAATATCAATGAGTTCGATTAAAGGGACTGAATCACGATTTTCAGACTTTAAGTTCTATGGGATTTTGAAGATATGAAGACCTTTGCCAACATTTGTGAAGAATTATCATCAGCAGATTCACAGATTTTTAAGTAAGAGATGTTGTTCTAAAGAACAACTACAGACTGAATGACATACAAGATAAATCTACACTGAATGTTGTCTAATCACCTGATGAAGACAGCAATGCGATTCTAATAATTAAAAGCCCTAATGAATTGAGAGACAGACTGAATTTCTGCTGGGAGTGTCACTTATGCCATTTGGAAGAGGATCAATAGGATAAAGTGGAGGCCCCAAGGAAGAAGCAATTAGATTTTGGTTCCTGTACACTAATACATTCTACATTGTACATATTATACTAGGGTGAAAATTACAAAGTTTAACTCTAAAATTAACCAGCCAGATTGGATTACCTTTATTCAGGGCTTTGATGTCGTTTTGTTTCAGGAGACATGGGACACTCAGTCGATTGGCTTGATCGGTTTAAGTGCTTTACTGTTCCGGCCGCGCCCTCTCAGCATGGCCGCTCCTCAGGGGTTTGGTGGTTTGGGTGAGTGTCAAACTAGGGGGGGCACACAAGCTTTTTAGTAGTTTTCAAGCCATAGCACTAAAAACTGACATGAGTCTTTACTTTGTTAATTTCTATAATAAAGATTTTTTGAATATCCAAACTACTAAGTTTCCCCTGTTGTTTGATTTTGTTATAACACTGCAGGGCATCAATACTTCCTCTGTATTGGTTGTGACTTCAATGTGAAACCATTTAGTAAGCACAACACATACTGTTCCTTTAAACTTTCCCATGTTCTGACTGACCCAAAAAGCCAGGAATTGGAGGTTGACTTAGCGTCTTGTAACCCAGAGAATGCTATGGCTGTAGTGGGGATAAATGGTTAAATTGTACCTACTTTCAGGGGAAGTGGTCATCCCTCTCATTAGATTATATTTTCATCTCTCAAAATCTAGTGTCAATATTATTGCATGGCAAGGTAATTGATTCTGATTTTAGTGATCACAGTCCTCTGGAAGCAATCTTTTTAATTCAATGCAAGGATGGACTCAGGAAAGAGAAAGGAGCTCATGGAATTCAGCCATCATCGAATAATCTCAGTTTGGTGTGGAAGATGTGTAACCCAGCTCAATTCTTCAACCTGGATATTGTGGAGAATATGAAGCTGGTGAAAATGTGTCAATCATGACTGCTCAGTACCCAATCAAGCGCTCAGGCAGGCAGGCTCTGGCCCACAAACCTAGGGATGCCTTAGTAGAGGCTAAGGCACGGAAACACTACAAAGCAGCTACTGCCAGGCATTGGAAGGAAGTCTTGATGTCTTAATGGAATAGACTAGCTGAGGCAGCCTTCCTGAAGGACGGTCGATCTTTTTGGGCCTCCATCTTTGACTTGAAGTGCAAAAGTCAATTAGTGTCCCCAATCACTTGTCACATTACTAGTAGCACATTGAAGACTCACTTTGGTTGTGTTTATGCAGCCCCCTCCTTAGAAAAGGAGATTGCAATTGATTACTACAGTTAAAAAGCATTTCTGAGCTAGTGTAAATGAAGTAGAGGATGCGATAAACCAGAGGAATAGTGGTAAGGACTCTGGCCTCAAAGGGGTCCCAATCGACTTAATAAAATTTAATGTTGATTTCTGGGCTCTCCCAGTCACAAACATTTTCAATAACCTTGCTTATAACTGGTTCCCTGCTACTTTGAGTATCTGTATTATAGTACCATTATTTTTAAAAAGTGATTGGTCTCAACTGGGCAGCTATAGGCCCATTTCTTTGATTGACTCCACCCTTAAAATTTTAGGGAGGGTCATATACAACAGAATCAAAGTATGGGCCCAAGCTGAATAGGTTTTATATCCGTGCCAATATGGCTTTAGGAACAGCACAGGGACGGTCGAGCAATGCCTAAACTTGAATCTCATCTTTAGGAAATTCACTGTGCCAAACATGGTCCTTTATATCTAGCGTTCATGGATCTAGCCTCAGTGCTCAACTGTATCAACCGTTCTAGCTGTGAGATATACTTTTATCTCGGGGACTGGATGAAGTTTCAGTGCACTTCTTGGCCTTCCAACATAAAGACTTGAAGGCAAGACTTAGAATCAATTCTGAAGGTGAGGTTTCAGGTAATGTGGATGTTCTGTGGGCTGTGAGACAATGGTGCGTGTTAGCTCCCTTACTTTTCTTATTGTATATTAACAAACTTTGTCCTGTTTTATCCTCCATTATCCCATTCGTGCAGAAAATCAGTGGAAAGCTGTTGCCTACACTTTGTATGCGGATGACGCATTGCTCACGGGACGTACGCCTAGAGCCCTGCGCCTTCTGGTACTCGCTTATGGGGACTTCATGGCACAGTTGGACTTAAGAACCAGTTTTTCTAAGTCACACATTATGTCTGTGGCCTGAAGCACTGACAGTTAGCTGCTTTTTCTGTGGGCAACTATACCCTAAGTAGTACAAATTATTTTTCCTACCTTGGGGTTGTCTTTACAGACTCCCGGGCTCCTGGGTCCCTAATATCACTCAACAAAGGATTAAACTTACTAAAGCAATCGGTACCCTGTGTAGCCTCCTGCAACCGAAGGGTGACGGCTTGCTCACTCCACTTCTGAATATCTATAAATCACAGTGCTTCTCTGTCGCACTATATGGGGCTAGGATATGGGGCATAGTGAGTTGTGAGGTAATTCAGAGGGAGGAAAACCATTTCTTTAGGAGGCCATTTCTGTTGTGCCGTCTACTCCCAGCCTAACGTCACATGAATAAGTGGGCATGTTATATTGAGAAGATTGTACTAGAGTATGGCCTGCCTTGGTAAGGTGAGCAATATGGATAAATGAGGAGGCGGGCCTCTCTAGAGACATTATTTTGGATTGCCTTTCATGTGTGGAAGGGTTGCACATTACCTGGCTATCGTATAATAAATCAGAATTTGTTAAAATCAATTTGCAACAGGAAATAATATTGTTATTCATAAAATGTATGTTAAATTGGCCTTACAAAGTTGGCTGCATTTACAAAAAATGTGCAGGGAAATAAGCAAACCCACATTATTGTTTATAGGAATCTTCCCTTCTTTTATCCTCCTTCCGCCTATCTATTGTGAGCACAGGGCCACTGGGAGCTCTCATTATTATTATTCTGCTTTAGAGCAGACACTGTAAAATTGTTGCTATGCTTTCCACTAGGGTATGTGAAAAATCGCGAAGATACATATTTCCTGTGTGATGGTACATCTAGGCAAACTATGCAGCAGTTCATCTTTTTTTGTAAATTGTATGGTGCTTATAGGAAGCAATTTTTAATACCACTTTTAAGATCAAAATGTAGCAAGTATATGCATTTTAAATCTGCTTTTACTCTTTTATTGCAATTATTAGATGATGAGACCATTTTAAATGTGCGATCCTTTTTGTTAATGACTGTGCAAGCCCTGGGCACAATGTTATGCCAGATATCCTCTCATATCGTGCGGGTGGGAATGATATTTTATGATATGAATGTTATAAAATGTTGTTTTATTTGTGTATGGTGTTTACTTTATAACTTTGATGGGTGATTATTACCCGAATAAAGATAGTTTTTTTTTTTTTTTTTTTTTTTTTTTTACAAAGTTAAGTACTTTGCCAATTATGGTTGTTTTAGGTGTTGAAAAGCATCAGTCATTCTTTCATACTATTTGGCAGTACATTGGAGCTAGAGCATTCTGAACCTAAAATGGGAAATTACTTGTTTGATGTCCTGGGAAATATCATTGCTCTGAATGAGAAAACAGCATCCCTGCACCTGTGGGAACAACCTACCACAATATAATAAACTTAATTGCAACATCGGTTTGGTGGTTGGACGTGTGAAATTGCCCAGTGGTGAGGGAGTCGCTAAGTCGCAGCCATTTATAAATGATGCAGAAATATGAAAGGGTTCTTGCTGGCTGAAAGAACATTGTATATGAGCTGAGTCTTTCTTAGAAACTAAGGAAAAGTGTGGGGACCTAGAGACAAGGTTTCTGCTTTTATGTAATACCCTCTAGTAGTTTAGTAAACTAAACACACTACCATAAATGTCTCCTTTCTATTAATAACTGGCAATTTTAGGCAAACAGTTCTAAAAGCTGAAACACTAGCTTTCCCTTGTGACATCACCACTCAACTGTAAGAAGTAATTACACCTCAGTAGTTACCTCAGTTTGTTATTGCAGGTAACTAGTGATGTCAAAGCCAGACTATAAAAAAAAATACCGAAGGTGTTTAAACATTTATTGCAGAGGTACATGCATCCTGAAATATCGAATATAAAATAATCATCCAAATGCCTATATAAAAACACAAAACTTAAAAGTATGGATAATGTTACTCACAGTGTCCCTGTTCACTGCTGATTAGGGGTGTGCGAAATTATTTTTCAGCCAATTTTGAAGTTTAGTGAATCTCCCCATGGTTTTCGTTCATGTCCAATACAAAAAGCGTTTTCTGTACATTTTAGGATCAGTATCATGCTAAAAGGATTAGGGCAAGCAAAACACAATGTGCGGAGTGTGATTTGCATAAAATGCTTTCAGATTTTTTTTCCTGCAAGCAGGATCGAACTGAGACAGAAAATAGGTGCGGGAACGAAAATAAAATTGGCTGCCATTAGTGAATTATAAAGCTAAAATAGGTGCCTATGTGTGAAAATTGTGGCCGTTGTGTACTTTTAAAGACATTCTTTATAACTGTATTGCAATTTAAGACTATGTAGAATTGAGCTTGCTGCAGGCAATATTTTTAATATCAAAGCAATCAACATTAAAAAAGGCCCAGCAGACTATAAAAGAGGCCCACAAACAGAAACAAGACCGGCCCGCACAGTGACATGTCAGACCAGCCCACCCTGCACTGCCTGATTGCGTTTTAGGCCGGTTCGACCCTGTCTGCAAGTTTGTAGTTTGAGCTCCTTTCTACGCATGTTATTGCAGAGGAAAGAAACACAAAGATCATCACGACATCTGCATACTCTTGGAGGAGTAATACTGCCCCTGGGAAATATGCACGCCATGCGGTGTTGTATTTACTAGGTGCAGTGATATTGTAGTAGGACATAATTTTCCCCTATTCAAAGGTATGAAACCTGGAATCATGAGATCTTCCTCCACACAAATTATAGCGGAATTCATATACCTATAGGGGTTGTAATGATAGCCTAAATATTTTCTGTGACGTAAATCTCAGTTGAACACTCTTGGTGTTAAAAAAGGATTTATGCATAATGTTCACATTTTAATAACTATTTGAAATTAACAATAGGCAATCTCCTCTCTGCTACTTATTTGTACGACAATGCATTTGCATGAACTCACATAGTCCCATCTAATGATCACACCTCAATCCTATCATTCTAATCGACCACAAGGAAATTGGAGTATATCTATGGAAAGATTTCTTTAACAGCACAAAACTAATCCCATAACCAACAATAATCAATAACCACTGGATTAACCAAATACCTTGGGTTGCATAGTAGCGTAAAGTGCTTCAACAACTCGTCAGAGTTAGTAAGTGCAATATAATTAAAATTACAATACAATACAATATGTTGTACAGGGTTTGTAATGATGAGTTAATTGTTTTCTGCTAAATTAATCTCGGATGAACACTTTGTGTAGTTGTAAACAAGGTTTTGTGCAACAATTTTAAGTTTTATTAACTCTTTGAAATTAACGATGTGTAATTTCCTCTAGGCTGCATATTCATACTACAAACCATTTGCATTAACTCATATAAATCAATTTACGGTACAATACAATAACTTGTTACCATGACAAAGTTTGCAAAAAAAATAATCTTTGCACACTCCTACTGTTCAGAAGGGGACTAATCACTTTCTGCAATGTCTACTGCATGTGCATCCTTCTCTTAATTAAATATTTGTGGAAGGGAGAAATCATAAATGAGCAACTGCTCGGTTGCAAAAGAGGAACAGACCAAGTACAAATCTGGAGTTAAAACAGAGTTTAAGTAAAACGAAGAAGGAGTCAACTCAAGCAAATAGGCTTTTCTTTGCCATAAGTGATCCAAGACCAGAGAACAACCCTCATTGTGTGAAACAGTGTGTGTGATTTGGCAAAATGGGCTGTGCTAGTAGCAGTTACTGTGTCAATTTAAACATTTTATTGAAAATATATTGAGGAGGCATCTTATATAACTTTTGTACATAACGGCATGACATGCATACATTTTTCATAAAGCCGATTGTCAAGCATCATTTGCATATTAAACATTTTTTAATATAAATATCATGTATTAGCAGTTGCAAAATGTTACAAAATGTCTCCTACTCCTATTTCACACTATATCCACTTTGAGTTCTGTGCCAATCTTGCCAATGGAACCTTTGTCTAAAATATGCCACTGTTATTCGGTATGTACCATTTTTAAACACAGTGCAATGGAAAATAGTGTTACTGTCCAAATAGTAGGCTTACCTTCATTACTTGAAACCTGTAAAGTGCGTGTAGGCATACTGCAACAGTGCTGCATATGCATATGAACCGGTCCTACTACGGTATTTTGTCTTTGTGACCTGTCCAGGCATCAAATTCTAGCCATGTCATTATGTCATTGCTGCTATTGGGATTGTTTTGCTTGAGGGTGAAGCTGTTAACACTGCCTCAGTACCACTCTCCACACAATGCACACTCCACTTTCGAAGCTCTACACCCTTTATCCCCCATGCTTACACCATTTCATAAAGTGTCTTATTTGATCAGGCAATATTCATTATTATTCATATTCCAAAAGCATCTTGAGGGGAAATTGTATTTTTCAAGAGTTGAAGATTCTTCTATCTTTCCTAATTCTTCCAAATATTTTTCCTGTTGGACTGGGCTCGCTCAATTGACAGATCTGCTCAGTCCTGAGAGCTTTTATTTCTAATGCAAATATCGGTAATATTGTTCATTGTCCATAAGAAAAACTTGGGAACTGGATAAGAAGAGGTGGGCGGAACTCGTGTAATTTCAATCCACAGAACCCCATGGAGTTACTGAAAAACTCTGCGTTATTCCACAGAGTTCCACCAATGGGAGGAAATATGCACATCTCCCTGCTTACGATGTGAACTGTGCCACGTGGTGCACAAAATCGCACAGCCATTCAAGCTGATTTTGCTGCCACTCAAGTAGAAAATCTGTTTGAGAAGCAGCCCTCTGACTGTAACCACTATCAATCACCCATGTTACAAATTTGTTCTGTAAATCCTCCTAGTGACCTGAAGTCCCGCTAAGGGACATTTCTGGAGCCTGACAGGAAACAAATTCCTCAACACAGTGATTCATGGAATTTGGCTGGAACTCCGCGTTACTTGTCAAAAGTATTTCCATCTAAGAGTAAAGCTTATTTTGTTAACAAACGTGTTTGAATTCTAAAATATTTTGTGTATTTCCTCTTTTGTCTGCTTTCGAATTCACTCCACAGTGGGCAGATACTCAGCAAAGCTCCTGCATTTGGAATCAAATGTATTCCGCATCTAAAACATCTAATTTTGAATAACATCTTATGCAAAAAATCTTGCATGGAAGAGTGAGTGAATCTAGCTACAGTAAATTGGTTTATTCAGATATTTTAAGAGAAAACTAACATTAACCTAATAGGGTTATGTCTGATTCTGTTTCTAGCACCAAAGTCCAAATTTTGCCAGTGTGTTGTGAGGTGAATTTGATGGAAGAATCTAGTGTGAATCAGGATATTAAGGCCCATATTTATACTTTTTGACGCTAAACTGCGCTAACGCAGTTTAGCGTCAAAAAGTTTTGCGCCGGCTAACGCCATTCTGAAGCGCCATGCGGGCGCCGTATTTATTGAATGGCGTTAGCCGGCGCAAGCAGACCGGCGCTGCCTGGTGTGCGCGAGAAAAACCACGTACACCAGGCAGCGCCGGCGTAGGGGGAAAATGGCGCATGGGCGTCTTAAAATGGGGCAAGTCAGGTTAAGTCGAAAAAATCGTCGTAACCCGACTTGCGCCATTTATTTTCGACGCCCATCCCCCATCAACATGACTCCTATCATTGTAAAGATAGGAGTCATGCCCCCTTGCCCAATGGCCATGCCCAGGGGACTTCTGTCCCCTGGGCATGGTCATTGGGCATAGTGGCATGTAGGGGGGCACAAATCAGGCCCCCCTATGCCAAAAAAAATTATAAAAAAAAAAAAAAAAAAATACTTACCTGAATGTCCCTGGGGTGGGTCCCTCCAGCCTTGGGTGTCCTCCTGGGGTGGGCAAGGGTGGCAGGGGGGGTCCCTGGGGGCAGGGGAGGGCACTGTGGGCTCATTTTGAGCCCACTTGTCCCTTAACGCCATGCCTGACCCAGGCGTTAAAAAGCGGCGCAAATGCGCCGTTTTTAGCCACGCCCACTCCCGGGCGTCTCTTTTGCCCGGGAGTATAAATACCACGTAAAGGCCTGGGAGTCATTTTTTAGACGGGAACGCCTCCCTTGCATATCATTAACGCAAGGAAGGGGTTCACGCTAAAAAATGACGCACATTCCGGGAACTTTGGCGCTATTCGCCTCTAACGCCATAGTATAAATATGGCGTTAGTTGGCGTTAGTTTAGCGTAGAATTTGCGTCGAAAAAAACGACGCAAATTCGGCGCAACCAGAGTATAAATACGGCCCTAAATTCTTGCTCCTTAACTGAATTTTAGCAGCAGCACCTTCCCTTGCATTTAAACAAATGTCCGTGTGTATGTGGCTCTGACAGAAATGAAAACAACACCGCCAAGGAACTTATAGGAAGGGTGCTTATACATTTCCCATCTTTGCTCAAACGTTGACATTGACATTAATTAATTTAGTAGGTAATGTAATGTACAGCACTCAACATGCAGTTTCTACCTAATCCAGCCCCCCCCCGCTCCCTCCTACATTTACTACCAAGTAGTAAATTTAAATGTGTGAAGATCTCCACATAGAAAAGATATGAGAGTTGGCAGCTGGGATTTAAACTAATAGATTTGTGAATAGCATTTTGTAGTACTCTAATAGTACTGCTGTAGTAGCACTAAACATACTGCAAAATGTATTTCAAGGAGGAACACAATGTCATGCACATACTAAACACATACATAAAAATGCACATAGAAACATGTAAACACTCATATATATATATATATATATATATATATATATGGACCCACCATTACCACCATCTGAAAACATACGAATACATTATTATCTTCAGTCTCAAACCAGCATTCATTTTCATGGGCCAAAGGGTTGCTAATGTATTGTTCACAAATGCTTCCATTGTACCTCTGGCAGTCCCTCACTCTAGTGGCACCAATCTGGCAGATGCCGTCACTTCCTTTGCAGTCCATTTTTCACATGCATTATATGACTGATAGAGTGGGGCTTACACAGTGACCAATCTCAGTGTGACTTAGGTAAACTGACAATGTAGATAGATGATTATGTTGCAAGGACTGCAGGCTGTCACAGTGTGTGTCTGTAAGTGTGTCACCCTGACTTTGTTCTGGCTGTAGGTCACACAAAGGATACTGAGATGTGTAATGCTGTATTCTTTAATATAGATAGACCATCGAATTACGTACTGTGTGGGTTTTACTTCAGGGAACTATTCCACAGTACTGGGGAACTATCAGTAGCTGCTGAGCTACCAGTTGGAGATCCATGGCTCAGCCTTTCAAACCAGACTTGAAAGGATCAGGCCATAACTCTTGCTCTCATACATGACCCCATTTCAACATGAAAGTACGTGACCTCATGCATAAAACAAAAGAAAAGGCATGAGATTTGCAGTTATAAATTGTACTATTAATTCAGGCTTTATTTAGGCTAGAAGAGAACCCTCATTTGGACTTCAATGTGTAATGTAAACCTTAGGTCCTATATAAGCTTAAGTAACAGTTTTCAGCAAATGCTTTTATATTGATATGATAATACACAGTTATTTCAATGGTAGAAATAAACAGCAGAACTCCTACTTCAGATGTTAAGATCTGTAGCAATGTGTGGAATAAAATATTTCTGTGGCGCAACACCACACACTGGCCATTTTCAGAGTACAATAAATAGAGAGAGCAGCAACTACAGTACTTTAAAATGAATGTGTGAAGCAAAATCGGACCATCAATTATAAACAATTGCATCAATTTACATATATTTCTGCTGATGCACGAGGCAGTGCAGACACAGTAGATTACCTTTGTGTGTTGCATCAAATGTATTTCTCAGCCAGTGTATCTACAGTGATTGGCTTTTAAAGAGAAACAATACAATTTCACGTTATAAGCAAGAGGTTTGGGATGGAATATTTCCGATATTTACATACCTGGGTTTGTTTACATGACCAAATGAATTTGCTTGTTCTTAGGTGCTAGCTGGCCTGATATTCCGAGGCATGTGCTCATTTTACCTTTCCATACCTGTGAGTCAGTATGTTGTTTTTTCAGTCAATTCCCACTTTGTAACCAGTAAGAACTGCTATAGGCTCAGTGAAAATTTGCATTTTAAATATTATAGGCTCAATCTATTTCTGACAGTTATCATGTGAATGTGAAGTTATGAATGTGCCGTCCGAACCCCCTTTCAGGTTAAAGGGACCCAAACCAGAAAAGGACCACAATTCTGCAATCAGTTCTCCAGATAAGTTCTTTTAAATACCTCTCTAAAAATCCAACTAAAAAAATCCAACCCGCTTTCATTAAGCAGGAATTGCCAAAGCCAGTTGGTCTTGTATTGACTGCCAGCCTTTTAGCTTTCTTAATGTTTGTTTTAGTTTTCCATGGTCTTTAATAAAACTGTTTTGTAAGGGCTGACATGGCCTAAGCAATATTTCAAAAGGGCTAAAAGCAGAACTATCTTTGGTCTCAAAAAAGGGCACATTGACATAGTGTAGGGGGCTGGCCTGGCTTGTAGTGGGTATCAGAGGTACTTGCACCTTGTGCCAGGTCCAGTTATCCCTTATTAGTGTAGAAGAGGTGTTTCTAGCAGCTTAGACTGATAGAAGGTAGCTATGGCAAAGCAGCTTAGGCTGAACTAAGAGATATGTAAAGCTCCTACTATACCACTGGTGTCATATGCACAATATCTTAAGAAAACACAATACACAGATATGCTAAAAATAAAAGTACTTTATTTTTATGACAATATGCCAAAAGTATCTCAGTGAGTACCCTCAGTATGAGGATGAGAAATATACACAAGATATATGTATACAAACCAAAATTATGCAAGTAATAGCAAAAGGAGGTAATGCAAGCAATGTAAAGTTACAGTAGATTGCAAGAGGACCACATAGGTATAGGGGCAACACAAACCATATACTCCAAAAGTGGAATGCGAACCACGAATGGACCCCAAACCTATGTGAGCTTGTAGAGGGTCACTGGGACTGTAAGAAAACAGTGAGGGTTAGAAAAATAGCCAACCCCAAGACCCTGAAAGGTAGGTGTAAAGTGCACCTACTACCCCCAGAGAGCACAGAAGTCGTGATAGGGGGGTTCTGCAAGGAAAACCAGCACCAGCAATGCAAGAACAGTGGATTTCCGGACCTGAGTACCTGTAAGACAAGGGGGCCAAGTCCAAGAGTCGCAACAGTGTTGACAGTGGGCAGGAGCCCAGGAAATGCCAGCTGAGGGTGCAAGGAAGCTGCCACCTGTTGGAAGAAGCTTGGTGTTCTGCAAGAACAAAGAGGACTAGGAACTTTCCCTTTGGAAGATGGATGTCCCACGTCGTGAAGAAGCTTGCAGAGGTGTTCCCACGCTTAAAGACCACAAACAAGCCTTGCTAGCTGCAAGGGTCGCTGTTAAGGTTTTTGGATGCTGCTGTGGCCCAGGAGGGACCAGGATGTCGCCACTTGGATGAGGAGACAGAGGGGACGCCCAGCAAGTCAGGGAGCCTTCACAGAAGCAGGCAGCACCCGCAGAAGTACCTGAACAGGCACTTGGAAGAAGAGTGAACCGGAGTCCACGCGAAGTCACAAAAGGGAGTCCCACGACGCCGGAATACAACTCAGAAGGTTGTGCACTGCAGGTTAGAGTGTCGGGACCCAGGCTTGGCTGTGCACGAAGGAAATCCTGGAAGAGTGCACAGGAGCCGGAGCAGCTGCAAATCATGCGGTACCCAGCAATGCAGTCTAGCGTGGGGAGGCAAGGACTTACCTCCACCAAACTTGGACTGAAGAGTCACTGGACTGTGGGAGTCACTTGGACAGAGTTGCTGAGTTCCAGGGACCCCGCTCATCGTGCTGAGAGGGGACCCAGAGGACCGGTGATGTAGTCTTTTGTTGCCTGCAGTTGCAGGGGGAAGATTCCGTCGACCCACAGGAGATTTCTTTAGAGCTCCTGGTGCAGAAAGGAGGCAGGCTACCCCCAGAGCATGCACCACCTGGAATCAGTTGAGAAAGCTGGCAGGATAAGCGATACAAGGTTGCTAGTAGTCATCTTACTACTTTGTTGCGGTTTTGCAGGAATCCTGAGCAGTCAGCGGTCGATCCTTTGGCAGAAGGTGAAGAGGGAGATGCAGAGGAACTCTGGTGAGCCCTTGCATTCGTTATCTGGTGAGATCCCCAAAGCAGAGACCCTAAATAGCCAGAAAAGGAGGATTGGCTACTAAGAGAGTTAAGAGCCTATCAGAAGGAGCCTCTGACGTCACCTGCTGGCACTGGCCACTCAGAGCAGTCCAGTGTGCCACAAACACCTCTGTTTCCAAGATAGCAGAGGTCTGGGACACACTGGAGGAGCTCTGGGCACCTCCCCTGGGAGGTGCAGGTCAGGGGAGTGGTCACTCCCCTTTCCTTTGTCCAGTTTCGCGCCAGAACAGGGCTGGGGGATCCCTGAACCGGTGTAGACTGGCTTATGCAGAGATGGGCACCATCTGTGCCCATCAAAGCATTTCCAGAGGCTGGGGGAGGCTACTCCTCCCCAGCCTTCACACCTATTTCGAAAGGGAGAGGGTGTCACACCCTCTCTCAGAGGAAATCCTTTGTTCTGCCTTCCTGGGCCAGGGCTGCCTGGACCCCAGGAGGGCAGAAACCTGTCTGAGGGGTTGGCAGCAGCAGTAGCTGCAGTGGAGACCCCGGACAGGCAGCTTGGCAGTATCCGGGTTCTGTGCTAGAGACCTGGGGGATCATGGAATTGTCCCCCCAATGCCAGAATGGCATTGGGGGGGCAATTCCATGATCTTAGACATGTTACATGGCCATGTTCGGAGTTACCATTGTGACGCTGTACATAGGTAGTGACCTACGTACAGTGCACGCATGTAATGATGTCCCCGCACTCACAAAGTCTGGGGAATTTGCCCTGAACGATGTGGGGGCACCTTGGCTAGTGCCAGGGTGCCCTCACACTAAGTAACTTTGCACCCAACCTTCACCAGGTGAAGGTTAGACATATAGGTGACTTATAAGTTACTTAAGTGCAGTGGTAAATGGCTGTGAAATAATGTGGAGGTTATTTCACTCAGGCTGCACTGGCAGGCCTGTGTAAGAATTGTCAGAGCTCCCTATGGGTGACAAAAGAAATGCTGCAGCCCATAGGGATCTCCTGGAACCCCAATACCCTGGGTACCTCAGTACCATATACTAGGGAATTATATGGGTGTACCAGTATGCCAATGTGAATTGGTAAATTTAGTCACTAGCCTGTTAGTGACAAATTTGGAAAGCAGAGAGAGCATAACCACTGAGGTTCTGGTTAGCAGAGCCTCAGTGAGACAGTTAGGCATCACACAGGGAACACATACATATAGGCCACAAACTTATGAGCACTGGGGTCCTGGCTAGCAGGGTCCCAGTGACACATAACAACCACACTTACAACATAGGGTTCTCACTATGAGCACTGGGACCTGGCTAGCAGGATCCCAGTGAGACAGTGAAAACACCCTGACATATACTCACAAACAGGCCAAAAGTGGGGGTAACAAGGCTAGAAAGAGGCTACTTTCTCACACATAGTAGTTCCTGACAGTGAAGAGAACGTCTTTGAATGAGGAAGTGCTCCTTATGGAAGAGCAGAATGCCACCATTCACAGTGAAGTTAGCCAATGGATTGCGAGGGCTGACCTTTTGCTCCATGCTGTTTGGTTTAGTGGGTGGAAGAAAATTGTGAATGAAACAACACACCAGTGAATGAAGAGGACTGGCTAAAAGCCCCTCGCTAAGTACATCACGTATTTATATACCTTCAGTGGCAAAATTCAGACCTAATTGAATCTGGAAAACATTCTGACTAACCAGCTGGCCTTTTACAGTGCTCATTGCAAGCAGTACATACTCTTGGCTAATTAGTGAACTCTTCTTACTTAAACAATGTCACATGCACACTGCATGCGGTGCCATTCAATATTCACGTCTGTACATAAACAAGCAGCATACAGCTTTCATTACCTCTAAGATTTCATACTAATGTAATGTAAACATGAGGTACCCCTACACTCATGCAATCACATGCACATGGCTTGCAACATTCACATTTTGCGGCGTGCTTTAATTAATCACTAATCTCCCAAAAGGGAAAGGAGGTGCTGCGCTTCTATCCATAAGTGGTGCAAAACTGAGCCATAAAGAACACTATTATAGGTTTGTGAGAGTGGTGAAGAAGGAACATAAACTTCATATTTGCAGATAACCCACATATGTAATCGAGCCTAGCTGGGTCACTGGGACAATAACACGTTGCAGCAAATCCATCCTGTTACATTATTATGTGTACAACTGGTCACAGCCCAGAAAATGTAACAACAAATCTGTAAGAATGAGTGACTAAAAATAATTCGAAATTTGTGGTCCAGGAAAAAAAGAATAATAATGAAAACATAGGGCACAAGTAAGAATAATTTGAGGACAATGTGGAAGAAAATCCCCTTACTGCTTTAAACCATCCATTATTCTACTTTAAGACCATTTGAACAGATCTGCTTAAAAAACATGACTTTGATCTTTTTGTTGACAGGAAGGACACAAATAAACGGATGATGCAATGCCCTGTTCCTTAGGTTTCTGCATGGTCATGCTGTACACTTAATCTCCCAGGGGGACATGGGAAAAGGCTTCATTTCATGAAGGTTGCCGCAAGCCAGCGCTGCTCACTTTCAATGCTTTACCTGGCTTCCTTTTTCGACATTTTCCAGTTGGCAAGTCGGCAAATTCCTCCTTCCCCTTTAAAGTTAGATTTAAGAATAGAACTTGACCTTTACAAATCAATGCGTGGTCTGTTTTGAGCTATATTTAAACCAAGAAAACAACATAGCTTTCAGAAAATCTCTCTCCCTTTCTCTGGTTTTCCCCTTTCTTCCTTTCTCCTTCTCATGTAAAGGTCAGGGATCACTTAATCATTGTGGTCAAAACGTCTATGTGCCTCATTAACAGAGTCTCATTATCCCCCTATTGGCTAATAGTTTGGCCTCCCTAAGCTCTCTATATCCCGGGTACAGGTAAATCCGAGGGACAGATTTACCGAGGCTTACTCCGGAGCTCTCGTAACGTGGCTCTAAGTGACTTGTAAATTAGCATTTGAGAAAGGTGTATATAAATTATATCACTAAGAGACAGATTTATGCCGGCCTTGCGCCGTTCCAATGTCATATTAAGGTCATTTTTTTATGCTAATGTGGCATTGGAAGGAGAAAAGTGCTGCGCCATATTTACAAAGTGGCACAATCCTTAAAATAATTGCATTGCACCACTATGTTACCCCTTGACCCACATTATGCCTGTGCTAGGCATAATGTATGCAAGGGGAGAGTTCCCACCCTAAGGGGGCTGTAAAAAAGATTCCTTTGCGCCATTTTTATTGGATATTTTTTAACGCCTGCTAAGTGCAGCTGTTGGCGCATCACACCTTAATAAGTAAACTTACAAGGGGACGCGAATAGGTCAATGAACCTTTTGACTCGTATTAAGAAGTTCTTACCATAGCTCCAGTACATAATCAATAATCAATACACAATGATCGGCCATCATTAGTAATCAGTAAAATCAATAATCAATGGAGTCAGTAAATGTCACACACCATGACCTTTCAGCCATGAACAACCACACTTTTATTAAAGGTTTAGTAAGTTTATTTCCCTTATATTAACAATACTAAAGTCAGGTAGATTAATGTCACAATCAAATGAAACACATATATGAATAATACTGGTTGTCCAAAGTGGCGGAAGAAACGCAATCTAATCAAAGCTTGAACCATAACACATTCTAGAGCGACAGTGCAAATCAATAATAGAGTCAGTTGCGACAAATTTATGATGTACATGGAATTCAGAAAGGTAACTCATCAATCATTAGTCCCTGTAATTGTCAATCATTTGTGAATGCCCTTAACTAACGTCAGATTAGCATCAGTATGTTGGGCTACATGCAAAACAATTTAGAACACAAATTTAAAATAACATCTAGCTACGGATCTGTCAAAACAGTGCAGTTGGTACCTAGAAAGAAAAACCATAAAATGCATAACAATCATGTATCATAATATCTACCTATCCACGGTATGGGTCAGCAAAGCAGAATCAATCTTCGTCCTCAGGTCATCAGTCGATCAGCAAAGCATCAGGCTGTCAGTCAGAGAGTATGAGCCCAATGATCGAATTAATCTTGAACCTTTCCTCTATAGTCTCTGCATCCCAAATCTCAAATTCTCGAATCTCTAGTCTCTCTCTAGTCTCTCTCCTAAAGTGTATCTGTCTAATTCTCCTCTGTCGCGTTGTTATATCAGAGTCACCTAAACTACCCCCTAATTCCCTATTGGTCAGTTAATCGTACATTTATACTTTACCCAATAATATTTCTACACCAAATCTACAAATTCTAATATTTCTCTATTCACATGCAGTTGATTGGTCCACTTTACGATGTCCTCATCATTCGGCTCGTCAGGTAACAATATTGTTGCATCTTCAGCTCCAGTCAGTGTCTTCATTGTTCTCGTCCTGGGAAAGTACATCTCACACACACTACACACAAGTTGTTGCACTAGTGGGAACATCATCTCCTTGCAGTTGGTTCTCACGAAAAGCTTCTGTTAAGCACTTTTAACAAGACAATGGACATTTCACAGTTTAATTTACTCGGTCAGCATTTTTATTAAACGCTAAGAAATACAGCTTCTGCATGAGGCCTGGCATGACTAGGCCAAGACACTTGCTAAGTTAAGGCCTACTATTAATAAAGCTAGAGCACACTTCATAACCCTTAATATGATATATTACTACATTAGTGTAATACATTTCAATATTTCATAAGTATGAATCATCAATTAGTACATTTTGTGAACACTGGTGGCCATTCTTCGAGGTCACATTTTCAAACGTGTGCATTATTTTTCTACGTTATTCATTTTCTACATAAACTCATTATTCAAAATACATGACACTCATTAATAAATTTCTAATTAAATCCCCTGCGCTAGCAATCCCTCCTCTGATGACTAAATGTGTCATCACACTAATTTCCACCCACAAATGTTTACAATTCGATTTCTTCCAAATTTTGTCTTCTCCTTGAATCTTCCCTGTAAAATATTTCCCTTTTTTTCTTCCCTCCTCTGATTATTCTTAGACCTTTTCAATGTAATTCTTTTACATAATTTACACAATCCCCATATCCCAATTAGACAAACCGCGACAATTAATATTCCCTGTAATATTTTCAATAGCACCCCATTCCAGGTGTTGCTGAGCCAATTGCTAACTTTTTCCCATACGCTTGATTCTTTCAATTCCTTTAATTTAGCACTTGCATTAGTCAGGTTAGTAAATAAGGGCCAGATGTAGGTACAAAAAAATTAGCAAATTGCGTGTCGCTAATAGAAATGCAGGTACAATGTCAGTGTACAATTTGCGACTCGCACCCGGAGTCGCAACGCATATAGCGAGTCCGCTGTTTGCGAGGTCGCTTTTTGCAACCGCGCAAAAAACGAACTCGCAAATTGCGAGTGGGTGTCGCAAATTGCGAGTACCATGTAAATTGATTGCAGGTGCTGCAGAACACTCCAGAAACCACTCCAGAACACTCTGGAAACACTTCCTGGCACATGATGATGACATCACAGCCAGGAAGTTTACAAATATACCTGGGAGGAGGGAGGACCACACCCATTTTAAACTGCTGAACTGCAAACAGGAGGAACAGCAGCTACAATGGAAGAAACTCCTAGAAAAAGAAAACTAAAATTCTCAGAGAAGGAGCTGGAGGTGCTGACAGACGAATGCTGTCAGCACTATGATGAACTATTCGGAAAGGCAGCCCTCAATGTGCCAGAAGCCACCAAAAAACAACTCTGGCAGGAGATCCAAGAAAAAATTAACTCCCTGGGGGTGAGCCACAGGAGTGTGGAAGAGATTAAAAAACGGTGGTATGACCTCCGCTCCCGGACCAAGGAGAGGGTGGCTGAAAGGCTCCGGGAGATGAGAGGCACTGGAGGGGGACCCTCATCTGTACCACCACCCACACCCCTGGAAGAAAGGGTGGAGGAGACCCTTGAGCAGGAGGCAGTGTCAGGATTTGGAGATCTGGACACCTCTGAGCCCACTACATCAACCGGTGAGTACCATGTGATATGCCTGTACCCATATCAATGCCATACCCCCACCCACCATGTACACAGGGGCATGCTCAACCAAGATAGCTCCATTTCAGGGTAGCAAACACCAGAATGATGCATTATGGGAAATGTAGTCAAGTAGGCAGTTCATAGGCAATTGTTTATTAGGAAGTGTGCAACAGATAGTAGACACTGACAGTCTGTTCCCCATGCCCCACAGGTCTCCCACAAGACACAACCACAACCCACAGCAGCCAGCCCCATGATGACAGCACAGGAGCTGCCACCACTCCCACCTGCACGACCAACACCATCCCTGTGATGTCCACACCTGCTGCAACTGTGTTTCAGGAGGCTGCGCCAGCAACAGGCAGGAGTGGCACAGTAGAGCACACAGGTCAGCCACCGCTGCGCAGGCGACGCAGGTACAGGAGAGCAGGGCTGCAGGCTGCGTCCGGCCGTCCATCAACCACCAACAGCGAGGCACAGCTGCTCCATGGTCAGCGCCTGCAAAACAATATATTAGGGCGGATTAGTGGTGTGCTGCACCGCTTTGTTAGAAACAACGAGGCCAGCATGCAGCAGCTAAATTCCAGAATATACGTTATTGCCACAAACACTGGGGACCTAGCCCTGTCCATAAGGGATCTGGTGGCAGGACTACTGGCACAGGGCGAGGGTGGCCGGCGCAGGGACCGCCAGCTGCTACAGAGGCTTGATAGGATGGCCACATCAATTGACAGCCTGGCTGTGAACACCACTGGCCTGTCGAGAAGGACAGTTGGCCTCCAAGTCGAAATGGGCCATTTTGCAGGAGATGTGGCTAGGGGCCTGGGCAGGATCACACACGTTATTGACTTAATGGAGGCACGGCATCTGTCCAGGGGCACAGGGGACACACCCCAGGACAGCGAGGAGGGCTCTACAGTGAGCAGTGTCTCTGCCAGTGACACTAGGGTGCTCCGGAGTGGGAGTACCAGGCAGAGTACTGCAGAACCACCAGGGACCAGCCAGGCTGGCGGGGGCTGCTGTAGGACATAGACATAACCCGGTCCCTGATGATATGGCACATGACAGCAATATGCCCCATCCATGGTTTGCATTGAGAAGACCATGAACAGTTAGTTATTGTAAATAGTTGTATTTCTGCACATATTAAATAGTTTTTTTGTTCCACTTAACAAATTGAGTTTTTGGTCAATAGGTGAGTATGGTTGGAGTTGACACGTACCTTCCAAAGTATTGGGTTGCGATGTGTTCCCGTCTCAGTCTGCCTTGATTAGCTAGACTCCGATCCCCATGATGGTGATGTGGTTGCCCTTGCTCTTCATCCTCAGGATCTGGGTCTGCAGGGGTGAGTGGTAGCCCACGTCGGGTGGCAATATTGTGCAGGATGGCGCATGCGACAACAATTTTGAATGCTGTAATGGGGGTATACTGTAGGGCACCTCCACTGCGGTGGAGGCATCTGAATCTTGCTTTCAGTAATCCGAAGGTGCGTTCAATAAGGTTCCTGGTCCTCTTATGTGCACTGTTGTATCGCCTCTCTGATTCATTGCTGGGTGTTAAGAACGGAGTCATTATCCATGGCCGTAGAGCATATGCACTGTCACCTGTTGGGCACAAACATTACACTGTTAGAAAGTCCTGGTTGGTGTGCACAGTGACCTGTGTGTATGCCTGCAAGGTGTATGCAGCTCTACCTAGGAGGTATCCGTCTCCAAACTCCCCACGTTCCAGGCGTTGGTGTATCCCACTGTGCCTAAATATGTAGGAGTCATGGGTACTGCCTGGAAATTTTGCAACAATGTCAGTGATAACATAATGTGCGTCACAAACAACCTGAATATTGAGTGAGTGGGTACACTTTCTGTTGCAGAACAGATGTTCCAGGTTTGCAGGGGGGCATATTTGGATATGTGTCCCATCTACACATCCTATGACATGGGGAAAGTTGGCAATCCGGTAAAAGTCCAGCTTGGTGCTGTTAATTTCTGCCTCATTCCTGGGTAGGTATATGAAGTGAGACATGTGTGTGAGTATGGCATCTAGGAAGGCCCTGAGGAACCTTGACACTGCACTTTGGGATACCCCACCTGCCACAGCAATGACCCCCCTGATAGCTCCCTGAAGCCAAGAGGTGCAGTGAGCATAGCACTTGCACATGCGTAGGGATGGCGCAGCCGCGCAGAGTCTGGTGTTCTAGCTGTGGTTTTAGTAATTCAATTAATTCTAGTATGGCTGCGCTGCTAAGGTGGTATTTGTCGTATATCTCTTCCTCAGTTTGCTGAAAAAGAGTCTGCCTTGTTCTATAAATCTTCTCCTGTCTCTGGCTCCTCCTCCTCCTCTGCTGGGCTGCGTGGACTCTCCTCCTCACTGCTATCAGGTATATCTCCGCCATCTTGAGTAACCCAGATGCCTTCTGGGTCTCCTTTTATACTTTGGTAATGGTTACCACCTGCTCTGAGTTAGTGGTAAATGGGACATGCAAACTGGGCTTTTTGCGACTAGTCGCAATTTGCGAGTTGCAATTGCATATGGTTTGCGACTCGCAAATTGCAACTTGCTATTTGCGGGTCGCAAAATGGGGTCGCACATTTTGAGAGTCGGTAACGGCTCGCATCGCTTTTTGCGAGTCGGAAATGGGATTATTGCATCCCATTTCCGATTTTGCACAGTCGCAAATAGCGATTCGGGCCATTTGCGACTCGCAAAACTTTGCTACATCTGGCCCTAAGTCTTTTATCTCTTTACTATTATCAGGGATGAACAACAATGTCTAGAGTTAATCATTCTACAAAATCCGCCATCCTTCGCTAAAAGAATGTCTAAAGCAAGACGATTTCAAAGAGTCATAGCTCTCGCCGCAGCTAATGCAGTATCTATCAGGAGTATAGCCCATGAAAAATTTGTCAGCATGTTATCCGCAATAGTAGACAACTTTCGAATCTTAATCAAATTCAGGATGACTCCCACTGACGGAATCACCACACCAAACATATCTCCCTCTATTGCAGAAGAGGATTCCCTCCTCTGTCTCTTATGATGTAACTCAGTCACTTTCGGAAACTTTTTCAAATTCTCCATCTGATAAATCTTTGGGAAAGCTATCCCTTAATAACATGTCCCATACCATCCTTTTGGAAGACGGTAATAAGCATTAAGTCCACAAATATAATAAATCCCTGGAATTGCAGGGTCCTGCCCATTCAACATAAATGTCCATTTACTCTGAAACAAAAACACATGCCTGCATTCACTCGTACCCACAAATAAAGTGTCAGTTCGCGATTTAGGCGTATATGTACAAAGTTTCCCTAAATGTAGTGCATCTAAATCTAATTTCCCTTGTATTTTAATTGCACTAAAAGCATAATCATTATTGTAACTCCTTTTCTCTAACCCTTTTTCTAATTCCTCCTTTAATGCCTTTCTCCTGTCATCAGTGTGATCTAAAAAGCTCTTCTCTAAAGGGGTAAGCAAGCATGTCACGTTATACTTATGTGCATATACTATACCAAACGACAATGTAGGTTCAAAGAATCCTCTACTCTAACTAATACTATATCAATATCCTTAGCTATTTCACTCAACTATCTAATGATACGAACAAACAAAAACACAACATCATGATTGGCGATTGGAGTAAAAGTACTAAATATACTCCTGGTTATAAAATCATGTTAGTAACAAACTACAACTTATCCCATATGTGAGCGGCAAGCTATTATAGGTGAATCCTTCCTCGACTGATGAAGGAATCTGCGTGCACACAAAACAATTATTCGCAGACATTGTTTCAACATACTCACTCAATAAGCGATAGAAAACATTAGAAGAAAGTTCAGCCTGTGCATTAATATAATCATGCAAATATTTCTAGTCTAACTTAAACCTCTCTAATGCCGTTAGTGCAGTAGTCATCTCAAAAGCAGAAGTATGGTTGGCTCCTTTCACATCAAGAAAAAACATCCCCACAATCAACACCATAAAAATATCCCACACATAATTGCCAAACCAATGCTCATATATTTACAGCGCTTAGCCTCTCTACCCTGTTTATCAAAGTCAGCCATGATCTGTAAGGAATCAGAAAGCAGAAGGAATTTTAGAAAAACGTGCAGCAAAAATCAAAAATAGACAACTCTTCTTTCAGCAGTTCAGTTTCACTTCCAGGAACCCTTTTCCCTTGTCAAAATCGGTTAGCAGCTTTGTCAAAATCAGGTTTCAAAAGTCAAATCAGGTTATCAATGTCTACTCCGGTTACTTTCAACAGTCTGTTTCTCAAAAATATTTTCTCTCAAATTGCTTAAACGGTTCAGTTCATCAATCTTCTTCGCGTTACCTCAAAATATTGACTTGGAACTTCTCTATCAAAGCAAAAAGACATAAACTCTTGTTGCCATTCGTTTGTAGTTGCATACGCCCATTCAGGACCTGCGTATCTTCGACTTTGCTTTTCTCTTTTTCTTCAACTTTCGATCACCATTCAGCTCTCCTTCACTTAAATCTTCTTTCCTCGTAGTATCTACTTCTTCCTCGATTGTTGGTTCGACAACCACCTCTTTCCTTTTCTCCACTTATCTCCTGTCAGTGAACCCTCTGTCAGTATTCTTTTTAGGATTGAACTTGAACCCTTTTCTTTCTCTGTGGTGTTTTCTTTTGACAGACCTGCAACCGGTTCAGGAGGAGTCAGATCACTTTGACTTTGATCCACCTCAACTTCTTCCCCTTTTGGGTCTGGCAATTGCTCTGTTTGTCTCTCAGAATCATCTGCTTCTAAGAAAGCCCTCCTCTGACTAGGCTCTCCTGCTGCATCAGTTGAGGTACGTTCTCCGATATGCTCCTGGAGGTCTCCACCCTCGTTTCTCACAGGAGTGACTGAACCGTCCTCAAAGAGCTCAGATCCGGTATCAGTTCCCCTTTGTTCTCCTTCTGGCCCTGAGACTTGTCGCACTGTTGTTGGTACTCTCAACAACGTCTCTTCATGATCCAGTGCACATGCCACTTTATTTGTGTGACTTGTGTGAATCCAGTTCGGGATCCCAGCACACTTCACAGCTGCCGTAGTCGTTAGGACCACTTGATATGGTCCCTTCCAACGAGGCTCCAAACACGTCTTTCTTACATGCTTTCGGATGACAACCCAGTCTCCAGCTCTCAGGTTGTGCCATGGGTCATGGATTGGTGTTGGTGTGGTGGCCTCCACCTTCTGAGAAAAAGAGCTGACTACATCAGCCAGACCCTTGCAATAAACCAACACCATATCATCTGTAATGTTGACAAGTGCATTTGCTGGCACCGCTGCTAATCTCATTGCTCTGCCCAAAAGGATCTCAGGAGGAAACAGTCCTATCTTCCCGTCAGGTGTGTTTCTCATTGACATGAATCAGGCCATTTCAAATTTGTCACTGCACACATTTTTGCAATTCTCGACTTCAAGGTACCATTTATCTGCTCCACTAGTCCTGATGCTTCAGGGCGGTAACTACAATGCAACTTCTGCTCAACGTTCAATGCTGCACACAGTAATTGAATTACTTTGTTATTGAAGTGACTTCCCCTATCTGATTCTAAAGAGACTGGAAACCCAAATCGCGGTATCAGTTTCCTAAGTAGCAGTTTCGCTACTGTGAGACTATCATTTCTTTGTGTACGGTATGCTTCAATCCAGTGACCAAAGATGCAAACAATCACCAACACATATCTCAAACCTGCACACACAGCATCTCAATAAAATCCAAGTGCATTCTGCTGAATGGACCTCCCGCTCCTTCTTCCAATGTGGCTCTAGTTAACCACTGTCTCTTTCCCTGCAATTAACTGCTGAAAAATGACACAACAATGGCAAACTGCTTCAGCAACTTGTCTAAACTTGGGTTTGAACCAATCAATTTTGAACAGACGAACCATGGCGTCCCTCCCAATATGTGCCTGCCTATTCTAGTACCTCGCCATTTGAGACAACAGGCTATTGGGCAAAACCAATTGGCCCTGCTTAGAAACCCACAATTCATCTTGTCTTTGAACACATTTCAGCTTACTCCATGAACATTTTTCCTCTTTGCCAACATTAATCTGCAAAGATTTTAATTCTTCCGAGGTGTCAATTACTTTCAATGCATTACTCGTACATGTTGTGTCTTCTTCAGGTAACAGTTCCCACTTGTCTTTGAACGATATAAAGTTCAATGCACAAAACCTTGCGACTTGATCCGCATATCCATTTTCCAATGATACACAGTCCTGTGACTTCATGTGTGCACTGCATTTCACCACGGCAATCTTTTCAGGCAATTGTATTGCATATAACAACTCCTTAATTCTCTCACCATTTCTCACTGGTGAACCATAATAGGTCAGGAAACCTCTTTGTGACCACAATTGACCAAAATCATGAACTATTCCGAGTCCGTATTTTCTATCTGTATAGATAGTAACTCTCAACTGAGCAGACATGGCATGCTCTAGTAAGGGCGATCAGTTCCGCTACCTGGGCAGAACACACTCCTCGAAGCCAGGAAGCTTCCAAGGTACCTGTAATCGTGCACACAGCATATCCTGCTCTCACTGTCCCTGTACTGTCAAGAACCATTAACAAAAATAATTTGTTCATTTTCTTCCAATCGGGTATCTCTAATGTCAGGTCTCGGTTTTGTGCACAACTCAGTTACTTCAAGACATTCATGTTCAACATCTTCCTGTTTTTCAATTTCAACATTTTCACTCGGAAGTAAAGTTGCTGGGTTCAACACTGTACATCTTTTCAGTATCACGTTTGGTGATCCCAAAATACTTGATTCGTACTTAGTCAATCTAGCACCAGTCAAGTATTGGGTTTTCGTCCTTGTCAGTAAAATCTCAATCGAGGGAGGGACCATTACAGTCAGGGGATATCCCATCACCACGCCTTCACACTGTGAAAGACTTTGACCAACTGTGGCAACTGCACACAAACAACCTGGTAAGGCTTCTGCAACTGGGTCCAAAGTAGCTGAAAAATATGCTACTGGGCAATATGCACCTCCATGGACTTGAGTCAATACAGACAATAAACATGCATCACGCTCATGACCAAACAATGTGAAAGGCTTTGTGTAGTCAGCATACCCAACGCTGGAGCTCTGCACAAACTCTCTCTTAACTCAGTGAATGCTCTCATTTCATCCTGGTCTAGCACTATGGGATCAGTAACTTCCTTATAGGTCAGTTTCTGCAATGGTCTTGAAATTACTGAAACATTTGGGATCCATGGGCGACAATAGCCCACCATTCCTAGGAACATCCTGACATCTCTCTGGGTGGTTGGGGGACTTATCTTCAGTATCATTGTATTCCTTTCTCTGGATATTTTCCTCGACCCTTTCTCAATTTGGTGACCCAAATACTTCACTACCTTTTGACAGTACTGCAATTTCAGTGGTGACACTTTATGGCCATTCTTTCCCAAATGTTTCAACAGGGCAATCGAGTCATACTTACACTCGTCCCTTGTCTTGGACGCAATCAATAAGTCATGACTGCACCAGAGTCGATTGGAAAGGCAATTCCAATGGCTCCAAATTTTTTTTCAAGATCTGGTTGAATAAGGAAGGTAACTCTGTGTACCCTTGAGGAATTCTACACCAGCAATAGACTCGATCCAGGAATTTGAAACAAAAGAGAAATTCACTATCACCATGAAGAGGCACAGAAAAGAATGCTTCTGACAAATCAATGACCGTAAACCACTCTGCATCACATGGAATCTGGAAGAGTATCACAGATGGATTGGGCACTACGGGACAACACTTGACAACAATCTCATTTATTTTTCTCAAATCCTGAACAATACGAACCTTCCCACAGGGCTTCTTCAAACCCATTATTGGTGAGTTACGTGGACAGCTCAATACCTCTTTCAGAACCCCCTGCTTCACAAAATCTACAATTATCTGCGCTACTTTCATCAGGACATCTTGTGGCATGTTGTACTGTGAAAGTTGAGGGAAAACTGCATTCGGCTTTAAGGTAACCTTAACTTGCTCCACCCCTTTAATCAGACCCACTTCCTTTCCTGTCAAATCCTACACGTTCTCTTACACTGTTCCCTGCACATCACAATGGAGATCCTTTACAGTGAACATCGGGAAAAACTCAATCAAGGGGTATTCCTCATTTGTGGTTTCACATTCTACTTCTGGGGCTTGGTCTTCCTCATCATCACTATTTATCTGAATCTCAATTCCGTCATTTGAGCAAGTAATAAACACTTTGTTTTACACAACAAGTCTCTTCCCAGTAGGGATACCGGACTTGAATCGCAGACCATATACCTATGCAGCCTCTGGAAATTGCCAATCTCAACTTGCACTGGATCGGTAATTGGGTTTTTCAGATATTGATTTGCTACCCCCACACGCTGCACTGTTCTTCCTGAAAGGGGCAAATTCGGAACTTCTGCACTTCTCACTGTAGAGCGTGTATCTCCTGTGTCCACCAAGAATGAAACTCTGTGACACATAAACTTTCCCCTCTCATAGGGTCCTCTCTGATCTACTTCTAAAGATGTCACAAGCACTCACTGCTCCTCATCTGAACTACCACTCGTCCATTCATCATTTATTCCATTCTCACTGTGTAACAGGAATTGGTGCACTGTGTTACTACTTCTTTCTTGTCGCTGACCTGAGACCTGTTGAGAAAGCATCATCTGTTGCTGCTCTATCAGGGCTTGAGGTATCTGCATTTGCTGTCTAGGTACCATGGGAACCTGCTGCTGCATCGGCTGCAATTGTGGCACTTGTGCACGGGCATTTGCACCTGTTGCATGGGCTGAAAATTCTGCACTTGATTCACATTATTCAGAAAATTTGGATAGGGATCCCTTAGTCTCGATCCCCTCACATTCTGAAATTAATTGATGTCATTACTCTGCTGAACGATACCCTCCTGCACCATCATTGGATACTTCCGCTCCCAATCTCCAACGGTTCCGCAAATGTGACACAGCAATAGCTTCTTCATTCGCTGCACATCATTCTGAACCACTACAGTATTCAAATCTGGACCACAATTCATATTACCTCCACGACCTCTACCTCTCATCTGGGGCTGAAACATGACATTTCCCTGTTGCTGCAGCATCTGCTGCACAAAATGTCCTTGCACTACTGACTGAACTGCTTTAATCTGCATCGCCATTGCCTTCTCTTTCAACTTTTTCTGCTTCAGTTCAATCTCATCACTACAGTATTTCGCATACTGCAACACCTCATCAATCGGTTTTGCTTGGCAGCAAATCAAATGACTCTTAATCATCTGAACAGTTTCAGATCTCAATCCTTCCACAAATCTGAACACAAAATGTAACATGTCTTTCGGCTCAATTGCTTCTCTACCACTATACTCCTTGAATGCCTTCAATAATCTCTCATAGTACGCATGTATTGACTCCTTCACTTTGTGCACTGTTCTGTCGATCCTTTGCCAATCAACATTTTTGGGTGAAATCCTTGATTTCAAGAAATCAATCACCTTATATTAATATTTCATTACCTCAGTGCACCTGTATTCTTATCTCTCTCCGGTTCGCTTGTTGGCCTGTCTACAGTCGTCTTACATTCGACCCATAAGTCAGCTGGAACCACTATCTCCAATAATGTGTTCAATTCCTCCCCCAAACACTTTGCAAGTTTCACGCACCTATCTGTCTGCTGATACCACTCTACTGGCTTCTCTCTCAATTTTGAATAATCATTTGTAAATGATAGAATGTCACTTCTGCTCGAAGGGACATGAACCAAATTTCCCCGTGGAATTTCCCTCATTAGTAAAATCTTTACTGGGTCTTTATCCTGCTGTACATTCTCAGTCAACTCCAGAGAATCTCTTTTCTTCTTGTCTCTTTTCTTTACCCATCTGCCTTCCCATTTGTCTAATGCTCCCCAGACCTGAGCACTCTGCAGTAATTCTTTAAAGTGTGCCTTCATTCCGGCCGACCTCATGTGTTCAAAATCTTTTGCCTCAAAATCTAATCTGTAACTCCTCTTCAAATGTTTCGTTTTCTCAAGTTCTATGCCATGTTTCTCTGCCAAATCTGCTAACCTCTGATGTACCATGCTCACCTCTCTCGTAATCCTTGGGCACAAGTATCTCAACTCTGCCTCTGTATAGGACTCTAACCTATTCGCCCCTATCATTTCCTCAAGGAGTTCCCCCTCTTCCATACTTAATATGACACAATTCAATTTTTCTTCTACTTTAGAAGCATTCTGTGGGGTATTCAGCTTGTCTAGCCATTCAGTTAACTGCTGAGCTGTTAGTCCCTGTAACAAAATGTTACTCGCTTGGACCGGGCTTACCTGCTGTGCCACTACATTCGGAGTTCGTGGTGTCAATAATTTCAGGCTTTGACCTGCATTTGGTCCAGTCACGGCATCTGGAAGTGCAACAAGTGGACTAAGATCTAACACTGATCTTGATCCGTCAAAAGTCTGACCCATAGAAGAGAATACCTGAACTTGTTCATTAAGTCCTCCCCTCATCAGACTCTGAGCCATTGCTACCTGTTCACTCACAATTTGGTTCTTTTGTGCGAATAATGGTACCGCTGGACCAACAGTAATCGGCAGCGATATTGCATCCGGGGCTGCTCTGGCACCTACACTCTGTTGGAGAGTAACTTCCATACTCTTATTCATTATCGGAGTCAAGTCTGACTGTGTCCATGTCATTGGTGTAAATCTTGGCATTACCTGTGGCTGCTCTTGGGGCAACAAAATCGGAGTCAGCTCAGTCTGGATCAGTATTGGTCTCTGAACCACTTGCTCCGTAGGCACCACTAAGTTCGAAGTTGTCTCTAAAATAGGCATATCAGGATAAATTAATTGTATCTGCACTACAGGAGTAGTCGGCACATTAGAACTACTTTGCATCACATTCGGTGGCTGGTTATCATTAACATGTACTGGACTCACTGTCCCCATTACCTGTGCCGGGGCTGTCGGATCAGCACTAGTACTCGGACCACTTTCATGTACTGTATAGGGGGGTGGTCGGTCTCGTAGTATCTCTGTAATGAGATCTTCAGCATCTGATTTCTCCTCTACTGTTGAAGACTTTCTAGCTCTCTTACTCTCGGACGGACTTTTATTAGTCTTCCTAGTCACTTTCTTTCCTTCCTTCTCATCCTCCTGTGTAATCACTGGAATTAACTTAACTCCCTGAAAAGTCTCTGATCTCCATCTTTTCTGTTCCCAATCCCATTTAGCCTCTGCTAAAGTCTTTTCTACCCTTCTCATTCTTCTCTCGAATTTCAAATGCTGTTGCTGTCTAGCTACCAACTCCCAAACTGCTAATGTCTCAAACTGTGCTGATCTTGTAAGGGGCTTCAATTCATATAGCGCCATCTGCAATTGCTCCAAAATCCTCAAATTGAACATCCCATTTTCGGGAAATGCTAAGTTCCCATTTTTCTCTCTCAACTTGCACCATTGCTTTAGCCAAAGACATGGCGCGACACCTCTCTCTTCCATTACAATGTAAGCCGGTGTATTCTCTGGCGGTGTAGGTTCCCCTACATTCGCTTTAATGTATCTCCCCTTAGGGCACTTGTCAGTGCTTTGAAAAACTTCATCTTTTCTACTTCCGTTTATTCAAAATCAAATCAGGAAATGACTTTTGATCCCAAGATTCCTTTCACCCACGTTCTCAACCAATTGCCTCTCACGGACGGCTGCCAAACCGTGCGTGACTCTTCTCACTAACCAACCTATCCCAGCGCTGCTCCAATGATGTCACACCCACACATACTGCAGCTGACAAAGTTTTGCAGCTCGTCCTCCTAAACTTCGACCCACACAAAATATTGCAAGCACTAATCAAAAACTAAAAACCAAAAACAAATCTGCTGGTTTACTACAGGAATGGTAACACAGTTGCCTCAGAAACCTTACAGATTTTCACTGATGGCTCCTTTCGCGCGTTCAGTTATTCCTCTTTCTCGATTTCCAAGATTCGCAAGCAAAATTTGACCCGCAAATTTTACTCTTAACTGATCAATGGGTCTGTCCTGGTGCACATAGGACTTACCAACTCTCAGTCGAAATTTCCCTCTCTCCAACTTTAACTCATACACTGACTTGTTGACCACGCCCGATCAACCTACTAAACCAGACAAATTACAACATATAACCAAGTGTCTCATACACTTTTCAATATTCTCCGGAGTCTTAGACCATGCAGGGTCTGTACATCAACAACCACATGGATAATTTTTTAAGCACAAAGGGCCACACACATATGAAGTTCAATGACTTCTATACTCTCACTCTGCAGAGTAAGCACACTCCTACTAAAACTTCATTTGGAGTACGCAAAATCCCTAAAAATCCTCGCAAACCTCACAATTCACCTGCGATTTGCATAAGCTGTACAAGCGCAACCTATTTTCTTACTCCATCACTAGAACGCCTGGAACATACACAAACAACCACTAGCAGGATCTGGGAAAGTCATTTCTTGGCTTAAAGGGACATAATTTTCTCTCCAATTATCATCTTGAAAAACAAAATCCAAATCTAAATAATAATGAACTCTCAAAAGGACCAACTTTAAACCGCTATCATCACTGGAAACACCTGTCACTGTATACTGCACGTCTATTGGTAGGCTCCTAAGAAGACAAATCATCGGTCTCTTTACCACAACTATTAACACCTGTCACTCTGTACTGGACACCTATTGCAAGCTCTTAAAGAGACAAACCATCAGTCTGCTACCACAGCCGTTAGCCCGTCAGACCTTAATAAGTAAACTTACAAGGGGACACGAATAGGTCGATGAACCTTTTGACTCGTATTAAGAATTTCTTTGTATAGCTCCAGTACATACTCAATAATCAATACACAATGATCAGCCATCATTAGTAATCAATAAAATCAATAATCAATGGAGTCAGTAAATGTCACACACCATGACCTTTCAGCCATGAATAACCACACCTTTATTAAAAGTTTAGTAAGTTTGTTTCCCTTATAATAACAATACTAAAGTTAGGTAGATTAGTCTCAAAATAAAATGAAACACATATATAAATAATACTGGTTGTCCAAAGCGGCGGAAGAAACGCAATCTAATCAAAGATTGAACCACAACACATCTTAAAGCAACAGTGCAAATCAATAATAGAGTCAGTTGCGACAAAGTTATGACATACATGGAATTCAGCAAGGTTACTCATCAATCATTAGTCCGTGTAATTGTCAGTCATTTGTGAATGCTCCTAACTAACATCAGATTAGCATCAGCATGTTGGGCTTCATGCAAAACAATTTAGAACACAAATTTAAAATAAAATGCATGACAGTCATGTATCATCATATCTACCTATCCATGGTATAGGTCAGCAAAGCAGAATCAGTCTTCGTCCTGAGGTCATCAGTCGATCAGCAAAGCATCAGGCTCTCAGTCAGAGAGTATGAGCCCAATGACAGAATGAATCTCAAACCTCTCCTCTATAGTCTCTGCATCCCAAATCTCGAATTCTCGAATCTCTAGTCTCTAGTCTTTCTCCTAAAGTATATCTGTCTAATTCTCCTCTGTTGCGTTGTTATATCAAAGTCACCTAAACTACCCCCTAATTCCCTATTGGTCAGTTAATCGTACGTTTATACTTTACCCAATAATATTTCTACACCAAATCTATGAATTCTAATATTTCTCTGTTCACATGCAGTTGATTGGTCCACTTTACGATGTCCGCATCATCCGGCTCTTCAGGTAACAATATTGTTATATCTTCAGCTCCAGTGAGTGTCTTCATTGTTCTCGTCCTGGGAAAGTACATCTCACACACATTACACATAAGTTGCTACACAAGCAGGAACATCATCTCCTTGCAGTGGATTCTCACGAAAAGCTTCTGTTAAGCACTTTTAACAAGACAATGGACATTTCACAGTTTAATTCACTCGTTCAGCATTTTTATTAAACGCTAAGAAATACAGCTTCTGCATGAGGCCTGGCAAGACTAGGCCAAGACACTCGCTAAGTTAAGGCCTACAATTAATAAAGCTAGAGCACACTTCATAACCCTTAATATGACATATTACTACATTAGTGTAATACATTTCAATATTTCATAAGTATTAATCATAAATTAGTGCATTTCATGAACACTGGTCGCCATTCTTCGAGGTCACGTTTTCAAACATGTGCATTATTTTTCTATGTTATTAATTTTCTACATAAACTCATTATTAAAAATACATGACACTCATTAATAAATTTGTAATCAAAACACCTGCACTAGCACAGGCGTTAAACAGAGGCTCCCTTTGATTACAATGGGCATCTGTGTGCTTTGCAGGATTAGCGTCATAGTTTTTTACACTAATCCTGCAACGTGCCTGATTAGCGTAAAAAATTATGACGCTAGTTACCCTACCACCATAGTGCGCTGTATGGCGCTACCATGGTGGCTTGAGGGGGGCGCTAAGGTGTACAAGAAAAGTGTCGCTGCACTAGGTGCAGCGCCACTTTTTATAAATCTGCCCCTAAATTCTTTCTATAGTGGTTAAATGGTCACAAATGTGTTCACAACCTACATCGTTGCTGTATTTCAACTTAATACGATTATTTACATATTTTTGGCATAAACAACTTTTTTCCTGCAATATACATTTAAGTGTTTGCTTTTCAAAGCACTTAATAAAAGCATTTTAGTATTGCAAAGTTGTGGTTTTCCCCCCAATTTCTTTTTATATTGTGATCAACAAAGTGCAATATTCACGAAAGTTGTGTTGTTTATAAATTAGGAAATAAATCCTTTAAAATAGGTTTTGAAGAAAACATTGTATGCAAAATTAATGCTGCAGGTAAATTCATCTGCAATCTTATTTGTCAAATATTTTAAACGTAAAATGATACTCTGTGAAGTTTAAAAAACTTTGCATTCTTTGTAAAATGTTAATTATCCAAACTTTGATTTAATTCTAAACAGTAGTAGCCCTTGGGCCCACATGTAAACAAGCATTGGCAAAGTCAATAGCTTTTACCTTTGTGATGTATTGGCTTTGCTAACAACTTTTATTCATGCTGCACAGCATTGACAATGCTTTGCAGCAATGCTGTGTAGCATGAATAAGAGTAAACAAAAACAAAAGCTTTTGATGTGGCCGCCTGTGTCATTTTATAGCCACCACAAATGCGCACGCCTACAAAATGCAGCTATTTTCGTTTTAGTTACTCCTCCCAGCTGAATTTGTAAGTACAAAGACAATAAATTGTGAAAAAGCATTTTTTGGAGCGGGTGGTGTGAGAGGACACAAAAAGAGAAAGGGGGGATAGTGAAGCAACACAGGGAGTGTGGAAGTGAACAACGAAGATTTGTGACAGAAACATTCACTAAATCCTTGTGGATAAGACGTGTTTATTCGGGAACAAACTTAGTACCGGTCTTCCCTCCACAAGTCAGCAACTAACTGCCCGTGAATGAAATTCCACACCTCACACAGAAACAATAGAACATTCCTAAGAGAAGATTCCAATAGAAAAAGAAGCGATTACAACACATCTTCTCCCCTTAAAAACACAAGATATAAACAGGAAAAGCAAAAAAATACACAAGTCAAAATAACAACACAGCAAGTGAATAACATTTAAAACTACAGAAAACCTTTGCAAAACAGAATAAATTAATGATGAACAAACCCTGAGAAAAATAATTGATGTGAATGCAAAAATGAACCACTAAAAAATATTTAATCTCACAAATTCTTGCAGATACTGCAGAGCTCTCCTTACTCTCTGCACATTCTCCATTCCAACAGTCCTACACGCACCATTCTTCCATCTCAGAGAAATATCACCATGATCACCTGCTCAAGTGTTGTTTGAAGAAGAAACCTGAAAACTGGTGTCAGATCTAGAACCACACACTGCTCTTCATCATCCAGTAACACAAAACCACTGCAACCTTAATCTCCTTCTGCACCCCTACCTACCCCACTGCATGTGTAATATTTAGCAACCCTCCTGAGAGTCCATCATTCTCCATTAGCCAACACAACATGCCAATGTAGAACTTCTTTTACTTGATAAGGCCCCCTAAATTTGGTAAGCCGGCTTTCCACCTGCCCAGCTTTTACTTTAACCCAGTCTCAGGGCAAAACCCTTCTTTCACACATGGAGATTCCCTCTGTAGCACACTGGAACCTGTCAGTTGCACACGACAAACTCCTACTCTCAACTAAATTCTTCAACCAGGTCAGAATAAGCTTGGTATTAAATGTTCTACCCCTCATTAATCATAAAGGTGAGAAAGTTGTTTCAGAGTTTTTCATTGTTCATTTGGCCCAAACGAGGTCAGACACAACCTTTCCAACATCCAACCTGTTGGCGAGAGCCAATTGGATACCCTCTTTGATCATACAATTTTCTTTTTAAAAAATTCCATTAGTTTCTGGGTTTTAGAGAGCTGTGAGTGAATGCCTATTCCCACAAAAAGACAAAAAATCTTTCATTGCTTGGGCTGTCAGCTGAGTGTCATTGTCAGTAACAAGAACAAGAGAAAAACCCTCATCCTTAAACGCTTCTTGCAAACCATGTATACTACTCCTGGTAGAAATCTGTGAGAATTTTCTTTCCACCAACCACCTGGAGTGTGCATCCACCAATACTAATGCAAACCTCCTCTAATGCCTGGGAACAGACATAGAACCAATAAACTCTATACACACAGAGTGCTATGCTTTACCAGGACCGCAGAGAGTATCCAAATCGGTCTGGCAGCAAACCTTGTGACCTTTTCCCCCCTCTTTGCACTCACCACACCTCCCGTCCCCCAAGACACTACATCACTGTCCTGTCCAGGTCACCAAAACTCTATCCTCAACCTTTTTCGTGTGACTGTCTGACCAAGATGTCCCTCATGTGCAGTCTCAAAAAGTATCTTCCCCTCACCAGTGGGGGGCACATTTCTCTCTCCTCTCATAACCGCTTTTCCACTCACCACTAACAGCTCATCCAATGCTTTGCCATAAGGTCTTAAGGCAATTGGCAAAGTACCTTTTTATCTCGTGCCTTTCACAATCATCCGAATCACCAAACTTTAAATATCATCTCCCTCTACTCCAAGTTAACAGCATCACCCACATGGCCCACTGCTCCTTCCTTTTAACTCTGTAGCACTGCTTCTTCATCCACACATAACCAATCCAAAGGCAAACGAGACAAGCAATCTGCTTGTGCTTTTTTACACTCTGGTTTGAACTGAATGATGTAGTTATATTCTTGCAAATGAGACAAACAATTGCCGGCTTGTCAGGGAGATAATATCTTCATTAGAGGTTTATGATCCGTACAAGCAATAATCTTACATCCCCAAACATAAGTTCTAAAACACTCCAAACCCCAGGCCGCTGCAAGTGCCTCCTTCTTAACCACAGAATAATGCTGCTCCATCCTGGTAAGAGAATGTGAGGCAAACTCAACACTTTTTTTGCTTGAGTAATGAATTTGAGACAAAACCACCTCTATACGAGTAGCACTTGCATCAACTGTTATAACAGTTTTCTTCTTTGTGTCAAAAAGGTACATGGATACCAGCTTTTAATACTTCCTCCTTAATATTGTCAAAACCCACCTGTTGTGCATCTCCCCATATGAAACTTACACCTTTTTTCCTTTCCTTTAAACATTCTGTCAGACTGGCAACTTTTTTAGCAAACCTGAAGTAATGTTCTAGTAAACCAAGAAAAGATAGTGATTATGCTTTATCCTGGGGAGTAGGTGCCAATTATATTGTTGAAATCAAATTATTTTATGGCCTGACACCCTCAGCTGACAAGATGTGATAAAAATATTCAGTTTCATTTACCAAAAGTGCATGTTTCTCTTTCTTCATTGTTAAACCAGAATTAGCAATTCTATCTATTGCTCATTTTAAAGCAATATTGTGGGCCAGATGTACAAAGCCCTTTTGAATTTCTTAACGGTCCGAATCAGTATTTCGGGCCATTAAGAAATGCAAAAGTGCCTTTTCTTATGTACAAAGGCCCTTAAGGAATCGCAAATTGCAATTTCTACCTTGTAGAAATCACAATTTACGATTCCCAGAATAAGAATCTGTTATAGATTGTCCATCGTTATCTGTAGCCAGAGGTAAGTAATTAAAGACATGTTGACCCTCTTTACCTAATGTATTGAGTAAAATTGCTCTTTTCTGACTTGGTCTAAAATTCTTACCATTAAGGGCCTCCAGATAGGTCTAAAACATATCCACCCATTCCTCCCATTCAGTTGGTAGATTGCATGATTGTAAGAGAGAGAAAGGTGATAGAGATATTGTTGATGCATCCATGGCAATCTCATAACCTTATAAGAAAACTCTTGGCATCAGCACCTTTCAGGAAACAGCTGAAAATTGAAGGACTTTTCCTCTGATGTGGAGACTGTCTATTGATAAGCTTCCAAACACATGAAAATGGCATCACTCCCACAAAGCTGGAGAGAACGATGTTGTTCCCTGTGATGCAGTCATAGAAAGCGTTTGCCAATGTGGTGAGTCTGGTGATCCCCATCTTGTGCACAAGAACAACACACAAGATGGGGATCTTCTTCACCATAGGGATCCAGGGCTTGCGGACAGTGCAAAACAATCAGTTCCACAGTAAGAACACTCTCCTCTGGCCACTCTGATGTGTGTGAATGAGCACAAAGTTTTCCACGCCATAGAATTCCAAGACATGTGGACAGCCAGGCCATTAACTTTCTTACAAGCATATGATAAACGAAAACAGACCACCGCACACAGTGGACAACAATACGACACAAGTCTTTACACTCCGTAATGTATGGTTTCTGTCAGATGGATGAAAAAAACAGGTACGTCGGTGTTCACATCTTTTCTTGAGTGACGTGTATGGTGGTTTACCTTTGTTTCTAGGAATTATTCTAAGCTATGGCCTTTCATCCTATTTTAGAATTTGTTCTTGGACTTATCATGGTCCATAATACTGGTTACCCTTCATCGACCTTGGACGTTTGTCCAGTGAGAACTATTGATACCGGGTAGCCTGCTTACAGGTATTTCTCAGATTTTCTAGGTGATTTGCGGGCCCCTCACCCCGTTTGTGGTGTGTGTTTTGTGTGCTTTTTGTGTTTTTTTGCAATTTATAACACGTAAGCGTTTGTGTTTGTATTATTTGTCTTTTCTCATACTTTTAGACGCAAAGACTTACTTTACTTTGTGATTGACATATTGATTTTCACCATGTATCACTTTGCCCAAATTGATATGATCATAGGCTTAACGGTCCTCTTCTTACTCTTCTACTGACCTATGCTTCGTATGGATCATTCACAGTCTCCATTCTCTCTCTGGGTATTACACTTAGCTATTTCGGGTGTCTCTAAACTTTACACCTTTTTAAATTATATGTGATTTGTTGTCTGTTTCTTTTCCCTTTCTTCCTGGTTTTCACTTGGCATGTACACATGGTGTCTCCTCGGTATTTCTCTGTGACTTTTGGTGTTTTGGCCATGTCCACGGCTCTCAGATCTGACTGCTCATTCTTTGGGACCCTCTCATTCTCTATATGGTCCCTTTACAGAGACCATAAACTATTATAGGTGATGGCTTTAACTGGTCATGTACAATATTCATTATGTTTCATTTAAGAATAATTACAAAGTATGAATATATATGTTTTTCTGCAGCCTTGAAAAAGTCACCAGTGTGACGAAACACTTGTTGGCTGTGTTTGGAGTGATGTTCTCTTATTACTGAATGTAACTTCGTCTACAATAAAGAAATCACATCTCAAGAAAAGATGTGAACACCGACGTACCTGTTTTTTTCATCCATCCGACAGAAACCATACATTACGGAGTGTATAAACTTGTGTCATATTGTTGTCCACTGTGTGCGGTGGTCTGTTTTTGTTTATCATTACTTGTGTAAAGATTTACACATGGTCTGTGCCCTTGGGTGGTAGGGCACTTTGATCACCTGCACCACATTCTACTGTACAATAATTCTACAACTGTGTTCACTTCCCTAGGAGTGCGGGTACCTTCACCCTTACTACCCCATTTATATTTTCTTACAAGCGTGTTGCCCACAATCTTTTCTTTGCCTCCAAAACACGCTGTCACAAGTGCCCTTGCAATCCAAAACAGCACAGAAACATAGAAGGCATCTAACAAGTGGCTCAATGGTAACTTGTTAATTTCATGGGTCCATTGTAACAACACTGAGTTTCACTGAAACTGAAGGGAAATCAGTTGCTAAGCTGGAAAATCATTGCCAAAATATTTTGTGACAGAAGCATTCACCAGATGCTTGTATATAAGAACCGTTTATTCAGGAACAAACTTAATTGTGTCTTCCCTACACCGCATAACTGCTGGAGAATGGAATCCCCCACATCACATAGAAACAACAGAACCTTCATAAGAGACCATTACAATCGAAAGAGAAGAGATTAAAACCCAAAGCAACATGTGGGAGTGTGGGTGAACAGAGAAGTAACAAGGGAGAGGGCACAAAAGCAATAGGAGAAGTGTTGACGGGGATGCCAAAGCAACAGCGGAGATGTTAGGAAGTAAATCAACATAAGTGTTGGGTGAAAGCAACACGGATTGCATGGGTGGGAAGAAGTAATGGGTAGAAGCACATGGGGCACAAGTGAGCATGGAGAAGCTGTCAAGCAACAGAGAGCAACATGGAATTCAGGGGGAGAGAGATACATAAGGGAGACAGCATAAAAACACATGCACCCTAAAGGAGTACTCCACACAAAAGAAGAATGTAGTCCTTCAAAAGCAACAGGTGAATGCAGCAATTACAGCCAATCAAAGAGATTATAATGAGGCAATGTTCCAGGTGAGACACAAACACATGATTAACAAGCTGGGACACATATATGAGGAAGGCAAATGAGAGTGACAAGAAAATTAAACCAATGGTATGCAATAGGCGTGTTCTAAGCCTCTCTATGTCCCTGGTAAGCCCCAATGTGCGTCAAAACAGGTAGGCTCTACCTAAAAAGTGCCAAAGTAAATACTTCACATTGAGTGTCTGGGTGGGTGGTTCTATAAAACTGGTGTTGCTTTAGTGAGTAATATTGCAATATTACTACAACTAAAAGTGAATCACATCTTGCTTCAAATGGGATGTATGAGCAACACTAATCAATGTTTGGAATAAATGAATGATCTGTTGAATAAATTGTTTAAAGTGTCATGTAAAACATGTAAACACATGTATCCTGGTTATACAACATTGCCATCTGAAGAGGAAGGCTCTGGGCATCTGAGCATGGTACCAAGCCCATCATTCATGGAAATGTTTCTACACTGTATTCTATCGGAAGATTTGAGGCTGTTGGTGTTTGGAGTGAGTATAGCGAATAAGCAAAACATTCAGGCGTGAATGGAGGGTAATGGAAGTGTTTTTCAACCTCCTTAGAAAGGCCAAAAACTTCAGAGGAGGGTAGAGGCTATCTGGTGTGGTTTTCAAATGCTCTAGAATATGTATTAATGATTGGGGCCTAATTATATATTGTAAAGCAAAATATTCGAAATTTACAAAGGATATTTAGCCATTAGTAATATTTCTCATCTTCTGATCTAGAACTGATGATTAAAGCAGTCTGTGGCATTTAGACCTCCTTTAGGATCTTTGGGAGTGACTTTCCCAGGGCCTAGAATGCACATGCAGCTTGTTGGAGAAATCCATGGGATTCCTTGATCTTTAACCAAGGAGAGACAGCTTCTGTCATTGCAGTACACACTGGTAATTCCAGGGATCACCTTTCTTGAGATGCACACGCATGCTGAGAACAGGGACATCCTGCCTTTTTGCAAGGGGTGCTGGTCTAACCTAGGAAGATAATTCTTGGCATTCCCAGCGTGGTTTGGGACACCAGGTCATGGGAAATGCATGTATTTCCTTGCAAAGTCTGCCCATGCATGCCCTATTGGTTAGGAGTTTTCAATGATACTCCAGAGCCAACTACCTCTGCATGGGACCACTACCTCGAGGCTACCAGGGAGGAGAGGGACATTAACAAAACACTGCAAACAGCACTATGCTGATGTCCACCACTTTCTGCCACCACCAGTCATGCATGGCCTGTCTTTTCTTTTAATTAAGGACAATTACTGTCAGGAGACATAGCAAGGTGTGGTGGTTTGTTGGCAGTGTTTAGGCCATGAAGAGGCTTTTTTAACCTTTAACAGGTGCATTATTGTGTAACCGGCTGTTGTTATATGTAGAGATCCCAAACAGCATGGAAGGAATTTTTCATAGGACATATTTCTGCAAACTCAGCAGCAGTACTTCTGATGAAACTGCGTATGGCTGGACTGCTAACCATGTCAATCCATACTTTCGAAGTCCAACATCAAAAGTGGGAATTGCTTTCGATAAACAAAAATATCAGTGTCCCTGATACCTGCCAACTTTCCCCTAGTGCGTGCAGTACAATGATCCTTTATTCTTTAACATTTTTCATGCCAAGAGTGCTATGCTTTGCTTTGCATTGTATTGGCATGGTGTTTGAAAGCCACTCTGAAAAAAGCCTTCTGGCATAATGCCTGCCTTGACATGCCAGCGATTGCTGGCCATAAAGGTGGTTCGAGAGGCACAGTAAGCTAAGACACTTTTGTTACAAACACAGCAGTCCCCCCAACTCAAATCGGGATAGGGAAATGAATAGTTTGTTGGACCAGTCATTATCTAATTTTTGGTGGATGCCCCATTATTGCTTAGCTCTAAATCAGTGGTTCCCAACCTTTTGGCATCTGTGGACCCCCATTTTATCATTACTGGATTCTGGGGACCCCCACTGAATCATTATTTAAACCTGGGAACCCCCTACTGAGTCATTACTGAGAGCCGAAGACCTAATATTTGAATATTATTAAATTTTCTAAGCAGTCACGGACCCCCTGAGGAGGTTTCGTGGACCACCAGGGGTCCCTGGACCACAGGTTGGGAACCACTGCTCTAAACGAAGCATTCAGGGCCAGATTTACTAAAATGTGGTGCAGTGCAGCAATCACTTTGTTGTGCAGCATTGCGTCACTTGGAAAGGGCAGGAATGTGCTGTATTTAAGAATTATGGTGCATTCCCATCCTTTCCTCCTGCGCTGGCGTACAATGGGCTGCCTAGCACCAATGCAGGCACCCTTGCTCCCCTTCATCATTGCTTAATGTAATTCAGACATCGGAACATGATGCCAACAAAATTACCTGATACCGAATGACCACATATTATGGACACTACCATGCAAACAATAGCTTTTTCCACGTTAGACAAAGAAATCAGGGGTAATCCAAGCAAAGTACTGAGATTTGGTTAAATGCAGAAAAACGCTACTAGAACCCTGCAGTCATCTCCATTTTCATATCTCAAGATTAGGAGGCAGGCAGATTAATTATTTTGGTATTTGTTGTGTATACAATCAGATAATTAACTTTTGCATACTCTGTAGGATGCCGAGTACGACTCATAGGAAAGCCTGTTGAGATAAAGTCTATTGCTATTATTCAGCCTGTTGAGATAAAGCTTTCTGAAATGGTGGAGTATGTAGCAGAAAAGGAGGTTTGGTATTACAAACAAAAATCATTAGTGCAGATAACTTTTTCATAAATATGATTTATAAACAAGTTATTTTCCGTAGACTCACGGGCAGGTATGCATGTGCAATAATCATTTAAAATGTCTAATTATTGGATTGCCCACATTTCAAAATGGATGGCTGACAGCTCTGATGTTTTCAAAAAGTAAAGACTATCTTCAGTTCTTCTGTTGGTACAATAGTGCTCCACAAAGTTGTTGAAAGCTGTGTTGACACTGCTAGAGTTCTACATTTAGATTTTATGTTCTTCAGAAAAGAAATGGTGTTTGCTAGGAAAAAAGGAAAACTGACAGTAGTCTCTCATGCCTCCGACTGAGTTATGCTTGTGTGGGTCTTAGACCTGATATCCTTGGTGTGGAATTCCCCCAAACATTTTGCCTTCTCCCTTGCTGATCCTGTTATTGTTGGCATTATGACTCTGTGCACTTTTTGCCTGCTAATCAGTGTTAAAATGTTTGTGCTCTTTCCCGGAAATCATGGTGCAATCGGCATCTACCAGCTTGCTAAGTCCCTAGTAAATGGTACCCCATCTCTCAAAGGCCTGGAAATGAAATGCTACTAGTTGGCCTGCTAAAGTATACAAAAATTGGATTGATGGAATGCTTGAACTAATACCAGCTACTGGTAATTACTTTGTCCGCATCTCAAACCATTGTTACTTTACACACCATGCCACCTCAGTTTGGACACAGCTATATGCAAATCAGTCCTGACCCTGCTCCAATCGGAACAGTCCAGACTGAACTACCAAGCCAGGTTGTTCCTGACCCTGGATACAAGCGACCCAGGACCAGTTTCACCCTAGTTATGGGCTCATCAGCTGGGTCTACATCAGGGCATACCGGTCCCACTTAAGGCAACACCCTAAAGTATACAAAAAAGTTATGGATTGAATGCTTGAATTAATCTTAGCCATTGTTAATTGCTTAGCCACTGGTAATAAATTGGGCCACATCCCACTCCATTGTTATATTTCACACCATGACACCTTAGTTTAGACTCAGCTATATGCACATCAGTCTTGACTCTGCTCCAGTCAGAGCAGTCCACCCTAAAATGTCACTAACAGAGCATTCTATGAGTGATAGGATAGCATGGCATTTAGTTGGGGTATTAGGGCCTCTGACATTGAGACTTGTAATGTTAAGCTCCAGGAAATCAGGGAAAATGACAAAGGGACAGAGTGCTGTCAAACGGGATAAATGCTTGGTGCAGTGGAGGATTGAACGAGAACGAGGTAGCACCTGAGCTTGTAGAGAGGTAGCAAAAGGTTGCATATGGGAAGGAGCAATAATAAACATAAACAGTCCCCAATAACTTTTTTAATAACATTAACCAATCCGTTGGCAAAGGTTTGGCCTGGCGAACGGGCTGGGTGAAAGAAGCAAGAGGAGCAGTAATTCCAAGGACCCTCTGCTGCCACAGCCCTAGTTGAAGAGGATAGACTCTGGTGGAGGTCAAAGGAGAAAGGTACCAATGGTATGAATGTAATGGTCATAGAGAAGCTTTGCCCATTCCGGATGCCAAGCTGTCCAACATTGCCTTTCGTTCTTTGGCATGTTCTTTAGAGCCAGACTGTTTCCAGCTCTTACCAAATTTCTGCCATTACGGCTGACATGCGTGGACATTCCGAGGTGAACCAGGCATAGATCCAGGAGGGGAGTTTCCCAGCAGGTCTAGGAGGTGGGGAGCTTCTCTGAGTGTCTTGAGTTGCACAAGTTGGCCCTCAAAATCAGTGGGAATGGGTATCCCCAGCCGTATGACACCTCTTTGTCATGCAAAAACTCTGTGACCTTTTTAAAGTCCCTGCATCATTGGAGAGTAAGGAGTGAAATTTCATGGAAGAGGCCAATATGGAGTCCCTGAAAGTTGACAGGTTGCTGGGTTTGAGCTTTCCTGAGGATGTCTTCCTTGGTCTGAACATCATGCACACAGGCTAAGATGTCTGATGGTTTAGAGTTGGGCCCACCTGGGTGGCCGACACAATGTACCCTGTCTGACTGTTGCTCAGGTTCCTCAGTCCATCTTAAAATCGAGCAAAACAGAGCTTGCACATATTCCTGGATTTCTTAACCCTCAGAGCCTGTTGGACCCCCCAAAGGTGAATATTATTCCGTTGGGATCTGTTTCCCAAGACCTTCTGCCTGGGCCCGTAGAGCATCCTGTTGCCCGTGAAGGTGGATGACTTCCTGCTCCACATTTCCATTTCTTCATTCTGGCGGTCTCGGTGCCTTCCAAAGAAGAAAGGTCTCTTTTGAGGTCTTCAATGTCAGTTTTAAGGGAGTCAAACAAGGAAGCAGGAAAGCATGAGTAACTGGCCTGGTCGCCATTAGAAGCCTCTTCAACATCAGATTTCATGAGCCAGAATAAGGCAGGTGAAGGGTCTTGGAGGGCCCCTGGCATCGAGTGAGTGAGCATGTCCCTCACCATCTGGTCCTGTTTACCTTTTGCAGCCTCCATGATGCAAAGGGTGCCTTGGAGCCAGGGCCTACTGGCCTTCAGGCTGAGTGAGTAGTCAGTATTGCCTGTTGAGGAAGCATCGTATAGGGGAGCTGATTGTCTAGGAGTCTGGTGTGGGCCCGGAAAGGGTTGTAGAATGCATCCTCAGGTTCAGCAGGTGTGGGCTCTGTGGTCTGCGGCTGCACATATGTAGTGATGGGAAAGGACCGCAAGAGCTCTCTGCCAGGCAGTCCCTCCCACCCTTGCAGCAATCCACTCTGGGCAGCAGTTCTCAGGCGCCGAGTCCCAGTACTCACTGCGCCGGGTTGTGGCAATATGTGTCACTCAATAATGAGAAAGAGGGGGCCGGCAGTGTCAGCGTGGTCTTCACTGGTCTCCGGCCAGGAGATCTGGTCTGTTGCTGCCTCAAGCATGTGGGCCCCCTCTGGTCTCTACAGGGGAACACACACACCTCCAGTTGGATCTGAAGTGTGCACAGGGACCAATCCTGGCCCCAGATGTTTCAGCAAAGCAGGAGGGACTTCTAACAGGCCCTCTAAGTTGGATGTTGCACCTGACAGGGCAGGGGGCAGTCTCCACTTAGTCCCCGCATTGTGGCTTCCAAGACTCTCACCCTGCCTGCTTGTGTAAAACAGTGCAGGCTTTAATGATATGATTGCGGGGGAGAGTCAGAACTCAGTGGCTCGGCCCGCTGAATTGCAGATCCAGTGTTACCTTCCTATAGGCTGTGGGTGTTTACCAGTGCGGCCCGGTGTGTGTCAGGGGCCCCTGGAGTGTCCAGAGGTGTTGGCCCGCCCTGTGTTGGCATGCCCTCCCGGTATCTGCAGAGGATGGGGGCACGTCATGATGTGGCAATCAAATCTGCCGCTCCGATCTACACAGAGAAGCGGCTGTCATCTTGAAGAAGTCGCGGTCAGCCTTTGGCAGTGCCATACGATAGTCCCCAGGAGCGGCAATGCTAAACGGTGGCATCTGTAGTGGTGTGGCAGGTGGGGAGAAGAGGCTGCACAGCTGGTTTGCGGTGCAGGATTCAGCAAGGTGCCGCTGTTGTTGGTCCGGGGGGTGGAGGAGAGAAAGGCGTGTCCTAATCTGCCACAATCTTGGCCACCCCCCCCACATGGCACTTTAGAGGTTAGAGGCTGGGAGATTGCAGTTCAATAACCCTAAGGAACTGTGGTAGAATGTGCATGATTTTAAAGCACATGAGGATTTATAAGGAAAAACAATTCTTGTAGACAGCAGAGATTTGTTTTGAAAGACACTGGATTTGGGACTGGTGGTGAAAAGGTGATTGTTGTTATTATGTTTGATGCCAGGTCAGGGATGTCCAATGTTAGCTACTGTGATGTAAATAATAGGTCACATTTGCATAATAAAAGGAGCAAAGACAACATCCATAATTATTTTACATGTCCTTCCACAAAGTATTGAAGAGGTCTAGTTATTCCTGTAATAGCATCAAAGAAGTATTGCAGTTCTTAGACAACTTTGACTTTGGAACTGTTAATTTGTGTAAGAGACCTCAGGTAGAGCTTCAGAGAACTTCATTTGTTGAGAGATATTTCTGGACAGGATTGATACAGCTAACTGTGGCCCATTTAATATAAGGGCAATATTTCCTCTAGAGTCTTTATGGTCTGGTGATCTGAGGAATATCATTTGAGCTATTGATGGATTTTGACATTTGGCTTTAGTATGTTCTATATTAAATGTATCCAGTAACTATTGTTAGGGAAAGTTCATTACTTTAAATATTCATCCCTGACTGTTCATAAAATACAGATATTTTCTATAAACTGTAAGAGGAACATTGTGTTATTTATTGAAGGCGTTGAAGTACACATTATCCTGCACTGTTTTCACCTAATCAGCTTCTTACACGTTAGTTGTTGTAGCTGGAGGGGACAAGTGGCATAGTTTTAGGGCAAAAAAATAATTAAAAACATTATTTTTGTGGCTTTGTCAGGGATATCCCCCATATGTTAGGTGGACAATATTTCAGGGTAAAGTGTTTTGCTGTTTTATCATTCAATATATAAAGAGAAGGGTTGCAGGCCCAAGGTCCATTGTTTTTAAAATGTGAGTGTTCAACTGTGTTCTGTTGCGGAGAAAGGCTTTTTTTGTGGCAATAATAACCCGTTAATGCTTTACCTGCTCCAATCCTGGGATTTAAACCTGCAACAGAACTTAAGAACTCTCTCTTTATTTATGTATACAGTGACAGTGTGACTAGAATGCTCTATAAAAAATGCATAAATGTAAAAACATAAGCAAAGCCTATAGGTCTGAGTTGGCTGACAGCATTTTGACTTTGTTAGTGCTTCTTTTGTGACGGTTTTGCAAAATGTATTGTTGGAGAAGCTTTCGGGCCATCGCCAATCTATCAAAAACATTGGGTAAAAGCAAAAATATATTTTTTGTGTCAAAAAGCATACCTTGCCATAGTAGTTCCTGGCACTTAAGGGAAATCCTTTGCGTGTGATTGTGCTTCTTGGGAAATGGCAGAATGCTGGCACTCAGTGAAGTTAGTCAGTGGGTTGACCGACTGTCACATTCTGATGCTATAGTAGACGCAAGAAAAATGTGAATGATACAACAACAGGCCAACAGAAGAAGAGGGCTGGCTAAACACCACCATAAGTAACTGTAATATACATATATTTTTGCAAAATCAAAGATCTTGGCTAAAGCTAGACCTAAAAATCAAAGTGATGGATATTCTTTCAGAAATATTCCAAGATGGCTGCTGTGATAGTATCAATTGATATTTTTGTCACTATAGCTCTAGGGTGACCAATATGAATCCAGAATGCCTGCATCCATGCCACATTTTCAGGATAACCCCTAGCTATGTAAGTTACTTCATTAAAATTCAGTGCATGAAAGTATATCTTAAATAGATATCCTAAAATGCTGACATCAATTCAAATCTCCTTACTACCCCTTCAGTAGCCCTTATCTTTTGAATGATCAAGGACATCATTATTTTAAGGCTTCACCTGCACAGTGCTTACTCCTTGCTTGTGAAATCTCTGACATTTAAAAAAAAACTTAAAAGGACCTTAGAGCCCACTCGTTACTTACTATTGGCTGGCTCTCGTGGCTCCTAGGTCACATAACTTACCATTGGATGGCTCACATGTGGCTCCACTTCACTCTATTTGCCATTGGTTGGCTACCACCTGCCCCCCTGATGGTCAATGCCTACTCCTCTCCTCCATCATAATGCTTGGGTGACTGGCTCAAATACTGCTTCTGGCGGCCAGTCTCCTTCCACTTGCTGAGGTTGCATGTTTCTTTTTTGTTAATTACTCTCGCCCTTCATTCCAAACTGTCCCTCATGCATTTTATTTCTAGATTACTTATATGGCTTGCACAGAGTGTGTCAAAAGCAAATTAGTGTGCTGGTACCTGGAGTATATATGTGCATGTTTCACATATTTAAGCACTCACCGCGCCGGTCGAGAAATAAGGGTTGCCTGGGAGGCAAAGCCAAGTAATAACAATAAGGCACAATTAGACGCAATCCATCTCTGTGACTTTTTAAAAATTTCTCTCTTCCCACCTTCACTTCGAACTCTCCCTCATGCACTTTATTTATGGATTCCTTATATGGCTTGCTCAGAGTGTGTCATGAGTATGTGTGCTGTTGTCCTCAGTACACACAGGCAGGCCTCTGCCCATGCTTCATATATTGAAGCACTCAGCCCGACGCTCAATAAATAAAAGTTGAAAGGGAGGCATTCATGTACTTTATTTTACTTGATTACTGGACATAGGTACTCTTTTTAAAAAAAATTAGGCTTGCAGTCATAGAGAATGCATGTTCCTGCAGCCTCTCTCATTAACCCCTGCCCTCTGACATTTTTTCAAAAATCCCCCGCTGTGGTATTTAAACCAACTCCGCCCTCCTCCCACACTGTTCCTGCTTTCTTTTGTTTCTAGCCATGTGCCTACAGTCTCTCTCGTTGACCCCTCTGCCATTCTATTCAAGCCATCCTGCAAATGTTTTTAAACCCACCCTGCCCTCTTCCCACTCTCTTCCTGCTCTCTGGTATTTCTAGCCCACCCTCCCTTTTTCTATTGTTTCTAAACCCCCCACCTTCTCTCGCTTTCTGTTGCTTGTTCATCCCATTGCCCATTGTGTCTGCCACGGAAGTAGCTGGTGATTTTTTTCCCCACACTCAAATAGTATATGCCTGTGGGAATTGTTTTGGGATTTCAGCCGTGAAGTCAAACCAGGTGTAGCATCACTGTTTGAGCCTATTTATGTATAGTACTTTAGGTGCGTGTCCTACTTGCATATTCATCTGTTATAACGTTTACTGTAAAAAGTATTGATATGCAGTTTAATGCTTTTACTCTTGGAAGAAAGAGATGTGCTGCTCTTAGTAATAATGCACCTATAGGATTTTGAAGATAAAGAACAGGCCTAAACAGAGATGTGCAGGCAGGGTATTTTTATTTTAAATTAATTCTGCATGCATTTATCAAATATTGTTTTGTACACATAAAATATGCATGTTTGACATTGTGCAACTTAGTGGCCCTTACGTTATACAAAAAAAACTCTTTGTAGACTGTGTATGTTTACTGAATGTAATCAGTTTAATTCTGGTGTGATAAAAAAATAGTGTCAAGTGTTGGAGAGGATAAATATTGGTACACCATTTGCTTAAATATAAAGGATAGAGCTTGAATCTTTTGTTTAAAAAAATGAGTTTCAATACATATATAATATTAACTACTGTATAGTTTCAAATCTACATAGTAACTAATGTGTAGAATGTCTTCACCAACCAAAGCTAATCAGTTTGCTAATGATCCGGCAGTTGACACTATTCCTAATTTCTTGGGTCCGGAGTGAGATAACATACATAAATTATTTAAATTAAATTTCCACATGCTTCTCATAATAAATGTTAAATGATTTTAGGAAATAACATTTCTAAAATTCTATAAGATAAACATACTTGCACAATAACGAATAAATGCAGCTTACATGAGATGTTCACAGGACTCTCACTCATTTGCGCACTTTCCCAGTATGCATTTCGATACACCGGGTTTATATGAAAAGCCATTTCCACATGATAGATAGGAAGCTGATTGTCTCTTTATTTCACATTTTAAGAAACATAATAGCAAAGCTAAGTTATGCTCACTCAACCCCCCTCTGATCAGGTAATAAGTCATCACAAACCCACTTCATTCCAGAATGAGACTCTCTAAAATCCTGTTGTCTTCATCAGCTTTCATCTGGACTCCTCCAGACATTTCATATCATCATAAAATTAGCACAGATTTTCTTCCTCTGTCTTCCTTTGACTCTTCATTCTCTGAAAAACGTTGTATCCAACCAGCAGAATTATTGCCTCTATCGCAATAAGCAACAGTCTTTAAAAAAAAAAACTACATCTCCACTTCCCAAATTCCCAAACCTTCTGCTTATAGCAGAAAATCCATCTCCAATAGCTTCCCATGCACCTGTCATTCAAATATCTTCAAATCCTTTGTTAACCCTGAAATATTCTGTATGCACTTCTGCAAATCCTTACTCTTGTCCGGAATATTAGTATAACATTGCCGAATCTTCAGCATACGGCAGACTCCATCCTCTTTTGCTATCTACCAGATAATGTGTTACCAAAAGTAAGTAACTTGTTCACCTGATAGAGACTTCTAGCTGCAGATTACTTACTTTTAGAATAGATACCCTGGTGGTGGGCTGCGGATAAACCTTCTTGCACTAGAAAGTCCTGAGGGACCGAACGGGCAAAGTGTCTGTCTCGCTGGACCTGATTTTCTAGGCAGTAGTGTTTTGCAAATGTGTGCAAGGATGCCCACGTTGCTGCCTGACAGATATCTAGGACTGGAACACCCTGTGCTAGTGCAGTGGTAGCAGCTTTGGCCCTGGTAGAATGAGCCCTCAGGTGGCTGCTTCTTGGCCAGTGCATAGCCGATCTTAATGCAGAGAACAACCCAGCACTAACTGGTTTGTTTCTGCACTGTCCAACCCTTCTTTGCTCCCACGTACCCCACAAAGAGTTGGTCATCCACCCAAAACTCTTTTATTCGTTCAAAGTAGAACTACAACGTTCTTTTTGGGTCCAGTCGATGGAGTCGCTCCTCTTCCTTAGAGGGATGCAGTGGAGCAAAGAAGGTGGGCAGGGTGATATTTTGACCCAGACGAAATGAGGTAATCACCTTAGGAAGGAAAGAGGCACGTGTTCTGAGAACCACCTTGTCTGGGAACATGGTGAGATACAGTGGCTTAGATGAAAGAGCTTGCATCTTAGTCACCCTCCTGTCAGATGTCATAGCCACTAAGAAGGCTGACTTGACGGTGAGCAGCCAAAGGGGACAGTTGTGTAAGGGCTCAAAGGGAGCACACATGAGAAATGTAAGAACCAGATTTAAAACAAAGGGTGTAGGGGGAAACATATGTACAAGCCCTTTAAGAAATCTATTGACATAGGAGACTTAAAAAGTGAAGGCAGATCAGGCAGCTGAAGGAACGCTGATAAGGCAGGAAGATAGCCTTTGAAGTGCCAAGGCAGAACCCTGCTGAACAAGGCATAGTATGAAGAGAAGGATATCAGAGAGAAAAACAGAAAGAGGATCAATAGATCTTTCTGCACAATAATATACAAAGTGTTTCCAACAGCAGGTGTATACTGTTTTAGTGGAGGGACTCCTGGCTGCCAAAATAACTTTACAGACTTCGGGAGGAAGGTCAAAGCCTGTCAACTGTCGCTGCTCAATCTCCATGCATACAGACGCAAAGTTGACAGGTTCAGGTGGGGCTACCTGATCAGAGGATCGATGCTCATTTTCAGAAGCTCTGGGTACCAGGCTTTTCATGCCCAGTCCGGAGCCACTAGGATTACCTAGGCCCGGTCGTGCCTGATCTTCTTGAGAACTCTAGGCAGAAGTGGTATGGACAGAAATACATATAGGAGGCCTGAACTTCACTTGCGATTAAAATCATTTCCAAACGATTGCCGCTTGAGAAACTCCAACGTGCAATACTGCTGACATTGATCATTCTCTGCAGAGGCTGACAGATCTAACCAAGGCTCTCCCCACTTCTGAAAGAGTCCTTGAGACACCTCCAAGTGAAGACGCCACTCATGATCTGCTAGGCAATGACGGCTGAGTTTGTCTGCCTTGGTGTTCAGAGAACCTGCCAGGTACTGAACCACCGGGTTATGCCCTGCTGTTCCAGCCATGTCCAGAGACGCAGGACCTCTGGACAAAGGGGTCCACAACCCCACACTACCCTGCTTGTTGTAGTACCACATTGCGGTAGTTTTGTCCGTGAACACCTACACTATCTTCCCTTTTACAACAGGAAGAAATGCTTTCAGTGCCAGTCTGATCACCCGGACCTCCAGAAAATTGATATGAAGTCCAGATTCCTAGGGAGACCAGATACCTCTGATCTGCATCCCTCCCAGATGGCCACCCCATCCTATAAGTGACGCATCTATCACTACTGTGAGATCTGGCTGTGGAGGGGAGAGGAGTCTGCCTCTGACCCAATCGCAGTTCACTAAAAACCACTGCAGGTTTTTTGTAGTTCCCTCCGAGATCTGAACCGTGTCACTGAGATTCCCCTGATGCTGTGCCCACTGGAACTTCAGGTCCCACTGCAGAGCCCTCATATGCCATACGCCATGCTTGACTAACAGGATGCAGGAGGCCATGAGGCCAACAGCCTCAGAGTCTATCTCACTGAAATCCAGGATAGAGGCTGAAACATCGGTATCATAACCTGAACATGACTCGCTGCTCGGGAGGATAAACCCAAAACTGCACTCTGGCCAGAACAGATCAATGAAAGGGAGCTTCTGAGAGGGAGTCAGGTGTGACTTCAACATGTTATAGTGAACCCCAGAGAATGGAGGAGGTTCGCCATAGTCTGAAGGTGGGTGATGAGAGCCTCGGGCGTAGAAGCCGTCGAGGTAGTAGAAGACTGAAATCCCTAACCTGCGCAGATGAGCTGCTACCACTACCGTCACCGGAGGGACACTGGTGAGACTAAATGGGAGCACAGTAAACTGAAAGTGCTTGTGGCCCACTTTGAACTGAAAGTAGCATCTGTGGGCAGGCAGGATAGGGATGTGAAAATACACATCCTGCAAGTCCAAAGCTACCATCCAGTCTCCTTGGTCTAGGGCAGAAAAGACCCTTGAATTTCTCCTTTTTTGAGGAAGAGATTGACTTCCCATAAATCCAGAATAGCGCAAAGACCCTTGTTCTTTTTGGAAATCAGAAAGTAGCGGGAATAACAACTACTACCTATTTCTGACATCGGGACCCTTTCTGTATCTCCTTAGACCAAGAAAGCTGTAACTTCCTCGCAGAGCAAGATTAAGTGATTCTCCATTAGCCGTTCTTTTAATGGATGCAAAGAGGGAGGGAAAGACTGGAAGGGGAGGATATAGCCCTTCTGTATGATCTGCAAGACCCATTTGTCTGATGTTATGGATCACTAGTGAGGGAGATGAAGTTGAATCCTCCCTCCAACTGGATGCGTGTGGTCTTGCAGAATCATACTAGGAAGACTTGGGTGCTGTGGAGGTGAGGGGCTGGGTGGTGGACAACTTCTGGCCAGGCTCTGCTGGGTCTGAAGGTACCACTTCCTGGCACAGGATGTTGACACATCGCACAGGATGTTGTACAGGATGTTGACCTGTCAGAGGACAGTGGCTGGACTGTTGATGGCGTGGTACCCCACCTTTTCAGAAGCCTCGAAAGGGGCAAAAGGCAGACTTCTGGTGAGGGGGTGCCAAGAGCCCCAAGGACCTGGCTGTATGAAGACAGTCGTGGCGACGAAGGGCCACCGTTGATGAAATCACCCTCCGGGCGAGTCAGTCGTGTCCAAACCACACCTTATTGTAAACGTTGCTGCATCTCTCCCATCTTGACAGCTCGTGAGAGAGGGTCCCACACGCCCTCCGGACCTGGGGCAGCATCTGAACCACCGTATCCCAGAAAGTATGAGAAATATGGCCCAACAGGCATGAGGTGTTTAAAGACTTCAATGCCAGGCTGGAGGAAGAAAACATTTCCTTCCCAAGCTGATCCAGCCTCTTGAATTCCCTATCCCAGAGAGCAGAAGGGAAGGCACTATGGGAAGTGGAGGCCTGGACTACCAAGCTCTCCGGGATGGGGTGTTGGATGAGGAAACTAGGATCATTTGGAGCTGGGTGATGGCAGCAGCCAAATGTCCTGTTTACAGTACCCCTGTGCTGGGTTTGGACCACGTTTCCAGGTGGACATCATTGAGGGCTTTGTTAAACGTTAACATCAGTTCTGATATGGAAACCTCCCTCTGAAGCATCTCAGTCCGTCCTGACCCGCACCGTAGGCAAATCCAGGTCCAAGACCTCAGCTGCCCTATGGACCACTGTAGCATATGAAGCTCCCTCCACCGTAGCCACCGTAGGAGGTGAGAGCATTCCAGTATCTAGAGAGGTGTCCAGTCTGCTGGCTTCTCCTAGTTCCTCATACCAGTCCATTTGCTTCAAACCATACTCTATAGGATCCTGAGACCTTTCCCATTCCTCACCCGGGTCGGGCAATGATCAGGCCCCTGTTGGCGCCATCAGAATCGGCTCCATATGACTCCGTTCCGGCTTCAGATCATCAGGTATCAAAATGGGGCTTGCACCACCGGTGGGCGCCGGTGGTGCAGGGAGCATCAGTGTCAGGAACGACACAGGAGGAGGCCGACTGTGTTCACTCAACATTGTTCTGGATCCAGTATCAAATCAAAGAGGCCCCATTGGTGGTGAGGCCGAAGCCGCCGGCGTGGAATCTGATGGGGCTCCTGCTGACCCCACATAGCTCAAAGGTGTGCCAGAAGGGGCAGTCCGCTCAAGTACGAGATGCATGGCCTCGTAAAACTCCTTGAGTTGAGCAGGGGTTGCTCCTACACCCGGAAAGGGAGGAAGCCTTGAAGTCGGCCCTGGTCAACAGGTGGGGCGAAGTTGAAGTCCAGTTGGAATTATTTTTCTTCTTGTACCTCTTCCCCGAGTGCCAGGAGGACCTCGAGTGCGAAAAGGAGGGCTCTGGGCTCCTGGAGTGGTCCCACAATCTCCTCATTGATCGGGACCATGACCTCCTGGGAGTTGCGCTAACCAACATCAACTGCTGAGCTGCAGAGACCACTTTCTGAAAGCTTTTGGGGTCACGGCCTGGCAGTTGGAACACAACTTCAAATCCTGGTCTCTGTCTAGGAACCAGAGACATACCTGGTGGAGGTCTGTCACTGACAGGGTGCAATGGCAGGCGCCACATGGCTTAAACCCTGTCTTCCTCAATAACGTCCTGCACAGACTTCAAATAGACTCAACAAAAAGGTCAAAAAAACCCTGTCAAAAAAGACAAAGGGTAGTTCAATTCCAGATCTGCGCTTAACCAGCACAGAAGGGAAAGAACTGATCCCCACACACCAGGTGGTGCCTTTATAGGTGACGTGACATCACAGATGGCTCCAACGATGCCAACGATGCCATAAGGATCCGAATGATGCCACCCAATTGCACATGCAGGGTACTGCTCAGCAAAAATTCCAGATTCCAAGCTGATGCCAGGAAATTGTAAAGGTAAGTAATCTGCAGCTAGAAGTCTCTATCAGATATGTATCTACACCTATTTCCCTGATTTGACTCCATTACATTTTCAGAATCAGATCTATTATCAAACAAGTGCAGCAACAGACGTAAAATATTTCTTTGTTGATTTTACTAATGCGAACATCGGAGAGAGTTTAAAAGTTCAAAGGTCGTCTACCAATAATATACAAATCTTTGTGAGACTTCCCAAGCCGTACTCCATGTACTTCTAAATGACAACCCTTACTCTTCTTCTGCTTGGGCCTAGGTATTCTTCTCAATTCCTTATCCCAGTCAATATAAATGTCTCTAATGTGTACACTAACCAAGTTCATCAATGGCACTGAAAATTCAAGATACAGCTCAGCCACAATGTTCAGTTCATGGAGGTTCAGCCGAACCTGTGTGTTGATCCCAGTGTTCCCAGAACTCTTTATCTCTTTCATTTGCAAAGTAGGTCCACTCAAGGGAAGAATACCTACAACTAGGCACTCTTGTTCTTTTTGACCTTCTCACTGCCACACCTTCGCCTACACTTTCGGTCAAGTCAGAGTTCTCAATCTTTTCAGCAATCGTTGGTGGCACACGTTCTTTAAGCAAACTCACTGTCTTCTGGGCCATCGATCTCTAGCTTCCACTTGCTTTCTTCCAGCCCTATGTCCATCATCAGGGTCTGATTATGAGTTTGACTCATTCACCACAGGACAAGACTCAGTTGGTGCGGCTTCATCTTTGAATGTAGCTTGCTCAAGACCCCTTTCAGACTGACCAAGTGCTGCTTCTAGCTCAGTTAGGTCCCTGACAGCTTGACTAACCTACTCCTGTCGCCTTTCTCTCACCACTGGTTCTTCTGGAATAGGTGCTGTCTTATCAAAGGGACATTCAACTCTGTGAGTATGGGAAGCATTAATCGAGTTAAGGAGACCTCCACACTTTGAAGCAGTTGTTGTAACCAGTATCACCTGGTAAGGCCCACACCAACGGGGTTCCAAACACATCTTCCTGCCATGTTTCTCCACCAAGACCCAGTCACCTGGACTGGGGGCATGGCACTGTTCCTGATACAGAGGGGCTGTGACTGCTCCGACCTGGTGGGACACAGAATGCAGTATATCAGCTAGTCCCTTGCAATATTCTAGGACCATATCATCAGTAATGTTCACAAGTGCATTCTCAGGAATCACACTGGCAGTCTCATCGCCATCCCCATAATATTTTGTGGGAGGAAAGTCAAGTCTTTCAATCAAGTACACTCTGTAGACTCATCAACACAAGAGACAGAGCATCAGGCCGTTTCAAAGATGTTTCACAACATACTTTTGCCAATGATGGATTTCAGCATGCCATTCACCTGCTCCACAAGGCCCAAAGCCTCAGGTCTATAGCGGCAATGTAATCTCTATTCCATTTGTAATGATGCACACAACATTCTCAGGACCTCATTATTGAAATGAGAGGGAGTCTCATCTGATTCCAAGGAAGTCAAAGCTGGGAATAAGTTCTCTTAACAGCAGGTTGGCTACAGTGAGATATCATTCCTTTTAGTTGGATACACCTCAACCCAACGAGAAAAGATGCATACCATGACCAAAACATACCTCAACCCCTTGCACACAGGTATCTCAATAAAGTCCAACCATTTTCTTTAAAAAGGCCCACCTGACCTTCCTATATGACTCATGGTAACTACAGTTCTCTTCCCAACATTGTTCTTTTGACACACAATGCACCTGTGATACAACTCTTCTGACTTCAACCTGAATTTAGGATTCAACCAAGTCTGTCTGAACAACCTCAGCATAGCATCCCTGCCAACATGAATGGAACCATGAAAATGTCTAGTCATAGGAGGTAACAGATTATTTGGAAACACTGGTCTTCCATCTATTGAAACCCAAATGTCATCATCATTTTTGACACAACCTGCTCTGACCCAACTTCCTCTTGAAGCCTCTTTACTTCATCCCAAGTATCAGCTGTTGTCAACAAAAGGTTAAAGTTAGTCTCATCCATTTCCTAATTTGTAAACTCATGATTAAAAGTGCAAACATTATAAGCACAGTATTTCGCAACCTCATTGGCATATCTATTGCCCAAAGACACATGTGTCTCTAGAGCGATGTGCAGGGCATTTGACCACTGCGCCTTGCTTAGGCAATTGTAATGCGTCAAGAAGGTTTCTCACTTGTTTGCCATTCTGGATTTGAGATCCAGAGGATGTCATAAACCCCCTTTGGGACCACAGTTGTCCGAAGTCATGAACAACACCAAAGCCATACTGACTATTGGTAAATATTATCACCAACAATTGATCAGAGACACAGCATACTCTAGTAAGAGCAATCAGTTCAGCCACTTGAGCTGAAAATATTCCTTGAAGCCAGGAACTCCTAAAAGAGTGCAAACAGCATAAGCTGCTCTCAGGCTTCCGCCACTGTCTCTCCAACAAGACCATTGAAATAAAGGACACAATCAGATTCAGGTAGTGGTTCTGGTCTCTGCTTTGTGCACAGTTCAGTAACATCGAAACAATCACAGTCCCCTTCACAAACATCAACAGTACCTCGACCCAAGATTAGCAACAGAGTAGAAGGATTTAAAATACCACAACGTTTAACAGTCATATTTTCCACAGCCAAAATAACCTGCTCATAATTAGTGAGCTGGCTACTTGTGAGGTGCTGGGTCCTAGATCTAGTCAGTAACAACTCAACAGAGTGGGGTACATACACAGTTAATGAGTGACCCATAACAAAATTCTCACACCTCTCAATGCTGGTGCTGACCGAGGCCACTGTTTTAAGGCAACCAGGCAGTGAAGAAGCAACAGGATCTAATGTAAAAAATAAGCCACGGGTCTCTTGGCATTTCCATGAATTCATGTTAGCACACACAGCCCTCCATCTCACTGCACAAAAGTGAGCCATTCTCTGCGCTCAAGAAACGCTACAGGGCAATCGTTATCTCATGGCATCTGATCTCACACATCCTTGTATGTCAGCCTCTGTAAAGGCTCATCCACCAGGGAAAAATTGGGTATCTGTGGCCACAGTAGCCCACCATTGCCAAAAATATCCTGACTTCCGTCTGTGTGGTTTGTGGACTCATTCTAAGTATAGTTGAGTTTCTCTCTTGTGACACTTTTCTCACTCCTTTCATAATGTGATGTCTAAGGTATTGGACCTCTTTTTGACAGTATTGTAACTTTCCTGAGGATATTTTATGTCCATATGCAGCCAAGTGGTTCAGTAACACAATAGTATCTCATCTACAAGCTTCTTAAGAATTTGACATCACCATAAGGTCATCAGTGTACTGGATCAATGCTGTGTTATAAGGCATAACCAAAGATTCGAGATTTTTCTTCAGAATCTGAAGATGGAAGGGCTCTCAATATAACCTTGTGGTACTCACCACCATGCCAAAACCCTATTTCTGAACTGAAATGCAAAGAAGAAATGGCTTTCCTCATGGAACAGTATCGAAAAGAAGGCTGGACACAATCACTGGCAGTAAACCATTCAGCTTCACATAGAATCTGAAACAATATCAAAGCTGGATTGGGTACCGTAGGGCAACAGGGGACACCACTGTTATTTATTTTCCAAATGTTCTGTACATTTCTGTATTTATCACTCTGTTTCTGAAGACCCATAATGGGAGAGTTACTAGGACTGCCCATTATTTCCCTCAAAATCCCTTGCTGTATCATTGATTTGATTTCAGAAGGTAGTCCAGCAATCGTTTTAGGAGTCAGATTGTATTGTGATGTTCTCAAGAATTCAGCATTTGGTTTGACAGAAATTAGAACAGGTTCAACACCTTTTATCAACCCGATATCCTTTCCTGAAAAATCCCACACTTCATGTTTGACTGTCTATCTCTAATCTGGAGGTAAATCATAAACTGTTAGCAAAGTCAGTAACATGCAATGTGATTAATTTTTCATCAACTTAAAGACAGCATACTAATCTTGTGTTTTTATTTCTGTGCCTACTGGGACACAAAAACGTACAAAATTCAGTTTAGAAAGTAAATTTCTTCCCAAGATATTCACCAGACTAGAATCATGTATTATGAACTTATGTTTATCCTCTAAGGCCCCTAGTTTCACGGTAACGTGGGCAGTTTCTTAAGTTGTCATCTGTTTATTCTCAACACCAACAATTTGGACAGTTTTTCCTGAGAGGGGTAGGTTTGGAATTTCTACTGTTCTCGGAGTAGAACGGGTAGCACCAGTGTCAACCAAGAATGTCTGGGGATGGCTGTCTACTTCACTGTCTATGAATGGTTCAATCTGGTCTACCTCAAATTTTTTGCCAAGAACGCAGTCTTCCTCCCCTCTCAGGCTCCCTCTTAGACTGACTGATCGGAGCCATTTCTCTTGTTTGAATCTGATTAGCTGTATTTAAATGACATTCCCGCTTCCAATGTTTCACTTTATTGCAGATGTGACAAGGAGTTGAATTTTTGAGACTGTTTACACCCATTCCTGTACCAGGATCTATAGGGACTCCTCGACTCCTTCCCTGATTCAGATTTGGTGTTTGTTGATATACACCTTGCATTGTACCTACATTGTTTACAGCTGAGGGCATTTGGCTAGTTCTTTGAGCTGCTTTCATTTGAACAAGCATCAACGTTTCTTTTAGATTTGTGTGCTTCATCTCTATCTTGTCATTGCAGTACTTAGTGGGCCACAACATTTTATCAATTGACTTATCTGCCAACAAATCAAAAGTTGCTGTATCATCTTGATGACTTCTGGTCTCAATCCTGTCACAAATCTCGCCACAAAATGTCCCATATCCTTAGCCCCCAACGTCTCCATACCACTGTATTGTTTGGGTGCCTGTAACAACCTTTAATCATAAGCATGGATTGACTCCTTTGACTCTTGAGTCATTCTGGCAATTTTGACCCAATCAACATCTTGGGGGAGCACCTTCCCCCTCAAAAATGACAGGACCTGTTGATATTTTTTCATCACTATCAGTGAAGGACCCTTTGTTATTGGAATTCTATTTGGATCCATCTCAGGCCACTGGTCAGCTACCTTGCACTGCGTCAACAAATCACTCAGAATAGCGTCCTTTTTTTGGACCTTCGTAGAGGGTCCAAAAAATGGTACAAGGAAATCTAAAAAATTTCCTTGCGCCATTTATTTTGGCACTTTTAATGCCTGATCAGAGCAGGTATTAAAAGGGGGCATACCATTATTTATAATGGGCCGCTATGTACTCTGCAGGAGTAGAGCCAAGATTATAGCACTACTCCTGCAGAGTACATCAATGGCGTAAATACAATTATGCTATTGCCTCCTACCCTGTGCCATGTTGCGCCGTATTTTAAATACACTGCACACATGGTGGCGGTAGGGAGACAACACAAGATGCTGGGATTAGAACCAGGTATGGGGCTTTCAAGGTCGAGTCCTGGCAGCACTCTACCTCTGTAACCAGCCCCATAGCCTGCAGCCTATTAGGAAATACCTAAGTGGCAAAATGAGCAGCCACCCATAGCATAGTGTGCCACAGGGAAATACTGGGGAGTGAGGGTGAAAGAAGGAGCAGAAAAGGAAACTGAAGGAAACTAAAGGACTAAGCTATGGGAACAAATAGATTTAAGGATTGGCATAAAGCTAAGAAACAGACACTGAAAGCCAGGAATAAAACAGGAGGATTAAACTAAATTTGCTAGGTAAGCTCTGTGAGCCCATCTGAGGAAAAACATCCTTTTCCTGGGCCTAGCTCACCTGTGCTTACCCTGGGTCCTCCATATGATCAACCCTTTCATCCGGATAACATGGAGGTAGCCCATAACAATTTAGGAAGAATAATCTAGGGCCAGATGTACAAAGCATTTTTGAAGTCACAAACAGCAAATCAGGCCGTTTGCGACTTGAAAAATGCTATTTGGGATGCACAAAGCCCAAACTGCGATTCGGTAATTTGTTACCGAATCTCAGTTTGAGTTTTGTGATTCAGTATTAGGAAGGGGCATGACAAGGGCGTGCCTTCCTAATACCGAATCCAGATGATATGTATGATTGTTTTGTGACTGCGAATGCGGTCGCAAAACAATCGCATTTAGCACAAGTTTCAAACTGGTACAAACCCATTCGCAAATGGAAAGGGATCCCCATGAGATCCCTTCCACTTTGTGAAGGGCAGCAAAAATATTTTTTCAGAGTGGGCAGTGGTCCCACGGACCACTGCCTGCTCCAAAAAAATGAAAAGAAAACTTTTCATCTTTCTTTTTGAAATGCATCTCGTATTCCTTTAAGGAAAACGGGCTGCATTTCAAAAAAACAAAACTGCTTTATTTAAAAGCAGTCACAGACATGGTGGTCTGCTGTTTCCAGCTCCCTGTGAGGGCGGCCATTCCCAATGGGGTCACAAATTGCGACCTACCTCATGAATATTCATGAGGTAGGTCATTTTCGATCCCATTGGGAACCGCAAACAGTGCCATTGACACTGTTGTACATCAGGTTTTGCGACTCGCAAATTGCGAGTTGCAAAACCTGAGTTTTGTACATGTGGCCCCTAGTCCTCTAAGTAAATATGACTCACCCCTAACTCAACCACTGACCCATCTGTTACCTGACCTTACAGTTTCTGACTTTTCAGTGACTCCACAAAATGTGTTTGTGGCTTTCACCCCAGAGGTCAGTGTGATTTCCTAACATGTCACACCCTCTCTTTGAGCACTTTGCAGAGGTAGCTTGTGATCTTGAAACACCAACCCTGCAACTTTAACTAAAACTAACCATGTTATTAAAAAATATATATATATATGTATATATGCTACACGTATTTTCTTCTCGAGTATAAAGAAAAGTCAAGACACAAAAGATCAGTTGCAAAATATATTAACAAAACAGAAAGGGCCTTCCTCCCAACCGTTTCAGCCGTAGCCTTGTTTACGGATCTTTTGTGTCTTGACTTTTCTTTATACTCGAGAAGAAAATACGTGCAGCATATCTATGGGATTCCCGTTCCCATGTCAAGACCGCTAGGTTGGAGCCTCGATATCTTGGGGAATTTTTGTTGGATATATGTATATATATATATTTATATATAAATGTGTGTGTAACCTCTAAAATTCTCTCCTCTAATGTAAATAATCAATTAGACTGAAAGCGCTGTGTTTTGGGTCTCATGAGCAGTTTTGTGGGCTGCCATAGAGGTCGTACATTCCCCACGCGTGCTCCTCTGCTTGCATGTGCAAGATAAACCGATAGTATCCTTCAAGTCTGTGACTGCCTTGCGTTTGTGACAGGCCACATCGTGTCCCATCTAGACTATGGACGAATTTAATAATTGTCATTTTTTCCTGCAAAACGAAATCAGAATGCCTGAAAAAGAATAAGTCCCTTTGTAGGATGTATGTTTTCTTATGCCTAAAAATGTAATCAGATCATTTTGCACCATATAATAAGTAGTAAAGATAAGGACATCGGTCTTAAAGACGTGCTTGTGTGTTTTTTAACTCGCTCAATCTCTCTGTTAGTCTTTTCAATCTGAAGGCGACTGCTCTTTATAGCCGCTGCCTTTCCTTGATGTTGTTCTCAGCCGTCATCAGCTCTGCCCAAACATGAGAAAAGCACTAGCTCCTTGGAGAAGTAGGACAAGGCTTACATGGAAACCTGCACTAATGATTATCCGCACCAAGCAGCCTGCTGTAATGAGCTTCTTGTGCTCGGTGGCCATCCGCTGCCCTGCTGTTCGTTCATGTCCTTACTCTTGAGCCTGTGAGACGAACTCCTTTTCAAAGAGACCAGTTTCAACTGGAATAAATAACAGCAGAAAGGAAGAAAGATCTGAGGAAAAGTACTAGAGATACTGAATTAAGGACAAAGGGGTCTGACGTCTAACAGACATGAAGGACTGTCGACTACCACACTAAAAAAATGTAGTGATGGCTTCTACTTCCGAACAGGCAGGATGGTGTGAGGCTCATTACTGGCATTTCAAATGTATGATGCAGCTTTTAGTGTTGTCATCTCTCACTCTGGGTGATTGCATGATGATTCAGACTTTTAGGGAGATGTTTGTCATTGTATGTGAAAAGCACATCAAGGCAATATGAATTAACAAGCACTAACAAATCCAGTAGGATCATTTTAGGCACACAGAATAGGTAATCACCCACAAGTAGAGCATGCACACATGAACATGGACCAAGACACTTAAACACATCCATTTTCACAAAGTCCAATAAATAGACACTCACTAACGGAGACCAAAAGACATACAGCAACTAATAATTACGCTCAAAAGGTAGATAGATAAATATTATAGCATTATATGTAAGTTCAAATAATAATATAACAAAAATAAATATTGAAATATTTTATTCATTATTGTAATAGCTAAATAAATGTAAAAATAAATCTCAGGAAAAATTATAAACTAAACTACAAAAAATTAAATAACAACTATTTCATATTATTAATGCATATATATATATATCCTCCTCCACACTGCAGCTTTCTCCCTCCAGTGGCTTCAACGACACGGATGCCGATGCAAGAGACCACCCAGATTGTAGTGCAAAAAAGCAAGTTAATTCCATGTGAATGAAAGATAAGAATGTATCAAGGGTATAATTGACCACAAAATTAAGACTGATGCATTTCAGGAAGATGCCTTCAGCTGGCCATCTTGTATATATTTGCCTTCTGGTCCGCAAGATTTTGTTGTATATTTTTGTAGTTTACATACAAAGTATGTAAACCCGATATTGTTATTGCAAATATTTATAACACAGCATTTCATTACTACAGTTTTTGCCTGCAATATTTTGTCATGCAACCAATTTAAAACTACTATTGAGTTGTTGATTTCTGTGATTTATAAACTTTTATTGTTTTTATTGCTTTTTTTATTTATTGTTTCTTTTACCTTTACTGGATTAACTGCAATTGTATTTTTGCCATGACTAAGGTCTATGAAATAAGAATAAAGTACCTTTACTAGGTGGACTGTAATTGTATTTTTGCTATGACTAAGGTCTATGAAATAAAAATAATGATAAAGAAAAAGAGGCTGTTGGGTGAACATTTGAAACTAAAATATTTTATAGTACTGAGATGGTAACAATGTAGTATAAAAGCAACATATAAATAAGGAAACACCATTTGTGAGCTATTGAAAATTGGCTGTGAAGGTTCAATAAGGCATGTTCAAGGACGACAGTTCTAAGAAATAAGACATTCCACGCCTTCCTTCACAGGACAACAAGCTGCACAAGGAGGGTAGAAACAAACGTGCCAACTCAAGTGACACCTAATGCCGATTTACTGCTATATAATCAGAGATCCCCTGCCTAGGGTTTTGTAAATACTCCAAGCTGGAATTAGATAAATACAATTCTCTCTGTTTTGTAAGAACTCTCTAAAAACAAACTTCTTTTTATGTCATTTTGTACCTGAAATGTAACAGACCATAAAAGTAAAGAGAACAAGCATTTGCAAAGCACTGGGTCTCACGTTTGCTCAAGCTAGAGCTTTTAATGTTGTAAATTCCTAACTGGACTTTTCTTGCCACTTAAATTGAAAAGTAAAACAGTTGACGTAAGTGATCTGATTCAAAGCACCACAGCCACCATGAGCATGAGCGCAAAGGAGAGACACAAAAACAAAAAAATGTTCACTCACAGTTAAATGTATTGTCAATCATGCAATTATACATGTAACAGGGTCGATGTCCAAGACGGTAACAAAACTGCCCCAAAGAGGGACAAATGTAAAGCATTTACCAATGATTACAAAGGATTTTTGAAAGGCAAGCCTAGGAACGAGTGATAGTGATGGGCATGCGGTGGGTGTGGTTAAAAGTCCACAAATAGATTACAAGAGGTCAGAGTGCTTGCGTGCTCAACCTAAAACCCTACATCTCTAATCCTTGAAGTACCTTTGAGGCTACCAGAAAGGATACAAACTAAGAATAAAGGCATATTTACAGGGTAGTTATAATCACTAGTGGATTAACAGCAAAAAGGAAACCAGAAAACAAGAGCATAGTAACAGGTCCAACATCAAAACGATCAGGAGACTAGAAAGACAGCACTCATACTGAAGTCTTCCAGGAGTCAAGTAGACAGGGGCATGAGTCAGACAGCAGCGAGGAATCAATGGCGCCGCTCAACCCCATGCAAGTCGAACAGCTGAAAAGCAAGGAAAGGTCAGATCGGCCTCTTTTAATCAGCTGTTGGCACAGTGCCCACAAGCCTACACATGACAAGGAAGGCAAGGTCTATGGGGTATATCCCTTGGTGCACTTGATAGCCCTGGTGAAGAAAGTGGTGAGGTGGGAAGCTGAAAGTCGGAGAGAATCAATATGGGGAGCGGCAATGCGGGGGCCTGTGACGCAGCCCTTCAAGAGAGTGCCTTGTGCATAAAGAGCCTGAATATTATCAGGCAAGCACTTACAAAAAACAAAGGCAACAATGTGGATCAATGTTGCTTACCAGCCTCTCAGTTCTTGTTGTTCCCCTGAATTGGACATGGCTGCAACAGATCAGCCTATAAGATTGTAATGTGGTGTCCGGCAGCTGCAGACTAGTGGCCAGGGGTCAGGTGGCCGGAGGCAGCCTGCCTTTGCAGAGACATGCTAATGCATCATCCTGCCGGTGAAGGAAAGGAAACCGAGCTGCTGAGAATATACTTCATTTCTTCAGAATGGTCGAGGACTCTTCTGGGCTTGGGTTCTGTAGTGAGATCAGGCCATACGGGTTCCAGTGAACTCTCTCTGACCTCCCTTAATACTTTTCAACGCTTCTTTCTAAGCACTACCAAACGTCATTACGTGAGCAGAAAGTCGAAGGGCTACAGATTAATTTATTTTTGTTTTTACAAAATAAAGATATGGTTGAATTAAAAACTGTATTAAATGGGCTATGGTGTCACGCATCTCACTTTTTAGAACGAAACACAAAAGGGTAGTGTGTCTGAGGGAATATGTCTGCCACACTGTCACACATTGAGCTAACATTGTGATGCCTAATGTAGGGTTACTTGAACTTGTTGCAATGCTGTGATACGGGCTCAGGGGTTGGCGCAGTGCTCGAGAAGGGTAGAGAGATGGTCGGACCTTCAGCTAATCCTAGGAGCCACCATGATTTTGTCACAGTTCTACTAGTCATCTCAGTGTCTGTGACTTATTCAAAATGTAAATGAATCGTGAGCCCAACTAAGCCTCCAGTCTGGAGTGGACAGCAAATGCATGTTAATAAATGGATATTTTTATACTGTCAAGATGGCATCTGAATCTCACATATTCTCTATTGTACCCGCTGCTGCCTATGAGTGTCTAGGCCATGATGAACCTTGTGCATTGAATGTTAAATGGTTTTCAAGCTCAGATTAGAGTTGCTCCCCCCCGCCACACAATATAAGTAGCATTTAATGCATGCCAGTCTCTTCTAAAACCACTTCCAAGGTGACTGTTTCCCAGCATGCATCAACACTGCTTTGTCTCTGTGGTGGTGGATGCCAGATATACCTGATGAATGTGGGTTTCTGCTTTATGAGACTGACATAGTAAACAATATTGGGGGGACATGTCCTTTTGCCTATCGCCCTCTAGAGGTTCCAGCAGTTTAGCATGACAGACACAAGCACCAATAAAGCACACCTTAAAATAGACATTTCACCCGATCACATTTTACTCTACAGACAATTATCATTCGTATAAATATTGCTGCTCACACCACAGATTTTCTGGTGAAAGCCTTTCAACTAAAGAGCAATTACGCAACAATTAAATATCATAATTTCTTGAAAGAGCCAATGTATTACGATAGGTAAAAATCAGAGGCAGCTAGATTATCAGCTAGTGCCTACCATGTGGTACCTTTGTTACCGCTCTTGCTATCACTGGTCTGTAAACTACAAGAACAACCAGTAAACAGGACTCAATAGCCCTTCCCTTGAACTTGAGCAGCAAATAGAAGGCTGTTGAGAGACCGAGGGCCTCATTTACGAGGCCCTAGAGACACACAGCAGCACCAGTGTCATTTTTGTTTGGACCAGTGTGCCAGCCCATATTTACAAGGCCAGGCAAAGGCACCTTGCATGGCTTATTGTGCCTTTGTAAAATGAACCCCTTTCATGCATAACACTGCTTGAAAGGGGCGTTTCACCTCAGGTGTGGCATAAGAATAACGCAACTGGGATAGATATCTTTATTTATTCCGGTTTTCTCCTCTTTCTATGTGTGCTGCGGTCTGTCCCACCTCTTGTGATTGTTTTTGTGCAGGAAAGTGTCCCTTCCAGCATAAAAACAATCATCCCTGCAATGTAAACATCCTTGCACCATGGTGCAAGGGTGCCTGCGTTGGTGCTAGGCAGCAATATGTGCATCAGTGCAAGGGGAGAGGACAGAAATGTGCCAAATCTTGGAAATACACCGTATTTCAACCTTTTCCCGGGGATGCAGGGTGGTGCAGCAAGTGCCTGGTTGCGTCACCTTGCACCACGGCCTCGTAAATGAGGCCCTAAGTGTGGGGCAAGGGTTAACATTGTGATGTTACTGGGGATAAAAATAAATGGTGCTGATAATACTTTAAATACACTAATATTTTGGTGAATCAAGGTTCACGTATGTTGCTTGAATGTGACAGATAAACTTCAAAGAGCAAGACTTGAAAGTCATTAAACAATGACCTTAAAATGTCAGTGTTTCGTAAGTCATTCTATTTGATTCTCTCAAGTCACAAGGTATTTTCCGGCATATGTCTACTTTGTTACTGTTAAACAATTGTGTTAGGGACTACATATCTTTTTAGGACATAGTTGAGAAATTTTCTTAACTTGACAATGAGATGCTATTGCAGATAAACGTAACTTTACCATTACTTGATGAAAGACCAAAACTAAAAGCTGTGTCTGGTGAAAGCAAGGAAGGGACCCAAACAACTATATCCAGATGGTGGTCAGATTCCTGCCCAATTAAAGATGAACAGGAACAACCACACTGTAACCACATAATACAATTTTATGGTTTAAATCTGTTTATTAACGTTTTAAGTGGAATACGCATACTCCCACCTACAACCAGAGGCCGGTGGGGTGCGATGAAAGGCAGGCATGATGTAGTACAATCCGTTAGTTTCAAGCACTTTAACAGCGCATCTGGAAGCTCCAAGTGCTGCCTTCTTGTATTATTAATTAAAGTGTGTATAATAAACTCCAACTTCCTCTCCCCCCAGGAACCACAGTGTGAATAAAACTATGGATGACGTACATTGCTTCAGCCTTGATATGTCAGTCTATGTAACCCTCTCCTGGTCAGTGTCAGTGTCTGGCTCCGTTAATCGAAGTACACGAACATACCTAGGACAAGTGAGTTCACGGAATTCAGAGGAGAGCAAGGCAATAAATGGATGCTAGAGCAGGGAGTATGTAGCTCTCTGTGCAGACTGTGTAAGGTCCATCTTTCCATTCATAATAAGAGCCAAACTCTATGGAGCCTGCCCTGGAACATAGGTAGCTGACCTGATACCCAAATGCGCCAAGATATTTTGTAGGACTGTCTACAATGCTATTCCAATGTGATCCCCCTGTTTGATTTAAAATGGAAAGGTAAGAGCATTAGGGAGCCCCTAGAAGGTGTAAGCAGATAACCGAGGGAGTTGGGTGTCTAAGTAGTTATCGATGTCATCTAGCACCTGTTGCCAGTAAGAAGCCAAGTTTGGGCATTCCCATAGTATGTGTAATAATGTTCCCTGGGAACCTCCTCCACGCCATGGTGGTTGCCTGGTTGTAGGCGGGCAGGTGTGAGATACCAGTGATCTTGATGGCAGTTTCTATACTGGCTGTGTTACTAGATGGGTGGCGTGCATGGTAATAAATGACCACCCCATCCCTATAGGGACAATGAGCGGCCCAGCTCCAGCTCCCACCACATCTGGCCATTCGATTTGACCTATGGAGGGAGTGGGCGTAAAAGGCCGTATAGTTCATTACTGCGGCGTTTATTAGACGTCTTAGTGGCCAGCCGCTTTCAAAATGCAGTAAGAATGTGCTGAGCCCCTGGGCGATTCGCAGGTTGCATTACCCAGTGTCTGATTTGGAGATAGTGTAATCATTCAGATTCGGGGATCGCTTAATAGGACATATTCAGTCCTTCTCACACATCAACTGTGCACCAGACAGCTAAAGAAGCTTTCATTAAAGGAGAAAGATTGTTGGTGCAGCATCTTGTAGTTAATTCAGGCAGTCTCTTGGGCCATAGAGGCCAATTGAACCCCTAGGTAGAGGATAGATGAAGAAATCCATTTGATTGAGAAATCTCTGTCAAGGAACTTTTGTGTATCCATCTTAAGCCATAGATTGAGTGCCTATGATTTGTGCACGCTAAACTTGTATCCCACCGCCTGTCCAAATCTGTCTAGTTCTCCCAAAAAGGGAGGGAGTGAGTGAAAAGGCTCCTCCAGGCTCCTCCAGTGTCATCAAGACATCCTCGGTACACATGCTGATAGTATCCTACTCCTCACCTTTATTCATCGGGTTGTCCGGAATTCTCTGAGCAAATGGCTCCATATATGAAGCAAAAAGCAAGGGTGATAGTGGGAATCCTTGATGGGTGTCCTTGGGTATTGGAAAGGGAGCTGATGTATGTCCATTTACCTAACGGTCCAGAAAGAGTACTATCATTTTTAAACACCTAGGAGCAAAAGGGGTCGCAGAGTCTAAAGTGTCAAAGTGTGAATTCCAGATCTGGTCAATGGATCCAATCAAAGGCTTTCTTGGCATCCACTGCTGAAAGCATCCAATCTCCAGTAGAGCTCCTAACTTTATCGATGAGATGCAAAAGTAATTTTTTGTTGTCACTACATTGGTGATGAAAACAAATCCTGCCTAATCTGGGCCTATAAGGGTAGGTAAGAGGGAACCCAAGTGAACTGCCATTAGACCAGTGACGAGTTTAATGTCAACATTCACAAGGGAAATAAGTTGATACAAGGCAGATTGGTGCATGTATTTGCCTGGTTTTGGAATGATCACAATGAAAGCAGCTGGCATGGAAGGCGGGACTGAAGCTGAGTCCTTGAATGAATTAAACAACCTGGTGGAGGAGCCAAAAGTGGACAAAACTGGGTGGGTGTCAATTTAGGAGTGCGGGCCCCCTGGAGATACAGTGCTGGTGCATCTCGAGGTAAGTCCTGTATGGAGTACAGTGCCAGACAGAAATTAAGGAAGGCAGAGGTGATCTAATTGTCTTTGTTGCACTCCGTGCTATCTGCTGTTAATATAACCTTAACCCTAGTGGCCTGTCTCTGGGCTCGGGAGATGGTCACACCTTTTGCCTCCAATATAAAAGGAGTGTCGGAGTCAAAAGGTGGCCCTTTCAAGGTCAATCCCCACCATTTGTTTTTGAGCAGCTTCCAGAGTGCGCCAGATTCTGGGTGCCCCGGTCCTTTTATGAATGCTTTCTGGTTCTGTCCCTACGTAATTTATTATCAGCCACTGAGGTGGTGAATAATTCATCCCTAATGACTGCTTTTAGGGTAGCCCACAGGGTTGATATGAAGACATCCAGAATATCGTTTAGTGCAAGAAAGTCTAAAATGGCTTTGTTAAGTTGCTGGACTACTCGCGGTCTGTGCAGAAGTATGTCTTGCAGTCACCAGCATCTGGGAAGTGAGCGCTGTGATGGAAATGCCAGGATGAGAGAGACTGCTGCATGATCTGATCGCAGTTCATTCTCAGAGGCTGTCACCAGGGACCAAAGGGTGGAGGTGCCCAAAAAGCAGTCTATGCAGACATATGTTTTATGAGTGTGGGAGAAGAATGTATAGTCATGCATGTTTGGGTGTAAGGTACGCCAGATGTCAGTGAGATTCATTGCCTTTAGTCAAGTCCCTCCCCGGTGTGGCCATGTCACTGGGCAGACCTGTGTAGATAATTGTTAAATACCAGATTGAGGTCCTTCCCTAGTAGTACCATCCTGTCTTATGCAGCCATGACTTCCATAACTGTGTGTCATATAAAGCGATCTTGCCCCTCATTAGGTGTGTATATGGTCCCGAGCGTGACGGTGTGGCCCCTCCCAGAGAAACTGAGTGGGCAAGCAACTACCCTTGATTTCGGCCTGTTTCTGACCAATCTGTCCACAGAGGGAGCTAGACACTAGGATCGCTACTCCTGCTGTTTTTGTTGAGTTGGAAGAAAAAAACTGGAGTGGGAAGGCACTAGAGTGCATTCTATACCAGTCACCCATCAGCAGGTGTGTTTCTTGGAGTAAGAATATGTGTGCCCCAGAATGTTCAAGATAGGAAAGAATCGCCCTACGTTTCACCAGGTTGTTAAGACCCTTCATGTTAAGAGTAAGAATCTGTAAATTGTGGGTCATTGTGCGGGCGTGTGTGTTTGGTTTCTCGTAGCACTGTCATGTCCTGCGAGGTGTCCCGGCATGGAGCTATGATGAGTGAATGCACAGAGAGAGCAGTAACATATCTGCAGTAATAGCAATTTGAGACTAATATCTAAGGGTCCCTCCACATGTAACAAAACATTAGTGATAAGAGTCAACATCCAGGGTCATGACCGAACTGGTTGAGAGTTGTGAGGAGCATGTGATGGTCCATGGACCCCACCTCCTGGCCCCCGACCCTGCACAGGCTAAAGCTATCGCTCCTGTGCACCTCAGCCAGGGTCAAACTGTGTCAACGGCCACCGAGTCCCAGGAGATTGACTCTATAATCACCCATAGTTCTTCAGTCATAGTCTCAAGATCAGGGCGGAGCAGCGCAGAAAGTGTTCCAAGGTTTCTCCGTCGCTGACGTCTATACATCCGTTGCTCCCCTGTATTTTTTGAGAGGATTCAATAGGAGTGTACCCTATGTCCAACAACTAGTGGGCCTCCGTGCGGGCATGAATTTGGTGAAGCCGAATTGGGTGCCCCCACGGGTATCGAATGCCTTCTTCACTAGGTAGGTTGTGACTGGGTAAAAGTCTCTACATTTCTGCAATGTGGAGGCAGCCAATTCCTGGTAGAGTACTGGGTAGAGACCTTGAACTATACCGGTTGATAGTAATAGGATGCTCTAAGTATTCCTTCCTTCAATTGGAAGTCGTGGACGCACATCAATATGTCTGCTCGAGGCGCCGCACCCGACCCCTTCGGGCCCACCCTGTGAGCTCTATCCAAGGTGATGTCCTCCTCTGATGAAACCTTCAGAACTGAACAGAAAAGTTCTATGACAAATTGATGGATGTCATCTCCCTCCGCTCCAGAGCGTACCCCTTTGATGCGTATGTTGTTTCTTCTTGAGCGATTTTGCAAATCTTCGGTGTGTGCCTGTAGTTCTAGATGTTGGTCCCTAAGCCAGATGACTTCTTGTTGCAGGTGCTCGATCTTCTCATCCCAGCTTGTTTCGTGCTCCTCCTGCGTTGAAACTCTGCCCTCCAGATCATCCAGATCTCTAAGAATTTCTTTAATATTGTTGGAGAGGTCTCTTCTAATGGTCTGTAGATCGTGTCAGAGTGAGGCAAAGAGAGCCTCCAGAAAGGGCCAGGTGACTGGTGCATCCACTCCCTTTTTCGGAGGCACAGAGTTCAGTCCAGAGGGCGACACTGCCGATGAGATCTGTGATCCTGCAGATTTGGTGAGCATGACTTTTAGTGAGCAATCCTTCTTTCCTCTCCCGGTGGTCATCGCTCTCTGTAAAGATAGAGCGGCTTGCAGTTTGGGCACACAGGGAAGAACCCACTGGGTCCGCAAAGTGCTGCAACACGGGCCTGACAATGGGGTTCGGGGCAAGAAGTGCTTTTCAGTGTCCAAAAGTGAAACATGGGTGTCCCAGGTCCTGCGACTCCTGAAGTCCGCGGGCAAACCAGTCGTGAGTGCCCGGCATGGGCCTAGCACAGCACCAGCATATGAAAGTTATCCGGGGGCCAATCGAAGGTTTCACCCCACTATGGTGTCAGTGCTTACAGTCGTATTGCAGCCCATGTCTCTAAGCTGTGGAGTACGGTGACCTCCCGGGACCACTTCAGGCACACTTGCATGACTGTGTTAATGGCTAGGGCCTTGTCAGTCAAGGCCCAGTGAGGATCTGAAGGCTAGTCTCTATCTCATCCCTAGACTTGGGGTCAGTACTTCATGGAGCAGTGGGCCCAGAAACCCTGGCCACCAGAGGAGTCCATCACGCAGGGCCCCAAAGGAGGAGGAAGTGAGGGTATCTGCAAGATGCCTCCCAGCACAGGCACACACTCTCATGCGCACCTGCTGATGGAGGCTCCCGTGGGAGCATCGCAAGCATACCGGGACTCAGCCAGGGATCTTCTTTTCTGCTGAGTAATCTGAATGGCCAGTCCACCAGGTAGATTGGAGCCCAAGCTCCAAGCACTCCCGGGCAATGGCCCCCGGGGAGCAAACCACCAAAGGTGTGTGGCTAGGAAGGGATCATCTCTACTCGCTCACCCCGTCAGCGAAGCTGACTCGGATGGGTCTGGGCCACCACCGGGAGATCCCACATTGCTCCCTTCAAGGCCTGAGTGGCCCGCCACTTCAGGCTGTGGCCAGGCCCCACAACAGCAGGCTGCCCACCCCCAGGGCACAGGTATCTACGGGCTGAGCACTGCTCTCTCCACCTGTTGCATTGGGGAGAGGCCTTGAAACCCCGGTGGATTCAGGCCACTTGGCTCCTCCACTGAATTCACTGTGTCTCCATCACATGGATGAAGGCCTGAGGAGCAGAGCGGGAATCTAGTGAGTCGCAGGCCTCGGCTCTGCCATCCAGAAGGCATCGCACAGTGGTCCCCGATCCTAGCACCTCAGGGGGTGCTGCATGCTCCTCACAGCTCCCCAGGGACCCCTGCAGCCAGCGTTCAAAGATAGGGACTACAAAATCCCAATATTGGTCTCCAGGCACTGGGGTGGGTCTTCGGCAGGGACATCTCACTTCTCCGCCACGCCCACAGAATCTCATTTTAATGGCTGATCAGAACCAGTCATTTATTTATAAATTGGAATTGGGAGTTCAGCCCTTCACTTCAGAAAACAAAATTACTGTAGTGTCTCAGAACTCTGTATTGTAGTCTATAGCCCAACTGTGTGTGATAAAAGTACCCATTGGTAATGTCTATTCACCAGTCCTTTAATGTAATCTTAATCATAGAATACCAATGAATATATTTCCTACATGTACGTACAAAGTAGTGTATGTGACTTAAGTGGTCCACCCCTCAATCAACATTCATTAAAATCAAAAACACACTTTATGTGCAGTCTGAATCTTGCACATAAAACCTTTCACTGAAGGACACCTAAAAAAATACCTCTTCCTTCACCATGCAACTTGTTTCAGTGCAGTGACTGAACATAGGCTTAATGAAGCCGTACACTGGAGTCATAGTCCCTCACCATAAAGTGAACTTTTTCCTTGAAGTTTCTGTGGGTGACCACTACAACCTTAAATATGATTCACTTTGCAATCATCAACAAATGCAACCAAGGAAATTTCAAATAAATATGCTCTCTATTTGACAGATTGAGACTGACCCTAATCTAAAGGTTTGCTGAAGTCTTGCAGTGATAACATTGGAATCTCAAAACACAGGAATTTGGCTTATCTAACCCTTAAAAGGATTTTGATCATGTTCACAGCTGTTTTTAAATATTTGTCCTTTGAAGGACATGTCTTGATCAAACTAAACCACAAGACTTGCTACTGCTGGAGACACAAAGAGCTATTCTTAAAATCTGAGTTCACTGGAGAAGGAAGTGATATTGGTTTGAATATTACTACCAAATTTGCTGTTGCTTTTATCGGATCTTTTGGCAGATTCACTGTTTAACGCAACTGAAATTGTGGTTGATGCATTTTCCTTCTCGATCTGCACAATCAATTATATATAACAGCAATCCATTTGATGAATTGATTTATGCCAGTGGTTGAAATTATACTTTGGATAGGTGAGTGGAGATGGTAGATTTTTTCAGAGACCCACAAAAGAGGTAGAGACCCTCAAAAAAGAATATGCCCATTTTAATCACTTGAGTGAACCCCTCCATTCGTTGAATTTCTCTGTAAGCCTAGCTAATAAACAACTATTGTGCCACTGAAACAGTGGCACCTGGAAGACCCAAAAGAAAGAGGCCTGACATCTACCTAGCGTGTCCAGCCCAGAGAAGTCTGTTATGCCAAAAAGGATCCACTGTAAACCATTGACAGTCTGGAATCTTAACTGGGTACCATCCAGTAGCATGTGCAGTTCAATGTAATTCATCAGCCATCAAATAAGCTAATGTTGTGTTTTAACCATGCCAGCTATTGGCAAGTTAAAATTGGTGTGATGAGTAAATGTTCTTCAGGAGAAAATAAGCTGGCGCTTATCTTCAAATAACTAATTACCTAAGTCTTTCTCAGGCAGACTTATGACCAGGCCATAAGACAGAGTTAGCACTGTTGGGTATATATTCGATGACTTAAGAACGGAAGAAGAAATGGACAAAGTCAGTGGTCTAATTTTGTTAGACGTGTCAGCAGCATGTGACCATGAAATTCTACTGCAATTTTTGAAAGAAGCAGGAAATAAGGAGATGGTCTTCAAATGGTTCTTACCTTTTGGTATGGGCTGGAGACAAGTAGTAACATTGTCCAGTTAGATTGTAATGTACATTCTTGTTCCCAGTTTCATGATACCATGAGGATAAAGTGGGAATTGTTGGTAGTAATCGTCTCAAACTGAATGCAGAAAAAATAAAAATGGCAGTTGATAATAGCAAAGTTAACCTGTGGCCTGAAGGATGTTGACCCTCCGAAATTGGCCCTCTACCTGTTACTTCAAAAGTAGTTAAAAGCCTATTTATGAAGATAGTATTGTTACCTTCCATTTAAAAAGTATTAGGAAATAGTCCCTTTGATAAACATGGATGCAAAATGATGAGCTGCTTCAGCAAAAATAGCCTCAAGGTTTCGATACATAAATTCACTTTACTTGGATCTACTGGCATATCATTTGCAGAGACTCCAAGTTAAACAGAACCAACCAGTGCATCGCTTAAGCAGAGCCTCAAGGTTTCGTCAAGCCCGTCCACTTCGGCAATCAGTTCATTGGCTTCCAGTTCAGTAGTGCATCCTATTTAAGGTACTAGGTACAGCCCAAAGATTATTGCTCGAAAACTTGTAGTTTTATTTACAAACGGATAACAAAGTAATTCTCAAGAAGACAAATCCACCCATCTTAAATCAGTCATGTGATTTTATGAAAGTTTGTAAGAAGTCAGTTGGGGGCATACGTTTCTCTACATTTGGAACCAGACTGTGAAAGTCCCTCCCATCACACTTGCATGCGATATCTTTCACCACCGAATTCAGATGTCAAATCAGGACATGGCGAAGGCCGAATAATTGGTGATTAGCTGATCCTTATAGTGCCCAGTAACTGTCGGATAAATTAGTCCTATACAGATCCCCTAGTCTAGCATAACCTAACCTAACCTAACCTAACATAACATAACATAACATAACATAACATAACATAACTTTTTCAGAAGTGATCCAATAGAATGACGATGCATTTATGTGCTACATGTAGGTACAAAATAGTTTAGATAGACTAAATGATCCTCATCCTGCATCTATTTTTCTTTAACTCAAAAGTAGTTTACACTTCTGATACTTGCACACAAAACCGTTCATTGAAGGGCACTTGAAGAAATAACCAATTCGCCAAGCAACTCTTTTCCCTGTATTGACTGAACACAGATTTGTTGAAGTAATATACTGCCGTAGTACTCTGTCAGAATTTAGAGCCAGATGCACTAAGCCATTTAGCATTTCTTAAGGGTCCGAATCACTATTTTGGGCATGTTAAGAAATGCTAAGCTGGCTTGTCAGATGTACAAAGCTCTGCAAGCGGTCGCAAATTGCGATTTCTACCCAGCAAAAATCACAATTTGCAATCTCATAAATAGGAAATCACAAATAGAGATTACCTGTTTGTGATTCCTCTTCACATGTACAAAGCATTCCTAAATGCAAATGGGGCATTTAGGAAATGCAATTACAATTGACTTCAAGTCGATGGTAACCATGTGCAATTTAAAAAAGCACCCAAAGATGCTTTTTAGGGTCGAGCCTGCGTTGCATGCGCTCACACATGCGTATCGCAGCAAGACGCTTTAGTGTTTAGAAAAGGGCTCGGATCCCTGTCGACGTCACGTCAGTGTTTTTCATTGGTTCGTGGGCTTGCCTATTAAAATTTGCTTGCTTTCATTAGTTTCTGGTGGCTAGCCCTCCTCGAGCGCATCGACCAAGTACTCATAAAACATGCGAGGCTCGCTGTTTTCTGTCCGACTCGTGGACTACTTTTTCTCTAATTTACTAGGGCAATTTCGCTTGGCAGAAGTCGAGCGCTTTACACAGTTAATTGCACTTTTTCAGGTTACGTACATAAATGCACTTTTGCCGATAGGTGAAAAGTCGGGTTAGGAGTTTACAACGCTATCAGCTCTAACATGAGCAAGCGCGAGACTTGTTGCATTGCAAATGCTTGTTTAAAACTGCAGTAGAGCACACATGCCCCTAGGGGATATGTGTGCTTTACACATGAACCATAATTTTGGGGTGCGTCATGGGGGCCTAACACCCACAGCCATACTTGGTTTTGCAGTTCCTTAATAGCGATTTCTATGAAGTCACTATTTAGGAAATGCAAAATTGCATTTTCTCACATCTGGCCCAAACCGAGTTTTTTGACTTTCAGGTTCTGTGGGTAAGAATTAGAACCTTAAATAGGATTCACTTTGCAATTATGAACAAAATCAACAAAGCACGTTTCAGAGAAAAATGCCTGCCTTCATCAGCTTGTGACCATTCCTAACCCACAAGTTTTGGTGAAGCCGTTCAGTGGAAAAAGCTGGAAGCACAGTACTTAGGCATTTGCCATGGCCTATTCTTGACAGTATTTTGATTATGACCCGTGTTCTTCAGACAAGAGGTAATGGTCAAGGCTGGTTAAAAATAGCAGTACTGGCCACTCTCTTGTATTTGTCTTTTGAGAGGCTTGAAGGTCACTGAAATCGAATTATCTGTGAATGGCCAGCTAATAATGCCTGGAATGGCTGGAACAATTGACAAAGCTAGGTTCTTAGTCAGAGAAGTGAGGCAGGGATTGGCGGTTATGAAGAGAGACACAGTTTTAATTGCCAAATGTTACGTAACTTGGTTAGTACCTTTTCAAATGTTAGGATATTAACAGTTAATGTTTATTGATATTTATTCAGTGCTTTCGATGGATGCCTATTGGAGGGATCTAACGCATCAGTTGCTGCCCCGGGCTTGCTATTTTGCACCTGTGGCAAAGATTTTGACACCCCTGGCCATGGGGATTATGGAGGCAGGACAGGCAAAACAAAAGTAACATGGCTCTATGAGCATTCATTTTATGTATTTCACACCCTTTGCCCACCTCCATCCCCTGAGCAGCCAAAAGGAGGAGGTAGATGTGTTGGTTGCAGAACAAGTACCAATCAAGTGATGCTATTGATGGTCAAATTATGCATGATGCCAATACTACTACACTGTCACTTCGATGAATTTACATCTTTGGCACACACCACACAAAACTGTTTCAAGGGAGAGAGGTCTAAGGATATGTAAATTCTAGTTATTAAGTGTGCCTACGTTCAAAGTTCTCAAAGTTAGGAATACGTTTTGTAGTTTTTGAAAAAGTTGTGACTGTGTGATAAAGAGCTATAAAACTGAATTTGCAACTATTTAAGAAAGAAACAAAACTTTCTTTAAAAGATACAAAGAATATACAGGACTTTTATTGAGCATTTCAAACAATCTTAAAACCCTTAAATGACGTTTATAATTTATGGCACTATCATGATTTTCACTGAAAGGGGGAATTTTACACACATTTATTTTCCTTACCTTTTCAGAATGATTCTTTTAGAATAGGGAACCTTTAGGCGAGACATTTTGCTGGGTAGAGTTTAATCTTGTAAAACCCTCCTAATCAAAATACTTTGTAATATATTATGCATATCACATTTATTAACAGTACAATTAAAAATTTAAATATTTTTAACATTTGCATATGCATGTCTAGCCCTATAAAGTATAATTGTAGGCGAATGAGAACTTACCAATAAGATACATTCCAATCCAATCTCCGGCGTCTACTTCTTCTTTTATATCCCAGCAGAGCACCAAGTCCTGAGAGTGTCCTATCGCATAGTAAGAGCTGCTGACCATAAGGGTCGACCTGCTATCTGACGTCACCAGGTCTGTGTCACTAGTGGAGCGTGGCATGGAGGCTTGGTGGGCATTCCTGATGTCCACATTCCGGAACTGCTCAGGGTTGTAGCTGTACCTGAGAGGCTCTTTACATCGTCTCCTGCTCTGGGAGTTTCTCGAAGGGGATGCCATGGCAGCCAGGCCCAAGAACCTATTCTGGTACAAATTCTGTAAAGCAGAAATTGAAAAACATTAGTCAGAACGTATTGTGCAAAAGACTCAATATAAAGTAAAATAATAAAAGTTAAGAATAAATTATTTTTTAAAATTCTTACTATTCCTGCCAAATGCAAAGCAGCATGATTCAAATATATCCCTAAAGATATCACTCTTCAGTAATATAAGATGAAAACACTGGGAAAAACTCACATACGATTGAATTATTCTAGCGTCATAAGAACAGGACTGATTCACAAAGCCATTTAACTTAGTTATTCATTAAAGTAAACATAACAGAGGTACTGTTTTACTACTGCGTATTTTTCACCATGATTGCATACAATTGTACAGCAATAACGTCCATGCATGGGGCGGTAACCAGTCTTTTTGGGCATGTTTAGGTTTGTAGCATTCACACATTTCTCTCCTACGCTTTCCTAGCCTGCAAATGGTTAGAGATCTATTCCATCAAACAGCTGAGGTAAATTCCCTTTGAGGGTCCTAAAGGAACAGGAACACTCCAAACTTCATGGGTGAACAGAGTAAGGTGGCTTTCCAATACAAATAAGGTTTCCCTTAGGGAGAAGCAAAAAATGTGCTTTTGCACCTTTCATGAATGCACATTTACACCTTGCTACCCAATGCGGAATTGTACAGTGCATAAAAATCGTCATTTGGGATATAGCAACTCTGGAAAAAATCACATGACATTGCCAGGAGTATTCCTGGTGAATGCAGAATACCAGTACACCTACACTCATGCGAAGGGGCAGCTGTGTCGGTGTAGATTTGCATGGATTTTGTGTCTTTGTATTTTAGTCTTCAAGTGATTGCATTATATTATAGCGTACGATTTCTAAGTACATTAAAAGCATACAGATGTTGAACTGTGAAAGCATAATATAGGCTACTTGCTACTTTATTTCTTCACCACCCAAACTATAAATATGGATAAAATTATAATACAATGATAAAGAAATAAAGATGAAGGTTTTCAGACCTACACGTAAAAATCCATACCATTTAACTGGTTGCTCTATATATAATTGCTACATATTCTCATTTTATTGGATAGCAAAAGGAAAATAAAATGAGACATCCAGTGTGTATTAGAAGAACTTGGATGAATGTGATCATTAATCTGAAATTGTTGAGTGAAAAATACTCATACCTTTAAATCTTTCCTAACTTTATTTCTCAATATGATTTAATCCCTACAGAAACTTGAAGATGGGCTGCATGTCTGTCCAAAAACTAAAATAAGGTGCTGTAAGAAGTTGAATTGTTGATTGAAGATAGGGGGGCCCCATCGAAACAACACTCACAATCCCTTTTAAGATGAACCACAAAAATCACTAAGTATGTGTCGCAGGTCGAACAGTATAAAGACCACTGAAGCGTTGTTTAGTTAGGGGTAAGTGGTTTATTATTTTTGGTTTTAGTTAGGCGGAAAGTAGGGTATGTGCAACCAAACCACAAGTATTATAGTCTTTCTTAGTCGCTTTGTTCTTCTTCCATATCTTTTCCCAGGTTTGTGATTATGGGGGTCATTCTGACCCCGGCGGTCTCAGACCGCCGGGGCCAGGGTCGGCGGGAGCACCGCCGACAGACCGGCGGTGCCCCGCAGGGCATTCTGACCGCGGCGGTTCGGCCGCGGTCAGACAAGGAAAACCGGCAGTCTCCCGCCGGTTTTCCGCTGCCCTACAGAATCCTCCATGGCTGCGGAGCGCGCTCCGCAGCCATGGGGATTCTGACACCCCCTACCGCCATCCTGTTCCTGGCGGGTCTCCCGCCAGGAACAGGATGGCGGTAGGGGGTGCCGCGGGGCCCCCGTAAGAGGGCCCCACAAAGTATTTCAGTGTCTGCTATGCAGACACTGAAATACGCGACGGGTGCCACTGCACCCGTCGCACCTTCCCACTACGCCGGCTCAATTCTGAGCCGGCGTCCTCGTGGGAAGGTTGATTTGCCCTGGGTTGGCGGGCGGCCTTTTGGCGGCCGCCCGCCAGCCCAGGGCAAATCCCAAAATACCCTCAGCGGTCTTTAGACCGCGGAACGGTATTTTGGTGGGGTAACTTCGGCGGGCGGAATCAGGCCCTATATGTTCTTGCTTCTTGTTTTACAGGTGACCAATCTGCCTCGCTCGCTTGTCGGAGTCCGGGTGGATGCCGAAAATAGAAGGGAAAATGCTAAGGTAAGTATGGATTTTTACTTGGGACTCTTCCCTTTTCTCTTATCTCTGGACTGGGAGGTGGTACACACGAAAGGAGGGGGTTGGTGCTGGTGAGGAGTGTTTTAGGGAAATAGTGTCACCACAACTATTTTTCTAGTGTAGGAATAAGTGACACTGGTGAGCTATTTATAGTGCCCTTCCCTCTACCTCCCTTTCCAACCCTCCTCTATGACCCCTCCCCAGTCCCTTTCCCTCCAATTTCCCTTCTTTTAGTCCAAATGGACCGTACCTTGTTTAGCCACGACCTTCCAGGGTCGTGGCTGGATTGGTAGTGTTCCTCCTGCTGGTCTCCTGGTTCCAGGCTCTGGGGCTCTTCTTCCCTCCCTCTCTCCTCCAGCTCCTCATCAGCTTCTCTCCTGGTCTTCTGTTCTTCCTCGGTCTTTCCGTGCCTCACTGTCTCCGTGGTCCTCTCCGCTCCTCCTCTCTCTCCCCTTCCCAGCGCGTCTCCCTCTTTAGGCAGCCCAGCCCGGGAAACTGACGTCGTTTCCCGGGCAACGCCGTCCCGCCTGCCGCTCTCGGACCGCGTCTCCCCGGCAACGGGAAGACGCGGAAATGACGTATCGGCCTCGGCCGATACGTCATTCGGCTCGCTTGTAGCCGGGATCGCCCGACTACATACCTCTCCCCATGAAAGGTCCTGCTCGAGAACCGTAGCAGTGTCTGGATAACGAGATAAATAGTCAGCTGGGGCCTGTTGGTGACCTGGGATGTGACGGACCTGAAAGGAAAATGGTTGCAGTTCAAGGAACCATCTTAAAATCCGGGAATTGGTATCCTTATGGGCAGATAACCACGTGAGGGGAGCATGATCGGTAAAAAGTATGAAGGGACGTCCTAGAAGGTAATATTGTAATGTATCCACGGCCCATTTTATGGCCAGACATTCTTTTTCAATGGTCGGATAGTGTTGTTCCCGGGGAAACAATTTCCTACTGACGTATACTACCGGATGATCCCTACCGTCCCCATCGGGTTGGGCCAACACTCCCCCTAAACCCACATCTGAGGCATCAGTATAGAGATGGAAAGGTTTTGAAAAATCCGGGCATCGGAGAATGGGATCTTTGGTTAGGAAGGATTTTAGTTGTTCAAAACTGGTGTTCTGTTGATCCGAAAAGGGCGCTAGCATATTAGGATGTGACTAGTTGATTATTCGCAAGGATGGTCGCCTGACTTTTCAAAGCGGACTGTAACGCTTCCCTGTCCTCTTTGGCTTCTCGCTGGTGAGCCTCCCACACCAGCTGGAGATGACGTTGGCCCTCGGCCAATTGCTTTATCATATCCTCCAACGAGGGTTGGTCACTCATTGTTATACTGTTCGATTACTGCGGGGAGGCCACACAGGTCTAGGTCCCACTTCTGACACCACTGTCGCAGGTCGAACAGTATAAAGACCACTGAAGCGTTGTTTAGTTAGGGGTAAGTGGTTTATTATTTTTGGTTTTAGTTAGGCGGAAAGTAGGGTATGTGCAACCAAACCACAAGTATTATAGTCTTTCTTAGTCGCTTTGTTCTTCTTCCATATCTTTTCCCAGGTTTGTGATTATATGTTCTTGCTTCTTGTTTTACAGGTGACCAATCTGCCTCGCTCGCTCGTCGGAGTCCGGGTGGATGCCGAAAATAGAAGGGAAAATGCTAAGGTAAGTATGGATTTTTACTTGGGACTCTTCCCTTTTCTCTTATCTCTGGACTGGGAGGTGGTACACACGAAAGGAGGGGGTTGGTGCTGGTGAGGAGTGTTTTAGGGAAATAGTGTGACCACAACTATTTTTCTAGTGTAGGAATAAGTGACACTGGTGAGCTATTTATAGTGCCCTTCCCTCTACCTCCCTTTCCAACCCTCCTCTATGACCCCTCCCCAGTCCCTTTCCCTCCAATTTCCCTTCTTTTAGTCCAAATGGACCGTACCTTGTTTAGCCACGACCCTCCAGGGTCGTGGCTGGATTGGTAGTGTTCCTCCTGCTGGTCTCCTGGTTCCAGGCTCTGGGGCTCTTCTTCTCTCCCTCTCTCCTCCAGCGCCTCATCAGCTTCTCTCCTGGTCTTCTGTTCTTCCTCGGTCTTTCCGTGCCTCGCTGTCTCCGTGGTCCTCTCCGCTCCTCCTCTCTCTCCCCTTCCCAGCGCGTCTCCCTCTTTAGGCAGCCCAGCCCGGGAAACTGACGTCGTTTCCCGGGCAACGCCGTCCCGCCTGCCGCTCTCGGACCGCGTCTCCCCGGCAACGGGAAGACGCGGAAATGACGTATCGGCCTCGGCCGATACGTCATTCGGCTCACTTGTAGCCGGGATCGCCCGACTACAGTATGATTAGCCCTGTGGTGGCTTGGCACAAGAGCAGTCAGACTTGACTTAGAGGATATGTGTAAATGCATCACTTTAAACAGTAATATGGTGAAGACACAGCTCAAGTAAAGTCTCACACCAATTTAGAAAAATAGAGTATTTTTTTTATAATTTACACCAAAATGATGAAACTCCAATCAGTAGAAACATCTGTGGACTAAAATATGGTGGGGCGCGATAATTCCACCATATACGCGGCTCCCCTAACGTCCACGAGCAGAAACAGAAGGACTTCCTTCCTGCTCAGTAGAACGGGAATCCAACCAATCCTGGAGCTACTCTCATGTTGTTTTCAGTATGAGAGCAGTTCCAGGATTGCTGGGAGCAGGCTAACCCAGTGCTCATTTTGAGACTGGATGCCTGTACCAGCAATCCCCTGGCTGTTTGACAGCCCTGGGATTGCTGGGTCTACAGTGTGCATGTCAGGCTGGCTGTAAGAAGTCAGTTGGCCAACTTGAAATGAGCACTGAAAGGGTCAGCAGTCATCCTGCAATTGCAGGATTCAGCCCCGCCCATGTCCTAACGCTTGTGCTGTACACAGTGCAAGCTGGTGACAAAATAAAATGACATTAATATGCCATTTTATTTGTTTGTGTTTGCCTACTGCACTTGCAGCAGGACTGCGAATCTCCTCAGCTCTTTAAGAGGAACCTCCCATGAGAATGATTATGAATGTTTAAAGTTTTTAGTAAAAACTGGCACCTATATATTAAAGCACCAACGGCAGATATCTAGTTGTATGAGACCGAGTCAAAGTAAAAAAAATATGGGTGACCGCGATGGAGTATTGGTCGAATACAAGAAGTGGACTGGGCACAGTCAGCGCTTACCTTTGGACTTTGAATAAATTCTTGAAAAAGTGTTCTGAGAAGGTAAAGTTCAGCAGGGCAAGGTTGCAGGGGGTGTCTGAGGAGGCAGCATCACTGCCCGGAAGCTGGTGGACGAAACCATAGTGAAGATTTCTACATCCAGACTTAGTCACTTTTTTGGAAGTCACAAGTATTCAGCAGGACGAGGCAGGAGGCAGTAGCTGACGAGAGTTTCCGGAGGCCGGATACCTCTTTGACAAAGGACCTCAACAGTATTTGCTGTTGCAGAGAAGAACGTAGCAGGAGCTACAGCGGATTCAGGCTGACCGGTGATGATCTTTGGACTGATGGACAAGTAGGCTGGCCCCGATCTTCCCTCAGTTCTCAAACCAGTTTTTGCCCAAAAAATTTATAATTCCCTAGGTTTGGATTTTGGCTATCTGGGCAGCTTTAGCACCACCATCAAGGGTTCAGGATTTGGGGGACAACGCTTGAGAGGCTAGGACTCATTCAGGTTGGGTCAGGTGTGGGTCCCAGATGGTAGAAGCCTGTTAAGTTCTGGTGACTCTGAGCAGAAGGCAAGCAAACTAGCCTTTAGAATCACCCTTGTAGTCCTTTGTTCAGGTGAAAAAGCAGGGCTCAAGCAGCAGGGCAGACCTCTGAAGATTCAAGGCAGGCTCCATGATGCAAAGCAGTCCTTCCAGATGCAACAAAGCAGTCTTGTGGAGTACACAGCAGGCCACAGCACCAGGCAGTCCTCTGAGAGTCCTTCTGCAGGTCCAGAAAGTGAACTGAAGAATGGGTCTGAGAGCCCTATGTTTATACCTGGCGACTTCTTTGATGTAGGAGAAGTTTCTAGCTGTTTCTCTTTGAAGTTCTTGTAATTTCTCAACTCTTGTACACTAACTCCAGCCTCACTGCAGAGGCAATGCTGTGGTGGCAAGTCCTTTGTATAAAGGCAGAGCATAGCCTATTGAGTTGCACATGGGGCTGTGCCCAGATGGCCCATTCAGGCACACCTATTCCCTCTATTGTGTGACTGGAAGGAATTCACAAAGTCTAACTGCAAACTATACGAAGTCATGTGACCCAAAGTAGACTGCAGGCACCAAATAGCAGAGGACAGGAAAATGTCAACTTTCTTGAAGTGGGATTTTTAAATTGCAATTTGAAATCCGACTTTACCGTTAAAGGGAATTTTGAATTACAATTTTATAGATACCAAATGGGAGATGCTTATCTGTCCCAATCAAAAGTTAGCACATATACAATGTAATAAGGCACTCCAATGTTATCTTAAGGGACAGATAGGCCTCATAGTAGTGAAAAACAAATTTAGGAGCTTTTCAGTGGCAAGACATGTAAAGCCTAACAGTGCATGTCCAACATTTTAATTACAATGTACCCTGCCCTATGAGCTACCTAGGGCCTATGTTAGTGGTGACTTATATGTAATAAAAGGGGTGCTTAAGGCTTTGCAAGTGGGTTATACTGCCATGGTATATTGGCAGTTTAAACCTGCATTCAGGCTGCAATGGCAGAGCTGGGACATGTTTTAAGGGACTACTTAAGTAGGTGGCAGAATAAGTGCTGCAGGCCCATTAGTAGCATTTAATTTACAGGTGCTGCATATGTGATATACCACTCTACAAGTGACTTATAAGTAAATTAAATATACCAATTAGGTGTAAGCCAATGTTACCATGCTTAGGGGAGAGAGCACAAGCACCTTGGACTGGTTTGCCGTGGAAAAGTGCATCGAGTCCTAAGGGCAACAAAATCGAATTTTAACAAAAATTAGGGAAGGGTTGGGGGAAGACCACCCTAAGGCTGACAGGTATAACATGTACTTTTCACACTGAAGTGGAATGTACCACTTCCATTGGAACACAATCTTTAAATTAAGTCTGTGTTGTGAAAGGAATATTGGCATATTGTTTTTAAGTCTGAGAGAGCGTAGCTTATATGATCAATATTAGCATGAAATGTTTATGAACTAATGTATAATAATGCTGCATAGAAAATGTATTAATGTATTTTGCAAAACGCGTGCTTGAAATGTGCCCACGTGTGGTACTGAAAATTCTGGACCCGTGTTATAAACATCGTCGTATCACAACGATTTTGGTATCAGCAGACCGAGAATGATTAGAATAGTATGCACAAGCATTGTATTCATATTCGGGAGACGAAATCACCCGAATATCAGAGTTTCCGTCCTGAACCCTCGGGTTCCATTTAAACGACAGACATTTTGTGATTGCCCTCACATAGGCCAATGACTAATGCCGAAAACGAGTCTGAAGGACACGTACATCTTTGCTGACTCCTCTGTGACCTGGGCAAGCTGACTCCACTGCCTGAAGCCAAACCTGTTCGGCCAGTTTCTTTCCCAGTGGCCGAATGAGATTAGTATCAAGGCACAACACATCATAAAACCTTTCATCACACACAAACCATGCCTAATCTTACACGCACCTGTCCCTGTTTCTTTCTTTATGACTTGCTTTACAAGGAGGAGGTGCCTGTTTATATTGGGGGTCCGTCGATATCTGATGAAAGTACTGAGCCTTGCCGGGTAATTGATTGAGGGCTGCACAAACTGAAATATGGGCTTGTCATCATAACCCTGCTATTTCTTTGTAGTGAAAATATGTGAATGGTCAACTGTAAAATAAGGAATGTTTGCCTAAAGCATAATATTTTGTATAAAAGAGAAGGTTAGCTTTGCAAGGGGAGCAGTCTCCTGAGAATATACACCGTGTTGTACTTCTAGGATACCTGTTACTGGCTGCAGCCAATAAACAAGATCTTTGACTTCACCAAGAAGACTCTGTGTTTCTGTAGTCTGAAACAGGAAGGACTCGAAGTCTTAGGGTGTGTTCCCTGGCACCACTGGGTTCTGAAAAACCCAGTACTTCAATTGGCGCCCAACGTGGGGCGATTTCAGCGGTACCAGTCCAAGCCAGAGGTTCGTGAGGAGCTTCGTGTGAAAATTCTGGAGGAAGGCCGCCACTTCATCGACCCCTGTATGTCGACGTGGTCCGAAAGTCTTTGCTGCGAGGTTCCCCGCTTCCCGACGGCTACGAAGGACTGCTGCCCTGACTATCGCCCTGTTTTGGACCCTTGATGATTTGGTAGAGCGAAACGATAAACGAGTCTTCTGGTGACATCATCGATACCTCAGTTAAGTATAAGTGGAGCGTCTCCCAGTCCTTAGTTTGGTTCTTAGTTTGGTATCCCCTTGGGATCTTTGATTTGGAACTTGCAAGTACCAAAGCCGAGGGATTCGTGTATTCACGAGACTATCGTATTCGATAATCCTTTGAAGTTTGAAGCTAGACTAGAGAGCGAAGATGCCTGGTCTTAGCAGACATGGAAATTTGTTTTGTCTTGGTTATAATAGGGATTCCTGATTGGAGGACTCGTGTCCGGTTCCTCCGATTGGAACTCCAACCTATGAACTATATGTGAAACATGGCATAGGCCCCCTCACATATAATGAAGTATGGATCCGATACACCAGGAAAGATGGTGTTTTAAAATGGCCCCAATATGGTAGTTTTGACACAGAGATTCTGAATAATCTGGAGGTTAAACTTTTTAAGAAGAAAGCCCAGCAGGCGATGTTTGACCCTTTCCGCCTATGGCGTAAGGAAGCCAAACAGAAGGAAATTAAATTAGCAAAGAGAAATAAGAGGGAAGAGGGTATCTCGATAATGCAAGCTCCATGCCGTTTAAAGATGATGAAGAAGAACAGATGAATGAGCAGTTGCACAGGCAACGTAAAATGGTGACCGATAAATGTTATCCAGTTTTTCCGCTTCTTCAGCAAGATGCAGCAAAAGAACTTGAGAAAGATCCTTTAATGTCACACTTGTTGAGTTCGCCACCCCCTTATGCGCAGAATGCTACAGCACCTCCGCAACCTTTAGCTGTGCAACCTCCGGTTATTGTACCTCAGGTTCTTCCACAGCCGCCAGCTCCTTTTCAGTTGGCTCCTACTACTATGGCGCAGCCCCTTCAAGGGCCGCCGACTTCGCTACCTGCTCCATCTGTACCTCCTGCGACTTTATGTACTACATCGACTGCCTCTTCTGGTGTTCTTCCTGATACTGCCTCTGCATCTGCTTCTGCGTCTGCCTTGCCTCCCTCTGTTTTTCCTCCTGTTCTTTCATCAACTTCTCCTTCTGTCCGACAGAGAATGACAGATACTGTTGCCAGCCTTATATTTCCTCTCTTTGGGTCGTCTGGTGTGACCCCAGATTCGGAGCGTAAACAGCCACGTAGTCAACTGCCTAATTCTCAAGAGAGAGAAATGTTTGACCGTATGGCACGTAAATGGGTTGTTTACCCTTTAAGATACGATGTAGAGTCTGTTATGGATGTCTTCCGCCAATGGGAAGCACCGAAACAAAGATACGTTTTTGAGAAAATGTGTGCTTTCCTTTGTGAGGAATTGGAAGATAATGATTTGGAAACAAATCCGCCTGATTTCTGCCGTGTATGGTTTGAGTTTGAAAAGGGCACGATTGTGGGTCCCGATGTTGAGAAAGCAGTTGCGACGTTGTTGTCCTTTAGGAATAAGGATCCTTCTCAGTCATTGTTCCAACATGACTCCTCTGTTAGAAAAAAGGTGCGACAGTACCCAATGAGAGAAGTCCCTCCGGTATGGAAGGACGCTGTTGAGGCTGATGATGCTAATCACATTGATGCTGTCCCAGCTCATTTTCAGCGTGTTTGGGTACATGTTCCGTGGAAGCGAGCTGAAGTTTTAGCCCTTAAGCAGACTTTGCTTGATCCCCGTAAAAACCCTGCAGGGTATTATAAGGAATTATCACAGACTGCAGACTCATGCATTATGAATTTAGCCGACATAGACATGTTATTTGGGAATGTTGTTCCACAGCCTTTGTGGGGATTGATTCGCCATACAGATCATGCACAAGAGTTAGGTGACTCATGGGCTAATATTAGTGCTGCAAATGATAGACAAGTTGGTGGTGCCAAGCCTGAGCCTTTGGTAGCAGAACTGCCTGCTAGGATCATTACTTACATGAAGACTTTAATGCCTGCGATGCGTGTGAATTGGGATAAATTGTCTGCGTGTAAGCAGAAGAAAGATGAAACAGTGTCTGATTTCTTCACCAGGTTTGAGGAAACGTTTATCGACCACAGTGGTCAAGATATGAGTACAGAAGGTGGTCAACGGTTGTTCGTTGACAAGTTTGTGCACAATTTGCTTGCCGAGCTGTGTAAGAAATTGAAGGATTCAGAGAGTTCTTGGGCCGTTTCCTCTTCAGCACAAATATTGGCTACTGCACAGTACTACGAAAATAGGGATAAAGATGAGAAGGATAGAGCAGACAAGAAAACTAAAGAATTAAAGACGAAGGTTCTTTTACAACAGGCGTATCCGCCACGTGGTGGTCAGAGTAACTATCAGCAACCTCAACAGTTCCAGAGAAACTCGCAAAGGTTCGAGTTTTCTCAACCACGTGTTCCTGTAGGTCCCAATCAGTGTTCATATTGTAAAGAAGAGGGTCATTTCAAGTATAGTTGTCCTATTTTGTTACAGCGTACGAATGGTGCTTCTGGCGCAAGAGGTCGAGGTGTTCAACAAGCTCCTAGAGGTAGAGGACGTGGAAGTTTCCCCCAGAACACGCGTTCCTTTCCGTCTCAAAACTCAATGAATAGTTTTGACCAGCAACATAACGCGTCTGGTAGGACGGCTCAGTACTATGCTGATGACTACTATGCAGAAGATGAGAATCTGGAAGGTAATAATTGCTAGGACAGCCATAGACGAAGAGAGGGAGTTTTTTTAGTTCCAGTAGATCAGAATGGACCTTATGTTAAGGTGATTACATCAGGTGTGTCTGAGCCTTTTCTGTTGGATACTGGTGCTACAAAGAGTTCTATTATGCACTCAAAACTCCCTGGCGCACCTTTGTCTGGCAAGATGACTGTTTCAGTAGGTTTTTCTGGCGCCCCGGTTAGGAACCCGATTTCTAGTCCTATGTCCCTTTCTGTTGGACCTTGTGAATTGGAAGCACCACTTATTCTGAAGACAGGTTGTGGTGAAAACTTGTTAGGAATGGATTTTTTGAAAAGATTGTATGCAACATTATATTGTTCTCCTTCGGGAGTACAACTTACACTGGGTAGGAAAATGGTCTCTCCAATGTATTTGTCGAAGGATAAACTTCCGACCGAATTGTCGTTTCTTCCTGATATCATTTGGGCTACTGGTCCTAATGATGTGGGTCTTTTGGAAATACCGCCTTATGTTGTGACATTGAAAGCCAATGTTAAATTACCACGCATTCAACAATACAAGATCTCCAGTGAAGGTGAAAAGGCGTTGCTAGCGATCATTTATGTTTTAATTGAAAAAGATGTAATTGAAGAGACAAGAGGCAACGTTTGTAATAGTCCTGTTTTGTCTGTTTTGAAACGTACTGACCCCTCTAAGCCACCTGTTTACAGGCTCGTGATTGATCTTAGAGAGGTAAATAAAATAGTTGTGCCACAGTTTCCAGTTGTTCCTGATATCACTGCCATATTGACTATGATTCCAGCTTCCGCCACCTGGTTCTCGGTGATTGACTTAAAGAATGCTTTCTTCAGCATCCCGATTGCAGAGGAGAGCAGGGATATTTTTGGATTCAGTTTAGGAGGCCGAAGTTTCCGCTTCAAACGCGCTCCACAAGGCTACTGTGAAAGTCCATCAATATATAGTCAGGCTTTAAAAACACAGCTTGATGCAATTGTTTTACCTGACGGCGCTACCCTTATTCAGTACGTCAATGATTTGCTAGTCGCTACAGATACTGAAGAGATTTGTAAAGAAGCCACCTTGTCGTTGTTTTGTGTCATTTATCTGATTTACATCACAAAGTGTCCTTTTCAAAACTGCAATATTGTCGACAAGAAGTGACCTACTTAGGTCATCTCTTATCGAAGGAGGGAAGGAAACTGACCTCCGAAAGAATTCAGGCAATTGCAAAATTGAGTGTGCCAAGGACACAGAGAGAAGTATGTGCTTTCTTAGGCATTACATCATACTGCAGACAATGGATACCAAATTTTTCTTTGCTGGCCAAACCTTTGGTAGCATTGACCTATAAAGATATACCGAATCCCGTTCCGTGGTCTGAAGATTGTCAGAAAAGTTTTTCCGAATTGCGTAATGCATTGTGTTCGGCTCCTGTGTTGGGTACCCCCGACTACAGTAAGCCCTTTACACTGTATGTCCATGAGAAAGAGGGTTGTGCATTGTCAGTGCTGACACAGTCTTTTGGAGACAAGCAGCGCCCATGCGCATATTTTTCGTCAACTTTGGATCCGGTAGCTAAAGCATTGCCGAGTTGCTTGAGAGCCACAGCGGCAGCAGCTGTTTCTATTCGACAGTCTGCTGGGTTAGTGATGAATAATATGTTGATTGTGATGGTTCCACATGCAGTGGACACGTTGTTAAACAGGACCAAGACACAGCATTTAACTAGTGCTCGATTGTCAGGTTACAAGTTGACACTGTTAGCGAGTCATGTGCACATAAAGAGGTGCAATACGTTGAATCCAGCCACGTTATTGCCGATTTCAGTAGAGACAGATGATGTTGAACAACATGATTGTTTTCTTAGGACAGAAGAAGAAACGAAAGGGAGAGTAGATCTTAAAGATACTCCTCTTGTAAAGTGTGATGGTACCTTATGGGTGGATGGTTCATGCTTCAAGCTTCCGAATGGTGATACGACTGCAGCATATGCTGTCACAACTTTGCATACGATTGTTGAAGCTGCACGTATACCACATAATTCAGCTCAAGCAGCAGAGCTGATTGCACTTACGAGAGCGTGTGTGTTATTGAAAGGAATGAAAGTGACCATATATACCGACAGCCAGTATGCGTTTGGTGTGGCCCATAGTTTTGGACGATTGTGGAAAGAACGTGGGTTCCTGACTTCGCATGGAGCTAAAATTCAGCATGGTCAGTTGGTGAATGAGCTTCTTGAGTCACTGACCTTGCCATTACAAGTTGCGATTGTGAAATGCAGTGCACACAAGAAGGTTACTGATGATGTCGGGCGTGGCAATGCATTTGCTGACGAAATCGCAAAAGAAACAGCAAAAGATGTGATGAATTGAATGTATGTTGCAGGCCCTGCAAGATGGGTTGGTGACGTTGGAAAGTGTGAAGATACGATAGAGGGTGTGAAGTCTCTTCAAGCTGAAGCTTCAGAGAAAGAGTTGAATGTGTGGAAAGAAAGTACGGGTAAATTGGATGAAAATGGTTGTTGGGTAGACTTGTCAGAACATCAGCGATGGTTGTTACCCGATGCGTATGTGCTTGCAGTGGTGACAATGGCTCATGGAATGGCCCATATCAGTGTGAAAGGGATTTGTAAGTTGTTGGCTCCAGTATGGCAAAATGCTGTAATTCCTAAATGTGCAGAGAATGTGGTCAAGAATTGCATGGTGGTAGGGGAACCCCAACTCCAGCTGGTCATTTTGCGCCTCCAACGTATCCGTTCGAGGTTTTGCAGCTAGATTTCATCCACATGGAAAGGTGCAACAATCTGAAATACGTACTCGTTGTTGTTTGTGCTTTTTCAAGATGGGTAGAAGCATATCCCTTAAAAGACAACACTGCCTTATCCACAGCTAAAGCCCTTGCCAAAGAATTCTTCCCTAGGTTTGGAATGCCGAGAATGGTCTGGAGTGATAATGGGAGTGAATTTGTGGGTCGAGTGATGAAAAAAGTATGTGAAGGGCTAGGTATCCAGCAAAAATTCCACGCTGCAAATCACCCCCGATCAGCTGGACTAGTAGAGTGCTATAATGGCACACTAAAACTGAAGTTGGCAAAGATACAAGCGAGCTCTGGTCTTAAATGGCCTGACGCTCTGCCTCTAGCACTCCTATCAACAAGAATGACTGTGCATTCGCGAGTGGGACTTAGCCCCTATGAAATTGTGTTCGGCCGCCCGGCCAACATATGGGGAGTGCCAAGACCAACAAAATTCAGTGAGATCGAACACCCTGTACTGCTTGATTATTTGCATGAATTGACGGCTAAATTGCGTGTTCTACACCAACAGGTTCACAATACTCTGACTCAGGTCTCTGAAGCTCCAGGACATCTTATCGATCCTGGATCATGGGTACTGGTCAAGAACTTCCAGCGGACAAAGAATGACCAGCCCCGTTGGACTGGCCCCTACCTCGTCCTTCTCTCAACAAGATCAGCTGTTCGAGTGGAAGGGAAAAAGAACAGGATCCACGGCGTACACTGCAAGAGAGTCCCTTTTCCTCTACCGTACGACCGGTGGGTCCAGGAGGGGATCGCTGACTCTGAGACTGAGACTGTGCCTCGTTTTTTGCCATTTAGCGATGCACATGTAAAAGGAACAATTTCTGAACAAGAAAGTGACAATAATTTGCAAGAAGCTGTGCCACCGTCAATTCGATTGAACCTACAGAGCCTGAACTCTTGTTCCAGAACCAGACAGTACCTGGGAAAAGCCATTATAATTTGAGACCAAGAACTAAGGACAAATAATTTTTTTCCCGTTCCTTTGCTACTTTTTTTGAAAGTGCGGCTCTCTCATCTGAGAAACTTTCTTATTTTTGTTTTTTTTCTTTTCTAACCGCCATCCGGGTTCAGCTGTAGGGTCGTGGCTGCCCAAGTCTTTGGAGTGCAGCTGAAGACGTTAGGTCGACAGTTCTGGTCGGTCTAAGGGAGTTGCCCTAGACTGACAGAAGCATTCCCTAGCATAGAACACCCTACCACCACGAGCAGCAATTAGAGAGGATGGAGTTTTTCAAGAATGAGAGACCTGCCAGACAGATGGACTTTAAAGCCAGAATGGGTATAATAATGACAAAGAAATGATTTTTGATATTATGTATTTTCATGTTGCTTAGTTTAATGATGTTTTTAATAGGATATGTTTTATTCTCTTTTCAAGTGACATTTGCACCCATTACTCAGCCCATACCTCCTTCTACTGTCTCCTCGCATTCTTTTCACCCCCTGCCTGAACACGAGTCTGTCAGAAGATTAGAATTTGTCAACAATTCATTCATTCAGCTTCTACACCAACACCAATTAGTAGTGAACACAACTAACTGTTGGGTGTGTGGTCTTATGCCTCATACTACTGATAAAGGTAACCCTTATCTGGTCCTGCCTTTCAGCCATAATGGTTCTGTATGTGCATATAGAACAGTGTTCATATACGCGTATGAAGCCAACCCCCTACGTTCTGTGAAAGATAATCCTAAGAATAGTGCTCTAGCTAAGGGTATAGTAGATATGATTAGGGAAGATATTTATTATGAAACTATCCCGAGAGATGAGACACTAGCATATATTGGATGGAACATAACAGGATATGGAGTTACTCTGAGTGGGAACCAGCGAGCAAAGAGATCCTCCCCGATTTGGATTGTACCCCATCAGGGTCACCTATGTCTGCAAGGTAATGGCAAGAATCCCAGAGCTCAGTTAGGGAAAAGTATCTGCACTGAAACATATGTTTTTGCGTCTCAGACTTCTCCTTCGTTCTTAGCAGCTAAGGGTACCTATTTCATCTGCCATAATAGAGCCTATACATGGTTGCCCCCTGACTTCTCAGGCACATGTTTTGTTTCGTTCCTGTTACCTCCCACCTACACAGCAGCGGCAGATTACCATAAGACAAGGATAGTTAAAGGTGTCATAACTAAAGAAGACACTACAGGACAAGAATTTGGAGATTTCGTAAAGGGTATTCTGCCGTTTTGGGGTCCTATGGTTAACAGCAGGAACATAAGGCAATTGACTAAGGTGGTTGAATCCACGGTATTTGAAACCACCGGTGCCCTTGGTAATTTGACTGCTGAGCTCCAGTCGGATCGCCTTATGACTCTTCAGAACAGGGTCGCATTAGACGTCATACTTGCAGACCGAGGTGGGGTATGTAAAGTGATCCAATCAAGTTGCTGTGTTTTCATCCCAGATAACGCTCCGACAGTCTACCAGGCCATTTCCAAACTGCATAAGATCTCCGAATCTATTCACGTGGATAAAGGAGATTGGTCATTGATGGGGTGGTTCTGGGAGCTGATATCCGCCTGGGGATGGAAGACTCTGGTAGTCATTGGGATGATCTTAGCCATTCTTTTCCTGTCCTGTCTGTGTGTACAGTGTGCTTCTGCAATATGTGGCCTCTGTGCTACATCATGTGTAAGGAAACCTGTATCAAAAGACGAGCTAGGTAATAGGATGATGCTACAGCAACATCTCAACGACTTTATGAATATAGACCTGGACTCAGATTAGCATGAGTATAGGTTGTTGCCTATGTAAGGGCAAAAGGAGGGACTGTGGTACTGAAAATTCTGGACCCGTGTTATAAACATCGTCATATCACAACGATTTTGGTATCAGCAGACCGAGAATGATTAGAATAGTATGCACAAGCATTGTATTCATATTCGGGTGACGAAATCACCTGAATATCAGAGTTTCCATCCTGAGCCCTCGGGTTCCATTTAAACGACAGCCATTTTGTGATTGCCCTCACATAGGCCAATGACTAATGCCGAAAACGAGTCTGAAGGACACGTACATCTTTGCTGACTCCTCTGTGACCTGGGCAAGCTGACTGCACTGCCTGAAGCCAAACCTGTTCGGCCAGTTTCTTTCCCAGTGGCCGAATGAGATTAGTATCAAGGCACAACACATCATAAAACCTTTCATCACACACAAACCATGCCTAATCTTACACGCACCTGTCCCTGTTTCTTTCTTTATGACTTGCTTTACAAGGAGGAGGTGCCTGTTTATATTGGGGGTCCGTCGATATCTGATGAAAGTACTGAGCCTTGCCGGGTAATTGATTAAGGGCTGGACAAACTGAAATATGGGCTTGTCATCATAACCCTGCTATTTCTTTGTAGTGAAAATATGTGAATGGTCAACTGTAAAATAAGGAATGTTTGCCTAAAGCATAATATTTTGTATAAAAGAGAAGGTTAGCTTTGCAAGGGGAGCAGTCTCCTGAGAATATACACTGTGTTGTACTTCTAGGATACATGTTACTGGCTGCAGCCAATAAACAAGATCTTTGACTTCACCAAGAAGACTCTGGTGGTCATTCTGACCCTGGCGGTCTTTGACCGCCAGGGCGGAGGACCGCGGGAGCACCGCCGACAGGCCGGCGGTGCTCCAATGGGGATTCCGACCGCGGCGGTAAAGCCGCGGTCGGACCGGCACCACTGGCGGGGTCCCGCCAGTGTACCGCGGCCCCATTGAATCCTCCGCGGCGGCGCAGCTTGCTGCACCGCCGCGGGGATTCCGACCCCCCCTACCGCCATCCAGATCCCGGCGGTCGGACCGCCGAGATCCGGATGGCGGTAGGGGGGGTCGCGGGGCCCCTGGGGGCCCCTGCAGTGCCCATGCCACTGGCATGGGCATTGCAGGGGCCCCCGTAAGAGGGCCCCTACATGTATTTCACTGTCTGCTTCGCAGACAGTGAAATACGCGACGGGTGCAACTGCACCCGTCGCACAGCTTCCACTCCGCCGGCTCGATTCCGAGCCGGCTTCATCGTGGAAGCCTCTTTCCCGCTGGGCTGGCTGGCGGTCTGAAGGCGACCGCCCGCCAGCCCAGCGGGAAAGTCAGAATTACCGCCGCGGTCTTTCGACCGCGGAACGGTAACCTGACGGCGGGACTTTGGCGGGCGGCCTCCGCCGCCCGCCAAGGTCAGAATGAGGGCCTCTGTGTTTCTGTAGTCTGAAACAGGAAGGACTCGAAGTCTTAGGGTGTGTTCCCTGGCACCACTGGGTTCTGAAAAACCCAGTACTTCACACGGGGAGTGGCCACCAATATATGCGGAGACTAATGAAAATGACTAATGTTGATGAATTATTATGTTAAGACATAGTTTTATACTAATCATTATAGATTATTTTGCTAAAGTTCTGCAAATAAATCATTAGGCCTTAGTTAGCATGAAACGAGGCCTAGCTGCCTGGCTCTCATATTAAATGTGTTTTTCTAACATGCAGTGTGCTGACTTGCCAAAGGACATGAACTCTTGTTTTTTCCAAAAGTTAGAAGCTGAATGTAACTGTAGTAGATCTGTTCTCATGAAATTAAACACGCTTGTAGAAACATTTTAGCCGAATGCAACAGTGTAGATTTATACCTGCTACAAGGTCGCCTGAACTGGTACAGACAATGGAGCCACTGACTAAAGATGTGCAAAGAAACACAAGAGGATGAAATCATACCGGACATTTTACCCCCTGAAGACGTCAATCATAAGGACCAATAAACTACGTGAGAACAGTTATGGGGTGACAAATTTAATGAAGTTATCGAAACTCTATTGGAGGAAGATAGTGGGGTGCAACCCATTAGCCAATTAAGTTTTAGGGGAATGGACAACGAAAAAGGGATAAAACCCCTTGACACACGGAAATTAGTTAGTTAGTTAGGGAGATGCTGATGTGATTTGCTATGATCCAGACACTTTGTCACTCTGCATAGAGACTTTGCTGTTTGGTTCTTGGAGCCAACCTTGCCCTTAGATTGCCCGTTTATACTTTACCTCCTTATGAGGGAAGTACCCTTTTGCCTATCCTGCCTGAGCTGAGTCCTGACTGATGGCGAATCAACTGATGTCCTGAGGACGAAGACAGAATCTGAGTGCTGACACAATACGGAGGGTAACTATATGACAATGATATTGTGATTGTCTGTTTGCTTTTCCTTTCTAGGTACCAACTGCTACCTTTTGACAGAGACCATAGTTAGAGGTTTTTCCAAACTGATGTTACTAAATCGTTTTGCATGAAGTCCAACATGCCAATGCTAATTCGAGGTTAGTTAAGAGGTTTCACCAAAAGGATGCAAATAGACAAATGACTGAATCCATACTTTGTTGAACAATGCACTAACGTTACTCTGCTGTAATTGATCTATGTTGACGTCGTCTTATGTTCTAATATTTGTGATTCTTGCTTTGATGAAGTCTTATCAGAGTTGCCATATTGTGACTATGCTACTGTGCTTCTTGGTCTTGAGAATAATAAACTTGCTAGTAGAATTGTAATCAATAGGGAATAAATATCACAAACATACTAAACTGGTGTGGTTATTCATGACTAAAAGGTCATGGTGGTGTCCTGGGTCTTATTAAATGTATTTGACTAAAGTGAATTGCCTTGTTTCAATAAATATTGATGACGTTATTGACATATTGATTGACATGTTGATTAGCTATCTCGTCCTAAGGTGTCTTCAATCAGGGTCGAAAGATTCATTGGCCTAAAACAAGTCCCCGAGTGTATAAATTAGTCATAGAGGGACGCGTTAACAGTTCTGGTAGCAGAGCGACGGTTTCGCCCTTTGGGGGCCCTAGAACAGAGAATCATTGTTTAGACTTGTTTTTTGAGATAATGCAAATTGGAGGTATGATGTGTTTCTAAATTCATCATGACTTTCCCGGAATCTCTGAGCCTGCGTAAGTGAGTTGGGTATGTTCTCGGCGTTTTAGCATGTGTGGTGTAGAATTTGCGCTTGCTCAGCTTATGCATATTGCAGGTGATTTGTGAAGTTTGTGTGTATTAGGTCAGGTAATATTGTTTTAATAGGAGTGGGCGTACTCCACAGTATGAAAGTAGGGAAGTCAGCGAACTTCATGTGAGTGAAATCTTCAATGGAGATTTGGCAAGTTCTAAAGTGCACTAGGATGAACCATTGACAACTCGAGAGTAGGATTTGCGGGTCAAATTCTGCTTGTGAGTGCGGGAGCTGAAAAGGAGAGAGTAGCGGCCGAGGCTTCAAGTGAAATCTCTGTAAAGTTCTGAAGCGATTGTGTACCCTTCCTGTAGTAAACTGGCAAATTTGGGGTTTTGTTGTTAAAGGTGCTCGCAATAATTTTGCATTAGTTTGGTGTGAATCCAGTGTAAGGAGGACAAGCCGCAAGACTTTGTCAGCCGTAGTGTGTGAGTGTGACGTCAATCGAACCGCGCTGGGATAGGCCAGTTACCAAGAGGGGTCGCGCACGGATTGGCAGCCGTCTGTGAGAGGCAATTGGTTGAGAAAGGTGGGTGAATAGTATTCTGGGAATTAAAGTCACTTTCTGATCAGATTTTAAACAAAATAAAAGACGCAGAGATTAAGTTTTTCAAGGCTTTAAAGAGTGCTTTGAAGGGAGACACATATATTATGGCGAGTGAAGGGGAGCCTACACCGCCTGAGGGTACTCCAGCTTATATCGTAATGGAGGAAAAGGGAGTCGCGCCATGTTTTTGGATGAAGCAGTGGCGCAAATTAACAGAGAAGGAGGGATGTTTAGCGTTTCCAGAATACGGAACGTTTAATACCAGAATTTGAGAGAATTTGAGAATGATGTTAAGTGTACAGAAACCACCTCCGAGACCAGCTCAGTATGAGGCATTGGCAATCTGGGATTTGATGGCCATACGACAGAGATAGCAGAAATTTGAAAGGAGAATGAAAAGAGCAGAAAATACTTTTGCTGAGGCTAGATGGGACAATGAGACCAAGATGTGGAGAAGGGGAATAGTTGACGGACTTAAATTGTTCCCGGCAATAACACAAGAAGATGAAAAACAGGGAAAGAAAGCCACTTGTAAGACAGACAAGGGCTCTAGTAAAGCGAAAGAGACGCAGAGGTCTTGGGTAGATGAAGATGACTCAGACGATGAAGAGTTTCTTAATCAGTTGTTACATGATCGCCCGCCACCATATGCTATAAATGACACTGCACCGAGCACTAGTGCGGGTCCTGAGGATTCGGCACAGAGTAAGGGAATTACAAATAAAGTGCAGACAAATGATACAGTTTTGATACAAAATGGTGTCAGTGTACCCACTGCGTCAGACACGCAGATACAGTTGCAACCTCCGCCGATTCAGAGGCTCTATCCAGACGACCCAGTACTAGAAACAACTACGAGTCTGATGGTGCCACCTGATCCAGTACACACTAGATCAAAGCTAGTGCAGATTGAGCCAACTCCACAATTACTGCCCCAGCCGCAGCAACAGATGGTCCTGTGTTACACTTCTGTTGTGGGATCACAGTCAGTAGCTACAGCACCCATGATGAATCAAGCTATGGGATTTAATGCTCCACAGGGTGTGGGACGTGGACAGTCACCAGCTGCTATATCATTGCCAATTACTGTTGGTCCACCAGTACAGCTGTGTGCGCAAGAAAAGCCTGGCGTATGTGATCAGGGAGTAATGACCCAGGAGACAATAAGAGTAGGGTCTATCGGAAACCTGCAGGGAATAATACTAGGAAGTCAGTCAGCCGAAAGGTCTAGGTCCTTATTAGACTTTAGTCTGATTGGGGTTCCTTTGGAGACAATGAGGCAAGAAGGGTTAGGTGCGCTAACCCCACGGGTAGTGAGTTCAAATACGACACAGACACCTATGGTGCAGTCTGGAAACATTTCGTCGCAAGGCTTAACAGCGCAACAACTGAACGAGTGGTTAGACAAGCTTAACGCTTCGCAGACTACTACAGTGTCCGCGGAAAGGTCAGAAAGAGACGAGTACCTGAATTTTGTGAGACTGGGTGTGGAAGCTGCAGAACTAGTAGAAGGGACAATGGGGGTGAACAGATTAGTCTTCAGGTGCGCGACGCAGGGTAGGTTTCCCGCGATGTCAAGGATTGAGAAAACACTATCTCCTTGGTTGATGCTAGCGCAGACCTAGGAAGCCTAATCTCTAATATGGGATGGGCGACCGTTTTGACCAACTGACTCTGACATACTTTGTCTTCCATTTGTAAGTGACTTTCCAGCATTTGACAATTCTTGTTGCATAGGAGAAGTAGTTTATTTTTTCTGGATCCTGAAGAAGCGTCATGGGATCACTTTGTGACCAATATAAGACGCGAAACATGTTGACCATTAGACAGGATTAGGTATACTACCTTTCCCTCGTTATAGAGTGTAGTGGTACATTATTCCCATCAACACTCCCCACATTTATTTTTTAATCTTGCTCTGCACCTTGTCTCTGACTCATTAAAATGATGGTTTAGGTTCAGAGCCAATTTTCTTGTTTTGTCTCTCTCCTACTCTCCTTCCCTCCTTTACTTTTCTTCTCAGTCAGTTTTCATTCCAGACCTCCTTTTGGCAATTTACCAACGGTTGAGTGCCACCCTGAATTTTGGGTGGCCCGCCAGACATTGCAGCACCGGCCTGACGAGTAGTAAGCCCAATGATGAAACCTGTCACCCTATTGGGTGCTTGAGGGCTCTCCTAACACTCATCACAGACTCGCCCTTGCTTTCCAATATAACTATTAGGTTTTTTCGTTTTTTGTCTTTTGGAACAGTGCACCTACATATATATATAACAGGTGAACCGATTAGAGTCATACACTGAGGCAGAATTGAGATACCTATGCCCCAAAATAACCAGAGAAGTGAGCAAGGTGCATCAGAGGTTAGCGAACCTGTCAGACAAATACGGCATAGACATAGAAAGTACTAAACATTTGAAGAGGAGCTACAGGCTAGCTTTTGAGCCTAAAGACTTTGAACACATGAGATCTACCGGAATGAAAGCACATCTCAAAGAGATACTGCAAAGTGCTCAAATTTGGGGAGCCTTAGAGAAGTGGGAAGGCAGATGGGCAAAGAATAGAGATAAAGAGAAGGTTGACAGTCCGGAATCAAAACAGGCTAAAGCTGCTCCAGACACTGGGACAATAAAGATGTTGCCAATGAGAGAAACAGCTGGGGGAGTTTTAGTCCATGTACCATGGTCTGGAGGTGACATCCTCTCATTTGCAAATGATTATCCCAGGTTGAGGGAGAAGCCGATAGAATGGTATCAGCAGACAGACAGGTTTGTGAACCTTGCGCAATGTCTCTGGGAGGACTTGAATACCCTGTTTGAGATTATAGTTCCACCTGACTTATGGCTTGAATGCAAGAGAGGTGTGGACTAGCCTACAGAGGAGCAGGCAAGGGATAAAATTACTGGAGCACCATCTGAGGAGGTGATGAAGTACTATCATAAAGTGATTGAGTTTTTGAAGAAGAAAGTGTCGCCGAAAGTGACTGATTGGCAGAAAATCGATCGAACATCACAAGAGGCCAAAGAGTCGATCCATGCTTACTATGAGAGATTGTTGAAAGCGTTCAAACATTACAGTGGCACTGAGACCATAGAACCGAAAGACATGAAACATCTTGTGTTCAGATTTGTTGAAGGGCTGAGACCAGAGATTGGCCAGATGATTAAGAATCATTTGATCTGTTGGCAAGCAAAGCCGACTGATGAGGTGTTGCAGTATGCAAAATACTGTAGTGACGAGATTGAATTGAAGCAGAGAAAGTTGAAGGAGAAAGTGATGGTGATTCAGATTAAGGCAGCGCAGGCAGGGATGCAGGGAAATGGAATCCAGCAGATGGTACAACAGCAAACGCAGGGAATTGGAATGTTTCAGGCACAGCCAAGAGGATGAGGTCGTGAAGGTTTTGTGAATAGGGGTCCAGATATTAATACCTTTGTGGTTCAAAATGATGTGCAGGGGATGAAAAAGTTGTCACCATGTCACGCGTGCGGGGGCGTGGAGCACTGGAAGCGGGAATGTCCCATGGTGGTGCAGGATGGTGTTGTTCAACAAAGCAATGATGTCAGTACATTTCAAAATCTGAGGGGTCCAAAAATAAGGGGACAAAATCAGAACTTCCAGAATAACATGGTTCAGATGCAGGGGTTACAGCCCATGCAGCAGATACAAATGCCATGTGTCCAGCCAGCACAGGTGCAACAAGTACAACAGCAGATTCCAATGGTACCTAGACAGCAAATGCAGATACCATTAGCTCCGATGGGACAGCAACAGGTGATGCTTCCTCAACAGGTCACAGGTCAAACAATGAGTCAAAATAACACAGTACAACAGTTCCCATTGCGTGGTGAGGATGGAATAAACGATGAATGGTCGGATGATTGTTCAGTCAGTGAGGAGTGCAGGCTTGAAGCGTCCCTAGAAGTAGATCAGAGGGGTCCCTATGTAGAGGGAAAGGTGATGGGACATAAGGTTTCATTTCTGGTTGACACAGAAGCTACACGCTCTACAGTCAGAAGTGCAGAGGTTCTGAAATCGCCACTTTCGGGGCGTACTATAAGGGTGGTAGGAGTAGCAAATCAGTTCCTGACAAACCCGATTACAGGCCCGGTTCAAGTTGAAATTGGTAACATCCAGGAATTACATAAATTTGTAGTCTGTGATTCAAGTCCTGTATCCCTACTGGGAAGAGACTTGCTGTGCAAGACGAGGTGTTCAATTACCTGTGCCAATGATGGAATCGAGGTACAGACAAACAGTGATGATGAAGGGGACGATGTTCAGATCTCTGAGATAGAGACGGAAATGGCAAATGAGGAATACCCTTTGATAACCTTATTCCCAATGCTCACAGTGAACGACTTACCAGCTGACTTTCAGGGAACAGTGACGGAAAAGGTGTGGGACCAGACAGGAAAGGAAGTGGGGTTAATAAGAGGAATAGAACCAGTCAAAGTAGAAGTGAAGCCAAATGCAGTGTTTCCCCAGGTACCGCAGTACCACATGGCACAAGATGTCCTTATTCAAGTGACACAGATAATTGCAGACTTTGTGAAACAAGGGGTTCTGAAAGAAGTATTGAGCAGTCTGTGTAATTCACCAATAATGGGTCTGAAAAAGCCTTGTGGGAAAGTTCGAATTGTTCAAGACCTGAGGAAAATAAATGAGATTGTGGTAAAATGTTGCCCCATAGTGCCAAATCCAGCAGTGATTATGTTTCAGGTTCCGTGTGATGCAGAGTGGTTCACAGTTGTGGACCTGTCACAAGCATTCTTTTCGGTGCCCGTTAATGAGAACAGCCAATTTCTCTTCAGTTTCAAATTCCTGGATAAGGTCTACAGTTGGTGCAGAATTCCTCACGGGTTTTCTGAGTCACCTTCCATCTTCAATCAGATATTGAAGAAGGATTTGGAGTCACTAGAATTGCCTTTCAGTTCAACTCTAGTGCAGTACATTGATGATTTGTTAATAGCGTCCAGAATGAAAGATGACTGCAGGTACAACACAATTGCCCTGTTAAATCATTTGGGAAAGAATGGACAGAAAGTGTCCCCAAAGAAACTGCAATACTGTCAGAAAGATGTGAAGTACTTAGGTCACCTGATTGAAAAAGGCTTTAGAAGAATATCCAAAGAAAGAGTGACAGCCATACTGCAGATGAATCCCCTGACAACAAAGAGAGATGTCAGGCTGTTCCTGGGAATGGTGGGTTACTGTCATCAGTGGATCCCTAACTTCTCGATTATCTCTAAACCTTTAGTGAAATTGACAGTTAAGGAAGTACAGGATGGCCCGGGTACTATAACAATGTCCGAGACAGAAATGAAGGCATTCATGGAACTGAGGGAAAGTATGTGCAGGGCACCAGCTTGAGGTATGCCTGATTACACAAAGCCATTTGTACTGTTTTGTCATGAACGTGATGCTTGTTCTTTGTCTGTCCAGACACAGGTCCATGGAGGTGCAAACCGCCCAGTAGCATATTTTTCAGCTACTTTGGACCCAGTTGCAGCAGCCTTACCAGGTTGTTTGCATGCAGTTGCAGCAGTTGGTCAAAGCCTCACTCAGTGTGAAGGTATAGTGATAGGACATCCCCTAACAGTAATGGTCCCTCACTCAGTTGAAATCCTGTTAACCCGAACCAAAACGCAGCATATGACAAATGCAAGACTTACAAGATATGAAACAATTATACTGGGGTCTCCTAATGTTTCCCTGAAACGATGTACTGTATTGAACCCGGCAACTTTGCTTCCAATTGAAAATGTGAACATTGATGATGCTGAAAAAGTCGAACATGATTGTCTTGAGATAACAGATCTGTGCACCAAACCGAGACCTGACATTAAAGATACTCAATTAGAGGAAAATGATTACATTATGTTTGTTGATGGTTCATGCTTAAGAGACTCAGTGGGAATACTGAGAGCTAGGTTTGCCGTGTGTACAATCACCGGTATCTTAGAAGCTTCCTGGCTCGAAAGAGTATACTCTGCTCAAGTGGCAGAATAAATTGCTCTTACTAGGGCATGCCACGCAGCTAAAAACCTGAAAGTCACTATCTATACTGACAGTAGATACAGATTTGGAATTGTACATGATTTTGGCCAATTGTGGTCACAGAGGGGTTTCATGACCTCTTCTGGTTCTCCAGTGAAGAATGGTGAGAAAATTAAGGATTTGTTGCACGCGATTCAGTTACCTCTTGAAATTGCCGTGGTAAAATGCAATGCCCATGTTAAGTCACAAAACGTTGTGTCAATGGGAAATGGATATGCAGATCAAGTCGCAAGGTTTTGTGCATTGAACTGTATATCATTTCGAGATCAGTGGGAATTGTTACCTGAAACAGAGAATGAAACATGTGGAGAGTTAGCATTGAGAATAGTTGACACTTTAGACGAGTTAAAATCCTTGCAGGGACGTGCCAGCAGAGAGGAAAAACGCTCCTGGAAGAGAATGCAATGCGTACAGAGGTCTGATGACTTGTGGGTCTCAGAGGAGGGGAAAATGGTTTTGCCAAATAGTCTTTTGTCACAATTTGCAAGGTTTTACCATGGTCAAGCACATCTTGGGAGAGACGCAATGATCAGGTTGTTCAAAATTGATTGGTTCAATCCGAAATTCAGACAAGCTGCAGAGGTTATCTGTCACAGATGCATCATCTGTCAGCAGATGAATGCGGGGAAAAGGACCGTGGTGACTTTGAGCCACATAGGGAGAGCTGGAGGTCCATTTAGCAAGATGCAGATGGATTTTATTGAGATGCCTGTGTGTGGAGGCTTGAGGTATGTGTTGGTGATTGTGTGCGTTTTCAGTCACTGGATTGAAGCTTACCCTTCACGTAGAAATGACAGCCTCACAGTAGCGAAACTGCTGCTTAGGGAACTAATACCACGTTTTGGGTTTCCGATCTCTTTAGAATCAGATGGGGCAGACACTTCGACAATGAGGTGATTAAGCTCTTGTGTGCCGCACTGAACATTGAACAGAAGTTGCACTGTAGCTATCGCCCTGAAGCATCAGGACTAGTGGAACAGATGAATGGTACCTTGAAGTCGTGAATGGCAAACATGTGCGCAGCAACACATTTGAAATGGCCAGATGCATTGCCTTTAGTGCTAATGTCAATGAGAAACACACCTGACAAGAAGACAGGACTGTCTCCCCACGAGATTTTAATGGGTCGAGCTATGAGATTGCCCGCAGTGCCTGCAAATGCTCTTGTAAATATCACAGATGATATGGTGTTAGACTACTACAAGGGTCTGGCTGACGTGGTCCGCTCTTTCTCTCACCAGGTGGAGGCCACTACACTGCCACCGTATAAGTGATCCAGCTCACACTCTCAAGGCCGGTGACTAGGTTGTTGTCAAGAAACATGTGAGGAAGTCGTGTTTGGAGCCACGTCGGAAGGGGCCATATCAAGTAATAGTGACAACTACCACAGCTGTGAAATGTGGATACATGCCAGTCACACAAAGAAGTTGACGTGTCCAACTGATGAGGAACTTGAGTTATCCAAAACAACAGCTGCAGAAAAGGAAGTCTCAGGGCCGGAGAGTATTCAAAGGGGAACTGAGACTGAAGGAGAGCCCACCGAGGATGGCTTAGTCCCTCAAACAGTAAACAAGTTCCAGAGAGGTGACAGTGAGCCTATCTCAGCCGAGGTAGCAGGAGAACCAAGATAAGGAGAGGTTCTCCCAGAAGCAGACGGATACGGGTTTGAAGTTGAACCCATAACAGACCCTGAAGACAAAGGGGGTGTGGCTGAAGGAGGGCGAGGTGTTCTGACTCCTCCTGAGCCGATTGCAGGTCCATCGAGAGAAAACACCATATCACAAGAGGAGGGCACTGTTCAACGTCCTGAAAGGCCAAGGAGAAGGAAAACACTTAAAGGAGATAACTGGCCGGAGGCACAAGCTGCAGGGGAAAGAGTGGTCCCCAGTGACATAATAGAGGAGGAAGTTGATACAACCAGGAAAGAAGATCTCAGTGAAGGAGAGCTGCAGGGTGACCGCAGACTGAAAAGAAAAAGAGTTGCAAACAGAAGGGACGCAGGTCCTGAATGGGCGTATGGAACATCAGCTGAATGGCAACAAGAATTCCTGGCGTTTTGTTTTGATCGAGAGGTTCCAGGTCAATACTACGGCACCTGAATTCAACCTTAGAAAGAGACTGTGTTATAATTAAAATTTTAAATTGAATAGAGCTGAAAAGCTGAGAAAAGAGACTGATAAATTACCGGATATGACACTGTTAACCTGAATTGACTCTGAAAAAACGATTATGACAAACTGCTAAACCTGATTTGACAAAAGGGTCCTGCAGTGAGTGAAACGCTGTAAATACTTGCTGGAAAAGAAAAAAGAGTTTTATATCATCCTCAAGTTGATTGTTTGCTTTGTATTAATTTGCCTTCTGATTCTATAACAGATCATGAGTTACGAAAGGGATAATAGTAGTAAGGGTAGGACTCGTGCATATTTGATTGTTGGTGTGGGAATTATGTGTGCAATAATGCTCATGTGTGATTGTGGGAATGCCACTGGTGGATAAGAAAGTGACTAACAATGCTTCAACTCCTGAAACTGCTACACTAACAACGTGGGAAAAGTTTGAGCAGGATATTAAATAGTTGCATGAGGGAACTAATTCAAAGGGGGAATTATCTACTAATGTTTTCTATCGCTTGCTGAATGAGTATGTTGATACAATGGATGCGAGAAATTGTTATGTGTGCACAAAGATTTCTTCATCGGTACTAGACGGGGTTACTTACCATAGTCTGCCATTACCTTACGGGATAAGTTGCAGTTTGCTATTAACAAGCTTCTATAATCAAGAACATATGCAATACGTTTACTCTAACTTAGATGTAGTGTTTTCTTTTGTGCCTGTGATTGCGTTTCCAAACAAATTAGCTAAAGAGCACAGCATAAAATTAGTTTGGGGTTTCTTTGAGCCGACACTGACTTTTGGGACAGCTTATGCACATCGCAATAATCTAACCTGCCTACTAACACCTGTAGAGAAAAGCTTCTTAGATCACACTGATGATAGACGCAAAGCACTGAAAGAAAGTCTAGAAAAGGGATTAGAAAAGCGCACGTTTGCAAATGATTATGCTTACACTGCAATAAAGACACAGTGCAAATTAGCTATAGACGCACTGCATGTAGGTAGGCTTTGCATATATAGGCCAAAATCTGAGCTTGATACTTTGTTTGTAGGAACGAGTGAGTGCAGGCATGTGTTTTTGTTTCAGAGTAAGTGGACATTCATGTTAAATGGACAGGATCCAGCGATCCCTGGGATCTATTATATATGTGTACTTAATGCTTATTACCATCTTCCAAAGGGATGGTATGGGACATGTTATTTGGGAATAGTTTTCCCAAAGATCTACCAGATTGATGACTTGAAGCAAATTCCTAAAATTTCTGAATTACATCATGATAGACAGAAAAGAGAGACAGCGGCTGCTGTCGTTGGTGACATATTTGGAGCCATAATTCCTTCAGTAGGGGTTATCTTAAACTCCATAAAGATTCAAAAGTTGTCTACTATTGTGGATAACATGCTGACAAACTTCACAGGGGCTATACTCCTGATGGATACTGAACTTGCTGTGGAGAGGGCTATGACTCTTCGAAACCGGCTTGCTTTAGACATTCTTTTAGCAAAGAGTGGCGGAGTCTGTAAGATGCTTAATGAGCGCCATTGTTGTGCGTTCATACCAGATAACAGCAAAAAGATTAGAGGTATGCTTACTAACTTAACAAGAGATAGTGCAGATCTGAAAGAATTGAAGGAACCTGGAGTGTGGGAAAAGGTTGGGAAAGGAATTACCAATGTGGGAAACTGGTTTAGTAGCATTTGGAATGGGGTATTTGCAAAAATAATAGGGGGTATACTAATTGTTCTAATTTGCCTATTGGGACTGTGGTTATCATGCAAAATTAATAGAAGAATTAAAAGAGATTTGATAAGACGCAATAAGAGAAAAGAAGAAAAGGAATAAGAGGAATTGTTCAAAGAAATTTGGGAAAGGTCCCATAGAAAAGAAGAGATTGAAATGCAAAATGTAAAGAAAATGAGGGGTTGTGAAGGGAAAGGTTTTGTGTGAATGCAAGTGTCATCAGAGGAGGGACTGAGAGAGCGTAGCTTATATGATCAATATTAACATGAAATGTTTATGAACTAATGTATAATAATGCTGCATAGAAAATGTATTAATGTATTTTGCAAAACGCGTGCTTGAAATGTGCCCACGGGGAGTGGCCACCAATATATGCAGAGACTAATGAAAATGACTAATGTTGATGAATTATAATGTTAAGACATAGCTTTATACTAATCACTATAGATTATGTTGCTAAAGTTCTGCAAATAAATCATTAGGCCTTAGTTAGCATGAATCGAGGCCTAGCTGCCTGGCTCTCATATTAAATGTGTTTTTCTAACGTGCAGTGTGCTGACTTGCCAAAGGACATGAACTCTTGTTTTTTCCAAAAGTTAGAAGCTGAATGTAACTGTAGTAGATCCGTTCTCATGAAATTCAACGTGCTTGTAGAAACATTTTAGCCAAATGCAACAGTGTAGATTTGTACCTGCTACAAGGTCGCCTGAAGTCGTACAGACAATGGAGCCACTGACTAAAGATGTGCAAAGAAACACTAGAGGATGAAATCATACCGGACATTCTACCCCCTGAAGACGTCAATCATAAGGACCAATAAACTACGTGAGAACAGTTATGGGGTGACAAATTTAATGAAGTAATCGAAACTCTATTGGAGGGAGATAGTGGGGTGCAACCCATTAGCCAATTAAGTTTTAGGGGAATGGACATTGAAAAAGGGATGAAACCCCTTGACACACGGAAATTAGTTAGTTAGTTAGGGAGATGCTGATGTGATTTGCTATGATCCAGACACTTTGTCACTCTGCATAGAGACTTTGCTGTTTGGTTCTTGGAGCCAACCTTGCCCTTAGATTGCCCATTTATACTTTGCCTCCTTATGAGGGAAGTACCCTTTTGCCTATCCTGCCTGAGCTGAGTCCTGACCGATGGTGAATCAACTGATGTCCTGAGGACGAAGACAGAATCTGAGTGCTGACCCAATACGGAGGGTAACTATATGACAATGATATTGTGATTGTCTGTTTGCTTTTCCTTTCTAGGTACTAACTGCTACCTTTTGACAGAGACCATAGTTAGAGGTTTTTCCAAATTGATGTTACTAAATCGTTTTGCATGAAGTCCAACATGCCAATGCTAATTCGAGGTTAGTTAAGGGGTTTCACCAAACGGATACAAATAGACAAATGACTGAATCCATACTTTGTTGAACAATGCACTAACGTTACTCTGCTGTAATTGATCTATGTTGACGTTGTGTTATGTTCTAATATTTGTGATTCTTGCTTTGATGAAGTCTTATTAGAGTTGCCATATTGTGACTATGCTACTGTGCTTCTTGGTCTTGAGATTAATAAACTTGCTAGTAGAATTGTAATCAATAGGGAATAAATATCACAAACGTACTAAACTGGTGTGGTTATTCATGACTGAAAGGTCATGGTTGTGTCCTGAGTCTTATTAAATGTCTTTGACTAAACTAAATTGCCTTGTTATAATAAATATTGATGATGTTATTGACATATTGATTGACATGTTGATTAGCTATCTCGTCCTAAGGTGTCTTCAATCAGGGTTGAAAGATTCATTGGCCTAAAACGAGTCCCTGAGTGTATAAATGAGTCAAAAAGGGACGCGTTAACAAGTCTATCTTACAGAACAAATGTCACCTGACTTTATGTAATCAACAGAAAAGGAGCTTTAAGGAACCATACTGCGAGAGGGATTTTGGCTCTCCCCACGATTTTGATATCCTTGAGCACTGACTTTGAGTGTGCAGATGGCCAATTCTTCCCTTGAAAAAGAGTGCTTGTATTGCACTTTCACCTTGAGCAAAGTCTTATGCTCAATACAGTAGGACAGAGTTAAATATGATGACAAGTCATTGAGTAAAGCTATAGTACTTATCTTTTTATCAATTGAAAAGTTACAACAAACTTTTTGAAAAGTTGTATTAATTGAAAAGTTATTTAGTGTGAATTACATATGTTAAAGCATAAGGCCTTTATGATTGATTGTCAGTACAGTGTGTGAAAGCTTGTAGACAGGTATTTTGTTACAGGGAATCTCTCAGATTATCATTGTAGGCAAGAAGTTTGGTGTTGGTTTCTCCCTGTGATAAAACTCTCAAGGTAGAAGAGTAATACTTTGAAAATCCCTAGTGTACTTTTTTAGGAAGGAGTGTATGTTGTGTTGCCAACCAGTAGTTGCCTTGTGTGAAAGTGTACTATGTCTGGATTGACTACGGTAAAAAAGCCAGTGAAAAATGCTACAGGCCTGACTGGTTTGTTGGAAAAAAGGTTATGTCAGTTTCCCAAAGTCTAAACTACATTTTGAACATAGTAGACTTGACCTATTTAATAAAAACCATTGTGTTTTAAAGCTGATAGGTCTTTATGGGTGAATTGTTATTACACTATGGTATTGTGCTAGATGGATTCTGACATATTACTGTTGTATGTAAAGGTTTTGGTGGTGCCCTCATGTGTCTGATTTCCCTCTCATAAACACAGCGGGGAGAAGGTTTGAACTTTGATAATCTGTGTTAACCCTATTGATAGGCGTTCAATATTATTTAGCCAACTGTAACATTGTGTATATTTATAATTTCCTGACTGTATGCCCCAGGGCTGTCGAATGGGAAAGCTTATACAGAATTCAGTAGTCCTGAGTTGGTTATAGTGACAAGGATGGAGAGTTCAGGCCTGATTGGTTCTTTTGAAAAGATGGGTTATGTCTGGTCTGCTTATCATAAAATGTTATGTTAAAGGCAGTGGACCTGCCTTACTTATTGTGAAATGTATTTATTAAAGCCAGTAAATGCTTAAGGGTGAATTGTAATTACCCACTGTTTAAGGTGTAGACTGGTGCCTTGTTACATGGAATATTACTGATTAACTTAGGAAGCATGGGTTTTGGTGTTAATTAACCTCTCAAATAAATAAAACCTGGGCTAGAAGATTTGCACTGAACAATTTCTTTCTTAGACCCAAGTAAAGGTGGTTGCATATTGTTTTGCCAACAGGCATTTTCTACTTATTGCCCAGTAGCCACTTTGTGAGAAAGCTCAATATAGTAGATGTGAGCTGATGATGGTGACAACCCAACGAAAAGGTTTATAGGCCTGATTGGTGCATTGGGGAAAGTTATATTTAGATACAATAGGACTGATCTGTTTATTATGAAATGGTTTGTCAAAGACAGGGAGCCCACCCTATTTACTGTGAAAAGCATATGTAAAACCAAAATGGCCATTAAAGATGGATTTTTATTACCTGAGCTAACAACTTTAGATGGTTCTTCTGTTACATTGAATCTCAGAGATTATTAGAGTGGACTATGCCTTTAGTGTTGGTTATTTCCTGTGACAAACTGTAGGGGCAAATTTGTGCTTTGTGCGTCCTTGTAATGCCATTTTAGGGGGGGTGTATATTGTTTTGTCAGTTGTATTTGCATGCACATAAGTAATCTTATTGTTGTATAGTTGATTACTCTGTAAAAACCTCATGATCAGTAGTGTAGGTTTGAGTTGGTTATGGTGAAATATAGGGGCTCATTTACAAGCCCCTTACACTGGTGTAGTGTAATTTTTTCTGACGCTACGGTGGCTTAGAACAGTGCCCCACCCGTGCCATATTTACAAACTGGAGCAACGGTACCATTGCACCAGTTTGTAAATCCTTGCTCCACATCATACCTGCACCAGGTATAATGTATGCAAGGGAGGCGTTCCCCCACAAGGAGGCCATTAGAAATAGCGCAGTGAAATCCTCAAGATTTCACTGTGTCATTCTAGCGTCATTTTTTTTTTTAACGCCTGCTCAGGGCAGGCTTTAAAGTGACACTGTGCTTTGATCTTTGGGCCTCCCCATGCTTTGCTGGACAAGCATCAACATTTTTGATGCTAGTCCAGCAAAGCACCACTTTCTGATGTAGCTGTACTAACGAGCGCCATGGTTCGCTGCATTTGAACTACGGCGCTACCATGGTGTCATTAGGGGTGCGCGGGGTAGCACAAGCAAACTGGCACATCGTGAGCGATGCACCAGTTTGTAGTAAATGATGCACATAGTCTTTAGGCCTGATTGGTTAAGTAGGAAAAGTTATCCGATAGGTCTGGTTTATTTATTATGAAAAATTACAACAAAGGTAGCAAGTCTGATGTAGTTATTTTGAAAATCATATATTAAAGCCAATAAGCCTTTAAAGGTGAATTGATATTACACTGTGTCAATACCTGATTACACTGCGTCAATTCCGGTAGATAGGCATTTTGTTATCTTCCATCTCACAGGTTTCTGCAGTAAGCAAGAATTTTATGTTGATTACTTCTTTTTACAAACCCTGAGGCAGAAGGTTTGCATTGTGATAATCCTTGCTAGACTCTCTCCGGAGGGTCTGCCAAGTATAGTTTTCTGCCAGGCCCTTGTAATAAAAAAATAAAACAAACTCTACATACATAGAGGGTCTTTGCATCAGTCCCCCTTCTGCTGGATATAGTATCGTTCACAGTCTTCTTCTCCCAGTAAGAGCTTTGGGTTATAACATTTCTACCAATGGCTCTACTGCCTTGAGAGTAACAGCGTTTTGCTGGATTATATTTGCACATACATCTGACAATGAGTGTGTTTTTTTTAAAGAGGATTCTGCAGCTCGCTAGACAGTTCTACCAGCCACTCATTTGCTGCTCATTTCGTCTGCAGTGTGCTGCTGCCAGTGCAATCACTATGGAATGATATTCCCCATAGTATATCATTGTTTAACCATTCAAAGATGGTCACTATATTTAGAGGCATTATGATGGCTACCCTGGTTTAGTACAACAGTGCAGCTGTGCTGTAAGAAGTTGTAAGTGATTATGCAAAGGTTATATGTATGTTTAGGGATAGGTAATACAGCCAGTCGCTCACAGGGTAAATATGATTCAAAAAGCAACTGTGCCCACTGTCAGGCATTGGTTTGCATGGAGATGTTAACATGTTTTGATAAGGTTCGGTCGGAGATTAGCAAAAGGGGGTTGCGGTTGGGTGCAGGCATTGACTGCATATAGTGGAGCATTGTAGTTCACATTGGAGTAGGTTGTGTATGCTCTATGGAGGTAGGGTTTCACCTTTAAGTAGAGTCTTGAAGGTGGTGACCAGCTCCTCCCATTCGAGTGACATACGGCAGTTACTGAGCCGGATGGCTTCCTCGCTCCTGATTGCTGTACTCTCAGGTGTAAATCTCAGAAACAATCGAGTGATGCCACACCGCTGAAGGAGGAGGGGTACAGGTTTTCCAGCACATGCAGAGCTAAGTCTAGGAAGTGAGTACAAGAGTGATACACTATACACTTTATCAGTCGAAGATGGCCGCCTAGTTGGAAGTTTACTAAGCAGCTATTTTAGAATTGTATTATACAAAGTGTATAATTGGTTTTTAGTGGTGTTCAGCTCCCGGAGATCTCTCCAGAGCAGAGGCTGAAGCACCCATCACCGTAGCATAAATAAAAGAGTCTATTTGCTCCTTAGCCATGGGTAAAACCCTAGGCCCTGATGTGATCTCTCTGGAGTTTTACCACTCCTTTGCTGATCTCCTTGCCCCTAAACTAGAAAAGTTGTGTGATACAGCAGCCTCTGAGGAAGCTCTACCCCTGTCCTTGTGGGAGATCCTGGTGGTTTCTATCTACCCCCAGGATGGGAGGCCATACAGCTGGGGAGCAGGGAGGCCACAGAGTTGGGGAGTTATCAACTTCTTGTGATTCTCAATACAGATTATAAGGTCCTGAGCAGATACTAGCAGACACATTACTCCCTTTACTCCTCCAACTTGTTTTCCCCAATTGAGATGGTTTTGTACTGGGGAGGAACGCATCTTTGAATGTCCAATGTTTATACCGTTTCATGGAATACCCATCACAAGCCTTCCCGAGATCAGCTAGTGTTGTGCTTAACTTGGAGAGGGCGTTTAATTCCCTTAGCTTGAATTACTTCTTTGAGCTGCTAAGAAAATTGGGACTGGGGAGATGCCTACTCACGTTTATTCAGCTACTTTACATTCACCCATCGCAGAGGGTTCCTGTGGGGCAATATATTTCAGACCCCATATCTGTCTGCCGAGGCACTAGACATGGATGGCCACTTTCCCCTGTACTTATTGCCTTTGCTATGGAGCCACTTGTTATCCATCTGCACAGCAAAGGGGAAATATGTTGAATCCCTATGGGTGATAGAACACATGCCATTTTCCTCTATGCAGACAACGTTGTTATATTTAATAGATGCAACCAGGGATCCCTCTTACATAACAGAAGCTCTAGAAGTCTTCTGAAAAGTGTTCAGTCTACTCTCTTCTGTGGCTCCAGAGACAGACATAGATGATGGCGGTGCAGTGCTCCAAAGGCAGCAGCATTCTTTCCACTACCTAGGCAGTCCCATTTATCACGAAGAGCAAGACTTGGTTTATGGCAATGTGATCAGAGCCATTGCAGCACTTAAGAGCCAGAACATCCTTTTGCAGAACAATACCGCTTTTGGTGGTGGACAGGTTTACCCTTTCTAAAATTATAATGCTCCCCACCTACTGTATTATTTTGTTAATTTTCCAGTATACCTGACTGTAAGAAACTAGGTTATTGGTTGACCAGCGGGTGAAACTCTACTCAAGCAACAGTCCGGTCAGAGTGAAACACAAGCACACCTCAAATTAACCTGTGCTTAACCCCTTGGTAGCTTGGCATAAAAGCATTCAGTCTTAAGTTAGAGGCAATGTGTATTCAAACAGTAATAAAGTGAAAACACATAGCAAGAAAATCCCACACTAATTTAGAAAAATAGTGTAAAATGAAAAAAAGAATTGAGACCATTGCAACCAAAAATCCAATTGGTAAAAGAGATATGCAATTTTAAGATCCACTGAACAAAATACCTTAAATCCTGGTTGCGGAGCATTGCGAGATCCCGTGTGGAAGATGCATCATGCAGTGGCTGTTCCGATGGGCTATGGGCTGCGATGAGAGGGCCACCATCAAGAATGGGTTGAGCAGCAACGGTTCTGAGAAGTTGGGGGACTTCGAAGCAAGGTCCTGCTTCATGGATGCATTGTGCAGCAGCGGTTCTAAAGAGCAGCAGGGTACTGCATCGGGAAGCATTGTGCAGAAGTGGTTCCGATGTGGGGCTGTCAGGTGATGCATCATGCTGTGTCAATTCTGCTTTGACCACAGCTGGGCTAGCAGAGTACCTTCAGGCCCACTTTCAAGGGACCAAGAGTTGGGTAGCATCCCTGCGGGATGCAAGTAGAAAGAATCTAGGTGCTGGATGAAAGGTGATTGGAGCATTTTCAGTCCCTGCGGCTCTGATCAGGAGGCCAGCCAACTAGCCCTTTCAGTCACATTGGTGGCCATGGGTTTAATATGTAGGCACAGTACTTTTCACTCAGTCAGCAGAAGAGCAGGGGAGCAGCACAGCAATCCTTCTGAGGCTTCTGCAGGTCCACAGGAGTATTGCAGAGTTGGGTCTGAGGGTCCATTATTTATACCGGATGCCCATTTTGAAGTAGGATAAGAATGAGAATGTTCTGGAGGTTTCCATCCCCAGAGGTGCTTGGAATTTCCTGCCTCCCTGCCCTGGTCCCGGCTTGTCTGGGGTCCCAAAAGAATGGTGCCAAACCCTTTGTGAGTGTGCTTAGGCATAGGCTCTGTAGTGAGCGAGTGTGGTAGCTGACAGTTCCACCATCAAGTCAGAGATGGCCCATCCTGCTAACACCTATTCCCCCTTTGTCTCTCTGTCTGGGAGCAACACACAAAGACCAAGTGCCAGCTACGCATAGTCATGTTACCCAGGATACAGGCTGCAGGCACCAAATAGTTGGGACAAAAGAATGCAAACTTTCTAAACGTGGCATTTTCAGAACTGCGGATTAAAATCTGACTTTAGCATTAAATTACAATATTTTAGACACCGAACTCGACATTCCCATCTGCTCCCAGTTGAACATTAACACTTATTTAATGTAATAAGGAAACCCAGGGTTATCCTATGGAAGAGGTAGGCCTCCTAGTAGGGGAAAATTAATTTAAGATTTTTTCACTACCAGAAAATGTAAAAGTAAAAGTACATGCCCAACTTCTTAATTACACTGCACCTGGCCCTCTTTGATGCTGAGGGCCTACACTAGGGGTGACTTTAATGTATTAAAAAGTAAGATTTGGGTCTGGCAAATCGTGTATTTTGCCAGTTCAAAGTGTCAGTTTAAAACAGCGCACACAAGCTGCAATACCAGGTCCAAGAATTTTAAAAGGGCTACTTAAGTGGGTGGCACACTCAGTGGCAGGCCCACTAGTAGCATTTAATTTAGAGGCCTTGAGTACATGTAGTACCACTTTACTAGGGACTTACAAGTAAATTAAAAGTGCCAATTTGGTGTAAACCAATTTCACCATGTTTACAGGAGAGATCAGTGATAGAAATGGTAAAGTCCTAAAGCCATCAAAAATTAAGTCACAAAAGCAGGTGGATGGAAAGCAAAATGTTGGTGGAAAACCATGCCAGGGATGTAAATTATTTCAGATCTCTGGATGCCATCACAGGAGACCTGATCTGGCACAATGGACAGTACAGGATAGCGCTCCCTGAGGTATTGCATCCCACAGATGTAGGAGGACTAGGAGTACCAAACTTTGTACTCTATTTTCTCACTTTCCAGCTTCAAAGACTGCTGTTGAGCTTCTGGTGTGTAAGTAGACAACACTGCTTTGAAACTGAAACCGTGGCTTGTATCCAGAGGGCTCCAGCCTTTCTGCCCAGTAGGCTGCACAACCCGGCCTCTCAGCAGCTAATACAGAAACCATGTACAAGTAGACACCTCTGCTGACAAAATGACCTATTGTCATTGCTCTTGCTGAGTTTTACATCTTGCTCTTCAGACATTCCCCTACACACCAGCAGTTCCTGTAAGAAGCCTGCTCCACACGAGGTTCAATAGCCGTTTCCAGTCTTACACAGTGCTGTGCTCTTGGGATGGAAACTCTAAGTGACCTCATCAAAAAGGGGCACTAGCTAACCTTTGAGGAACTCGCTGAGCAATTTAGCATTTCACAGGGCCGGTTCTTGACTTACAATGCTTTAATCTACACATTGCGATGTTGGTGGCACATTACAACAAATGAACCCCCGCCTAATGCAGGCACACAAACACTACATACCATAGGCAATGGGTGTCACCTAATCAAGGGGCTAGCAAAAGCACTTGCTGCACACATGATGTTCTCCCTGAATGTTCTGCACAACAAATAGGAAGCAGAGTTAAAAAAGAGAACTCAATGATAGTGAATGGGACCACATACTAGCTCATCCCTTATTGTGTCCAGGACCTAGCTCATCATATTCTATATAATACACAGGGCATACTTGACCCCTGGAAAGATTTACAAGCTTTTCACAGGAGCGACACCGCCAGTCTGAGATGGTGGAAGCTAAATGCAGCACAATGTTTTGAGAACACCCAGTGCTGGCTCATTTCCTGACTATCATAATTGGGCTGCTAAGCAAGCTATCCAGACTTAGGCCCTCATTCCAACCCTGGCGGTCTATGACCGCCAGGGTGGAGGGCAACGGAAGCACCGCCAACAGGCTGGCGGTGCTTCCAGGGCCATTCTGACCGCGGCAGTAAAGTCGCGGTTAGAAAAGGGGAACCAGCGGTTTCCCACCGGTTTTCCCCTGGCCCAGGGAATCCTCCATGGCGGCGCTGCTTGCAGCGCCGCCATGGGGATTCCGACCCCCTTCCCGCCAGCCTGTTTCTGGCGGTTTACCCCACCAGAACCAGGATGGCGGGAACGGGTGTCGTGGGGCCCCTGGGGGCCCCTGCACTGCCCATGCCACTGGCATGGGCAGTGCAGGGGCCCCCTAACAGGGCCCCATGAAGATTTTCACTGTCTGCTTTGCAGACAGTGAAAATCGCAACGGGTGCTACTGCACCCGTCGCACCCCTGCAACACCGCCGGCGCCGGCTTCTATGTTGCAGGGGCTTTCCCGCTGGGCCGGCGGGCGGCCTTTTGGCGGTCGCCCGCCGGCCCAGCGGGAAAGCCAGAATGGCATCCGCGGTCTCCTGACCAAATGAAAGGAGTTTATAGTTCCAGGCAAACATCTCTAGATGTCATTCTAAAGTCTTCAGAAACTCTGAAGTGAAAGATTCATAAAATATCCCAGTGTATTCCAGTGTATATCCCAGTGCTTAAGTCATATGCTTATAATTGTGTTAAATCTCTATAAAAACCAAATCTCATATACTGGACAAGCATGGCATGAGTAAACTATTTCTATTTTACCTTATACCCTAATGTTACCTACGTAAGCACGGCCCAGTTTACTTGAGATATGCTTGAACCACTTCAATACATACCATACAATAAACCCTTTTGTTGCTTAATATCGTGACGTGAAATATGACCAGTGCAATGATAGCTGATCGCTGCTGGTTTGTTGCATTTTTAGTTTTTTGCAAAATGAAAATGAAAAATAAAGTCTTATAAAATATACTGCAGCTTGTTTAAACCAAAAGTCTAAACTTAGACCAAAAGTCTAACTTTACTCGTAGTAAAGTCAGACGTTTTTTAGTAAGTTTAGACTTTTGGTCTAGGTTTAGATCAAAAGTCTAAACTTAGACCAAAAGTCTAACTTTACTATGATAAAGTTAGACTTTAGGTCTAAACTTAGACTTTTGATGTACCTTTGTGAATAGGGCCCTAAGACTATCAACCTACGTTTTAGCTGTTTTAGCCGACCATCCAACCTGTATATCATTCATAAGAAACATAATTTCTTTAAAAAATCTTTTTATACAACTCAGAGCTACATATTTAAGCATAATAAACCCTACCACTAGACCAAATGAGGCTCCCTTCCCATTCTACGCCAAAGAGTTTTAAAATAACTTTATTCTGTATTTAACTTGATTACTTTTTCAATTACATTACTGTATTTACTGAAGGTAGAAACACATGGCAAGTTGGCAAGATAACTAGTGGAAGACATTTCGGCTACTTATTTTTCACCCTAAGAACATCAAGAAACCATGTACGAGTAGACACCTCTGCTGACAAAATTACCTATTGTAATTTTTTCAATTTTATTTTAGGTTCTCATACAAGCCTTTATATATAGCTAACAGTATTACAAAAACATGCATGGCATCCAATTTGTAAAAGCATATCTACAAATGAAACTTTAAAAAGTAAAATAAATTCTGATTACACGTTTGTAGAGAATTCACTTGTTTCAGTGCTTCATTTGCTTTTATCATATTTAAGTCAACAGCAATTTGGGAAGCAATGCCTTCAAGTGAACCATACGGATTGGCCATATGTTCAACATCTTGCATTCTGTTTTTAGACAAAATACATATTTGCAATGTCTGATTGTCAGGATTTTCTTTTTGAAAAGAAAAAAGGTAATGCTACCCTCGCCTGGCAGTAAGGAAAAGTAAAAAATGACTGACTACATGCCCCTCCATCTACATTTGGTGGGCATACACGTTGCCATTTCTCCGATAATCATGGTGGAGATAAAGTAGTCTCTACCATGATTAATCCTAAATCCTGCCTGCACGTAAATGAGGTGAGCAGGCCACTATATTGGTGGGGAGGATACTCTGTCACCATTGCGATGGAGTACCCTGTCTGCCAATACGTAAATCAGGCCCACTGCTTCTAAAGTTTCCAAACTAAGCCTTGTAAGGCTATTTTTTTCAATTTAACAAATTTACTGAATTCCACCTATGAATTTTGAATGCATTCTCACTAATCCTACAAAACTTCGCTGTGCAAAAATTAAGACCCCTTTTTAGACCATCATTTATTTCCAATTATACCCTTATGTTATTTACATCCACATATAATCACATCAAAACCTGAAGCATACTATAAAATAGTTGATATCTTTAACTCACATGCAAGCGTTAAGGATTTAAATGAACAACTACAAATGATCACATGAATTACAGGCCAGCTTGTATGCAGAGATGAGATAACTTTGGGAGTTTGGAAGGAGCAATGGAGCAGAAGCGCACCAGACTGATGTATACATAAGCACAATTGTGTATTCAAGTTGACATGCTCATATCTTGACTCCTTTCATCATCTACGTATAGAAGAGAGGGTCTGGCACTTACCAAATTTTGCAGACTCTTGGGTCAGTGTGCCGCTCCCCCACTGCTGCGATAGCGTGCTAGTATCTGGTGGCATAGCAGGCACGGGCCCCATTTCGGGCTGGGCTGTTCCCATGGGGAACAGGGTTAAGACTGATTTGCATATGGCTGGGTTCAAACTAGGGTAGCATGGTGAACAAAATAACTGATAGATTTAACCCAGATCTCTGACGGGGTGAATGTTTGATTAGTTCCATATTCCATCCATCATTTGTGTTTTTTGCTTTTGTTGCCATAAGTGCGCCGAGTACACCCAGATGTGGGTCCGGGCTCACTATGCCACTGGATTCAAGCTAGTCTGGCTGACGAAGGGTGGTACCCTGAAATCGGTCCCAGGATGCTTGTTTCCGGTCCAGGGAACACTTGGCCTGGCAATTACGGCTGGACTCTTCCTGTGGGGAACAGGGTCAAGACTGATTTGCATATGGGTGGGTTCAAACTGGGTTGGCATGGTAAGCAAAAGAATTGATGGATTAAACCCAGATCTCTGACTGGGGTGTGAATGTTTGATCGGTTCTGCATTCCATCCTTCATTTGTGTTTGTTTGCTTTGGTACCCACATAAATAGCCCCTTAACCACGTCTCAGGCCTGCCATTGCAAGGCCTCTGTGTGCAGTTTCACTGCACTTCAACTTGGCTTTGAAAAGTACTTGCCAAGCTTTAAACTTGCCCTTTTCTACATATAAGTCACCCTTAACGAAGGCCCTATGTAACCCATGGGACAGGGTGCTATATAGGTAAAAAGCAGGACATGTACATATTTTTTTTATATGTTGTGGTAGCGGAAAACTCCTAAATTTATTTTCAACTACTGTGAGGCCAGCTTCTTTCATGGACTAGCATTAGGACTCCCCTCATATACGTTTTGAGTGGTAGATTCTGATCTAAAGGAGTAACCAGGTCATATTTAGTATGGCCAGAATGGTAATGGAAAATCCTGCTTATTGGTGAGGTTGGATTTTATATTACTATTTTATAAATGCCACTTTTAGAAATTGAGCATTTCTCTACACTTGGAAACCATCTGTGCCTTACAGACTGTCTCCAATCAATGTCTGGGCTGGGCTGGTTGACAGCTCCCATGTGCATTTCACCCAGACAACCACAAACACAGGACACTCAGTCACACCTGCACTTATCTGCATGTTGAATGGGTCTTCCTGGGCTGGAAAGGTGGAGGGCCTGAAACTTACATTACAAAGGCTAGTGGCCTGCCCTCACACAATGGACTGCCAAACCCTCTACTTGGACCCTGGAAGACAGGACTGCACTGAAAGGGGAACTTGCACACTTCAAAACAACTCTTTGCAGTCTCCCCCACTTCAAAGGCATTTTTAGATATCTAAACTGGGTCTCTGAGCCCACCAACTCAAACACTTCTGGACCTACACCTGCAATCTGTCAAGAGGAACTGCATGGCTGCCCAAAGGACTCATATGGGCTGCTTTGCTGAGAAGGACTGCTTCCCTGCTGCCCTGCTGGCCTCTGACTCTGCTGAGAAGAATTCTGCCTTCCCCAAAAGTGCTCTCCAAAGGCTTGAACTGAGCTTGCGTCCTGTTTCCTAAAGTCTCAGGGCCAAAAAGACTTCACCAGCTAGCTTTTTGCTAGTTTCGGCCTTCAGCGACACCGGAACGACTTCAGTGAAGCCACAACCTGCTCCTGCTCCGTGGACCTCGCTGCAAACAATTACCGCACCCTGCAACGCAACTCTGTCGTTGCTGCGACTCCGCTGACATCACAGGTCCTCACGACACTGCAAAGTCAACACAGCATGTCCTGACAGACCAGAACCAGCACCCCAGCTGGGTCACAAAGAATAGACGCATCACGGACGAAGACGCATCATCTCCCCGGCATCCGGATGTAACGATGCCTCACCAGCCTCGCTGCACAGAACCAACGCTTCATCTCCTCAGATGCCGCAAGGGACTGACGCTGCACCACCTCCAGCGATGCTTCTTTCCAACTCTGTGCGATGTCCTTGGTCTTCGTTTCCAATGGTACTGTACCTGAGGGTCCGTGTGACTCCGTGACCAGCACCGGTGGTGTCGGTTTGTTGGGAACGACTCCGTCAATGACACAGTGATAGCCCCAGTTGGAGTTATTGTGTTTCTAGGTGCTTTAAATGGATTTAATCTTTAAAAACTCAAAACTCTGCTTGTGTAAATTGGATCTTCATCATTTTGACCTTATTTCATTCAGATAAATATTCTCTATGTTTCTAAACCTGTGTGGTGTATTTTTTGGGTGTTTTCACTGTGTTACTATATGATTTATCACACAAATATTTTACACATTGCCTTCTAAGTTAAGCCTGACTGCTCAGTGCTAACTTACCAGAGGGTAGCACAGGATAATTTGGATTGTGTGTGATTTACCTTGACTAGGATTGTGGTCCCTATTTGGACAAGGGTGTATACCTCTGCCAAATAGAGACCGCATTTCTGACACTGCCTACTGGAAGAGACAAAGAAGAATGCACTCGCAGACCATATAGAAGCTGGCACAAACCACAGTAAGGAGTTCTTCATCATCTTGAAGGAGTTCTCTAACCCCACAGCTGCTGAGAACGACATCATCCTCTCCCAAGAACTGTGTGACACCCTGGCAGACTTCTTCCATGACAAGATCTGAGTCATCTACAAAAACTTTAAATCCCAACCCCCCAGAACCAACAGCATCAGCATGCGCTCACCCATTAACACAAAACCCAAACACCTGCTCACCTACTGGCACCCTCGCACAACCCAAGCCATAATCCCCATCACGAACTCCGTTCACTCTGAAGCTCCCACAACCCCCTCTCTTCACTACATTTTCAACCTCGGGAGCAAGACCATTGGCGTTGTGCTCAAAAAAGTCCCGAACACCTCCATAACCTCAGCTCCTTTCCACAGATCTGGAAACACACTGAAGTAAGTCCCATCCCGAAGAAAACATCTGCTGCCCCAACAAAGCCTAACATCTCCCGGCTTCCCATTCCAGCAAAGGTTCTTGAGAAGGCAAACAACCAACAATTCACCAAACACTTGCAACACAACAACCTTCTAGACACCTCTCAATTCAGATTCTGTGTCAAACACAGCATCGAGACACCACTCATCACTGCCACAGATGACATCAGGGCCCTCCTGGACCACAGCGGAGCAGCCCTCATCCCTCTGGACATGTCAGCCTCCTTCAACACCCTCTCCCATCACATCTTGATCAATAGACTCTACCACTTTGGAATCCGGGAACACAATCTCAAATGGATCACCTCACTGGAAAAACCCACAGAATCTGTCTCCCATAATTCCCCCGTGAATCCAAGAAGATCATCTGCGGTGTCCCCCAAAGATCATCCCATAGCCCCACCCTCTTCCACATGTACACGGCCCCCCTGGCCAACATCATCAGATCGCACAGACTCAACATAATTTCCTATGCCAATGACACCCAGCTCATCCTTTCGCTCTCAGAAGACCCCTCCAACAGCAGAGCCAATTTCCACAGATGTATGATGAACTTCGCTGACTGAATGATGGACAACTGCCTCAAGCTGAACAGGGACAAGAGAAAAGTCTTTATCTCCGGGAACAACACCTCACCATGGAACGACATATGGTGGCCTGCCAAATATGGCCCACCCCCTGCCCTGACAGACCACACCTGAAGCATTGCCATCATCTTGAACAGCTACGAAGCAACAGTTAAACACAGTTTCATCTGCCTGCTTCCACATCCCACACATGCTTTGCAAGATCTTCTGGTGACTCCCAGTCAACACCAAAAAAATCATCACATAGGCAAACGTCACAGCAGGTTGGACCACGGGAATACCCTCTATGTAGGAATCACTCACGCTTCACAACAAGACTACAGACAATACAAAACACAATGGCAAGACACATTCTCGGCAGACCACATCACACCCCACCTTAAGAAGCTACACTGGCTCCCAATCCAGAAGAGAGGCCAGTTCAAGATGTTGATGCATGCATACAAAGCTCTGCATAGCATAGGACCAGCATATACCAAGCTCATGACCTTCCACCAGCCAACTAGACACCTACAATCCGCCTCCCTCTTCCTCACTGATACTCCCCTGATCCACAAAGCCAACAGATGAGGGCACTTTTTCCTCTCACGTGGTGGCCAAAGCTTGGAACAATCTCTCCCTGCACCTCAGGACCACCTCATTGCTCCAGAATTTCAGGAAATAACTTAGGACCAGGTTGTTAGAATGAACTAATCACCACACAGCATCTAGCATCTCCAGTGCCTTGAGACCCTCACAGGTGATTTGCCGCTCTTTACAAATGATTGATTGATAATTTATATTTTTAGCTTCACAAATGAAACACACCTCTTGGCAGCTAGGCTAGTGAAAAAATTGTGGAAAAAAAGTAAAAGTTAATTAAACACATTTTCCCTTCTTTAATTAAGTCAAATTAACTCCTGATTTAGGGTGTTCTTTTCTGTTTCATTGTTGACATTCTGAACCAATGAGGTGTTGTCAATAACAAGTCTAATTATCTTCATTTACCCTTCCCCTCACATACTTCCTAGCCTGTTTTTACTGTTCAATCCAGGCATGAAACGTTCCATGTGGAATGCAAGCAAGATTTTCATGATATGAACATAAGATAAATTCAGATACAATGACTCAAATTTCCATACTCAGTGGTAAACTGTAAACTTTGTACAGCGCACTACTCACCCGTTAAGGTCTCAAGGCGCTGTACACATACCACTGTGGAACCCCTCCTGGCTTTTCCCTGTGAGGTGCCCACTCCTGGGTAACCTCCAAGGGGAAGCCAGGCATCCCAGCGCTGGTGGGGCCATTGTGGAGATTAAGCAAGCTATTGCCCAGAGTTACAGAGTGGGACCCATGAATTAGATTAGGCACCAATGCGAGAATTATCAGGTCCGAGGAAATTGAGCCAAAGACCCGCCAAGGTGGGAATTGAACCCTGGTCCCAGGCTAGACTTCTGCATCAGGGTCTGCCACTCTAACCATTGAGCCACACTTCTCCAGTGGTAATACTAAAAACCTGACATGGATTTGTCTCCCTTGTTCCCCATACTCCTATGGACATATTTTGACACTCCTGTTCTAGCCATAAGATACAGCACTTAGTGCATTCATGATGAAATGTAAAAACTCCCCTCTACACCAAAAATCCAAACACAAGGTCAAATCAATCAATAAATGGGTGTGAATAATATCTCATTCTTGAGGGACCATGAAGGAGAACAGTACAAGGTATTGAAGGTATAGTGTGTAGTTCCTTTGACCTCACAACTCCCTGTGGGTTGGACATGACTGATTTAAATATAGAATTTTACTGTTATATGAGACAATCCAAAAATATGGAATGCTAATTCAGGGGCAACGTAATGGCTTTGTGAGTTGAAAATAGTGCACTTAAGCATTACTAGTTCCTTTTCTTAGGTCATCCAAAGTCCAGCTCAGACCCAGACACCCCGTGCACTGAGCATAGGCACTTACGCTCACTACACTTACACTTACTTATTCCCATTGTTTAATGTTGGGATGATCAATTACTCGTATGAAGCTGAGACTCAAGTGAGTCATGACTCCCTTCTCCTCCCTCAAAAATGGTAGTAAATAGAATATTACACTCAGTGGATCTGTGTGGTGGGTTTATGGTGTGCTTTTTCTTTGTGAGCAGTACTTGTAAAACAAAGGTATATAACCATATGTAGAGCAGAAACAGATATATTCATACAATGAGATAGAATTGCAATGAGTAAACTTCATGTGTAAGGCCACAGTTTTTTTGCTTCTGTCAACTGATTCTAGAATGTAATTGTTGAGAAAATAAGCATAGGTTTCTCAAGTCATTTAAACAGTACAATAGTAATTATGAGAAATTTGACCTTTACACTGTAGAAATAAATGAATGAAAGTGTGTTTATTAGTACACTTTTTCCAAGTAACATGCGATGTGACCATATTTAGTTTCACTGCTACTTATTAATTTCCACTGGCAAAATATAAGAAAGAAAAAAACTATTTGTAATGCACAATAGCTCCCTAAAATTGGTGTCCTGGTGTTGACGCAGAGAAACCCTAGCTATATTTTAGTCATAGGAGTCTAGATAGTGGATTTCGATGAACCAAACCGATTTTGTTTGGAGAAAATGTGATTCATAATAAGCCATAAAAATCACATAAAGCATATGAAATCAATTCAACTTCAACAATCACACCAGTTTATTAAGAAGTTAATAATTTAATTCCCTATATTAACAACGCTAAGGTCACAAAAATAATTCTCAAACACCAATGATACATGTAGAAAAACAATAAAGGCTGATTAGCATGATGACTATATCTAAGTTTAATCAGTGCAAATAGATAAATAATCTCAATGGTTATCACACAAAACCATAGCAAAAGAATCTGAGCAAGATAAATTGAATACATCTGGTAATGATAAGATTATTCGTGAGCATGGAAAATATAGCCTCACTAACCACTAATTAGCATCAACATGTTGGGCTTCATGTAAAAGTCTAAGTAACACAAATTTAGAAAACATCTATCTATGGTGATATAAAAAAAAAACCAGCAGTAAATATTCATTTGCAGCTGGTACCTGAAAAGAAAAAGCCAAATAACATATCACAACCCATACAATTACCAAAGCACTTTGATAATCAGCAACACTGTCTACTTCGTCAGTGGGACAGCAACATCAGGCACCAACTTCAGGATAAGTTCAGTATTCAACAGCCATAAACTAATAAAGTACCAGAATGTCAATAGACTATCTGGAAACATGAAATGTCAAAGTGACAGATCATAAAATAAGTCTCTAAGACTCAGGATATAAGTCAGATCATGGACTTAGAATGAACGAAAGAATGACCAAAATCAATGGTGACTGAACATTAAATTTAACTTCTTAAATGAAAATGATTGGATAAAGTATGAGGTGAGAAAGTTATGACCAATCAAAACATTAACAGATAAGACATTATTTAATTTGTTCACTCTAAGATCTTCTATTTGCTGTTATGTCATTGATTAAATCTAAACTAATACACGTGTTGCCTTTGTTTCCTCTTCTCCAGCTTCATCTGTGGATCCTTTTTTTTCACCCTACCGGAATGCGAAGTCACAGGAAAGCTAATGACAAAATATGTTACCTCACCATTTCTTTTCCCTCAAAGAAAAACATACAAGTTAGAAATATAACTACAAACAATGAAGTCAGTTAGACTGCTGAAGAATGTAATCTGGAAACAGAACACACAAGAAACATTTTATACAGCTTACATTGGAAGTGACCTTGCATCTGCTTCTATTTCAGTACAGCAGAGACCACTAAATACACATTTAATTCAAACATTTATTTTAGCTAAGAAACACTCTCTTCTGTAAAGACAAAATAATTTCATCAGCTTAAGTTAGCATGGGCAAAATATAGGCTTTACATATGATGGTGGCCATTCAGTTAGTCACAATTTTCGTAAACACATTATTATTTTAAATTAATTCACACATGAATCTGAAAGTATAATTAAGTAAAGACTAAACAAATTATTAAGAAAATCTCAGCTCTCACAATCCCTCCTCTGACAACTATACATGTCATCACACAAAACCCCAAAATAAATGTATTTATTTAATTTCATAATTCAGAATCTCGATTCATTCACCTTTTTATAAATTCTCTTTCCCTTTGAATTTTTCCCATAACATCTTTCCATTTGAAAATCTACCCTCCTCTGATTCTTTTCAAATCTTTTTCTTTTAATCATTTGAAATATTTTATATATTCCCCAAAATTGAATTAAACAAAACACAATAATTGAAATCCATTTGACTCATTTTATTATAATACCTTCTCTCAAGTTGCCAAGACAATTTCCCACTGAAGCAATTCCTTTGCCAGCTTTTCCCCAAATAATAGTTTCAGTTAATTATTTTAGTTCTGTTTTATCTTTTGTTAAATTGTTAATCAAATCTCTAACTAATTTACTATTGTCTGGCATGTATGAACAACAGTGACCCGGACCAAGTAATTTGCAAACTCTTTCCTCTTTTGCTAAAAAAATGTCCAACACAAGGCGGTTCTGAAGAGCCATAGCTCTTGTAGCAGCCATTTCAGTATCTAGGAGGAGATTAGCTCCTGGATAGTCCGTTAACATGTTATCCGCAACTGTAGAAAACTTTTGTATTTTTATTGAATTCAGAACAACTCCCACTGATGGAATTATTACTCCAAATATGTCTCCCACAATACTAGAAATGGATTCTTTCTTATGTCTCATTTGAATTTCAGTAAATTTAGGAAACTTACTTAAGACTTCCAGCTGGTACAGTTTTGTAAAGACTATTCCCAAATAACATGTGCCATACCATCCTCTAGGAAGATGATAATAGGCATTTGTCCCACAAATATAATATACTGCAGGCACTTCAGGGACTTGACCCTTTAACATGAAATTCCATTTACTCTGAAACAAAAACACGTCTACATTCACTAGTACCCACATATATTCTATCAAAGTAACTTTGCAGCCTATATATATACAAAGCTTTCCTACATGCATCTAATGCTAACTTCCCTTCTTTAGTGATGTCAGTGTGAGCATGATCAATTCCAGGTCAACAACGAACTACTCCCTTATCTCTCTTATCTTTAATTGCTCTTCTTCTATCTTCTGTGTTATCTAGAAACTTCTTTTCTACAGGTGAAATTAAACAGGTAAGGTTGTACCGGTGCGCAAACGCAGTTCCAATGTAGGTTTAAAGAAACCTCTCACTAAAACTATGTACTTATCCTTTGCTATTCTACTCAAATATGTAATTATAGGTCCAAAAGAAAACACTACATCATGGTTTGAAAAGAAATATTGAAGTTATTCCTGGTTATAGAATCGTATTAGTAAAATATTAAAACTTATAGCATATGTAAGCAGTAAACTATGAGAAGCAATTCCCTCCTCAACAGAAGCTGGAATCTGCGTACAGACATAACAATCTTTCACATCCATTACATCAACAAACTCACGCAATAATTGATAGAAAACATTAGAAGAAAGTTATTTCTCTTTGTGTAAATATTTATCATCTATTTTAAGCCTATCTATTGTTGGAAGAGTAGTAGTAGACTCTAAAGGACTAACAGTTGTGAGTGTTTCTACGGTATGTTTGGCTCCATTCGTCCCAAAAACAATCTCACTCATAATCAATAACAAACATAGTATCACACAAACAATTACCAAACCAATACATTTACACCGACTATTCTTAGTGTGTTGATTACTAAAAGTTCCCATGGTCTGTAAAGAATCAAAAAGTAGAAGTAACAAAAATTATAGCTACGTAGCAAAAATTTAAAACAAAACAAAATATTTTTTTTTTCAAAAATCTTCAACTTTCAATCTTCAACCCCTCCTAATTTCTGTGTTTTTCTTTTTCAAAAGTTCATTCACACTATCAGCATTCGTTCTGTCAAAATTCGGTAAAAATTTGTCAAAATCAGTTTAGCAATTTGTCAAATCAGGTTATCAAAGTCTCTTTAGGTACGACTTCATCAAAAATTAATCTTTCCAACAAATGTTCATCAGTTGTTTTCGCTTCACATACCAAAATATAAACTTAGAATGTCTCTGTCAAAACAAAAATTTCAAAATTCTTCGTGCCATTCCTTTGTAGTTACATATGCCCATTCAGGACCAAAGTATCTCCGATTTGCAACTCTCTTACTTTTAACTTTTCAACTACTACCAGCTTCTTTTTCACTTAGATCTTCTCCTTTGTTTAACTCATTTTCTTCCTGAATTGGTGGAACCACGTTTATCTCCCCTGCTTCTGATCTTTCCTCTGGCCAGTTGTCACCTTTCAAAGGCCTTCTTGTTAACACTCTTTTCAGAATTGAACTCAAACTCTTCTCTTTTGACGTTCCCGCAACTGGTTCAGGAGGAGTCAAACCCTCTTGACTTGGATCTGTCTCAACTCCCTTTCCATTGGGGTCAGTCACTTGCTCAGTCTGGTATGTCAGACCACCTACTTCTGAGGACACCCTCCTCTGAGCAGTGTTTCTCTTGACCGGTATGCTCTCTGGTTCTCCTTGGGACGGTTATTTTGCCACTTCATTTGTTGGTGATTTACCATTCTCTTCCAGGATACTCTCCCCTTCATCTGATAAAGGAGTTGGTAAATCAATTGGAACATTTTCTGGTACGGTCTCCAGTTCTTCTCTTTCTCTCTCTCGCACTAGAATACCTTTAGCTGCAGGTAATCTCAACAGCTCTTCTTGTTCTGTTGGATTGTTCACTTTAATAGTGCAGCTTGCCTGTACCCAGTTCGCAAGTCCTGCACACTTCACGGCTGTAGTAGTGATTAATATCACCTGGTAGGGTCCTTTTTACCTTGGCTCCAAGCACAACTAACTCACATGCTTACGAATGACAACCCAATCACCAACCCTCAGGTTGTATCCTTGACCTTGAGATTGTTGAAGTGCAGTTGCTTCCACCTGACGAGAAAAAGATCGAACCACATCAGCTAGACATTTGCAGTAGTCTAACACCATGTCATCTGTAATATTTATAAGTGCATTTGCAGGTACTGCTGGTAGTCTCATAGCTCTACCCATGAGGATTTTATGGGGTGACACTCCTGTTTTCTTGTCAGGGTTACTTCTCATTGACATTAGAACCAACGGTATAGCATCTGGCCATTTCAAGTTTGTTGATGCACACATCTTTGCCAGTCTGGACTTAAAAGTTCCATTCATCTGCTCTACGAGTCTCAAAGCTTCTGCGCGGTAACTACAATGGAGTTTCTGCTCAATGTTTAAAGCTGAACATAGCAACTTTATCACTTCATTGTTGAAGTGGCTTCCTCTATCTGATTCCAAAGAGACCAGGAAACCAAAATGTGGAATTAAATCTCTAAGCAGTAATTTTGCTACTCTGAGACTTATATTTCTCCATGTTGGGTAAGCCAATAGTTAAAACAGACAAAGAACATGCATCACGTTCATGACAAAACAACAGAAAACTCTTGTGTAATAAGGCTTCCCTAAAGCTGGAGCTTGACGCAAACTCTCTTTCAGATTAGTGAATTCTTTCATACAAGTTGCATCTATCATTATAGGATCAGAAACATCTTTATGAGTCAATCTCGGTAAGGGCTTTGAAAAGAAATGTAAAATTTGGAATCCACTGGCGACAATAACCAACCATTCCAAAAAACATCCTTCCATCCTTCTGGGTACTTGGTACTTTGGCAAAATTGTTGCATCTCTCTCTCTTAAAATTCTCCTAGTTCCTTGCTCAATTAGATGACCCGAATATTTCACCTCTCTCTGACAATACTGCAATTTAGCATGGGACACTTTATGACCATTGTCTCCCAGGAAATTGAACAAAGCAATCGTATCACATTTACACACTTCCTTTGTCTTTGATGCAATCAATAAATCATCAATGTATTGCCCAATGTCGATTGGTAAGGCATTACCAATGACTTAAGATTGTTTTTCAAGACCTGTTTGAAAATTTATGGTGACTCTGAAAACCCCTGTGGAATTCTATAACAACAGTTGACTTTGCTCAAAAATGTAAAACAAAAGAGATATCTACTGTCCTCAAGAAGAGGCACAGAGAAAAATGCTTGACACAAGCCTATCACAGTAAACCATTCAGCATCACATGGGATCTGAAACATAATCACAGCTAGATTTGGCAAAACTGGACAACATTTAATCACAATGCCATTTATTTTCCTCAGATCCTGTACAAGACAAATTTTCCCACATGGTTTTCTCAAACCCAGTAATGGTAAATTACTTGGGCTACTCAACACCTCTTTCAAAATTCCATTCTCCACAAACTGCTCTATCAAAGGTCTTACACCTTCGATCGCTTCAATTGTCATTGTGGAGTCATTGTGGATATTGTGGAGTCTGAGGGAAACAACATTCGACTTCACTGCATCTGTGACTGGTTCTACTACTTTGATTAACCCAATATCCTTTCCTGAAAGACCCCAAACTTTAGACTTAACTGTCTTATGCAAATCAACCAGAATATCTTTTATTTCAAAAACTGGAAAGGAAATAATCAAAGGTACTTCCTTAACCTCTGACACATTGAGACTAATCAAAGGAAATTCCTCAGACACCGACTCATTGTTAACAGTTAGTGTTGGATCTTCATCATTACTGTTCATCTGAATCTCAATTTCCTCATCTGAACAGGTAATTGAACGTTTTGTTTTACACAACAGATCTCTTCCCAAGAGTGATACTGGACTTGAGTCACAAACCACAAACCTGTGCAAACCATTGAAATTACCAATCTTATCTGTAACTGGTTCTGTAATAGGATTTGTCAAATGTTTGTTTGCAATTCACACAATCTGAACTGTTTTACCTGACAAAGGTAAATTTGGAACTTCTACAGATCTCATTGTTGAGCGTGTAGCTCCAGTATCAACCTAAAAAGAAACTTTGTGACCATGTACTTTCCCTTCAACGTAAGGACCTTTCTGATCCACTTCTAATGATGTATCCATCACACACTCCTCCTCATCTGAATTATCGTACAGCCATATATTGTTTATTTCATTCTTACTATGTAAAGGAATTTGTTGTACTGTATTGTGACTCTGATTTAATCTCTGGTTTGTGACCACCTGGGAAAGCATTACCTGTTGCTGATCCATAGGGCTCTGCAGCACTTGCAATTTGTCTAGACATTTGATTTTGTTGTTCAGGTACCATCTGCACTTGTGGCTGTATCTGCTGTACTTGGGGCAGTTGTACCTGCGGTTGTACATTTTGCACATGATGCATTGGTTGTAAGGGTTGGAAACCCTGCATCGGATTTACATAATTCTGGAAAATTTTAATTTGACCTCTCATTCTTGGTCCTCTCATGCTCTGAAAAGTATGAATACCATTTGTCTGCTGAACAACATTTCCCTGATTTAGCATTGGGCACTACCATTTCCAATGTCCAATTGCTCCACAAACATGACAAGGTAACATTCTTTTTCCCTGCTGCTCTCCCTGCATCATCACTGAATTCAAATTTGCACGTCAACTAACAAACGGAAGTGTCATTCCACCATGTCCTCTAGCTCTGCCTTGATTCTGAAACATACTATTTCTCTGCAGCTGCTGCTGAAAACTTCCTTGAATCCCTGCCTGTGCAGCTTTAATTTGCATCACCATTACTTTCTCGTTCAACTTTCTTTGTTTCAATTCAATCTCACCACTACAGTATTTCGCATACTGCAACACCTCATCAATCGGTTTGGATTGCCAGCAAATCAAATGACTCTTAATCATCTGGCTAATCTCTGATCTCAATCCTTCGACAAACCTGAACACAAAATTAATCATGTCTTTCAGCTCGATTGTTTCTGTACCACTGTAATGTTTAAACACTTTTAACAACCTTTCATAGTACGTATGAATCGATTCTTTCCCTTCTTGAGATGTTCTAACTATGCGTTGCCAATCAATGTTCTTGTCTTCAGGAACTCAATGACCTTATAGTAATATTTCATTACTTCAGAAGATGGTGCACCTGTTTTCAGATCTCTCTGCGGTTCACTTGTAGGCAACTCTACACTTCTTTTACTCTCAGTCCATAAATCTGCTGGATCAACTATCTCAAAAAGAGTATCTCCCACAGGCATTTCGCAAGTTTCACAAACATATCTGTCTCGTGATACCATTCCACTGGTTTCTCTCTCAGCCTTGGGTAAGCCTTTGTAAATGACAAAATATCACTTCTGCTCCACGGTACACGTACAAAATGACCTCCCAGAGTCTCTCTCTGTTAAGATTTTTACTAGTTCTCTTGTTTGCGTTATATCCACAAGTGGAGTATCTGACCCTTTCCTCTGCTTTTCTCTTTTCTTGACCCATCTGTCTTCCCATTTTTCTAATGCTCTCCAGATCTTTCAAGTAACTCTCTAAGATCTGTTTTCATCCCTGCAGACCTCATGTGTTCAAAATCTTTAGTTTCAAAATTTAGGCCCTCATTATGTCATTGGTGGTAAAAACCACCTACCACCATGGTGACGGCTGGCAAAATACCATCACTGTGGCTACCATCCGTCCACCATACTATAATCACTGCTGGACTTCTGCCACAAGAAGGGTGGAAATCCGTCAGTAATCATATTGGTGGATGGTGGTAGGCTGGAGCTGCTACCACCAGCATGGCCACGCCATTTGAATGCCGCCACCTGTATCATGATCTGTGATAAGGCCTGGCAGTGTTCTGCTGGTGGGTGCTGCTGGAAGACCACCTAGAAGATAGTAAGCTGGGCTTCCGACAGGGAAGGGGGTGGGTTGTGTTGTGTGTGTGTCTGGTTGTGTGCATGAATGTGTGACTGTGTGAGTGAATGCGTCTGTGTGTGTAGTGTTGTTTGCATGGGTGTATGCATGTGTGTGAATGCGTGTAAGAATGGAAAGTGAGTGCGTGTCTGCATGTCAGTGTGAATGTGTGTAAGAATGTGTGCGAGCATGACTGGATGTATGCGTGTATGAATGCGTGTATGCCAGTGTGAGTGAGTGGGTGTATGCGTGGTGCGTGTCTATGAGTGTGTGCATGTACGGGGGTGAAAGGATCGGAAGAGGGGATGAGAGGATTGGAAGGGGGAGTTTGGATGGAGGAGGGGTGGACGGCATCAGGTGGGTGTGGAGGGGGGTGGGGAGCCGCCTACCGGTGACAGGGAAGGAACCTGTCACTGGTAGGGCCTACCACCATGGTTTTCATGGTGTTGCTAATGCCACAAAAACCATGGTGGTAGGCAGGCTGAAAATGCCGCCGGGGGTACTATGCCGGCAGCTGGGCTGGAGATTGACATCTCTGGCCCGGCGGCTGACACCGCCATGGTGGTCTGAGTGGAGAAGTGGCGGGTTGGCTGCAGCCAACCCGCCATTCTCATAATATGGCAGTATGTACCGCCAGCCTGTTCAGGAAGTGACTACAATCCTCTTTGATACACTTCTCATCCAATTGTACTTCACGGTTGCCCAACAATCCATGCGCGACCCTTCTCACTAACCAATCTATTCCTGCGCGACACAAAACTGACGTCACACTCACACACAGTGGCTGACAAAGTCTTGCGGCTTGTCCCTATAAACTCAGAAACATTGAAACTAAATGTAAAAATTAATTCCGAGCACTTCTTCAAAACCAAGTAAAACAAATTTGTCTATTTACTACAGGTGAGGTAACACAATCGCTTCAGGACCCTTCTTAATTTCACTGTCGGCTTTTGCTCTGGCAGTTCTTCTTTTTTCTCAGTTCCCCAGATTCGCAAGCAAAATTCGACCCACAAATTTCAACCTCAGCTGATCAATGGAGACAATCCTAGTGCACATAGTACTTGCCAAATCTCAGTCGAAAAATTCCCAGACACTCAGGCCCGTATTTATACTTTTTTTGCGCCGCATTTGCGTCGTTTTTTGACGCAAAAACTGCGCAAACGTGCAAAATACCATTGTATTTTGTAGGTTTGCGCCGTTTTGCGTCAAAAAGCGGCACAAATGCGGCGCTAAAAAAAGTATAAATACGGGCCTCAATTTATCTCGCAAACTTGACTTACCAACCACACATGATTGGTCTACTAAATAAACAAATTTAAACAAAAATCCAAGTATCTCATTACACTTTTCAATATACTCCGGAGTCCTGCCCATCTTCTGTTAGGTCTGTCTTATCTAACAACCACGTGGACAATTTTTCCGAGCACCAAGCGCCGCACACATGTGAAGTTCGCCGACTTCCCTACTAAGATACTTAAGAGTACGCCAACTCTCTTTTTAACATTATTTCTTCTTCTGGAGTATGCCCACTCCATAAAATCTCACAAACAACTCAATCAACTGCAAATTAGCTAAAGCTTGTGATAGCGCACATTCTTCTCTTTCAATCTAACAACACTACGCTGAGAACATTGAAAACAATACGCTTAAGAACATAAGGAATTTTCTCTCAACCTAGACAGTCTCCAAGAACCAGGTAAAGTCACTTTAGGAATTTAGCAATTCCTTTTATCAAATTTGAACAACATTTTCAAAATAATAATCAAAACACAGCAATTAATTTTCACATTTTTTGACGCAACCCATGACATAATCCAAAAAATATGTAACCGAAATCTGCTATCAAAACTGTTGATGGGAAGAAACCCTAGCTATATTTTAGTCATAGGAGACTAGATAGTGGATTTCAAACTCTAGGTCGATGAACTGAAACAAATTTGTTTGGAGAAAATGTCATTCGTAATACGCCATAAACATCACATGAAAATATGAAAATCAATTCAACTTCAATAATCACACCAGTTTATTAAGAAGTTAATAATTTATTTCCCCATATTAACAACGCTAAAGAAACAATAAAGGCTGATTAGAATGCCGAATATATCTAAGTTTAATTAGTGTAAAAAGACAAATAATCTCAAAGGATAGCACACAAAACCATAACAAAAGAATCTGAGCATGAGAAATTGAATACATCTGGTATAGATAAGAAAATGAAATATCAATGATTATTCATGAGCATGGAAAATATTGCCTTGCTAACCACAAATTAGCATCAACATGATAGCTTCATGTAAAGGTTTTAGTAACACAAATTTAGAAAACAGCTATCTCTGGAGCTATAAAAAAATAAGCAGCAGTAAACAATCATTTGCAGCTCGTACCTGAAAAACAAAAGACAAATAACCATTCACAACCATACAATTACCGAAGCACCTTGAGAATCAGCAAAAACGTCTACTTCGTCAGTGGGATAGTAACATCAGGCACCAACTTCAGGACAGGAACGGATAGCATCAAGAATATGAGTAGGGGTGATGGTTTAGAATTCGGACTATAAGTTACACCAAACCATCTAAGCATAAATTCAGTAGTAAATAGACATAAACTAACAAAGTACCAGAATGTCAATTGACTATCTGGAAGCATGAAATGTCAAAGTGACAGTTCATAAAAACAGTCTCTAAGACTCAGGATACAAGTCAGATCATGAACAAAGAATGAACGAAAGAATGACCAAAATCAGTGGTGATTTAAACTTGTTAAATGAAAATGATTGGATAAAGTATGAGTTGAGAAAGTTATGACCAATCAAAACATTAACAGATAACAAATTATTTAACTTGTTTACTCTAAGCTCTTCTATTTGCTGTTATTTCATTGACTAAATCTAAACTAATTCATTTATTCCCTTTATTTCCTCCTCTCCAGCTTCATCTGTACATCCTTTGTTTTCACCCCACCGGAATACGAAGTTACAGGAAAACTGATTACAAAATATGTTACCACACCATTTCTTTTCCCTCGAAGAAAGACATACAAGTTAGAAATATAACTACAAACATTGAAGTCAATTAGACTGCTGAAGAACGTAATCAGGAAACAGAACACATTAGAAACATTTTATACAACTTACATTGTAAAGTGGCCTTGCATCTGCCTCTACTTCACTCCAGCAGAGGCCTCTAAATACACATTTAATTCTAACATTTATTTTAGCTAAGAAACACTCTCTTCTGTAAAGACAAAATAATTTCATCAGTTTAAGTTAGCATGGACAAAATATAGGCCTTACATATGATGGTGGCCATTCAGTTAGTCACAATTTTCGTAAACACATTATTATTTTAAATTAATTCACACATTAATCTGTAAGCATAATTACGTAAAGACTAAACAAATTATCAAGAAAATCTCAGCTCTTAGACCGGCAATTATTTACTGCGACCAAACAACACATATGGGAAAGGCGGAGGAAAAGAAAAACATAAAAGCGTCAGAAAGGGAGAAAGCATAAAGGTGCAAGAGTGAGCTGAAGGGTCAAGGAGTGGCTGTAATTGGATTAAAGAGGCCCGGGACGGCTTTAGGATTACGGTGCCTCAGTATTTTGTGCTCCTCATTTATAAGCAGCAGCTGTATATTTCACAGGAGACCTCTGTGCACCATCACCTTTTTATTTACAAACTAAGCACTGGGAACTTTTAAGAAGGCTTCAGTGGACCCCTGATAGTGTAAATTAAAGCTATGTTTTTGTCATACAAATAAAATCTCAACAAGAATCAGATGGACAAAGCTTCACTTTGTGAATCCAGGTATTGTTCTAGAAAATGTAGGGGAAACCAGCCTATTGTACTTATCAGCCCTTGTTTTGTAATAGGATTTGCAAACCTTTATTGCTGGGAGAGTGGATAGGGCCCTCATCCATCTAAAGCATTTGGCTAAAAGGAAAAAATATTTTATTAGTCCTAAAAATTACACATTACCATACTAGTCCCTGGCACATATGGGAACTACTTTGTGCATGGATGTGCACCTTGTGAAAGGGAAGAATGCTATCATTCACAGTGAGGTTAGCTAAATTTGAGATTACTTACATGTAACCATAATTAATCTGAGTATCTCTTCCTCGTCTATGTGCTTACTTGATGAAGAGATGCCGTCTCATCTCAATCGGCACAACTTACAAAAGCTCTGTTTTAAACATAATGCCTTGAAAACAGAGTTACCTTTCTCTCCACAATTAACATGCTTTTTGTGATCCCTGAAAATGCATTGGTTCACAAAGAACTTTCTGCTAATACCAGAAAGAAAGTGGAGGATTGCAAATGAAGTCTGACAGTGGGAGATTTTTATAAGTACTAGGAGGAGGAAGGAAGGATCAGAATAGTGAAAAATATTGGTTAGCAATCACAACATAACATCCTCATCTCCTTCTTTCTTCCATTCCTTATTTGAGGAGGTTCTAGCCAAGCAGCATGTCTATGTTGGGATGAAGCTGGCTGATCATAAGATATTCAAGGTAATACATAATCATGCTGGTACTACCACACCACACATGCTAAAGATTGTGCATGTTAAAAAATTACTTATGAGAGGCCATAGTGCCACAGATAGTGCTGTAGAAAAAACACATTTAAAACCATTGTATAAAAAAGACAATGATGCCAAATTGATGAGTTTAAGAAACTGCCAACGTGGTTGTGCATCTACCAAATACCACCATGAAGCAGTTTAAGAGTTCAAAATATTGGCGCAATGGCTCAGGGTGGAAAAGGATGTGAAACCCCTCCATGCGACATAACAATTGATGATTCTGGCAGCTAGTTCCTAATTACAGTTGTTCAAATCACCCTCCGATGCTGAAAAGTGTATAACCTTCAGGAAGAGGAAGAAAAAAGAAGGGAGGAACTTCCAGCCCTAAGAAATGGAAGAGCTAATTAACAGACCAAGTTCCAGATTCAACAATACCTCATATGAGAGTAAATATCCAAATGTAAGGATGTTTGCTCTAAACAGCATTCATCTCACTCCATAACGTGGGTGGGATGATAATGAATAACAGACCCTTAAGAGGATAAGTTCTAAATAAGAACCTCTTCAAAAAATGCAAGAGAAAGTCCTATAAAGCTGTAAACAATGAAAGAGCGACCAACAGAAGTAATAAAAGGCTGAATTGTTAGCTGATACAAGAAATAGTTCTAATAAGACAAATGTGATCAGCTGAGAAAGGTCACTCTTCATCCTGAAAAACCCTTCCATAGTAACTTATGTTATCATAGACAGGCTAACACTAAAATCCTCACAGACCTGGAACTCTAATTTGGGCAAACCATACAATGTAGGAGGTACCTTTCAAGAACAGAGGGTACAGGGTGAATGTAAACTATACCTCTGGTAGGTTTCCTTATGTCTAAATATTTTGTGACAAAACCAAACCATTACTGTCCAGAAAATGGTAAACGTGGCAAGGAAAACAGCCAATCATTTCAGAATGGTGACTGGAGAATGGCCTTCAACCATAAACTCCATGATGTTTGAATTTGATTACCAAAACTATAAATTCCTGAGAATATTGAACTGACTACAGACGTCTTCAAAGTTCACAACAGGAGTCCCGGGAGAGGAAGGTACCTACCTTATCTGACTTCATGCCTGACTTAGAAATCACCATCCGCCATTAAAATGAACACTAAACAAGAAGGAATTCTCGTTATTATCCATAAATGAAAATGGACAAACAGGTAACATTTTAGAAGTAACAAACCCATTCCCACTGTTTAACTATGCCAGTTAAATTCTTCAAATATTATGTGCACTGAAACGTTGCCAGACCCCTGAAATCATTGGAGCTTTTCTGGACAATAAGGAACCGTAGAGCTAGTCAGTGATCATTGGTCTCCATGGAAGGATACAACCTGCATTTGGAATCAACACTACATCCCAACACAGCCTAATATGATATCCCACAGAGATTCCAGATGTAGTCAAACCCCTTGATTCACTCAGGAAACAAAGGTGATCCTTTATAACAACCTTAAGAAAAGAATTCAGCATGACCCACTACACCATGAGTCAAATGCTGACAGAAGCACAATCTTGTTGCAAGATAGCTGTGAATCCTAAGTTTCAGATGGGAAGAAAATACCAAATGCTCACTTGAAAACAAGCCATCTAAGCATACTAGTTTCTGCCAGTATTTGGATAAGGAAATAACTCTGACAAAACCAAGCAACTTCTATAAGATGGCTGAAGTGGGCTCAGGCACTATCCTTTGCTGTATGCTGTAGTGGGTGGAGGACAAATGTAAAAGACGCAATAACAGACCAGTAATGAAGAGGGCCAAAGAAAATCCCCTATAAGTATACTATTACACCTAACAGTATAGTCAAACCAAAATCAAAACATTTTAGCTCATTCCAGACCTAAAAATTACACTTTTGTATCTGGGCAGAGGTCCTTAAAAGCAGACAGGAACAAGTGTAACGGTTTACTGATACCAGCTTCCAAAATATGACACCCACCCAATCATTTTTGCCTCCATACTTTAGTACTAACAAACTGATCCATCCCCATTGCCTATAATTTTTACACTTCTAATTGCTATTGTTCACCCAATCCCCCCATCCCAATGATCTGATACAAAGTAATGGTTGACATGCCTGTCATATATTTTGATTATGTTAGACTATTAGATTGTACAGTGATGCGCTGGAATCGATGGCTAGAATTTTTTTAGGAGGATTTATTTTCAGATTTACATTTTTGCTTCTGTGTTTTTCAATTGGCTGAATTTGTTTTGTAAGTCATCAACTGATGTAAATTCCCAGCTCTCTTCTAAAGGCAATTCTTCCACGTTATATTTGCGGAGCAATTAACTTACATGCTATCATTCAATGGCAAGGTTGTAGATCTCCCCTCTTTAGATTGAGTCACAAAACTGAACATTCTCAAGGATTTAAATTTAGCAAATGTTACAAAATGCATTATGTTGCAAACTGCCTTAATGTGGGTATACTAGAATTTCCCAGATATTCGAGCATGGCAGTTTATCACTACTCAGCATATCCTCAGACCACAAGATCTGCTGCATCAGACCAGAAAGCTGTCACATTCTGCTGTGGATTAAGGTATCTACAAACATCATTTAAGCATCCTTATAATCATTTTAGCATCTTAATTTAGTATTGTTAGTCGTAGTGACCACAACATCACTATACAAATCACTTAGATCCAATTTATTAGCTTTGCAGTACTACTTAGCGTAATGATTTGAAGAAGATTGAAGCAGTTAGTGCATCATGGCCATGTACATTTCTGATTCACCACGCTCCATAGAGCTATTTCATCATTCACAAATTAAATTAAATAAATGGAGAACAGCAGGCAGATAAGTGAGGTGATTTGTGAGTCAATATTTGAGGTGGAAGGGGCTCTGCAACCACATTTTTTAATAGCATTTGCAAAGCCAATAGGTCTAGTATAGTCCACCAGCTATTTTTGGCAATTCTTTTTTTTTTTTTTTTGCCCATTTAGGATTTCTTAACAGCCTGAAATAGTGATTCAGACCGTTAAGAAACGCTCAATGGCTTTGTACATCTGGCCCTTAGTCTTTGGTTATTTCTGGCAGGAGAGAAAATCTGTGTCAGTGGTGCTTGGAGTTGTACATCTGAGATTTCTCCCAAGACTTTTGACCTTATTTAGAGTTTGGAGGCAAGAGACATCTTCCAAAAAGCGGCAGATGTCCCACCCCCTCAATTTACATAGTACATAGATGCCCTAGCCATTAAAAAAGAGTGGACAAAACAACTGCTACTTTTTGTTGTCTACCCCACGTCAGCCAAACTCTAAATAAGGGCCTTAATCTTCAAGAGATTTAGAAGTAGATCAAGAGTGCTATAGGAGTATGTCACCCCTCAAAAGTAGTGTTTTGAATCTGGTTCTCAATGTGCAGACAAAGCTCCAGAACTATGTGGGTGTTAGGCCTGTCAGCCTGAGGGTGGTCATCCCCCAAACATTTTGCCTTTAACAACCCATTTTTGCTGAAATTCATTTTTGGTTCCTCCTGGAATCTGCACACCTAACCACTGCTAGCCAGTGCTTAAGTGGTTGTACTTTCTCCTTTAAACATGGTAAAATGTGCTTACAAAGTAGGAATCGTTATTAGGAAATTGCCAATAAGGAATTCCAGTGAATTTGTATCAAAGGGCCGGTTTTGCATGCAAAACCAAGGATGGCAATGGACAAAGGGGCTCCCTTGGTGCACCCCAAAAATAGTGGTGCACATGCAGAGCACACATACGCCCAGAGGCATTTGTGTATGCTCTATTGCAATTTAAAAAAGCATTTTGGTGTGCTTTTTTTTAAACTGCACGTAGTTACCATTGACTTCAAGTCGATGGTGATTGCATTTCCTAAATGCCCGTATTGCATTTAGGAAATGCTTTGTACATCAGAATAGGAATCACAAATAGGTAATACCTGTTTGCAAGATCCTATTCTGTGGATCGCATAAAGTAAATTTGATTGCAAGGTCATTGAACATTTAGCATTCAGTTCATTGAAAAGTATGCTTGCCTGTTGCCCCTTGAAACAAGAATCTGGGCTGATGGAGTACTGCTAATACCAATCAGTGAGTTTCACCCTAGAGACAAATGACTCCCCATAGCCATCATCATGTACTTTCTCCCAGAAAACCCCATGCTTCATTAGTTTAACTGCCTTTTCAGCATATAACAAACTTCCATGAAATCCTATTTGGAGATGCCAAGTAGATTGGAGGACACTTTAATTCTTTGTACCTTAATTAACTAATTCATTATTCCCTCCTTACATGCTTCAAAAATATTGGTTATAAATGCATTAAAAAATCATGCAGCATTCATTACATACATCTGGGCTACTCCGGCAATTTCATAGTTGATCTTACAATCCTCACTGATATCTTGCCTAGCACTTCACGTACACACATCCTTGTGGTCGACTTTAACCACCAAACGTAGCAAGTCTGCAACATACTTAAAGTGCTGAACTACTGCAATTCAGCAAACCTACAGTGGATACAACATTGACACTGTCTTTCTATGAACTGGTTCATCAGCTCTTTACAAAACATTTAGATACCAAGTGACTCAAATAAAAACAAAGAATTGTAACATATAAAAAACAGCCAGCTGTAAAGATAATCTGTGTTTTATTGAATTACAAAGCAAGCACAAAACAGAAAACGACCGCTACAATCAGAAGGTTTTACAACAGATAACTAAGTTCAACTTTCATCTGATTTCATCTGATCTGCTATGAAATAACTAATTCAATTTCCTCACTTCCAAAACTGGCAAAATATCTGTAAATGTAAACGTACTTAAGCATAACCTGTTAATTGTGTGTTCAGTCCAAACTTTAGGAGTGTCCTGTTGATCATCAGTGCTCAAATTGTGGTTAAAATCATTTGAGCAATTAAACTGCTAGTTTTTGTGACCCCTATAAGACATGCTCTCAATCATTAGTTTGCATGCAGTTAAAATTATGTAGGCCTTTCATATTTAACAATTTTGCATAATCTGTCAAATAAGCCAAAATCACCACACCATAAACACACAAAAAAGGCAGTATCTAGCTACTTTTTACATTTTTGCCTTGTCTCCAATCTTAGAATTCCCAAAGTCATGGAATTCCTAGTAACAAGACGACTCTTGGTTGGTTTCTTAGTTAAAATAATTTATTAGATTTTAGATAATTTGGTTACCACCTGCTCCCCAGTAAATAGATGGCATCTTTCGATGTATGTGAAGGCTTCACACTAGCATAAGTGTTGAACTTCCACTACACTGAGTCCATTAGATCATGGAATTCTACGTTGCTTCAAAGACATAACAGAGCACTACATTTTGGTGACAACTAAATCATGAGACACCACATTGTCAAAGGTAAGAAATAAAGATCGGTTGTGAGAAAATGTTAGCATAAAAATAATGCGATGCCCAATTGAGAGTTTAGTGGAAGTGTATACTCCATCACAAACATGACAGAATTCTCGCCCACCACATTATAAGTATCATAGGATATAATGCACTTGTAGTACAGAGGACGGGATATCCATCACGTTTGTGGTGGAGTATCCCATTCACCAAACTCTAAATCCGGCCCTTGTACATTTTTATAAAGAATAGGGTTAACTAACTTAAATAAAATAAATACACATAAAAACAAAACAGCTGTTATGGACACCACCTCAGATATTTAAAGTAAGTAGAAAATCAGTAAAATGAATACAAATACCTTATTTAGTTTAAAATTAAAAAGGATGATTTGGAGGGGGTTCTCCCCAATGAGATATTACAATTTTCAACTTATTTTCCAGTAATTTTAAGTCATTTGCTTTATAGTAAATGGCATTTACGATTGTAAATATTTTTAAAACTACGTAAATTAAAGAGATTTAGGGCTAAATGTACGAAGAATTTTGCACATCACAAACAGTGAATCGGGACGTTTGTGACGTGCAAAGTGCACTTTGATATGTTCAACCCCCTTTTTGCGATTCAGTAAACTATTTACTGAATCGCAAAAAGGGATTGCGAGTCGCAATTAGGAAGGGGTGTTCCCTTCCTAATTGCGAGTCACAGTCCCATGTATGATTGTTTTGTGACGGCGAATGCGGTCGCAAAACAATCACAGTTAACACCAGTGTCACACTGGTGCTAACCCATTTACAAACAGGAAGGGATACCCAGGGAACCCCTTCCCCTTTGTGAATGGCAGTAAAAAAAATTTTTCAGAGCAGGCAGTGGTCCTATGGACCACTGCCTGCTCTGAAAAAATGAAACGAAAACGTTTCATTTTTTGTTTTTGAAATGCATCTCGTTTTCCTTGAAGGCAAAAGGGCTGCATTTAAAAAAAAAATGCTTTATTTAAAAACAGTCACAGACATGGTGGTCTGCTGTCTCCAGCAGGCCACCATCCCTGTGAGAGTGGCCATTCCCAAGGGGGTCGCAAATTGCCACCTACCTCATGAATATTCATGAGGTAGGGCATTTGTGACCCCCTTGGAAATCGCAAACAGTGTCATTGACATTGTTCAACATAAGGTTTTGCGACTCGCAAATTGCAAGACGCTCAGACTCGCAATTTATGAGTAGCAAATCAATTCTTTCATACATGTAGCCCTTAATTACTATTAGGGTCAGTATTTGGTTTAAGAGTGATAAAATAAATACATTACAAAAAACGAATTTAAGACTAGTATACAGGTAAAATGAAGGTAAAAGGTATAAAGTAATATACGTTTAGGGCTCAGGTTAGAGTAAGGAGAACTAATTAAATAAAACAAATTCAAGATATAAAAGGGAAATACGAGGGTATTGGAAAGGATAAAAACGTAATAAAATGTAGTGCATATGAAGAAGAAAGGGGGTTAGGGTGTAAGGCCATACGAGCCCTGGGCACTTGACTCTTTCATAGACAACATGATGCTCCTGCTAAGTCTCACCTTCCGCAGGCCTAGAGGGTCCTGGGGACACTACACTTGAAATGGGGAAACTGAAACCCCAGTGGTCCTGATGTGACTATGGACATGATATTGGTTCCAACCACCCAGATAAGCTGTGGTGCACTCTTTCCTGGCCAACATGTAGTTGGTCACGACCATCCTCAAACTTGTTTGAGCCACACAGCAGAGTTAATGAGTGCTCTCTGTACAGGGAACCAGTGAGTGATGGGGAGAAGAACTGATGGCAGATGAGGCCCATAGGCTCACTGGCAGTCACAGGAATTTTCCAGGGCGACATTGACACTGGGAAAGAAACAGGACCAACTTCTCCCCCCACCACAAAGGTAAGATTTCCAGCTCAGCTCTCCAGGCTGGCACAGTAGGCTGTTGCCCATGTGAGAAGATGACTTGAGAATTGATCTAATACTGAATCAGTAATATTTTATGGAGTATATAAAGTGATTCTGTGTTATATATTGGCAAGGAACAGAGAGTGTGCAGAGGTGCAGGGGTGATTCTGTAGAGGTGACATGACTGAAAGAGAAAAAGGAGGGGGTGATGGAGTAATACTTTTCTTCTAGACCTAAGCAGTAAAGTGACACAAAACCCCAGTCAGACATCTGATGGTGGTCATCTCATTTTGTAGTCATCTACCTGATACCTCCTCCCTCATAATATTCTTTCACTCATCCATGTATACATGTCTGTAAATTAGCAAACCAACTCAAGAAGTGCTACCCATTAGAGACACAATATAATATTATCAGATTTTCCACTTCATAAGAAATCCTGCTTTCTTGCAAAGCCATGAACTTCCGTAAGACTCCTTCAATCCAGGAGTCTTGAAGTCACTATATTATTTTTACATCAATCCACATCAAAATTCTTTTGCCGACATTTCGACCCTTTTTACAGACGTAAATCAATAAGACAATTAGATCTTAGTCTCGGACCGCTGAAAACGAGTAATGGTGTTGGCAACTACTACCAAGAAACGATTGTGAGGATTAATGTAGATGATTTTGGAACAAATAGGTGCTACCAATATAGAGAAATATCCAGTCCTGATGTTGACGCGTTATTACACTATGGGGGTCATTCTGACCCCTGCCGGCAGCGGAAGACCTCCGCGGGTGTTCTGGGTTTCCCGCTGGGCTGGCGGGCGACCGCCAGAAGGCCGCCCGCCAGCCCAGCGGGAAACACCCTTCCATGAGGATGCCGGCTCCGAATGGAGCCGGCGGAGTGGAAGGGGTGCGACGGGTGCATGGCAGACACTGAAAATCTTTGTGGGGCCCTATTACGGGGGCCCCTGCAGTGCCCATGCTACTGGCATGGGCACTGCAGGGGCCCCCAGGGGCCCCACGACACCCCATACCGCCATTCTGTTCCCATCGGCCAAAACCGCCAGGAACAGGATGGCGGTATGGGGGTCGGAATCCCCATGGCGGCGCAGCAAGCTGCGCCGCCATGGAGGATTCCCCAGGGCAGCGGGAAACCGGCGGTACACCGCTGGTTTTCCGTTTCTGACCGCGGCTGTACCGCCGCGGTCAGAATGCCCATGGGAGCACCGCCAGCCTGTTGGCGGTGCTCCCGCGGTCGTTGGCCCTGGCGGATTTTACCGCCAGGGTCAGAATGACCCCCTATGTCTGTATGAAGGTTTGAAATGTCGACAAAAGAATTTTGATATGGATTGATGTAAAAATAATATAGTGACTTCAAGGCTCCTGAATTGAAGGAGTCTTATGGAAGTCTTATGGAAGTTCACTGTTTGTAGCTACATTCTTGTATATATTGTACATAACACTGGCACTTTATGCACCACAATATTCACTTTCACTGTGTGTTTATTTTAGGAGCACCTAGTACCTAGTATTTAAGAACTACTTAAAAATTATTTTAAAAGATTCCAAAAATATCTGTTTTTGAATAAAAAGGTGATATTGAATGCTGTTGCAAAGGAATAAAATTTGTACTAACTCAAGGATAACATATTGAGTGAAAATAATTCAACTTTGCAGCGGAAGTCAAGGCATATACTTCCCCTTTCTTGACCAAAAAATTGTGTTTATTATTTATCAACCCAGGTCCAAGGGGTATTGGGTCTTGCGACATTTTGCAAAACATTTCTTGCAGAGCATCAGCACTGGGTATAGGTCCATTCATTCATGTAGCAATGTGTGACAAAAAATGAATATTTCACATTTTACTTTCCGTATCTGCGCATATATCGAAGAGTAAAACTGAGAGGCATGCTTCTCTATATCTCTGGGTTGCACTTACACTAAACATATAAATGTTTTTGTAGGAGTGTTTTTTTCTTTAGCAGAGGCAGTCAAACCTAATCTCTTGTCATAATATGCACGAAACAATGATCACTGCTTTTTAAAAAGCAATTTCATGTTTGCACCTAAGTGGTCTATTTTCCTCAGCATACCATTGACATTTCAATTTTCCAAAACAATTACATTGTGTGAATTATCTAAAGTACTAATACTTTGGATAATTCACACAATTGTTTTACAACATTATGAAAAATGAAATTCTAAACCACATGGCATAATACCGATATGCTGGTGTCTTTATTTGCTTATTTCCCTTTGGGATGTGTGTATTTGTGGAGAGTCTATAAGTTGGTGCTTGCAAATTTTATATATTTGATTGTAACAAAGGAGGATATCAGTCTCCTATTCACAAAATACACTTATATAGCAAACACACACAGAATGTGTGGTAGGTGTTTATTTTATTTATGGGGTCAGAAATCTTTTTAGGTCACAGTCACAATATTTGACAAGCCCTCCACCACCACCTGGATTTTTAACTGGAATATCAAGAATTAAATAACCACCTGCCAAAGTATCAACCAAATACCAGATGTCGTCAAGGTAAGTATATAAAGTTACAAAGTTATGCATATATAATTGACGACTATACTAATGAATATTACCTAGTGGTGGTTGCCACTAGCTAGTTACATTTAGGACTTAGGGCCTCATTATGACTTCGGCGGTCCTTTCACAGGATCACCGAAGCCGCTGAAGGCAAAAGGCTGCCAGTAATGGAGGTCTTTTGCCTGCTCGATTAGGAGTTTTCCGCTGGGCCAGTGGGCAAAAACAGCGTTTCTGCCCGCTGGCCCAGTGGAAAACTCACCACAACATTGACACCGGCTCTTAATCGAGCCGGCGGAAATGTTGTGGTGAATCGGGTGCGATAGCTTCCGTTGAGCATTTCACTGCCCATAATTCGGGCAGTGAAATGTGCGACGGGGCTGTCCATGGGAGCCCCTACACTGCCCATGCCAAGTGCATGGGCAGTGCAGGGGCTCCCATGGGGTCCCCGACACCCCCTTTCTGCCAGCCTTTGCATGGCAGTGAGACTGCCATGCAAAGGCTGGCAGAAAGGGGACTCGTAATCCTCAGTGTGGCGCTGCTTGCAGTGCTGCCCTGGTGGATTGCAACCAGCGAGACTGCCAGGCTGTCGACAGGCGGCTACCTCGCGGTGCTGGAAGTGGGACAGTCTGACCACCCTGTCTGCGGCGGTCCGACTGCCATCACGAGTGTGGCGGTCTTGACACCGCCACACTCGTAATGAGGGCCTTAGTTTCTATAGAAAAAGTGTTTTTGTTTTGCTAACAACATTGACGTCATTTGATGAATCTTCATGAAAGTTTTTCCCAAAAATATGATGCTCATATCAGCTGCTGTCTGGAAAGTTTCGGGGTGATCTGTCAAGCAGGCCAGAGAAAAAGGGGGGGTATACCAAAACACCTTTTCCCTATGCATTTTTCCAAAGGGCTTTTGAACAGTAATAGCGCTGAACGGATTTCCACCAAATTTGGCAGAAAGCTAGGTCCTGGTCCAGAAAGCAACCTTTTTGTGATTTGGCATACATTCGTTCAGTAGTTTTTCTAGTTATTAAGTGGAAAACAAATTGTATATATAGGAACACGGATACATCGCTATTCCTACGTGGAGCGTCATGGCTCCTCGTGACAGAAGTAGTACTGTGATTGGCTGGCCGCAACCTATGTAGAAAGCTGCAGCTTATGAACTGGAGCACGGCTTGAGGGGATAAAAATACAGGCTGAGAAGGATAGAAGGGGTTAGGGTAAAGGTACTCTGATCCCAAGGGTGCATTTAATGGATAGCTGAGGGACCCCTTATTAGGTTAGAAAAGTAAAAAATCTTTTTTTTTTGCCACAAGTCTTGAGTCATACTCCGTCGCAGTGCTCAGTGCAGCCCCGTGTAACGTTGTGACAGAGCCATGAACCCTGCCGATAATTTTTTTAAAAAAATTAATTCACACACTCACTTACACCCTCATGCATGCACTCAGACCTACTGAGACACTCACACACCCACTCTCAGACCCACATAGACACTCGTACAGCCACTCAAGGACCCACTCAGACACTCGTACATCCACTCATGCACCACTCAGACACTCATACACCTACTCGCACACCCACTCAGAGATACACTCATACACCCACTCACAGACACACTCAGACACACACACACACTCACAGACCCACTCATGCACACACTCACAGACCCACTGACACTCAGACACCCAGTCAAAGACCCACTCAGACACTCACACACCCACTCACAGACCCACTCAGACACTCTTTCACCTGCTCATAGACACACTAACACTCATACATCCACTCAAAGAGCTACTCAGACACTCACACATCCACTCACATACCCACTCACGCACTGATGCACCCACTCACACACCCACGCAGAAACACCCACACACTCATTAACCCACTAACCCACTCATTCACCCACTCACAAACCCACTCAGACACTCATACAAGCACTTACACACACTCATACACCCACTCAAAGACACACTCACACACCCACTCACAGACACACTCACACACTCATGCACCCACTAACAGACCCACTCAGACACACACACACACACTCACAGACCCACTAACACACTCATACACACACTCACAGACCCACTAACACTCATACACCCAGTCTAAGATCCACTCAGACACTCACACACCCACTCACAGATCCACTCAGACACTCATGCACCTGCTTATAGACACACTAACACTCATACACCCACTCAAAGAGCTACTCAGACACTCATACATTAACTCACATACACACTCACACACTCATGCATCCACTCACAGACCCACTCAGAAACTCACACACCCACTCACAAACCCACTAACACACTCCTGCACCCACTCACAGACCCACTGACACTCACACACACACTCTCAGACCCACTCATACACCCATGCATCCACTCACATACCAAGACAGACCCTCACACACTGATGCACACACTCGTAGACCCACTGACACTCAGACACCCACTCAAAGACCCAGACACTCAAACACCCACTCAAAGTACCACTCAGACGCTCACACACCCACTCACATACCCACTCACACACTCCTGCACCTACTCACAGACCCACTGACACTCATACACTCACTCATGCACTCACTCAAGGACCCCCTCAGACACTCACAGAGCCAATAACACACTCATACACCCACTCACAGACCTAATGATACACTCCCACACCCACTCACAGACCCACTTAGCCACTTATGCACCCACTCACAGACCTATTCAGTCACTTATGCACCCAGTCACAGACCCACTTAGGCAGTTACATACACACTCAGAGACACAGTCAGACTCTCATGCACCGACTCACAGTCCCACTCACTCCTACTCATCCACTCACAGGCCCACTCTGTGACTCATGCACCTACTCGTAGACCCTGTGGCACTCACAAATGCACTCACAGACCCAATCACTCTCTCACACACCTACCCATGGACCCAGTAAGACTTTCACTCATCCACTCACAGGCCCACTCAGAATGTCACACACTCACTTAAAGACCCACTCAGTCACTCATGTATACACTTACAGACCCCATTAGACTTCCACTGAGGTATTCAGAAATGTATTGTGACATGGAGCGGGTGAAACAAAGACATGTGAACTATCTCGATCAAACGCTTTAGCTGCATCAATGGTATGAATCGCAAGGGGGTAACCATTCAATTGAACAAGATCTATTGAACTAATTTGAACAACTGCCTACCTCTAGTAAAGCCCTTCTGATCCTCGTGTATCAATGTGTCAATTACCCCAGCTAATCTTTTCATTAAGATATATGTGTAGATTTTATAATCTGAGTTAAACAAAGAAATGGGCCTATAGGATTCACGCTGTGTGGGATCATTATTTGGTTTCAAGATCAGTGTGATCGTGGCCTCTTTCCATGATCTTGGCATTGGAGAGATTCATAAAAAGACCTCATTAATTAATTCTAGCACAATAGGGGCCACCACATTTATGAGTAGCTTATATAGTTCATTAGGTAGACCATCAGGGCCAGAAGATTTCCTGCTTTTTAAGAGCTTTATCGCTTCATGCAGTTCCTCCATAGTTATTTTTGCTTCCAATTCCTGTCTTGCTGCCTCAGCCAGACATGGAAGTGAGATTCTATTTAAGTATCCCCTAACCTGTTCATCAGTGATCAGTAATTCCTCCGTATAGAGCTTCTGGAAGACAGAAACAAATGCCTGTTCTATCGCTAATTTATCAGTGGTACAGCCTACCCTATCTTCAACTTGGAGAGCTGTAATCCTATTCCTGGATTGGTCTACTCTAGTTTTCCACGCTAGTAACTTGCCACACCCTTCCCCGTACTCATAATGTGTCAATCTGCTAGTTTCCCATCTACTCCTGATCTTTGCATCTAAAAATTTCTCTAAGTCTGCCTTCGCTTTCTTTCCATGTCCATCCAGTGTGTTCCCTAGTGAGCCATTCAAAAACTTATCACACTGAGACTGTAGTTCCAAAATTACTTGCTCAAGGTCTAGAATCCACCTCTTCTCTTCTCTGTGCTTATATGCGGAGATACTAACTAACCGTCCTCTAATAAATGCCTTATAAGTGTCCCATACTACCTGCAAAGAGGCAGACCCGTAATTTATAGTGAAAAATTCTTTAGGGTCTTGTTTTAACCCTATGATAATTCTATCATTGGTGAGCAAAACCCAATTTAAGGTTCACCTAGGGGAACTACTCCATATATCATAGCTAACATGCACTTTAACCGCCAAATGGTCTGATAAGTGTCCTGGTGCATGGGCAGCATATTTTACCCTCCCACAAAAACTGTTTTGAATCAAGACAAAGTCAATCCTCAAACTATGTCCATATTTTCTGTTATGAAAAGTAATTCTAGGGCCCCCACTAGCTTGCTTTCACCAAATGTCCACCAGACCCAAATCTTCCATAGCCTGCTTGACCCATTGCCTAGTTCTTGGGGAATTAACTGTGCCTCTAGGGGTGAATTTATCCAGGACTGGGTCCAACAGAATATTAAAGTCACCACCTAGGATCACTGGAAATTTAGAAAGCAATAATTGATTATAAAAGGACTGAAAAGGTACTTGGTCGTCCAAATTGGGGCCATAATAACCTGCAATCGTCAACCAAGTTCCACCAACTTTAATCTCTATTACCAACCATCGCCCCTTAGGATCCATAACTATTGTGTCCAGAATTGTCTTAATGGATTTTTTAATTAAGATAGCTACACCTCTTATCACTTCCATCTGTTCTGTATCCACGCAATGATCTATCCATCTGAACTCTTTGAGTATTTGTTTCCATTCACCATGCAATAAATGAGTCTCTTGAAAAATAATCACTTCCTCATTTATCCTCCCCAGTAACTCAAACATTCTCCGTCTTCGTCCTCCTACTCTAAGGGTGTTAACATTCCATGACAAGACCCTTAGAAGGCCTACCCCAGTGCTGAACATTAAGTAAAGGTGAAAATTTACACTGATAAGAAACTGGCCAGACAGTAACCTGCGCTGATATCTTAAATTCCCTGAGGACCATTTTATGTTTTAATTTTTTTCCCCATATAACCCCACACTCAGTGTTACACCACTTACTCTACAATTTACTTATGGCTCCCCCCACCCCTCCTTCCTCCTCCCTGAGAAACCCTCCCTATTGTAATTGGAGTTAAGAACTCCATTTTCGGGCTGCCAGGAACCTTGGCACTACATTATAAAAAAAATTCACTCTACTGCCTTCATCTGCTCTAAAAGGGAATGCACTTCATCAGGTTCTCTTATCATGTACATCTTATTGTTCCACATAATTCTAAGCGCCGCTGGAAATCGCATCGGAACAGTTGCCCCTGCTGCTCTAAGAGCTTGCATATATTACCCCAATTTCTATTGTCTATCCTGCATTGCCCTGGACATGTCTGACCTGATACGAAAAAACAATCATCTTTGGTAAAATTGTTGATTTTCAAAGCCTCTGTCAAGATTTTTTCTTTTATGGAATAAGATCTGAAGTTAACCAAAATGTTCCTAGGGTTTTTTCTGGCTGGATTCTTCTTGTAAGTGTCTCGATGTACTCGCTGAATATCGTCCTCCAGGCTCATATGTTGTAGGTTGGGAAAGAAGTCTCTAACTAATGATATCACCAAGGCCTTAATATCCTTCCCTTCAACCTCCTCAGGAACATTCAGTATTCTAATATTGGTCCATCTCATGTTATTTTCTAAACTCTCCAGCATTACTTGTAAACATTTCTCTCCTGACTTTAGTTGCTGAATATCTTGTCTTTTGGAGAGTGCCAATTTATCCAATTTTCTGACTGCATTTTCTAGAAGCATCATATTTTCTGTTAATGTATTTATTTTAGTTTCCTATAACCTCGCATGATGCTCTAATTCTTGCTTGATTCTGCTTGGAAATCAAAAACTTTCCTCTGATCTCTTCAGTGAGTGAGGTAAGTAACTAGGACATGTTTCGAACATCACTGCCTATATATTGCGTGCTAATGGGCAAAGCTATGGGACTCGAGCACAAGCCAGAGATAGGGGTCTGAACAGCACTCACCTGCGCCTCAGAAGAGGGCAGAGTGCTTGTACAATGAGTTTTTGGTAAATCAGGTCCTTCTTCCGCACTTAACCCTGCATGATCTCCAATAGTCCCCTCCTTGGCCCCTAGAGAGCAATCGGTGTTATCTTGCATGACACCCAAACCTCTTTTTAAAAGCAAAAATAAAGGAGATGTTATGGGAGGAGTCCTTGCAGCAATATCCCCTTCCACGTGTTCCTTACTGCCCCTATGGATTAACTGCTTCAAGGTAGGACCTGCATCCTTCTGACTAGTCAGGGTTTTACAGTACTTCTGTGTCTCCTTATAGCCCTCCCAGGGATTATTAAAGCCTTGTTGCTGCGACCCTCCTTACCTTTGCACCGTTTCTGAGGGCAATGCGCTATGTTCTGGAGGGCCCCCTCGAGTGCTTTTCTTCCTCACAACCGGCTTGACTCTTTGCTCCGACTCCATCTGCAGCTGAAGATCTCGGCTTCCTGAAGGTAACTGGGGGAAGGAAGCCGACAGCGCTGCCTCCTTTCCCCCGAAGGTGAAACACAGCTGAGAGACATCACTCCGGGTCACGCTCCGGGCTGCCTCTAACCACAGTCCGGAGCCACGTAAACCTGTCTTGCACCCCAAGGGACCTTAGGTCGACCCCCGCAGCAGCCCCCGTACGTGCAAAGTAGGTAAGCAAAAAGGCGTGTCCGCAAGCGGTGTGCAGAGGCAGACTGCACATCCCTGTCGAGACGTCCCTGGCAGCCAGGGGGCCATCCCGCTCACTCAGCCGCCTTCTCGTCGAGAGCAATGGAGAAAAATGGTTTAGGAGATACTTTTATTAAAGCAATTGAGGCTCTGTATAAGGACCTGGTAGCTAGGATACTGGTAAACGGTAACTTAACGACACAGGTTAAAACTGACAGAGGTACCAGACAAGGTTGCCCGCTTTCCCCTCTTTTATTCAATTTATATATAGAACCATTGGCAATTAAGATCAGGTTTCACTCAAATATAATACGGTTCTGCTTTAGAGGGTGGGAGAAAAAAGTGGTATTGTATGCTGATGACCTCATGATATATACCAGTGATGTGACAAGTTCCCTCCCACATATCTGGAATGTTTTGGAAAAATTTGGCGGAGTGTCTGGGTACCTGGTTGATCAAAAGAAGACAGAGATAATGAGCTGGAATATTCTTTAGGACTCTCCCTTGGTTAAAAAAGAGATTAGATATCTGGGGTTTCAGGGCACAGTAGACTTTGAGGAGACGGCTTGGGTAAATTTTAACAAAGTATGGTTATCGACAAAGAAGTTATTAAGAACCTGGGCTGCTCTCCGTTTGTCTCTGATAGGCAGATCTAACATATTGAAAATGCGTATTCTCCCGAAATTCACCTTTTTATTTTATACTATCACATTAGAATTTAAAGCAATATGATGTAGAAGGTTGCAGGGGGATTTCACTTCCTTTGTTTGGGCATCAAAGGGAGTTCGAATTGCTTGGAGGAAGTTGTTGAGGAAGAAAAATCAGGGGGGAATAGCCTCATTGGACCTGTACAAATATTATATGGCATTTCAGCTAAAAGATATAAGAAGATTATTGAATGACCAACTTAGTTATGCCCCGTTCCATAAAGTTATGATTGATGGTACTCTAGAGGCCGGTGATTACGTTTTATACAAGTTTGGCCCCCCAAAGTATTTTAAGAAAATAAGGTTAAAGTGCCTTAGTGCAGCATGTAAGATATGGTTCTTGACACAACAAGAGTTAGGTATTCCATATTACAGTGCCCTTGCACAGAAATGGGATTCCCCGGGCACCTCCGAATGCCTTCAGGACAAATCTTCTCTTCCCCTACGAGGAAAGGGGGTGGTTAAATGGGGGCAAATTTGAGCAGAACATGAGTTGATATCGTGGGGTATGTTCACGGAATTAACAGGAAATATGTTTTTTTAGTTTAAATATTTTCAACTGTTGAGTTCGGCAAGTTCCCTCCCCAGAGTAGAGCAAAAAGATAATACTTGGGAAGAGAAACTATGCGGCAATCAGGTTCATCATAAGGAAGTGACACTCTGGTACTGGATGTTATTGGAGGCGAGTGAAGACTTTTGTGTATTGCCAGCTAAGAAATGGAGTAAAGAGATAACTTCGCTGGACATCGGCAATCTCTAGCAAGTATCTTTTGCTACACTTTGGGCTACAGTTAAATCTGCTGCACTAAAAAGGAACAAGCTATTTACTTTGCACAGGGTATATTGGTCACCAGAGAAGATGAATGCCCTGGGGAAGGGAAAGGAGTGTTGCCCATGATGTAATGAAGAAAGGGCTGATGACATCCACTTGTTTTGGAGTTGTCAGAAGCTTGACTCTTTTTGGTTGGATCTAGGGGAGTTGCTCAGAGATGTGGTGAGTCTGGAAGTTAAGGTAACTCTTTCGTTAGTAATATTTGGAATTAATTTGGAAGACGACTGGTTGGTAAACTTGGCTAAAAAGCAGAGATATATGTTATTTGTGCCAATTCTCTTGGCACAGTGAGAGATATGCTTAAAATGGACTCTCTCCCAGGCTCCAGAGGTGTGTGACTGGATCATATTGGTTAATAAACTGTGTGATTTGGAGAAAAGTGCTCTTCAGAACAGGAAAAATCAATTCTGGGCACTATGGCAGGGTTGGAAAGTGTGAATTTGGACTGAGGTGGGTCGGTCAATAATAACAGAGAGTCCAATGATTATGGGTTTTGTCAAGGTCCCCTGGTCATAATGGCTCGGTGGACAAGGATAGAGCCTGTCTCTTTGGAGTAGTGTCTCCTGGTACAGCGAGCTCTAATCGACTGGCTGATGGATGGTTGTATGGTGGCTCGAGGAGATGTCTCCTTTTTAATGATGGTCTCACTTCTCGGTGCTTTAATCTGGCTGTTCGGTAGCCTTGTTGGATTTGTTATGGGACTAAAATAAAAAAGAAATATGAACAATATGTTGGATGTTGTGCATTGAATGTGTGCTTTTGGTTTGCAAATCTGCAACAGAGTCGCAACTTCAACATTTTTAGATAAAAAATCTGATTTTGTTTTAAATTTAAATAGAGTTTGGGATTTAGGGTAGCTATAAGAAGAGCATTTGTGTTTATTGTGGGTATATGGTTAGTATACATAAGAGCAGATGCAGAGTTTCAAGTTGCTCAGAAACACCCTGTTGCCTTCATCTGTGAAGTGAACACCATCTCTTCTATATAACCCATCTTTCTCAAAGTGCAGGTTATTATTGCAGATAGAACCCATGTTATGGTCTCTAAGGAATGCTGAAACAGTGTTATTAACATGTCTCCTGGCTTTGTCTGTCTGTGGACAGAATTCAGTTGACCACTTCCATTTCTGTCTCTGGCATATGTTAGAGAACACTAAGGCAGTGTGAGGTAAAAGTTTCATTAATTGAACAAAGGTATCCTTCATTAGGATTTCCAGTCCTACCCCAGTCAGTGTGCTGAGGTCATTACCACCACAGTGTACAATCATGAGGTGAGGTGGTTGGCAATCTCTACTGCTTTTAACCAGTGGAAGCAATTGCTGTCAATTTAACCCTCTCTGGCCAATCCAATGAATATCCCCTCTAGGCAGACCCAGTACCCTATCAATGCCACTCTTTCTTGTATACTCACTAGCCTAAAACATAGCTATGACCTACAATCCGCACTCTAACCATTTTGAACGGAAGGAGCAGTAGCACACAGGAGAAGGCTGCAGCTGAATGAGTCAGTTTCCAAAATAAGAGGTAGTTAAAATGGAGAGAGCACCTGCTTTAAAAAACAAAACACACATTTGATTGAATGTTGTAAATACATTAGTAGATAAAAATAGGTTGTGAATAAAAATATTGAGTCAGTAGATCTGTGATTGGCTCTGATTATTTCACAAAAAAGTAATGCTATTTTGGATATGCTTACAATCTGTAACAGTCAACCACACCTGCTACAGAACAATTTAAAGCTAATATGCTATTGATAAACAGACGGTGATGTGAATGTTTGAACTACTGGTACAGTAAAGTGTTCCAAAGGAGGTTGCTTTGAGGTAAAAGACTGAGAAGGCCAGTTATTAAAGCAGACTTACAATTTCCAAGTAAGAGAGGCTTTGGTATGGTACTGTTTTGTAAAAAATATTTTTCCAAATCACAATTACTATTGCATTATAAATGTACCTGAAAAATGAGCTAAACACAATGGTAAATATATTTTCAACCCCCCATCTGGAATCACAATCCATTGTGAAGTTACACAGGGGACCACACTGAGCGCTGCAACAGAGTCGCAACTCCAGCCGCACACAGTAGCAAAGTATGCTTCTTTATAAAACTACAAGTAAGGGTTAACAGTCACTGACAGCATCTCTGAGACCAAAGTTGAATAGGTTGCCATTAATGTTTTGTTTGTGTGAGAGTAGTGTACCATTCTTATGCTGAGGATCAATGGTTATGAAAAGAAAAGATTTAAAATGATATTGTGACAGGTATGTGAATTAGAGTGTATGTTTACAACAGATGTGTATACACATAGTTGTGTCTGCAAATAAGTGGGTTAAAAGTGTATATGACATAGAGCAAAGAATAGTGTCTCAGATAAACCTAGAGAAGTATTGATACTGCCATTCATATTTGTAGTGAGATATTTTTGTATTTGACAAAATGATTAACACTAGTAGATTTTCAACCATACCTTTCGCGTGCTACAGCAGACTTTATATGCTGAGTTTCAGTTCCAAGTTGAGTTGCAATTTATAAACACTTTACAAAGTTGAGAGTACCTTTTTGATAATTATAAATTACATCTAAATTAGGGCATATGTAGATTATAGGGAGGGTGGTATGTGCTGAAATGGACGTTTATCACTTCAGCACTTTCAGTTCCGTATGATACATAATAGGTCCATTGTCTCACCTATACTGTGTGTCACAAACCTGTTCTCCAAAGCACTCCCACCCCGTCAAATAGATATTTATCAAATTAAATATTGGTGAACATACTCACAGAGCATCCCCAGGCACATACTCATGCATACAGTAAGACAGTCAGGCACACATTCATGCATACACCAACACACCCAGACTTCTACTCATTCATACACTAACACGCCCAGGCACACACACACCCTTACAATGAGACACCCAGGCACACACTGATGCATATAGCTACACACCTAGACACACAATGACACATACAATGACACACACAGGCACACACCCATGCATAGACTGACACAAGAAGGCACACACTGATGCATACACTGACACACCAAGACACACAAAAATGCATACAGTGACATAACCAGGCACACACACATAAATACACTGCCACACTTAGGTACACACTCATACATACAATCGTATACCCAAGCACACAGTAATACATACACTGAAACACCCAGGCACACACTGATGCATATACTGACAGACCCAGGCACATACTGATACATACACTGAGACACCCAGACATACAATCATGCATACACAAACCTAGGATCACAGCAACACATACACTCACACCCTCAGCCACACTCTGATACATATCCTGACACACCCTGTCATAGCCAGGCACACACTGATGCATATCCTGACACACCCAGGCACACACTGGTGTGTACACTGAGACACCCAGTAACACACTGATGCTTACACTGACACACCCAGGCAGAGACTCATGTATACACTGACAAACCCAGTCACAAATTGATCCATACAATAACACACCCAGGCACACACTTATGAATACACTGACACATCCAGGAATAGCCAGACCCATATGCTGACACACCCAGATCCCCCTTATATATACACTATAGTACCCAGAGACACACTGATGCATGTGATAAGATACCCAGATTGACACTGATCCATACAGTGACACTGCCAAGTGCACACTGACTTATACAGTGGAACACTCTGTCACACACTGACCCATACTGTACAACACAGAGGTCCACACTGATATATACAGTAATACACACCAGTAGACACTGATGGATAAACTGACACACCCAGGACAGATTTTTGTATGCACTAGCACACATAATGGCACACTTGTACATACACTGATACACACAGTCACATACTAACACACACACACTAACACAGCCAGGCACATACGTATGCAGACTCTTATACACCTAGGCATAGATGGACACATGCTGACCCACCCAGATTCACACATATGCATACACTAACGTACCTAGAGATACACTGATGTATCTGATAAAATACCCAAGCATACACTGATATATACAATAAGACACCCAAGTACACACTGATGCCTACAGTGAAACATTGAATCAGACACTGATGCCTATAATAACAGAGAGAGGCATACCCTTCTTTAAACATGAAAACTAACAGACGTAGAGTGCAGAGAATATAGTGATGTGAGTGTTTGTATTAGATTTAAATGCTTAGAATATATAATTGAACAGCATATAATGAAAATTTAAACATGTTGCTATTTTTTTTAATTCAGAGATCGCATTAACAGAGACATCTAAAATGCCCAAAAAAAAACAAAAACAAAAGAAACTGAGGAATGTATACTATCTACTTGCAACAGAGAAACAAAAAGGACAACATGTGTACAATGTGCCTAAAGAGAAAAGAGCTTCTTGTAAGAAAACCAAAACATGAAATAAAAGTTGTTTGTGGGAAACTCAAAAGTTAGCAAAATCAAGAAAATAAAATGGAGACCTTAAAATCCGTCAAAAAGGTGAAAAAACATATCAGATTGTAACCAACAAATCAATGAAGAAAGCGGATAGCTTAACTAGAAGACAGCAACAGTTCAAAGAAATTAGATGTAGAATGTTTTGTGCCAGGGTAATTCAGAATCTTATTAAAACTATGAAGCAGTTCAAAAGGAGAAGAGAACTAGTGAAACAAAAAGAACATGTTGAGCCCGTAGTTGATAAGGTATTTGCCTTAAAGAGGAGACTTGTCATTTTGATTCTCACTAGAATGAGAACACTGGATAAAACAGTGTTGGGTATGAAGAGATGCAGCCTAAGGAAAAGACTTTTTAATAAAAGTAATTTTTGTAAAATCTGAATGGATGCCTACCTCCAGTACAGAACCCTTTTCTAATGAAGAACGTTATTTGCAAGAGAACATATTAGTGCATGCAGTTGATTAAATTGGTCAGTGTTATGAGATGAAGGATGGGAGTCTCGTTGGAAAAGAAGGGATTGTTCCTTGAAACATGGATGAGGTCATAGCGGAAGAGGTTCAGAGAAGGAGTAGACAGGGCCCTGGTTACAAATGGAACTGTAGCTATATTTGCAGTATTTAGCAGCAATCAATTGATTTATTAGGAGCTTTTTTACAAGAGTTTCCATGCAGGAGCCTGAAGCAACATTTTTTAATTTTGCAAGGATTGGATCCATGCAAAGTAAGAAATTAAAGTAGTTTACAAGGACATTCGTTAGCATGTCTATCAAACAAAAGGTGCCAAAGCACCTCTCATCACTTTAGAATGTTGGCAGTTCATCACTCAAATATACAAAAGTTAATTAGGAAACTTTACTATGTGAAGACTCCAACTTTATGTTTAGGAGAAATGAATAGAGTACTTTTGCATGGTACAGTAGAGAGGTAGAAAAAGTTTGTGAGGATGTGCATTTTTCTTTCTTTGGTTCTGAAGAGGAGTCTAGGGAGGATTAGGAATTTGTAGATACAGGTGTTGAGGAATAGAGCACAGGTATTAGTACCAAGAATTCTAAACAAGATATTATAAATGTTAACCCAGCTTGTTCTGAAAATCCAAACTATGTTTGTATTTGTTGATGACACACTCAATACAAAAGTCAACACAAAATGTATATCTATTTTCCAAAACTGAAAGAGAAAACAGAGAAAAGTGGCAAGATTTTGCTGATTATTTACTTGTAGATGAGCTGTTTGACTTGTCCATGCAGAAAGTTATAGGTAAGTAGTACTATGATAAGTTAAAACACCAGCTAGAGCAGTACTTAATAGGTTGGAACTAATGACTATTCCAGAAGAACTACGAGACGTAAATGTATATGAATCAATCCTTATACAATCTGTGCATCCATGTCAAGCAATTATATGATTGGGACCAAAACAGGTAAATTACATTCAACAGAGCTACAGAAAGACCTTAAAGGAAGAGTAGTGTATTTGCCATTAGACTTTAAAAAGAATATTGAAACTGTAGGGGTAGAGAAAGAGACTGATGAGCCACTTATTATTCTAGTAAATGGTGTGCCGACTAAGAATAAAACAATCTGGCAAGAGTTAGTTGTTGTTAATAAAGTTAAATAAGCAACATTATACCTGGTACAAAATAATGTTTATTATTTAAAAATGTCGATGTTGAACATGACGTAGCAAATGTTGAAGATGACAGTTTGCCAAGGGGACAACCAGAAAACGTGAATCCATCCCGATCAAGACAAATTTATGAGCCTCCATCTGTTACATACTAAATAGCTATTGAGCTGTTTCAAATTAAACACGCAAAGGGAGCTCCCATGAATGTGTGGGAAAAAGGTTTAGAGGCTTGCTGTTTTCCCCAGATGTTAATGGAGATGGTGGCCGCTATGATGACCCATAGAAATACCAGCAGCTGAAACCTGATCAATGCGATTATACTCAGAGGACCCAAGATTCAGACAGTGTATCCAATGCATATTTCACCTTCTATTTGAGAGTGACTTACATGGACTTTTGTATGTAGTAAGTCACATTCTAAAAACAGGAGTTAATCTTCAAAATATCTCTGTGAGAGATTTTGTTGACAAAGTTCATGAAAAGGATGAAAACTTGGAATACAACTTGATTAATTTAATGGTGTGCCAACGTGGCACCAATGCATATTGGTACTGTCGTCATGGAGAACTGAAATGTATGCTGAGAAACCTTGCACCAACCTGGTTTCTGACACTCAATTGCGCTGAGTATGGATGGGATGTTCTGATTCAATTCTTGGGCGAGACGAACTGAAACCTAAAAGACATCAATGTAAAGAAAGCTGGAGAACTTTGCTCATGAGATCCTGCTAATGTTTTTAGATATTTCATCCACAGGTTCCAAGCAATGTTGGCTTTTATTTGCAACAAAAGCAATCCTGCTCTTGGAGAAGTAGCTGATTTATTTTTTGCAACCAGGAAAGAGGTGCTCCTCATACTCACATTCTGCTATGGATAAAAGACACACCCATATTTAGAGCAGATACTGATGAGTTTTTACTGTCTTTCATTGAACAGTATGTGACATGTATCATACGAAAACACAGTGGTGAAAGAGGCCTCCGAAAACAAGTTTTGCATTTCCAAATACATAAATGGGTGAAGTACTGCTGTTGTAAATACAGATCCAAATGACTTTTTTACACAAGATGTAGATTTGGATTGCCATGCCCTGTCATTTTAAAAGGAGGAGTGAACAGCTTTTGGTCTCCATTCAGAGATACACTGACACAGAAATCACCAAACAACACATATAACTTAAGAAGAACAGAGGCTTCCAAGTAGGTTATTGACTATAATCCTGTGATTTTAAAAATGTGGAATGCTAATATGGACATGCAGACAACTCCATTGCTGTGGCTCGGTATGTCAAGTCATACAACATAAAATCTGAAAAGACAGAGTTGAAGAGATGTGGGAGGAGATTTCTGCAGAGAAGACACTTAGCAAGAAATGTTATTCCTTCAGCTTGAAAATGCTTTCCCATAGGGAAGTGGGATCCTATGAAGACTGTGACAGGTTGAGTTCAGCAAGTTTGTTCTCAAAATAAAAAGGAATTGTTTGGGTATGTCTTAAACAGAGTGTTAAATTATTTCCCAGACATTGTGAAATCAAATATGTTGAATACATACTATCCAAGAAGAAGTCCACATCTAAAAGACAAGTGTCTTTATGAAATCTTGAAAACTACAGATATAGAAGCATTGTAAGTGAAAACATAGAAGGGAAATATACAGTATATGGAGGTGATGGTTGTTTAGTCAGACGTGCAAAAGAAATTCTAATTAACCACTGAAAACTTAGTTGCCAAACTCCTGACAAAAGAGAGTTTTTCTATTTAGCTGTTCTTCAACTGTTCAAGAATTGGGGCAGTTAATTGGAATTACTTAGAGACTATGACTGCTATAAAGATTCTTTTAATGCTGTCAAAGATACTATTCAATGTTCCATTTTCACAAACTATTTACAAATGTTAATTGAGATACAATAAGAAAAACAATTGCTGCTGAGGTAGCTATGGATAGTTCTCAAAGCACCCAACGTTTAACACCAGTAGGTCAGGATCTTCTTGGACAACCTATTATTAAAAACAAAACAGCAGTAGCTATGAATGAAGTGGAAACTGAATGGAACAAGGAATCTGTAGATCTAGAACAGTTAATTGCACAAATCAACAGTGAACTGAAGGTCATTTATATTGAAGTGAAAGACAAAATAGAACATGGACTTCTTCATGAGAAGAAAGAATACAATTGCTCATCATCCAAGCCAATACTTTTATATATCAGTAACCAAGCTGGTACTGGGAAAAGCTTTTTAATTAAAGTTCTCTCCACTTACCTACACAAGACTACAGAATCAAATTTAGTGTGTGTAGTAACAGCACCTACTGGATTAGCTGCACACAATATCAAAGGAATAACTTTACAAAGATTACTTATGCTACTCATAGAACATGACATAGAACATGACAATAAACTAGAATACCAGAATTTATCTGATGAAGCTGGTCATGAAGCGGCAAGTGTTTTGAAAAAATAAAGCTTTTAATTATTGATGAAGTAAGCATGGTTTCAAATCTAAAGCTTGCCTTTTTCACCTGAGAATGGAACAGATTTTAAAAACTGAATACGATGTCTTGTTTAGAGGAAAACATTTAATTGTTTTTTTGTGACCTACTACAACTTACCCCTGTAAAAGAACAGCCTGTTTTCAAAACTCTTTTACATGAAGAAACTCAGAACTCATTGGGAAGTATTGGCAACGTAAACATTTGGCAATATTTCAAATACAAGGAACCTGTGAAAAATATATGTCAAGCCTCTGATATGGAATACAGAAATATTCTAAAGAAAATTAGAGTAGGAGTTCTGACAGAGGAGGAAAACATATGTTGGAAAGTCGACTTATTAAGAAACTGTTTTATGTGAGAACATGACAGCAGAGCTAATGTATAATTTTTGTAAAGAAGCCAAATCAATAGTTTCTTTAATGCCTATACTTCAAGAGTTTGCTGAATTTAATGAACAGTTGCTAAAACTAGAGAATAAAGACATTTTGAAGATAACTGCGATCAACAAAATGGAACACCAAGGAGTAACTCTGCTATTCATTGGGAAATTACTAGAAAAATTAACTCTTTGGAGAAATCTGTATCTAGGACTACTGGACTAGGGAAGTGCTTGCATGTCTACAAAAATTGTAGAGTAATTTTAAGACGTAATTGAAGTGTTGAAGAAGGATTAGTAAACGGTGTGATGGGTAAAGTTATTGATTCAATTCCCTAACTGCGATGAGGTTGAATTCTTAGCTATAAAGTTCAATCAGGTTTATGACGTTAACCAAATTGAACGATGTGGTGTACGCTTTTTGATTGTAAGAGATGTATATGTCTGTGTTTCGTATGCTGTAACTATCCACAAGTCTCAAAGTTTAAGTGTTGATGCTGCATTTATTAATATTGAAATTACGGTATTTAAAGAAGGCATGTCATATGTAACATTGTCATGAGTGCGAACTTTGGTTTGTTTCTGGTTGACTCTAAAGAGAAGAAGCTTAGTGCAGATAGAAATTGTGTGAGAGAGTAAAACAGATTAAGAAGTAAATATGCTCCTCATTTACGGCAGTATCGGAAATTATGTCCTAAGCACAAACTGACAAAAGAATCAATGAATATTACAGCAAAGACAGAAAGCAAGGCTGAACAAAAAGGAGTAAAGAAAAGAAAATTGGAAATTGATGGAGAGATTAAAGGTTACCAGTTGGGTTACGCTAATGGTGTTAACTGCTATGCTAATGTTGCTCTCAATGTTCTCCTCCATTTACAACATGTTGTAAATGCAATTCAAGAAAAAAACACGGAACACATTGTGCACAGCACTGTTTCATTGCCTTCAACTCATATCTTGTGATAGAAGTGTTGTACATTCTGCTTCACGCATTCAAGAACTAATATAAAAATATAATGGATCTGTATTATTTACTCTAAATGCTCAACAAGATGAGCAGAAATATATTATGGTGATCCATGTAGTTTTAGAGTAAATATTGATGACATATTTGGACTGAGTCATGGAACCATGACTGTGAAGATTGATCTTTCTCATATAATACTGAAATCCAATCTGGGCAATATCTCTACTTAATTCTGCCAGATTCCAAAAGTGTGTCTTTTGATAAACTAATAAAAAAGAGTGACTAAAACATGACCAGGTCCAAGTTGTAAATCAAATGTGTTTGTCTACATTGCTTATACAGAGAAGTGGTGAATATATTATAGCAATGTTTTAGGGATGCAGAGCAGATGGATAAAAATTAGACACCAAGATTACAAACTTTAGAGTTGGACAAATATCACTTTCTGGGAGAGCACACTGTACTTTGACTATCGTCTTCCATACAGGCCTTAATACTATATCTGGACATTATACTTTATACTTAAAGCCTCAAACTGGATGGAGGAGTGCAGTCTGCAATTCAAACAAAAACTCCCTTTCAGACTTCCTAATTCTAAACTATTATTTCTTCAGCCAAACACCTAAGAAGGATTCTGGAAAACATATGAGATACAGTCTTCTGTCTATGTGGATCATTGCTGCCTAATATATAATTCAACCTGTCAGGGGTCATGTCTTGAAAAAATGTCAAAAAATGAAGTGTGGATGAAATGTGTAAAAGGGATTTCTGGTAAAAAGCAAATATATGGTTTTCTCACCACATGGATCATCACTGTTTAAGACATCATTTAGCCTATCAGGGGTGATGTCAGCAAAAGGATATCCAAAAATGAAGTGTGGATGAAATATCCTCATTGGATTTCCTGGAAGAAAATGACTATATGGTTTTATCCCTATGTGGATCATCACTGTTTAAGATTTAAGACATCATTTGGCCTTTCAGGGGCGGAGTCTACAAAACGATGAGTAAAATTCAAGTGTGGATTATATTTGTTCGGAGTTTTGTACCACGTATAATAATAACCACAATGTTTTAAAATGCGGTCTTTTGGTTAATGTAGTAAGTGTGGCATAATTAAATAATTTACGAATTGTAGTGAGCGGAATTCACAGTATCACTTATTTGTAGTGAAATACTGTGGAGTTATTGTTTTTTCTATAATCTACATGATTGTTTTTCCCCACTGTTCAATTATGTTTATACAGTACTCTGTTTATATGTACTAGTTTAAAGGCTGAGAACAGGAAAGAGGGAAAATAACATGTTTTACTAAAATGTCATATACTGCTACAGCATAAGTAAGGTATACTGGTTTGTTTCAAATCTCTTCTAAGCATAGTACTAGCTTATATTTATGGGTTTTTTTCAACAGTGTTTGGAGACATATGTCATCAAATCTGTGAAGAAAGTAGTAGTGGCAGAGAAATAATTATTTTGGATACTTATGGAGACAGTCTTCATCCTTAGACAATATTTCACATTTGTTTCCAATAGTTTATTTTTTTGTCATTGACCTATACAGTACCTGACACACATACTCAGTCACTCTCCCATGTAACCACTCACACAACTGTACATACACCACTTATGCATTCACTCACACACTCATTCACTAACTCATTCACACAGATATGCTCTCACTCACCAACACAACACGCATACAGTCATTAAGTCATCACTAGTACATCCACTCATTCACTCATGCATACACCACTCATGCACTCACTCATACAAAGCCCCACTCATACACCCACTAACTTCCCATACAACTCACACACCCTCACACTCACTCATACAATCACTCATACACACACTCACTCACCCATACAGCCACTCATACACTCTTTCATTCACCCATACAGTCACTCATGCACCCAGTTACTCACCCATACAGCTACCCAGGCACTCTATACACTCATCCATACAGCTAGTTATGCACCCAGTAACTCACCCATACATCCTTTCATGCCCTAACTAACCCATACAAGCACAAATGCACTCATTCAACACCCATACAGTACTCATGCAGTACCTTACTCACCCATACACCACTAATGCACTTACTCACTCACTCACCCATACACCCTCTCATGCACTCATCAGCCATATAATCATTCATACACCCACTCACTCATCTATACAACCATGCATGCACCCAGTCACACACCCATACAGCTACTCACATACCCTATCATTTACCCATACAGCCACTCATGCCCCACTCAGTACCCATACAGCTACTCACACACCCTATCACTCACCCATACAGCTAGTCATCCACCCACTCACCCATAGAGTCACTGAAGCAGTCACTCACCTTTACACCCACCCATGCACCCAGGGACTCACCCATACTGCCACTCATGCACCATGTCACTTACCCATAGACCCACTCATGCACCCTCTCTCTCACCCATACACCCACTCACTCACCCGTACAACCATTCTCACAAACACTAACCCATACAGCCACCCATTCACCCACTCAGTTACTCATACAGCCACTTAGGCATCCCATCACTCCCCCATACAGCCCCCTCATGAATCTAGTCACTCACCCATACAGCCCATACAACCCCATGCACTTACTGACCCATACACACACTCATGCACTGACTCAATCACCCATACACCACTCACATACGCTTTCACTCAGCTAGACATGCACTCATGCACCAATCACTCAGTTATACATCCACTCATGCACCCCATCACTCACACAATACACCTACTCATGCACCCTATCACTCACTGTTATGGCCATCCAAGCCCTTCTCAATCACCCATACAGCTACCCACATACCCTATCACTCACCCTTAACAGCTAGTCATGCACCCAGTCACTCACCCATACAGTCTCTCATGCTCTCACTCACCCATAAAAGCACTCATGCACTCAATCACCCATACAGTACTCATGCAGTAACTCACTCACCCATACACCACTCACATACTCACACACACACCCATACACCCACTCATGAACTCATCAGCCATATAACCACTCATTCACCCTCTCACTCACCTATTCAACCATGCATGAACCCAGTCACACACCTACTCACATATCCTATCACTCACCCATACAGCCACTCATGATCCACCCAATCACCCATACAGCTACTCATACACCCTCTCACTTACCAGAACCAGCCATGAACCCACTCACTCACCCATACAACAACTCAAGCACACAGTCACTCACCCATACAGCCATTGACACACTCACTCATTCACCCATAGAACAACTCATGCACCCACTCAGTCACTCATACAGCCACGTCCCACCCCATCACTCCACATACAAGCAGTCATGAATCCAGTCACTCATTCATACAGCGAATCATGCACTTACTGACCCATAAACACACTCATGTACCGACTCTCTTACCCATACGAACCACTAACATACCCTGTTACTCAGGTAGACTTGCACCCAATCACTCAGTTGTACATCCATTCATGCACCTGATCACTCACTCATGCACTCACTGACTAATCCATACAGCAACTCATGCACCCTATCACTCACTGATATGGCCACTCATGCCCCACTCAATCACCCATACAGCTACTCACACACCCTGATGCTCGCCCATACAGCTAGTCATGTACCCAGTCACTCACCAATACAGCCACTCATGCTCTCACTCCCCCATAAAAGCACTCAAGCACTCAGTCAATCCCCCATACAGTACTCATGCAGTAATTCACTCACCCATACACCACTTATGCACTCATTGACTCAGCCATATAAACAATCATACACCCTCGCAGCCATCTATACAACCATGCACACACCCAGTCAGACAACCATACAGCTACTAACATTTCACATCACTCACCCATGTAGCCACTCAAGCCCACTCAAGCACCATACAGCTTCTTGCACACCCTATCACTCACCCATACAGCTACTCATGCCCAACTCACCCATACAGCCACTCATGCACTCACTCACTCATACACCCACCCATGCACCCAGTGACTCACCCATACAACCACTCATACACCCTCTCACTTACCCATAGAGCCACTCATGCACCCACTCACTCACCCATACAACTCATGCACACAGTCACTCATCTGTACAACCATTCACACACTCACCCATACAGCCACTCTTTCACCCATTTAGGCACTCAAACATCCACTTAGGCACCCCATCATTACCCCTTGCAAGCAGTCATGAATCCAGTCACTCACCCATACAGCCACTCATTCACTTACTGACCCATACACACACTCATGCACTGACTCACTCACCCATACAATTACTCATGTATCCTGTCACTCACCTGTATACACACTCATTCCTCCAATCACTGTCATACAGCCACTCATGCACCCCATCACTCACTCTTACAAGTACTCACTCTATCACTCACCGATATGACCACTCATGCACCCATTCACTCACTCACCCACACAACATGCACTCACTCACTCATTCATCCATACAGCCACTCAGGTACCCAGTCACTAACCCATACAGCCACTGATGCACTCACTCACCCATACACCCACCCATACATGCTTCCAGTGATTCACCCATACAACCACTCATACACCTTCTCACTTGCCCATAGACCCACTCATGCTCCCACTCACTCACGCATACACCCACTCATGCACCCAGTCACTTACCCATACAACCATTCTCACAAACACTAACCCATACAGCCACCCATTCACCTACTCAGTCACTCATACAGCCACTTAGGCACCCCATCACTCCCCCATACCAGCAGTCATGAATCTAGTCATTCAGCCATAGAGCCCCCATTCACTTACTGACCTATACACACACTCATGCACTGACTCAATCACCCATACACTACTCACATACGCTGTCACTCAGTTAGACATGCACTCATGCACCCAATCACTCAGTCATACATCCACTCATGCACCCCATCACTCGCTCATAAAATACACCTATTTATGCACCCTATCACTCACTGATATGGACATCCAATCCCTTTTGAATCACCCATACAGCTACCAACATACCCTATCACTCACCAAACAGTTAGTCATGCACCCAGTCACTCACCCATAGAGTTTCTCATGCTGTCACTCACCCACACAAGGACTCATGCACTCAATCACCCATACAGTACTCATGCAGTAACTCACTCACCCATACACCACTCATGCACTCACACACACACCCATACACCCACTCATGCACTCATCAGCCATTTAACCACTCATTCACCCTCTCACTCACCTATTCACCCATGCATGTACCCAGTCACACACCTACTCACATATCCTCTCACTCACTCATACAGCCACTCATGCCCCTCCCAATGACCCATCCAGCTACTCACACACTCTATCACTCACCCATACAGCCACGCATGCACCCACTTAGTCACTCATACAGCCACTTAGGCACCCCATCATTCCCCCATACAAGCAGTCATGAATCAAGTCACTCACCCATACAGCCCCTCATTCACTTACTGACCCATACACACACTCATACACCGACTCACTCACCCATACAACCACTCATATATCCTGTCACTCACCTGTACACACACTCATTCACCCAATCACTATCATACAGCCACTCATGCACCCCATCACTCACTCTTACAAGTACTCATGCACTTACTGACTAACCAATACAGCTAACAAGCATGCTATCACTCACCGATATGAACACTCCAGCACCCATTCACTTACCCACACAACATGCACTCACCCATTCACCAACTCACTCACCCATACAGCCACTCATGCACCCAGTCACTAACTCATACAGCCACTGATGCACTCACTCACCCATACACCCACCCATAGATGCATCCAGTGACTCACCTATACAACCACTCATACACCCTCTCACTTACTCATAGAGCCACTCATGCAACCACTAACTCACCCACACACCCACTCATGCACCCAGTTACTCACCCATGCAACCATTCACACACCCACTCACTCCCCCCTAAATCCAGTCATGCACCCACTCACTCATACAGCCACTTACACACCCTGTCACTCCCCCATACAAGCAGTCATGAATCCAGTCACTCACCCATACAGCCACTCCTACACCCAGTCACCCGTGCAGCCACTGACACACTCACTCACCCATACACCCACCCATGCATCAGTGAGTCACCGATACAACCACTTGTACACCTTCTCAGTCACTCAGACAGCCACTCATACACCTACTCACCAATACACCTACACCCAGGCACTCACCTATACAGCTACAGAAGCACCCTTTCACTCACCCATACAGCTAGTCATGCATCCTGTCAGTCTTCCATGCAGTCACTCACACACTCATACATACATCTACTCATGCACTCACTGACTCACCCATATAACCACTCATTCTCCCCCTCACCCTTAAACATTGTATTTTTTTATTTTTTATTTTTTAACAATTTTGAATTGTTTTTTGGTTGGTGTTTTCTGTGTGATTTGAGTAAAAAATAGTACATAGCTTGGAACAGCAAGAACACAAATACACAAAATGTGCTTGAAATCAAAAACTAAATTTAACAAGTATGTGCATTAATAGTTTGCACCAGCGTAGGCACGGCTTTTTCACCTACAGTAAGACCTTTGGTACATTTTGGGCAAAAATGCCAATTTTCCCAAACTCTGGAATGGTAGTTGGAACACCTGTAACTTGTCCTCCTGAAGATGATGTTTCTGGTTCTTGATTTGTTGTATTAGAACTTCCTTGCTGGGTTTTCAGCCTCTCATTTCAGGTCTAGCCAGATGGGTAGGATGGATGGGGTTCAAATGTTTATACATGCTAGATGTACTGCATGAATAATTCCTTTCACTGCCATGTAACAGCACCTTTTTGCAGATTGTGCACGTAACTTTGAGTGCATGGGTCTTTTTTCCCCTTCTGGGATGGACAAAGACCTCTCAAACAATGCTCTTTAGGAGCTGGCTCCTCTTCCTCCAAAACATTCTCTTCTTCTTCCTTCAGGTGTTCTGGTGCAGATGCCATGGTCTCCAGGTGAATAATAAAAGAAACACCAAACCAAAATTCTAAATGTTGATTTTGGAAAGAGAAGTGTGAAAAGTCACAGCCAGTCCCAAACCAAAGAAGAATGGGTGGGACCTTTCTGTTTGGAAGATAGAAAGGTGTTTAACCAATCAAATCCTTTTTTGTGTTGACGCCCCCGCAGCTCCATCATGATTTGATTGTGATGCAGTGAAAAGCATTGAAGTGATATTTAAAACATATTTCCTCTGTAATTATACTACTTTCATTAGTCTAATAGTAAACATATGTGTTTAATTTACACATACATTGAAAGTGTCTATATATGTTTTTACTACTTTTGAAAAAAACAAAGGTTAGAGGGACCTCATAGTTAGGAAATAACATTTTTTTTAAACCTCAGAAATTCACTGCAAAAACCAAAGGTTACAGGGACATTATAGTTAGGGTCATATTTGACACATACAAAACCATAGAAATTCAGTTAAGGTCACCTCAGCTAACTATAATTTGCACCTCCATAATGTACTGCTTATGACATCACATATTACATTACTCATGACATGGTCAGTGACATCACTGATGGCCTCATTCAATGAGTGTCAGTTGTTGTATGGATGTGTGAGTGTGTCTATGGGTGAGTGATTGGAAATGCATTTCCACAAGTAAATTTTCCATAGGGAAAAATTTAATGCAGCTACAGCCAAAATGGCTAAACAGTAATGCGTGGCATTTGCTAGAAAGTTAGATCACGGGTTCAAAAAGTTAGCTTTTCATGATTTGTTATAAATCTGTTTCACAGTTTTTGAGAAATCAAGGTTCAAGAGGTATGTATGTATCACATTATGAAGCTGACAGATCTAAAGATAAGATCTGATTGGCTGCCACCACATCAACAAAGAGGTGGTGGCAGGCATTTAAGGTGGAGACTCAGCCCTCTGCCCTTGCAAATGAATTAAAAAAAACTTTTTGGGAGGGCAGGGTAGAGATATCCTGCTGCTCCCCTTGAGCCCAAAATGTATTTTTTGTTTACCGGTACTGCGGATCCACAGCGGAAAGGACCAGGAACTGCACCCACCCCAAGCCACGCACTGCAATGGGCAATTTACTTTATGTTAAAAAAAATAGAAATTCACTGAAAAAAACTATGGTGAAAGTGACCTTATAGTTATGATTTGCAATAATAATTTACTTTCCCTTAAAAAACCTTTGAAATTTGTTGAAAAAAACAAAAGGACATTATAGTTAAATGAAAATGCCATTTAAAACATACTGGGTTAAACAAACAAAACCAATGAAATTCACCAGTTATTGTTATCTCAGGTAACTCTAGATCATGCCCTAAAGAAACTATAACTTACTCCCTAATAATAATTACCTCTGATATTACATCACTCATGACATGTTCTATGACATCATTGAGAACATCACTGCTACATCTGAACTTACATCATTTATGAAAACAATGTGCATGGCACGTGCATGAATTATATTTATTTTAAGGTATGAGTTACAGTTGCTTGAAATAACTGTAACTGGATAAATTGTGGTTTTGTTCATTTCAAACAGTATGTTTTAAATGGCATTTTCACTTAACTATAAAGTTCCTTTAACCATTTCTTGGTTTGCATATAAATGTAGCCCCATTTGAAGAATCTTCATTAAACTTTCCAAAAAAGTCTCCTTTCTGGAAAGTTTTGGGGTGATCTGTCAAGGGGTGACTGAGAAATGCGCCTTCTCCATTCATTTCTCAGCAGGAAAATTAGACACAGCTACAGTCAAAATGGCTGAACAGATTTACAACAAATTTGACAAAAATCAAGCTCTTGGAACAGAAAGCAAGTTTTTTTTATAATTCGGTGCAAATCCTTTCAGTAGTTTTGAAGAAATTAAGGCTCAAAAACTTTGTATATTTCACACCGCCAAACTGACAGATCTCAAGATGAGATCTGATTGGCTGCCACCACATCAAGAAGGATGTAGTAGAAGCCATTTTAGGACTTGTGAGCTCAATCCCCTATCCTAGATGAAGGTAAAAAAAGATATAAGGAGCAGGATAAAGCTATCTTGCCCGCATGGCCTGGTGATTGGACCATAGGACCCTCCCTAGGGCCAAAACTGGCAATGGTTTTATTGGTGCAGCCCCTACACCGACCCACGCTGAACACAACTGAAGGCTGTGTGCGGCGTGGAGTTGGCTGCCCACTGGGGGTTGGATGAAGGACGTGGCTTCAGGCTTGGCTCTGCAGCCAACCCCACATTGTGCATGGCTAAAGGCAGGCATTAAGTATGGTAATAAAGTATTACTTTAGCCACAAAAAAAACCTAGAAATTCACTGGAAAAAACTAAGGTTAAAGTGACATTATAGGTTGGGTCTGGTAATAATATCTTCCTTTCTCTCATGAAAACATAGTAAAATTGGCCAACACCTGATTGTCACATTTCATTTACTTCTAAGTCCCTAAGAATGTGGTACTGCTGTATTGGGTCAGTAACTTAAAAGTTACTAGTGGGCCTGCACCACTCATTGGGCCTCCCCTAACGTAGCACTTTAAAACATATTTCAGGCCTGCCACTGCAGCCTGTAGTACAGTTTTAAACAGCCATTTCGCCCTGGCAATAAAATAAACCTTTTGCCAGGTCTTATTCATATAAGTAACCCTTAAGGTAGCCCCTAAGAGCTCCTAGGGTAGGGTGCAGTGTATTTAAAAGGTAGGGCATGTGGGTGAAGGTTTTACATCTTCTGGTAGCAAAAAACTCCTAAAGTCATTGGGTTACCTTATTACACTTAATATTTGAAAACTTACATTTGGGAGCAGATAGTAAAATGATGTTTACATTCAAATTAATTCAATTTAAAACCCTCTTTAATGTCAAAGTCAGATTTTAAGTCACAATTCTGAAAATACCACTTTTAAAAAGCCAGCATTTTCTTTACCTAACCATTTGTGCGTTCTTACTGGGCACTGGGTCACATGGCTGTGAATAGTTTGTCAGTTGAGTCGTGTGTGTGGGACACATGGGGACTGTGTGTTGGCAGGGTGGGCCACCCTACCAGGATGGATAGGACTCAATTGTTCCCTGCACCACTTACAATTCAAAGGGCTGCCTCCAGCACATACACAAAGGAACATGACACAGGTCTTTTGTCACCATAAACTACTTGGAGCCTTAGTAGGGGAAGGAACGAACTTTCCAAAACCAGATATAAATGGTGGACCTCTTGAAACCCTCATCAGATCACCTCTGGGTCTGTGTAAGACTTAGAAGAAGAACTGCGCTGCTGCCCAGCTGCTGGAAGGACTGCTGTGCTTCTGGAAGGACTGCCCTATTGTCTGAGGAAGCAAGCCTGGACCTGTTCCTTGAATCTTGGATCAGCAAAATGATTCCAAGGGCCAGGTGGCTGGTCTCCTGTTCTGAGCTACAGGCACACAACACACTCCAAAGGCCTTCTTACAACTGCCAAGCTGACCTGCTGCACTGGACCCGCCTCGACATGCAAATGGACCTGCCTGAGTACTGCTGGCCTTTATTGGAGTGAGTCCCTGACCCCCAAACCAGGCCCTGGACCCTTGGCTGGAGAGAACTCCTCTTGCCTGACTAAAGGTTCCACCAAATTCAGGGCAAAGTGACATGAAGCCCTGCAGTCTTGTCACACAGCTGAAAGCTTTATCAGAACTGATGCTGAGCAACACAAAGCCCCACATAAGCACATTGCACAGCCTCATCAGAACTGCCGCCAGTTGGCGCAAAGCCTCCCAAAGCAACACCATATATTTCTCACACCAAGGACGTAAGGTACAAGACTCAAACTTGTTCCTGTGCCCAGGCTGCACTCCGCTATGGTTATGTGATGTGTTTCTAGAGTGACCAGATACTCACAGTTAGCACTGTCTGCGTCTTGTGCTACTTTCAATTAAACATATCACTTTAAATATCTGCAGTTTTACTGATTGAATTTCTGCAATTCAGGTATCATGCAATTTATTAATATTCACTCTATTTTTCTAAATTGATGTGGGATTATTCTTGTGTTTTACTTTAATATTGTTTGTGTGCTGCATAAATACTTAACACATTGCCTCTAAGTTAAGTCCGACTGCTTTTGTGATTAGCTATCAGAGCGTTAAGCACAGGTTAATTATGTGACTTTTTGTGGTTCACCTTGACAAGGCTTGTGGTTATTGCTTGAGAAGAGGTTCACCCCTCTCAACCAACAATCCAGTTTCTCACAGGCACCATTTCAGCTTACTTTCTTTTATATAACTTGACATATAAAACTAGCAAATTGCACTGGAAGAGACGCCAACAGCATTAGAGAATCTATGAATACACTACTACCAACGTTTGCTGTAGATCTGCAGAAGTGTGGGGTACACACACACACTAGTGGTTAATAAATATGTACTACTCAGTTATGTCTGGTGCAGGCAGGCAAGTGTGATTTTTTGATAGCTGTGCTTTTTGTGAATAATCAAACCTCACTATACAAACTAACCTCTAACTCAAAATTTATTCTACACACTTGCGCCCCACGTCACTGCAGTCCACAGTTGGTTATCTTTTGAAATAGCTCCATATTCCCAAATTTACAAACAGTGTCAGAATTTCGTAAATACAGTTATGTAACTATCGTTTAAGCCTCATTCGGATAGTGTGAGTGTGCCTTTTCAGCAGCACCAGATCATAGGGACTTCCGTAAACTTGAGATTCTGTCATTCCTTCCGATGTAAGCGTGTTAACTTGAACTTTTTCCTCTGTTCCTGCGGGGTTTCTCTATAGACTTGTTAGTGTGTGAATGAAGGTTTCTTGTAACATTTGACACCTGCTAAGTTTGGTCGGGAATACTGTTATATGTATAAATATTCCTCTTAACTTCATAAAGCATTTCCTGCAACTGAACAGTAATTAAGTATTAAGTAGCAGTCCCGCATCGACAAAAACAGTAGCTCCACATTACAGCAAGAACAACTGTTAGCACATGCAAAAATGCTTAACTGCACCTTTAAATGTGGAGAAACATGTGAACATTCTGTTTCTGTATGGTATTAACCATTTAATGATAAATTTATGAGGATAACACAATTACAGATTTTTTTTAAATTCAAAGACCGAATCATTGTACTGCAGGGAATGATAGCACTCTCTAAATGATTGCCATTTATAAATGGCACTAGTAAATAAATAGATAATTATTTTCTGCGGTGGCCACCTATGGAGGCTAAGAATGAATAGTTTGTTCTATCATGATCAATCGCTCAATCGTCATTTGTGAGTGACCCCATGCTAAACTCGATCAACAGTGTCCTAATTGATGGATGTCTACTGAGAAGTAGTGTTTCATGGTGAATCACAATAGTCAGTTACCGAATTCTCGTACATCCGGATGTACTTTCAGAGTACCAGAGCCAGAGCTTAGATGTTCGGGTTTTGATTACACATATCAGATTGCAGCAAACCTAATTGTTTTATTTTTGCACACAAATCTAATTTCTTGGATTCTGCAGAGCTTGCATATGCATGTGCACGTCTGAAAGATCCCATCCAGAAATAGATGAGAAACAAAACACAAACCTTTGGCTGCTATGTTTATCCCTTGGTCATCACTGCTCAAATGAAAACGGCCATGCTTTTTTTGTTGTCACGCAGAATATATCGCATGATGGTTAACAGAGAATAATGTTCCTCTCAATGGCAGAATGATTGGCTCTATGTAATAAAGTGTTTACATTTTGTTTGCATTTACTTTTCAACAATTATATCATCCATGTCCTGATAGCATCCTTTCAATTCGTTTATATTTAATACTGCTACATTTATTTCAGTTTAAAAAAATCAATTAATAAATGAAAAAATTCAGCAATGCCGTATAGTGTAAACATAAATACAATAACATTTCCATTCACTAGACAAGTATACAGTCCCCTTTATCATCTAATCATCTTAACTAAAAAATAGCATGTGCTGAAATGCAAGTAGGCAACTAACAATGAACATGTCCCTGGATAGCGATTGCATAGTATATTCACCTTGCATCTGTGAGCTGGTCTACATATTTAACTGGACTATAAATAAGGAGCATCACACCTACAAGCCCTTAGTAAAGTAATGACGAGATCAGACACAGTTTATACTTAATTCGGGAGAATCGTCAACAACTTCTGGGTCTGTAAGATTTCATCTAGCTCAAGTATTAAAACAAGCACAAGAGTATGTTTGATGGACTCCCTGCTCTATTATATTTAACAAAGGGCCACAAAGCCCATAAGGAAAAAGACACAGAATAAAAATGTATTTATCATCTGACATATAGCAAAGTATAACATTGTCCAATCTTGATTTAAAGCTATAACAAGGCAATCGGTCTCACATTTGCTTCAGTTAGAGCTATTGAAGTTCAATTAATCATTGAACTTTTCTTGACACATACATTTTTTAACTCTGTCTCATAATTTTGTGTTTTCCTGCCACATAATTCCAGTTGCACTGCATATAACTAAAGCACTTCCATTTACCTTCTCCCTAAATCTGCTGCCAAAAATGAAAATGTTGCCATTGAGCATCCTAATTTAAATCTGCCATGCTAATTGCAATAGAATACCACTTTCACCACCACACCATCAGAGCTGCTGGCTGGCTAACACGAGTCCCAAAAACAAGACACAAGACAGCCACGAGGAGTAACAAGAGAAATACACTAGAAGGGTCACCCAAACACATCAAGAATGTTCAAACCGTCATAGTGTAATAAGGCTGTTAAGTTGTCCTGAATCATGGTCATAATTGCAATAAGGAGAGAATAATAAAACATATAAAATGATCACATAAACCAAATAAAAACCTTTATCAGAAATAAACTTATGGCATTAGACTGTAATGCTCAGAATAGCCCCTAAGGGATACCATAATGAAAGTAGCATTTGTAAGAAACATGGTCATATAATCATATAGTGAGCCCCTAGGGGGCATAACCACATGAAAAGAAAATGTCAGAAAGTAATGCACTGTAACCATATATTTACATGCTAGAGAGCATATGATACTATTTGAACCAGCAGCGGGTTTACAAAGAAGAGCACCTACCCATTATCACCTAATGTGATGTGTATATTATTAATAAGTCCAAAGTGTGCACTGATCACAGCACCTGCTGCCAAGATGCCATAGGAAATACAAACAGAGAATATTTTGAAAAGTGCACCACTATAAAGTTCATAAATGTCCAAACATTCAATGACACCAAGTTCTTATCTTCTTTTTATTCTTGCTTTTCTTGCAAATAGCTCTTAAAAACATCAGCCAACGCGTTTCATCCTCATAAACACAGGACTTCTTCAGGGCTTAATTAGTCATGGCTATTTATAACCGTCACCACCAAGTTACTTTCCAGACAGTGTGACACAGAGGTAAGCACACTCCAGTCTTTTACTGGTTCAGCTGTTACATCGGCTTTGATAATGGATGCGAGGGAATGAGCGTCCTTGTTACTCTTTTCGAGATATCACAGGAATGTGCTTACCTCTGTGTCTAAGAAGATAAGAACTTGGAGTCATTGAATGTTTGGACATTTATGAACTTTATAGTGCTTCCAAAGATGCATCTGGCAAGACTGCCCTCTTCCTCTCTGTTATTTCCTCTTTCCTTGGAACCTCTTCTCTCTCAACTCCAGAGTAATTCTCTAATTACCAACATTCAATATGGAAACTATCATTTAAAATTAGTAACCTAGACTGATGACATTTTGCATTTTACATCTAATTGTGATATTTAATTACCACCTCTATTAGCTGAATTTTCCCTTTTCTCACCTGTCCCTGGATATAAAATTAATAAGACTGAAGTTATTCAATAAGTATTGCAGTAGATAATCGTTTGAATCTTCAGACTTTACGTGGTTCCGCTTTAGGAATAAATATTTGGGTCTTTAGTTTTCCAAGTCCCTAATGGAGAAAGACCACATTAATCTAAAAGAAGCTGTATCTAAATCTGAAAACTTACTTTCTAGTTGGAATCCTTTATTTCTATCCTGGTGGTGTCATTTCAATGCTATTAAGTTAATGATTTAATCCATTATCCTCTATACCACTTCTATGATACCAGTCAGAATCTCCCTCCTTTATTTCAAGAAGCGTGACTTACTTCTGACTACTTTTTTATAGAAAGAAAAGAGGTCACATATTTCTTTGACCATGCTTAAAAAATGTAATTGGGAGGGAGGGGCCCTTTTTCCTGACTTTCATCAATATCATAAAGACTTTTGTCTTCGCCATCCTTTGTTATGGTTATGACGCAAATCTTTTACTTTTTCCCCATTATGGTTTCACATTGCAGAATCACTAATTTTGCCCTTGTCTTTTTCTGAAATTATTTCTTTTTTCTTAAAACCCTTGATAGTTAATCACTCAGTATTCAAGCATACCTGCTCATTGCTATTATCATACTCTTTTTCCAACTCTTTGTACAACGCAACTTTTCTCTGGATCCCACTGTGGTACAAAAAAATTATTAAATTTCATACCAGACCAATTTACTGTAAATCTTGGAAGGATTGAGGTATTATATGGCTTTCAGATCTATTTCAGGATGGTGATCCTCTTTCATTTCCTCAGTTTCAGTCATGTTTTCATTGCCCTGCCTCATTTCAACCTATGTTCTCACTCCTTGTAAACTTAGTATTAGATGCTCTTTATTCTCTTGGTAGCTCTGCAGTCTCTTATCCTCCTCCACCTGGGCTGTTTCAGGTTTTAAACTCATTTCCGATAGCCACCCTTATATATAAACTTCACTCTGCTCCTCCTCTGTTAAGACCAATATCTAAGATTGAACTTCAATGGGGAGAGACTTTGATGTTACGTAGTTGATTACTTTATGGGACAAATTATGTCAAAAAAATCATAAAACTTCTAGAACAGCCTATACTACACAAACATTATTTTTCGTTTATAATAGATCATATGTTACTCCATTACTACTCATGAGACTAACTCCACTTATGTCTGCCGCCTATTAGTCTTGTGCTCATCTTGTAAGTTATATTTTTCACACGTGTTTCTGGTGTTCCCATACCGTGGCATCTGGCATAAAGTTTGGAGACACATCTAATTGATTTTTACTCAATCTTCTTTTTCAATTTTTCCATATTTCTAGGCAGCCTGCTGACCCTAATGTTACGACCCTATTTCATGATAAATTGCTTGATCTTTTATTGGCTATAGTTTTTCAACAAATAATGATTAATTGGAAATGTGCCTCAAATACTTCTTTTAAGGCATGGTGGTATGCAGTATGTTATCATGCTAGATTAGATCGTGCATTTGTGGGATCCTCTGTTATTACTGTTAATACAGAAACATTTTTGCTTCCAATAATAGCCTATTTGAATAATGTCTCCAAAAGGCTTTATGTGTGACTGCTGTTCCTGCTGGGAATTTTCAAAAACCTTGAATTCCTCTGGCTTCAATATTGTAATATTATTTACAGTGATTTGCCCTTATTTCTCTATGCATACACAATGCATTGGCACTACTACCTCATACTTTTATCGTGTTCTCCAATTCCTGCTCTTCACACTTTTATTCTTGTATTCTTATTCTCTTCAAGTTCTCTTTTTCCTTTCTTTTTCTATTTATCACTTATCCTTTCTTAATCATAAAACTCACAAACGTTTTAGTATCATATGGTCACTTTTCAAGTTAGTTGTTTTATATAGTATGCTTTATTGATGTTGATATCATCCTTGATTGTCTCTTGGATTTCATTGTTGATTTTCTATCTTGCCTCATGTTTTCAGAAAAAGCTTTTTAAACTCAAAACAATTCTCTCCTCTAACCTGTAAAAGTATTGAATGGATTTTTCAAATTCAGTATTATGCTTAAAGATTAGCAGACAACTTTGTTTAAAGCAGTGCATGGCTCTTGAAGTTTAGTGCAGATTAGTACTAGCTTTATTTATCTTCTTTTTACATTTAAGTTATTTCTTAAAGCTTATACCTAGGTTGTGATAGTATAAAACCCACTCAATCACTTCATCGGCTTCCTTGAGTTCCTTTTCAGAGGGGATAAGGGCTTCTAAAATAACATTGGTTTCCTTAGTGTTAACACTCAAGTCCTTCATCCTACTAGTTTGCAGTTAGCAGTTTGGCCATTGCATTCTTGGTTGTTGGCAAGACTGCGTCATCTGCAAGCAAACAAATCGGTACCTTTTTACATCCAAAGCAGCTCACAATAGGTAATATAGCAAATCATTTAAGAAGAGGGTAAAAAGAAGCAGAGCCCTTTAATAAACTTTGAAAAATATAATCTGTGTGTCTGTGATTATACTCATGTTTTCTGCTGTTGTACCCATGACCTAGAGTCCCTAGTATGCCAGTTGGTGGCTTGCTCCTATGCTCTTTGAGACAACAGGGCAATAGCCCCACTGGTGCCTGTTGTGGTAAGTTATAAAGTATAGTAATATGTTCTCAATCTCACTGGGCACCTAGAGCCTAGGTTTTTAAAGCAAGTAGAGCTAGTGATACTTTTTTTATCTTTAGTTGACCCTGAGAGGAAATAGCTCAACCTTTCCATTTTAATTTTCTCCTCAACCATGCGCTTTTCATAGCTATTGGACTTGGCTCTCTCTGCAGGGTCATCCCTAAACTCTTTGCCTTCATCCCTTCTGTTTTCTGAACCTGTTTTTGTTGGAATTTAGGAACATGTGCACTCTACAATTGCTAAGCAGTGCAGAAGTGTTTGTGCTCTCACCTTAAAACATGGCACAATTGGCTTGCACCTGAATAGTACATTTAATTTACTAAGACCCTCGTATATTGTACCAGGGGTACGCAAAACTCGTAAATTAAATGCTACTATTGGTTAGTAGCACTTATTGTGCCACTCTTCAAAAGTAGCCTTTTAAAACATGTCTCAAGCCTGCCACTGCAGCATGAGTGGTGAAGTGCACAAAGTCCTGAAGTCAACAAAACAGGTTCAGAAAACAGGAGGAAAGAAGGCAAAACGTTTGGGTTGACCCTGCAGAGAGGGTCAAGTCCAACAACCTCCCTTAATCAAAAAGCTAATTTCTTACAATAGTGTTTATGTGCATTCTTCTTGTTACACTCTTTCATGATTCTGCCTTATGATGTTGTTATTACGATTCATGCATTTCTTTCTGTACCTCATCAACACATGGGCTTCAGGTGATGGTTAATGTAGATTGGTCCTTGGTTGTGTAAAACCTTGTGTGTGTGGTGCAGCAGCTTGGATTGGCATCTTTTCTGAACTGGGAGCTAGTGGAGGTGCCTGAAGTGAGGTGTGATGTTGGTTTGTTAGGGAAGGCTGAGGATGAGTCTGTCTGTGGCATTCTGTATGGTCTGAAGTCTCTGTAGGAGATGTGCATTGATTCCTGCATAGAGGGCATTGTAGTGCAGTTGGCTAGAGATGAGGGCCCGTGTCACAGTGCGTCTTGTGTGTCCAAGTTACACAGGAGCCCACAATTGCATCACATACTCCATACTAATGTGCTTTTACACTGCAACACAAAGTTACTAAGATTTTGCATTGGGGTGCACCACTTTTGGAACTCAACCCTGATGCAAAATCCATGTTGGGGTTTAAAAGATTTGCATGGCTTTGCATGGGATTTTATCCCAAAAGTAAAACAAGGCAGTGCATAGATCTGTCTTATGTCAACTTGCATTGGAGATGTGTTCCTTTGGTGGACCATGGGTATTTCGGTGAATCCATCCTTGAATTTTGATGCAAATATAGATTTACTAAAGTCAGTAGGCTTGGGTTTACGCTAAAATGCCTACACAAGGCTTGTGTAACAAGGGGAAATATACTTATTTCTCCTCGTTACATCCTCTTACCCATACATGCCTCATTCTGCAGCATAAATAGAAAAAGGAATATGCTTCTAAGGGTTGTTTTGGTGCAGGAAGATATGCCTTCCTGCACAAAATAATCCTGTCTGTAATGAAGATGCCCTTGCACCATGGCATACGATTGCCTGCATTGCTGCTAGGCTGCCTGAAGTGTGCCAGCACTATGAGAGAGTAGAAGTGTGCGAATTCTTACAACATATGCATATTTCTGTCCTCTAACTTTCACGCAATGTAGCTCAGCAAGTTGCTTTCCTGCCTTGCGATGCATGAAAGGTTAATAAATCTGCCCCTTTGTGTTACCTCACCTATGTCTGTCGATAAACAGGCTCCCTGGAAGTTGTGGGCTCAGACCCGCAGTCCCCTCCACACCCTAAGCCCCCAAATTCAGTAATTCTTCCTTTAAGGAGGCTAGTGGTCACACAAGAATATTAATTAACCACAGTACCTTGCTCATGTCATTGTTACTCTAACTGCTCAGCCCGATTTCAGTAGGATGTAAATATGTAATGAAGGCCAACTCATTATCAGTAAGAGGTGACACCCTCCCCCAATGCCTATAACGTGAATTGTGTGCAACTATAAATACGTCCTGGAAAGAAGATAATGTATTCAGCCTTTAATGCACTTCATAAAATGCTGAAGGAAATTTACTAAGGACAGTCATCTAATGAAATGGCAAGAGCATAACGATCAAGCTGCAGTGGAGAGAGTAATTTAAGTTTGTCGACAGCATTCAATTAGTTGATGGAATCAACACACAGAAAAATAATGAACAAACTACGGAGGCCATTTTGCTGCACTTTAGACGTGGGTTCCTCAGTACTGCAGTGGTTACTGTCGTGCTCTTCAAAACTTAAACATTGCAAGTTTGGCCAAGAAACGTTTAATGCTGGCTACACTGTAAAGCATGCATAATATAATTTACGTTTTTGCAAGGTTTTCTTTGAGAACTGCATACACCAGGCAACAGAGGGCCGTCAATTATTTATGTTCTTGTGTAGCTGTAAGTGTAAACTTGGGTCAAACACAATTTGCATTAAAAGGCACGTTTCAACCCAGAAACATTTGACTAGAATTGTCAATGGACACTATTTCAGCTTAGTTTCCTCATGTACAAAACTGGGCAATTGCACAAGAAAAGATGCTAAGGGCCATAAGGAAGCATTGGCAACAAATATTGCCATAGATCTGCAGAAGTGTTGTTTATACACAATGCAATGCTCAGTGCTTAATTTGAACATATTTTTGGGACCAGCACTTCTTTTTCCTCTTCGGGCATTTCTCTAGAGCAAGAGAGGGAACACACACACACAAAGGGGAAAGGAGGAAGAAAACAAAAGACAGAAAACTGTCAAAAGGGAGGGAGAAAGCAGGGACCCACAAGAGTGAGATAAAGGGGCATGGAGTGTCTGACAGTGGATTAAAGAGGTAGCTTCAAGACTATACGGACTGGTATTCGGCACACTGATATTCAATAGGGCAGCAGCAGGCTTCTTATCAGATATTTGGCCACTGGCGCTCATTCCTTTACAAATAAAGCACCAGAACTGCTTAATAAACATGTACCACACAATTTTGCCTGGTACAGGCGGACAAGTGTAGTTTGTTATACCTATGACTCGTGTGAAGACCTAAATTTCCATTGATTTAAATTTATCACACAAAGCATGTTTTCTAAAAACAGCACTCGGTCCCGGGGCTTTTGCACTGGCAATTGTCTCCAGGTTGGGTGTGAAGGAGATTGTGCATACATTAGACTGTGCAAAAGTAGGAATCAGGTGCAAAAACTGTCCGGATACCATACCGGAAGAGTATTTCTCCGTGCAATTTTGCACCTGATACTAACAAGAGACTCAGAACGGGGCTGTCAGTCACATTATTTACTTTCCTTTAGGAATAAATAATCATATATCTATTCTATCTACTGGATATTGAAACAAAGCCTTATTGAGCCTTCTAATACACATCAAGAAAAATCACCCTGGTCTGAGGCTCAGCTGCTTCACACAATAATGAGGCTTAACTGCTTCTCCGTAACTGAAAAAAAGAGATATAACAAATTGCAGCTTTTTATAATACTCTTCCCCATTTCATTATCTATCAAAATGTGACTAATATTCAATTCACCATATTCACTGTTAATATGGAAAAGAGACCTCATAACCGGCATTAATTTTTCTACCTCCCAATCCCTCTCTCTCCTTATAGCAGAGCTCCCATTTCCATCTTTTAAAGATGTCTGCTTACTCCACAATTTACAGCTGGTCAATCCACTATTTGGGCACAGTTCCACCATTTATCAAAACCTTCTTATTTTCTGCTCCTCTTTTTAACTGAACTCATCCAGTCCTCCTATCTCAGAAAGCTACAACCTTTGATTTAACTTCCCCAAAGTCTCCTCTTTTTCCCTTGGAGGACCCTTCGTAGCTGGGCTATACCGGCCATTAAAGTCCCGCTCCCTTGTTCAAGGCACTTGTCTTCGGCTAGGGCCTTTAACGCTGAAGCAGGCCTTTAATGGCAATGTAGCCCACTGCAGTGGGCTATAAGGTTATAATAGATCTGCTGAAATTATACCTATCGACCAGAACTCACCCATAGTATGTAGCACTAATAACGCCAAAATCCTCCCCTTGACCCCATCTCCTCTACAATGACTTTGTCTCTCTCCACTCCGATGGATATTAACTGAGTTCAAGACCTCACAATACAATGGATGTAACTGTGTTTTCCATACAGCTCAGATGCACTGAGGATGCTATAATGTTTCTAAACTAGCTCAAACGGCTGGTGTTCTCAAACATATTAATTCCTTTTTTCAGGAAACCTGAATGCAGTATTATTAGCCTGACTTCAAAATAGCCACATTAATTGTGAGTCCATAGGTACTAAACTTAGCATAATGATTAGATGATACAAAAACTTTTGTATCTGAATGGATCACATAGAAGAGTGTGATTACCTTGGCAAATAATTAATGAGAAACCAATAACCCACTAATAAGTGAGAAAGATATAACTAGGCATCTCACATGAATACCTTATTGATGGTTTGAGATGTAGTTTGGACCACTACTTGAGTTTTGCATCAGTGGTGTGTCCAAGCTGCTTGCAAACTGGAGAAAAGAGAGAAAGCTTTCCTTATTGCTCACTCTAAATGGCCAATAGGATGACCACCTACTTTCACGTAATTACAAAATCTGTTTCCAACCCTGGACGTATGAGTGATAGCCTGACACATTATGGGTAGTGTACTCTTCTGCTTTCTTCAATCAAATATTTGTAGATGAAATGTTCAAAACAGGGGACAGTTCCTGTAATTACCAGGCACACGGTGGAAACCCTATTAGTAAACCTGTGGTGTGCTGCCTCAGTGCTGATCCTGCTGGGTAGATAATCACTAATGGAGAGTGTAAAGGACATGTGGAAGATATTAAAGCATAGTTAATTTGTCCACACACGTCACGTCAGTACAGTTTAAAGGAAATATTTTCGCTGGAAAATTCCAGTAAATATTTATCAGGACTAGTAAAAACAAGGTACACTCATTGGCCTAGATATTAGTATACTCACTGCCTCTAGTGAGTCAGGACATTACTGAAGACAAAGTTAAGGTCTTTAAAAATGAAGATAAAAATGCATGTAAAAAGTCACGACAAATGGTGAACCAGAATAGTTTCAATGGGGCAGACCCCATCATAGCTGATGTCCCAAATTAAGCAGTATTAATAGAGGGCATCATTTCACTTTCATCTAATGGAAATAAAAATGCCCAAATAGCGCATAGAGACATGATTTACAGCTCTGTGTGTGGTGTAGTCATTGGTGGGTACCCAGGCTGGAGAGTATGATAACAGCGGATGTGTCATGCAATGGAAAACCTTTAATCTGCTTAATGTTACTACAGTGTTTCTTCCAAAACTTCCCTAGATTTGCACAGGACCACCATATATGAAGTGTGGAACCTTCTGCATTGCCATATCAGCAACACCCTCAGTTTGTATTGGTGTAAATTTCTTATGGTCAGCGTGGAGTGAGTGGTATCAATTTATACCCTTAATCTACATGTATGACGTTTGTGTGCTTTCTTATTATGTCACCCCAGTGTTTCCTACTCTTTGTCTTCTATTTCACTCTGAAGCAAGGAGTCCTACATTTTCTGGCATTTCCATTTTTCCCTTGATTTGCCTAACTTTAGAAAATCATAAAAATTGGAGATTACAACCCTGGATTCAGGTAAAGCTTTTGCATATTTTTCAAACTCTGTAAGAACCCTGATGACTCCGGGCTTCACAGACAGATGTGAGGCCAAATGATTCACTTACGCGTAGGCTAGTCTGTTATATTGTGTGAGTTTAAATCTTTTTTACTCTGTTGAAATGATTTGATATGACCTTTTTCACATTTCAAATTTTTGTTTTTTAGCGTTTATTTTCTTCTGGGAGTTCTAGGTCCACACGTGCAGGACAACTTCCACAGGGCAGTTCACAGCAGCAGAAGAGTCCTGGTGCAGCAACAGCAGGCTTTTGGCAGCAAAGCAGTCCTAAGTGAGGAAGCAGGTCAGCTGGGCAGATGTTTTTTTTTAGTTGCAAATGTTTGTTTAATATACACATCTTATGCACATGTAACTACAGGTCACAAAACTCTCCTTATAAACGTTCTGAAAGTGTACAAGGTTACACTTATCAAGGCTGGGCAACAGAATATGTTCAAGAAAATTGCTGATAAAAAGCAGCATGATGGTAAAAAGTGATGCAAAAATACTTCTTTTGTATAAACATTTGTGCATAACAAATGTTTTATATAAAAGTGAACAGTAATGAATAAAATATACAATCAATGTTGACAAAGATGGAAAAGCTACAATGACGTGCAAGGTGTATCTGGGAGAACAGCCAAACATAGTCAATAACATAACCCTTGTAATAATATCCAGCATGAATCCAATGAGAAATCCCCTGATGGGGTTCCAAGTTTTCCTTAGTGTAGCTCTCCACTCATTGTTACATATTAACAAGATTTTGAGAAGGCCAGTATTAAAAAATTCATGGCACCAAACCAAGGTATTAGGGACCTCAGCAAGTAGCCTATGTGAGTCCAAGATTAATTGTGCCAAAGCAATTGCAGAGAAATAAATCCCAGTAAGGTGAGTCGGGATACGCGATGAGTTTCCTAATACAATTAATTTAGGATCCCAAATAGTATTGGTATGACAGAACCAGTTAAGTTTTACGAAAAGTCTGCCAGTAATGAACAGTAGAAGGACAAACGGCTAAGATGTGAACAGCTTCCTCTGGATCTGTTGACCATCAAAAAATTTAGCATCCTGCCTGAGATTCACCATATATAAATGATAAGGAGTATAATAAAAATCATTGATAAACTTAAACTGGTATGCTGTAACTCTTGAGACATTTAAAACACTATGCGCCAGCACATTTGTGCACCTCATGTCATCAAGTGTGACCTCGACCCCAATATGGCAGCTCCACTTGCATGCCTTGCATTGGAAAGGGTGTACCTGGCGTCCCACTGCAGCCAATAAGATCATTTTATAGGCCAAATTAATACCCTCTGGAGTGGGCCGCTCATCAAAAATTTCAAGAAATTGTTCAAAGAGCAATTAACGGCTCCTGTTTTTAAGCTCCTAAGGCTATGCCAGAGCTGTATATAGTGAAATAATCTAGCCCGTGGGAGAGAAAACCTCTGGCAGAGATTTTGATATGAAAAAAGTGTGTCACCATCATAAAAATGCCACAGTGTAAATAGCCTAGGTCTCTCCCAGCACTCCAAGAAACTCAGAAACCATCAGAGGGAGATTAGGATTATAACCTAATGTATTAAAAAGAGTAATTCCCGGCAACAGCTTTTTCAGATAAACCTAGATGGAACGGAACACCCTCAGTGTCTTGAAATAGGTCCTTTTGAAGTAGATGTTGGGAACAACAGCCGCATCCCACAGTAAATATTCTGGAAACAAATCCCTGAGTTCCCAACATCAGTCCCCAGAACCCTGGTTAGGCATGCCATAGATGGAGCTAAGTAATACACCAGCAAATCTGGTAGGGAGAGACCCCCTTTCTCCCAAGGCATCAGGAGAAGATATATACTAGATTTGGGCTTTGTAGACCCCATATGAGTTTTTTCCAGAAGGCCTCACCTGACAGAAAAAGGCTTTAGAAAGGCAGAAAGTTATGCATATAAAAATATATAAATATTATAATAGTATGATCATGTTGACGAGGTTACACCTTACAATTAGCCCTAAATTTAATCTGTTCCACTTCTCAAAAGTCTCAACTGTCTTCATGAAGGCTCGGCCAACTTTGAACTCAATTATATTCTCCATCTCTAAAGATAATTCTATTACTAAATATGTTGCCAAACTTACCCAGCATCTTTTCATTTATAGAGTATCCGAAGAATTACCCAAACAAAGAACTCTAGCTTTAAGACCCTGATATAATTGCTGAACCTGGGTAATGTATCATGGGCCAAATTCTGATGCTCTCATGATTGCCCAAAGAAATGGCCAGAAAACTCATTCAAATGCTTTTTCTGTGGCAAGCATTATCATTCCAGCCGGGAACCCATTGGCTGACCTGACCTCCAAATCCATAATAGGCGTGTTAACATGCGTGGTTGTATTGCGCCCAGTATGAACCTGTGCTGGTTCTCATCCACCAGATCTGAAATTACCAAAGATAGTTTATTGGCCAGCACCTGGGTATATATCTAAGAGTCAGCATTGATCAAAGGTATAGGGTCATATGAACCACACAGCAGGGGCTTTTCCCTTTCTTAGGGAAGAAAACAATATTAATCTCCACCCAAGACCAAGGAACCTGTCCCAGGGACTCAAAGGAGTTACAGAGCTCACGGACTGGTACCAATACATGCAAGAAGGTAGTATAGAATTTGAGAGGAGTTTGTCAGGGCCCGAGGCTTTTCCCTTGGCTGACCGTGACCTCAACTTCAAAGAAGGAATTTGGGTCTTTCAACTGCACCGTTGTAGGTCTGTCAGTTTCTGATGATGATCTGTCTGGATAAACCTATCAATGGTGTCTATAGGAGCAAACCAATCCTCACCATACAGCTTCTGATAAAAAAGACAAAACTCCTCGGAGGAGCTTGTGATTGCTCACTTGCTCCCCCTTGTTGTTAATGATAGCTTGGATAGTACAAACACCGGCTCTGTCTCTAATCTTATAGGAGAGTTTTTGCCCCATTTCTTCACTGTTTTTTAACGTGGACTCGGCTCTTCTTGATCACATTGTCAAGTAATCGCTCCTTGAGGGTGGTTTGAGTAATTGCTAGCTGATCAGAAAGGATCAGAGACATCTCCCTGTCCTGACTGATTACAATCCATGCCAATTGATGCTTTATGAGGACAAGGGAAAACCATATACGAGCATCCGCCTGCTCTTGCACCTTCCACCGGTAAGAGGAATATTTTAAAGGGTGCCCTCTACAGAAAGCTTAGAGCGCATCTCATATTGATAGACTAGAAGCTGAGACAGTATTCTGCTAAAAGAAAAACCTCAGGTCCCTGTTCATGGAGTGAATAAAAGCTTCATCAAGGGGAAGTCTCCTATCAAAAGTCCAGAAATGAGGTTGAAAGGATTGGAAAAAGCTTTCTTGACAAAGGTAAAGAGACAGTGAGTTCCTGTCATATATCAGTCTCAGATTTAAAGTAATGCCGAGGAGTGGTAAAAAAGAGTGACTGGCAAGGAACATACTGATCCTAGAAAGTGAATTGTGAGGGGCCGAAAAAAATGCAAACTCAAGCTCCCTAGGGTGACAGTGTCACCAGACATCTACAAGAGCATAAGACGCCATAATTTGCTCTAAGGTCTCTCTTGAGCATTTTTTTCCGCTGAGAGTAGTACGGCTAAAAGCAATAGCCCTGGTACCAAAATGGGAAAAACCAAGCCAGGGGTAAAGGGTGACATTACATTTGCCACACAATATCAAAGGTCCAGACCACTGATACAACTCACAGAGAAGACCACTGAAAACCGCAGGATCATCTGCATTAGTACAGTACACTGTAGCTATTGTAAGCTGAATGGTCTCCCTGGTAATTGCCACAATTAACCAGCACCCATTTGGATCCAGGCAGTGCTGGGCCAAAACACACCCGTTGTCCCACACCAATAAGTCTACTCCCCTCTGAGTGGAGGTGAAGCAGGCAACACTGAGGGTATGATAGCCCAGATCATCTAATTGAGGAATCTGGGAATTAGAAACGTGAGTCTCTTGCAAGCAGACTATGGCCCTCATCATGACATTGGGGTAAATCCCGCTTACTGCCACGGTGATGGCCACCAACATACTGCCACGGTGGCAAATATCTGTTCCACATATTATGACACGCACACACCAATCCAACAGAAAACTGCCACATACACAAATCCGCCAGCCCAAAGGTCAGTGTTAAACTGTCAGTACCAACACCCATACTGTTACGCCAACAAAACAACACCCACTACATCATGACCCACGAACCACCACGGTGGACATTCAATAGCGGTAAACCATTGGCGGTACACAATGGCACACTCAGAATAAACACCAAAATACTAAACCACACAACATTGGCCAATACCAAAAACACACACCTGACACTGATACACACACCACACCCATCTACCCACAGCACTATAAAACCCACACCACCCACCAACCTTTATGAATACAAATTGTTGCCACCAGACTGACATCAAGACCGCTGCGACAACTAGACACACACACCCATACATCCCTCATGCACCCCACTACTCACATCCAACCACAGTACCCAACACCCACACACTTACACACACCACACAGCACCCATGTTCCCACACCACAAAGGCACCCCAGTTTCACAGATGAGGAGTTGCGGGTCATGGTGGAGCAAATAGTCTGGGTAGAGCCACAGCTGTTTGGAGCACAGGTACAGCAAATATCCATTGCCAGGAAGATGGAGCAATGGCGGAGAATCGTGGACAGGGTGAACGCCATGGGACAGCATCCAAGAACAAGGGACGACATCAGGAAGAGCTGGAATTACCTAAGGGGAAAGGTAAGTTCCGTGACAGCTAGGCACCAGCTCGCCATACAGAGGTCTGGCAGTGGACCCCTACCTCCTCCCCCACAGCTCACAGCATGGGAGGAGCAAGTCTTGGCATTACTGCATCCTGAGGGACTCACTGGAGTAGCTGGAGGACTGGACACTGGTAAGTCAACATTTACTACTTATCAATCTCCATACCTGCATGCCATCTCACACCCTGACCCTCACTCCCATCATTCCACTCCATCCCACACACTGCACCTACACATATGACTAACCCCAATGCCAAGCCCTGCATGCTATACCAATGCATAGACAGCCCTCCCTGCCCTGCATGGACACCCATCACCAAAGCATGCACAGCATAGGGGAACTAACAATCCCACAATACATCGCCATACACAATCAAAGGTGGAGGGCAACAGCAACGATAGAGGGGAAGCTAGGAGTGTACAATATGTCACAGGCATGAAGCATAATACATCACTTACATCCCCGCAGGTGCCCCAGACAATGTCACCGGAGAGGAGGTGCCACGACTGTCCAGTCCCCCAACAGAAGATGCCCCCATGATGACAGTAACTCTGGACTTCTAGATCTGGGTCAACAAATTGGCCCATCAGGGACCACTGGACAGTTGGTCACCCAACCCACTCCCAGTCCAGCACAGAGGCTCCCCCATCAGTATGAAAAACCCAGCGTCCCCACACCTCTGCCCCCAGGACACGTCAAACAGCAGTGTGCCACCTGTACAAGGACCCCAGTCCACACCTCACCCCCAAGACAATCAGGGACCTGGGGTCAGTGGCAGCGGGCACATTATTCAGGGGACGGGGGGAATGGGGAACAGGGACACTGGGAGGACCGCTGTGCACCTGGGGGAAGACAGGCCCAGGGAACCGACTTTCCAGAAGGCACCCACCAAGATCCTGGGGGCCTACCAACAATCCCAGGACACGATGGGCCAGATCCTTGACAACATGCAGGAGAACAAGGGGCTGCAGGAGGAACATCATCAGGAGATCAGGAAGGACTTGCAGGCCCTCAACACCACCATTATCTCCATAGAAGGGGTATTGGCAGACATGGCCAACATCATGAGGGAATCAACAGCACAGCAGCGGACTCCTACCACTAGCCAATCTATTGACCATCCCTCCACTTCCGCTGCAGCTAGTGGACAGGAGGCCCCACCATAGGACCCACAGGCCACCAGCACCCCTCCCCCTGCAGAAGGTGAACCACCCCGTAAACGTTCCCTGCGACCCAGACAGAAGCCAGAGGCACTTACAAAGACCACCGCGAGGAAAAGAGACTCTCCTGATTGTCCTGCTTGTATCACACCCTGTCACCTTGTCCACTTTGAACTGCCTTTGCTCCCCTGCCTTTAGCCCCTTGGACACTGGACCTATGCTACAAACAGACTGGAACAATACCGTGGACTTTCTTCTACCATCACCCCATTCCATTGCACTTTTCCCTCAATTTTATAGCACTACAATAGACACCCTTGAACACAACTTGACTGATAGTATTTTATGTGTTGAGAATGTGCATTTAGGGGAACAGTCACATCTAGTTCAAATGATTTGAACACTGTGATAGCATACAGCAGTAGGTATCTAAGGGACACAAGAGTGAGAAGGCTGTCACAATTTGAACAATGGAACCACCTCAGTGTACATACAGCATTAATGTGATGGGACAGTGGGAATGGGATTGTATGTGCAATTCTAGGCAATTACGCAGTTATGGATAATCTGATCGTTGTCCACCACCTTGAAATGGTGACCGCCTGTACTGTATCTTGGGACAGGTGGAAGTGAGGTAACTCTGCCGATGTTGGGCGTTGTGGCGGAAGGTGGTCTTGCACCGCTGTGCAATTCCTCATTGGCTAATATGGGGCTCTATGGAGTACAGTGGCCAATGGGGATCAGCGCCGGCGGTGACAGTGTACACTGTCGTGGATGTGACCGCCATTTTCTACATTCCACAGGACAACACCTACACTGCGTGTGCTGCTGTGACCTGTGTCTGGAATCTACCATGGCCCGTGTGAACGGGGAAAGGGTCCTTGCTTTCACTTGGATGGAGTTGGAGTGACTGGTGGATGGGGTCCTACCCCAGTATGGACTGCTGAATGGGCCTCCAGACCAACAGGTGAGTACATCTTGGGCACGATGCATGTGGGAAGGATGCATGGAGATGGGTGTGCACGCATTGTGTATTCGGGGGGATGTCTGGTGGTAGTGTACATGGTGAGCACCGGGTGATGTGTGTGCCAATGGAGATGGAAAAGGGATTGGTGGGCCATATGTGTGGCAGGCTGGATTGTATGTGTAATGGTGTCCTCACTTCTGTATCACCTCTGTAGGTCAGTGCCCATCAAAAGAAGGGATTGTGGTGTGCCATCGCCAAGGACATGCAGACCCTGGGGGCCTACAGCAGGCAGAGCATCCACTGTCAGAAAAGGTGGGAGGACCTGAGACGCTGGGCACGGAAGACCACGGAGGCTGAGCTGGGGATGGCCTCCCAATGAGAAAGGGGTTCCTGTGGGAACCTGACCCCCCTAATAGCCCGCATACTGGCGGTGGCCTACCCAGATCTGGATGGACGCATGAGGACATTATAGCAGCCACAAGGGGGTGAGTACAGTGGGTGTTACACCAATAATTGGTAGGTGGCATGGGATCCGGGTGGTGGGTGTGAGTTAGTGGGTGCTCTAAATGTCAGGTCAGATATTGCAGCGTGATCCAGCTCAAGGGTAATGGGTGTATAGCAAATCTAGGTACCCTAGCTAGGTTGCATTCCATGTCAGACAGGGCTTAGTGGGTCCCAGGAGGGGTGCAGTTGGCGGTGGTTGGCCCTCATCTTGCTGTGGCATCTATGCAATGCTAGTGCAATGCATAGTGTTAAATCCTAATCCCTGTGTGTGACGGTACTGTGAATGTCAACTGTGGTGTTGGTGCTGTAATTGACACAGTGCTCCCTTTCTCTCCCTCCCCCCTTTTTTCTTCTGTCAGCCTATTCATGTGTGCATTAGCATCTGGCAGAGGAGCAGGGGGACCGGCGACAGAGGGAGCTGCATCCCACAGGACCCAGGAGGCAGAGTCCACCGAAGCCGAGGGAACCAGCGGGGCGGGGAGGAGCGAGGGGAGCACCACAGTGGAGATAGGAGGTGACAACACTAACTCAGATACCTCCTTTCATGGAAGCTCCCTGGTGGTGGCGGACACCTCTGTGACCCCACCAGCTGCAGGTACAGCCACCACCCCCGTACCAGCACCGCCCTCCCAGTAGCCCCTCAGGCACCTAGGGCCCTACCCCAGTGAGCTGTGCTGTCCTGAGTGAGGAGGCTATTGGCTTCCTGAGATCCATCTCTGTACGGCAGTCAACCATTGTGAATGCCATCCGGGGGCTGGCATCCCAGATGCAGCAATGCAATGCATTCCTGGAGGACATCCATGGTGGATTGGCGGCCCAACAGAGATCGATTCAGGCTCTGGCCTCCTCTCTGACGGCAGCCATTGTCCCTGTTCCTACCATCCCCCTCCAACTTCCACTTCCCAGTCCCAGTCTCCTCAAACCCAACCCATCCCATGCACACATACAGACGAGCATGCACACAAGACATCACACAAGAGTGGCACATTCAAACACAGGTACCACAATTCAGTCCACAAGCACTCACGCAAACACCAGACAGTTGCACACACAACCACATCCACTGTCTCCATTGTCTCCCTCTCCTCCTCCTCCACCTCCACTTCCCTCACAGTCACGTCCACACTCACACCTGCATGCACTGCTTCAACATCCACCACCAGCATCACCACACCAAGCAGCACACACACCTCACTAGCAGACACCTCCACAACATACATCCACGCATCCCCTGTGTCCTCTCCCACCATGTATGCCCTCCCTCCTAAAGGACACAAATGCAGGCATTCAGACACCAAGCAGCCATCCACCTCACATCAGCACACTGCCCATGCACCTGCACCCAAGTCCAGCAGACGTACTCCTCCAACAACCACTCCCTCAACCTCCACTCCCATCCCTCCTCCCTCATCCCCCCCACCGTCCCTAAGAAGCTTTTCCTTACCCAACTTGACCTCTTCCCTCCCCGTCCCCCCGTCCTGCCCGTAAGAGCAGGGTCCCAATGACCCAGCCCAGCCCCTCAGCCAAACAGTCCACTGGGACAGTGGAGACCCCTCCTAGTTGTGGAGGCAAGACAGTGAAGGATCCCACTCCACCAGCCAGGAAGGGGAAGGGGAAGGATCCCACTCCACCAGCCAGGAAGGGAAAGGATCCTACTCCACCAGCCAGGAAGGGGAAGGATCCCACTCCACTAGCCAGGAAGGGGACAGATCCCACTCCACCAGCCAGGAAGGGGAGGGATACCACTCCACCAGCCAGGAAGGGGAAGGATCCTACTCCAGCAGCCAGGAAAGGGAAGAAACCCTCACCTCCTGCCAGGAAAGGGAAGGAGCCCTAACCTCCACCTGAGACACAGCAGCCCTCGCCTTCAACCGAGGCTGCCCAGGAGGCCCCTTCCCCTGCTGAGTTACAGCAGCCCTCACCTGCTGCAGAGGCTGGCAGGGTACCAACACCACCACCACCAGTGGGCCCACATCACCTGCTGAGACACAGCAGCCCTTGCCTCCAGCAGAGGCTGCCCAGGAGGCCCCTTCCCCTGCTGTGGCACAGCAGTCCTTGCCTCCAGCAGAGGCTGCCCAGGAGGACCCTTCCCCTGCTGAGGCACAGCAGCCCTCATCTCCAGCAGAGCTGGCAGGGTACCACCACCACCACCACCAGTGGTCACGGAGCCCTCACCTCCAGCTGACACAATTCAGCCCTCACCTCCAGCAGAGGGCATGTAGGCCACCCTCCAGGGACTTCTGTACAAAGAGCCCCCTACAGAACAAGTGGGCCAGTACCCCATCTGAGAGACTGTGATGTTGCACTCCCCAGCAATGAGTAATGGGCATGGGGCCCCCTCCAGAACAAGTGGGCCAGTACCCCACCTGAGAGACTATGACCTTGCACTCCCAAGCATAGGATAATGGGCATGGAGCCCCCTCCAGAACCAGTAGGCAAGTACCCACCTGAGAGACTGTGACTTTGCACTCCCCAGCAATGAGTAATGGGCATGGAGCCCCCTCCAGAACTAGTGGGCAAGTTCCGGACTTCAGCTGAGGTGCCCCCCACCCTCTTTCCCCCTGAGGTGCCTGCCCGCTTCCAAAATGATGCACCTGCACAGTTCTGTGGGGATGTTGTTCTGAAACAAGTTGGGCCTTGGACTGTGCCCTGTAGCCATATGGGCCCTTTGTACTTTGGACTGGGCACTGGCCCTTTCTGGACAATTGTACATATCTCTTTGTTATCCAATTGGTTCATTTGGTGGCTGTTCCCATTCAATACATTCTCAGTACTGCCTTACTGTAGTCCTTGCATTATTATGATGTGTGTCCTGTGCCATTGTTTTTCGTCTGCAGCTGGTTGTGTGTATAGTGTGTGTATGTCCGGTGTGTGTTGTGCGTGTGTGTGTGTCACTCTCCTTTTCTTCCCTCCCTCCCTTGTGTGCTAGGCTGCTGTACTCACCGTCATCGTCTTCATCGGCGTTGGTGTTCCAGGTGGAGCATGGCGTAGAAGAGCATTGGGAAGACTTCAAGTTCGGGTTCCATGGCAGCGTTGGTCTTCTCTGTGTCTCTGATGGTGAGTCTTTTGTCTTCTGTGACGTGTTTCCGCCAGGCTTTTGATGGCGTTAGTACTGCCCCAGAAATCATGGGGGATTGCAGTGTCATGATATGGTGGGCGGTTCCTTGTCTTTCCTCCTGGCTGGTGGTGGCTACCACCATGGTGCGTGGTGTTAATGCCCTGGCGGATGGTGTGGTGCACTGGATTTCTATGGGCATTCTCACCGCCATGTTCTTAATTTGATGGCAATTACCGCCACCCTTTGGCGGTATTACCGGCACTTTAACTGTCCCAACCAATGTGATAATGACCACCTATATGTGGATAGAGATAATATACCTCGTCCTTTATTAATTTACACTTATGGGGCACCTTAATGTCATTTACATTCCATAGGAGAATATATATTTGCTGGTCATGACTGCTATCCATTATCATGAACTACAACTATCCAACATCTGATATACCTTGCAAAAAGAGATAAAGACACATTCCAGCTCTGTGAACTGCTCTCATTGTTAAGTATGCAACATTTTCTCATCTCCTTTTTTGCATTTTTATCCTTCTTTTAGTGAAAAGACCCAAACCTGTTTCATAGTCCGACTCCTCTTGCAAAACTTCCCGACCCACCTCACCCTGCTGGGAGCCCCCACCCCATACTAGTGCTCAAAACCTGAGAAATCTCCCAGACCCACCTGAGAACAAAAATTCAGTCCTGCAAATAATCGTGGATAACATAGAAAGATCCAAAGCCGCAGATGCCCTAAAAAAAGAAAGCAGTAAGACGACAGAAGAAAGGAATGCCAATAAGGAGTGAGGCTCACAGAAGATAAATCAATAGCCACGTACAGCAACACGTTTTTGTCCATCATAGAAAACCCTGGAGAGAGAACCTGAAAGAGAACACGGTAACTAAAGTATAGTAACAAGTCTACCTCTCTGCCCCTGAGCTGGCTGGCTACCATTTGGACCATATTCCCAACCTGTCATTTGCCTTGCTGTCATTTATGCAACAACTCTTCAACCTTGGGAGCATCAAGTCAGAAATACACTTGGCCCTCATGCTTGATGCTTGTGGTGGCTGGTTTAGTAGTGAGATGAAGCCCCTGAGTTTTTAGAGCACTGGGATATTATCCCCAAGCTGCCAACACCTTCTGACTACCTTGTAGCAGAAATCTGACCAGACAAAGAACTTGACTTTACTTTGTGATCTTGGTCATGCTGCCTAGAAGATCTCTTGCCTCAGCAGAAAATTACCAAAATAAATCAATATTGACCATGGGTAGCGAGGAAAAGTACCCTCCCTGTGCAAGCTGAATGGGAAGAGTGTGAGCTTCTTGAATCATGCTGTCCATGTCCCAATCATTCAATGCAGGGAAGCATTCTCTAAAAAGATGGACTATATATCCATGGGCATCATTCCCTTCAGCACCTTCTGGAAGGCCAAGTAACCTAAGATTGTTTCAACCGTATCTGTTCTCTAGGTCCTCGACCCTTAATGAGTATAGCCATCTGAGATTCATGCTTTGAGGATTATTGCATTTTAACTTCCCCGACAGTTGACTGAAGGGCCTCCTGAGTTTTCTCTACTTTCACAAGACACATACTGAGACTATCCATATTCTGAGATCTCTTCCTCAGTACAACTTTAATCTATAAGTGAGCAGTTTTGAGTGTAAGTGAGTCCTATCAATACTCTTCCTTGTGCTGCTGTAAGAGGTCATAGATAGCCATCGAGATAAGGGAGCCTGATTTGGTAGTGAGGATGGTGGATACAGTAGAAGAAGCTGGACCCTGCTAACACCCACCGGTGATAGAGAAGGATCTGTCCCCTGAACTGGTGGAGAAGGATTTGTCAGAGTGAGCGCCGTACCATCTGGGTCCCAGTCCAACTCATCATCCACTGCCAACACAGATATTGCGGGATCAAGAGACCACCTGTATGAAGACTTGTGTCACCATGTCTTTTATTTGAAATGATGGAGCCATCCCCAGCATCCTGAGAGTTAACAGTCATAGTCAGATGTCTTTCTGCACTCTTGACTCTGATTGTCAGCCAGTCCTTGAGGCTGCAGGTCAGAGCTCTCCCCCCTCTGTGGTCTTCCATGTCAGAGTCTGACAATGAGAAAAAAGTCTAGGGTGTTCTGATAGTGGATATGCTTGCACTGGCAGCTGAGGTCATTGCTCAAGAGTCTCAGTACCTGCAATGGGATGTCTTGACTGGGTGGCAATGGCAAGACCTTCTGATGCTCCATACTGGGACACTAATTCAGCTATTTCTGGGATTTACCCAGGTGAGACTCAAGATCGATCTGTAGCAGGCGCTACCCTTCCTGATAGCTGTTCTCTTGGCCTGGAAGCAATGGCCTTTGACATGTTGCCTGGAGCATCCAATGTCCTTTTACCCCAATTGTGTGAACGACTGGCTTGAGGGAGGAAACATAATGGTCTGGAGTTCTCTGGGAGGGAATGATCCTTAGTTAGTACTTTGCCGCTCTTGACGGTGGGCCTGAAAGCGGATGTTGGTATCCCCTTAACAACTGTGGCTGCTGCAACTGTGTTACCCAAACTGCTCAGCTTACTGACCATAACTTTGCCATGCTGAAGTCTCTCTCTCCTGACAGTCTGTGGACTTTTGATACTAGAGCAGGTGGGAGGAGTCCCTCCTAGCAACCAGTTTTTGTGGCATCTTAAGTAAGCTGGGGCTCGTGAAAAGCACTGAGCCACAATTCAGCCACAAATTAAAGAGCCTCTCTTCCCTGATCTCCCGCAGGAACTGAGCAATAGGAAGCTGGCAGAAAAACAACTGACACAGAGCCATAGCAGAATGCGCAGAAGAATGTGAAGGTTTGCAAAAGTTCTCCTTGCTGCAACTAAGTAGGGGGTACAGAGGCGAAAAGGCCAACCACTATGTTGGGAAGCAAACTGACTTAGATCACTGTGTGCTGGTGATCGATTTCAGCTGGTGCCACTCCGGGGAAGTCCATACATGCTTAGCAGAGCACTGCCATCTTCCTACTAGAGCATTAGTCCCCAGCAGGGCGGATTTCACTGCTGGGCAGTCCTTCTTCCTGGCAGAGTCCCTGGGTCCAGAAGTGATCTGAAGAGTAGGGTCTGAGGGTCCAAAATGTACGGCTGCTGTCGGCTTTTGAAGAAGGAGAAGGTTTTGGAGGTGTCAGCCCGAAGAGGTGCCTAGAATTTCCTTTCCTGCCTACCTACCCTGGCCACAGCTTGTCTGGGGACATAAAAGGCTAGTGTCAAAATCTTTTGTAAGTGTACTGGGCAGAGCAGTTGTGATGTGCAAGTGTGGAAGGTGACAGCTCCTCCCCCTCATCAAGTCAGAGATCGCCCATCCTGACAACATCTATTCCCATTTTGTCTCACTGTCTAGGAGCAATACACAAAGACCTACCAGTTACATCTAGTGATGTGACCCAGGAACAGACTGTAGACACCAAATGGTTAGGATAAGGAAATGTTGATTTTCTAAAAGTGGCAAATTCAGAATTGTGAGTTGAAATCTGACTTTTTACCATTATCTAGGGCTTCATATTACAATTCTTTGGACACCAAAATCGACATTCCTACTTGCTCCCAAAGGAAAGTTATCATGTATTAAAGGTAATAAGGTTACCCACTGTTATCCTAAGGGAGAGGTTGGCCTTGCAGTAGTGAAAAACGAATATAAGAATTTTTCAATATCAGATATGTAAATGTTAAAAGTACATGTAAAACCTTTTAAATACACTGCACCCTGCCCTATTGCTATTTAGGGCCTACCGTGGGGAATGACATGTATCAAAATGTAAGAATTAGGCCTGGCAAAAGGTTTATTTTGCAATATCGAAACAGCAGCATAAAACTGCATACACAGGCTGAAGTGGCAGGCCTGAGACATATTTAAAAGACAACTTGTAAGCCGATTCTGCCATGTTAAAAGAAGAGGGCACAAGCAATTTACCACTGGTTAACAGTGGTAAATTGCACAAAGTGCTGAAAGCCAAAAGAAAGTGGGTATCAGGTCCAGAAAACAGAAGAGTGAAGGTTGGTAATGACCCTGAAGAAAAAGCCAAGTCCAAGAGATGTATGCATACATTTGCAGAATTTCCTTAAAGAATGTGTTGAAGAATCACATGGACTGATTCTTTAGCACCTGATTACATAACATCTATTGCTGAATAATTGGTCATTACATGGTAATTTTTGGATTCATTTTCAATGTTGCCTTCTACATCCCTTTCAGAAATCTTATTCATTCCATTCACATATTTGTTAAGACAAGAACTTCCATTGCTTCTTATCCTGTAACTACCAGTAAAATGTATAGAATTAGAGATGGGTAACAGTGAATTATGGGGATGTTTTTCACCAAGGGGTTATGAGTGATATCAAATCGACATGAGTCACTCAGAACCCTGAGGTGAAAAACATCTGTGTGATTCACTTTTTGCCCATCTATAATTTTATGTTATGTATGGCCCTCAAAATAATCTACCTCTGCTTTTATCCTCTACAGAGGGGCACAGGAATAATGGGGGAGCCACACATAACATGGCCCCTCTTCCCTGACCCAAATGTAAAAAAGCATTTGCCACCCATAACACCCCGCCCCACACCAACTTTACCTGTCTTCTGCCTCATGCTTTCAGTGAAAGCAGACAAGCAGCACTGCATTGACAGGTTTTCAGAGATCCCTGTTAGCCTAGCCTAGGAGGCCTTTATGGCATAGTAGCAGTGGGTAAAGAGTTGTGTTATCAACTGTTGGTACACCATATCAGTGAGTTACCAGATGTAGAATCTGGTGTAAACCATAAAGTACTCATATGGAAACCATTCATAACATTATGTTTTTGTTTGTGCTATTGCAAAGTACTTCAGTGGCCTGTATGTAATGTGTCAAGGTTCTTTAGATATCAGTTGTGCCGATTCCTTCTTTGAATGGTTTTGAGTCATAATTGCTTTGTACCTTTACATGCCCCCATGAGTACCCTTTTCATCTCTTATAATTTATTGTACACGGTTTGTGGATACTTAATGCAGCAACTGTAAATTGAACCTAACCCCAAATACTAACATGACATGATACTATAAGATCAACTATTGTCAGGCCTGCAGATTATGAACCATAAACCCTGCAAAAGCCATATAAGCTTAACAGCCACAAAGGGCCACTGGGCAAGATTCAGCACAAAAGCATCCCAACACCACAGGCACAAAAAACACCTTCCAGGTAAATACAAAGCTGTCCAAAGTTGAGCGACCAGATGCTGCTTTTCCACAAACTATATCTAAATTTGGAAACATTGAAAGCCCAATGTTTTGGGCCAAATTATACCAGTACAACCTGAAGTCATATGAAATGAGATTGAGCTAACAGTGTGAAACAGTAACTATTTCATTTACTTTAGAGAAGTTATGTCACCACACAACAAAGGCACATTTTCATGTTTACACACAGGCACTGTACAGCTCAAACAAATACATGGGTAAACGCTACTCCTCATTTCCCATCCAATGTTCTCATTAGTTGCCCCCATGTTTCCTTGTGAGCCTTGGTTTGCTACAGCAGTGAAAGCCTAGGCATTCTCTAAACACAGATAAATTGTCTCTTCCAGTGAATGACTTTTCATCCCACTGGGGGCATCCTATTCTTTTCTCTTACTCAGTTTACAAACAGATGACACCAGGCAAATTGCTGAAGGTCCCACATCCCATGGTTCACCTTGAATCATTAATGTTGGCCTATAAAACACCATGTATCCACAACTCAGTACATACTATGTAGCTTCACGGTGTTGACAAGAACCACTTCTTTTAATTGCTTTAAACAAATGTAAAAAGCAAAGCCTGACAAGCACAATTTGCATTTGCCCTCACCAGACATTTGCAATGAAAGAAAAAACGATTCCATGAGTTGGTGTCTGCAAGGGTTACAAAAGTAGGCATGTTTCTAAATTCCTTACCACAACCCCATAAAGGGACAAATAACACTTAATGTAATCATTTCATGCCTCCCAATAGAGGTATAAAATCCCTCGCACTCTGTACATTTTAAAAGCCTTAAAGAATAAAATGATTTTAAAGTACATTTTACATCCTTCATTGATATGAAAGAATCTTGATTTTCTTTTACCAATGTATAGCAATAAGCCCCAAAGATACCATAGAACCTGAAAAAGTAAAGGTATGTTTATTTAGTTGGGATTTACTCAACCATACCCTACCACTAAAAACAATAGACTAGGGTTAGAAACAGGAGATTCAAGGATTGACCTACATAGTCATTGTGAAAAAGGATAATCAATCAAGCTTTAGTAGAAGATAAAAGTCTGCTGGCGAATGCCTATGCTTGTGTATAAAAGACTGTTGTAAAAAGGCCTTGGTACAAAAGTGACACAAAGGTCTATGGCTTGGTTTGTAACAGTGGTGGCATACACGAATGGAAGACATGTATGGTTTTAGATTAAGGTGAGCATTCATAAAGCCTTTCTCATTTTACAGCTCCTCCAATATGTCATTCTAATTCCTGGGATCTTGTACAGTCAACAGTCTTCCACTGACATGACTCTTGAAGAAAGTGGTGGGTGCTCTATTTATGTGTTATGATATCAACCTTCTATAAGGATCATTTTGGGTGATTTTTATGTACAATGTAGCAATGAGTTGTATCACGTGATGTTTGATGGAGTAGAAACAACTTGAAAAGTTTTTCAGTCTATGACAGATATCCACTGTTGTGTCCACATGCTTGGTGCAAAGCAGAACCACAATGGCGGCTTTAATCTGACGTTCCGAAGGTCCATTTCTCAATCTCTTTGTAGAGAGTAATACATACAAGATACTACTAAAGATTGCACTTAGGCCTAATGATGGCACGTATAAGGTTTCTCTTTTACCTTCTCAGAAAGTGGCTGTATCATATGCAATAGTTTCAGATAGTAGGTGTTTTTCTGAATGGTTTCAACTATATTCTTACCATGGAGAATAAGGATTCCAGGATTATGCCTAACACCCAGAATTGCAACACAGAAGAGGTGTTATTTTATTGTAGTATAGAGGAAATATATCATTGATCTCATCAGTAAAAGCACACTCATTTGATAAGCCCTGTAAGTGCCAGTTTAATGTTAAAAGTCTTTCCACAGACCCAAAGAAGCAGAGACATGTATTGCTTGGCATAGGATGAAAGGGTCATGCAAATTATTAATATGAAAATTAAGGTAAAGCTCCCAGAAAATAGTCCCAGGCTACACAAGACATATTTTGTCCATACAAAATATGTCTTGTGTAGCCATAACCATTTATGACACATCCACAGCATACAAGAAAGATACAATTAGTGAGAGGTAAGATAAACCATTTAAAGGGTAGTTTTGAGCATCCCCAATATTTTTTTCAGGTCAGTAAAATTACTCTACAAATAATAAATGCATCAGGCAGGTCGCGTAAAGGTATGCTACACTATTATCACCTTTGAAAGTGTTCTGGTCTTTGTTTCAGAAATATGACAAGTGCAACAGTGTAAAATCTGTCTTTCCCACAACCTTTCTTGTAACCAAGCAGGGTAAACAATTGATCTGTTAGTTCACATGAACCTAATAATGTCAGACAAATGAAGAAATATGTGTTGGGGCAGTGTAAATGACTTAGATTAAATTGTACTTTGCAAATCATTTAGAAAGGTCTGTTTTTCCATTTGGGAAGTCACCCACAGGACAAACCATCTAGTCTTTAACTGGTACTATAGCACTATATTTGCAAAGTATATGGATTGCTGCATGTTTTTTAAACTGTATATGATAAAGAGAAAACACCATCCAAGCGGGCATCAGAGCGCTGCACACGTTGTGAAAGCAAACAGAACAATTACAATATTAAGATGTAATAAATTACATCACTGTGAGCAACAGGTTACATCACAATGAGTACTTCACATTTTGAGTCCAAATGGTACATATTGGTAACATTATGGAGAGGGAAGTATCAGTGACATCTAAATTGAAATTTCAATTCTTAGTTCTTCTCATTAATAGTTTAAATGAGTCATGGCTTATAGCAAGCCTGAGTGAAAGGAGCTTGAGAGCCTTCAATAATAGCAAACAACTTTATCTATGAACAAAGACCACGCATAAACCCAAAGGAGATTACAATGAAAGTCTACGACAAGGCATTTCTTTAAGTATTAATAGGTTGACTAACGTAAACAGTTGCCTTTTTCTGAGGTACTTTAAGAACCTTATCATCAACCTGTGCCACTAAGCTAGCTTTTCCAGTTTGCTTTTAGATTTCACCCTCATATACTAGCACATGCTCTGGTTTTTAATGTAAAACTGTTTCCTGTACCTTTTCTTCATGCAATGATTAGAAATAAGTTAATCATATAAATATGAAATATCAGAATTTGGTTGACACTAATCACCTGGGAAGTCATCTGGAAATATGGAGCTTTCTGTCAGTCATATGCTGAAGACACAGCTATATTTATAAATGCAGCTTCTGGGACAATGAGATGACACCTCTTGTCCACTTAAAAGTGTTTTGCAAACAGCAAAATACACACACATTATTTAATTATTTGTGGCTTAGCTTCTACGTTATGTCAGAGAAAGCAGAGACAATGGTGCTGCTGGATTTTAGTTCACTACTGAGAAGCAGCCATCCCAGAAGTCTTCCTGGTAATGTTGGTGAGAACACTTGGCTATATACTGGTAAACTTCCTAAAGAAGTGGTAAAATCATTCCTGCTACGATATTTTAGCAATTATAGACACATTTGAACAGGATTGTTTCCATTGCTTCCTGATCTGCAAATGATCTCGGCGATAAATCAAAGAACATGGGCTTTCTCCCCACGGGGTACTCCTTCTGATTTATAACATTTACATTGTCAAACAATTACTTACGCCCTAAACACCATCCGTCTCTGCCCCCTAAAAATGCCTTCCAATGCATGGACTACACCAATCCCTGACCCCTAAACTACACCAATCCCTGAACCCTAAAAGCCCTTTCTAACCCTAAACTCCACCCATTGTTGAACCCTAATAACCCTTCACCACCCTTAACTCCATCCATATCTGACTCCTAAACTCCACACATCCTGGAGTCTTTAAAGCCCTTTCTTCTCTTAAATTCTACCCATCTCTTAAAGTAAAACACCCTCACTACCCCTAAACTCCACCCATTCCAGGACCCTGAGAACCCCTTTTTGCACCTAAACCCCACCCCTCACTGATCACTTAAAATCCTGTACCACCCCTAAAATTCCACTCATTCCTGAAACCTACAAATACCCTCACCACCCCTGAAAACCACCCATTCATGACCCCTAAAACACCTCCCATCCCTTAAATTCCCCTTCCCTGAACACTAAAAGCCCACATATAACCTCCACCTATCCCTAACCCCAAAAACCCCACAACACCTTTAACTCCAACCAATTCTGAACACTTAAATCTGTTCAACACCCCAGAACTCTACCCATAATTGAACCTTAAAAACCATCATTACCTGTAAATTCCACCTATCTGTGAAAGAAAACAAATCCTCAACACCCCTTCATGCCAACCATCCTTCAAAGAACCCCTTACCACCCTAAACTTCAGCCAGGGGTTACCCCTAAAAAACCTTCACCCCTCCTAAACTCTAGCCATCCTGGAACCCTAAAAACCCCTAGTTGCCCCTACACATTCCCGATCCCTGAAATAAAAAAAAACATAACTTCCCCTAGTCTTCATCCAAGTGTGTGATTTTGGAGGTTTCCTTAAAAGTAACTTTCTTTTAAAATGTTTCCTTGAATTTTTTGATTTATTTATATTTCCTTCAAATTTACTTTCCTCAAAAATGTTTCCTATAATTTGGTGTCCTCCAACGTGGCTTCACATTCATCATTTCTGCATGAGGGAATGTTTTTGACTGTTTCAGGCTGAGGAAAAAAATATTTCTTATATGAGAGCATGTGCAACAGACATCCTGGGATTTCCAAGCTTTTCTAATTTCTCCACTTACTGTACAGCATCATGGTATCACCTGCAAATATTTATATTTCTTTAGTTGAATGTGGATTTGTTGGAACGTATGGTCTAGGAGTTGCATGTAAATGTTAAGATGCATGGTGAGAGAGTAGACCCCTATGGAACCTCTTCATGAGAACTGGATCACATGCAAGGAAGTTGTAAGAGATTTAGTAGAAGACAAAATCCATTTAACTAAATAACACGTATGAGTGAAAAGTAGTCCTAACCAGAAGCTGCATTTAAATGTGACTGCTGCTTAAACTTTGTTCTTTTTTATATTAATTGGCTAAAATTATTTACTTTTACTGATTCAGCATATTAGAATAGAGATAGATTGTGGGGCACACTTTTTGCAATGTTCTGTAAATTCTAATTGACTAGTAATGAAATAAACTTTATAAATGTTATTAAAACTTTCATTTTTGACTCCGGAAAGAATAATAAATGTATTGTCTTTGAAGATTTCAGCTTGTACCTAAAACCCATATTCACAATTCCCTCCTGGGTATCTAAGTGAGGCAAAGTATTTTACAATTTTAGGGTTCTCCGCTGTACAATGAGAAACCATTGCTAATACAAGCTGTCCTTTTATTGTCTTATGCTGCTATCTTTGGGGGAGGACAGCCTGAAAGACTTTACACACTGAGAAGGCAACTTTCTCTTACCCTTCAATGTACCAACTAAAGGTTTAATCGCCAAAGCAGGCTCTTGCTGTAAGCTAGGGGATACTTTGACATCTATGATCTCTGTATGGAGCAGGGTCCAAAGGCACTGTTATCCTAGATGTTCAGCACTTTTGCGATAATAGGGCAAGTGCAGTGATGAACACTTTTATTCATAATATAGAGCAATGCTCGATGGAATGCAGGGTCAGACTGTACTATAGGGCAATCAGTCAGTGCCTGATGGACAGGTTTGAAAGGTCAGAATGTAAGTCAGTTTTTTGGCTGTTTGTGGGACTGTTTTATGGTCAGCTAGGTCAGGTTTTACTGTTGATTTCCTGATATTAAAACAATCATTGCCTGCAGTAAGTTCAAATTCAGGCAGTCTTCCATAGCTTGAAAAACACCTTTACAGAAAGTCTTTAGAAGTTCATAATTGACCCAATTTGCATACATGAGACACTTTTTTAGCTTTCTAATTCACTAATGGGGACACTTTTATTTTAGTGCCCAGGCATATATTCTGTACCATTCTAACCCTGATAGGAAGGTTAGATGCTTCAAGTTTGGAAAAAGGGTCAGTTAATGTAATTACTGACAACAAAAATAATTTAAATGTCCTAGAAAAACTGCCTCCTAAAATTAAGGAGCCTTCAACATATCCTCCTTACAGAGTCTTCATTGTTACCAATAAACCAGTCAAGTCAGAAACCATGGTGTTGTTATCAGAAGTGAATCCACCTTAAACAAATATATGAACCACCTGTTAAAGGAGAGTGTCTCCTAAATAGAAACCTAAGCGCTGTCCTCTGCTTACCAGCTAACCAATTAATATTATTGGACGGCATATTAATTCAGGTTAAAATGCTTTGTTCCATTAAAAAACGACGATTAGGTTTTGGTAGCAGAATGTCGTGGACTAAATATCTTCATTCAAAAATATTTTGTCCTAAACAATGTTTACAAAAGTATAGCCTAACTGGGATTACTAATAGATAGGGATGATATTTTAATAGACATGATCCAATAATTTACACAGCACTTCAATATTTTGGTAAGAACCTTCCTCTTCTAAATGATATAACTTTAACTATAACTTTAATCCTCATTATGGCTGGATGAACACAGTAACGCACCATAAATAGTCAAATTAATATGTGGTCCTGTCCTATCCAAGATGGTAAGTCAATCAGCAACAATCATATATTTCAAGAGCACGTTAGAACAAGGGAAAATATTTCACATGTTGTTATTTGGAAATTATCAGACAAGAACCGTCAAATAATGTTAACAAGTCCTCTGTTTTTTATCAGGAAATATTTTAAAAATCCAAAGTTTATATTGTGGAACATATATTTGGTAATCACTGAAAAACTGTTGGCTGGTAATAGTACCTTATGGGATTGCAACCTGAACCCAAGAATTAACGATTTTCTGCAAACCATGCCAGGAAAGACCCTGTCTTTCTGGGATGGAATATATTGACTTTGTATGTTGAATTCACTACTAGGATCGTTGTGGAGAAGAGACGCAGAATGGACTTCATAATCAGCACAAATGAAGAGAATTACTTGGGGTAGAGAGAACAAGTCAATGTTGTAACAAATTCCCAACCCTATGAAGGGCCAGAAGGTATGCTAACATGCTCTCATTGGCTCTTCACATGTGTGTGAGTAATAGCCTATTACAGCCACAACAGATTTTTGAGGAGCCCTGCTGTTAGGGAGGCCAGCAAGAACTGGAAGGATCATGAAGATGAAAGTTCACCTGAAGTTCAAACCACCTCTGCAGATATTTTACTAGAAACCCTTTCTTCTCAGCCTGCGTTGTTTGGGGACCATTAGAGTTAGTGTACTCATATCTAATAAAACAGCGCTTGTAAATTAGTAGCTTGCCTGGTGTCTCCATGGTAAATGGCAGACCTCTAAATGATCTCATTGATAATATTTTGGTGCCTAAAATCTAAGTAATGAATCATACTGTTGCCTTTGTGAAAATTCATCTTATTGAGGTAGTCTTGTAGTTTCATCTGTCAACCAAAAACCTGTACAACATTTCTGTATCTCTACAAAGCAACTACTTCTTTAACTCATTATGTACAGAAAGAGATGATGGATGTCAAAAGATTTAATCAAATGTTTCGTGCCGTGACTTGTGCCTAGTGATAAATGTGCTGGGTATGTGGAGGCTTGATGCTTACATTATTCCCATGCCCTTGGGAAAATATGCATTTCTGATAAACTGGGAAATACAGCTGTGGACAAAGGATCTGTCTAAACCCTGAAATATTATATACTCTGATCTTCATGCATGTTTGTCTTTATCGAGTGTTGAAAACATCCTTACCAAGTCTATGATTTCTGATTGCCCAAAATAATGGTGCTACATAAACATTAATGCCTGCATATTTTGATTATTCTTTGTCAAGTAACATATTAGTTATGGCATTGGCAAGCACACTGACCTATTTCACATGTATTAGGTTGTGCCCTTAGATAAAGAGGCCATGCTCTTGTGGAGGGTTCCTAAATTCCCTTCATAGGTCACACTCTTTTGAGTGCCACCGACACATTTTCATTCCACTTAAACGGTTTGTGGTCTCTATAAGTAGGTGTAAGATTTGAGCGAACATGCAAGTGTAAAAAACAATGTGTTCTTTATTAAAACCCCTGTGCACCTTTGACAGTTTCCCATGCATGGCTTTGTTTAATTTACAGATAAAACTGATCCACTGGTAGGTACCTAAGTTGCTACGGAAATCCAACAGTGGCAAATATTAGGCTACTCCTGCATGTCTTTGAGGTAGCCCTCGAAGGCTAAATATTTTCAGCACTGGGCCTCTCCTTGGAGTAACCTTCTAACCTTCTAGTATCGCTACCAGTGCCTGCCTGTGCAACTGCAGGGTATCCAAGATCAACTGTAGTATTTGATAAACTATAAAGACACAGAGTTGCATTGCAACAATTGCAACCCCTTTTCCAAAATACAAGGGCAGGAGATTTATAACACTCAGGGTATGGTCTTCATTTGAAGTGGATGTTATTTCGCAGCTACTAATACTATTTTTTTTAAAATAATTTTCCCTAATTACTTGCGGGGACATACCTGAATGATAAATACACCCCCTACTCTTTTTCTGTTTTACTTTGAACGTCGTATTGACTCATCTCTCTTGTCCTGATGAAGACCGCCCTCAAATAGGGGTCGAATGGTACATATTTTCCTTGGACTGTTCTATTCAACTAATGCCTACTCTCGGCTATTTTGACTGCGGTGAACTTATGCTGCCTGCCTCTTAGTCGTTACAGTCAATAGCTGTATTGTTAACTGAAACCGGAGTTAGTCACGTTTCTTCACCTGCAGGATTCACAAGCACCGTGTCTACCATCACCTTTAATTGTCACCACAGTACCCGTGTTGTGTAACAGCAAAATGTGATTGTTTGTTTCAGAAGAATGCATAATAATATACATTTTTGTATTTCTTTATACATTGTTACCCTTAATGTGAGTGATTCTTTATAATGTGGTACAGTCATTATTTAGCAAGTATGCATTAATTGTCCAGTACCTACATGTAAATCATCCCCCGAAGGAATCATTATTTTTTATGTGTTTTTTGTACAGGTTCCTAAGCATACGGGGTCACCTCGTTGAACATATTCGTTCACCACATCAATTGTTACAGTCCGCGACTGTAACCACTCTTGTGGGTACCTTTCTCACCGGGCAGAAGAGGCCACTTTTATTTTTTTTAAAGAGTAGCGAGTAACACTGTTGTTCTTACAAGGCATAAAGAACACTTTTACTGCCAGTGCAATTGACGCCATAAAGGAAAAATGTTGATCATCCCAGATGGTGTGGATCATGTGTCAGGAAAAATCCTCTTCTGTTCCAATCAATTACCCATATACATGTGCTTTCATTATACAGACTTCTTTGAGCTTACAAGAAGTGACGTTTCTCATGGGTCCTTTACAACTGAGAGGAGATGTGTGTTTATATGGAGTGATATTGGCCATTGCTGAAACCTGATGCCTTACATCTCTAGGTTCAAAAACCAAAGGTAACTCAAATGTAACTCCTAATTGGATACTTTAAGCAGACAGAGCAATACAATGGACCAGTGTAGACACTTATGCAGTGTTGGACATTAAGCCACCGAGGAAAGGTATTTCTGGGATGTTTGTAAAAGCAGTTGACTTTTGTTGAAAACATTATATGAAAGAAACATGATTTTTAGAACTTCCAAAAGAATTGAAAAATCAAATGAAAAAACAAATTTGAATTTCAGGGAACTATTCAAACTAACAGACCTTGGGGAATTTGTTTACTTTGTGTAACGGAAATTATTTTCCTATTACATCACAAGTGGCACTACAAATCACGTCACTAAAAAACACTAATGGCATCATAAACGTTTGAAATTAGAAGGTTCACACAGAATACAGTAATATGCAAGAGTGAAATCGAGCATTAACCTGCTGTACAGTCACTGCGAGTACATAATCGCGTGTATTTAAAGTAGGTATTACAATGGTAGTTATTTATGATAAAATGACAACAATACGAGCTAAATTAATACAAATTCATAAGAAGTTTTGCAAGTGTTACAGGTGTGAAGTATGAGTGATAGACGGATTGTGAGTGAGGTGAACATGGTGGAACAGAAGACATTCCCAGCAAAAACACAGACTGACAATGCAACTGTGCCTCATTAGCTGTCAAGGAATGTGTTATAAATGGCATAAACGCGCAAGTACCTTTTGCAATATAACATCTAGCCATTGTTTAAACAGTCATGTAGTACGACAAATGTGTCATTGATTCGATACATTCACTGCAACGAAAGTAGATATAAATTACTTCTTCAGACCTCTTAGGTCCATCCATCTAAAACCAGCAGCAGAACTTGAAGTGACATGTCTAACCTAGTGGTGTGTGACCTCTCCAAGTCTTAGATTGCGCAGGGTCGCTGCTTTGCCTACCATGCAACTGATAAAGTTTCAAAAAGTCAAGGCAGAAAAAAAGGCCCGGCACCGCAGCAGCAGTGGTGTAACGAGACCTGAGGGGACCCATGCACAGTACATCGAGGGCCCCCCTCCTCCTCCGGACGCCCGAGGGCGCTGCGAGGGCCTTTGTTACACCACTGCACAGCAGGAATATTCCTGCTGCAAAGTAGGACCACAATCGTGCCACTAAGCAGCCATTTACACTTGCCGTCAGCTGTGCCTGGTAGTAGCCTCGATGATGCCAGCACCAGGGCACAACTTCAGGGCGAAGGGAACGGATATTGCATAGCTGCTGAGGGTGTCCCCTTTATTTCCTCACTCACATTGAGGGCTGGGAACCAACATTCCCTGCAGCCTTTCATCACAGTCCTCATTTGACAGGCATTGGATTTTATTTCATTAGTGGCATAAGGAAACCCCGATTAAGCAGCTACAGCGGGGCCATGATTGGGCCCCATTGACGGGCAGGCGGGGTCACAAAATGTAATTTATGCTTTATAGACTTGCTTCTGTCTGTCACCAATGAGGACGCTCATGAATAAAATGCCATGACAGGGATAAGAGGTGGGGTTTGAGGGATCGCCATAGACCTACAGTGATGGGGCAGTGTAAGAGAAATGAAAGAAACAGGGATGGAAGGAGACAGAGAGAAGGCATGGGAGAGATAGAGAGAATGAGATAGAAAGAGAAAGGAACAAAACGTATAGAGCTGAGGAAAAGAAAACAGAGGGGAAAAGGGAAGGTAGTAAATTGGAAAAAGAAAGGAAGGAAACCTCCCAGAACCCAACCTTGGTGCAGCTTCATCATAGCTCATTACCAGGTTTTTTTTTTTAAATTGTTTCACGCATGCTCCTTCAAAACCACCAGGATCCATTTTGGCTTTTTGACAAATTGTTGAAAAAATGCTGTAGATTGCAATATCTGAACTTTAAAAAAAAAACAATAGGTTCTTAGGAGTTCTCCCCCGGCACCAACAACACCCATCCTGAAAACTTGCAGGGACAACTGGACTCGCTGTCTTTGCTCCCTATGTGTTTTAGAGGTATTGTTGCAGTGGGGTGTATTTTAATTTTCTGGCTACTCCCTTGCATATCGCCCACTTCTAGGTTGAATATTTTGTATAGTGTTTCATATACCCAGCGAGGACTTTCTACATGTTGTAGGCTCCATGGAGTTACGGAGGTGGCTCACTAACAAGTAAGGGTGCAGCTGTCTTTACCTGAGGGATTCAAGGAGAAAGGGTTGATAATCCAAGTTAAGTGCTGGATATTAGTTGAGTAGCCAATTGAAGCAGTGTAGCAGATTTAAAAATATCCAAATGAAATATTTGACTGCAGTATAACAAATTGTCCAATCATTAACCTTATTTCAAAATTTGCCATGTGATCTTTAGAATCAAGTACTTCAATATTAAAGTCCTCAGGGTTATGCTGCATATTTGTAAGTTACTTTGAAATGCAGTGAGTGTCCCTTAACCAAGAAGTACTGTCATACTGCAGTGCCAGTCACGGTCTAAAAAGCATGGGATAAACGTGAAATACAATTTGTATGTCCTGTGATTTGGGGCTTCCTTGTATATTAAACATTGTACACATACATACTTTTTGTATTTTAAGTCGAATGACCCTTGAACACATGTAGATAGTTTTTGAGATGACAAAATGTTTAAATAATAGATCCTTTGTCCTCCCGCTTTGTTGTGTTTTTTTGTTTCATCAAGTTGTATCTACCCTTTGCACCTGCTGCACACTGAGTAGTCTCAAATCAGCAGCATATGCCTTTAGTGATCCATCAAAATGCAATAGTATTTAATAAGACGACATATCGAGCCAGAATCCTAAGGAAAGTAATGAACCCTCGCCTGGTGGCCTATGACCTCTCATGTGTGCTGATGTACACCTATTGTAATTCACAACGGTTTCTAGAATTACACAGAGGAGCTTGTACTTCTGGAAAACATTTGTGGATCCCATTTTCAGAGCAGCACCTATAATACTGTTTATTTGCTTAAGTGAAGACATGCCAAAATGCCTCTGTTAACTTTTTTTAAATCCATAATATATATTTTTTCCTCTAGTTCACCAAAAAAATAATTGTAAATACTCCCAAACATGGAGGTTTTGGCGGGTGCGGAAACTCACAGGCATTCCTACCCTGGAAAACACAGTCCATCCATTCCACATGCCTGTGAGTCGATTTACTCACATAAAAACCTTTGTATGAGTGAATGCTTTTATGACTACAAAACCATTGTTTGCCGATTCAAAGGGTCGTTTCAGCTAGTAAAAATTTGTATTTGCCTTAAAAGTCAAATTTGAAGAAATACATTTATGCATTAGGCCCTTTTTGTGTCAACAACGTGATCAACAAGCATTACCACTGCTACTTATCGCATCATTATTTGATCTGAAAGTCTTAGTATGTGCATTTTTTTATATATAATGTGATACATATTTTTACATAAAATATGATATCAGAAAACCTTACCAAATCCCTGTCTTATTTTGTGTGCCAGAATATTGGCACTGCTAAAAATTTAAAAATAACAAGTTATGAAAGGGTGATAAATTTAGATGTCATTGTGTGAATATGTAAATTCCAGGAGTGACCTCTTCACCTTCCTTGACTTGTGCCATACAGCTGTTTATCATAACTGTGATCTACGAAAAGTTAACAAAATGTTGTCATATTAAACTAGATAACTTTCGAATAATAATTCATTTCACTTCATATGGATTGTGACGATTGTTCCTATTTCGCCTTGCTTCTTTCATAGAAACACTCTTTGTGCTTTGAAGGCCTTAAACAGGTAGTCATTTGCAAATTGTTACATACTGAAAAATGTCAGCTTAGTTCTGTGGGTCGTATCTGCCATGCTGTGTGCAGATCCATTTTCACAAAAGCCAGGAAGCCTCTTGCTCTCAATCTTTAACTTGCTCCAACTTGGTGCACTCACATACTCTCTCAACTCTGTGCAACTTCATAATATTATTCTGAATACAGGTAATTTATTGTTTAAATAAATAAACAGCATCGGATTATTTAGCAGTAAAACAATTAGTGAAAATAAGCACCAGAGGCCCACATTATGGTCATTCATCACCAGCGCCATCTTTTAATGAATTTCAATGTAAAATGTATGGAGGTGCAGCAGGGATCAGGGCTGCAACATGTTACGTGAGTTATGACGCATTCCATTATGAATGGCAATGACTTTCTAATGGAATGGTATGGGTGGTTCTTATAATCAGAAAAACACACTGACCTTAACACTACACAGGTGCAGCAGCATAATGACCCGCCAATTGCAAGCACATCAATTCCTGGGGAAAAGTTCAATGAGATTAACTCAGTATGTTTCACAAAAGCAACATCAAGACATGACATATTTCACAGTATATTTTTCGTTAAATAAAAAACATATACACAACACACAAATGAAAAGTTAAAAAAATAATAACAGTTTTAATTTCACTCTGGAATTGGATTTGCAGGGGCCATCGCTTGTGTCTTCGAATAATGGACACTATATTACCAAAATTGTGCTTCGTTTTGTTTCCAATTCATCAGTGTAATGAACAAATATAGAAACGTGAATCACTATTTTCCACCACTGGGATATCACACCAGCGCAGGATGTCTTTCAGAATTCTTAGCATACTCGATGTGTTTTTGAGAAAGATAAGAATCCCATAAAACATGAAATTGAGAATTGCTCGGATTTTACTTGAACAAGGACAACACACATACTTTAACGTAAACAAAAAAAAACAAGACAATGCAAACATGGAACATAAAAACGTCAGTATGAAATCTGGATTTCTGGATGCCATTTTTTTTTACTCCAGGGTCTTCACAGAACAAAGAATGTTGCTAGGATTCTGCTCCATGTGCTATTCCAATATTTTCCAAGTGAACTTAATAAATATTGTGTGGTCTTCTGTGTCGCTACAGAATGTATCTTAAAATAAAAGTCTCATGGCTCTTCCCATACACAAAAATACCCGAGGACTCCTCTTCCACCACACCCCAACTCCCATGTAGGTCCCTCTTACTCACAAAAGAAAAACAAGACAATGGATCTTTCACGTTTCCCTCCATCAGTGTTGTACAAACTGAAACTACCAACCACAATTCTTAATCACTTCTATGCTTCCAAACACAAGAAACATGTTTATTTTGCGCTGTGGTTGGAATTAGCTGATGCCATGCTTGTGTTCACATGTGTCCACATGTTCTACTTGTTGACCTTTGGTCCTAAAGATCCTGATCAGAAAGGAGGGTGTCATGTGACCTTCAACGGGTTGGCACTAGTGGAAGTAAATTATCTAATGCATACTGACAAGCCAGTTTCTACCCCTAGGACATCTCTTCAGTGGGCAATATATTTTGTATATATCTTAGTAAATTCCATGACAGGTAACAAGCCCACATGCAGATTAAATCCGACTTAGACTGTATTCCATTTGACCATGAGTAAACTTTTATTTTCTGGTAGAAAAGACCTATCAACTTGCAAATTCCACCACCAACTGATGTAAAAGTGCATATCTTCTACAAGTTTTATCAACTGGTCCATCCATCCATAAACCTACCTATCCATCCATCCATCCATCAATATTTCGATGATTAACAAATTAAGTACTGCTGAGAGTTTTCACCAATGACAAATGTCACTACTACAGCACAAAATTCTTTATATTGATCATTGTTCAAATTAATTTATTGGTGATTGAGGAGTGACTTTATGAATGCTTTAATACAAGATGTAAGCTTAAGGCATGTGGCATCAGAAATCAATTAAACAAACAGTGCTTTGTTCGCTGCACTCAACTGCAACAACAATGTTGTCTTTGAAAATGAGAAAGGTTTAATGTTGAAACGTTTCAGAAACAGGGGTTATTCCAGGATGGTACCGAACAGTGTGGTGGAAAAGTGTCAGAAGGGAGAAAGTCCTTTTTGGGGCACATGAGAAAGAACCTGTCTCTGATAGCGCTAGACTGACTATGACCTACAGTGTGCAATCCTTTGAAATCATTCATCTGATTAGGAAGCATTGGTCCATTCTGAAATCAGACCTTATAATTTAGAAATTGTTACCAACATGCCCTAATATAATCTATAGAAAAGCAAGTACCCAAAAAAATAAGTTAATCAGGAGCCACTTACTTCAGAAATAGGCAAACTCGTTAAACATAACCAATGGAAAATGTAAAGCTTGTGAGAATAATATACACATGTCCACATACACTGTCCCATTCTCTAGGAAAGAGGCTGAACTCAGAAGTATTAGAACATGTAAAACTGACAATGTTGTGCATATGTAACAGAATGTCCCTGCAAAAAATTAACATAGGTTCCACCATATTCCTAGTCAAGAAATGTATACTTGAACATATGCAGGCCATATGTAATGATTGTTGCCCATCATTTTGCTGACAAACACCAGGGCAATACAAAACTAATGTCACTTTTTAGCATAGAACACATACAAATAGATCCTGGGAATGGTGATTGGGAAAAATTATCACGGATAAGAGAATCAGAATATATTGCTTCTCTTAAAACCTATGAACCAAATGTGTTCAACCACACTGAGAATAATCTGTACATCTTCAGTCATTGTATATTTTTTCCTTGGAATTGTTAGAAATTAAGTCTGTGGTTGACAGGGGTATGCACCCTGTCCAAGTAGGGACCACAATCCTAGTCTGATATGGGCATTGTAGTTAAACAAACCTCTATGGATGCACCCAAATGAGGCACAGGTCCTTCATGACAGATAGAGAAAAGTTACTTATTCGCCATGTGACACAGGATAAACATGGAAGACTTTGTGGACCATGTTCCTGAACACAGTACCTTTTGGTGCAGGAGCTGTCCTCCTGATGTAAGCAGTGAGGTGTTGGGCCGTACGAGGTTATCCTTGGCAGACGAGCAGGCTAGGTGAGCTCACACTCCTTTGCTGCGTGCAGTTCGGCCTCAACTGGCACGTCATCACTGGGGAAGTTCAGTTGTTATGGTAATGCTAGGGATGCGCTGGGAGGTTTCTCACAGTCGGGGGGTGTTGACCTGAGCCAAAGAAAGTGATTTCAATCAGCGCTTGTCACTGACCTTGGTTGCAATTTAGAGAGTGAGTGTGGCACAGGATGAACACAGAGGACTTCGCAGACTATGTCCCTGGACACAGTACCTCTTGGTGGAGGAGCTGTCCTCCTGATGCAAGCGATGTGGCGACTGGCTGTGCGAGAATATTCTTGGTGGACGAGCAGGCTTGGCAAGTTCACACTCCTTTGCGACATGCAGTTCGACCTCAGCTTACACATGAGCACTGGGGAAGAAGCCTGGTTGTTATGGCACTGCTGAGGATGAACTGGGAGGTTTCTCTCAGTCCTGCATTGTCGGCCCGGGCTGAGAGTAGTGATTTTAATTGGTGTGTATTGTTGACCTTGTTTGCAATTTAGAGAGTGAGCCCATGCTTCACTGGGAGTGCAGCGCTCGATCCTTGTGGCGAAGTACTTTCTTGTGCAGGGCAACGCACTGTGTATCCACTGGTGTTCCTAATGGCTACTGCAGCTAACTGACTCAAAGGAGGGACACAAAGTCTTTGATGGCCCTGAGACTTTGAGAACAGTGGGCAAGCCAACAAGCCCTTGGAGTTATTGAAGGTTTAAAGCTTGTAGACTAGGTTTCAGTCCTTCTCACTAACAGCGGTAGCTGGTAGCAGGCAGCAGGCTAAACCAGCAGAGCAAGTTTGAAAGTGGCAGTCCCTCCTGGTAGCTCAGCAATCAGCAGGCAGCAGGTCAGCAATGCAAGTAGCAAAGTGGCAATCCCTCCTGGCAGCATGGCTCCTCAGGACCCCAAAGTGAATTGGTTTGGTGTGGTTTAGGGTCCAGTACTTATACCAAAATGTGCGTTTGAAGTGGGGGAGACTTCAAAGGAGGCCATTCCCTTCGTTCCCTGGCCCCAGACACTCTACAGGGAGGTATGCAGCGCTTTATGTGAGGAGAGGCACTGCCCTATTCAGGTGTAGGTATCAGCTCCTCCTTCCCATCTAGCCCAGTAAGACCCCTCAGCCAGGTGGTGGGCCATCAGGATGCAAATGTCACATCCAACCTCCCTTTGTGTGTGACTGTCTAGGGGAAATGCACAAAGCCCAGTTGGCATCTACCTCAGGAGTGTATTCAGAGACAGGCAGAAGCACAGAATGGTTAAAGTAAGAAAATGTAAACCTTCTATAAGTGGCATTTTCAGACTTACAATTTAAAATCTGACTTCACCATAAGTTGTGATTTTAAAGTGTGTGTCCAGAGACACAAACTTCATATTTCTATATTTTCCCAATTGGAAGTTACACTTAAAGGATGCTTCAATGTAACCCCAATGTTAACCTGTGGGGAAGACAGGCCTTGTAGTACTGAAAAACGAATTTAACAGTTTTACACTACCTGGACATGTTAAACTTAGAAGTATATGTCCTGCCTTTTAAATACAGTGCACCCTGCCATTGGAGCTTACTAGGGCCGACCTTAGGGGTGACCTATATGTAATAAAAAAGGAAGATTTGGGCCACGCAAGTGGGTACACTTGCCAGGTCGAACTGGCAGCATAAAACTGCATATGCAGGCTCTGCGGTGGCAAGCCTGAGATGTTTGCAGGGCTGCTGGAGCGGGTGGCACAATCAGTGCTGCAGGCCCACTAGTAACTTTAAATTTTTAGGTCCTGAGCACATATAGTGCACTTTACTAGGGTCTTACAGTAAATTAAATATGCAATTGTGGATAAGCCAATGTTACGATGATTTAGAGTGCAGAGCACATGCACTTTAGCACTGGGCAGCAGTGGTAAAGTGCCCAGAATCCTAAAAGCCAGCAAACATGAAGTCTGAAAAAAGGAGGTCAGAGAGCTAAAAGTTAGGGGAGCCAGGCCAAGGATGCCAGGTCTAACAGGGTCACGCTTTTTAGAGATGTAATTGTCTTTGTTTTGCATCATGTTTGAATGGGGATTGAACACCAAGCAAATGTTAAATGCCATACCTAGGATAATTTTAAAATTCTGCCCACTTGGGCTGGACAGCAAACACTTGGGTCTCATATCAAATCACAGACAAAGACAATAGATATTGATTTACACTCCAATGCAGGCGAATACAAAATATGGACAATTACTTGAACAATTGTTGACCTTTTGTCAGTGGATATTTGTGATAGTTGCAAATAAAATAAATACATCTTTATGGAATTATTCCTGTTGTATGTAAGATGCAACAGTTTTTCAGGGTGAAATGGGAAGCCATCAATCACAATCACATTATTACTGGGTGTGGAGTATGAATATTTGCGAATGAAATTTCCGCAAAGTTTGCTCCCTTGGCAGCTAATCCTCCTCTCATGAGGTTGGGGGCACCCCACAAGGGGGAAGCCTCTGTGCCAGTAGGTAGTTATAGTTAGGACCTAGTTTCTATAGAAAAAGCGTTTTTTGACTTGGCTGTATCTTTGGGGTCGTTTGACGAATCATCATGAAACCTTTTTTTTAAAGTGTCAAATTGGGTCTTGTTGTGCATGGGAAGTATAGGGTTATCCATCAAGCAAGGGCAGAGAAAACAGGAGTGCGGGTCAAAAAAGTGCATCTCCATTGTTCATTTCCATATGGATTTTAGACATGATTGCAGTCTGAACTGCTGGATGGAATAACACCTTATTTGGCAGACAGGTAGCTTATGGTCCAGAAAGCACCTTTTTTTAATTTGGTGTAACTCCGTTCAGTAGTTTTTGAGATATCAAAGGAAAAACAAATTTGTATATATAGAGGTACAACCCCTTTGCAAATCCATTCACTGCGAAATCCATTCTTGGCGGATTCACGAACCATCACGCCACAGCAAGGCCATTATTGGCTGGCCACAATCTGAGCAGAAAGTTGCATCCACCATTTTCTATACTGGGAAATGGTCACTGGGGCAGAAATGTGGGCTGGAAAATAATTTTTCAAAGTAGTATTAGGGGTCAGGGTGGAGGTACTCAGACCCCATGTCTATAGATATATATAAAGTACTGTTATAGTTAGGTGAATATATAGATAGATAAACATATGGATGTGTATGTACGCATAGATATAAAGTACTGTTATAGTTAGGTGAATATATAGATAGATAAACATGTATGTATATGTATGCATACATATGTTTATCTATGTATATATTCACCTAACTATAACGGTATTTCACCTAACTATAACAGTACTTTAACCTTTGTTTTATATATATATATATATATATATATATATATATATATATATACATATATATATATATACACACACACACACAAAACCGCACATCACCCCCACTTAAAAGAAGCTCCACTGCCTCCTATTCAGAAGAGATGTCAATTTAAGATGCTGATACACACCTACAAAGCCTTTCTTATGCATGGACCGGGATACATCAACCACAGCCTAAACGTCCACCAACCATCCAGGCCCCTGCGCTTTGGCTCCCTCTCCCTCGCACACACACCCTGCATCGACTGAACTGCGCAGTTTCTCTCAGCACCTGGATCACCTTGCGGGTTATTAGCTGCACTCTATATATCCGATTTGATTTGATATATATGTCTATATTTTTTCACTGAAAAATCACACATTTAAAATGTTGTTAAGGTGATTAATTAAAACTGCTGAATTCCCAAGTTACAGTTACGAATGCAATTCACTGTTCTGAAACAACCATGCAACCCATAACTTACACACCAAATGCCATGTTCATGACCTCATCCTTCATGTGACAAATGCAATTAGAAGTCATAAATAATATTACAGATCATATTACATACCACATTACCCTTAACATTATGTATGAAAGAGACATCTGTGAATGAACCATTATTTATTGGTTTCCATATGTGCTGTGCTTTCAGATGTTGGTATGTAGTGATGTGTATAAGATAAGATCATAAACCTTGCATTTTGTATGTGGGTCATGGTTTGCATGGCTGCTGTGGCTGAGTCATAAAGCTTACTCGAGGTTGAGGTCCCCCCCTATGAAGATTGCATCAGATTTGTGGCCCTGACCCAAGATTTGCAAATGTCAGGGGCTGTGCTTTTTTTATTTGTTCCCAAGTGGTCCTTTTTGGGCTCCTCCGCCTAGCTATATCGTTCTGGGTGTATTCACCTTGCACTTTGTACTTTTTCAATGGTTTATCGAGGATGCTTGGACCGAGTCCCCATGACCCCCCCTCACAAACCTTGTCTAATGACAATAAAAATTGACCATACGAGACATCCAAATGATATGAATCCCTCCTAAATTTAGAACATCACAAAGAACTAATGAATGTGACACTGTGAATTACCATAGGGCATTTTCACATGGATACGAAATGGAAACATTGCACTAAGTGTTTGTTTCGTTTGAAATTTCAAATAAAAACGTTCACATGGCAGCAATATTGCTTGCTGTCCTATTATTGTAAAACACAAAGAGAAGGACAATTGATAACAGTCATGCTATCAGATTGCATTCTTTCTACAAGCAACAAAAGCTCTTAATAAATATAAGGCGCATTTAACTGCACGGCGTTGATAAATGTTTTTCAACAGGAGAGGCATTTTCTGTCAAAAGCAGCCTTGGACATGGATCTCGGTCTTAAGAAATATATATTGTAAGGGACATAAGTAGTAGCCTTATGGCAGTGTTTTTGTAAATGTTTAGAAGTGTCAGTGGTGATGGCAAAATGATCAGAATTGGCCATGATGTATGTTACAAAATGCCCTGCTTTATCTGGCAATTACCATTAGGTTAATTTGAGTTTTAGTTGGTGTGGGCAACTTACAAGCATTTTGAAAGTGGGTGCATAGCTTGTTAAGCTTTTTCTCATGCACACTCTGAAAGCACTGTGCAGCAGTAACTCACGAGAATTTTCTGTGTGGGTATGCCAGGCTGTTGTGTTGTTTACTTACGGAATGGGATGTTATGGATGTAATTTTTGACAAAAGGTGTTCCACTGCTGGAGATTCCTGCAGGCAGTGGTTAATTTGTAAATAAAAACGTCATATGCCCAAAACTCTCCTTTGAAACACGCGGCTGCTGCATTTAAATGTGCAAGCACAGAATAATGAGGCAGCATAACCCTAAAGCCATCTCGGGCCTCTTTAATCCATTTACAGCCACTCCTTGTCCCTTCATAACACTCTTGCAGCTTTCAGTTTTCTTCCTTTGTGACGCTTTTTCGTTTTTCTCTTCCTTCCCCTTTCACACCTGGGTCTTTTGCTGGCAGTAAATGCCTGATGCAGGAAACTAATTGCCAGACCCCAAAAATAAGTGCCCCGCACCGGAAACCACCGGCTCAAATGAAGCAGTGCTGGCAGAGGAACTGAGCAAACCTGTTTCCTGTTCGTATCTGATTTACAATAAAGAAATTACTGCCTACTATTTAAGTTGACGACCTCTGATTGGATTGGGAAGGTCGACAATCCAATCAGAGGTCGGCAAATTCAGTAGTAGACACCACCTTATTTATTGTAAGTCAGGCATGAACAGGTAACAGATGGTGAAGAGGTGAGCTGAAAACCCTTTTCTAGAATAGGTTTCAAGCTCATGTGTTAATGCGTAGCACTACATTGCTCCTTTTAAAACTCCAGAGGACGTGGAAGGTGACACTAGATGAGTTTATTCTTGTATTTGAAGGGGGGTGGTATGGAGAAAGCAGGTTGCGGCTATTTAGGAAGAGGACAGAGGAGGCATCCAAACCCCACCCCCGCCCCGCGCCAAGGGCACGCCCCCTTCTCTAAAAGCTCGCAGGGCGAAAAGTATTTTAAGGATGACAGGTCTGTCACGTTGTTCGAAAGCGCTCTTGCTAGCGTATTTCAGATTTCATAATCCTGAAAACATAATGGTGCTCGAAGCCTGGCAGCACAAGGACATTGTAAGTGTTGAAGCTTAGCTCAATGGGGCCACAATTGTGATTTATCGGCCATGTTTCTTTTGCGTTGTTTTTGTGAAAGAAAATATATTGTTAAGCATTCAGATGAGGGTTTCTTTGAAATGCTGAGATTATATCTCTGGTTTATTACAACAACGCCTCCCTAGAGTTACGTTATACATTTGATCCATGGGCATTTAATACATTTTTCTAGAGTTGATTATTGTCTATATAGACTTATTTTAATAGAAATTTTATCTAAAAATCCAGATCTGGTTTCAAATTAAATCTTAAAATCTTACACCTAATTATTGTGTGTTTTTTAAGAGTCCCATAATGCTTTTATAGTTCCCACCTCTAACTAAATATTATGTTAAGAGGGACATACCGTCCGTTCTCTTTTCAGTTGTAGCACTTAAAGATTTGCACTGCAGGGAATTCCTTCAGTGTCCCCTCCCAATTCCTGCGGAGTCAGATCATATTTAATTCCACTTACGCACGCCGATAGAGCTGAGCGCAGCGCCTCAAGAAGACCGAGTGCATTAGTCACCACAGCAACGGAGTTGTCAAGAGGAACGTGGAGAGAGGAATGCATATAAATACTGCATGCGCACATGCTGCTAAGGCACGCGCACGCCAGGAAATCCAGTAGATAATAGGGGTTAATTGAAACCTGATATCTCACTGACAGGAGGGTCCTCTTTAGCCGCCTGCTGTAGGAAGCAGACAGGAAAGGCATCCATGCATGGTGATTGCAGGTTTTGTACTGTGTATTGCAGAACTCATGCCGATAACCTGTTGAACAATACTTAGAAGACATGGAATGGCCATAATACATTCTAGAAACTGGATTTCTGGTTGGCAAGGTATGGCCCTGTCCAAGGAGGAACCTCAATCCTAGTCAGGGTAAGTCACCAACACACCCTAAATTAACCTGTGCTTGCCCCCTGTTAGCCTGACACAGAGCTTGGCTTAAGAGACAATGGGCCTCATTCCGACCCGGACGGGCGGCGGACGCCGCCCGCCGGGCGGAAACCGCCCAAACACCGCCCCGCGGTCAGAAGACCGCGGGGGGCATTTCAACTTTCCCGCTGGGCCGGCGGGCGATCTGCAAAAGATCGCCCGCCGGCCCAGCGGGAAAGCGCCTTCCACGAGGATGCCGGCTCCGAATGGAGCCGGCGGAGTGGAAGGTGTGCGACGGGTGCTGTGGCACCCGTCGCGCTTTTCAGTGTCTGCTAAGCAGACACTGAAAAGCAATGTGGGGCCCTGTTAGGGGGCCCCTGCAGTGCCCATGCCACTGGCATGGGCACTGCAGGGGCCCCCAGGGGCCCCACGACACCCGTTCCCGCCAGCCAGGTTCTGGCGGTGTAAACCGCCAGAACCAGGCTGGCGGGAAGGGGGTCGGAATCCCCATGGCGGCGCAGCTTGCTGCGCCGCCATGGAGGATTCCCATGGGCAGCGGGAAACCGGCGGGAGACCGCTGGTTTCCCGTTTCTGACCGCGGCGTTACCGCCGCGGTCAGAATGCCCATGAATGCACCGCCAGCCTGTTGGCGGTGCATTCGCTGCCCTCGGCCCTGGCGGATTCAATCCGCCAGGGTCAGAATGAGGGCCAATGTGTTAATTATTTGTGCCACACTTCAGACAGTAGAATAGTGAAAACACCACACAGAAAGATACTACACTTTGTTAGAAAAATTGAGATTAATTTAATGGATGAAAACAACACCAAAATGCCAAATTCCAATAAGTAAAACTTAAGATATGATTTTTTAAAGAATAAACTTTAAAAAAAGCACTTAGAAGCAAGAAGCGTCAATGGGGAAATATGGTTGCGCCAGACCGGGACAAAGTCAAGAGTTGAGGCCGACCGCAATGGCCAGATACAGGGACCCACTTAGACTCACTGGACAAAAGTACCTTGATTCTAGTTGCGTCGGTGTTGAGGAAGATGTGTGGTGCAGCTGAGGCAATGCATTGGTTTTCTCCATGCAAAGTCAATGCATCGGTTCCAAGAGCGATGCGCTGGTCTAAATGTGATGTGTTAGTTCTCCTCAGAGAATGCATTGCTTCTGAGAGAAATGCGCTGATTCCAAAGATGATGCGCTGAGCCCAGTTCATGCTGCAGCGAGGATGCGCTGGAACTGATCCACGCAAAGGTGAAGATGCACCAGTTCCAATCCCCATAACGGCAAAGATGTGCCGGTTCTGATGAAAGGTTCACTGAAGAAGAACATTATTACTCACTTCTGAGAGCCCTGGACTGGGGTGGCACCATTGGCAGGGCAGACGCACAGAGAGCAGAATCCAGGTGCAAATGCAGGTAAGTTGGAAGTCTTTTATGTCAATGAGACTTGAGAAAATAGGAGACCAGTGAGCTGACCCTTGCAGTAACTCTGGGTTCTGGAGTAGAGAAATGCAGGTCCAGTTCTTCTCTATTTGAGGCAAGAGGCAGCAGGCAGCAGGTCAGTACAGCAAACAAGAGGTCAAGCAAAGTAGCAGTCCAGCAGAGTGGCAGTCTTTGTAGCAGCACAGCAGTCCTTCTTCCTGGCAGAGTATCCACAGGGCCGGAGATGTACTGATTTGGTAGGATCAGAGGTCCATTTCTTATACCCAGTGGTGGCTTTGAAGTGAGGAGACGTCAAAGAAGGGCTTTGAAGTGCACAGATGTCCTCCCTTCTTGCCCTGGCTTCAGACTCTCTCCAAGGGTGTATGTAGCCCTTTGTGGGGGACAGAACACAGCCTATTCGGGTGTGTGAGGCTGTGTCCAGCTCCTGCCTCCCATCCTGTCTTGAAGACCCATCAAGTCACACCTAAGCTCCTATTGTGTGTAACCGTCCAGGGGTGAATACATAAAGCCCAGCTGTCACCCACCCAAACAAGTAATCAGAGACAGGCAGCAGACACCAAATGGCTAAGGTAAGAAAATGTCAACTTTCTAAATGTGCCATTTTCAGAATTACAATTTAAAATCCAACTTCACCCTAAATTGTGCCTTTAAATTGTGATTCCAGAGACTGCAAACTCGAAAAACGTATCTCTTCCAAATTATAAATTACACTTATAAGATGTAATAAGGTAATACCAATGTTAACCATTTGGGAGAGATAGGCTTTATAGTTGTGAAAAGCGAATTTAAGAGTTTTTCACTACTAAGACATGTATCAATCAATCAGTGATTTCTAAAGCGCGGTTAATCAACCATAGGGTCTCAAGGCACTGTTTGTGGGTGTGTTGCTCAGTTCAAGAGACAGGTCTTTAGATCATTCCTGAACTGCTTCAGTGATGTGGTCTGCCTGAGTTTGAGAGGTAGTGTGTTCCATGTCCTGGCTACAAGGTAGGAAAAGGATCTTCCTCCTGCTGTGCTTTTCTGGATCTTGGGAACGGCTGCAAGGGCGAGCTGGGAAAAATTGAGTTGTCTGTTGGGTATGTAGAAGGCAAGGAGGTGGTTAAGGTATGCCAGTCCTATGCTGTGTAGTGCCTTGTAGGTATGGATCAGGACTTTGTATGTGATGCGCTTGTTGACTGGGAGCCAGTGTAGGTCTTTGAGGTGGGAGGAGATGTGCCTGTGTCGGGGATATCCAGGATTAGTCTGGCTGCTGCATTCTGGATTTTTTGTAGTCTTGATTGTAGTATCTTGGTGATGCCGGCATAGAGTGTGTTTCCATAGTCCAGTTTACTAGTGATGAGTGGTAGGTTACTGTCTTCCTCGTGTTGGAGGGGAGGCACTTGAAGATCTTTTCAAGGAGTCAGAGGGTGGGGAAGCATGACGACGAGACTGCATTGACTTGTAAAACTTAAAAGTAAATGTCCTGCCTTTAAAATACAATGCACCCTGCCCTCTTGGTTGCCCAGGGCCTTCCTTAGGAGTGACGTATATGTATAAAAAGGGAGGGTTTGGGACTGGCAAGAGGGTTATTTTTCCAGGTCAACATTGCAGAGTAAAACTGCACACACAGGCTCTGCAATGGCAGGCCTGAAACATGGTAAAAGGGCTCCTTAAGTGGATGACACAATCAGTGCTGCAGGCCCACAAGTAGCATTTAATTTACAGGTCCTGGGTACATGCAGTATGTTTTACTAGGGACTTATAAGTAAATGAAATATGCCAATCTGGCATAAGCAAATATTTTTATGTTTAGCAGAGAGAGCACAAGCACATTATCTCTGGTTAGCAGTAGCAACATGCACAGAGTCTTAAAAGCAGCAAAAATGTGGTCAGAAAAGTGGAGGAAGGCAAAAGGTTTGGGAGTGACCCTGCAGAAAGGGCCATTTGCAACAACATACATGTGAAACTTATTCTTTCTTGTCTAGGTTCAAGCCTACATCAGGACCCCATGTTATAGGGAAAAGGGTAACAGAGCTGGGCCAGGATCCATGACCTATTGTCTGTTGTGAAACATGTTGAAATGGGATGAGTGAGTGTATTAACGAACTATGTTAGTGGAGTACGATGTGAGTTTACTGTGAATCGGATTCTTCAGCATGCACACAAATGACGACAGGCTGTGAAAGCTGGACATGTTAATATGATTCTTTGATTGAACCAGGCTGATGTTTATCTCAGGAGTTTAGAACGGTATGGCACAGACTAGATGAGCATCCATGTTGACAAAGGCAGGGATATGGGCCTGAGCAAAATTGGATGATCTGATCCATGTGTCTCTCTGTGACCCATTACTGCAAGCCAGAATCGTCCTACATTTTCTAATCATGCCTGTGATTGTGAGCTACGGCCCACTGACTACAATTGTTAGCACATGCTGAGGAAAAGAGATCAGACTGTCCTGTGGAAGTTCCAGCTGCAGTTGTATAGCTGGCACACCAGTCAAGGTCTACAGAGCAACCTGCTCAATCTAGGGAGACATTACAAACTCCATTGTGACTGTTTCATGGGAGAGACATAAAGACGTTCTCTGTCATGCAGTTCAGACTCTTAAAAGCAGACAAACTGGGAGAATAATTCAAATATGAGTTTGAATACTCCTGAACTGTTCATTAACAAAGGTCCCTGCCTTCCATAGTTTGTGCGTTTTACATTTTCGTCTAAAATTCTGCTGTGAATTACTAATTTTAACATTTCGGAAGTGCGCACTTACGTTCTCGCTATGCTGGATGGGCCTAGAAATAAACAAAAGCAAAAAACTCTAGATATGTACCGCTCTCTCAGGTAAAAAAAAAATACAGTTCATACCGTCTTGCAGGAGTGAAAATGACATGATGCAAATCTTTATGCTTTGCTTATAAAACACATTCCGGCCTCTACACTAATTCACCCTGGTTACCCCGAGGACATGGCAAACTTATTCCAGTCTCACCACCAGTGCAGAAACCCCATCTGAACCTGAAACATTGCTTTAGTTCAAACAAAGGAAGGTGGCTGGGAGGCAGGGCTCGCACACTCTTAGTAGACACAAATGCACTGAACACAGTCAGTTAGATACAGTTTATAATAGGTGGTCGAAAGGGAGAAGAGACACCACTTCTTCTTCTGTAGGAACAAGTTCAAAGCAAAAACGAAAATTCAAGCACTCCAAAATTAATTGAAGGCAGAGTTCAGTGGAAAGTATTCCACCAACAGTATTCATTTGCACACAGTGTCTTAGAAGTCTTGCCAACATGTATTTCGTCTTTGCTGTAGGTACACCAGCAGACTTCATCAGGGCTTGAAACAAGTCATCAATATGTATCAATATTCTCAAAGCCTTGAAATATATGATCATCGAGTATCTAAAATCTAATCAGCAGCGGACACGTAATGTTTCAAAATCTCTAAAAACGAAAGGTCCAGTATCGAAAGATTGTGCTCCAACAATTGTGTGATCCACGGTGGAGTAGTGTACTTGCAATGGACCCCCCCGGATTACTTTTGGAGTGCTTGACCTTTTGTTTCTGAAACATTGCTTTGATGAGTCCACATGGTTCTGAGACAACCAAAACCTTTATTCCAGGGAAAATAATTTACCAGCCAACAAGTGCCTCCGTGCTTCAGATCTGACTGTAATCTCTTATAGATATTAGGCTGCAGAAATTGCCTATTTTATGTATAATAGTGAAGTTCCTTATATATAATAGTTAAGTTCCCTGCTAGCTAGTGTATGTAGATGTACATATAATTCCAAATTAACTCTATTTTCTTCCCATACAGGAGGGCTAATAGGTATAATGTACTTCATTGTTATTGCTTCTGAAACGTATTTTTATCCGCAATATGCTATTTACTTTCTGCAGATTAAGTAGATTTAGAGCCCGATTTAGAGTATGACAACGTGTTACTCCATCTAAAAATGATGGATATCCCATCTGCCTCATTACAAAACGATTATATGCTATGGCAGTTTTGATAAGGTGGATAGAATATCCATAAACTTTGTTAGAGAGTGCTCATCTTCCAAACCCTACATCAGGCCCTGAATGGCTTAGTGGGTTAAATCTATTTTTAATAGATATGATAGGGTGATAATTGAATGCACAGAAGGATAAATGAGCGAAGAATGAATGAAAGGAATGAAAAAATAGAGTGTGTGATGGGAAGAAGGTAATTAAGATGATGCACGGGTAGATAAATAGGAGAAAGTAAGGATGGATAATGGATGAAAATGGAAGGAAATGACAAAGAAAGAGGGGCAGAAGGAAGGATGGATAAAATAGAGTAAAATAGAGAGAAGAATGGGTGTTGGATGAAAAAGAAAGAAGGATGGACCAGTAGCTGTTTGGATACAAAAGCACATAAGGGATACAAAAAAAAGTAAAGAAAGCAAAATGGAAAGTGACAGAAAAAAAGTATGGAGATTAGGAAGGACACGAGATTGATAGAAGGATAGAGAGAAAAGGGAAGGGAATTTAAGAATTTCAGAATATCCTCAGGAGGAGGGATCTCCTGAATAACAGTTGGATTCACTTCCCTCACTGCTTAGGTGAGAGCTATTAGTAACAGGGTTCAAAGTGGGGGTTAGTTTAGCTTTACAGATACTCCTTTGGATGGGGTAACATTTGTGCTTCATTTGTGTAGAAAAAGTTTGGCTTTTGTTCATTAGTGGTGGGGTTATGGAGTGAATGCCTTTTGTGTCTCTGAAATAAAGCCTTTGCATTTACCTTGGCAAAGACAGAGCGCTTGCGCAGAGAATCCCACACTTCAGCCCCTGCCTCAAGACCATGAGGTGTTGAAACTAGTCAGGGACAGTTCCTCTACAGGGGCTTGAGGGCACAACCTTGTCACCTCTAAGCTGCTATGGAGCCACTGCTAAATAAACTATCACAGTTCTAATAATTTAACATATCAGTGTTCGTGCAAACACAGCTTTCAGCTTTCGTGTTTACATGAAATCTGCGGTGCGCAGGTCAGTCCCCTCGGGCTCGCCACCAGGCTCCTGATGACAGGAGGGGGAGGGGGCTGAAGGGACTGAGCGACGATCCGACTGAGCACCCTTACATGGTTGTCTAGATTGTGCATGTGATGAGCTTAATTCAACTAGGATCCTCTAACACAGTCCTTTTTCTTTAACAAGACGTACCGTGCGTGCCTCAGGCAGCACAGTGTATCAGCTAAAATGGGGCAATCAGGACACACATCTGTGCATCCCTGAGACCAATGAGGGGCCACACAGAGTAGCAGAGGCAGAATCCCTAACACTGACCCACCTTCTGACAGGGCAGTGCGTCCTGCCATGCCAAGAAGCTAGGAGAGGGCTTGAGGTGCATCTTCCTTATAAACCTGGCCCTGCTGCTCTGTCTGGCTCCTCATTGGGAATCATGGCTTACAACTTCTAGTTTCCAGCACCTGATTTCTGCTCTGCTGCTGCCGTGGAGCCTTTGAGTGGCCAGCAGAGGGAGAAAAGTAAGTATACAAAATGACTCAGTGTTGTTTCTCTGTGCATGTGTGATTGAAAGGGAGTTTTTAGGCGACTGAGAGTTAATGAGATTAAGGGAGTGTGTATATTACTTTAATGTGTTTAAACACGTCAATATGGGTTAAAGACTGAGAATCGATGAATGAGTAAGAGTGAGTATGAATAAGTGAGTGCAAGGGCGTGAGTAAGGCTGTGTGAGTGAGCTAGAATGAGTGATTGAGGGGAGATTGTGAGAGTGCGTGGGAGTGACTCTGGGGTCCCTCTATCAATGATGCAGCAGGTGCAGTTGCACTAGGGCACAGAGGCCTCGCTGCAACTGCTCCTGCTGCACTATTAAAGCAGAACACCTGTAGCCTAGGAGTTCAAATCATAGTTCCCATCTTGTAAGAAGAAGAAATGACATCCTGCCATCTTAGAACATCATTTTTTCTACTTCTAAGATGTCCTTCTGTTTGCAACTGAACACACATTTTCAACTATCTTGAATCTATATACTCTATATTTCCAAGATGGCAGCAATATTGTGCCTTGGTGCATTGTGGCAGCTATCTTAGAGCTATAGAAAATAAGGGTCCATGATGGCCGAGCATTATTATCTATACTTCCAAGATGGCTGCCACATTGTATCTGAAATATAGGAAATACCATTCCATAAAAGAGGCTGCCTTTATTGACTTTGCACCCATGTTGGTTCTATTAAACAAACATCTGCAAAGCCAATAGCTGCAATCAACATGCATTAGCAAAGATAGACTGACTGGCCTGGCTAATGCTTCTTATTAGCTGAAAAGGGCAAAGAGAAACACACTTTAGGGAGCATCAGAATACTTTATAAATACGAATGCAGTGGGTTTGATACTAAATCCCTACAAAACATGATTACAACTTCATTTATGGAAGGTCAAAATGTAGAAACAGATTTGCACAATTGAAGGTATAGTTCCTACTGAAGGGTCTTAGTTTCAAATTTCTCAGACTGCATGTAAATATCTCCCAGACCCAGGCTGCAGATATAGTTAGTTCAAGTCACAAAACATTTTCCTATGAATGAGCATTTTTTGAAATCCTATATATTCATATAATTAATCATCGTATAAATTCTAAGAACTTGCAACTACATTAGAAATAAAATACAATAACCTGCAGAACCTGCAGAACAAAAAACTTTGAGAAGTTGTCCTTTATTGTTTTTCACATGCAAGACTGTTGCTTTTCTTTTATGGAGATCTGTTTCAGACAACTCGGACTGCATTTAAGAATAAGCTTCCCAGTGTTGGATGTAATATCATAGGCTTAAGTAGGCTACCCGCTTCCAGTTGTACAAAATAGCCATTCAGGAAGATTAAAAGAAGTGGCTTGTAAAGGGCTACCCCACATGATCCAAGGTAGAAGAGCATACAATTCTGACCTCCTCTGGTGTGTGTGGGCAGAGGCCTTGGGAGACAATTGTTCCCACAAGTAAACATTTACAAAAGAGGGTAAAACTGTAGATTGTCTAGCAGCAGTTAGACATATATTGGCTACAAACAACAGGTTAAGTGCCAAGGTGGTAGTAGTTAATGAAATATGTCTAGGTTGTTAAGGAGGATGACCTTGCCCAAGAAATTGTTGGTAAATGGGGGCAATCAGTGCACGTCTGGCACAATTTTCATTGAAAAGAACACAAACGCATTTAAAATAATCTTAATTTGGCACAGTCTTAAATAATTGTTGACACGGTTTGGAGCAAACTTCCCTTCATTTCCACCGTCACATGCCTTTTAACTATATTTTGAGCCATCCTATATTAAGAGAATCTACTTGGAAGGGGTTGGAAGGAAAATTAAAATATCACAATGACGCAGAAAGCTAAAACTCAAGCTATATACACTGTAATGGTTTGAATAGCAGACATAGCCATCATAAATGTGCCATATTTAAAGTCATAGGTCCAAAAGAGCATGTAGATGGGGATACTTGCATGTGAGACATGAAATGACAGTAAGGGCTCTCTAGCACCCAAACTCTGCATGTAATATCACTTGTATATTGCCGTTATCTGTATTTCTGAAAAAAGGTGCATTCCTATCCTTCCCCCCTGCACTGGCACACAATTGGCTGCCTAGAACCAAAGCAGGCGCCTTTGCACCATGGCGCAAGGGTGCCTTCGTTGCATGCAGGAATGTTTTTGTGCAGGGTGGGAAAACATCTGGCATAATCGATAGGTGTTTTCCTCTTTCTATGTGTGGTGCAGAATGCCGGACACATTCAAAGAGCAAAAAATGAAGAGAAATGAAAACATTTCTCCTCAATAAGCCTGCTCTGGGGAGGGGTAATGTTTTTGGGCTGCCCCAGATTTATGTGATTTTGTAAATCTGGGGCAGCATCAAAATCCATGGGTGTTACATGGGAAAACTCACTGTAAAGCCAATAGAATACCTCCCTGTTGCAGGGTAAGGCAACGCAGTTACTTGCAGTGCTCTGTCTTGCTCCATATCTATGAGGCCATGCAAAGCCACGCATAGTGGCTTTGCATAGCTTCATAGATATAGTTGAGAGACTTGCACCACCGGAACATCAAAAAAAAGTGCTGCTGCAGTGACGCAAGCCTCTCATAAATATGCCCTAGAGTGCTTAAAGAACTTCTTCAGCAATCTGAACTGGGCACTGAAGATCATTAGAACCGAATGTAGATCTTGCAAGAAAGGGAGAGAGAGTGAATAAGTGATTTGCTTAAACAATAAGGCACATTATGTTACATTAGTTGGACATCTTTAGGCTCAAGGCAACGTCTTTACATGAAATGGTGGCGGACTTAATGCTCATTAAATCTAAGCTGACTATTCCTTCCGGGCATCTTTCTTTTGTAACAGCCTGTAATGCAGTAGAAAACACTGGATATGATCCAGCAAAATGAAGATAAGCTACAATAGTTATAGCCTTCAGAATAGAGGGCTGCAGTATGCAGACCGAGTTTTGCTGTTAGATGCTGGGTCTAAATTGTATAGAACTGTGTTAGGGCATTTTAATACCTAGTTCCCGTAAGGTCAGCTAAATTTGTGTTAGGACCACATAATGATCTTATCCGTGTAATACACAATTCACTGTAGCACCCCTTCCATTTTCTGTAGGCAAAATTTTAGCACACTTATGAATCTGGAGCGGGTAATCAAACTTCTCATGTTTGCTTATATAAAAAGGACATAGGCGTTAATTGTATCAGGCATGAAATTTGCTGAAAAGCATTAGCTTTCCCAGATCTCAAGACGTTATTTTTGTCAGTCTGTTTGAGGATTTGTAAAGGAAATGGGCAGATTTCGTTCCTATAGAGAGGACCACCACTTTGGATTTGGCCTTAGGTAAAAAAAACTCTAAATAGAAGTATTTCGACGAAATAATGCTTTTACAAACTCTGTCAGACCCAGCATTCCATGTGTGTTATTCTCCCAGACATTTCGTGTTCACTCCCTGATATTTGCTTAGCTTGTTTAAGTTGGCATTTGTTGGCATTAACACTGTATGAACTTTCCCCCTTCTAACCAGTGGCAAAGTCTTTGTGATCGCTTCTTTAAACATGGTAAAGTTGCCATACAACCAATTGGTATATTTAATTTACTTATACCTACCTAATAAATGGCTCCACCTGTACCCAGGGCCTTTAAGTTAAATGGTACAAGTGGGCTGCATCCTGGAGTCCCATTTCGACATTGCAAAATAAAACATTTTGCCAGGCCTGATCTCCTTTTTTAATGTGCATATGTTACCCTTAAGATAGGCCCTGAAAGCCCCTAGGGCAGTGTGCATGGTATTTAAAAAGAAAGGCATGTAGGTTTAGGTTTTACATGTCCTGGTGATGAAAAGCTCCTAAATCATTTTTCACTGTAGTAAGGTCTAACACTCCCATAAGCTAACAAAGGTTTACCTTCGTAATATGTGCTAACATTAGTTTTGGACCAACTAGAGAAATGCTGTTTACACCAAAATGAATTCACTTTAATGGTAAAGTTGAGTTTTTAGTAACTATTCTGAAAATACCACTTTTAGAACCTTAGCATTTTTCTGCCTTAAACAAACAGTGCCTTTCTGCTAGTGCCCTTGGTCACATGTCTGTGAATGGCTCTCAAGGGCTTTGTGTTGCTTCCAGATATTAAGACAAAAGGTGTGAGGAGAAAGGGTCTTCCTGACAGAATGGCTGGGGAAGAGTTGTGGCCTGATTTCACATCAAAAGTCCCTGTCTGCAGCACACAAAAATAATTTGACACCGGGCCTCCACTTTCCTTTGTATATATGTGGTACCTTCAGAACCTCTCATCAGAACACTCCTGGACTTGTGAAAGATTGAGAAGAAGGACTGCCCTGCTGTCTGAAGAAGGAAGATTATACCTTCTTGCCTTGATCCAAGCTCCACAAGTGACTTAAAGGGTCAGTTGGCTGACCTCCTGTTTGAGCTACGGGGAAACAACAAGCTTCCAGGACCTTCCTGCAACTGCCTAGCTGACCAGCCATAACTAGGCCTGCCTGGACCTCCTGTTATCCTCTGCTGGAGCAAGTCCTGATCCTCAAGAGGTGCCACCGAGGTCCAAGACCATTAGTTAGCATCAGAATGTACTCCTGAAAAAAAAAGTGAAGGTACAGAGGTTTTGTGCGGCTTGCGGTAGCAAAGGGACCTCTTCATGTCAAGAATCAACCATGACACCTGACCTGCTCCTCAAGCCAATAATGGCCACCTCATGGCCTCCACCAACGTGAACGGAACTCTGAACGAACAGGAGAAGGTAACTCATCAGCGGGACAAAGCATGTCAGGTATCTGACTCTTGCTTCATTGTGGTTGGCCTCTACTTGTGACTTTTCACAGTCAAGTGCGACCAGATAACTACGAGTGGCGCAGTGTGGTTCTTGGTGCAGTTTTCACCTAACACTTTAAAAAATAATATCTCTGGTTCTTCTAAATTGGTTTGAGATTCTTCTAGTGTTCTGTTTTCACCTTATTGCTGCTTGAGTACTCCATAAATACTTTCACATTGTTTCTAAGCTAAGCCTCACTACTTTTTGTGCTTAGCTACTGGAGTTTTAAGGACAGGATTATTTAGTGACTTTTGTGGTTCTTGCTCACAAGGTTCGAGTTAGTTATTTGAGTGGGGCATCTAGCCCTCTATGCTAATAGTCTAATTTCTTACAGATTCTTTGGTGTTATATATACATTGTAAAGATCACACTTTCTTTTGTACCTTGGCAGCTGGGCCCAATTGTCCCTAACAGTGTTACATAAGAGTTAAAGATATTGTGGGTGTAGGGGCCGTTGAACTTTCTCACTGTGTACAGCTTAAAAATTAGGTGAACTTAACTGAAGATTGTTCATGACCTTCAGTGATCTTCTAACAGTATCCAATGCTAGTTGCTGGTCAAAGATGTGGGTCTTTATCCTGGAAAAAGAGGTGGATTTCCACCTTTCCAGATCTATACCAGATCTCATAGTTTGTTTCAAAGGAAAAGACAATTAACCAACTGTTTCCTAGTAAGAAAGGGAGTGCACCACAGCTATGCTCTCACTTCTTGTAGAGACAAAGTACTTGCCAACCTTGGCGATGCTCTCAGTGCATGTCTATGCCTGAAGAGTGCTTTCAGATACAGAAGCTCCCTTTACTAGTAGCACCATACATTGTGGAACATGCCCCCATTCTAGAGGCTTGAACTGGTAATAGCACAAGGTAACACCCAGTCATATACCACCAACCAAAAATGCTTGAATCCATAATCAATATTGAATGTCTTTTGAAAACTGACACCTCTCTCTTTAACACAGCTGTATCTAACGAAAAAGGATGTCATACAAAGCCATTCACCTCTCTGAAGAAGGCAAACCTAAATTGTCGACTAAGACTGAATTGTGAACACCTGCTCTTTTTCAGCTCATCAAAACATTAGGGCATATTTTGCTCACCAGTCCAACCCTGAAAGTCACGGTTATCTTAAAAAAATCCAACATACCCACCTCAAGCCTACTCAATTTAGAAAACGTGTTCACAATAATAGTTGCATCCAAACCACCTGGATCTAAATGTCAACTTAAGTGACTATCATTCTGATTACTATACTTTAAAAGGGACCTGAAGCATTATTCTGACTACTTTTAATGTATGATATGGGCATCTGTCAATTTTTTGCCCTGATATGTCTAGGTCTGTGTATGTCCTGTATACCAAAATCATCACATTTGATCCAAGAAAATGTAGCAAAGTTATAACTCCTGTCTTAGAGTTGAGTTGACATAAGCAATACTAATGGCCCATTTGAAACCATGTCCTTTTCTTTTCCATAAGTTAAGACATGAAACAAAACAAATTAAGTTAATGGCACATTTGGAAATTTGCGGTCAGGAGACCGAGTTGAGTTTGAATCTGAAAACAGACAGGTGCACAGTATGTGTCCTAAAGCACTTTACTGGATCTCATTGTAAAGCACATAACTAGTTCTCTGTGAAGTCCACAATTAAACCTATTTACAATGCATTATGATTACTGGATCAAAGAAACAGACTGCATACAGAACCTGGTTCTCATTATTTCCCAAACAAGGCTCACAAAATACACCACTTAAAGATTAAACAAAAACACAAGACATTGAATATGTGGCACAAGGCAATAGAATACCTTAATCTTAATCTGAGAGCTGAACATGTCCACATGTTCCCAGGTTATTTCTGATAATCAAACTATTATGAAAAGCCTTTAACTAAAATGTGGTAAGTAGATCTCCATGAAGGACAGAGGAATGTGACTCTGTCACATTTCACTGGAACCTGAGATTAATGGGAATTCCAAAGGGAATGTTATCATTAGAGTTGTAACTGGAAGTTGAGCTGGAGAGGATGGCTAGAGCGTCTACGATTCATACTCATAGGGATGGATTCTTCTTTGTGACACTGGCGACAAGCAGAAATGAAAATAAGGAGTAGAGCCATTTTAAGTAGATGTATGAATTGTATGAGGAGTCATCCTAACATCCTAATTGGTGAGGACTTAATTAGGACACTGTACCGGCTGCAAGAGGGTAGGAACAAATAATTTGTATCCTTCTGTATATTCTGCTAAAGTTTATTCAGTTTGTACATCGCCCACTTCTTCAGCTTTATTCAAACTTTAATTCTCATCAACGCCTGAGTGCAAGCTCTCAACACAAAGAAATGTGAGATATATATTCATATCCTGCATCATTCAAAAAGTGATCACGTGCTTCCTTGCATGAGCAATTAGTGCAAACTCTAAGCACGAACAAGCGTGAGGTATTATCCATATCTATCTTTCAGTGATCATGTGCTTCCTTGTATGAGCGATTATCACCGGTTTCGGTGTTTACAGCATTCTCTGATGTGTGTGATGTACGTGAAGAATGGTCATGAATCTTGTCACACATGTGCAAAACTAACAAGCACAACTGGCTGTAGAAAGTTGCGTGCCTTGAGTTTGGGTGGCCATTTTTTTCAGAATTCCGGAGGTGTTCATTACAGTGAATGGAGATGGTAATGTTCTTGATGTTTTGCAGCACGCCCATTCACTAACTCAGTGACAGGCACGATTGGAGCTATACAGTTGCCTGCACGTTCATGCTTGGAAATCACTAGTTACTTGTGTTTTCTCGGTGTAGGATGTACTATTAGATGCTTAAGCTCATCTCTGCCTGTTTGGAAACAGCAACAGGCACACTTTTTAAGAGACTGTTGCCTATGCATAAACAGCAATAGGCATGCTTGAGCTCATTATTATCTGTGTAAAAACAACGATAGGCATGCTTATTAAACTACTAGGCGGTTGCTTATGCATAAACAGTGATAAGCACACTTTATTCTTCAGAATTGGGGGTACATTTGTGTGCAATCAGTGATAGGCACACTAAGAGACTTTTGCCTGTGAATAAAGAACATATTCTGAAGTGTCCACAGTGACATATTAATAAACACCCTTAGCATCTTTGCTCTAAGTATTTGGATCAACTTTAAGTGTTTGTAATTTATTAGCTATAATGTAATTTATTATGGGTGACATTTATTTCTTCCAACCGATTTCATATAGCATTTCAAATTGGATGCACTCAGTGTAGTACTAATTATTTCATATTTATAAAGTAATAACAATTTTTCCAGACAACTCCTGGTGAACCAACAATAAAATGGAATAAATGGAAGAAAGATTTTGAGAAATATGCCAAAGTTTGTGAAGCAACACTGAGCACTGAACGTAGGACTCATTAGTTTTACATTGATTAGGTTCCGAACAGTAAGAGGTTTTTGATGACCTTCCTCTCATTACTGCCAGTGAAGCTGTTAAAATAAGTGATTATGGATTATGTATGAAAAAACTAAATAATCACTATTTGCCAAACATTAGCACTATTCTAGAAAGATATCATTTTGGGAGGAGGACACAGAAAATGGAGAGACTGTTGAGGGCTATGTCACTGATTTGAGAAAACTTGCTTCATGGGGGATGTTCAAGAACAAATGCATGACCATTTTATGTTGTGGTGTACTATTGGAAAGGTCAGAGATGAGCTTGGCATGAAGATGATCCTATCTTGGAAGAGGGTTTGATCTTAGCTATAAAGATCTCTAACACTTGATGAAATGTGTTGACGTCATTAAAAAAGTATCAACTCACGATGCTAGCCTGGTGAAGCAAAAACAGGGATCTGTGAATACAAAAATGCCAAAGGAAATAGATAAAGAAAAAATAAAATGCTTCAGGTGTAGGAGTAAGAGTCATTTGGCATATTTTAAAGAGTGTCCTGCAATAAAAGTGGTGTGCAGACGATGTGGTAAGAAAGGCCATTTCCAGAGTGAATGCAGGAACAAAAGAGAAAAAACAAAGCTAAAATCAAAGAAATATATTTTGAGGACTATGATTCTGAGTTTGAATGTGGGCAAATATTCAGTCAGATAGGAAATGGTAATAAGAAGTCTCCCATCGATGAAGTGGTAGAGAAAAGAAGTGTATTGTTTGACTCTGGTACTAAGATTACAATAGTGTCAAGCAAATTTCTCAATGAATACCTGTCAGAAAAGTTAAAAGTCTTGAAGCCAGATATTAAACTGCGTGCTTATGGGGGGAACCTATCAAGTTGAAGGGTTATTTCATGGGTATGAATGAATATACAGCAAAGCATAGGACCAGCAAAGTGTATGTTTCAACTAAAGAAGACAGCATATTGAGCTGGCTTCATCAGAGGGATCTGTAGGTCATGTTAGATTCAAATAGTGATCCACTGATTATTGTTATAGAAACAGTTCAGGTTGTTGAACCTGGAGCAGAAGTTGTGTGAGTTGAAGCTTTTAACAAAAGTCAGTTTGAATAATTCTCATCTGTATTTAAAGCGGAGTTCAGATGTTTGAAAGGGTATACACCAAGATTGAATTAAAGGAAGGTGCCCAACCAGTTTGTAGTAAAATAGTAAAGCAATATACAATTTGTTGTGAGAGCTGATGTGAGAGTGAAGCTGGATAATTTGGAAAATAATGATGTGATTGAGGAGGTGGAAGGACCTGTTTGGTTAGCTCCAATAGTGGTGGCAAGGAGGAGCAATAGTGATGTGAGATTATGCGTTGATCTGAGGGAGCTTAACAAAAGTAAAGTTGTGGATAAATAGCCCATACCTAGAATTGCAGGTATGTTAATGTTGTTGAAAGGAGCTCATGTTTTCTCCTCAATTAATTTAAAGTCAGCTTATCATCAGATTGAATTTGATGAGAAGTCCAAGAACGTAATGGCACTTGTGACAACATTCAGAATGTTTAGGTACAAGAGGATGACCTTTGGGTTAGTGGCAGCAGCCTCTATTTTTCACAGGGCAAGCAAAAAGGTTTTGAAGGGATTAGATGGCATCAAAGTATACCTAGACGATGTGGTCATATTTGGCTCTAGTGAAGTTGAGCATGATGAAAGAGTGAGGGCAGTATTATAAAGGTCACATGCTGTAAAACTGATGATAAAAGGGGAAACGTGTAAATTCAGGCAGACACATATAGAGTACCTAGGACATTAATTTTATGACAGAGGTATAAAACCCAAAGCAAGTTTAGTGGAAGTGATCAATGGATTGTTGACTCCTCAGAATATAGAGGAGTTACTTGGATTTTTAGGAATGGCCAAATATTATTGCAAATTATTCCCTAGCTTTGCAACTAAGAGTGTAAGAATGAGGATTCTGTTAAAAAAGGGGGCAGAGTTTATACGGAACCAAGAGTGTAAAGATGAATTCAAATTGATAAAACAGGAATTAGCTGCTGCTCCTAATCTCTGACATTTTGATCCCACTATGAAGTCTACTCTAATGACTGATGTGATTTTGAAAGGGTTGGGAGCAGTGTTGATGCAAGGTAAAGGGACTGGAAGTAGGACCATCATGTTTGCTGCTCCTAATCTAAGAAGTTTTGATCCCACTATGAAGCCTACTCTAGTGACTGATGTGATTTTCAAAGGGCTGGGAGAAGTGTTGATGCAAGGTAAAGGGAGTGGAACTAGGACTATCATGTTTGCATCAAGGAGCTTGAAAGGGCCTGAAACTAGGTACTCATTAATTGAGTGGGAAGCTCTGGCAATATTCTTGGTAATGAAGAAAATGAAAACTTTTCTGTTGGGTTGTGAGCTTTGATGTTAAAACAGACCATAAACCTTTGTGAGAAAATATTCACAGAAGGGGTATAGATGCAGTTTCTGGAAGAATTACTAAGTGGGTAGTAGTGCTACAGGAATATAACTTTTTAGTAGGATATGTACCGGGAGCCAAGAACTTAGTAGTGGATACCTTGTCTCGTTTGGTGGTGAATACTGAAAGTAAGGAAAGTAGAGATGAGGAGTTTGAATAGGAAGGGACTGTATGTGCTATTGAAGGAAATGCCATTTCAGAAGAGGAATAGAAAAAAAAACATACTTGAGGACGAGACTACCCAGATAATATTTAAGTTGTTGAAAACAGGTTTGAACAATAAAGAATGAGATGGTGAAAAGACACAGAAATTTTGGAATGTGAGGGATGAACTGTCAGAAAATTGAGGTTTCTTGTTTACAGGAAAAAGATTGGTTTCACCTGTAAAATTGTGGCACCCATTAATATAATATGCACATGAGGGGCACCAAGGAATTTCTAAAATGAAGGACAGGTTAAGAACTGTTTATTGGTGGCCTGGTTTAGATATTGAAACTGAAGGATTGATAAGAGACTGTGTACAGTGTATGACAAGTGACAAAGTTTTAAAGCCCAGTGTGCAACCCAAGAAATGTACCTGAAAGTTTGTGGAAAGAAGTTACATTAGATTTCCTTTGGCTGATCCATTCAGAAGCATGGCCAATATATGTAATTCACTGATGGACTTATTTTCAAGATGGCCTGAGGTCACGTTTACACAGGGAGTATAAACCAGACATGTGGTGTCATTTCTTAGGGATCTGATAAGCAGAGAAGGTGACCTAGGTTTATTGGTGACAGATAATGGAGTTCAACTAGTTTCTAGAGAAATAACACACAAGAAGTGCACACTATATCACGCAGAGACCAATGGCTTTGTAGAACGCTTAAATGGAGTGCTGAAAGAAGCTATCAGAATGGCCAAAGACAATGTACAGGAATGGAGGGAAGAAGTGCAACGGAAAGTAGAGGTATATCGGTGAACTCCGCATATGATCACAGGAAAGTCACAGTTTGAATTATTTAGGAAGAGGAAACCTAACAGTAACATGATGTCTTTGTGGGTGAATGAGAAGTGTGAAGAAAAAAGAGGGGGTATAGAGACAAATAGCAGAGAGATGAATGAAAGAAAAAAAGGGAAGAGAAAAATGTGAGTGAGAGGAAAAAATGGTTTGATGCAAGTAAAGGAGTTAAATTCACCAAATTGCAAGTGGGGGTACAAATTAGAATGCCGAATGGGAGCACTGAATTTTCTAATCTGATACGTGTGGTGAAATTATTAAGGAACACAGTAAAGACCACAGATTCCAGAGTATGGAATCTAAACAGGGTGGCTGTAGTAAAGTATGGAAAGGAGAGAGAGTATGTGGATGGTAATAATGGAAAGGATGGTGAGCGAGAAAATTGATGAAGTTGAAAATCAAGAGAAGGAAGAAGAAAATATCTGAGCTTAAGAAGGAGTCAAAGAAATGTGAAGACTCCTAAGTTCTTAGAGGACTTCAAGAGATCTAAATAATTTGTATTGTGAGGAATATATGTACAAAAGTAAATGTATTTTATGAGCAACAAATGTGATGATATACTCAAATATAAATGTATGCAAGAAATGTGGTTTATTGTATGATAATACTTAGATCCTGTATGTAGACATTTCACTTTAGTGTATTTAGTCTTTTTAGTCTCTTTAGGCATGCATTTCCATGTATTGTTAGTTTGTGTTTTATTATTTATAATAGAGGGAGGTGTGTGTTAAGTAGATCTCCATGAAGGAGAGTGGAATGTGACTGCGCTACATTCCACTGGAACGTTAGGGTGATGGAAATTCCAAAGGAAATGTTATCCTTAGAGTTGTAACTGGTGGTTGAGCTGGGGAGGATGGCTGGGATGATTTCCCTGGAGCTTATGTCAATAACGATCTTCCTATAACAGATGGAGCCTACGATTCATACTTGAAGAGATTGATCCTTCTTTGTAACATAAGGTTGAGTGACAGAGGACGTCCCCTGTCAATCATCCTCAAAGGGGGGTAGCCATCATGAGTTGTTAGAAGAAGCACAGCAAACTGCGGCCCCACACAAGTCTGCATATTAAAAGATGCTACACACATGTGTATGTAATGGCATTTCTACATTGAAACCTAGTATGGAAGCAGATGAGCAATGACCAGTGGGCAGGAGCCCAAGGTATGATTCAAGATCCTTTTCAAGAGGAAGATATCAGATAGTGCCTGAACTAGGAGTTGGCAGTAGTAGTCTCTTAACATACGCATTTTAAATGTAGTTCTAAATCGCTGGAGGGTTGGAGTAGGTCTGTTGTTGATGGGGTGGAATTCCAGATCTTTAGTTCTTAGCTGGAGAAGGCCACCAACTGTTCTTTCCTTCTTAAATTATATCAGCTGTAGAATGGCATTGTCCTGGTTCCTGGTGTGGTTCTGTCCACCTAGAATAGTAAGATTTTCCACCAGCTATGCAGGTATTTTATTTTGATGACCATGTAGGTGATAGCATTGATCGTGACAGTGATATCAACCCCACTTTTGATATAGTACTCTGACTATGGGAAATATACAGTGTCTGAATGAAACATTTGAAAACAAAAAAAATAAAAAAATACACAAGAATACATGTACATTGGCAAATTAAGTTATAAATACGGCCTATTTCCCTTAGTTTTATTATCCTTGTTTGAATGCTGTAATTGAAATGTCATCCAAAGGAGCACAATATTTATATGTTGTTATTTAACACGAAAGTACTTTACTGGCATTTTTATTGCAGCTTTGCCATTGGTCAGCTCATAATAATGCTCTGACTACGCAGGGAAAGGCTATGCTGCACAGCTAAATTGATATCAGGCAGGAATTACACATCTCCTTACAGCATGTTAATAGCTGCAATTAGAGATCCAATTTGCTGCTTTATCTATGATTTCCCCTGTCTCTAGTCCAGGGACATTTTCTTTGTTGTCTATTATTAGACAATTACTGCTTCTTGCTACAAATTATTACATGAGAAAAATAAGGTACACAGCATTCCCACCAAGCTGTAATTTACAATTTGAACAATAAATGTGCTCTTTCTTGCCAGTGAGGAAATACTAAAGGGTGGATGCTCATTGAGAAAAGCATTATGTAACACAAATTTGATGAGAGATTTTAAGAAGCTATGCAATCTATAAATTCTCTTCTTTTGAATATAAGTTGTGTTATTGTTAAATGTTTCTACATGTTATAGTTATTTTGCTCATAAAGGTACATAACAGGGTATTCCTGGCAAGTAAAACCATCTTTAGAGCGACTCTGCGAGGTACCTGAACAGTGCTCGCAAACAGTTACCTTGAGCGTCTTCTCTTCAAGACCTGTGCTAAATCAGTTGGTAATTCTACACAGCAGGAATACTGTTACCGCTTCAGGGCCACAACTAGACTTGAACTTCGGGAGGGGCTAGCAGGTCAACCAATATATGCAGGGATAACTCTTCAAACAATGGGGCGGAGCTATCCTTGGAGCCAATACAAGAAAATTGAGTGATAAACTGTGCATTTTAAACATTTTGTTCAAGCCCAAAACAATATACAGAAAACATGTTTTTTGTGGATTTGACAATGCATATAGGCTACTGACAGATCTGTAAAAAGGAGAATGAGTGATTTGATCACTAAAAAGCAGCTTCTGCAAATTTCAGTACAAAGCATTCAATAACCAGTTTTCCTAAAGTTATTTCAAGATGGCAACGCTTTTTTTCTGTAAAAACTCCTTATGTGAAATGACAATGAGCTCATTAAATATTTTTGATTCCATCCCCAGAAAGACACTCCTGTGTGACTGTGACCTTTTCATTCTGCTCATTAGGAAGTTGCAACATATGGTTATTTAAGGCCTCATGTGTACATGTCTCATAACACTGAACTTGGTGGGTAAAGTACATTATTTTAGGATGTGTGATTTGCAAGTCTAGAGTTTGATCCCTAAATCTTTGTGCATTCCTCCTGAGATTGAATAAGTAAGTGCTAATTAGTGAGTAGAAATACTGCTTGCCCCACAAGCAAGCAGTATTTCTAATACTAAGCAGTAATAAGCAGTAATAATAAGCAGTAATTCAGCAGTTCTCAAAAGAGACGACCGAGCCACGTACATAGAGGAAGTCACCCACCCTAAAGAACTGAAAAAATATATAGTTGCCTTGAAATACCTATCCAATGAATGGTGTTCTAGCATGAAAAAGATACAAAAGTTCCTTCAAGATCCAGAACACATAGAATGTGATGGGCAATGTCCTGCAAAGGGGTCATTTCAACAGAAACAGAAATAGTTCCTCTTAATAGCATACATGATCATAACAACCAGACGTTCACTTCTATTCTAAAGCCCACAGCACATCAAGCGTTGAATCTGATAAAATGGCAATATTGCTTTAAATCCTGTAGTGGCATTGTGCATTGTGAAATAGAACATTTCTTTTGAATTTCTCCAAAATGTCTTTGAGAAGATTGATGCTTTTGCATTGGTAACCTGTTATACACAATTTCAGACGTATGTTGCTTTTGACACTCAAGGCTTAGTATAACCACAGAATAAGCTTTGGCCTGCCAAACTCCCAAACCACACTGTTTTGAAGAGGCAGGACACATCGGTGCAATGTCTTCATAAGGGAAGCGCAGGTGTGCTACCTTTGCATGGAGAAAAACCACGCAAGTCATACGTTAAAGCAAATTCTACATTTGTATTACAGTGCACTCTAAGAAACTGTTAATAGAGGCATTTGTTTTAGGTGGCAGAAGTATGGTTCTGGTTATACAAATTATATGTGCAGGTTTCACATCACTGAGCTATCTCTCAGTCTACCCATTGGGAGAGGCTTCAAACACCTGAGCTATCTCTTAGCTGACAATGCTCCGTGACTAAAGGAATAGAGATGCAATCGATCATACCTGTTCAATTTTGCCCTAAAACTGCACCCTGCCCTGCATTTAGCGATTGGGTGCATCCATTAAATATACTGAAATCCTATCCACCCAGGTTGTAAGGTGAGTTGATTGTCACTTATAAAGTTTAATAAAATTCCTAAGGATTCTTGGTGCTGAACTGAGATCATAAAAAGAGATGAAAATCAATATAGTAGATTGATTTTCCAGTTGTCCTCTATTTTGTGCAGGCCATGATGGAGCGCATTCCAAATATACTAAACAACAATAAAGAAAATATGTCTATGCCTACATCCGCCGCCTGCTTGGTCATTCTACATCAGCAGATTAATATGCAGGAAGAGCCAAAATGAAGGGATGGCTTAGAGTTGGAAGCAAACACGAAAGCAGCATGGGGTCTGTTTCATACTAGGTTTTGTGGGCAAAGCAGAGTGCCTTATAATTAGTTAGTCAGCTAATTTAAAGGCTTCTTGGGAGCCAGTATATGTCTTGAATTGATGGGGTAAAGTGAGACTTAATACTGACAAAGGTTCAATCCTTTTGAGAAGTAATGCAAGGTGTTAGTAAATGCATTTTGTAGTTTGTAGTTATTTACTAGGTTCATTCTTATTGCAGATTACTAAAAAATATATTCTTATCACACTTGTTTTATCGTGAACAGCAAATGAGGCAGATTAACTAAAATATTATGCTGTGCAAAATTTAGAAATTGGATTTACTTTCCAGCACAAAATTTTATCTCCACTGGGAAACAACCCAAAAGTTCTGCTGAGTGGTGTTTTTGCTGCTTTGCGCCAAGGAGGCATCCATGGATGGTACATGAGCTTTGCCATGCAAAACCGCATGATTGTTGATGCAATGCCCTATGTACTAACCGTGGTAGTCATGGTCTTGTGCCAAAGAATTACGCTATCTCGAGGCAGGCGTTAAATGTTATTTCTCCAAATTGTTCCCACATTGCATGTGTGCAGCACAGACATAAGAACATTTTTAAAGTACACCTTAACATGGTATTTTGCACTGGAAAGGTAACCTATGCTAGATAGAACACATCCACATTTACACTATAGTGCAAAGATGTGTTTATAATGCTATTGTATTGTATTGTAATAGTATTTATATAGCGCTTACTACCCCTGACGAGGCGTCGAAGCGCTTTTTGGCGAGTAGCACGCTACTCCAGAACCAAAAAGGAATTAGTGGTGAAATAGTATAGGGAAATACAAATACAGTTTTACTATTATTATGAGTTAATTTGAGCCGCGGATATGTGAGTTTGTTATTTGGACTGACTAGAGCAATGGAGGGGTAGAGGAGGGAAGAATCCAGAAGTGTTAATTGGGAGTTTATAGTAATAGGATGAGGCTTGGGATGAGTAAAGGGGGAATGGAGGAGGGAAGAGTCTGTGGAAATGGTTAGGGAGATCATAGTAGCAGGAGGGGTTTTGGATGAGTCAAAGGTGAGATAAATGAGGGAGAATTTAGTAGGGTTGTTTGGGAGATCATGGTAGTAAACTGAGGTTTGGGTGAGTTACATGTGGAAGAGGAGGGAAGAGCTTGGGAAGGGTTATTTAGGAGATGAAAGTAGTGGAATGGGTTTTGGATGAGTCAGAGTGGGGATGGAGGATAGATTGATAGAGACATGACATATGGTGATGAGTATGCGAAGTAAAGCTTACAATAGAGTAAAAATATAATATTTTGTATTTATAATTTCATATATATATACATATATATATATTTATATATATGTATATATATATATATGTACACATTTTTGATCATTATTTTTGTTTAATGTATTTATTCATTATTATTATTAATACTTATTTTTAATGTACTTATTTATAATTTGAATTTTATTTATAGATTTTATTTTATTTTTATTAAATTTTTCTCTAGTGCAGTAGGACTAGACTAATAAATAAATAGATATGTAAATACATAGTAAAGGAATATATGCTCAAGGAATATCATAATGGATATAATATGAGAAGAAAAGTAGTATTGTATAAACACAGACTTTCAGGATTTGTAATATTTTAGGTTAATTAATAAGTGTACTTTTCTAACATATATTTATCTTTACTCAATTTTTGAATAGCCAAATGCTTGTGATAATAAAACATTTTATCAGTGTGATATAAAATGAGAGCAGGGATTCATAAGTATCTAATATAACAACTTATCTAGGAGCTATGCAATGACCTATGAACATGTTAAGCATAGAATAACATACACACACACAAATATATATATAATATATATATATATATATATATATATGTGTGTATATATATATATATATATATGTGTATATATATATACACACATACACACACATACACATACACACACACATGAATACACACCCATCTACACATACACACACATATACATATTTAAACCATAAGTAAATATACATTAGTTAAACAGGCTTAAAGAGTATGTGTGTGATTTATTGTTATGACATAGTAATGATACATATTTCCTAAAGAACTATACATATCTAGAATATACAAATAATCAGATTAAAAATATTTATCAACACAGGCACATGCAGTCCATTGCTGTTTAAATATGGTGGTTATGAAGGAAGAGCTAACTTTTGAGTAGTCTTCTGAAGACAAGATAGTTATCTCTGGATCTTATATTTGGGGGTAATGAATTCCATAGTTTGGCTGCTTGAACGGAGAAGGATGTACCACCTATAGTCTTTTTCTTGTATGGTGGTATTCTAAGGTGGAGTGCCAATCATGAGCGGAGGTTTCTTTGTTGAATGTATTTGGTTATTTTGTTTCTGATAAAGAGCAGTCCTATCCCATGTATAGCTTTGTGGGTGATACAAAGCAGCTTGAAGGTGCATCTTCTGGCAACAGGTAACCAGTGTAGTGCTCTCAAGGCAGGTGGGATGTGGGCTTGTGGCTTTACATCTAATAGTAGCCTGGCAGCGGAGTAATGAATACGTTGTAGTTTTTTCATATTAGGTATAGATGATCCATGGTAGAGGCCATTGTCATAATCCAGTTTGGATAGTACAAGTGAGATAGAAGCCTGCACCTTGTGTGGAAATCCGAGGTGGTTAAAGATGCGTCGTAGAGTCTTCAAGGTGATGAAGCTTGTTTGTGCTAATTTATCCAGTTGGGCAGTCATTGTTAACTTGGAGTCCATGGTAATTCCAAGGTTTTTAACTTCCTCAGATAATTGAGGAGGTGGCCCGAGATTGTCAGGCCAGGCGCACAGTGGGTCATAGTTTTTCCAGTCACCACATATGAGTATTTCTGTTTTGGAGGCATTTAGTTTGAGATGGCTCCAAGTCATCCACTGATCAACGGCTCTGAGGCAACTGAAGATTTGTGAGTTTTCAATGTTTTTGGGGCATTCTAATTTAAGCAGTATTTGTGTGTCATCTGCATTGTTGTAGCATGTGAGTTGAAAATCATTGATCAGTTCTGGTAATGATATCATGTAGATGTTGAAAAGCAAAGGTGAGATGATTGATCCTTGAGGGACCCCTGCTTTTGTGAGGTAGGGTTTGGACAAGAAGGAGGGAGAATAGATTACATTAGTTATTTTTTGAAGGTAGGATGTAATCCAGTCGAGAGCAGTCCCTTCTATGCCGGCTTCGAGGAGTCTTTGAATTAGGGTGTTACGGTCAACCATATCAAAGGCAGCCGAGAGCTCTAAGAGAAGTAGTGCAGCAACTCCATTGCAGTCGACTGTGTTTTTAAGATCATCCCAGATTGTTATGAGTGCTGTTTCAGTGCCTCTTCCTGGGCGGAATCCAGTCTGGTAGTCTGAAAGTATGGAATTGTCTTCAATGAATTGTGACATCTGGGCGAATGCTGCTCTTTCTATCAGTTTGCCCAGTAAAGGTCCATTTGTGATTGGTCTGTAGTTGTTGGGGTCCTGCGGGTCTAGGTTTGTTTTCTTTAATAATGGTTGTATGTATGCTGTTTTTCCGGGCTACAGGAAAATTTCCTGTAGTTAAAGAGTTGTTGATGGTTCTTTGTACAGGTGTGGCAGCAGAAGTAGATAAAAGAATGTTCTTGAAGATGTGTGGTGGGCAAGGGTCAGAAGGGCAACCGTAAGGTCTGCTTGCTTTGACCAAATCCATAAATTCACCTTCTGATATTTGAAGGACTGTAGAGGCTGGGTTGGTTTATTCTTAGAGGGTATTTTAGGAAATGGGTTGGTGCTGATGGTTTTCTTCTGTTTTAAATAGGAGTCCAATGTGTGTACCTTGGTTGTGTAATGAGTTGCCAGTTTGTTTGTGAAATCTTGAGTGGTGGGATGACTTCCTTCCATGCATTTAGGTTTCCAAAATCATTGAGAATTTTATAAAATTCTTTGGTAGCAGATTTAGCATTTTGAATTCTGTCTGAGTAGTACCTTTTTTAGCTTTTTTGATTGATGATTTGTATATTCTGTTAAGTTTGTGTAGCTGTAGTTTGTCTTGACTGTTGTTTGTTTTGAGCCAGGTCCGCTGCAACTTTCTGATTTGCTGCTCCAAAGCCTTGGTTTTCTTTTGTCCTGTTTAGTTTTTCTGAGTGGTATTATGATATCGGAAGCTTCCTGCAGCCACTCATAAAGTTTTGGAACAGAATTCATTGTATCTAGATCTGTGTTGGCTGTTAGTTGTGTTTCTAAGTCATCAAAATTGAGTTTGCTCCAAGGTCGATAGGTGCATGTATGTAAGTAGTTGTGGGGTGTGTTGTTTTATGTTGGAAAGTTATCAAATGGTGGTCTGACCATGTGATTGGCATGATGCTATGAATGGTAAGTAGTTCAGGCTTAGAAAAAATGACATCTAGGATGTGTCCAGTGATGTGTGTGGGATTGTGTACAATCTGATGTAGGTTCAATGGGACTAGGTCAGTGGTGATAGCTTTTGGATGCGGCATATTGGGTATGTCAAACCAAATGTTTAGGTCCCCAAGAATGCATAGGTTTGAGTATAATGTAATAAGGTTTGAGACTGTATCTAGAAAAGCGTCTGGAAATGTTGAGTTGTCAGGTGGAGGTCTGTAAAGGAGGAGAAAGTTACAGGAGGAAGTTGGAGTTGGGTGGCATCTGGTGAGGAGGGCTTCACAACCTTGTATGGAAATGTTGTCTGTTTTACTGAGAGTTATTGCTTGTTAAAACATAATAGATAGTCCACCTCCTCTCTTGCCTATGTGGTTTTGTGTGATGGTTTGATAGCCTGGACGAAGGGCTTCATGCAACACTGGGGCCCTGTCATCTCCCAACCATGATTCTGTTATGAATAGTAAGTCAGGTTGTGTGTCCGTGAGCAGGTCATAGATGTGGTGCTTGTTTTTTGAGAGTGACCAAGCATTTATGAGCTGGCAGTTTAGAAAAAGTGTGTTGCTGGTGGTGTTGTTTTGTTTAAGGGTGAGCAGTATATTTTGAGCTTGTAACAGGTGTGTTGTTAGTTGTGATAACTGTGTGTTCTTCTTCCAGCAGGCTTAGGAAGCATTTTGTTGGGTCTGTGTGTGTGGGTGATAGACTTGGTGGCTGAGAGAGACATGAAGAGCGTACTTTTTTTTTGTAGGGTAGCCATTATTACATAATAGACAAGGGGATGCTCAGGAAGAGAGCAAAAGCACAATATCTTTGTAGATATGATGCTGCCTTGCACGCTCCTTTTCATGCAACACAACACCTTAGATATGTGTGTCCCATAAAAACGTAAAATCTGCCCCTAAATCTCTTTTCTATCTTATCCTGTGTGTAATACAATTCTAAAATAATGACTTGCGTATTCACGATGCTTTCTGTCATAGGCCCGGACCTCATAGCTCTAAAAATACATCACTATTCCCCAGCGCACAAGCTAGAATTCAGTTCTGCCACTGTCCAGTTACACACAGAAGCATCCTCAGTATGCTTGTTAACCCAGTTGAGGTGTCTTAACATTGTATTCCCCTCTGAATGCTTTAAATGCATTATAGTTAATATGTATTTATCTGAAAACAAAAAGCCAACAATTTTTTTTGCTGTTTTAATTATTTTGAAAAGTTGTTACAGAGAGGAAACACATATGCAGCACAAGAACCAGATTAGTTTCCCCAGTTCTAAACTGACAGCTCTGATCGTTAGATGACATCTCTATGTTGCAGAATGTATTGCTTAATTTCAGCCATCTCTTTGACTTTCAACCCATTGTACTCAGGATTGCAGAAGCCTTACTTTATTTATACACTTTGGGCATAAATATGACTTTGGCGGAGAGAAAAGGCAGTCCCCCGAAGTCCCGACGGATAGCTTACCGCCAGTGCCGCAGCCTTCCTGCCGGGCCCATTACGAGTTTCCCGCTGGTTCAGCGGGTGGAAACAGAGTTTCTACCTACTGGTCAAGCAGGACACGGCCTACAGCATTGTCTCCAGCTCACAATAGAGCCAGCAGCAATGCTGTTGTGCGTGGGGTGCAGCAGCACCCATCCCAGTGCAAAGCCGACAGTGAATGTTGCCATGGAACTGGCCAAGGGGGCCCTGGCACTGCCCATGCCAAGTGCATGGGCAGTGCCGGGGTCCCCCTGGGGCACCCTGCACCCCGTCTCCACCAGCCGTTTCATGGCAGTGCTACTGCCATGAAACATCTGGCACAGAGGGAAGTCGTAATCCCCAGTGCAGCGCTGCCCTGGTGGATTAGGACCAGCGCCGCCAGACTGACGTTAAGTCGTAATATGGCGGTGCTGGAGGTCCGACCGCAGCATTACTGCCCCAGTCATAATGTGGCGGCGGGACCACCACATTGGCGGCAGTCCAACCGCCACCACGACCCTGACGGTCATTAGACCACCAGGGTCATAATGAGGGCCTTTGCCTTCTTGATGACCTGTGAAGTACTTTCTTTGAGGCTTTCATTGAAGCCCAGTCTCCTGAGCAGCCCAGTCCAGAGCACAGCAGGTGACAACAGGTGTCTGTCTGGGAAGCTATGGCTGCCTGTTCTGAGACTTACGACAGGGGAGGCTGAACCCCTTTAGCCCAATAGGCGTTGCACACCTGTAAAGCATTGGTATTTCATTTAGAGTTAAAGACTTGGGTAAATTCATTAAAAAATAGCCCGAGGAGTGGTGTGCTATCTTATGTATCAAACATTTTCCTTTTATTTATCTTGCAGAAACTATCCATGGTATGTCTGTACCAAACTAGTAAAGCAGGTCTACTGTAGCACAGAATGTATGGTAACACCAATACCGCACTTCTTTGTCACTACTTCAGCAGTCAAAATGATGCCATCTATGCTATACAGTGCAGCTAAATACATCACTCAAATCCACCACTATGTATCTTTGGGACGTTTTTATATGGATTTATTATTGTGAAAATATGCCACTCATCAAAATACATTATATGTAGCTTCTTGTTAACAGTCAGGATCCAGCTAGAAATCAAGAGAAAGGGGCATCATGGTGGGATTGAGATGAAGAGAGAAACCGTCTCTTCTGTGGTCGTTATTTACATTAATTTAAAGTAGAAGAACAGTTTGCCTTTTAGGTTACCATGTGGAGTGTTGGGGGATATTGCAAGGAATATCATCCTATTCTTCATGTTTGTGTTTTTTGTTCTCATCCTCAGCCATTCCATGGGCTTAAATGCACTGATTTCTTTTTCACAGTACTTACCATTTAAAATTCATATTGTGGTTGTGGTCTATTTATGACACATGTTCAAACCTACGAGATTATTGTAAAGTGTTTTTTCTTCATAGCAGAACCTCGATTTTTCTGGTGGGTTTTTGTGCTTAACCCAAGCATTCAATTTTTAAGGTGGAAATAGTTACAGAATTCAATACTGGAGACATTACACTAAAATCATAACAGTAAACTATGTTGCTTTATATTTGCTCCCTGTTGGATGCAAGTTTAGGTGGTCAGCTTCCTCCCAGTTTATGCAAAACAAGGTCTTTGAGCACTAATTTGAATATGGGTTTGTTCCTTTACACAGATGTTTATGAAAGCAGTTTTTTTATAATGTTTTGTTATTGAGCGTAGATGAAACTGCACCTCTTGCAGACTTTCTGCAAAAGGGTGTGCAAGTGGAACATTAAATGATCACCAAAATAAATGGTGGAAATGTATGTAAAAATACCATGTCTATTAATGTGTGTCCTTTTATGTGGCAATGGCACAACCTTTAGGCGGATTGCAAGTGGGTTTTAAAGGCGAACCTGGGATATCTGTTCGGCTAGTACAGATGTAATATTCTGACGAGTTAAAATGAATCACGTCCATGCAAACTCTTGGGGTAAGGCATAGGATCTTGAAGTCAATCCACGCCATCAAGGAAGGCTAATCCCAGGTGTGCATCACAGGTTAGACTAATGCAAATTGTTGATCATTCCAACATTCAGACACATAACCATTTTTGAGCTCAACCGTTGTTAGCAAAGTGCTACCAATTAAAATGTGTATTTACATTGTGCCCAGGAAGGCTCTGACAACCGGCATTTAGCTGACAGCAGTGCCTGCAGCTTGGCCGGATGGTCAGCAGTCGAGGAGAGGTCAATCACTGGCATTAAGCCTGGGGTAGAGGTGAGGGCAAATAGTCCACCCCACTTCTGTAACGGACGTGATGTCAGCTGTAGGTGGACACAGCAGGACACAGAGGCCAGACTTTCAATGTTATGTCGCGGCAGCCTGTCTCTGTCTGAAATTCTTCTTTCCTCTTCTTTTGCCTGCCTGTACGGGCTACGGACCAACCGTTTTGGGTTCGGAGTCTTATGAAGATGCCTGCTTTCATGGAGGATGCTCCTGAACACGCAAAGTGGAGCACGTTGGGTGTGCGAAATCCTCGGAATTTGCTTTCAGGTAATTACGTGGCATTTCTGTAAACTTACACAAAACTCATAATTGTGTGAAATGAAAAGCCATAGTTATCTGTATACTTTAGCTCAAAACTGCATTCCTGCATCAATTTTTGATGTGAAGGCACAATTCGCACTTTAAAAAAGTGTGAAAAACACAATTGAAAGAACTTCCCAGTTTCTGGTTGTTCACGCTGTTCTGGGTTCCCACATTATAATTACTGTGTGATTACATGACATAGCATGATAGCATAATTTCAGGAATTTTGTGTGACAAGGGTGACGTGCAATTTCTGAAATTAAAACATTATGCTGGTGTGAAATAAATTTTGCCCAAAGGCTAAGGAACATCTGTTTTGTGATGTGCCTGTCTTTGAAAAACGAAAATGTCATCTAGATTTTGAACTGGAATTGACATGGGGATATTGTCCAGCTCGAAATGCAGTACAAAATCCTCAGGATGAGTATTGTCAATTTTCATTTTATTATCACCAGGAACCAAGACGGCATGCTTTCACTCTTTCCGGCTTGTCATCACTGACCACAATGAAGTCAGCGTTCTCTACATCTAAACAGTTAGAGCACGATTCTCAAAGGCAAACTTACACTTTTGTGTAAGTTTACGTTTGCTTTGGAATTCACAAAACTACATTTTAGTAGTACGTTTACGAGTGAGGAGAATCCACAGTCGGGTGACCTCCGCACATAAAAAGATGACATGTCTATCATTTTATGTGCGGAGTTCTCTTCCCCACCTGCGGAGTCTCCACACTTGTGAACATACTATTAAAAAGCAGATTTTGTGAATTCCAAAATAACCGTCAAAAGTGTAACTTCACTTTTGTGAATCAAGCCCTTAGACCTGAACATGAACTATCTAATTTGTATGCTAGCAGCATGTTTTAGTGAGGGAAACATTTTCCCCTGAGATATGAAGTGCTCTGCAAGTTTCGAGTTCAAAATCCTGGCAAAGGCCCATCCCAACTTTCATCGTTCTGAGTACGGTAAATTAAATACTAAAATTGGGTTAGTAGCAATGTATTTTATTAAAGTGGTTAGAAACTGATGTTCATAATGACGCTATATAAACGCAAGTATTATTTTTTGTTGTTGCTCATCCAAAGATGTATCCACCCAAACACAGCCCAGATCCCTGCATAGGCATGCGCTATGCACATCAGGTGATAACCTTGTCTTTAGTTTTCTTAAATTTTAGGCAACCCCAGAAGTACACTGAAGGGCCCGAACTCCCATGCAAGAGACCAGATTCTGCCTGCCAGTAGTTCTCAAGAAACATGGACCATGGAATATGGGACAGGGAACATTTGAAGTGACCTGCTATCTGCACCATACGGTGTGGCAGCAGGGACCTGTGAAATAATGCCCAAAAATTAATCTAAAGTTAATCTATTTTAGTGCAAAAACGTAAATCCCTAGTTGTTAGGTTTTGTTGTTTAGTAACAGCGGGTAACAAGGTATGGAAGATCCATGAGATAGAACGTTTTTTTTTCTTCAAATTTGAGCTGAGTACGGATAATTCTTCGGCCCCTGTTGTAGACTCCTGCTCATTGGAGCATTGTTGGCAATCTACTACTTGTGCTACACTTGTTAATCTAGAAAGGAAGCTGCATTTAGCTCGTTTTGTGTTGTGATCAATGTTATCACTGATCTTAAAAAATATCACTCTGAAGACTTTTGAAAACTTGAAACCTATAATTAAACTGTCCACTTCACTCTGCGTGGAAACACAAGCTTGACTCCTGTACCTGACTGATGGTTTCAGGGGTTTCAAGACTCTAGCCCATGGTTAGACGTGTGGTGTGAAAGAGATAATGATCACACCAACAATAGCTTGAGAAAGCCCTGAATATAGAGAAATCACACTTGAGAACCAAACGCGACTACCAACATATTTAATGATGGCAACAACATATTGCAAGTGTAGTGGTGAAAAAAATGTCTCTGACAACACATCTTGCTACATCTAAAGAAAACACACTGGGAACACATTGAAAAGCTGGATTTGTTTAAGGTACTTTGCTTTTTTATCATCACTCTATCCATCATTCAGCCCTAAACCATCTAAAGGAATTTTATTCATTAATTCGCAACCCAATTTCTCTGCTTTTTTGGGCGCATTTACTCATGGAAACCAGGTAAAGGTGATGTCTGCTATTTTACAGAGCTTACGAACTGCGCCAGTGTAACATAAAGCACCCTATAGAAACAAATATTATTACTCTCAATATCCCAGATCGGGAGATAGTATTTCATGATTAACAATATTTCGTGATCTTTATTTGTAGCACCTCTCGGAATCACGATTGATAAGTAAATTAACTAACAGTGGCACGTCTTTTTTTAATATATAATTAGTGCTCCTGTAAATATACTATTACACTAATCATGTATGAAGCTGCCTGGACACTTCACATAAATTACTCAGCATGACGCACAATAATATAAATGCTAACAGTTGGTTGAACTTTTATCTAGATATGACATTTGTTGGCTGGGTCTCTCTGAAAGGTCAGACATTTCAAACTCACAGAACCCTACAACAGACAAAGTTTCCTTGGAGAAAACAAAATGACAATCAACACTCTTGTGATTAGTTCCGAGTTACAACTAATTCAAGAATCGACTAACACCAATTTACACTGAAGAACACATGGAACCGAGATTTACAATGTTCGGCGCAGCTGAAAAGAATGGATAAATATGAATGAATTAATGAATAAATGAAAGAATGATTGAATGAATATAAAGCTTGCATAGCACGCTGTAGATCTTGCGCTTTTAGTTACTCAACCATCCATAACAATGAATCTGAGAGACAAACCCAAAATACTAATTTGATTATGATATGTATTAAAGCAAACCAGTTTTGAGGTGTATTTTGAAAATCCTCAAGTATGTTTACAGCCTTAGCTGTTCTAGCATGTTGTATGTGGAATGATCATAGATAACATACGACCCCAAAGTCTAATTTTTTTAACCTACTTATGCTCAGCTGATGTTTAATGAACATCTAAGAGTTCTTTGGGGTACATACCTTATGAATGGTGATATCAAATAATTTTCCTTTTTAACATAGTGCAGCATCGTTTGGCATATACCAAATGCCCTAAATAGATATCGGTTTCTGAGAAGTAGCCAATTAAGTTTACAGAGTGGCTAGATGTTGGAAAATGTTCCTTTCTGTAGGGTCACACCAAACGTTTTGCCTTCCTGCGCCCCTTTTTCTGACCTCGTTTTTGTTGGTTTTAGGACTCTGGGCACTTTACCACTATTAACCAGTGCTAACGTGCATGTGTTCTCTCCCTAAAACATGGTGACATTGGCTCATACCCAATTGGCATATTTAATTTACTTAGAAGTCCCTAGTAAAGTGCATTATTTGTACCCAGGACCTGTAAATTAAATGCTACTAGTGGGCCTGCAGCATTGATTGTGCCACCCACATAAGTAACCCCCTAACCATGTCTCCGGCCTGCCACTGCAAGGCCTGTGAGTGCAGTTTCACTTCTATTTCCATTTGCCATTTAAAACTACTTGCCAAGCCTTAAACTCCACTGTTATCACATATAAGTCCCCCCTAAGTTAGGCCCTAGGTAGCCCATAGGGTTGGGTGCTATGTAAGTAAAATAGCTGAAAAATCGGCACATCGCCTACCGGATCGACGTAGCACCTGTTGCCTCTTCACAACACATTTTGGATTTTCCACACATCTCCTCTAGGCATCAAAATATCCCTGCATCTGAGTGAGGAACCAAGGCTGTGCTCACGGAAATCGATGCATCACCTTGCCGCATGGAAAGAAACAACATATCACCTTCATCACATCAGAAAACCTGATGCATCGCTTTACTTTCCCCTCCTATGCAGCCCTCTGTGTCATTAATTTTGACACATCCCAGGTACTTTGTGCTAAAAAGATTCATCCATTGAGTCATATGGGCAAAGACTTGCTAACCCTCTAAAGAGTGATATCTTGACTTGTTTATATTGGATTCTTATTGTTTTAATCTTCTTTTATTCCGATAAATATTATGTATTTTTCTAAAGTGGCGTGGAGTACTTGTTACTGTATGAGTTATTGTACACATACTTTGCACACTTCCTTCTAAGTTAAGCCTTGCAGCTCTGTGCCAAGCTACCCAAGGGTGAGCAGAGGATAATTTAGGTTGTGTTGTGACTTACCCTGACTAGGATTGTGGTCCCTAATTCGACAGGGTGCATACCTCTCCTAAATAGAGACCCAATTTCTAACACTAGATATTGAGGCTTTTCAATTCAGTCTGAGGACTAGTCTTGCTGCTGCATTTTGTACTCTTTGAAGTCCTCGAATGAGATATTTAGGAAGGCCTACTATATGGGAGTTGCAGTAGTACATGCACAAGAGTATGAGTGCCCCAATTATGATGATGTTGAAGGAATCTGGCAACAGTGGTAGAATTGTTCAAATCATTCTTTCCAACTATATTTAGGTGGATATTATTAACTTATATTGATATGATTTGAATGTCACAGCAGAGTCAAAGATAACTCCTAAATTCCAATCCTGAGGTATCACTGTGGGAAGTGGTCCAAGTTGTGCTGACTTATATGCTTGCATCCACATGGAATGTTTTCTGAAAACCATATCTTCATTTTTATCCCCATTCAGGGTGAGTGAACTGTTTTTTATCCAATCCACGGTATTAGAAAAGCAGGTTGAAAGTTGTTGGGGTCTCCATCTAGCCTTAAAATGATCTGGGTATCATCTGAGTAAACAAAGAATTGTTGCCCAAAAACTGTGATCAACTTTGCCAAAGCTGCCAAATAGAGATTAAATAGGGTGGGAGTCAACACAGAACCCTGTGGCACCCCCAACTGTTCGTATTTATGTGGAGAAGGGTATTATCCTAGGCCAATGGTTTGCTTACATTCTGAGAGAAATGATGCAAACTGTTTACGAGTCACCCCTGGTCACCCTGCTTATGCTAGCTGCTTCAATAAAACAGTATGAGAAGAAGAGATGAAGAGGAATTTTTAGGACGATTTCAACATCTGAATTTTCCAATATCTATGGAAAAAAAGCCTTGTAAGAGGAGCATGCATAGCATCTCTCTCCATTCTTTCCTTTTCCTATGAAAATACATTTAGAAAAAGTTTCCTTGCTCTGTAACTATGAAATTTACATGCAGTGAAAAGTTATTACATTTATATTTCTAGGATTTGTGCAGATCGGTCATCTATAAAATATCCGGCAATATTTTCACTTATTGTTATAAATTGTTACATGTTATGTAGTGTTAAGATAACACATAACTAACTGGGGGCGTGGCCAACATGGCGACCGGAGCAGTAGCATAAACTGCAGCTCCGATCCCTGGCCCGAACAAATATCCTGTTTGCAGTGCCTGCGCCTCGAGTAAAGGTAACAGGCGTCGCCCAAACCCGCCGACCCAGACCCGCGCTGAAATCTTGACACCGCGCCCGCTTCGTGCTCTGCGAGCGGGCTGCTGGACGGCCGTGTCCGCGTTCGCGGCTACGACCTAAGGACTCCTGTGGCCGCGGGCCGCCTATCTCGGTCCTGCATTAGCCAATGCATTAGCGACCGGCCCGGAGGCCGAGTCGCGTGAATATCTGCCCAGCTGTTGGGGCCGCCGCTGGTTCTACCCGCGCTGGGGCCTGCGTTTGCGGTCTGGGCGCCGCGCCCGATTCGCATGCTGCGAGCGGGCTGCGAGCGGCCAGGTCCGCGATCGCGTCTGCGGCCTGTGGGCTCGTGTGGCCGCGGGCCACCTGTCTCGAACCTGCACCAGGTATTGCATCTGCGACCGGCTCGGAGGCCGAGTCGCAGTAATATCAGCCCAGCTGGTGGATCCGTGGACGGTTCCACACTCTTAACTGCGCCTCCGGGTAGCCGCGCTGGATGAAGCTGCTCCGCCACAACGCAACACTCCACCATCGGATGCCTGCCTCTCCGGCCTACAGCGTACTCCTCCCGCCAACCTCCGGTTGAGGTTGGCACCACTGTGTCCCGGCTCCCACGGTGGGAAGCGGGACCTGCACCAGCAGCTGCATACCAGATGAAGCGCCCGCTACGCGAGTGGCGCGCGACGCGCGACCTGCTGAGCGGCCGGGCCCGCGGCCGTGCCTGTGGCTCACATAATCGCGTGCTGCTGCCGGCGAACCCACATCGGGGATCGAACTCATGTCCGGCCTGGAGGCCATGCTACAAAAGTCTCAGCCCTGCTGACTACGCCTGAGGTGGGTGCGCGTCTTTAGCTGTGCTGTGCCCTGCACGTTGTGCCTGTGGGAGCGGGCTTTTACTCTGCACATCAACAACTCCCGTGCGGGGTTGTCGCCATTGGGAGTGGGCGCGTCTGAAGTCCTGCAGGGCCCATTACTCGGGGCCACGGCGATGTACCTGGTGTGGGCTTGCTGGAGTAGCGAACCAATAGTGGAAGCGCAATAGTCCTTCAAATTACGCTAGCAATTGCTAATATATTCGGCCATTATTTACGCATCCTCTCTCATCGACCCTCTACTGGGCAGCCTGCCTTCAGCACCCAGGCTGAACTGATCTGTGGCGCGCTCCCCATCCTGGCCGTATGTGACACTCCCAACTATCCTGCTGTTCCGCTGCCCTTGTGTGGCTTTGGGGCATCACCATTTCTTACGACTGCAGCAGTATAGCACGCTTAGCCCATCAACTACCTGGAATCGGGACGGGCGCTAAGCACAGACTAAAACATCAGAGCACCCTTCTACCCACTAGATATTAATCAGCTCACATTTCCACCACGACCCTGTACATCTGGCCCGGTAGCGTGGGAAGCAACTTCCACACTTTGCATACTACCCTGTAGACGGTAGTATATCACGTTTGGCCCTCAACTGTTATCCTCAGCTCTCCGGAACTGCGTCCTCAATGCGCCACAGCCGGCTTTCTTGATCACCCTACCCGCATCGCCTCCATCCGGTCCTATTCTGCCTGGGCCCACCTGAAATCACACTTGTCAAATGGTCAAACCAAAAACCCCACGTGTACCTCCGGGTAAAATGGATCTCGGCGCCCCCTCTCCCACTGACGCCCAAGCGACCATGCAACTGGCTTTGCAGAAGATGGACCTTACATTACAATCACACACATCGCAGTTCGAGAAGATATTGCAAGCTATCCTAGACCCTAAGTCCACCCTAGAAGCCAAAATAGGCTTGGTGACAGAAGACCTTAACATACTCCGCACTGATCAACACGCACTGGCCGACAGGGTGTCTGAATTAGAGAAAGACTCTGCAACCCTACCCCGGACTGTGAAGGATCTCCAATCGCAATTATCACATTTAACAACGGAGGTGGACCTCTTAAAACGCAGAGCTGAAGATGCAGAGAGCAGGTCTCGTCACAACAACATACGTTTGGTGGGATTTCCTGAGCGGGTCGAAAGTCCCAGCACAGAATTATTCATAGAACAATGGCTCACGGACACAATTCTCAAAGACAATATCCCGAAGTTCTTCTCCGTCGAACGCGGCCACAGGGTTCCGGGCAGGCCCCCTCCACCTGATGCGCAGCCTCGCCCGCTGATAGCGAGACTCCTTAATTACCGTGACAGAGACCTCATTCTACAATTATTTCGCAAATCCGGCCCACTTGCGTTTTGAGAATGCAGTGATCACTGCTTATCCAGACTTCACAGCAGAAGTCCAGAGGAAACGGAGCTCTTTCTATCGTGTTAAAGAATGCCTTCGCAAGCACCACATCAAGTATGCGTTGATGTTCCCAGCCAGACTCCGTGTACAAGATGACACCCGTGTACTTTTCTTCACTACACCGGAAGATGCCTGGACCTGGCTACACGCCAAGGGCTTTGCAGACCCGATAGACATAAACACTCGTAGTAACAGCTGGTCTTCACCCAAGACAAGGCAGAAGCAACGTAAAAAACAAGGCGATAAACCCTCACCTGGACAGTCACAAACTGAATGCTCCCTTCTCCTGCAGGCCACGTCTAGATTCGTTAATACATCACCAACTGCCCTGTCTATTCAAACTGATGGGGAACTAGACCATGATCCTACTTCTGACTCGGCGGAATCCACACGGGGCCCTACTCTCATGCCGCGCACAGCAGACGATATTTGTTAAGCTGACTGAGCTCTATTCACCTCTGCTCTTTACACACTATAACAGGACCTTCTTCCCCCGGATGTTCGGGAATGACCTGGCGGCACTGCGGATCCTTGGACGCAGCGCGCGGCCCGCTTGCAGACCTGGGCGGCGATCTCAGCACCATAAGCAACTTGGGCAGGGTAATCTCATCACTTTGAACTAACGCTTTTCGGCACACCCCATGCTCCATATGGACTGTTCTCTCATGTCGACAATAGCCGGAATTTTTTTCATTTTTTCAGTATTTTTGTTGATGATATATATTGTTTTTGAGTGCATTTTTTTTTTCTTTGGTTATTGGTTTTGTCACACGCTACTTAATCGCAAATACAATCGCAAACGCTTACCCCACATATACCACATCAATAGGTTTACATTTAACAATACTGGGAACGCTGCCTGGCTCGCCTGGGAGGGTAATCGATGCAATATTTCCATAATGGGGCCACGGACAAACATTTCTCCGGTTCAGTTACATTTATAAATGCATAATGGCTTCTCAAACTCAACAGGGAATCTTGAAACATAAGATACTCACATGGAACATTAAAGGTATGGCAGCACCGCAAAAGCGGCAAAGGATTCATACATTTCTTAAAAGACAACAAGTACACATTGCCCTGCTACAAGAGACACACCTCTCTAAATCCACGTTAGAAAACACACGCTTAAAATGGAAAGGACAATTATACAGCACCACTTCCTCTTCCTTTGCTCGCGGTGTGGCGTTTTGGATTGCCCCAGGGTCCCATTTACTACATCTCGCACACAATGCGACCCAGAAGGTAGATACGTGATACTAGAAGGCGTCCTTGACGGATCCCCATTAGCGCTGGTAGCGCTATACTCCCCTAACTCAAGTCAACGTGACTTCCTGAATACGCTTACCACTGGCAGTCTTAGTGACCCCACATTAGAGTGCATTTGGGGGGGCGACTTTAATAGCGTTCTAGATACTCAAATAGACCGCTCATTCCCCCCTCTTGTTGCGGCTCCATCCAACCGCGCCTCACAAGCTTTAGCAAAATGGGCCTCTCACAACGATTTAAGAGACATCTGGAGGTTGGGTCACCCCACCCACCGCGAATATTCTTATTACTCCCCAGTACATAAATTGCACACCAGAATAGATATGATCTTTGTGTCCGCAACCGTAATCCAGAAAATGTGCAGGACCGAATATCTGGCACGCACTATATCAGATCATAACCCACTATGCGCAATAATGGCCTGGGGCCACATGCATACTCGCATACCAACATGGCGACTGCAGCCAGAAACTCTCTTAGACCCCCCCTTCCATGCAGAAATGTCCAAACAATTGGCTGATTATTTCTCACTAAATAAAAGCACAACTGTATCTCGCGCTATAGAATGGGACGCCCACAAGGCGGTGATACGTGGCCACTGCCTTGCAGCCACAGTGGGGGTAAAGAAGATACTCACTAAAGAACTACAAGATCTGGAGGTTAAGCTCCGCAAAGCGGAGATTGAGGTTTCCAGAGGTGAGGCCACACTAGTAGGACTGAACTCGCATAGAGCTGCCCACAGAGAAGCAGACACTAGACTGTGTAAACACGACTACAGACACTACATGACACGGCAACACGCTGAGGGGGATAGATCAGGTAGACTACTGGCGTGTCTGACCCGCCAATCCTCGCAATCATCACCTATTGGTGCAATACGTTTGGGCTCCGGCGTCATTGTCAGTACTCAATCTGAAATCAACTACGCCTTCTCTACATACTATTGTGCTCTATATACACCTCCTTCCCCCCCCATCGGAGCAGCAACTAACTGACATATTAACATTTGTCTCCCACAACCAACATATTACTGACAATGTCACCACCTTAGACGGTCCCATTACAATAGAAGAATTGCGCTCAGCACTAACGCAGATGGCACGTGGCAAAACCCCTGGTTCAGATGGCCTGCCGGTGGAGTACTTTAACTCCCACGCTACACATCTTCTGCAGCCACTCATAGAAGTATTTAATGAGGCGCGTAATAAATTACTATTACCAGAATCCATGCGCGAAGCTCTAACAGTCGTCCTTCCGAAAGCAGGCCGCGACCCTCTAGACGTTAAATCATACAGGCCACTCTCTCTTCTCAACACAGATTGTAAACTATTGGGGAAAATATTGGCAAATAGGTTACTTCCCCATCTAGAAAGTTTAATACACTCGGACCAGTCTGGCTTTATCCCTGGTAGAAGCACCTTTTTAAACATCAGAAGACTGCTCCACATAATGCATAGTAACACAGAATCAAAAGCTGTAGCCCTCTCCCTAGACATTGAAAAAGCGTTTGATACGTTGAGCTGGGATTACCTTCTACGTACACTTGAAGCGTTTGGATTTGGCCCCGGTTTCCTCAGATGGATTAAAACGCTCTACTCTAAACCCACAGCTCGAGTCAAAAATGGACGTGCTATCTCTGAGGCGTTCCCCATAGGCAGAGGTACCAGACAGGGTTGCCCATTATCCCCTTTATTATTCGCTATAGCAATGGAACCACTAGCAATTAAGCTACGCAGCTACGCACACCTATGGGGCATCTCCGAATCCAACACACATCATATTATATCCTTATACGCAGACGATGCCCTGATATACCTGCGTAATCACTGCGTCTCCATGGCTGGGGTGCTCTCAATGCTTGACTCTTTTGCCCTGGCTTCTGGTCTACACGTCAATTGGTCCAAATCAAGTACTTTTCCTCTCACCCCCATACCAACAGACCTTCACATGACATTACCACAATATCAACTCCCATGGTCACACACTACCTTTAAGTATCTCGGGATACAAATTTATCACTCCATTGCTGACCTGAAAGAAGGTAATATCGATAGGGAACTCAGCTCTACTCGCAGCTCAATGTCGTTCTGGGGCTCGCTCCCCTTATCTCCCATGGGTCGAGTAGCGATAGCCAAAATGCTCATCCTCCCAAGGTTTTTATATTTTTTTACCGCCCTTCCGCCATGTTTACCACGTTCGTTTTTTAACAAATTGCACTCATTATTAACTGACTTACTCTGGGGCAGGGACAGACGCAGGGTAGCGTTAGCTACAACACAATATCCTCAAGAGGCAGGCGGTCTGGGCATGCCCAACTTCGAGAGATATTATGCAGCTTCTCAGCTGATGTGGGTATCTACATGGCTCAAAGAAACCCCCTCTCCCGAATATATAATGCTGCAGGCATATTTGGCCCCGCAAACGTTACTGTCCTCACTTTTATCCGGTCCTAACCACCTACCCTCAAAACTTATATTGTTAAACGCAGCTCGTTTCTGCTGGCGCAGATACGTTCAAAGTAAGACCCCTTCACCGCCTTACTCCCCTCTGTTACCACTGTTCCAGTTGCCGAGCAGCCAAATACTATCATTAAATCACGATACGCGGGACATAAGTACCCTAAACGCAGGCGACTACTATTCTAGCTCTAAAATGCGCACCTTCGCGGACCTAGTGGCTGCTGGGGTTATGCACACAGGAGCCTTTTTGACGTATAGCGCCATTAAACGGCTACTCAACAACCTCAGGGGATCTGGCAACAATGAACCACCCGAATCACAACTACTCACGGTTATTCTTACCATGGGTAGCACAAAAGGCATCATAACTAAACTATATAAAGTACTGCTAGCTGAAGTCTGCTCTGCGTTACCGCTCGCTAAAGCACGCTGGGACTCTGCCCTCCCTGCACCATTACCACAAAAAACTTGGGCTGCGGCTCTCACAATGATTAAGTCAATATCCCGCAACCCCGTCTGCGTTACACCCAATTCAATTATATTCACCACTCATATTTATCTCCGGCCCGCATTCAAAGAATATACCCGAGCGCAAACCCGACATGTCCTAGATGTGCTACTCCAGCAGCAGATTTCTACCACATGGTCTGGAGCTGTCACCCCATAAACTCGGCTTGGCATCGGGTTACAGATGCCACAGCAGACATTTCATCTCATACTCTGTCGCCCACCCCAGACTCTTGTTTACTTGGCATACGTCAACGCGCCAAAGGCGAGAAACATCTGCACAGATTTATTGATTTGGCATTTGTTGTCTTTAAACGCCTAAAGCACTGGAAAGCCCCACACGTACCATCTCATTCTGCCTGGCTTCGCGACCTACACAGCCGCTCACAAGCCGAAGCTCAGACATTACGCTTACTGCAATACAAAGGCCTACTACAGGATGGCCCCGAAGTCTGGGACACTTTTGTGGTGGCGATCGAAAAAAGGAATGACACATACCCCCCTAAAAGGCACCTCATGCCTTGTTTTGCTTACCCCTAAAATGCCTCCATGCCCTATCCTGCCCTCACAACCAACATCTCAATTGTGATGCCCTGACCTCCATGCACAATAATCGGATATTTTCCTTATCCCTCCCACCCTCCAATCGGTGTATCCAGTATCAGGAATGATATTAGCGGTGTTTAGTTGTGACCTCAGTTAATTAGTTGCACAATTTTCAGTGGTGTTTTTGGTACTGTATTGCGCAACTGTGCTGCAATGACTTATAAATGTGTGTAAACAGTTTGAAAAATTATCAATGACTAAACGTGTTGTTGTGTGTGCATAATGTTTAATAAACAGATAAAACAAAAAAAAAGATAACACATAACTAGAAATTAGGAGTCAGGAGTAGGTGTACAAGCAGATCAATAACAAGAGAAAAAACAAATGACAAAATAAATCCTCAATAAGTTCCACAAGAATTATACAATAACTCAACATAGTCCTGCAGTCTCAGGATAAGAAAGCACTATGAGGGGCATGAACACACACAAACATGAGTTGAGGCTGAGGTTCACATCAAAAAAGCACCCCCAGGTGCAAGCTCTATTTTAGGTTTACCCATCTTCACGTTACTAACAGACAAAAAAGAACCATGGTGCCATTGGAAACAGTGAGAATCGCGATGTATAATAATCTGGAACCTACATAATATATTATGAGATGTGAAGTTATATGTTGATGTTAGGTTGTATTTTCAGTATCAGTTGTGGTAGTTCACGTAAAGCACTTTTGCCCACAAAATCACATGGTCTGTGACCGCAAAAGAGTTTTTCTTGATGTATAATAACCCATTTACGAGTAAGTAAATCCTTTCCTACTCGTCAAAGGACTTTTGCGATTCTTTCTGAATTGTAAACAGGAAGGAGCATGAAAGGGGCACTCCTACCGGTCTGATTTGGACAGGACTGTATCAATGTATTGTTACTGCATTTGTGTTGCAAACCATTAATGAATCACCAACCCTCCAGTTATTTTGAAAACAAAAATGTGTCTACTTAGTTCACCTTCCCCTTTGTGAATCATATTTGTGGCTGTTGGGGGAGAAGGCAGTCGTCCAGTAGATCACTTCCCGCTCCCCAAAAGGCTAAACAAATGGAAAATTAGTTTAAAAAAACAACAGCTGTCCCTTTAATGAGCTTTGTCTTGTATTTGTAAATTTGCACCGCTTTTGCGTCAAAACATGACGCTAATACGCGCAAAAAGTATAAATCAGGGCTTATGTCTCCCATATCTCACAAATACCATATCTCACAAATATTCATTGGTCTTGGATGTCTGGGCTGCACCAGGAAGGGTTCCGGGCCTCCTAGCGAAGCATGGGCTGCAGGGGCCTGCGTTACACCCCCGCCCTTGACTAGTCAAGTGCCCGTGTATCACCAGAGTCTATGTTTGCCACAGTGCTCATGTCTCCCCAGTGTCTCCACCACCCCAGTGTCTATGTCTCGCCAATGTCTCTACTCCTCTCTGAGTAAACACAAATAGAAAAGGGTACAGTGGTTCCTCTGAATCATTACACAGAACATTTCTACAGCTAAGCTGTAATTGCAGATTTTATAGAAAACTGCTTGTGTGACTAATGTCACAGTGAGAACTTTCCTTCTCTGCTAATTAGCTACAGACTTTCCAAGGCATTGATATTACAATTCAAACGAGGTCAGACTCCCACAAGGAGACCCCCAGGTGCATTAAACTTTTAAAATGCCAGCAACAGGAAACCTAATTAGTTTTGCCTTGTATGGGGTTTGCAAAAATGTTTTATTAAGGTGGTACATGCAAATCACCGCAGTCATTTATGAAACAGTACACTGTAGGAAAAATCGGATTACCTTGCAGAGGGTCCTGTTTACCCAAGGAAGACATCAGCAATGTATCCTTCCTGTAGCATACGATATTGCATTGGCCAATGTTGCTTCTTATAAAGCCCCCTAGTTACCTTGGTGTAAGGAAAGCACACATGTTCTGTTATATGGGTGTGCAGCCCCTGGGGGAACGTGGTGATTCGTAGTGGGTGCACAAGTGCACATAAGAGAGCTGCGCACCCCATTAGATAATATGTCTCAAGATGTAGTAGTCCTGTCAGTCAAAACTGGACCTACACCCTCCCCCTCAAAAAATCGAAACCACGGTTTTCCAGTGTTCTTTTGTGGCAGCGAAACTCCGATTTTGAATCCACTGTCTCCTATGATTGTGCTTATAATTGCACAACACTCTTTGCACTTATAGTGTTCGGTAGATGAGCATGGATACTGTTTGATTGGCCCATGTGTAAAGGCATCTCCTAAGGAAGGATTTTGTGCAGGTAAAGTTAAAATGTCTCATGAGTACCTTTACAAAATAAGATGACATACACATCAATTTCAATATTTGCAAACCACTTCAATCACTGGTGGCCAACGTCAGTGGTACTCCATACCACAGATAGGCTAAGTTGAGCAACATCACCACAGTGCACTTCATGGACTATTTTTTTTAACTTCTGTTAATTTCATGAAGTTAGAGATTTAAAAAATGAAAACATTCACACGAGGTAGGATTAGTAGGATAAAATCCAGGAGAATTCTAACACAAAACAGTTTTTGCGGTTTAATTCTGCCACCAAAAAAATCTATCTTAGTGAGACCATTTTTTCACTAAAAATGTGTTTGCAAGTATGCTTGCCTGCCAGCTTTAAAAAGTTCATATCTGTACAATATAGGAACGCCTTACCTTAACTGCTCCCTACACTTGTACCAGGCCCACAGACACATATGCTTTGCCTCACTTTCACGCACACCCCTTGCATCTGCAAAAGCAGAAAAGGAGGCCCAGCATTCTTCTTCCTTGCACCCAAAATTTGGAATAACCCCACTCTAGAAATAAGAATTCTGGAATTCCACAAGAAGTTGAAGACCTAGCTCTTCAACTAACATCCAGCAGATGACCTACATACCTTCGGGTGATAAGCTGTGCTTTACAAATCCAAATAACATTGCATAATATAGCAAAACATAACATAACATACCATAGCTACTTATGAACGTTGCACAAATCCACCCAAAGACAAATAATATTCTGCTTCAAAAAATTAGAGAGCAGGAGTGTAAAAAAGAGACCCAAAGAGAGTAAAAGTTACACTGTCATCTAACAAGGACCACATACCTTGTATTTCTGTCCTGCATTAGTCCAGTATATTGCATAGTGCCACGTGAGGAGGATGGAAGCTGTGCATATATGCAAAGGCAAATAAATATATACACAAGGAAAACCCAGAGCCCACTTGCACCCTGGTGGACCAATTCAGTAAGACACAGCAACTCCTAGTTAATTGGTGCTCCAGAAATCCAGACTGCCTTCCACAATGGCATCCTGAATGGAAAATCACATCTCATCCAGGATAATATTAAATATAACCACATCATCCTCCCCACTCCCTGATGAGACTCTACTGGCTGTCCTTGTCAGCCCACACCATGTTCAAAACCGGCTGCATAATCTACTAAGTCAGGACAACTGGCACCCATGCCTTTCTTGCTGATGAGTTCACCATCTTCAGTGGATCTCAGAACACCCCCAGACAGTACACCATCAGGTTAGAAATTAAGAAGTGCAAAGAAAGGAAAAAAGTAAGCAACATGCCCTCGCCATCCATGCTCTCAGTATGTGGCACAAAATCCCAGTGTACTTGAGGTCTGCCCTAACACTGCTCCATTTTAGGAAAGAGGTGAAGACACACCTCTTTAATGAAAACTACACCAAAAATCTAAGATACACAAGCAAAGATATCAGTTTTAAAAGATTACATGAAATTGTAGATCCTTGAAATCAATGAAGTATTTGACTGAGGCAAAGTACCTGAGATGCATAAAAAATCAGACCATGCAGGCCACAGGGGAGGTGATGCATCAAAAGAGCCAGAGATGCTTTGGTTCCTTACTGTTGCAGGTGAGGTGATACATCATTCGGGGCAAGAAGCGTTGGTTTCTTACTGTGGTGTGGTCTCAACAAAGAAAGAAAATGGCACCCAGGGACAATGCAACGGTGATGCATTAAAAGTCAAGCTGTGATGCTTCGATCTCACAGCAATGAAGCAGGCTCTGCATCAGAGTCAGAGCAGTGCATCATGGCCTTTAGTGATGCGATGCTCGAAACTCATGCAGTGGTGATTCTTTTGATGCACTGAGGCAGTAAGCTGGGGCCTGTGTTGAAAACTGTGGTCGTTGTGTCAAGCGGGGACCGCTCCGGTGCAGCAAGTGATGATGCATTGAATCCTTCCAACAATGTGTCAGTTCAAAATGACACAGTGGGTCGATGCATGGATTTTGTTTTTGTAGCACCAAAAACTTCCCTCAAAGGCCCAGACTGGATTTTGCACCACTTGGCAGGACAGGGCTCTCAACAGAGGAGCTTAGGTGCTACCAGAAGAAATTTTTAATGCCCTTGAGACTTATTAACAGGAGGGAAGCACAACACAAGCCCTTAGAATACCTTGGAAAGTAGGATATAGAAAGCAAAGTCCAGTCACTCCCAGGACAGCAGCAGCAAGCAACAGGCCAGCACAACAAAGCAACAGGCAAAGTGGCAGTCCCTCGTATAGCATTCAGCTCTTCTTCATGGCAGAATGTCCTCAGTCCAAAAGTGTTCTAACTCTGTGGTGTCAGAGGACCAGTACTTATACCCTTTTCTGGCTTTGAAGTAGGAAAACTTTAAAGATAAGTCTTTGTAGTTCATAAGACTCTGCCTTTCCTGCCCCAGCCCCAGACACACTTCTTGGTGACCGCTTTGTGTGAGACCAGGCACAGCCCTATTGAAATACACATATCAGCGCCTCCCACCACTGTAGCTCAGGAAGACCCATCAGCCTGGTGAAGGGCCATCAGGATATGCAGTGCACACCTCATGTTCCTTTGTGTGACTGTCTAGAGCAGGGGTCTTCAAACTGGGGGGTGCTCCCCCTCAGGGGGTGCTCATATGGTCCCCGGGGGGCCCCAGACTCTGGACAAAATAAGAATCATGCTGATAACAGGGCTTTGTTTAACCTGAAAAAAATGAGCTGGAATGGGCCATTACTAATATGTTTTGTCATTTATATCCAAGCTGTGAGTGAGTGTCAAAAGGTAAGAGAATCCAAATACTTTTCAAAACACCCATCCCACCCCTAATAATCACACTGTGGACACTTTTACCTTCCTGATCAGGACAGTATGTTTGGTAGAATATTTTTGATTGCATTTTCAAAACAGAAACATAACTTAACTGCAATGTTTAAATATGTTTAGACATATTTAAACATTGCCAATTTATTAGATTAATTATGAAAAATTCAGAGGGGCGGTCTGATGATTTGTTTTCTACTGGGGGCGTGACATTAACAACTTTAAAGACCACTGGTCTAGAGCGAAAACACAAACAGTCCCACTGTCATCCTGACCCAGACATGTATTCCACAGACAGGTAGGGGCACCGAATGGTTACTCAAGAAAATGCCCAATTTATAAAAGTGGCATTTTAAAACTTACAATTGTGAGTTCAGGAACCCAAAACTTCTTATCTCCATCTTCTCCCAGTGGGAAATTACACTTAAAAGATATTTTAAGATAATCCAGATGTTACTCTATGGGAGAGATAGGCCTTGTAAAAGTGAAAAACAAAATTAGCAGTATTTCAATATCAGGACATGTAAAACACACCATTAAGTGTCCCTTTTCCCTTTTAACCACCCTGTTCCCTGCCTAGAGGGCTACCTTGCGCCTACCATGCAAGTGTAACTTGCAGGAAATAAAAGGGAAGGTTTGGGCCTAGCAAGTGGGTGCACTTGCAAGATCGAAATGGCAGTGAAAAACTGCACACACAGACACTGCAATGGCAGGCTTAAGACTTCTTTACAGGGCTACTCATGTGGGTGGCACAATCACTGCTGCAGACCCACTAGTAGCATTTGATTTACAGGCTCTGGACACACACCGTGCACTGTACTAGAGACTTACTAGTAAATCTATTATGCCAATCATGGAGAAACCAATGCACTTTAGCACTGATTTGAAGTGGCAAAGTGACCAGAGTGCTAAAATCAACAAAAAAGGTCAGACAAAAATATGAGGAATAAGGCAAAAGTTTGGAGATAATCCTGAAAACAGGGTCCGGTCCAACATATACATATTAAGACCAGACGTCTTGCTTCCTGCTAAACTGAATCACACATTATTCCCCCAGAAGATAAAAGCATAACAGACATCCTATCTGTTTTAATTAAAATCTCCTTACTGTTTTATTATCTTTTTTTCTCCACTGCACTGCCCATTTGCTGCTAATTCAAGAGTAAATATGAGTGACTCAATTTTCCTATCCCAGAGCACAACACACAGGGTAGCATACAGCACTCTCTTCAGTCAAAACCGGACCACACTATTACACCTCCCCCTCCTGTGCTTAAAGGTAGGACAGCCTCTGGCATTGGCATATCCCATTGCTGTGTGCACCCTTCTTTCCCCCTCCTCACTAAGAAGACATCACGGAGGAAGGAGGCAATGCTCACCCTGGACTCATATAGGCTGATTCCCTCCCAAAATCACAACCTTCACCCCTGACCTGCAACAGCATTCCCGATTATATTTTGTGGCTGCCCTAAATAGGTGGAAAATACTAGTGGAGTTGTCCCTGGAATCGTGAGAAAACTCACAGAGAAGAACTTGGTATTCATGTGTCTTTTATTTTAGTTATCATCCATTCTGAGGACAAAACTCAGAATAGCCAAAATTAGGTGTGATGAGCCTGGTGGGAATCTGTGCGGATAACAGCCGTAATCATAGATTGTAGTCACCTGGTCACCTGGTACCCCTGCGCTGAAATCTGGGTAACTCATAATGAAGGCCTATGTGTTTGTCACACCCAGTTTGTTTGGCAGCTGGGCAGGCAGAGGATACTGAGCCACTGCCATTAAGGATGGGGCTGCTTTCCTCTACTGCTCTGAGATCCATTCACTATGGCTTTGGAAAACTGGGCCAAGTACAACTCCTTGAGTCCTTGGAGCTCAGTAGTAGCAAAGGTAAGCAGTCAAAGGGAGGTTAATGTGGGAGGCACCACAGACTCCAAACTCAATAATGTGCCCTGCAGAACAATATCATGATTGTCTCACCCAGTGGTTCTTTTTTCCAAAAGAAAAGTACTTTAAGCTACACTAAGGCACAATGCTACACAAACCACATAAAATGCCTCAGATAAGTATGATGTATGTTTGTGATTCAAGGTGGCTTCCCTTCTCTGATAGTGTAGAACCTGGTGAAGTAGTTCTAGTGCAGCTTTGACCACTCCATTATAATACAGTATCTTTCTGTCATCTGACAGCCAAATCTTTTCTGACCCACTCAGCTGGGCAGTGGAGGGCTGCTGTAGGCCCTCCTCTGACAGTCTGGCTCACTGGAGTTGTGCTGGGTAGTAGTCAGGTCACATGGCAGAACCACTGAGGGGTTGAAGGTGCAGGCTGCTTTTCAACTCCTTAGGCTTCCTAAACAAGACATTTCTTCCTCCAGATCAGACTCCAGATGATGTCCCACTATGTATGGGAAGCTGGTTGGGAGGCAGACAACAAGTCTGATTGCACAGTAGTCCTCTTAGCACTGTGCAGAGCACCTCCTCCTTGGTCAGAGATAACTTAGAACTGGAACCACAAGTGGGTCAACAGCTTCCAAAGGAAAGATAGACAGGGGATGTGGATTCTCTGTCTGCCCATTCAGAACTGATTTGTTCTATTTTCATGTGTCCCACTCAGGCTGATACCAGTCTTAAGCTTTGCTTCAGATGATGCTCTTCACAGCAGGGTTGTCTCAAGGCTGGAACACCCACAACAGAGGAAAGAGGTTTCAGCAGTCTGCACCTGACTTGCAGTTGAGCATGCAGGGCAGAGGACTCGATGTACAACACGCAGAGGAAAGGCTCAACAGTTTATTTGCACTGTAGAGACTCTACTGCTCAAAAAGGTCAGGATCTACCAAAGACTCACTACTAACCTATGACTCTTTGTGGGAAAGTGCCACTTTTGGCATGGTTACCCCCACTTTTTGCCTAGTGTTGATGCCAACTTTCATTGAAAGTGTGCTGGGACTACGCTAACCACGCCCCAGCACCAGGGTTCCTTCCCTAAAACTATAACTTTGTTGCCACAATTGGAATAGCCCTGACACACAGTTAAGTCCCTTGTAAAATGTACCCATGGTACCAAGGGCCCTTTGGACAGGGAAGGTCTCTAAGGGCTGCAGCATGTATTATGCCACCCTAGGAGACCCCTCACTCAGCACATGCACACTGCCTTGCAGCTTGTGTGTGCTGATGGGGAGAAAAGACAAAGTCGACATGACACCCCTCTCAGGGTTCCAGGCCCACAAACCACTGCCTGTGGCATAGGTAAGTGACCCCTCTAGCAGGCCTTACAGCCCTAAGGCAGGGTGCACTATACCACAGGTGAAAGCAGAGCTGCATGAGCAATATGCCCCTACAGTGTCTAAGCCCATTCATAGACACAGTAAGTGCAGTGTAGCCATATTGAGTATATGGTCTGGGAGTTTGTCATTATGAATTCCACAGCTCCATAATGGCTTCAATGAATACTAGAAGTTTGGAATCAAACTTCTGAGCACAATAGATTCACACTGATGCTAGTGTGGGATTTATAGAAAAAAATGCACACAGAGGGCATCTTAGAGATGCCCCCGTATGTTACCCAAACTGAAAGTATAGGACTGACCAGTCTGTGGCAGCCTGCCACTTTCAGAGATGTTTCCGACCACATGGGGTGAGTGCCTTTCTGCACTCTGTGGCCAGAAACAAACCCTGTCCTGGGTGGAGGTGCTTCACACCTCCCCCCTACAGGAACCATAACACCTGACGGTGAGCCTCAAAGTCTCCAGCCTCTGGTTAAAGTGCCCCAGGACACTCCAGCTAGTGGAGATGCCCGCCCCCAGACAAAGACCCACTTTTGGCGGCAAGTCCGGCTGGAAAATAATGGAAAACAGGGAGGAGTGACCACCCCAGTCTTTACTACCCCTAAGGTGTCCAGAGCTGAGGTGACCACCTCCCTGCAGAAGCCTCCATCTTGGTTTGTAGGACAGGGACCAATAGGAATAGGAATGTGTCCCCTCCATAAAGGGCACAAGGAGGGTGTAGCCACCGTCAGGGACAGTAGCCATTGGCTACTGCCCTTTGACCCCTAACACACCCCTAAATCTAGGATTTAAGGGCCTTCCTGAACCCAGTTCACCAGATTTCTGACGACCTACAAGAAGAAGAAGGACTGCTAAGCTGATAAGAAGGAAGACGACAACTGCTTTGGCCCCAGCCCTACTGGCCTGTCTCCTGCTTCAGAGAACCTGCAAAAAGACCAGCAACATGTCCAGCAGGCCCAGCGACCTCTGCCAACTCCAGATGACTGTCCTACACCCAAAAATACCAAGAACTCCCAAGGACAGGGGTTCTGTCAAAAGAAACTTACAAGGACTTCCACCTCACTCCAGATGCGTGAGTCTTGACCCCGATGATCACAGGTCGTGTCCAGGTGGTCCGCTCAGCAGGAGAGGGTCCCCAGGTCATTGCAAGCAAGTGCCCACCCTGGGTTGACCTCTCCACCCCTCCATGATGGCGCCTGCAGAAGGAATCCCGAGGAACCCCCTGACAGCGAAGCTCCAGACGAAGATATCTGGCGCCTGAGAACACACTGCACGCACAGCCCTCAGGCCTTGGAGAAACTGACCCCTGGTGCCTCAACATTCAGCAGGTGGTACTCTTCCCTGTCCGACTGGTGGTGTGTCCGAGACACCACCCTGGACCTCGCCTGCAGCCTTTGAGTGACCCCCAGGTCTCTTCATAGACCAGCATTGGAAACCCGATGTCCTGTTTGCACCCTGCACCCAGCCGCCCCTCTGCCTCTAAGGGTGTGTGTTTGGTACCTACATGTGGCCCCTCCAGTGCTCTTTCAATCCCCCCGGTCTGCCCTCTGAGCTGCGGTTACTTACCTGCAGGCAAGCCTAATTCCAAGAAGTCCCATTCTTCATAGGAGCCCATGTTAAATTTGCTCAACTTTGACCTCTGCACCCGGCCGGCCCGTGTTGCTGGTGGTGGGCGTTTTGGGTGAACTTGAACCCCAGCCGGTGGACTTCCTAAAACCCAGACACTGAAACTTGTTGTACTTGCCTGTAAACCGTCCTAACATTTCCTCCCCACAGTAACTGTTTTGAAAATTGTAGTGTCCACTTTTAAAACAGATTATGGGCAATAATTCAAAAACTGTATTACTTACCTATCTCAAACAAAGTACTGTTGATACCTGTGTGAAATAAAAAAACTTTTAAGGTGCTTACCTGTAAATTGAATCTTGTGGTTCTAAAAATAAATTATGAAAATATATTTTTGATGTATAAAAACCATTGGTCTGGAGCTAAGTCATTGAGTGTGTGTTTCTTCTATTTTCTGTGCTTGTACAACAAATGCTTTGCACTACCCTGTGATAAGTCTAACTGCTCGACCACACTCCCACAAAAGAGAGCATTAGTATTATCTACTTTATCCTCTGTTAAGCCTCTGGGGAACCCCTGGAGTCTGTGCACACTATATCTCACTTTGCTATAGTATATACAGAGCCAGCTTCCTACACTCCTGTTTAGAAGACTGTCCACAAGTGTCAACACCACCACCCACATAACAGAGTACAAAACTGTCATGATCAACATTGGTACTGTGAAAGCCCTGTACCTCCTCCAAGTAATGTCCATGGTCACTTCAAACCATTAAGTTTTCAATGCCCATATCACCTGTGCACCAGATAAGGATTCATAGACACACAAATGTAAGACTAGATACAGGGGAAAAAGACAGTGAAAGACAGTGAAGAAGGAAAACAAAGACAAATTGTCAACCACAAACAAACTATACACGGGCAACAGCTACCAGTAATGATGATTGTATTTGAACTTAAATTTTTTTATAATTGGTTACTCCTGCATGACATGCACTTTTGAAGCCAGATGAACTATCATTTACTGTTGCACGTAACAATTGCATACTAGGCACAAAATCAAGAAAACACCTGAAGTCTAAATGACACAGAGAGATTCCCCAAAACGTGGCACAAGATGAGGAGATGTATGAGAGCTTCATCCACAAGTGACTTTGGTGACCGAGTCACTTTGGAGCGTTTTCTGCCTTGGCAAGTTCACCCAAAAATGCATAGATAAGTGAAATAACATCAACAAGGATATCAAAATTATGACAAACATTAAACCCATTCTACTCAAAAAGAAGTGAAGAAATTACTTAGCTTTCAAAGACTGGCAAACAATAGAATCCACAACATTGTTAATGCCCCCAAATGAGCTGTACCACACTCAGGAATCCATGGCCACTGCAGACCAATACATAGAAACAACTGAGACACCAACAAATGACAAGCAAACCAGGGACCTCACAGGATATCCATCCACACAGAATATGATTATGTGCCTCATAGTTACAAGTCAGTTGAATGCATCCATGGTGTGTTCACTTGTTATGGATTTGTAAAGCACACTATCACATGCAAGAGTATTCTAGTTCTGAGTAGGTGTGTGTGCCTAGCCCTGCCCATGGCAGCTTGGTTAATTGAGAGGCCAGGTCTTCAGACTCATGCAGAATTCAAGAAGATAGTAGGAGTCTCAGATGTGGAGTGGAAGGGTGTTCCACACTGTTGGAGCGATGTAAAAGAACACCTGTCCTCCTGATTTGGTTCTGTGCATGTGGTGTGAGTAGGAGTCCTGTGGAACAGAGGTGTTTAGGTGGTAGGTGGAAAGTGATGCAACTGTTCAGGTCAGTGAGTACTAAGTTGTCTAGTGCCTTGAAAGTGTGTGTTAGCACTTTGAAATGAGTGTGTTTGTGTATCGAGAACCAGTGGCACTCCTTGATGTGTAGTGTGATGTGAGTTCTATGTGGGAGGTTGAAAATGAATCTGAATGCTGAGTTTTGTGTGGTTTGTAGTCTTCTGGTAAGTTGCTTGATGATCCCGGTGCAGACGGTGTTCCTGCAGTCCAACTTGCTGCTGACTATGGTGTCAGTCACAGTTTTTCTAGAGTTGCTTGAGAACTATTTGAACTATTTGCTTGAGAACTATTTGAAGATCTTCCTCAGCATTGTCAGGGTGTGGAAGCAGGATGCAGTCATGGCAATGACTTATTTGTTCAAGTCCAGTTTGTTGTCAATGATTATTCCGAGGTTCCTGGTATCGTGCTGGGTGAGGGAGTGGGTATGAGTTCAGCCAGCCACCAGTTGGAAGCTCATGGTGAGGTAATCTTGACAAAAGTTTCTACTTCTGTCTTGTTGATGTTGAAACAGTTAGCATTCATCCAGTTAGTAACTTTGGCCAATCAGGCATTGAGTTTGGTTCCTATTGGGGGTTTCCTCCAAGGGGTCAGTATGAATTGCATATCGTTATCATGAGAGAGAATAATGATGTCACATGCGTGGATGATGGCCAGAAGGATCATTTAAGGGTTGAAGAGGGTGGTGCTAAGCGATGAACCTTGAGGCACTCAACAGATGAGTTTCTAGGTTTCCGAGGAGTTAGACGACTGGCTGACAGCTTGTGTTCATTCCATTAAGAAGGCACAGATCCATCAGAGAGCGGGTTCTTTAATGTCAATCTCATGCAGGTGCCTGATAAGAATTGGGTGTGGGTCCATATCAAATGTTGCAAAGAGTTCTAGGATAATGAGAGCTGCTGTGTCTCCTCTATCAAGGATCATGCTCATGTTGTTGAAGTGCCCTTTCTGTACTGTGGTGAAGGTGTGATGGGGCAAAGGTCAGTTCGGGTCCCCAGTGGATGGTCTTCATGTTAGCAGCGATTTTAACGATGGGCCATGAGGTCAGGGTTTTTTTTATTTTTTTTTATGGAAAGTTGAGTTGCAACAGTGACAGGCTCCAGCTAAAGCTCAATGTTGCTGCATGAGGAGGTGATTTTGTTACAGACGAGTTCCTAGAGCTTGTGCAAAGCTCTTGTGAGGGGGTGATGTTTCTGGGTGTGGCAAGAGGCACCAGAAACCATTGATGGTGGCGAAGATTTCCTCGCTGCTGTTAATGCATGCGTCACTGTGATCTGCAAGAGCTGTGCGATCTGCAAAAGTTGTTTTGTATCTGCTGATGGTAGCATCGTAAGGCTGATATAAAGATGTCTTTCTCTTTGTTGCCTTGACTTTTTCTCCATTTGCGCTCCAGTTGCTTTCATTGGTGTTTCGTCACTTCCTTTGTGTACTAACTGGCCTATGGTCTGAGACGGCTTGAGGGGGCCTTGATATTGGAGCATGCAGTGATCCACCCGTTGAGTTTAATGAGGCTTTTGGCAAGTTGCTCATGTACTTGAGCCAGTGCACAAAGAGGGCAGAATACCGCTTCTCTTCTGTGATATTTCTCCAGCTGTAGTGGGGGTTACAGTGGTGGTAGGTCTGTGATGGTTCAGCATAGGTATGCTGAAACAGACAAGGACGTTTTTTGTCCAGTCATAATTGCTGGCTTGTCAACTGTGATGTTGCTCATTGAAGAGAAAATTGGGTTCAATTGGTGTCCGGCAGTGTAGTTGGGTTCAGCAACATGATGGTTGAGGACAAGGTTTCTGAGGTTTTCTAGAACGGCTCATAGATTTTGGGCCGGTGCGTTTTTTTAGGTGAAAGTTAAGATCTCCAAGGACGATGAATGTGCTAGCATTTATGATGAGGAGTGCAACAAAGTCTCTGACGTCATAGGCGATATTGGTGTGGGGTCCTCATTGTCTGTATATGAGGTCACTGCCCAGGGAGAAGTTGACTGTGATGCGTATCTTCCATGTAGCTGGAGAGGGTGGCCAAGTTGGTGGCACAGCTGATGGTAATTTTGAACATGATGGCAACCATACCTGTGGGCTTCTGCTGATCGTCTTACCTGCGATCTGTAGCCAGTGGGGATGGCTGTAGCAATGTCTGGTGCAGAGAATGGGTTTAACCATGTTTCTGTGAGGAAGAGCAGGTCCAGAGCTTGATTGTGCAGTGGGTCCGATATCTCTGTTGTGTGTTTGGTGAGCGAGTGGGTATTGAGGAGCAATTGAGGAGCATGCAAGCAAGTATGGTGTGTTGTGCGGGTGGTGTTTGGTCTGTGCGAACATGAGTAGGTGCTGTTTCTGTGAGTATGAGTGACTGGATGCTTGCAAGTACTAAATGCAGGTGATCACCAACCGTGATTTGTGGAAATGCACAACCCACCCATATCCACATCTATGCCATTTGGAGTCCTTTATGGCTACATCACAGGTCGCTATTATTTAACCTTTATGGTGAGCCACTAAGTGAAATACCACCTTCCTCCAGATTGCTAGTAATACACAGCTTTACTTAAACTTTGGAGGAAAATAACATTTTGTTGCAATTGCCATTTAACTCTGGATGTCACAAATGAAGCTCAAGCTTATTACACAAACTAAGTTTCTCCTCTTGTTGCCGAACAAGGCACATAATTCACTGCTTGAATGGTCCCAACAATTACATGGCTTTTACATTTTCCTGAAGATCATGACCTCAGACAAATCACTTAGCTTCACATTAGTTAAATCTTGCAGCTTTAATATCAAAGTTAAGTAAAACACCAAGAATAATAAATATTAACTGAAACCACTGTGCAACGTCAAACCCATAATCCCTAAACAGGACTTCAAATTAGCTGCTCACTCTTTGGTGATACCACTCATGGAGTATGAGATTGCTTTACTCACTGACCTTCCTAAAGCACATTTTGCTTCAGTCAGAGTAATGTGACCATCAGTAGCCAGTCTAATTAAACATGCAAGGAAATTTGGTAGAATCTCTCATATTCTGGTTTCCTCTACTGTCTACCATTAGAGCCTCATTCTATGTACAAAACAAGAATGTTTTACCTTTAAATCCATTCACGACACTTCTCCTGTGTACCATTTACAGATGCTTATAGTGTATCAGTCGAACAAGATATGTAACGAGTAAACCTCTTGTACACCACAAGATTCTTTTTTTGAGGAAAATGATCACCTTTTGCAAGCAATGCACCCTGGACAAGGAATGTTTTTCCATCACTCATAAGACTCAACCCATCTTTCGGTTATTTGAACCAACCTGAAAAACACACTTAGGGCTTGATTATGCGTGTCCAAAAAGATGGTTGCTATTTATTACACCTAATCTAACGCCCTGGAATTTAGAATTTATTGGGTGAGATAACTAGCACCTATTCTGAGTTTTTCTCAGTAATGGCGAACAACATGAGGATGTTGGTGCTTACTGCATCAATATCTCGATGGGCCATTAATTACCAGGAGTTCTTCCTACGTTAAATTCTGTCAGCGTTGACCTGCCAAAAATTAACAGATGATGTGAACTTCATAATAATGAGTAATTACTAGGCACAGCGAACATTCCAGCACTTATACTTGCAGTCCACGTGCAAACAGGTGTTTATGCAGGAGCCGCAATTTAATGGGGCACTCATAGTTGGGCCACTGGTGCACCCAAATTAACTCTTTTTAGCTTTCTAATCATTAAAACCGTTTCTGCTTGTCACTACATTCAGTTTATCGGTTGGCTTGTAAATTAATCTCACACATAGCCACTGGAATAATGCGATTTTGGGACTTCGGTAATTTTTGCATAATTATGAATTGCCGCCTTTGGCACATAAACCATCATCTGCTGCATGATCTGGAAATTGTAATAAAAAAATGTTTCTAGGTCAAACGGTCCAAAAGTTACTAAAAATGCAGGAACACATTGCCTCGCAGTGGAAGGCTATTTATAGATTGACTGGTCACTTTCCTGTTGCTTATTGCTTTTTTACGGTGTCAAAGTGGTAGCAATGAGGTGCAACCTATGCGCAGACAGTGCTAACAAGTGTAAATATGACAAAACTGAAGCAATACTTTCACAAAGTATGCTGCATTACGCCACATAATTTGGCTTTTGCCGCATAATTTAGTGAATCCTGACACTTCATGTGGCCCTCCCTTGCCACATAATTCCAGTGGTCCTGACTCGCGCTAGCCATAATAGAGGACTGAATGTTGCTCCTCTCATTTGCCTAGGATCGTTGTTATTAATGTCCGTGCAAATATACTACATTTTGTAACTCAAAACTTTTCCCTGGCCTAGTTAGGTCGTTTCTCACTCTGTCCAATATGGTGCATCTTTAATTTCCTATGTACAATATCAATGTTGGCATCTGTAAATATCTTGCACCTAGACTTGTTACTTTGCCTCACTTTGTAATGCGCTCTGACACCCCTCGGTCTTAAGAAGCAATAGTTCAAAACGGTAAAATTAACTCAAAGCCAGCAACATTGGGGCACATTTATAATAAAGTGGTGCAGCAAGGCGATGTGCCAAATTTGGCAGTACCACAAGAATACCGCGCCCCCCTGTGTTTCCCCCTGTGCCAGAGCTCAATTTGCTGCCAAGCACCAACGCAGCCACCCTTGCACCATGGTGCAAGGATGGCTGGCTGTGGGGGAGATTGTTTTTGTGCAGGAAGGGACACCTTCCTGCACAAAAACAATCTTAAATGTTGATTTGCTCTTTCTATGTATGAACAGAATGCAGCATACATAGAAAGAGCAAACAAGGAGAACTGAAATGTGGTTGCTAGTTTTTGGCACTGCCTCATATTTACGAAATCTCTTAAATCTTGGCCAGCGCCAGAATGCACTAGGTGTTGCTGTGGAACACCTACAGCAGCACCCATTGCACACCCCTTCCACGCAAAGTACACTTGTGAAGGGGCCATATTTAAAAGGTGGCATTAAGCCACAAAAAGTGTCTTAATGCCGCCCTGTAAATGTGGCGCAGTGCACAGCACCACTGGAGAATCACAAAAAGTGATGCTTCAGTGGCGCTAGGGGCTTGTAAATATGCCCCATTGTGTCTTTGTTGTTGTTTCACTCTGTTTTCCAGACGCTTGAGTAAGCACAGATCTACCACATTGTAATTATAACTCTGTTTTCGAAAGGACCATAATTGCGTTTCTCCTGTAGATACTTTTCGCAGTAATACTTTCAGCAGTGCGGAGTGACTTGCAGAAGGGAGTGTTACACCCCTTGTTGTAAAGTTGCTTGAGTTTGCCACTCACTCGTATTTTTGAGATGGTATGCAGGACATACCATATTTGTGGCAATGTACCTCTCATTCACATTAGTAGAAAGCCCTGTATCCAGTGCTTAATTTGTAAATAAAAAGATGCCAGTGCCGAAACCTCTCCTCTTAAACACGCGGCTGCTGAAATTAAATATGCGAGCACAGAATACTAAAACATCGTAATCCTGAAGCCATCTCGGGCCTCTTCAATCCTTTTACAGCCTCTCCCTGCCCCTTCAACTCACTCTAGTAGCTTTCTACTTTCTCTCTTTGTGATGCTTTTTCGTTTTTCCCTTCCTCCGTCTTTCCCAGATGTGTCTTTTGCTCTCAGCAAATGCTTGATGCAAAAGAATAAGCCACAACCCTAAAAAAATAAGTGCCGGTGCTCAGCACCGGAAACAACAAGCACAAATTAAGCACTGACTGTATCCTATCGAAGGTTTAACGGCAAGTTCTACTCTCGGAGCACAGCTCAAGGGAATTTGGTAGCGTAGCCAGCTTGCTACAGATAGGGAGCCTTGACAAACAGATGATCGATGTCCCGAAATGGAAACATGTTTTTAAATACGAAATAGGTTTATTAGCTGTTTTCTCACATTTGTTCCATGTTTTCCTGAAGTTAAAATGGAAGCAGATGTCTGCAATTTCTCACACTTTCTCCCGCCAGAACAATACAAATGACAGAAATCAGCACGAATACTGGAGCACGCAATCAGTGCAAAGACTACTGCTCAGAATAGAAGCAGATTATTCAAGGAGAAACAAAATCAGTAGAGTACCCAGGAGTGAGCAGCACATCAGTCTAAGACGGTGAGGGCCAACCACACCTTTCAGAAGGGGAATGGAGAATATTATTCATCATGCTCTGCACTTTTTCAGGGCCCCACAACATTTATGTATACACTTTAAAGCAAGTCTGCTCTATTTATTACTGACGCATAATCTAACATAGCTTGTTATTAGTAGATGGCATCACACACGTTAAAGAGCCCAGAAATTCATTGATAAAGCAAAAGGTTAAAGTGATGTTAGAATTAGATTTGACAATTTGATCTTAACATACATTAAAAAAGACCTAAGAAAGTCACTGCAAAAAATCACAGTTATAGTACAGTTATCGTTACAAAACAAAATCTAACATGCTTTGGCAAAGCCAATAGAATAGGTCTGATTTATGAGAGCTATTGGTTTTGACAATGTTTTGCAGGCATTTTATACAGCCTCGCAAATTATTTCCAATGTGGCTAGAACTAGTGTAAAAAAACACTATGATGCAGGTTGGGCTATTGCACTTTAAAAAAAAAAGTGAATTGGCGCCTACTGCATCATAGTCCTATTTATAATTATTATTTTTATCCATGCTGCTATACAGCACGGCAACAAATCATTCCCAACATCAGTAATGCTCATGCTGTACACCATAAACAAAAGACAATGACAGAGCCAATAGTCTCAGAGGCAAAACCTATTGGCTTTGCCAGTGCTTGTTAAGTCTTGGCACAACACCCCTGTGATTTGGAGCAAAGTAGTTTAACAAAGAATATAACATTTGGCAAACATTTTTTCACATTAAGAAAGTAATTGTGCCCATATCCATGTCTTATTGAAAATACATTTGGAAGCAGGTAACATCTGTAGGTACAATAAAAGCAGCTAACATCTGTTGTCACAATAAACATGAATTTCAAACGAGAAAAGAGCTTCTTTGAAGTGCATGTTGCCTAGTCAAACATAGCTACAAATGGCAAGAGGTTCAACAAAATAAAAGTACTAACTCAATCACAGCGCTCTCAGTGGAAGGACAGTAATCAAGCTGAAGCAATCAGTAACTGGTCCATGCTCCTACCAAGGAAGAGAACGTGAAGCCAAAACATGTTGGCCAAATAGAAAGCAGCAAATAAGAGTGACAATGAAGCCATAAATCTTAAGCAATGTGCCGGCTGCAAGCCCCTTGTATGCAATATCTCTTGCAACCAAGAGCACATGCAGCACATGCCCTGTCGCAGGTGAGACCTAAAAACCACTGAAATTCACCATTCATAGTTTTTATGTTAACATATAATGCATCACATGAATATTATACTTAGCTCCAGTTATAGCTATCCTACTTCTCCCTGTAACAAGCTGCTCAGTGTGACACACAAGCTGCAGCCTGATTCTTCTGACTGGTGTGAGCCTGCGCACTGCTGCTGGAGACTAGGGGGAGTGGGCGGGCCAACTTTGGAGAACGGACGCCAAAGTCGGATGCATCTTGGTCCAAATCAGGAGTCATGCACTGTCACTGGTAGCAGCATGTGCGCTGTACCACGTGCTCAGCCTCAGCTACCAATGACAGTGCAAGACTCCTGAGTCAGACCAATCTGGTAACAACTCCATCTCAGTATTAGCTGCCACCAGGAGGTCCCACCCACTGTGACCCATTTGCCACGGTCCACAGCATCCCGGACTGTTTCTGGCGGGGGGCGTGGCTGCACTATTGTAGGCAGCATAACACTACGGCAGCCGTAGTGTTACTCTGCTCTGTGAGCCTACACACCAGGTTGTACCTGAATCTGAGGGAGGGCAAGCACACCGCTTTACTTCCCCCCGTGGACACCCATGGATACAAGGAACGTGGTTACAGACTTGTTAGTGCCACCCACTTGGTTCACCACCACCAAGGGCAAGTTTCACAGACTTGCTTCTGGTGGTTCTGCTGGTGGTTCTGCAGCTAACCTCTTCTGTGTACGGTCAAAGCCCATGAAGGATGGAGGTTGGACACATGCACAGTGAGGGGAGCAGGACCTCACAAGATGGCCGGTCCTGCAGACCACCCCGGTTGGCATGGCCAAAGGCTGTCTGAAATGAGGTTTGAATGGCTGGCGTGGCTGGGCACCCCATGGACAGATCTTGCACCCTTCCCATGCAGTGTACAAACATGAGACCATTGCTCTCATCCCAACTGCAAACAATCAAAGGGCATCAATCAAACAATCAATTAATCAATCAGCGTTCTTGTCAAGTGCGGCTAATCACCCGTCAGGGTCTCAAGGTGCTGGGGGTAGTAGGAGTTCAGTCAAAGAACCAGGTCTTGAGGTCCTTCTTGAATTGAGGTAGTGAGGGTGATTGCCTGAAGTGTAGCGGAAGAGCATTCCCGGTCTTCGCAGCAAGGTAAGAGAAGGATCTTCCTCCAGCTGAGTTCTTGCATACCATTAGGGTTGTGGCGAGGGCCAGTTGGGTGGAGCGGAGGTATCTGGTGGGCATGTGGAAGGTCAGGAGGTGGTTGAGGTATACCGGGTCCGATGTTCTGAAGGGACTCGTAGGTATGTCTGAGCAACTTGAATGTGATTCTTGTGTTGATCGGAACCTAGTGAAGGTATTTCAGGTGACTGGAGATGTGGCTGTAGCAGTGGGTGGTCCAAGATGAGTATGGTTGAGTCGTTCTGGATTCTCTGCACTTTCTTTTGGAGTATTAGGGTAGTGCCAGCATACCATGAGTTGCAGTAGTGTAACTTGCATCTGATTACCTTTTGGGTGACTGTTCTCTTGGACTCGATTAGGATCCATTTGAAGATCTTTCGGAGCAGGCGGAGTGTGTGGAAACATAAGGATGAGACAGTGTTGACTTGGTGGCTCATTGAGGATGATGCCGAGGTTGCATTTGTGGTCAGTGGGTGTGGGGGGGGGTTTCCATGCATTGCGAGCCACTGTGAGGGAAAACACCCGGAAGAACGAGTCCAAAAACACGAGGTTGTGAAAAACGAAAGCGAAACAGCGCTTTCATTTTTCACGACTTCCTGGTTTTGGTACCTTAACCACACGTGTCTGAACAACATACATGCGTAGTTAAGGTACAGAAGGGAGTCGGAGTGGACGCAGTGAAGAAGGAGGTAAGTTGGGCTGGGACTGGGGCTGTTTTTGGGGGCGAAGGCTGGGGGTGATTAGGGTTTGGGGGGCAGGGTTTAGGTTTTAGGGGTAGGGTGGGGACTCAGGGTATTTTTTGTTTTTGGGGTGGGGCTGGGGGTGATTGGGGTTTAGGGGGGTGGGGGGGTCAAGGTTTAGGTTTAGGGGGTGGGGTGGGGTGGGAGCTGGGGTGGAAGCATGCTGGGTCATGCATGTTGATTGGTAATGCCTTTACCAGGAATGCGTTTACAACGGTAAAATCGTTATAAAAACATGCGTGGTAAAGGCATTAGTGTTTGGAACAAGGTCGTTGTTCCGACCTCGTTGATCCACGGTTGGTTTAGGCACCCGTGGTTCCGACATATAACCCATTGTGAATTCTCCTAGGTGGAGGGAGTTGAACCCAGGATGAGGATCTCAGTTTTGTTTGAGTTGAGTTTCAGGCAGCAGTCCTACATCCAGGCGGCAACTGCCTTCATTCTGTTGTAAAAGGCCATCCACTATGGACATTAGGTGTCCATGATGATGGGTGGGAGGGACTGAGCAGAGGTTACATCCTGCACCCCAACCTATACTGCACACAGCAAAAGGTTGGCTGTCAACTTTGGTGCTCAGGTTCTGGACTGCAAGACCCTATGGTCTACTCTACAGTGTGGAGTTGAAGAACACACAGTGTAGGTTAACTGTTGGCATAGTTTTGAGAATCGCTTATGCGTACACAATCCCTGGTATACTTAAGATACAGGGGTTTACTGTGAAAACCTCATATGTAACCAATCCCTGCGTCACATGTCTGCGAGTCATGCCCTGTAATAGTTACAGTGATTACACAAGTTTTCTACAGAAACTACATAGGCTGTAGCTATTCCGAAATATCAGTACTAATCAAAGTCAAAATGTGTGTACAGCAATGGTTAGAATTTAACTTAGGTTGAGGTGTTAAAAACACTTCCACGTTGAATATGATTTAAAAAACACAGACATTCACTAAAAAAAGGTTACAATGAAGATATGGTTAGGGTTGCTCATAACACCATAATACATGTCTAAAAGATCTCTGAAATTCACTGAGAAGAACAACAGCTAGTGTGCAGCTATGCTTACTAAAGGGTGTAATTCTTTAGAAGTTGAAGATCTGCAAATTGGCCCAGGGAAGGGCCGAACTGACCGAATTTAACACCACAGAGGTTTGCGGAGTTGCATAAAAGCTCAGTGAGTTTCTGCAGAGTTCACTTATGGGTGGAAATACACACGTTGCATTGCTTGCACAGCAAATTAGTGCAGCTTGTGCTTTCCGCACTGATGACTGTGAATGTTTGCAACTGCCCAACTTAGAAAAATCTCACCTGAGGTCCTCCTAGTGACAGTAAATCATACTAGAGGATGCCAAATATCTCTTACACTCTGTAACTTACAGTTCTGGAGTCTTGTGCGAGAAAACATTCTTCAATGTGGTGATTGGCAGAATTTGTCTGGAACTTTGTGTTACAAGAGTTAAAGCAGAGTTGCAAAATTCTCCAATTCCACAGGCAGAACAGAATATTCTGCCCACCCCCAACTGGCCCCTTGTATTAAAGATTAGTGAAGGTGACCTCAGAGTCAAAGATTATTGCCAGTTTTTTTATTTTTTTACTTCAAATCATATTGTTGGGAAGATCCCAATGCTAAGTGGCCATACAAAGGGCAATTAGTCAAATTAAGGCATCCCCAGCAAATAGAGTGCTGTTTTAAATTCATTTTATATATACGAAGCTCTCCATCATCTAATGCAAGTATGGTCCATGCACGAGGTGATATTCATTAGCTTCACTAGGTTTTCCTTGAGCCTTAAGTTGATTCACATGTAATTGGCATACATTTAGAAATTCACTTGCTCTAGATGATGCATACAGATGTTGAAGAGCAAGCATGAACATTGCACAATAGGGACTCTATGAGAGGCTGATCAAGATGATTCCACTAAGTTGATTCCTATTGTCTGTGTATTATTGGAAAGAAATGATTGCATGCAAGAGAAAGCAGTCTCCAATCACCTGCCTAATTTTCCGTTCTCTCCGCACCCATTACATGATCTATTTTGCTTTGAGCGTTGGAAATGTTGAGAAGACTGACGACTGATTGTCTTCCTCCAAAGACATGAGAAGTGCTCCTCTTATGTCGTTTAAAGGGGCCTTTTATTAGAGACAGTAAATAGTTCATGTTACCCAGCCCTCCTCTCCTATAATCACCAACAACAAGCAAGTCAGAACATTCCTTTGTTTGATGATATATGCTTGGGCTTTGGGACCCATTGTGGCATCAATCAGTGAGTGGCCCATTTAAGGTAGAGTTTGTGTCCCTGACTGTTGACCATAGAGGAGAAGGTCCTGTTCATATGTGTGTGCTACTATCTTCCCTTTCCATTGTCTTGCAGGGTAGGATAGATTTGAAATTGGCTGATAATTTGTCAATAATTGTGGATCAGCTACTTTGTATTCAGGAGTAGATTAATGAAGGTGTGTTTTAGGCCCCAGAAAAACCTACCTTCAAAAGGAAGTTCTAATCATATCTGTGATGTGCCCAACATTGATTTTTGTTTCAGTTGATAGCGCTGGTGTTTGCAAGACCTATTATTTACAAGTTAAAGATAGAGTGCTGGCTTTTTGTGGATTCCTTCACACATTGGCTTATTTGAAATAGCCAATTCCTGCCACTGGTGTAAGACATTGTCAATCACATTTTAGATCAACCCAAAGTACTATTGGTAGCTTACTGCATGCTTTTGAAATTATATTCGGTTTTCTATGGAGCGCTTGTGTTGCAATGCATGAGTGGCTCTTTTGCAACTAAGGTGTACACTCAACCATCTCACATTTTGTCACTTTAATCTCTTTATCTCATGCATGCATTTATACAGCCATGCCCTGTAATTGTTAACTCCAATGATACTACTACACTTAAAACCACAACACCATAAATACAATGACTCAAACTATTAACAGTAATAGTTTCATCACCCCCAATACCACCACTACCAGTATCACATTTTCACCAATGCTATCACCACATTACTAATATCACACCAAAATGATCACCACCAACAGACTCACCACCAACATCAGAGCACTACCAATACCACCACTAATACCACCCCTAACACCAGTTGTAATACCACCAACACCATCACAAATACCATAACCAACACACCAATACAACAAAGACCAGTTATATGACAAAATATTGAGTACAACAATATTGGGAGGCCTAAATATCAAGGATTAAATACTGAGGACCAGACTATTGAGAAGGTAAGTACATATAGGTAAGTATATGTTGGACCTGGCTTTTTGACAGGGACATCCCCAAACTTTTTGCCTCCTTCCTCCTATTTTTTCTGACCTGTTGTTGTTGGCTTTTGACCTCTGGGCACTTTACCACTGCTAACCAGTGCTAAAGTGCATATGCTCTCTGGGTAAATTGTACTACTGATTGGTTTATCCATGATTGACTATTTAATTTACTTGTAAGTCCCTGGTAGAGTGCACTACATGTGCCTAGGGCAGGTAGATTAAATGCTACTAGTGGGCCTGCATCACTGGTTGTGCCACCCACCTCAGTAGCCCCTTAACCCTGTCTCAGGCCTGCCATTGCAAGGCCTGTGTGTGCAGTTTCACTGCCACTTCGACTTGGCATTTAAAAGTACTTGCCAAGCCTAGAACTCCCCTTTTACTACATATAAGTCATCCCTAATGGGTGCCCTAGGTAACCCCTAGAGCAGGGTGCGGTGTAGGTAAAAGGCAGGACATGTACCTGTGTAGTTATATGTCCTGGTAGTGTGAAACTCCTAAATTCGTTTTTACACTACTGTGAGGCCTGCTCCTTTCATAGGCTAACATTGGGGCTGCCCTCATACACTGTTGAAGTGGCAGCTGCTGATCTGAAAGGAGCAGGAAGGTCATATTTAGTATGGCCAGAATGGTAATACAAAATCCTGCTGACTGGTGAAGTCGGATTTAATATTGCTATTCTAGAAATGCCACTTTTAGAAAGTGAGCATTTCTTTGCACTAAAATCTTGTTGTGCCCTTCAATCCACGTCTGGCTAGGTTTAGTTGACAGCTCCTTGTGCATTCACTCAGACACACCCCAAACACAGGGTACTCAGCCTCACTTGCATACATCTGCATTTTGAATGGGTCTTCCTGGGCTGGGAGGGTGGAGGGCCTGCCCTCACACAAAGGACTGCCACACCCCCTACTGGGACTCTGGCAGACAGGATTGAGCTGAAAGGGAACTTTGTGCATTTCTTAGAGACTCTTTGAAGTCACCCCCACTTCAAAGGCACAACTTAGTATAAAACAGGGCCTCTGCCCTACCTCATCAGACACTTGCTGGAGAAGAAACCTGAACCAGAAACTACATCCTGCCAAGAAGAACTGCCTGGCTGCTCAAAGGACTCACCTGTCTGCTTTCTACAAAGGACTGCTGTCTTGCTGTTGCCCTGCTGCCTTGCTGAACTCTTGTCTGGCTGTGAAAGTGCTCTCCAAGGGCTTGGATAGAGCTTGCCTCCTGTTCCTTGAAGTCTCAGGACCAAAAAGACTTCTTCCTTTCACTTGGACGCTCCGTGCGCCGAAAATTTCGACGCACAGCTTGTTTCGCGGCGAGAAAAACGCCGCACACCGACGCTGATCGACGCAACGCCCTCGGGACGATCGAGACTTCGACGCACAACCTCGCAAGGACAAAGCCGCCCGACTTTCCAGGAGAAATCGACGCAACGCCTACCGTGAGTGCGAAACTTTGACGCACGGCCTCGCAAGGACAACGCCGCCCGACTTCCACGGAGAAATCGACGCGACGCCTACCGTGAGTGCGAAACTTTGACGCACGGCCTCGCAAGGACAACGCCGCCCGACTTCCAAGGAGAAATCGACGCAACGCCTTCCGTGAGACCAAAATTTCGACGCACGGCCTTGCAAGGACAACGCCGTCCGACTTCCAAGGAGAAATCGACGCGACGCCTACCGTGAGATCGAAACTTCGACGTGAGCCCCGCAGAACGACGCGCAGCCGGAAAATAAGCAGGAGAATCCACGCACAGACCCGGGACATCTGGTAATCCCCGCGATCCACAAAAAGAGACTGTCTGCGCGCCGGAAAACGACGCCCGACTTCCCCGCGTGGAAAAGAACGACGCAAGTCTGTGTGTGCTGAGAGGAAATCAACGCACACACCCCTTTTTCCACGCATCTCTTCTCCTGTGGCCCTCTGAGGAGATTTCCCACCAGAAACCAGGTACTCTGTGCTTGAAAGACCCTTTATTGCTTTTTAAAGACTTAAAGACACTTAATATCACTTTTCAGTGATATCTTTACAAATTCGTATTGCAACTTTGATCGTTTTGACCTACAATTACCCAGATAAATATTCTATATTTTTCTAAACACTGTGTGGTGTATTTTTGTGGTGTTATACTATGGTGTTGTATGATTTATTGCACAAATGCTTTACACATTGCCTTCTAAGTTAAGCCTGACTGCTCGTGCCAAGCTACCGGAGGGTGAGCACAGGCTGATTTTGGATTGTGTGTGACTTACCCTGACTAGAGTGAGGGTTCTTGCTTGGACAGAGGGCAACCTGACTGCCAACCAAAAACCCCATTTCTAACATTGGTGATCAGCGGTGAGGATAGGACTTGTGTTTGTGCAGTGACATACAGTAGCTAAGTATTTCACTACCTACCCACAGTTGAAGGTCAACTTGATTTTTAATCTTTTTTGGCTTTTGGTTCTCTGATGTCCTCCTGGATATACTATTGATATTTTGGACTTTGGATTTTGTTTTTTGCTAGTAAGATCTTATCAGAATGGGATTGCTTACCTACTCATTCTTTGTTCGTACTGACCACCTCACTAAGGCTGACCTAAGGAAGCTTTGCAGACAATGGGGCCTTCCTGTAGCAAGGAGATCTACTAAAGCGGAGATGCTCCATCACTACATAGTCTGGGGGGAGGAAAGATGGGCAGAGAGAGAGGCAGCAAGAAACCAAATGACTAAGTACCCCTCAGATGAGGAGGAAGACTACTCAGATGAGGAGGAAGACTACTCAGAGTTGGACAGTGACCCAGAAATAGATGAATGGCTCCGAAGTCAAAGGCGACAGGAGCAACAATTAGAGGAATATCTTGCAGAGGTTGAGGCAAAAAGACTCTTAGCCCTGGAAGAAGAAAAGATTGCAGCTCAAGAGCTGAGCTGTAAAGAGCTGAAGCTGGAGGCCGGAAGGGCTGAGTCCAGTTCAGATGGTGGCAGCAAAAATCTTGCATCTAGTACTGCTGAAGAAGGGCACAAGCCCAGAGATGTGGTGCCCAACTTGAAGAAGGGAGTTGACACACCCCAGGCAGTTCAAGGGTATGAGGTAGTTCCCGTTATGCACAGGGTCCCTGAGAAGGATTGGGGAACTGGCACAGGGAGTCATATTCCTACTGGGGGGAGGGACACTTTACTGACTCTAGCAGAGAGTGACAGAGAAAAGGGTTCCCCCCTGGTGGACGACCTGGATATAGAGTGTAGAGACATCCCAGAAGAGTTTGGGTTGAGTGTCAGGGACAGACAGATACTGTCTCACCAGTCTCAGGAGGGTGAAGTAGAGTGCTTTTCCAAGGTTGAGTTACTGGGTGGTTGGGTGAAGGCTACTGTGGTTAATACATGTGAAGGGCAGAGTGATGTAATTGCTGGAGAGCATATGTCTGGTCCTTATTTTCCAGAGCTACGCCAACACCAGGTGGAGTGTGAGTTCTCTGACCCCAGGGAACTTACAATGGAGGCAGACTTCTGGGTGAGTACCAGAGAGTCTGAAGAGGCATTTGGGGGTGCTCCTGAAGGGAGTGGTCTAGGTGGTTCCCAGCCGAGTGTGGTGGGAGAGGATTGTAGTGTCCCAGGTAGGTCCCAGGTCCTAGAGGGTTCCATGAGGGAACACCAGGAGGGAAGCCTAGCCTGTACCGTAGGGCCACCTTTTGAGGGAAGCCCCGCAGTGTCAGAAGAACTTGGGGGGGGTGACTGTAGCCAGCATCCCAACAGTTCTGGTGTCTGGCAGTACCCCTCCTAGTGAGGGGGTGCAGAAGTCCAGACATAGGGTTGAGAGGGGGTTGCAGACCCCAGTGGAGGACCTTGAGAGTCAGGGGACAGCTCTGAGAGCAGAGCCCCCCAGGAATGACCCAGGTGAAACCGTTTCTGGTTTGGGGGAAACCCAGACTCTGCCGGATGGGCAGAGGTCGGGAGACCTGCGCCAACCAGACTCTTGTGTGGCCCTTGGGGACGGTGTGTCCCTTGTGGGGGGTGAGAGTGCCCCCCAGGAAGTCCTGGCATGCCAGGCAAAGATTCAACCTCAGGGTGGTGACTCTGGGTTGGATACCCAGGTTCAGAGGTTAAACTCTGACCTGGTGGGAGGTAGATGTGCCTCCCAAGAAGTCCTGCTGTGCCAGGCAATTGTCCAACCTCAGGGTGTTGACTCTGGATTGGATGACCAGGTTCAGAGGTTAAACTCTGACCTGGTGGGGGGTAGGTGTGCCCCCCAGAAAGTCCTGGCGTGCCAGGCAATTGCCCAACCTCAGGGTGGTGACCCTGGGTTGGGGAACCAGGCTCAGAGGTTAAACTCTGACCTGGTGGGAGGTAGGTGTGCCTCCCTGGAAGTCCTGGCCTGCCAGGCAATGGTTCAACCTCAGGGTGGTGACTCTGGGTTGGCTAACCAGGTTCAGGGGATAAGCTCTGACCTGTTGGGGGGTAGGCGTGCCCCCCAGAAAGTCCTGGTGTACCAGGCAATTGTTCAACCTCAGAGTGCTGACTCTGGGTTGGATAACCGGGTTCAGAGGTTAAACTCTGACCTGGTGGGGGGTAGGTGTGCCCCCCAGAAAGTCCTGGCGTGCCAGGCAATTGTTCAACCTCAGGGTGGTGACTCTGGGTTGGATACCCAGGTTCAGAGGTTAAACTCTGACCTGGTGGGAGGTAGGTGTGCCTCCCAAGAAGCCCTGCTGTGCCAGGCAATTGTCCAACCTCAGGGTGGTGACCCTGGGTTGGGGAACCAGGCTCAGAGGTTAAACTCTGACCTGGTGGGAGGTAGGTGTGCCTCCCAGAAAGTCCTGGTGCGCCAGGCAATTGTTCAACTTCAGGGTGGTGACTCTGAGTTGAATGGCCCAGTTCAGAGGTTAAACTCTGAACTGGTGGAGGGTCAGTGTGCCCTCCAGGAAGTCCTGGTGTGCCAGGCAATTGTTCAACTTCAGGGTGGTGACTCTGAGTTGAATGGTCAGGTGCAGAGGTTAAACTCTGACCTGGTGGAGGGTCAGTGTGCCCTCCAGGAAGTCCTGGCGTGCCAGGCAATTGTTCAACTTCAGGGTGGTGACTCTGAGTTGAATGGGCAGGTGCAGAGGTTAAACTCTGACCTGGTGGGGGGTAGGTGTGCCTCCCAGGAAGTCCTGGCTTGCCAGGCAGTGATCCAGTCTGAGGGTACAGACCCTGGGCTGGAAGACCAGGTTCAGGGTGTCCCCCCGGACCTGGAGGGAGGGGCTACTGATAACAGTGCCCCTACCATGTTGTCTTCTGAGGAGGTCACTCCTAGTTGGAGGGTGCTGGACCCCAGAAGGGAGGGCAGGGGGAGGGAAGCCTCACCCCGGGCCCTAGTCCAACCTGAAGGTACAGGCCCCAGGTTGGAGGGCCAGTTGCAGGTTAACAGCCCTGCACTGGTGGAGGAATGGTACAGGGTGACTTCTGTAAGCACCCTGACCATGTTGGACTCTGGGGGTACCGCTCCAGGAGGGAGGGTACAAAGCCCCAGAGGGGAGGACCAGGTTCAGGCTGTCATCCCTGACCTGGTGGAAGGGAGAGTGGTTAAAGGGTGCCCAGCACCTGGGGCTACCGCCCCCCACTCTCCACAGCCACAGTGGTTGGAGAGCTTTGAGAGGCCTGGGGCCTGGCTCTCATCCCTGGCAGCTGTCAGTAATCACTGTGGCTTGCTGTCCGGGTGGACAGAGTTATCCCTGGGGAGGGGACAAGTGTCACACCCCAGGGGTAGAGTGGGCAACACCACTGTGTTGGTCATGGTGGTACTATCCTGCTCCTGGGATACATCTGTGAGCAAAATAAGATTAGGTGCTGCACAGATGGGATCCGCAGGTAAGGAGAAAGGTTCCCCATGGGTTGGCTTAGTGGGCCCTGAGAGTATGGACAGAGTGATCCAATTGGAGTCAGGAAGGCGAAGAACTGGAGCATGCCCCTGCTGTTGTGGGCCTGGGTCCTTGTTCTGTCGCCTCAAACAGGGAAGTACATCAGGATAGTGATTGTTCTCCCCTGGCTTTAGGCTGGTAGGGGGTCATGTTGGACCTGGCTTTTTGACAGGGACATCCCCAAACTTTTTGCCTCCTTCCTCCTATTTTTTCTGACCTGTTGTTGTTGGCTTTTGACCTCTGGGCACTTTACCACTGCTAACCAGTGCTAAAGTGCATATGCTCTCTGGGTAAATTGTACTACTGATTGGTTTATCCATGATTGACTATTTAATTTACTTGTAAGTCCCTGGTAGAGTGCACTACATGTGCCTAGGGCAGGTAGATTAAATGCTACTAGTGGGCCTGCAGCACTGGTTGTGCCACCCACCTCAGTAGCCCCTTAACCCTGTCTCAGGCCTGCCATTGCAAGGCCTGTGTGTGCAGTTTCACTGCCACTTCGACTTGGCATTTAAAAGTACTTGCCAAGCCTAGAACTCCCCTTTTACTACATATAAGTCATCCCTAATGGGTGCCCTAGGTAACCCCTAGAGCAGGGTGCGGTGTAGGTAAAAGGCAGGACATGTACCTGTGTAGTTATATGTCCTGGTAGTGTGAAACTCCTAAATTCGTTTTTACACTACTGTGAGGCCTGCTCCTTTCATAGGCTAACATTGGGGCTGCCCTCATACACTGTTGAAGTGGCAGCTGCTGATCTGAAAGGAGCAGGAAGGTCATATTTAGTATGGCCAGAATGGTAATACAAAATCCTGCTGACTGGTGAAGTCGGATTTAATATTGCTATTCTAGAAATGCCACTTTTAGAAAGTGAGCATTTCTTTGCACTAAAATCTTGTTGTGCCCTTCAATCCACGTCTGGCTAGGTTTAGTTGACAGCTCCTTGTGCATTCACTCAGACACACCCCAAACACAGGGTACTCAGCCTCACTTGCATACATCTGCATTTTGAATGGGTCTTCCTGGGCTGGGAGGGTGGAGGGCCTGCCCTCACACAAAGGACTGCCACACCCCCTACTGGGACTCTGGCAGACAGGATTGAGCTGAAAGGGAACTTTGTGCATTTCTTAGAGACTCTTTGAAGTCACCCCCACTTCAAAGGCACAACTTAGTATAAAACAGGGCCTCTGCCCTACCTCATCAGACACTTGCTGGAGAAGAAACCTGAACCAGAAACTACATCCTGCCAAGAAGAACTGCCTGGCTGCTCAAAGGACTCACCTGTCTGCTTTCTACAAAGGACTGCTGTCTTGCTGTTGCCCTGCTGCCTTGCTGAACTCTTGTCTGGCTGTGAAAGTGCTCTCCAAGGGCTTGGATAGAGCTTGCCTCCTGTTCCTTGAAGTCTCAGGACCAAAAAGACTTCTTCCTTTCACTTGGACGCTCCGTGCGCCGAAAATTTCGACGCACAGCTTGTTTCGCGGCGAGAAAAACGCCGCACACCGACGCTGATCGACGCAACGCCCTCGGGACGATCGAGACTTCGACGCACAACCTCGCAAGGACAAAGCCGCCCGACTTTCCAGGAGAAATCGACGCGACGCCTACCGTGAGTGCGAAACTTTGACGCACGGCCTCGCAAGGACAACGCCGCCCGACTTCCACGGAGAAATCGACGCGACGCCTACCGTGAGTGCGAAACTTTGACGCACGGCCTCGCAAGGACAACGCCGCCCGACTTCCAAGGAGAAATCGACGCGACGCCTTCCGTGAGACCAAAATTTCGACGCACGGCCTCGCAAGGACAACGCCGCCCGACTTCCAAGGAGAAATCGACGCGACGCCTACCGTGAGATCGAAACTTCGACGCGCAGCCCCGCAGAACGACGCGCAGCCAGAAAATAAGCAGGAGAATCCACACACAGACCCGGGACATCTGGTAATCCCCGCGATCCACAAAAAGAGACTGTCTGCGCGCCGGAAAACGACGCCCGACTTCCCCGCGTGGAAAAGAATGACGCAAGTCTGTGTGTGCTGAGAGGAAATCGACGCACACACCCCTTTTTCCACGCATCTCTTCTCCTGTGGCCCTCTGAGGAGATTTCCCACCAGAAACCAGGTACTCTGTGCTTGAAAGACCCTTTATTGCTTTTTAAAGACTTAAAGACACTTAATATCACTTTTCAGTGATATCTTTACAAATTCGTATTGCAACTTTGATCGTTTTGACCTACAATTACCCAGATAAATATTCTATATTTTTCTAAACACTGTGTGGTGTATTTTTGTGGTGTTATACTATGGTGTTGTATGATTTATTGCACAAATGCTTTACACATTGCCTTCTAAGTTAAGCCTGACTGCTCGTGCCAAGCTACCGTAGGGTGAGCACAGGCTGATTTTGGATTGTGTGTGACTTACCCTGACTAGAGTGAGGGTTCTTGCTTGGACAGAGGGCAACCTGACTGCCAACCAAAAACCCCATTTCTAACAGTATAGATTTACTATTTTAACTCCACATCTATGTACCCTGAAGGCACAAAGAAATGAAGTTAAGGACAGTAAACATATGCTTACCAATATGAACTTAGCTTCACAATAGTTTGATACTTGTCATTTATATTTTGAGGAATACTGTGAAGACTGCAACACAGTACCGCCACCATTAATACCACACTTCCACTAATTCCAAACAACCACCAATAGCAATACTACCACATAAAGAGGAAAATATAAACCAATGCAATGCACAAAATCTAATTTCACATGACAGGGTCATACCCGGATGATATGTTTGGCATAACTTGATGCTAATAGGGCATTTTTAAAGTGGGCCTTTGTTTAAAGAACTGGTTAGAGAGTGGTAACTAAAGTGTATGGCATACATTTCGCAAGTCCACATTGCACAACTACTTCAATATCAAAAGTCAGAATATAGTGTCTAGATGGGAAATGCATAAGACATAATGCATAGAACATATGCAGTAGCAAAAATAGCAAGTGTATTGTGTAAACAGAGAGACAGGGAAAGGGGGAAAAGAAAGGATTTGTGAATTTCCCCAACATTCCTTTATCTTGCACAATATCCTTTAGTTATCTTGTAAATGTTGGTCCCTGGGTCATAACACCTTTGTAATTGACTCCTCCACTTAGTTTTTTAGGCATGCACAAGAAGCACTATTGCGTTTTTTAGTTGAGAAATTGTTTTAACATAATGTAATATATTCTTTTTGGGTAAGGAATAAAGTTCTCTTTCCTTCCATCACTCTCCAAGTTAACTAACCATCACTCTTTGACATATGTATCCCGATCACTCAACTGAGAGACCCCAGCCATATCAATATTACTTAACTTTATTTTTTTAGTATCAGGAACAAACTGCTTTTCCATGCTGAATAATATAGGAGACAAAAGAGGCCTACAGCCCTGGGCTGAATTCAGGCCAGGCCCACAGGCAGTGAAAGCTGCCAGGCCTCCAAAGAGATACCACAAGGTGGACAAGGGAAAGAAAAAAGATTTTTTGTGTGACAAACCCTCACCCTGTGGTATCTCTTTGGGCTGGGCCTTTTTGTAATGGTACATAGGCTGTAAGGATGACAGACTCAGACCCACTAAAACCTCCTTCTCCCTCTTTGTTATCGTACAGTATTCAACAATCCAACAGGTATTAGTGACAGCAAATTGCCAATAAGTATCCAGTGATAACCTTGAAAAGTCATCCCCTCACAAATAATATTTCCACAATGTATATAATGAAGTTTGAATTTCATATGTAGTGCCTTTGGTTCATATTTGGTGAAATGGACTATAAAATGTAAGCTGTGGTATTAAATTTCTGCTTGGTGGTCCTGTCCAACCTTTTTTTCTAACTGATAAATGATGTTTTGCAAATGCAGACTGTATCTGTATGTCTCTGCAGTTCTAGTTTTGTGGACTAGGATACCTAATTCAGATTAATAATCTTTTGATAATAGTCCATTTTGTTGGAGCAGGCCAGAAAATATGGTCCAAGGTGCTAGTTGCATGACCCTTGTTAGTGGTTTGGTGTGGTATATATAGTTGAATCTGCAAGTCCCTGATAAGGCATGCCATGAAAGACACATACATTCATGGTACACTTTGTGACAACATATGGGGGGTCATTTTGACCTCGGCGGTCTTTTTTGAAGACCGTCGAGGGACCGCCGTGCGGAAGACCGCCAGTGGTGGCGGTTTGCCACTCGGCCTATTATGACCGTTGGCAGTTCTCCGTCCTTTTACGGATGGAGAGCCACCAACAGCCATACTGGCGGGAGGCGGGAAGTGGAGGTTGCTCCACCTCCACCGCCACGCCAACAGAACACCGCCCAGCGAATCACGTCCTGTGATTCGCCGTGGCGGTGTTCTGTTGGCGGTGTGGTGTCGGCGGAGCTGCCCCCATGGCTCCCGTCCCCTCCCGGAGGATCGTCGGACCAGGTAAGTCGATCGTCCCTGAGGGGAGGGGGGTGGACGGGTGTTGTGTGGGTGCATGGGGGTGTGCGTCTGTGTATGTAGAGGGGGTGTGTGAGTGCGTGTATGCTTGCGGGGGTGTTGTGTGTATGGGAATGAGTGCGTGTATGTCTGTGGGTGTGTCTGTATGGATGTGTGCATGTATGTTTGAATGTGGGTGTGCGTGTCTGACTGTGTGTGTGGATGTAAATTGTATGTTGGCATGTGTGCGTGTAAGTGTGTAGGTGGTGCCTGCGTGCGTGTCGTGTGGGTATGGGTGATGGTATGTTGGGGTCGGGGTGGGGAGGGGGGCCCTGCCACCTTTGGGAGGTGGCAGGGGTGGTGGGGGGAGTAGGGGAGGGAGTTGGGGTGGGGGTGGGGGGTGGCGGAGACTCCTATCAGTGCCAGGGAAGGAATTCCCTGGCACTGATAGTGCTTACCGCCATGGATTTCATGGTGGTTCAAACCGCTGGAAATCCACGGCGGTAAGCCGGGTCCAAATACCACCGGCGGTATAGTGACGGCCGCCGGGCTGGAGACCCAGGTCTCCAGCCCAGCGGTCGTCTCCGCCCTGGCGAGCGGAACGGAGAACCGGCGGATGACCATGGCGGTAACCGCCATGGTCATAATTCCACAAAGTAAGACCGCCAGCCTGTTGGCGGTCTTACCGCCAGTTCTCCGTCTTCCGCCAGGGTCATAATCACCCCCATGATATTTTAAATGAAGTTAATGGTACTCGCCAGCCCCAGTCTCTTCCCATCATTGACAGTATGGTATTGTGGCCCTATTACTAGCTCTGGGAAACACCCCTGTTCATGTAGCCAAGACTGACCTTAAGTTGATTGCTGCTTTAGTATGCTGGTTGAATGTCTTATTGAGCTCTTAGTCTGGTTTTACATATTGTATTAATAGTACTATATAATGGACAAATGTCATTCTTTTTCACAGTTTGTCCTTCTTCTTGTTGGATATACCATGCTTATAAGCAAAAGTAGAAATAATTACTACTCATTTTACTCATGCACCATACATTATATATATTAAAACTCTGAATAGTCTAAGACAATGGTCTGTTGACTAAGAGGCTAATTTAAGGTAATATGTATCTTACATCGATATATCTGTAATTTTTAAGATCAGAGGAAATGTTGTGCAGGGCAGAATCCCCAGTTTTCCCTACCATTGCACCAAACATCAATTCCAATTGATTCTAATTTGCTTCAGCTATTGATGTTGCTCAAAAATCCCCCAGAGAAAACTCATACCCTTGCATCTCTCGTTGACAATTGCAAAGCAGCCCAAACTATTTATTTTTTACGTTTTAAGCAGATTACGGCAAGGAAGGTTTTGCATTTGGGCTACTGAAGAGCATTGCTGATGCCCAGAATTAGATCATTGACCTTTAAAATCAGGAAGACTTTGAAAGAGCCAAACTTTATCAATCAATAAGATGTGCTACTCTTACACATGGGATCAGACATTGTACTTACAAATTCACATGGAGGGCTGTCCTGGCATGTTTATAATGCATACATATTTAGAAAATTACACATATTTTGACGAATTACGGACACCTATGGGGAAGCCACCATACCTATAATTTCAAAACAATTCAACTTCAAATTTGGAACAGTAGATAAAAGCAGTCAGCCACAACTGTGCTCCTCTTTATGGGTGAAGGTATGCCAGAACGCAGTGGGCTTTGTTACCTTAGCCACTGTAACACACTTTTTATTCACTAGATTTTCCAGGGCCTGTTGACCGCTCCATGGTGTTTTGTGACATAATATATTGTAAAATTAGGACCCACATTGACACAATTTATAATACTAGTTTTTTAAAGGTTCCTTCTATCCAGAAAATTCCCCCTCAAGTATGCTCTCAACTAATCAGAACTGCAGCAAAATCTGGTCTATAGTGAAAGCAATTTTTTCTGTAACTCCAAAAGGGATTTCAATGACTGTCCCTTTCACCTCTGACTTGTCTAAACCATCATGATCCATTGACAGAACGATTAGGAGGGAAGGCAGGTCTACTGTTCATTCATCTACAATCAATCAGAGAAATGAGAGGCCCATTTGTAATAATATTAGTAATAGTTCAGAATTGTTGTGCTGAAGCTATTAAAAGCAGCAGCATGCCACAGACAAATACTTGTTTGTCCACAAAAGTCTGCATAACTGCTACTAAACGGAATAGTTTGGTTGTTATTTATAAGGACCGAATAATAACCTGACAGCACATCTATCACGGCCATTACTGCTAATAACTGGTCTACAGTTATTACACACCTTCCACTCTTATTAACTTACAATGGAAGAAGCCACGCAAGGGGATCCGTCACATGTAAACAATTTTTTCAGAATGTGTATGAACATATTCAATTTTGATTTGTGGTATCAATGGTTGAGTCACTGATTTAGAAGGTTGAGTGGCAGACAATACTAGAATATTTTGAAAATCAGCAAGCTGAAGATATTTGTCTGGGTGAATTGGTAGTAGCCCCATCAGCTTTTTTTCAAATTTGCTAGAAAAGGCATTTCTTTAATTTAAAAGATTAAAACTTCACCCATGAAATCCAATATGATCGCGACCATCATCTCCCTGCCACTTGGCTTCTAAAGGGATGCCAATTTTTCCTGACCATCCTTAACTTTATTTTGTAAAATTGTTTTTACAAAGTAGCAGTTCATAAAAATCTAAAGACAGTAGATGGATTTACTTTATTATTTCACTCATAGTTTGCTAAAATGACCATGGAAAGTGCTGTAGAATGAAAACAATTTAAGAGCATAGGGCCAAGGTTCAACTATAGAAATCTACAACACTATATTTTTCATAACTTGGTAAAATGATCTTCTTTATGACACATCAGTCTGCTTTGGATGAGCTTAGTTGTAATGGCAATTGTAAATTGTTTATTCACCGATCACTGACCCAGGTGAGGCGTTGAAGTGCTTTGCGATGAGAAGCATGATACTCTGGAACCCCAGGGAAGAGTCAATAGTAGATTGGTATTATGTGATTTTTTTGCATGAATTAGTTGTGTTAGGTTTGTGCTTTTGACTTATGTGTGTTTAGTAGAGTTTAGAGTAGGGATGGAATGATGTGAATGGATTTGAAAACAGGAAGTAGTAAGCTGTTTGTGTGAGTGGTGGTCATTTGTACCTGTTAGTTGGGTGACATGGCTAAAAAAGAAAGGTGAAGCTTCAGGAGGATTTTTAGGAGTTCATAGTAATCAGAAAGTTTTATGATGAGAGAGGGATGGGACAAAAACTGAAGGGAGAATTTTTGTTTTAATAAAACTGAAAATAACTGATAAGTTGTACTCAAATTAGCAAGAAAGACACTGAAGGTTGTTCCTCTTTGAAGTAACTTGCTCAAGATGTATGCTAAATAGCCACCCAATTGGCAAATTACTGTTGGATTTGTTTTTTACTATTACCAATCTGAGTTAATTTGAATTTTTCTGCTTTTCTTTTTTCGCTTTTTTTTTCTCCAAATATTTGATTATCACTCAACTGGGGATCTTTCCCATTGTCTAGCCTCGTTACTCTCCACTCTGATGCTTTTCTTTGAGCTAAATACTAACTTCTATGCCTGTTTGTCTCTCTTCTTAACTGTTCTTTTTTAATGATAGAGGCAGTAGCTGATGCTTAAACCGAGAGGGTGGCCCTCAAAGAAGAGGAGATTTCATGGCTATGGAGGGTAGGCTCCTAGTGGGGGCTGTGGGAATAAGGTAATTGGGCAAGATTTAGTTAGATAAGGGAAACACACTCAACAGGGTATGATGGCTCTAGAAGTGAAAGGGGAAAAAGCTGTTGATTGAATTCAGAAATAATTAACATTGATTATATTTTATGTCATTTAAGTTAATTGCATGGAATGTGAAGATTGAACATGAGAAATAAGCAAATATAAATTGTACAACAAATTAGATCAGCTAAACCTGTTACAGTTTTTCTTCAGAAAATTAATTTCTCATCACATGAGTCTTCTAAATACCTTTCTTGGCTTTCATAGCTCTGTGAACTTAACTAACCAAGCTCCGATACATGGGGCAAGTATTGGTCTATTGTGCCAAGATTTTGTGCTGTGCAAATCCACATTTGATACTAAGGTCATGTTTGACATTTTCCAAATAAAGTCACTCTAGACCCAGGAAGGGTATCTTAAACATGGAAAGTTGAACGTTAAACACATGAAGACAGACAAAGTAGCCCAGTAACCTCTTATAATCTTGGCCCCAATATATCTCTGTAATAAAAGCTGTTGTCCAAACATTGTCATTTTTTATTTGTATTTGTGGATCATTAGAGAAGTAATTATCTTAGACGTTGCTGATCCTGGCTCTAGACAAACCTTTGCCTGTGTTCTCTTTTAGCACCATAGAACGGGGAGCCCCTTTTATTTACAGATTTAAAGATAGCAACATAGAAATGTCAATTCGTGATCTGAGGTGACTTTCATTGTTGCCCAAGCATCACTAGGAAGGAAGAGAAAAATACCTATGTAATTGAATAAAAAGGTCTAAAAGATCTATGGCAACATCATTGCTCCACAGATAGATGCTTCACATTTTATTCAAGCCCTGTTTAACAATATTCTAGAATATATATTTTGTCATGCTCTAGCACTTTAATACATCACTGTTGGATTTTTTTTTTACTATTGCCAATCTGAGTTAATTACGATTTTTCTGCTTTTTGTTTTTTCTCTTTTGTTTTTTAAAATACCAGAATATCTACTTTATTACTGAACTGGGGAACGTTCCTCTTGCACGCTTTTCTATGAGCTAAGGAATAACTTCTATCCCTGTTTGTTTTCTTTCTTCCTTTCTTTACCGTTCTTTTTAAATGATAAATGGAGACAATAGCTGATGCTTAGATGTTTAAACCAAGAGGGTGGCCCTCAAAGAAGGGAATGTTTCCAGGCTGTGAAGGATAGCCTCCTAGCAGTGGCTGTGGGGCTAAGGGAATGGGGCAAGATTTAGTTAGATAAGGAACACAAAGTGAGCACAGTGAGAATGACAGCTCTAAAAGCAAGTGGGGAAAAATCCTTGGTTAGATTCAGAAATGATTAACATTAATCACATTTTATAGCTATTTCAATTATGCTTTGTTGCATAGCTTATTTTGGATATCAATGGTTACTTTAAATACCGTACAGATTGAGTACATGCCTACATTGAGGCACTGGGTATTTCCTAAAGCTATTCTTGTACGAAATAATTACCAATCTTAATGATTTACAAACTAAAGTCCATAATTTTATTGTCAGCCTCCGTGATTACTGTTTGGAAAATAGAAAATTCCTCTGCCAGGGAGATAACTCAAACATATACCATTAGACATAAGAGAGTTGAAAAATCTAAAGAAGACAGTGTATCCTTGGTGACTGTCAGGAAGTTCCCAGGTGAACAATTTGTAAAGATAAGCACAGACTACAATTGATCCTTATTTAAATTAGACATACTAACATGGGTTTCATGTCCAAACTAAGGGCCTGATTCTAACTTTGGAGGACGGTGTTAAACCGTCCCAAAAGTGCGGATATACCACCGACCGTATTACGAGTCCATTATATCCTATGGAACTTGTAATACGGTAGGTGGTATATCCGCCACTTTTGGGACGGTTTAACACCGTCCTCCAAAGTTAGAATCAGGCCCTAAGTCTATTCAGAGAATTAAGATTTTTGAGTTGGGAGAAAAAGCAAGTCACTTACTAGCATTAATGACTAAACAAGAACCATCGAGTTCTATCACCAAACAGACACATAAATGGAATGTAGCTAATAGTTGTAACCCCTCTGATATTTATATTAAGCTGTTTTAGCTGCCATAATCAACGTTATTAAGGTGAGAATTCAGTTGACTCCAGGAGTAATTAACACTAAAACTTAACTCATTAAAGATAGCTTGCGAATTCAAACTTAGTGATAAATAGAACCAAGTCTTAAATATGCCAATACATTTATTAAATACTTAAATAAAATAATGCTTTGGCTAATGTAAAAGCCTATGGGCCCAACTCTATGACAATTGACATTTAAAAGATCAAAGCTGAAGACGCCTCACCATTGTTTATCAAATCATCCCCCAGAATCAGTCTCAAGGTGGGTCATGGTATGTCAAAAAAAAAACTAGAGTTAGTCACAGGCACATGTCATGGTATTGCTAAAGAAAGATAAGAATTCAGTTACTGTTCACAATAACCAAGTTCATTACACAACCGTGATTATAACATTTCGCCCACATTTTGACAAGCTGTCTTACAAAAGTCTTCTAATTATTAGTGTTACCCATCAAATATGGATTATTTCAGGTATTATAACTCCTTCCAGAGGAACAATGCTATAGGTCTAAATTGATGAAGCTGAAATTTCAGAACATCCTTCTATAATTTTTTTGATGTTCAAAAAGCATAAAGTCTGGCCTCATGTGGTTCATCTGGGAGATGATAAGATACATTTAGCCAGGAATGAATTCCCCAATTCAAACTTTATATCATCAACATCAACCTATAGTTTAGTTTCAATTAATGGTCATAACACATTTTCTTTTCAGATTTAGTGCATTACACTAGATGGAAGTATTAGTCAGCCATTATGCATTGTATATACAGCTTTTCCAGAGGAAACTCCTAAGCAGTAAATATGTTGTCCCAATAGCATGCTGTGACACTTAGTGCAATTAGCTTCTGCTATTGAATAAACAATCTCTGAATTTTGTACATTTTCAGATTACAAGTCAGAAAACATCCAAATTATAAATACTAATTTGACTTACTTCCATCATCCTGGTTTTGGTTCTGCTGCAAGGTATTTAGTTGTGAAGGTGTCTAAATATGTAGATGGCGAGACCCCCAATGGATTGATATACTACTATTGGGCTGCTCTCACACAAAATACTAAATAACTAGATAAATGGAAATATTTACTAGTGTCTTTGGTTGTCAAATTAACTTTGTAAAGATGATTATCTTACATAAACCAGTGTATACCTATTTCTTTGTCTCCCCAAAAATGTCTTTAGGAAATTAAGCTCTAGCATCTAAACGTTTTATAAGGGAAGTTAACAACCTAGAGAGGTTATCAAAACCTCCAATTACCACTTCTTCAGTGGGACTGGGCCCTCCCAAATTTACATTTTTATTAATGGAGAGCAATGGGCAAACATCTGATGCTTCTCTATTAAAACAATTTTCGGAAACACAGTTGTTTTGACATCATCTTTAAAAATTATATTGATTAAGTTTGGGCAGTTTCACTTTTCCAAAGAAATGACATTTAAGACCCTATTTACATTTTATCATATCGAAATAGACCCTAAAACATACATGGGTATTCATTTGATACATCGTTAGTCATTTTGGGTAACCCGGAATTACCTGTTATTTTCCAAAGAGATGTTTTAAAATATGGGCCAAGCATTCTATATTTAGGGTTAAGGACATGATTTTGGGTACAACCATAAAATGTATTTATCAAACGTGTGCAGAATATATTATGCCCTCCAATACCTTTTTTTCAAACATCTTCAGGCTAGAGGTTTCTTCAATAAAAAGAAAAACTCCATACTTATGTTTATATGAAATTCATTCCTGAAATTATTCGTCCACGCTTAAATACCTTCTGTAAGAACTTTTTATGATTCTTTAATCGATCATAAAACAGATAACCTAAAGGATGGAAGGGTTATGGGCATTACACACATACCTAATTTAAAACATGTTTTCAGCCATCTGTACTCCTGTTACCCCAGTTAGACCACATCAGTACAAATCCAAATGTAACTTTAAAATTAATCCAGTCAAACGACCTGCATGATATGAAAGAAGTTAGTAGCTGTCCAGTGTGTGATCTCGCGGAAGCCACATGCATACATATGTTTCGCACACGAGTGGCGTTTAAAAACTAATGAGCCAATATTTTTAATTAACTCAATAAGCTGCTTGATCCAAACAGACTCAAATGTTTTTGGTCCAGCACCACAAAAATGAGTGTTCTATGTATTAATTTATTATTGCAGACTTATTCTTGTCAGAAATTTGAAGCCTAAATTACCTTCAGGGTTTTCAGATTGGTTGAAAGAAATATGTGAAGTTTATTCATCGGGGCACAATTTTGCTCATTGCAGAAACGGAATAGGAAGCTCCAATTCACTATTATTATTATGTAATAATCTCTGTATATGAATCGTATTTCGATTTTACATTTTATTATATGCTTTGTACGGCTCTATGTATGATTGAAAATCCTTTGCAAATGCATTTTTGAAACTATAGAACATATTTTACTATAAAAAAGAAAAAACAAACAGCCAAAAATTATGATTTCCAATCAGATTTATTTCGGTTTTACAGGGGACAATCCGACAAATGAAATTCGACTTTAAATAGCAACTGTAATAATGTTTTCGATGTATAAAATATAACTGTCATCTGCCAGTGGGAAATGTTTGTAGAAAAAGCCACGGCACACTCAGTTACATCCCGCGTGAAAACATTTATGCAACGCATGTAAGAGGTCCCAAGTTAAGGTGATTACTTTTCCGCTACTGTTTTGTACTGTGTTTTTTTCATTAATTCAGTTTACTTTCCTTATGTTATGCTACGTTAGCCTCGCTTGTAATGTGAACGATATAACCATAAAGGACACTTAGCACAAAAGTAAGTATATAACAGCGATCCAATCAAAGGTAACATTCCATAACTTTTTTTAGGAAGAAAGAGATCTTTATCACTTCCTGAAGGCTACTAATTTCTCAGGAATGTACATAAAACAACTGTAAGGGCTGTGGGTTCCACCTATGAAAAGTCGCACTTTTTCACTTGTGGACGTCACGTTTTGGCACTTGCTGTGGCTGAGATTCACCAGTAGAGGCTCGTTCATTGTTTTGGGCCGTAGCTACAATAGTACACTCATATTAAAATGATTAGTTTAGCAACGGGCTATGAGCAGGTTTCTTGTGACACGTTAATAAACATGTACACATGTGGATAGGGTGAGGAGCACTACTGTGTGACTCAGACTGACATCAGCATAGGTAGCTCTGGCCAGATGGTGCCTAGTCTAAATGTTATTGTTTAATTGGGTACTGAAAGGTCTGCGCTATTCATTTTGGCAAAAGTGTAAGATTTGTGGTGTTTACACTTTTTGGACGTGATGTTCAAACTGTATTGAAATTTAACTGTGATTGGTACATGTTAAAAAGACCTGTGTCGTGGCACGGAATCCAGATGTCCTGGACAGTGAACTGCTCTGCCTCCTGTGGCTCCACCTGCTAAGTAGAGCCCTCCTCACTCCTCTGAACTCCTGACCGTGTCAAGAGTTTGAGGCCCTCCTCCACCAGCATGCTTCTGCCTGCACCTCATCCATGGTGTCTAGTTGGAGAGCTTTGCTTTCCTACTAAGCTGCCTCTCTCCTCCTCTTCCTCTGCTTCTCTATCCCTTTGTGTGCTCTCTCTTCCGTGTCTGCCCCCCTGCGCCCTTTTTTGTCATTCATTCTCCTCTGTGCCCTGTTGACTTCTACTTTACTTTTGATTTATTTTGCTTTACTTTTGCTTTATTTTGCTTTACTTTTTCTGTACCATTGCTTTCCCTCCACTCTCACTATCACCCTCCCGCCTCTCTCTCTCCCCCTCTGCTAATGCCCCCGCAGCCCCGCCCCACTCCGTTCTCTTGCGCTGCTCTCCCGCTGCTGCTGCCCCGCAACCCCACCCCCTTTTTTCATGCCGTTTTCGCTCCCAGCTGTCCTCTCATCCCTCCCCACCATCAAACTATGTAATCTACTCGACTCAGCTTCCCCAGACGTCGCCTTCCTGACCGAGACCTGGATGAACCCCTCCTCAGCGCCCGACATTGCCATAGCCATACCGGACGGTTACAAGATCACCGCAGGGTTCGCTCCAACAAACCAGGAGGACGCATCGCCATAGTCCACATGAACACCCTCAGGATCACGACCAGCACCAAAGACGCCCTCAGCACCGCCGAACACCTGCACTTCCAGATCCACACTGACCCAAACACCACCTTCCAAGTAACCTTTGTTTACAGACCCCCCACCCCTGACAGCAGTTCGGCAAGTACATCACCGACATCATCAGTACGCACCCTCTCACATCCACAGACTACATACTCCTTGGGGACTTAAACTTCCACCTTGAGAACACCAACGATAACAACTCCACCACCCTGCTTGACAACCTCTCCAACCTCTGCCTCAAACAGCTCATCATAACACCGACCCACTCCGCAGGTCACACACTCAACCCAATTTTCTCCACCAGCAAACACGTCTCCTTCAGACACATCACCGAACTCCACTGGACAGACCACCACTGCATCCACTTCTCCCTCGAGAAACCCACAAATCACCATCTCCCGCAATGTATCCCACACGGCTGATGGAACAAGGTCACCAAAGACCAACTTATCACTACCCTTTCCCGGAACCCACCCATCAACACTACCGACGCTGATACAGCAACCAGAAACTTCAGGCAATGGATTGACAACTGTGCCAACACTCTCACCCGATCAAAAATCCCTTCAACAGATGCACCGACAGAAAGGCCTTCTGGTTCACCGCCGACCTCCAAGAATCTACAAACATGCTGAAGACTCGAAAAGAAGTGGCACCAAGATCAGACTCTGGACAACCACACAGCCTTCAAAAATGCCATCTGCAGACACCACCAACTCTTCCAAGCCGCCAAGAGAACCACCTTCAAAAGAACGCATGAACAACAACGCACACAACCGCAAGGAGCTCTTCAACATCGTGAAGGAACTCTCCAACCCCAGCTCCAATGCCAATGACATCCCGCCATCACAAGGCCTCTGCTACTCCCTAGCCGCCTACTTCCACTGCAAGATTGCAGACATCCATGACAGCTTCAGCACTCAGACGCCCCGTCAACCACCGAAACCACAGACACACCACCCACCAGCCTCCTGCTCTCCTGGACCCACGTCCACGACATCGACACCATTGAAATCATGAACACCATCCACTTTGGCCCACCATCCGACCCCTACCCTCACCACATCCTCAACAAAGCAAGCTCCGTCATCACACCCCAACTCCGGAAGATCATCAACAGTTCCTTTGAATCCACCACCTTGCCGGAGAGCCGGAAACACACTAAGATAAGCTCCCTCCTCCAGAAACCTAAGGTGGATCCAAAGGACCTCAAGAACTTCTGGCCCATCTCCCTGCTTCCCTTCCCTGCAAAAGTCATAGAGAAAAGTGTCAACAAACAACTGACCCGTTTCCTCGAGGAGAACAGCACTCTGGACCCTTCCCAATCCAGATTCCACAGCAACACAGCACCAAAATTGCCGCCACCGATGACATCAGAACAATATTGGACAACGGCAAAACTGTGGCCCTCATCCTCCTGGACCTCTCAGCCGCGTTCGACACCGTCTGCCACCACACCCTACGCACACGCCTAAGCAATGCAGGAATCCGAGACAGAGCCCTGGAGTGGATCACCTCCTTTCTCATCGGCAGAACATAGAGAGCCCGCCTCCCTCCATTCTGCACTAAAGCCACCAAAACCATCTGCAGTGTACCCCAGGGTTCGACCCTCAGCCCCACCCTCTTCAACATCTACATGGCTCCGCTTGCTAACATCGCCCGATCTCACAACCTCAGCATCATCTCATATGCCGATGACACCCAGATGATCCTCTCCCTCACAAAGGACTCCGCCAAGACCAACCTCCGCAAAGAAATGGAGGCCATCACCCAATGGATGAAGAACAGCTGCCTTAAACTGAATTCCGACAAGACTGAGGACCTCATCTTCGGCTCCACCCCCTCCACATGGGATGACTCCTTGTGGCATGCCACACTGGGAACCGCTCCGACACCCACTGACCACGCACGCAACCTGGGATTAATCCGGGACTCCTCACTATCTATAATCCAGCAAGTCAATGCCATCTCCTCCTCCTGCTTCAACACCCTCTGCATGCTCCGAAAGATCTACAAATGGATCCCCACGGAAACCATAAGAACAGTCACCCAAGCCCTCATTAGCAGCAAACTGGACTACGACAATGCCCTCTACGAAGGAACCAAACTCCAGAAAAGGCTGCAATGCATCCAGAATGGCTCTGCACATCTCATCCTGGACATCCCTCACCACTGCCATATCACAGGACACCTGAGAGACCTGCATTGGCTTCCCGTCAACAAGAGTATCACCTTCAAACTCCTCAGACATGCTCACAAGGCACTGCACAACACCGGACCAGAATACCTAAACAGACGACTCTCCTTCTACACCCCAACCCGACAGCTCTACTCCGCCGACCTCGGCCTCACCACCATCCCACACATCTGCAGAACAACCACAGGCAGCAGATCATTCTCACACCTCGCTGCCAAGACATGGAACACTCTTCCCACCCACCTGCGTCAGACCGAGGACCTCCTTACCTTCAGGAGTCTTCTCAAGACTTGGCTGTTTGAGCAGTAGCAGCCCCACCTCAGCACCTTGAGACGCTCACAGGTGAGTAGTGTGCTTTACAAATTCCCTGATTGATTGATTGATGTAAGATTAGATTTACGATCACTAGTTCGTTAGTATACTTGTGTGATAGTATTTCTCCGAGTCAGCCACTAATGACATTTTCCCCTTGAACGGCCTGGGAGAGTAGAGATAATTAGTATGCCTATCACCTCAAAAGATGCAGTAAACAGTAGTCCCATTCCAAAGAGATTAAGATTCACCTACTTGAGAAGGGGGTGTGGATTAAGAATTTTCATTGCTTTTACAAGCAACTCAAGTTAAAAACAAAGAATCCTCCCAATGGGAGGGATAGTGCAGATTTATTTCTCTGATCCCCAGAAGTAAGCCCTTTCGAGGTTTTGGAGGAAAGAGCCCAAGCCTGCATGGTTGGTGACAGGCCCCAGGAAATGACGTTCTCTGACTTCTAAATGAATTGCTCAACATCCTATACAGTGGACTGGTTTGTTGGTTGTCAGCTAGAGGTGTAGGGCTGATGTAACATCCCTAGATTTGGAGAGTTTCTTGCATGTTGCCTCCCTTTTTAAAACTCTACCCAGGCCTGGAAAGCTAAGGAAGAAGACCCAGTGTTGATGTTGATTCCTCTTCAGTGTGCACCAACTCCTGGCTTGTACTCCAGGACTTTGGGGGCTCTCTCCAGGCCTGTGACATCAGCTCCCTTTCTCCCTCGCACATCTAATGACAAGTATACCATTGTAGTGCCCTTAAGGAGGGGTCATTGTGACACCTACTGAGATTCCACAATTGAAGCTGTAATGACAGTAGAAGTGAGCTTTGTAGATTCTGTCTGGCTCCAGCACAGTTACCCTGCAAGAGGTTGAAGTATTGGAAGGTTAGGGTATCTGGGCTCAGAGTAATACCTGTGGAGTGCTGCTGAGGAGCTAGTGGGCTAACCTAACACAGAGCACATCAAGTAAAGCCGCTGATACCAAGAGAAGGAAGCAGTGGTGCAGGATATGGGAAGCAGTGAGCAAACCTCTTCAGCTGGTGGAACAGCTCACGAGGGGAGGTCACATAGAACGAACAGTGCAACGCTTCATAATTCGGTCAAGCAGGGATCAAGACATTATCATTTTTGTCTGCCACTCAAGCACAGTTTGGTCATCTCTCCTACAGTGTCCCGATGCTTGGAAAAGCCACAGGCAGCAACAATTCCACAGATATCAGCCAACATGCTGAAATCTAGAGTATGACCGTGCACTGCTTTGATATTGCCCTGAATGAAGAGGAAGGAACCTTGCTGTTGGTTCGCTGCCAAGGAGAATAAGAAGAAATTGTCTCCCTACCTGTGAGAAGTCACAGGGCTTCACCCACAGCACTGTCCATTCTCACTGGCTGAACTATGATTTATTGGGTGCATCTTTGTTGTGGCTGAACTATGGATATCAAGCTCTCAGCACCATTTTGAGTCAGGCTATTACTGCTCTGCCTACCTATCCTGAGCGTCAAGTACTAAAGGGGGTACTTGTTCCACAGTTTTTAGTGGCCATGACATGAGGGTCCTAGAATGCCAGTAGAAAAAGGCACCTATTTATATTATTGGTGCCCAGGAACTTCTGATTGCCATGGGTCCAAAACTGAGCTCTTCACAAAACCAGAAACTGGTCCAAAGTTTACGTGTGATGATCAAAAACAAGCCTCGCACTAAATGGTGCCTGTGGAATCTCAGTCCCCATGGAAACAGGTCATCTCTGGAACCTGGCTGAGTTTGTGGCATCTGATGGGAAATATTCTGATGACAGAAAATCTGGGTTGTGGTCATAGAATAATGGACGTTTCAAGTAACTATCTCTAACCTTAATACTCTGGCAAACTGCAGTGTATGCAAGTCTATTGAAGGCGCACTTTCCTGGTGCACACTTCCTTCCCTACACATATGTCTTCAGATTGTTCTGCAACGTGAACTACAGACAAATTTAAGTTGCAAAAATGTATGGCTTTGCACAACTAACTTTTCCCCTTTTTCTTCCTTATGGAAAGCATTTTTCGTTTTTGGACATTTACTGATGCTATCTCAGAAATTCCATTTATTCTGCATGTTATCATGGCCTGATCATATGCAGTTGAATGGTGGCATTAGAAATGTGCTTCTGTCATGAACCAACGCTGTACACATCTTTGGACATTTATGGCAACCTCACCAAATAATCATACAATTGTATTTATTTTATTTTAACTAGCGTTAGGTAAATATACATTATCATGTAATGATATATTGACTCTTCTTTGTTTTCTGATGTTTTAAAATTACCATCTTGGTCTGATTCTTATTTTCACTCATAGCGCTGTATTAATGATTCAGCCGCAGAACCAGAAACTGCCTTGCACTAACGTGTGATGGTATATCATTAAAATACCTCGATCTTCTTCCATGTCTCCCTGTAGATAAACACGTCTCCTATCTATCTGCAATTCCTCTCTCAGTAATGAAAAAAAAGATCTCTCAATTCCCACGGCGAATCCCCACGATCGGAGACAGTGTGCGAGAGCTGCAGCCTGGCACTGCGCCAACTCAGTGCCGTAGTAACAGCAGAGCTATTCCCACAGGTCACGTTTGGCATGATTACCAGATTATAAATTACACAGCAGCAGAACTTTGCACTCGCGCAGATGAATAGGGGTTTTGGTGAACACACAAACTCTGGAGGACACGCTCACCTTCGACCCGTGGTTTCTGACTAGAAGCAAAGCAACTCCGGTGGTACAGACCATACGATACTCACAGCTGCAGATGTAGCGGAGACGCCTTTGCCCGCAGAGGCGATTTAAACTGAAAGCGGCCCTCGTTTGTTCGCTGGCTACTTTGAAGTGTATATAAATGAATATTTGAATAGAATGAGCCGAGGGAAACCATTTTTCTTGTCTTTCCTCGACCATTTTAAAGGTGAAGTTCCTGTCAGAATGCATAAACGGGGCGCTGTTTCTCAAAGCTATGTTAATAATTTGGACATCTACATCATAGGTGCCTTCCAGCATTTTTGTGTGTGTTTCCTACTTTTAGGGGATTTACACAAATCTACAAAAGGCTACATGGGAATCTAAGTGAATAAGAGAGCCCGATGTGTGTTCATACTGTGTTTTTTTATTTACTCTTGCTGACTGTCTGCAGATAGTTTGAAGGACTATGTGTGGCCGAAGTGCATTAACATATTGAACCTTTTTCCTTTTTGTCCATTAAAGTACTTTTATGTTAAATCTTTATGTAAATGATTTGTACACATTCATTTCAAATGTAGAACAAATTAAAAAAACTACAGTGCTGTAATCTAATTTTGAACTGACTATTTGATTAATTTAAATATCTTAAATAAAAATTATATTTCTGAAGCTTTAAATTAAAAAATATGTATTTCAGCCTAAAGTAAAAATATAATTTAACTATGTATTAATATATACTAAAAGTGATGTAGGGTATTGATAAAAAGTAATGTAATTATATTTTAATGAAAAATAATGTTACAACAAGTTAGAAGTTCACAAAGGTAGCTAATGTAACTTACAATTAAATAATACCTGTTTTATTGTTACTTTTTAAAATTGTATTTATGTATTTTTAACAATTTTAATTAATTTAGTTTAATTTGACATTATTTTCTGTGAGGTTTTATTTTAAGTCCCACCCTGCATTATTTTCTATAGCAGGGTATTGCAGTATTCCAAAGGTTGACCATGTGTGGTGCTGGACTTACTATTGTTTCTTTTTGGCAATAGTATCTTACACTTGTAAATCTGGCTGCACCTCCTGTTTCAGGGATTTTATATGTTTAACTCTACACTTTTGAGCACCTTCACACTGGGATTTTGTGAATAGCCCAAAGTAGTAAGGTTACTAAAAAGGTTAAGAGTAAATTCAACTTGTAAGTTACTTACAATTGTTAGTTACCTTTGTGAATATCCTCCTCAATGTCTCAGTGCATGTACTGAGTTGGCAACTCATGAATTAGTGCATGGACCGCGGATCACTCTGCTAAGAAACAGGAAGAAGCGATCGGCAATCTGTGATCCAGAGCTGTGTTGGCCCTAGCTGTTGTTTTAACTTCTGGAGTAATTGAGTTGATTTATATAACGTAGACACCGTGTATTCCTTAAAAAAGAGATGAGTGACTACTGTTGTGAATAAAAACACAAATCCTGCAGGTTCTGAAGCTGAAATCGCTGTTTATAACCAATAACGCAAACGTGCAGATTTATCCATCCTTTAAGTGTCCCCAGTTCAAGTAAAACAGTTCTACAGAAGAGCAGAACTCAGAATATAGAACACTACCAAGTAAAAAGGTCTAATGCTTCACATGCAAGGAAGCAGACAAAACAACTCCCATCTGCACCTGCGCATAAGTTTAGAACAGGATAATTGTAGGGTGTGAGATTTTGCTTTATCTGTGACTTTTTTCTCCATTTACAGGGCTCTACTATTGCAGGTTGTTGGCCAAGTCACAAAAGTTCAGTTGTGTGACTACTAAATTAATTAGGAAGAAACGTTTACTTGATTTAACATAGAATTGTCAAACATTTTAGTGTTAACCCAGTTATCTGTGCTGCACAATTTAAAGGTTTTAAATGCAGCATATGTAGAGGGTGTAACAAGGTACTCACACTGAGGGTGATTTTTGACTTGTCCAACCACTGTGTAGCAACAACATTCTGGTTTTATCCGCGTTTTGGTATTAAGTTTGCTTTCCCATCGCCACGTTGGTCCATTTGCATGCACCTAGAAGAAAGTGTTACTTTGAATTAGATGCAGTGGTTGAAGTGCATAAAAAGATATGGGAATTGTGATCATGAGTGAAATGGAGGGGGATCGTGAGCGTGGAGGTGTGGCATGAGACATGGCTGAAAAACAAATACTCTGCAAATATTTATTAGCCTTTCACTTAGAGGTAAAATATAAGACACACACCTTAACTGAAAAATAAACGCACGTTAACCATTGGGAAATGGACATTTAGCCATTATGAAAGCTCAATTATTTAATGCGATTTCTGCAGGTCTGTGTGTGTAACTAGACAGTCCCAGACCTGAATCCTAGTTTGCACAGTGGGGACTAGTGGAATAGTGACATGTTCATTAATTGTGCTATGAGGTTCCAGCCTGATACTGATAGAAAGCACTGTGAATATACAAATCATTATTTTAAAATTGTATGACACACAATATAAAATAGGCTGTCGCAAAATGTGCAAAAAGTGCTTTCAAAATATACATTTTTATTTTAAAGAAATCAGACTGTACCAACTGCAAACTTTCTTTTATAAGTTTCAATTGGAAGATTACTCTAGAATTCGGATTGTAACACACATACATTAATTCCAAAAAAATAATAAATCTTTGTCTCCATCATGTCTCAAACCACTACATCAATTAAAGCCATACTCTGTCTACCAGTCAGCCTTTAAATCTGCTGATAAACCCATTACATACATAGAATTTTTTTCAGGTTCCTTTCTTTACTTTCAGCCAAATGTACCTCAAGGTTGTCATTAACCTTTTAAGAACAGGTGCTTTTTTATCACAAAGTAGATGATTGGGTCGTTCCCAATAGATACATTCCACTACGACCACTGGTTAGATGCTAGAAAGTGCCATTGCTCATTTGCACAAACTTCAAAAGCACTTTACAGTGTGCTCTTTCTACAGTCCCGTATTCTAGCACCCGGTTTGTCTTATGGTTTGACCTTTATTATTGCATCTTCACATTCAATCCCTTGCAGATTAGGCTGTATAAGAAGAGAACCTTTGTCACTCACGGGGCTCATCAGGATGTGGGGTGTAATATTTCCAGACGAAGTGTGGTCGGCCCCTACTCTGTTCTTTTCTTTCTTGTATATACACATGAAGATCTTTCACAGTAACCTACTTGTTACTACAGCCAGACTGAGTTTATCTAAAAATTATTTACTAGGCACTTTCTATGTAGTAAATTTCTTGAGTGTATTACTTTATCTACCTGTGGTCTCTGTATCTAAGTTTATTGAGGCCCTTAATGAATCGAAAAATGAGCATGACAAGAACAATTAACTCATACAAAGAAAATATAAATCAAACACGGTACACCTCAAGATGCTGCAATACCATAAGCATTGAAAAAACTAATATGTTTCAGCTTTATAAAGCTGATCTATTTGCTTTCCTAATGCTTTTTGTTAATTGCATGCTAATTGGTCCACCAGACGCATACCTATGTCAGAAATCTTTCAATATGCTTACTAATAAAGAACACCTATTTCAAGATGCTATTGAGATGCATGTTGACACATGCATTGTGACATGAGTGCGCTCCTGCTCTGTGACATGTGCGTGCACATGCGTAGTGAAGGATTGTGCCCATTTTTTATTTATCATTGGCTCAGCATTACTTTGCCACTGCCCGGTGCAGGAGCGGAAATTTTACTGATGATTTTATTAATCAATAATGTACTGATTATTATGAACTAATATGTGAAAAACTGGTGACTTTTGTAAATAGCCACCATAATTCATTTTGTTTTCTACTTAGGCTAACTTTAGCTAAAATTGCAGTTGTTTTCCAATGCTCAATACTTACTTAAAAGAGTGTGATTAATAGCTTATAGACTTGTAGACAGCTCCCCCTAGTGAGTTTTTTGTGTTAGGTCTCACAAGGTCAGATTTATTAGGTCATTGCTGGAGTTTGACTGTCCTATTGTTTAGAAAATTGTCACTAATGTGTGGTTCCTTCCTCGAGGGTGGAAGTAGATGGAAACTAATTAAGATGTTTCTTCCTGAACCTAAGATTTGGATGAGATGGAACAATGGATCCACAGGCGAGACGGAAGAGAAGAAGAAATTGTTATAAATTGAGTCTAGCTAATGATTACGTAAATGTAATGTTGATGAATGAAACTTCAGTGTATTATGAATGTGTAACTTTTAGTTATCTAACTTTAATTGTATTGGCTGAATGTATAACACCCCATGTCTTGACCAATCATGAGTTTTGTGAAAATTAATATAATGTTCTGTCACCTATTCTTGATATTGTTGTTCTTCTGACTCTGATGTTCCTGTTCATTGTCGATCTTGGGCTAGAGTTGGGTTAGCTGTGGATGCAGAACAGACTTTACGAAATTTTCCAGTGATATATTGGTCATGTAGGCTTGAGGGATTTAGAGGTCTTTCTACTGATGGTCCCCTTGCTGAAGAAATCTTCTTGTTGTTGCTTTATGGGTAATGTATAAATTATGTACTGTTATCTGTGTCTTTTGTTTTACAGGTACCACCATTGACATAAATTAATTGCTGCATAATGATAGTATTTTTGCTATAACCCGAGCTAGTATATTTTTACTAAATTTGTGTTTTCTAAATTCTTTTTACATGAAGCTCAACATGTTAATGCTAATTAGTGGTTAGTGAAGGAAATTTGTCTTTACATGCTTATGATTTATATTGACCTTCTTTGATCTATTGCTCAAATGTATTTTATTTCACTGTTGCAAATATTGGTGTTATTAAGTTGTGTTATAATACTTGAGATACTTTGTTTACTTGCTTTGATTAAATTCAGATATATAAGGTGTTCTCATCAGCCGTTGATGATCCGATATGCTTATAATTTATGTTTGAGAATTATTTTTGTGACATTAGCATTGTTAATATAGGAAAATAAATTTATAATCCTTCCTAATAAACTGGTGTGGTTATTGCATAGTGATTAGATTATTGATTTCTTTGTTTATTGATGTTTTTTTATGACATACATCCTTGACAACCCCTCAAATCTATGTTGTGTCGATCCATTGGCCTAAGGCGTGAAATCCACTATTTAGTTTGAGGTAATAGCTGGGATTCCTCGGCAAAAAAGGGGAGACGAAACAAATGAGGAGGAGCACTGATGATCAGGGGAAGGGGAAGTAAAACGAGAGTACATGGAGGGAGGAGGGAGGGAATATTTGCTTCCAAGGAGTGTTGAATATCAATAAACTAGAGAGTTCCTCAAGTATACAGTAGAAGGATATAACTCATCAAATCAGAACACTGCCACTCCCTCCCACCTCCCCTCTTATGCCGGCCGCAGCGCAGACGCGCACAGCGGGCACGCTGCTGGCACACCAAAGGCAGGCCTGTCTGCGCCCGTCCACGCCAAGACCGCGCCCAGCGCCAGACCCCCTGGCTAACACCCCCGCGCCACCGAACACCATTACTCTGCCAACGAACTCCACGCCCTTAATCCAGGACGCTCCTCTATCTGCTTCCAGGCCACACCGATGCCCACCAAAGGACCCTTCTCCTGCAAAGCCTGCAATTTCACCTGCAACCTAGCCTCCAAACTCCAAATCAAAACAGACAACCGCCTACTCAACGCATCCTACTCAACACCCGCTCCGTCCACAAACATACAATCGAACTCTGGGACCTACTGACCACATACTCGCCCGACGTCGCATTCCTCACCGAAACCTGGATGAATTCGGCCTCGGAACCAGACGTAGCCATAGCCATACCAGAAAACTACAAGATCACAAGAAGAGACCGAAGCAACAGACCAGGAGGAGGAATCGCCATAGTCCACAAAAACACTATAACAGTCTCCACCAACTCCCACGACACCATCAACTCCGCCGAGCACCTCCACTTCAAAATCCACATCAACGCCAACAACACACTCAGAGGAACACTGATCTACAGACCCCCTGGCCCCAGGCCGCAGTTCTGCGACGACATCGCCGACGCCATCAGCTCCCAAGCCCTCGCCTCAACAGACTACATCCTCCTTGGTGACCTGAACTTTCACCTAGAAAATAACAACGATATCAACACCCCCATCCTAATCAACAACCTCGCCAACTTCGGCCTCAAGCAACTCGTCACTTCACCCACCCACTCCGCAGGCCACACACTCGACCCCATCTTCTCAGCCAGCAACCACGTCTCCTTCAGCCACACCGCCGAACTCAGCTGGACAGACCACCACTGCATCCACTTCTCCTACCAGAAACCAGTCACTCACCACCACCGCACACAACCCCCCTGACGCAACTAAAGCAAAATATCAACAGATCAACTGATCTCCACTCTCACCCGGGCCCCACCCCCTGGGACCCCAGACCCCAACACAGCCGCCACCAACCTGCATCGCTGGATAGAAGACTGCGCCAACACCCTCGCACCGCTCAAAAAAAACCCCAAACACCTCCCACAGAATCAAGGCCAGCTGGTTCACCTCAGAACTTCAGGAATCTAAACGGCTATTTTGCAGAAAGGAAAAAACCTGGCACCTTGACCCTACCAACTCCAACCACATCGCTTTCAAGGATGCCCTACGCAAACATCACCAATTGATCCACACCACTAAAAGGACCCACTTCAAAAACCTCATTGACGCCAACACTCACAACAGTAAAGAGCTCTTCGGCATCATCAATGAGCTCTCCACTCCCAGGACCTGCTCCAACGAACCCCCGCCATCACAGGAGTTCTGCAACTCACTGGCAACCCACTTCAGTCGAAAGATAGAAGAAATCCATAATAGCTTCAAACCCCAGACCCACTAACTGACTACAAACACCCAAGAACCCAACGCTCCAAGCAACACCCACTTCCTCCACACCTGGACCCCCGTCAACATAGAGGGCACCACCACCACCATGGCCTCCATCCGCCCTGTCCACACCATTTCTTCAATAAGGCAAATATCATCATCGCCCCCCACCTCTGCAAAACCAATCAACAGCTCCTTCAAGTCAGCCACCTTCCCAGAAAGATGGAAGCACGCAGAAATCAGCGCCCTGCTGAAGAAACCAAAGGCAGACCCAGACGACCCAAAGAACTACCGGCCGATCTCCCTCCTCACCTTCCCAGCCAAGTTCATCGAAAAAATCGTGAACAGCCAACTATCCCGGGTCCTGGAAGACAGCAAGGTACTGACACCTCCCAATCCGGATTCCGCAGAAACCACAGCACTGAGACCGCACTCATTGCTGCCACAGACATTAGGACCATGCTCGATGAAGGAGAAACAGCAGCACTCATCCTCCTGGACCCCTCCGCAGCTTTCGAAACGGTATGTCATCACACTTTCCGCACACGCCTCCACAACGCTGGAATCCGTGACAAGGCACTCGATTGGATCTCGTCATTTCTCTCAGGCAGAACCCAGAGAGTCCGCCTCCTACCGTTCCTGTCAGAAGCCTCCAGAATCATCTGTGGTGTCCCCCAAGGATCTTCGCTCAGCCCCACGCTCTTCAATGTTTACATGGCCCCCCTCACCAACATCGCACAAACCCACCACATCAACATAGTTTCCTACGCAGACGACACTCAGCTCATCCTCTCCCTCACGAAAGACCCTACAACTGCAAAGAACAACCTCCACAACAGACTTCACGCCATCGCCAGCTGGATGGAATCAAGCCACCTCACGTTAAACACAGACAGACTCCTGGTGGCCCACCTCCCTGGGATCCGCACCCTCACCCACCACCCACGCACACAACCTGGGCTTCATCCTGGAGTCCACACTCATCATGACTCAGCAGGTCAATGCCATCTCTTCTTCCTGCTACAACACTCTCCACATGCTCTGCAAAATCTTCAAGTGGATTCCTGTCGAAACCAGGAAAACTGTCACCCACGCCCTGGTCAGCAGCCGATTGGACTACGGAAACACCCTATATGCAGGAATAACAACCAAACTCCTAACAAAGCTGCAAAGAATCTAGAACACATCCGCCCGCCTCATTCTGGACATCCCACGCCGCGACCACATTTGCCCCCACCTCAGAGACCTGCACTGGCTACCAGTATCAAAGAGGATCACCTTCAAACTCCTCATCCACGCACACAAGGCCCTCCACGACACAGGCCCTGCCTACCTCAACGACAGACTCACCTTCCACACCCCCACCCGCAATCTTCGCTCCACCAGCCTCGCCCTCGTCTCCATCCCCCGCATCCGCCACACCACCGCCGGAGGAAGATCCTTCTCTCACCTAGCCGCCAAGACCTGGAACTCCCTACCTCTCCACCTTTACCAGACCCAAGACCTTTTGACATTCAGGAAATGCCTCAAGACATGGCTCTACGACCAGTAGCTCCCCCCCCAGCGCCTTGAGACCCTAACAGGTGATTAGTGCGCTCTATAAATCCTTGATTGATTGATTGATTGATTGAACACTGTGGCTGAAGTGCTCCTGGACAGAAAAAATACGCAAATAGGAAAGCAATGGAATCAAGTGCTGACAACTGAGATAGGCAGTAAAACCATACAGTCATGAGCAAGGGGGTGACCTAAAAGCCACTCTAAGTATATGTTATTTATGTGAAACAATAAGTCCAACTAGAAGTGTGTGTTATTGTGGGTTACATGCTAAAACGTTCCACTGCTCGCTTACACAAAGCTGAAGTGTACAGTCAATGAAACAGTGCCATTTGAGTTCCTCATTTAGGCCCTGATTTAAGAAAAGTGGCGTGGCACCCAGTGCAGTGCAACTTTTCTTGCACCCCCCAACACCACCATGTGTGCGTTGTATCTAAGATATGGTGCACCATGGCAGTAGTTAGGGGAACTAGTGTCAAACTTTTTGACACTGGTTCAGAGCTTTGCAGGATTAACGTAACAAAATGTGACCCTAATCCTGCAAACCCCATAGAGGCCCATTGAAAACAATGGCATGACTCCTTTTAACGCCTGCTCTGAGCAGGTGTTAAAAGTGCCAATATAAATGGTGCAAAGAAATCTTTTAGATTTCTTTGCACCATTTTTTCGGCCCTCTTAACTGGGGAATGCCCCCTTTCCACCCATTATGCCTGGCAAAGGCAAAATGTAGCGCAAAGGGTCACAAAGTGGCACAATGCATGCATTATGCCACTGTGTAAATTTGGTACAGCAATTTTGGCCTCATTGGGCCAAATTAGCGTTAAAAATTGATGCTAATGTGGCACAAGGAGGAGCTAGGTGCTCTTAAATCAGCCTCTTAGTGTGTTCAGTATATGAGTAGAGGACATGATTGCTAAGGTGAAGAATAACAGTAGGAAGGGAAACAGCCTTAACAACGCGGCTCGAGTCACGCTGTGCTTTTACAACGCGACCTGAACCACAAATGCGTCTTTACAACGCATTCCTTTACCACTCAAGTCATTACAACGACTTGCCTCAGGGAAAGTGTTGGACTGATGTTGGACTTTAAGTCCAACACTTTCCCTACTGTGGCGCTGACTGGAGTTGGAATAGTAAACTATACTATTCCAAAGTCCAGCGCTTTCCCCAAGGCAAGTCGTTGTAATGACTTGCGTGGTAAAAGAATGCGTTGCAGAAACGCATTCGTGGTTTCGGCCGCGTTTTTAAGGCAGGCGTGCTAAAGACCTGCGTTGTTTCGACACACATCCCAGTAGGAAGCCTTAAACATGCTGCTCCTTGACACGTTATTTAGCTGGGTGACTCTCTTTAACAGTTGGCTTATCCTGCTGGATAATATTGTGACTGCTGCTGAATTCTTAGCAAATAGAACATTCCCGAGAAAGGAGTGTGATTCCTAGGTTTCCTTGTGATATATTAAAAATAATATTACAATTACAAAGCACTCTCTACCATTTGTTTGGTGTCTAGGCATGGGTAAAATGTGCTAATTATCACCACGACCAATAGCAATCATTTTATAGTCTACAGAAGGACCAAGACCTCAACAGACTCACTAGGATTTTAACCTGTGACCTTCTAAACCTATCTCTACTAGTGGATGAATTAGTCCACTGAGCTGTCTTACTGGTAGAAATCAACATACTCATCTCAACCTACTCATTTTACCAGTCATGGTTCAGGTACTGCAGTCTATTTAGCTGCCTGACAGAGGTTTGGCACTGGGAACACTAGGAAGCAAAGAGCCAGCTGCTCCACATGGTGCACAGCAGCATGGTTGAAAATTTGGGATAAAGTGCTAATTAGCAGCCAGCATCACAGCCCTTTTTTTAATTGCTGGTGGCAGGGATCTCAGAAAGTGGGAGAGTGTTTAACATGGAGGATGTAGATGCCTGCTGCCTAGCCCTTCGTCAGCAATAAAAAAGGCGCTATGATGCGGACAGTGCAGGCCGTTTCATATAACTTTTCAGGCAAGCTGCACTGCAGCCACGCTGCAATGTGCGATATGACTAAAACACTGACAAATTCAATAGCTTGCCTAGGTTAGAACTACTTGCTTTGCTAATGCTTGTTTTTTGTGGCAAGATAGGAGGGTGGCAAGGAACAGCACAGGGTGAGAGGGGTCAAGTAACAATGCAGGACGGTGCAGGAGGGTGGGAAGAGACAAGCAAAATGCAGGATGGAGCAAGAGGGTGAGAGTAGCAAGCAACATCATGGGCCTGCACCAGAGGGAACATCACCATGACTGAGCAGGACAGTAGGGCTGTAAGCACCGTGACAGAGCGGGAGGGGACAAGCAACAATATGAAGAGAGGAACAGGATGGGGCAAGCAACAACACACAGAGGAATTAAAGGGTGGGAGGAGTCAAGCAACAACACAGGAAGGGATGGGAGGGGGCAAGCAACACGGGGCAGCAGAGGAGAGTGGGAGAGGGCAAGCAACAACAAAGAGAGAGCCAAGCAGGGGTAAACAACAACATGGAGAGGGACCAGTATGTGGGAAGGGGAACACAACAACAACCCAGAGAGGGACAGGAATGTCAGAGCGGACAAGCAACAAAAAGGAAAAGGAAAGCAACATACTGAGAGGGACAGGATGGTTGAAGGGGGAAAGCAACAACATGGAGAAGTACAGGCACGTGGGAGCAGCCAAAAAAGAACAAGGGGAGGGAAAACAACAATATGGAGAGAGACAGGACGTTTGAAGGGGGCAAGCAACAACCCGAGAGGTACGGAAAAGTGGGAGGGACATGGATAGAAACACATGAGAGAGAAGGTATGCAAACAAATGCATTTTTTATTAAGTACTCCAACTAAAAGAAAAAAAGTAGCACCAAAAGCATAAGCAGTGAAAAGGCACAGGTACTTGAACCATAATTCAGGAGAGAGACAAAAACACAGAAAGAGAAACTAGCATGCACTGACCAAAGAGAAGCAAGGAAATGAGAGTGATGATGAAGTCAACCAATGGTGAGCAGTGGGCGAGCTCTAAGCACACTGTAAGCTAACAAAATGTCTCACAAGCAGCAGCGCTGTCTCAGGTGTACCCTAAAAACTGCCTTTATTTGGGATCAATTCACTCCTAGCTTAGTGGATTAGTCATCTCCTCTATCACATTGGGCCAGCGCCCGGTACAACATTTTCAATTTCACAACAAATGCCTGAGACACCAAAATTAGTTATTTTGGAGCCAGTGTTCGGAGCAGTGCCTGCCATGATGGGGTACGTGCTTCGGCTGTTTGCATCACAGAGGACATACCAGGCATATAGTTCTTTTATTCTGATTTTTTTGGGTAAGCACTATTTTTAGCATGTTACAATAATTACAAAGACCAGCATATTTTGCAATGTGTATGTACCATATTGAAAGTGTAAATAGAATTTCAATTAGGTCCCATCTGTACAATAGACTTTACAGTCAAATGTGTTATGTTTTTTCTTTCCCTTATTTTAAATATACGATATCTTTCAATAGGGAAACAGTTCCTATGTTATAACAGCCCCTTCTCATCCGCCTTTCTAAAGAGCACAAGTTAAAAGACAATTGGATCACTATTGTCATTGGACAAAGAACTACCTTCCCATAACTGCTACATAATTTACTTATTTCATTTCTGTAAGTTCCCTTCCAGGTAGTGTGGTGAACTCCAGTCTCTATAAATAGCTTTACACATATAGGGGGTCATTTTGACCCTGGCGGTACTAGACCGCCAAGGCTCAAATGACGGAAGCACCGTCAACAGGCTGGCGGTGCTTCCTGGGGTATTACGACCGCAGTGGTAGCGCCACGGTCGCACCGCTGGGGCCAGCGGTTTGCCACCACAATGGCCCTGGCGGTTGTAATCCGCCAGGGCAGCGCTGCTTGCAGCGCTGCCCAGGGGATTACGAGTCCCGCTCCCGCCAGCCTTTTCCTGGGAGTCGTGGGCCCCCTGACAGGGCCCCATGGAGCTTTTCACTGTCTGCATAGCAGACAGTGAAAAGCACGACGGGTGCAACTGCACCCGTCGCACAGACGCTCCATTTGGACCCGGCTCCTGTGTTGCGGCCGAGATCCCTGCTGGGCCGGCGGGCAGAAACCAGGTTTCCGCACACCGGCCCAGCAGGGATCTCCAAATGGCCGCGGCAGGAGTGCGGCTGCATTGGCGGCCGCCCGGCGGTCCGATCTTGGCGGGCGATGAGGGACATAGTGTTCTATAACACAGTCAAACCCATATGTTAGTGCCCAGGAAAACCTACGGGTGATGTTTATTATATTTACTATGTGATTACAAAGTCTCCAACATTGTATTCCACTTATGTGCGACATATATCCTCTTAACCATGATCACTCCTCCCTGCTCAAGTGCGCACTCTGTCTCCAGACATTTAACGGCTACAGAGTGCCATTTCATTACAGTGGGGGATGGATTGGCATTTTTCCAATTCATTAGGACATTGCGTTCTGCTAAAACTGATGTGAGTTCTACAACTCTCCTTGGTACTTTATTGGTTCTAGAATGTGGAAAGAGGCCCAGCACACAGGCCTCGAGAGTATTAAGTTCAGTGCAACCCGTCACTTCGAATCAGCACACTAGCAATCCCATCCCAACAGGGCATCAATGTACTGTATGACCATATCATGTGAAGAAAATCAGCCTTCTCAGTAAAACAATGGAGGAAAATTCAGGGAACACCAGGTACATTCTGCAAATCCTATTAAGCTGCAGTAGGCTCTTTTTAAAATATGAGTTCGATATATTTAAATTGCGTTTCACAACACCTTATTCGGGCATATGAGTATTCTCTTCCATTCTGAGTCATTTGGGGGTCTGCACTATCTGATTCCCATTGGGTACCAAATTTAGGGCCTCATTTACAAGAAAGTGGCGCAGCGCAGCACTACACCAAAATTGGCAGCGACACACTGCGTCACTTCAGAAATGCAGGGATGTGCCGTATTTACGAAAATACAGAAGACCCCTCTGTTTCCCCTAGCCCTGGTGCTAGAATTATCTGCCTAGCGCCAATGCAGGCACCCTTGCACCATTGTGCAAGGGGGCCTGCATTGCAGGGAATGATTGTTTACGTTCAGGAAAGTGTCCCCTTCTGCACTTTAACAATGAATGATGGTGATTCGTTACTTCTATGTGTGCGGCAAAATGCAGTACACATAGAAATAGCAAATCGTCATTATTCAGTGATTGTTAATGTGTAGGAAGGTGCTCCTTCCTGCACGTAAACAATCAATGATGGCATTTTGCTCTTTCTCTGTGTGCTGCAGAATGCTGAACGTCTTGGACAAGCCCAAAGAGATTCAAGAATGAATCTGTGGTAATTAAGGCATAATTACGCATTAATGGAGAAAGTAGGCTACATTTTTAGAGCCACCCCTCCCCTTGTCTAATTTCCGTAGCCTGTATTCTGTAGGAAACCAACACTGACATTGGCAAAACCAATATGTTTGAATTTTGTTCGGTCATGGATACATTCAGAGCCACCACACCGACACTCAGTTCAACATGAGAGACACAAAAAAAAGGTAAGGGACAAAAAAAAGTGAAAACAAGAAGAAATAATAGTATATCTTCTCATTGCACTATGCAAATGCCACCCCTGGAGAAGCGTTAGTTTCTGACACTGCCTCAGGTTTATGATTTATTGCAAATTTGGGGCAGCATCAAAATGCAATGGGTGTTGCAGTGGAGCACCCACAGCAACACCCATTGCACACCCCTTTCACGCTAAGTGATGAGTGTAAGGGGCCTTATTTACAAGGCGGTGTTAAGCCACAAAAAGTGGCTTAACTTTGCCTTGTAAATATGGCACAAGGCATTGCACCACCAGAGCGTTGCTAAAAGTGACCCTCCAGTGGCACAAGGGCCTCATAAATTAGGCCCTTAGTCTGTGTCAGATTTGTGTGATGTATCTACCAGGCATCTAGTGAAATAACACTGGCCATGAAAACAATTTCTTGATAATACCTACCCTAACGTCTCGGACAAGCCCAACGAGATGAATCTATGGTATTTAAGTCATACATTAGAATTAATGGAAAAAGCAGGCTACATTTTTAGAGCCACCTCTCCCCTTGTCTAATTTCCGTAGTCTGTATTCTGTAGAAAACCAACACTGACATTGACAAAACCAATACATTTGAATTTTGTTCAGTCATGGATACATTCAGAGCCACCACACCCACACAGTTCAACATGGGTGACACAAGAAAAAGGTAAGGAACATTTAGTCAGACACAGATCAACACACCAACAGCCCTTAATTCACACAGACCTACAGAAGGGCAGGCACCCATGTGCATAGACCTCCAAACCTTCAGGCACCATTATGCATAACCCACCTGGCATACAGTCAGCCATAGACACAGACTGATAGAGGTGTGGTAGTTATTTTGGTTGCACGTGCAGTAGTCTATGATTCATTAAGGTTAACTCAAAGAGCAAGATGTGACAGGAGGAGGGATCAGAGAGAACATAAGAATGGGAATGAGGAAAGAGCTTGCAAATGGTATGATCTTCCCACTTAATTTTCTTTGCAATGAGGGCCTTATTTTCCTGCAAATCTGGCAAGATCACTTGGATCCTTTCTCATTTAATATCCCAAATGCTAAGTATAGCATTCCCATAGATTCCAAGAGATGATTGGAGCAGTTCTCCTTGCAGGACCACTAAAGTAAACTCTCTTTGTTCTTTGACACTAGAATCAACATGATCAGCAGCAGACAAAACAACTCGTTGTTTCCCAGACTAGGCTGACTGATTATAATGAATGTACTGTTTATCAGGACAGTACAAACTGACTCACCTTAAGCAGATCTCTTCATGTAGGAGGCTGGCCTGGCTTGTAGTGGGTACCAGAGGTACTTACACCTTCTGCCAGGTCCAGTTATCCCTTATTAGTGTAGAAGAGGTGTTTCTAGCAGCTTAGGCTGATAGAAGGTAGCTATGGCAAAGCAGCTTAGGCTGAACTAGGAGACATGTAAAGCTCCTACTATACCACTGGTGTCATATGCACAATATCATAAGAAAACACAATACACAGAAGTATTAAAAATAAAGGTACTTTATTTTTATGACAATATGCCAAAAGCATCTCAGTGAGTACCCTGAGTATGAGGATAAGATATATACACAAGATATATGTACCCAAACCAAAATTATGCAGGTAATAGCAAGAAAAGTAATGCAAGCAGTGTAACGTTACAATAGATTGCAATAGGAGCACATAGGTATAGGGGCAACACAAACCATATACTCCAAAAGTGGAATGCGAACCACGAATGGACCCCAAACCTATGTGAGCTTTTAGAGGGTCGCTGGGACTGTAAGAAAACAGTGAGGGTTAGAAAAATAGCCCACCCCAAGACCCTGAAAGGTAGGTGTAAAGTGCGCCTACTACCCCCAGAGAACACAGAAGTCGTGATAGGGGGATTCTGCAGGAAGAACAAACACCAGCAATGCAACAACAGTGGATTTCTGGACCTGAGTACATGTAAGACAAGGGGACCAAGTCCAAGAGTCGCAACAGTGTCGAGAGTGGGCAGGAGCACAGGCAATGCCAGCTGAGGGTGCAAGGAAGCTGCCACCTGTTGGAAGAAGTTTGGAGTTCTGCAAGAAAGAAGAGGACTAGGAACTTCCCCTTTGGAGGATGGATGTCCCACGTCACAATGAAGCTTGCAGAGGTGTTCCTACGCAGAAAGACTGCAAACAAGCCTTGTTGCTGCAAGGGTTGTGGTTAAGGTTTTTGGGTGCTGCTGTGGCCCAGGAGGGACCAGGATGTCGCCACTTGGAGGAGGAGACACAGGGAGCACCCAGCAATGTAAGGAGCCCTCACAAAAGCAGGCAGCACCCACTGAAGTACCTGAACAGGCACTTAGAAGAAAAGTGAACCGGAGTCCACCCGAAGTCACAAAAGATAGTCCCACAATGCCGGAGGACAACTCAGAAGGTTGTGCACTGCCGGAAGGAGTGTCGGGGACCCAGGCTTGGCTGTGCACGAAGGAAATCCTGGAAGAGTGCACAGGAGCCGGAGCAGCTGCAAATCACGCGGTACCCAGCAATGCAGTCTAACGTGGAGAGGCAAGGACTTACCTCCACCAAACTTGGACTGAAGAGTCACTGGACTGTGGGAGTCACTTGGACAGAGTTGCTGAGTTCCAGGGACCACGCTCATCATGCTGAGAGGGGATCCAGAGGACCAGTGATGCAGTCTTTTGGTGCCTGCGGTTGCAGGGGGAAGATTCCGTCGACCCACAGGAGATTTCTTCAGAACTCTTGGTGCAGAGAGGAGGCAGGCTACCCCCAGAGCATGCACCACCTGGAAACAGTCAAGAAAGCCGGCAGGATGAAGCGATACAAGGTTGCTAGTAGTCGTCTGGCTACTTTGTTGCGGTTTTGCAGGCGTCCTGAGCAGTCAGCGGTCGATCCTTTGGCAGAAGGTGAAGAGGGAGATGCAGAGGAACTCTGGTGAGCTCTTGCATTCGTTATCTGGTGAGATCCCCAAAGCAGAGACCCTAAATAGCCAGAAAAGGAGGTTTGGCTACCTAGGAAGGAGGATTGGCTACCAAGAGAGGTAAGAGCCTATCAGAAGGAGCCTCTGACGTCACCTGTTGGCACTGGCCATTCAGTGCAGTCCAGTGTGCCACAGACACCTCTGTTTCCAAGATGGCAGAGGTCTGGGACACACTGGAGGAGCTCTGGGTCACTCCCCCTTTCTTTGTCCAGTTTTGCACCAGAGCAGGGCTGGGGGATCCCTAAACCGGTGTAGACTGGCTTATGCAGAGATGGGCACCATCTGTGCCCATCAAAGCATTTCCAGAGGCTGTGGGAGGCTACTCCTCCCCAGCCTTCACACCTATTTCCAAAGGGAGAGGGTGTTGCACCCTCTCTCTGAGGAAATCCTTTGTTCTGCCTTCCTGGGCCAGGGCTGCCTGGACCCCAGGAGGGCAGAAACCTGTCTGAGGGGTTGGCAGCAGCAGCAGCTGCAGTGGAGACCCCGGAAAGGCAGTTTGGCAGTACCCGGGTTCTGTGCTCGAGACCTGGGGGATCATGGAATTGTCCCCCCAATGCCATTGCATTGGGGGGACAATTCCATGATCTTAGACATGTTACATGGCCATGTTTGGAGTTACCATTGTGACGCTGTACATAGGTAGTGACCTATGTACAGTGCACGCGTGTAATGGTGTCCCCGCACTCACAAAGTCTGGGGAATTTGCCCTGAACGATGTGGGGGCACCTTGGCTAGTGCCAGGGTGCCCACACACTAAGTAACTTCGCACCCAACCTTCACCAGGTGAAGGTTAGATATATAGGTGACTTATAAGTTACTTAAGTGCAGTGGTAAATGGCTGTGAAATAACGTGGACGTTATTTCACTCAGGCTGCACTGGCAGGCCTGTGTAAGAATTGTCAGAGCTCCCTATGGGTGGCAAAAGAAATGCTGCAGCCCATAGGGATCTCCTGGAACCCCAATACCCTGGGTACCTCAGTACCATATACTAGGGAATTATATGGATGTACCAGTATGCCAATGTGAATTGGTAAATGTAGTCACTAGCCTGTTAGTGACAAATTTGGAAAGCAGAGAGAGCATAACCATTGAGGTTCTGGTTAGCAGAGCCTCAGTGACACAGTTAGGCATCACACAGGGAACACATACAGGGCACGTACTTATGAGCACTGGGGCCCTGCCTGGCAGAGTCCCAGTGACACATAGACTAAAACAACATATATACAGTGAAATATGGGGGTAACATGCCAGGCAAGATGGTACTTTCCTACACTTCACAGATGTGATTGCAAGCACTACTAAAGCCAAACCTTCAGCCTCTCCTTATGATATCTGCCCAGACAAAGTAATACAAAAGCTATTCCTACTCCTGGATAAGGAACATGTCACTTTGTTTAACCACTCCATAAACCAAGATGAAGTGCCTAAACGGTGGAGAATGCAATAGTTAAACTATTGTTAAAGAAGCCCTCTTTTCCTTTGACAGTCATAATCATTTTAATTCTGTCTCACTATTTTCCTGTCTTGGAAAATATCTGAAGAATTTGCTTTTTGACCAGCTAACAACCTTTTGTTGAAACCCATAACATATTGCTTCCCTTTCATAGAGGTTGCAGACCAAGTAACAGCGCTGAGCTCTTTGTCACCTCAGTATTAAATGACCTTTGTAGGATGGATGATAACAGCAGTGTTGAGACCCTCGTTTCCTTGGACCACTTGTCGGCCTTCGACACCAGAAATCACTCTCTTTTCCTCGAAAGGCATTGAGGATTTGGTCCTCAAATGGACAGTGGCCTTTTCGACTAATTGGATGCAAACTACTTTTGCTTCCACCTTTTAGGTTCACAATGTCTCCCAGGGCTTTATTATCGCTCATCTTTTGTTTAACATCTGCATGTTGTTTTAGGCTTAGCTTTTACATACTAAAAGTGAGGATGTTAATATGTGTGCAGTTGACAGTTTTTTTTACAAGTTCAGCTGATGAGAATACTCTCTCCTCTTTGCCAGTCCAAAATATATCTAAAGTACCAGCTACTGTGCACTGCTGGAGGACATTCCACTTTTAAAAAAACTGAATCGGGCAAAGACAGAACTCATAACTAAAAATACAGTAGATAAATGGAATCACTCCTCCAGCCTAGATGGTATGGGCCCTCTGCTTCCACAGTTCTCCTCCATAGTTGTCTCCAGTTCAGGCATTTACACTGGTATGGAATTCAGTTTGAAAAAGATTCTGCCCTACATCGATTCACAACATCAAATTCTGGTAGTCAGTTCCTTTTTGCAATCCCGACTCGACTCAGGAAGCTCCATCTAGACCTACCAGCCAAGCGATTAAAAAAGTTACAACTGTTGTGATTTGTCACTAACACCAGATACTGAGATCAGGTCACATCTTTCTTGCGATCCTTACATTGGATCCCCATCAGAAAAAAAGTATTGTTTAAGACCCTGGTAGTAGTACACTATGCAATATAGATGCCCCCATCCCCTCTCCTACAGGTCTTAAGGATATAGCTGAATATGCCTTAACACACCCTGTGATTCTCAGGTGAGTTTCTGTTAAACATGCCTAAGTCTAATTCTGCTTTCTTTGGAGAGTGAGTTTTTTAGGTCTCACCTGCAACAGTGCATGCGCTGCATTTGCTTTTGGTTGCGAGAGATATTGTATACGACAAGGGACTTGCAAGCCACCTCTTGCTTATCATTTGTTGGCTAGATTGTACTCTTATTTGCTGTATTTTAATTGCCAGTGCATGCTACCTTAAGTTCCTCTTCTTTCGGCTGGAGCATGCACCAAGTGCTAAGTGCTTTAGCTTGATTGCTTCTTCTTAATTGCTGTCCTTACACTGATTGTGCTGTTATTGAGGAATTACTTTTATTTCTTCTCCTTTTAAGTTTTCCTTTTCAAACCTCTTGCCATTTGTAGTTATGTTTTACTATGTCACACACACTTCAAAGAAGCCCTCTTTTCTTTTGAAATGGAATTTCTTATGACAACAAATGCTATTTGCTTTTATTGGGAAAACAGATGTTATATTCTTCCAAATGTATTTTCACTAATACATGGACATGTGTACAACTGCTTTCTATATGTGATACTTTTTTGTCAAATGTCATATTTTGTTTTGTTTTTCACTCATGGGGAGATTAACTGATTTGCTCAGAATCACAGGGTGTGGTGCTGAAACCTAACAAGCATTGGCAAAGCCAATAAGTCCCGCCTTTGAGACTATTGGCTCTGTCATTGCCTTTTGTTCATGCTGTACAGATTGGGCATTGCCAAGTTTGGCAATGATTTGCAGCCATGCTGTATAGAAGCCTGGCTGCTCTGCAGCATGGCCAATAATAAATGAATAATAATAATAATTATAATAAAAGAGCTATGATGCATCCAGCACAAATGCACTCTATTAAAAAAAAGCACAGAAGTCCTGGCTGCATCGTAGTGCTTTTTTAAACTAGTTTTAGCCATGCTGCTGTATAGTATGCCTACAAAACAATGCCAAAGCCAATAGCTGTCATAGGCAAGACCCACTGGCTTTGCCAATGCTTGTTTCCGTTGATAGACTGGAATAGTGGATGACTCTTACTCTAGGAATTTGTTCCCTTTCCCCATATATACCTTTTGCAAACATGATTTATTATAAACGCATGACACATAGATTGCTCGAGCAACATTAAAGATTGTGGGTTACAAGGTGAATAGTAAATCTCCACCTGCAGTGTAAAGCTACAAAGTTTGGTGTATTCACTAAGCTTCCAAGAAGAAAGCCAGGAAACCTGTAACATTTGGCGGTGTCTAGGATGTCTCTTCTGGCTCTGCTCCTTTTTAGGTCAAGGCCTACCAGACAGCACACGTCCTGTCTGTTGCAAGACTATTGTTAGTTAATGGACCGTGGGTTTAGAGCCTGCCTATTGCTCACCATTTGGTAGCTTTTTTGCCCCTCTCAAGTGCTTGTTTCTTATTTGTTGGTGTGTTTACTTCCTATTCTTGTGTTTGTCATCCCATCCCTGTGAATAATTGCATTAAATGTGTGCCCCATGTTTTAATATGTTGTAATGTGGTGGTCAATTTATCTGTTTTGATTAGAGCAACTTTGTTGTGGTTTCTGTTGGAAAGACCAACTGCACTGCAATAAGCTCTAAAACACTGATGTGCAGCAGATGCTCTTGAAAGGACTGTTGTCTATGGATTTTGTGATTGGTCATGTGACATCCTCATTCCATTAGAGAAGCATGTACATTGATGGTCACTTGCAGCTGCAGGTCTACAAATGACCTGCCCAGTAGGAAGTTGTTCTTGTTCCACCATTGCAGTTTGTTCTAGGCAATACATTAGATCTTCCCAAATCCATTCACCTGCGACCACTGCCTGTTAAGGTAATCTTGTACTGGGAGCATGATCTCGCGTTTGGATCAACAAAAAAAACAACAACTTGTAAATTTCTAAGCCCAACAATAAATAGTGTCCTTCATGACCTTCAAGGTCTTGTTGAACCTCTCAATTAGACCATTGGATTGAGGGTGGTAAGGTGTGGTGAACATGTAAGTTACACCACACGCATCCAACATGGACTTCAAATATGCAGACATGAAGTTAGTGTCTCTGTCAGACACTATCTCTTTGGGGAGCCCCACATGGGTAAAACTCCCCATTAAACTTCTGGTCACTACAAGTGCAGTTTCAGTGAACCTCAGCATGGCCTCTGGTTAGCATGTGGCATGGTTCACCAAGACCAGGATGAACCTGCTGCCAAGGCTGTCATGGGGTCCAATGGACCAATAACAGTGAGGCCCACCCTTTCAAAGGGGGTGTCAATGGCAGAAAGTGGGATTTGGGAAGTGGGTGGCAAGCCTGAGAAAGGTCTTGTCTTGCCCTTAATGTCCTGCCAGAGGAATGTCATGAGCCAAACCCAGTATGAAGACCCGTTAACACTGGGGGACCACCAGCACAAGTGCTGCCCCAGTACCCGGAGCCTTAGGCTCACTATATAGGAGATATTTGTCCCAGTAAATCAGGTGGATCCTAGAGGCTTCACCTGCTGCATGGGCTGAGGCCTGCCACCTCATGCCCTCAAGATTAGGACACTCTTTCAGCATTTTGCAGAACTCCCCCCTGGTGAGCCCACCATCAACTTGCCAGCCAGCAAGTTCAGGTAGGTCACCGAGGGTGGCAATGTCCTCCACAGATGTCTCAGGGGACTCCTCCTCAGGAACCCCATCAATCTCCCCCACAGTAACTTCTGGGACTGGTTTCTTGCATCTCTTGTCCTTCTCCTTGGCAGCTGTCTGGGCCATTCTTCCAGGATCGAGATGCCCTTGGCTCCCCTCCCGAGCAGCCTTGGACCGTGTAGTCATAAATACACACTCAGGCAATCCCATCATTTCCAAGTGAGACCTGAGCTCTACCTCCCTCCAGGTAGAGTGTTCCAGGTCATTGCCTAACAGACAATCTACAGGTATGGCAGGACTCACAGCTACTTTCAGAGTACCAGAGACCCCCTCACTTAAAGAGAACCAGATCCACTGGTAGATGGCTATCACGATTGTCAGCGACTATCACTTCATGGAATGTGTTTGGTAGCATATGCTCTGCTGACACCAGCTGACACTTGACAGCTGTCATGTTGGCTCCTGTGTCACTCAGAACATCCACCTGTTGCCCATTAATAGTGACCTACTGTCTATACTTAGAAGTATTGGCAGACATGTGGGCTTTTGGCACCATATCTGCATCCTCCAGGGACACTAGGGTTACCTCTGTCTGCTTCCACATACTATCTGGGACAAGCTCCTCTCTGAGTGCTACACTAGCCAACCCAGGTGTCTGCCCGTCAGTGGGTGGGGGTGGGGAGAGAGGGGCTCTTTGGACATTTGGAGTCACCATTAGAGTGACCATACTTGGAGAACTCTGTACATTGGGGTACAAACCTCCCTGTCTTGTGATGAAACAACCCTTTCTACTTAGGATCAGACTGGGACTGGTTACCACTACTCCCTTGGGAATTGTTTTTGGGAGCTTTTAGAGAACTCCTTATTTTAAAGTTTTTCTCCCGACTCTTTCTTCTGTTGGGAAACCTTAAAACCCTTGTGGGTGCCCCCCCTCCCACCCCCTGGATACCTTTGTGAACCCTCTGGTGCTAGCCCAGAGGTCTATCACCTCAGCAAGCTTCCTGGGAACAGTCAGCTTAAGGTCAAGTAGGTGCTGGCACAACTCTGTAAAACAAATAATGAGCATGTGCTCACTCAGGATTAAATTGTACAACCCAACATAATCGCTGACTTTGCACCCAGTCATTCAGTGCCTTACTGGAGGAATAAATTAAATCTGCCCAGGATTGGTTGGGGAGCTTCTTACCGTCCCTGAATCTTTTGCGATACTTCTCAGGGGCCAGTCCACGTTTGGCAGTCAAAATGGCTTTCATGGGGTGTACCTGGGCTGGTCCCCAACCTCAAGTGTTAGAAGTGTGTCCCTCCCAAGTGTTAACATGTGTTTCCACAGGCCCACCCCCAGTGCTCTTCATGAACCCATGTACCCTCAGTGCAACTCCATATGCAGAAAACCACTTATCAATGTCATCTCCCACGACATAACTGGGCACAAAATCTTTGGGTATATGAATTTAATTGTCTCCTTTAGGTACGGTACATACGCTGCCACCATCACTGCTGGACTGCCTAGCCTTGATGTCTAACTCTTTTAGACTCGGTTCATGAGCCAGAAGTAATGTCTTTTCTGCTAAGGCACCCTCAGCTTTCCTCTCCTCTGCCTTCATTTTTCATTTTGCCAACTGCAGCTGAAATGCTCTCTCCTCTCTCCCTTCCTCTGCAGTCAGGCCCTCACTAGAGATATTGCTCCCTGGTATCACAGGGAGCACAAGCCCAGGGTTGTCCCCCTGAACTGCTGCAGGTAGCTCCTCAGAAGAGCCATTCACATGTTTCCCCAACTCAACATTCTCTTGGGAGCGGGCCTCAGCCCAGACCCTCAGCGCCTTTTGAAACTCCACCTTCATGGTGGCTCCTTTGGCGGGTACTCCCATCCATTTGCAGAAGCTTTTTAACTGGTTAACTGCTTAGCCAACTCACACTCCATGGCTCCACTTGTAGAACTAGCCAGATAGATGATGTATTACAAAATGCAAAGCAGGGAAAATTGCAGAAAAAGAAAAAAATCAAAATGGTCTTTAAATGTGGGAAGGTAGTGTACACATAGCTATTGTATGGCACTGCACAAACACAAGTCCTACCCTCACCGCTGATCACCAATGTTAGAAATTGTGTCTATAGTTGGCAGAGTTATACACCCTTGTCCAAGTAGGGACCACAATCCTAGCCAGGGTAAGTCATTACACAACCTAAATTATCCTGTGCTTACACTCTGGTAGCTTTGCACGGAGTACGCAGGCTTAACTTAGAAAGCAATGAGTAAGATATTTGTGCAATAACATATACAGTAACACAGTGAAAACACCATAAAAAGTGTTCCACACTAGTTTAGGAAAATAGATGATATTTATCTGAAAAAAATAAAACCATAACAAGAAAAATTCAATATGAACAAGTCAATATTTTACTTTTTAAAGGTTTAAATGAGTCTCAATTCTTAAGAATCAGTGGTTGTATCCTTGTATCACACAATACCTGGGAGGCAAGCTCAATCCAAGCCTTTGGAGAGCACTTGTGGGGAAGGAAGAGACCTTCCAGCAGAGTCAGGGACCAGCAGGCAGCAGAGCCCTTCCAGCAAAGCAGTCCAGATGAGTCTTTTGGGCAGCCAGGCATCCCCTCTGACAGAGTTGAGTTGAAGATCCAGAAGTGACTAAATTGGTGGTTCTAGAGACCCAGTACATGTACCCAAAAGTGCTTTGAAGTAGGGGGGAACTTCAAAGAGTGGTTTTGAAGTGCACACAATCCCCTTTCAACTCAGCACTGTCTACCAGGAGCACTGTGGGGTGGTTATTAGTCCTTTGTGTGAGAGAAGGCCATTGGCCTTTGAAGTGTAAATGAGAGCCCCTCCACCCTTCCTGCCCAGAGAAACCCATCTGTATGCAGATGCAGCTGTGTGTCCTGTGTTTATGGCTGTCTGGGTGGAATGCACAAGGGGAGCTGTCAACCAGCACAGCCCAGCCATTGCTTGGAGACAAGCTGTACAGCACAGATGACAGTAAGTGCAGGGAAATGCCTAGATGGATTAAACCCAGATCTGTGACTGGGGATGAATGTTTGATGGGTTCTGCATTCTGTCCATCATATGTGTTTTGCTTTGCTTTTGCCGCCATAAGTGGGCTGGTTATGCCCAGACGTGGATCCCGGGCTCACTATGCCACTGGATTCAAGCTAGCCTGGCTGATGAAGGGTGAAACCCCGAAACCGGTCCCAGGATGCTTGTTTCCAGTCCAGGGAAGACCTGGCCTGGCAGTTCGGGCTGGACTGTTCCCATGGGGAACAGGGTCAAGACTGATTTGCATGTGGCTGGGTCCAAACTGGAATGGCATGGGCAGCAAAAACACAATGGATTTAGGCCCAAATCTCTGTACTGGGGGTGAATGTTTGACATTGTTCAGCATTCCGTCCATCACTTGTTCCTTTTGCATTTGTCGCCCTAAGTGGGAAGGGTATGCCCAGACGTGGGTCCAGTGCTTCCCATGCCACTGGATTCAAGCTAGCCTGGCTGATGAAGGGTGAAACCCCGAAACCGGTCCCAGGATGCTTGTTTCCAGTCCAGGGAAGACCGGGCCTGGAAGTTCGGTCTGGACTGTTCCCATGAGGAAAATGGTCAAGACTGATTTGCATATGGCTAGGTCCAAACTGGAATGGCATGGGCAGCAAAAAAACGAAGCATTTAGGCCCATATCTCTGTACTGGGGGTGAATGTTTGACATTGTACAGCATTCCGTCCATCACTTGTTCTTTTTTCAGTTGATATAATCAGTCACTACCTCCAAGCCTGAGTAAATCACTTAGCATCAAACCGATTACTTACAAAAATTATTAATCCAGATCCATGTGACATCAATGTCAAAGAGATACTACAGAAATATAGGAATAATGTGTTTTTCCTTTGCATAGCCTATCAAAGCTCACTGCAGGCGTTAAAAAGAAGTTCCCTTTGTTTTCAATGGGCCTCTTTTGCAGGATTCACATCAGAATTGTTTACGCTAATCCTTCAAAGTGCCGAACTAGTGTAAAAAATTCTGACGCTAGTTCCCTAACTACCACCATGGTGCGCCGTATAGTAAATACAGCGCACACATGGTGGCATTCGGGGGGCGCTAAGAGGTGCAAGAAAAGTGGCACAGCACTAATTGCAGTGCCACTTTTTATAAATCTGGCCCTTAGTAAAGTGCATTCTCTTATCTTACTTTAACTTTTAGTAATCCCCCTCCCCAAACACCAATACTTCTGCTGCTCCTGGTGCCAGTTCCATTTTAAAATGTCTGCTATTGAAACTTTTAAGTCCGTCCACTGGTGATGTGATTTTTAGATGTATTCCTTCGCAGGTGTAGAATTTGCATGTCCTAATTAATAAAGTACTTTCGAACTGGTCACCCAATGGCACAATAGTGTTTGGATGTGCAAATATTCTATAACCAGCTAATCTTCTTGTGATTCTGCCACAATTGTGTTACTTTAAGTTATTGACCCCATAATGCCATGTGCAGTCCTCATATCAATATGACACTGCAGCCTGAGACAGCAGCAAATGACCTGCCACAACCATGCAAGCCTTTCCTTCATTTGGATTAATATGATATTTGAATGATAGAATTTCATTCAAACAAGTACTGTATATGAAAGATATAAATTCATACATACCAAGTACTGACAGATGATGCCATCAGTTATGTGACAGGTAACTGCCACCGCGAAATAAATAAATATAAGAAGCATTGAATTTCACCTTTAGTTCGCACACAGCAATACATCTTAATGCAGAGAGCCTTACACACACAGGAAATGACTTAAGCTATCAAATTTTAAGCAATTAATGCTAATGTTCATAGAGGTCAAGCAAACTGCATTAAATTTGTTCACCTATAAATACAAGTTGACTTCCAGAGTTTACATATTGCTTGAGGACCGTTTTAACAAAATGATAACAAATGTTTAAATGTGTACCAAACTCAACATGAGCTCTTCCATAGCCAGACACAGACGTTTGTGATTTTCCTGTTCTCTTCTTTCATCCCCACCTTGATCAAACACCACTGGCTCTCTTTACCTGCCCACACCATCTTCAAAACCAGCTGTATCGTCAAGCCATCACCACCAGCATCTCTGCTTATGGTGTTAACCAGCTAACCACCACAGATGACTCTCAGCAAGTGCAAGACCTTCACCATCTATGCACCCAGGATCTGGTTCAACCACACTGTATTCATTAAGGCTGCCCCAACCCTGATTCAGTTTTGCAAGGAACTGAGGGCTCACCACTTTAAAGTAACTACTTCGGGGCAAAATAAGTTTACTTCCACTCTCAGAACCCAGCCACCCCTCCGATCTCTCGTTTACTGTATCTTTGTATTTGACGGTCCACAATTGGGGGCCACTGTATTTTGAAACCCAAAAACTGGGACATTAGACAAACAAAGATGTAGGACTACAATGTTGCATAGACGGAGGGGCATAGAATGTCTTAATTGACAGTGCACAACATCATGGAAAACACAGACAATGAGGCATTAATTGGTACGTAATTAGAACTTTTAAATACAGTACCATCTGTGTTAAATTGTTTTCTGGGGTGAGGTGGCTGCTAAATAATCCATCACTGGAATAAATGAAAACTTGCCCAACTCTGTTGATCATCACTGAAAACCGGGACATGTACTACATTTACTGAAATTTGCAAGAGACTGGTGGAGCACATGGGGACTGTCCTGACAAATCCAGAATGCCCTGTCACTCTGTACACTGTGAGCGAGTGCCTTTCAGCTAGTTACAAACAATGTAAATGCCAAATACAAAAATATATGTACACAAGTATGTTCCTGTGAGATATTATGGCCCTATCTGTCTCTCTGGTGAGACTTGATGTAGGGGCTTACAACTTATAACCACTATCAATTTGTAAACATATTCATTTGAATTTGAAATCAATGCAATCTCTAATGGATTCACTGGAAAACCGATAAAAGTGTTTAATTTCACATTGGCATGGGATTCTGGTAGCAAATCATGAGGCTTCCTGATGATGTATACTACTTTAGTTGTGGGCTGTGATCTGGGAGTAGAGTGGTAGAGAGAGAAGCGATAAGAGTTTGAGACCAATTTAATATCAAATCAACAGTACGCTTTATGGACGTATTTGTCTCCAATCCCTAAAAATAGGCGTTAAACCACTAACCTGTCTTTATAACTTACCCTCCAAGGTTTCTAAGTATGCTGAATACTAACATTCATTGACACAGGCTACGCCTCATAGGTAAAAGGTTAAAATGCCAGACACCCGATTGGTTGCTAATGGTGAGAGAGCAAATTGAAAATAATTCCAGTCTATTGTGGCTTTGTTCACAGACACAAAGAACTGAAAATTGCGCCTGTTTGCTAAAAATAGCATGGGTGTATATTCATTTATTCTACGTAGATGAAATATTCTGTTGAATTGCAAATTTCACAAACACGAATAGGGAATTTATTCTCCATCACTCGCTAATCCAGTAAATGGTAATTTTCATATTTGTCTATCTTTTTATATTTGTCTTCTTCGTTCTCCCAAAGTATAGTTTGTCCCATGTTGGATCCGTTGCACTGGACGCAACAGTGAACATGTGGTATGTTTCGCTGCAGGTGTAATATTGTCATTCGAAAGTCTATATAATGCAGGGTAATTGCTGACACCACATGAGATGGTGTTAGAGATGCAATGTGTGACCTCACTGGTGTTCTCATATTTGAATTCCTCAGTGATACTGTCACTGTCAATTTTTAATGATATGCATAATTCCGTTAGCAATGCATTATTGTGGGGGATTAACATGACACCTCCACGCAAATATTATCTAAATAGGGATTTTGTTACAGGCATCTGCACTGAGCATGTGGCTGGCATGTCGCAAGAGTACTAGAAACTTTGGACTGAGGGTTTAAGAAATGAACAGGTGGAGGAGAATCAACCCACAAGCGTGGGTGCAGTCACTGAATGCTTCACTCTTGTGAGGTAACCCACCCAGCCCCTTACCTGTAGGTGCCACTTAAGAATGGGGCCCTGGGTAGACAGATGTTGGGGCCCCCTATTCCGAACGGCTTTGAATTTTATATACACAAATACAGACACACACACACACACACACACACACGTAAACATAAAAGTAACATTATAGCTAGGTGAATATGTCAGTGACAATATTAAAGTTTTGAGCTAAAAAACAGAAATTCACCATTTATATTTGGCAGAGAGAACTATATCTTGTGCCCGTGCCATGCACTGATTATGACCTTGCATATTACATCACTGATGACATGTTCTATGACATCATTTATGACATCTCATATGACATCATGGATGACGTCACTGGTGACATCAGTGCTGACATCATCCAATGAACGTGTTGGTTTATTTTATAGTTTACATAGTGTTGGGTAACTACAGTATTACTTTTCTGCCTAATTTTGTACAGCCTATATCCAGTTAAACGGTATAAGTGTTTACAAAATGCATGTGCTCCTAATGCAACATAGGTATGTAGAGGTATTGAACACATTATAAATCTTTGTATTGAACAGTAACTCTGACTTTAGGTGGCAGTTGATGACTTCTGCTCATAATGTTCCATGCAAGTTTTTTGGTACTGCAGAAAAGGTTTCTAGCAGGACAAAGATTCTACATACTATATACTAAGTATTGTTAGCAGCGGGAGCAAGGCTTGCAAGATGGTTGCATATTCAGAGTGCTCCGAGGCGGCGACCTCTTAAAACCCGACATCCGACACAATCTCTGATACCTGAGGCAATCGGAGATCTGAAGGGGGAGACGGGGCTGCAGAGATGGCTGTCCTGCAATTTGGGGCCCCTTGATGACAGCAGATGAGCTGATGATCATCTGAGACCCATACCATATGTAAGAGAGGAACCAGAATGCTGCGCTGGTGGGCGGCGCAACTGCTGGCTGCAGTGCAGGTGACCTCGAACTGCAGAGGGAGTGATTACATCTGGCAGTGACTGCGGGGTGACCCCCCGATGCGATTACCCACTACTCCTTTTAGCTTGGGGAGGACTGTTGCCCGTGGAGTCTGAGACTGGTGACTTCAGAGGGGGCCGGTATAACAGAACTGTGGCTCCTGTGGTGCTACCTGGAGGGCAACCCCCTCCCTACCAAAATTTCCATGCCCTCTATGCAATTTGGGATCTGGCAGGGGAGAGCCAGGAGCGCAAATCTTGACGCTGCTGCAAACAATGGAGCTCAGGCCAAGAGAGAACTGTGGCCTTTGGATCATATGGCCAGTGAGCACTTGCAATAAACTGTGGCAATGGGTACTTTGGTGGGGGGGGGTGCAAAGCTGTGACCTGAGCCTGCATCAGGGCCCCCGCTCTGTGATTGAAGGGGCACCCTCCTTCTTCCCCCCCGGCTGATAATACATAGTGAGTCTAGTTGAGTCTTCAGTGAGAGTGGGGTCTCCTGCCCTTTAGACTGGCAATGCTGAGTCATCTGCTGTGGCGCTACCCACCCACCCAGACCCCACCTGAAGTGAACTTGAATTGCTGTGTATCCCAGTGCACAAAGCATATCCTGCTCATATAGGAATGTGGTACTGATCACTGTACACTGCATTATTAGTAAAGGTACGGTGTGATCGCCTCCTATCATTTGTAGTGCGCAAAGACTGGTCTGGGCTTTCCTGTAAGATGTCAAGATCCTAACCACTACTCCCTGACAGTAGTACTTCCTTGCCAGAGACTCTATCATGCTGAAACCGTGCCAGAGGCGTAACCCTCATTGGGGTCATCATGGCAGTGATCCAAGACCTCAAAAGTACACTAGAACCAAAGTTAGATACGGTTACAATCGATGTAGCCCTACTTCTTGCTGATGTCCAGAAGATAAGCGAAAAAGTGACAACAGCGGAAATGCACATCATGCACTACCACTAAGAGATTGGAGTCCCAGGCACAGTTTCCTTATGCAGCAGGCCGCAGACATGGCGGCGAAAGAGCAAGAGGTCAGAGTGAGATGTAATAACATGAGTGTGGTAAGAGTCCTCAAGTGGGGTCGAGGGCCAATGTGAGAACCTCTTTATAGACAAACTTATTGCCAACAATATTTGCCCCAAGAGACTGTCAAAGTTCTTTTCAATGGACAGGGCGCTCATAGCACCTTTACCACCTCCTAAACCTGGTGCCCCTCGAGAACCATCATAGCCTGCATTTTCAATTACCAGGACAGGAACATGATACTTCAGATGGCACGCACCCATTATGACCTTGAATGTGAAAACACCACCATCTGCTTCTTTCTGGACTTCACCTTGCAAGTTCAATGTCAACGGTGCAGCTTTGAAACAGTTAAGGAAGAACTTCAGTTGCGGGACCTAAAATATATCATGTTCTACCCAGCCAAAATGCAAGAGATCGCAGAAGGCAAAACATGGCACTTTCTATCACTGGAAGAGACATGAGAATGATGAGAGGGCTGGCGCACATCAGAACAATGGAATAGTAGAGGAGCGAAGATGGATAGGCGGGGTGGACACCCTGCAAACAAGGTTGATGAAGCAGTGGACACCGGGTCTGTAGAACAAACTACAGAGAACACAGGAACCATAAGTTTCTTTGCAAATAGTGTTCCCACAGGCTTTAGCACAGGCTGGGAGTGTGGAAATGTTCCTTCCCAACAGGGTATATGGCGGACCCAGGGTTGATCCTGATAGCGGTGGGCTCCTCTGGAGACTTGCCTTCGCCGAGGCAAGTGAACTTTTTTGATTTTACTAAAATGCCTCATTTACTGTATCCTGCTTATTATGGGGTGCACTAATGCCGTTTACAGGAGAATCCGCTGGCTAGCTGAGGTGGTGCTGCCCCCCCACCCCCCACAGTTTGGTTATTTGCTTCTTCTATGATGTAGTTTGGGTGACGTGATCTGCAGGCTGGGGTAGCAGGAGGTTTTGGACCTGCAGAGCAGGGTCGCAGGGTGAGGGGGACATTACTAGTTGGGATTTATCGCTATTGGTTGTTATCTTTGTTTTAGGTCTTTTGCATGCTCAATTGCAATACAGCTCAGCTATTTTGCCTTTATGGGGCCTAGGTGTGGGAAGTGGGGGGGGCAAGGACGCATGGGGAGCACACCAGGGGATATTCTGGCATTTGGTATCACTGCAAATGGGAACCCAACAATGTAACACTCTGGAAATATGGACCTGGATCGTCAATGGTTTTGATAGTAAGCTTAAACGCACTGTGGTGCTCCAACACATCCATCAAAACACCCCAGATTTGATCCTCCTGCAGAAAACACATCTTAAAAAGAATCACTATAGGGCCATGGACAGATTTGGACATACCTTATTGATACACAGCAGCTATACAACCGATTCTAGGGGAGTGGGCATTCTCTGTAAAAAGTCTGTCGCCTTTATGCCTGCCCAGGTGCGGATGGACCACCTTGTCAGATATGTTGATTTGACAGGGAGTTGGGAGTGCCTCACCCTGAACATGTGCTCTCTCTATATACCCCCAGACTACATACACAACCACTTGCGGCGCTGGGTGCCATGCTCCTTGAACTCCAGACTGGGCTGGTGGTCCTGGGGTGAGACGTAAATGATGTGTGGGACCCGGGCAAAGACAGATGCTCTAGAGCACAGACAACGAGAACTGCGGGCCCAGTGCGGGATTTTGTAACAGCTATGGGACTGACTGACATTTGGCAGACACATAACCCTATTGTGCGACAATATACAGACTTATTGACAGCACATGGTAGTCTGCCATGGCTGGACTACCTCTTCACCCAGACAATACATGTCGGCCACTTCAGCAGTGCGACATTGAAAGTAAAGGGAATATTTGACCACTCCCCTGTGGAGATGATGCTTACTGGCTCTAGTAGAACTTATGGCTTACCCCCAGAGTAGACCCCTGGTACTTGAAGGACTGGGCATTCAAAGACAAAAAGCGCAACAGAGTGGATCAATATTTTCAGGATAATACATGATCATTGGCCTGTGTGCTATGGAAACCTTTTAAGGCAGCCTTACGCAGTCAAGTCCAAGCCTTAATTGGGGGCAGGGGTTGAAATGCGAGGCCCTGGAGCACGACTGTGCCTCCCCAAAGGCCCGTCTACTGGCTGGAGAATCAGACTCACCCATGCTGCATCACTGATTGAGCCTGAAGCAGCATGAACCGAGGGAATATGCTGCGGATAAAGCATGTGCCCTTGAGTTGGCAACCCAGCGCCATCTGTATGACATTGGAGACAAAGATAGTAAGTTACTCGCATGGCTGGAGAGGTGAGATGAAGGTTGTAACTGGGTCCTTGATATTCTTGACAAAGAAGAGACATTGTAGAACACAGGTGCAGATATAGCTGAAACTTTTGTGGCAAACTACAAAACATTGTATACCTCCTCCTCTGTTATGACAAGTGAGGACTGTCATGATTTTCTGAGAGATCTTACCCTTTCAACACTTGCGGCCAAGGACCGTGTGGTGCTAGATCAAGACCTTACAATGGAAGAACAAACCAGAGCAGTCCGAGCCCTACAATATGGGAAGGCAACTGGACTGAAGGGCCTACCAGTAGAATTATACAAATGTCTGACAGACAGAATTGGGGAACACCTTTTGCCTATGTTTCAGATAGCCAGAAAAGAAGGGGTCCTCCCCGAGGACCAGAGAATGGCCACCGTGGTCATTATCCCTAAGAAGGGCAAACCAGCAAATGAGTGCAGTTCTAACAGACCTATCTCACTGCTTAACTTTGAGGCGAAGGTCCAGGCTAAGGCTTCGGCAACTAGGCTGCGGGCGGTAATCTCCATAGTATTTCATCCTGACCAGTACAGATTCAAGCCACACATAGGGATGCAATCAAACCTCCGTCGTCGCTATGGTATTTTACACGTCACTAAAGACTCATCCCATGAATGGGCCACATTGTTGTCACTAGATGCCAAAATGGTGTTCCACAGTGTTGAATGGCCCTATCTATTCACTGTGCTGGGGAGGATGGACTTTGGCCACCAGTTTCTTGGTTGGGTCAACTCCTGTATAAGGATCAACTGGCCCGAGTGCGAGTTAGCAACACAGTGTCGCAGGCCTTTGCTCTTCATTATTTTTATGTTGGTTCTTCAACTGCTTGGGTCCAGCAGGACCCCATCATAAGGGGCATTCCGGTGGATCAGGAATGGGATGAAAGGATATCTCTCTACGCAGACGATATCCTGTTGTATGTGACAAGACTGGAGTATTCCATTGATCAGATCTTGCAAATGTTTAGAGCATTTGATGATTATTCTGGGTACCGCATCAACTGGAAGAAGTCTCTAGTTTTACCATTGGCAGGGGGCACTACGGCTGCCGTCATGGTGTACTGCACCTCTGGTAACCTACAACTTTAAATATTTGGCCATCTATGTTACTAAGGAGCCACAATAATTCTTGGATAAGAACTTACACCCACCACTGGAGCGATTTTGCCAGGATGCTCCTTACTATGGGGCGCTCCTGCTCTCCCTAATGGGACAAGCAGCCCTTTTCAAAATGATGACCCTCCCACGGTTGCTCTACGTCCCGCAAAATACACCTTATAGGATTCCTTCAGATTTCTTCCACAAAATTGACCAGGAACCGCACCAATTGCTCTAGGAAGGTGATAACTCACGTATAGCTTTGCATAAACTGCAGAAGGATGTACGTGAGGGAGGTTTAGCGATCCCAAACAGATTGCAGTATTAATGGGCCACCCAATAGAGGATCTGGCTCAGACTAGCAGCAGCTGTGGCAAAGCACAATGTAGCAAGGGTATGGGGGTCCCCTTTTTACTGCATGTGAATGATTGGGAAATGCACCTTAATTGGTGCCAAAGAGCTAAACACAGAGTGTACCACAGCAGAGGCTGTCCTCACAAACGGGAAAAGGTCTGGGGAGGATAAAACAGCTGCTGAGACATGTAAATAAAGTGGGAGTGGGGAGTGTCTCAATGTGTTATACATGTGTCTATGGGTCCTATGGGAGAAAGACTATACCATGGGATGCCTGCTAAACAGCCGCTCGGGCGCACTACTGCAACCAGAATACCGAGCAGCAAGGGAGCCGTCCACTGCCATTTCCGCACCCAGAGGAGCTTTTTAAAGAATGCTGCATTCCCGCTGCACAGGATGCTTGCTAAACAGCCCCGTGGGGGCTGCTCTACCGCAAACAAAATACTGAGCGGCAAGAGAGCCGCCCACTGCCTTTTGCGCACCTGGGGGCGCTTTTAAAGAATGCTGCATTTCTGCTGTGAGGGACGTCTGCTAACCAGCCCCAGGGGCAGCACTACCGCTACCAGAATATTGAGCAGCAAGGGAGCTGCCCACTGCCATTTCGGCACGGGGAAGCGCTTTTTAAAGAACGCTGCATTCCCGCTGTGCAGGACGCACCCTGGCAAAGACCGGGCCCGTCTGCGCCCATCCACGGTCGTACAAGGCTGGGCATACTCTCTTAGTCTCTTGGTTTGAGGACTTGGATACTTTTGCTTGACTGGTAAGACCTCTTTATATAGAATTTCTGCTAATTCCTTTCTATCATGGGGAAAAGAAAGCAGAACCAAGCAGGGACTAGCATTAATGATAAACCCCCCAGTACTGCTAATATGATTACCCACTACCTCACTGATGCAATGGGAAAATTAAATGAAGAGGTTGTCAATGCTGAAGCAAGACTAGTGGCCACTAAAAGTGCTCTGCAAGAGGCCATAATAGAAATGAGTGCAAACACTGTCAATTTGATTACTGAATCAGTACTGCCAAAGGATGGCATCTCTGGTGCAGACTCTATACCATCTCCACACCTACCGGCATCAATAGATCCAATAGAGAGAATAGAATTACCGATTAGTGGAGATTATTTGACCCCTCCCCCCACCCAAGAAAAACAGGAGCAGGCAGATAATTAAATCTAACTCAACAACTTTATCAAATCCCTCCAAAGGAGGGAAGATAACATCTGGAGTGGATGTATGTAGCAAAATCGCTGATCATGCCAATAACTCCTGATTGTCCATTACCAAAGAGTATGGAGACTCTGTTTAAGAGGTTATATAACAAGTTAGATAATGCAGAATCTAAAAGATTGCTAGAAATCAAAGAGATAAATGATCATGTGAGCAAGATTGAAAAAGTTTTAATATGGTGATTCATGTTAAAAGCTCCATCTCTGTGGGTCATATGGCCCGAGTGAGAATCTAGCAGATATTGGTGCCCGGAATACCATTATGGCAGGGAATACAGAATCTAACATAATAGGCAACATAAATGACCAGTCTGCACAGAGGGGAGCTGGTTCACCTGATTGTACCAATAATAAATCTAGAGATACAATCAGATGCAAACCATAGATGAGAGAGTGTGAATAGAGGGAGACCCTTGAAAGATGTATTAGATCTTCCCCCAGAAGCAACTCCATGTATAATTGTATTAAAAAACATACCCAAATTAGAACCAAATATCGTAGAGACCTGGTTAGACTTATAACAAAGTAGATGAACTTATGCGCACCTAATGTTCTGTACCAGGAGATCCTATTTGTGAGATGAGTCCAATGGGTAGGACATTTGAAAGAAGTAGAGGGAGACTGCATTGTGGTTAATTTTCACGACCCTTGATTTGTGAAAAATCTATTGTCAGGCTTACCTAAAAGGCAACATATTTGCCTAGATATGAAAAGAGACATAATGGCTGTCCCCTTAGGGTTTTTTAACAGACCATTGAATAATCCCGGTGCGAGGCAGCCGGGTGGTATAAGGAAATCAGCTAGCAACTTGGATGGGTATGATAACTTAGGATGTTTCAATCGATGCACCACCCTGAGTAGCAGTAAGAAATCAGATTGACAGAAGGGGGGTATAAAGAGAAAGAGGGTGTCCACCACAGATGAAATATATAACACTAAAACAGGGTTAACAACTAACACTCCTATTTGCAATAGTATTGTTGATAATGTTAGGAGGGCCTCAACAAGGGATTCAATTACTCTTATGTCATGGAATATAGCTGGAGTAAGAAATAAACTAGCTGATAAAGAACGGCAGATAATATTAGCTTCTTCACATGTAATCTGCCTACAAAAGACATAGAACATGAGATCCTTCTTTGTTTAAGGATCCTCCACATTTGCTACACCAGCTTCTCCCTCTTCTAGTGGGAGAGTTAAAGGGGGACTAGCTTTATTGATATCAACATTAATACTGTCCACTTTGGTAAAATCATTTTCTAGCTCTCCCTGGTTCCAGTTTTTATATCTATATTAATTATTACAATAATAAGTTTGACAATACAAAACATGTGGTGGTATCAATTCTGCAGTATAAACTACATATGTTTCTAAGTGATATTACACCTCCGTATACTCTGGTATGGGTTGGAGATTTTAACATTGGGGCATGCCAGATTCCAATTAAAAAGGTATGCGGATACATGGATGATGGAAGAAACGCTCAACCTCACTTCCCACATGATAATTATGGAGCTGCACTGAATGAGATGCTACTCAGATATGATTTGGAACTGATAGAATAAGAGGGGTCCCTAAAAGGAGAGAAGATTCCAACATTTAGAGGGGAACACTCCTCAGTTATTAACTATCTACTAATTTCTAGGAACAGTGTTGCCATAACTGACCCACTTAGGATTATGTTCACTATTTTCAGCGATCAACATCCCTTGTTAATTACACTGAGACTAGGTGAACCATACAAACCAAGGGAATGAATAGCAACAAACCTAGAAGTAAAAAGGAAAAATTGAATTACTGCAAGATGGACTGGTATAAATTAAAAGGATTTGATACAGAAAATTATAGCTGGGCACGAAAAAGAAATCTTAGCATGCACTGGATTTGACCAATGTCCACAAGAAATCCTAGTGTCCTTCAGTAAGTGTAGTAAGGCCATCCCAGGAAATCTAAAACCGGGGCCTGAAAATAAAGAGAAAACAAAAACAGGGCTAGTTTTACCGTAATTGCTCACAAGCAAGCCAAGAGCTTAAGCTAGCCTTTCAGACTCTGTCCAGAAACAGGGAAGAATTTATCATCAAGCACTTTAACTATAAACTTGCATTGGAGGATAGAAAGGCCCAATTGAGAGTGAGGTCATGGGAAAATCTTGAGCAAGCAGCGGTTTTGAGGGATAACACCTTATTTTGGAAAACTTTCACCAACCATTTTTGAAAGACACAGATACATTCTAAATTGTTACACATGTACAACCATTGGATTGGCTTTCTCATTTCAGCATGATTTTTAACCCAGATAATTTGGTTATGCATCTTTTGAATACTGAAATAATTGAGATTAGGCCACCTTTTCTAAATGCGATCAGCTGAGAGGAAGTGAGATCTGCACCTAGAAAATGTTCAAAAGGGAAGGCACTCGGCCACGGTGGGGTCCCAGTAGATGCCTATGTGACATATATTAATCTATGGTGCCCTATCCTGACCCAAATATATTTGGCAGTGACACAAGGATATATATTAATTTCATGGATGAAAAGTAGAATCGGAACCATTTTTAAAAAGGGAAATAGGGGCGATCCTAAATGTTATCGGCCCGTCTCTCTCCTAGACTCTTCAACCAAATTACTAGGGAGAATACTCCTAGATACTTACAGTGGCACAATTAGGATTCATACCTAAAGTTGGCACCTTAGAACAATGCATTAACCTAAATTTAATAGTAAGTAAATATACAACAGTAAAAAAGGGGAAATTATTTCTCTGCTCTGCAGATCTTAGCAGCGCTTTTGACCTAGTCAATCATGCAAAGTTGTGAAAAGTTCTGATGGACTTGGGTGCCCCCTAGATATAATTAGCTTCCCGGCACAATTGTACAGCTATCTAACAACCTGGGTGCCCTCCTAGATATAATTAGCTTCCTGGAACAATTGTATAGCTATCTAACACCTTGAGTGCGGTATGGGAAAAATGGAGAATGCACTTCAGGTTTTAGGATTTGAAGAGGCATACGAAAGGGGTGTGTAGTAGCTCCTTTTTTATTTTCTCTTTACATCAACGGGCTAGATGTCTACCTACGACAATTGGTAGCTGATGTACCAAAAATAGGAAACCGCCCAGTCCCAGTCCTCATATGTGCAGATGACATGGTCCTATTATCACAGACAGCAAATGGTCTACAGTGGCTGATTGAGGGCTCTGTATAATTTAGGGAAGAAAGAGATATGTGCCTGAATCTGAGTAAAACAGTTGTAATGACCTGTGTTATAGCAAAGGCTAGTAACAAAACCTATCTCACTAAAGGTAAAAAATGCGTGAAATCGAATAGCTTTACATATTCGGGTATATAGGGCCAGATGTATCATCACGGCCCTTTGCGATTCGGAAATAGCGATTTTTAAGAAATCGCTATTTCCGACTCGCAAAGTGCCATGTATCACATTTGCGATTTTGTAATAGTGATTTCTTAAAAATCGCAAATGCTATTACCGAATCGCAAATTGCGATACCAGCCCCATTCGCAGCTATGGGCCTCTTGGCCCATAGCTGCAAATTTTTTGCATTTCCAAAATTGCGATTTCTGAACCACAAATCGCAATTTTGGAAATGCAAAAGCCCAGGGTGCTGGGGACCTAAGGCCCCCTCTGCTGCACCCCAAAAATGTTTTGGGGGACATGTAAGGCGCACACATGCCAAAAGGGCATGTGTGCTTTACATGTTCAATTTAAAAATGCATTTTAAATGCATTTTAAAATTTTGCACCAGGTTACCACCTGGTTTCTTTTCATGGTATTTTGCATGTGCACAATGCCATTCTGCGAAAAATCGCAATTTGCAATTTTTTGCAGCATCTCCGTGCGATTTGGATTTTGCAAATCGCAAATTGCGACTCGCAAAAACCAGGTCGCAACGCAAGAAATCAAATGTTTTGTGATTTCTTATTTGTGGTCTGCGAATGCCTTTTATGCATCGCAGACCACTTTTTTAAACTTGCAAACGGCCGAATTTTGCGATTCGCACCGTTTGCAACTGCAAAAAAAATTCATACATCTGGTCCAAAGTTTTCTAATCTGGGCCACTGAAAACGACACCTAGAAATAACAAAAATGAAATATGTAAGAGCAACAGAGGCCGTCTTTAGGTTCTCAAAGAAAATTAGCAACAAGCCCCCTAGGGAAATTTTACAGATCTATAGAAGTAAAACAGTTATTAGTGTTTCATATGGTTCTGCCCTATGGAGATCATCATCAGTCTCTACAAGTATTGGAGAATAAATTCCTCTGCAGATTACTCGATGTGCCAAATATAACTACTACATATATGGTGCATAAGGAACTGTTTTGCCCTATTTAGAAGATTCTAAACGCATTAATGTATTATTGGCATAGCATGGAATCTGGTCTAAAGAAGGCACAAGATTCACAAAAGAGATTATTAGAGATTGTTTAGCTTTAGAACACTGAGGTAAAATCTCATGGTTTGCGCATTTGAAGAATTTGTTGAAGAGCATAAACCTGAACCCGGATTTGGGCGACCCTGCTGGTATTCTCCAATTTAGTAAAAAATATTTGAAAAATCAACTAATGGGACAGAGAGAGAATGAAAGAGTTATTAGAGAAAGTAGGAAATCCACGGTTGTGCAATATATGAATGAAGAAATAAATGACACTGCTCAAAATTATCTGCTAATATTACCAAACATAAAATATAGATTGTATCTAACCCGAATGTGCTTTAGGACATTACACCTTGTATTGCTTTCCCAAAAATGGGAAAATGGAGCAACAATCTACAAAACTGCCCTTGCATCGTTCAATTTGCACAATCCACTCAGCACTTTATTGTGTCTTGTAAGTTATACCATGACATTAGGAAACACTTTTTAAAACCTTTGTTTATTGCCAACAAATTGTTTTATTGCAATAAAGCTTTTAATTATTTATGTACACTTGGACAATAAAGAAATGTTGTGTAGGTATAAAATGTATTGCATGTGCTATTAAACGGAGAAAAATGTATATGCACTTTCAAAATCTCTGCTATGAGAGTGAATAATGGCTAATTTGCACAAATTGGGGACTCTTTTTGTTTATTATTAGTATGCAGTTTTTAATGCAGATTTCTTTTTTTAACCATTGTGCATATTGGATAGTGAAGGTATTTTGGATAAGCCGTGACATAAGGATATGTAGCAAAAGTTACCTGATTAACAGGCTTTTTTAATTGTATGCTACTTTGTTTTAAATTGCATATCTTTTACGGATTGTTATCCGAATAAAGATAGATTTGATTTAACTCTACCATGCTTTGACATTCACATTGATTGGCCAAAAACTTGTTAGTTAAGTCATTTGGTGAGCAATATCTTGTGCAATTTGCTGCTGTGCTATTGCTGATTGAGTGATTCTTTAATAAAAAAAGAGTTTAAAAAAAGTATTGTAAGCAGCCTTGAGTTGTTAGACAAAGTCGTCACAGCATGACAATTTCTACTTAACATGGAAGATTGTGTGCACCGGGTACTAACCTATGAACATGTGCTTGTTTTGCTTCAGAAGACGGGGTATCTGTAAAGTTTTCACTGCATTCTCAAGGCTACAGTTAGTATGATCTTTAACACCTTCATACCTTGGTTATTTTAAGTGAATAGTCACTTTTTAGGAAAGTTTTGCATGGAGTGTACACTGTTTTTAGTAATACTCTGTGTTGTATTTCTCATGAGAGTTTCACTGTCTGCAAAATGTGTGATACAGAGTACACTCTATCCATAGAGTAAGCAGTGTTAACAGTATCCACTTTTCTACTTATATCTGCTTCTTCTCCCATTGTACATTCAGTGACTGTCAGGTGTTTGATGCAGGTAAAGCCACTCAGTAGTAGGGCGCTCATTAGGTAACAGGACTTCAGTATCTGGATGAAATAGGTTTTACTCTAACAGTTGTATACAGAATGAACACCAAGTTCAAGATAGGTTACCCTCTCATCTGTGTTTCATAGTCAACATGTGCTTGCCTATCCATGAAGTGTATGTTATTGGGTGTGTTATTAGGTCACTTTTCCAAATAACACACCTATGGGGGTTGTTTGTATGATAGCAGCAATGATTCTTCATATTATTCTCAGAACTTACTTTCATAATTCCAATGCTATGCCAATTTTTTCATAGATCAATGTGTCCAAAAAAGCTTGGATGAAGGTATCAATGATGTCATCAATGATGTCATTTGGGATATCATCAGTGATATCATAAATGGTTTTATAGAACATGTCCTGAGTGATGTAATATGTGAAATCATAATCAGAGCATGGTGAGGCTAGCCTTACTAGGCTCTGGGGACCCCATCTTCCAGGTCATTAGTTTTTTTAAAGGGGAGGATGGCCAAGTGGCCACCCTCTCTGGGCCTTATTTGGCCCTGGGGACCCAATCCCACCAAGCCATTTTTTTGTTAATAAAGGGAAGGGAGGCCACACGGCCCCACTTTCCAAGCCTTATTAGGCTCTGAGTACACCAATAATTCTTATTAAAGGGGTGGGGGGACACTTGGCCCCTCTCCGAGCCTTAGTAGGCCCTGGGGACCCCATTCCTCAGGGATATTTTTTTAATTAAAGGGGAAAGGGCCAGATGGACCCCTCCCCAGGCTTTGTTAGGCCACAGGGACCCAATTCCCAAAGGCCTTTTTTATGAAAGGGGAGGGAGCAGTGTCACCCACTCCCCACGCCTGGGGAATACCATCGCCCATAACTTTATTATTAAAAGGGAGGTAGGCAGTGTGCCCCCCTCCACAAGCCCTATTAGGCCCGGGCGGACCCCATTCCCCAAAGCCTTTTTTTAATAAAAGGGGGGGGGGGGGTAGCAGCGTGGCCCCCTCCCCCAAGCCTTTTTGGTCCTGGGTACCCCATCTCCCAGGGCTGTGTTTTTTTTTATTAAAGGGGAGGGGTGCTGTGTTCCTCCCTAGCCCTATCAAGCGCCATGGGGACCCATTCCGAGGGCCACTACTTTAAACAAAGGGGAGGCACGCAGATTCTCTCCCACGCAGATCCCCTCCCCGAGCCGTGTTAGGCTCTGGGGATCCCATCACCCAGGGACACTACTACAATTAACAAGCATTTGCAATGCAACGGGTCTCGCATTTCTCTGAGTTAAAGCTATTAGCAGTTGTAAACTCCCAACTGGACTTTTCTTGACACATTAAATGGAAAAAAGAGCACGATCGCGCTGCTACAGTTCACTCGTAGTGAAACCTATCGGTAAAAGTGCAATTATCTATGTAATCGGCAAAAGTGCAATTAACTATGTAACAGGGTCGATGTCATAGAAAGCGCTCGACTTCTGCCGCGTGAGATCACGCTGCAAAAAAAGATAAAAACAGCGAGCCTTTGCCTGTTTCAGTACTTGGTCGCTGCGCTCGAGGAGGGCTAACCATCAGAAAAGGCATGACATATACTAATGAAAGCAAGCAGATTTTAACAGGCAAGCCCACGAACCAATGAAAGACACTGACGTGTCATGGACAGGGCTCCGAGCCCTTTTCTAACTACTAAAGCGTCTCGCAAGCGAAACGCATGCGCAAGCGCATGAGACGCAGGCTTGACCCTAAAAAGGAGAGGGGCCGTGTGGCCCCTCCCTGAGCCTTGATAGCCCTGGGGACCCCATACTTTAGGGCCATTTTTTTTAATTAAAGGTGGGACACGTGGCCTTCCCAAGACGCCTTCTTAGGCCCTGGAGACCACATCACCCAAGAACACTATGAAAATTAAAGGGGAGGGGGACCAAGTATTTTTTGGCCTCAGCGACCACTTCCCAGGAGCCCACACTATTAAAGGTGGGTGCCCTGGTTCCCACCCAAAGCACCCACCATACACTTGTTAGGGGCTGCAGGGGAAACCCCAGGGTCAAGACGTTGCAGCCCCAGCCGGCTGTCCACATGCTGCCAGAGCTGACATTGCTCCCACTGGCAGGGAACAGGTACTAATGCTGCTCCCTCCAGGTGGGAGCAACACTTTGATCGGTTTCCCTGACCACATTATTGCAGGCAGGGAAACAAATCAAAACTCTGCTACTAGCTGGAGGAGATCAATTTTAAAGCTCCCTCCCACTGCTAGCAGACTTTGTGTTTGCTACTGTTTAATGGGAGATTGAAAAATGCTCCCAGCAAGCGGGAGCAAACACAGGTTTCCCTGCATGTGCGGGCAGGGAAGCAGCTATGTCCTGGGATCGGGCATCCTGCGACATAGTATGTGAGCCGGCCCTGGGGGATTAGTTCCCCAGGGCCATTAATGGCTCAAGAAGGGGGGGCAGTGTGAACTCCATCCCTTTAATTAAAGTAATGGGCTCAGGGGTGGGCTCCTGGGGCCTTTAATGGCTCGGGTATGGGGACCTCGCAGGCACCCTTCCCGTTTTCAGTCATTTCAGCCCTGGGGTGGGCTCCCCATAGACTTTTGATGTTTGGGGAGGGGTGGCCCCATTTTGGAAATTTTCAGCCCCTGGAGTATGCTCCCTAGGGTCAGTCATGGCTTGGTGAGTGGGCCACAGCCCTGCGCACCTTTATTATTGAAATCGGCCCCAGGGGATGGGGTCTACGGGACCTCTGGAGGCTTGGGGGGCTGCAAGGCCTCCTAACCCTGATGTGCACATTTTGGCCTGGGGGTGTGGGCTCGCCGGGGCCTTTAATGGCTCGGGAGAGAGGGCCGCCTGGTCCCTTAACCTTTTTACATGATTTCAGCCCTGGGGTGGGCTCCATGTGGCCCCCTCCCTTACTGAATACAGACCCAGGGGTGGGCTCCACAGGGCTATAGTTAATTAATGTGCCCCAGTCACCATTTTTTATTTCCGCTCTCATGTGAGTCCTGTGGGATCAGGGTAATTTTTGCTGATTTTTACTTTGTTTTTGTCCTCAGGTGGGTTTCTACCTTCCTGGTTTGGCAGCTTGGCACAGTGTACAGTCCATGGAACAGTGATTTGTTTATTTATAGATTTTGATAGAGCACTAAATATTACCTGTCAATTACCTCAGAACGTTACTTGGATTACCAAGGCAGTCTAATGAACAAGAAAGGGGAGCTGGGTGAATAGCATGTAACTAATGACCTTTGATTGTGACCCCTGATCTGTACCGAGTTTACTAGTTCAATTTTCTGGAGTTTTCTGAATCAATTGTAGTCGGTCTCAGTTTTCATGGAAGGTTGGGGGGTTCTTGAGCCTTTTAGTCTCTTTACAAGCACTAGAGCAGAGTGAAGTAATTTAGTTAGCCTCTTCACATGGAAATAAAAGGGAAATCTGCTGAAACAACAGAAGCACATCACTACCAGCAAAATAAGACACGCATTAAGTACACATGCTGAGCTTCAACTTCGGGTATTTTCCTAACCTCCAAGAGCTGTTAAAGGCACATATATCCTAATGTGCCCACCTGCTGATACCAATCAAATACTAATAAACTAGAAATGCCATGCAAAAGCAAATTGTGAACATGTCACACCTCTTTTGATATTGTTTATTGGTTGCTTCAATTGACATTTTTTATTGGTTCCTCCTAATCTAGAAGACTAGTAAATCTTCAGGTGCATCCGTGTCCAGTTGAACATAAGATGGATTGCTGCTATGTTACACATCTAACAATGTCATAAGAAAGACACAGAAGGCACCCCGTGACATCGGTCATACAACCCTTTCTACAAGTACACAGGTCTTGCTGTGGGGGAATTGTCTATAGTGGCATAACAAACGCCCCCACAGCCAGGGCAGCCCCCGCAGTGCGGGGGGTCTGAACTCCAGGGGGATCCCTCAGCACAGTACACAGTACACTGTGCAAAAGGGACAGACCCCTGACTGGGTCCTGGGGGAGGGGGCCCCCCAAGGTACTTTGCAAGGAACCCCCCTCAAGTTTCTTTCCACTGATTACAGTATTGCATATGGCGCCAGAGTATGAGCTGTGTAGTAGACTTAGAATAACTGCGCCTTGCTTCCTAAGTCTACACATATCAACTTGTGTATTACAATATCACAATGCCACCTTTCACAAGCTTGCACTTATTTCCATGCATAGTGGCGTGGCATCTGACGTCGGTGCAGAAGAGTTAGATGACATGAGCACCTTAATATGGAGACATTCTCCCTTGTGCTTTCCAGCATCCACAGCTGTGGTAAGCAGAGCACTCCCTGCTGACTGATCTTACCACGTTACCACTCCATTGAACATCTTGTGCCTCAGAGTATTAAGTGCGTTTTTGCACCGAGACTGGCAGCACCTGCTTGTCTGTCAGTGACACAGATGTGATGTCCTCAGGGGTCCTTATTACCTGCTTCTGCATCAACTGGTGAGCGAAAATGTACGCAACAGAAACACAAGATGTTCCAAAATGCAAATGGAAAGATACTCTAAAATATTTAAGACTAATAGCGTGAAATTTACCATCATTCCTGTATTAATCAGCTGGAAAAATATTTTAGATATTGAGAAACACATATTATAATGGAACCGTATATTTTCCTAAAAATGCATGGTCACTTTTATCTTGCTTCTGTTTACTTGAAAGGCCAATTGTGACATAACTGAAAGTGTATTCGCTTATTCCTCCGATATATTAAAAAAACGAATTTTCCTAATATTCACATAAACATCCACATGTGATTTGTACATCCAGATAAAAATGAGAAAAGAAGTTACCATGACAACATGACGCCCTACCCTACACGTGAGTGTTTCTTTTTTGCTTGGTGCCGATTCCATTTCTCTGCAAGCTGTTTTGCCCTACGTTGTATAATGAATGGTCCCCAAACAGCCATACAATCTGTCTATCTGCCCAACACTTAGCATAATACCAAACCTTACATTATGAACAGTGAACCAATCCAGAAAACGTTTAATATTACTTTATGTACAATATTTTCACCAATAAACAAAGTTTGGAATCAAATTCGTTGCAGGGTTTCTGGAATTGTAATTGATTTGCAGCGCGTTAGTTCTCTTTACAATGTTCGTTTTAGGGGGAACATACAAAGGGGAGCTTGGTTAAATGTCCATTTCACAGTAACATCGTACTCTGTAATTGTTTGCAATCTTGCTACAGACAGCTTTATGTCTCTTGCAGACAGCTTTGTATACACTACTACACAGAGTCAGCCATTGCTAATGAATACATGGCTTTCATGTTAATCTCAGTTTCTTGAATTTTATTGGTGACTTTTCTCCCTATTCTATGTTTGTCCCGCCTTCTAAGCACAACTTGATTGCCTTTCTTCAGAGTGGTTAACTTGTAGCCTTCCACTGGTGACATTGGTGCACTATGTTGTTTTATTTCAATACTTGTCTACTGTAGTACGTCATGGGAGTGCATGTCTTGGTGTTCAGATCACGTTCACACTCCTTCTTTGTCTCCCAACTCACCCATCTCTTCCCTTCCTTCTTCCCTCTGATGCTCTTCAGTAGCACACGAGGTGTTGGATGGCAGAATTGGTGATGCCCTGGATGTTCTCCTTATCCTGTCTCTTCCCTCCCATTGTCCTTGCCAATGCTCCTCGATGGCACACCAGGTGATGCCCTGGATGTTGTGCCACTGCACTATCCAGTGCTGCCCCTCTTCTGGTTGTACCACTATTAACTTTGTCAATGTTGGAGGCTTTCAAACTCCACTGGCATTGGCAAAAGGCTAATAGCATTGACCAGCCATGTTAAAAGTATAGAAAAAAAGTATTTTCTATTCTTTCATTCCTTTGCAGCAACACACATAACACATATCATGAGGCAAGACATGTTTCAAAGCTCAACACATCCAACACAGTGGCCATTTTTAAATTATAGAGAGCTATGTTTTATTGCTTTCTATATTTTTAACATAGCTAGTTGGGTATTGCAAAGTCGATGTGTTGCTCGCTCAACATTGTCAATAAGAGACCAATTAGCCTTGCCAGTGCTTGATTATTATATGCTTCTGCCCTTGTCCTTAATTTTCTATAAATTTGAGATGTTTTGAACCTGACCAATGGGACAATTGCAAAGGATCTTCATCAGGTCTTTGGCCCGTGTCTGAATGTGCTGTTTCCAAACCTCTTCAATTACACAGTAGTGTATTGTTTTAATGCGATTTCTTGTAGTTCCTTACTAGTATATGTCACGTGCTTTCTGTGGAAAATCGTTTCTGACCTAGCCCATGAGTTTCCTTTTTTTCATGGAGCTCTGTCCAACAAGTGTAGTGGTTTTAGCCATTATTTTCTTTGTTGTCTGTTTCTTAGTGTCAGGATTTCAATAGGGATATCCAAACTCAGACTCTCGGAATTCCTTATTGAGGAAGCAGCTGCCTGAAGTGAGAAGGTGTATAATGGCACTAAGTCCAGTGCAGAGGAATTTTAAAAGGACATCAAAGATGGCAGGACGCATTTGCAATGATATTCTGACATCATGACCCTCAACCTAGTCATGCATGTGTCACTTTTGTCTTGTATGGTGCTGCTTCCTTTTCGGTGTGTGAAGGGTGACCACCTGTTATAGAGGCAAATTCTGGACAGTGGGTGTAAAAGTTCAGGACAATAGGTCAAAATTCAGGAGATAAATTCAGGACCAGTGGTCCATTTCAATGTCATATCAGTGGAACTCATGCAATATTATATTAAGTAAGTAAATGGACGCTTAAGATGAGTAAAATTCAAAGTAGTGTTGTATTATTTCATCTTTATAGTACATTAACAGTATTGAACACACATTTATACGTAACTGGATCTATTTGAAGATTATAAAACTAGCAAAGATGCACACTAATCAAGATTTGATATAAGGAGCAGTTTTCATAGGGTTCTGCCTCTTGAATGTTGGTGTCAGAAACAGCGATCTTTTGTTGAACATGGACTCCTGGGCAGATGAAAATCTCCATGCACTGTCCCATACACCTAGTAATTAAACCAGTCATTCACCCATGAAGCCACTCATACACCCACTTACACATTCATACAATCACTTACAGTCACTGGATGATGTCATCAGTGATGTCATTTGAGATGTCATCAGTGATGTCATCAGTGATGTCACTGACCATGTCATAGGCTATGTAATTTGTGAGGTCATAAGCAGTGCATGGGGGGGGGGGGAGTTATAGTTAGCTAAGGTAACTATAACTGTTGAATTTCTATGGTTTTGTATGCTTGAAATGTGAGCCAAACTATAACGTCCCTCTAACCTTTGGTTTTTTTTAGTGAATTTCTATGTTTTTTTAAAATCTATTTCCTTACTATAATGTCCCTGGTAACCTTATTTTTTTCAGTGAATTTCTATGTTTGTTTTAACGTATAATAATTATCATTACTATATGCTAATCCAACCACTGCCACGCGCTTGGCCCGACGGCCTGGCCTATGGCCAGACCCTGAGGCCAAACCCCTATAAGCCCCAAACTTGCACCATGTACAGCCTTCTGTGAGCAAGGGAGGTTGCCCGCAAGACCTGGCCTCCAGCCAGACCCTGCAGCCAACTCCCCGTAACCACTCAATCCCATGCTGTACACAGGCCTTTAGCAGTGCATGGTGGGAGTTGGCCGCTGCCTCTCTGGGTGTGAGAATATATGTGAGAGGGTGTGTCTAGGGTGAGAGTGGCTGTCAGATTGTCTGTCTGGGTGTGAGAGTGGGTACATAAGTGTTTTAGTGGGTGCCTCAGTGTGTGTGCAGGTCTGTGAGTGGGTGCATGAGGGTGTGAGTGGGTCTGTGTTTGGGTGAGTGAGTGGGTGTGTGAGTGTCTGACTGGGGCTGTAAGTGGGTGCACGAGGGTCTCAGTGGGTCTGTGAGTGGGTGTGCGAGTGTCTAAGTGAGTGTGTGAGTGGGTGCATAAGTATCTCAGTGGGTGTATGAATGGCAGAAAGAGATTAAAAGAGAGAGAGAGAGAGAAAGAGAGTGAGAGGGACACAGATACTTTTTTAGGCGTTGATGTATGACAACTTAAAATGACATATTTGTGTTTAATTAAAAAATTAAAAGGTATTTTTTAATTTTAAGTAATAAAATAACCTTTAATTTTTTATTTAAACATTTGAAAATTAAAAACAAGAGGGAAACATGTCCAGCTGGACTCAAACCCTCAGTGCTCAGTGTGAAAGCCCTTGACTTTCATGCTGAGCTATTTTTGTTGTTTTTTTAGGTCTCTTTTTTTTTCACCCTTTAAGGGCTATCTGGGACCACAGGGGAGCCCTAAAGGGCTCCCACGTGGTCGCTATATGTATTTTTTTTTTATTTTATTATTGAAAAACACATCCTTTACAGGCTATATGGAACTGCAGAGAGCCCTCAAAGGTTTCCCTGCAGTCCCTACTTTTACATTTTTTTATTTTATTTCAACAAAAATGCCTGTTATGGGTTGCCTGGCACTGCGGTGGAAGCCTTAACGCTTCTTCTGCAGTGCCATTGCTTCAGCAAGCATGGATCTGCTTTGGCAGCAGCTCCGTGCTTGCTGAAGCATTTCATCTCTGTCCCTTGCACATGTGCAAGGGACAGAGATGAAGCTTCGGATTTTGACAGCGGGACCTGCTTTAAAGGTCCCGCTGTGAAAACCCGAAGTGTTTGCTGTGGCATGGCTGCAGCTAAGACACAGCAAACATCTATGTCCCGGGGATGGGCACTCCTGAGGCATAGCAGGAGCTGGCCCTGGGGGTGTCGGGCCTCAGAACCATCAGATGCTCCATGAGGGGGCCCGTGGGGCTCTCCTCCTATGTGAAGATAGCCTTGGGGTGGTGGTCCACGGGGCTAATGAGGGTCCAAAACATCCCCTTTGCAATTCTTGTCTGTTTGCCCCGGTGGTGGTCCACAGGGTCACATATAACTATATAGAAGCCCCGGGGGTGGTGGTCCCTGGGGCTAATGGAGGTTTCTTTTTTTAAAATATTTGCCCCTGAGAGTGGTGGTAGCAGGGTGCGAGGGACCACATGCCCCCAGCATATAATTTGTTAAATGCCCCAGGGAGGTGGTGGGCCCTGGGGCAGCAGGAGGGGGCCAGACGGCCCCCTGGAATTTCTAAAGAAATGTCCCCGGCACTTGGCCCACCCAGGGGCTCCATAATACGGGAGCCTTCTTTTTTTTTATTGTACGGCGGATCTGCCAAGGATTGGACCCAAAATGTTTTTTAAAAATGCTTCCTGTCCCTGGAGAGGTCCCTTTGGGGCCCCACCACCAGAGCTAAGGAGTCAGAGTGTGCGTATCCTGGCTCCTTTTGCATTTTTTTATATTTTTGGGGGGACTCGGCTGGTAACAATAAAAATACCTTTTGTGATTATGTTCTTGCTAGAGAAAGAGATTGGACTTTTGTCTAGTGGCAGTTATGACACCATAAAGTAGCACAGAAGGTTTATATGCTTATAACAGATCTTTATTTTATGTGACTTGCTGAGTGGATTAGTAAAGCCAGCCATTTCCTGCACTTTGAAACAAATGAAATTTATGTGCAAGGGGGGCTATGGAGTGCTTAAAGGCAATTTGACTGGGCGGTAGTGAGGGAGTTCAAGGAGGAGGTCATGAGAGGGGGAGCAGCAAAAAAGATTGTCGCACTGGGTGCCACCAGCGCTAAAGGCTGTGATGATGGGTATGTGGCAAGGTGAAGTAATAGTGTGTCTGTTTTGTTTTTTTCAGTGTCTTCAGAGAACCTGCTGATTGAGGGAAGAAGCGAAGGTAAGGTGACTGACATTTACTGTTGCACACATCCACTAGCAATTTTAGCAACATTCCTGTCATGGGCACTAAGCCCAGGCACACCAGTGGGGTAGCGTTTTTACTGGGACAAGTTGTGGAATGCTGGTAAGCAGTTTGTGGATCCGTGCATATTTCTGTAGATTATGTCACAGAAACGCAAGGAAAAATAGTGTTTTTATTTAATTGTTTACCCTTGCAGGGCATTTTGGGGAAAAAAACTTTGGGGAATCCTCACAAGTGATACCTCCCTGGACTACCCTTGATGTCTACTTTTCAGTAATGTCTGGGTTTGACAGGTTTTCCTAAATGGTTCCCGATCCCAGGACTAATTAGCACACTAGTTGGCCTACCCACACAAGTGAGGTAACATTTTTATCTGGAGACCTGGAGGAATTCTGGGTGGAAGGAAGTTTGTGACTCCCTTTAGATTACAGAACTTTGTATTACTGAAATGTGAGGAAAATTTGTTTTTTTCGACAAATTCTGAGGTTTGAAAAGGATTCTGGGTGCCAGAACCTAGTGAGAGCCCCACAAAATATGTAGGTTTGCTAGGTTTCCCTATGTGCCAGCTGAGCTACAGCCCAAAATCCCCAGCTAGGCAATTTGCGAAAAACGTGTCCGTTTTCGTTGAAAAAAGCAATTTGTTCACGCAGTGTTTTGGGGCGTTTGCTGTCGCGAGCACTAGACCTACCCACATAAGTGAGGTACCATTTTTATCAAGAGACTTCGAGAAACACAGAATAGTGTTATTGCCAATTGTCTTTCTCTGCATTTGTGCAAGGGGCAGCTCAATTATTGGCTCTGGGTACCTTGTGTTCTTGATGAACCTACCAGCCCTATATAGCCCTGCAAACAGAAGAGTCCAGCAGACTTAACAGTAAATTGCTTTAAAAAAATCTGCCATAGCTGGAAAAAGTTACAGAAGAAAACAGACAGAAATGGCTGTTTTTTTCAACTCAATTTCAATATTTTTTTATTTCAACTGTTACTTTTTATAGGAAAACCTTGAAGGATCTACACAAATGACCCCTTGCTGAATTCAGAATTTTGACTACTTTTCATAACTGTTTAGCTGTTAAGGATCCACCATTGGTTTTACACCTATTTCTGTACTAACTGGAAGGAGGTTCAAAGCACAAAAAATAGTTAAAATGGGGCATGTCCCAGTAAAATGTCAAAACTATGTTGAAAAATTTGGTTTTCTGATTAGTCTGTCAGTTCCCGATTTCAGGGAAGATGTTGATTTTATCACCACAACCTTTGATTGATCCCATTTGCAGGGAAAAAACAGATGCTTTCTTGTGCTGATCTTTTTTCCCATTTTTCCCCAAAACACCCAAATTTTTGCTGTATTTTGGCAAATTTATCGGTCTCCTCCAGGGGAACCCACAAACTCTGGGTACCTTTAGAATCCCCAGGATATTGGAAAAAAATAATGCAGATTAGGCATGGATAGGTTATGTGGACAAAAAGGTATGGGGGTCTAAGCTCGAACTACCCCAAATAGCCAAAAAGGGGATCAGCACTGGTGGGGTGGGGGGAAGGCCCAGCCGCTAAGTGGTTAAACATGAACTTCAAAACATTCCTGCACTACTGCCATAACAAAAATGCCAATAGTGAACTATTCAGTTTTTATGGATATCTCTAGGTAGATAAGAATCTATAATCAATCAATCAATCACTTGATTTGTATAGCGCAGCTAATAATCCAAGAGGGTATCCAGGAGCGTGCAGGGATGAAGGCATTCAGTCAAATAGCCAGGTCTTGAGTGCTTTTCAGAATTCTGGAAGAGAAAAGGAGGTCCAGAGCTGCAGGGCGAGGCCATTCCATGTTTTCGCTGCGAGGTAGAAGAAGAAGAGCCCTCATCTTGTGCTTCTGTTGATGCAGGCAGTGTGTATGAGTGAGAGGGAGGATGAGCGTAGCTTCCCGGCTGGTTGGTTGAAGTTCAGGCAGAGGTTGATGTAGGCTGGTCCTAGGTTGTGTAGGGCCTTGTATGCCAGGGTCAGCAGCTTGAGCTTACATCTCTTCTGTACTGGGGGCCAGCGGAGTTCCTTGACGTGATGGGTGATGTGGGTCCGTCAGGCAAGGTTGAGGATGAGTCTGATGGCACATTCTGAATGGTCTGTAGTCTCTAGAGGAGGTGTGCAGTGATCTCAGAGAGAGCAGTCCATTCTGCTAGTGATGAGGGCTTGTTTGAGGGTGCATATAAAGTTCGAGGGGAGATACTGGAAGATCTTTTTATAGCATATACAGTGAAGACGCAGGTAGAGGAGACTGTGTTGATCTGGGACTTCATGGTCAGCTTGCTGTCATGGATGAGGCTGAGGTTTCTGGCATGGTCCAACAGGGAGGGTGCTGGTCCTACTTCTGCAGGCCACCAGGAACCATTCCATGGAGTGGTGTTAATGCCGAATATCTGTATGTCTGTTTTGTCTTACAGGTGGAACAACATTATAGTATGTTAAATCAAACACAAGAGGTTTTTATACAGCACACTTCTTGAACTTACTTATTGTATTTGTATTTTAATAGCGCTTACTATCCCTGATGAGGTGCTGAATTGCTTTATGCCAGGCAGCATGCAGCACACTGCTTTGGAACCCAAGGTTAGTAGTTAGGCTAGAACCATTGGTTATTGTTGGCTACGGTGATTGTCATTGGGTGTCCAAGCAAACCATTTCATGCATCTACTTAAGGTTCTTTGTGGTGGATTAGATAATTAGGAGTTACTTTTCATCATTTGTAAGTGAGGTAGATATATGAGCTCATGTATGTGGTTGGTAGGATTAACAGATGAGCAAGAGAACATTAGATTAATGCAAACATCCATGTGAAAGTAGCTCAGACTCAGAGAGAAGAGGCATGCAGAGAATGAAAGGGAAGGAGAGGGAAGGAGAGGGCCATTTTAAAGAAAAATGGAGATGTGACATTCAGAAGTTTTAATTAAAAGTCAGTTTTTCATGCCAGATTTTAGGGATACAGCAGATATATCTAAAATGCCATACAGTTTTAGAATGCAAGACTGTAAAAAAAACATATTTTGCATCTGTAGATTGTGCTATAGTAGGTTGTTTTGTAAATACTAGAATCAGGTAAACAAACTGCCCACTACTAGGCTAATGCTAGACCACCACTCCAACTAGGTATGTTAATCTGCTCAAGGGTTGGAAGCGAAATGTAGTGCCTAGACACATTGTTCATGAAATATCCAGAGATTTAGGCTGCACTCTAAGGAAGCAGTAACCTCAAGATCATAGCAGTAACCTCAAGATCAAAGCAGGAGCAGTAACCTCAAGATCATAGTAGTGTGAGAAAATACATGGGCAAGTAATGTATATATTGAAAAGGTGATTCAGCAAATGCAGGTGTGGATGTCTTCTGATGTTCATCCATATATTTTATGGTGCAGTGACAGAAGTATAACTGGCTCTGTTGTCAAAGAAAGAAGTTACCATTCCAAGGAAGTAGTTACTTTCAATCTTATCTGTCTTAATATATGAAATTTTTGTATTACTGTCTCTATTTGAGTGTCAACATTTAACTCTATCAGCTTGACTTTGTGACAAATGTATGTCTTGCAAACTGTAAGCGATAATGTACACAGAAGCTCATAGGTCAACTTGTGAAATGAGCTTGATCCATCCACTAGATTCAAGATAATAGCAGAAAGGTGTCTTTGAAATGTTTTCAGGAGGAAATCCACCATAATAGGATTGTTTGTAAAATGCAATTACTCTCTTAGACCAAACACTAGAGCTAGTAATAAATCAAACATTAATCCTAAAACCAAAAGAATACCTTTAGCAGATTCAGAAAGCTACAAAGCACCTCATTTGAGAAGTGCTTGAGATTGTACAACCTAATTGCCGTCTTCCAGTCATTTACACCCATGAGCTTTTCCTAATATTAAGTAGCCATAACTGGCAATCCCAATGCACATCTTGCTTTGCTAAATTTTTGTGACATACATCATGGGCCCGATTCATAAAGGTAAACTTAGACCAAAAGGATAAGTTTAGACCAAAAGTCTAAGATTAGACCAAAAGTCTAACTTTACTCATAGTCAATTTTGACTCACAGTAAAGTTTGACTTTTGGTCTGAGTTTAAAATTTTGGTCTAAGTTTAGACCATAAGTGTAAACTTAGACCAAAAGTCTAACTTTAATATGAGTAAAGTTAGACTTTTGTAGTTTTGGTTGAAAAAGGAATAACACTATTAGGATGGAGAGACCAACGGAAACTGGGAATAAAGTTGGATCCTAATCAAAAGGAACAAGAATTAACTACAATAAATAATAATGTTGATAATTGAGAACAAGAATTTCCTAAAGTATTTAGGCAAGATCTTAGATGTTTGAAAAAATGTGTCCATAAAATCATATTGAAAGAAAATACTACACCTGTGGTACATAAATTAAGAAGTGTTTCCATGGCCTTAAGAATTCAGTTGAAGGAAGACCTAGAAAGATTATGTAAGAACAACATTATTGAAATAATTGAAATCTAAGGGTAAGATAAAAATGTGTGTGGACTTAAGGAGTAATATATGGCGAGACAGTCGTCCCCACCCGATGTGGGTGAATTATTAGCTGGACTAACTATAAGTCAATCCTTTTCCACTATCAACTTGTCTAATGCTTACCATCAGATATTATTTCACAAGGATTCTCGACATTTGACTTAATTTGTCACACCTGAGGGGGCAAATCATTTCTTGATAATGTATTTTAGATTATCCTCGGCATCAGCTGTTTTTCAACGAGTTATGCAAAATTTGCTGGGAGATTTAGATCAGGTTAGATTTTTCCAAGATGATGTTTTAGTGTGAGTTGGTGACAAATATGAGCATGATGTTTAAGAAAGGTTCTAAAGAAATTAAATGGTGCCGGCTTGACAGTGGAATTAAATAAATATAAAGTTGCAGCACAAGAAGTAGAATAATTAGGGCACATGATTTCTTTTCAAGGAATTAAAACTAAACTAAAATTAGTAGAAGCTACAGAGAAAGCTCCAAGTCCTACATATAAACACCAGCTGTGGTCATTTTTGGGTCTAGCAGAATTCTATGCAAAATTTGTTGAGAATTTTTCTGATAGAGTGCAACCAATAGGAGAGATATTGAAAAAATGAAAGAAGGTTTTGTGGACAACACAATGTCAAAATGCATTTAATGAAATATGTGCCAGCAGTTCAAAATGTAAGTGCTGATTTTTTTTTATCAAATTTACCTTTGCAAGGAGATGATTATGAAGTGAAAGAGGATTGTATAGTAGCAGAGGTAGAAATATCCAGTCTTAAAGCAATTTCAGAACAAGAGTGGAAAACTGAAGTTGAGAAGGATGAAGTTTGTCAGAAAATTATGGTGTTATTATCGAATGTTTAGAATAAGAAATGTGAAAAAGGGATGAAATTGCAAAATTCTAATATGTGTGGCATGAATTATCAAATATAAATTGCATAATAATGAGAGGACACAGATTTGTAGTTCCTGTAAGTTTACACTCTAAAGTATTAATTTAATTACATAAAGGACATGGTGGTATATCGGCCATGAAGTGCAAAGTTCGTATGAATTTTTGGTGGCCTGGAGAGATCGGGATGTAGAGAGATTTGTTAGAGAGTGTGTAGCTTGGGCATGTAGCGATAAGTCTCATTCTGCTAAATAAACCCCTGAACATGTTTGGCAAAGGGTTGGAATTGGTGTGAGTGGTCCATATGACATTTTAGGATTGGATAAGGGATTTGCTATAGTATTAATGGATTATTATTCTAAATGGACAGAAATCACTTTTGTTACAGACGTCAAGGCTAGTGTAATGATTGAGTTTTGTAAAGAGGTGTTCAGAAGAGAAGGATTCTGTGAAGAAATAATATCTGGTAATGGACCTCAATGTGTTGCAATAGAATTTGAAGAATTTAAAAATAAATTGGTATTTGTCACAAGAAAACTGTTGTGTATTACCCACATGAGAATAGCCTTGTGGAAAGAGTTAATAGAGCTGTTGGAGAAAATATACAATTGGCCATACAAAATGGTTTAAATTGGAAGGAAGAAATTAAGAAAATTGTGTGGCATTATAAAACTACTCCACATGTCATAACAAATGAGACACCATTCATGTTGTTGAAAGGCAGAAAGGCTAGCACAATAGCTGTACCAGAGTTGATGAACAAAGGTAACATTGTAGAAATCAATAAGACAAGTTTAAAACAGAGTGTGTAGAAATATAAACAAATATGCTTCAAGCAAAGTAGAAGAACTAACAGATGCTATTATGGAATTTAAAGTAGGACATTTTGTAAGATTAAACAAATGTCATGCATTTAAGGAAGGAGAATCTAAATGTTCAGAACCAAAAATAAATTTGGATATGAAAAGATTTTCTGTAAGTGTAGATGATGGAAAGAGATGGAATATAAGACATGTGGTAAAGTGTAATGACACGGATTTAGCACTTTCTAGAGTAATATCAACATCAACAGAAAGGAGTGTAAGAAACAATAAAACTAAAAAGTTCAATTTAGAGAAAGTAAAGAACAAATCAATATGTAGGAGTAATTTTCAAAGAAGTATGCCTATGAAGTTCAGAGACTATATTTAATGTCTATTAGTGTTAATCACATTTAGTATGTAGGATAAGCATAGTCAAAATGGAAGTGTTGAATGTTAAGATTATATTTTATTGTTATGTTAAGGGAGATGTGTTGTATATAAGTATTGTTGCGATGTCAATAATTTGTTATAGCAATGATGTAAGAAATAGAATTGAAATGTGGAAGCCCAGTTGAGGGAAAACGGCCAGTTGAGCCTGTCATTATCCCAGGCTGGTTGTCTTGTGCCAAGGTGAGTGAAGGAATTTATTGGATTATTGATGTTTTATTGTCCACTAAGTTTTTTTATTTTTTTGTTGTGGATGCAGTGCTGCTTTGAGCAAACATAGAACCAGACGGGGGTCATTATTTGGTTGCTTCGACCTTTCTGCATGCCCTGCTCTGCAGTTCTATTTGCAACTCCCAAGCTTTCACATATTTGGTGCACTAAATAAGGCAGCTAATACCAGTGTTCATTAGAAATAATTAAAATCCCCCTCAAATGATGGTCATCAAAAAACGCTTCTGATCATGGAGCAGTGTTAAAGCTCTGTTGACATGAATCAACTGCAGCCTCCTTTTTAAAAAACTAGTATAGAAGTAGTAATACACTGAAGGAAAGGGTTCATTAATGTTATGTGAGGATGCTTCCAGGAACATGCATTCTACTCAGGAACATTTTTTAAATATCTGGATCAGACAGTACATGTCTTATGGACAGAACCTAGGGCAAAACGTACAAAAATATATGAAGGTTCTAAAAATGCATTTTCAATATTGCCCTAAAAATGCCTAAACCATAAACAAATCAGCACATGTATTCATATTTTCATAGAACATAACAATATACAACATGTAACAAATAAGTTTTTTAGTTGGTCAATCATCCTATAAAATTGATTAATAGTGATCACACTCATCATGTCTGCATCAATAAATCCCAATATCACAGCAAATAATTCTTGATCAAAATATCAATAGGTGGATTGAAAGCTGGACGTATATGACAATGGCAATAACAAGAGTGGGAAAAAAACAAAGTAAGGCAGGATAGCTGTCATGACCTTGAAAACAAAGTGTCAATCTAATTTTGTTTAGTATGCAACTGGATCAATTAGAGAAATATTTGAAAGAGAAAAAGAGAAAACAAATCAGTGGCCAGGAAAGTATAGCCATAGGCCTGTAGCTAGAAAACAGCTTATTGCTTGCAATACAAATTCTATTGCCACTGGCATCCCTTTTACGTCTGGCCCTCAATCTCAATAACAGCGCTCAAGCCAAATGCCTAAGAAGACAAATAGCTTGGTATTTTGTCAGCAAATCCTGATAACTAACCTGTGATCTGAGCACACAACAACATATGTCTTAACAGAAACCTCAAGATAAAAGTATCTCTTATTGAAGTCACATTGAGGTCAGTCTTAAAACACTTTGCTCCATTCAGCCACAAACCTGTTTTAAGGGCCCTAAAAAGGAGATTATTAGAGTAGTAAATATTGGATGTGTGAAATGTGCCAAGAGTTTTGCTTGGAAGTAAGAGACAGTATGAGAGTGAATGAGTGTGTCTTTGACAGCCAGAAAAGAAGTTTGAAGCTAACTTGAAATGCATGTTTTGCGGCCTCTTACACTGCCTTGCTACTCAAGTTCCAGATCCATTCAAGATGGTTTCTTCTAACTAAGTGAAGTTACATGTTCCCAATTTTGAGCACAGAAAATGTTCATTATGTGAGTCAATTAATGTCAAAGGCAAACATCTGTTTACAAAAAGAGTGAAATATCAGTCTGCAAGTAAGTTAGTGTAACTTTAAATCTAACTGGATATTGAAGAATAATTAATCAAAGTAAGAGGTTGTTGTTTTCCTATAGCCATGGAGAATAAGAACTCATCTAAAGAGATGGCTTGAGTTTACCTACAAACTGCAACAAAAACCTATTAGGGGTTATCATTGTTCCAAGGTATATCTTTATGCCTTTTTTGTAAAAAAAACAATATTTACACTTGGATCAGGACAGCATCCTTCTATTTGTAGTAAGTTCTGATTTCCATATCTGTAATTCATGAAACACACTGACTCAAGATGTTTGGAATATAATTTCAGAAGTGAAAACAAATGTTTATAGAATTTTCATATGAAACATTTCAAAGTTTGAATTATTACATTTCCCAAACTTAAACTATGAGAAGTGTGTAAAAGGAACACAAGTACAATGGATATTACAACACTGGCCTTCCAGGAGAAATTTTGATAAACATGGTGATATGGTCTCATTGCTATGGTTTAAAATTAGAATCTGAGACAGTCAGTATGTCAGGTTTTCTGTAAATAGATTTTCTGTTTTAAACAGCTCTAGTCTGAATTGCGCCAACCATCTGCTGTACTAATAGATGCTTCGCTTTTACATAAAAAGCGTAGGAAGAATAGTGGAACTAAAATATAACATGCTGAATATTTTAATGTCTTAATGTCAAGTCGTTTTTTTTCAATATTTCCACATCCTTTCACATTGGGTTCTTTAATCTCTTAGGTGTATTACATTTGGTAATATCATACTTCCTTGAGCCTTTTATCCTTCCAGAAAGCACTGCTCATTTTCCATAAACACAGTTCAAATGGATCAGATTAAATGGACTGTACCAGTGTCATCAGTATGATGCAATAGTAGACCTGATCCATTCTGTGCCATCAATTACAGAAACTGATAGGTGAAAATAATTGTGCTTGCCTGTAACTGCATGTAATACTGCAAAATTGGAATAATAGAGATTAGCTCCCCAGTAAGATGTGTACAGTGTTACTAGGTGCACCTTCGATGTCTGGTTTATGACTTGTTAACTTTACCCATGCTTCTTGGAAGCATATGACATTGGTTAAATTGTAGCTTATTTACATTTTGAAAGGTTATGTGCTTATTACGCTCTGTATAATCCTGCATAGACATATAAATGAGTTATAGTCACTAATCATTTTTAGTGATTGTAGATGTACACATACATTGTACCCTACAAATGAGCAATTCCCACATTACATTCTTGTTGTCTTAAATGTGTTTATTTCTTATGCTACATTCCCATGCACACTTTTGTAAGAAAAGATGCATCAGATATCTTTATTGCATCAAAGACAATATAAAACCGTTTGTTTTTGCTGAAAGCTAGAGGGACTGTTCTGTGCTTGGAGATCTAGTAGACAACTGTGTTCAAAGGTGTCTCTTGACCAAGTGATGAACCTCACCTAAATAAAACACTTTACTAGAGATTCTGGTAAGTCTGAGGAGTCTTAATTATGACCGGTCCCTGTCATACTGCTCACCGGTGGGCCATGGAGACAGACATGCTTACACATTGAATTTCCTTCTCTAAAGACCTCAGACAAAGTGGAGTGGTTAGTTAAAAGACAGTAAGTTTCCTTTCCAGGAACAACTCCGACCCCTTTTAAAGCATCAATTAAAACAGATATTGGCCTTTAAGGATCATCTGAGCTCTGCCAATTGCATACTATGAATATTGTTTCTTAAGAAAACCATGTTTTACAGAATTGCTGTCTTTGAGGTGAAAGTCCCCCAACCACCACACCAGGAACATCTTGCTATCTACCTTGATCTCAAAGAATAAGATGTGCACACCTTTCCTCCAAGGTAACTTCAATGCTTGGATATTCACCTCTTAGTCAACCCATGTCTATTATGTCTTCAGTCTTCTCACCCAGCTCACCAGTGCTTAGCATTGCAGCAGAACAGCACATCTGAAATGCATTCATTGTGGAGGCATCAGCACACAAATATCTGTAAGGCCCAGACCTCATTCAGACACAGCAGGACAAATTTACTATTATTTCATGCAACGCAGTGCAAAGTTGCTGTACTGCCTTGTGTGAAAAGGAGAGAGTAGGGCACGGTCCTATCTACAAAAATATGGTGGTGCTGCTGCTCTCTTCCCCAGTGCTGGCACACAATGAGGCCATCTAGCACCATGCACACACCTTTGCACCATAGTGCAAAGCTGTCTGCATGACTCTAACGTAGGTTTTGTACTGGAAGTGTATTATTCCAGTACAAAACACTATGCTTAAAAACATTTCCCTCTTTTTATGTGTGCTCTGTAGTGCAGCACACAATCAGTTTGAAACGTTTGTGCCTGCCTCAAAGAGGTGTTCATTTTTTGGCATAAAGCCCGGTCTACCATTGCTAGTAGATAGAGGTTTTCCTCAACCACTGTGGGTAGTAGCTCAGGAATATTAATGTACAATCAATGCAACAATCCCTTGACATAAAGTAATGCAAAGCAGTGCAAAGAGCTACTTCATGTTACTTTTATGCACATTTCCAGCACACAACAAGCTTTGCTAATAACTCTGGCCCCACCTGTATATCTGCCTCACAAATCTGTCATTGTCTCAACACGAAATAACTCTTATTGCAGCTTCTGACCGGCTTCTGACCAGACCAGTGGCTGGTGCCTCCTTACGTATATGATTACTAACACTGGTGGTAGTCTGTGTCTCCCTGTGTTTATTTATTATTGTCTAAATTGTGGATGTAAATCTTTCAAGTATTCAAGAACACACCCTTGCAGACATTAGAAGGCTAAAATTAGGGTCTTAAAAACAACGTGTTCTATGGTTAGTAGTGAATCAATGTGGCCAAGACCTTGAGTAAAACAGTCCTGCTTGTTCTGCGGTATTCATAACTTCATTAAAAGATTGTCATAGAGAGTACCATATAGAACATTGAAGCAATATAATTGAACTTAAATGTAAAATGAACTGTCAAATAGACATATTCTGGGGCAAGGAAAATGTAATTCTGGGCAGTGAGTATTGGCATGCGGACAGCACAACATTGTCTTAAAGAAGAGAGACATATTTTTATTGGCAGTAATTGTTAATCTATTCACATTGCATATCAAAGGTATATTAGTAATCTGAACCATAGCAGCTGGATCTGAAAGTTTAGACTCCAAAGTGGTCATTATATATTATGTATATTGGGGCAGGGTTTGCTGGTTCTTATCAGTATGACAATTATATTAATAGTATCATACGTAAGATACTGAGTCATTCTCTATGTCTACCTGGAGCAGATGACTGTAATCAGCATTGATAAGCAGACCTAATCTAGAAGCTCTCCATAAATTGCACCAAGGTTTCACATCTACATTGAATAATGCATTGCCATGCAGTGGGCCAAGTGAAATACCAGACAGTGGTGATTAATTATTTTCTGCTAATTGATTCATGTCTATTAGACTGAACCCTTTCTGCAGGGCACCTACAGACCTTTGAATTCCTTTGTTCAACTGGTTGTGTTAGTTGTTTAGACTCTTTACACTTTACTTCTGCTAACAAGTGGTAAATTGATTGTGCCCTCCCTTCTAAACATGGTAAAATGTTATACATTTGATTGGGCTTTTTAATTTATTTGTAAGTCCCTAGTGAAGGGTACTATATACACCCAGGGGCTGAAAATTAAATGCTAATAGTGGCCTGCAGCACTCATTGTGACACCCACTAAAGTAACACTGCAATGAATGTGTCAGGTCTGCCACTGCATCTTTTAGTGCAGTTTTAAGCTGTCATTTCGACCTGGCAACAAAAACGTTTCACCAAGCTTATTCCTTCTTTTTTAATACTTATACATCCCACTTAAGAAATGCCAAAACGGGGCATAGGGCAGGGCTTAAAAAGTAGGATATATGTATTTAAGTTTTACATGTCCTGACAGTGAAATACTTCTAAACTCCTTCATAACTCCAGCAAGGCTATCTCTCCCATAGACTAACACTTTGTTATCTTATTACAATTATTAAGTGTCAACTTCAGTTTGGGAACCGATAAAGAAGTACCTCTTCTACTCATTTGAACTGTGATTTAATATTGTAGGAAAGTACCATCTTGCCTGGCATGTTACCCCCATTTTTCACTGTATATATGTTGTTTTAGTTGTATGTGTCACTGGGACCCTGGTAACCCAGGGCCCCAGTGCTCATAAGTGTGCCTGAATGTGTTACCTGTGTAGTGACTAACTGTCTCACTGAGGCTCTGCTAATCAGAACCTCAGTGGTTATGCTCTCTCATTTCTTTCTAAATTGTCACTAACAGGCTAGTGACCAATTTTACCAATTTACATTGGCTTACTGGAACACCCTTATAATTCCCTAGTATATGGTACTGAGGTACCCAGGGTATTGGGGTTCCAGGAGATCCCTATGGGCTGCAGCATTTCTTTTGCCACCCATAGGGAGCTCTGACAATTCTTACACAGGCCTGCCACTGCAGCCTGAGTGAAATAACGTCCACGTTATTTCACAGCCATTTTACACTGCACTTAAGTAACTTATAAGTCACCTATATGTCTAACCTTTACCTGGTAAAGGTTAGGTGCAAAGTTACTTAGTGTGAGGGCACCCTGGCACTAGCCAAGGTGCCCCCACATTGTTCAGAGCCAATTCACTGAACTTTGTGAGTGCGGGGACACCATTACACGCGTGCACTACATATAGGTCACTACCTATATGTAGCTTCACCATGGTAACTCCGAATATGGCCATGTAACATGTCTATGATCATGGAATTGCCCCCTCTATGCCATCCTGGCATTGTTGGTACAATTCCATGATCACAGAGGTCTGTAGCACAGACCCTGGTACTGCCAGACTGCCCTTCCTGGGGTTTCACTGCAGCTGCTGCTGCTGCCAACCCCTCAGACAGGCAGCTGCCCTCCTGGGGTCCAGCCAGGCCTGGCCCAGGATGGCAGAACAAAGAACTTCCTCTGAGAGAGGGTGTGACACCCTCTCCCTTTGGAAAATGGTGTGAAGGCAGGGGAGGAGTAGCCTCCCCCAGCCTCTGGAAATGCTTTGTTGGGCACAGATGTGCCCAATTCTGCATAAGCCAGTCTACACCGGTTCAGGGACCCCTTAGCCCCTGCTCTGGCGCGAAACTGGACAAAGGAAAGGGGAGTGACCACTCCCCTGACCTGCACCTCCCCTGGGAGGTGTCCAGAGCTCCTCCAGTGTGCTCCAGACCTCTGCCATCTTGGAAACAGAGGTGCTGCTGGCACACTGGACTGCTCTGAGTGGCCAGTGCCACCAGGTGACGTCAGAGACTCCTGCTGATAGGCTCCTTCAGGTGTTAGTAGCCTTTCCTCTCTCCTAGGTAGCCAAACCCTCTTTTCTGGCTATTTAGGGTCTCTGTCTCTGGGGAAACTTTAGATAACGAATGCATGAGCTCAGCCGAGTTCCTCTGCATCTCCCTCTTCACCTTCTGATAAGGAATCGACCGCTGACCGCGCTGGAAGCCTGCAAACCTGCAACATAGTAGCAAAGACGACTACTGCAACTCTGTAACGCTGATCCTGCCGCCTTCTCGACTGTTTTCCTGCTTGTGCATGCTGTGGGGGTAGTCTGCCTCCTCTCTGCACCAGAAGCTCCGAAGAAATCTCCCGTGGGTCGACGGAATCTTCCCCCTGCAACCGCAGGCACCAAAAAGCTGCATTACCGGTCCCTTGGGTCTCCTCTCAGCACGACGAGCGAGGTCCCTCGAATCCAGCGACATCGTCGAAGTGACCCCCACAGTCCAGTGACTCTTCAGCCCAAGTTTGGTGGAGGTAAGTCCTTGCCTCACGTCGCTGGGCTGCATTGCTGGGAACCGCGACTTTGCAAGCTACTCCGGCCCCTGTGCACTTCCGGCAGAAATCCTTCGTGCACAGCCAAGCCTGGGTCCACGGCACTCTAACCTGCATTGCACGACTTTCTAAGTTGGTCTCCGGCGACGTGGGACTCCTTTGTGCAACTTCGGCGAGCACCGTTTCACGCATCCTCGTAGTGCCTGTTTCTGGCACTTCTCCGGGAGCTACCTGCTTCAGTGAGGGCTCTTTGTCTTGCTCGACGTCCCCTCTCTCTGCAGGTCCAATTTGCGACCTCCTGGTCCCTCCTGGGCCCCAGCAGCGTCCAAAGACACCAAACGCACGATTTGCGTGTAGCAAGGCTTGTTGGCGTCCATCCGGCGGGAAAACACTTCTGCACGACTCTCCAAGGCGTGGGAAATCCATCCTCCAAAGGGGAAGTCTCTAGCCCTTGTCGTTCCTGAAGTATTCACAGTTCTTCAGCCTAGTAAGAGCTTCTTTGCACCAACCGTTGGCATTTCTTGGGCATCTGCCCATCTCCGAGTTGCTTGTGACTTTTGGACTTGGTCCCCTTGTTCCACAGGTACCCTCAGTCAGGAATCCATCGTTGTTGCATTGCTGATTTGTGTTTTCCTTGCATTTTCCCTCTAACACGACTATTTTGTCCTTAGGGGAACTTTAGTGCACTTTGCACTCACTTTTCAGGGTCTTGGGGAGGGTTATTTTTCTAACTCTCACTATTTTCTAATAGTCCCAGCGACCCTCTACAAGGTCACATAGGTTTGGGGTCCATTCGTGGTTCGCATTCCACTTTTGGAGTATATGGTTTGTGTTGCCCCTATCCCTATGTTTCCCCATTGCATCCTATTGTAACTATACATTGTTTGCACTGTTTTCTAAGACTATACTGCATATTTTTGCTATTGTGTATATATATCTTGTGTATATTTCCTATCCTCTCACTGAGGGTACACTCTAAGATACTTTGGCATATTGTCATAAAAATAAAGTACCTTTATTTTTAGTATAACTGTGTATTGTGTTTTCTTATGATATTGTGCATATGACACTAAGGGGTACTGTAGTAGCTTCACACGTCTCCTAGTTCAGCCTAAGCTGCTCTGCTAAGCTACCATTATCTATCAGCCTAAGCTGCTAGACACCCTATACACTAATAAGGGATAACTGGGCCTGGTGCAAGGTGCAAGTACCCCTTGGTACTCACTACAAGCCAGTCCAGCCTGCTACAAATATCCCCTTTAATGGATCTAAGTTACTATTTTGAAAATGCCACTTTTAAAAAGTTGCATTTTTCTGCCTAAGCTAAATGTGCCTTCTGGCAGTGTCCAGTGTCACAGGACTGTGAATAACTCTTCTGAGGTGTGTTGTCTATTCCTATCAGACATGTAGATAAAAGAAGCCTGGGTGTAGAGAGAGTGGGTCTTCCTGACCGGTTGGTTGGAGAAGAGTTGTGCCCTGCCCTGATTACACTTCAAAGAACCTTGCCTGTAGCACACACATAGGAACCTTACACCAGGCCTGCAATTGCCTTTGTCCTGGGGAAAGGAGAAGAACTGGCCAGAACCAATTAGGGAGTAGTTTAGGGATTGCCCCCTCCTACACCAAAACTGGTACTAGGTGTAGATGTGGCACTTTCTGGACCTGTGGGAGATTCAGAAGAAATGCCTGCCCTGCTGCCTGAAGAAGGAAGACCTGTTTACCCTGAACCTAGATCTGCAGTGGTGACTCTAAGGATCAATTGGCTGACCTCCTGTTTGAGCTACAAGCTTCTAGAGGCCTCTCTGCAATTGCTTAGGCGACCAACACCACGTGGACCTGCCCCAGTGTAGCTGCTGGCCTCTGCTGGAGTGAGTCCTCCACCCCAAGAGGTGCCCTCCAGGTCCTGGACCTTTGGCTCACATCAGAGTGTACTCTCTGTCTCAAAACAGAACTCCAGGTGAATATGCAGATTTTTTGGGTTTCTCACTACTGCAAGTAGACTCTTTACAACAAGAAACAACGGTCCATGACAATTGCCAACACAAAGCTTCAGCGATGAGGTCTTTGCATCAGCTATGACCACCTGCATCAGCAGCCACCACTGCATCTCCCCCAAACACAAAGCTCCAGTGATAACCTGCTATTCACACCACACAGCAACAACCCACATGAAATGCAAAGCAACAGTGGCGTCCTGCTCCTTGCATCAAGAATAGATTCCTTGTGTTTCCCGCCAATGCGAAGCTCCAACTGAGGCTCCCCACATGGACTTTGACTGTGAGAAGGTAAAATTTTCAGAGGGATATATCTGGTCCTTGTATCCAACCCACTCTCGGGCTCTCTGACCTGGTCCAGTGGCAACTGGTACCTGCAAGTGGTGCTTTGTGCTTTTTTGGCATGATTTTTGCCTAGAAGTTTATTAAATCATAAATGTGGTTCAACATTGGATTTTTCTCATGTTGGTGTCATTTGTAGGTCACAACATACCTACTAAAAGCACCTTGAGGACATTCAGAAAGCTGATCTAGGAATGCATTCTGCCCGTTGCTTGCCATTGGCTTTGTGGTTTGTAACTCACATTTTCTTGCTTTCCATTTGCTGGCTTTATTTGTTTTAGGCTGTGCAGCTTATGTTCGTACCTTTCCTTGCCCAAACCTTATTCACAGTATCCTTCCGAGTACTCCCTTTCTGTAAACAGGCCTGAAAATCTTGTTCTTATCTCATCACATTTGGTATGCATTCAAAGACTGAGGTCAAATATCAGGCGCTGTCTTCTGAGGGCACTTGTTTACTTTTCTTTCTTTGACTTCAAAGTGAGAGGACTTCTGTGACAATCTTGCTGGATACTGGGAATAGGAAAGAGTTTTTCTAGCACACAACAACATTTAAATAAACTGTGTAAATATTTCCGACTCGCTCAGAATTAGGAGTTAGGATTAGAATTCAGAACTATTTCTGAAGTGCATTGGAAACAAATACTTTAATATTATCAAAACAAATCATTACACTAGGGGCAAGATGTAGGAAGCATTTTGCATGGTGCAAACTGGGAAAATCACAGTTTGCGCCATGCAAAATGCTCATCGCGATGCTCATTCACAATTTGCGAGTCGGTACCGACTCGCAAATTGTGAATGCGACTCGCAAACTCCCTTCCTATTTGCGACTCGCATCGCGATGCTAAATTGCAGTGTCACACTGGTGGTAACCCATTCGCAAAAGGGAAGGGGTCCCCAGGGGACCCCTTCCCCTTTGTGAATGTTGCCAGAAAGGTTTTTTCAGAGCAGGCAGTGGTCCAATGGGCCACTGCCTGCTCTGAAAAAACGAAACCAATGGTTTCGCAAAATCAGAACTTGCTACATCTGGCCCTAAGTGATGTAATTTCTGCATTTTTGTTCATGCACTGTATAGACTTATTAGCGAAACTGTATGTCTGCACAAATGGAATCATCATTTCAATTAAAAATGGGTTGTCTGTAATGGCAGTGTGCTACCACACGATGAATACTCCACTTTCCTCTGCACCACTCCACTTTATTCCACTCCATGCCACTGCCCTCTGCATCACTCTGCTCTATGCCGCTGCACTCTATGCCACTTCACGATATGGCACTTCACAGAACACCTCTCTATTCTTCCTTGTACCTCTCTACTCTATGCCAATGCACTCTTCACCACTCCCTCTACACCACTGCACTCTTCACCACTGCACTCGTCACTACTGCGGTCTAGGCCACACCAATCTACTTTGCACAACTTCCCTCTATGCCACGCTGCAAAACTGCACTCTATGCCACTGCACTCTACGTCAATACAATATATGCCAATTCACTTTGCTCTGTAACACTCAACTCTATGTCCCTGCACTCTATGCCAATCCACTGTATACAGCTCTAATCTACTCTACACCACTGCACTCTATGCCACTGCACTCTGCACCACTTTATGCCAGTACACTCTATGATAATCTACAAAACTGCACTCAACCCTACACATCTCCACTCTATGCCACTTCATTCTACTCTGAAACAATCTACTCCATGCCACTGTATTCTACACCACTCTACTCCACTCTGCACTACTACACTCTATGCCACTGCATTTTTCGGCACTCAACTCTTAACCACTGCACTCTGTTCCATGCACTCTACACAACTGCACTATATGTCACTGTACTCTATGCCACTGCACTCTGCTCTGCATCACTGTACTCTATGCCACTTCTCTCTACATCACTCTACACCACTGCACTCTGACACTCTACTCTGCAATCCTGCCCTCTCAGCCACTGAACTCTACGCCACTCTACTCTGCACTACTCCACTCTATACCACTACACTCTATGCCACTGCACTCAAATTAACTATACTGTACTCAGCACCTCTCTATGCTACTCTGCTCTATACCACTCTCTACCACTGCACTCTATGCCACTTGACTCTACTCTGAGCCACTGACCTCTGCGTCACTCAACTTTACACCACTCCACTCTGCACCACTCTATGCCACTGCACTCTACACACTGCACTCTATGCCACTCTACTCTACTATGTGACACTCCAGTCTGTGCACTCCACTCTACGCCACTCCACTCTGCAACATTGCACTCTACTGTGCACCACTCTTACCTACACTACCGCATTCTATGATTCAGCATTGTACGCTTCTGAATTCAGTACCACTGCACTCAATGCCACTGCACTCTACACCACTATACTCTGCAACACTCTATGCCAATGCATCCTAAACCAGTCCACTTTTCTCTGTGCCACTCCAGTGTATGTCACTCTACATAACTCAACACTATGCCACTGCAAAACACAACACTCTCTGCCACTCCACTCTACAGCACTCTACGTCATTTCACTCTTCACTACTCCACGCCACTCTCCTCTATGCCACCTTCTTTTAGCCATGCTGAACATCAGCCACACTGGTGTGCAAAATGGCTAAAATACATTGGCAAAGCCAAAAGCTCTTGCAGATGTGAGACCCATTGTCTTTGGCAGTCCTTGTACTTATTGCATTTTACTCAATTTTTCTAAATTGATTTGGTATTTGTCTTGAGTTATGCCTTCACTTTTTTTACTGTTTGAGTACTTTACAAATTAACTCTAAGTTGAGCCTGACTGCTTTTGTACCAAGCTACCAGAAGGTTAAAAACAGGTTTATTTAGTGATTTTTGTGGTTCACCCTGACAAGGATTGTGTTTATTAATTGAGTGGGGCTCTCAATCCTCTTACCTAAAACTCTTACAATGTCATCCCAAACAATGTTCCTGAGTAACACAATTAAACCCAAGGAACAACTGGCAGAGAGTCCTGCATCTGAAGCCATGAGGCTAATGATTACATGGGGCCAAGGGTATCATAAGATATTGAAACATGCAGAAATCATAAATGGTGCCATGTTCTCAGAGAATCAAAGGTAAATGGTCAACAGAGTATGAGTTACAGTCATCAGGGCTGACGTGGTCCCTTGCTGACAAGATATAAGGGATCACAAAAAGTATAACTGTTGCAATATTCTGTTATGTCAGACACGAGAATTGTATTGATTTGTCATGTTAATAACAATAACAATAAACAATAAAAAAGATTTTAAAAAAAATCAGGGCTGATGTGGTGCCAACCTGTAGGCCACATCAACATATTCATAAAATTGTGGCGAAAGAATGTTGATAACTTGACAGAGGGCATTAAAGTATGTCGAGTGGCAGAGTTCTAAGCATCCTAAAATGAAGTCTGAGTGTAATTCATATGGTTAAAACTGAGGGTATGATCTGTTGCCTAGTTACGTTTTACTGCATAAGTACTACTAATTTTATTACATAAATGCTTGAATGTAATTACTTTTATCTTCTTGTGAGTCTGGTCAGTTGCCTTGGTTTCATTTCAGGCATCAGGATATTGTTATATTTCATTGTAACCTTTGTTGTGCCAGAACTAGATAGACCGATCAGATGAGAGGTAATGAAGTGGAGTCCCACAATATTTGTTTTGCATTGATGTGCTGGTAATTTGACATCCTTTACGTTTTGGACTGCATTTGATGGGTAATTCCTGACTAAGGTTCAGCTGCCATTTTCTTTGTTCATCTTCCTGCAAAACTCTTTTCATAGACTTTTTAAAAACAATTGCCTTAAAACTTAGTAAAGGAAGAAAGTTATAAAGGCAGATTCTCTTACATAAATGTTGTCGGTGTATATTCGTATAGGTTTACATTAGTGGTGGATAAACCCTGGCAACATTTATGCAAGAGAACTCGCCTTAAATTACAAATAATTCTTAGGGGACCTTAATGTTGATTCTTTACCAGTTAATTTTAATAGTAGGATTCACATTTATCAAGGTTTTGTGTCACCCTTGCACCACGCTAGGGCCATGCAAAATCTATATGTGTTTACTCTGCAGCAGGGAGGCGTGCCATGAGTGGATTGTGGGTGTTCTCACAAATTCATCTATGCATTCTGACACAGTCACAGATTTACCAGCACTGGTAGACTTGGGGAATGTGTCAGAATTGTACCCCCTCCTCAACAGAAGTGCAACAAACGGAAATATCTTCATTTCTTCTCATTGTTTTCTCTTTCCAAGTGTGCTGTGTTCTGCACCATGCTTAGCAAGAGGAAAATGCGTCTGAGGATTGTTTTAGTGCAGGAAGGTGTCACTTCCTGCACATAAACAATCCTGTCTACAATGCAGACACCATTGTACTGTGTTGCACGGGTGTTTGCGTTGGAGGCAGGTAGCAGTTTGTGCACCCGTGCAGGCAGAAAGCAGGAATGCGCCACATAATGTTAAATACGGCACATTCCTGCCCTCTCCCTTTCAAGTCATGCAGAGCAGCAAGGTGGCTTGCTGCGTTGCGTGAAACATTTGATAAAGATGGGCCTCGGTGTAAGGATCAAATTCAGAGGTGTGTCAGTGCATCTAAATGATCAATTCTATTAATTGACTTCTATATAACATTTTCTTAAATAGAAGTTAAGCTCATCCAGCTATTGAATTGACAAGTGCTTCATTTATCACCGCCTTAAGACTAATGGCCTGATTACCATCTTGGCGGATGGGGTTACTCCATCACACACCTGATGGATATCCCATCTACCGCATTACGATTCCTATGGAAATCATAATACGGCGGGCGGAATATTTGTGAGAGTGTATTACATTCGCCAAGATCATAATCAGGCCCTTAGTCCAGCTTCTTGATATTTGCACAAATGATTCAGAACAATACAAAGTTTTGGAAGTTGGGTAACTAAACATTGTTTTCTGCCCAGCAGCGTAAAGCAAACATCTCTGGTAGTATTGAAAATGGAACTTTATGGTGTGGTATCGGTACTTAATCTTCCAGTAATCTCAGAGATGGTCATCAGCAAATTTTTAGAGTAGAGAGAAATGGAGTAACGAAAGGCATAAATAATGTAGTTGCCAATCATTCCCTGAATTATTAGGACAATATGTAAATACAGTTAAACATCTGAAAAGCAATGGTATTAACACCACAGCTCCTTTACATGCATAACAGAGATATAGATGTTTAATGAAGCATTAGTTTAAGGACTGTTATGATTTTTGTCATTTAGGTATTCTGCCACAAAGCTTCTTCAAAAACGAAATCTCTGCAGTCTTCTTACAATAGAACCTGAGAGGACAGAGTCAAGGATGCATCTTGACCTTGTTCTCAAACAAATATTAATAATTGATTTAGGCTTTTGGTATTCTGTTTTCCATATATCTTTCATTCTTATGCCAGTGTTTCCCATAAATAGCAGGATGGTGCCCTTCACTAATGGATATTAGTCAGTGCTTAATTTAAGCCAGTGGTTGCCGGGGAGGCCAAGCGACACTCATTTTTGGGGACCGTCCCCTGCTTTTCCTCATCAGCTATTGACCGTGCTCAGGAGAAGTAAAAACATTCAAAGTGAAATGAAAATGAACGAGGAGGAGAAAGATGAAAAAAACGGCACAAAGGGAGAAGTAGGGACCGGCAAGAATGAGCTAAAAGGGCAGGGATTCCCTGGTAGTCGATTAAAGGAGCCTGAGGTAAATTTAAGATTATGCAGCCTTGGTCTTCAGCTAGTCGATTTTTAGTAGCATTGCCGGAGCGGAGATTTGAGCACCAGCACACATTGTTTTACAAATTAAACACTCATGTTAATCAACAAGATTGGTGGTTCAGCAAAGTAGACGGAAATACCTCTTTCTTTAGCATCTCTTCTGTTAAGGCAGTTTTTGATGTGGAATCATTGAATATCTGCCAGTTTCGAATAGTTGCATTATGTGTCAATGTTCTCCTTCCGTTCTCAGTCCAACCGCTCTCTCCTCCCTCCCGCAGTATCAGCAAATAAAATGCATATTTTCAGCAACCCTTAATGTCAATAAAGCGATGACTAACCCTTCCACTTATCTTTTTGCCATAGCCGTCCCGAGCAAACCAGTGCTTTATTTGTAAAATAATAAGTGCTGGTGACCAAAGTGCTACCCAGACACCCGTAGCTGGTGCTACAAAATGTCAGAGGGTGAATAGCAAGGGTGTGCATCCTTGAATCCACCTCCGGCCTCGATAATTAACTGCCAGGCACTCCCTCCCCGCTATCTCACTCTTAAAAAGGTTTCTGCTTTCTCCCTTGGTAAGTGTATTTCTCTTCCTCTCTCTTTACGTTTTGTTTGTGTTTCCCTCTGATAGTCTCCGGTAATGTCTGATGTGGCGAATTAAGTGCTGGCCCCCTAAAATAAGTGACTGTGCCCCCCCCCTCCAGCAACCACTTGCTCAAAATAAGCACTGAAGCCAACACTGCAGCTCTCACTAGCTCTTGTTTGGGAGCCTGAAATACTAAATCAGTTTGCTCACGGCCAAGCCAGAGCTAAATATTCATGAAAACTTTACTTACCTTTGTTCACTAAAGAAAGTGTTTTATTATTTGAGGTGGGCAGTAGTAACTCTTGTCACAGTGAAGTGCAAACGTCACAAAATTACCCTGAGCTCAACCGCTTTGTAGATATAGCAACAGCAGTCAAGCCTAACTTAGGGCAATATGTAACGTGTTTATGCAGTACCAAAAAACTGCTAAAGACAAAACACCAATCAATAAAAATCCTAAACTGATTTTTTTTTTAAATACATTTTAAAATGAAGAATGACACCAAAAATGCAAAAAAACAATAATGGGACCTTGAACTAGGAATTTTTGAAGTCTTCAGAAAAAATAGTGCCAAAATCCACTAAGCGCCAATGATAGTCTGTGGAATCGGCAGACAGGTACCTATGCACAATTTTAGTAGAATTAATTTTGGATCACCCCTGGTTAAGCATGACACAGGATGGAGGTTGATGTATACCCCCCCCACCAGACTTTCAAAGTGTATTGCTGCCAATCCTGCACTTTTAATTTAGTATCAGGCAGTACGGTGTTGGAGGCCAGGGTTGCTTTACTTATGCAGCAGTGTCCTCTTTAGCAGAGGCCCGCTGATTGTCTTTTTTTCTGAGCACCACCATTTGGTTTGATGAAGGATGTTGGGAGGTGGGTTCTATACTTGAATTCTCTCTTCTGAAAAAATACATGTCAATTTAGCTATTTCAATTTATTCATCTATTTGTGTTTCTCATTAGCTACAGTATGTAATTTATTCTTATAGTTTTTTTTTCTTTCCTATTTTTTGCCCGTTAATGTAATATTCTGGAGTACTTTTCGTAATTATTTGTAAGAATGTGCTGCCTTGCACAAACCTTCGTTTACAAAAAATATGATGGTTGCTCTAACAGAACGCCATTCTGACAACATTCTAATTATCTGGCTTCTAGGCTGGCCAGGGAACCCGGCCTCTCATGTGCGGCCTCCAACTGTCGAACGGGTCTCCTGATCCAAGGAGACCCGACCGAGAGGGTGGATCTCTTCCACAGTGGGAGCACGTCGCAGCTCTTCGGCACGACTTCCAACTCCCGAACGGGTCTCCTGACAACAAGAGGACCCAAACAGAAGGAAAGAGTGAGTATCTTCCATGCTGAGGGTGCATCATGCCTCTCCTCTAATTCCCAAATGAGTCTCTTGACAACAAGGGGATCCAGCTGGGAGGAAAGGGCAAGTGCCTGTCACACTGAAAGAGCTCTGATTTAATTACCACGTGGCCATAACTCACAGAGGATCCCGCTGCGCCCTGACCTCAGTGCTGAATTCCTTTTTTTCATTGAGAGATGGAAATTATTTCACCAATTTCCAAAAATAAGATATACAAAGGACATAGCAAAGCATGATTTCAACAAAACACATTCATTATTTCTTTCTTTTCTACTTTTTTAAAATCATGCAACTTTGTCAGCAAAATAAATGAATATGAATACTTTACCCCTCCCAAAAATAAGAAACAGAGGGTGAGGTGGGTGGGATAATGATAGCCTCCATTGTCTTTAATGAAATCAAGATTCTCTTTGCATGTTATTTGGAGAATCATAATTTTGTTGCATGTTTAAAGATATCAACAATTAAGCTACTTACATGCCTCACTAGTCTGAGATAGACATTTGCAAACGTATTAGCATTCGACCAGTCTGCTGCCTTAAGAATCTCAGAGAGAGAGCCACCAGCCCAAAAAACCTTACTGGCCATTCCGCCTCTTTCTGAATGAGCACCAAAATGTGCTAGGTCTATGCCTCCTTCACTCATTATTACTCTAATCCACCTGGCTATATTGGCCGTAGAAACTGCTTTATGTGGTTTCACATAAGACATCAGAAATTGGTCTTCATCATGATGTCTAAACTCCAGCATTTTCTGCACAAATGATTCATGCAACTTACCAAACATAATTTTGTACAACTCTGGACTAAAGGATAGAAGACATGACTAGACATGTTATTTGTCCTCTTCCAAATGTCAAAATGAACAACATCTGGTGAATAAACCCTATTACAAATTTCCAAAACTTTAACATCAGAAACCATTCTGAACAATATTAGACAGAGAAGAGTTGCCAATTTCTGTTAAATCTGTCTCAAAGAAAGATAACAATTATTTGTCCAGGAGTCCAAAAGTTTGAAAACTACATTAACATCCCACAGGAAAGTTTAATGAGGTCTAGGAGGTCTTTTGATTCAAATACCTTTCATCATCCTGCAAATTAGTGGCTCATTCCCAATTGTGGTGTCGCCTATTAAGGAGTGACCAGCTGAAACACACAATCTATGACAATTAATTGTTCTTTAGGATAATATTGATTGAAACAGTTCAGCTTGGATCCTTGCCAGATTAAGCTCCTGCTTAAATCTGCCAATGATCCAAGTAAGGGTCTAGAATGGTGCCTGAAATTATGTCAGGGCCATCTCCTTGATGTTATGGGGCCTTTGGCCCGAATATTAAACATGCCCGAGGAGGCACATATGAACAGCTCTGAGATAGATCTATAGCTCCTTAGGGGTTGGAGCAAGAGGTGGGCAGTTTGTATGTTGGGAAATGCCAATGCAGCCATCACAACTGAAAGAAAGAAGGCCATACTTATGAAGATGAGCCACAAATGTGCAGAGTTGGCTAATAAAGAAGCGTAAGGTGAACTTTGAGGCCTCCTTTTGGGGCAAGATTTTATTAAATTACTGAGCAAGTACATCTCCACCTTTACCACTTTAAGCAAAGCCCAGGTTAATTTAAGACATGTGTAGCTGCATGTTGGGGCAGCAATAAAGGTTTTATGCATAATGATTGCCTCCGGTCTTGTAATGAAATCCAGACAAGGCCTGCATCTTTGTCTGTCCCAGAGGTAATACTTCCAAATGCTGATGGCTGCCGGGTGCATGATCTTCACGCTTGATTGTGATCATGTTTTGAGTGCTGCAGCTTAAGGCACCCCTTGTCCCAACTCACGATGAAAACCTTCACCTGAAACAAAGACTGTGTTTGCTCTGCAGAACAGTGACAAATTAACAGAGAGAACTTCTTTGGACCAGTTCCAAGACCATAAAGGCGGGATCAATATTCCCTGTCTGCAAAATGACTATTAAAGTGGGATTGAAACGTCACAACTTGTTTCCAGATTTTCTCTCTGACAGTCCCTTCAAAAGCTGTGAGGGGACATCACCTCGAAAGCCAGCAAGGAGCAGCTGGAGAACTTGTGGGACTGTCTTGGTACCAAAGCCTGAGTTGCCTACTGAGAGAGGGGAGTATTAGATACCCCTGCAGGGGGGACTTCCTGAAGGAGTGTAGCTATTATTCCCTTGTGAAAGAGACAGCCCAGAAAGTCACACTAGTATGGAACAATGCAGGAGGTCACCTGGGTGCTTGAGTTGGTCTCTGTGGTCACTATTAAGTCACCATTGGTGCAATGTATCCCATAAAGTGGGCGAAAAAAGTGATAGAGGATCAGACCTGGGTCTCTCTAATTCCTAATCTTAAACCATAACTGGTGCACTGCACAAACTAAGGAAAAGGACAGGGAGAGAGAATATGACTGCGTTCATGGCTTCCAAAGACTGCATCTGATACCCAGTGTCATGTGCTTACTCTGCCACGGAGTGGAGGATTACCGAAGACTGAAGTTTCACCAGCAGAGGTGGATGGGCTCTTCACTTGCTAGGGAGAAGGGCTTTTGTTTTCCTGGAGGAGCCTGAAACTTCACCCACTAAACAGTCACCATCAGCACTACACTCCAGAAAAACACCAGAAGTAGGCATGGTCATCACACCAGCACTCCATAGTGAGGACCTCACACTCGGGATCTCACTACAGATACGTTCAGGTAACTCATACACTTTTGAATTTGTGCTCACTAGAAGTTGGGACTGTTTTGGCTTTAGAAAAGGCAATAGTGAGGTTGTCAATGCATGGGGCATTAAAAACTGGCCTGTCAGCAACTGACACAGAATTTTGCTTATGCTAATCACAGTGAGACTGTACCTCCAAAATTATTCTAAGCCTGATACTTTGCTGCCTATTCTTCCGTTAGTGATTGTTATAAAACCCTGTCCCCACAAGCATATTCCTTTATGCATTAGTTCATTTTGTGATATTGAAGTACTTCCCTTTTCTATAAGCTAAACACTGGATTGGAAGTTATTATTGCATGCCATTTAGTAACTCTTCATCTCTGAAACCCTACCCCCAACACTACGTCTCTGAGAAACCTTGGACTGCTTGCCCTGCTACTTTGAGATCAAGGGCTGAAACGGTGTTACTAGTGTTCAGTTTGTAGTGCCACTGAGGTCAGGCCCTAAGACAACACAGGTAAAAGGTTTTAACCACCAGAATTGTGGTCCAGTAATGCCTGCTTGTCCCATGGTCCCTCATCGCTTCTGACATAGGACAAACATACATGCAGGTTGTTACAGCCACAGGGAATGAAAGACAACCATACAATCTGGAGAGAAACCATTAAAGTTAAATATTAAAACTGTTAGCGCGTTATACCTTAATAAGTAAACTTACAAGAAGACACGAATAAGTAGATGAACCTTTTGACTCACTTTGAGGTTCTTCCACCATATATCCTGTACATGCACAGATCAAAAAAACAATAACAACCAATAACATTAGTAATCAATTGGAGTCAATAGATGTTACACACTATGACCTTGCAGTCATGAATGACTACACCTTTATGTAAACGTTAGAATATTTATTTCCCTATATTTACAAAGCTAATGTAAAGTAGCTTAATCTCAAAATCAAATGATAAACATACAGAAACAACACTGGCTGTCCAAAGCAGTGAAAGAATCGCAATCTAATCAAGGCTTGAGCTACTACGCATTCTAAGGTTACAGTACAAATTAATACAAAGAATAACTGTGCAAACGATATTAAATACATTTCGATTCAGCAAGGAAAAAACATCAACTGTTATTACATGTAGCAAACTTCATCAGTGAAAATCCTATCTAACTCCAGATTAGAATAGCATGTTTGGGCTTCATGTAAAACAATTTATTCAACACAAATTTGGAAAAACATCAAAATAGCAGTTGGTACCTAGAAACAAAAGCAAATAGACATAGCAATCAATATCAGTGACAGTAGACCTCTCCTCAATTGGATCGGCAAGCTCAGCTAGTCTTCATCATCAGGACATCAGTCTGGTCAGCAAGGTATCAGGATTTAGCATCAGAGTTCAGAAAAAGCAAAGTCTCTAAGCAATAAAGTTAAGCATGTCTCTTCTCAAGACGGTCAAGAGAATAATAGCCTTATGGCAAGATAGAAAATGAGCGAATGGCCTGTCTTCTCTCCATGTAGTCTGGCAGTTAGATTCCCTAAAACTACTTCCCACACCCTCATTGGTCCTTGAATCTCATGTTTGCAGTTAGTCCAATGAAACTAAAACCTTCAAGAATCTAAAGTTCTTGTATTACATGGTTCACATGTCGTCGATTGGTTCTCATCTCTTCTGTTGCCATCATTGCGCTCATCAGTTAACAATATTGTTGCAGCTTACACTCCAGTCAGTATGTTCATTGTCTTCTCCTGGGAAAGTCAGTCTCACACACATTGCATTAAACATTGTTGCACAAGCAAGTACATCATCTTCTAGCTAGCAGTTCTAATGAGAAAGACTTTACAACTTACGAGCATTAGGTCAGCACAGTGGAAAATAACAATTTATTTCTCTAAGCATCCATTTCATAAGTCGTTAAGAAATGCAGCTTGTCATGAGGCTGTGCAACTAGGCCAAGATCTCGCTAAGTTAAGGCCTACAGCTAATAAAGCTAATACATAATACATAACCCTCAATATGACATATTACTACATTAATCATACATGAGCTCAACATTTCATTTTAATAAGCCATTAATAGGTACACTTCGTGAACATTGGGCGCACCTTCAACTGTGTGCATTATTTTTCTTCTAAGTTGATACATTTTCTATGCAAATTCAACACTCCAAATACATGAATATTCATTAATAAAATAATTTCTAAATTCAGCGTTAACAAAACCACGCCATACATAGCACACAGCTATTGCTTACGATGAGTGGGATGCGGACCGCGGGTATAGGAGACTGTACAGACTCTATAGGGGAGAGATCAGTATGCCTTAACCACTTTCAGTGGACTCACATATTATCAGACCCACAGGTGGAAAAAACCCAAAGTAGGTCGACAAATTTTTAACAGGGATTAGGAGGTACGAATTGAAGGTCATTTGGGGATTTTTGTGCCTGTATCAGGAACCAGAAATATGTCTACCTATCCTTTACCTGCTCTATTCATTCTCAAGGCTAACCTAATTATCGTTTTCATTTTTAAATTATTTCTTCCTGTATTACAGTCTATTAGCTAAACAAACAATACGTAGTCATGTCTAAAAAGGGAAAACTGCACTTCAAACCACAATGATTACTGACCCCGATCTAATGTGACACTGTCATTAAAACGTTCAGCATGTTTGTGTTTATTTAGACATGCGCTCTTAAATGTCTAGCCTTTAAATATATTGCGGGAGTTCTGCCTCCAACGGCGCAGAGTAATGTCTGCCTGAGTAAGATGTTTTTTTCTTTAAATTTTGAGGTCCAATAGTATCTTGCAGCTGGGATTTTGGAAGACTAGATATACACGTTCAAGGCAACGACTATCTTTAGTGACTAATACTCTACTCTTCATCTCTGCCCACATGATCGTATCCTGGCAGGGACGCAGAAGCACAAATATAGAACACATTAGCTGAAATCTGTAGTTGCATAATTTAATCTGCATCACATTTGCCGAAACATCAGTTGTTTTTCAAGAAGACTGGTGAGTCATGACATCTGGAAGGCCAGAGGCGAAAACTACAACGAAAGTAAGGAGGACGTGAGCATTTTGCGAATAAAGTCCTGCTGTAGATGGTCACCGAAGCACAGCTCTAAACTAATGCTAATTCTATTCGCCATCACTCCTAGGCATGTGTAAGTGCAGGCCACGAGGCTGTCTCTTGCATAAAAAACATCTGCTGTTGTATTCGAAAGACAGTCCAATCGAGACCTCCAGGGAGAAATTAAGGGGCAGATTTGTGGAAAATGGCGCTGCACCGAGTGCAGCACCACTTTCCCTGCACCCCTTAGCACCCCCCTACTGCCACCATGTGTGCACTGTATTTAAAATACGGCACACCATGTCGCAGGGTAGGGGGCAGTAGCGTCCTTTTTAATGTCACTATCATTTTTCATGACGCTATTGATGTACTCTGCAGGGGTAGCGCCAAAATGTCGGCGCTACTCCTGCAGAGTACATAGGGGCCCATTCTAAAGAATGGAAGCCCCCCTTTTATCGCCTGCTTTTGAGCAGGCGTTAAAAGTGCCATAACAAAATGCTGCAAGGAAATCTCATAGATTCCCTTTTGACAATAATGTCAAAAATAATTATGTTAATGTGGCGCAAGGTAGTGCTAGGGCATAAGAAATATGCCCGTAAGAGTTTTACGGAATTGCCTTTTTTGACTGAACCCCAAAACCAAGGAGCAGAAATATCTTAGTTTGTAAAGAGTATTAAAAGCAGCTTTTAATGACACGATTCACCACATTAATCACCGTCAGGGACACTGGAATTATGCAGCACTGGAGGAGCAAAATATGTGGCAAGGTTGAGTAAAATATGCAGAAAGGGAAGGCAAAATATGCAGCAATTATGTAGCACCTCTTTCCAATGAAAATGAACTAGACAGAACGGTCTAGTACATGTCATGTTTATTATCTATGCGTATCAGTAGGAGTTACTTTAGGATTCCAAAAGACCTTACAAAATAAATTCAAAATCTGTGTGATTCTTTCAAAGTCCAAATGCCCTTTTCAAATTACTACAGTTTGAAAGTAGTGCCTTACATGTGAACATGAGTTTGTGTCAGCAGAAAATTAAACAAATCATGACAAGGAAGGAATTATTTTTCCATCCACAGAGTTTGAAGTGCATTTACGTTTTTAAGGTTTTTGGTCGCTGCCACAGACAAACGGTCTTTCCCCGGCCCAGTACATTTTCTGGGTAACACTGTCACCTCTTTAAATGGCTAAGAACAGCAATTAACGGCCAGAAATCACCAGTTAACGTTTCTAATATAGATGTCTGGTGAGTCCCCTTCCCACACCCCCAACCTTCCATTTTACAGCAATATAAACCACTTTTGGATCCTCTGGGCTAGAAACATATTTTGGGGCATATGTACAAATTATGAAGCAGATTATGACGCTTGGGTGACTATGGCCAATTCATATTTATACAGAAAATGTGTTGGCGCCGAATAGAATGTTTAAGTGGGTCTGATGGTAATGCATGCACGCATGACCAAAAGCACGCTCATTCTGATTTTGGAGCTAATGTCTCCAACCTCTTCATTTTCAATGAATATCATCCTGAGATACTAATATTGTTAAATTGCATTTGTGACCAAATTAGACAAGATTACATGATTCGCCACCATACGCACTGCTACCAAGAGTGATCACCTCAGCTCATCAGGAATGGTTAACCGCAGTAATGTCAATTAAAAACACGTTGTCAATGCGGACTGCCTCCATGTGGGGAATACATCACAGCCATAACTGCAATGAACCTGCCACCAAGGTAATAATGATTTTACACTGAAATATCAGTTTTAAAATTTGAAAACATTTTGGTAATTCAGCCATTTTACGCATATTTTCATCTCGATAACACCCTTTTCAATTTTGGTATAAATATAACAATTCAGCTAGGAACAAGCTTCTAATGTAGTAGGCTGGGCTGCACACAGGAGACCTACTTATAGGTGGTTGGAGAGATATCAGTAGCTCTCGAGCTACTGGTTGGAAAAGCCTGGTTTACATTAATAGTCCTGCTTTATCAATGTAGTTCACTATCAATTGATTTTTTATCTGCTGGCCCAGTCAGCAATGCAGGGAGTGGCGGGGCTGGGTCATGGGATATGAAAGGGGAGGAGAGAGTGCACCTAAGTGTGCATGTGTGTTTGGCTGGCTGTCCCAGCCAGGCTGCAGAAACTGCACAGACGCCAGGGCTGTGTCTAAGTGGCAGTCCAAGCCACTCAGACCAATCCTGGTGCAGGATTGCTGGGGAGCCTGTGCTGGTGTCCCAGTGAATGGGACAGGATTGCTGGGGAGCCTGTGCTGGTGTCCCAGTGAATGGTGGGACACCAAAAGGAGAGGAGTGACAAGCGAGTTGGCAGGTGTCTGTAGGAACGGCGGGAAAGATACGTTTTTTATTTTGTTTTTTTCCCTATCTTCCCCCATTTCCTCCCCCACTTGACATTTGCGGCGGCCACCACTGATTTCCCACCCATCACCTATGGCCATTTGCTGGTCTTCATTCTAGCATTGCCAAGTAGTCTCCACAATGGGGTCGAGAAATAAAGAGCTGATGGTGGGAGCAGCTTATATATATAGTGTGCACCCACACGATCATTTTACAGGCCTTAACCGTCTCACTCATTGATTACTGCAATATCTTGTTTCCAGGTACCACTGGGTGTGTGAAAAGTAGATTGTAAATTATTCAGAATGTGGCAGCAGGATTACTATATCAGCTGCCAAAATTCTGTTTTGTTTCTCAACAACTCCACACTCTGCCTTGACTCCCTAAGGTAAAAGGGTATCCAGTTCAAAGCACTGTGTGTGGTCCATTGTATCATGAATAAAGTGGGTGTGTCTAGCCTGTTTTCCTTGCTCCAGACTATTACCCCACTGGGGCGCTAATATCACCAGACCATAATCTGGCTGTGGTTCTCCATTTCAAACTGGCTAGAAAGGGGGTCTCTGCTTCTGGGTCATAGCTCCAATGTTATGGAATAATTTGGCAATTTACCTAAACAAAGTAGCTAATCACTTCAGCTCAAATAGGCAGTTGAAGACTTGGCTGTTCTCAGCAATGCACAGTATAAATCTTTTTAACAAAACTTAATGAGCTCCACCACCCAAAGGATACAGTGTCAGACTGTCACAGGTTAGGCAATCACCCTCAATGTCAGGAGTATGCAGTGGGTCCCACAACTTGGTGCTTAGTCTCAATGTCAAGGAGAGAGAGAGAGAGAGAGAGAGAGAGAGAGAGAGAGAGAGAGAGAGAGAGAGAGAGAGAGAGAGAGAGAGAGAGAGAGAGAGAGAGAGAGAGAGAGAGAGAGAGAGAGAGAGAGAGAGAGAGAGAGAGAGAGAGAGAGAGAGAGAGAGAGAGAGAGAGAGAGAGAGAGAGAGAGAGAGAGAGAGAGAGAGAGAGAGAGAGAGAGAGAGAGAGAGAGAGAGAGAGAGAGAGAGAGATGTTGACTGGCCTCAACACAGGTAGAAAAAATACTATGCAGTATTAGAACATTGGAACGTTGGCAGCTCCATTGAAAACAATGGAGTGCTGCGGGCTTTTACTGGCCGGTAAAAGCCGGCAGCGCCAACATTCCAATGTTCGCTTTGTTCACAGCAACAGCTGTGAACACAGCCTCATGGAGCCCGAGGGGATTTTAATCGGGCTCCGTGAGCAATTTGTTTTATTTAATAGAACATTCTGCCCTGAGTGGCAGAATGTTCTAATAGCCTTAGAACCCACCGTAGCGGGCTCTACTGGCTATTAAGGGCCCTTTCCCTTGTTAAATGCCCGAGCCGAATGCAGGAGCGGGCCTTTAATAGCCGGTAGAGACCACTACGGCGGGTTCTAAGGTTATAATATATACCACATGGATCTATTTCAACTGAACCCGTTTCAAGACATTGAAGGTCTTTATTTCTATTTGGACCTCTTTGAAAAGGAGGATTTCAGGGATCACATACGTTAATTCATACTCCTATCTAGGTTACAATTCTAATTTTCCATGATTCGTGCATGATAGCTGCAGCAGGCATCGGGATTACTCACATTGGGCTCTTTTTTTGAGGAAGATTGTTTTCTTTCTTTCCAGACATTGTCTCAGTGATTCCTGCTCCCTCGCACAGGGCTCTTACGCTATCTGCTGATTCACCATTTTATAATGAATCTGTAGGGGGCTGATATTGATTGCTCCACTAATACTTTTCTTGATCATCTACGTAGGAGACCGCCAAGAAGGGTATTAGCTGGGCCTACAAACTGATTCAGACAGCAGAGGTCCAGCAACGAGTGGACATTCTCCAGACAAGCACGGAAAAATGAAGCAGACATCTTGGAGTCCTGATTACCTCCGAAGAAATGAGGCGTACTAATGTCTTGTCCCATACGGCTTTCAATGTCTCTCACTTTAAAATTCATCAGTTCAAATTCATTAATTACCTTTACTATCCTCCCTACTGTCTATGAAGCATGAATCTGAGGGGAGACTCTAAGTGCTTTTGATGCTCCTGTGACCCTGATGATTTTGTTCATATTTTTGTTAGCTGCCCTGCTCTGTCTTACTATCGGCAGACAGTTTATGATAAACGTAATCTGCCCTGTTCGATCACCTTGAGGTAGGATGCCAAACTGATTATATTCAGCCACTCACCTCTTATACCTAGTCATTTAAGTTGTATCTCATTCTGTGCTATGGCTCTAGCTCGATTGATTCTGGCCAGACACTGGCTGTTGGCCCAGGCTCCTAATCCACTGCTCTGGTGGCATAAATGTATTAATGTGGGCCTTTTAGAATGCCTGATTGTCGATAACGATGAGCAGCATCACCATCTCAGGAGGACATTGGAGCCATTTAGGGGATTTCTCACTCACTTAAAGTCTGATCACAACAAACTCCCCTAGGGTTTGCCTTCTCTTTCCTTCTTTCAAAGGGTTTTTTGCTGTAGTATTACATATGATACATCCAGTTACACTCATATGCCAAGATTGATATTCTATTTTTGCTTGACTACATGACAGATGTGTATTTCATTGCGTGCTATTGTGCTCACTTCAAATAGATCAAAGACTGGAACATTAATGTTGGTACACAGAGTTTAAGTAAACTACAAATTAAGGGCCGAGCTACTGAGGATGTTTGATTGAGTAAATAAAGCTTACAAATAAAAATAATTAATAATTCTCACAACTGTGCCTTGCTTGAAATATAGATTTGAGAATACATATCTTTTTAATGATACTTTTGCAGGGTATCATAAGAAAAAAAAAAATAACACATTAATTTAATGTGTCAGTAACACCAGGCCTATAGTTGACTATAAAAAGCTTTGTGAGTAAGTGCAGCACAAAGCCAATGAATTAGTCAATTTAGCCATTTTACAGCTAACTGTGAAGATCTATAGAAACGTGCTAACCATAATCTAATTTAAAATGTACATTTGAAATGGCTGCAATATGAAACTGCATGTATTTTTCACAATACACAATTTTCAGGTTGGTTTTTAACAACCAGAGTACAAGTTTGCTCTTACAGGTAGTGAAGTTCTGCCCCCACAGATAGCGAAGGGATTCCTGTAGTCGCTCCATTGGCAATAGCCACATTGGGTATACCTTATTCTATGGAGAACGGGGTGCTGGATTCTGCTTACCTGCGCATCCCCTGCTTCTCTCGCGGGATTCTGGGCCGAGTAGCTCTTACACTTCCTACCATACACAGGTGACGTCATTTCAGCGAGCCCAGAGGTTTACATTCCTTAGGAAGTGGAGGGGCAACATCTTTGCCCTTCGATCAAGCTCCTGACTGGTTGGGACATCCTAATGGCAGCTACGGCCGCGAAAGACGAAGGACATGCACTAGGCAAGTCAGAAAAGAAAGCGGGTCGAGGTGAGGAAATGCAATACAAGCGTACTCTTACAAATAAATGCTCTTTTTTAACTATATAGGTACCTCACGTCTAGGAAGGCCCATAAGTGTGTGCGTATAGTAGCAGAGGAAGAATATTACGTGTACCGAAACTTATGAAATTGCTTTCACCCACTTTGAGAACTTTTTTAAAACAAACTTCCCCAAACTACTAAACTCCAAGTATGTGGTAAAACATAATAGCTCAGTTGTAGGATTTGTGGGCTAGGATAACCCAAAAAAAAAACTTTCGCAGCATAATACTTTTACTAGGAAACAAAATCCTCTAAAATCTCTCGTGTGTGAAATTTTTCCCAGCACTGTGGTCCATAATCATTGTTATTTTGAGAACTTTCCACAACTTCCCCGACAATCTTCATGAAACACATTTTTGGGTAATTTTCTCCACTAGTGAGGCTCTACGAAGTTCACAAATATTGTAGTTTGGTGAACTTCGCGCAAATTCACAGGTGAAATATAAACTTTGCATAGCCCTAGAGATTACACTGTGTGGAAGTCGTATGCTAGGGAGATGGGAGTGTCTGGCTTTGGATACTGAGGGCAATTGAAATCAGAGTGGGAACACTACAAGACGTAGCTGTGCTCCATCCATTAATGATGAGTAGCCACTCAGTTACTATGATGTTCCTAAACAAGGTGCAACGTCGCATTCCAGGTTGACCGATGTTGACCAATGTTGAAACTTATCCTCAAATCTACAATATGGTGTCAACTTCCATTTTGTGGACCTGTTTCGGGGGGACAAGTACATTCTTTAGAATGGAACCCTATGTACTCTGCAGGAGTAGCGCAAATATTCTGGCGCTACTCCTGCAGAGTACATCAGTAGCGTTATGAAAGATGATGCTATTGTCCCCTACCCTACGCCATGGTGTGCCGTATTTTAAATATGGCACACACATGGTGACGATAGGGGGGTGCTAAGGGGCTCAAGGAAAGTGGCGTGCCACTTTCCATAAATATGCCCCCAAGTCTACAGACTGAGGAGCCGATTCACAATGGCATGTAACCATCACAAGACAATACTACTGTAGTACTACTTTTCATGCTAATTAATGTTTTTGTGAATCAGTCCCTGTGTTTCAAATAGTGGGAGAACTGATACCTACATGCCAATGGACTCAGAGGGTGGGGCACGTGAAATAACTACAGGCAAATTCAAGTTCACAAAAGTAAAGGTGGAGTGTAAGTATTGACCTGGTTAGTATTAGTGTGCATTACCACTCTGGCTTCTGCCCTGAAATGTCATAAAGCTATTGCTTTAATGTATCTCATTTAATTAGATCAACAGCATAATTTTTTAGGATAATTGATCACAAAATATGGTAGCCGTGATTGTTTGATGCATTGGAATTTAGCACTGATTATAGAATTAAATAGTAAAACAGAATCAAGCATTTGCAATAGCTAATAGGTCTGCCCTTGTAAACTTCTGCATTGTTTCAGTTTTCCTAAAACTCATATGGTACAAAAACATAAAGAAAGAAATGATAATATGCTGTCTCCTAAATGTGGCCACATTATGCTTGAAATAAAAAAAAAAAATTGGAAAAAATTAACAATGAGTGTTTTACTAATGATGTCTTTTAAACAAGAAGCCTATCGGCTGTACCACACATTTTATTATAATTTTTTCTGAAGGAGACAATAATAAATATCCACTTAACCAAGCCCTCGAATAGCTGTGTTACAATATCACCTAAAGACTTTATACCATAAACATTAAATAGGCCTGCAAGCACAGTAATAGCCAAGATTTAAAGTTACTCTTAAACAGATTAAATAAATAAAACACAGTTTGAACCAGCTTTGAAACTAGAAATAATTGAAAACATTTATGTGAAGTGGACAATGCAGTTTCGACAATGTGCATAGGCTTTGTGCAGTCACTAAAAAGAGAAGTATGCCAGTGGTAAGTGAGCTAACCCACTACCGCGTGCCATATGCTGTAGTGGCTGGAAGCAAAATGTGAATGACAATTTAACAGGCCAATGGATGAATTCCTTTGACCAAACCCCCCTTTGTGTGTATATTATACATATTTATTTAGGAAAAAACAATAGTATAACAAACAGCTAAAGCTGTCTCAAAGGCCAAACCTAAAAATAGCATCTCAGTGGCTGCAAAACAAAGAATGGTAACACAATGGCAACCCACAGTATATTTTTAAGAAATCCAGACAACTCAAGTGTTCAGTGGGTACAATAAAGAATAATTGTGACTACTCCTTAGATGCCATATGAGGATATTGATTGGCATGGGAAAATGTGCAGAGCATTACTGGTGCCGAGTTTGGGAGCAAAGAACCAATATAATTTGGACTGCATGAGTAATGTTAAAAGTTCATGCAGAATATCTCATCTAAATTGTGATCTTCAGATTTCAGTTAAAATGAGTAATATTAAATTGGGGAAAAGAATAAGGTTAAAAAGTTGCTATGAGTATGTAGGTGTGTGCAGAGTTCGTAATTATGATGCACTGAGCTGGGATGGTGAAAAAATGGGAGGCTCGGGAACAACATTTTTGGGCAGTTGGAGCCAGTTTTGGAATGGTACAACACATGATTGTGCTCCACTTACACTAAAGACGACAAAGCCACTATCATTGAACTGTTGTTTGGTAACAAAGAACAATACCATGAGTATTATAAGGCTTTCCTGAAGGAGTACTTTTCCAATGAATGATCACTATTTCCTATTTTCCATCTTGTGGCAAAGACAGATGTAGTATCTGAGGTGGTAGGAAAGAGATGATGTGAAAGTGAGATGTATTCAGGACAGGTTTCAGACAATCCTATTTACAGAAGAAGGGCATGCATTTGTCATGCCCTTTCCAGAGTTTAGCTCTCCCCGAGAACACCAGCCAACTACTGTTAAGCATATGCAGTAGTCATTTTCATGCATTGTTTCAGGACTACTTTTTATTTTTGGAAATGGTCCCGCCACACATTAGGAGCGCTGGTGTTTTCATTAGCGACAAACGCCATTTTTTTATGTTTTTTAAATCCTGTTGTATATGTGTCTTAAACCCGCTCCACCTTGGTGTTTGATTATGGTTTTAACTGATTCGGGCTTACCTGTGACATATCTGCGTTGATGTGGTTGTAGTTTGTTGTGTTTTATTGCTATGGGAACGGAAAGTCGCCACCTTCCTTGTTTTCGGGTGTGCTGTGCATAAGGAGCTTCGGACTATAAAGTCACATAGTGGCTATGTTCAGTTTTTCGGTGAAGTGACCTTTGTTAATGGCAGTGTTTGATTGTCTAAGGTCATCTGTGTTTTCCTATGCTTGTTAGATTTGACTGATCTTTATTGCTCTTTACAGCTGAACTTGCAGACCTTAAGTGGGTATTTTCCTATCATACTGTGGTTGCTTTACTAGTGGTTGTGGGATTCTCAAAGCTTGAATTAGTCTGCCTGTTGTAGTTGTTGACTTTAGTTCTCAGGCTTATGTTGCTCTAATCTTTCAAGGCCTGCGGTTGTTTCCTGGTACATGCTCAAGGTCTGTTTGCGTTGCTGGTGTGTGTAATTTCAAGTGTCTCTCTGTGCCAGGAACTGTCTGCCTGTGTCTAAATTCACAGAATCTTGAGCTGGCAGTCCCATGATTTCTTGAGCCCCTCTTAAGGAATGTGACCCAGTTGTGTCCACTGTACATATATAGTAACGCACAACTACTGTGTATTCAACAAAACTGTATTTTAGATACTGTGGCTTATGCAGCAGCGCTTCGCACAATTAAGAAATGTTGATTCACTGGAGGCATGGCTTAGGTGTGGTATCCCAACTTAACAACTGGAAAAGACCATTTCATGTACTATAGGCTCCTGTCTTGTTAAATACACAGGGGGTGATTCTCACCCTGGCGGGCGGTGGAGGCCGCCCGCCAGAGTTCCCCCCTCCAAAATACTGCTCCGCGGTCGTGAGACCGCGGAGGGTATTCTGGCTTTTGCACTGGGCTGGCGGGAGGCCGCCAAAAGGCCGCCCGCCAGCCCAGTGCAGAAGAGCCTTCCCACGAGGACGCCGGCTCAGAATTGAGCCGGCGGAGTGGGAAGGTGCGACGGGTGCAGTGGCACCCGTCGCGTATTTCAGTGTCTGCAAAGCAGACACTGAAATACAAAGTGGGGCCCTCTTACGGGGGCCCCTGCAGTGCCCATGCCATCGGCATGGGCACTGCAGGGGCCCCCAGGGGCCCCACGACAACCCATACCGCCATCCTGTTCCTGGCGGGAGAACCGCCAGGAACAGGATGGCGGTATGGGCTGTCAGAATCCCTATGGCGGCGCAGCGATGGGCAGCGGAAAACTGGCAGGAGACCATCGGTTTTCCGCATCTGACCGCGGCAAAACCGCCGCGGTCAGAATGCCCTGCGGGGCACCGCCAGCCTGTTGGCGGTACTCCCGCCAACCCTGGCCCCGGCGGTCCATGACCGCCGGGGTCAGAATGACCCCCACATTCTGCTTTGCCAAAACAGTTTGAACTTTGTACAATCGGTCCCATCGAATAAAAAATAAAACTGAGCCTGAATGGGACAAAGAGTTTAATAGAAATTTGTTGACCAGTCTAGTTTGTTTTACTATCGGTGCCTTATTTCAAATTTTCCTAGTTTATCAAAATGTTGGTTTGAACTACAGGAATGTAAATAAAACATGACGGACACAGTCCATACAAGAGAGACTTTTAACCGGTTTGCCGACACTACCTGCATAGGCGTAGTAGATACTGTTCAAAATAACCGTACAACTATTTGCTGTTTAAAAACATAATTCAATGTTTTGGGGGGAAGTTCCTGCCTCCAGACCCCCGCCAAATAAGATCATATTAAAGGTAATGCCTTCTGGGGGAGGGTGTTTTTGCCTTACAAGGGGATAAATAGTCCAAAACCCACCACTCCACTCCACATGTTACTGTAAAGTTACAGTGTCTGTGAAAATCCCTCCCTCGGGATGGACCGTGGCACCTATTAACAGCCACTGTTCACACAAAACCAATAGGTCACAGCAGTCAGAAAGCTATAGGCATTCACAATGTAAATGCTTCTGTGTACGGCTCTGGGGCTTTTTTTTTATTGAGAAGCACAAATGCATTAACATTGCCAACTCCTACAGCCCTCGGGTTGCTGAGACCTATTGGCTTTGCCAATGCTTGTTTATCTCCTGATAGCTAAATCCACGACCATCCATCACCAATGTCTTTATTATACATTTTTGTCGCTCCATTTTGCTCTTTCATTTGTTGTATTGCAAAGCTGACATTGATGTCCGTAATTTTTATGTTTGTTTTTTACCTCGTTTCTTCTCACCAATCATTTCCAACATCTTGTTTTCTTTCGTCTGCTTGGCCATCCCGCATGACATGAACACTCGGTTAATATAGTTATACTTGCCACTTGTTAACTAAGTGATTTTGACTTAACCACAGACAATCTTTTTTAAGTTTGGGTTGTAACAATGGACTAATAATTGGTTCTGTTTTATCCGTTTCACAAAGCTTTCCAGATTATGCGTAGATTATGCCAGATATTTTCCAATGAAATCTGAAGAGCCTCTCAGGGATACTAAAATGCTTACCGCTACGTCACTACGTTGACCTGCATTTCAGAGTGTTTCCAGTGCTTTACAGCTTCCTGAAAAATATTGAACCTCAACCTTCAGTGTCTGTAGGGAGTGAGGGCGGGTGTCCTTCCACATCAACGGTGCCTCCCAACAGAGTCTGATTTAAAGTTATGCCCATCTAGCTCATGCTTATGGCGCCTTCCAATGCGTCCACGACACTCTAAGGTCTCTTTGTTGCTGTGATAGAAATAGAAAAGGAAGCACGCTCTTCGTGCTGTTTATCTGAAGCACGTTACCCACACCTGCTACTATCAGGAAAATGTAAACAATCATGTACTCTTTCCACAAATCTAGATCTCCTTGAACCTCAAGCAATTTAGTGGTAATCCTAAAGAAGGAGTCACGGCTGTTCTGTGGCTGATTGCGTCTACCACGAGAGAGTAGCTCACTGCAGTGCTTTCCACTTGTTCAGTTTGTTGAAGTATTGCTACTACTTATTTTTCAATCCTTGCTGGGTTCATACGCCATGTCGCATTCAATCACTTTTATTTCTTAAAAAGGCTCGTCAAATTCCCATCAGATGCCTAAGCACTTTGACAAATACAAAAGAGAAAACATGCCAGCGATAGACCTGGGTGAAATTTAAATAATGCCAGTGTAATCAGCATAATTTCAGGAATTGTGTGATACACCTGCAGGACAAAATTTCCCAAATCAGATCATCATACAATGCTACATAATAACACTCCTATCTGAACAGAGTGACAGTTGTTCACAGCACTTGGGGTTTTCACAATATAGCCTAGATTTACAACAAAGTGTCGCCGTGTGGTGCTATGCCAAAAATAGCAGTGCCCTGCTGCACTACTTTCGAAACGCAGGGATGCTCTATATTTACACAAACACAGAGCAGTCCTGTGTTTCCCACTGCACCAGCTCTGACGCCAACGCAGGCATCAGGGGTGTCTGCGTTGAGGGGATAGATTGTTTATGTATAGGAAGGTGTACAATGGAAAAGCAATGTAAAGGAAGGCTGGACATTTGTGGACCCACCCCCAGAGGCATCTTAAGGATTTTGGGGGCCCTGGGCCAAATGTATTTTGGGGCCCCCTGTTCGGAACAGGTTTGAATTTATGACCCAATTTCAACTCTTTCATGCTCCTTTTGGCCAGGTCACTGACATTGCAAGGCACACTTGTCCAAATTTTAATGTCTCTAAATCTAATATTCAGGGATACTGATGTGTTTTTTCAGTACTGAAACACAACAGCAGCTCACTAAAGTTATTGCAAACAATCTCTGTGACACCTTCCTATTTCTCATATGTGTGGTCCTGTTTTGATCTAAAAGAAACTTTTTAGGAAAGTTGTATGAAATATAACATTTCTCAGCAAAATGTCTGTAATAGACTCACACACATCAGACACATTAAAAAGGAATTAATGGAAAACGTATTGAAAGTAATCTGTTTAAGAATTATTCCAGGCCACCAGGGCCAGAGGCACTTTCACTCCGGGAAAGGCTGGGGCCCAGGGCCAGAGCCCACTTTGCCCATGATTTAAAACATCTCTGTCCACCCCCAGCTAATTCCTTTAGTACAGAGATCCTGACGACCTTGCTTTAACATACACACTGAATGTGGCAGAACAAACCAGCAAGTTACACAATGCACTCACAAGCAAGCAAAACCAATATGTCCATGATAGAATTATCAACTATCTGTGTGGATATTACCTTTGTGCCTTAACAAGCAAAGAATACTTGTGGTCTAAGATTGCTTAATTATCTTTAAGAATAAGTGAAGTGGTGACCAGTCTTTAAATTGCATGTTCGTATAAATTGTTTTGCATAGAAGCATTCCACGCTGCTTACGTTCCCTACAGTTAATGGAACATCAGTTCATGCCATAATCTGAAGTAATTTGCAGTAATAAAATATAGAACTGAAGTATTTCATTCCAAATTTACACACACGAGACAGAATCTTCACACTTAAGCTAACGTCCAGCAGTCAATACTAGATCATTTCCAGAACTCGCCTCTAGAATTTATTTCTGCTTATTATAAATGAGATATTCCCATTTAAAGTGCTCACTGGGTTGCTTCAGTAGAGTACCCTTCTCATTTGCAGCTAAAGAGACTGCCATAAATGGTTGATAGTTGCCCTTTGTAAGGAAATGCCTCCTTGGCATGGTTACCCCCTGACCTTTTGCCTTTGCTGATGCTAAGTTATGATTTGAAAGTGTGCTGGGACCCTGCTAACCAGGCCCCAGCACCAGTGTTCTTTCCCTAAAATGTACCTTTGTCTCCACAATTGGCACAACCCTGGCACTCAGGTAAGTCCCTTGTAACTGGTACCCCTGGTACCAAGGGCCCTGATGCCAGGGAAGGTCTCTAAGGGCTGCAGCATGTCCTATGCCACCGTAGGGACCCCTCACTCAGCACAAGCACACTGCTTCACAGCTTGTGTGTGTGCTGGTGGGGAGAAAATTACTAAGTCGACATGGCACTCCCCTCAGAGTGCCATGCCAACCTCACACTGCCTGTGGCATAGGTAAGTCACCCCTCTAGCAGGCCTTACAGCCCTAAGGCAGGGTGCACTATACCACAGGTGAGGGAATATGTGCATGAGCAATATGCCCCTACAGTGTCTAAGCAAAACCTTAGACATTGTAAGTGCAGGGTAGCCATAAGAGTATATGGTCTGGGAGTTTGTCAAACACGAACTCCACAGTTCCATAATGGCTACACTGAAAACTGGGAAGTTTAGTATCAAACTTCTCAGCACAATAAATGCACACTGATGCCAGTGTACAATTTATTGTAAAATACACCCAGAGGGCATCTTAGAGATGCCCCCTGAAAACATACCCGACTTCCAGTGTAGGCTGACCAGTTTCTGCCAGCCTGCCACACACCAGACATGTTGCTGGCCACATGGGGAGAGTGCCTTTGTCACTCTGTGGCCAGGAACAAAGCCTGTACTAGGTGAAGGTGCTTCTCACCTCCCCCTGCAGGAACTGTAACACCTGGCAGTGAGCCTCAAAGGCTCACCCCTTCTGTTACAGCACCCCAGGGCATCCCAGCTAGTGAGATGCCCGCCTCTCCGTCCACTGCCCCCACTTTTGGTGGCAAGGCTGGAGGAGATAATGAGAAAAACAAGGAGGAGTCACCCACTAGTCAGGACAGCCCCTAAGGTGTCCTGAGTTGAGGTGACCCCTGCCTTGAGAAATCCTCCATCTTGAGTTTGGAGGATTCCCCCAATAGGATTAGGGATGTGCCCCCCCCTCCCCACAGGGAGGAGGCACTAAGAGGCTGTAGCCACCCTCAAGGACAGTAGCCATTGGCTACTGCCCTCCCAGACCTAAACACACCCCTAAATTCAGTATTTAGGGGCACCCCAGAACCTAGGAAACTAGATTCCTGCAACCTTAACAAGAAGAAGGACTGCTGACCTGAAGCCCTGCAGAGAAGACGGAAACGACAACTGCTTTGGCCCCAGCCCTACTGGCCTGTCTCCCAACTTCGAAGAAAACTGCAACAGCGACGCATCCAACAGGGACCAGCGACCTCTGAAGCCTCAGAGGACTGCCCTGCACCCAATGACCAAGAAACTCCTGTGAACAGCGGCCCTGTTCAAAAACCTGCAACTTCCTTGCAACAAAGAAACAACTTTAAAGACTTCACGTTTCCCGCCGGAAGCGTGAAACTTCCCACTCTGCACCCAACGCCCCCGGCTTGACCTGCAGAAAACAAACACCTCAGGGAGGACTCCCCGGTGACTACGAGCCCTTGAGTAACCAGAGACTACCCCTCTGAGCCCCCACAGCGATGCCTGCAGAGAGAATCCAGAGGCTCCCCCTGACCGCGACTGCCTGTAACAAGGGACCCGATGCCTGGAACCAACACTGCACCCGCAGCCCCCAGGACCTGAAGGAACCGAACTCCGGGTGCAGGAGCAACCCCCAGGCGACTCTCTGCCTAGCCCAGGTGGTGGCTACCCCGAGGAGCCCCCCCCCTGTGCCTGCCTGCATCGTTGAAGTGACCCCCGGGTCCCTCCATTGTTTTCAATCTAAAACCTAACGCCTGTTTGCACACTGCACCCGGCCGCCCCTGTGCCGCTGAGGGTGTACTTTCTGTGCCTGCTTGTGTCCCCCCTCCGGTGCCCTACAAAACCCCCCTGGTCTGCCCCCCGAGGACGCAAGTACTTACCTGCTGGCAGACTGGAGCCGGGGCACCCCTGTTCTCCATAGAAGCGTATGTGTTTTGGGCACCTCTTTGATCTCTACACCTGACCGGCCCTGAGCTGCTGGTGTGGTAACTTTGGGGTTGACCTGAACCCCCAATGGTGGGCTGCCTATGCCCCAACTTTGAGACTTGTAAGTGTTTTACTTACCTTAAAAACTAACCTTTACTTACCTCCCCCAGGAATTGTTGATTTTTGCAGTGTCCACTTTTGAAATAGCTTATTGCCATTTTTACAAAAACTGTACATGATATTGTGTTCATTCAAAGTTCCTAAAGTATCTAAGTGAAGTTCCTTACATTTAAAGTGTTTAATGTAAATCTTGAACCTGTGGTTCTTAAAATAAACTAAGAAAATATATTTTTCAATATAAAAACCTATTGGCCTGGAGTAAGTCTTTGAGTCTGTGTTCCTCATTGATTGCCTGTGTGTGTACAACAAATGCTTAACACTACCCTCTGATAAGCCTACTGCTCGACCACACTACCACAGAATAGGGCATTGGAATTATCTACTTTTGCCACTATCTTACCGCTAAGGGGAACCCTTGGACTCTGTGCACACTATTTCTTACTTTCAAATAGTATATACAGAGCCAACTTCCTACACCATTTATTTATTTCTCTGCACTCAACGCTGCATTTTACATCACTCATGTCAGATTGATTTTCATCTGTGTTCATGCTCTTTGGTGTATATTACACAGCGTCATTTCAGTAATGCAGGAATTTCACTTGTACATTAACTGAAAATGACACGTTTGTAATTTACTGCAGGTTTGTGAATCCTCAGAAACAAACAAGCATGTCAATCTGCTTTGAAGGAGTGTGCTGTAAAAGGGAAATGCAGTGATCAAAAATGTTTGTTTATTGACATGAAAACAGTTTTTTATCAAGACAAACATGATTATACTTCCCAGACATGCGTGCCCACCCAAGCTTTAAAAAAATGGGATGCATTAAGATAAGTAGACAGGAATAATTAATGGTTTCATATGGGTGATCTGTTTTAATGGAATTTAATTTTCCTTTGGTGTTTCTTAGGCTTTTTACACCTCAACACCTAGGCCCATATTTAAGAAATAGTGGTACATCAGAGCTGCTGTGCCACTTTTTCAGCTGCTCCATATCGACAGCTAACGACACCACGGTTGCACAGTATTTATAATACGGTGCAGCATGATGGTCGTTAGCACAATAGCATCAAACGTTTGGTCACTATTGTGGTGCTTTGCTACACTAGTGTCAAAAAGTTTGATGCTAATGTAGCAAAGTGCAAGGAGGCACAAAGGGTTCTATGGGAGCGTCACTTCAACACCTGCTCTGAGCAGGCATTAAAACTGATGCCCAAAATGCGCAGTGAAATCTTTTAAATTTCACTGCACCATTTTTGTGGGCATCCTAGTGGTGGAACGCCTCCCTTGTAAATTATGTCTGGCGCGGGCATAATGTGGCTCAAGGGTTTACAAGGTTGCGCAATGTATAAATTGCGCCACTTTGTAAATATGGGGCGGGGAAAAAGTCACTTTAGAGCACCTTACCATAAAAAGGTGGCACTAGGGGCTCCTAAATATGCCTCTTTCTACTTTAGGGAAGGTTTTAATTAGTAGTGGGTTGCCACGGTGTCTGGATTTAAGGTGTGTGCGCTGTCGTGGCCCGAGAGGCCCTCTCGGTGACAGATAGGAAAGCGTGTGAACTGGTATATCAAAATACTCTAAGCACTCACAGACGTGAATACATGAACTGCATGGGACTCATTTTGAACATTCATATATGGCCATAGCAATGAATTGTGCAGAATGTGCAGTGGCACAGCCCAAGAGGCTTGAGGGGCCTACTTTACCCTAATTATTGCTGTAGTGTACAATCCATATAGCAGTCAGGGAGGGAATTTTCACAGCTTGCACTATGGCCTATGACACCCTTGCTATGCTTTCTGTTGCTCCAAATCTGTAAATTACACAGAAGGAAGGAGGAGGCTGGCAAAATGCTTGACACATGCGCCTCGCCATGCAATTAGGGAGCTCGTGTGGGGAGAAGCGAAAAAGCTCACTTTAAGAAGAGCTTCATTATAATAGGCCTCTGCTTGCCTCTACTTGTCCGAGACATAACCTAAAAATAGCTCAGCAGTGTTCTGTAAAAAGAGGCTAACCCGCACGCTTTCGGCTCCAGAATCCATGCTCTCCGTTTAGTCGGCGAAAGGTAAAGTGAACAAAGTCCAGACTAATTTAGATCCCAACTGCATCTTGTGGAATGTCTTCCATGTATTTCAGAGAAGCCCGACAATGACAAATAATCATGCTCTTGATGTCTGCATCAACTTCCTCATTATACTGCACGGTAGGTGGTGGGCGTATAGGGATACAGGATTGTATGAGGGGCATATCAAACCATGCATTTGTACAAAAAAGAAAAGAAGACATTAATGCAATCAATTTCTACTGCTTTTATAAATTGAATTAAGCAAAACCATGTTGTTCCACTTCGCATCACACAAAGATTTTTGCACCCGTTTAAACATAGAAAAGGGGTTTTGAAGTCATATGGAATCCATGGAATGCTTATACACCCCCTTAAGCGAGTGAAAGATATATTTAGCAACTCCTAATCCATCAAAGAATCTTGTTAGAAAAACAGAACAAGCAAAGTAAAATTGCCCTATGTTTGAACTCATTTAATGGAAAATGGTTTTGCCACAAACGCAGTCCAGTATTTCACATTTGAAAAGTGTAGGAAATGTAGATCAGGTACTTAACTACATTTCTCACTACCGAAACATCAGAATTGCTTTGCAAGGTTTTAACACCTGTAAAAAGTGTCTGTAATACGATTGCTTCTTTAACGCTTTGCACGAGCTTGCTTTTCACAACACGTTTTAAACACAGACATGCACAGATGTGCACAGACTGTCTGTGCACTGCCTCTGCGCAACCTGTGCCTTTCTGTGACTCCCGTGTCTTTGCCCGGTGTTTTTATCCCTCAAGCTTGCACGGATGCTGTTTTTCTTTCCCTAAACTCGCGGTGCTGATGAGAGCCAGCACTGCAACCTTCTGCAATAAAACTTATAGCAGAGCCATAGAAAGAGGTAGGTTGCACCGAGACATGCTCCATTACTGTGCATATCTGTGTTTGCATGTGTTCGCACATTACAGCCAGAACGTTTGGCACTCCCAATGCTCCTTTCCCATTATCTTTAATTTACCTGTCTGGTGTGCTTTTTCTGCTTATTTTAGTTTGAATATGTAATTTTAATTCTTTCCACTGCAAAGATTTTATTTCACACGTTTCTTATTTTAAAGGTGATACCTTGAGCAGTGCCCAGTGCCCCTTTTGGTGAAAGTAGTACTACATGAATATAATGTAACGTCACTCACAGAGGCCGCTGTTAGGTTTTATTAGCAGCATTTGGAAGCTAACCTGTCCTTGAGTGAACCAAGATGGGGTGCAAGGGGTAGGGAACTGGAGCTTGCTGGCTGTTTTATGGCACGGGTACTGACAAAAAAAAATTCTGGGGGAAGAAATTAGTCTGGTTTGTGGTCGAGGGCTGCACTGATGGATCTGCGGGTGGGGGCGGGGTCAGGGGTGGGGCTACTGGGTGAAAAAAAAACTTTTTTAAACATCACTAGACAATGCTGTATTTCAAAGCCAGATATAACTAAAAAACTACAAGGAGGGCATTTTGCTAATGCATTTTTATTATCAGACAATAGCAACCTTAAGAGGCATTGCATGGTAGTCCATGTTAACTCGATATGCAGCACAGGCCCAGTGCAGCACAGGCTTACCTGAGTCTGAAAAATAAGTAGTCAAAGAATGATATACTAAGAACCTATTTTACACTTCATGTCTCCTATTAGTGTCCTGTAATCTGGCACTGTGTCTGAAACGGCAAGCCTTAGGGGCTCATCCAGTTGTAAGTCTGTAAACTTATTTCTGAGTTTTCTTTTCAACAGTTCCATTGTGGAAAACCAACTTTCACAAACATATGTTGACCCAAACTTACAAATTGATTTCAGGGCCACTGTACAAAAAACAGGAAATTTGTCAGAAGGCACAATGTTTCAGAATTCTTCTGGTGCCTGCTCCAAAAAAGATGCTTCGAGAGCTGAATTGTGCTGCATGCCCATCAGCTCCATTTGTGCTTCTGCCACTTTCATGCCAATAAGTTCAACATCAAGATTTTGCGCACTCACCATCCAGGGGTTTTCAACCATCCTGGACAGAGGGGTGAGAACTCTATATTGAGAAAATGGCCTTTTGATCTCCCCAGAAAGTTCCTCAAGACATGCACTAAGGTTTAGCACTGGCTGCATTTGGAAACCTCTGAGTCACAGCCAGCCGTTTTGGGAAGTCGGCGAAGTCAGCAACACCCAGTTGTTCTTTCAGAAGCACAAAACGTACTTTCAAATGAGTAAATACCATTCATCATGGAGGACACAAGCTGTTGTTTGTTTTGCAGCATCAAATTGAGAGCATTGAAGGGTGTAAATAGATCACAAAGAAAATATAGGCCATTTCTAATTCTTTAGTTCTGGGAATGACTGACCTCTACTGTTTACAAAGTGGCCAATTTCAGGGAGTAAAGCAATGAACCACTCCAGAATTTTGCCCTTGCTTAGCCATCACACGTCAGTGTGCATCAAGAGGTCTGTATATTCAGGTTCTGAATCCTGCAACATAGCTTTAAAAAGTCTATGATTGAGGGTTTTTGCACAAATAAAACAATTTTCACTGTAATGTTTAGGACGTCATTCAGTTCTTCATGCTTTAATTTTGCACACAAAACCTCTTAGTGAATAATGAAGTAGTAGTCTGTCCAGGGAGTTTCTTTTTAAGCAGAGATACACACCCTCTGTCATGGCCTATCATGGCAGGAGCTCCATCTGTTGTGATGCTGACAAGAGTGTCCAGTGGTATGTGATGTGTTTCAAAGTAGTTGCAGATGCTGTCCAGTATATCTTCTCTTTTTGTGTGCCCTTGCAGTGGTAGAAGGCACAGAAGCTCTTCTGGATGAAGTGATTTGCCATAATACCTCACCCAAACTAATAACTGGGCCGCTGCCTTCTCACAACAGATGGACGAACAACGCGTCTTGCTACAGACCTCTGTGAGCAACACCAAAGTAATGTTTTGTTTAAACATACCAATTGATGTGTAACACACATGCTGGCCCTGGACCATTCCCAGAGAAGCATGTTATAAAAGGGATTTTTTGCAATTATGCTTGCACCTTGCTAGGCATCATAGATCGACGGTTAAAAGGTACTCCACTTGGCCACTTCTTTGAAGCCTGCCTCATGTTGGGGGCACGTGACCTAATGTTGAAGAGTCCCTAAAAGCCTTCTTAGGTTTCATGGGTCCTGATGAATATTTCTAATGCTATACATGTATGCACCCCTAATAAATGCTATTTACTTCAGTAACTGCAAACCTCAACATGTGTTTGTTCTATTATGCAAATATAGTCATGATTATTTATTTATCACATTTGTTCACCAACTGTGCTACAACTGGACAGGCATCAACGTGTCCTTGTACATTTGTAAGTTGCATAAACATGGAAATATATGTGTTACAGTTTCATGTATACACAAAGCACAAAACAAAAATGGAAAAATACTGATGACTGAAAAACAAATATGACTAAATACAGTCATGGCTAAATACAGCCTAAAACATAGAAAAAAAATGTAATACTATAAAACCACCATCCCTACTTAAGGTTATGCCAATAGCAGCACCCTTCTGATCTTGTTCCAGCCTTGTCTCTGCCTGTTCATTTCTGTCTGATTTGAAAAAAGGTCCCCATGGCCTGAAATCTGCCGGGACAGCAAATTTCATGATTTATGAGTGCAAGGTAGTCAGAAAAGCTGACCTTTTAACACAGTAAGTAATACCAGAATATCTATTGGCAAATTACATTCATAAGAGGAGGCGGCATGTGATGGTCAAGTGGTGAGGTTGAAACTCATACTCCATATGACATACAATACAGGTGAATGTGATGTTTGCATTTCCAAAACTTGTTCTGACTGTGGTGCAGTGTAGTATCTGCAACAAAGTTAAGGGTTGCTTGCCCAGGGTGTGGTAAGTTGCACAGAGGTATTTTGCACCTGTGTAAAGCTTTTAAGACACGTGTCTGTGTGCAGGGATAGTGCATGAGGGCTTAAGATGTGTTTTAATTATGGTGAAGCGAGCAACAAGTGTAGGTAAGATGACAAGGAATAGACCAAGAATATACCAAGTAAAATAGAATTGTCCTGCTTGAGCACTCTTTATAGACATTAAGCTGTCATTTTTGGCCTTTTGCTGTAGTTTTATGTTGTCACCATGTTAAGCACTGAGGCAGTTGCTTTACTTTGCCTTATGGGAATGCAGTAGCTGTAGCATGAGGTCCGGTTTAGTCAACTGGGGCTTGGAGGTCTAGGCAGCGCCAAGGCAATCATGCAAATCTGCTGCTACGGCAATCCCACACCATTATAGGTTTGTTGCATTTGCCACATAATCCATTCATTGCTGCATAATCATCAGAAAATTGTTCAAGCAAAGCAAAAGTTACTAAAACTGTGGCAACGTGCAATGCCACTCTGCAGCAGGCAATTTGCAATGGTTAACTGGCCCCATATTTTTGTTGCTTATTGCTGTATTTGAGTGTTAATGAAGAGAAACCTTTGCTGAGACAGTGTTTACTTGTGTACAAATGACAAAATAAGCATCACATGCCAACAGCTGACTCCTAAAGAGGCTTACCAAAAGGCCCATAAAAGATAGCTGTCAACATTCACTTTTATGGGGCCTTTACTTCCCACCACTGCCAGGCCCGTGATGTCAAGTTGTTATCGCACATGCTTCAGTGGCCCTTTTTTGTGCTTACGAACCCTCCAGTTGCATAGGTATCTACGCAGCAAGATGTCCGTGGGCCGCTAAGGAAGGCCGCTCTGGGCTGCTGGCGGGCTGTACTATGAGTACCACAGCTTTACAGGTTCTGTGGGAGGAGCTTGGCTAGTGTCATGACGCGTTTTCTGCCTATCCATGATTTTAATTGGCAGAGAGGCAGCAAATGCGTGTGTCAATTCCATGTAAGCCCAAGGCATGAAAGGTGTGGGGGGTGGTACAGCTGTAGGCTGCTAGAATAATACCATGGATGGAGTGGATTGGAGATGCAGTTATTTGTAGAGCCTTATTTAGGCCTTTCATCCTGCCCCTCCAAGTGATTCTCTTCATTTCATATCACCTGAAAGAGACAAACATTTGTATTTGCTTTAACCTCCCCTCCTGACCTACTTTCATGTATCCTCAAATACATCTTTTCAGAACATCACATTCCTCAGCCTCACGTCTGTTTTCATGCAGACCCACATCCCTTATTGCAAACATAGTGAAACTGTCTAATAAAATAGAAGGCATACATGGCCAGACCGACCTCCGATTTAGAAAAATACATACGCTGAGGAAGAATTCTCCCCTTCAAAATGAAATACAAGCTGGGATTTTCTTTAAGTAAGACTGGCATTGATGAATACATCAGTGCATGACATGACATAACCCTTGTAAATACCAAGAGAATGTACTTAAACTCATGTTAATTTAGTTTAAAATGTTTTCTTTGAATATACGGGCACTTGCTCATGTTACTTTCTGTGAGGCTCTTTGTTAGAAATGCAGTCTCTAGTTGGCAGTGGTTTGTACCCTGTCCAAGTAGGCAGCCTCACTCTAGTCAGGGTAAGGGAGCCACATAGCTAAGATAACCCCTGTTCACCTCCTTGGTAGCTTGGCACGAGCAGTCAGGCTTATCTCAGAGGCAATGTGTAAAGTATTTATACACACACAGTATCACAGTGAAAACACTATAAAAAGACTCCACACCAGTTTAGAAATATAGCAAATATTTATCTGAATAAAACAAGTCCAAAAAGATTAAACCTCAGTAAAGCTCTTAGAAATACAATAGCTCCAACTGAGGCTATCACTTCATCTTGACGGAGTCGTTCCCAACAGTCCAACACCACTCATGTAGGAGAGCCGGTCATGGAGTCGCACGGACCCCTGGTACAGTACCTTTGGAAAATGTGGAAACAAAGATGTTGCACGGAGTCAGGGAGGTGAGGCGTCCCTTGAGCCAGTTTAGCGTCAGTTCCTTACTGCTACTGGGGAGGTGAGGCATCGGTTCCTTACTGCGAGGCAGGGGAGGTGAGGTGTCAGTTCCTTAAGGTTGAAGGGGAGATGATGCAGCATCGGTGGTGGTGCATGGGTTCCTTACAATCCAGCACGGTTGATGAATCCAGCAGGTCAAGATGCGAGGCGTCAACTTTGCAGTGTCACAATCACACCATGGGGTCACAGGTGCTGTGGCGGACTTGAAGTTGGGTGTCATGGACATCGGTGGCACAGCACTCAGCACTCATGCTGTGGCAGGACTTCGGAGGTGGTGCAGTGGCACCAGGTCTGTGGCATCGGTCATGGTCATTCTATTCAGCGAGAACCACCACTCCAATGCAGGCAGCGGCGCAAAGTGGGACAGCGGTGCCGGTTCCAAAGTCGCTCTGGAGGCGATGGACTTGGTTTCTTCCTAGTTGCACCAAAACTCACTCCTAAGGGCCCACAAACTGGATTTGCCACCACTTGGCAAATCAGGACGCTCAGCAAGAGAGCCCAGGTACTTGCAGATGAAGTTTTGATGTCCCTGATACTTCCAACAAGGTAAGCTCAGTTAAAGCGGTTGGAGGATCTTTGGAAGCATAATGTAGAAAGCAAAGTCCAGTCCTTTCACACCCCAGGACAGAAGCAGGAGCCAGCAGGCCAACACTGCAAAGCACAGGCAGAGTGGCAGTCCCTCCTACAGCATCTAGTTCTTCTTACTGGTAGAATGTCCTCAGTCTAGAAGGATTCTAAAGTTGTGGCCTCAAATGTCCAATCCTTATACTCATTTCTGCCTTTGAAGTAGGCAAACTTCAAAGGAAAGTCTTTGTAGTGCATATAAACCTGCCTTTCCTGCCCTGACCCCAGACACACTCCAGGGGTTTGGAGACTCCTTTGTGTAAAGACAGAACAGCTCTATTCAGGTGCAAATGTCAGCTTCTCCCACTACTCTACCCCAGGAAGACCCATCAAGATGTGCAGGTCACACATCAGCTCCCTTTGTGTGACTGTCTAGAGTGAATTCACCAACAGCTCAACTGTCATCCTGATCGAGACGTGTATTTCATAGCCAAGCAGAGGCAAAGAATCTTTAACAAGAAAATGTCCATTTTCTAAAAGTGGCATTTCCAAACTAACAATTTAAACACCAACTTCGCCAAAAGATGTATTATCAAATTGTGAGTTCAGAGACCAAAAACTCCATATCTCTAACTGTTGCCAAGGGGAAATTACACTTAAAAGATATTTCAAGGCAATTCCCACCTTTGGGAGGGATAGGCCTTGCAGTAGTGAAAACCGAATGTAGCAGTATGTCACTATCAGGACATGTAAAACGCACCAGTACATGTCCTACCTTTTAAATACACTACATCCTGCCCATGGCGCTACCTGGACCTACCTTAGGGGTGACTTACATGTAGTAAAAAGGAAGGGGAAGGTTTGGGCCTGCAAGTGGGTGCACTTACCAGGTCGAAATAGCAGTTTGAAACTACACACACAGACACTGTAATGGCATGCCTGAGACGTGTTTGTAGGGATACTCATGTGGGTGGCACATCCAGTGCTGCAGGCCTACTAGTAGCATTTGATTTACAGGCCCTGGGCACATCTGTTGCACTATACTAGGGACGTACTAGTAAAGTAAACTGGCCAATCATGGATTAAACTATCATCAATAGAAATTAGAAGGAGAGCACTTGCACATTAGCACTGGTCAGCAGAGATAAAGTGCCCAGAGTCCTAAAGCCAGCAAAAACTAAATTCAGCATAGGACAAAAAAAACAAGAAGTCAGAAGCCAAAAAGACAGGGGAAACCCATCGGAAACCCATCGGAAAGGGACATTTCCAACACTCTTTTTGTGGGGTTACCAGGTGAAAGGTCTTGTGTTGTCACTTCCAGTCATGGGGTTAAAGGACATGTTATATTCCAGATACCACTAAGGCCTCTCTTTTACTCTTTAAGCTACTCTGGAAGGCTGAGGAGCACCAAAGCATGAATAGCTTCTACAAATCAATGATGTAAAGGTATTGGTTGGCACTGTCATAAAAAGGAAGGTAGGACAAGAACAGTAAAAGCAGTTAAGAAGCTGAAGAATTCCCACAACAATGTTTTGCTTTTTTTTTTTAACTTGGCAGAAGAATTTAACAAGCCCATAAGCAACATGTAATTATGAAAAGAGGCTATAGCAAACTAGGCATGGCATAAAGGATTACCTTTTAGCATTTGTAAGAAAGCATATGGAGTGCTCTTCATTGTTTGCTACCGCAGCATAGGCATTTATTGAATTCATGACTCAGCGTAACCAAGTGTCAGAGCGGGATTTTATCATAAGCATGGTTGGTTTTTATAAGCAAAAATAAGGAGTGTGTGTTCACAAGCGCTAAAAAACCAGACAAACACTATGGTTGAGAGGACTGGTGTAGTATTAGGACCTGACCCCATAACATGGTTAAGTATTTTGTAGGTGTATTTGTGTCAGCTTAAAAGTTTTCAATAAACTTATGAAATTAATTTACAAAGTATTTCACATGCTGAATGTATAAAATACCAACTACAAATTACATGATTACATTAAAAAAGTTCTTAATAATTCTTTTAGTGGTCTTCCTACAGATTGCAACATGTAAATAGTACAGAACCTTTCTTTAAAACATGCTACAATTTCTAAAGAATTACATACAATGGTTTCAACGTGCAGATCCTTTTCAAAGAAGCAATAACAAAAAACGATCACAAGATGTTTAAAAAAATTAAATAATAAGCAACCATTTAAAAACTTGCAAATTTGATAACTGCCACACATTGAAAATATATACTAGGATCAGAGTATAAATCTTTCAATTTTTTATCAAACATCTTGTTTAAGACTGACAAAGTAACCTATACCAATCTGTCCTACACTAATTTCAGACAGAGCAATGGATGCAGTGATATTCTCCTTCCAATAATATTATTCTTTGTGAATGTACTTGTTTTTTTCTCACTCCACAATGGTATTCCCAACAAAACAATTAAACTGAAAATGTGTTTAAGGACGGTTTGAAAAGGCTCCTCATTTACACACGAAAAAACAAGTGTCTCTGAGATATAAAACAGTGTTTTGACGTGGCATTGAGGTGTAAGTAGAGTGGAGTCAAATGCGGAAGTTATGATCAATCTTGCTCTGTCAGGACAATTACCAAAAACGGGTTTGTGTGACCCACACAGTACCAATTCGAACAGTTCCAATCTTGCTGTACTTTTACTCGAGACCTGAGTAAGGCTCTCTCTCTGAAGGCCACCTGCCTTTGAAAGCGTTTGAGAGCTTGAGACAAGCTTGAAGTATGAACACATGCAACTTCTTCTTGTGTCAACATTTTTGGTTGCTGTACCAAATATTTTCTCACACGTTTGGTGTAAATGTAGTAGGCAATATCCATCCATTTAATATGTTACTTAGGTTCTGCTATGTCCTCAAGTTTGCTTGTGGACTAAATGTGATTAATGACCAGATGTATGATCCTCAATGTTTGCCACCAGCAATTTGCATTTTGTTGCACCTCGCAAATTGTGAGTTGCAAACACTGATGTACAACAGTGTCTGAGTCATTGTTTGCAATTCCCAAATGGGTCACAAAGAACCTGCCTCATAAATATTCATGAGGCAGGTCACATTTTGCGACCCTTGGGGAATGGCCGGCACTCACGGGGATGGTAGCCTACTGGGGTCAGCAGACCACCATGTCTTTGAAAGCTTTTTAAATAAAGCAATTTTTTAAATGCAGCCCATTTTCCTTAAAGAAAAAAAGGATGCACTTCAAAAATAAAAATGAAAAGTTTTCTTTTCATTTCTTTAAAGTGGGCAGCGGTTTGTGTGACTAAGGTCTGCTCTGAAAAATGTTTGTGCCCCCATTCACAGAGGGGAAGGGGTGCCTTGTGGGCCACCTATTTGTGAAGGTGTTACTGCATTCTGGGTCACAAAACACTCATACATACCAGTCCGACTCACTATTAGGAAGGGACGCCCTTTACACTCCCCTTCCTAATACCGAATTGCAAATGCAAAATACAAGTCGGTAACAAGTTACCGACTAGCATTTTGCCTTTGGTACATGCCAAAATGCATTTTACCGTTAGCAAACGGCCCGATGGGCTGTATGCGACTGGTAAAATGTATCATTCATCTGACCCTAAGATCCTCATATGTAACACACAGTGTAAACACACGTAGTTCTCCTGTTTGGCTAGGTTTGAGCTACGTTGATACCATTGAGCAAGCTAGAAATCTAAACAATTGCCACTAAACAGAAATGAATGCTACGACACAGGGATCAAAAACATCAAACACATTAGACAGAACAACTGGTTTATATACAACAAGGCCTAAGTAACCCATATAGTCACTCATCACTTGGCTCACAACAACACTAAAAAAAACAATAGGAAAAGAGATACAAATTTACAACAAAAAAAATAAAGAGAATATCTACATGGCACTGAGTTTGATGTTGCCATGCTTTGCTCCCAGCAGCACCTTCCAGCATGATGTACCACACACTAACATCAACTGGAACACACTTGACAGAAGTACTTAACATTCATTTAGCATGCCAGAGATATGCTATATAGTCCACTATTTTTTACATCCAGCAACCCTCACCACCAAGAAACATTAAAAAAATATAGAAATCCTTTAGGCAATGTGCATGCTCACCAAACTAGAAGATGCATTAGTAATTGTCAGTTGTCTGCAGGCTCAACTCTTACACGCCACACCAAAAACAAAGACATCGACACGCATATAAATGTGAAACCAGAGCAAAATACCCATGACATACACTCAAAAACTGAACAAGCCTCTGTTCTAAGCTTGTAACCACAAAACCATGTGGAAAGCCACTAAGCTCCATAAAGCACTACAAGGCCATACTAATTTCAGAATAAGTGCAGATGACATAACGCAACACAACACAACATACAACATACAATAGTCTAACATAACATGGAAAGCTTAATTAAAAAACAGTTACAATACTTCAATTAAAATGTCAATAGTTGGAAGTATTTCAATACATTATGCTTCTAATAACAACCAACATTTAACAAGAAAGCGAAACATATTAGAACAGTAGCCTTGCTCATTCGAAATCTATGGACAGATTCTAAATATATTTAATTTGTCTCAAATTTTAAAAGAGTTTTGAGTATGTTAGTTAATAATTTCATCTTTTGAAAATATTTAAAACTTTTAAAATGCTTCACATTGTGTTAATTCAAAACATGTTTCATAGAGAAGGTTTTTAGAACATTTAAACTTGATTTAAAATCCCACAATATTTCACAGTGTTCAAAGTAATGATTTTAACTTTCCAAATGTTCTTAAATTACATGCATTCAAAGTCTGTATTTTCAAATAATCTCAAAATCGTGCCATAGACATTTTACACAAGCAATTCCAGTTATAGAAAAAATGCTGATGAGCAGGCTTAACAAATTCTAATCTTTTTGGAAATTCTGGTAATGTTTTTAGGGACTTTTGGAAATGAAGCACTTAACTAGTAATATTTAACCCACTCTATAAAACCCTGTATCCATGTTGTTTCATGTCCAGAGTATGGAATCAGGTTTAGATTAATTTTAGAAATGTTTGTCAAACAATGAAATTGAGTTAAACTGTTCCAAAAATGTGGCAAAATATTTTGTGGTCAGAACTGTTGTCTTGATGAAGAAATCCATTAAAAAACTCAAAAACTTAGGAAAATAGATTATATGACACTACCTTGCATTGTTCTAGGGTACATTAATCATATATTTATGACAGGTAATTATGGGGATACACACATTTATGTTAAAACCCTCTTGAGAATAAATATGAAGGATTTGCTTGAAGGTGGAAGACAAACATGGGAGACCAAAACTGACACAGGGGCTCATTTAGTTTCAAGCCATCCACCAAAACTTCGACTGGGAGGTTGCCGCCACACAGGCTACCTCCCCACCGGCCCCTTTAAGAGTTTCCAGCTGGGTCAGCAGGTAGAAACTCAGGCTTCTGGCCTAGAGGGAAAGAGCCTACAGCATTGTCTCCGGGTTGTAATAGAGCCAGTGGCAATGCAGTAGTGCAGGGCGCACCATCACTGTTGCAATGTTCACTGTCTGCAAAGCAGATATTGAACACTATGAGGGTTCTGTGCAGGGGGGGCCTGCATCCGTTCCCTGCCAGTCTTTTCATGGCAGGGGTATTGCCATGAAACCGCTGGCAGAGAAAAGGGTCGTAATCGCCTAATTCGTCAGAGTTTGCAGCGCTGCCCTGGTGAATTAGGACCGCCGCCACCTCTAATAATAGCGGAGCTGGCAGTTCCCTGGTGGCCCCACCAACAGGGTTGTGACGAGAAGCTCGGACCGCCGCATTGGCGGCGGTCCGACCGCCATCCGTGAGTCAGGCGGTGTAGTGACACCAGACTTGTAATGAGGCCTACAGTGTTTGATAATACTCTGTAAGTTAAGGAAGATCAAGTTATTGTTTTGGGAAGAGTGTATAGTCTGCATACAAAAGGTAGAGGCAGGGCTCAGCTTCTCTGGACGTGCACTGACCTCTCAGAAGATAAGCTACCTTTGCTAAAGACTGACAGGAAGATTGTTGTTGATTGGTTTTATGTATTGTGGAAGGGCTAATATGATATAAATACACTATTCACAAGTCAAATAAAATCTAATGATGCTGCACCAAATTGTTCATAAGGCAGGTGGAGCATCCAGTGTTACTTGACTCTCATAGCTGTTAGACAAGCAACTAAGTATTCTCAAAGAGCAGAGGTAAAAGTGATCTTTAACTGACCAGCAATCTCATTCAGAGACTGCAGTGCTTTTAACCAAGCACTGCTTAATTTATGTTTAAAAAGACAGGTTGATGTGTGAGTTGAGATAGTTTTTTTACTCAATAACTGTTGATGTGCTATAGAGGACAGATGTACAAAGATACTGGTTGCAAAATGTCTTCTTGTGACCAGTATCTAATTTTGCTAAACAACCTATGTATTATTAGGTCAGTTTGCAAAATTCCAAATTGCAGTGGGTTGCATTCTGTCTTACCTAATTGAAATCTATTAGGTAGGTCTCAAATTGTGACTTGTTCGGTTGGTCACAATAATAGATATGGTGGTTCCAAGGATCAGCAGACTACCATCCCTGTGATTGCTTATTCAAAAGCTACTTTTTAAAGCAGCTTGATTTCCTTAAAGGGGTTGGGCTGCTTATTAAAAAAATGTTATTTTTAAAAAAGTTTCAGTGAGAGTTGGGCCACGGACTACTAGCTCTAAAGCTGATTGCAATGTGGATGAGACACCCACAGCATGCCCCTTCCGAACTACAATTCATTATCCAGTTGGAAACCCATTTTAGGAATTGGCAACATTTTACTAGTTAATAAAATGGATCTGGCACAGCGAAAAGTAATGTATGAGTAAGAGTTGTTAGCCCTAATTAAGGAGATCATAGCATCAGGAAAAACATAAGTAAGCCCCAAAAGGTATTCTGTAATAACTTCACAATAACAAGTCAATGAAACTTCCAACTTACAATTATGGACAATAATTAGGGAATCTCCTTTGAATTTATTTTAACATGCACGTTTAAATTACTGCCTTTGCCTTGATGAAGCCACCTCTCTATGATTTCTCCCTAAGTTGAAACTTTCTTTTTTCTAAAGTAACACTGGTCCATTTAATGAAGAGTTCCTGCTTTTAAAATAAAGGCCCATATTTATACTTTTTGACGCAAAACTGCGCCAACGCAGTTTTGCGTCAAAAAAATTATCGCCGGCTAACGCCATTCTGAAGCGCCATGCGGGCGCCGTATTTATTGAATGACGTTAGCCGGCGTTAGCCGCCGGCGCTGCCTGGTGTGCGTGGAAAAAAACGACGTACACCAGGCAGCGCCGGCGTAGGGGGAAAATGGCGTATGGGCGTCCAGAAATGGTGCAAGTCAGGCTGAGGCAAAAAAATCGCCTCAACCCGATTTGCGCCATTTTTTTACGACGCCCATCCCCAATTGAAATGACTCCTGTCTTAGCAAAGACAGGAGTCATGCCCCCTTGCCCAATGGCCATGCCCAGGGGACTTCTGTCCCCTGGGCATGGTCATTGGGCATAGTGGCATGTAGGGGGGCACAAATCAGGCCCCCCTATGCCACAAAAAAAAATAAAAAAAAATACCTACCTGGACTTACCTTTATGTCCCTGGGGTGGGTCCCTCCAGCCTTGGGTGTCCTCCTGGGGTGGGCAAAGGTGGCAGGGGGTGTCCCTGGGGGCAGGGGAGGGCACCTCTGGGCTCATTCTGAGCCCACAGGTCCCTTAACGCCTGCCCTGACCCAGGCGCTAAAATCCGGCGCTAATGCAGGTTTTTTTGACCCGCCCACTCCCGGGCGTCATTTTTGCCCGGGAGTATAAATCCGACGCAATAGCATCGGAGTCATTTTTTAAGACGGGAACGCCTACCTTGCATATCATTAACACAAGGAAGGTGTTCACGCAAAAAAATTACGCTAACTCCATGAACTTTGGCGCTAGACGCGTCTAACGGCAAAGTATAAATATGGAGTTAGTTTTGCGTCGAATTTGCGTCGAAAAAAACGACGCAAATTCGGCGCAAACGGAGTATAAATATGCCCCAAAGTTTTCTGTTTGGGAATGCAGAGAAAGAGGTCTGGTGTGCCTTTCAGTCTCCATAAAATAATATTACCTAGGTCGCATTGCAAACTGTATTCCTGATCACGAACCAGCTGCGGTACAAATTTCACATCCCTGGTTTGCTAATTATTCTATTAGATCAGGCCCCTAGTCCAAAAAAGGACACAGGCTTACTAAAATGTATTAAAAGATGTGATACAGAACTGTGGGGCTTATTTATTAAAGGGTTTTTCCTCGATTTGTGTCTATTAGAAAATGTTTTAGTTAACATGGGTTGTGCTTTATACATTTGATTTTGTAAAATGTGTAAGCCCTTCATTCAAAGAAGACACATGCACACTTTACGGAAGCTGTATCTAGTGCCTATCATTGTGAAGACAATTCTTAATAAAGCTGGCTATGGGCAATGCATCTGCATCATCAGATCACTGCCCAGTGGCTTGTGCATTGCTGGAGATAGGAGGCCGATATTCTTACTCGGTTAAGTCTAACATTTTAAGGAGTTTATTTTACGTTCTTGTCCTCTTTATCTCTTGTGCCGAAGCAAACTTTGTTTACCTCATATTGAGGATTAGTGTTCCCCTGTTTGTTTGGGCAGCTCGTTTGCACCAGCCAAAGGTTCCTGAAGTCCCTGCAGAAAGTGCGGGTCCCCAACTGATGGCATATCCCCTAATGTGGATGAAATATACTACCATTGGTTAAACTCTACCCACTTCCATGAGCCTTTTGAAGCAAATGTGCAAATCAGGAACTTGGCCAGTTGTTTTAGGAGATCTTCAGCAAAGAGGTTCTGGTTAATGTGTGACTATATTCACATGCACTTCTCAGGATTGTAGATTCATAAGTCATATGTGAAAATGTTCGTTACGTCTGCCCCCAGGGTCAGTCATTCGCTCAGTCTACCTTGTATAGGCAGGATGGCCAGATATCCATGAACTTTATTTAGTAGGGGGTCCCCAGGGGTCACAGCTGCGACCCCGGGTTTACCCTTTGAACCCCTAAAACGGCTTTTGTGACCCCTAGCTTCAGAGGTAGCCAATTCAGTGCCAGTAAAGCAGTGGCAGCTTGTCCTTATGGACGCCAGTTGGGACTTCACTCTCTTTGTTTTCTGTTATTTTTTTGTTTCATAAATAGTGCATAATAATACATTATTCACTATAAGTTTAATACAAACGTGAATATGCTCTTACATGGCAGATGAGGTAGGTAAAATGGTTTTAAATGTATGTTGTGTGCATGCTTGTGGGTGAGAGTATGTTTATATAAGTGAATGCGTGTATAAGTGTAAATTTGTGTGTATGTGTAAGTGTGTGTCTATGGGTGAAAGTGGAGGTCAAAGGACGTGTGATGTAATTTCCACTACTTCTGGCATTTTGGTGAAAAGACGTCCATGCAGACATCCCGTATTTTCCTGGGCAGTCTACGTTTTTCAAGGATTGTTTTGGTGCCACAATACTTTTGTGTAAAGTAGATACATGTCCTGGTTTTCAAAAAGGGTCAGGTGATATGTTAGAGCCTAGTGCTCATGTTTTGATCTCCTAACACCAGGGACAGAAGTTCTATGCTTGAAAGATTTGCCTCCTGTGCTGTTTCATCCAGGCAGCACAGCAGGCTTAAATGAGGGGTGAATCAACGTCCACTGAATCACCAGGTCACAGTTGGCAGAGTTAGGTCCACTCAGAGCGGCTCTGGGCTTCAGGCGGATGGATGTAGTGGAGGGGGAGCAGGATGCATCTTAGTCAGGTCACCGAAAACTAGGGTCAACTGCTCATCTCTCTGCTACTTCCAGCTTTCGTGGTTTAACCAGACCTGGCAGTAGACTCATTTGTGGACTGTGCCTTGGAGTCAAAGTCACGTTTCCCTTCTTAAATGAAACGTAGACTTCATTTCATGTTTCTGATTCCTCTGCCAGAAAACACTCTTCTCATCTCGCGAAACTGGTTACTTACAAAAAACAAGCATTTACAATGCAACGGGTCTCGCGTTTGCTCATGTTAGAGCTGATCGCGTTGTAAACTCCTAACCCGACTTTTCACCTATCTTGCAAAAGTGCATTTATGTACACAACCCCAAAAAGTGAAATTAACTATGTAAAGCGCTCGACTTCTGCCAAGCGAAATTGCGCTCGTTAGTTAGAGAAAAAGAAGTCCACGAGCCCGATGGAAAACAGCGAGCCTCGCATGTTTTCTGTACTTGGTCGCTGCGCTCAAGGAGGGCTAGCCACCGGAAAAGGCATGACGTATGCTTGCCTTCGACTAATGAGAGCAAGCAGATTTTATTAGGTAAGCCTACGAACCAATAAAAAACACTGACGTGAAGTTGACAGGGCTCCGAGCCCTTTTCTAAATACAAAAGCGTCTCGCTGCGATACGCATGCGCGAGCGCATGCAAAGCAGGCTCGACCCTAATGATCAATTCACAACACATTTTAAAAAATCAAATTATTTCCTACTATGCATCATTACACGGATTATAAATTTAAAAAAAACTGCTATGCCCCTTTGATGTGACTCCTCTTGTCGGCACTGTGACAGCTGTGTGAGTCATCAAAGGATACATTTATTTCTGGGAACAGGACGTAAATGGCTTAGTTTGTGCGGATTCTCTAGCACTGACATAAAACTGGACCATCACTATGAAAATATTGCCTCAAGTATTTGAAAGAATAGAGCGGATTACGGTCTGGTGCCCATCTGTACATTTTCTTGTCCGCTTGATCTGGTTGACTTGCGTCGACCACCTTCTTGCCTTTACGAACCAAAGACATCCATTGCCTTAACAAAAATGTTTTCTTTTACAAAATGTCCTTTCACTAAACATCCATTTTGCTGTGTTTATATCTTAAATTCCTTTATGAACTTCATTAAGTCATGTCGTATGATCTTCAGATGTCTAACCATCTCCAAAAGTATCGGATTTCACATTTATGCATGTGCTTCTGAGGCATGGACCTATTTCTCAGAAAGAAAACCAAAGCTGGTTACATTTTCAAAGGAAAATGGCAAGAAATGCAGAAATTGTACTCCTTGTATCTTTGCCATGAAATGGTAAACATGGCACTTTGTTGTGCAGTCCAGGGGCGTAGGTCCTTGGGGGGTGTCTTGGGTGATACATCACCCCCTAAAAAATGTATTCTGTAGTAAATAGTTGGGTACAAGTGCTTTCAGTCAGGCAATGTGAAGTGATTTTTATAAGCACGTACTGACAAAAACACAGTCTCTCTCGTCTATCGTTTGAAGTTCTCCAAATATCTTGGGTAGTTTGAACAATATTGGGGTTTAAGTAATTGTTACAATCCCACTCCTCTCTCTTTGGACTGCCCCTTAACACCCCTCATGTCCTGCTTCCCATATAATGTTTCTTAACAAGATGTCCCAGCATGATTGTTGGAAAATTAGAAGCTCGACCCCTCCACCCCAACTCCAATCATAGTGACTAAGCTAAACCCCTGCACAAGTCTCAGGCAATCCCACCGATTTGGGTGCAGGTGGCACTAAACCACATAATTTGGAGGGACTAGAATTCTAACAAAGGGATATGCCTACCACATGATAGAATCATTTATGTTTACAAAAGACATGTAAATCTCGCAATATCGACCCCTATGTGATTTTTAAGAATGGAGCTATAACAGTTCATGGCACAGGTGGCAGTACCTGCATTAGTATGGGTAAGACTAAGGCCCTCATTATGAGGATGGCGGTCATCAGACCACCAGCCTCGCCGTGGTGGTCTTACCAATGCGGACACAACAGTAAAGACCGCCACATCACAAGTTGTGGGGTTTGGCAGACTCCAAACTCCCACAACGGCACCTGGCCTGCCGGTGCAGTCGCACCGGCGCAGCAGGTGGTGAGCACCTCCAACCTGGTGGCAGACCTCAGCCTGCCGGCCAGATTACAAGCCTGCAGACCTCCAGGCTTTTCCGTGGCAGTCACCCCGCCACAAAAACCATGGCGGAAATGCACTTGGTGACAGGAATCCCCATTCCTGTCGCAGGCACCCCCACCCCCACATGTCCACACACATACACCCCCACCCATCCACACACTTACAAACACCCACCCCACCTCTTCATGCATGCATGTATTCACATACACACCCCTCGGCATAAGCATACATTCACACAGACACCCCCACTCACTCGCATACATGCAGACACACACCCCCATTCACTTGCATATATTCACACAGACACCCTCACTCGCATACATGCAGACACACCCCCATTCACTCAGTCACAGACACGCACCCCCACACACATGCACCCAACACTCCCCACCCTCCAAGCCCATCCCCACCACCCCACTTTCAGACGATCACTTACCTTCTCCATTGAGGAGGTCAACCGGGAGTGGCACAGAGTAGAGTTAACTAAAGTAGAGTGCATTGGTGTAGAGTGTTGCAGAGTATAGTGGCAAAGAGTGCAGTGGCATTGAATTCAGTAGTGTACATTGCAGCATCATAGAATGCAATTACCTAGATTAGAGCAGTGCACATTAGACTGCAGTAGTGCAGAGTGGAGTGGTGATGAGTGAAGTAGTGTAGAGTAGAGTGGTGCAGAGTAGAGTGGCACACAGCAGTATAGAGTGCAGTGGTGTAGAGTAGAGTGGCATGGAGTAGAGTGGTGCACAGTGGTGCAAAGTGGAGTGGCATAGAGTTGACTGATGCAGGGGGCAGTGGCGCAGAGTAGACTGGCATAGAGTGCAGTAGCAGAGAGTGAAGTAGCATAGAGTGGAGTAGGACAGAGTAGAGTGGCATAGAGTTGAGGGATGGAGAGTGCACTGTTACAGAGGAGAGTGTCAGAGTGCAGTGGTGTAAAGTGGAGTGGCATAAAGTGCAGTTGAGTATAGCCAGTTGGTGTAGAGTGCAGTGGTTAAGAGTAGGGTAACTTTGAGTGCAGTGGCATAGAGTGGAGGGGCACAGAGTGGAGTAGAGTGACATGGAGTGCAGTGGAGTAGAGTAGATTGTTTCAAAGTAGAGTGAAGTGGTGTAGCGTGAAGTTGTGCTGGGTAGAGTGCAGTACATAGTGTGGCATAGAGTGTAATGCATAGAGTAAAGTGGTCTACAGTGCAGTGGCATAGAATGTAGTGGTGCAGAGTAAATTAGAGTTGTATACAGTTGATTGACTTGGAGTGCAGGGGCATACAGTTGAGTGTTATAGAGTAAGATGCATTGGCATAGATTGTATTAGCATAGAGTGCAGTGTTGCAGTGTGGCATCGAGTGCAGTGGCGTAGAGTGGAGTGGTGCAGAGTGCATTGCTGTGGCCTAGACTAAAGTGGTGTAGAGAGTAGTGGCAAATAGTGTAGTGGTGTAGATCAGAGTAGTGTGGAGTGGTGTAAATTGGAATGGTGCAGTGGTGCAGAGTAAGTAGAGTGGTGTAGAGTGGAATGTTCATGGTGTAGTAGCACACTGCCATTACAGACAACACATTTTCAAATGAAATTACCATTGCAACTGCACAGACATACAATTTTACTAATAAAGGTATACAGTACACAGATGAAAATGTGGAAATTGCAGCACCTAGTATAATGAATTGTTTCGATCATATTAAAGTATTTGTTTCCAGCAAACTTCAAAACTAACAAAAATAACAAAAAATGTGCTTCATGTGTGATCCTAATTCTGTTATATATTCTGAAATACTTACACGGTTCATTTAAATTTTGTGTGCTAGAGAAAACTCTTTCCAATCCCCACTATCCTTCCAAGATTGTCACATAAATCCTCTCACTTTGAAGTCAGACAAAGAAAAGTAATCAAGCACCCTCGGAAGACAGCACCTGATATTTGACCTCAGTCTTTGATCACACAGAAAATGTGAAGTGATAAGAACAAGATTTACAGGCCTGTTTACAGAAAGGGAGCACTCCCTTGGGCAAGGAAGGTACAAACTTATGCTGGACATCCTCAAACAAATAAAGCTAGCAAATGGAAAGCAAGAAAATGTGAGTTAGAAACCACAAAGTCACTGGCAAGCAACAGGCAGAATGAAATCCTAGATCAGCTTTTTGAATGTTCCCAAGATGTCTTTAGCAAACCAGACAGCTGTAGCCACAAGAAGGGCTTTAATTTATTTTTATTTAGATTCTAGTCTTTGCAATCTATACCAAAATGCTACTTCAATTAAACCTACAACCAAAACAGTCCAAGAAAGCTTTACATTTTGGTCCATGAAGCCCAATAGTTTGCAGTATGGCATTAGTGTTCACTCTTTCACCTTCACATTGAACTTTCCTTATTGACCCTTTTTAGGCGCAAGTTGAGCCCTATTGTTTTACCTAAACTGGTATTAGTAAAATGTGCTCTAACTTTTCATAACTTATTTTGTAGCTCATCACAAAGTACCTCTTATCTTTTGTAGAAAGCCAATCATCTGCAAATCTACTGTAAGTATTTTAATTATTGTTTAGTCCCTTGCAAAATACACTGTTTATGTGCTCACCTTCAATGTGCTTTTCTCTGATGCCTGACTGTTCTGGGCAATGGGGGTGATTCACAAATGCATTTATGAATATTGGGCCTAATTCTACAGGAGTAGTGTTTTACATACTCTTACATGTCTTTGTGAATCAGACCCAGTCTACGAATAAAGTTCAAAGATGGCACATTCCTTTCAGTTTGTACTAATTGTATGAATATCCCCTGAATAGTCCCATTTTAGACATTTGTGGCCCAATTCACAAAGACTTTCAAAAGTACCTAATAAAAGAGCACAGCTATGCATACTCAAAAATTCCTTTTGTGGTAAGGTTGTGTTATCTAATGTTATATATTGTTCAAAATGTTTTCCCTACTACGCTTATCTCCACTGTATAGCACTGTTACCCTAAAGGGGTTTGGCAGTGATATGTCTAGATATACTAGATAAATACAATACAAAATTAGTGAATCCTCTGAGGATGTGCAGATAATACAACCCCATCTTTCATAATGCACCAAAGCAAATATTTATTTAGTCATTCGGGAGAGATAGGCTTGATTTCCCTTTTATGCTGCTTCAGAACTCGTTTGGGCATTTCATGCTATTCTTTATTTTTAGTCAATGTGCTGCTTATAAATCTCTAGTAAAAACAGGTGTCATGCCAATAGAAATAGTAATCAAATAACTGCACATCATTTATATATTCATTGTAATTTTGCTTTTCATCAAATGTTTGATGCTGATAACCATTAATTACCTTTAACACCTGTTTTTTGTGGACTCCCCTTATGTGAGATGCCACGTTTATAACACAGCACCTCTGTTTTACTTTCATAAGCTTACCCAATGCATCATTTAATAAGGTTGCATCAAGTTTTGTGCAGTTTGGCGTAGTTCCTAATTTGTGTTGGAACTGCGCATAGAAAATATATTACACTATTAAACTATCATTGCAGTTACAAAATATTTCTTTCCTAGGATCTTCAGTCCACAAATGAGTAATTTCATTTTTTTACTCCCAGATTCGTATGTATGTGCAGCAGTCTGTTTAAGATGGAATTGTAGGTGAAGATTCTTTTTATATGTATGATCTGGTATTGTGGTCCGTTTGAAAGAAGCCATACAGGAGACTGAAACTCCTTCCATAATTAGGCCCGAAGCACGTTGTCTATGTTGGTGGCCGTTTCTCTAGTGTATGTTTATTACACAGTCAATATGCTTGCCTAGCCTGATGACCACAGGCTCGTGAATCTAAAAAAACACTTAAGCAGAACCACGTCCAAAGTATGGAACTGTGAGTGCAGTATATTTTAAAAAAACACATTGAAAAGTCATTGAGATTCCTAAGGTAATAGGAATGGTAACAAAAAAAAAAGTTTTTTTTAAAGGGTATTGAATTTAAGAGAACAAGAAGTGTTAGCCTTTTTCTGTTACTACTGCGACTTAGATAAACAAGAGAACAAGAGACCGCCACTTAACACAAGCAGAAAAAACACTAATTGACTCCAGAAGAAAAGGGTGTTGTGAAGTGATGAGGCAGGAGCAGTCTGCAGGGACTCCAATTAAATTGGTGGGCAAGGAATAAAAATCCTCAAAGGTAAACTATAGAAGACAGGAATTGGCCTGTGAAGAGCAGTGTGTGGAGAAGGTAGCAGAAAGGGCTGCAGAGGGGCTTCCTCATATAAAATATGAAAAAAGTCTCGGCAATGATAAGCCATTTACAATTGGATTTATGGTTGATTAAACTATTGTAAATTACCCAAACAACTGTATATTTTGATTCCACTATTAAGTTTATGCTGCATATTTTCTAGTGCCAATATTTCCTCATTAGAGCTTTTGCTTTATATTTTCATCACATACATTTTAGATTTACTTTATTCGGGGAAAAAAAACATCTAGCAGATCCTAACTTTCTAAGGGAGCAAGTGTTTCAAACTCTATTTCAAACACATTTAGCAAAAAGTAAATATTAAAAATGATCATATGTATAATGTGAGATTCATTTAAGTGTCCACAGTTAAAAAATGGTAAAGCACCAAGGCAATGCACTATGGGCCAGATACACTAACTTTCTGGTCTACAAAAGCAGTCTCATTTTGTGACTCTACCTTTTGAGATCAGAAACTTATTTTGGGAACCAACCTATCTACAAATAGATCGGTCCACAAAATAAGGAATTGAAATGAATCGCAGACCACTGTGCTTAATGAATATTCATTAGGCAGGTTGCAATTTCAAAATCATTGCAATAGATCACAATCAGATAAATGGTTGTCTGCATGAAACAGCAGATCACCATCCTTGTGATTGCTTTTCAAAAAGGAAAACTTTTTTTTAAAAGGAGCTCAATTTCCTTAAGTGGGATCCTGGGTGAATCTACGAGCATGTCTCAGCTTTTCCACCAAGAGATCTTTCTTAGTGTGTTAAATGCTAAATATACTGATTCATGTCCAGGCCTGTTTTTCACAGATGGTTCTGTTATTATAGACAGATAGTTAAATATGATGAATATCACCCCTTATCAAGGACCAATGTGCGATATCAAATACATGGGAGTTAATAGACATATGTAATAAATTGAGGTTGATCATTAAGGTGACATAAAAAAATACAAAGATGAAAGTTGGACTTGGACATCTCTAACACGTTCTGTATAAATCTTTACTATGTATTAAATGTATTTAATGAACGAAAACTACATTCAAGTAAAATACTTGTTTAGTTTATTATAATTTCTCATAAAAGAGACTATAAGGGCTGTGCACAAGGGGACTACACACTTCAAAGTGTTAGTTTGTACGCTACTTAAAATTGTAGTTTTGGACAGAGGGTAAATCAAAATTGCACAGGTCTAATTGGCAAAAGTTCTAGTAAACGGTAGACTATAACAAATAACAAATCGTACTGTGCAATACAGGAACCACAATCATTGTTTCCACAATATGCAGTGTAAAACAGTTATAGCGTAACAGGAAAGAGAACACCACACTTTCTCAAGAATATATAATGTGCCCCCAATAGAAGACTGAAGGTGTGACTCCACAGTGAGAGAGCCAATGTCAAGAGCAAAATAAACTCATAATCCGTACTTAAGCAAAGGGTGGTCATCAGGATTTCTAGGTTGGTTATTTCCCATCAATTACTAAAGAACTGTTGATTTTGTGCATTCTTGAGGCGTTGGATAAGGTAAGTTAATTGTTGCTTTTAATGTCTTTGTGATTCACTTTGTGATTTAATAATGTAAATTGCTTCAAGTATGGAGGGCCCATGGTGGCATGCAGACAAAAGTGTGTTAACAAGGAAGATGAGCTCTACCATTGGCTATAATTCAATGAGTGAGAATAGAAAAGACGTATTTACTCTGACACTCAACCAATATAGATGAAAAGGTTATTACAATATAATATCGTGCTCTTTGAATTAATGTCCAATGCAAATATTTAACATAGTTATAAATCAAATGAATTATACAGTATTATCGTAATGGCCTATGCTTGGTCTAATCAGTACTTATCAGTTAAATATCAAATGACGAATGATCTCTATCTGCGTCCATTCTGAATAAGTTATGTCTACCATATATTACTACAAATATTTCCTCCTTTCTTCTATTCTCCCTTACCAATACCTGATATTCTGGTTAGGCTCAACCTTTCACAACACTGGGATTCTGACCCCGGATGGGACCTTCCTTAATGACTCTATATTTCCTCTTGTTGCTCCAATAAAACAGTCATACATTTCTCTATTGCTACAGATGGATGATGTATATCTACCAGGATATTTTGGTATGCAGCAGTATTCTCTCTCTCTTTAGACTTAATGCCTCGACTTCCAAACCCCTTAAGCGAACCACACATAAGTATACAAAATAAGGGACTTTACCTGTTTCATTTTTTCATTGACCTTCCTTACCTCCAGAAATACCCTCATTATATGACTAATTGAACACATCATTTTGCCACGTGAATAAATGACCTCTGAATATTCTGTTCTGCCCTTTCACACGTCATTCCTCTTTTCATGAGTTCATTGCTTTACCCCCCACAAAAAAACCTGTTTGAATAGAATAGTGCAATTAATCGTTATTATTGGGCATCCTCTTTTTTTTCCAGTTTTCCAACAGGTCCCCTGTGTTTCATTTCTATGCCTAATATGGAAGACCGAGACAGTCTAGTTTCCAAACTGAAAAAAATGGCAGCTCAGAGTGCGCAAGTCCATAACACCACCTCTGTGACCCGAGTCATAAAAATCATTCTCTGGTTTCACGTGGAAGGGAAGCAACACAAGTCACTCCATGAGTGGAGGAGTGGTCTTCCTCTCCGCTTTCTATGGGACTTCAAGTGCTTCACTTTTATTTCATTCAGGCATGCAAACAACTTGAGCTGTCCTGCAATACTCAGCGTCTGAGCCTTGAACCCAAGGACAAATTGATGATGTTTATCATTAATAACAACATTGCAGTGACCTCCAACCCCAGCTTCTATTTTTTAGTCCTTCAACTGCATTTGCCCTTAATAATGGATCTTACTCTTCCCTAATATGGCTTACCATTTACTTTCAGGCAGTAAGCCTATAAACGTTGGGCACTAATTACAAAAATGTCATGCAATGGAAGGCAGCAACCAAAGTTGCTGTGCTGTGCTGTGTTGTGTGAAAGGGAAATAATAAAATGGCATCACAACTAATAAGATATGGTTCAATTTTACTGTTCCTAGTGCTGGCTATTGCCAACTCAGGGAACATTGCACTATGTTGCAAGGGTGCCTGCATTATAGGCAGGATTGTTTCTTTTGCACAAAAGGACACCTTCCTGCGCAAAAACAATCCTTAAAGGCATTTGCCTCTTTCTAAGAATGTTGCAGAATACAACACGCATAGAAAGAGCAAGTATGCTAGGAAGTATGATATGCCTTCTTAAGCACCTGATGAACGCCTGGTTCAGGGAGGCATAGTATTTTGGCACATTCCCAGATTTAATCACCTTAGTAGTTCTTTGATTGTGTCAAAATCCATTGGTGAATACTTGCAAACACCCATGCATCCCTCATGGAATGCCTCCTTGATGTAAAATAATGCAAGGCAGCGCTATGCACCACGTTGAGTTACTTTGTAGTTACTAAACCTCTTATTGAAACTATTTTGAACAACTTCTAGACTACCAGCCAGTTAGCAAATCTTATGCATATTAATCTTCTGTGAATTAATGTTCTGTGATTTTAGTCTTAACTTAATCCCGGCAGCTCAACTGTAAGCCCTTTGCAGTGGTTGAAAAATAATGGCCTATAAAGTTAGTAAATTTGCAGTTTTTTAAAAACCTTTGTTTTTTACAAAAGTGCCCAGATAAATTCAAAGAATGTGCTAAACGCTGGTCCAAATAAACGAAGTGTCAGAAGGCAAGCAAGGTGCTGGCTTATTTACTCCTCACTTGCCTACTGCAGTGCATCCTCCTGGAGAGGTGCTGCCCACCTCACTGTCTAGCTTTGCCTGGAGCGTAGCTGCTGTATCAAATGTGAAGAAGGGAAAAGAAGAGAGACTGCTTTGTCAGGTACATACAAGATATTGTACATTTGTCCCAGACTAGTTCCTGCAGTTTCTCTGCCTTCTATGCCCCAGTTTTTGCTCTGCCGCCCCCTTCCCTAAGCAGTGCCCCACTCAAATTAGGCTAAACATTTTCAGAAAAGTGAGGGTACTGCTTCTGGGATGGCTTCAGGTCGGGGAGCAGAAGGGTGAATTAAAATTTAATAATGAGTCATCTCTGTGGAGTATGTGACAAGTAAAGGTGGGCTACAATTAAATATAGAAAATCAGGCCCACTGACCATGGGATTTGCGAAGGGAGCTGGTGCACAATTTAAGAAAATCAGGCCTTCCATCTATGGGGAAGACAGTGGGCACTGGCAGCACAATTAAATACAGAAAATTGGGTAATTACCTGTGGGGGCTTGTGGACCAGTGTGGGAGCAGTTAAATATAGAAAATCGGGTTCACCGCCCAAGGTGGCGTGCAATGATCAATGGGGGTAGAATTAAAATTAGAAAATCTGGCCTGCAACCATCATCTCTTCACCATCCCCCACCAGAGGCCCAAATATTTGAAAAAATGGGACATGCAGGAAAACCCCATTCCAACACCCCTTCCCCACCACTCAAAAATAAGCTGGGGTCGTGATAGGCCTCTGTATGCTCCCCCACCCAAAGCACCGCTAACACCTCCACCTTCCCACCACCCAAAAGTATGTGGACCCTAAGTGGGTTTTAGTGGTTGTAGAAGAAGGCAGCGTTTTTGGGAAGCCCGTCATTGTTTGGGGTTAGACGGCAGTGTTTATGAGGGTGGCAGAATAGGGGCCAATGTGTTGGGGGAAGTGATATGGTTGTAGGTCAAGGCAAGGTACAATGTGGCAGGGAGAAGGACTAGGTTTGTGCTTTTGTGGTCCTAGACATTCATTGAATGGGTGACAGTTGGACCCCTTTCACTAAAACAACCCAAATTTAACTCATGCGTTGCACTGGATTTTTCTATTTTGTTGCTTTTACAGATTTTTTTTTACATTTTTTGGCTCTGAATCAAAGCTGCTTTTTGGCAAAAATCACTTCAAGCACAAATGCAGAATGTATGCATTTGTCTTTTTTTGATCGAGTCACAATTTTTAGTCCATGCATTCATGTTTCATCCTTTTACTGTGACATTTCTTTTGGTGTCAGTAACATTCCTTTTCTGTTTAAAACTGCCTTCCTGTAATTTAGATTCATAGGTTTTCTTTTTTTTCCTTCTCATTTTAATGTTCTGTTTTTAATCTCTGTTCATGAATCTGTTACAAACAGTTCCATGTTTTCCATTTTTCACCAGTGTTCCACTGCCATTTTGTTTCATTTTTTGACATTCCTTTTCTTGTTGTAAGTACTTTTCAATTCAACAGACTATGGTGCATGTTAATTCGGATTTTCCTTAAACAGTTTTACTCTTTTTTCCCAAGCGCATTGGGTTGCTTAGAGAAGACATTTAATTTTGAAATCATGTTTCACTTAACACGATCTTACCTGACTTCATTGTTTTCTCCAGTTTCTCTATATCCCCTCACTTTGATGTATATGAAATAACAATGAGTATTTTTACAGTCTAGTCTGTCAACAGCGTAGCAAATGCCCCACAGAAGACTGAAATTTGCCTGGAGGGCCCAAACAAGCATTCCTCCTGCCTTCAAAGGGTTTATCTGTTCCTGTATTTAAAGTCTGCTTATGCAGCTTTGTTTCAAAAGGTTTCCGTTTTTTTTCTTTGCAGTTGGCTGTTCTTGTGTTTGCATTTGCTACAGCGTTTGAAACAAATAATAATTGCGGTTTGTTTGACTCTTATCCTTATCATTTTTTAGTTACAGGTACTTTAGAAGACTTTGGTCAATTTTGAAATCATGTTTTCTTTTTATACTTGTATTTCATGGACTGCATGCTTTGTTCCCTTTTTGTGAGGTAACAGTCAAAAGTTTTGCAGACCAATCCAGTGACAGTGCACCACACGCCCACAGAGGAAGCACAATTGCCTAGAGGGATTGCCCTAACAGCACAGGATTTATTCTTCCTGTATCTGAACTTGCTACCGCCACGTTGCTGAAAAATGTTTCAGGTTTTGCATTATCATAGAGTTCACTTTTTAAACTGTATTTGTGTAACTCAATTTGAATAGGCTGTTTTTCCATTACGTTTTAGTTACAAACTATTTCAGTTTTTTTTAATTTAGTAAAGCCTTAGGCAGAGTTTAGTCCATTTTGAGATCGTGTTTTTCTTAAAAATTTTGACTCTGTGTTTTTCTCTGATTGCACTGACTTTTTTACTTTGGAGTACATGAAATAACTCATTATGTTTGCAGGCCAGTCTGGAGACAGTGCATTACACTCCCACAGAAAACTCTGACCTGCATAGATGGATCTAGCAAATAAACCACCCTACTGCGATGTACCTTGGTCTTCCAACAGACCAGCCAGCCATCACACCAAAGGCATGATGGAGAAGTCCATGCAGGCTGTGAAGCCATGAAGAATCTATCACATTTGGGGCCAGATGTAGCAACTTTGCAAATTGCGAGTTGCAATTTGCGAGTCCGAGCGACTCGCAAATTGCAACTTGCAATTTGCAATGCAGAACGGTGTCTCAGACACCGTCTGCGAGTCGCTATGGGGTCGCAAAGACCCACCTCATTAATATTAATGAGGTGGCTCGCATTTTGCGACCCCATAGCGACTATGGGCACTCACGGGTATGGAGGCCTGCTGGGACCAGCAGACCTCCATGTCCGTGACTGCTTTGAAATAAAGCAGTTTTTTTTTTTTCAAGTGTAGCCCGTTTTCCTTAAAGGAAAACGAGCTGCACTTAAAAAAAAAAAACGAAACCTTTAGTTTCGGATTTTTTCAGGGCAGGTAGTGGTCCCTTGGACCACTGCCTACTCTGAAAAAATATTGGTGGGTCCACTCACAAAAGGGAAGGGGTCCCACGGGGACCCCTTCCAATTTGCGAGTGGGTTACCATCCACTTCAAGTGGATGGTAACTGCGACTCCATTTGATTGCATACCACTGCGAGTCGCAAACAGGAAGGGAACACCCCTTCCTATTTGCGACTCTGAAATGCATTTTGCGAGTCGGTCCCGACTCGCAAAATGCATTTCTACATAGCAAACTCCGGTTTGCGACTTGCAAATGGCGATTTTTGCCGTTTGCGAGTCGCAAACTGGTTGCTACATCTGGCCCTTGGCTACTTAAATAACAGCAGATTGAGCCATAGAGTACAGTGATATGATGCACGCAGATTGCAGAGTGATGTTTTTCTCTTTATGCAACGGGGCATTAGACCATGTTCAAAAGAATACAGTAGACATGCATATTCAATCCCAAAAACACATGAAGCACTGCACTAATGCTGCAGATCCCCACTCTTCCCCGAAACATGCCTGACAGATGACTGTGAACTGTTTTTTCACAAAATGCACAGGTGCCAGTGCATCAAACCATGAAATAGTAAGGGAGTGAGCCATGTCTGCACAGTACTAAACATTCCACTGAGTAAAAGCAACACCCTGTTTTGTGCAGATTCCACCATGAGTGAATATGAAATGGTGGAGCAATCCCAGATACAAGGATTTTAGCTCCCAGAAAGAAATTTGGCAGCTAACAATAACTTGAAAATGTAACTTCAAGATCAAAAGATCATTGTAATTTTCAATATGATTACTGCAGTACAACCAACAGATTCTAGTGCAAACAGTTTGTAATGCAACATACAATATTGTTTTCCAGAACTTTACTTACTTTAACACAGCTAATTCTACTTGCATGCTAAAGCAATAAAATATTGTGTTGGAAAATCTATAAACCAGCAGCATGCACATCACCTGGTTGGTATACATCCTGAACTTTGCAGGGCAGTCATTCTGGAAGCCCTCTGTAAATCTGAATGCTTTCCTGCTGTGTATTCTGTGAATCTTCTACATGGCTGGTAGCAGAAAGCCAAGTTAACTACAACACCTTGAAGAGGCCCGTTGAATGAAGCAAAGAATGGCACCTTATCCTTGTAGTGCCCAGTGGAGTTCTTGCTTTGCTGTTCTTCAGTACTACTGCAAACACTTCAACACCTATGCAAGGTTTGTTGAGTTTGAGATGGAACTCAGCAAGTCTCCCAAATTCTGTTGAAAATCTGGAAAGGATTCTGAACAGCTACAACAGGAACTGCATTAAAGTTCAATTAGACTTTTTGTCCCTTCCTTTTCATTTCTCATGATGTGTTACCTTGCACTATGTGTATTTTTGATCTTTCATACTTTTCTTAATATGGACTCACAACGCATTGTACAATGTTCACATATCGCTTGTTACTTGCAATGTACTGTTTTGTGAAAACTATAAAAAAGCAGAGTTTGAGCACAAAAAGTGCAATTAGACATTGTGGAAGACAAATGTCAAAACATTTAAAGTCTGATAAATCTATTCCAGAGTCAGACACCACTGACAATGAAGGCGCAAGATTACCTAGAGAATCTACATATGATTTTAACAAACAATTCAGTAGTCACTCTAGAGCAGCTGGAGCCATCATTTATAACTACAGCAGGAGCGGAAAAACAGATAGCGGCTTAGCTCAATGTAGGATTAGTAAAAGCTCTTCAAAAGGTGAACAAGTAAAGCAAGTCATCCTGTTCAATCCTACATAACTCTGCATTCTTTCCATGGCAAGAGTACACATACAGCCATCCCTCATCTGAATGAAGCGTCAACTCTGGTTTGAACATGCACGCCCAGAAGCAGTTCAGGCATCTATTACAGTGTTGAATGACACTGATTTCTTTTGCTGTTGGATGGCTGACTGCATTGTATACAAGATCTTTCACAGGTGTCAGTGTGTGCATGGACTGTATGACTAGTACTGCAGATGCTGAAAGAAGCAATAGCAGGTGTCAACTAATTTTTATCAGCCAGCCATTGCCCCCTCCTAGAGCAATCCATCCATTCATTATTGTTTTTACAAAAGAATGAGCAGCAGGATTTTGGACTAGATATAAGCTGTGTAGAAGATTTTGAAAAAAAACTGCTAAAATGAAGACCAGCCAGCCATCGCTCCCTCCCAGAGTAATCCATCTGTTCATTATTATTTTTACAAAAGAAGCATCAGCAGCAATTTGGACTACATGTGAGATGCTCAGAAGATTTTGAATAAACTGCCAAAAGGAAGACCTTGCTGACTAAATGTGGTAAATAATGTCTTGGTGTATACTCTTGTGTTTTGATAGACGTAGCAAAATATGTTCCCTGTGTTTGGTGCAAAAATGATGATAAATGAAAGAATTATAGTACAATGAATTGCCACAAAAATGCAGTAAAAATCCAACTTGTAGGCCACAAAATTTGCTCTATCTTTCTATGCTCCAAAATCGGGGGAGTCTGTAGGGCAAATCTGAGCTTTCTCTTAATTTACTGGTCAATTGTTCATTATAAAAATGCCAAATTATGAAAACAGATTTGAACTGCACAATAAAGGAACACTCTTTATTAAGCATAACTTCTAGTGTTCTTATTGTTTTAACTGGTGTTCCCTTATTTTCAGAAAGTAATGAAGAAGCTATGTGATACCTCTAGAATAAGACATAAGATACTAAAATATGGAGTAACTCATAATATACTAAACACCTTCTGAAAGATGATTCATAACAATAGAGTTCAACAGATATTCTGGACCAGGCTGAGGGGATAGGCCTGATCACAGGTGTATAAGTGACACCATAGCTTTGCTCGTCATGTCTTAATACCTTGCTATGCAGGCATGAAAAGCGAAGGCGTCACCAAAGGCCCATTTTGAATCTGACAGATCCACAGTTGCGCAATATGCCAAGCGTGAATGGGTGAGTCCTCATAATCTTACTTAACATCAGGTGGATTAAAAGAGAGAATATAAGGCAGGGGTCTCCTATCTTTTCTCTAATGAGAGCTACTTCCGATTGACGTACCCCACCCCCCTCCCCCACAGCGCCTTGAGACCCTAACGGGTGAGTAGTGCGCTTAAAAATTATTTGATTGATTGATTGATTGATTGAATAAAATAGTCCTGGGCTACCTAGTTTCCATAAGGGAAAGAGTTTTTTTTTGTTTTGCTACTAACTTTGGTGTCGTTTGATGCAGCTTTACAAAACTTTCAAAACTAATGTGTCAGTCCCTTCAGTGACTGACAAACTAATTTTAAAGATAATTTTAAACATATTTAGTGAAGATTTATCAACCTTTGCCAAAGTTATTAGCCAAACATGATTTTCCTATGAAAAGTTTCTATTTCCACTTTATTTCAGTTTAATTTTCACACTAACTCCCATTTCCAAAATCTATCATCCACGTTTTTTTAAAAATGTATTTTATTGTTTTTTAATAAGAACAACAAATAAAATATACAGTGCAAGATACCTGTACCATACATATATTCTTGTGAATTACATTTTGTTCACAGTGACAGTCTCTGTGAGATACATCGGAAGGCAGCAGCTGCACGCATGCATTAGAAATTGCAAGGGGTATATGAACTGCAGGACCTCAGATGAGACCGACCAATAAAGAAAGAAACACACTATTATCCAATCCAGTACTAATAACATATACATTTGGTTGTGTCGAAGATGTCCTAACTAGAATGATGAATCCCATCACTCACTGGCTGAGTCCATGCTGGAGCCAGAGACCCGTCACTACCCTCCTGAAATTGAATTAACAATTTGACCCACCGTGGAATCTCCTCAGCCGCCTTATCTTTAGTGTGTGAGTTTTTCATATGATGTTCCTGTGCTACTCCCCACTCTTGCATATCCCTCAACCAGAGGTCAAAAGATGGTACCCTTGGTCAACCAATGGCCACTCGTGGTTTTGCCAGCATAAGGGCCAGCTGTGCAAGTTTGTAAGGCATTTTACGTCCCTTGCGTCTGATCAAACAGGCATACCTGAGGGATCAAAAGACTGGTACCCCGTTCTGAGCGGGGCAGCACCAGACTCCAATACTCCTGAACCTGCTAACACTCCCAGGCCAGGTGCAAAAAGTCCTGTTCCCAGGCCGCCCAAGCCACATATTGTTTATGAGTCATGTCACCCCTAAGGGCCCTGTAAAAGAGCAAGATCAGATGTCGCCTATCTCCCTAACTGAGCAGACTGTCCAGTACTCCAGAGGGCTTAGGCTCTGCAGCAACATCCAGCCGGATCTCCCTTGCAATGCTTTCTAATTTAGCATAGTGAAAAAAGTGCACTGGACCAACCTCAAATGTGTCCTAAGCATCCTGGAACGAAATAAACATTTCCCCAGGGTATATATCCTCTGCAACCTGGCATTCTCCCACTCTCCAGTGGATAGGTCCTTATCTATATTCCCAAAGGGTATCAGGTCCCAAAATTGAAGTTTCCTGCTGAAGGGGGCACACTGGAAAACCCTCTGCACTACCCGGTCCAAAATCCCAGCAATGGTTGTTATAACGTACGGTACTGGAGTGTCGGACTTGTCCCCTCACATCAATAACTGTGGTAGCGATAGATCAGCCTCCTCAGCCCCCAGCAGATGCCTCTCCCAGTTGCTCGAGTCCGTGAGCCATTTGGCAGCATGTTGTAGGTGTGTGGTATAATAATAACACCTCATATCCGGTACAGTTAGTCCAACCTCCAAAAAGTCTCTCTTGAGTGTCGCGAGCAACTCTGCTACATTTACCAGCCCATATTAAAGAGCCCAATAGGCTATCCAGCTTCCTTAATAACTACTCTCTCGGTGGGAAAAGGGAATTCTGGACCAAATATAAACATTGTGGAAGAAAGACCATCTTTGCTATAGAGGCTCATCAACCGATCAGGGAGAGAAGGAGTTTGTTCCAGAATAGAACGGAGTTGGAGAGGCCGGATAATACCCTGTCCACATTTTTGAGCTGACGTTGGGTCTCCGAGTGCGGGACCCAAATCCCAAGGTATCGGAACCACTCCAGCTCCCACATGAGTCCCAGATTTGGTAGGTGATACAGGCTCCACCTGAGCAGTCCCCCGAGAGGAAACAGCAGCAATTTACGAGTATTGACCCACAATCCTGAGGAATCTCCAAAAGATCTCAACAGCCTCAACAACAGTGGAACAGAGTCTCTGGTGGAGTAAATATATACCGATGAGTCATCTGCATATAAGGAGATTATATGGGTACCAGCGTCCACTGCAATCCCCTGGGGTTCCATCTCTTTGCACAGCAGCAGTGAAAGAGGTTCAATAGCCAGGGCAAAAAGGAGAAGGAAGAGGGGGTACCCTTGAGGAGTTCCCCTATCCACCCTCCAGGGTGCACAAAGTTCATCCCCCACTCTGATTTGAATAGTGGGCCCAGTGTAAAGGAGTTGAATCCAGGAACAGTCAATTGGACTGAATACCATACCCTGCATTACTGACTCTAGGTATCCCCATTCCACGGTGTTGAATGCCTTCTTAAGATCCAGGGAGATCAGAGCCAACTCCCACTCTGCATCCAAAGCATCATGCAACACATGGGCAGTCTGCACAAGGTATGTGCGGTGCTGTGTGCAAGCATGAAGCCACATTGGTCCTCATGAGCCAACTCACAGATCACCCCCTGCAACATGGCCGCCAGGATTTTACTAAATATTTTAAGATCTGTATTCAGCACGGTGAGGGATCTATATGAGGAGGAATCCACCAGGTCACTCCCAGATTTCAACATCAGGCATATTATTTTGTTTCACGTGAACCAGGGACGAAAACTACTCCCCTTGGGCTCCTAAAATACCTCCTATAGCTTCTCCTTGAGAATAGTGGAATAGGTGTGATAAAATTCCACCATGAACCCAGCACTACCCTGGGCCTTGGACTTAGTGAGTGCTTTTCGAGCGTTACCCACATCCCCTATCGAGAGGCCCTTTTCCAGTTCCTCTATGAGTTCAATCTGCAGCTTTGGAAGCCCCACCCTGGCCAGGAACCTGTTGTACTCACCACCGGGGTACAGTTGGCCTGTGCCATACACCAATTTAAAATGTTCTAATAAGGCAGCAAGAATATTGTTATGCCTGGTCTGTACTCGCCCTTGTAAATCAAGAATGTGCAAGATAGGGGGGATTTTAGTATCTCTTCGCAGAATCCACACTAAAAGCTTACCAGATTTGTCCCCCTCCCTGTGTAACAACTGGTGATGCAACTTCAGGGTGGTTCTATCTAATGAATCCCAAAGGTTATGCATTTCTCTATGTACCTCGAGAGCCAGTCCATGCCTCTCCTCAGAGAGAACCTCCCTCCTCTGTATGTCCATCAACCGCCCCTCCAAGACCTTGATTTCCAATACAGGTGTCCATGACTACTGCCCTAAGTGCCTCCCACTCACCCACCCTACTATTCGTGAACCCCCATTTCACCTATAGGTAATTTTCCAGGACCCTTCCCACGTCCTCTCGGCATACCTGATCCATCAGAAGATCTAGCGGCATGTGCCAGGATCTTGTGCCTCTCTGTTTCTCCCCCCAGGTCAAGGGCAGAAGTACAGGGGCACGATCTGACAAAAACCTCCCCATATGGATCACTGCAATTAATCTGGTGAGATCTAGACCTCCTATTAAGAAGTGGTCCATTCAGCTATAGGTGTTGTGTGTCCGAGAGTGGTAAGTAAATTCCTTGCCTCGTGGGTGCATTGAGCTTCACCCATCCAACAGCCCTAAGTTGTGCATCACCCTCCTCAGCAAGGCCGACATCAGAAGCGCTGTGCCCTCCTTTGGTGGATATTGATCTAGGGACCTATCCAGTATACAATTAAAGTCCCCCACCCCTTATCATGGGGGTGTTCACACTCCAGCAAATCCTGCATCCCCGCAAAAAAGTGGCACTCATCAGTATTAGTGGCATATGAATTCAATATTGTAAGTTTCTTGCCATCTAGGGTGCTCTGCAAAAGTTTGTAGCGGCCCTCCCAGTCCACCTCACTGTATGTGTGCTTAAAAGGGACTCCCGGGCCATCCAGATTGCCACCACCGTGGCGTAGGAGAAATAGCCATTCCATTTCTTATTGAGCCTCTCAGTTTTGTCTATCTCAAAATGGGTCTTCTGTAACAGGCGATTTGAGTCTTGTGTCTTTCGAGGAACAAATGGACCCTGTATCTTTTGGCACAGCTACAGAGTCCACTGATGTTCCATGTTACCATATTAATGTGGTCTGCCATAGATGCAATAGAGTCATTACTGTATCCCACCCCCTCATCCCATTCCCACCCACTGCTTTATTGTGAACCTCAAGGCATTGAGATCTCTGTACCATTCAGCAGTGTAAAAAAACATCAAACAAATGGCCCTCTAACTGGGGCTAAATGTACACAATGGTAACTGAAACTAAACCCCTACTCTGGACATGCAGAATAACAACACTCCACACTGCAAATTCCATGGTTCTGTTGCTGCCAGGACCCACAGCCTAATACCCCTTCCCCGACCATAGCCTACCTCTAGTGTGTGGAAGCCACCTAACCAGTACATGTACCCTGTTTGCATAAGATTAGTATGCACCATTCCTCAGTAGTCTGAGCACATCATAAAATTACAACTTGTATTTCCAGTCCAAAATGAACCCTCTATGCTCATCCCTTCTCCCCCTGGGCACACAGTATGCACATAATTCTCCACTCTGAATCTGCACTGCTTAAAACATTAATGAATTATAAACTTGAGGTTAAGTGATGACTTCTTCAAGTGAACCCCACCCCTGCAGAGGAAGAAATAATTATTATCCCACAGTGCTGTTAAGCATTCAACGTTTATACAGAATACACATAACCAGATCATAAACTGGCTCATTGAGATAGAAGTCCCAGGATATCTGTCAATGTCCTGGGTTGACCGACACCAAACTCCGCACGGTGATCCGAGGCCTCACCACCTCCAAATCCAGATCTGGTTGGGCCACCACCATAATGCCATGCTCCTGCAGCTGCTCTCAAATCCACTGCTCCACAAACCGCTCAGTTGCTGATCCCTCTGCCCTTTCTGGGAATTCCAGAAGGTGTACATTGTTTCGGTGGCATCTTCCCTATTCGTCCTCCACTCTCACCTTCAGGGCCCCAGATCTGGTCGTAACCATGGCGACCTGCATGCAGAAGGCGGCCAGGTCCGTCTGCAGTTTCACTATCGATTTGGCCACCTGGACTTTCTCCGATACCTTGCGGAGATCAGTGTGCAAAAAATTGACCTTGCAGGCCACTGTTTCAATTTTATGTTCCAATTCCGCCCTGGAGCCCTGGATGGCCGGCAAGATCTCAGCCCTTGTTGGTTCCTGCTGAGCCTGTTCCTGTTCTGAGGCCTCTCACCCAGATGTTTGGCACGTGCTGTGCTACGCATAGCCCCTGGTGTCATGTAGTGCTCCATGGTGTTTCCCTGAGGGGCACTTGATTGTTTGTTTCTCCCCATGTGGGTTTGGGGCGGGTGTACATCTGCGTGTTTACACCAGCCCTCAGAGCCCTTGTGTCACCACTCACAGGCAACAGTTCAGCACGCCCACAGCATAACCATGCCAGGACCCTTGTCCCGGTGCCAGGCCCAGCCTCCTCAAAATTGGCACCGGGAGGTGGAGAAGTCAGAGTTAGCTCAAGGCCCAAATTTCCAGCCCCATGAGTAAGAGCCAGGTAAGTTGAGCAAGACCATTCACTTTGAGACCAGGGGGCCTGGGGCCTGCCACCCCAAAGCAAAGGCAACCAGATCGAAGGATCTCAGACATCCAACGCTACACTGAGTCCTTTCATACGGCAACTGACCCCTTCTCTCGTTTGCTCTGCTTACGGATTAGCCCCCTCAAGTGCACCGGACACCGAGCCGCCAGGGGGATCCAGCGCAGACCAGTCCAGGAGCAGGCCCAAACAGCACTGCAAACAACAGCTCTTAGCAGCACCACTGCCTGCCCAGGGAGTGCTGTGGGGTCTGGCAAGCAATATCATTCTCAGGGTCGCACTCACCAGATTTTACCAAAGTCCACAATGCTGTGCCACCTTAACCTCAGGGCTCCTCAACTCCTGGGGTCCCGTCCAGGAGGAATGCTGAGAGGTGGGGCCACACAACTCCTCGCTGTGGTGTCCACTGTAAATGAACTAGACCAGCCATTCTAAGTCAACGATCGGGCCTCCACAGCCCAGCAGGGTGCCCTGCAGAAGTATGTAGCGGCGCTCCAAGTCTTCCTCACTGTATGTGTGTTTAAAAGGGACTCCCGGGCCACTGGGGCAGCAGGGAAGACGTCCATCTGTGAAGACCTAACCAGCCCGGAACCGCCCCAATCCGGGTGGTACTTCCCACAGAGCAGAGCACCCTGCCCCAATGGGACAGATGGGCCACAGAGCCCAGGGGTGTGGGTCCACAGATGCTGACGAGATGCTCTACCAGAGGAGAGACAGGCCCAGAGTCCTAATGCGCACCCTGTACTGTCTCAATAGAGACCATAGCTTGCTAGCTCACTCAGTCCAAGTTGTGGCATCACAGGCTTTGGCCTCAGGAGAGATTCAATACCTTACCCCAGGATCACTGCATGCTCTGGGGGGGGCCTCACATCGGAGTATTGTAAGGATTTTTTGTTAAGTATAGGATAGAGCAGGATTAACTGGGGTGGGTTGGGAGCCTCTCAGTGTCATCTTGGGTAAAAATAAAATCACTCAAGGAGTTTCTCTTAAGATGCCCCCTTTCAGACATAATCAGCGCTATACAGATGTACTATGGGGCATATTTAACTTGCATACAGCCTAACTTAGCCCCTAGCACTACCGGAGGCAGGCACCATCAAATGATTTAGTTTTATTTAAAGAAAGCCTATTCAAAGATGGCCACAGACAATGTACACATTTCTACATCAGCCATCTCTGAACAACACTGCAGATGAACTCAAATAAGGCTGCCATATATGAGCACAGATGCGCTGTAGACAGCTTTGAATCCATTTAGTATTATTTTAAAAATCTATACCAAGGTGGCCACCATAGATGCTTACACATTTGCAATGGCTATCTCAGGGCATAAGTCCTAAAAGCAATGGGGGGACTAACTAAGTTAGGCAGTATGCAAGTGACATCATGGCGGGTGACAGCACAGTGTACGATGTCACTGTGCGCGACATTGAGTGTTGCATCACAGAAAGTGACCTCACAGGAAGTGACATCAGTTATTAAGACCTCACATGTGTTTAGCAAGTCTATCATGAGTAGATTTAAGTGCATTACCTGATTTAAAAAATTAGATTTTGCTTCAGGGTGGTGCCAAAAAAGTGGCACAACCCCTATTCAAGATATGGGCATCAACAAATAAAAAAAATTTTCCTGGCTCTGCCACAAAGAAACAAGGAGAAACACAGCTATAGATCTTTTTTGCTCAATTGATTGCAAAGTCTGCACTTTAAAGTATTGTATGGGATCAACGCACCGGCTGCAGAGAACTTTGTGTGCCCAGTAAATCTTAGGGATAATAATAATGGTAAGATAATTCTGGAGGTGAACACTTTTGCTGGAAAGATCTGTGTTTTGTCTGGTCCCGGATTTGAATCAACGTAGTATAAAAGGTTAATGTGTCTCCTGTAAAACAAATCATGCAACATGCAGGTAACAGATTTGTAAATATGTAGATAGGCAAGTAGGTTGCTGCTTTTAACGTAGAGATCCTTTTGTTATTTGTAGTTCATAAATTGTAATCCTTCTAGTTTAGCATACTGAGCTACAAAGGACATGTGACTACTACACCTTGTAAACCTCACTGTCTCATGTAACACATCTTGTATATTGATTTACACACATGCATGATTAGTTGTCAATGTATAATGTGTATCTTAAAGTGCTCTGACACCCTGCAGTGGGATAAGTAGCGCTATAAAAGAAATAATATAGTGGTGTTTAAAATTATTTGTATAAATATCGGGACAGACCAACACATCTGACATTCTTACAGTGCATGCTTATGTCTTATCTACAGGGACTGAACAAAGTCAAAAGCATATCTCGCTCAAGTGCAGTGAAGTGACAACAATCTGTGTGCCTTCTTTCCCCTCCCTTGCTTTTGCATCTAATTGTGAGTCTCCAGGCGTGCCTGGCCAGGAACATATTGGAACAAAAGGAGGCCTGTCGGTCCCTTAACTTTGGCCTTTACCTTTGGTCCAGCAGGAGGAGAAACATGAAAAAGCCCTCTCCATCCCTGCAAGCTGTTGCTGGGAATGGAAAGCAGACAAGGTGCAGGAGCCACTGAATTTGTCCCGGTGTCTGAAAATTACACTGGGACAATGTTTGCATCTTTCATGGGGCCCAACTTCTTGGCAGGGTGGACGGCGTCTATACTGTGAAACTAGTGGGTAGATGCCTTTACCCGAATGTACCCCCGCCTCGTGCCCTGGCCTATTAAAGTAAAACAAAAAAAGCATTGTCAAAGCTATAACATTTATTAATGGGATCTAATGGCTATGCTAATGCGTATTTTCAGAGGGCTGTGGGAAGATTTAGGGCATACTGATAAAGATAAGTTAAAAGAGGGGCAGTTGGTGTCGTGAGTCTGTTTTTCCTGTTGTGCACACAAAATAGTTCTGCTGTAATTTTCTTCCTTGTGTGGCGGTCTGGCTGAGTTCATTTGATTCAATTTTATTTAACCCTGTAAGGGCATTGATTATTTTTTTTGTATGTCTTTTAGAGTCACCAGCTACTGGCAGGACAGTCATTCTCTTTGAAACATTCCAATCCATCATTGCTTCCCAGGGCTTCAGGTTTGGCATAAAGCTTTTCTCTCCTGCTTTCATAGAAGATGTTTCTTTGCAGAAGTGTTTCCTGGCAAGGTATGGAATCTTTAAGGAGGTTAATTATTCAGATCCCTTATGTTAGCAAGGTTTTTAGTTTAGAGATGTTGTCTGTGTTCAGTGGGGTTAAGAAATAGTTTTTGAATGCTATGCTAGCTGCAGGGAAATGTCTTTTAAGCAACATTTCTGCTTGTGGCTCGTTCAGTGCCTTTTTCCAGAACCTTTTCGGAACTCTGTTGACCATTTACACCAATTTGTTCACAGCTCATACATGTTGAAATCTGTCAGGGAAGTGATTGGGAAAATATGTCTGGAGAAATATATCTGCAGTTAATAATAATTTATGAACACGGTAACTAAATGATTATACCTATATTTAAGGTAAAGAATAAATAATGACCAGCTACACAATACGGAATAATGTTTTAGCTTAGTATTCATCCTGCCTCTCTCCATAATGGCAGGCAATGACTTGGGAAACATTAAATTGCTTTAATAATAAATATCAAGCATCAATGTTATTAATTAAGTATATTGGTACAAATTTGAAAATGTATATTTGTGTGATTTAAATGTTTCAAAATTGTAGTCAACTGAACTGATTTTTCGGAGGTCAAAAAGAAAAATGTTCACAAAATAGCCAATACAGACCTATAGAGATAGTGCTGGTGGAGGCCACCCATAATGTCATTCACATGGCTCGCAATATTTGTTCACACTTACCCCTAAGTTCAGACTCATGAGTTGATAGGCAAAATGCACAAGAGATGCTCGCCTGGAGCGCTGCTATTCATAGACATTTATCATAAAGGCTCAATTTGTGGTGTTGAAGACACTGTTCCACAAAGCTCTGTTAGACAGCAGAGGCGTAAAAATCTCAGCCCGATGTCTACCAGCAAAGCATTTTGTCAGCATTAAAAAGACAACAGCAGGCAGTGTGGTATGTTTAAAGTGTGATTGACAACCAGGGTCTGTAATTCAGTCAATTAGGCTCGGATCTTTCATTCACACCGCAAGTGCAATACAGAGCCTGCCATGATGGAGCAACATGACTCTGGATTGATGGAACATGCCAGATGGGAACAGGGAGGGCAACCGGTGGGCACACTCTAAAAGGTGGCCACAGAATGATGCAGTCAAGTATGACAAAAAACATGAAGGCCACTGTGCATGTGTGTGAGAGTGTGTGTGTATATGTTGTATATGTGAAGTGGAGGTTTGTGTAGGTATGGTGTGTGTGTGTGTGTATAGGCAAGCAGATATCTGTGTGTGTGTATATGTGTTTGTGCTTGTGTATGCAAGTGATGTTGCACTGCTCACCCCGGTGTAATGTTGGCACTAACAAGATGAAGGTAAAGCATGGCATATCTTCGGCATCCATAGTAATGATGGTGCCCACCCCTTGAATAATGCTGGCCCTGGAATAATGTTGGATATTTCTGACAAATTATAAGTGTCCTTGACATGATGCTGCCCACTCTTTATATTATGCTGGCCCTGGCATAATGATAGGTATTGTTGTCACATCGCTGGCATTCATAGCATAATAGAGCCCAAGCGTCAGATAATGCTGGCCTAGATATAAATGTGATAAGTGGCTTGCTGTGGCCATCCGTGGCCTTATGGTGGGTGCCCTCTCCTGTTAGAGGAGTGGTCCTTGTATAATTATGGAAACTGTTGCTATATTATGACATTGATGTAACGATGGTGCCCTCACATTTTCTATTTTTTTCCTTGGATTTAGGATGGTAATTTATGACATATTGTTGGTGTCCCTGGCATTAAATGGTGACACATGGGTTTTCAAGACCAAATTCGCCACATGCGGCAGTAGTGCATGTGCAAACTTCATGAAATTCACCAAATTATGTTTGTCATAATCCTGAATTTACTGAAAAGTGTGTATTTTCCATTAAAATTATCACCTTTTGCTCTGGGGCTGAGTATTTTTTTCTTAATTTAAAAATAACTGGTATTTGATAGCAAATTAGGTGTAGTCCCTCTAACTGAAAGGCTGATGTTCAGACACAGAAATAATATGTATTAAACGTTTATTTAAAAAAACTTGGTAAAAATCATTACTGTTAACTGAGACATGTATTACTGGCTCCCTGAAACTGACTGTACGTAGGAATGACTAGTGTTAGAGACCCAATAAAACTCAATAAACTGAGCAATATCAATGATGCATAAGTCACTTGAATATATACCAGTGTTTTCTATGGCCTTAAATTGTGTCATTCATGATTTTTTTCATCCTACACATTTAGAAGGCGAAATTCGTAATCATGACATACAACTGGAACAGGCAGGATGGAAAATGGAAAGTTAGCAAAATGCAGAAGAGAAGAAACTTGGTATGAAAAACAATAGAGCTTTTGAAATTGCATTTTCTGTATTATACGTATAAGGATGTATATGGATGTTGTCCTGAACAATTCACCATCTTGCCACCATTTTCACAAACTTTTCTTCAAGGTGCACCCCCAATAAGCCTTACTTGGCACACTAAAAACTTGGAGTATTCCATGAGACCTTCTTCAAAACCTACTATGTTAGCTCATGTATGTGAAAATAGTGCTGTAAATGCCATTTTTGGATGAGAACCCCCTCAGCCCATTTTCCAAGGAGGAAGTCACGTGTACTTGGTTGGCTTACAGATCTGTGCAATTGTGTCTCTCTGCTTTCACAGATTTCCAACCACCATTAGTTGGTGCAGCACCACCTACAGTGGGACTGTATGATGAATGAAATGCACACCTGTAAATCATAACTCAAGTTTCTAGCAACAGCATCTCCTCCGCCAACGCAGTGGAGCGTCGCCTCACTGCTTGCAGCAGAAGGAAAAATAAAATGATAATAACTGAGCGTTATTATTATTAGATTTTTAACTGAGCCAGGTTAGGGAGGGGTGGGCTGGGGCGAGGCTGGAGGTGGCCTGAGGAGGACTGTGTGTGCACCCTAAGTGTGCATTTCTGTTTGGCCGGCCATGTTGGGCCAGCCAATTAGACATGCGTGCTTTGCATATCTCCTCCAATCTCTATTGCACAGCCAGGGGGAGAAAGTGCACAGGGTCCCACTCCTTGTGTGAGTGCTAAAGTAGGCCGCTCATACCAATCAAGACGCTGCTGTCATGCTGGTGACAGCAGCGCCGTGATTGGCTGAACGGAGTCTGGCAGCCTGTGTGCTTCTGGGCAAAGACAGAGGAGACGTACCCCATCTCCATTTGGAGCAGGCAAGTGTTTTCTTTGTTTTCTTATTTGTTTTATTCTGTTCATTCCTTACCCCCCCCCCCCCCCCAACCCTCGTTCAGTGGCACCCACCACTGGTTTCTAGTGTGGACTTCAGAATAAAATAAACCTGTTCCAATGCATAACTAAACATGCAGTAACCACTGGTTTAAAAATGAAGTAGCACGACAATCCAGGAATTAATATGAGGTGACTTGAGGCCTAGTCATATATTATTCAAATATTTAATGAGCAATAATTAAAAAACAGAAAAGTTCTTAAATAGTTCAGAAACAAATATCACCATTTCAATTACTTCCTGACATTTCTATAAAATAAATTTCATGGAGTGAGTTAAGATATATCCCTAATGATGAGATGTTAAAAAACCACGAAACAGTCCTTTGCATCCCTTCATAGCCCTATTGAAAGTTATGCCATGAAATATTCAAGACACTCCTTCAGGAATCCCCTTTATTGGGATAAATCTCCACCTCAATTGAGTAGTTCTCATTAGGCTGTGTGATTACTTTTATGTAAGTCCTACTGATCTTTGAATCAACCTTAACTTGTAGGACCAGGATACCCCCAATCTAGTCCACGTTCCCTCCACTCAAATGAGGCACTGAGAGAACACACAGAGACTTGTGGAAGAGTTATATTGATTACAAGCAATTGAAGCATAATCAGATTGCATAACAGTGACACAGCATGAAGAATCAGGCACCAGAATGGAGACAACTTCACCCAAAAAGCAGTGCAATATAGTTAAGAAATCAGAACTGTTTCTGACTCATAACATACGAGCCTAAGATCTAACCACAATGAACATCCAGGGCCTTCATGTGATCTAAAACACCATTGGACCACACAGGTGTAACCACCTGCATCAGTGAGGGGCAGTCCCCATCTCACTGTTCCCTTGTCGGCATCCCAGGCCACCTCCCCCCCCCCACCCCCCCACCCCCACTCACCGAAAACGCCAAGCTGTACTAGAGGCTGCGATTAGGCGACCAGTAGCTACAGCCCCAAGCCCATCCAAGGTGAACCACGCACCCTAGCCCCCAAGCTGGTGTGTAGAACATCCTCTGGTTGGCTCAGGATTTCTGGACCCTATAATCAATGCTTTTCTGAGGAGTCTGTATCAGAGGGCCCCTCTGCTGACTAGGGGTGAATTTAGGATTAGAGATCCCTCCCTCCCCTAGCACTAAGGGTTGGGATGGGTGGGTGGGTGGATGGGGGCGGAAGGGGCCCGTGTCACGGTGGCCCTTGATCCTTAAATGCTGTGCCCCCCTACAGGTGTGGTGCTCTGTCCAATTGCTTTTGTGCCCCCATGTACAGTCACCACGGCCATCAAATCCATTCTGCAATAGCAAACAAATGTAGTGCTGATCCACTAAAGATTTTGGTATGAGTAACATCCTAAAATGCAGCTTCCTACTATGGAATATGCATATCCGCTCAAGCGACTCACTGCCTTTAGGGAACATGTCATAATACCCAAGAAACATAACATTAAAAAACAACTTTATAATCAAATGAAAACAATAGGTAATAAATAGCATTGTGGTGTAGTGCAGAATTATATTGTAGTTTGTAATATGCATCAGCTCATCTCGAAACTTAAGGTAAACTGAAAAATGTGTGTTCAGGTCTCAGAAAATGAAGTGCTAGCAAATTTGGCAAATATCACAATCTTTGAAAATCATAATGGCGCACATTTTTCACTGGACACACAAATTGGTCATTTGATATATTGCACAATCAATAAGGGTGAAATTATATTTGTGAACTTTAAAAAGAGCACTATCTTATTTTTCTGTTTTCTCGTTTGTTGTATTTTGATAATGCTCAATTATCGCCTTAGGCTAACTCCACAGCCAGCAGTCAAATATTTTCAAAGTCAGCACATCAGATGTTGTTATAATATTTGTGTTAGCATTTACTTGTTTAGGTGAGACTGGAGCAGGAGACAGGCAACTCACATCTCATGAAACTAGAGCACACCTGTCCCACTTTGCCATATTGGTGTCAATCTCTGCCATATTTTCTGGATATTCACTTGAGATAAATTTACATAATGAACTTTAATTAGAGCAATTTACACACCCAAAGTTATCCCCGAAATCTGGCATGAGGAGTTCCCAATGCCAACTTTGCTCAACCAAGAACTGTACATAACGTATGAGTTTGTTTCAGTTTCAATATACTAATAAAGCTCCTCGTGCAGCGAGAATGCCCTTTCGAGTCTCTGAAGGTTTTGCACAGTATTGCACAGGCCCACATAAAACCTCTAAATATATTTGGAGGGCCTATGTTATAATTGGTTTTAAGAAAATACACTTCTCGGTTGTACACACTTTCCTCTGGAAAATTAATCACAATTAGGCACCTTCTTCCATCCCAGATCAACAAGGAGAGAAAGTTAATCCCGCCTCATGCCAAAATCTGCATTTTTAAATGAGTGGCCAAGCTAAAGCTAAAAATTGGACTGACAGCGGCACCAATGAGATAATCCACGAGGAAATTCGGAGCAAACCACCTGCTCTGTGACATATTGGCGTAGGAGGGGAAGGGGTGTCAGCTCCCTTGGGGCACTATTTCCAGCTCTATTTACCAAGAACATGTGCCCAGATTGAGTGCGGAGGCAGCTAAAGCTCCAGACAATGGGAGGATGAGGAGTGCGAAGCCTTCCCTGTGGTCTGTGGACACAAGTTTGGCAGCCAAGGTTGCGTTTCTGCTGAGTGCATCACAAAATGACACTACCGCATCTCTCCGTGGAAGGACGCAAAGCAACCTGGGCCTGCTCCCTGGGTTCATGAGAGCTCCGCTCGGTGGACACTACTGTCGGTGCTGGCACGGGTGTAGGAACGAACATTGGTGTAAGGATAATGAAAGGATTATTTCACACATAGATTAGCAATAATCGCCGCGCCTGAGCAAGCAGGCCCTGACAAAGACGTCTGACTGTCATAAATTCAGGATATAACGCAGGCGTGTAATTTAACATCCTGGAACACCAACGGACAGAAAAGAAAAGGCGTGTGTGCAGTATGATCATAGAGTACACAGGTGGCTGGGACGCCCACCTTTGTGTTGCACCCAGACTGCACGCTGTATTTGCATGCCCTCGGTTCACACACACTATGGCCCCGTTCCCGCTATTCCCACAATTGCATGTTGATTCAAGGCATGACTCCTCACTTTCATTTCTAAATAAAGCTTCTGTAAGTATTAACCCTTACATCCCAGGGGAGCTCTTCCGCCCGCTGTACCACTGCGGTATTTTCATGTTCCCTCGGTAGGAGGCTGCAGTGTGTTGGTATGCGTCCCGCCTTGCAGTGGAACACCATTTCTCCGTTATAACTGGGCAAGCTCGAGCAATACCTTAAGGAAGTGAGGGAAGCGCTCTGCAGATACATTGCCCATTGGCTCCGCTTCCACGTACACTCAACCAAAGCATCTACAAATAGACTCAAGAAACTGATGCCAGGATACGCATGTGCAGACTGGCATTGAGCATGAAATGCAAGGAAGGGCACACGCACAAAGAAACACTATCCCACGTTGTGCCACAGCGCACAGCCACCGGGAGAAACGGAAAGCCACAAATGGATAGCCCCACTTGCAATGCGTCGTTGCGAACATGTAAATGAGCAGTTACACCTTGTATTACGGTAACTGAGAGGCATCCTTTGAAATTAGAGGCAAAGGTATGGCCCATTTCACATTAGCGAAGACCAGAGTGTTTTACAATCATGGGGCACAGGTGAAGCCGACAATCGTAAAAAGGTCAACCAAGTAATTTAGAACGAACCTCTGTATGTCTGTCTATCCTTAAAAATCTGGGTCGTACACAATGCATTGCATATCAATTCAGATCTCCATACGTAAACACGTATATCATTATAAACATGTAGATATAAACGAATGCTCCTCTCTCGTGGCACCCGCGCATTGTGTACAGCAGACCTGGAGAGATAGAAAAAGGTTGCATTTGTCCCACATGCCAAGAGCAGAGGACCGGGAATCTCACACTGACATGTCTTTCGTTCTACACGAGTTGTGAGCAGCGGGGCTTATCTGTGCGATGAAGAATGGGGGCCCTGCCAACGGAATCATGCCCTGTCGCGGTCTACATGCAAAGAACACGCATTACCACGTTGAGGCAGCGAGAGACAAGGATCGCAGCTTAAGGCTGTAAACGGCAGAGAGCTGCCCTTACCTTGATAAATATGGTCTGTGCAAAATAAGTCATGCTCCAGCCCGCGACAATGACATTCCCCAGACGTCTTTGTTGGCAATTTTCAGCAGGATCTCCCCGAAGGTGTCCGTGCTTCTATTCCAGTCGCCCCCGGTATACCCGACAAAATGCATGTGTGGCAACCCCCGTCTCAGAGGCAGCCCAGGCGAGCACCGACAACAGCTGCTGTTACGCTGTAATGCTGCGCACTCTCTCGCCTCCTCCCACCTCTGCGTCTATCTGGGTACCAGACAGCTGCAGCCAACCACAGACTGCTCCTCACAATCTTTCTGGCCAACAGGCACGCCCTCCTCCCCTTTCGCCCCTCTCTCCTCCTCACACACATCCAGCTCTCAGCCCTCCTCCGGCCTCCCTTTACCCCTTTGCCATCCTCCCTGTCACAAAGGTCTGACAGCGTCCCTCTCCCCGCCCCCTCCCTGATTCCAATCGCTATCTGGCAGTATCAGTTGTTATCCTCCCAGCGTGTCTATTATCTAGTGCTGCCACACAAAGGAAGCCAGTCAAGGGTATGAGGGGAGGCCTGCCACATATAGCTCCCTCCGCCACGGCACCAGCGCACTGTCACACCTGCCTCCCCGCCAATTAGAATCCCTCTCCCGGGCTCTCCTGTGACACCAGCACTCATCTCCTAACAAAGAAATGTGGAAAACAGAGGCACAGTCACGGCTCGAGCTGCCGTCCGACGGGACAGTAACTTCGGTCATTGGATTACTATTTTGAAGCTGCTAAGGGGGAGGCAGGTTACTGGAGCGGAATGCTCACGCATAGACCTCACCCATCTTTAGACGAAGCCAAGCGAAGGAACAACGTGCAACAGATACAAGGGAATTCGGGATTATAAATAAATATAAACTTACCACAATCAAATGCATTTTGTCGATGTAGCGCTTCAGTGTCGGAGCTTCTAGGTGCTGTATTCCCTACGGCACCTTTATTCATGGGTCACGCACGCAATGACTATATGAACGCCCCATGCTAGTGATTTTAATAATACTTAATCGATTCATTCTGTAACAGAAGATTGTTCTTAATTTGCAGACAGCGGGATAGAACTGAAACGACCTTTTCTTTGACTTCTGAGTCGGTCAGGGTTAGTCGGCATTACTCAGTCTGGGCATGGTAGCTACTGTTTGTAAAGGTGTAATACTATTGGCAGCCTACAACCACAAATATCATGGTAAGTGTAGTTCAAAGCAGTCAGTTTAGTCACATTTCTTTCAGTCCTACCCATAGTCAAGACAGCCAAGGCTGAACAGCTCTTTACTTGACTATGTTTCCCATCATAAGTATTCACTTCACTGTCCTTCACCAAGCGCTCTAGTGCTTTCAGTGGGATATATATGAAGTCATTCAAGGATTGCTGTGAGTCTTTGTGTGTCTCTCTAAGCTTCTTAAGGTATTTTTCAGGAGAGAGACCAACCACATTCACTAGTACATTATTCCTGTGGCTGTACTCCTCCTGGTGAATGCACTAACTCCCGCAATATTACTCTCCAGCGCTGTTTGTCCACCCTGTGCATTTTCAATGCCCTCTCATAGGATGCAATCCATTTGTCAATGCCACCCCCATCACAAATCTAGGAACAAATTTAGACATAACACATTAGGCAATCTAGGGTGTGACTACTCCCCTGTGGGCACCTCACACTTGTTGCCACCATCTTATTAAGACTTTTGTCCCTGTTTGGCCTTCTTCTACTCTAAGGCCAGTTTCGTCTACTTCATTGATAGCATGCTTGGCCTGGTGGTCCCTTTGACTGCTTGTCGCTGCACTCATGGGCATCAATTCATGAAAATGTTGGGGGTAGCGGAAGTGGCATCACATATCCTTTGACCTTAATGACATCACAGGGCATGACATCATATGACCGTAGTCCATGATTTTTTCCTGGAGTGAGTGTCACATGTCCTGAACATCATATTCACACTCTCTTGCACCACCCTCTTGCACCCCCTTGCGCTCATTCTTAATCACTCTCAAACACATGCATTCACTTTTAATCTCACTCGCACTCACTCATAATTACTGACAATCAGTCCCAGGTTAGCTAATGCTTTGTACTGTGTTTGTGTCACTTTTGTGTTTGGATGTAATTTACTATCAAAGCAAATCCTGATGCACTGCTACGTATTTGTTAGACTTTCATCCTTGGCGTGGTCTCCCTTAACTTTTTGCCTCTGTTCCCCAGGTTGTTGATGTGTGCTGGACTCTGATTTTGCTGTTTTTGTTACTCTGGGCACTTTACCACTGCTAACCAGTGCTAAAGTGTAAGTGCTCATTTACAAAATGTTTGTGTAATTGGCTTATCCACGACTGGCATATTTGATTTATTAGTAAGTCCCTAGTACAGTGCACTAGAGGTGCCCAGGGTCTGTAAACCAAATGCTACTAGTGGGCCTGCAGCACTGGTTGTGCCACCCACATAAGTAGCTCTGTAATCATGTCTCAGACCTGTCATTGCAGTGTCTGTGTGTGCAGTTTTAACTATAAATCTGACTAGGCAAGTGTACCTATTTGCCAGGCCTAAACCTTCCCTTTTCTTACATGTCAGACACCCCTAAGGTAGGACCTAGGTAGCCCCAAGGCCAGGGTGCAGTGTATGGTTAAGGTAGGACATATAGTAGGGTGTTTTATATGTCATGACTGTGAAATATTGCTAAATTCGTTTTTCACTGTTGCAAGGCCTGTCCCTCTCATAGGTTAACATGGGGGCTACCTTTAAATCTGATTAAAGTGTAGATTCTCTTTGGGAGCGGATGGACATGTGGAGTTTGCGTTCTCTGAGCTCACAATTTAAAAAACACATCTTTTAGTAAAGTTGATTTTAAGATTGTGTGTTTGAAAATGCCACTTTTAGAAAGTGGGCATTTTCTTGCTTATACAATTTCTGTGACTCTGCCTGTTTGTGGATTTCCTGTCTGGGTCAGTTTGACAGTTGGGCTGGTTGCACCCCACACTAGACAGTGACACAAAGGGAGCTGGGGTGTAGCCTGCATGTCCTGATGAGCCATCTGTGCTAGGAGGGAGGGGAGGAGTGGCCACTCACACCTTAAAAGGCTGTGCCTGCCCTCACACAATGCAGTCCCCAAATCCATGGTGAGTGTCTGGGGCCTGGCCTGAGCTAGGCAGGATTTCACATCCAAAAGAGACTTTGCTTTGAAGTAGGCCTACTTCAAATGAGAAATAAACTGGGTATAAGAAGGGCACCCAAAACCACAGACTTTAAGAACACCTCTGTAAACAAGAGGAACCTCTGCTTGGAGAAGAGCTGAGGAAGAATTGCTGCCCTGCCTGTGCTTTGTGGAGCTATCCTGCAGTTGCTGCTTCTGCCAGAGTAAGAGGGCAAAGACTGGAGTTTGTGTGCCTTCCATCTTGAGAAGAAATCTCCAAGGGCTTGATTTAGAGCTTGCCTCCTGTTGTTTGAAGTCTCAGGGACAGCAAAGACTTCTCTCTGCCAGCACCTGGAGTCTCTGGAGAGACTCCTACTCTGCCCTGTGGTGCCCATCCAGTTCCTGGGACTCTGAAAGGAGAAGCTGGAAGCCTAAGAGGAGGAAATCCACGCACAGAGTGCCATGCGGGGAAAAGATCGACGTAACTCAAGTCTGCGGCTGAAGAAACAACGCGCCACCGGCTCCGCGACTGAAAATCGATGCTCGCCGGAAACACTACCAAAGAATCGACGCATGGAGCAGGAGAAACGACACGCAGCATCTCTGACGGAGGCTTGGAGATCGCAACCCGCGCTGCATGGTTTTCAGATCATCGTGTGGCTGGATTTCCGACGCAAATACCGCTGGGCATGTAAAAACAACGCAAGGCCTGCCCGGACCCGAGAGTGCTGACCGGATCGACGCATCGCTCTCCTGCGGAGAGAAGAAACGATGCACCCCGACCCGACGAAAGGAGAAACAACGCAAGGTCTCACTCATGAGTGAAATCGACACATCGCAAGCCCTTTTTGACGCACACTCGCCCGTGTGGGGTTATTTTTGACGCACCCAAGGTACTTTTTCACGCTAACAGTGTGTGTTTGAAACTACTTAAAGACTCTTTTTGATTTTTAATTGATAACTTGACTTGTGTATTGTGTATTTTTGTCGTTCAGGTCTTGTTTTGTTTAGATAAATATTTCCTATTTTTCTAAACCTGCATTGTGTCATTTTGTAGTGTTTTCATTAAGTTACTGTGTGTGTTGGTAGAAATACTTTACACTAGCACTCTGAAGTTAAGCCTACTGCTCTGCCAAGCTACCAAGGGGGTAAACAGGGGTCAGCTGAGGGTGATTCTCTTTTACCCTGACTAGAGTGAGGGTCCTTGCTTGAACAGGGGGTAACCTGACTGTCAACCAAAGACCCCATTTCTAACAGTGTTATTTTACGTCATGTGGCCGTTACATGGGTAGTGCATGGGTGCTCTCATGCAACCACATATGGGTTTTAACACAAATCCCTATCCACAAATATTGGTAGAGAGTAATTTTTGGCAAAATCCTATGACTATTTGAGGAAGGCTTAATGAGTAGAAACCTTTTAGTTTCTCTACTTTTACCAACTTTGCACATGTGCTGCATTGTACAGCATACATACAAAGTGGGAAACTCTTTAAAGCATAGTTTTTGTGCTGGGAGGAAATTCTGGTACAAAACCTATGCTTCATAGAACACACATTCCCTTGCACTATACCGTAAGGGTTTGTGTGCTGGTGCATGGCTGCCAAAAGTGCACCAGCACTCACTAGCACACAGGGAGAGAAACAATGCAGCACATGCAAATACATCTAGTGCATTTTTCTCTTTTCCATTGACACAAGGCAGCGCATCATGTTTGCCTTGCATCAAAGAACAGTCTCACACAAACTCACTCACTACTTGTCACTGATGCTCACTCACTTTCCTTCACGTGAACTCTCTCACATGCTTAGACATACATACAAATGCTCCCACATAGACACACCCTCTCTCACAGAAGTGCACTCTTGCCTGCAAACATTCATACAACATACATTTACAAGCATGTACCACCAAAGGTCCTATTCCAGCTACATACGTTTTTTTAATCATTTACACTAATAGTGAATAATAAAATATAACTTGCTATTAGCATAAAGGAAAAAGCGCTGAACAAAAGAAATCCAGAGCCCCTCTTGCTTTCTTGGCACTTATTTTGCCACCTCTAAGGCCAGGAGTCACAAGGGGTAGGAGTCACAAGGGGCAAGCTGGGGGTCGCAGCTATGACCCCTAAATTACATCCATGATTGCACTTCATGTGGCAGAGTGCCTCTCTGACCTGGAAGGTACACAGGAGAAGCCTCGACGAGACAGGATATCTTCTGCCACCTCTTCTTCTTGGGCTTCCTCATTCTTATCTGAAGTGGTCTGTAGCAGACAGACCATTTCCTTGGTCCTGAAGTCTTTGGGGAAATCCTTATTCTTGAACTCCCTAGCCAATGCCAGCCCATTCTGTTTGGTCATTGTAGGAGGCTGGCCTGGCTTATAGTGGGTACCTGATGGTACTTACACCTTGTGCCAGGTCCAGTTATCCCTTATTAGTAGATTAGTAGTGTTCTAGCAGCTTAGGCTGATAGAGGTAGCTATAGCAGAGCAGCTTAGGCTGAACTAGGAGACATGCAAAGCTCCTACTATACCACTTATATCATATAGGTACTATATCACAAGAAACACAATACTCACAGTTACCAAAAATAAAGGTACTTTATTTTAGTGACAATGTGCCAAAAATATCTCAGAGGATGTACTCCCTTAGGAGGTAAGTAAAATACACAAAATGCACACACAAAGCAAAATCAGGTAAGTAACACAGTCGGAAAGTAGTGCAAACATTGTAGAATACAATAGGATGCAACTGGCCTAGGGGCAACACAAACCATATACAAAGAAAGTGGAATGCGAACCACGAATGGGCCCCTAGGCTAGTGTAGTGTGTAGACGGTCGCTGGGAGTGTAAGAAAACACTAAGGGTGTCCAAGATACCCCACCCCAAGACCCTGAAAAGTAGGAGTAAAGTACTACTATTCCCCCAGAAACACACTAAACTCGTGATAGAGGATTCTGCAAAGACCACAACAGACTGCAAAGCACTGAAGACGGATTCCTGGACCTGAGAACCTGCAAAGGAAGGGGACCAAGTCCAAGAGTCGTGAAAGTGTCCGGGGGGGCAGGAGCCCACTAAACCTCAGATGAAGGTGCAAAATGGCTGCCTCTGGATGGAAGAAGCTGAAGATTTTGCAAACAAAAAAGGTGCTAGGAACTTCTCCTTCATGTAGAAGATGTACCACAGAGTGCTGGAGGATGCAGAGTTGTTTTTTTTTTTTAGAAAGACTGCAAACAAGCCTTGCTAGCTGCAAGAGTCACAGTAGAAGAAAAAGGGTGCTGCCCGGGCCCAGGAAGAACCAGAATATTGCCACTTGGGAGAGGAGACCGAGGGGGCCCTCAGCAACACAGAGAGCCCATGCACAAGAAGGTAGCACCCACAGAAGCACTTGAACATGGGTTCAGGAAGTCTGAACATGGCGTTTGTCTCAACACTACAAAAGAGGGTCCCATGAAGCCGGAGGTCAACTCAGGGAGTTGAGCAATGCAGGACGGAGTGCTGGGGACATAGGCTTGGCTGTGCATGAAGGATTCCTTGCAAAATTGCACAGAAGCCCTATCAGCTGCAGTTCACGTGGTGTGCACAGGACTTCTGTCTGGAGAGGGGAGGCAAGGACTTACCTCCTCCAAATTTGGACAGTTGGACCACTGGACAGTCTGGGTCACTTGGGTCTACCACCTGTGTTGCATGGGCCAGGCTCGTCAGGATGAGAGGGGTCCCAGAGTACTGGTGATGCTGAAGTTTGGTGCCTGCTGGAGCAGGGGGAAGATTCCGTCAACCCACTGGAGATTTCTTTGTGGCTTCCAGTGCAGGATTAAGGCAGGCAGCCCCCAAAGCATGCACCATCAGGAAACAGTAGAGAAAGACGGCAGGATTAGGCGCTACAATGTCGCTGGTTGTCTTCTTGCTACTTTGTTGCAGTTTTGCAGGCACCCTGGAGCAGTCAGCGGTCGATCCTTGGCAGAAGTCAAAAAGCGAGGTGCAGAGGAACTCTGGTGAATTCTTGCAAGTTGTTATCTGAGGAAAAGCCCACTGGAGAGACCCTAAATAGCCCTCAGAGGAGGATTGGCCACGTAGTGAGGTAAGCACCTATCCGGAGGGGTCTCTGACATCACCTGCTGGCACTGGCCACTCAGAGGCCTCCAGAGTGCCCTCACACCTCTGCATTCAAGATGGCAGAAGTCTGGGACACACTGGAGGAGCTCTGGGCACCACCCCTGGGGTGGTGAGTGGTCACTCCCCTTTCCTTTGTCGAGTTTCATGCCAGAGCAGGGACTGGGGATTCCCTGAACCGGTGTAGACTGGCTTATGCAAGGAGGGCACCGTCTGTGCCCTTCAAAGCATTTCCAGAGGCTACCCCTCCCAGCCTCTAACACCTAATTCCAAAGGGAGAGGGTGTACCACCCTCTCTCAGAGGAAATCCTTTGTTCTGCCTTCCTGGGACTCAGCTGCCCAGACCCCAGGAGGGCAGGACCCTGCCTGTGGGGTGGCAGCAGCTGTAGCTGCAGAGAAAACCCCAGAGAGCTGGTTTGGCAGTACCCGGGGTCTATAGTGGAGCCCCGGGGATGCATGGGATTGGCACCCCAATACCAGATTTGGCATGGGGGGACACTTCCATGATCCTAGACATGTTACATGTTACATGGCCATATTCGGAGTTACCATTGTGAAGCTACATATAGGTATTGACCTATATGTAGTGCACACATGCAATGGTGTCCCCGCACTCACAAAGTCTGGGGAAATTGCCCTGAACTATGTGGGGGCACCTTTGCTAGTGCAAGGGTGCCCTCACACTTAGTAACTTTGCACCTAACCTTCATTAAGTGAGGGTTGGACATATAGGTGACTTATAAGTTACTTAAGTGCAGTGAAACATGGTTGTGAAATAACGTGTGCATTATTTCACTCAGGCTGCAGTGGCAGTCCTGTGTAAGATTTGTCTGAGCTCCCTATGGGTGGCAAAAGAAATGCTGCAGCCCATAGGCATCTCCTGGAACCCCAATACCCTGGTTACCTAGGTACCATATACTAGGGAATTATAAGGGTGTTCCAGTGTGCCAATTAGAATTGGTGAAAATGGTCACTAGCCTATAGTGACAATTTTAAAAGCAGAGAGAGCATAAGCACTGAGGTTCTGGTTAGCAGAGCCTCAGTGACACAGTTAGTCACTACACAGGTACACACATTCAGGCCACAAACTATAATCACTGGGGTCCTGGCTAGCAGGATCCCAGTGAGACAGGCAAAAACAAACTGACATACATGTAAAAATGCGGGTAACACGCCAGGCAAGATGGTACCTTCCTACATTCATAATTCCCAGCTTTTCAATGCTGAGGCTTTCCACTGCAGACAGACACCCCTCTAGGTTCCAAAAGAATTAAGGTGCAAAAATTGGAATAACAATGAATTTGATTTAAAGCAAATGACTCAATCAAAGATCTTATGCCAGTTAAAAATCAAGAATATTTTTTTTACTGTCCATTGTGTGAAGGTTTTTTTTTTTCATTTTGGCCTTTAAAACTGAATGGTAACTGTTTAAAATAAGTTCTGTACTCCACAGCTGAACGCCAATATAAGAAAATTGGTTATTGTTTGGGTTTATGTAAGTCCTTCCAAAGGTATGAATCCAAAATCTTGTTAAGATCAACACACAAGTTCAATAAAACCTGGGCTCAACCTTTGTTCTCTATGGCAGAGAGCAAACACGCTTATTTTATAGAACAGTTTGTAAAGCAATTAGCACTAAAAATCAATTGAAAAGCAAAAACACAGCACAAACAAATCCCACAACCAACATCTAAAATTAGAGAACATTTCAATTAGAAAGGAGATACAATAATGATTAAAATCTAAAAAGAGAAACAAAAGATATAAATTTTTAATGTTCTAGGGTAAAAATTTGCCAGGAAAAAGTAAAGCCCCAATTGAAGGTCATTGTTTGAGATTAACCAGGACCTAGGAATAATTTCAGGGACATTGTGATAAATCAGAGGTTAGCTATACCAAGCAAGTTGCTCCAGTCAAAGATTTTACCTTCCAACTTAGGGCCTGATTTAGAGCTCGGTGCAGGGGTTACTCTGCTTCATGCAATGCTGCTCTCGCTGATTCTGACCTGCACCCTCTGTCAACCCATCGGGATCACCAATCCCAGCGGAGACAAGCAGGGTCTTAATGTGGTGGTTGGACCCCCACAGCAGCGGCAGTCCTGACTTCCACGGCAAGACTGGCCGTCTCAAAACTGGCAGCCTCGTAATGAGTCCCTCAGTCACTTTTTGGAGTTCAAAACCTCCCAATTGGAAAAACCTGGAAACTTTATCCAAAGAAGTCCTTTCAGAATTGGATACCTTTGCCACAAGGTTTAGCTGAAGCTCAGGAAGTTTTGGAAGTTCAACATTTTTAGTCCTAGACTTTCTGGAGCAATTCTTCTTGATCTCTTCATAGTGTTTTCAGGGCTTTAGGAGTTGACTCCAATAACAGGGTCCAATCCTGGTCGCGTTGCTACTGTTAAGCCTATTACTCTAGGTAAAGGGCTTCTTACAGCTTCTTATGTCCCTGTAGCTACATAAGATGTCAGCCTGAACACCATTGGAGTGCACTTCCCAGACATGGGTACAAGTGAGAGCAGATCTAGACCGCCCAAGTCTACACACAGGTCACAGACAGCAGATCCAGTCATCTTCTGTACTTCCACAGGTTGAGAAAGTATTCTGGTGAGCTAGGGGTCAGATGCTGCTTTTGCAGGATTCACCAGCCAGTGGATTGGGATGAATCCTGGACACTTCCTTATCAATGGCATAAAGTTCCTGTTGGACCTGGCTTTTTGACGGGGTCATCCCCAAACTTTTTGCCTCCTTCCTCCTATTTTTTCTGACCTGTTTTTGTTGGCTTTTGACCTCTGGGCACTTTACCACTGCTAACCAGTGCTAAAGTGCATATGCTCTCTGTGTAAATGGTACTATTGATTGGTTTATCCATGATTGGCTATTTCATTTACTTATAATTCCCTAGTAGAGTGCACTATATGTGCCTAGGGCCTGTAGATTAAATGCTGCTAGTGGACCTGAAGCACTGGTTGTGCCACCCACTTCAGTAGCCCCTTAACCTTGTCTCAGGCCTGCCATTGCAAGGCCTGTGTGTGCAGTTTCACTGCCACTTCGACTTGGCATTTAAAAGTACTTGCCAAGCCTAGAACTCCCCTTTTTCTACATATAAGTCATCCCTAATGTGTGCCCTAGGTAACCCCTAGAGCAGGGTGCTGTGTAGGTAAAAGGCAGGACATGTACCTGTGTAGTTATATGTCCTGGTAGTGTAAAACTCCTAAATTCGTTTTTACACTACTGTGAGGCCTGCTCCCTTCATAGGCTAACACTGGGGCTGCCCTCATACACTGTTGAAGTGGCAGCTGCTGATCTGAAAGGAGCAGTAAGGTCATATTTAGTATGGCCAGAATGGTAATATAAAGTCCTGCTGACTGGTGAAGTCGGATTTAATATTACTATTCTAGAAATGCCACTTTTAGAAAGTGAGCATTTCTTTGCACTAAAATCTTGTTGTGCCCTTCAATCCACGTCTGGCTAGGTTTAGTTGACAGCTCCTTGTGCATTCACTCAGACACACCCCAAACACAGGGTACTCAGCCTCACTTGCATACATCTGCATTTTGAATGGGTCTTCCTGGGCTGGGAGGGTGGAGGGCCTGCCCTCACACAAAGGACTGCCACACCCCCTACTGGGACTCTGGCAGACAGGATTGAACTGAAAGGGGGCTTGGTGCATTTCTTAGACACTCTTTGAAGTCACCCCCACTTCAAAGGCACAACTTAGTATAAAACAGGGCCTCTGCCCTACCTCATTAGACACTTGCTGGAGAAGAAACCTGAACCAGAAACTACATCCTGCCAAGAAGAACTGCCTGGCTGCTCAAAGGACTCACCTGTCTGCTTTTCTACAAAGGACTGCTGCCTTGCTGTTGGCCTGCTGCCTTGCTGAACTGCCTGGCTGCTCAAAGGACTCACCTGTCTGCTTTTCTACAAAGGACTGCTGCCTTGCTGTTGGCCTGCTGCCTTGCTGAACTCTTGTCTGGCTGTAAAAGTGCTCTCCAAGGGCTTGGATAGAGCTTGCCTCCTGTTCCCTGAAGTCTCAGGACCAAAAAGACTTCTCTCTTCCACTTGGACGCTCTGTGCGCCGAAATTTTCGACGCACAGCTTGTTCCGCGGCAAGAAAAACACCGCACACCAACGCTGATCGACGCGACGCCTTCGGGACGATCGAAACTTTGACGCATGGCCTCGCAAGGACAACGCCGCCCGACTACCCAGGAGAAATCAACGCGACGCCTGCCGTGAGATCAAAACTTTGACGCACGGCCTCGCAAGGACAACGCCGCCCGACTTCCAAGAAGAGATCGACGCGACGCCTGCCGTGAGATCAAAACTTTGATGCACGGCCTCGCAAGGACAACGCCGCCCGACTTCCAAGGAGAAATCAACGCGACGCCTGCCGTGAGATCGAAATTTCGACGCACAGCCCCGCAGAACAACACGCAGCTGGAAAACAAGCAGGAAAATCCACGCACAGACCCGGGACATCTGGTAATCCCCGCGACCCACAGAAAGAGATGGTCCGCGCCGGAAAACGACGCACGACTTCCCCGCGTGGAAAATAACGACGCAAGTCCGTGTGTGCTGGGGAGAAATCGACGCACACACCCTTTTTCCACGCACCTCTTCCTTTGTGGCCCTCTGAGGAGATTTTTCCACTCCAAACCAGGTACTTGTGCTTGAAAGAGACTTTGTTTATATTCTAAAGACTTAAGACACTTTATATCACTTTTCAGTGATATCTTTACAAATTCACATTACACAAGGAGGAGCGGATGGGAGCAAGGGGAAAAAAACCAAACCGTACTCGGCTCCCACAATTCACCTTACAACTGTATTCTTTGATCGTTTTGACCTGAAAATACCCAGATAAATATTAAATATTTTTCTCAACACTGTGTGGTGTATTTTTGTGGTGTTATACTATGGTGTTGTAAGATTTATTGCACAAATGCTTTACACATTGCCTTCTAAGTTAAGCCTGACTGCTCGTGCCAAGCTACCAGAGGGTGGGCACAGGCTGATTTTGGATTGTGTGTGACTTACCCTGACTAGAGTGAGGGTTCTTGCTTGGACAGAGGGCAACCTGACTGCCAACCAAAAACCCCATTTCTAACAGTTCCCAAGGTCAACCACTCACTTTTTTGCAGCACATCCTGTTTGCCTTATTGCGAACTATCCCACAGTGGACTATGCTTGAGGAAATCCAGCACTCCAGCCCCTGGTGGAGACTGGGGGTGCAGTCAGGAGTAGAAGTGGAGAAATGAATAGTCCTGTCCTCCTCATATATACCAGTCTAATTCTGTAACCAGCTCCCCTTCCCACTTGGATGGTGCCAGGATGGCTGTGCTGTGCCCTGGAATCAAAAGTCCTCTGTTCCTTTGTTCTCACTTTACACTTGACAATGTATTAGACAGCAAATGTTATGAGCATGTACAAGGTAAATGTAGCATCCTATAACTTGCCCCTTTCACTGAGATCATCAAACCATCACTGGTACAAAGAATACATCCCAACTGGACTGGAAAGACAGAAGTACAACAAGAAAATGTTCCTTTGCGGTGGCCAACTGGATACAGCGTTCGACTTTGCCAAGCTACTTCAGTTCTTTCCATATCAGTTTCTTTAGTTCAGCCTCATCCTAAGCTTTGGTATCTGTCATCTTAACTGGCCTCTTATTCTTTGTAAATTGTACTTCATTGAATGGCCTTCAGAGTCTTCTGAATTCTGAAATCAATTGATCTCACCCTGTAACCATCAATGTGAGCCATTTTCATTGGATACTGTGATAATCAATTGTTACTTTGGAGTGTCCTGTGTAATAACAGTCATTTACTATTGATGTCCAATGGTCTAAAGTTACATTACACTCTAGTTGGGAAATTAATTGACAAAGGGTACATGACTCCCAAGGGGCAGCCGAGTTCAGAAATAAATGCTTGTTCTAGAAGGTGATAGATATTAGAAATTCTGCAGATAAAGCATGATGTGATTACTAACACTCAGTACACCCAATGTCCAGAATGTCCTTTGTTATAGCTTGGAATTGAAACTTTGGTAACAGAAACAATCAAAACTAAAAACAGAAAGTGCTAACATCTTCTGGCTGAGATGCAGCTAAAAATGTGTTTATATTGTTCATGCATTAGGTGCTAGATTTTTAAAGAATGTTTAATTGGTTGACCAGTGTTATCCTAAGAGTTAGTATTCATTACCTACCTTTTGGAATATTTTCGTTAGTTTTGGTAAACAAAGCTCCAGTCATTGGACCAACAGTCTTATACAGATGAAGACAATGTAGAAAGGATTGCAATGATATGTCTCTTTCACCTTTTTAACGGTCAATGACTCTTGGTACAAACTAGAATATCAGTGGGTCAAAGCCTCAGTGGCTAAGGTCCCATTTAAATGGTCCAACAGTTATCTCACTCAAAACCCATAATGCAAATTGTGAAGTTTAGGGTATAAAGAGTCTTGGTGTCCAAGGATCTGGTAGTTGCTGTGCCTAAGTTTGCCTGTTTTAAGCCACAGGGACATAAAAGGGCTCCCACCATTTTGAACCTGCACCTGGACCCAACCTTAGCAAGTCCTGAACCCCGAAGAGGTGTTCCACTAATCCTAGACTCTTGGTTATGGTGTTAAAGTGCCCAATGGCTAATTTCCAAAACGGAGGACAGATTTTGGCCCAAAGGTGCTCTGAGAATCAGGAGGAGACTGGGACCAACCTGCTTGGCTAACCATCCGAGGTGTATCGCTGGTTGGATTGACTTGGCGACTTCTCTCACTACATTCTTCTCCAAAGCAGCAAATCTGTTTCAGCAGTCCTTCACTAAATGGGTATGCAACCTCGTGGAACTGTCTATGGTTACATCCCTTTGCTTCATCCTGCTGGAGTTTTTCAACTTCTATTTCAGCGACTAAGTCTAAATGTAGAATTCTTCACAGCAGCTTCGACCTAAGGCCATCTGACAACAACGGTCCCTCATGGGACATCTCCTGCAGCCTTGCTCCATTGAAGTTTACCTTCTCAGACATTTTTCTTCAAGAATTTTTCTAAGTCCAAAGGTAAGCACTGACAAGGCCAAATCCACTTCTTGTATCCAAACCGTGCTTCTTCACTGCCTGACTTAGTTTTCAACTTTGACCCAGTCTTGTGCAACTAGATTTCAGCGGTTGGCACTTTGATCGTTTAGGGGCTATTTTGAACCTTAAACTTTAAAAAAGCATAACTCCTATTCTACTGATTGGAATTTTGTCATTTTGATGTCAAATAATTGATTAAAATGTACTCTATTTTTCTAAATTGGTTTGGGATTTTTCTGATGTTGTGTTTTTACTTTGTTACTGTGTAAGTGCTGCACAAATACTTTACACATTGCTTCTAAGTGAAGCCTGACTGCTTTGTGTGCCAAGCTACCCAGGTTTAAGCATAGATTAATTGAGTGATTGTTTGTAGTTAGCAGTGCAAGGGATTGTGGCTGTTGCTTGACCAGGACTCTCACCTTAGTCAACCAACCCTGTTTCTCACAAATGCACAAACTTATCAGACTAAAAACATAAAAATAATAAACCTTCCAAAATTAAGACAACCACTGTACTGTTAATAATTTACCTTTTGCAAAATATTCATTTCTAAATATCATTAAACAGAATCATGAGATTGTCTACTTTCAGATTTCTAGATCCAATTTGCCATGCCCTGTATGTCCATTTTTAAGGCTCTTTTGAAGCGATAAATTACTGCAAACCCCAAGATTACAACTTACAAGCACTCCTCATTTTGAAATATCCCATTGCCAAATTTATTTAATTTGCCATTTTTCTGACTGGTGTTTACTAATAATGACAATGCTATCCTTGTGCATATAGTACGTGCATTCTAGAAAGTTTAGAAGATAGATGCACAGAGAAGCTCTTCAAAACCATTCATGTATTTTGGGGACTGAGAAAGCAAAACATCTCTTCATTCAGTAAAAGATGTCATAGACGCATTCAAGTTCCAGGTTGTAACAAGTCTCCAACTGCAATAAGCGTGCATGGCTCTAATTAGTTGCAAGCATCAATTACATAAGCTATAAGAAGTATCAGTGAAACAAACATCCATTTTTCAAAGCTGTAACAAGCATCACCTGTTCCAACTTTTAGCAAGCATTCCCAGGCGCGAATTATAACAAATATCACTGCTTTCATGCTGTAAAAACCATCAATTGCCCCAAACCTTATCAAGCATCAGTGGCCCCAAACTGTAACAAGCATCAATATCCTCTTAGCTGTTAAAGCATCTCTAGCCCCTAGCTGCAAACAGCACCTGTTGTTCCAAGCTCTAATCTGCACCTGTTGTCCCAAGCCTTGCCAAGACATCAATGACCACATAGTCTTTCATTTATTTATAAACTGAGCTGCCAGACTATTGAGTCTAAGATCACGTTAGATGTCTCAGACTGCTAGAGTCAATTATTACATTGACAGTGAGTCATTCCTGTCTGACAGCGATATATCTCAGTTTAGGTCTACTTCCTTTCTCTCTGTACAATGTTACAAAAATGTAAAGAAAATCACAAAACTGTAGAATTAGTGTCAGTCAAGGCAAAATGTGATCAAAAATATTTGCAAATTGACATAGACAACGGGACTGGAAATACAAGCAGGTAGATACGTGGCTATCCTGTAAATATCAAAAGATTCCAAATAGGGATTGAAAGTTCATCTCTGATTTTTATGTCCTTTTGAAGTAATACAGATGGTGGGAGTAGGAGCTTTGAGGTTACAGCTCCCTCAAGGTTGGTATACGCATCCGATTATACATATGTCAGCGAGGAAACCAGCTTATCCCAAGGAAAATAGATCTTCTTCAGTAGTAGTGTTTGAGGGAGCACCTGAGTTCGGGATAAATGCCATGCTAGATTCCTGAGCCTGGAAAGGAAAATTGCACCATCTCATTGAATAGAATGGGTATGAAATTTCGGAAAGATTGTGGGGATGAGGATCATTTTTACATGCCTCTGGAGTGGTGAGGGAGTTCCATTAAAGAACCACCAACAAACCTCCCACATCTTTCCAATAGTGGTCATTTTCAGGTGGGGGTTACTTTTGGTATTCAATCTCAGTTACATAAGAACATGAGAAATTTGATCACAGACGTGGAGGTGGATTACAAGCAAGGAACTGTAGCTGGAATGTCAGGACAGCAGCATGCACTGGAGGACGGACTTGTGAAGGCTGGGGCACAGGTGAGGGATTGAGTTCAGGAGACATAGGTCAAAGGGAAGGTAGCGTGGGAAATGTTTGGGGCTATTGAGGCACCATCAGTAAAGAATAGCTTGCCAAGCAACTTTCATATGTTTCCACTTGTCATATTAGTTCACGCTAGGATTTGCACCCTAATGTGTTAATCTGTTCCCTCCGTTCCCTTGCACTAGTTGATGAAGTTTATGCTTGTTTCCCTTTCTCCTTTCTTTCCTCTTTCTGTACAGCAGAGCTCATTCTTATGAAATAATGCTAAATTTGAGACCCAAAATGTGTATGTGGTTATAAGAATGAAACAAGATCACATCTGATGACAAGAACATGCAATTTCCATTGGAGGGCAATTTAGTGTTTGAATGGTTGAGAATGTGAGGCATGTGATGTATGAAAGAAAATCACAGCCTAGAACTGCACAGTTCAAAGGATTTAATGAATGGTATTGTGTAGTGTTAGAAATGGGGTTTTTGGTTGGCAGTCAGGTTACCCCCTGTCCAAGCAAAAGCCCTCACTCTAGTCCGGGTAAGTCACACACAATCCAAGATTATCCTGTGCCCACCCTCTGGTAGCTTGGCACGAGCAGTCAGGCTTAACTTAGAAGGCAATGTGTAAAGTATTTGTGCAATAAATCATACAATACCACCATATAACACCACAAAAATACACCACACAGTGTTTAGAAAAATATATAATATTTATCAGGATAATTGTAGGTCAAAAAGAATACAGTTGTAATGTGAACTTGTAGAGATATCACTGAAAAGTGATATAAAGTGTCTTAAGTCTTTAAAATATAAACAAAGTCTCTTTCAAGCACAGGTACCTGGTTTGGAGTGGAAAAATCTCCTCAGAGGGCCACAAAAGAAGAGGTGCGTGGAAAAAGGGTGTGCGCGTCGATTTCTCCCCAGCACACACGGACTTGCGTCGTTATTTTCCACGCGGTGAAGTCGTGCGGCGTTTTCCGGCGCGCGGACAATCTCTTTCTGTGGATCGCGGGGATTACCAGATGTCCCGGGTCTGTGCGTGGATTTTTCTGCTTGTTTTCCGGCTGCGCGTCGTTCCGCGGGGCTGCGCGTCGAAATTACGATCTCACGGCAGGCGTCGCGTCGATTTCTCCTCTAGAGGTCGGGCGACGTTGTCCTTGCGAAGCCGTGTGTCGGATTTCCGGTCGTCCCGAAGGCGTCGCGTCGATCAGCGTCGGTGTGCGGCGTTTTTCTCGCCGCGGCACAAGCTGTGCGTCGAAATGTTCGGCGCACGGAGCGTCCAAGTGAAAAAGAGAAGTCTTTTTGGTCCTGAGACTTCAGGGAACAGGAGACAAGCTCTATCCAAGCCCTTGGAGAGCACTTTCACAGCCAGACAAGAGTTCAGCAAGGCAGCAGGCCAACAGCAAGGCAGCAGTCCTTTGTAGAAAGCAGACAGGTGAGTTCTTTGAGCAGCCAGGCAGTTCTTCTTGGCAGGATGTAGTATCTGGTTCAGGTTTCTTCTCCAGAAAGTGTCTGATGAGGTAGGGCAGAGGCCCTATTTTATACCCAAATGTGCCTTTGAAGCGGGGGAGACTTCAAAGAGTGGCTAAGAAGTGCACCAGGTCCCCTTTCAGTTCAATCCTGTCTGCCAGGGTCCCAGTAGGGGGTGTGGCAGTCCTTTGTGTGAGAGCAGGCCCTCCACCCTCCCAGCCCAGGAAGACCTATTCAAAATGCAGATGTATGCAAGTGAGGCTGAGTACCCTGTGTTTGGGGTGTGTCTGAGTGAATGCACAAGGAGCTGTCAACCAAGCCCAGCCAGACGTGGATTGTAAGGCACAGAAAGATTTAAGTGCAAAGAAATGCTCACTTTCTAAAAGTGGCATTTCTAGAATAGCAATATTAAATCCAACTTCACCAGTCAGCAGGATTTTATATTACCATTCAGGCCATACTAAATATGACCTTCCTACTCCTTTCAGATCAGCAGCTACCACTTCAATACTGTATGAGGGCAGCCCCAATGTTAACCTATGAATGGAGCAGGCCTCACAGTAGTGCAAAAACGAATTTATGAGTTTTACACTACCAGGACATGTAAACTACACAGGTACATGCCCTGCCTTTCACCCACACAGCACTCTGCTCTAGGGGTTACCTAGGGCACACATTAGAGGTGACTTATATGTGGAGAAAGGGGAGTTTTAGGCTTGGCAAGTACTTTTAAATGCCAAGTCGAGGTGTCAGTCAAACTGCACACACAGGCCTTGCAATGGCAGGCCTGAGACAAGGAAAAAGGGGCTACTTAAGTGGGTGGCGCAACTAGTGCTGCAGGCCCACTAGTAGCATTTAATCTACCGGCCCTATGCACATAGAGTGCACATTACTAGGGACTTATAAGTAAATTAATAGTCCAATCAGGTATGATTCAAGGTTACCATGTTTTAAGGGAGAGAGCATATGCACTTTAGCACTGGTTAGCAGTGGTAAAGTGCGCTGAGTCTAAAAGCCATCAAAAACAGTGTCCAAAACGTGGAGGGAGGCAGGCAAAAAGTCAGGGGTGACTACCCTAAGGCTGTCAGGTCTAACATGTAGCATTTGAGAAAGAATGGAAGAAAACGAAGAGACAAGTTAGAAATTCTGTGAGCCACTGGTTAGACTCCAAATGCAACAACCTCGCCCACTTCTTCCATGACAAGATTGCAACCATATACAGAAACTTCAAACCTCAACCCAAGCCTACAGACTTCCTCAACAGATACTTCACCACCATAACCGACACAAACAACACACTGACCACCTAGAGCTTCCTCTCTACCCAGGGCATTACCTCCACCATGAAATCCATCCACTTGGGAGCTCCAACAGACCCATGCCCGTAACACATCTTCAACCTTGGAAACCAAGTGATCGGCCAGGAACTCAGCACCCTACTCAACACCTCAATCAGCAACACAACTGTTAGACTTGGCATCATTGACATGGTCTCCCCTAACTTTTTGCCTCTACTTCCCAGGTTGCTTCTGTGTGCTGGACTCTGTTTTTGCAGTTTTTTTTGCTTTGGGCACTTTATCACTGCTGGCCAAAGAAAAAGTGTAAGTGTTCCCTGTATACATTATATGTGTACATTGGCTTATCGATAATTGGAATATTTGATTTACTAGTAAAGAGCACTAGAAGTGTCCAGGGCCTGTAAATCAAATGCTATTAGGGGGCCTGAAGTACTGGTTGAGCCACCAACATTAGTAGCCCTGTAAACATGGCTCAGACCTGCCACTGCAGTGTCTGTAAGTGCAGTTTTAAACTGCCAATTTGACTTGGCAAGTGTACCCACGTGCTAGGCCTAAACTTTCCCTTTTCATACGTATAATGCACCCCTAAGGTAGGCCCTAGGTAGCCTCACGGGCAGGGTGCAGTGCATGTTAAAGGTGGCACATGTACTTATGTGTTTTACATGTCCTGACAGTGAAATACTGCCAAATTCAGTTTTCACTGCAGTAAGGCATATATCTCTCATAGGTTTACATAGGGGCTGCCTTTAAATATGATTAAAGCACAGATTCCCTTTGGGAGCAGATAGACATGTGGAGTTTGGGGACTCTGAACTCACAATTTACATCTTTTAGTGAAGCTGGTTTTTAGATTCTGTGTTTGACAATGCCACTTTTAGAAAGTGGGCATTTCCTTGCTTAAACCATTCTGTGACTCCCCTTGTTTGTGGATTCCCTGTCTGGGTCAGTTTGACAGTTGGGCTGTTTGCACCTCTCCTCTAGACAGTGACACAAAGAGAGCCGGGGTGTAGCCTGCATATCCTGATGGGCCATCTGGGCTGAGGGAAGGGGAGAAGTGGTCACTCAAACCTGAAACAGCTGTACCTGCCCTCACACAGTGCAGTCTCCAACCCTCTGGTGTGTGTCTGGGGCCTGGCCTGGGTGAGGCAGAATCTTGAAAACAGCAGAGACTTCTCTTTGAAGTAGGCCTACTTCAAAGGCAGAAATGGGTATAAAAAGAGCTCCCAAAACACCTGAAAATCAGATTACTTCTGGAACCATGAGGAACCTCTGCCAAGGAGAAGAGCTGGAGAAGCTGAAGGAGGAGTACTGCCCCTTTGCCTGTGACTGTGCTTTGTTGGGTTGGCGTGCAGTAGCTGCTTCTGCCTCAAAGAGGACAAAGACTGACTTTTGTGTGACTTCCCACTGGTGAAGAATCTCCAAGGACTGGAACTGAGCTTGCCTTCTGTTGTTGAAGTCTCAGGGCCAACAAAGACTTCTCTCTGCAGGCACTTGGCCTTTCTGCTGAGAGTCTTGCTTGCCAAGTAATGCCCTAACCTGTCTCTGGGCCCTGGATAGGTGAAGCTGGTGGAAAAGGACAGAAATCCACGCAAAGACCGTCGTGTGGGGAAACTTTCGACGCACCACCTGCCTCGTGGCTGATAAATGACGAGCCGCCAGCATCGCAGCTAAAATCGATGCTTCACCTGCATCGCGGCTGGAAGATCGACGCAATGCGGCTCGAGAAATGGCGCGCAACACCCGCAGTGCCTGCCGTTAATGACACTAGTCCCCATGCAGCACAGATTCTTGACAGCGTGTGACCGGATTTCAACGCAACATAGTTGGGCACGGAAAGTCAATGGAAAGTCTGGCCAGACCCGAGGTGCCCATCTAGAGCGACACATCGATCTCTTGCGGGAGAGGAGAAACAACGCACACTGACCCGACTGGATGAGGAACTCTGCACGGTCTTGCTTGCGAGTGAGAAATCGACGAATCGCTGGCCTTTTTTGAAGCACAGTCGCCCGTGTGGCTTTATTTTGATGCTACCCAAGTACTTTTGGGCGCTAACAGCGTTCTCACTGTTTTCTAAGGATTTAAGACTTATTCTTTTTAAAATTCATATCTTGACTCGTGTATGTTGTATTTTTGTAGTTTTGGTCTTGTTTTGCTTAGATAAATATTACCTATTTTTCTATACCTGTGTTGTGTCATTTTGTAGTGTTTTCACTGAGTTACTGTGTGGATTGGTACAAATACTCTACACATGGCTTCTGAAGTTAAGCCTGCCTGCTCGTGCCAAGCTACCAAGGGGGTGAGCAGGGGTTAACTGAGGGTGATTCTCTTTTACCCTGACTAGAGTGAGGGTCCTTGCTTGGACAGGGAGTAACCTGACTGCGAACCAAAGACCCCATTTCTAACATTGGTGATCACTGGTTGGGATTGGACTTGTATTTGTACTTAACATACAGTGAGTATGTGTACACTGCTGTTTTCAGTGCAGACCATTACTTGACCACATACTAATTGTCTTTGTGTTTTTTTGCTTTTTTCTTGTTCTTGGATTTTTCCCTACTTCCATTTGGTGGTAATCCTTGATTGACTTTTGAACTCCATTTGGGAACTTGTTTTTCTGCCTTTGGAACTTTGCACTTTTTAACTCTTCATCATGTCTCAATCTGGAGATGCGTCAGCTGGAGATACTTTTGATTTAGGGAAACTGGAGAGGTATACAGTTGCCCAGTTGAAGCAGTTCTGCAAAAGGAACTGAGGGCCTGGGTAACAGCCATGGAAGCTGAGGGGCACACAGAAGGGGAGGACGAGGATGAGGAGGAGGAAGAGCAATCCATCCACAATGGTGCAGTGGGAGGACCTGTTATGTCCAGGGATCGGGTCTCCAGGGCAGGTAGCAGTGTGTCATCCAAGGGTATGACTCCCGAAGAGTTTCAGGACAGACAGGCAGAGAGAGCTCACCAGTTGGAGTTGGAGAAAATGAGGATGGCCATAGAAGAGAAAAAGTTATTGTTGGCTCATGAGCTCAGCTTGAGGGACCTGGATCAGAGGAGCCAGTCTAGAAGGGGTGGTGAAAGCAACAACACAGTGCAGCCTGAGAGAAGGGTGCACACTCCTAAGGACTTTGTGTAGGATTACAAGAGGGAGGATAACATATTGTTGTGGTTTAAGGGGTATGAGTCTGCTCTCCATATGAATATGGTCCCTGAAGCTCATTGGGGGGGCGGTCTGTGGAAGCACTTTGAGGGAGAGGGAAGGGATACTCTGACATCCTTAGGGGATGCCCAGGGGCTCACCTACCCTATCATGAAAGACACCCTGATCATAAGGTTTGGTCTCACCCCTGATCAATATAAGGACAAGTTTAGGTCCTATAAGAAGAAGGAATCCCAAACATGGTTGGAATGTGTTGATTCTTTCTGCAGGTCACTGGATGTTTGGGTGAAGGACAGTAAGGTACCAACGTATGAGGGGCTTTACAATTTGATTGCTTGGGAGCACTTGTACAGTTTATGTTTTCCAGAGGTGCACCTAATTGACAACAAGCTGACTGACCCCAGGAAGTTTGCACAGGAAGCGGACCGTTTGGAGAGCACCAGGGTCCAAAAGACATATGGGGCAGACCATGCCAAGGGTGGGCAGGATCCCCATCAGAAGAATGGGGAAGTGGGGGAGTAAGGGTAAACAGGGGGAGTTCTATAAAGGGCCCCAACCTAGTTCCCAGAGTAAAGAATCCCAGTCCCCAGTAGAAAAGAAACCATGGGTCTCCACAGGGAAACCTGTAGAGAAGGGTCCCCACAAGTGTTTTGCATATGATCAGGATGGTCACATGAGGGGGGACCCCAAATGTCCTAAGTGGACATCAGCACCCAATGGTGCTCAGTCACAGGGTTTGGCCAGTGTAGCGCTTGGGGAGGAGTTGGTTCCAGGTGGGTGGGAGCCAGCTCAGATGACCCTTGTCTCACTAGGGGACAGAGAGACGGTCGAGAGGACCCTCTTGCCTGATAACACTAAGAAGTACAGGTGGTGGGTGACCATCAATCGATAGATGCAGGCACCAGGTGGAGGCTCTGGGAGACACAAGAGCCAGTGTGACTACAGCGAGGAGTCACCTGGTGTCTGAAGAGCAGATACATCCCCTTGTACATCCCTAAGTAGTTGCAGTGGACAACTCAGAGCGCCGGTACAGAGTGGCGCAGGTTCCCTTTGAATGGGGGGTCTCAGGTTCCTTGAAGGTAGCTGTGAGTCCAACCCTGCCTGTAGTTTGTTTGCTTGGCAATGACCTGGAGGATTTCCCTTGGCAGGAGGTGGAACACAGGTCACACTTGGAAATGTTGGGTCTGCCTAGGTGTGTGTGTGTGTGTCTACCTGGCCGATGGCAGCCCGTCAGGGTGATCAGGATACCCTAGAGCCTGAAAGAATTGGCCAGGTGTCTGCCAGAAGGAGGAAGGGTAAAGGGTTCGGGGAAACCCACTCCAGAACTTTCCACGGTCCAGGAGGAGGCTGAAACTGATGGGGAAGTCCTGGAGCCTACAGTGGAACAAGTGGCTGAGCTGGGGAAGGTCCCTGAGCTGACTCAGTGGCAACAGGAAGGGGGACCCACCAGGGAAGCATTCTGTGAGGCACAGAAGACATGCCCTACTCTGGAGGGTTTGCGACAGCAGGCTGCAGACCAGGCATCTGGCAAAGAGTCTGAATCATACTTGATCTACTGGGCGGATGGCCTCCTATATAGCGAGCCTAAGGTTGCTGAGCCTGGGTCAGCCCATGTGGTGGTGGGACCCCAGTGCTTTAGAACCTTCCTACTGTGTTTGGCTCATGATGTGCCTTTAGCTGGACATTTGAGGCAGGACAAGACCTTTGACCGGCTTATCACCCACTTTTACTGGCCCCAAATGCGCAGGCAGTCAGATGCACACTGTAGGTCTTGCCAAACTTGTCAGGCAAGTGGCAAGAGCGGGGGAAATGTAAGGCTCCCCTTCAACCTTTTCCTGTGGTCAGCACTCCTTTTTAAAGGGTTGGTATTGACATTTTGGAGCCTCTGGATCACTGCATTCTTAAACAAGACATTTCTTTTAGCTATAGTTTCATACACGTTATTTTAGCAAACTAGCCACTTTCACCTAGATATATTTTATTTAGCCTTATTATATTATTATAACATTAACCACATTTGCCATCTTGTTTTATTTTCTCTATCTAGCTGTTCTTCGCCTAGGTCAGCATTGCATTCCTAAACAAGAAATTTCCTTCACTTTGTGCTTTTCTCAAGGCTGCAGTAAGATAGGTTGCCGGCAAAAGTGCTACGCTTTGTCTTCCATGTTCACAGAAACATACATACTCTAACATGGGGATCCTTTCTTGGAAACATCAGATGTTTTATTATAAAAACACTACTTTGACCCATGTACATTAGAGGGAGATTCCAGTCAGATGACCAGGAGTGAGTGCTGATTGCTTCGCTACAGCTGCTTATGTAGAATACAGGCCTCTTGCTCAGGTATGAGGGATGATGTCTTCCCAGGGGGAACCTTAAAGGCAGAATTAGAGCTTAACATGCTGTACTCTAACATAGCTTAGGTGGGAACTATCTCTACAAACCTCAGTGACAGTATGATAGTGTTATTCTTGTGTTTTACTCTCCTTGTTACAATTTTATTGTGCTTCATTGTCCTAGTTATTGCAATACATGCTTTATTATCTTAGATGCAGTTTCTTCAATAAAACCTTATTGAACTTTACTCTGCCTCTAATTGTCCTTTCATATGGGAGACTAATGTACCTAAGAGAAACAGATGAGATCTGAGTGACCACGATTCCCCTGAGGAGTCATGTATGTCATGCGCCCAGTTGCCCCAATCATCCCTGCTCTTGGGTGGAGATGAGGCACTGCTAGTTAGCCGGAACAAACCCGGATTATGCCGTCAGGTGTCACATAGAGCAGGATCAGACTCAGTCCCCCGCAGTACAGGTGATTCTACTGTCCGAATCCAGTAGTCTCATTAGGATAATGGCAACCTACGCGACATGGCACCGCCAACGTTTGGTCAGGTACTAATGTTCGGATTCTCCTGAGTATCTCTGTCTCACTACATGCAAAGACACCTCAGAACTATATACGGAGACGTCTGTGGTACTGAGTATTTTTCCTCCTCAGCTAAGTAGTGAGTTCCTACCTAACACTGTAGGTTGTTCAAGCTTGAACACTAAAAGGATAATTACCATTTGGTGTGCTTATCTCTAAACAAAATTTACTATTTGCCATGGCGAACCCGCAACGGGTAGCAATTGCAGTCAATATGCGACCGCCCCTTACTGCACATTAATTGGCACATGGCCTAACGGCCCATGGGGGTCCAGTTACATTTGTTGCTGAAGCTCATGCAGCATACAGAACAGAAATGTTCTACTCTTGGGTCATATTTCTAGCAGTTGATGGGAACACAAATACATTTCACCTCTATACACTTGAAAACATACCTGCACAATATAGAGCTTATGCATATTTAGAGATACCTCTATCTTAACAAGACCATAATAACTGGCTTGATGGCGCCCTACCACATACAATCCTAAATGTTAGGTTAGGTCCTCTTAATAGTGATGGTCCAACCTGGCCTTTATTGGCCACATATACACCGCACCCTGATGCAGCAATCTTGTCAGTAGCCAAGGTTCGCCGCTTATATACTGAGCTTACGGCAATATACAGACTATTAGTACAGTTTGTAATGCAAACATTAAATACAAACCCAGTACATGCTGCCCCGGTGCAACCACATGCACTAACACCAGGCATCAATCCTGCGACTGTACATTCGATCATGGGTAGGGTACCAGCCAAACGGGAAGAGATACCGTTTTGGTTAGCTCAAAAAATAAATTCACTGGAAGCAGTATTTCCCCATGCGGGACCTCAGGATAAGCATAGAATATTGTGCTTGCCATTTGGGATGGTTCCCACAGTAGATAACTGCAATACTTGGGGCATGGTATTTGCCACGCTCTACACTACCGCGCATGGTACACCGACACTTGCCAATCTTCCAGAAGTGTTAAAACAAATTCAAGATGAATACAGGGCTGCCCCAGCCCTAGATTTGGGGATGCAACTTATGGGCAACTTTGCCACTGTTTCTTCCATTATACTAAGTAACCTTAAAGGGGAAGCAGTTGCACTAGCATTACGTATGCGGCTCTGGGATGTTCCTGCACAGGATCAAGAACGTGAGCTGCCAAAGATTATCGCAGAGATCTATTCTAGTATTGGTCGAGATAGTCTGGGAGCCAGACCCATATAACCACAGTTTGTGGGTAAATCTAATAAAGATTCTACCAAGCAAGCGCCTGAGGGTTCTAAAAAACGCTGGGATAAAAAACAACAAACACCTAAAAAAAAAAGGGGAGAATCTCCGCATTCGGAGATCCCTCAGAATAGATATAATCTCAGAAATAGAGATAATATAAAAACGCCTGACAGATATCAATATAGTGATACATGCCAATCTCTTTCCTTTCAGGACTCAACAAAAAACGCAGCAAGGGAGGTGGACGGTCAGAGCGGAGAACTGAGTACGTGAAACCGAGACAGGAATCACAACGCTCTACAGACGTTTCTGTTGAAAAAGAAGAGAAACTTACCCAACAAAAACCCCAATTTAAAAAGAAAAAAGTGGCAGCAGTTGCGATTCATCATGCCACTCAGGAAGAGGGCTCTATTGAAGAACAAGACTTGAGCACTAGCTCTGCTAGACAGCGCAGCAGAGGTCACAATAGTTTGACGGAATCTTCAAGAGCATCTGGAGGTGAAAGCAACTGATGACCTCTTACAAGTTGAAACTGCGGACATGCGTGTCTCCACGCCTGACAGGGTGTACAAAGTAACAAGACAGTTAGAACGAGACCTTGAACTCACAATTGACGCAATCTTTTGGGAATGCGTCGTCAACATTTATAATATTTTACTGGCCAAAAAGGATTAGCTTCCTGAATTTGTCCTTACTTGCAAGAATGGGGAAGAAGTTATCAAACCTTTCTCACCTCTTGTTTCCGATGAGCTTGTAGAATCCTACACCATTGATTGGGCATTGGCACAGGCACCCGTGTTATGCCACAACCACGAAGGGTGGGATAAAGATTCCCCCTATCATGTAATTCCAATTAAGAATCAACCCCAACCTCAACTCCAATATCCAATAAAACATGATGCTAAAGCACCTGTGAGGAAAATTCTCACACAACTAGAGTACCAGAGCGTGATCGAACCCTGTTTTTTCACCAATTAATAATCTGTTATTCCCTGTAGCTAAACAGGACCATTCGTGCAGAATAGTCTTAGACTGCAGACACTTAAATAGTCATATATGCACATATGCTATACAGAATTCTCAAAGCACAGCACTTCTGAACAATATAGTGCGCAAAAAATACAAAACAACATTGCATATTTCCAATGGCTTCTTCTGCCAAAATATAGTGCCTGAGAGTAGAGACCTAACAAGTTTCAGTGCACTAGGCTCCCAGAAAAAAATCAGTTGTTTACCACAGGGGTACAAAAAAAGTCTAGGACTGTTCGCTGTTCGTGTAACTTCAATATTGCACAACATTGACCCTCAAGCATTGTCCTATGTAGGTGATATCTACCTTACGGATGATGAATTACTGCAACATCTAATACGGGTAGCCTGCACTGTTATAGGATTTGCTGAATTCGGCTATAATTCAACTTCAAAGAAACAAAAATAGCCTTCCTTGGTGTTCTGTTTCTGGGATATGAATATCAATGAAGGAAAGAGCCTAGCGCCACAGTTCTTAGAAAAATGTGCACAGTTACAACCTCCAAATACCATTAAAAAACTCCAATCACTATTGTGTTTTCTAAATTTTGGCAGAACATACATTCCAGATTATGCATCACGTATCAAACCCTTATATGACTTGATACATCCTGAGTTTTCCAGTAAATTCTGGACAGTCAAACACACACGAATTCCCAGAGCATTGCAACAAGACATGCTTGCAGCACAACACCTACACACAAGGGACAATAAAAAACATCTGGTCATCAGAGTAATTGCTGGTGTTATTGGCTTCACCTATGTAACATTCAATGAGGGTGAGACAGTCCTGATTGCATACAAATAACATTTGTATTAAACAGCAGAATAACGTTTTGCTCCCACTGAGAAATTTCTCACTGCTGTTGAGGTGGCTGTCATTAAAGAAAGCTCTCTAGCCCAGAGGAAACGCATTATTGTCGTATTTCCAATCCCAGCCCTTGAGGCAGTTACTGAAGCCAGCGTTCCAAACGCAAAAGCATTACATCCAAGTTGGATCCAATGGGCAGCGTCTCTGACAGCTACTGATGTTGACTATATTTTTGACCCGAAGTTACAAACTCAAGAATTTTTGCAATATGAACTAGAATACCCAATTCCAGCAAATACATTACCTATTGATCAATATCAAAGAGACATGTACACTGATGGCTCAGCACAACCTGCTATAGGCATAAAGCATCAATACTCCGCTGCTTGCGCAGTAGTAAGCGGCTATATGGAGGGTAGTAAATTCTTTCCACAACATATCTTTTCGCAAACCCTAGGAGATTGCACTGCACAACTAGCAGAGCTAAAGGCTCTGATGATGGCACCGGAACATACGGATCCTGGCCATCTAACACTGTTTGTCTGTGATTCGTACTATTGTGTCCAGTTCTTCAATTAATATCTGCATTACTGGTGCCAGAATGGGTTCAGAGATTCCAAAGGTAACACCATCAAACACAAACTTCTGTGGGGGAAAGTAAAGGATCTGAAGGTAACAAATGTTCATGTTGTACATACTCTTGGACACCAGCACACTGGAATACTCATTGCTGGGAATTCACTGGCTGATAAAGCAGCCAAATCAGCAGTAGCTATGGCTTCTGTTGCTGCAGTAACTCGTTATAGGACGAAACCGGACGATGAAATACTGGCTGCCGTGAAAGCGTCAGCTGATGGCACACCTTTACCTAAAGGATATCCCACTAAATATTCCTACCGGATGGGAGGCATGCTTGATGCAGAAGTTAAAATACCAGGCGTGGGAGTTCAAGTGATTCCCAATAAAGACCTAAGACCAGAGTTGATCAAAGCAGCACGTGAGTGAGTTGCTTCTGCCGATGCAGGTGTGGCGGCTACAATACCATTGTTGCAGGCTTGTTATTGGTAGCCAGGTCTATACAAACAGACCAAGCAGTATGTCCTCTGTTGTGATAACTGCCAACAAGTTAAGGGGTCCACCGTTAAACGCCCACCCCAGACACCCCTCCCAATTTCTAACAAACCATTTCAATGTGTGTACCTGAACCATTGCAGTCCTTTGACATCTGACCAATGCATATAAATACATCTTAGTCACTGTTGACTCCTGCTCCAGATTTCTATGAGTGTGGCCACAACGCCCGGCTGACGCTTGTACTGTTATTAAAGATTTACAAGTCTTTATCTGCACATATGCAGTTGCAACTTTCCACTTGGACCAGGGCCCTGCTTTTCCCTCAAGGGCATTGAGGGACGCCATGGCTTCATTAGGGGTCCAACTCCATTACTCGTCTCCATTTCATCCAGAGGGAAATAGTGTTGTAGAGCAACAAAACCGAGATTTAAAGCAATCGTTAACAGCCAGAGTACTAGGTACGGGTTGTAGTTGGCTTAATCACCTGTATGGAGTCCAGAGAGCACTTAATAATCTGCCTAGAAGGTCCCTGGGGGGTTGTACTTCAAATGAGTGCCTGTTTGGAACTCAAATAAATGTTCCAGATCTTGATGGTCCTGGCGTGGAGGCGGCAGAAACACCTTTTGACATAAATGAACGTGTTACTGTCTTGAAGGAATTACAACAGTTCCGTGACGACAACGCTTCTGCCAGTGCTGGCTCCTTAGGAATTAAGGATGTACCAATAACATCTACTGGCTGGATTCCAAATATTGGGGATCTAGTACGTGAAAAAGATGCTTTGAAAAAGGAGTTTGGTCCTTCTTATCGTGCACCAGTTCCAGTCCTGGGTATACACGGTACCAGGGGATACAGTCTACCACTGCCTGGTTCTAAAAAAAAACACTTTGGTGGTCATTACAACCCTGGCGGTCGGGGTTAAAGCGGCGGTAAGACCGGCAACAGGCCAGCGGTAAAAAATTCGCAATTACGACCGTGGCGGAAACCGCCAACAAAGACAGCCACTTTAACACTCCGACCACCACAGCGGTACAAACAAACAGCGCGGCGGTCACCGCCAACAGACAGGCGGGAGACAATGTACCGCCCACACTATTATGACAGGCCAATCCGCCACCTTTTCCAGGGCGGATTCACCGCAGATAAAAACACGGCGGAACCTTAAATCCCGAAGGGAAAACGCTCACCTCTACACACCCCACGAGGAATGAGGACTCCATGGACCCGGAACTCCAAATCCAACCTGCAATAGTCTTCCTGCTCCTTTACCAGGAGCACAAACGCCGGCGTCGAAGACCACGGTGAGTACTGCACCTACGACACAGGGGAGGCAAAAAACAGGGACACACACACGCAACACCCCCACCCTCACCCACTACAACACACACACTAATGCATATCAATACATCACAGTTACACCCCCCAAACCCCCCGGAAGAATGCAAAGACAATAGAAAATTAGTGTAACCATTGTAATATATTAAAAGCAAGTAGGCCGAAATATATATATACACCATGTACATAATATATACCAAGCATAGTAGTCCAGGTAGTGCTCTAAGAAAGTCCATGGAACACTGGGACCACACGGTATGGGCGAGGCCCACACAAGATCCACGACCATGACGGAGAGAGCACTGCAGGGGCATCAGAGAGCAACTAAACAGGCACCACAGGGGGAGGGAAAGGGGGGGCACCTCAGCTGCTTGAGTGCACGGTGCCAAATCCACGAGGGGGCCACATGCCCACTGTTCCATCCTGGGGAGTGCAAAGCCACAGTCTCTCAAGTCTCTACAGTGGGTGGTTTGCCCACTGTTCAATCCTGGGGAGTGCAAAGCCACAGTCTCTCAAGTCTCTACAGTGGGTGGTTTGCACACTGTTCAATCCTGGGGAGTGCAAAGCCACAGTCTCTCAAGTCTCTACAGTGGGTGGGTTGCCCACTGCCATATCCTGGGGAGTGCAAAGCCACAGTCTCACAAGTCTCTACAGAGGGTGGCTTGCCCACTGCCATATCCTGGGGAGTGCAAAGCCACAGTCTCACAAGTCTCTACAGTTGGTGGGTTGCCCACTGTTCAATCCTGGGGAGTGCAAAGCCACAGTCTCTCAAGTCTCTACAGTGGGTGGGTTGCCCACTGTTCAATCCTGGGGAGTGCAAAGCCACAGTCTCACAAGTGGATAACAGTCTCCACTGGTTCTGGAGGGGGCATGGTGCCCAGAGTGCTTCATCCTGCTAAGGACAGAGGTAGTGGTTGACAGTCTCCACTGGTTCTGGAGGAGGCATGGTGCCCAGAGTGCTTCATCCTGCTAAGGACAGAGGTAGTGGATGACAGTCTCCACTGGTTCTGGAGGGGGCATGGTGCCCAGAGTGCATCATTCACCCCGTGACGGACTCAGTTGCGTCAGTGCCCTTGCCGCTCATGGGCCAGCGGTGCTTGAGATGGTGGTGCCCTGTTCAGCAGTGCTTGAGATGGCGGTGCCCTGTTCAGCGGTGCTTGAGTTGGCGGTGCCCTGTGCAGCGGTGCTTGAGTTGGCGGTGCCCTGTTCAGCGGTGCTTGAGACGGCGGTGCCCTGTTCAGCGGTGCTTGAGACGGCGGTGCCCTGTTCAGCGGTGATTGACACGGCGGTGCCCTGTTCAGCGGTGCTTGAGTTGGCGGTGCCCTGTGCAGCAGTGCTTGAGTTGGCGGTGCCCTGTGCAGTGGTGCTTGAGTTGGCGGTGCCCTGTGCAGCGGTGATTGAGACGGCGGAGCCCTGTTCAGCGGTGCTTGACACGGTGGTGCCCTGTTCAGCGGTGCTTGACACGGCGGTGCCCTGTTCAGCGGTGCTTGAGTTGGCGGTGGCCTGTGCAGCGGTGCTTGAGTTGGCGGTGCCCTGTGCAGGGGTGCTTGAGACGGCGGTGCCCTGTTCAGCGGTGCTTGAGACGGCGGTGCCCTGTTCAGCGGTGCTTGAGATGGCGGTGCCCTGTTCAGCGGTGCTTGACACGGCGGTGCCCTGTTCAGCGGTGCTTGAGATGGCGGTCTCCATTGCAGGGTCTCAGCTGCTGGCGGTCCTTCATGGCCCAGCGGGGCTTTTGCTGGCGGTCCTTCATGGTCCAGCGGGGCTTTTGCTGGCGGTCCTTCATGGCCCAGCGGGGCTTGTGCTGGCGGTCCTTCATGGCCCAGCGGGGCTTGTGCTGGCGGTCCTTCATGGCCCTGCGGGGCTTTTGGTGGCGGTCCTTCATGGCCCAGCGGGGCTTGTGCTGGCGGTCCTTCATGGCCCAGCGGGGCTTGTGATGGCGGTCCTTCATTGCCCAGCGGGGCTAGTGCTGGCGGTGGCCTCCTGGGCAGGTGGGCTGGTGCTGGCGGTGGCCTCCTGGGCAGGTGGGCTGGTGCTGGCCTCCTGGGCAGGTGGGGTGGTGCTGGCCTCCTGCGCAGGTGGGCTAGTGCTGGCGGTCCAGTCCTGGGCAGCTGGGCTTGTGCTGGAGGTGGGCTCCGGGGCATCGGGGATGATGGCGGCCTTCTCCGCCGTGCTGCTCTTCCCAGACTTGCTGGGTTTCTTGTGGCCATTCCCCACCTTGGAAGGAGTCACAGCTGACTCCACACTCCCACCAGGACCCCTGGGAGCGGCTTTAGTGGCTGGAGTCTTCCCCCTCTCCTGCCGAGGACTGGCCAACTTCTTATGCTTCACAGGTGGGGGACTGTCTGTGCTGTGGCTCCGTGCCACACTGGCTGCCCTGGTGGCCGGTGCACTACAGATTCCAGGGACTACAGGCACCACTGGTCCCGGAGATGTTGTGGCTGAGGTGCTAGTTCGGGACCTAGGAGACGGACGGGGTGGGGAAGGTGTGGGAAAGAGGTCAAGGGTGGACAGGAAAAGTTTTTTTGACACACTGCGACGGGTAGCTGGAGGGGGTTTGGGAGTGGAGGAAGAGGTTGTGGTTGTAGAAGGTGTACGTTTGGTGACTTTGGGTGAAGGTGCATGCGCTGGAGGCTGTCGTGAGGTGGATGGCTGATGGGTGGGTGTGTGCCTGCGTTTGTGTATCTTGGGAGGGGGCATCACAGACACACTGGAAGAGGACACAGGGGACGTGTGAATGGTAGTGGGGGTGGTGACTGCACATGAGCAGGGTGTGCTGGTGGGTGTGCTGGAGAGGGACATAGTGGCTGTAGAGGTAGTGCATGCAGGTGTGAGTGTAGACGAGACAGGGAGGGAGGAGGGAGACGAGGAGGAGGGGGACACAGTGGAGGCAGTGGATGTTGGTGTGTCTGCATGTGTGTGATCCTTGCGTGAGTGCCTGTGGGATGTGTGGTGCTTATATTTGCCAGAGCTTCCTTTGTGTGTTGACGTGTGTGCATGCTGGTCTGTAGGTGTGCTTGGGATAGGCTGAGGTACAGGGGATTGGGTCTGGGTGGAGGAAGTTGGATGGGGGAGGCTAGAGACGGGGACAATGGCTGCCATCAGTGCTAAGTCCAGAGTCTGAAAAGCTCGCTGAAGGGCCGCCTGACCAGAATGAATGCCCTCCAGGAATCCATTTGTTTGTTGCAACTGCCTCTCTACACCCTGGATGGCATTTAAAATGGTAGACTGCCAAACAGTGAGGGACCTGAGGAGGTCAATGGCCTCCTCACTGAGGCGGTCACGTCTGCGGCGGTGCGTACCGTCACCACCAGCGTACATCATCATTGGCTCCTGGGACCCATAGGGTCCAATGTTTTCCAACATATTGTCCAGAGTGCTGTGTGCCCTTCTGAAACACATGCGGAGCTACATCGTTTTTCCTCAGGTGGAGGATTTGCCTACAGTGAAAGGTGATTTCTATGCCCTGGGACACATCCCCAACATCATAGGTGCCATTGATGGGACCCATGTGGCCTTGGTCCCCCCCACAGTAGTGAACAGGTGTACAGAAACCGGAAGAGTTATCATTCGATGAATGTACAGATGGTATGTTTGGCAGACCAGTACATCTCCCATGTGAATGCCATGTTCCCTGGCTCAGTGCATGACGCCTACATCCTGCGGAATAGCAGCATCCCTTATGTGATGGGTCCACTCCAGAGGCACCGTGTGTGGCTATTAGGTGAGCACCTGGAAGCAAGTCAGTGGGAATGGTTGTCTGGGTCTGGGGATATCCCTCCAGGTTAGTGCATGTCTAACAGTTGTCCCTCACCATTTGCAGGTGACTCTGGTTACCCCAACCTGTCATGGCTACTGACCCCAGTGAGGAATCCCAGGACAAGGGCAGAGGAACGCTACAATGAGGCCCATGGGTGAACTAGGAGGATGATCGAGCGGACCTTCAGCCTCCTGAAGGCCAGGTTCAGGTGCCTCCATATGACAGGTGGATCTCTATTCTATTCACCAAAGAAGGTGTGCCAGATCATCGAGGCCTGCTGTATGCTTCACAACTTGGCTTTGCGACGACAGGTGCCTTTTCTGCAGGAGGATGGTCCAGATGGCGGTGTTGTGGCAGCTGTGGAGCCTGTGGGCAGTGAAGACGAGGAAGCAGAGGGAGAAGTCATGAACAACAGGGACTCAGTGATCCAGCAATATTTCCAGTGAGACACAGATAAGAGTACAGACCTGCCTACTACATGTACTATAACACTACTACCTCTCTACTGTCTGTCGTTTTCACCCAGTGTATGGTCACTGAGTTGTCACTTTCCCTTACGATTTCACAGATGTGGGTCCCACTGTGTGACATCTGCTTAGATTCCTCATTAACTAGAGCTGTGTGACATAGGTGTGTTGACATTGCAATTGCTAGAGCATTTTGTCACTGCAATTGCTAATACACTATTTCGAAATCACAGACAGACTCCAGATTGTTTTGTGCTTCAAGGGTGTTTATTTAAGTGCTCAATATTGGAGGGGGTAGTGAAATGGTGAGGGGTGATGGCAGAGGAATGTCCATGGCAGAGTCCAGTCTATTAGTCTCACAGGTACATTGCCCATATGGGCATTGGAAGTGGAGCTGGGGCAGTTTAAGTATGGACAGGGTGACAAAGTGGGACTGTAGGATGAAAATCAGGGTGGTCTCATTTCTTGGCGGGGGTCTTGGCATCATGCTCTGTCTTTGTCCTGGATCTCAGGGACCGTTTGCAGGGTGGTTCTCCCTCTGCAGGGGGTGGGGTGCTGGTGTGGTGGTCCTGTGGCGGGGCGTCCTGTCCACTAGCTCCAGCGGAGGTGGTGGGCAGTTCATCGTCCATGCTAGTGTCAGGGGCCCCTTGTAGTGACAGTGAGGGACCTGAGGAGGTCAATGGCCTCCTCACTGAGGGCAGCAGGGGTGACTGAGGCAGGGCCTGAGGTGCCTGGGGCGAAGGTAATGCCCACCCTCCTGGGTGAGCGGGCACGGGGCAAAGGCTGAGGGGCTGCTGTGAGGGCGGTGCTGGTAGGGGTGGTGGTGTCTTTACCTGTAGATGCGGGGGCACAGATGTTGCCGCCACCACAAGGGAGCTCCCATCAGAGGACGAGTCCGTGTCGCTGGTGTCAGCTCCAGTCCCTGCCGTGGAGCTCCCCTCGCCCTCCGTCCCACTGGTGAACTCTGAGTCCGTAGTCTCGCCCTCCAGGGCCATGTGGGATGCAGCTCCCTCGTGCTCCGGTGTCACTGCTCCTCCGCCTGATGATGCTAATGCACACAAGAACAGGGAGAGCACAAAAATGGGGGGGGACGACAGAAGAAAGACATGTTGAGTGCATGCATTACCGCTACCGTTGGCAGACACGACAGACACAGAAGCCCCCTGCACTACGCCGCGCTCTTGGGGTCAACTGTTCAATTCCTGGGAAATGGCTTACAAGGCTACGGACAACATCTGCACACATATATGACACAGGGGCATGACTAGGTGTACTTGGCACTCTACAGAGGTGGGGTGGGGTGCCACATGGCCTGCCTTACGGAGGGGCCTTGCCTACGGAACTCGCCCTGGCCTAAGGAAACCCACAGCCCACCTCCCCCACCCAGACACCTCCACTGCGCGCAAAGTCAGCAGAATGAGAGTGTACTCACCCCCTTGTGGCTGCTGTGATGCCCTCAAGCGCCCATCCAACTCCGGGCAGGCCACCGCCAGGATCCTGAGCATCAGGGGGGTCATGGTGCGACGGGCACCCCTCCCACGTTGGAAGGCCATCCCCAGCTGAGCCTCCGCCGTCTTCTTGCTCCAGCGGCGAATGTCCTCCCATCTTTTTCGGCAGTGGGTGCCTCGTCTGTGGTAGACCCCCAGGGTCCGGACGTCCTGGCGATGGCACGCCAAATATCTTTTTTCTGGTGGGCGCTGACCTACATGAAATGTACAGGGGAAAAAGAGAAGTTATTACCAACTGCACCATCAAACTGATTGGCCCCCATCCCTGCCCTTGCCATGTGGCACATGCATTCACCGTCTTTCATGCACGCAGCACTCTCCCCCCTTCCTTCTTACATCCAGCCCTCTCCACACAGACATAGCCCATACAACATGCTCCCTGTGTACTTACCTGTTTGTCTGGAGGACCGTAGAGTAGCGTGTACTGGGGGAGGACCCCATCCACGAGCTTCTCCAACTCCTCCGATGTGAAGGCAGGGGCCCTTTCCCCAGACACTCGAGCAATTGTCTCTTCCAGACCGAGGTCACAGCAGCACTTGCAGTGTAGGTCCTCTCCTGTCGAAGATCAGGTATCAAGTGATTGAACAGATATAAAATGGCGGTCACATCCGCGGCGGTGCGTACCGTCACCACCAGCGTACATCATCATTGGCTCCTGGGACCCATAGGGTCCAATGTTAACCAATGCAGCATTGCGCCACGGTCTTCGACCGCCTACCGCGATGGTGTACAACGCCGGCGCAGTTACCTCACATCCCATTGTCCCACTTTAGAGGTCAGGCAGGAGCCCTTTCAGGGGCCCACATGGCTTCATTTTCAACTGCGTCACACATACCTAGGCCTAGACTCTACACACATGCAGGCCATCTTTTGTGTATGAATGGTGTTCTGTGTAAACTGTGGGTACGTACCTCTGAGTTGTTTGACTCTGTGCTCGCTGTTGTCCTTCATAGGCACCATCCGCTGGGACATGTGAGGAGATGGCGGCATCCTCCGGTGTACCGACAGTGGTGGACCTGTCGACAATGGAGGAGCGACATGTGATTATCATATACAGGCTTGACCGTGCCACAATCCAGGAACTGTGTACCCAGTTGGAGCCAGACCTGATGTCAGCAATCCGCCATCCCACAGGAATTCCCCCTCAAGTGCAGGTGCTGTCAGTGCTCCATTTCCTTGCAAGTGGGTCTTTTCAAACAACAGTGGCCATAGCATCAGGGATGTCCCAGCCTATGTTTTCCAACATATTGTCCAGAGTGTTGTCTGCCCTTCTGAAACACATGCGGAGCTACATCGTTTTTCCTCAGGTGGAGGATTTGCCTACAGTGAAAGGTGATTTCTATGCCCTGGGACACATCCCCAACATCATAGGTGCCATTGATGGGACCCATGTGGCCTTGGTCCCCCCCACAGTAGTGAACAGGTGTACAGAAACCGGAAGAGTTATCATTCGATGAATGTACAGATGGTATGTTTGGCAGACCAGTACATCTCCCATGTGAATGCCATGTTCCCTGGCTCAGTGCATGACGCCTACATCCTGCGGAATAGCAGCATCCCTTATGTGATGGGTCCACTCCAGAGGCACCGTGTGTGGCTATTAGGTGAGCACCTGGAAGCAAGTCAGTGGGAATGGTTGTCTGGGTCTGGTGATATCCCTCCAGGTTAGTGCATGTCTAACAGTTGTCCCTCATCATTTGCAGGTGACTCTGGTTACCCCAACCTGTCATGGCTACTGACCCCAGTGAGGAATCCCAGGACAAGGGCAGAGGAACGCTACAATGAGGCCCATGGGTGAACTAGGAGGATGATCGAGCGGACCTTCAGCCTCCTGAAGGCCAGGTTCAGGTGCCTCCATATGACAGGTGGATCTCTATTCTACTCACCAAAGAAGGTGTGCCAGATCATCTAGGCCTGCTGTATGCTTCACAACTTGGCTTTGCAACGACAGGTGCCTTTTCTGCAGGAGGATGGTCCAGATGGCGGTGTTGTGGCAGCTGTGGAGCCTGTGGGCAGTGAAGACGAGGAAGCAGAGGAAGAAGACATGAACAACAGGGACTCAGTGATCCAGCAATATTTCCAGTGAGACACAGGTAAGAGTACAGACCTGCCTACTACATGTACTATAACACTACTACCTCTCTACTGTCTGTCGTTTTCACCCAGTGTATGGTCACTGAGTTGTCACTTTCCCTTACGATTTCACAGATGTGGGTCCCACTGTGTGACATCTGCTTAGATTCCTCATTAACTAGAGCTGTGTGACATAGGTGTGTTGACATTGCAATTGCAAGAGCATTTTGTCACTGTAATTGCTAATACACTATTTCAAAATCACAGACAGACTCCAGATTGTTTTGTGCTTCAAGGGTGTTTATTTAAGTGCTCAATATTGGAGGGGGTAGTGAAATGGTGAGGGGTGATGGCAGAGGAATGTCCATGGCAGAGTCCAGTCTATTAGTCTCACAGGTATATTGCCCATATGGGCATTGGAAGTGGAGCTGGGGCAGTTTAAGTATGGACAGGGTGACAAAGTGGGACTGTAGGATGAAAATCAGGGTGGTCTCATTTCTTGGCGGGGGTCTTGGCATCATGCTCTGTCTTTGTCCTGGATCTCAGGGACCGTTTGCAGGGTGGTTCTCCCTCTGCAGGGGGTGGGGTGCTGGTGTGGTGGTCCTGTGGCGGGGCGTCCTGTCCCCTAGCGCCAGCGGAGGTGGTGGGCAGTTCATCGTCCATGCTAGTGTCAGGGGCCCCTTGTAGTGACACAGTGTCCCTCCTGGTGTTGAGTACTTCCTTCAGCACCCCTACGGTGGTGCCCAGGGTGGAGCTGATGGTTCTGAGTTCCTCCCTGATGCCCATATACTGTTCCTCCTGCAGGCGCTGGGTCTCCTGAAACTTGGCCAGTACCGTTGCCATCGTCTCCTGGGAGTGGTGGTAGGCTCCCATGATGGAGGAGAGGGCATTGTGGAGAGTGGGTTATCTTGGCCTGTCCGCCCCCTGTCGCACTGCAGCCCTCCCAGTTCCCCTGTGTTCCTGGGCCTCCGTCCCCTGGACCGTGTGCCCACTGCCACTGCCCCCAGGTCCCTGTTGTTGTTGGGGTGGTGGGTTATCCTGGGTTCCCTGTAGTGGTGGACACACAGCTGATTGACGTGTCCTGGGGACGGAGGTATGGGCCCGCTGGGTGGGTGCTGTGCTGGTGTTTCCAGAGGGGGGAAGGTCTGTGGTGGCCTGTGCCAGTGTGAGGGGAACCAACTGTCCCGAGGTCCCCGATGGGCCGGGCTGGTCATCTAGATCCAGTTGGACAGAGCTGCTGTCATCACTGTGGGCCTCTTCTGTTGGTGGTGTGGACATGTGTGGACCCTCCTGTCCGGTGACGTTGGGTAGGGGTCCTGCAGGGGTATAAAAGCATGGTTATTACATCTGTGTGTGACATGGTGTGCAATGGGTGGGTGACCGTGTACCCCAGTGCTTGCATTCCTGTGTGGGACCTTGTCTGATGATGGTTTAGGGGGTTGTATGGGTATGTGCAGTGGGCATGCTTTAGTGATGTGTGTCCATGCTTTGTTGGTGCATGCAGGGCTTGGTGTTGGGATGGGTGGTTTGTGATGTTGGGACATATGTGAGGAGTTGGGGTGCTGGGGGTGAGGGTGGGGGTATGTGCTGGCATGCAGGCAGGGCGGGGAATGTAATAATTGAGATTTGTCTTACCAGAGTCCATTCCTCCAGCTACTCCTGCGAGGCCCTCAGGATGCAGAATCGCCAAGACCTGCTCCTCCCATGTTGTTAGTTGTGGGGGAGGAGGTGGGGGTCTGCCGCAAGTCCGCTGAACCGCCAGGTGGTGTCTTGAGACCACGGAACGCACCTTCCCCCGTAGGTCGTTCCACCTCTTCCTGATGTCCTCCCGATTTCTTGGGTGCTGTCCCACTGCGTTGACCCTGTCCACTATTCTTCGCCATAGCTCCATCTTCCTTGCTATTGAGGTGTGCTGCACCTGTGATCCGAATAGCTGTGGCTCTACCCGGATGATTTCCTCCACCATGACCCTGAGCTCCTCCTCCGAGAACCTGGGGTGTCTTTGCCATGCCATGGGGTGGTGTAGGTGATGTGTGGGGTGGAGTGTATGGTGATAAGTGTGCTGATATGTAGTGGTGTGTTGTGTGAGGTGCGTGGAAGTTCTGTGGGTGATGGTGTTGTGTGCCTGTGGATGCTGTTGTTCTTGCTGGTGCTGTCTCTCTATGGCCTTCTCTCGGTAATTTTGTCATAGGGGTTTGTGGGTGATGTGGGTGTGGGTTTTATATTGTAATGGGTGTGTGGGAGTGGTGTGTGTATGTGTATCAGGTGTGTGTATTTGGAATTGTCCAATGTGGCTGTGTTTTGTAAGAGTGTGTGTATTTTGAGCGCAGCGGTGTGTACCGCCAATGGAATACCGCGGTTGAAAGACCGCCACGTGGATTCGTGTGTCATGATAGTGAGGGCATATTTCTGTTGGTGTGACGGTGGAGGTTTTGTTTTTGCCAGTTTATCACTGACCTTTGGTGTGGCGGACTTGTGTGGGTGTCTGAATTTTGGTGGATTCCGAAATGTGGGTCATAATAGCTGTGGCAGAATTCCACGACCGTGGCGGTGTGTTGGCGGTCTTCTGCATGTCGGTAAGCGACTTTTACCGCCAATGTTGTAATGAGAGCCTTTGTCTCCATCGACAATGTCAAGTTACACCATGTGACCGATCCTGCACAGCAGACCAAGAGGAACAACCAGTAGTGCCCGAATCCCTCTCACTACTGGTCAAGATGTCCCTCTACAAGTTTTACACAGCAACACTGACACTTCTCTCAGCTTGGGGAGGGTGGAAAATGATCTTTCATTAGCTCCACCAGCATCCTTTACAACAAGCAATACAGAAAATGTTGATCAATCATTCTCAAATTCTAAACAAACAGATGGCATCGTCTATTACGAAATGCCACGGGAGACTTCTGCCAGTTCTCTTCTTCAGAATGCGGCTCCATTTTTTGCACAAACTACTTCTGGATACTTTGCCGACATCACTGACACTTTCTCAGACTCATCTGCCTCTTCTGCATCTGAACTGACAAAAAGACATAAGCTGATAATTTGTCTCAAAATAAATCACTTTGTTCTCCCATGGAACTATACATGGCTTTCATTGACTATATTAGCTTTCCTCCTTTTGATTGGCTTTGTTATTAGTTTCTTTCTACTAATACATGGTCATTACCTTCCTGAACGATCAATCAATAGTTGAACTGGTGGATGAGGTCCTGAAACCACATTTTTCTTCTCACAAGGTACACAGAGACTTGTCTTACGTGAACATTTCCACTATACCAATTCCTGATGGGATTGTTTGAGATAAAGTCACATTTGATATATACTACACGACGGAGGTCATTCAAATACCATATGTGTTTAAACTTTCTATGAATGATGTAATAATACCCGGAGTTGTTTCTGATGACTGGGGTGTGAAAACAGTTGATTTAATGATGACTGAGCTGCAGTATTTTACTGTATTTGAAAGTGAGAATGTTTATCAATCCAAAGAGAATTATGGCATGTTCTGTTATACTTATTATCGACACTATTTCATTCACAGAGCAAGTACCCCGAAGACTATTTTTAATTACACACAATGGGAACATTGTCCAACTCCTCCACAAGCAAGTTCTAAAACATATTATGAAAAATGTGCATATTTTTCTGGGCACGATGTTAAAAATGCTGAGTCATATTATTTCAAATTGTCATTTATGGAAAATGTACATATATTATTGACAGATACAAAATTCAGTTATTCAGATTTCTTTGTTTCCCGGTTGGCTATAGAAGGCTATGAATATTGGTTGAAGTCGACTAACTTAAAAAGTGTGTGGGGAACAAAAAACTGGCAAATAAGGGGAAATTAAGCTTTATTTAGAGCATGCCTGAAACCTGTTTAAATGATATTTTTAAATGAAACTGTACAACAGACAAGTTGTTTAGGCTTAGCAAAAATTAAGGATTTGAATGTGCCCAGTATTCCTGCCTATGCAAAGTTTTACAAATAGCAAAAGTTTATCAATGCAACAGAATATCAGCTCAATGAATGGGTCCAAAATGGCACATTGAGGGGCATATTTATACTCTGTTTGCGCCGAATTTGCGTCGTTTTTTTCGACGCAAATTCGACGCAAAACTAACTCCATATTTATACTTTGGCGTTAGACGCGTCTAGCACCAAAGTTCATGGAGTTAGCGTCATTTTTTGGCGTGAACACCTTCCTTGCGTTAATGAGATGCAAGGTAGGCGTTCCCGTCTTAAAAAATTACTCCCAGGCATGTGCGTGGTATTTATACTCCCGGGCAAAAATGACGCCCGGGAGTGGGCGGGGCAAAAAACCCCGCATTTGCGCCTCTTTTTAACGCCTGGGTCAGGGCAGGTGTTAAGGGACCTGTGGGCTCAGAATGAGCCCAGAGGTGCCCTCCCCTGCCCCCAGGGACACTCCCTGCCACCCTTGCCCACCCCAGGAGGACACCCAAGGATGGAGGGACCCATCCCAGGGAAGAAAAGGTAAGTTGTGGTAAGTCTTTTTTATAATTTTTTTTTGTGGCATAGGGGGGCCTGATTTGTGCCCCCCTACATGCCACTATGCCCAATGACCATGCCCAGGGGACATAAGTCCCCTGGGCATGGCCATTGGGTAAGGGGGCATGACTCCTGTCTTTGCTAAGACAGGAGTCATGTTAATGGGGGATGGGCGTCGTAAAAAAATGGCGCAAATCGGGTTGAGGCGATTTTTTTGACTCAACCTGACTTGCCCCATTTTGAGACGCCCATACGCCATTTTCCCCTACGCCGGCGCTGCCTGGTGTACGTGGTTTTTTTTCACGCACACCAGGCAGCGCCAGTCGGCTAACGCCATTCTATAAATACGGCGCCCGCATGGCGCTTCAGAATGGCGTTAGCCGGCGCTAATTTTTTTGACGCTAAACTGCGTTAGCGCAGTTTAGCGTCAAAAAGTATAAATACGGGCCTTAATGCTTCACTTTTACATCCTGGTGGGTTTTTTTTTGGGCCAATAGATACCAATGGGTGTCATAAATATTTTGTAAACTCCATGGGGGTTTTTAAAACAAGTAGGCCTGACCCTCGCCATGTGTCATCTTAACACAGAATCAAGGCCCCCTGATCTACAGGAATCCAAACGGCCATGCCACAGAATGGAGAAAACCTGGCACCGTGTCCCTACCAACTCCAATCACATCGCCTTCAAGGATGCCCTACGCAAACATCACCAACTGGTCCGCACCACCAAAAGGACCCACTTCAAAAACCGCATTGACACCAATGCTCACAACAGCAAGGAGCTCTTCGGCATCATCAAAGAGCTCTCCAACCCCAGGGCCTGCTCCAACGAACCCCGGCCATCACAGGAGCTCTGCAACTCACTCGCAACCCACTTCCGACGAAAGATAGAAGAAATCCACAACAGCTTCAAAACCCCAGACCCGCCAGCTAGCCACAAACACCTACGAACCCAACACCCACTTCCTCCACACCTGTACCCCTGTCAACATAGAAGACACCGCAAGCGCCATGGCCTTCATCCACTCCATATCTCCATCGGACCCCTGCCCACACCATATCTTCAACAGAGCCAACACCATCATCGCTCCCCATCTCTGCAACACCCTCAACAGCTCCTTCGAGTCAGCCACCTTTCCTGAGAGATGGAAGCACGCAGAAATCAACGCCCTGCTAAAGAAACCAAAGGCAGACCCTGACGACCCCAAGAACTACCGACCAATCTCCCTCCTCCCCTTCCCAGCCAAGGTCATCGAAAAAATCGTGAACAATCAACTATCCCGGTTCCTGGAAGACAGCAAGGCACTCAACACCTCCCATTCAGGATTCCGCAAAAACCACAGCACCGAGACCGTACTCATTGCTGCCACAGACGACATCAGGACCATGCTCGACGAAGGAGAAACAGCAGCACTCATCCTCCTGGACCTCTCCGCAGCTTTCAACACGGTATGTCATCACACTCTCCGCACACGCCTCCACAACGCTGGAATCCGAAAACAAAGCACTGGACTGGATTTCATCATTTCTCACGGGCAGAACCCAGAGAGTCCGCCTCCCGCCGTTCCTGTCAGAAGCCTCCGGAATCACCTGTGGCGTCCCCCAAGGATCTTCGCTCAGCCCCACACTCTTCAACATTTACATGGCCCCCCTCGCCAACATCGCAGCAACATACCACATCAACATAGTCTCCTACGCAGACGACACGCAGCTCATCATCTCCCTCACGAAAGACCCTTCTACTGCAAAGGACAACCTCCATAACAGACTCCACACCATCGCCAGCTGGATGGAATCAAGCCACCTCAAGTTAAACACAGACAAGACAGAACTACTCGTCTTTGGCTCCAACCCCTCAGCTTGGAACGACTCTTGGTGGCCCACCTCCCTAGGATCCGCACCCTCACCCACCACCCACGCACACAACCTGGGCTTCAACTTGGATTCCACACTGAACATGACTCAGCAGGTCAATGCCATCTCCTCTTCCTGCTACAATACCCTCCGCTTGCTCCGCAAAATCTTCAAGTGGCTTCCCGTCGAAACCAGGAAAACCGTCACCCCCGCCTTGGTCAGTAGCCGATTGGACTACGGAAACGCCCTATATGCAGGAATAACAAACAAACTCCAAACAAAGCTGCAAAGAATCCAGAACGCGTCCGCCTGCCTCATTCTAGACATCGCCGCGACCACATCTCACCCCACCTCAGAGACCTACACTGGCTACCAGTATCAAAGAGGATCACCTTCAAAATCCTAATCCACGCACACAAAGTCCTCCACAACACAGGTCCCGCCTACCTCAATGACAGACTCACCTTTCACACACCCACCCCCACCCGCAACTTTCGCTCCGCCAACCTCGCCCTCGCCTACGTCCCCCCCATCCGTCACACCACCGCCAGAGGAAGATCCTTCTCTCACCTAGCCACCAAGACCTGGAACTCCCTACCGCTCCACTTCCGCCTGACCCAAGACCTTCTATCATTCAGGAAACGCCTCAAGACTTGGCTTTTCGACTAGTAGCCCTCCCCCCCTAGCGCCTTGAGACCCTAACGGGTGAGTAGTGAACTCTAAAAATCCTTGATTGATTGATTGATTGATTGAACACGCGGGTATAGTGACAACATACAGTGTACGGAAACTATGCCAGCAATGGTTGAAGAGTTCCTCTGTAGATGCTGTTAAAGATCACCTCAGTATCCTGTCTAATAAAACTGATTTACAGGCCAGTGGGCAGAAATGAAAGGCTAGGAGATAGTTACATACACGAGGTGTGAGAGCTGCCCTTCTCATACAAATGTCTCAGTGGCATGAAAGAGGTCTTTCATAGCGATAGTGAATGTGAGACTTCTGTCATCCATTCGATGGCTTGTAAACAGCTGTCCTTGCATGGGGCATGTAACTCTTCGGCAGCGAACTTGGCTTGTTATCTGAAGGGAGTCCCAGTCCCCTTGATTAGACCTGCGTTCCAGGTGCTCTCTAATGGCAGCTATGTGCTCCTTAATAGTCAGAGCTGTTGTGGGGTGCGAGCTGGAATGGTTTCTGTCGTTTCGGTCTCCAAAGTTGTCACATGCTACGATTTGGCCCCATATCGCTACTTGAAATGTGAATTTTGACAAGTTCAGCAGACTCAAGGCTTTATTGTATCAAAAACATGTGACGCTTACTTCTGCACACAACACCTATTTGCCTCAGTGTAAGGAAATGCCTCCTTGGCATGGTTGCCCCCTGACTTTTTGCCTTTGCTGATGCTATGTTTACAATTGAAAGTGTGCTGAGGCCTGCTAACCAGGCCCCAGCACCAGTGTTCTTTCCCTAACCTGTACTTTTGTATCCACAATTGGCAGACCCTGGCATCCAGATAAGTCCCTTGTAACTGGTACTTCTAGTACCAAGGGCCCTGATGCCAAGGAAGGTCTCTAAGGGCTGCAGCATGTCTTATGCCACCCTGGAGACCTCTCACTCAGCACAGACACACTGCTTGCCAGCTTGTGTGTGCTAGTGAGGACAAAACGAGTAAGTCGACATGGCACTCCCCTCAGGGTGCCATGCCAGCCTCTCACTGCCTATGCAGTATAGGTAAGCCACCCCTCTAGCAGGCCTTACAGCCCTAAGGCAGGGTGAACTATACCATAGGTGAGGGTACCAGTGCATGAGCATGGTACCCCTACAGTGTCTAAACAAAACCTTAGACATTGTAAGTGCAGGGTAGCCATAAGAGTATATGGTCTGGGAGTCTGTCAAACACGAACTCCACAGCACCATAATGGCTACACTGAAAACTGGGAAGTTTGGTATCAAACTTCTCAGCACAATAAATGCACACTGATGCCAGTGTACATTTTATTGTAAAATACACCACAGAGGGCACCTTAGAGGTGCCCCCTGAAACTTAACCGACTGTCTGTGTAGGCTGACTAGTTCCAGCAGCCTGCCACACCAGAGACATGTTGCTGGCCCCATGGGGAGAGTGCCTTTGTCACTCTGAGGCCAGTAACAAAGCCTGCACTGGGTGGAGATGCTAACACCTCCCCCAGGCAGGAGCTGTGACACCTGGCGGTGAGCCTCAAAGGCTCACCCCTTTGTCACAGCCCAGCAGGGCACTCCAGCTTAGTGGAGTTGCCCGCCCCCTCCGGCCACGGCCCCCACTTTTGGCGGCAAGGCTGGAGGGAACAAAGAAAGCAACAAGGAGGAGTCACTGGCCAGTCAGGACAGCCCCTAAGGTGTCCTGAGCTGAGGTGACTCTGACTTTTAGAAATCCTCCATCTTGCAGATGGAGGATTCCCCCAATAGGGTTAGGATTGTGACCCCCTCCCCTTGGGAGGAGGCACAAAGAGGGTGTACCCACCCTCAGGGCTAGTAGCCATTGGCTACTAACCCCCCAGACCTAAACACGCCCTTAAATTTAGTATTTAAGGGCTACCCTGAACCCTAGAAAATTAGATTCCTGCAACTACAAGAAGAAGGACTGCCTAGCTGAAAACCCCTGCAGAGGAAGACCAGAAGACGACAACTGCCTTGGCTCCAGAAACTCACCGGCCTGTCTCCTGCCTTCCAAAGATCCTGTTCCAGCGACGCCTTCCAAAGGGACCAGCGACCTCGACATCCTCTGAGGACTGCCCCTGCTTCGAAAAGACAAGAAACTCCCGAGGACAGCGGACCTGCTCCAAGAAAGGCTGCAACTTTGTTTCCAGCAGCCTTGAAAGAACCCTGCAAGCTCCCCGCAAGAAGCGTGAGACTTGCAACACTGCACCCGGCGACCCCGACTCGGCTGGTGGAGATCCAACACCTCAGGAGGGACCCCAGGACTACTCTAAGACTGTGAGTACAAAAACCTGTCCCCCCTGAGCCCCCACAGCGCCGCCTGCAGAGGGAATCCCGAGGCTTCCCCTGACCGCGACTCTTTGAATCCTAAGTCCCGACACCTGGGAGAGACCCTGCACCCGCAGCCCCCAGGACCTGAAGGACCGGACTTTCACTGGAGGAGTGACCCCCAGGAGTCCCTCTCCCTTGCCCAAGTGGAGGTTTCCCCGAGGAACCCCCCCCTTGCCTGCCTGCAGCGCTGAAGAGATCCCTAGATCTCCCATTGACTTCCATTACAAACCCGATGCTTGTTTCTACACTGCACCCGGCCGCCCCCGCGCTGCTGAGGGTGAAATTTCTGTGTGGACTTGTGTCCCCCCCGGTGCCCTACAAAACCCCCCTGGTCTGCCCTCCGAAGACGCGGGTACTTACCTGCAAGCAGACCGGAACCGGGGCACCCCCTTCTCTCCATTCTAGCCTATGTGTTTTGGGCACCACTTTGAACTCTGCACCTGACCGGCCCTGAGCTGCTGGTGTGGTGACTTTGGGGTTGCTCTGAACCCCCAACGGTGGGCTACCTTGGACCAAGAACTAAGCCCTGTAAGTGTCTTACTTACCTGGTTAACCTAACAAATACTTACCTCCCCTAGGAACTGTGAAAATTGCACTGTGTCCACTTTTAAAACAGCTATTTGTGAATAACTTGAAAAGTATACATGCAATTTTGATGATTTGAAGTTCCTAAAGTACTTACCTGCAATACCTTTCGAATGAGATATTACATGTAGAATTTGAACCTGTGGTTCTTAAAATAAACTAAGAAAATATATTTTTCTATATAAAAACCTATTGGCTGGATTTGTCTCTGAGTGTGTGTACCTCATTTATTGTCTATGTGTATGTACAACAAATGCTTAACACTACTCCTTGGATAAGCCTACTGCTCGACCACACTACCACAAAATAGAGCATTAGTATTATCTATTTTTACCACTATTTTACCTCTAAGGGGAACCCTTGGACTCTGTGCATGCTATTCCTTACTTTGAAATAGCACATACAGAGCCAACTTCCTACACTCAGGTTGCAAGGTCATCCGCAGAGATACAGTCCCTTTTAAGTACTAACTTTCCGAGACACTTTGGTGAACTCATGGGTTGGATATTTAACGCGTCCAGTACTACTGGAATCGCACATCTCTTTAAGGCTGTTGGTTCTGGTTTCATTCACACCTTCTCCTCTATATTTGGATTAACACATTCAGCTATACATTCAAAATGTTCCTGTATTTTTGGGGCATTTCCGATAACTTTGGCTATAATAGGTGGCATTTTGCTAATGCTAGTTTTTCTGCGCAATGGCTGTCCCTTTACAACGAGGAGGACTGAAAGCGCTTCCATCAGCGCAGCTGTATTGCGAATGCATGATGCAGTACTTTGGAGCACCACTCCTGGAGCGATTGGAGTGTGACAGGTTTCTGTCATTCAGACCGGTTTTGCATTGTGTGCAGCCCCTGTTTCGGTGCTTTTGGTGCCCTTTTGAATGTGCATTAAAAGTTTGTCTTTCTACGCAGCGCTTGCTTTTATTGGATACTGATCTGTTGATGTTCTCGCAGAGAGATCGTTGAGGGTGCATTTGCTACAGGAAGCTGTTTATGAGTTACCCTTTGTTGATCATGCAGCTCTAAACCCGCTGTTGGGCACACCACAGAATGCTGCTGCCTTGGCTGGAGCTCAGGCTTTGGAACACGAATGCTCCTTGGTTTTCCTTGGCGAGGAACTACCTACTTTACCACCTGCCAAAGTGGAAGATTTCTTATCTTCAATTATCCGGGATTCAATTGGCGACTTTACAAATGACTCTGACTTTTGAAATTTGGCTTTTCTTTACACCACAATTAAGATTGTAAATTATCCTTTTGATATATGCTCAAGTGCTTTTTCACATGTCATCATTAACATTATGCTTTAAGTTTTAGTGGCTTATGAATATTAGGTTAGGCTTTGAACCGGCAAGGGGAAAGTGTTGTGTAGCCATTTTAACTATAGTTTCATACACGTTATTTTAGCAAATTAGGCCTGCCGCTGTGCACTTTAACCTAGATATATTTTATTTAGCTTTGTTATATTATTTTAACATGAACCACATTTGCGGTCTTGTTTTATTTTCTCTATCTAGCTGTTCTTCGCCTAGGTCAGCACTGCATTCCTAAATAAGACATTTCTTTCACTCTGTGCTTTTCTCAAGGCTGCAGTAAGATAGGTTGCCGGCAAAAGTGGTACGCTTTGTCTCCAATGTTCACAGAAACATACATACTCTTATGTGGGGATCCTTTCTTGGAAACATTGATGTTTTATTATCAAAACACTACTTTGACCCATGTACGTTAGAGGGAGGTTCCAGCCAGATGACCATGACTGAGTGCTGATTGCTGATCACTTCGCTACAGCTGCTTATGTAGACTACAAGCCTCTTGCTCAGGTATGAGGGATGATGTCTTCCCAGGGGGAACCTGAAAGGCAGAATTAGAGCTTAACATGCTGCGCTCTAACATAGCTTAGGTAGGAACTATCTCGACAATCCTTAGTGGTGTTATGGTAGCGTTATTCTTGTGTTTTACTCTCCTTGTCACAATTTTAATGTTATTGTTCTTCATCGTCCTAGTTATTGCAATACATGCTTTATTGTATATCATGCAGTTACTTCAATAAAACCTTATTGAACTTTACTCTGCCTCTGATTGTTCTTGCACATGTGAGACTAATGTACCTGAGAGAAATGGATGAGATCTGAGCGACCACGATTCCCCTGAGGAGTCATGTATGTCATGCGCCTGGTTGCCCCAATCATCCCTGCTCTTGAGCGGAGATGAGGCACTGTTAGTTAGCCGGAACAAACCCAGATTAGGCTGACAGGTGTCACACGGTGCAGGATCAGACTCAGTCCCCCGCAGTACAGGTGATTCTACCGCCCGAATCCAGTAGTCTCATTAGGATAATGAGAACCTACGCAACAATTATGTATGTAGCAAAACTGCTTATTTTATCCTACCCCATAACAGGTGGAAAAGCTGCTATCTGGCTTTTATTTTCCTCTGAATTTACCATATACATTAAATGAATGAAAGTGATGATATTGGTCTTAGGAGAGTGAAGCCTGGAATTGGACAAAGTATGTTGGATATGTTTGGTGCTATGATTCTTTCTATTGGTGTGGCTTTTAATTATGTGAAAATTAAAATGTTATCTACACTAGTAGAAAACGTAGCTTCTACAATGCTGTTGTATTAACCTTTATTAATGAAGAGCTAATGGCTATGAGAGCAATGATTATGCAAAATTGTCTTGTTTTGGACATTTTGCCACACTCTGGCAGATCTCTCAAACTCATACTTTCATGTTGCTCAACATTTCCTTTCTCTTGATCGATTTCCCTTAGAAAAAGTTCCTGATTTATGTGATCATGCCACGTGGTGAGCAAAGGCCAAAGTGAGTATGCTGATGGGTTGAGTGTAAGAGTTGGTATGGCAGAAAATTATCTTCAAATGGATGACGGAATATGTCAAGAGAAATCAGTTAAGAGAAGGGGAATGTTGAGCAGGATGAAAGTATGAGTTTGAGAGATCTGCCAGAGTGTGGGTGTGATGAAAATGGGTGCAAGTGAAGGCATGTTCATCACCTCACCTTTACTGACCAATGGCTATATCAACTCCACTACAACATCTACCATTATATAATCCAATGTACGATACACAAAATAGCTTAAACATAAAAATAATTTGGCTGTCTAATTCCATGGAAGCATGTCCACAAGGTTTCTAGAAATGAGAAGTATGATAAAGGAGGTTAGCTGTCATTTACTGATATAGGTACCCTTATTGCCATTTTATACATATTATGATGACAAGATAAATGTGCTCATAAACATTCAGAAAAAGGGAAGGAACATTCGGTCAGACTGGGACAGAAAAAGGCCCAGGCACCAAAATGAAAAGTAGCCAGCATCAGTTAATTAAATGTGGCCTGTATTTGTAAATTTGGATAGCCTTGAACATGTAAAAGCAGGCTGTTTGCAAGGGACATTCTGTATTTATCTTGTCACACTTGTTGCCCTCCAAAGACAGAGGTCAAATGTTATGCTGTGTCTTCTGACAAATTGCTGCCTATGTTTTTGTAACATGAGGACTGGTGTTTGCAAACACCTCTCACTTTGCAGTCAGAGAAAGAAAAGTAAAGTGAATGATGTTGTTGTACATGAAGTGTGAAAGGAAAGACTGAAGGATACATTTTTATAGCACACAACTAAACGTAAATACCTGTAAATGAACTGTACACATTCAGCAAATAAAAAAACAAACATGAAGTACATATTCTCCTAATTCAGAAGCGTAAGTCTAATGAAAACAAAGACTATGGTAGGATCATAAAAAATCAAGACATTTTACGTGGTAATGCATACATAAAAAATATTCACTGAGACACAATTTCCACACTTTATAATGAGTGTGCAATATATTTTTATCAGTAAAACTTTATGTCTGTGCAAACTCAGTAACTAGTTTAGTGGAAAATTTGCTGTCTGTAAATGACAGTAAGCTATCGTTGTTTTAGTTACATTAAAAAAGAGGCTGCCTCATGTCCATGAAAGCTAGTGCATTATGAAAGTTTGTTGAATTAAAAGTGAGTTGTGGTTCTAAAAAGTTTCGGAAGCACTTCCCTAAAACCAGTCTGATCTTGAGAATGTTTCTCGAGATACTGGAGGAATACAAATGTTGGGGATAGGAGGTAATAGAAGGTGAAATATGGAGATTGTTCAGACGAGATTTCATACAATTGATTGGTATTTTCAAAGTTTTCATTTAATAGTTTCTGAAATGTACAGCATGGCTATGCTTTGTGATTCAGGGGCATATTTTCAAGCCCCTTGCGCCACCATTGTGCCACTTTTTATGATGCTTCAGTGGCACATCGTGCTTCCCATATCCACAAGGACACACAAGGCCACAGTGCGTGGCTTTTTATGGCCTTATAAGTATGGTGTAAGGCAGCATAGTGCAAGTCGCTGCGTTACCTTCCACGGCGTCAGAGAGGCATTCCATGGGCTTTGCTGTGTTTGTTCCCACGCAACACACAAGGGTTTTGATGGATTCCCAGATTTACAAGTATTGTAAACCTGAGAATGTCAAAACTGTATGCCCCCGAAGGGCAGACGCAATGAGGAGAAATATTTGTATTTCTCCTCATTATTTCCTCTTTGTATGTGCGCTGAAATCAGCAGCACACATAGAAAGAGGAAAACACATCTCAGGATTGTTTTTGTGCAGGAAGGTGCCTCTTCCTGCATAAAAACAAAATTCTGCCAACAAAGCAGGCACCCTTGCACCATGGTAAAAAGGTGCCTCCATTGTCACTAGGCACCAAATCGTGCGCTAGCGCAGGGGAAAGGATATAAATGCACCATATCTTGTCAATATGGGACATTTCTGCCCTTTCAAATTGGCATAGTGCAGCTCAGCAAAAAGACTTGCGATGCTGCCCTTCGTCAATCCTTGAAAATATGTCCCTCAGTGTTTAAGCATGATAATTAAGGTGTATCTCTTTCACTTCAAAATTATAGTGAATCATTCAGCTAATGCACAACATAAAGGATAAAAGAACAAAGAGAGAAAGGTTGGCCTGAGCTCCAGTTTAAAGAATGATTTATCAGATTGAAAAGAATCAGAACCGAATAATTTTCAGATTTAATAGCAAGGAAGAAAAATAGAAAATGTCATTTTTATACAGGTTTTGAAGGACTGAAATGCAGTTCTAGAGACTACAGCTCTAAATGTCCATCAAGTAAGTCAGATTTCTCAACAAATACATCTGTATTTAATAAAGTTTGTGGCCGTCATGAACAAGATCATATTATGGTTGATAAGGCTGCAAATCAGAAAATCAGAGCCTTTGCAACAGCAAAATGGCATTGTTTTTATTCACCATACCCAACTAGTGATTCAGTAACATGTAATTGAATCTTACCGGATTGCTAATTGGGTTTGGGAATAAATCTAGATTGGGTGGAGGGCTGTGTTAAAGGCGTCACTTCCAGATACTGAGGCCCATATTTATACTTTTTTAGCGCTGCATTTGCGTATTTTATTGGCGCAAAGTTACAAAATACGATTGTATTTTGTAACTTTGTGCCGCTTCTGCGTCAAAAAGTGGCGCAAATGCGGTGCTAAAAAGTATTAATATGGGCCTGAATCTTTAAACTATGCATTAATTTTCAGTGACCGTAAGCTGGTCGCAATACAATAATATTTTACCACCTTTGAGGAGGTGGTAAGCCATTCTCAAATGGAAAGGGGTCCCCTTTGTGAAAATTCACAAAATGTTTTTTATGAGCAGGCATTGGTCCATGAGATCACTGTCTACTCATGAAAAAGTGTTTATGTCATTTTTCTTTTTTTTAAAAGCATCCTGTTTTCCTTTAAAGAAAGGGGGCTGCATTGGAAAAAAAGATTGCTTTGTTTAAAAGCCGTCACAGACAGGGTATCTGCTGACCCCAGCATACCATCATGCATATCATCATAGCCAATCATAGTGGGCCTCAATTTATGACCTACCTCATGAATATTGATGACTTGTGACCCTTCCATGAATCAGTATTTTGAAACATGTATAATAATACATTGTCAGTCCTCAAAATACCAATGGATTTGTTAGGAGTCTGTGCCCCAGTTACACTCAATTCTTACAAATTAATTTTGTACATTCCATTTAAGGAATCACAAATAGAAAATCGTTATTTGTAGTAATGTACACTTCTTTAATGGAATCTTTCTACATGGGGGGCACAGTCTTCAAAAACATTGACTTTATTACCCTATACAGATACATTATCAGCATTTCTTAAATAGCTTTCCATTGATGAAGGCAAATGCAACTTGCAGCATTCCGTTTCTAGCCTTGGTAAAGTATTCCTTGGGAAAAGTCTTCCAGGAGCTGACCTCATCCCCATAATGTTATTGGCAATTTAATCTAACTGATCGTGCAATGCCTTTGTAATGGTAATGAATATTTCAATCCATCTCCTTCCTAAAGGTGCCCTTCACTCACAGTCATTAGTACCCAAGAATTAAATATGAAATTCACATGGTCTTCTGGCTCACTTTTTCAGTGGGTCCTATCCATCCGAAAACAATAAAGGACGACAGAGGAAGATTATACTTCTCGTAGCATCCATTTTCATCTCACTCTACCTTCTGGTGGTATCTCTAAGGAAACAAATAACTTGGCATTCCAAATAAAAAGACTATAGGGAACAGATTAAACTAGATAGTGGTAGTAAAATAACAGCACACTACAGGTTTTTGTTTCAGATTTCTTATTAAAATTTGCCAGAGGACTTTTGTGCAGTACTCTCTTTGTTATAGTTACCAACAAAAAATGTTCATGACACAATTTTGTACCTGGAAAAAACTCACAAATCGCCACGTCCCTTAATCAGTGAAGAGCCAAATAATCAGCGTCTGTTGAAATGTAGTAATGCTCTTGAAGTAAGGCTACAAAAAATACAAGTAACTGATTTATACGATGTTGACACTGAAGTTTGTAAAAGTAGAAATATGAATTTGCATCAATGCATAGTTGATGTCCACAGTGGGAACTAGTGCATGCTTACCCGTAAGTGGACTAAATGGAGATTTTCTTAGCTTCAGTGAAAGAAAGTCTTGATTTTATTAAAGACACGGAGGCGAGTATTATGCTTTCTTCTCTTGCTTTAATTTCAACTGCAGCCAAGAAAACTACAACTCCCAGCATGCCTAGCTGGGAAACTACAGAAATATGTCACAAGAACCAACCAATCAGGACATCGGGTAAGTATAAACATCTTGACTGAGAGCAACAAGTCCTCTTTTCTTGCAGAGCAGTTAATAAACTCTGAATAATGGAAAAATTAGAATCAAAATAATACAAGCTAACACAATGGTGAAAATAGCTTCCAGGCGATAGATGACATTGAACGTCTTTTCATCGAGGTCCGGAGACAACATCATATCCTGGAACCCTTGAAAGAAGGACATCTTGAACTGAAGCGGAATATGCCTTTTAAGACGTCTGGTTAGGAGTGGCAGTTGTACCTGATAAAACAAAGGGAGGGTTAAAGAAAGTGGAGGGATAATACTCGCCTCCGTGTCTTTAATAAAATTAAGACTTTCTTTCACTGAAGCTAAGAAAATCTAAATTTTATTACAAAACACAGAGGCTCCTATTATGCTAGTTCAAAGCATAGAAATTAACGAACTGGCCACATGAGATTTATTTACAATAAAACGTTCTGAAAGTTTAAACATTTGACCAATCGTCTGATTTGAGAATGTCAACTAAACTCAATCCTGCCCAGAAGGTCTTGGATGCCATAGCTCCTCTGGTGGAATGAGCTCCAAAAACAGAGATATCAATGCCTGCCAAATTCATGGTCCATTTTACCCAACGGGCCAGAGTAGTAGAAGAGACCGGTTTATGCGGGGACCTAAAAGAGACGAGGAGTTGAGATTCAGATGACTTTCTCAAATCATAGGTTCGTGAAATATAGCCTCTTAAACAACTTCCTACACATAAATTTGGATGATCTGGAAAATACGGATAAAAAACAGACATCAAATTAGTTTTTGTTCTCTTCCGTGCCTGAAAGAAAACCCCTGCAGCAGTGTACTGAACAGAGGTCATATCTAAAGCTCTAACATCAGAAACACGTTTCAAGGAAACTAAACAAAAAAGGATAGTAAGCTTAGCAGAGAGGAAGTTGAGGGATACGAGAGAATTAGGCTGTTGTGAAAGTAAAAATTGCAAAATAACATTAACATCCCATATAGTATTATATTTAGGTAAAGGAGGTTTAGAAAAACGTACTCCCTTTAAAGGCGACATATTAGAGGATGTTCTCCAACAGGTTTATTGTTAACTCAAACATGTTCAGCAGAAATTGCAGACCTATACAAATTGACAGTTCTATATGCTCTACCCTGAGCTGCCATAGAAGCTAAACAATTGACAATCAGAACTACATCCGCTGAAAATGGATCGGCACACCTAACCAAACACCAATTATGCCATGCTGACCAAGCTGACTTGTAGGCCCTAATTGTTCTGGGGGCCCAAGCCTGACGGATGAAGCTTGCAGCCTCTTGCAAAATTCCTGGGGTTCTCCAGGAAGACCCGAAACCATCCAGCCACCAGATGAAGAGAATGATTGATTATTAGATTGTGAGGCATTCCCCAACGGATTCAATAGGAGGGAGGGAAAATGAGGACGGAGAATTGGGAAGTCTATTAACAATTCTAGAGTTGAGGGGAACCAAGGTTGACCCTGCCAAAATGGAGTGATTAACAAAATCTTTGTGGATTGGCGTCAAATGTGTGCCAAAACCCTGGAAATCATAATGAAAGGAGGAAAACAGTAATTTGTTTGATTGGACCAATCCTATTGAAAAGCGTTGGTAGCTAACGGCTGAGGGTCCGGTCTCCAGCTGTAAAACTGAGGGAGCTGAGAATTCAAACGAGAGGCAAAAAGGTCGACCGAGAAAAGACATAGGGCCTCATTCCGGCCCTGGCGGTACAAGACCGCCAGGGCCGGGGGCAACGGAAGCACCGCCAACAGGCTGGCGGTGCTTCATTGCCCATTTTGACCGCGGCGTTAAAGCCGCGGTCAGACAAGGGAATCCGGCGGTTTCCCACCCGATTTCCCCTGCTTGGGCAGAACCTCCATGGCGGCGCTGCAAGCAGATTCCTACCCCCTTCCCGCTATCCTGTTCCTGCCGGTTTTTACCGCCAGGAACAGGATGGTGGGAACGGGTGTCGTGGGGCCCCTGGGGGCCCCTGCACTGCCCATGCCACTGGCATGGGCAGTGCAGGGGCCCCCTAACAGGGCCCCAGGGAGATTTTCACTGTCTGCAGTGCAGACAGTGAAAATCGCGACGGGTGCAACTGCACCCGTCGCACCCCTGCAACACCGCCGGCTCCATTCGGAGCCGGCCTCTGTGTTGCAGGGCCTTTCCCGCTGGGCCGGCGGGAGCTCCCTTGGCGGCGCCCGCCGGCCCAGCGGGAAAGTCAGAATGGCCTCTGCGGTCTTCTGACCGTGGAGCAGCCATTTGGCGGTTCCCGCCGCCCGCCAGGGTCAGAATGACCCTCATAATCTGGAAGAAAGATTTCTGAAAACAGAAGGGTGAAGATGCCAATCGCTGGAGTCCCAAAGATATCTGGAACACCAATCTGCGATCATATTTATGTTTCCTGGAAGGTATTCTGCTTGAAGGGAAATCGATTCTGGAGACAAAACTCCCATAGACTCTTTGCTAACTCGGCTAGAGGTTTTGACCGAGTACCTCCTAGATGATTTATATATCGGACCAACAAGAGATTGTTCATCCGGAGGAGAATAGAACAACTTACCTTGTCTTTGGCAAACGTTTGGACCGCAAAGGAACCTGCAAGAATCTCTAAACAATTTATATGCAACGACAACTCCTCTTTTGACCATAGACCTCCAGTCGAGAACTGACCACATCTTGCGCCCCAACCAGTCCGACTTGCATCAGATTCTAAGACAAGATCTGGTGCTGTAGAGAAAATTGCTCTGCCGTTCCAGGCATCTAGATGATCGAGCCACCATTGGAGTTCGACACAAGAATCGTGATCTAGAGTGACCAAGTCCTCGTACCCGAAACCTTTGCGAAGATGTAGAATTTTTAACCTTTGGAGTGCTCGGTAATGAAGGCGACCTAGAAATATAGCTTGAATAGACGAAGCTAGAAGACCGATTATGCGAGCTAGACATTTGATTGTAAGTTGTGTTTTGTGCAAAACTAATAGGATTTCCTTTTTTATGTGAGAAATATTCTGGGTAGGAAGCTGAAGGGTAGCTTTGACAGAGTCGATGAGAAATCCTAGAAACTCCATCTGGCGATAGGGAACGAGATTGGACTTCTCTTTGTTTATGAGAAAACCCAGGCCTTGGAGGAGAGAAACAAAATTCTCTAATTGATGTGTGAGAACGGACCTGTCCTGATGTAAAATGAGAAAATTGTCTAAAAAACCTTAAACCTGACACCTTGGGCTCTCATGTGTGTCACCACTGGCTTCAACACCTTGGTAAAACACCAAGGAGCTGAAGAAAGACAGAAAGGGAGGCATTTGAATTGGAAGAATTGTTCCTCCATTGAAATTGAAGACATTTCCTGAAAGATTGATGAATTGGGATGGAAAGATAAGCATCTTCGAGATCTAGACGAACCATCCAATCGTTTTCTAATAACGAGTCTCAAAGATGGAGGATAGTTTCCATCTTGAAATGATGGTATACTACAAACCTGTTGAAAAGCTTCAAATTTATCACAGGACGATATTTTTGTTCTTTTTTTTGGATGAGGAATAAAGTACTGACAAAACCTAAAGGAAGAGGGGAGCAAACTTCTATACCTTGTAATTTTAGGATAAAAGAATTAACTAGGGTTAAAATAAGCCTCTCCAGTGATCTCCACAGAAAAAAAACACACTAAACCTGATAAAAAAAGGGTTAATTTATCCAGGGGAGGAACCAGGAAGTAGAGCTCCATATAAGAAATGCTCGTCAGAGGGATGGAGGCGTGGCCCGGCTCTCCAGAACAGGCGGAGACTTGCCGGCTTGAGGCAGAGAGACTATTCCCTCCGTGAATGAAGCGGCCAAAGACGAACTGGGAATTCCCACAGGGGAGGAGGCGGGAGAACAGCAATAAAGCGAAGCGGTGGCAGCGTTTGAGTAGAACGAGCCGGTAAGAGCGTTTCAGTCACTGAAATGACCGTTAGGTCGCGCGCGCTGAAGGCGCCCGAAATAGAACCTTGAGGATCAAGTGGAGAAAAATATGCATTAACCATAGGAGTTAGAAACATGTGAAACTAAACAAAATATATGTATATAAACAGAACATACAAGCACAATAAATATTGAAAATGGAATATAAGAAAAAGTAGTACTTATCTTGACGGCGAGCAGCAAGAAAAGAGGACTTGTTGCTCTCAGTCAAGATGTTTATACTTACCCGATGTCCTGATTGGTTTGTTCTTGTGACATATTTCTGTAGTTTCCCAGCTAGGAATGCTGGGAGTTGTAGTTTTCATGGCTGCTGTTGAAATTAAAGCAAGAGAAGAAAGCATGATAGGAGCCTCCGTGTTTTGTAATAAAATCCAATATTTGCCTTGCCATTCTATGGGGGATTTGAGGGGTGGTGCGGGTCATGAACGTAGCAATCAGTAAAGTAGCAGGTGCAACAGCACTGAGCCTGTGGATTTTAGGGGCCCAATGCACACCAATTATAGCTGCCTTTTCCATCCAATCAGGACATCTGGGGCCCATTTTCATTGCTTGACACTCATGCTACCCCACTCGGTGTGGCCCAATGGAGAACTGTGCCCCAACAACAGTGTATGCATCATTCAGAAAGATATGCTAACTTCCTCCACCAGAACAGCCCAGTTTCATCTGTGCCAACTTCAGGTCATTGTACAGCTGCAAACCAGGAAGATGGCTGAGAAAGATTATTATACGTTATGAATATATTTGTGGTAACATTACGGGTAAATGTTCTTAATACACTATGAGCATACTTCGAGGAAGCAATTACATTTATGGATTTTTGCATTTTTATATAGCACAAACCTACGTCTGAGGACTTAGCGCGCTATACAGAGACTATTATGAGAGATGGAGCGTTTCTTTACAATGAACCAGCAAAAGAAATGCAACAAATATGAAGTAGAGAAGACTTAAGGAAAAAGGACTCCGTAATTAAGAATAACAGAAGACAAACTTAGTAACCCATTCTGATATGGCTGTTATAGGAAACGTAGAAGCTATTCCCTGGTGACTCATAGAAGGGTAAGATGAATTGGAACAACTGTTGAGGAAATGCTAACTAGCCAAGTCTTCAAAACGCATGTATTTTGCTACACATCGAATGATGTAATAAGCCACATCTGCACAGTATTAGCAAAACACAATCTTTGATGGCAATTATCAATATCAATAAAGTCCTTCTGCATTCTAGGTGAACTCAGAAAGGCGCTGGAACTTTATTAGGCCCCATCGGTTCCATATACATGTGATGTAACAACCAATGACGATGACAAACATCCTTGTTTCTACCCAAGGATACACGAAAACCAAGGAAACTATAGATCATTTTCTTTTACCCAAAAGAGATCAGAAGAAATAATTCATTTAGTCGTACTTTATTCTAATCATCGTTGAGCAAAACCAACTTTTTCCCATGTTACAGAAAAATGAAAGAACCCCGACATTCATTAAGTAAGAGTGACAAGCACACTTTAGACTATAATGTGCTGATATCACATTATAATTTATTTTTAAAGTCAGGAGGAATCAGAGCTAAGTCATTCTTTTTCTCTCAGTCTGGGAAGATGTACCATTTCATATTTAAGCAATCTCTTTTAATGGCAACATCAAATCTATTGCAACATGTATGTAAGCATATATTTATGTAGAATTTATGTGGCATGAACCTGCCTGAAATGGAACAGAGCATTGTACAGGGTCAAATGCAAAGACACAGTCAAGATGAAATCAAAAGGGTAGTTTGTTTGTGGACTGTTACTGCATCATGATGTAACGTTCTTTTGAGAAGAGAGTTGGCACCTGACTATTTTGGTTTCATTAGTGATGTGTTCCTTTTGGGTGAGATCTGTATCTAGAGTGAATCATACTTGGCAATGTGTGAAAATCTGACTAGGTTCATTTTGTTGATCTAGGTTTGAACAAATTATGGCTTATTGTTCCTGGTAAATAGCAGGAATTATGTTTTTGTGGGGTTAAGCCTCAAGCATGTGCTGAGCATCCATGTCTGGATTTATTGAAGGCAGTGTTTAAGACATTGGATATCTGCAGCAGAGGAGACTTTCACATTTAGGATAGTGTTATCAGAGTATCGGGCTCCATTTGTCAAGAGTAGATTAATTCACATCACTTAAAACCGAACCCACTGAACAACACAAACACACTCTACGTTGGAATCACTGCTCACCTCCTTAAGAGACTCCAGACAATACAAAACTCAGCAGCAAGACTCATACTTGATCTTCCTAGAAGGACCCACGTCATACCCCATCTCAGGAAACTACACTGGCTCCCAATTCAGAAGAGTAGCCAGTTTAAAATGCTGACCCACGCTCACAAGGCCTTGCACAATGCTGAACCAACAAACATCAACAAACACCTAACCTTCCACCAACCTGCCAGACACCTTCAATCCGCTTCCCTTTCCCTCACGGGTACCCCACGTATCCACTGAACCAACAGCAGAGGACGCTCCTTCTCGCACTTCACAGCCAAGGCAGAGAATGACATCCCGCTGCACCTCAGGACCTCACCGTCGTTCCAGCAATTCAGGAAAGAACTAAAGACCTGGATGTTCAAATAATCAAACCACCACTCAGCATCCAATCCCTCCAGCATCTCGAGACCCTCACAGTTGATTTTCCATACTTTATAAATGTTGATAGACTGATTGATTGACTGAAAACTAAATTTCTCCTCACCTGCTCATCAAAATCGGCACTGCCGTACAATCCATCATGAACACATTCAACATTGTCAACAGCAAACCCAGGATCCCCAGGAGTCATCCCAGATAAAAGGCTTAACCTGCCATCACAAATCAACACCATTCCATGCACACAATCTATTGCGTCTTCTCTTGGGAAATTGCCTCTATATTTGCGAGCAAGTCCTGAAAACTCTTGTAAAATCACTGGTGCTATCCAGATTAAATTACCGCAATTCTCTCTTGACTGGCCTCCCCAAGATTCATCGTACTCCTCTTAAATCAGTCCTAAACTCAGCAGGATTCTTCGCCTGAGGAGTGAAAAGAAAAAAACATATTTCACCAATGTAGGTCACACTTCACTTGTAGTCCAGTCAAAGCTAGGGCCATATACCAGGTGATGTGCATCACGCAAAGCTTAATACGCAACCACTCCACATTACCTGGCTGAAAAAATAAAACTATCTGGGGGGGGACCCAACCATTGTTCAATGGCAAAGCATTGCTGCTGGAACACACAACATTTTTTAAAAGAATGACTTATGGCTAAATATCTCTCTGGAAGCAGAACCAGAATATGGAACTCCTTACCTCCAGACTTACACACCACCACTTTGATCGCTGCCTTTAAAACGAAACTGAAAGCCCTTCTCTTTCTAAAACACTTTAGCTAACCCCTCCTCTCCAGTTTCCATAAATAATAGGTACCTTTAAGACTTATTGCGGCACCTTACTTTCACTGGACCCCATCACGCACTTGGCACCAGAAGGTATCTTATTGTGTAAAGTCTAGGATTGCTATAACTAATACTTTACTCTGTGCTTGCTGCCTAATGTAACTCTGCGAACTGTGTAATGATAATTGTGCACCTTATGTGACATTTCTGTTATGAAGCACTGAAGCACCTTTGGGTAATATTTGTGCTATGTAAAAGTGCGTAAGTAAATAAATAAACGTAGAAGCTGAATGGAGAAAAGATTGCTCCCTCGCAAACTCTGCTAGGTTCTTTGGGACCTACAGGTGGCCATAAAAATTAACTAGTGTTCATTGGATAGGTAGGACAAGAACCAGTAAAGGGCATTTCCAGTGAATTCCATTCAAGACTTCAGCATGCAGATGAGGGTGTGGTGATTGCCGGTGTCAAAGGCAACTGAGAAAAAATGCAATATTAGGAGTTAGGATTAATCTTTAGCTGTGATCAGGAGTGTGTCAGCTATGTTTTGTAAGGTACCTGTGTCCAGGTTGGAGTGTGATTGAAGCTAGATTGAAAGTTGTGCAAGAGATGGTTGGCACTGATGTGATCTTGAAGTTGAGCATGGAGTGCATTTTCTTGAACCTTGCTAAAGAAGAATGGATAAGTGATGGGCCGGTTATTGGCAACATTGTTGTGATTCAGTACAGGGTTCCTCAGGAGTGGGAGAGTCAAGCTTGCTTTCAATGCCTTAGAGAGAGCAGCATTGATGATTGTGAGTAGTGGTGCGAAAAAGTCTCTAGAAAGGACTTTGATAATAGATGAGGGTAACATGCCATTTCATAGACAGTGAGTGGGTGTCAGAGGAGAAGCAAGTTTGGTGTTGTGAATATGTGGTTCTCTTTTCCACATTTGTTATTGAAGAAATGGTTGATGCCATTGCACTTGCCATCGAGTGTGGACATGAGGATTTGGAAGGGGATTGAATTATTGTTTGATCATAGAGAAGTGTTTTGCTTCTATTAGCAGCTTTAATGTTGCTATTGGTATAGCACTTAGCTTAGGCTGGTGTGATGAGTTGTCTGTAGATTGCATGGAGGAACATCATGAGCGTAAGTTCATCAGGCGTTCTGGTAATTTTTTCCATTTCAGTTAATCTCTGCATGTAGGGTATTTATTATCAGTGAGGTCTTTGAAGTACCAAAATTCTGAAAGGTTGACTTGCACCTTAGTGTTTTAGATGGAGCATGTGTGTTCACATGTTCTTTTTCAAGAAATAAACTGATGTCATTTAGAAGGGTTTTGATGTAAGACATAGAGGGGGAGAGGGAGTGATGATTTAGAATATTAGGTTGTCTTTGGAGACATTTTTGAAGAAGTTTAAGGTTTATCCTTGAAGTGTTGCTTGTAAGTTGAACATGGTGTTAGGGATGGCAAGTTGGTCGGTCCAGTTTAGGCATGTGGGAGGTTTGCTTAGGATGGTTGATGGAATTGAGACAACAAAATTTAGGATGTGGCCTTTGGAGTGTGTTGATTGGGTGACATGCTGTACTGTGTTGAGTTTGAGGCTGAGGAGGCTGTCTCTTGTTTTTTCATGCTTGAGTTATTGGAAGGATGAAGTTGCAAAGGATGATGGTGTGAGCATTGTCTCTGTACAAAGTGATGAGAATTCCTCTATGATGTCCTTGTTCTGTCTATTAGGCCTGCAGATGAGGTCTAAGGTGGCAGGCTTTGCTACAAAGAGTGGGAAATGACCTTTGAGGAGCTCCATGGAGTTGAGTGTTGCTTACTTACCTATGGAACTGGACAAGTAGGGCTTATGGATGATGGTGAGGCCGTCTGCACAGTCTAGTAACTGGATGCTGTAACCCAAGGGAAGAAGAGTATCCAGGAAGTGTAGCGATGTAGAGAGAAGCATGTTTCTCTGACAAAGTGTGCATCATTGTTGAGGTAGGTGATGAAGTCTACAATGTCTAGTGTATGGAAAACTGCAGAGTGTGCATTGGTGAACAAGAGTTGAGCTTGTTCCCAGCAATTTTTTGTGCAGTGCTTGGATAGATGTGTAAGTGTTTGGATCTGTGTATTGTGAAGTTGCTATGTGAGTCTTTGTTTGGTCTAGATCTGATTGTAATTTTGTGACTAGGTGTTATGAGATGCAGCGCGAAGCACATTATTATATTGTAACTTATAGTTTGCAGTGGAGCATGGGTTCTGACCGTTGACTTTTCCTGGCCCTAACAAACCAAAAAACAAAAACTCTTGTCTGTGTCTGAACTTTGCTTAGGGTATTCAGCTAGTGTGATGCCACTTCCTGTAGACATGGCTGTGGGAAATGCAGTGATGTCACTTAATGTGGAGATGGGCGATGAAGAATGAAGTCCACTTGTCTGGCTTCTTCTTTTAAAGATGGTTATGGTGAGAAACCAGTGATGACACTTTCTGTGGAGCTCAATATTGAGAATTTCAATTATGTCACTTACGGTGGAGATGGGTGCTGAGGAATCAAAGAGACCCTTACTTCCACTCTACAGAAGGCCACCTGACACTTGAGTCAGGCCACTTCAGGTTAAAGAAGACATTGCCTTGTCATTACTAACAAAGTCTAACAAATCTGTTCCATAAAAGGCACTTAGGAAACAGCAGAGTACCACAAGGTTACCAATATTGGCATTGAAAGACAGTGATTCTAAGAAAGGCCTGAAATCCCAAGAGAATAAAATATATTCCCATAACTGTGATTAAAAAAAGGCTCCAAATGTGCAGTTTGTGCAGAAGGTCAGTAACTCTAAAAAATACTATGTAATGGATTTATAAGCTTACCACTCTATATGCAGTTTTAATTACATAAAAAAACAGTGTGTAGATCCTCTCAGAAACCAGGACAGTAAATCTGCACGAAGTATACAAAAAAGGTGATCGATGGAATGCTGAAATTATTCCCAACCATTGATAATTACTGAGGGCCGCAACCCAGTCCATGGTTAATTTGCACTCCATGTCACATCAGTTTGGATCCAGCGATAAGTCAGTCTTGACCCTGCTCCAATGGGAACAGTCCAGCCCAAACTGCCAGGCTAGGTGTTCCCTGAACCAGACGCAAGCAGCACGGGACTGGGTTTACCATAATTAGAGCTCATAAGCCAGGCACAACTTGTATCCTGTGGTACAGTGTGCATGGGTCTCACGTCTGGGCATACCCTTCCTAATTAGGTTGAGAAACAAAAGTATACAAAAAGTGATTGATGACATGCTTGAGTTTAACTGAGCCATTGGTAATTACTTGGGCTGCATCCCAGTCCATCATTATTTTGAACACAATGTCACCTCAGTTTGGACGCAGCTATATGCAAATTACTTTCAACACTTTTCTAAAAACAATAGTCCAGCCCCAACTGCCAGTCCTGATCCTCCCTTAACTGGAACACTATACCCAGCTGATGAGCCCTAATAATGGCAAAGCCAGGCTTGGGTTGCTTGTGCTCTTTGAAAAAAACTGAGGCCCATATTTATACTTTTTGACGCAAACCAGCACCGGGGCTGATTTGCGTCAAAAATGTTACTGCCGGCTAACGCCATTCCTACGTGCCATGCGGCCACCTTATTTAAGGAATGACGTTAGCCGGCGCTGCGGACAGGTCAGAGTAAAAAAAAAAAATGACTCAAACCAGGCAGCACGGGTGTAGGGGAAAATGGGGGTTGTACGTCAAAAAATGGTGCAAGTCAGGACTTCTGTCCCCTGGGCATGGCCATTGGGCACAGTGGCATGTAAGGGGGCCCAAATTAGGCCCCACTATGCCTCTTTAATTTTTTTTACAAAAATACTTACCTGAACTTACCTGTACTTACCTGGGATGGGTCCCCCATCCATGGGTGTCCTCCAGGGGGGCGAGGGTGGCAGGAGGTGTCCCTGGGGGCAGGGAAGGGCACCTCTGGACTCCTTCCATGGTCAGAGACCATGGAAGTGAGCCCACAGGTCCCTTAACGCCTGCCCTGACCCAGGCGTTAAAAAACGGCGCACAGCCTGATGTTTTTTAAGGCCTACCCTCTCCTGTGCGTCAAAATGACGCAGGAGTATAAATAAGGCGCACAGGCCTTAAAGTCATTTTTTGGGTGGGGACGCCTACCTTGCATGTCATTAATACAAGGCAGTTTCCCGCATCCAAAAAATTACTCACGCGGAGGAATTTTGACATCCGCAGGCTCCGGCGTCAAAGTTTAAATGTGGTGCACGGTTTGCGGCAAATGTGCGTCAAAATGTTTGACGCACATTCGGCGCAAACAGAGTATAAATATGCCCCTGAATGTCTTTTTTTGAGAAATGCAGCAAAGAAAGCCAGAAGACATGGGTAAGTAAATGTGTGAGCACTAAAATATTAAAAATAGGTCTTGCACTTATATATGTCATATCTGTGACATTGTACAGCTAGGGCAAGGATTCAAAAGATATACTGTTGCTAAATGTGTGGAAGAGGGGATAGACAAGGATGAACACAATCGCTGTTAGCCTCATTAGTGCAGGGAGCAGTGGAGGAGCAGGTGAGCGTCCTCTCCCCACTCCGGTGGGGACAAAAAGGCCAAAACGACCTCCCCAGATGCCAGGGAGGCATTGATGGAAAAGTGAGAGCCTCCCCTTTCCATCGCTGCCTTTATGGCACCGTTTGTTGGCCATGGATCGCAACACAGCTGCGATCCATGTCCAGGAAACTCTCCTGGAACCAGGGATCTTGTTTGGGGGGTCAGGCCCCGTGTAAGTGGCCGCCCCCCCATGGGGGTAGTAATATTTTATAAAAATATGTTGGGGTTCTTCTCGGGGACGAACGGGCACCCCAGAATATGAAATAAACATTTTTAAAAAATGGCGGGGTGGGCCCTTTCTATACGGCCTATCCCTGGAGGGAGGGGATCTGTTAAATAGTTTTCCCTGGGGGGGCGATGGGGGCATTTTTTATGCATGTGTGCATTGCCATGGGATCATGATCGGCCCCAGGAAAAGCACACATGTATAAAAAAAAAAGAGTAAAGTTATGAAGAGTAAAGTCAGTCTCTCTCTCTCTCTCTCTATATATATCTATCTATCTATATAGGCTCTATATCTATATAGATATATATATATGTATATATATATATATATATATATATATATATATATATATATATATATATATATATTTAACAAGAGACAAATCTCTCCATAGATTCCAGTGATTCTGAGGGACACAAGGATGACAGTCGTGATGTGCCTTTGCAAGCGCAGTCTGTGCAGCGGGGCAACAGCGAGTTAGCCGAACCCAGAGAGCAGGTGCGTGGGGCCAAAGGCACAGAGAGAGTGCTCTCTTGGCAGCCCTCCAATTTAGTTCAGCCCCAAATTCCACCTTTTACTGGTGACGCTGGACGTAAAGTCGGCCAACTTTTTGCCAGTCGACTACATCCATCTGTTTTTGGATGTTGACTTCCTTCAGAAAATTGTGCAACAAACAAATTTGTGTGCAGACAAATTTCTGAGGAAGCATGGAGGCACTCTAGGGCCCCGTTCTAGGGCACGCCAGTGGACTCCCACTTCGCTGGCGGAGTTGAAGATATTTTTGGGCCTTATGCTCAAAATGGGATTAGTGCAGAAACCCACCTTGCAGTCCTACTGGAGGACTCGCACAGTTTGGGTAACCCCATCTTTGCACCATACATGAGCAGAGATTGTTTTTTGCTACTGCAGCGCATACTGCATTTTAATGACAATTCTGCTACATTGCCCCGGGAACAAACCAGACCATGACAGGTTGTTCAAAATTCGTCCTGTCGTGGAACATTTGTCTGCCAGGTTTCCAGAGATCTATACTCCTGGAAAGAATATAGCAGTCGATGGGTCCTTGATCCTGTACAAAGGACGGCTGCTGTTCAGAAAGTACATTGCGAGCGATAGAGCTCGCTATGGCATAAAGCTGTACATGCTATGTGAGAGCTCTTCTGGCTATGTGTACAGCTTGAGAGTGTATACAGGGAAGGGCTGTATACTAAACCCTGTAGGTTACCTTCCTGCGTTAGGAGTCACAAGTAGGATTGAATGGGAACTTGTCCAGCCACTCCTTCACAGGAGTTATAACCTTTATGTGGACAATTTCTATACAGGAGTAGAGCTGTTCAGTGAGCTCTACGAAGTTGGCACTGTGGCCTGCGGTACAGTTCATTGTAACCGCAAAGAATTCCCGCAGGAGCTAGTTTGCAAGAAGCTCCAAAAATCTAAGAGTACTGCGTTGCGTTCCAACGAACTGCTCGCAGTCAAGTTCTTGGATAGGCGTGATGTATACATGCTCACTACAATTCATGATGAGAGCACTTCCCCATCACGGTTTGGGGTCAGATGGCCGAAGTCCACAAGCCAATCTGTATACTTGATTACAATAAGTACATGGGCGGAGCGGATGGTTCTTCAACCATACAATGCGTGTCTTAAAACTCGCACTTGGTACAAGAAATTGTTTACCCACCTGATCCATATGGCAACATACAATGAGTATGTTGTTTACCGTGAGACAACCACAGGAAGACTCATGACGTTTCTTGACTTTCAGTTGTCTGTAATTGAAATCCTCACTGCTGTTACATAAGCAGCAGCCTCCACCTCATGTGTTCTGGAGGATGTGGCAAGGCTGCAGGAGCGACACTTTGCTAATCGCATTCCTAAAACACTCAAAAAGGATTGTCCATGTCGTCGATGTAAAGTGTGCTCGAAGCATGGAAAGCGGCAGGAGTGTCAGTATTACTGTCCCCAGTGCCCATCTCAACCATGCCTCTGTGTCCCTACTTGCTTTACGTTGTATCATACTAATGCAAAGTTCTGGGAAATTGACTGAGGTGGAGCTGCCATTGCGTAATCCTTTCAGTGTCTGTGCATGGACACCGAACGTCCATGGGCCGCTGCTTCGTTAGGCAAGCAGCCGCAGAATTTTACTTCATCTACTTCAGGAAATCATGGACTTCCTTACTGCCTACTTGATACCTATATCCACCGTCAGAACGTAATAGGTGTTCTGTTCAATTAATGTGCATTATAGTCCCCAACTGCGCATACTAGTGGACAGAACATATGCCACATTGTCATGGAGTACCCTGTATGTCAAAATGTTAAAGGCATGACTTAATTTTGAAGTACTTGTTAGGGAACTTATGTATGCTACACAAGGGCCACCAGGATTGCTAATGAGAACCAGAGTAAGTGTAATAAGTCAAACAAATGTCCTGTTGGACAAATTCACCAACATTTCTACTTGTTTCAAAGTGTGCAAACTCAATTTGTAGCTTCACTTTCAAAGTAAAAGTTGAAGTGTTGATGAATAAGTCCCACAGGATATTTCTTTGACTTTTTACTTTAGAGACCTTAGGATGTCTTCACCAGCATGTCTGCCTTAGTTTCAACGGTAGATATGCTTGCTCAGTTCGAGGCATGGGCCTCCCAAGGCATACTCAACACCCCCAACTTGCATCCACAAATTAGTATAGGTTCACTTGACAATTATACAGGATTAGTCAGGACTCTGATGAGGACAGACATGAATGGGTAAGGAAAGCTTATGGTAGGTGTGCCTTCACAGGGATATTGCATAGGTAGGAGGCAGATAGTAATGGTACTACAGATGTACATCATCTACATCTCTGGGTTCAAACCCGTTGGTGCCATCCCAGAACTGAAGGACAATGACTCATATGGGTCAGTGTTTGACCTGCTTTTCATGTTCATCCTTCATCAGAACTTAGTAGATGTTCACTTTGGTGTATGATAAGTGCATTACAGTCACAGCACTGCACATCATGTTGGCTGGGACATATGCTACATTCTCACGGACTCCCCTGTGTGCCAAACACTACCCTTTTTCATAGCCTATTACCTTCTCTAGGGAACACTGCGAGAATTCCCCAGCATATCTGTCTTAGTTTCAAAGGTAGATATGCTTACTCAGTTCGAGGAATCATTTCATACTGCATACTCAGAAACCCCCAACTTGCATCCACAAACTGGAAGGATTTGGATTTAGCACAGTGAGTGCGCTAAAGGCGCATGAAAAACATGTCTTCCTGAGCCTTGGGTGGCTGTCATGGGAGTCATTAGTAAAGGTTTGTTCTGCATGCCTTTGGTAATGTTGAGGAAGAAGGAGGCAGTTACTTGACAGGTGGTAAAATGTAGTCAAATGTATTCCATCCTGTGGTGTATGAATGTGATGGGCCCTTTTCTGGCAGAGGTAAGTTAATGTGAGTGCAGTGATTGGTTGAATTGGGCCCGTGGCTGGCAGTATGAAAGGGTTGTTTGTTGTGCGTGAATGGTGTGTGAATGGACCATAAAGAGGTTGGTACCTGGATGCGGCCCTATGGCCCACTTTCAGAAGGCTTGGTGTCAATATTCAGATACTTTGATAAGTATTCATGCTTTGAAACCATAATTTCTGGAGGTGCTAAAACCAACCAGTGTGAGTGGTGGATTAACTTTAACATACTAGTACCAGGGAAGTCCAAGGGTGCAGGACTTGCGTGGCTCTCACCAGTTTTCCTTCGTCCGGAATCCCCTTGAAATCAATAAATTTGCTTGAAAACACATTTGCCTTCAGTGACTTCAGTGAGGGGAAGTCCTGGAATCTGCAGGCAGCCACAAATTTTCTACCACCCAGCGTTCCACTAAGTCTCCAGAGAAAAATGTTGCCTCACTTGTGTGGGTGGACAAGTGACCTCGACAGGGGGGAGCCCAAAGCGGATTGTGGAGATGTCAAAATTACCTGCCACAAAACAGCCTTGTTTTGTAAGACAGTCACCTGAGTATTTGGTCCTGGGATCGGTGGCCATATAGGGAAACCTACCAAACCCAGACATTTCTGAAAACTAGACACCAGAGGCAATCCACGAAAGTGTGGCTTGCTTGGATTTCACAAAGTTTTACTACCGAGAATACCCTGCAAAAGTGAAACGGTGATTAAAAACACAATTTTGCCTTGATTTTTCACCACAGAAACTGCAGGAATATACAGGGATCCACACAATTCATAACACCCAGTGTTTCTCCACTTGTCCTATTAAAAACACAACCCCACTTGTGTGCCTGTGCCTAGTGCCTGCGTAAGGAATAGATCACTCCAGGGTTAACAATAGCCCTCATGCAAGGAATACCATTGACCCTTGTGTTATCTAATCCTGTCGCAGGCACTAGCCTACCCACACAAGTGAGGTACCATTCTTATCAGGAGACCTGAGGGAACACTGGGTAGAAGAAAGTTTGTGGCTTCCCTCAGATTCCAGAACTTTCCATCACCCAAATATGAGGAAAAAGTGTTTTTTTGGCCAAAATCTGAGGTTTCCAAAGGATTCTGGGTAACAGAACCTGATGAGAGCCCCACAAGTCACCCCATTATGAATTTCCCTAGGTGTCTAGTTTTCAAAAATGTATAAGTTTGCTAGGTTTCCCTAGGTGCCGGCTGAGCTAGAGGCCAAAATCCACAGCTAGGCACTTTGTAAAAAACAGCTCAGTTTTCTTTGGGAAAATGTGATGTGTCCATGTTGTGTTTTGGGGCATTTCCTTTGGTTACCACTAGGCCTACCCACACAAGTTAGGTACCATTTTGTTTGGGAGACCTGGGGGAACGCTGGGTAGAATTTGTGGCTCCCCTCAGATTCCAGAACTTTCCATCACGGAAATGTGAGGAAAACGTGTTTTTTTTTTGGCCAGAGTTTGAGGTTTGCAAAGGATTCTGGGTAACAGAACCTGATGAGAGCCCCACAAGTCATCCCTAGGTGTCTAGTTTTAAAAAATTTATAGGTTTGCTAGGTTTGTCCAGGTGGTAGCTGAGCTAGAGGCCAAAATCAACAGCTAGGCACTTTGCAAAAAACAGCTCAGTTTTCTTTGTGAAAATGTGATGTGTCCATGCTGTGTTTTGGGGCATTTTCTTTCACGAGCACTAGGCCTACCCACACAAGTGAGATACAATTTTTATCAGGAGACTTTGGGGAATGCTGGGTGGAGGGAAATTTGTGGCTCCTCTTAGATTCCAGAACTTTCCATCACCAAAATGTGAAAAGTGTTTTTTTTTGCCAAATGTTGAGGTCTGCAAGGATTTTGGGTAATATAACCTGGTGAAAGCCCCACAAGTCACCCCATTCTGGATTCCCCTAGGGGTCTATTTTCCATAAATGTATAGGTTTGCTAGGTTTCCCAAGGTGGTAGCTGAGCTAGAGGACAAAATCCACAGCTAGGCACTTTGCAAAAAATAGCTCAGTTTTTTGGTGGAAAATGTGATGTGTCCATGCTGTGTTTTGGGGCATTTCCTGTTGCAGGCACTGGGCCTGCACACACAAGTGAGGTACCATTTTTATCGGGAAACCTGGGGGAATGGTGGGTGGGAGGAAATGTGTGGCTCCTCTCAGATTCCAGAACTTTCTTTCACCGAAATGTGAGGAAAAGGGTTTTTTTTGCCAAATTTTGAGGTTAACAAAGGATTCTGGGTAACAGAACCTGGTGAGAGCCCCACAAGTCACCCTATCCTGAATTCCCCTAGGTGTCTAGTTTTTAAAAATGCACAGGTTTGGTAGGTTTCCCTAGGTACCGGCAGAGCGAGAGGCCAAAATCCACAGCTAGGCACATTTAAAACAACACGTCAGATTTCAATGTAAAAATTTGATCTGTCCATGTTGCTTTTGGGGAGTTTCCTGTTGTGGGCACTAGGCCTACCCACACAAAGGAGGTACCATTTGTATCGGGAGACATGGGGGAACACAGAATAGAAGAACAAGTGTTACTGCCCATTGTCTTTCTCTACATTTTCTCCTTCCAAATGTAAGACAGTGTGTAATAAAGAAGTGTCGTTGAGAAATGCACTGTCATTCACATGCTAGTATGGGGACCTCCGAATTCAGAGATGTGCAAATAACCACTGCTTTTCAACACCTTATCTTGTGCCCATTTTGGAAATTCAAAAGTTTCCTTTATACCTATTTTTCACTCCTTATATTTCACCAAATGAATTGCTGTATACCCAGTGTACAGTAAAAACCCATTGCAAGTTCCAGCTCATTTATTGGCTCTGGGCACCTAGGGTTCTTGATGAACCTACAAGCCCTATATATCCCCGCAACTAGACGATTCCTGCAGACGGAGAAGAGTATTACTTTTGAAAATCTGACATCACAGGAAAAAGTTACAGAATAAAATGTGGAGAGAAATGGCTGTTTTTTTCACCTGAATGTCAATATTGTTTTATTTCAGCTGTTATTTTCTGTAGGGAAACCTTGTAGGATCTACACGAATGGCCCCTTGCTGACTTCAGAATTTTGTCTACGTTTCAAAAATGTTTAGCTGTCCAGGATCCAGCATTGGCTTCAAACCCATTTCTGTCAGGAGGCTAAAACACAAAAAATAGTGAAAATGGGGCATGTCCCAGTAAAATGCCAAAATTGTGTTGAAAAATGTGGTTTTCTGATTCAAGTCTGCCTGTTCCTGAAAGCTGGGAAGTTGGTGATTTTAGCACTGCAAAGCCTTTGTTGATGCCATTTTCAGGGGAAAAAACACATGTTTTCTTCTGCAGCCCTTTTTTCAAATTTTTTGGAAAAAAAACGAAATTTCAGTTGTATTTTGGCTAATTTCTTGGTCTCCTCCAGGGTAACCAAAAAACTCTGGGTACCGTTAGAATCCCTAGGATGTTGGAAAAAAAGGACGCAAATTTGGCATCGATAGCTTATGCTGACAAAAAGTTATGAAGACCTAAACGCGAAATAGCCCAAAAAGGGCTCAGCACACGGAGGGGAAGGCCCAGCAGCTAAGGGGTTAACAAGAGCATTTATGACCATAAACATGAGGTTATGGCAAAAATATCGAATTTAAGAATGCCAGGAATCCACAAAGGGAGTTTACGGAACACTGTAGTTGAAAGTCTGTGCAATGGGTGGGAAGTGGGCATTCAAAGCCGTGGTTTGCCATGGAAGTTTGGGAACACCCAGAAGCATGTATATTTGTGGGTATTGCCAAACTTCCCTGTCCAAGCCTTTCCTCCCTGTAAATGGCCGTGAATTTACTTAAGCCATGGGCTCGAGTAACCCCCTTCTATGATGAGAAAGGATCATCCCCAAATTTGGTGGCGGTGTAGGTCAAGAGCTTTCTCCTTTTGGAAACATATTTTCCCCACAGAGGAGAAAAAGAGGAGAAAAAGAAAAAAACATTGCACAGTGAGCTTCATTTGCCCTTTGTAAAAATCAATGTTAATTAGAACTCCAAATAGCGGAAATAGGGCGCCTGAAAGAACAATCACAAGGCATTCCCAGTCAGACTTCTGGGATATTGTACATGTTGCAGCTTTCTTGTAAAAATACCGGGAAAGCTACAGAATTCTAAAAAAATGTTTTCCAAAGAGACAGCAGAAAAATACCATTAAATGTTATTTCCTCCCTTTGGGTCATGTGGGCACTGCAGTCCCTTGGGCAAATCCCACGGTCTGTGCTTGTTCGTTTAAACGCAATAATGGTGCAGGTTGTACAACCACTTTTTAGGTCGAGCATTCGAGACCTCTTGTATATACTTTAGTATATACTTCTATACTTCTTTGTGGGGTCTCTGCTTTTTCACTGGTTTGTTTCAGTGTCCTTAAAAAATCCTTGCTTGCTAGTGGTCAATCCTTGCTCTTTGTCCCACCTTTTCCACAGTTGTAGACTCCCCTGGAGCACGGCCCTACTACTTGTACCCTTCCACTTGTGCCTATGTAGCATGTGCTTAGGGATTACTTTTTTCTTAGGCTAATAGCATTTGACCAGAGCGCTGGATGTTTCATTGGCTCCAGTCTGTTTCTGTTAACAGGGCTCTAGTCTATTACTTATTTTCAGCTGCAGTCATGTGTGACTTTGTTTATTCCATTACTTACTGTCCCTCACGCATTTTCTGTTCTTGAAATGCAAATGCTTGTCCCTTTTGTCTGTCTCTGCGAGCTCACGGTCGCTTTGAACAGGCCGCTTATGTCAACTGTTATACTTTTTATTTTCAGTTTGTGTGGCAAGAAAATGCTTATAGCTCTAACTCGAGCGAACTCGAGACCCATTGCTGTTCAAATGCTTGTTATATCTTGGAAACAATGTGAGATGGTTAGCTAAAAATGCTGAAATTATAAAAAAATATATTTACAAACCAGAACAATGCTTTATGTAAAAACACCCACATACTGTGTTGGTAAAAAAAATGAAGAGGACATCTATCATAATTGTTATTATCAAACAGGCTACATAATCTATTCTTCACATTATATACCTTATCTTACAATACTGTGCTGTACAGCTTATCCTGTTTTTTGTTTTTTTGCATCACTGAATAAGAATTTCTGACATAAAAAAAGACTTGGAGGAAAAAAACAGATCTCAATCCATAATTTGGTAATAAGTAAATAAATAATACATAAATAAATAACTAAGTGCAGTAGCCCAACGTTTTACTGCGGAGTGCCCTGTTGAATGCTGGTGTTGCTGAATATCAAGGCTGTTTATTCTTACTTCAATCTCAGGTCGCTTTCTTCCACCACCCTGTGCTTTCAGTCACTTTATCTCACACTTGGTGCTTTTTAGGTCAAAGCCAACCAGCCAGCGCAGTTGTTTAATTTGTTAAAGAAATCTTGGGGACATCCAGAAAACTGACCTAGAAATGCATTCCGCCCTTTGTTTATCATTGGCTTTGTGGTTTGAAACTCACATTGTCTGCCTTTCTGTTTGCTGGCTTTACTTGCTTTAGGCTGCCTAGCTTGAGTTCATCCTTCCCGTTGCCAAAATCCTGTTTACCTTATTCTGCCACAAACTTGCTTTCTGTAAACAGGCCTTCAAACCTTGTTCTTATTTTGTAACATTTGCTGTGCTTTCAAAGTCCGGGGTCAAATGTCAGGTTCTCTCTTCCAGGAAGCTTGGTATTTGTTTTTCTTTCTCTGACTTCAGAGTGATAGAATTTATGTGACAATCCTGATGAGAACTCATGTAAGAGGAGAGGATGTGGGGTGTTTTTTTTTTTTTCCTAGCACACAAAAAAGGATTGTGCTGATGTTTCAGAATATATCCAATTAGTACAAAGGAAGCATATTTATTTATAATTCTGAAGTGTGGTGGAAACAAATATTTGAATATGATCAAAACACATCTATATACTAGATGATGGCATTTGCATACATTATCGTTTGTGTGCAGTAAAACCGTACTTAGGAGAAAATGTAATGGCTATTTTTAATTGAAAATGTACTGTCTGTAATGGCAGTGTGCTACCACATCATGCATACTTTAGGCTACGCCACTCCACTCTATGTCATGCCACTCCATTTTATGATACTCCACTGTGCGATGTCAGTCCTCTCTATGCTCCTCCATTCTAAAAAAACTCTGTGACACGCCTGCCACACCACTCCACGCCACTCCAATTTATGCCACTCACTACATGACACAACACACCACTCCACTCTATGCCCCTCCACTCCAAACAAATTACCCCACTCCACTCTACTGCACTCCAATATACCTCTCTCCACTCCAATGTGTCCCATCCATTCCATAACAACATACCCTAATCTGCACCAATATCACTTCACTTCAATCTACCCCATCTACTCCACTTCAATCTACCCCCACTCCACCCAATCTACCCCACTCTACTCCAATCTACCTGACCCCAATTTACCCACCCTAATCTACCTCATTCCAAACTACCACACACCACTTCACTCTACCCTAATCTACCTCACTCCACTCCAATCTACCCCAATCCACTACACTAAGATCCAATCCATCCCCTTCCACTACAATCTACCCCACTCCACACTACCCCAATCTACCCCACTCCACTCCAGTCTACTCTACTCTGCTCAAATCTACCCCACTCCACTCAATCTAACCCAATCAATGCTACCCCATCTCTATTTACCCCACTCCACCCCATTCTACTGCACTCCACTCAAATCTACCCCACTCTGTTCCAGTCTAACCTGTCTACCCCAATCTACTCCAATCCACTCCAATCTACCCCAATCCACAAGACTCCAATGTACCCAAATCCAACTCACTCCACCCTCATCTGTCTGCCCCCACTCAAATCTACCCACTTCACTCTAGTCCCCTCCACTCCAATCTACTCCAGTCCAATTTACCCCACTCCTTTTCACTTTGGCTAACTCCAATCCAAACTCCACTGCAATCTATCAAACTTCTCTTGATTCTAATCTACCCCACTACAGTCCAATCTAACCACTCCACCACAATCTACCCCACTCCATTCTACCACAATCTACCCCACTCCAATCCATGCCACTCCAATCTACCACACTCCAACCCACCCAATCTACCCCACTCCACTCCAACCTACCCCTTCACTCAACCACAGTCCCCTTCACTCTACACAAATCTACCCACTCATCTACACTCCAATCTACCCCACCCAGGCTACCTCACTCCACTCTAATCTACTCCACCACACTCCACCCCAATCTACCCTACTCCAATCTTCCCATTCCCAATATAGCACAATCAATCTACCCCACTCCAATCTACACCTATTTACTACACTCCAATCTACTTCACCCTACTCCAATCTACCTCACTCTATCCCAATTTACTTGACTTCATCTACCCCACTCAACTTCACTCCAATTCAGCACATTCCACTCAAATCCACCCCACTCCAGTCCAGTCTAACCAACTCAACCCCAATCCACCCCAGACAAGCCCACTCTACCCCAAACTACCTAACTCCAGTCTCCCCATTCAATCTGACCCACGCCAATCCACCCCACTCCACTCTACCCCACTCCAATCTATTCCACTCCACTCCAATCTACCCCACCCTAACCCAATCTACCCCACTCTAATCTATGCGTCCACATCCCAATCTACACCAAACCACTCAGTCCAACTTCTCTCCAACTTACTCCGCTCCTGTCTACCAGGGGCGGCTCCTCCGCAATGGCGGAAGAGCATCACCCCGCTGTCTAAGAGGCAGCAGCAGAAAAATAAAATGATATTTGAATATTGTTTTATTTCTACTCGGGGAAAAATAACTGCCTGAATAATTGCTTGTCGGCTGGAAGGATCAAAAAAACAAGGATGGAATTGAGCCCAAGCATAAGCAAGTCCAAAGCACGTGCTGACCACATATTTTGTCTGTGCTTCTAAGGTTAATGTGTGGTCCACCGAGACACCTAGATTTTTAACCACAGACCAAGTGAGAAAGGCCACCAGTGGTCACCCCCAAGAGTGGGTGTCTTTCCCTCAGAGGAGAATCTCAGTTTTGCTAGAATTAAGTAGCAAGCAAATAGCCTCCATACACTCAGCGACGGCTATCACATCACTTCGAAAATTAGCCATACCTGACATAGGATTGTTGGAAAAAGAGAGCACAAGCTGGTTGTCATCTGTGTAGGACACCAGCATAAAACCCAGGGATTTCACAACCTGAGCCAAACTTTGGATATGAATATTGAACAGAGGCAGGCTCAGAGAGGGGCCCTGGGAAACACTGTAAGGCAGAGCCTGTGAGTGAAAGCTATATGGGTGGGAAATGACCTGAATGGAGCAGTCAGAGAGATAGGAAGAAAAACAGGCTGGGGTAAGACCATCTATGCCAGTACCCTGAAAGCGTTGAAGCAGAATGTTGTGAGACACAGTGTAGAAAGCGGCACTTGAATCAAGTAAGATTAAGGGAGAGGACTTTCTTTCATCTAAAGTACAACGAAGTTGCTCACTGACTGCAAGGAGAGCAGACTCTGTGCTGTGTAGGGGCCTGAAACCATTTTGAGGAATATTCAGAATCTGTTGAGAATGCATTGGCATGATCCTCTACAACTTTAGCAAGAAAAGGCAGAAGAGAGATAGGGCACAAATTATATGGTTTAAAGCATCCAAGGCAGGTTTTTTCGAAAGGGGATTCACTTCCACGGACCCAGCACAACTGCCGATGGCAAAGAGAGGTTAATCAGTTACAGACAAGGTAGAAGAAAACAGTCCTGGAGTTTAAGAAACATATCTAGGGTGGGTGAGTGCGAGCCTTGGCTTACCCAGTGATGAAGTTAGAGAAGCCACCACTAACAACATGCCCTTTCTTTAGGGAACTTTTATTGTGGCAGTTGTATCATCAAAGTGTAAAAGATTATTTCATTTTGTGGTGGATTTCCCATGACCTCCCTACTTCAAATCAGATTATAAAAGAGAACAACAATACAGGAAAGACTTTAGTGGGGGAACCAAAGCAGTCGAAGAAAATTGAAAAAGACTAGCTGTACACTAAAATGAAGATGAGCTCATACACGAACAGTTCACATATAGATTTATTGTAGATAAATCAAAGGTCAGGAACAGCAAGTGTAAACCAAAAGTCATGCAAAAACCTAGAACCCAAATCCTAGGGTGTTGGTGGTAGCTCAGCCCAGGCACATGTGACATTTTTCAACTGTGACAGACATAAAACACAAACAATGGACGCCACAAAATCATGTCATAGATAGTAGCACAAAGACTGGAACCCCACGTTACAACTTCACTGAGATAGAGAAACAAACTGGATATGCTTCCCCTTAGGAAATAAGGCATTGCCTGTAGCTCATCTCAGACATATTTAAGCATTACAAACAGACATGGAAAGAACACACAAGTAATGGAACCCGGTGATATCAATGATATCACAACTGAACAGAGCTAGGGAGACACAGGACCAGGTGTAGCACACAGCAAGCAGAAAATAAGAGGCAGCTATAAATATGTTTACAAATAAGAGGGAGCAAGGTGAAAGGAATTAAAAACATATGTTAGACATGTCTGGGAAAGGGAATTTTAGCCCTAATGTACTATCCCCATTTGCAAGCCAGAGATGTGTCTATTCCACACTGATTGGTTTGCGAACAGGGAAGTCATATTTGATGCAACCTACATACAATAGATTGCATTACAAACTGCAGATTCGCATGGAGTTGTAAAATGGCCCGACTAATGAATACTAATTAGGCAGGTCACATTGTGTGTCCCCCTCACCCCCCGTTAAATGGCTGCAAAAGCAGTGATAATGTCCTGCAAGGAGTAGCTGACCACCATCCATGCAACTGGATTTCCCGGAGCGGAAGTATTTGATCTGATGTCAATTATTGAGACAAGTGATACTTTAAAAAACGTTTCCCATTATGGGAATACATCAGGGTGAGCGACCAATAAGCAATTATGACCCATGTGGTTTCTATATGTGTATGCGTATAGTGTATTGTTCCTTGGTGCCAAATGCCCTTGCTAAGGAGCCCTCACCACCTCCATTTTGCACACTCAGAAATCTATGGCCCCAAACCGCCTAGATAGTTAAAAGAAAATTACTATTGCTACACTTCCGAAAATATTTATTTATTATCATGTCTTGTAATTTTAATGTGTGTGTGTATTTTATCCCCTTTTCTTGGTGATTCGATGGACAAAATTCCTCCAATTCTTTTGATCAATAACATAATTCCTTCCCGTCTTGGAGATTTTTGTCTGCAATATCTGCACTTATTTCACTCGTAGATTGGATAATATGGCCTGTAACTATACTTTTCCAGAACTCTGTTACGTGGTGCATGTTGGCCTTTCAAAATGTCAAGACTGCAGCCCATAGGAGCTGATCGGTCACCCCACCACAAACGTGTACGCCTTTCACTTGTCTTACTATAATCAACAGCAGAACTCAACTGAGGTTTTGGGATTGAATTTCTTTCCATGTTTCATATGTCAAACAAAAGAAGAAATATTAACTTTTCTTTTCAATAAATCAAACATGTACCCCTCTTCAGAAAGAGGTCTTGACCCCAGCATTTCTGAAGTTCTTTGTCTGGCTAAAAAGCAACAGAAGGCCTAAAACAAACACTTGTCCCTAAAATAATGAAACATGTAATCACATGCAAAGGCCTAGTTATGTACTCTTCGGAACTCTCCAGCAGTGCCAGACTCAGCAGAAGAACAACACCAAACAATACACTTAGAACTACTGTAATAAATTTAAACAGGTATTTTATATCCACCTTCCAAGACAAAGGATAGTAAACAGTTCTGGTTTTAAGGAGTCAAATTCCTAGATCTAAATCATGCGATTTTGTGTTGCAACAGTAGCATTCACCAGTTTTTCCATTTACAGTGAGTGTTATCAGTCCAGCAAGGTTATTACTCTGCATATATGTGTCGGGTGCTGGATGCTGAGAAAGTATGCTGAGTGAAAGGGACACACCCCTCAGTATCCACAGTACCTTTCTCCACCTATGAGTTCAAATGAAAGGTATCAAGAGTCTCCTTAAGAGAGTTCCCATTAGGAGGAGAAAACACAGCAGGTAAAATACCTCATTGGCAGTCTTGTAGTTAATGTTAGGATGTGAACATTAATAGAGAAGTTATTAGTAATACACTACTCTCCTCCTGACATCATAGAAGAAAACACAGGCAAGCAACCATGTACAGAAGAATATCCAACAGAAGTTCCAGCTGCAAGTTGCAAACATGAAGGTCAGAAATAGTAGCAAGGGGCAAGGAATATGACAAAAAAGGGAAACAAATGTATTGTAATGCATCCATCACTATGAAATGCCTCATTGCATATATTTCAAACGGGAACTGACATTACATGAAATGGCTCTACTCCATCTTGTACTGGTCACCTTAGGTAGAATTCTCTGAACAAAGAACATTCTTGGAAAGGCTTGTCAGAGACGCTTTGTTGAAAGATGTGGTATTGTGTTGACTCACGAAGAAGCCCAGAATTGACATCCTTTGTCCAAAGCTGAACTCTGCACACCTGACTCTACATATGGCTTGTAGAAAACCTCTCAGGGTGACTGAGAGTGGAACCACCAAGGTGGACTATGCAGCAAGGATGCTTATACTTACGCTGAGCAGGTCGTTCAGCCAACATGCAGACTGACTACAGGAGGCGCACACTGTCATCTCCTAAACACTCACAGTTTCTGGTAGCATCTCAACACAGATATAGACCAACTTGCCATGTGCAGGTCATCAAAGAAATGTCATAATCTATCATCATCACCATATTTATAACTCACTTGGTACCCATAGGCCACTTTTATAATAGTAAACTAATCACAATGTATCTAAAGGAAACTTTTCCAGGCAATGACTTCTTAGCATTTACGTTGTTTCACTCTCTCAACCAGTGTCTTGCACACACACACTATGACAAATAATTACAGTCTGCCCCCCCTGACAGGCACATTTAAAGCCTGGTCTGGAAGCTGCCAGGTCAGTGAAGGCCATGGTATCCTCTCCCCTGGCAGATGTCCACCTGCCATATTTAGAGTTCCCAACAAGGCAGGCAGGGATCTCTGTGCCTTCAGCAGAGCTGCAGTTGTGGCATCTCCAGTGAAGGCGCTAATGTTTTGGCGAGTGTTTGATGTTCTGGCTTGGCAATTTGTTTTGTTTTCTGAATGCAAACTCCCAAAACATTGAGGTGCCAGAAAAAATAACAAAATGTATCGTCATATAAATCTTCACTTAAGTGTGTGCAACCATTAGAGTCAATTTTAGGTTGGGCAAGCATAGTACACTTGACTTTATTTTCAACAAGCAGTTTCTGCTGTCTCTATCGCAAGATCAGAGATATGGCATGCCTAAAAGCGAGGGCAGAAATTCCTGTGTAAAGTCCTCAGACTATTTTACTTTTTAAAGAGCACTCTGAGTATTTCATTGGTTAAGACTTCAGATAACCTTCCATCACATTAAACATTAGAAACAGTAAGCACATTCCCCATTTTGTGAGAAGTAGGATACTTGTGCAGATCACAAAAAAATATACTATATCTTGACTGGAGGCTCTGATTATGCTTTGCTCTCTTTACTGCATAAATTAACAGCAGCCAATTACAAGAATATAAAAGAAAAAACTACATATCCCATGAACCTCTAGCCCATTATTAGTCACATGCTCCAATCACTGAAAACCCAGTCCTTTAAGTACAGGCACCTCCATTTTCTTTGCTGCTTCACGGTGAGTTAAGTGCCTTAGATATTTGTTTCTGTCTTTTATGATGTTCATGTTTAATTAAGTGCCTAAATATTTTGTTCTGTCTTTAATGATGTACACAAAGTTTTAATGTGACTTCACTTATCAGCGAATGCCACCTATTGTTGTGTGTGGGGTGCGCGCCTCCTGCATACTAGGAATGTGCCACCAGTTCTTTCAGATTGTCTATTGCTGTTTTGTTTTCCCTTCTAAGGGGAGCACTTAGATCAATGTTTGATTTGTTATGCATTCCATCCATCATCTGTTCTTTTTGGAGAGTGCTTTTGCAGGTGGCACACTCCACATACTGTATTAATTCTGTTTCACCTGATGAGGTTGTACTCCCCTGATTGTATTCTTCGGCTACCCCTAGGTTTGGCACTTCTGTTGCCTTCTTGACCCCAATTATCCCACAGTATTGCCCAATGAGAAACATTTGAGGATGATTCGGGATATTATCAGGAGAACATGCAGACCTACTTGGAAGAGCATCTGGTCAACACCTTGGATAATAGCGTCCAGTTATCGGTGAACAAGGCCCATGCCAGGCCTCTGGGCCCCCCTCATTCATTAATTTAAGGGTTTCCCCCCTCTGCAAGGTTTGCGCTCCCCACCCCTTCAGATGGTTCACCAGCCCCTCCCAATAAACCCGGTAAGAGAAATCTAAAGCCTAAGGTTAAGAGGTAGACCCATTCGGATGCCTTTGAGAAACTGTCTCTGACAGTCCTAGATGACTATCGTTACAGCTCCTCCCGCACCCTTAATTCTGATGATTCATCTAAGCATTCTGACCTTACAGATACAGACTCTACCTCCACGGTGCAGACTGACAGGGAGCAGAGGGATGAACCAGGGCCCAGCAAGAGAAAGTGCTCTGGGCACAATGCTGATTCCTGTTCAAAGGCTACAAAGATGTCAACCTTTCATCCAACTCATATTGTCCACCCACAGTCCTCCAGTTGGACCCCTTCCCAATAAGTAGCTGAGTATGTACAGTATCACATTAGGCAGAGGTTTGACAAAGAGGTCAGTGCCAGGCTACGTGTGGAATTGCCCTTGGCCTGACCTTGCTGATAAGATCACTGAAACTCCCAAAGTGGACCCCTCTATGGTTAATTTAATGAAAAAGGGGCAAAGGACTCTAAGAAGGCCCTTGACAGTGCCTGGCGTAACTGCCAGGACAAACTGCTAGACATTTCCATGCCCCTTACAAAGATCCTAGAGCTGGCTTTTCAGGACAAAGAATCCAATGTGTCCACAGATCCGAATATCCTGGTGGGGTGGGCGCAGCGTGCAATCTGCCAGTTGGGACAATGCTAATGTGGCACCCAGATCTAGAGGTGACGGATGCTTTCCTACATGACTGGTCTTTCCATCTGGCATACGCATTTTCTCCGTTCAGCAGGATCCTCAGACTCCTGTATCAGGTGCATTGTCAGAAAGCAGAGACCATTCTTGTGACTCGACTCTAGAGAGCACAGTCATGGTTCCTTTTGGCTCTGGAATTGTTTTACGACATGCCTCTCCTAATTCCGTTTCAACAGACCCTGTTGCTGGACCCAGTGGGGCAACACCATCCACTGATTATCTCAGAGCAGCTCAGGTTGATAGCCTAGAAAGTTTCTGGGGTTGATAGCAGGTGCCAGGCATTTCTCAACAAGTTTCCTTCTCACCAATCAGGCATGAGCTTCAGGTATCCACAAACGATATGCTTCAGCATAGTAATGGGTTAGTTGGTGTGATAAACGGAATACCGATCCCGCTGGGATGGATGTCTGCCTGGTGATTAATTTTCATTTTTCATTGGTGGCTTCAGGCCTAGCTTATAGTTCTACTAATACATAAAGGTCTGCCATTACTGCAGACCATCCCCCAATTGCTGGGAAGCCTGTTGGGGAGCATTCAGTAGTATGAAAGCGCATGAGAAGTTTAAGCATTTCTATGGCATGTTAACATCAGGAAATTCTTAGACAGATGGCCAGAGAACAAGTACATCTCACACAAACAGTTGTCAGCCAAACTTACTATGTTACTGTGTTTGATCTCTTGAAAGAGAGTGTCTAATGTTCGAGCTCCTGATTTTTCTGGCAGGGTTTTCTCTCCGGATGGGGTTTCCTTTTCCAATTCCGGGAGGACTAATCTAATACCAGCATGGTATCTTATGTGGTGTTTCCCAATAATGCTAAGTTGTGTGTAGTATAATGCCTTAAAGCTTCTGAAGCTCCCACCAGTGAATTTCGGGTGGAACCTTGTGGGTGAGTGCTCATTGCCTTGCAAAAACCTTTCAATTCCATGGCAGCTGCTACTTTGGCAAGATGGATGTGTTGGCCTTTATCTGAGGCTGGTATTGACATTTCCATTTGTGGTGTACATTCAGGCCAAGGAGCTTTGTCCTCTAAGTCCTTCGCATTGGGTTCACGCTTAGAAGATATTCTGAAAGCAGTGGATTGGTCTTCTGAATCAACCTTTAAGTCTCTCTACTACAAACCAATTGTTGATGTAGCCTCAGAGGTGGTGGTCCACCTTTAAACAAGCATAATCGGAGCCTCTGATCCTGACATAGAATTAAAACATTTCTACGCAATATTTTTTTTTAATTCTATTGAGGATATGGAGGTGAGCATTATCCTACCCTGCTTTGTTCAGTACTACTAGTATACGTAAGGGATAAGTACATTTCCAATGTTATTTTTGTGTTTATACATTTCTGATTATATTTGTTTTTCCCGCCCTATAGGTGATATTTTTATGATTATAATACTCAATGGTATGGATTTCATGGCTTCATTTTTCTGATTTCATAGGAAACAATCAAAAATACACTTGAACAGGAATGATGCACAAGAGAAATATTTTAATAAGTTGTTCCTGTCCTGTGTGATGACTGCTTCGCGCCTCGTCGCGAGTGAAGAAGACTTCCTTGGAGTTGTGCGGTTATCAACCTCTCCGGCTGAGGGGTTTGGCGGACCATTCCTCTTAGTTTGGACATGTGTTTAGTTCCAAGATGCTTTTTTGTCCTTACAATTTCAATTTCATTTGCAAAGAGGATTACAAAATGGAGGTGCTAGTTCTTAAAGAACTGGGTTGTCGGTGATTGGATCATGTGACTACTAATGGACTAGAGCTTCATGGGATATGCAGCTTTTTCTTTCATATTTTCATAATTGGCTGCTGTAAGGGTATGCCTTAATGAGAGAGAAGCATAATCCTCATCTCCGTGTCCTTAACAGAATAGAAAATTCTTATTGCTTAAGCTAGAAATGTTTTACTCTCTGTAACTCTGCAACAGGAAGAAAATCTGTGTCAGCTGCAAAGGACGCTCCTGGACTATAACAGGCACAGCAATATCATGTCTGGAAGAGTGTGAGGAGATCGAGGAATACACCAAAGACTCTGATATGTGTGAGTTTTTCACAGGGGGAGAATAATCTACACCCGGAAGGTCATCTGAAAGATATGGCGAATAAATGCATGCAGGGCCAGAAATGACACTACTCCTCTTGCACTTCAACTATAAGAAGGCACCTCAAGTAGGAAGTACTTGAAGTACCAGAGGAATATATTATGTGCTGAATTAAGGAGAGGGGAGGAGTGATATTCTGCCAAGTGTTTCTGCAGAGGTGGTACAGGAAAGAGAGCAGAAAAATAATCTGCATCTCACGTATTTGCACTGTTCTGCATGGTGTACAAGAAAATCATATGGTGCAGAGGCCAAAGACAAGATTTTGGTCAGAAAAGATTGATGAACCTTCTACAAAAATCAATCAATGTAAAAAAAAGTTATAAGTGGCAATTTGTCACAACATAAAAAAGCAAAAACACCAAAAAAACAAAAACACCCCAAAAATGTAAAAACAAAATAAAACTGTTCTTTAGAGAACTACTAAAAAATCAGTCAAAGAGGTTGTATCTATTAACTCTTACACACTTCACAGCTTCCCCGGGCATGTTAGGTGCAGTCGATTTCTCCAGGCCTTCCTCCAGCCTCTGTTGCATATGGTTGAAGGCCATGCACAGTGAAGGTTCGTCACTTATGGGGACGCGATTGCTGGAAAACGTATATGATCAAAACTCAAAAAAGTAATTGAAAAAAAACAAGATTCAAGTGAAGTCATAGTTAGTTTTGGGTCTAGCACCTTAACATATGTTGAAAAAACAGTGAACTCAATTGTTGGAAGATGCATATGATCAAAACTTTAAAAAAAAGTCAGTTATAGTTAGTTTGGGGTATAGCACGTTCACATATGTTTAAAAAACATTGAACTCAACATAAATACTACAGTTAAAGTATAGTTATTGTTATGAATTGAAACTGGAAAATCACGGAAATTCACCAGTTATGATTAGCGCCACAGACATAACCCACACAACAGCCATGCACACCATAACTCGCATCCCAAATGTAATTCTTATTATGTCACAAATATTATTCCAACAAGTAACAGCATCTAAAATCACTACATCATTAAATAACAACAAATAGCCAAAACAATACATTATACTGTATCCATAGTAATTGTGTAAATAGTGTTAATGGAAGTGCGATACATAATCTCACCGAAAGCTCGTTTATGTCATTTGCAATTGCTTTTTTCCGATCAAGACAGAGTTCATGTGTAATGCATTTGGTGTGCAAGTTTTGGTTTTCTTGGATGCTGTCTAAGTTAAGGTTTACAGAGCTAACTATATCTGGTAAATTGCAGTTTTTAAAATGTTTAATTGTAAACATAATTACAAATCAACTGTGTTTTATTAGCATTAATGTGTTAGAAGCAAAGCTAACCATATAAGCATAGCTTCACTTTAATCCTGGTTTATAAATATATAGTTATATTATTATGGATAAGGTTAAGAACACATTTTAATGCTAATACTTACTTGTAATAACATGTGACGTAGTGCCTGTGAAGCAGTGGCTCAGTGTAGTGAGAGTGCATTATGAGCCTATACCAAGTCGCATCTCTGGTAAGCCTGCCTGAGACCTTTCACTTAACAATGGTAACATACAAGTGTTTACGATGCTTAACTTGCAGTTTCAACTACTCGGACCCACCTGGTAGGTATTATCAGCCCAACCGTGCTAATTAAATGAACAAAAATAACATGATCCTACATTGCAATCATGCACCTCTCAGAACCACACCGCCACTCGGCCCCTTCATATATGTCAGTGGATTTTTATGTAGGATTTGAATCTGAATTTGCTATCCTGGGGGACCAGAGTTCAGTCCACTATTGCCCTATTGTTCAATGTGCTGAACAAACTGTGTTTATGATGAACAGTGCTCATTAAAGGCCTTAATTCTGACGGAAATTCCAGTTGTGTACTTACAAATAGTTTCCAAGATCCACTTGATGCATATGAATTTTTGGATACCTACTTAACTGTTATGGAGACAACAAACGTCCAACGTTGAATTCATAATTATACAGATGCCATTAATTTTTCTCAGTGCAGCCCTTACCCCTCAGACATACAAACGTGTACAGGAACTGCACTCGGGAAAGGACATGGTATGGCCCCTTGGACGACTCTCTCCTCCCCTGATAGTCGCAGCTGTCAAAGCAGAAGCTTTTCATCACGAGCAACTTCCATGTCGGGGATCCATATGACCTGTTTTGACAGGTTGGTATCAATGGTTTGTGACTGCAACAGAAATCATAAAGCACTGAAACATGGAAATGGAAATTTGAAGGATAATGGGAGACACTTTTGAAGTCCCCTCTACCTTCGGATATGTTCCACTTCCGTAAGTGATGCAGTGTCCCTGTTTGTGCTATTGTGCAGCTTTATCTAGTTGTGTCTAGCACAAACAGGGGCAGCGCACCCTATTAACTATAAATCGTTGTTCCCAGAGCAGCAGTGAACTTGCGCCTGCCCTGTGGTAGTGCATTAGCGAAAGGCAGAATGGCTGCTTGAAGCAGAAGATCTGCCTTCCCCAGTGAAGGCTTCTTGAAGCCTGCTTCACAGAGAGGGACAGACAGTATTGGCGGCTGGCAGTTTTAGGAGGGAAGGGGGCGGGCGGGAAGCACACTCACACTCATTCTTTCACACACACACGCATGCACGCACATCCATTAACAACACTCACCAACATTCAAACATGCATGAACGCACCAAACATTCATTTAAAAAGATCACACACACTAACCTTCAGCCTCAGAGGTCCCAGGAGGGTTGGGACTGCAGCCTTCCCTCACTGGCTGACCTAAGGTCCCAACTTCGTTACAGAGTGGGATGGGGTCAGTGAGACTGCTGACACTATCCCACTCTGTGACGAGGTGTCACTGATTGACACACCCTGGGCGCTTCAGAGATTAAGCCTGATGCGGCCAGGTTGAAGTAATTGGGTGACACTTCCCTCGTCACCCGGGGGAGGGCCTCAAGGCACCTTTGCTGAGCCGAGGAGGTCACGCCCACAGGAGCTGTGACCTCTTCCGCCCAGCAAAGTTCAGCTTAGGCAGCCAGGAGTCTGCGCAAATCGCGCATGTCCGCTCCTGGCTGCCTGACCTGAACATGAAGAGTGTCTCTCAGGCTGACCCTTGTTCAGCCTGACAGCCACTCTTCATGAGGGGCAAAAGGTGGGGGGCTGTGGCCCCTCAGCCCTAAAGGACGTGCCGCGCCTGACAGACAGACCCCCGTAGGTGGGTGCTGTGAGTGACTGCATCCTCCTGCAGTGGGATGTCTGGGAAGTCCGTGGGACCTGTTTTTCCCAATTGCAGAGGTTCCCGTCGGAGGGTGTGCTTACTGTGTGCCACCTTTTTGTGTTTGTGGAACACAGACCGCGCATCTCCTGACTGCCCTTTTGAGACAGCTTTTTTGTTGCAGCTCTGTGTCCATAATCATTTACATCGGGCTATGCACGGATTGACCCCTTGAGATAGAAGATGGATGGAACGCCTTATATAATTTAAATTAGCAGAGTCCATGCTATCAGTATATTCGTGCGGTGTAGTCAGTAAACAGGAAGTGTTTATCTTACAACAGGCTGGTAGAGAGGATCCCGGTACATCTGTGATGAGGACGTGACGATCCAGAGCTGCACCTGCTGCAAATGAAAAGGCCCATCTGCGCTCCACAAAGAGACAGGCCACGACCGCCTTCATTGAGCTGTAGTCCACTTCCTGCTCTGTCACCCCATTCACAAGTACAAATGGATTTGGGGATGCAGATGAACGAGCGGGACACACTGGTGAAAGAAAAGAGCCCTTTTTAGTTACGGCACAGTGACTGTGATTTATCAATAACTTCGTGCGCGTTTGCCTAGTATCAAGGGGAAGTGAGATGTTGGTGTCCCTCTAAGAGAACAATAATCTACTGTCATAGATCATCTCTTAGACTCTGGATAAAAGAACAAAAATCTTAATTTTTGTTAAACAAAAAAAAAGTTTAAAAAAACAAACAAAAAAAATGGTTTATTAAATTAAAAAAAAGGTAGTTGAAAGACCAGTGCTACATAATCGATATTGTAACTTTAGCTACTTTCTAGGCCTGCTATGTCATTTTTTCTAAATTGGTGCTTTATTTTGCTTTCCAAAAATTGTTTCAATTGAAGCGTTTTAACCAATATTCTTTGAAATATAGGTTTACACAGTTTTTGGAAACCACAAAGGAAGCATGACAGCAAACAGTTGTCATGTCATTTCCAAATTCTGCCATGTTTATTCATATTTTCATTAATATGCTTTCATTTGCAATTTTAATTTTCGTACTCCTTTTCGATTGTGGGACTTCTACAAATTCCCGTCAGTGGTATTTCCATTTGTCAGCCGTGTTCGAGATTGCCACCATATTGCTTCAATTTACTGATGTGATTTATCATTTATACCAGTTGAGTTCCAATGTAAGTAAGTATACAAGGTTGTACTGTTTTAAGCTGCTGCGTAACTTTGTGAAGTCAAAGCATTGCTTTCTCGATCATATGTGTTGTTCGGTCGTTAAGATTTGTAGTCTCTGTGTTGTGTCAGAGTGTTTTTTTCAATTGAGGGTAACAACTCTTTAAAGGGTTTTTTTACATTATCTTAAGTGCTTTTAGTGTGGACATTAGCAAAGGAAAAAAGACGAATACATAATAAACAGATATAGTCAATACAATTTCTAAAATCCTATAAAGGAAAAAAATCCACTTGAAAAAGTATCATAGGGATTAGACATATACATTCAGTAATATTTATGCAATTTTCAAAGGGAAAATATGTTCCACTTTAAAAAGACTTGTGCAGAATAAACTAATGTACACAACAATAAGGCAGCAAACACATTCAGCTTTCCAATTAACAAACAAGTGAAGCACACTTCAAACCTCAGGCAATCAGTACAACAAACTGAAGCTATGAAAAGAATCAGAACACGCATAGTAAAACCAATAGGTCTGGCTTGTATTTTGACTGCTGATTAAACCATTGGAACGCCCTGTCACACTGAAAACAAGAAAGAAAAATTAGGTTCTCATTACAACCCTGACGGTCGGTGATAAAGCGGTGGTAATACCGCCAACAGGCCGGCTGTAAAAAAAAAGGAATTATGACCACCGTAGAAGCAACCCAGACAGACAGCCACTTTAACACACCGACCGCCACGGAGGTAGCAACAAGCACCATGGCGGTAACCGCCAACAGTCAGGCGGAAGACAATGTTCCGCCCACTGTATTAAGACAGGCCTATCCGTCACCTTTTCTGGGGTGGTACCAACGACAACAAAAGCACGGCGGAAACAGAACACAGAAGGCAAAGGACTCACCTCTAGAGACTCAGGGAACAACCACGACGCCATGGAGCCAGAGTTGCACATCTTCCCCATACTGCTATACCTCTTCCTGCACTACAAACATCAATGCCTGCGAAGACGACCACGGTGAGTACTGCCGCCTAGCACACACGGGAGGGGTGAGGAAAATGAGAGTGACAAACATACGCAACACACAACACCCCCACCTCCAACACCATACACACAACCATATGCAACAACATTACATATCCACCCTGTACCCCTCAGGAATAAAGCAAGGACAAAGGAATTGATTAAAGTGAGTGTAATAAGATAAAATAGTATAAATACGTGCTTCAAAATCAAAACGTATATACATATTTATAAATGGAGGGACACTGCCCAGTCCTCAATGTCCGTGGGCCACAGGGCCACTACACATAGGCCGAAGCCCCACCTCACTCCTGCAACAACACGGAGAGAACACTACAGGAGCATCAGGTCGAAAATACACAGGCACCTCGGGGGGACGGGGAATGGGGGGGCACCTCAGCCGGAAGATGGTACAACGCCATTGGTCCTGGAGGGGGCTACATGCCCACTGCTTGGTCCTGGGGAGTGCTAGGCCACAGTCTCTCTAGTGGGTGGTTTGCCCACTGCTTGGTCCTGGGGAGTGCAAGGCCACAATCTCTATAGTGGATGGCTTCTTCCACTGGTTCTGGAGGGGGTCTTGTCCCCAGTGTGCTTCATCCTGGCAAGGATGGGGTGAGTGGATGGCTTCTTCCACTGGTTCTGGAAGGGGTCTTGTGCCCAGTGTGCTACATCGTGGCAAGGATAGGGTAGGTGGATGGCTTCTTCCACTGGTTCTGGAGGGGGCCTTGTGCCCAGTGTGCTTCATCCTGGCAAGGATAGGGTGAGTGGATGGCTTCTTCCCCTGGTTCTGAGGGAGCCTTGTGGCCTGTGATGCAGATCTTGGGGAGTGCAAGGTCACAGTCTCTCACCTGGGTGTCACACCTACAGGATTTGCAGGGGCCAGGATGCACTACAGCCCATTGAGGCAGGACTACTGTAGGAGGCTGGCCTGGCTTGTAGTGGGTACCAGAGGTACTTACACCTTGTGCCAGGTCCGGTTATCCCTTATTAGTGTAGAAGAGGTGTTTCTAGCAGCTTAGGCTGATAGAAGGTAGCTACGGCAAAGCAGCTTAGGCTGAACTAGGAGACATGTAAAGCTCCTACTATACCACTGGTGTCATATGCACAATATCATAAGAAAACACAATACACAGATATACTAAAAATAAAGGCACTTAATTTTTATGACAATATGCCAAAAGTATCTCAGTGAGTATCCTCAGTATGAGGATGAGAAATATACACAAGATATATGTACACAAACCAAAATTATGCAGATAATAGCAAAAGGAAGTAATGCAAGCAATGTAAAGTTACAGTAGATTGCAATAGGAGCACATAGGTATAGGGGCAACACAAACCATATACTCCAAAAGTGGAATGCGAACCACGAATGGACCCCAAACCTATGTGAGCTTGTAGAGGATCGCTGGGACTGTAAGAAAACAGTTTGGGTTAGAAAAATAGCCCACCCCAAGACCCTGAAAGGTAGGTGAAAAGTACACCTACTACCCCCAGAGAGCACAGAAGTTGTGATAGGGGGATTCTGCAAGGAGAACAAACACCAGCAATGCAACAACAATGGATTTCCGGACCTGAGTACCTGTAAGACAAGGGGACTAAGTCCAAGAGTCGCGACAGTGTCGAGAGTGGGCAGGAGCCCAAGAAATGCCAGTTGAGGGTGCAAGGAAGCTGCCACCTGTTGGAAGAAGCTTGGTGTTCTGCAAGAACGAAGAGGACTAGGAACTTCCCCTTTGGAGGATGGATGTCCCACGTCGTGAAGAAGCTTGCAGAGGTGTTCCCACACAGAAAGACCACAAACAAGCCTTGCTAGCTGCAAGGGTCACGGTTAGGATTTTTGGATGCTGCTGTGGCCCAGGAGGGAGCAGGATGTCGCCACTTGGCTGAGGAGACAAAGGGGGCGCCCAGCAACGTAGGGAGCCCTCACAAAAGCAGGCAGCACACACAGAAGTACCTGAACAGGCACTTAGAAGAAAAGTGAACCAGAGTCCACCCGAAGTCACAAAAGGGAGTCCCACGACGCCGGAGGACAACTCAGAAGGTTGTGCACTGCAGGTTAGAGTGTTGGGGACCCAGGCTTGGCTGTGCACAAAGGAAATCCTGGAAGAGTGCACAGGAGCCGGAGTAGCTGCAAATCACGCGGTACCCAGCAATGCAGTCTAGCGTGGGGAGGCAAGGACTTACCTCCACCAAACTTGGACAGAAGAGTCACTGGACTGTGGGAGTCACTTGGACAGAGTTGCTGAGTTCCAGGGACCACGCTTGTCATGCTGAGAGGGGACCCAGAGGACCAGTGATGCAGTCTTTTGTTGCCTGTGGTTGCAGGGGGAAGATTCCGTCGACCCACGGGAGATTTCTTCAGAGCTCCTGGTGCAGTGAGGAGGCAGGCTACCCCCAGAGCATGCACCACCTGGAAACAGTCGAGAAAGCCGGCAGGATGAAGCGATACAAGGTTGCTTATTAGTCGTCTTGCTACTTTGTTGCGGTTTTGCAGGCGTCCTGAGCAGTCAGCAGTCAATCCTTTGGTAGAAGGTGAAGAGGGAGATGCAGAGGAACTCTGGTGAGCTCTTGCATTCGTTATCTGGTGAGATTCTCAAAGCAGAGACCCTAAATAGCCAGAAAAGGAGGTTTGGCTACCTAGGAATGAGGATTGGCTACCAAGAGAGGTAAGAGCCTATCAGAAGGAGCCTCTGACGTCACCTGCTGGCACTGGCCACTCAGAGCAGTCCAGTGTGCCACAGACACCTCTGTTTCCAAGATGGCAGAGGTCTGGGACACACTGGAGGAGCTCTGGGCAGCAGGTCAGGGGAGTGGTCACTCCCCTTTCCTTTGTCCAGTTTCGCGCCAGAGCAGGGATGGGGGATCCCTAAACCGGTGTAGACTGGCTTATGCAGAGATGGGCACCATCTGTGCCCATCAAAGCATTTCCAGAGGCTGGGGGAGGCTACTCCTCCCCAGCCTTCACACCTCTTTCCAAAGGGAGAGGGTGTTACACCCTCTCTCAGAGGAAATCCTTTGTTCTGCCTTCCTGAGCCAGGGCTGCATGGACCCCAGGAGGGCAAAAACCTGTCTGAGGGGTTGGCAGCAGCAGCAGCTGCAGTGGAAACCCCAGAAAGGCAGTTTGGCAGTACCTGGGTTCTGTGCTAGAGACCCGGGGGATCATGGAATTGTCCCCCCATGCCAGAATGGCATTGGGGTGACAATTCCATGATCTTAGACATGTTACATGGCCATGTTCGGAGTTACCATTGTGACGCTGTACATAGGTAGTGACCTATGTACAGTGCACGCGTGTAATGGTGTCCCGCACTCACAAAGTCCGGGGAATTTGCCCTGAACGATGTGGGGACACCTTGGCTAGTGCCAGGGTGCCCACACACTAAGTAACTTTGCACCCAACCTTCACTAGGTGAAGGTTAGACATATATGTGACTTATAAGTTACTTAAGTGCAGTGGTAAATGGCTGTGAAATAACGTGGATGTTATTTCACTCAGGCTGCACTGGCAGGCCTGTGTAAGAATTGTCAGAGCTCCCTATGGGTGGCAAAAGAAATGCTGCAGCCCATAGGGATCTCCTGGAACCCCAATACCCTGGGTGTCTCAGTACCATATACTAGGGAATTATATGGGAGTACCAGCATGCCAATGTGAATTGGTAGATTTAGTCACTAGCCTGTTATTGACAAATTTAGCAGGCAGAGAGAGCATAACCACTGAGGTTCTGGTTAGTAGAGCCTCAGTGAGACAGTTAGGCATCACACAGGGAACACATATAGGCCACAAACTTATGAGCACTGGGGTCCTGGCTAGCAGGGTCCCAGTGACACATAACAAGCATACTGACAACATAGGGTCTTCACTATGAGCACTGGGCCCTGGCTAGCAGGGTCCCAGTGAGACAGTGAAAACACCCTGACATATACTCACAAACAGGCCAAAAGTGGGGGTAACAAGGCTAGAAAGAGGCTACTTTCTCACAACTACACACTGCCCGCCGGTGGTGACGGCTGCTCAGTGGTGGCAGTGGCGGGTCTGGTTTCGGGGCTGGCCATGGTGGGGGGAGGCTTCACCCCTTCCCCTGCAGCTTCAGACAACTGCCCACTGGGGCTGCTGCTGCTGGCAGTGGTGCTGCTGGCCATGCTGGTGGCAGTGCTGGTGGCGGTGTAGGCAGTGGTGGGGGGAGGCTCCAGCCCTTCCCCCTTCAGCCTCGGATGGCTGCCCACTGGGGCTGCTGGCAGTGGTGCTGGTGGCGGTGCAGGCTGTGGTGGGGGAGGCTCCAGCCCTTCCCCTGCAGCCTCGGACGGCTGCCCACTGGGGCTGCTGCTGCTGGCAGTGGTGCTGGTGCTGTTGGCACCAGGGGTGAGGCTCCAGCCCTTCCCCTGCAGCCTCGGATGGCTGAACCGCCATGGTTGGTGGTGGGGGCTTAGAATCAGTCCCAGCACCAGGCCTCCTGTCCTTCCTGCCTGCTGGTGCAAGCCCCTTGCCCTTTCCTTTCGCAGCTGGTGGTGCCTCCTTGCCCTTCCCCTTCGCAGCTGGTGGTGCCTTCTTGCTCTTCCCTTTGGCAGCTGGTGGTGCCTCCTTTCCCTTCGCTTTGCCAGCTGGTGGTGCCTCCTTGCCCTTCCCTTTGGCAGCTGGTGCAGGCACACTTTCAGTGCTGATGTCTGGTTCCCTGTAGCCTCTCCCACCAACAGTAGCTGTTGACACTACTGTGGCCGTGGACTGGGTGGCTGAGGTGCTCGCCTGGGTTCTGACCACCCTGGCCCGACATGAAGGACGGGGGGGGAGGGGTAGGGAAGAGGTCAACAGTGGAGAGGAAAAGCTTCTTACGGACATTGGGGAAGGAAGAGGGTGAAGGTTTGGGAGTGGAGGAAGAGGAAGTGGTTGTAGGAGGTGTCTGTTTGCTGAATTTGGGTGCAGGTGCATGGGTTGGATGCTGTTGTGAGGTAGATGGCTGTTGTGTGTCTGAGTGCTTGCATTTGTGTACCTTGGGAGGAGGGGGCACAGACAGTGGGAGAGGACACAGGGGACGTGTGTATAGATGTGGGGGTGGTGACTGCCAGTGAGGGATGTGTGCTGAGAGGTGTGCTGGTGATGGTGGGTATTGATGAGGATGTAGTGCATGCAGGTGTAAGTGGAGACGCAACTGGGAGGGAGATGGAGGACGAGGAGAAGGGGGAGACAGTGGAGGCAGTGGATGTTGATATGTCTGCATCTGGATGGTGTTTGTGTGAGTGCCTGTGGGATGATGTGTGGTGCTTGTGTTTGCCTGAGCCACTCCTGTGTGTTGTCTTGTGTGCATGCTGATCTGCCTGCATGCTTGGGATAGGTTGGGGTTAAGGGGAATGGGACTGGGTAGAGGAAGTTGGAGGGGGGAGGCTAGAAACAGGGACAATGGCTGCCATCAGGGAAGAGGCCAGAGCCTGGATTGATCTCTGTTGGGCCGCCATGCCAGAGTGAATGCCCTCCAGGAATGCATTTGTTTGTTGCAAATGGGCTGCCAGCCCCTGGATGGCATTCACAACGGTTGACTGCCCAACAGAGATGGATCTAAGGAGGTCAATAGCCTCCTCACTCAGGGCAGCAGGGCTAACTGGGGCAGGGCCTGAGGTGCCTGGGGCGAAGGAGATGCCCACCCTCCTGGGTGAGCGTGCACAGGAAACACGCTGAGGGGCTGCTGGGAGGGCGGTGCTGGTACGGGGAGTGGCGGCTGTACCTGTAGTTGGGGTGGGCACAGAGGTGTCCACCACCACCAGGGAGATTCCATCGGAGGAGGTATCACTATCTGAACTATCCCCTCCTGTCTCCGCCGTGGTGCTCCCCTCGCCCTCTGTCCCACTGGTGCCCTCACCATCGGTGGATTTGGCCTCCTGGGTCCTGTGGGATGCAGCTCCCTCCGTCACCGGTGCCTCTGCTCCTCCGCCAGATGATGCTAATACACATAAGGACAGGGTGACAAAACAAAAAGGGGGGAGACAAAGGATACACTTGGTCAATGGCTCCAGCAACACCACCGTTGGCGTACACGACAAACACACACACAGGGAACAGCCCTACGCACTAGGCAATGCACAACCAGTAGCAATACAAGTCACCATGCCATGGACAGGAATACCAAATGCCAATAGCAGCATACCTGACACACACAGACCCCTGCCCAGTAATGGATGCCTATCAGCTTGGTAGGAGGTGGTGTTCATCAGCCCCTGCCCAACATGGGACCTACCCTGCAATGTCCAGCCTGGCCTAGGGGCACCCACAGGCCCACATCACCCGCCCGGAGACCACCCCATCACGCGCAAGTAGTATATTGGGAAACTGTACTCACCCCCTTGTGGCTGCTGTGATGCCCTCAAGCGCTATCAAGCTTCGGATAGGCCACTGCCAGTATGCGGGCCATCAGGAGGGTCAGGGTTCGACGGGCACCCCTTCCTCATTGGGAGGCCATCCACAGCTGGGCCTCCGCCGTCTTCCTTGCCCAGCATCTCAGGTCCTCCCACCATTTTCTACAGTAGGTGACCTGCCTGCCATAGACCCCCAGGGTCCGCACGTCCTTGGCGATGGCACGCCATATGCCCTTTTTCTGATGGGCGTTGACCTGCAGAAGAATACACATAGAAAAAGGTATCAGTCAGACCGCCTGGCCTGCTACACTCATGGACCACCATAGCCCTCCCATCTGCTTACGCACAGACATTGCCCACCATACATGCATCACACTGGCCAGATCCCTTCCACCAATCCTCCCACACGAGGCCCTCACACACAGCACTCCATGCATTCATGCCCCATGCATCGTGCTCACAGTGTACTCACCTGTTGGTCTGGAGGCCCATACAGCATTCGGTACTAGGGTAGGACCTTATCCACCAGTCTCTCCAACTCCGCAGCGGTGAAGGCAGGGGCCCTTTCCCCAGTGACACAAGCCAAGGTAGGTTCCAGACACAGTTCACACCAGCACCTGCAGTGTAGGTCCTCTCCTGTTGAAGGTCAGGTAGCAAGTGAGTGAACAGATAGAAAATGGCTATCACGTCCGCGGAGGTGCGTACCGTCACCGCCGGTGTACATCACCATTGGCCACTGTAACCCGTAGAGCCCAATGACAACCAATGAGGAGTTGAACGGCGGTACTCGACCGCCTCCCGCAATGGCGCACAACGTCAGCGGCATTCCCTCATTTCCATATGTCCATCCACACAGGACAGGCGGATGCCATTTCAAGGGGAGGAGGGCAGGCAATGGCACCTAACTGCGTCACAGTACACATAGGCACCATTTGGGCCTATCCAACAGTATACTGTTACAGTCACAACATGCAATGCAGTGTGGTGTTTGGAAATGTGGAATACTGACCAGCTGCTCACCGTTTTGCCCCCTAAATTACAACCGCTGCAAATGAATAGGAGATGGAGACATCCCCCGTGTACAGACACCTGGTGGACTTGGCAACAATGAAGGACAGGCACATTATCCTCACCTATAGACTGGACAGGGCCACAATCACAGAGCTGTGTGCCCAATTGGAGCCTGACCTGATATCTGCTATCCGTCACCCCACTGGGATCCCCCCTCTTGTGCAAGTCCTATCTGTGCTCCATTTCCTGGCAACTGGCTCCTTCCAAGTGACAGTGGGCTTGGCAGCAGGAATGTCACAGCCAATGTTCTCAATAGTGCTGACCAGAGTGTTGTCTGCCCTGATTAAACTCATGTGCAGCTACATCATTTTCCCCCAGGTGGAGGATTTGGCCACAGTGAAAGCTGACTTCTATGCAAAGGGACATATCCCGAACATCATTGGGGCAATCGATGGAACACATATTGCAGTTGTCCCCCCACCCCCCTCCCCCGGAGAAATGAACAGGTGCACAGAAATCGAAAGAGCTTTCACTCGACGTATGTGCAGATGCTGTGTCTGGCGGACCAGTACATCTCCCACGTCAATGCAAAGTATCCTGGGTCTGTGCATTATGCCTTTATCCTGAGGAATAGCAGCATCCCATATGTGATGGCTCAACTCCAGAGCCACCAGGTGTGGCTAATAGGTGAGCCCTGGTTCCCTCCCAGTGGATGTTTGTGTATGGGTATGGTGTTGGCCCTATGGGTTAGTGTGTGTCTAACAGTTGTCCCTCGATATTTGCAGGTGACTCTGGGTACCCCAACCTCTCTTGGCCACTGACTCCTGTGAGCAATCCCAGGACAAGGGCAGAGGAAAATTACAATGAGGCACATGGGCGAACAAGAAGAATAATAGAAAGGACAATCGGCCTCCTGAAGGCCAGGTTTCCTTGCCTCCATCTAACTGGTGGATCCCTGTACTACTCACCCAAGAAGGTCTGCCAGATAATCGTGGCCTGCCGCATGTTGCATAACCTAGCCTTGAGATGCCAGGTGCCTTTTCTGCAGGAGGATGAGGCTGGAGATGGGCATATGGCAGCAGTGGACCCTGTGGACAGTGAAGATAAGGAGGCAGAGGATGAGGATGAGGACAATGGAACAGCAATAATACAACAGTACTTCCAGTGACACACAGGTAAGACACTGTAACTTCACTTTACATTGACAGTTTTGTGTTTAACATTGTACATGGCAGGCAGATTCTCACAATTCTATGGTCACTTACTGTACCCTTTGGCATCTCTATTTTCAGATATCTGTGCCCCAGATATCTCTATTTCAGATATCTGTGCCCCACTCTGGCACCTGGTGTGTTGACTGCAGCCTACTACAGGTCATTCCTATGTATTTATTCATGTACAGCTGTATTGCAGTGTTTCAAGCATGTTAAACAAATACATATTTCAATCATTTGACAGACTCCAAACTTGTATTTTTTTCACTGGTGTTTATTTAAGTGCTAAGAAGTAGAGGGGGTAGTGGAATGGGCTGGGTTGATGGTAGAGGAAAGTCCAGGATAGAGTCCAGTCTATTTGTATCACAGGTGGATTGTCCAAGGCAGCATAGGAAGGGGAGCAATGGCAGTTCAAGGTGAATAGGGTGACAGAGTGGGACACAAAGGTGACGATCAGGAGAGTCTTATTTCCTGGCAGGGTTCTTGGCAATGTTCTCTGGCTTCTGCTTGGATCGCAGGGACCGCTTGTGTGGTGCTGCAGGGGGAGGGGTGCTGGTGGCCTGTGTGTGGTCCTGTGGTGGGGCCTCCTGTCCACTAGCCGCAGGGGAGGTGGAGGGCCATTCATTGGTGTGGCTAGTGTCAGGGGCCTGGTGGTGTGACACTGCCTCCCTCATGGTGTTGGCCATGTCTGCCAGCACCCCTGCAATGGTGACCAGGGTGGTGTGGATGTCCTTCAGGTCCTTCCTGATCCCCAGGTACTGTCCCTCATGCAGCCGCTGGATCTCCTGCAACCTGTCCAGTATCTGGCCCATCGTCTTCTGGGAATGGTGGTATGCTCCCAGGATGTTGGTGAGTGCCTCCTGGAGAGTTGGTTCCCTTGGCCTGTCCTCCCCCTGTCGCACAGCAGTCCTCCCAGCTTCCCTGTTGTCCTGTGCCTCTGATCCCTGAACCATGAGCTCATTGACCCCTGGTCCCTGATCGTCCTGTGTTTGTGGGGTGGCCTGGGGTCCCTGTAGTGGTGGACACACTGCTGATTGACGTGTCCTGGGGACAGAGGTATGGGCCCGCTGGGTCGGTACTGTGCTGGTGTTTCCTGAGGGGGGAGGCTCCGTGGTGGTATGGACTGTGCCTGGGTAACCGACTGCCCGAAGGTCCCTGATGGGCCAGGTTGGTCATCCAGATCCATGTGTCCAGAGCTGCTGTCGTCACTGTGGGTCTCTTCTGGGGGTGGATTGGAAGTTGCTGGCACCTCCTCTCTGGTGACATTGTGTAGGGATCTGTGGGGATGTAAATGTAGGGTTATTGTTTCTGCGTGTGACATCTTGTGCATGGGTGTGTTGCCCTCTATGGTTGTGATTGCCCTGTCAGCTTTGCCTTGTGTGAGTAGTGATTTTGTGGGCTAGGTGAGTCTCTCTAATGTGCATGCTTTAGTGATGTTTGTCCATGCAGGTCTGTGATGGGGGTCCGTGCATTAGTGTTAAGTGCAGGACTTGGTATTAGGATGGGTGGGTTGTGATGGTGGGTGTATGTGAGTTGGTGGAGTGATGGGGGTGAGGGTAGGGGTTGGGGTATGTGATGGCATGCAGGTGGGGGGATGAAAGTAGTATAGAACTGACTTACCAGAGTCTAGTCCTCCTAGTACTCCTGCCAGGCCCTTTGGATGCATTATTGCCAAGACTTGCTTCTCCCATGCTGTTAGTTGTGGGGGAGGAGGTGGGAGTCCACCACCAGTCCTCTGTACTGCTATCTGGTGTCTTGCTGCTGTGGAACACACCTTCCCCCGTAGGTCGTTCCAACTCTTCCTGATGTCATCGCTTGTTCTGGGGTGCTGTCCCACGGCGTTGACCCCGTCCACAATTCTCCGCCATAGCTCCATCTTCCCAGCAATGGATGTCTGCTGCACCTGTGATCCGAATAGCTGTGGCTCTACCCAGATGATTTCCTCCACCATGACCCTTACCTCCTCCTCTGAGAACCTGGGGTGTCTTTGGGGTGCCATGGGTGTAGTGTTTGTGGTGTGAGTGAGGGTGTGTGGAGTGATGTGTCGGGTGTGTGCTGTAAGGTGCGTGGATGGTTTATGGGTGATGGTGTACTGTGGCTCTGGTTCTGTGGGTGCTCTTGGTGTCTCTATCTCTCTGTTGTCATTTTGTTTTAGTCGTAAAGGGTAGTGGGTAGTGTGTGTGTGTGTGTTTTATATTGGTGTGGGTGTGGTGTGTATGTGTGTCAGGTGTGTGTAGTTTGAATTGTGCAATGTGGAGGTGTTTTGTATCTGTGTGTGTATTTTGAGCATGGCGGTATGTACCGCCTATGGTTTACCACGGTTGAATGTCCGCCATGGTGATTCGTAGGTCATAATGTTGTGGGTGTAGTTCTGTTGGCGTAACAGTGTGGGTTTTGCTACCGCCAGTTTATCACTGACCTTTGGGCTGGCAGACTTGTGTGTGTGGCTGTATAGTGACAGATAGCTATATGGGTGTCATAATATGGGTAGTGGTAAATCACTGCACCGGCGGTATGTTGGCGGCAGTCAGCATGGCGGTAAGTGGGACTTACCGCTAATGTCATAATGAGGGTCTTAGTGTTTTCTATGTAGAATGCATAAGTGGGAGAAACAAGGTAATGTGTCATGCCTCAGTGTACTCTATTAATAAGGAAAGTCTCTCATGCATTACAAAGCAAGAACTCTTAGGGGCAGAGTGCGACATTGTAAATCTAATTGCATGAGGTGAGAGGAGAATACTCCTCAGAGTGCAGTGAAAGACAACTCTATGCATATTTTTTAAGAAATGGAAACAATAGGAATGAAGACAGGTGCACTGTCAAGTCAGACCTAAAAGTAAGTGTTTCATAAGTTACACAAAAAATACAAATATTGGATACATCCAAAGTTCTCCTGAAATCAAGAAGTCGTGCACTCCAGCTAGAAATACACACATTACCAATGTAGAGTACACCACTAAGCAAGTTCAGAAATTGGAGGGATGTTGTTAACAGAAAAGGTTATGTTTGAAATGCCTATAATGTGGGATTGCTGCAGGCAGAGGTTATGGCTAGCCACTAGGACCATGTCAGGTAACCAGCAGCTCAGTGGTCAGTGCCGCCCCCAGGGGAGGAAGGGGAGGAAAAAACGAAAGTGCAGGACAGTGGTTCGACAGCATGGGGACAAGGGGCACTCTGGGTTGTTGAGCAGAAATAAAAAACCTTACATGAAGCTACACGTTTTGCACGTCATCCTTACAGTAAAGGCTATACGTAGGGCTGATTACTGTCTGAATAATCAAAACTACAAAACAATTGCAAACTGCTCTTTGGAAGTAAAACATTCTGCACATATGTGGTCAATGTTTTCACGACAGACTGGTTTAGGAAAATATAAGCTTTGCAATACAGCAACAGACTAAAACACAACACACTGAACATGGTGTTAATGTTTTACATAACATGGATCATGCCTACTAGGTGTGCGAAATACAACACGTAATGCTATATAGTGCTGGCATCAAAACCTGTACAATTTGCCGTCCACACATTGCAACACTGCAACATATTTTAGCAATGCCGCATTAAAATACTGCCAACATAAATGTACTTGATCTGGATTGTGATGCTTTCCATGTTCCTTTCTTCATTTACAATTTATTGCGGGTGTATTAAGTCATCACAGCAATCTTGCTGTATACTTCAAAGCGGCTGCAAAACAAATCAGGATCTATGAACATTCCCTTCAAGCAGCGTTGCGCACTAGAGTCACTATCTGGTTCCCTGTATTTACATGAAGCCTTTCCTCGGGTCCTGGAGAAAACAGTTACTTGTCTAACATCAGTTATATAAGAATCTGACCAAAAAGTGACACTGTTATGGGCATTTCTGAAGCAACACTAATGAAATATTGCAAATAATTCCTGTCCTGTTAGGCAAGTGAGGCTGGAACTCTGTGAATAGAGGCACCAGGTAGAAGGAATGGGGGTGTTCTACCCCAATAAATATTTGTTTGAACATGAGGAAACAAGCAATGCACTACACGGTACATTTTCAATAATAAATGATGTTGTTAACTGTAGTTTGTAATAATAATTGATGCACTATTCTCATAAAGCAGTTCTCTTATTCCACTGTAGAAAGTGTGCATGTGATGTGCCCAGTAAAAATGTATTTTCTCAATGGAAACAAAGGATCCCATTCAAATGTGCCACGGTTCTCTTAGCCTTAATGTGACAGCTTGTCGGAGATGCTGGTCAAATATGGCAGAGCAATGTGTCAATGGCGTTCAACACATAATCAAAGGGCCTGCCTAATTTATTTGGGCAGGCAACCCCACGCTGACAGCATTCCTTTAGACAAGCGGGAAAATTTGAAAGGGCAGATATGCTCAAGAGGGTGAGACAATAGTTCAGATTCCAACCATATTCATTCTCTGATATTCATTCTCTTAACCTCTCGTAGACCCTGTCAAAAGGAATACCACCTTTGCGCCAACTGTCATGGTGGTTTTGCAGTGCAAAAAAAGGATGTATCTAACTGAGTGTTTGAGGAGGTTGAGAAATGATTTAAACTATGAGGTTTGGCGTACATGGGTGTAATCAGTCCCATACCATATGTATGTATTTGTATTGGTAAATCACCTTAAGGCATATGTTTATGATAAATTAAGCTTGCCTTTCCATGGGTTTCCTCCCATACCTCAGGAACCAAATCACTATGACACAATCTAGAAAGTGAACAAGGTTAGAGATGTGATGGGATTTTTTGTGCAGTTTACACTCATTTGCATTTTTTCATTCCTTGATGCCAAAGTCCAAATTCTTTATTGTCTCAGCCAAACCGGCCATAACAGTTAGTTAAATATACAATTTAAAATTTAAAAACATCGTATAAAACCGACAACAGTTTCATAGGATAACATCAAAATAAAAAAAGTAATTAATATAGTAATCAACAATATAAATATGCTGTTAATTAAATCAAATTAACAAAATGTATATCTTAGCATGAAAAGACTCAAATAAAACCAATTCAACATCTAAAATAAGAAAGTTTTGATGATGTGCACAGATATCATGCCTCAAGCACAATGAAAATGCAACGACGTAAAATCTACAGCATGCTAGTCTAAAGTGCAGAAATAATGGCAATAGGCCGGAAAGTAGTAGAACAACTAAAAGATATTCCAGAAAACTAAGGGACCTAAATGTTAAGACTATTTTCCCAATCAATTCTAAACCAACAGCAACTCCCAAGATGTACTGCTTTAGGGGAAAAAAAATCCTCCCTCTCGCTAACCATGAAGCCATCAGCATCCACCGTGGATCAGTTTATAGACCCTGCCTTGCACTTGAGAACGTGAATGGTAAAAGTAGCTGTCAACGTAGAAATAAAAAAAAAAATTGAAAAAAAAAAAAGGTCACCCCACATTTAAGCCAGTACATATGAAGTCATAACTTATCCACGGTGCTACCTACTAAGGCTGCTCTTTTTGTAATGCCACTGGCATATTAGTGGGGACCTACTACTAGTATTGAAAGGAAATATAACAGAAGTTTAAGGGTTCAAGCAGCAGGAAGATCACTTTTCCACAAAAGGCTCTGTCTGGTACCAAATTCAAAACTCCCATTTCAAGGTCACCGCACATTTAAGCCACTACATATGAAGTCATAACTCATCCACCATACTACCTACTAAGGCTGCTCTCTTTGTAATACCACTGGCAAATTAATGGGGACCTGCTACTAATGTTGAAGGGAATTTTAACAGACGTTTAAAGGTTCAAGAAGCAGAAAGATTACATTTCCACAAAAGTCTCTGTCTAGTACCGGATTCAAAACTCCCATTACATCTTAATAAACTTAATGTATCTGCATATAATGACCAAAGGGCTTCTGATCCTTGTTTCCTGAAAAAAAAATATATATGAGAAAACAGCCATAACATCTCTTGTGTCAGAACGCATGCTCAAAACTTCTGCCTCCTCACAGTTTATAATCTTATATATTTTTTTTTTAAAGTGGATGTAAATAATTTTTACGAGGACAGAGTGTAAAATGACACAACAAGAGAAAATGAGGTAGTGTTTCTCAGCCACCCAAAGCACAGGGCAACAATCATTCCCCTACACAGAAGATCTTGACCACCTCTTAGTTACTGTGGCCACCGGTAGCACTCCCACATGGAACTGTAGCTAAAGGCGTCTTTTCTCCACTTATAAATGTGGTCAATAAAGATGGCAGGATCGTGCTCTTGGTTATATGTCAGGTAGTGTTTTAACTGGGGGCCTTGTTGATTAACCTCTTAGCTGCTGGGCCTTTCCCTCCCCACAAGTGCTGAGCCCTTTTTTGGCTTTTTGGTGTAGTTCGCACTTAGGCCTTCATAACCTTTTGTCCACATAAGCTATCCACGCCAAATTTGCGTCCTTTTTTTCCAAAATCCTAGGGATTCTAAAGGTACCCGGAGTTTGTGGGTTCACCTGGAGGAGACAAAGAAATTAGCCAAAATACAGCAAAAATGATTTTTTTTTTTTAAATGGGGAAAAAGGGCTTCCCAAGAGGCTTGTGATTTTTTCCCTGAAAATGGCATCAACAAAGGGTTTACGGTGCTAAAATCATGATCTTCCCAGCTTTCAGGAACAGGCAGAATTGAATCAGAAAACCACATTTTCAACACAATTTTGGCATTTTACTGGGGCATAACCCATTTTTACTATTTTTTGTGCTTTCAGCCTCCTTCCAGTTAGTGACAGGAATTGGTGTGAAACCAATGCTGGATCCCGTCAAGCTAAAGATTTCTGAAAAGTAGATACAATTCTGAATTTAGCAAGGGGTCATTTGTGTAGATCCTACAAGGTTTTCCTACAGAAAATAACAGCTGAAATAAAACAATATTGAAATTGAGGTGAAAAAAACAGCCATTTTTGTCCATGTTTTACTCTGTAACTTTGTCCTGCGATGTCAGATTTTTGAAAGCAATATACCATTACATCTGCTGGACCCTTCTGGTTGTGGGGATACATAGGTCTTGAAGGTTCATCAAGATCCCTAGGTACCCAGATCGAATAAATGAGCTTCACCTTGCAATGGGTTTTCATTCTGAATTGGGTATACAGCAATTCATTTGCTGAAATATAAAGAGTGAAAAATAGGTATCAAGAAAACATTAGTATTTCCAAAATGAGCACAAGATAAGGTGTTGAAAAGCAGTGGTTATTTGCACATCTCTGAATTCCGGGTTGGCCATACTAGCATGTGAATTACAGAGCATTTCTCAAATAGACCTCTTTTTTACACAATGGCATACATTTGGAAGGAACAAAAACAAAATTTAGAGAAAGACAAGGGGCAATAACACTTGTTCTGCTATTCTGTGCTCCCCCAAGTCTCCCAATAAAAATGGTTCGTCACTTGCGAGGTTAGGCGTAATGCCCGCGACAGGAAATGCAACATGGACATATCACATTTTTACATTGAAAACCAACGTGTTTTCTGGAAAGTGCCCAGCTGTGGATTTTGGCCTCTAGCTCAGCCGGCACCTAAGGAAATCTACCAAACCTGTGCATTTTTTTAAACTAGACACCTAGGGGAATCCAAGATGGGGTGACTTGTGGGGCTGTCACCAGGTTCTGTTACCCAGAATCCTTTGGGAACCTCAATATTTGGCAAAAAAACACTTTTTCCTCACATTTCGGTGACAGAAAGTTCTGGAATCTGAGAGGAGCCACAAATTTCCTTCAACCCAGCGTTCCCCCAAGTCTCCTGATAACAATGGTACCTCACTTGTGTGGGTAGGCCTAGTGCCCGCAACAGGAAATGCCCCAAAACAAAATGTGGACACATCACATTTCCCAAAAGAAAACAGAACTGTTTTTTGCAAAGTGCCTAGCTGTGGATTTTGGCCTGTAGCTCAGTCGGCACCCAAGGAAACCCACCAAACCTGTGCATTTTTTAAAATTAGACACCTAGGGGAATCCAAGATGTGGTGACTTGTGTGGCTCTCACCAGATTCTGTTACCCAGAATCCTTTGGAAACCTCAATATTTGGCACAAAAAAAAACACTTTTTCATCATATTTTGGTGACAGAAAGTTCTGGAATCTGAGAGGAGTCACAAATTTCCTTCAACCCAGCGCTCCCCTGAGTCTCTTGATAAAAATGGTACCTCACTTGTTTGGGTAGGCCTAGTGCCCGCAACAGGAAATGTCCCAAAACACAACGTGGACACATCACATTTTCCCAAAGAAAACAGAACAGTTTTTTGCAAAGTGCCTAGCTGTGGGTTTTGGCCTCTAGCTCAGTCGGCACCTAAGGAAACCTACCAAACCTGTGCATTTTTTTAAACTAGACACTTAGGGGGATCCAAGATGGGGTGACGTGTGGGGCTCTCACCAGGTTCTGTTACCCAGAATCCTTTGGAAACCTCCATATTTGGAAAAAAAAAACACTTTTTCCTCACATTTCAGTGACAGAAAGTTCTAGAATCTGAGAGGAGCCACAAATTTCCTTCAACCCAGCGTTCCCCCAAGTCTCCTGATAAACATGGTACCTAACTTGTGTGGGTAGACCTAGAGCCCGCAACAGGAAATGCCCCAAAACACAACATGGACACATCACATTTTCCCAAAGAAAACAGAGCTGTTTTTTCGCAAAGTGCCTGGCTGTGGATTTTGGCCTCTAGCTCAGCCGGCATCTAAGGAAACCTACCAAACCTGTGTATTTTTGAAAACTTGACACCTAGGGGAATCCAAGATGGGGTGACTTGTAGGGCTCTCATCAGGTTCTGTTACCTAGAATCCTTTGCAAACCTCAATATTTGGCAAAAAACACTTTTTCCTCACATTTTGGTGATAGAACGTTCTGGAATCTGAGAGGAGCCACAAATTTCCTTTCACCCAGCATTCCCCCAAGTCTCTTGATAAAAATGGTACCTCACTTGTGTGGGTAGGCCTAGTCCCCGCGACAGGAATAGATCACACAACGGTCAATGTTGGTCCCTACATGAGGTCAACTGTTGACCCTGGGGTGATCCATTCCTGATGCAGGCACTAGGTACAGGCACTCAAGTAGGGTAGTGTTTTTATCAGGACAGGTGGGGAAACACTGGGGGGTAATAATTTTGTGGATCCCAGCATATTCCTGCAGTTTGTGTGACAGAAATTCAAGAAAAATTGAGTTTTTATTCAACATGTCAGCTTTGCAGGGTATTCTGGGTAAGAAAACGTTGGAGAATCCACAAAAGTCACACCTCTGTGGACTCCCCCAGAGGTCTAGTTTCCAGAAATGTCTGGGTTTGGTATGTTTCCCTATATGGCCGCCAAGCCCAAGACCAAAAACGAAGGTGCCTGCCTTACAAAAACAGTTTTGTGATAGATAAGTTTGATGTCTCCACAAAACAATTTGGGCAGTGGAATTTGGGGCTGAACTAAATTGGGGAGCTCCCAAGAGAGCAAGCTCTCTGTGCTTGCCGCCGCATGCACCTGCTCTCTGGGTTGGACTAACCTGCTATTGTCCCACTGCACAGGCTGTGCTTGCGAAGGGACAGCAGGACTGTCCTCATCACCTCCCTTATAACCACTGCAGGAGGAGTTATTGAATGGGACTCCTCCGACTGAAAAATCACTCCGAGCTATCTGCTGTCTCAGTCTCTCATCCTACATCAGAGCTGTCCTCTATAACCCGAGTGAGGCTTGAGCTGCAGTCGTCCAACGAGATGCCATCTCTGCCACTGGCTAAACTGTTTCTCTAAAACAATAGCCTTCATAGACAGTCACAAAATTGCAGCGGGGTGTGTCTGTGTGATACGTGCAACAGTAGAGGTCACCTTACCTTTGCTTCTTCCCTCAATCAGCACATTCTTTCAAGACAATCAAAAAAAGAAACACTATTACTTCACCTTGTCACATACCAGTTGTCACAGTCTTTAGCGCTTGTAGCGCCCAGTCCAACAATCATTATTGGTGATCCCATGACCTCCTCCTCGGATTCCCTCACTACCACCCAGCAAGAAAGCCCTTCATCTCTCCATAGCCCTGCACATACATTTCATTTGTATTATAGCACAGGCAATGGCTCACTTTACTAATGTACTCAGCTATTTACATAAAATACAAATTTGATCTTTGCAGTAGGCATATAAACCTTCTGCGCTACTTTATGGCCTCAAAACTGCCACTATACAAAAGTCTGATCCTTTTGTAGCAGAAACATAATCACAAGACTGACTTGACTTTTTTATTTGTTGCCTAAAAGCTACAGTTGAAACGCGTCAGTTGAAGTATGTGCATTGCTTTGAAGACGCAAGCTGCAACTGCAAGACAACTGGTGGCGAATATATATATATATATATATATATATGGCCATGACCCGCACCAGGGAGGTAGTGTGGGCGTCGGCCAGTGGTTAAAGACCATTGAATTTTTATGGTTCCAGTATGCCTTTTTGATCACAGCTAAACTGGCCTTTGTGATGTTTTCTGGATGAAGCTAAAATTCTTTTAGGCCAATATTAACTAGAACATTCCTTGATGTAACTTCATGAGAGTGCTGGTGGTGCACATTAGGGGCATTCTACACTGGTGACTTTTTGTCATGACTCCTCACATTATGGTTCAACTACATGATTAATTTATTTACAGTGTTCCAAATCATCATATAACACAGGAACCGCTGGCCCCTGGTACCACCTGGAAAGTCCAATCCTCCAGATACCTCCTCACATTCTCCCGTTTTCCCTTCTGATTAATTTGTTAATCCATATGAGAGCATTGCAGAGAAGGTAGGCCCAAGGTTTTATCTGGCACAAAAGGTGTCAAAAGAGGAAAAGGAGGGTGAAGTAATACAAGTCTTCTGATAAAATCTTGACCACCATTCTTACACAAGTTGAACTCAGAAACACAGTTTGCTCCCACATTGCCCTTTTTCTTCAATCTGTGTGAGCAGCATGCTATACTACTAAGCTGCTTGGTACAACATTGGTTTCTGTCTACCTAAAATATTTTCAGTGGATTTACATCAGCGATATACTTTTCTTGAAAGGCACATAACTTGACAAAGAGATATACGTCAACATAACCACCATATTTTGTAAAGGCCCTAAGTGCAATAGGTACGCCCGATAACGTTTACATGCGCACTGTGCCATAAAACTCAAGGTGTACCTCATTGATGATGGTCCATCTGAGGTACTTGCCTTTCCAATCAGCGGCGATGTGGCCTGACAGCTCAGCCTGGACCATTGGAGCAGGAGCAAGGACCAATGTCAATTTCAATCTTCAAGAAACAATGTAAAAAGGACTGAGTCATTTCTATAAGATGAATGAAAAATACATATCAGTTCACACAGCTACTCGTCATGGCATTGCTGGAAGGATCAGTCTATTGATCAACTTATAAGTTGCACAACAAATAAATATAATTGCAAGTTGTTTATCATTCCCAAAGTACAATATTACATTATTAAATCCCAGGTGGATGCCTTATCCTGGACATTAAACTTCCCCTTAAAGGTTTCATAGAAATGCTAGTTCAAAGATTTCCTTCATCAGCAAATATTGTCATCCTGGTACTACATCTCAGAGATTACTAACAGATTCACTTCTGATCAGCAGTGCAGTAATGTGGGCCCAAACTGCAATAAAAAAACAACTCGTGAAAAAAGTGCTAAATTAAGAGGGTCAGTTAAGTGAGGAAAATCAGCCTAGTTAGACTGTTTGGTTCACCACAGAACCACCGGTGTCCTCACTGGTGCTATGTAATTATTCATCGTATACAAAGTACTTGAACTTTAACACGTCTTTGTCAAAATATGACCAAGTCATTTGGAAAGGTATTTCATCAGCTTGATACAATCAGACATAAACTATGCCACACCCAGTCTATAACACTGTTGAAGGTCCATTCCATCTCAATGTAAACATTAATACTACTCCACTGAGCTAAATTTGTTTCTGTGCAGGTAATGCTTGTGAAGTAGTAGTACAAGGAAGGCTTCTTTGAATATCTCCAAAATTAAGTCACCCGTTTTGTGGTAATTTTGAGGCATCTTATTTTCACAACACCTTTCTCCCCATCTTGCTATTCCTTGCACTAATCTTGCACCCAATATGTCTGAGAAGGCTCCCTATTCGCAGAAGCTAAATTAAACATCATCAGCTATGGTGTTGTCGATAAGTACCCTCAGCTTTATGGGGGTCCAGATTTTTAACTAAGGAATGCAGTGTGGTACAGTAAGCCCCTGTACTGGGCAGGGGAAGCTATGCAAGAAGAGCTGGGTGGACCTTTAGTCCTGGGCCAGAATTAAGGCCAAGGGTATTCTGGTTGTGTCCTCCCAGTCATATTCTAGGCACCCCCTCATGACAACTCTGTAGTGGAGGGTCCCGAAAGCTGCCTGGCTGACCCTGCATGGCCAACTGGAAAAGTTTGAGCAGCAGAGAGACAGTGATGCAGCGCCAAGAAATCCTAGCTATTACCTCAAAGTAAAATAGTGGATTGCGCACCATAGGCCAATGGATTGACACAACATTAATTTGAGGGGATGTAAAAGATGTATGTCATAATAAACACCAATAACCAAGAAATAAATAATCTAATCACTACTCAATAACCACACCAGCTTATTAAGAAGGGTTATAAGTTTATTTCCCTATATTAACAACGCTAAAGTCACAAAAATAATTCTTAAACATAAATGATAAGCATATAGAATCATCAACGGCTGATTAGAACGTCTTATATATCTGAGTTTAATCAAAACAAATAAACAAATTATCTCAAGTATTGTAACACAACTTAATACCACAAATAGTTGTAACAGCAAAATAGAATACATTTGAGCAAAAGATCAAAGAATGTCAATATAAATCATGAGGATTTAAAGACAAATTCCCTCACTAATCGCTAATTAGCATTAACATGTTGAGCTTCATTTAAAAAGAATTTAGAGACACAAATTTAGAAAAACATACTAGCTCGGGTTATAGTGAAAAAATATTATCATTATGCAGCAATTAATTTATGAGTTGAAGCTGGTACCTGTAAAACAAAAGACACATATAACAATACAATTTCATACATTACCCATAGAACAACAACATGTAGTTTTCTTCAGCAAGGGGACACCACCAGTAGGACAATCCCTCAAACCTACATGACTATCGTATCACTGGAAAGTCTCATAGAGTCTGGTCGGCATAGACAGCTAAACCCAAATCACTAATCCGACTCTTTTCTAAGAAATCCCACTAAGAACTCTATCTCAGAACAGAACATCATAATTCTAATTCCCCAAGAACAGGTGACAGAATATTATATTATTCTCTACAAAACTCATGATTGGTCGAGACATGGGGTGTTCTATGATTCAACCAATGGAACTAAAGTTAGATAGCCAAAAGTTACACATTCATAGTACATTGAATTCTCATTTGTTAGGATTACATTTACGTAATTATTAGCTAGACTCGATTTATAAAATTTCCTCTCCTCTTCCGTCTCGTCTGTGGATCCATTGTTCCATCTCATCAAAACTTCACTTCTCAGGAAGAAACTTCTTATATTGTTACATCTACTTCCATCCTCGAGGAAGAAACCACACGTTAGTGACAATTTTAAACAATAGAACAGTCAAATTCGAACAATGACCTAATATATCTGACCTCATAAGACATAATGCAAAAACCTACCTGGGTAGCTGTCTACACGTCTATAGTTATTAATCACACTCTTTTAAGTAAGCATTGAGCAATGGAAAAAGAACTGCAAATTTTGCAAAAGTTAGCCTAAGTAGAAAACAAAATGAATTATGGTGAGCATTTACAAAAGTCACCAGTTTTTCACATATTAGTTCATCAATGATCAGTACATCATTGAATAATAAAACCATTCTTAAAATTTCCACTCCTGTAATCCCTCCTCTGATGACTAATTATGTCATCACACAAAACCCAAATAAATTAATCAATTTTATTTTCAAAATTCGAAATCTTGTTTCTTTCATTTTCGCATTAATTTTATTTTTCCCTTTACCTTTCCCATAAAATGTATTCATTTGAACATCAATCTTTTCTGATTCTTTTCAAACCTTTTCTTTTTCACCGATTTGATTAATCTATATGTTCCCCAAGCTACAATTAGTCAAAACACAATTATTGAAACCCACTTTACTATTTTTAATATAATTCCTTTCCCCAGATTGCCAAGCCAACTCCCCACAGTTGCAATTCCCTTGCCAGCTTTCTCCCAGATCGTAGTTTCAGTTAGTTCTTTTAGATCTTCTTTGTTATTTGTTACATTATTAATCAAACCTCTAATTTCTCTTGAGTTATCTGGTATACACATGCAGCAATGAGTCAAACCAAGTAATTTGCAAACTCTGCCCTCTTTTGCCAAAAGAATGTCTAACACAAGGCGGTTCTGAAGTGCTATAGCTCTTCTAGCAGCTAATTCAGTATCTAGAAGAATGATAGCTCCAGAATAACTTGTCAACATGTTATCTACTATTGTAGACAAATTTTGTATCTTAATAGAATTTAGAACTACTCCCACTGAAGGAATTATAGCTCCAAAAATGTCTCCCACAATACTAGAAATTGATTCTCAATTGTGTCTCATTTGAATTCTCGACATCTTAGGAAAGGTACTCAAGTCCTCCAGCTGGTATATTTTTGGAAAGACTATTCCGAACTAACATGTGCCATACCATCCTCTAGGGAGACGGTAATAAGCATTTCTTCCACAAATATAGTAAACACCAGGCACTGGTGAGTCCTGTCCATTCATCATAAAATCCCATTTACTCCAGAACATAAATACATGCCTACATTCACTCATACCCACAAACACTCTATCACTACTACTCTGTGGCCTATATATACAAAGATTTCCCACATGTTCAGCATTCACTGTTAGTTTTCCTTGTTTAGTAATGTCAGTATAAGCGTCAGTATAAGCATAATCAATCCCAGGTCTACGACTAATCATTCCCTTATTTGTCCTCGCCTTTATTTCTCTTCTTGTGTCTTCTGTGTTATCTAAAAAATACTTCTCTACAGGTGTTAGTAAATAGGTCAAATTATTCCAATGAACAAAAGCAGTTCCAAAGGTTAAAGTAGGCTCCAAGAAATCTCTCATAATAACTATGTTATTATCCTTGGCTATTTTATTCAAATAACCAATGACAGGTACAAACGAAAACACTACATCAAAGTTAGAAAAGAAAGTTGGATATACTCTTGGTTATAGAAATGTGTTAGTAAAAGACTGCAACTTATAGTATACATCACAGGCAAACTATGCTAAGTAGTTCCTTCTTCCACTGAAGTCGGAATCTGCGTACAACCATAACAATCTTTCACGTCCATCACTTCAACATACTCACGCAATAAGTGATAGAAAACATTAGAGGAAAGCTCTTTCTCTTCATGTAAGTATATGACATCTATCCTAAACTTATATTTTGTTAGAGATATAGTAGTAGTCTCCAAAGTATTGTCAATATCTGCAGTATCGTTTTCTCCATTCGTCTCATAAACAATCACGCCTACAAATAACAATCAGCATATTAACACACTCTCTACCGCCAAACCAATACCTACACATTTGCAATGGTTAATTCTACTGTTTTGGTTACTAAAGTTTCTCATGGTCTCTGAAGAATTAGAAAAAATAAAACAAACAAAAAAAAAATCCCCAAATTTTCAAAATAATTTCAAAAACAAAAATCCCTCCTAAAATGTTTTCCTTTTTTTTTCTCCGAAAATTCATTCACACAGGACAGTCTTCTTGTCAAATCCCGTATAGCCGCTCGTCAAATTCAGTTATCAATTTGTCAAATTCAGTTATCAAAATCTCTTTTAAGCATGACTTTCAAACTTTAAAAAAAAATTCTTTCAATTTCAGTTTTTTCCAAATATACTCTGTTGTTCTTCACGTTGCAAAATTAAAATTTTCACTGTCTCTGTCAAAACAATAACTCAAACTTTTTTCTTGCCATTCATTTGTAGTTACATATGCCCATTGTGGACCAGAATATCTCTTGCTTGCAACTCTTTTCCTTTTTGGTCTTTTACTACTTTCACCTTGTTCTACATTACTATTTTTCCTTCATTTAGTTATTTTTCCCCCTGAATTGGAGGAACCACATTTATCTTTCTTCCTTTCGAACTTTTCTCTGGCCAATTATCTCCTTTAATGTCTTCTTTGTCAGTAACTTTCTCAAAATTGGATTCGAACTTGAGCTTGAACCCTTTCCTTCTGATGTTCCTGCAACTGGTTCAGGAAGAGTCAAATCCACTTGGGCGGGATCTGTCTCAATTCCTTTTCCAATGGGGTCAGTCTCTTCTTCAGTTCGGCATGTCAAACCACCTCCTGCCGAGGGCACCCTCATCTGAGCAGATTTTATCTCAACCAGTCGTCTCTCATCACTCTCTTCTGAGGACACCCTCCTCTGATCAGAACTTCTCTCAACCAATGTTTCTTCTTCCTCTTGTGCTGGTTTTTCCTCTACTCCACTCGTAGACTGTTCACTCTCCTCTAAACTTTTTTCTTTTTCATCCATCATAGGAGTAGGTACATCTCGAACATTCTCAAGAATCTTCTCCAGCGCCTCTCTTTCTTGCTCTTTACCTGGAATGTTGTTAGCTGTTGGTAATCTCAACAGCTCTTCTTCTTGTTCTGTTGGGTTATTCACTTTCCTTGTATGACTGGCATGCACCCAATTCAGCAAACCTGCACACTTCACAGCTGTCGTTGTCACAAGGATGATTTGATAGGGCCCCTTCCACTGTGGCTCCAAACATGACTTCCCTATGTGCTTTCGTATGATAACCCAGTCGCCAGCTCTCAAGGTATGACCTTAACCTTGAGATTGTTGAACTGTCGTAGCTTCCACCTGATGAGAAAAAGATTGAACCACATTAGTCAAGCCTTTGCAATAATCTAGCACCATGTCATCTGTAATATTTACAAGTGCATTTGCAGGTATTGCTGGCAATCTCATTGCTCTCCCCATCAGAATTTCATGTTAAGACAAACCAGTCTTCTTGTCAGGAGTACTCTTCATTGACATTAGAACTAAAGGTAGAGCATCTGGCCATTTCAAATTCATTGACGCACACACCTTTGCCAATCGGGACTTTAGAGTTCCATTCATCTGCTCTACAAGTCCTGAAGCTTCTGGGCGGTAACTACAATGTAGCTTCTGCTGAATGTTTAAAGCTGAAAATAGTAATTTTATCAACTCATTGTTAAAGTGACTTCCTCTATCTGATTCTAAAGAGACCGGGAAAACAAAACATGGAATCAACTCTCTCAAAAGTAACTTAGCTACTGTAAGGCTATCATTTCTCCTTGTAGGATAAGCCTCAATCCAGTGACTAAAAATGCACACAATCACCAACACGTACTTCAAACCAGTACACGCAGACATCTCAATAAAATCCATCTGCATTCTGCTGAATGGACCTCCTGCCATGCCTATGTGTCCCATGTTGACAACTGTTCCTTTACCAACATTCATCTGCTAGCAGACAATGCATCTATGGCAAACCACTTCAGCAACTTCTCTAAATTTTGGATTAAACCAGAACTGTTTGAAACTCCCGATCATTTAATCTCTCCCTATGTGTGCTTGACCATGGTAGTATCTAGCTATCTGTGGCAGTAAACTGTTTGATAAAACCACCTTTCCTTCCATTGTCACCCAAATATCATCTACCTTTGTATACAATTGTGTCTCACCCAATCTCTATGCTCTTCTTCTGAAATATTATTTTGTATAGCCTTCAGCTCCTCCTAAGTCTCAACAATTTGCGTTGTAAAATTTGTAAAGACTTCATCATTTTCAGGCATCAGTTCCCATTTCCCTTTGAACGAGATACTATTTAAGGCACAATATTTTGCAACCTGATCTGCATAAGCATTTCCCAAAGTCATATTATCCTGTCCTCTTTGATGTGCACTGCATTTAACCACAGCAATTTTCTCAGGTTTCTGAACAGCTTGTAGCAATTCATGTATTTTTTCACCATTCCTCACAGGCATACCTGAGGGCGTTAAGAAACCTCTCTGAGACCAAATTTGTTCAAAATCATGCACAATGCCGAATCCATATTGGCTGTCAGTATAGATTGTTACTTTCATCTGGTTAGAAATTTGGCATGCTCTAGTAAGAGCCACCAATTCTGCAATCTGAGCAGAAAATACTCCTTTAAGCCATGAAGCTTCTAATACGCCAGTAACTGTGCATACTGCATAACCTGCTCTCAGTGTACCCCTATTATCTCTCAGACAGGAACCATCAACAAAGATCATTTGATCATTGTCTTCTAGGCAAGTGTCTCTAATATCTGCCCTTGGTTTTGTGCACAATTCTGTAACTTCCAAACAATCATGTTCAGTATCATCTTTTTTATATGAATAATTTCTCTCATCTGGTAATAATGTTGCTGGGTTAAGCACTGTACATCTTTTGATTGTCACATTAGGTGCCCCAAGAATCACTGTTTCATAATGCGTCAATCTTGCATTGGTCAAGTATTGTGTCGTTGATCATGTCAACAAAATCTCTATTGAATGAAGTACCATTACTGTCAGAGGATAACCCAATACAGTATTCTCACTTTGGGTTATACTCTGCTCAACTGCTGCAACTGCTCGCATGCATCCTGGTAAGGCTGCTGCAACTGGATCCAAAGTAGCTGAAAAATATGCTACTGGTCAATTGACACCACCATGTGTCTGTGTCAAGACAGGCAAAGAACATCCATCTCGTTCATGACAAAACAACAGAATTGTTTTTGTGTAATCAGGCATACCTAAAGCTAGTGCTTGGCACAAACTTTCTTTCAATTCAACAAATGCTCTCATACATTACTCATCCATCACTATGGGGTCTTAAACATCCTTATGTATCAGCTTTTGCAAAGGTTTTGAAATAGCTGAGAAGTTTAGAATCCACTGACGACAATATCCTACCATTCCCAGAAACATTCGCATTTCTTTCTGCGTACTTGGTATTTTCATTTTCACAATTGTTGCTACTCTTTTTCTCAAAATTCTCCTGGACCCTTTCTCAATCAAATGACCCAAATATTTCACATCTCGCTGACAGTATTACAATTTCGTAGGAGACACCTTATGACCATTGTCCCCCAGAAAGTTCAACAATGCAATTGTATCCTCCTTGCATCCTTTTTTTCTTCAGTGCAATCAATAGATCATCTATATACGGCACCAATGTCGATTGGTAAGGCATTAATAATGACTCCAGGTTCCTTTTCAAAATCTGATTGAAAATCAATGGTGACTCTGAAAACCCTTGAGGAATTCTTCACCAACAAAAGACTCTGGTCAGGAATTAAAAACAAAAGAGATATCTAGTGTCCTCATTTTCCCACTTGGCTTTTTCAAACCCATTATTGGTGAGTTACTCGGGCTACTCATCACTTCTTTCAAAACTCCCTGTTCCAAAAACTGTTCTATCAAAGGTCTTATTCCTTTGATTGCCTCATTTGTCATCGGGTACTGTGAAGTTAGTGGAAATACCACATTCTCTTTCACTGCCACTCTGACTCCTTCAGCTCCTTTGATCAGGCCAATGTCCTTCCCTGAAAGATCCCAAACCTTTGATGTAACCCTTTCCTGCAAATCGACTGAAAGATCCTTTATTTCAAAAACTGGAAAGAAATCAATTAAATCAATTGAATGATTGTCTTCATTTGCTTGTTCATCAAAATTAATCAAAGGAAACACCCTAGACACTCATTCTTTTTCAGCAGTGATCATTGAATCTTCCTCATCACTGTTTGTCTCGATCTCAATTCCTTTAAGTGAACATGAAATCAAACAATTTATTTTACACAGCAATGACACTAGACTGGAATCGCAAATAACAAATCTGTGAAAATCCTTAAAATTAGCAACTTTACCAAAAACTGGTTCTGTAAGAGTGTTGGTCAAATGCTTCTTCGCAACTCCTACAATCTGGACAGTTTTTTCCGATATAGGTATATCTGGAACCTCTACAGTTCTTACTGTTGAGCGTGTAGCTCCTGCGTCAACCAGAAAATTAACTTCAGGACCATGTACTTCACCCTTCACATATGGACCCTTCTGATCCACCCCTAATGATGCTGCCATCACATACTCCTCCTCATCTGAACTATCCAACGGCCACTCATCTTTAATTTCATCCTCACTGTGTAAAGGAAATTGATCAACTGTTTTTTCACTTTTGTTTTGTTTCTGATTCATGACCATCCGCGAAAGCATTACTTGTTGTTGATCCATAGGACCCTGTATCATTTGGACCTGCCTCAGTATGTGACTTTGTTGTGCAGGCACCATCTGCATCTGTGGCTGCATTTGTTGTACCTGTGGAATTTGTACTTGTTGTACCTGTGGTTCTACATTCTGTTTCTGCTGCATCGGCTGTATTAAGGTTGAATGCATGGCATGGCATTTAAATTATTCTGGAAATTCAGATTTTGACCTCCCATTCTAGGTCCTCTCATAATCTAATAAGAATTAACACCATTTGTCTGTTGCACAACACCACCTTGATTCAACAACGGACACTGTCTTTTCCAATGTCCACCTACCCCGCAATTATGACAAGGTAACACTTGACTCTGAAACATGCCATTTCCTTGCAACTGTGGCTGAAAATATCTCTGCATTCCTGTCTGTGCAGCCTTAATCTGCATCACCATTGCTTTCTCCTTCAACTTTTTCGGTTTCATTTCAATCTCATCACTACAGTATTTCGCATACTGCAACACTTCATCAATTAATTTGGCTTGCCAGCAAATTAAATGATTCTTAATCATCTGATTAATCTCTGGTCTCAATCCTTCAACAAACCTAAACACAAAATGATTTATATTCTCTTTCTCGATTGTCTCCACACCACTGAATTGTTTAAACGTCTTCAGCAATCTTTCATCGTATGCATGAATTGATTCTTTCACTTCCTGTGCTGTTCTATCTATGCGTTGCCAATCAACATTTTTTGGCAAAACTCTTGTTTTTAGGAACTCAATAACGTTTGTGTTGGGTTGTGTCCTTCGTGCATTCCGCGCAACTGGACAAAAGAATGTAGAATGTAGGATAAGAATGTTGGTTGGGGTTGGCAGTTGCGACGGGGCAGGGAAGTGGACGGACGTATGGAAAAGCTGTTACGATTTATCTTGTAATAAAAGCTTACTTCAATCAAGATATTGTGCCCGACTTCGGTACTTTTCAGTGGCGACGAGGTTTCCGGTACAGCCATCTTCCTTTGGCCGCATGAAGATTGTATCATCAGCTTTTCCCTCCAACGGTGTTGGCGTTCTTCATTTCGGTGCTTCATGGTGTAAATCGTTTTCGCTGTCGTCGCACTGTGAAGTGGAGGTTTCGTACCGGTGCCGTAAGCAGAGGATAACATTTTTTTAAGAAACCCTTCCTTCCTCTTTGATTTGTCATCGCGCATCTAGAGCGCGTTTCCCCCTGCGTCTAGTGCGCGTACCAGTGGCCATATTGCTGCGTGTCACGGTGACACGCACACCTTTAGCGGTCATTTTGAAGTTTTCGTCTTCCAGTTCTCCTCATTCTACAGCGCGTCACGGTGATGCGCACATTTTTTGAGAACACGTCTCTGTCCATATTGTGCATCCCTGCTATTTTGTGTTTAATTGCAGCGTGTCACGGTGACACGCACACCTTTTCGTTTCTATTTTTGAAGATCACATTACGAAAACGTTTATTCATCGCGTCACGGTGATGCGCACACCTATCTAATTCTTCAGTGCGTCACGGTGATGCGCACACCTTTATTTCTGTTGAAGGTACTTTTAATTGTGTGCAATTATTAGCATTTTACTGGAATTATTTTCTAGTTGTCCTGTTTTCACTATACTCACAATTTAATAAGCATCAACGTGTTACATAACACGTTTATTTTACCTTAGTATTGTTAATTTAACTTTACTTCACCTTCATCATATTAGGTTTTATTCTTTGTTGTATTGAAACGCAGTATACATGCAGCAATCCATTACTCCGCCGCCTCCTTTTGTTCCTAATCCGGCCTCGCCAGACGCTGATTGGGAACAATGGAAAGAGGCATTTGAGGCATATTTAGATGCTCTTGAGGGTGAAACCTTCACCCATAAGAGGAAATATGCAATTTTAAGACATTGCCTTGGCAGTGAAGGGCGGAAAATTTTGAAATATATACCTAAAGTGCCAGTATTAACTATTGAAGGTGAAGGTGACGGTGTTGAAGATGAGTACAGTACTGCTATTAAGTCTCTGGATGTAAGATTTAAGAAGTGTAGAAATATTACTCTGGAAAGGCACAAGTTTTACAAGAGAGATCAGGCCGAAGGAGAATCTGCAGCCAGTTACGTTGGAGCTTTGAGACTTTTGGCAGTTTCGTGTGAGTACAAAGAATTTGAAGAGGAAATGATTAAGGATCAGCTAGTGGAAAAAACCAACAACAAGAAGGTACAAGAAGCTTTATTATCTACGCCAAATTTAACTTTACAAAAGGCATTGGAAATTGCTACCAGAATAGAAAGTACTGTTGCATTCATGGAACAGATGTCGGTTTCCGAGGTCAAGAATCAAACCTCACGTTCTGATGTATTTGCTATAAAACCTAAGTATAAGAAAAACAACAAGAAGAGTGAGGGTTTACAATCTACATGGGCTAAAACTGAGAAAAAACTTTTTAAACCTTTGGAATGTTACAGATGCGGTAGCACTTCTCATTTGGGCAATGCTAAGTTTTGTCCGGCTGTTGATAAAATGTGTGCCAAGTGTTATAAAAAAGGCCATTTTGCGAGGGTGTGCAAATCTAACAAAGCAAACAACGCCGATAGACCTAATTCCAACCGGGTCAACAGAGTGGTTACTAGTAGTTGTGTTTCTTCCAGCAGTGATGAGGGGGAAGTATTTTTAGTGCGAGAGAACGAGAGTGTTCATAAGAAAAGACCATTTTGTTCAGTGGAAATAAATGGAATCCAAGTCCATATGATGGCTGATTCCGGGTCACCATTCACTCTTTTGAGTGAGAATAAGTGGAACAATTTGTTTAAAGTTCACGGGGCCATTTTGAATCAATCTTATATTCGGCCAATAGGTTATGGTGGTAGTTCTATCGAGGTGCTCGGAGAATTTCAAGCTGAACTTAAATTTAGGAGCAATACCATACGATCGACTGTATATGTTGCTAGAGATGATGCGTGTTTGTTAGGTTGGTTTGATCAAGGTAAATTAGAATTAATTCTAGATCCAAACAATCCTGAACAGGTTATACTGAGGAAAGAGTTAATACAAGTTTCTACCATCATGAGTGATAAATGGGAGGTGCGTTATCCCGAAATCTTTAAAGGTGGTCTTTATAAGGGATTCGCTCACAAAATTAAGATTAAGAAGGATGCTCGACCTATGGTTCATAAAGTACGGAAAGTTCCCCTCGCCCTTAAAGAGGATTTTAAGAAAGAACTGGATAAATTGTGTTTTCAGGACATAATTGAACCAATTGAGTCTTCTGATTGGGTTGCACCTGTAGTTCTGGCTCGCAAAACGAATGGTCAGTTACGTATGTGTGTTGACTTACGCGATCTTAATGATCAAATTTGGGTGGATCAATTTCCCCTACCGAACATTTCTGAAATGTTATCTTCAATTAAGGGTGCTAAGGTATTTTCGTTGCTCGACATGACGTCAGCATACCACCAAATTAATCTACATTCAGATTCTAGGCACTACACTGCTTTCATTACGCCATTTGGTTTATTCCAATTTAAACGCATGCCATTTGGTCTTGCATCTGCATCTGCTGTCTTTCAGAGGACTGTGGATAGTATGTTTAGGGAACTGAGTGGTGTGAAAGCTTTCCAGGACTACATTTTAGTTTACGGGAAGGATGAGCAGGAACATGATGAGAGATTGAGTTGTGTTTTAAACACGTTAAAATTAAAGGGAGTAACTTTAAGTTCTACAAAATGTCGTTTTGGAGTATCTGCTGTTAATTATCTTGGTTTCGAATTGTCGGCTGATGGCATCAAACCCAAAGGAAGTTTAGTGGAAACTATTCAAAATTTTGGGAGTCCAGAGAACAAAGACCAATTGAGGTCTTTCATGGGTTTGGTAGAGTTTTACGCCCGATTTATTCCAAATTGTTCGGAAAAAATGTATAATTTAAGGAATCTTTTAAAAAAGAATGTCAAGTTTGTATGGGACGAACACTGTAATGGTGAGTTTGAACATATTAAACATGAGATTGCTCAGCCAATTCCTTTGAAGCCTTTTGACACTAGGGATCATACTATCATCATGACTGATGCTAGCCAAAAGGGGTTGGGAGCTGTGTTGTTACAAAGGAGGGATGGCAGGGAAGAAGTGGTTGCGTTCGCATCAAGGAGTCTGAAGGGTGCTGAAGCGACGTATTCAGTAATTGAGCGTGAGGCTTTAGCAGGCTGGTGGAGCATTAATCATTTTAAACAATTTGTGTGGGGCTCAAGATGTACAGTGAGAACAGATCATAAACCACTGGTTCAATTGTTTACTACCAAGGGTGCTGAGAAAGCTACTCCTAGGATTGCCAAGTGGCAATATAGGTTGTATGAACATAATTTTAAAATAGAATATGTGCCAGGTAAAAAAAATGTTTTGGCCGATTGTTTGTCTAGGTTGCCTAGCACTGATCTGTTAAGTGAGTTTTCTGCTGACAACGGTTCTAAGAACGATGATAATGATATTGTTGTTTGCTCTATTAATGAGCAATTAGTTGGGGCGTTGAGTGAACAAGAGTGGAGGAATGCTTGTGAAGATGATCACGAGATGAAATTGGTTATGAATGCTGTGATCTCTGGATGGTCGCATTGGTCCTCTGAAGAGGAGATAAAGAATAAGTACAAATATATCTTTGACGAGTTGTCAGTAATTAGAGATTTGTTATATAGGTCCAAACAGTTAGTTGTGCCAAGTGGGATGAGAAATAAAGTTTTAGTTTTGGCACATGAAGGCCACATTGGGATGCGAGCCATGAAGCGCAGGATAAGAGAAGGTTTTTGGTGGCCAGGAGTTGATAAGAGTATTGAACATTTTGTAAGAGATTGCATATATTGTGCTACCAGCGATAAGTCCCAAGTTACAGTTCCAAGCCCAATTGAAGCAGTGTGTGTGCCAGACAAACCATGGAGTAAACTTGCAATTGATATCATTGGCCCAATGAAGTTGTCTCATGAGATCCAAGAATATGGAATGCTTCTAATTGACTACTACAGCCGATGGCCCGAAGTGAAATTTGTGAAGATTCCTGATACTAATAATGTGGTCCAATGGTTAGAAGATATTTTTGCTAGAGAGGGCATTCCCGATGAAATTTTGACAGACAATGGTCCTCAGTTTACTTCTGTGCAATTTATGAGGTTCATGCAGTTTTTAGGAATCAAACATTTGAAAACCTCGTTGTACCATCCAAGAAGTAATGGCCTTGTAGAGAGGTTCAATAGAGTCCTGAAGGACAATATCCAGTTGTCCAAAGCAAGCGGTTTACATTGTAAGTCAGAATTGGCTAAATTATTATGGGCAGTACGCACTACGAATAACACTGATACGCATGTTTCACCGTTTGTTTTGTTACGTGGTCGCATTCCGTCCTCAAAATTATAGAAAGAATGGATGGGCCATTTTAGTGTACCATGGTACAAGGTTGACAGTGTGGTAGATAAACGCATGACTGCTCAACAGAGATACACGTCTAATTCTCAAAAAATAAGTAACCGCAAGTGTGAGTGGAAGGAGGGTGATTTGGTGAGAGTGAAGTTTCAAAGGGTCAAGGTCAAAGGTATGTCCAAATTTAGTGATTGGAAGAAAATTATTCAGGTGGGTGATAGTGCTGTCAAATTGGACGATGGCAAGTGGTGGAACAAGAGTAAAATATCTGTATCGAAGATTGTGGATAAAGATTTTGAACGGAGTGTAAATGTCAACAAGCGGAACGTGTATGATAACAATAATGTTTCTAGAACATCTGTTCCGTCTGTTCAGCATGGTGTACGTTCTTCCAGAACTGTCAAAATGCCCAAAAAATTTGATGATTATGTGATGTTGTTAAGTAATACTTCATGATGTAATCTTTATTTTTGGGTGTCATGATTTTAGGACATCATTAGATAACGGAAATTATTAGTTAAGTAAATGTATCTTATAGTAAGAATTGTTTTGTTGTTTCCAAATAGTGTAAGGGAGTAGATGTGTTGGGTTGTGTCCTTCGTGCGTTCCGCGCGACTGGACAAAAGAATGTAGAATGTAGGATAAGAATGTTGGTTGGGGTTGGCAGTTGCGACGGGGCAGGGAAGTGGACGGACGGATGGAAAAGCTGTTACGATTTATCTTGTAATAAAAGTTTACTTCAATCAAGATATTGTGCCCGACTTCGGTACTTTTCAGTTATAGTAATATTTCATTAGTTCTGGAGATGGTGCACCTGTTTTCAAATCCCTTTGTGGCTCACTTGTCAGCCAAACCACACTCCTTTAGCATTCAATCCACAAATCTGCTGGAACAACAATATCAAAGAGAGTTTTCAGGTCTTCCCACAGACATTTTGCAAGCTTGACAAACCTATCTGTCTGCTGATACCATTACTGGCTTCTCCCTCAATCTTGAGTAATAATTCCTAAAACTTAAGATATCGCTCCTACTCCAAGGTACATGTAAAAAATTCCCTCCTGGTATTTCCTTCATCAGCAACGTTTTCACTGAGTCTCCTGCCTGTGCCATATCTCCTTTCTTTGGTCTTTCTCTTTTCTTGACCCATCTGCCTTCCAATTTATCTAATGCTCTCCAAACCTGCACTCTTTCAAGTAATTCCCTAAGTTGTGTTTTCATCCCTGCAGACCTCATGTGTACAAAGTCTTCTTCTTCAAGATTTAACCTATAACTTCTCTTCAGGCTTTTCAATTTTGTGAGATCAATTTCATATTTGTACGCTATTTCTTGTAACTTTTGGTGTACTTTTCCTGCTTTAGCAACACAAAAGGATGATGGACGGAGTGCTGAACAATGCAAACACTCACCCCAGTCACAGATCTGGGTTTAATCCATTGTTCTTTTGCTCACCATGCCACCCCATTTTGGACCCAGGCATATGCAAATCAGTCTTGACCCTGTTCCTCATGGGAACAGTCCAGCCTGAACTGCTAAGCCAGGTCCTCCTTGGACCGGAAACAAGCATCCTGGGACTATTTTCAGGGTATCACCCTTCATCAGCCAGGCTAGCTTGAATCCAGCGGCACAGTGAGCACGGACCCACGTCTGGGCATACCCTTCCCACTTAGGGCAACTTTAGCAACACAAAAGGATGATGGACGGAGTGCTGAGCAATGCAAACACACACCCCCAGTCACAGATCTGGGTTTAATCCATTGTTCTTTTGCTCTCCATGCCACCCCAGTTTGGACTCAGGCATATGCAAATCAGTCTTGACCCTGTTCCTCATGGGAACAGTCCAGCCTGAACTGCTATGCCAGGTCCTCCATGGACCAGAAACAAGCATCTTGGGACTGGTTTCAGGGTATCACCCTTCACCAGCCAGGCTAGCTTGAAACCAGTGGCACAGTGAGCATGGGAACCAAGTCTGGGCATACCCTTCCCACTTAGGGCAACTTTAGCAACACAAAAGGATGATGGACGGAGTGCTGAACAATGCAAACACTCACCCCCAGTTACAGATCTGGGTTTAATCCATTGTTCTTTTGCTCACCATGCCACCCCAATTTGGACCCAGGTATATGTAAATCAGTCTTGACCCTGTCCCACTTTTCCTACTCCATTTGTAATTATCTTACATAAGTATCTTAACTGGGCCTCAGTATATGACTCAAGTCTATTCATACCCATTGTCCCTTCGAGAAGTTCATTTCCTTCCATTGCCAATCCCACTCTGTCTATTGAGGGGTCCTCTCTGTTCAGTTTCTCTAAAGTCTTTGAATTGCTTAAGTCTTCTAACCACTTTGTTATTTCTTGTGCAGATAAGCCTTTTAAAGAAATCTCATTAGACTGTGCACTTGAATCTTGCTGTCGTACTGTGCTCGCACATTGCTGTGGAGACAATAGTGTCTCGCCCTGATTACTGTAGGATCTGGTCCCAGAATTCCCAACAGAAGACAAATCTATGAAAGAATTAGTCTTGTTCAGGGTTTGTTCTTGTCTTGGAGTCGATTTTTCCAAAACCCCATTCTGAAATTGGTCTAAAGAATTCACTCCACTATTATTAGTCTGTGCATATAGTGGCATCAGCTGACCCATCATAATAGGTACTGAAATTGCATCTGGACTAGCAAAAGGTCCGGTCCAGTTTTCTGTGTCTGCATTGTTCTCCTGCTCTGCATTTGAGCAATCTGCATTTGAACAGGCTCTTTCTGTATTATATTCAGCCCTTGCTGACCAGGAGACAACACTAAATTAGTAGTTGTCCTTATAATCTGAGCCTCTGAATAAGTTTCAGGAATGTTTATTTCCAACTGATGTCCATTGTTCAATGAATCATTGAAACTACTCTGTATCTGAACTCGTTCATTGCTCAGGATATTCTGTGATACCCCCGATGTGGACGGTGCATAGGACTCATATTAACAATCCCACACATTCCACTCTCACTAGTTCTCTGATCTCCTTGAGCTGTATGTGGTGGTGGATAAGTTTGCAAAATCTCAGAAACTAATTCATCTTCATCCCATTCATTATCATCATTAAACATAACTTGTTTCAAGTCTTTTAGTTTCTGCTCCTTATTTACTGAAGAACTCTTTTTCTTTTTCTTTTCAGCTTTTGACTCATCCTCATCAACTTTTGTTCTCGCAGGAAATAATCTAATTCCCTGTAGAGTAGCTGATCTCCACCTTTTCTGCTCCTCATCCCATTTAGCTTCTGCTAGTGTCTTTTCTACTCTCCTCATTCTTTTCTCAAATTTCAATGCTTGTTGCTGTCTGGCTACTAGCTCCCAAATCGCTAAGGCTTCATACTGTGCTGGTCTCGGAGGAAGTTTTAAACTGTACATTTTCTGCCTCAAATTCGCCAAAATTCTCAAAATGAATGTACCATTTTCTGGAAAAGCCAAACAACCTTCTTTCTTTGTGATCTTAACGCAATGTTCCAACCAAAGGCAAGCTCCAGTACCCTTCTCCTCAATCACAATGTATGCCAGAGTATTTTCTGGCGGACATATTTCTCCCTCAAGTGCCAGAATGTACTCATCACCTCTTAAGGCACTTCTCAAAGCTTTGAAAAACTTCATTTTCAATAGTTTATTCAAACACAATTTTCCACCAAAAAATTATTCGCAAATAAAATCAAACTAAACAAAACAACAAAATCTGTTAAAAAACAACCAATCAGAAGAAGTGACTACAAACCCACAATCCTCCTCGACACTCACCCTCCAATCACACTACACTAGTGTCGGACTGATAGACGAATCCCTGCGTGACCCTTCTCGCTAACAACCTATCCCAGCACGGCACAACTTACGTCTCACTAATGCACACACCCCTTCGCAGCATGACCACTGAAACGCTGACAGTCTTTCGACCTGTCTTTTTCACAACTCACACGTTAAACCAATGCAATATTAGTTTGTGAGCAAAACCTTAAAAAAAAATAAGAAAACAAATCACCCATTTACTATAGGTAGGGTACTACAATCGCTTCAGGAACCTTCCAAATTTTACCTTCTGCTTTTGCTTACTCTTTTTCACAGTTTCCCTCATTTGCGAGCAAAATTCGACCTGCAAATTTCACTTCTCAACTGATCATTGGATTGTTGAGCACTTAGAACTCACCAAATCTCAGTAAAATCCAATCACACAAATTATCTCACAAACTTGACTTACCAACCATGCCAGATCGGTCTACTAAATGGCCAAATTATAACGTATACCAAGTGTCTCACTACAATTGTCAATATAATCCGGAGTCTTAGACCTCTCTCATTAGGTCTGTCATCAACAACCACGTGGACAATTGTTCCTGCACTAAGCGCCACACTCAAATGAAGAATGCCTCTTCCCTACTCTCATGCCTACTGGAATACGTTCACTCTTTCTAAACTCTATTTGAGTACACCCACTCCTTCTAAACTCATGTGCACCTCAATCATCTGCAAATTTAGCTTAAGCTGTGGAAGCGCAAAATAATATCACCTCACTCACTTCAATCAAACACCACTAGAAACATACCCTTCAACCTAGAGCATTTCCGAGGACTGGAGAAAGTCACTTAAGGCAACTAGCAACTCATTTTCTGTGATCCATATAACATTTCAGAAATAACTAGCAAAGTGATTTCCCAAAAATTATTTCACAAACTATGACATCATCATCATGACATCATCAAATGATGACATAACTGTCCTCTGCTACCTAAGACTGCTGCAGCGCCAAGAAATCCTAGCTATTACCTCAAACTAAAATAGTGAATTTCACGCCTTGGGCCAATGGAACGACACAACATTGATTTGAGGGGATGTCAATGATGTATCTCATAATAAACACCAATAACCAAGAAATCAATAATCTAATCACTACTCAATAGCCAGACGAGTTTATTAAGAAGGGTTATAAATGTATTTCCCTATTTTAACAACGCTAAAGTCACAAAAATAATTCTTAAACATAAATGATAAGCATATAGAATCATCAATGGCTGATTAGAACATCTTATATATCTGAGTTTAATCAAAACAAATAAATTATCTCAAGCATTATAACACAACTTAATAAGACAAGTATTTGTAACAGCGAAATAGAATACATTTGAGCAAAAGATCAAAGAATGTCAATATAGATCATGAGCATGAAAAGACAAATTCCCTCACTAACCACTAATTAGCATTAACATGTCGGGCTTCATGTAAAAAGAATTTAGAAACACAAATTTAGAAAAACATACTAGCTCGGGTTATAGTACAAAAATATTAGCATTATGCAGCAATTAATTTATGAGTTGCAGCTGATACCTGTAAAACAAAAGACACGTCTAACAATACAATTTCATGAATTACCCATAGACAAAGAACATGTAGTTTTCTTCAGCAAGGGGACATCATCAGTAGGACGATCCCTCAAACCTACACAACTATCGCATCACTGGAAAGTCTCATAGGGTTTGGTCTGCATCGACAGCTAAACCCACATCACTAATCCAACTCTTTTCTAAGAAATCCCACTAAGAACTCTCTCTCTCTCAGAACAGAACATCATAATTCTAATTCCCCAAGAACAGGTGACAGAATATTATATTATTCTCTACAAAACTCATGATTGGTTGAGACATGGGGTGTTACACGATTCAACCAATAGGACTAAAGTTAGATAACCAAACGTTACACATTCATAGTACACTTAGGGCCATATGTACGAACACATTTTCCCATTGACACAGAATGGGAAAAAACTTTTGCTACATCTGGCCCTTAGTTCTCATTTGTTAGGATTACATTTACGTAATTATTAGCTAGACTTGATTCATAACAATTTCTTCTCCTCTTCCGTCTCGTCTGTGGATCCATTGTTCCATCTCATCAAAACTTCACTTCTCAGAAAGAAACGTCTTATGTTGGAACATCTACTTCCATCCTTGAGGAAGAAACCACACATTTGTGACAATTTTAAACAATAGAACAGTCAAACTCGAACAATGACCTAATAAATAAGACATAATGCAAAAAAACACTAGATGTAGCTGTCTGCACGTCTGTAAGCTATTAATCACACTCTTTTAAGTAAGCATTGAGCAATGGAAAAACAACTGCAAATTTTGCTAAAGTTAGCCTAAGTAGAAAACAAAATGACTTATGGTGACCAGTCACCCGTTTTTCACATATTAGTTAATCAATGAGCAGTACATTATTGATTAATAATATCAGTATTACAATTTCCACTCCTTCAACAGTAAGTGCATATTAGCATTAACCACTTTAGTGCACAGTGTTTAGAGAATGGTGAGCTGTATTGTGTTCACTTTGAGCTTTCTTCTAAACGTTTGTATTACATAGTCTATGTTTTTGTGGTATGAAAGGTTTGAAAGTTCAACTTTCCTAAAATGCATGTTTAATGTCTGTTTAAATTGGACTTACTAATCATCTGGCATCAATATTATGGAAATGCTTCTAACAAACTCTAAATTTCTGTCAACATAAAATTTAAAACCCAACATATGCATTTGAAATCTGTAACATTTCTATTTTGCCAGTCGTACTTGATGTGATGCAGGCATTGTGTACCTTCACCTTACTTCTGAACCAGCACACATTTTTTAACCTCTACCTTCACAGTTCACAGAATTGTGTGTGGAACAATTGATGTTAAACATTATGGACCAATTCAACATCCTTTCCAGTGCTTTGAAGCTATGTTTAAAAAATCTATGCCTGATTTATATGTTGGTGGCAAACGTACTATGTTGCAACGGATACAGAGTATGCTCCCCGCCAATAAAATGGTGTGTCTGACAAATTTTAAAATGGGCAAACCATAGGTTGGCAATGGTGGAGACTACTCTGCCTCCTCCATGACCAAACTTCTCTGATGGCCCGACAGAGTAAGGGTTCTTTGAGAATTGGTTATATGTCCACCCACCCCTTTAGATGGGCAGACCTATAGCCATTTTTTACTGCCATTCACCAACAGGAGAAAAGAAGGATTTTACTGCCCCTGACCTGACACTCTCCAGGAGAACACCTTCCGCCCCATTCCCCTAGGTACGATTTTCAGCTGAATTGGACATGGTCTGAGAGCGCTTTGGCCTTATGCTTGACAGCGGTTGTCCAAGCACCAGCACTGTCCGACAACAGTCAGCAATCGAGACCATGGGGGTGATTCTAACCCTGGCGGTCGGTGATAAAGCGGCGGCCAACCCGCCAACAGGCCGGCGGTCAAAAAAATGCAATTCTGACCCTGGCGGGAACCGCCAACACAGCCCGCCGCATTAACACTCCGACCGCCACGGCGGAACAAACAAACAGCGCGGCGGTCACCGCCAACAGCCAGGCGGCAGACAATGTACCGCCCACCCTATCACGACCCACCAATCCGCCACCTTTTCCGGGGCGGGAGCCCCGCCGATAAAAACATGGCGGAAACAGACATTTTCAATGGAAAACGCTCACCTCGAGACACTCCACGCGGAATCCGGACAGCATGGAACCCGAATTGAACATCATACCTGCTCTCGTCTACCTGCTCATCTACCACGAGTACGAACTCCGGCGCGGAGGTCAACGGTGAGTACTGCACCTACGACACACGGGAGGGGGGAGGACGAAAGGTTACGGGCATACACATATGCGACCCCCCCACCCCCCCAATATGTACACACCAATGCAGAGCAGGAAGTCACAGTGACACCACACAAACACCCTTTAAAAATACAATGACACAACCAAATTTGGAATAAATATTTATGTACAAAAAAAGCACCTGGAAATAATTGAGCAACCGTGAAAAATATTTACAAAAACCAAAAATATATACACATCAGTGTATCACTGAAGTAACAAGTCCTGCACATCCTACGAATCTAACATGTCCGTGGGCCAATGTTCTGCGAAACAAGGGCAAAGCCCACACACGAGACCTGAGTCCTTTGGAGAGAACACTGCAGGGGCATCTGATGTTAAAACTACAGGCACCTCAGGGGGAAGGGAAGGGGGGGCCACCACAGCCACATGAGTCCACGACGCCAGATCCACGAGGAGCCACCATGCCCACTGCACCATCCTGGGGAGTGCAAAGCCATAGTCTCTCAATGTCTCTACAGTGGGTGGGCTGCCCACTGCACCATCCTGGGGAGTGCAAAGCCACAGTCTCTCAATGTCTCTACAGTGGGTGGGCTGCCCACTGCACCATCCTGGGGAGTGCAAAGCCACAGTCTCTCAATGTCTCTACAGTGGGTGGGCTGCCCACTGCACCATCCTGGGGAGTGCAAAGCCACAGTCTCTCAATGTCTCTACATTGGTTGGGCTGCCCACTGCACCATCCTGGGGAGTGCAAAGCCACAGTCTCTCAATGTCTCTACAGTGGGTGGGCTGCCCACTGCACCATCCTGGGGAGTGCAAAGCCACAGTCCATCCGGTGGATGACAGTCTCCACTGGTCAAGGAGGAGGCATGGTGGGCACAGTGAACCATAAACAGTGCCTGAGACGGCGGGACCCAGCGCAGCGGTGCATGACATGGCGATGTCCAGCGGAGCGGTGCCTGAGAGGAAGGGCCCAGCGGAGCGGTGCTTGAGATGAAGGGCCCAGCGGAGCGGTGCTTGACAGGAAGGGCCCAGCGGAGCGGTGCCTGAGAGGAAGGGCCCAGCGGAGCGGTGCTTGAGATGAAGGGCCCAGCGGAGCGGTGCTTGAGATGAAGGGCCCAGCGGAGCGGTGCTTGAGAGGAAGGGCCCAGCGGAGCGGTGCTTGACAGGAAGGGCCCAGCGGAGCGGTGCTTGAGATGAAGGGCCCAGCGGAGCGGTGCTTGAGATGAAGGGCCCAGCGGAGCGGTGCTTGAGAGGAAGGGCCCAGCGGAGCGGTGCCTGAGAGGAAGGGCCCAGCGGAGCGGTGCTTGAGATGAAGGGCCCAGCGGAGCGGTGCTTGAGAGGAAGGGCCCAGCGGAGCGGTGCTTGAGACGGCGGGGCCCTGTTCAGCGGTGCTCTTCTGCACGGCGGGGCCCTGTTCAGCGGTACCTGTCTTCACGGTGGGGCCCTGTTCAGCGGTACCTGTCTTCACGGCGGGGCCCTGTTCAGCGGTGCTCTTCTGCACGGCGGGGCCCTCTTCAGCGGTACCTGTCTTCACGGCGGGGCCCTGTTCAGCGGTACCTGTCTTCACGGCGGGGCCCTGTTCAGCGGTGCTCTTCTGCACGGCGGGGCCCTGTTCAGCGGTACCTGTCTTCACGGCGGGGCCCTGTTCAGCGGTGCTCTTCTGCACGGCGGGGCCCTGTTCAGCGGTACCTGTCTTCATGGCGGGGCCCTGTTCAGCGGTACCTGTCTTCACGGCGGGGCCCTGTTCAGCAGTGCTCTTCTGCACGGCGGGGCCCTCTTCAGCGGTACCTGTCTTCACGGCGGGGCCCTGTTCAGCGGTACCTGTCTTCACGGCGGGGCCCTGTTCAGCGGTGCTCTTCTGCACAGCGGGGCCCTGTTCAGCGGTACCTGTCTTCACGGCGGGGCCCTGTTCAGCGGTGCTCTTCTGCACGGCGGGGCCCTGTTCAGTGGTACCTGTCTTCACGGCGGGGCCCTGTTCAGCGGTGCTCTTCTGCACGGCGGGGCCCTCTTCAGCGGTACCTGTCTTCACGGCGTGGCCCTGTTCAGCGGTGCTCTTCTGCACGGCGGGGCCCTGTTCAGCGGTACCTGTCTTCACGGCGGGGCCCTGTTCAGCGGTGCTCTTGCAGTATGTCAAGGGAGTCAGACCTGGCCTGGACACCCTGCTCACTCGCCCTCCGACCGTGCTGTGTCAGGCCCCTTCGGGGAGTGAGTCCTGGGCCCTTTGGTGTCGTCCCTTGCAGCCGGGATGGGGCTTGTGGGGCCCTCCTGCTCCGCGCTCCTGGTGGTTGTCCTCTCCGCCCTGCTGTCCTTCCGCTCCTTAGATGGGGCTCTCGGCCCCTTGCCTCCCCTGGCTGCTGTGGCCGGTGAAGTGGCCGGAGTCACCTCCTTGGGGGCAGCCGTCTCTGTCCGCTCACGGCGGCCCTTTAATTTCCGGGTCCTCTTGCCTGGGGGGGGGCTGGCTGTCCCCTTGCTGCTCACCGAAGTGTTACTGCCGCCAAAGGGTGGACTCCACATGCCATGCACCACTTGCACTGTAGAAGTTGGGCTGGTGGTGGCTGAGGTGCCCTTGGGACTTTTCCCAGTTGGAGGGGGTGGGTCGGGGGAGGGAAAGAGTTCAAAATTGGAGAGGTAATATTTCTTGGGACCAAGGTAAGGGGTAGGAGTAGTGGTGAGAGAAGTGGAGGAAGAGGATGTGGTTGTATGAGAGCCAGGTGTGCTGTCCTTGGGTGCAGGTGACTGGGACGTAGGCTGTGGTGAGGTGGTTGGCTGTTGTTTGGGTGTCTGCCTGAGTTTATGTGTCTTGGAAGAGGGGGTGACAGACACAGTGGGAGAGGACACAGGGGACGTGTAAATGCCAGTGGGGGTGGTGACTGCAGGTGTGCGGACTGTAGTGGAGGGTTTGCTGGTGGTGGAAGAACTGGCTGATTTTGGGGTGCATGCAGGTGTGAGTGTAGACGTCACAGGGAGGGAGGAGGGAGACGAGGAGGACGGGGACACAGAGGTGGTAGTGACTGTTGATATGTCTGCATCTGTGTGTTGCTTGGGTGAATGCTTGTGTTTTCTGTGGTGCTTATGTTTGGATGAGCTGGCCTTGGGTGTTGAGGTGTGTGCAGGCTGGTCTGATGGTGTGGATGGGATAGGTTGAGGTACAGGAGACAGAGAAAGGGTGGAGGCAGATAGAAGAGGGAGACTGGAGACAGGGACAATGGCTGCCGTCAGTGCTGAGGCCAGAGCAGTGAACGCTCGTTGATGGGCAGCCTGACCCGAATGAATGCCCTCCAGGTAGGCATTGCTCCGATGCACCTCCCTTTCCACCCCCTGGATGGCATTCAGAAGGGTAGTCTGCCCAACAATGACCGTCCTCACCAGGTCAATGAGCTCCGCACTGAGGGCAGCAGGGGTAACAGAGGCAGGGGCTGAGGTGCCTGGGGCGAAGGAGACGCGCGCCTTCCTGGCCGATCGGCCACGGAGCGAAGACTGAGGGGCTGCTGGGAGGGCGGTGCTGGTGCGCTGGGTGGCGGCTGTACCTGTTGTTGCGGGGGGCACAGATGGTGCCGCCACCGCTAGGGAGCTCCCAAACGAGGACGTGTCCGTGTCGCTGGTGTCTCCACCGGCCCCCGTTGTGGTGCTCCCCTCGCCCTCCGGATCACTGGTGCCCTCGGTGTCTGTGTCAGTGCCCACCGGGGCCTGGTGACCTGCAGCTCCCTCCTGCTCCGACGCCAAATCTCCTCCGCCTGATGATGCTAAAACACAAGAAGACAAAGATTTAGGGTGGGGGGAGAAATTAAACAAAGTTGAGTGCATGCCTTAGCAATACCCTTTGCGGAGAGGACAGACACAGGTGCCTCGTGCACTAAGTCGCGAACTTGGGGTACACTACTCTGTACTTCTGACTAGGCAAACAGGTCTAGGGACAACAGACGCGCACATGTGTGATGCTGGAGCATGGGTAGCTGCACTTGGCACCCTACAGAGATGGGGGGCGGGGGCACAGGGCCATGCCTAAGGGAGAGGACTACACTACAGAGAGCGCCCTGGCCTAATGTCACCCACAGCCCTCCTCCCCCACCCAGACGCCTCCACTGCGCATACAGATAGGAGAATGTGCAGATACTCACCCCCTTGTGTCTGCTGTGCTGTCCTCAAGCGCCCATCCAAATTAGGGTAGGCCACCGCCAGGATCCGGGACATCAGGGGGGTCATGGTGCGACTGGCACCCCTCCTAGGTCGGGAGGCCATCCCCAGCAGTGTTTCTGCGGTCTTCCTCGTTCCGCGGCGGATGTCCTCCCACCTCTTGCGGCAGTGGGTGCCCCGTCTGTTGTAGACCCCCAAGTTCCGGACTTCCTTGGCGATGGCACGCCAAATATCGATTTTCTGATGGGCGCTCACCTGTTTGACATGTACAGGGTGGGAAAGAGAAACCGTCACATATCTGCATGTTTGGAGTACATGCCCCCCCCTCCCCAACCTTGCCATGGTTCCCATTCTCTCATCTGTCGTGCGTTGCACTCCTCATTCCCTCCACACCCCACCAACTTACATCCCCCCCACTCCACACAGGCATAACCCATTCAATGTGCACTGAGTGTACTCACCTGTTGGTCTGGAGGACCGTAGAGTAGCGCATACTGGGGGAGGACCCCGTCCACGAGCTTCTCCAACTCTTCTGAACTGAAGGCGGGGGCCCTTTCACCAGTAGCAGCAGCCATTGTCACTTCCAGACCGAGTTCACAGCAGCACTTGCAGTATAGGTCCTCTCCTGTGGATGATCAGGTCTCGAATGATTGAGCAGATAGAAAATGGCGGTCACGCCCGCGGCGGTGCGTACCGCGGCGGTGCGTACCGCGACCGCCGGCGCACATCGTCATTGGCTCCTGAAACCCATAGGCTTCAATGTTAACCAATGCGTCTTCGCACAGCGGTCTTCGACCGCCTACCGCCACGGTGTGCCCCGCCAGCGCAGTGACCTCACATCCCATTGTCCCACTTCACAGGTCAGGCATCGGCCATTTCAAGGGCCCACATGGCTTAATTTCTAATGCGTCACACAGGCCTAGGCCTTGCAATGGCACACATACAAACATATCAAACCATACATTTACCTGTACTGTGCAAGCTGTGTTGTACGTACCTGTGAGTGGATTGACTCTGTACTCCATATTCTCCTTCCTAGGCACCGTCCGCTGGGACTAGCGATGAGAAGGAGGAATCCTCGCGTGTACCGGCCGCTGGTGGACCTGTCGACAATGGAAGAACGCCATATAATACTACGATACCGACTTGACCGAGCCTCCATCCATGAACTGTGTGCCCAGCTGGAGCCAGCCCTGATGTCCCCCATCCGCCAACCCACAGGAATTCCCCCTCTAGTGCAGGTTCTGTCTGTCCTCCATTTCTTTGCAACTGGCTCATTCCAGACAACAGTGGCCATGTCATCTGGGATGTCTCAGCCTATGTTTTCCAAGATCTTATCCAGAGTGTTGTCTGCCCTGATGAAACTCATGCGGAGCTACATCATTTTCCCAGAGGAGGGTGATTTGCCTACAGTGAAAGCTGATTTCTATGCCCTTGGACACATCCCCAACATCATTGGTGCAATTGATGGGACCCATGTGGCTTTAGTCCCCCCAAATGACGATGAACAGGTGTACAGGAACAGGAAGAATTACCATTCAATGAATATCCAGGTGGTCTGTTTGGCTGACCAGTACATCTCCCATGTAAATGCCAAGTTCCCAGGGTCAGTGCATGACGCGTATGTTATGCGAAATAGCAGCATTCCCTATGTGAGGGACCAGCTACAGAGACAGCGTGTGTGGCTAATAGGTGACTCTGGTTACCCCAACCTGCCGTGGCTATTGACCCCAGTGAGGAATCCCAGGACCAGGGCAGAGGAACGGTACAATGAGGCCCATGGGCGTACTAGGAGGGTGATTGAGCGAACCTTTGGGCTCCTGAAGGCCAGATTTAGGTGCCTGCATATGACAGGTGGATCCCTAATGTACTCACCAAAGAAGGTGTGCCATATCATCGTGACGTGCTGTATGCTTCACAACCTGGCTTTGCGACGCCAGGTGCCTTTCCTGCAGGAGGATGGTCCAGATGGTGGTGTTGTAGAAGCCGTGGAGCCTGTGGAGAGTGAAGAGGAGGAAGACTCTGAGGACGACACAGACAATAGGGACAGAGTGATACAACAGTATTTCCAGTAACACACAGGTAAGAATCACCCACGACATTTCACAATTGCTTATAGCCTCCTGCATCTGTACTTTCTGTAGTTCCCCACAGATGTTTTTCATTAATTTTTGCCTTTCCCTTCCCTTCTCAGTGCTGTCTGACTCAGTACCTGACTTCTGCTTGGTTGGCCCATGAAATACAGCGTATTGACATTGGTATGTTGTCATGACTAATTGACAGAACAGAAATTGAACAGTAATATGTAATACATTTGTTAATAATACAGCATGACTCAAAACAGATTTGTGTGCAAAATGTGATTTATTTACAGTGCTAGATATCGGTACATGTGATTCTAAGGGTGATGGGTGGGGGTGGAGGAATATCCATGGCAGAGTCCAGTTCTCAGTCTCACAGGTGCATTGTCCTTTTGCCTGTGGAAGGATGGAGCATAGGCAGTTCATGGTTGGACAGGGTGGCAATGTGGGATAGTGGGAAGACTTGAGGGGGTATGTCCTGCTGGCGGGGGTCTTGACATCCTACTCTGTCTTTTTTTTTGGTCTCAGGCTCCTCTTACGGGGTGGTTGTTCTTCAGCAGGAGGTGGGGTTCTGGGGGGCTGTCGAGGTGTTGGGACCTCCTGTCCACTAGCGCCGGCGGAGGTGGTAGGCTGTTCCTGGTCCGGGCTAGTGACAGGGGCCCTGTGTGGTGCACCATGGTCCCGCAACGCGTCCTCTATCCTGTTGAGGGCCAGGACGATGGTCCCCATTGCGGTCCCGATGATTCTCAGCTCCTCCCTGAACCCCATGTAGCGTTCCTCCTGCTGTGCCTGGATCTCAGTGAACCTGGCCAGTACCGTCGCCATCGTTTCTTGGGAGTGGTGGTAGGCCCCCATGAGGGTGGTGAGGGCCTCTTGGAGAGTGGGTTCCCTGGGCCTCTCCTCCCCCCCCTGTCGCACAGCAGCCCTCCGAGCTGCCCGGTTTCCCCCGGCCTCTGTCCCCTGGACGGTGTGCCCGCTACCACTGCCCCCAGGTCCCTGTTGTTGTTGGGGTGTTGGGTTAGCCTGGGTGCCGTGTAGTGGCAGACACACCGCTGATTGAGCTGTCCTAGAGACAGAGGCATGGGCCCGCTGGGTGGGAGCTGTGCTGGTGTTGGCAGAGGGGGTCGGGTCTGGTGTGGCCTGTGGCTGCCTGAGGGGAACCGACTGCCCAGAGGTCCCCGATGGTCCGGGCTGGTCATCAGGTTCACTGTCGACAGAGCTGCTATCCTCAGTGTGGGCCTGTTCCGGTGGTGGGATGGACACTTCTGGACCCTCCTGGCTGGTGTGTTGTCGTTCGGGTCCTGCATGGGGTAAGAGAGTTTGGTTATTGTTTCTGTGTGTGCAATAGAGTGCGTGTTATGGGTGCCCTTGTCCCCCAGTGCAGGCATTCCCTTGAGGGAGGTGTTGTGAGGGTAGTTAGTGGGGGTGGGGGGGTTAGTGCAGTGGTCATGCTTAGGTGATGGGTGCCCATTATTTGTGTTGGCATGCAGGAGTTGGTGTTGGGATGGGTGGGTTGTGCTGGTGAGACATTGTCAGGGAGGATGTGTGCTGGGGGGTTGGGGGTGAGGGTGGGGGTGTGGGTTGGCATGCTGGTGGGGTGGGGGGGATATAGTAGTTGAGATTGGACTTACCAGAGTCCATTCCTCTGGCTACTCCAGCGAGGCCCTGAGGATGCAGGATGTTCAAGACGTCTTGCTCCCACGATGTAAATTCGGGAGGGGTGGGTGGGGGTCCGCCGCCAGTCTTCTGGACCGCGATGTTGTGCCTGGAGACCATCGATCGGACCTTCCCCCGTAGGTCGTTCCATCTTTTGCGGATGTCCTCCCTATTCCTGGGATGCTGTCCCACCGCGTTGACCCTGTCCACGATCCGCTGCCATAGCTCCGCCTTCCTGGCTATACTGGTGTGCTGCACCTGCGAGCCGAAGAGCTGGGGTTCCACTCTTAGGATTTCCTCCACCATGACCCGGAGTTCTTGGTCCGAAAAGCGTGGGTGCCTTTGGGGTGCCATGGGGTGGTGTGGGTGAGGTGTGGGGTGGTGTATGTGATGAGGAGTATGTTGGTGAGTGGTGCTTTGTGCTACTATGTGGTGTGTGTGATGGTGTAGTGTGCCTCAGTGTGTCTTGCTATGGATTGTCTGCTGTGTCTCTCTCTCCTTCTCTCAGTAATTATGGTCGCAGGGGTTTGTGGGTGATGTGGGTGTGTGTTTTATAGTTGGTTGATTGTGTGGGAGTGGTGTGTGTATGTGTATCAGGTGTGTGTATTTCAAATTGTCCAATGTGGCTGTGTTTTGGTGATGTGTGTGTATTCTGACCGCGGCGGTGTGTAGCGCCAATGGAATACCGCGTTTGAATGACTGCCGTGTGGATTAGTGGGTCGTAATGGCATGGGCGTATTTCTGTTGGCGTGACGGTGGAGGTTTGGTCATCTCCAGTTTATCGCTGCCCGCTGATGTGGCGGGCTGCAGTGGAGGACGGATTTTTGGAGGTTTGGCCGTTGTGGGTCAGAATGACCGTGGCGGTTAACCGCGGCCGCGGCGGTGTTATGGCGGTCTTCTGACCGGCGGTAAGGGCCTTTTACTGCCGAGGTCAGAATGACCCCCCATGTGTTGCAAAAAGAGGAGTAGCATGTGCCCGTATAGGTGTTGGGGTGTTAAGATGCCAGAAAACTACCTAGTGCCCTTCCCCCGTGATATCCTGAAGTTGTTGGGCTGCCCTGGGTTGTGGCCCTTTACTGACACTAAGGTGCAAATATATGAGAGGCTTGCACCAGCCTTGCATCACGTAGTGTGACATAAGGTTAGCAAAAACAGTAGGTCACATTTAAAAACCGACACATCTATAAAAATGCATCTTTTAAAGTATATGTGGGGCAAAAGCTGGGCTGAATACAGCTTCATCATGCATTATTTAATACATGCAATGTAGGCATTCTTCCGCAAAATCCTTCGCACCTGTAACACAGTGGTATTTATGAGTGTAGCACTGTGTTACACATCATGGAGTAGCACAACACCAAGCTAGAAATGCACCAGAATTGCGGTGCTTCAGCAAACCAGGCATACGAAATGATGCAGCAGCTGTTGTATATAATGGCCAACATCAAATTACACTTTAGCAAGCTCAACTACGCCATAGAGGTCGTCATACTGCATCTGTAGCTAGGAGACCACCACGTAGACAATGAAGGAGGAGGGAATGTCTTTTCCGGCAGTGCGTACCCGCAATGACCTCAGAGGGGAGGAGTTCATACACGTTTACAGACTCAAGTCTCCAGCCAGAAATTACTAGGCCCAATAACATTCCAGCACAGGTAAAATTGATGGCTGTGCACAACATGATTGTATCAGGTTCTGTCCAAGTCTCACCAGCCATATTGGCTGAAATATCACAGGGAGCATTTTCTGCCTTTCTCCCATCTGTTTTGGATACCATCATTAAACGTACACCCCAGTACCTTCTCTTCCACAAACCTACACAACAGGAACAGGATACCAGGCAAGGATTCTACACTGTTGGTAGATTCCCTAATGTTCTTGGTGCTATTGATTGCACACATATGCAATTGGTGCCTCCTGCTGCAACATCCCACCTAGAAGTGCACATGATGCGTACATCTTCTGCTGCAGTACCATCAATGAGCTGTTTAATAATGGAAGATATGGGAATGGCCTACTTATTAGACCGGAAAGCTGAAATATACATTATACTAAGACATTGGCCCTCATTATGACATTGGCAGTAAATCCCACTTGCTGCCAGGCTGGCTGCCGCCAACATACCGCCGCAGTGGATATCCGTTCACCATATTATGACATACACACACCAATCTGTCACTATTCAGACACACACACAAATCTGCCAGCCCGCAGCCCTGCATGGACGCCAATCACTAAAGCATGCACACTAGAGACAATCAGCTAGCCCACCAAATAACAACTCACAGAAGGCGAAGCTGCTAGGGCAATAACAACCAAAGAGGGCAACCCACCCATGCACAATATGTCACACACAGAAACAATAACACTGCATTTGCATCCCCACAGTTATCCCAGCCAATGTCACCGGAGAAGAGGTGCCAGCAACATGCAGCCCCCTCACAGTGATGACAGCAGCTCTGCTCGCCTGGATCTGGATGACCAACCTGGCCCATCAGGGACCTCCGGACAGTCGGTTACCCAGGCACAGTCTCACACCACCACAGAGCCTCCCCCCTCAGGAAACACCACCACAGCACCCAGTGGGCCCATACCTCTGTCCCCAGGACACATCAATCAGCAGTGTGTCCACCACTACAGGGACACCAGGGCACCCCACAAACCAAGGACAATCAGGGACCTTGGGTCAGTGGCAGTGGGCACACGGTTCAGGGAACAGAGGCACAGGACAACAGGGAAGCTGGGAGGACTGCTGTGCGCCAGGGGGAGGACAGGCCCAGGGAACCGACTCTCCAGGAGGCACTCACCGTGATCCTGGGACCATACCAACATTCCCAGGATACGCTGGGTCAGATCCTGGATAAGATGTAGGAGAACATGCGGCTGCAGGAGGGACAATACCTGGGGATCAGGGAGGACTTGAAGGCCATTAGCACCAACCTGGTCTCCTTTGCAGGGGTGCTGGCAGACATGGTCAACAGTATGAGGGAAGCAGTGGCACACTAGCGGGCTCCTGACACTAGCCAGACTACTGAACGGCCTTCCACCTCCACTGCCTCTAGTGGACAGGAGGCCCCGCCACAGGACCAACAGGCCACCAGCACCCCTCCCCCTGCAGAAGGAGAACCACCCCGCAAACGTTCCCAGCGATCCAGGCAGAAGCCAGAGACTATTGCCAAGACCCCGCCAGGAAATAAGACTCTCCTAATTGTCAACCTTGTGTCCCACTCTGTCACCCTGTCCAACTTGAACTGCCATTGCTCCCCTTCCTATGCCCCCTTGAACAATGCACCTGTGCTACAAATAGACTGGAACTATACCCTGGACTTTCTTCCATCATCACCCCAGCCCAATGCACACACCCTCTGAAAAATACAAGTATGGAGTATGTCAAATGATTTAAGTGTGTATTCGTTTAACTTGCTTTAAACATTGCAATTCAACTCTACAGTAATGTATACATTGTAAAGACCTGTAGTTGGATGCAGTGAACACACCAGGAGCAATAGTGGGGCACCAACATCTGCAAAAAGAGATGCCAATGGGTACAGTGAGTGGGCATAGAAGTAGGAATTCACAGCCTGCCAGCGACAATGTCACACATCAAACTGTCAATGAAATGTGAAATAACACTATCTTATCTGTGTGTCATTGGAAGTATTGATGAATGACTGAACTTCTGTTGTCCTCATCCTCATCCTCTCCCTCCTCATCTTCATTGTCCACAGGGTCCACTGCTGCCACACGGCCATCTCTAGCCTCCTCGTTCTGCAGAAAAGGCACATGGCGTCTCAAGGCAAGGTTGTGCAACATGCAGCATGCCACGATGATCTGGCAGACCTTCTTCTTGGGTGGGTAGCACAGGGATCCACCTGTTAGATGGAGGCACCGAAACCTGCCCTTCAGGAGGCCGAAGGTACGTTAAATGATCCTTCTTGTTCGCCCATGTGCCTCATTGTAATGTTCCTCAGCCCTTGTCCTGGGATTCCTCACAGGGGTCAGTAGCCATGATAGGTTTGGGTAACCTGAGTCACCTGCAAATATCGAGGGACAGCTGTTAGCCACATACAAACCCTTCTGTTCCACACCATATCCATACACCAACATCTACTGGGTGGGAACCAGGGCTCACCTAATAGCCACACCCTGTGCCTCTGGAGTTGGCCCATCACATTTGGGATGCTGCCATTCCTCAGGATAAAAGCATCATGCACCGAGCCTGGATACTTAACATTGACATGGGAGATGTACTGGTCCGCCAAGCACACCATCTGTAAATTCATAGAGTGATAACTTTTTCAATTTCTGAAGACCTGTTCATTTCGCCAAGGGGGAGACACATGCAATATGTGTCCCATCAATCGCACCAATCATGTTGAGGCTATGTCCCATTGCATAGAAATCAGCCTTCACTGTGGCCAAATCCTCCACCTTTGGGAAAACAATGTATCTGCACATGTGTTTAATCAGGGCACCCAACACTCGGGTCAGCACTATTGAGAACATTGGCTGTGACATTCCTGCTGCCAAGCCCACTGTCACTTGGAAAAAATCTGTTGCCAAAAAATGAAGCACTGATAGCACTTGCACAAGAGGGGGGATCCCAGTGGGGTGACGGATAGCAGATATCAGGTCAGGCTCCACTTGGGCACACATTTCTGTGATTGTGGCCCTGTCAAGTCTGGAAGTGAGGATAATGTGCCTGTCCGCCATTGTTGCCAGGTCCACAAGGGGTCTGTACACAGGGGGTGTCTCTATCTCCTATTCATCTGCAGCGGTTGCAATCTATGGGGCAAAAGAGTGAGCAGCAGGTCATTATCTATACATTGTAACCACTACAGTACAATGCATATTGTGATTGTTACAATATTTTGGTGGCATACATCCAGAATGTGAAATTGTTAATTGTGATGCAGTTAGGATCCATGGCCTGCCCCTCCCTCCCGAAATGGTGTCTGCCTGTCCTGTATGGAGGGACAGGTGGAAATGAAGTAATTCTGCTGACGTTGTGCGCCGTTGCAGAAGGCGGTCTGGAACCGCTGTGCAACTCCTCATTGGCTATCATTGGGCCCTACGGGGTACAGTGGCCAATGGTGATGTACGCCGAAGGTGACCGTATGCACCGCTGCAGACGTCACCGCAATTTTCTATTTGTTCACTCACTTGCTACCTGACCTTCAACAGGAGAGGACCTAAACTGCATGTGCTACTGTGACCTGTGTCTGGATCCTACTATGGCTCGTGTGACTGGGGAAAGGGCCCCTGCCTCCACCTCAGCGGAGTTGGAGAGACTGGTGGATGGGGTCCTACCCCAGTACCGACTGCTGTATGGGCCTCCAGACCAACAGGTGAGTACACTGTGAGTACGATGCATGGGTCATGAAAGTGCTTTGTGTGAAGGCCTCGTGTGAGGGCGTTAGTGGATGGGCCCTGGACAGCGTGCAGCATGTAAGCTGGGGCATGTCTGTGCTAATGGGGATGGTAAGTGGCATGGTGGGCCATGAGTGTAACAGGCAGGACGGCCTGACTAATTCCTTTCCCTGTGTGTATTTCCTCTGCAGGTCAGTGCCCATCAAAAGAAGGGTATATGGCGTGCCATTGCCAAGGACATGCAGACCCCGGGTTCTATGGCAGACGGAGCACCCACCGTCGCAAACGGTGGGAGGACCTGAGACGATGGGCACAGAAGACGGCGGTGGCCCAGCTGGGGATGGCCTCCCAACGAGGAAGGGGTGCCCGTCGAACCCTGACCCCCATGATGGCCTGCATACTGGTGGTGGCCTATCCGGAGCCGGATGGGCGCTTGGGGCATCACAGCAACAACAAGGGGGTGAGCACAGTGCCCTTCATTACTACTTACGCCTGGTGGAGTGGTATCCGGGTGGGGGATGTGGGCCTATGGGTGCCATTAGGCCAGGCCTGACATTGCAGAGTGGGTCCCATGTTGGGCAGAGTTCTGATATGAAAATCCTCCAACCTAGCTAGTAGGCATCCACTACTGGGCAGAGGTGTGTGGGTCCCAGGTCTGTCCCTACCCATGGCCTGGTGACTAGCATTGTAACTGGTAGTGCTTAAGGCTGTTCCTTGTGTGTGAGTGTGTTGTGTACGCCAACGGTGGTGTTGGTGCCGCCATTGACCAAGCATATCCTTTGTCTCTTCCCCCCCTTTTTGTTTTCTCATCCTGTCCTTGTGTGCATTAGCATCATCTGGCGCAGAGCAGAGGCACAGGTGACAGAGGTAGCTGCATCCCACAGGACCCAGGAGGCTGAGTCCACCAACGCTGAGGGCACCAGTGGGACGGAGGGTGAGGGGAGCACCACGGCGGAGACAGAAGTGGACAGTTCGGACACGGATAACTCCTCCGATGGAATCTCCCTGGTGGTGGCAGACATCTCTGTGCCCACCCCAGCTACAGGTACAGCCGCCACCCCCGTACCAGCACTGCCCTCCCAGCAGCCCCTCAGGGAGTTGCCCATGCATGCTCACCCAGGAGGGTGGGCATCTCCTTCGCCCCAGGCACCTCAGGTCCTGCCCCAGTTAGCCCTGCTGCCCTGAGTGAGGAGGCTATTGACCTCCTGAGATCCATTTCTGTTGGGCAGTCAACCGTTGTGAATGCCATCCAGGATCTTGTAGCCCAAATGCAACAGTCCAATGCATTTCTGGAGGGTATTCACACTGGCACGAAGGTACGTTAAATGACACTTCTTGTTCGCCCATGTGCCTCATTGTAACGTTCCTCAGCCCTTGTCCTGGGATTCCTCACAGGGGTCAGTAGCCATGATAGGTTTGGGTAACCTGAGTCACCTGCAAATATCGAGGGACAGTTGTTAGCCACATACAAACCCTTCTGTCCCACACCATACCCATACACCAACATCCACTGGGTGGGAACCAGGGATCACATATTAGCCACACCCTGTGCCTCTGGAGTTGCCCCATCACATTTGGGATGCTGCCATTCCTCAGGACAAAAGCATCATGCAACGAGTCTGGATACTTAACATTGACATGGGAGGTGTACTGGTCCGCCAAGCACACTATCTGTAAATTCATTGAGTGAAAACTTTTTCGATTTCTGTGGACCTGTTTATTTTGCCGGGGAGGGGGGGACAAATGCAATATGTGTCCCATCAATCGCACCAATCATGTTGGGGCTATGTCCCATTGCATAGAAGTCAGCCTTCACTGTGGCCAAATCCTCCACCTTTGGGAAAACAATGTATCTGCACATGTGTTTAATCAGGGCACCCAACACTCGGGTCAGCACTATTGAGAACATTGGCTGTGACATTCCTGCTGCCAAGCCCACTGTCAAATGGAAAGAATCTGTTGCCAAAAAATGAAGCACTGATAGCACTTGCACAAGAGGGGGGGATCCCAGTGGGGTGACGGATAGCAGATATCAGGTCAGGCTCCAATTGGGCACACAGCTCTGAGGATAATGTGCCTGTCCTCCATTGTTGCCAAGTCCACAAGGGGTCTGTACATGGGGGGGGTCTCTATCTCCTCTTCATCCGCAGCGGTTGCAATCTATGGGGCAAAAGAGTGATCAGCTGGTCATCATCTGTACATTGTAACCACTACAGTACAATGCATATTGTGATTGTTACAATATTTTGGTGGCATACGTCCAGAATGTGAAATTGTTAATTGTGATGCAGTTAGGATCCATGGCCTGCCCCCCGCCGAAATCGCATCTGCCTGTCCTGTATGGAGGTACAGGTGGAAATTAGGTAATTCCGCTGACGTTGTGCGCCGTTGCGGAAGGCGGTCCTGAACCGCTGTGCAACTCCTCATTGGGTATCATTGGGCCCTACGGGGTACAGTGGCCAATGGTGATGTACACCGGCGGTGACGGTATGCACCGCTGCGGACGACACCGCAGTTTTCTATCTGTTCACTCACTTGCTACCTGACCTTCAACAGGAAGGGACCTACACTGCATGTGCTACTGTGACCTGTGTCTGGATCCTACCATGGCTCATTTGACTGGGGAAAGGGCCCCTGCCTTCACCTCATCAGAGTTGGAGAGACTGGTGGATGGGGTCCTACCCCAGTACCGACTGCTGTATGGGCCTCCAGACCAACAGGCGAGTACACTGTGAGTACGATGCATGGGTCATGAAAGTTCTTTGTGTGAAGGCCTCGTATGAGGGCGTTAGTGGATGGGCCCTGGACAGCGTGCATCATGTATGCTGGGGCATGTCTGTGCTAATGGGGATGGTAAGTGGCATGGTGGGCCATGAGTGTAACAGGCAGGACAGTCCGACTAATTCCTTTCCCTTTGTGTATTTCCTCTGCAGCTCAGTGCCCATCAAAAGAAGGGTATATGGCGTGCCATCGCCAAGGACGTGCAGACCCCGGGTTCTACGGCAGACAGAGCACCCACTGTCGCAAACGGTGGGAGGACCTGAGACGATGGGCACAGAAGACGGCGGTGGCCCAGCTGGGGATGGCCTCCCAATGAGGAATGGGTGCCCGTCGAACCCAGACCCCCCCTGATGGCCCGCCTACTGGTGGTGGCCTATCCGGAGCTGGATGGGCGCTTGGGGGCATCACACCAACAACAAGGGGGTGAGTACAGTGCCCTTCATTACTACTTACGCCTGGTGGAGTGGTATCCAGGTGGGGGATGTGGGCCTGTGGGTGCCCCTAGGCCAGGCCTGACATTGCAGAGTAGGTCCCATGTTGGGCAGAGTTCTGATGTGAAAATCCTCCAACCTAGCTAGTAGGCATCCACTACTGGGCAGAGGTGTGTGGGTCCCAGGTATGTTGCAGTTGGCGGTATCTGTCCCTACCCATGGCCTGGTGACTAGCATTGTAACTGGTAGTGCATAGGGCTGTTCCTTGTGTGTGAGTGTGTTGTGTACGCCAACGGTGGTGTTGGTGCCACCATTGACCAAGTGTATCCTTTGTCTTTTCCCACCCTTTTTGTTTTGTCATCCTGTCCTTATGTGCATTAGCATCATCTGGCGCAGAGCAGAGGCACAGGTGACAGAGGTAGCTGCATCCCACAGGACCCAGGAGGCTGAGTCCACCGATGCTGAGGTCACCAGTGGGACGGAGGGTGAGGGGAGCACCACGGCAGAGACAGAAGGGGACAGTTCAGACACGGATACCTCCTCCGATGGAAGCTCCCTGGTGGTGGCGGACATCTCTGTGCCCACCCCAGCTACAGGTACAGCCGCCACCCCCGTACCAGCACTGCCCTCCCAGCAGCCCCTCAGGGAGTTGCCCATGCACGCTCACCCAGGAGGATGGGCATCTCCTTCACCCCATGCACCTCAGGTCCTGCCCCAGTTAGCCCTGCTGCCCTGAGTGAGGAGGCTATTGACCTCCTGAGATCCATTTCTGTTGGGCAGTCAACCGTTGTGAATGCCATCCAGGGGCTGGTAGCCCAAATGCAACAGTCCAATGCATCTCTGGAGGGTATTCACACTGGCTCGGCGGCCCAACAGAGATCAATCCAGGCTCTGGCCTCCTCTCTGATGGCAGCCACTGTCCCTGTTTCCACCCTGTCCCCTCCAACTTCCTCTTCCCAGTCCCATTCCCTTCAACCCCAACCTATGCCAAGCACACAGGCAAACGAGCCTGCACACAGGACAACACACAAGAGTCGACATGGCAAACACAAGCACCACACTTCATTCCACAGGCACTCACGCATACACCATCCAGATGCAGACACACCAATATCCACTGACTCCACTGTGTCCCCCTCTTCCTCGTCCTCCACCTCCCTCCCAGTTCCCTCTACACACACACCTGCATGCACTACATCCTCATCCACTACCACCATCACCAGCACACCTATCAGAGCACACACCTTACTGGCAGTCACCACCCCCACATCCATGCACACGTTCCTGTGTCCTCTCCCACTGTGTCTGGGCCCCCTCCTCCCAAAGTACACAAACGCAAGCAGACACCCATCAGCCATCCACCTCACAACAGCATCCAGCCCATGCACCTGCACCCAAACACAGCAAACAGACACCTCCTACAACCACTCCCTCTTCCTTCACTCCCAGACCTTCTCCTTCTTCCCCAATGTGCCTAAGAAGCTTTTCCTCTCCACCGTTGACCTCTTCCCTACCCCTTCCCCTCCCCGTCCTTCACATCAGACCAGGGTGGTCAGAACCCGGGCAAGCACCTCAGCCACCCAGTCCACGGGCACAGTAGTGTCCCCAGCTACTCAAGGTGGGAAAGGAACCCCGCCACCAGCCACACAGATGGAAAGGGTGCCTGCCCCAAGTGCTGCAAGAAAGGGCAAGGAGCCAGCCCCATCTGCAGGAAGGAAAGGCAAGGAGCCAGCTCCAGCTGCAGGAAGGAAGGGCAAGGAGCCACCCCCAGCTGCAGCAAGGAAGGGCAAGGAGCCACCCCCAGCTGCTGCCAAAAGGAGGAAGGAGCCACCCCCAGCTGCTGCCAAAAGGAGCAAGGAGCCATCCCCAGCTGCTGCCAAAAGGAGCAAGGAGCCATCCCCAGCTGCTGGCAGGAATGACAAGGGGCCTGCACCAGCAGGCAGTAAGGACAAGGGGCCTGGTGCTGGTACTCAGTCGGAGTCCCCACCACCAACCATGGTGCCTCCTCCACCACCACCACCAGCTCCGCCAGCAGCACCGCCACAAGCACCACCGCCAGCTCCACCAGCAGCACCAGCGGGCAGCCGTCTGAGGCTGCAGGGGATGGGCTGGAGCCTCCCCCCACTACTACCACCACCAGCTCTGCCAGCAGCACCAGTGGGCAGCTGTCCGAGGCTGCAGGGGATGGGCTGGAGTCTCCACGCACCACTACCACCACCAGCTCTGCCTGCAGCATCAGTGGGCAGCCGTCCGAGGCTGCTGGGGATGGGCTGGAGCCTCCCCTCACCCTTACCAGCAGCAGCAGCACCACTGCCACCACTGAACAGCCGTCACAACCGGCGGACATTCAGTAAACCTGCCTCCATGGGTTGTCGTGTGGCCTGCCCCTTGCAAATCCTGTGGGTATGACACCCCAAGATCTGCATCAAAGGACATGATGCCCCCTCCAGGACCAGCGGAGAAGTCATCCACTCACCCCATCCTCCCCAGGATGAAGCTCACTGGGCACGATGCCCCTTCCAGAACCAGTGGAGAAGCCATCCACTTGAGAGACTGTGGCCTTGTACTCCCCAGGACAAAGCACAAGGCACGATGCCCCCTCCAGAGCCAGTGGGCAAGTCACCCACTTGAGAGACTGTGGCCTTGCACTCCCCAGGACAAAGCACAGGGCATGTTGCCCCCTCCAGGACCAGTGGCATTATTCCATCTGCCGGCTGTAGTCCCCCCTGTTCCCCTGAGGTGCCTGCCTATTTTGGACCTGATGCCCCTGCAGTGTTCTCTCCGTATTGTTGCAGGAGTGAAGTGTGGCCTTGGACATTGTAATGTGGCCCTTTGGCCCACGAACATTGAGGACTGGGTAGTGTCCCTTCATTTGTAAGTATGTATATAATTTTTTATTTGGATGCACGTATTTCTACTATATTTATCTTATTACACTCACTTTTATCTATTGGAGTTGTCCTTGCATTATTCCTGAGGGGTACGGGATAAATATGTTATGTTACTGCATCTGCTTGTGTGTATGGTGTTGGGGGTGTGTGTTGTGCGTGTGTGTCTCTCTCTTTTTCCTCCCCCCTCCCCTGTGTGCTAGGTGGATGTACTCACCGTGGTCGTCTTCGCCGTAGTTGGTGTTCGTAGGGGAGCAGGACGTAAATCAACATTGGGAAAATGTGCAGCTCGGGCTCCATGGCATTGTGGTTCTTCCCTGAGTCTCCACAGGTGAGTCCTTTGACTTCTGAGCTCAGTCTCTGCCAGGCTTTTGATGTCGTTGGTACCACCCCGGAAAAGGTGGCGGTTTCCTGTATCTTAGTACAGTGGGCGGAACATTGTCTTCTTCCTTGCTGTAGGCGGTTACAGCCGTGGTGTCTGTCGATTCCGCCCTGGCGGTCGGTGTGTTAAAGTGGCTGTCTGTCTGAGCTGTTTCTGCCATGGTCATAATTTAGCAGCATTTACCGCCAGCCTGTTGGCGGTATTACCACCACTTTATCACCAACCGGCAGGGTTGTAATAAGGGCCATTGTCATTTGTGGCATAATAGCCATCTCCGTGTTTGTGTATGGATCTCGTGTCATGTGCACATAATGGGAATAACTTACTCCAACATGTAGTCAATTATATTCCATTGTGTCATTCCCTCACTAATCCTGCAATGGAAGTAGGAAAATTCCCACAGTGGCAAGCATTGTGTCCTCTCACACTGTGTGAGTGTACAGAACCACATTTTCTGCACTGTTGAACAAATCAACACACAAATCATGTGGTCCACAATTAAATTCAATACGAGTAGAAATGATACACATTAGTTAAGTTTGAGATGTGTCTATGTGAAATGGTGAATCAAGTCTGGATTACTAGTTAAAACACCACTAAAATAATGGGTTTTGAACAAATGATGTGTTCCTCCGTAAATGTGTCACACATGGCAGGAAATCTGTAGGTTGCACAAAGTATCAGGAGCACAAATGGAAAGAAAAACTTGTAAATTCCATGTATGTAGTGCACTGAAAGTGTAGCATCAAATCATGTGTAAATGACAACTCTAGGTGTATATGTAACACCTACAGTACACCTATTGTTTCAGCTATTCCAACATTTGAGGTCCAGACATACACATAGATAATGCATGTTGACATTCTTCTTCAATATGATAGATGAACAATTTTGTGCCTCAAGCTGCCTACATTTCATGCATCTCAGTCCATCAATGTAAAACTGACACAGTCAATGAGTATTCTGCGAAAAATGTCATACACTAGGAAATAACATAGGAGGAAATGCAAACAAAGTAAGGTATTACAGTGTACGCAGGATCCAAAACTGAACCCTCTCATGCTACATCAATGATGTTAGAATCAAGGCAGATAAGTACAGATTCACCTACAAGGCAAAATAACATACATAACTGCGAAAACCAAAAGTGTTGTGAGCAGTTGTGAGAAGTTCTGTAGTATAAAATTACCAATACATACATCATGTTGTCCCATATGAAAAAGCCCTACATCGCCATACCTATGTGTCAACCCCAGGTCAGAATTATAACTTGCATACAAAAAGCATTAGCTGATGTATGAAAAAATCAAATTTAAATATCTATGGCAGATATTGGGAATTGCTTACATTTACATGTAAATAGCTATGCTAAATTAAGTAAGCAAATGTCATGTACAAAGCAAGGACAACATAGGTGACAAAAGGACAAATGTATGTGTGAATGTCAAACATGTTGGCTCTGTCACAACCTGTATAGGGCTGAATGTATGCAAGAGAATCTGGTTATGAATTTGTTACTTTCCAGACATATTGAGTGCAATTAACAAAGCTGTTAAGAAAAATCTAAAGTATTTATCATAGTAATCTACTGCCTGAGCATGAAAGCCAGCATGTAAATGTGTTCTATGGTTCATACCATGGACAATATGTGTAATGACACATAGAAGTTGAACATACATGGTAAACAGAACCTAATGCATATCTGTTAAAGTGAAAAAAATGCGTATGAGTTTGCCTGCATACATAACACACATAGGTGGTCATTACAACCCTGGCGGACGGTGTTAAAGCGGCAGTAAGACCGCCAACAGGACAGTGGTAAAAATGTTTACTCACGACCGCGGCGGAAACCGCCAACAAAGACAGACACTTCAACACACCGACCACCACGGCGGTACAGACAAACAGCTTGGCGGTCACCGCCAACAGACAGGCGGAAGACAATGTACCGCCCACAGTATCACAACCTACCAATCCGCCACCTTTTCCGGGGCGGATTGACAGCGGACAAAAACACGGCGGAAATAGGACTTGGAAGGGAAAACGCTCACCGATACACACCCCACGAGGAATCCGGACGCCATGGAACCAGAGCTGCACATTTTTCCAGCCATCATCTTCTTGTTCCTCTACCAGGAGCACGAACACCGGAGGCGAAGACAACAGTGAGTACTGCACCTACGACACAGGGGAGGGGGGAGGGAAAAAACAGGGACACACACACGCAACACCCACCCCCACCATCACCCACTACAACACACATACTAATACATATTTATACATTATAGTTACACCCTCCAACCCCCCCGGAAGAATGCAAAGACAAAAGGAAATGAGTATAACCATTGTAATATATTAAAATCAAGTACGCAAAAATATATATATACATCATAAACAAAATATACACCAAGCTTAGTAGTCCAGGTAGTGCTCCAATGAAGTCCGTGGAACATTGGGCCCACACGGTATGGGCGAGGCCCACACAAGATCCCCGACCATGACGAAGAGAACACTGCAGGGGCATCAGAGAGCAAGAAAACAGGCACCTCAGGGGCAGGGAAAGGGGAGGCACCTCAGCCGGTTGAGTGCACAACGCCAAATCCACGAGGGGGCCACATGCCCACTGCTGCATCCTGGGGAGTGCAAAGCCACAGTCTCTCAAGTCTCTACAGTGGGAGGGTTGCCCACTGCTGCATCCTGGGAGTGCAAAGCCACAGTCTCTCAAGTCCCTACAGTGGGTGGTTTGCCCACTGCTGCATCCTGGGGAGTGCAAAGCCACAGTCTCTACAGTGGGAGGGTTGCCCACTGCTGCATCCTGGGGAGTGCAAAGCCACAGTCTCCCAAGTCTCTACAGTGGGAGGGTTGCCCACTGATGCATCCTGGGGAGTGCAAAGTTCTGGGGGGGGGGCTGGTGCCCAGAGTGCTTCATCCTGCTAAGGACAGAGGTAGTGGATGTGATACTCCACTGGTTCTGGAGGGGGCCTGGTGCCCAGAGTACTTCATCCTGCTAAGGACAGAGGTAGTGGATGTATCTCTCCACTGGTTCTGGAGGGGGCCTGGTGCCCAGAGTGTTTCATCCTGCTAAGGACAGAGGTAGTGGATGTGATACTCCACTGGTTCTGGAGGGGGCTTTGTGCCCAGAGTGCTTCATCCTGCCAAGGACAGAGGTAGTGGATGTGATACTCCACTGGTTCTGGAGGGGGCCTGGTGCCCAGAATGCTTCATCCTGCTCTTGACTGACTCAGTAGCGTCAGTGCCCTTGGCGCTCATGGGCCAGCAGTGCTTGTGGCGGCGGTGCCCTGTTCAGCGGTGCTTGGAGCGGCGGTGCCCTGTTCAGCGGTGCTTGGAGCGGCGGTGCCCTGTTCAGCGGTGCTTGGAGTGGCGGTGCCCTGTTCAGCGGTGCTTGAGGCGGCGGTGCCCTGTTCAGCGGTGCTTGGAGCGGCGGTGCCCTGTTCAGCGGTGCTTGAGGTGGCGGTGCCCTGTTTAGCGGTGCTTGAGGCGGCAGTACCCTGTTCAGCGGTGCTTGGAGCGGCGGTGCCCTGTTCAGCGGTGTTTGGAGAGGCGGTGCTTGGGGCGGCGGGATACTTTGCAGCGACTCAGCTGCTGGCAGGCCTCTCTGTCCCAGCGGGGCTTGTGCTGGCGGTCCTCTCTGTCCCAGCGGGACATGTGCTGGCGGTCCTCTCTAGCCCAGGGGGGGTTGTGCTGGCGGTCCTCTCTAGCCCAGCGGGGGTTGTGCTGGCAGTCCTCTCTAGCCCAGCGGGGCTTGTGCTGGCGGTCCTCTCTGTCCCAGCGGGGCATGTGCTGGCGGTCCTCTCTAGCCCAGCGGGGGTTGTGCTGGCAGTCCTCTCTAGTCCAGCGGGGGTTGTGCTGGCGGTCCTCTCTAGCCCAGCGGGGCTTGTGCTGGCGGTCCTCTCTAGCCCAGCGGGGATGATGGTGGTGGCCTCCTGGGCAGCGGGGATGATGGCGGTGGCCTCTTGGGCAGCGGGGATGATGGCGGTGGCCTCCTGGGCAGCAGGGATGATGGCGGTCTCCTCCGCTGTGCTGCTCTTCCCAGACTTACCGGGTTTCTTGTGGCAATTCCCCACCTTTGAAGGTGTCGCAGCTGACTCCACACTCCCACCGGGACCCCTGGGAGCGGCTTTGGTGGCTGGAGTCTTCCCCCTCTCCCGCCGGGCACTGGCCAACTTCTGAAGCTTGACAGGTGGGGGACTGTCCATGCTGTGGCTCTGTGCCACACTGGCTGCCCTGGTGGCCGGTGCACTCCAGATTCCGGTGACTACTGGCACCACTGGTCCCGCCGATGTTGTGGCTGAGGTGCTAGGTTGGGACCTGGAGAGTCAGGCCCTAGGACACGGAAGGGGTGGGGGAGGTGTGGGAAAGAGGTCAAGGTTGGACAGGAAAAGTTTTTGGGAGACACTGGGACGGGTAGCTGGAGGGGGTTTAGGAGTGGAGGCAGAGGTTGTGTTGTAGGAGGTGTTCGTTTGGTGACTTTGGGTGAAGGTGCATGCGCTGGAGGCTGTCGTGAGGTGGATGGCTGTTGGGTGGGTGTGTACCTGCGTTTGTTTATCTTGGGAGGTGGCGTCACAGACACACTGGGAGAGGACACAGGGGACGTGTGGATGGTAGTGGGGGTGGTGACTGCACGTGAGCGGGGTGTGGTGGTGTGTGTGCTGGTGATGGCAGTAGTGGCTGTAGATGTAGTGCATGCAGGTGTGAGTGTAGACGAGACTGGGAGGGAGGAGGGAGACGAGGAGGAGGGGGACACAGTGGAGGCAGTGGATGTTGGTGTGTCTGCATGTGTGTGATGCTTGCGTGAGTGCCTGTGGGATATGTGGTGCTTATGTCTGCCTGAGCTTCCCTTGTGTCTTGACGTGTGTGCATGCTGGTCTGAACGTGTGCTTGGGATATGCTGGGTTACTGGGGATTGGGTCTGGGTGGAGGAAGTTGGAGGGGGAGGCTAGAGACGGGGACAATGGCTGCCATCTGTGCTGAGGCCAGAGTCTGAAAAGCTCGCTGAAGGGCCGCCTGACCAGAATGAATGCCCTCCAGGAATGCATTGGTTTGTTGCAACTGCCTTTCTACACCCTGGATGGCCTTCAAAATGGTAGACTGCCCAACAGTGAGGGACTTGAGGAGGTCAATGGCCTCCTCACTGAGGGCAGCAGGGGTGACTGGGGCAGGGCCTGAGGTGCCTGGGGTGAAGGTGATGCCCACCCTCCTGGGTTAGCGGGCACGGGGCAAAGGCTGAGGGGCTGCTGGGAGGGCGGTGCTGGTAGTGGGGGTGGCGGCTGTACCTGTAGATGCGGGGGGCACAGATGTTGCCGCCACCACAAGGGAGCTCCCATTAGAGGACGAGTCTGTGCCGCTGGTGTCAGCTCCTGTCCCCGCCGTGGAGCTCCCCTCGCCCTCCGTCCCACTGGTGAACTCCGAGTCCGTAGTTTCGCCCTCCAGGGCCATGTGGGATGCAGCTCCCTCCTGCTCCGGTGCCACTGCTCCTCCAACTGATGATGCTAATGCACACAAGAACAGGGAGACCACAAAAAGGGGGGGGGCGACAGAAGAAAGACATGTTGACTGCATGCATTACCCCTACTGTTGGCGGACACGACAGACACAGAAGCCCCCTGCACTACGCCGCGCTCTTGGACTCCACTGTGCAATCCCTGGGACATGGCCTACTAGGCTATGGACGACATCTGCACACATGGATGACACAGGGGCATGACTAGGTGTACTTGGCACTCTACAGAGGTGGGGTGGGGTGCCACATGGCCTGCCTTACGGAGGGACCTTGCCTACTAAACTCTCCCTGGCCTAGGGAAACCCACAGCCCACCTCCCCCACCCAAACACCTCCACTGCGCGCTAAATCAGCAGGATGAGAGTGTACTCACCCCCTTGTGGCTGCTGTGATGCCCTCAAGTGCCCATCCAACTCCGGGTACGCCAATGCCAGGATCCTGAACATCAGGGGGGTCATGGTGCGATGGGCACCCCTCCCACGTTGGGAAGCCATCCCCAGCTGAGCCTCCGCCGTCTTCTTGCTCCAGCGGCGAATGTCCTCCCATCTTTTCCGGCAGTGGGTGCTCCGTCTGTGGTAGACCTCCAGGGTCCGGACGTCCTTGGCGATGTCACGCCAAATATCTTTTTTCTGGTGGGCGCTGACCTATATGATTTGTACAGGGGGAAGAGAAACTTATTACCAACTGCACCGTCACAGTCATTGGCCCCCATCCCTACCCTTGGCATGTGGCACATGCACTCACTGTCGTTTCATGCACGCCGCACTCTCCCCCCCTTCCTTCTTACATCCACCCCTCTCCACACAGGCATGGCCCATACAGCATGCTCCCAGTGTACTTACCTGTTTGTCTGGAGGACCGTAGAGTAGCGTGTACTGGGGGAGGACCCCATCCACAAGTTTCTCCAACTCCTCTGATGTGAAGGCAGGGGCCCTTTCCCAGACACTCGAGCCATTGTCTCTTCCAGACCGAGGTCACAGCAGCACTTGCAGTGTAGGTCCTCTCCTGTTGAAGATCAGGTATCGAGTGATTGAACAGATAGAAAATGGCGGTCACGTCTGCGGCGGTGCGTACCGTCACCGCCGGCGTACATCGTCATTGGCTCTTGGGACCCATAGGGTCTAATGTTAACCAATGCAGCATTGCGCCGCGGTCTTCGACCGCCTACCGCAACGGTGTACAACGCCGGCGCAGTTACCTCACATCCCATTGTCCCACTTTAGAGGTCAGGCAGCCGCCATTTCAGGGGCCCACATGGCTTTATTTGTAACTGCGTCACACATAGCTAGGCCTAGACTCTACACACATACAGGCCACTTATCGGATTAGGATTCATGTTCTGTGTAAGCTGTGGGTACGTACCTCTGAGTTGGTTGACTCTCTGCTCGCTGTTGTCCTTCATAGGCACCGTCCGCTGGGACATGTGAGGAGATGGCGGCATCCTCCGGTGTACAGACCGCTGGTGGACCTATCGACAATGGAGGAAAGACATGTGATCATCACATACAGGCTTGACCGTGCCACAATCCTGGAACTGTGTACCCAGCTGGAGCCAGACCTGATGTCAGCTATCCGCCATCCCACAGGAATCCCCCCTCAAGTGCAGGTGCTGTCAGTGCTCCATTTCCTTGCAAGTGGGTCATTTCAAACAACAGTGGCCATAGCATCAGGGATGTCCCAGCCTATGTTTTCCAACGTGTTGTCCAGAGTGTTGTCTGCCCTGCTGAAACACATGCGGAGCTACATCGTTATCCCTCAGGTGGTGGATTGGCCTACAGTGAAAGGTGATTTCTATGCCCTGGGACATATCCCCAACATCATAGGTGCCATTGATGGGACCCATGTGGCTTTGGTGCCCCCGCAGGAGTGAACAGGTGTACAGAAACCGGAAGAGTTATCATTCCATGAATGTGCAGATGGTATGTTTGGCCGACCAGTACATCTCCCATGTTAATGCCAAGTTCCCTGGCTCAGTGCATGACGCCTACATCCTGCGGAATAGCAGCATCCCTTATGTGATGGGTCAACTCCAGAGGCACCGTGTGTGGCTATTAGGTGAGCAACTGGAAGCAAGTTAGTGGGAATGGTTGTCTAGGTCTGGGGATATCCCTACAGGTTAGTGTGTTTCTAACAGTTGTCCCTCACCATTTGCAGGTGACTCTGGTTACCCCAACCTGTCATGGCTACTGACCCCAGTGAGGAATCCCAGGACGAGGGCAGAGGAACGCTACAATGAGGCCCATGGGCGAACACAGCGGATAATCGAGCGGACCTTCGGCCTCCTGAAGGCCAGGTTCAGGTGCCTCCATATGACAGGTGGATCCCTATTCTACTCACCAAAGAAGGTGTGCCAGATCATTGTGGCCTGCTGTGTGCTTCACAACTTAGCTTTGCGACGACAGGTGCCTTTTCTGCAGGAGGATGGTCGAGATGGCGGTGTTGTTGTAGCTGTGGAGCCTGTGGACAGTGAAGATGAGGAAGCAGAAGAAGAGGACATCGACAACAGGGACTCGGTGATCCTGCAATATTTCCAGTGAGACACAGGTAGGAATACAAACCTGCTTACTACATATACTTTAACATTACTACCTCTCTACTGTCTATTGTTTTCACCCAGTGTATGGTCACTGAGTTGTTAATTTCCCTTACGATTTCACAGATGTGGGTCCCACTGTGTGACATCTGCTTTGATTCCTCATGGATCTCAGGGACAGTTTGCGGGGTGGTTCTCCCTCTGCAGGGGGTGGGGTGCTGGCGTGGTGGTCCTGTGGCGGTGCCTCCTGTCCACTAGCGCCGGCGGAGGTGGTGGGCAGTTCATCGTCCAGGCTAGTGTCAGGGGCCCCTTGTAATGCCACAGTGTCCCTCCTGGTGTTGAGTACTTCCTTCAGCACCCCTACGATGGTGCCCAGGGTGGAATTGATGGCTCTGAGTTCCTCCCTGAAGCCCAAATACTGTTCCTCCTGCAGGCGCTGGGTCTCCTGAAACTTGGCCAGTACCTTTGCCATCGTCTCCTGGGAGTGGTGGTAGGCTCCCATGATCTTGGAGAGGGCCTTGTGGAGAGTGGGTTCCCTTGGCCTGTCCTCTCCCTGTCACACAGCAGCCCTCCCAGTTCCCCTGTGTTCCTGGGCCTCCGTCCCCTGGACCGTGTGCCCACTACCACTGCCCCTAGCTCCTGGTTGTTGTTGGGGTGGTGGGTTAGCCTGGGTTCCCTGTAGTGGTGTAAACACTGCTGATTGTCCTGGGGACAGAGGTATGGGCCCGCTGGGTGGGTGCTGTGCTGGTGTTTCCAGAGGGGGGAAGCTCTGTAGTGGCCTGTGACTGTGTGATGGGAACCAACTGTCCTGAGGTCCCCGATGGGCCGGGCTGGTCATCTAGATCCAGTTTGACAGAGCTGCTGTCATCACTGTGGGCCTTTTCTGTTGGTGGTGTGGACATGTCTGAACCCTCCTGTGCGGTGACGTTGGGTAGGGGTCCTGCAGGGGTGTGAAAGCATGATTATTACATCTGTGTGTGCCATGGTGTGCAATGGGTGGTTGACTGTGTACCCCAGTGCTTGCATTCCTGTGTGGGACCTTGTGTGAGGATGGTTGATGGGGGTGTATGGGTTTGTGCCGTGAGCATGCTTTGGTGTTGGTTGTCCATGCTTTGTTGTTGCATGCAGGGCTTGGTGTTATTGGGACATTTGTGAGGAGTTGGAGTGATGGGGGTGAGGGTGAGGGTGGGGGTATGTGATAGCAAGCAGGTTGGGTGGGGGATGAAATAGTGAGAGATTTGACTTACCAGAGTCCATACCTCCATCTACTCCTGCAAGGCCCTCAGGATGCAGAATCGCCAAGACCTGCTCCTCCCATGTTGTTAGTTATGGGGGAGGAGGTGGGGGTCCGCCGCCAGTCCACTGAACCGCAAGGTGGTGTCTTGAGATCACGGAACGCACCTTCCCCCGTAGGTCATTCCACCTCTTCCTGATGTCATCCCGATTTCTTGTGTGCTGTCCCACTGCGTCGACCCTGTCCACTATTCTTCGCCATAGCTCCATCTTACTAGCAGTGGAGGTGTGCTGCACCTGTGATCCGAATAGCTTTGGCTCTACCAGGACGATTTCCTCCACCATGACCCTGAGCTCTTCCTCCGAGAACCTGGGGTGTCTTTGCCGTGCCATGGGGTGGTGTGGGTGATGTGTGGGGTGGTGTGTGTGGTGATAAGTGTGCTGATATGTAGTGGTGTGTTGTGTGAGGTGCGTGGAAGTTATCTGGGTGATAGTGTTGTGTGCCTGTGGATGCTAGTTTGTTGATGGTGGTGTCTCTCTCTGGCCTTCTCTCGGTGATTCTGATCGTAGGGGTTTGTGGGTGATGTGGGTGTGAGTTTTATATAGTATTGGGTGTGTGGGAGTGGTGTGTGTATGTGTATCAGGTGTGTGTATTTGGAATTGTCCAATGTGGGGGTATTTTGTAAATGTGTGTGTATTTTGAGCGCGGCGGTGTGTACCGCCAATGGAATACCGCGGTTGAAAGACCGCCGTGTGGATTCATGGGTCGTGATAGTGTGGGCGTATTTCTGTTGGCGTGATGGTGGAGGTTTTGTTTTCGCCAGTTTATCACTGACCTTTGGTGTGGCGGGCTTGTGTGGGTGTCTGAAATTTGGCCGATTCCGTGCTGTGGGTCATAATAGCTGTGGCGGATTTCCGTGGGCGCGGCGGTGTGTTGGAGCTGTTCTGCACGGCGGTAAGCAGCTTTTACCGCCAATGTTGTAATGACCGCCATAGTCGTTTATGTCAAAGTAACAACCTACAAAATCCTTGACTGTTGGTATTTTTTACTTTTCAAATGACCAAAGATATGGGTTGCAGCCGAGTCTCGTGACCTCATTCAATGATCCACAGACTGAGACTGAAAAAAGATTTAACTCTGCTCTGACAAAGACAAGGAATGTTGTTGAGAGAATGTTTGGGGTCCCAAAGTCCTGGTTCCTCTGTCTGGACATACTAGGCAGAACACTCTTGTACTTGCTTCCGATGGTGTCAAAATTATCCTTGTATGTGCTATATTGCATAATATCTGTTTAGAAACCAATGTGCTGTGGGATTATAAGCCACTAATTCAACATGAACGGGAAGAGTATACAGACAATGATGCAGACATAGAGGACACAATGGCAGGCCAGCAGAGACGGGACCAAATAGTGGCAGGTATTTTTGCATAATGAATAAGAATTCATGGTAATTCTGACAGAAAATATGTCAGGTTATCATCCCAAAAATATGTTTTTGAAACTCATCCATGTTGTTGTGTTTGTGTGAATGCCAAGGTACGTATCTAGTCACTCACATCTTACCAACTAGATGAAGGCCTCAACATGTATGAATCATGATTTCTGAGCTGTTGATAAACATGGGGCCATATCTTCAACTAGGAAAAAATCAACGCAGCAAGCCGAGGTGATGCAGTGCACTACATGAAAGGGAGAGGGCAGGGTCGGCACATATCTAGATAGATATGGGGATTTTCTGCACTCCTTCTCTTAAGCAGTGCAGTGCAGCATAGCAAAGTATGCTTCATGTGCCACTGAGTGTATGATGGGTCACTAATCTCCCAATAAGTCACTCCCTAAGGCAAACTCCTAACTACAGTGTGTTTCACATATGGACTAGCATGCAGAATGGCAGCACTTTGCTGGAGCAAATGTTGCAGCAGATACTATCACAGATCATGGGAGACAGCTGTCATGGCCACAGGCCTAGCCTCAGGTGTGGATGTCAAAATGTCATTTCTAAAGAATGTATTCATGTATGTGTGGGGATCCACAAAATAGCACACATGTAACACCTTTCCAGGGCTGATTCATGTTAAGACTACATGCAACACACATGATACAATACACAATTACAGTGCTATGCAGAACACTGCAAGGAGGGTCAAAGGCCCATACCAAAACATAGTAATCTGCTATAGTAGCAATGTGTGCCATTTTTCAGAAAAGTAAGACAAGGGAGATGTTTGCCAAGCATCACATCATGTCAGGAAGACAGAGATTAGTAAAGTGTGTATGTCAAAATGCAAGCACAAATTGTTGCGGGCATATGCAATTTCATTAAATATGGTGCAATGGTGGTGTTGGACAGGAAATTTCCTCTGCATGTAAGATTTGTGCCCCTGGTTTGAGTGGTGAACTATATTGTTGTGTGGATCACTAATGTTGGTATATTGCCATAGGGGAATATGGAATGTGCATGACCAGTCTCGTAGAACCAAGAGAGCCACTCAAAGACCTACCCTCATAGTTGTTGTATGCTACTGCCTTCACCTGGAGTAAAACAGAGCAAACATGGGGGTGGTTGCATACTTTGTAGTGATTAGTAGTAGTGAACAGGACCATTCTACACTAGAGTAAGGACTACAGGCTCACTGAACTCTTTTAAAGATCTGCTTGTGTGTGTTTCACGCATCCCTGCCCAACATTGGATTGATCTGGAGGTGTGAGTGGGATAAAATAATGTGCAGAATGCATGTGATTGTGCAAGACATACACAACACATAGGTTGAAATATGGAACGATGAGCACATGCTTAATGTGTCTGTGCTGGTAGAGTGTGTTCAAAGTGACACACTCTAGTACAGTACAAATAGACAGTAGTACTGAAGAGTGTGCATTCAGTACGCTGGTGGTAGCATGATACATGTGGATTACAGTATTGGTCACTGATTATGCTGTGACTGTACACTGAGTACAGAAGTACCAGCCCCCTACATAACATGGACAACCTTGGGTTCCTTTGTGGTAAAGGCATGAGTATTAGAGGAATTTCACCCAATGTAGTTTGACGGTCCAGCAAAGCTGCAAGTTGGGTGAGACATTCAATGGAGTATGGGAGACCCAGCCTTTCACTGTGCTTCCCTAAGTGTGTGCTGCATCCATGATACATCACTAGAGTAAGGGGACTCAACACATCACAGGAAGAGAGATTGTGCTGAATAGGGAACCTAAAAAAGTGGGGCATAGAGTCCAGGATCAACCTTCTAATGTACATATGATTGTGCCTGACATCCACGGGTGTACCCTGGTAATGCATAAGAAAATTGATGTGGGAGCACCTGGCTAGCTTATAAGGTCTGCACATGCATCCCCTGAACCCAGGGTGTCTCCAAGGGCAATGTGCCTGGCCTCCTGTTATGAATTCCCAGGGCCATTAAAGACTTCCAAAAATCCTTCTTCAGCATCTGTATTCTGCCATCTGCCAGTCTGCCTTGCCAAGTGGTGCCACCCCACTCCTGTACTCATGGAAGTGGGCCTAAGGTGTCTGGTCCAGCAGAAGCTATGCTTCTTATGTAGATCCTGAGCATCACCTCTGATGTGCGGCTAGGAACTAATGCATCGGCCTTATTGGGCAGTTTGGAACTGGCGCATCACCCCTGTTGCACAGCCCAGAAACAGTGCATCGCCCCTGCTGCGTGGCTCAAAACTGGCACATCACTTCTGTTGTGAGGCCCAAAAGTGGTGCATAGCTGCCATTGTCTGACCCTTAGCGTAGCTGTATAACTGCATCCATGCAGTGCATCATGCATTGAACATTTGTGTAGCAATTGACACAAATGTTGAAATCGTGCTGGTTTCACCCATTAAAGGATGTAATGGGTGTAGCAGCCTGCATGGTAGGAAGCATGAAAGTTACATTGACTTTCTCTTAGTGTCTGTTGGTTTGAGCTGGCTATTGTTGGAGTGGAGAGAGAGATTTGTCTAGAGATTTTGCTGTTTGTGCTATATTCTGTGCTTGGTCTGTCCCCTATATATTCTGTACTTTTTGTGTCTTTGAGTTGTATTTTGTAATTGTACTTGTCTTTTTATTGTGCAGTGATTGTCCTTTTTGGGTATTTGTAAGGTTAGGCTTAGTTTTTTGTTTAAGGGATGTTATTAGAAAGTTTAGGGTGTTAAGGAGGGATAGGGCCATGCCCAGGAAGGGGAGAGGAAAACATTATTCAGAGGGAGAGGGCGGAGGCTTGTTATGGATGGCAATTCACAACCTGCCACACATGGTGGCCTCTGGGGATAGAGTGAGGTAAGGCTATACTCTTCAGGATAGAAGCGCAACTGGGAGAGTGTGTGATGGCTCATGTACCAGGTTTTGGAGAGGAACTGACAATTTCCCAGCTTAATCACTGTTGAGCAGATATTATTGCCCATAAGGCTGATATTTTGGACCTGCTCGTTTGGAGGTCGGAGGCTCTGTAGGTATGTATTTATGTACCCTCAGCATTAAGTAATGTTGCTATATTAGTCTTCATAAGCTTTAAACACAAATGTCTCAAAGTTAAAGGGCAGGGATGCATTGTCTTTAACCTTCCCGGTGCATTCCTGTCCTTCACCAAGCATTCCTGTCCATCACAATAACACTTTTGTTTGTCTAGTGGCAATTGTTGCACCCTTGTGTCATGGTGCAAGAGGGTCTGAGATTATGCTGACCAACAGTACTTCAAACATCACAGGCCTAAAGCTTGGAGGTAAAAGGTCAGAGGTATTTCACACCACATCATGTGGCACAGTAACTAGATACATTCCATGTTCATGCAATGTATACATATGTGTGTTAGGGGTGTTGAAATGTGGCAATACACTGGGGCGTCATAGTGTGTATTTTAGTTTTTGAACTGTCTGTATTTGCTCTATTTACAATGTATTTTCTAAATCAATGTCTTGGAGGTGGACATGTGTCTTTCACCCAGGGAGAAGTGGACAGCTTCTGGGATCATGATGCGACAAGTACGTGTAATGAGTACATGATTGTAGATCTGTGGTGTTTTGGTGTGATCCATGATAGATGTAACAGTGTGATGTGCATGGGGAGGTATTCATCATCTGCAAAGAAATGACATGCAGTATGCCAACACAACAACACATATCCACAGAATGATTTGGAATTGACGAGGAGGCATGTTAAGGTGAATGTAGTGTCAATATAGGCAGAGCCACTGTACTTATGTGATTGTGCACCTGTGGTGATGTTTGCATATTTATAGATATGATGCATTTCCCACATAATCCACCATCTGCCACATAACCTGCAGATGTTAACCAGAAGTAATGTTGATCCTAGCTCAAACATTATAAAAATAACTAAAAATGTAGCAACAAATGTTGCTGCAAAGTAGAAGGACCTTAGCAAACTTGGGCTGATCAAGTTTCTGTTGCTTATTGCTGTATTTGAATGTGAAACTGGTACTAATGAGGTGCAATGAATACCTAGATAATGTTACCCAGTTTTAAAAAGATTAAATAATGAAATAACATGATTATAAAATATCCAGCATTATGTTGCATATTTTCCTTTTTCCTGTAGCATACTTTACTCCAACCTGCTTCATAGCTTTGTCCTCTTCTGCAATATAATTCCAGTGACACAGAACATAAGTGTGCGTAAATAATCATGCAGATCCACACTTGCAATATGGGAGACTCATACCAGTTCCTGTACCTGTGTGTTAAACCTGTGGCCAATTTGATTACACATGGAGGACAGTGTCAGCAGGGTAGCGATCACATTCCAATTACTGGACTACTGATAGATGCTAGGAATGTGGCAGTAACAATGTAATTATTTTCAGGACTGTGAAATTCATCCATGAAAGGGTACAGTTGACATCTCAACATGTGTTTCTGTAAGGGTGTGAGTAAATTTAATGAAATGTGGATAATTCATCAGTATGAAAACTTACCTGAGGTCTTGGGTGGCCTAAGCATCCCTCAGAGATGTCCATGTCATACGTACGTGAAATGGAGCGACAGAGGAATAATTATACTGATGCCCTGGAGGCTGCAGAAATGTAGGGCTGCAACTCTATTAATCCATGGTGTAGTACAAATTATTACCCCTCTGCCTGACGGCTGCATATTGTGAGGGTAGATGTCCACATGGCAGGGTTCTTACTCCATGGCTTAGCAGCTGTAAAGTGGATGTCAAGCTGCATAACTCAGTGAAATGTGTATTTCTGAAACACAGTGTGCCAGTTTTATGGTTGTTATACTTATGCAGCTCCAGTAGACCTCAATGCATGGATACATTGTCAATGGCATGAGTGTGGCCAGCAGGACAAGCTCACTGGGACTCACATGGATAGGCATTTCAATGCCAGTTCCATGGCCAGTATATCCCCTGCGTGCCATTAGTGTGAAGCATTCATACAATGCAAGGTGGAAGTCAAGTTGCAGCACTGCACAAAAGTTAAAATGCAGGAATGCACAGTGTTACCACAATATGGTGCATTACTGGGCTTACCTAGTGGCCAGCTACTTTTTGCCTGACTAGCACCAACACAGGCACGCTTGCATCATGGTGCAAGGGTGCCTGCGTTGCATGCAGGATTGTTTTTGTGCAGGAAGGGGTACATTCAAGCACAAAAACAATACTGGGAGGCTTTTTTCCTCCTATGTGTGCTGCAAAATGCAGCACACATAGTATTTGGAAGTCAGGAAGCAAGTCTGCACCACAGGAAACACCAGCACCACCAGATTCCCAGGGTGGCAAGCAGCAGCATGGCAGCACACAGGCCACTCTGGGACCCTCAAGTGGATCACACCTGGCAGCCACCGAAAAAAAGAGGTCCACATGTGCAGGACCCTCCACATTTAAGTTGTACATTGTACAACAGATGTGGAGACTGAACTAGAGGATGGCTTTTATCGAACAGAAGCAGGTGAGCATTAGTGAGATATTGTTGACATGCCAGGAGGCACCAGAGCGGATTGCCACACAGATCTGATCTCTCCCTCAGAACATTCCTTTCCCAATTTTATTTTGGATTATTTGTTATTGTAAGTGAGTACAGTGTAGTTAGGGTTTAGAGTAGGTGTAGGTTTAGTTTAGATAAGTTGTAGATTATAAAGTCATTTTTAGATAGTTTTAAAGTATGTTCTTAGGACAGTAGGATTGTAAGTGGGTGGGGGTTGATGTTTTGTGTGCAGGATAAGAACAAAATAACTAACAAATATATTTTTTTAGGCTTTCTCTGTGTTGTTAGTATATGTTTAGGATGTAGTTGATGTTTGCATTGTAGTGAGCTATGTGCATTTAGAGTGCTGGGGGTTGATGTTTAACTTGTCATATGTGAATAGTGGAAAAGATAGGTTAAGAGTTGGATAAGTTAGCAAGGGCTAGTGTTAAGTCTAGTGTACAATAGGTAGGGTTTGTTAGTTTTTGTAGATATTACTTATTCAGGAGTACTACATTTATCATTCTTCTCTACGTTGATGTTATTTATTTGTCAAAAGTTGATACTATTGTGTTAGGTGATTAGAGTACATGATGGACAAATTGTCCTGAGTTCATTCTTGGTATATGTTGCTTTGTCAGAGGCCTCTGGATGACTGTAAGTTTTCCTCTGATTTGAGTTCTGTATGGAACTATTTCCATACTTTAGACACTGAAAGTGTGAGTAGACACAGCACAATGCAGGTAGTCTCCTACTGTAGCAGCTCTGCGAAAGGAAGTGGGTAGGTAAGTATTTAATTTGACTCTTCATTACAGAATGCTGCTCCCTGCCTGCATTGTGACCTAAACTGCTGCATAGCACTAACACTAACACTTTTGCACCATTATGCACGGAGGTGTGCATTGTTGTGTGGATTTTAAATGTGCAGGAAGTCACACCTGCTTTGACAACCTCCATCATTATTTAAATGTATTCTTGCTTAGTGTGCCACCTCATGAAGCTCACTTAAAAATGGCAACAACAAAAATGTTTTTACATGTCTCCTATTTATCCCTCCCCTGGGAAAATGTTGCATTAATAAAGGTTCACTGGCCTTCCACCTATGCTACACTTGTATGTGCAAATGATTTGATATGTGGGTACACTCCTACTCAACACATGTGAGGGCGACCTGCAGCAGATTAACATAAGTCATGTATTTTTCCTGTGTTGAGTTACTCAACCCTTATCTGTTTACAAAGGGGGAGGCAAGGTGCACTTGCATGCCTTGTTGTCATTTACAGTATCGGGTAGTCCTTGTGCATCCTTCTATGGCACAAGTACAATGCTAATCCATGAGGACTATGGACATGGTTATCTGATTAATATTGGTACAACCATCCAGAGTTTGGTAGTATTGATTATGTATTTTGTGAGCAGTAAAGTTTTAACTTGTGGAAATGATGTAGTAATCATTACATTGCAACATTGATGTTGACATTTGGTAATGTGTTTAGAGCTCACATGCCTCACACATTGCATTTTAGGTGGTGATTTTCTGTGTACTTTGCGTGAACCCTCTCATTGTGTTTCTATCTACAAATATAACTTCTTGATACACCCTGACATAACATAGACAAGGTACACTTTGCTTATCATAACATTGTAATAGGTATAATTGGTATATGTGCACATACAAAGGCATCATGTGCAATTAATTTGAGCTCTCTCTTCATCGGCTTCCAAACGTAAAATTGGGGATACAGTTACCATACATTTGTAGACCACTAAGGAAAAATAATCAAAAATTCATATTTATTTTCTTTGAGAGGTTCATATCCTCACATTACAACATATGACTAGGTTTCTTCTTCAAATAGTTTTACAAACACATACTTCAAATCAAATAAGTACTGTGTGTAAAAATACACTAGTTTACACGTTAGAACGCATTTGTGTGTAGTGAGATCAATGAGTAGGAAAAATTGCCATTATCAAGTGATGCATAGAAGTTATGGGCACAAGTGGACAAGATCAAGTGCAGCACAAACAAAGAGTACTGTCCTAGCTTACAAAGAGGGTGGGATGATGTCAGACACGGGGCATTCACAAAGGTTTATTGCGATGTTCTTTGGAAACTAGAGAAGTCTACATCTTCGTCCTCTGATGTGTTCTGCCTCTGCTAGAAGTTGCAGTTTTTGAATGGGAGGCAGGCGAGATATGTAAGTAGCCTCAGTCACACACGAATCAGTGGCAGAAGATGTGACTCTCATGTTCCCAGCAACATTTGTGAGTGCCAGTAAGGCAGCATGGCAGTCCCTGGCAAGGGTGTGCTGGTTAGCCAACAAAGCAACAACAATGCTATTGAGGGCACTTGTTGTTGCCAAGAAGAAGTCTATCTTAGCATCCCGGGACTGGATGGATGTATTAATGGCCCTCAGCTGCCAGACAACTTTATTGGTGTCAGATGCAGAATGCTGATATTGTTGTTCCTTCTGCAGCGATGTCAGTAAGGGACTAATCAATCCCATGGAGTCGAGAGTAGGTATCTGTGATAGCATTTGACAATCCTTTTTAGGGCTAAGACACATAAGGACTCCTTCAAGAGTGTGTGCTATGGTCTCCGTGCCCAGCCAGACCTCATCAGTCATCAGCTGCTGGATTCCTACAACTCATCATTGAAAAACAACTTGGAGGACCTCAGAGTCCTCAGTTGTGAAATTACTAGTTGATGGTCCATGTCCATTGTGTGTTGGTTCATTTGGAGACCCAACAATGTAATCTACCTCTGCTGTTTGGAGGAGAATTGTCAAAACTGTCCATGAGCTGTTGAAAGGTGTCTTCATCTGGGTGGGGGGTTTTCAGGATGGTGTCCTCAGCAGATTGGGCACACTGACAGGCTGATCTCCATGACATGTTGTATGTCCCTCTTGGAAGAAAGAGAAATATGTTTAGAGAATTCCATGATTCACTATTTAAGTGACTTCTGTAATATTCAGACAGTATTTTTCTTCACTTTCAAGTGCACAGGGATATGTGGAACGTATGTTTCTGCAAGTGTATGTGGTTATTGCTGCTTTTCACACATATACATTGTTCACATTACCTCAGTATTCACTAGGTGGCCTATTTGTGTATGTTTCAGACAACATAACACAGCTCCCCAGCTTGCTGCCCTGGCTTGCCTGTAAGAGTGAGTGCACAAATGGGCCACCTTTTACATATTACTGCTGTCTGCTCCACTGCTTTTTTGTACCACTGCACAGAGCATTGCACCATATAGCAACAGTGCCTGCATTTGCTCTATCCATCTGTTTGCAGCCCAGCACTGGTCAAGGCATGTGAATTATTATTAAACCTCACACTATCCTGCACTTTGCCTTTCTTATAGCACTTTACACCAAGCTGCCTTGGTGTTCTGTCTGGCATGCAATTTGTGCATTATTAAACCCTATGGTTCATCGCTCAGAAAGATCCACACAACACTACATGGCAATCCACCTTGCTGCATTGCATGTAAGTGGAAGGGCCTGTACAAGCCATAATCCAAATCTGATTGGAGAATTCTGTAGTTTTCTAACACACACAGTCTACTCCATACTCCACAACACTAAAAACTAAGGGGCATATTTATCCTCTGTTTGTGCCGGATTTGCGTCATTTTTTTTAATGCAAATCCGACGCAAAACTAACTCCATATTTATACTTCGGCGTTAGACCCGTCTAGCGCCAAAGATCTTGGAGTTAGCGTCATTTTTTAGCGTGGGCACCTACCTTGCGTTAATGATATGCAAGGTAGGCGTTCCCGTCTAAAAAATGACTCCAAGGCATGTGCGCCTTATTTAAACTCCCGTTCAAAAATGGCGCACAGGAGTGGGCGGGTGAAAAAAAATGACGTCCAGCTGTTTTTGCGTCATTTTTTTGCGCCTGGTCAGGGCAGGCGTTAAGGGACCTGTGGGCTCGGAAGGAGCCCAGAGGTGCCCTCCCATGCCCCCAGGGACACCCCCTGCCACCCTTGCCCACCCCAGGAGGACGCCCAAGGATGGAGGGACCCATCCCAGGGAATTTAAGGTAAGTTCAGGTAAGTATTTTTTATTTTTTATTTTTGTGGCATAGGGGGGCCTGATTTGTGCCCCCCTACATGCCACTATGCCCAATGACCATGCCCAGGGGACAGAAGTCCCCTGGGCATGGCCACTGGGCAAGGGGGCATGACTCCTGTCTTTGCTAAGACAGGAGTCAAGTCAATAGAGGGTTGGAGTAAAAAAAAATGGCGCAAATCGGGTTGAGGCAGATTTTTTGCCTCAGACCGACTTGCCCCCTTCTTTGACGCCCAAGCTCCATTTTCCCCTACGCCGGCGCTGCCTGGTGTGGGTCATTTCGTCTCTGAAATGGATAGCCTACATCACAACTGATAGTATGCAGCAGCTCATGCTCACTCCACTCCCTCAGAACCCAAAAAACTCATCTACAGAGTCCAGCAAATCACTTCATTCTGCCCCCCTCTCTTGGACATGTAGTTAACTCCACTGGCAATTATAATTCAGACCCAGGGACTGTACTTCATCTTTTACACTGATGACATCCGGATCACACACTAACTCTTAAGCGACACCAACAACACTAGTTAAAATATGCCATTGACCAACATGTCTACCTGTATGTGAGATAAATTGCTCATACTCAATATGACAAGATAAGATAGAAGTGCTGACATTCCGATTCATGTACTCACTATGGTTGCCCACATGACTAGGCCTAAAGCCCTCACCTTTCAACCACCATAGACACCTGTCCATCATCCTGGACACCTACCTCACCATGAAACCTCAAAGTGGCACAATCACCTCCTCCTGCTTTCACCTTATTTGCACGGTAAGACAGTTCTTCATATGGCACCCTCCTGACACAGGTACGACCATCATCCAGGCCATCATCTCATGTTGACTGTAATACACCAATGACATCTACTACAGCATCTTTGCACACCTGCTACACAAAAAGCAAACTATCCAAAACACCACTGTCAGACTATTATTCAGCCTAACTTGCAGCACACCCATCACATGTCAACTCAGAAAATTGCATTGCCTCATCCTTCCGACACACTAATAGTTCAAGATGCTCAGCCTCACCTCCAAGGCACCATGATACCAGGGACCCATCTAGCTAACGCACCATCTACGTTACCAACCAATCATGAACCTCTGCTGTGCATCACTTGCACTCACCCACAGCCCCAATATCCATACGATCATGCCAGGAGGTAGGGTGTTCTCATATTTGGCAGCCTACACCTGGGACAACCTCCCCCAGCACATCAGGTCAACTGCGTCAAATATGGATTTGAACTAGTAACTGTACACATTACTATTTGAGTGGTACTACTACTTGCAGTACATGCACCTTCTCAGCACCTGGAGACCCTCTCTGTGACACATTGACCCTCTACAAAGAAGCATTGACTAATTTTACATTACAGTGCACTTTGGGCTACCTGGCCCAAATACAAGTACAATTGCGTGGTGGTGCAAGGGGGCCTCCTCCAGTCCAGGTTTTTTACTTTGTATTTTGCAACTTGTAGTCCTGTTTTGTGATGGGATAAATTATACCACAAGTCTCAGTAATGAGAAGTAATACCTTGACTGGGGCAGCATATCATGCATGGGCCTGGGACTCTTGGTGAGGCTGGACTGGGCTGTTAAAATTGGAAAGGGCAGTTATGTGAAGGATAAGTTGACATGTGCGGCATTCCTTCCATTTCCCTTTCATGTAGCGCAGAGCATTTCAGCACAGCACAGCACAGCACAGGAAAGTGTGTTGCTGTCTTGGCCAGCATGACAGTTTGCGAATATATGGTCCCTTGTTTTGACACTCCCTGAAGTTCTTCCTGGTCCTCCACTTCAGCACTGCCCCTCCATTCCACTCCAGCTACCAACTCTGTAGGGCTGAGGGATCCCACCTGCTCCTTCAATGTATCCAACGCCCGCTGAACATCAGTTCCTCCTCCGGTCCTCATGGCTGCCTTGAGGTTCTTGGACAGTTTTAATATGGTCCTGTGCTTGTAATCATGCCACATCTTCTTGCACTCCAGAATGGTCCTCTTTGGTTGTGCTACACAGTTGATTTTGTCCACTATGGATTGCCAAATGGCCTTCTTCCTTCCTCATGGTAATTTTGATGTGACAAATAAGAGATGTTCATTTTTTGTCACTTTACATATTTCACTAAAGTTAGACTTCCTCCTCTCCTAGGATGATAGCAAGTCTTCTAGGTTGGGGTTGTTACCTTTCTGGCTCCCTGAGTCTCCTTCTAAGCTTGTCAATTTTGTGGAGTATTGCTGGATTGAATGTGTCACTTTTTTAAGTGATCCTGCGATGCAAAGCTCTCCTTCATGATGCCATACTGATGTGCAGCATGTATAGGTGCTTTACGACACGCAAATTCACTTTGCGTGAAGTCGAGAGTTGTGGCACCTGGCGCCATTCCCAATACCGTTGTGGTAGAATTTCTGATGCATCTTTGGGCCTTGCTCCATGGTGCGCCATACCATAAATACGGCACAGATTTTTCTGACGCAACACTGACGCAAAAAGGGTTGCATCACAACTCATAAATATGTCCCTAAATCTGTTTGCCAGTGTGTTTAGGATTATATTGAAGACCCCACCACATATGATTCCACTGGGAACATTGTTTTGTATTTGGAACCACACTTCATCGAAACACGATGGGTCATCTGTATTAAGTCCATAGGTACAGACTAGCTTAGTTAGTGAGTGTGTAGGAGCAAGTGCAATGTAATGTATCTCCAGCCCAGGTCTATCATGAAACAAATTGGGCAGACTGGAGAATTGCACCTAATCAAATCAATACTCCCCTAGGGTTATGATGAGTAGGAGGGAACAAACTGGTGTTCCACCCGGATGGCCTGCATTTAGTGTTTCTTCATGTTGTCAGGTGTGTCTCATGTAAGAAACAAGACATCAATTGTTGAGTCCGCGGATGTTCCAACACAAATATCTAATCTCCCTAATGACTTTGGGCCTGATTACGCATTTAGCGGACTGCCGGGGAGGATCGCCAAATTATGACTTTGGCAGTGATGCATACAGAATACTGCCAAAGCACAGCCACTGCAGTCAGACCGCCACGGACGATTGGAGCCACCAACAGGCCAGCGCAGACCAAGTTTCCATCTGACTTATTACGAGGTTGCACAACGCCAACATTTTCGCCATGGTTGGACCACCGTGGTAACCCAGGCAGAAACAAACTGTATGAAAGTAGACACTCACCTCCAGGAAGCCATACTCATCCAGAGCCGCCAGGGAACCAGAACTAGACGTCATCCCGCTGCTCCTGCTTGCAGTAAAACAACAGGATCATCACCGACAAGGACGACGACAAGGACGACCACAACAACCGTAAGTCCACACCCGCACCTGTTACAATTGTATATTGTTAAAATTTTGTGCAGTCACATAACATTGCATAGAGAAGGGGGTTGCAAGGCCAGCAGTCACACATAACAGTTCACTGACACGCACACTCCCATACAACATACCAACATGTCACAACACCACAACCACACAAATATTAACACATTGCCATGTACTCACAACCGACACTGACCAGGGACTTATCACACATACAACACAATGTACAGCCAACAGGGAACGAACACACACAATTACACAATCATACAACTTAGCAATCAACACACACATCACACACACACAGCACATCGTACCTATTATACCATGCACAATATATAGCCACTCACACGACCAAAGCACACAAAGCCACACACCACAAGAAACACATATCAACACAAACACTACACAATACCGTGACAACAACATGTCTGCAACATACACATGCCCATCACAAAACACACACCCTGTCCCCGGGGGAAAAAAACACTGCACACACCCTCACATAATGCCCAAACAATACAGGAAGCACAAGCACCACACACACACAAATACACGCACACAACCAGTGTCAGCCAGGAACAACTCAAACCTAGGAAAGGAAAAGCAGGACAAAGATGTAACCAGAAAACCAACAACTGGTTGTTCTGAATATATTTGCATAACAAGAAATAGAAAAGTCAAAGGCCATTGGCCAATCCATTATTAATAATAGGTGGTGCATCAAAGGCACTTTATGGTGCCCTAACTTGACTCCTGACTGCCATGTAACCTCCACAGGTAGGAGCATCAAGGGGGCAGGCAGGCACCTCACGGATCATCTTGGGGGGACAGTGAGAGAGGGGGAGTTTGGTATTAGGCTAGGGATAGGGGGTTGACCTGAGGCTTGGGGGGTTTGGTTTTGGCTTGGGGGAGGGTTGGGTCTTCTAGGGAAGGGGTTGACGTCTTGGCTGGGGGTATGACAGGGGCTAGGGGAGGCTTTGGAGGTGGTGAGGATGGCTTTGGGGAGGGAATTGGATCAATTAGGGGTGTCACAGGGGAATGGTAGAGAAAAGGTCCAACTCCAACAAGAAAGCTTTTTTACACACGAAGACGGTCATAACAAAAGGGTTTGGCTGAGGAGAGAGAGGGAGTGGTTGTATAAGGTGTTGGTGTGGATGTCTTGAGTGCATGTTTATGGAAGGTATGCTTGTGGGTGGTAGGTGTCTGTTGGGTGGGGGAGTGAGGGTGTTTATGTGTCTTGGACTGAGGGTGGGTGGAGGTGCTGGGTATGCCGTGGTGGGTGGGTGGCTGTCTGTTGGGGTGGTGACTTTAGGTATGGTGGTTGTACTGCATTTAGGCGTATCAGTGGTTGTGGTGTATGCAGGTGTGGTGACTGGAGTGGATGCCTGAGGGTCTGCTGGGATGTTGTCTGCGGGTATGGTGGTTGGATCTGTGAATATTGGTGTGGTGTCTGCGGGTGTGTCAGTTGTTGTGTCTGTAAAGCTGAAGTGGCAGGAGTGGCAGGGCAGGTAGTGACTGTTGCTGTGTCTGCAGGTTGATGTTGGTTGTGTGTATGCCGGTGGTGTATCTTGTGGTGCTTATGTTTGTCTGCGCTACCCTTGGATGTTGAGGGGAATGCATACCTGTCTGTCTGTGTGCTTTGGCTGGGTCGGGGAAAGGGTATTGGGATTGAGAAGAGGAAGGGGGAGGGGGGACGGTAGACAAAGGGTGACTAGCTGCCATCAGTGTGGAGGCCAGAGCCTGAAATGATCTCAGTAGGGCAGCCAGTGCACCATGGATGCCCTCCAGGATTGAATTACTCTGTTGTATCTGAGTTGCCAGTCCCTGAATGGCATTTACGATGGTCAACTGACCCACAGAGATAGACCTCAGGAGTCAATAACCTCCTCACTGAGGGCAGCAGGGCTAACAGGGTCTAAGGCAGAAGTGCCTTCAGAAAAGAAGACCCCCACCCTCTTGGATGGGTGGGCAAGGCCAACTGGGTGGGAAGCTACAATAAGGGCAGTGATAGAAAGGGGGGTACCAGACAGAGATGATGCTGGGGTGGTCCCAGATGGGTCCCCCACTGCCAGGGAGTGTCCAATGGAGGTGGATTCCAAAGATGATGAACTGGATCCTGTCTCCCCTGTGGCACTCCCCTCACCCTCCGGGCCAGTGGGTTCCTCAATGTCGGTGTTCTCGCGACTGGCTAAGGAAATTGCTGTGTAGCCCCTTACCACCTACAGAATTCAAACATAGTAATAACATTCATAGCCCTGACACCAATGTATGTAATACAATAGAAGTCTAACAAAACCTCCATGGTTACCAATATGTAGGATGTCTACTCAGATGAGGCATTACAGAGGCCTATGTACATCCCTCACTTACCAAGGGGGTCACCTTATAACAGGTCTAGATAAGTTTAGCAAGTATGGAATGTGAAATGTCAGATGTTCATCACAGCCTCACATGATGTTGTCACTCATCGGAAACCTTTTGAAAAGTAGGAATGACTTCAAAATGTCAGACTCTATGTTGCACATAGACATGGATCAAGGGACATTGTCATGGGCAGAGAGCAAGGACCTGAACAAATTACCATCATGGTATTGGGAGTATTGACCTGTAGGTGGAATAAACAACCAGCAGGGTATGAAAAGCTGTATAGTGGTACACATATGACACAGTCACAGGAGCATCAGCATAAGCTTTGGTACAGAGTGGATAACATAGGTGAGCAGTGTGTCCCTATACACATAAGAATGTGCACACTTGTGTACCAATGTTGGGGACTGTATATCAATATGTTGCCCCTTTGCACTTCCCACATTTTCAGAGCTTAGAATCTGTCACATCAAACGCTAATCTGGTAAGGGGGTGAAAATGTGTTAGGTCTGTGTTAGACATGACAGCCTTAGGGTGGCCATAACCCAACTTTTTGCCCACCTCCCTTCAGTTTTCTGACACTGTTTTTGCTGGTTTTAGGACTCAGCGAACTTTACCACTGCTAACCAGTGCTAAAGTGCATATGCTCTGTCCCTTAAATATGGTAACATTGGTTCATCCCCAATTGGCATATTTGGTTTACTCATAAGTCCCTAGTAAAGTGCACTTCCTGTGCCCAGGACTTGTAAATGAAATGCTACAAGTGGGCCTGCAGCATCGATTGAGCCATCCACATAAGTAGTCCTTTAACCATGTCTCAGGCCTGCCATTGCAAGGCCTGTGTGTGCAGTTTCACTGCCACTTTGACTTAGCATCTAAAATTACTTGCCAAGCCTTAAACTACTTATGTTGTCGCTGAGGATTGCCATAGGTAACCCCTAGGGCAGGGTGCTATGTAGGTAAAAGGCAGGACATGTACATATGTGTTTTATATGTCCTGGTAGTAAAAAACTCCTAAATTTGTTTTCCACTACTGTGAGGCCTCCTCCTTTCATAGACTAGCATTAGGACTGCCCTCATTAACTTTTTGAGTGGTAGATTCTGATCTGAAAGGGGTAACCAGGTCATATTTAGTATGGCCAGAATGATAATAGAAAATCCTGCTTATTGGTGAGGTTGGATTTTATATTACTATTTTAGTAATGCCACTTTTAGAAATTGAGCATTTCTCTGCATTTAAACCCACCTGTGCCTTACAGTCCGTCTCCAATCAGCATCTGGTCTGTGCTGGTTGACAGCTCCCATGTGCATTTCACCCAGACAACCACAACCACAGAACACCCAGTCACATCTGCATTTATCTGCATACTGAATGGGTCTTCTTGGGCTGGAAGGGTGGAGGGCCTGACACTTACATGTCAAAGACCAGTGGCCTGCCCTCACACGAAGGACTGAGAACCTCCCACAGGGACCCTGGCAGATACGACTGGGCTGAAAGGGGAACTTGTGCACTTCAAAACCACTCATTTAAGTCTCCCCCACTTCAAAGGCATTTTTGGATACATAAACTGGGTCTCTGACCCCACCAACTCAGACACTTCTGGACCTACACATGCACCCTGTCAGAGGAGTTGCCTGGCTGTCCAAAGGACTCATCTGGACTTCTTTACTGAAAAGGACTAGTGCCCTGTTGCCCTACTGGCCTCTGGCTTTGCTGGAAGACCTCTGCCACCCTCAAAAGTACTCTCCAAGGGCCTGATTTGAGCTTGTTGCCTCCTGTATTTGAAGTCTGAGGGCCAACAAAGACTTCACCTCTTCAAGAAACACATTGTGTGTCAAAACTCGAGATAACACCTGCAGAAATCGATGCAAAGTCTGCATTGTGGCTGAGAATCAATGCACAGCTGACTGGAACGATTTCCTGACTGGAAATTCGACACAACGCCTACCTTGCGACGGAAAATTCAGTGTATCGCCTACCTGATGGACGCAGTGCCTGCTCCTTCTTCCAGCACGTCAACGATTTTCAATACATCATCCCTGGGTGTCAAAATATTCCCGCATCACAGTGAGGACCCAAGGCTGCGCACCGAAAAACGAAGCAAACCCCTTGCAGCGTGAAATTAAATTACGCATCCTCTGTGTTGCATCGGAAAATCCAAAGCAATGTCTTATTTTTCCATGAATCTCCTCCTCTGCATTCCCCATGCATCATTATTTTTGACACATCCCAGGTACTGTGTGTAACAAAGAGACAACTGTTTATTTCCAAGGATTGAGACTCTCTTAAACCTTTCAAAAGTGATTTTTCAACTTGTGTTTATTAGATCCTTTTGTTTTGACCTTATTTTAGTCAGATAAATATTATCTATTTTTCTAAACCTGTGTGGTGTATTTTTATGGTGTTTTCACTGTGTTACTGTATGATGTATTGCACAAATACTTTACACATTGCCTTCTGAGTTAAGCCTGACTGCTCAGTGCCAAGCTACCAGAGGGTGGGCACAGGATAATTTGGATTGTGTTGTGACTTACCCTGACTAGGACTGTGGTCCCTACTTTAACAAGGGTATATACCTCTGCCAAATAGAGACCCCATTTCTAAATGTCTGTACTTACCAACTTGTGGCTGCTGTGCTGCCCTCAAATGCGTGTTCACTGCTGGCTTTGAGCAAACATGTTCCTGTATGATTTACTGGTAGAAAGCTTGATGAGTAAAAAGTAATCTAAATGTAGTAGCATAGGGGCCAGATGTATGAATCTGGCCCATTGCGATTCGGTAATTGCGATTTTAAAAAAATCGCAATTACCGACTCGCAATGGGCCATGTATCACATTTGCGAGTCGGTAAATGCGATTTCTTAAAAATCGCAAATGCAATTACCGAATCGCAAATTGTGATACTGGCCCCATTCGCAGCTATGGGCCTGTTGGCCCATAGCTGCAAATTTTTTGCATTTCCTAAATTGCGATTTCTGAAACAGAAATCGCAATTTTGGAAATGCAAAGGGCCAGGGTGCTGGGGGCCTAAGGCCCCCTCTCCTGCACCCCAATTTTTTTTTTTTGCACATGTAAAGTGCACACATGCCAAAAGGGCATGTGTGCTTTACATATCTAATTTAAAAATGCAGTTGTACTGCATTTTTAAATTTTGCACCAGGTTACCAGTTACCATTTTTGCAGAATTGCTTTGCGACCTGGATTTTGCGAATCGCAAATTGCGATTTGCAAAATCCAGGTCGCAACGCAGAAAATCGCAATTTTTGCGATTTTCAGTTTTTGGTCTGCGAATGCATTTGACGCATTGCAGACCCCGATTTTGCACTCGCAAACGGCCGATTTCGCAGTTTGAGAGTGCAAAATCAGTTGATACATCTGGCCCATAGTCAGCAAACCAATGACAATTTGACATATGGTATATGTGTCTCATTAATGTAGAACCTGATAAGAATGTCATTATCACATAGACTGTCTGTGACAATCTTAACCAATTCTAAATCATAATAGAGGAAAGGGGATCTGAATGCAGTAATAAGCCTTTAATTGTTCTGTGTACAACATTTCTACATTTTCATGTGGCATTTTTTAGCATTTTATGTGACAGAGGTATGATCATACTTATAATGGACAGAATGAGTGATATACATTCTGGTTTTCTCCCACATAGTTACCCTGGCATGAGAAGAGTGAGAAAACCTCCAGTGTACCGTCAACTAGCAGACCATTGAGAATTGACATATCATCTAAATCTACCTCCTGAATAGGCATACAATAATGGATCTCTGTTGTCAGTTGGAGCCAGATCTGATGCCTGCCGTTTGTAATCCCTATAGCATACCACCCATTGTACAAGTCATGTCAGTTCTGCACTTCCTGGCCGCAGGCTCCTTTCAAAATATGGTGGCCCTAACTGCAGGAATGTCTCAGCGGATGTTCAGTCTGGTTTTGAAGGCTGTACTGTCTGCATTTTTGAAACACCTGGACAGCTACATCTGATTTCTACAACATGAAGATTAGGCCCATGTGAAGGTTGATTTTTATGCTTTGTCACACATCCCACATGTGGTAGGAGACACAGATGGCACCTATGTAGCCTTCGTTCCCCCAAATGCCAATGAACAGGTGCATAGGAACAGGAAAAACTTCCACTCCATTAATGTCCAACTAGTATGTTTGACGGACCTCTACATTTCACAAGTTTGTGCAAGGTACAGGAGGTCAGTCCATGATGCCTTCATCATGCGGAACAGCAATATCCCACTGCTGATGACACAACAATACACAGAGAGGGCCTGGTTGGCTGGCAAGTCATATATGTTATGTGTGTCTGTTACTTTTATCTGCTACCAAATGTGTGGATGTCCATTACTTATGCTTGCCTTTCTAAATTCTTCCTTACACAGGACTCTGACTACCCAAATCGTCCTTCGTCCACACCAGGGGAAGTCTGCTTCAATGAGGCCCATGGAAGGACAAGGCGTATCGTGTAGCAGACTTTAGGGCTCTAGGGCTCCTGGAGGCAAGATTCCATAGCATTGATAAGTCTGCTGAAGCCTTCTCTACTCACCCGCCAAATTGTGTCAGATCATTGTTGCCTGCTGCATGCTCTACAGCCTTGCCCTGAGATGTCAAATAACATTTATACCAGGTGAGGGGAAGCCAGCAGTTCCAGTGGGTGAGAATGCAGATTTGCCAAGTAGAGGATCAAGCTGGAGACATCCAGGCAGATCCCATCAATAAGTACTTCATCTGACGTAAGGTATGTGATGTCTTGAAATTTAAGTAACTCAGTGGGGTATGGGGGGGGGGGTAAGGATGCCTGATCCTGATAAGGGTCTTAGAATGAGCATCAGACAGGTTGTAATTAGCTTCAAAGCCCATAACTCTGATATGCATGAAGGATATCCAATGTAGTGGTGTGCAGCTATTTGATCACCATTGTCTAAGTTTCTCACAATACACAGTTAGAGTTACCATTGTATATAGGACATGGTTGTATGATGTTTTACAATCACTGCTGCCTATACCTTATGTATGACCTTTTTATGTTTCAGATTATTTCACAAGGTCATCCTCATTTGGCAATATCAGGCAGGTCACAGGTAGGTGAGATTTGCAGATTGACAAGTGGGATGAACATGTTTGAATCAGGTACTGTCAGGCATGAGATTTGTGATGTGTGAGTTCTATGCCCAAACTGTCAGAACTGTGGGATGGTAGTGTCCTATTACACACTATAGACCTGTTCGGCATGGGAAGTTCATTCAATGGTGCCATGTGTGTGTTCATATGTCTCTCACACATGTCATCCTGTGCTATCCATATCCTCATCCTTCTGAATGTTTGTTTTGGTAATAACTCACTTGTATGTAACTGTCCCTGCCTCGATGCAGGCCACTGTGTATGGGTACCAAGACTGACATAGGTGAGTGGCATGCCTAATGATACCTGGCCATGGTAAGTAGAAGGTTCTATGACTGGGGGCATTTGCTCTAACCTCTGTCTGTATCATGGGGTATGGTCATTTGGGAGCTATGGTATGGGTGTGTGATAAGGCTTTAGCCAATGATACATTGAACCAATCTGTTTGCCTATTCAGATAGGGAAAGACTGACATGTCCCTAACTTCAGTAGTCTGTGTGGAGGTAGTGATTGACACCTATGCTGATTCAATGAGGTGAGCAGCAGTGCTTCACTGTGTGATTATTGATTTTCTCCCAAACTAAATGTGGGAAAGTTTAAAGAATGTGAATAGAATTTTGTCTATCAATATTATGAGATGCTAAATCTACCCCGATTAAAAAGTACATGTGAGATGGGACGTTACTAATGTTTAACATTTGTGATCAACTTTTCTGTGCAAGCGGTATTATAGATAACAGCTAAATATAGTTGAAAAATGACTCTCAGACATATGTGTGTTAGTAGTGTTTGTTAGGAAGTGCACAGCACAATTTGTAAATTGGATCAAAAATAACACAAAGGAAACAGTGAAGGATTCAGTCATGGTGGATGAAATCATCAGGGTAGTTGCTACAACATTCGGAGACTCAAGTCCAGTATCCTTTTATCATAGGAAAATGGAGATAGGTTCATGAAAAGTCAACAGGGTGTATTGGTGACACAAAAGAGGGACCAGTCAGTAGAGGTTCACTTCCTGGCAGTAGTTTTGGTCTTGGCATCTGCTCCTCCTGGATGCCTGGAAGGATGTCAACATTTGTGGGGGTGTTCGTCAGCTACAGAGGCAGGAGTGTCTGAGGCCTGTCCTTCCTCTGGCAGGGACTCCATTCCACTAGCAGCCACAGATGTGGAAGGGGCTGATATATCATTGCTAGCAGAAGGGGACAGATGTTGGGTACAAAACCTGCTCATTCATGTATTCATGTCTCTCAGCACCTCTGCAATGGAAGCCAAGTTTTTGGGCCTGCCACTGCTGCATGACTTCCAAGTGGTTGTCCCTCTGCAGCTGCTTTATCTCCCCCATCAGGGTGAGTACCGGGCCCATCACGCCTTGGGTATGATGGTAAGCTCCCAAGACTTGGGAAATGGTGTCTTGGCCAGATATATCCCTAGGAGCCTCCATCTTCCGCCCAACACCATCCCTCCCGCGCACCCTAACCCCACATGCCTGTGCCCCGGCCACAGTTTGTTCACTCCCACTGGTGGCAGGTCCTTCCTTGTCTGGGTTCACAACAGGAGACTCTGGGGGGCACAAGATGTTTGTCAATATCCTTGGAACACAGGTTTAGGGCGAATGGCTGCCTGTGGTGATAAAGCAACAGGGCTGGGAGGAGTCGATGTGGGCAGGGCTCACAGTTGTTGACTGACCAGGTGTCCCAGATGGGCCAGCTTCGTCCTCAATGTCCACACATCCAAGGGTGTTTTCCTCACTGAGGCCTTCGTCCAGAGGGAATGTGTCAGTCTCTGGTGTTCTTTCCATGGTGACAATGGCAATGTTACCTGTAGGAGAAGTGGAACACACAGTTACTGAATGTAATGCAACAAGAAATTTCAAACTTTGACCTGTAGACATGCTATGTGACATGCACACAAAGCCTTTACTTGATCCCCTCATATGACAATGACACCTGCTTCCAAATCTGGGTTACAGCTATATGGGAAACAGAGATTTCCAATATCATACAGCTTGCTACTAGATGGAGTATCTTGGTGGTTAGATGGCTGTTCATAGACTCATATCTTGTCTGCTAAATGACTTGAAATGTGATAGTGATTTCCAAGTTAGGTGTATAGGATCATTGAGTCAACAAACAGTTGCACAATGTACTATGGAAACAGAGTTGGCCAACAGTATAGGAGTAACCATTATATCTGATCCTCTATATAGGTGTACTCCAAGTACATCCAGATTCCTATTTTGGTGTCCCCCCAGGTGAGTACATGATATTGTTTGGATGGAGATTTAAAGGCCAGTTTAGCAGGGAACACAGCTGTAGCTTTGTGTTGCTTGCTATAATACTGGCAGATGGCCATAGCATTGATGTCATTGTCACGGACTGCAGAATAGTTGAGAAATCAGGTGGTTTGACTTGATTGTTAGTTTTACATGCAAGGCAATTTAAATTGTAGTACACTGTTTCAGATTTCTTACAGGTGGAACAGTGCCTGCTAGGAGTTGTAGTGCTGTCAGTCCCTGTACTACCCATGCCTTTCACAGACAGTGTGGCTCCAGGTGAGTTTAGTTAACATGCATTATGCCACAGAGGGAAATTTGAACAGTTGACACAGGGGTGGTGAGTGGTTTGGCTGTAAAAGGTTTAAAGTGAGCTTGCAGGACATTGCAGTTTGTTGACAGTTTCTGTTTAGTGATGTAACAGACTCCACTCCCGCAGGTATTACTGTCAAGCCCTCAGGATGTAGGAGGTTGAAGACCTTCTCCTCCCATGATGTGAAAGTTGGGGGTAGAGGTGGGGGGCCACCGCCAGTCTTGAGAACCACCAGCTGGTGCCTGGCATCCATGGAACAGACCTTCCCCCTGAGGTCGTTCCACCTCTTCCTGATGGCCTCACTTGTGTGTGGATACATGCTTATAGCATTCACCCTGTCGACGATTCTTTGCCACATCTCCGTTTTCCTGGCGATAGATGTTTGCTGGACTTGAGCTCCAAATAGGTGTGGCCTACTCAGATTATTTCGTCCACCATGAACCTTAATTCATCATCTGTGAAAAGGGGATGTTTTTGTGAGGACATGGTAGAAGTGGTAAGACGGTGAGGAGGGAAAAAAAGAAAATGGAATTTGGTTATGAGATGTGGGTGCAGTGATGTAAGTGGTTGATCAGTGGTGTGTAATGTGTGGGGTAGTATTGTTTGTGTGGGGTGTGTTGTGCAGGTGTGGGATGAGTGCTCTCTGATGTTTGCAAGGGAGCCTATTCTATGAATCATCAGGATATTCGTGTATGGCCTGTATGGAGTAGGGCTAGTCATTGTAGATGCAAGGATTGTGTGGTGTGAAGGCATGTGTTTTATAGTGCAGTTTGTAGGTGTGTTAGGTGTGGGGCTGTGTGTGGGGTTTTCAAAATATCCAATGTGGTGTGGTGTATTACTGATGTGACCGCGGTACATACCACCATTGGTTTTGCGCCATGGAAGAACCAATATCGTGATTTGTGGGTCGTAATGGGTTCAGAGGTTTTTAGGCCAGCTGGCGGTGCTGGATGTGGGACTACCTCTTTCCCGCCCTCCAGTGTCCTGGCGGTTTCAGAATTTTGGCTGGATTTTGGCAGATTTCGCTGTGTGAGTATTAATACAGCGGTCATATTACTGCCAACGTGGCGGTCTTTTGGCAACCACCACCATGGCAGTCTTGCCAATAAACCACCAAACTCGTAATGAGCCCTTTTGTCTTTGGAGGTTGTATTCTTTATATAGTGGAGCCAGGAACCAATGTGTGAGGTGTGTAGCTCTGTGTTGAGCTATTGTGTGTGTATATCTGATTGGTGTTTTCGACATAATGTGTAAGGCAAACAAAACCTCACTGTTCCCCCTTTTGATTGCCCACCCCCCTCCCACTCTGGCTTCCACAACTTGCCAAAGGATCATCATCGTCTAACTAAAGGATGCTCTCTGCAATTACCAACTAAACAAATGCTGTTCCACTATTTCAACAGTGCAATCAGCATTATGGAGACTTTCACATTTGGAGGAGCAGTACTGAAGCACAGCTAACACCCAATTCTACAGTGGAATTGGTGGCCCGGCATTTTGGGACCCGCGACCATGAAGGTGTCTAGTGCTTCAATGTGCACATCATTGTCCTCAAGCATGGCCACGATCATTGCTTATGCCCTATGGTTACTCCCTGTGTTTTGCTTTTATCGTTGTCGTTCTCAGGTTTTCAGCACTGCTTATCCTGACAGTGAGAAATAGGGTTGTCGGCTGAGGGGGGATGAAACCCCACTCAAGCAACAGCCACAATCCTTGTGAGAGTGAACCATAAAGTTCATTAAATTAACCTGTGTTTAACCCTCTGGTAGCTAGGCAAGAAAGCAGGCAGGCTTAACTTAGAGAAAATGTGTGAAGTATTTATGCAGAACTGAAATAGCAATAGCATGAAAACACAACACAAGAAAAATCCACAACAGTGTAGGCAAATAGAGTAAATTTTAATAAATTATTTGACACCAAAACCACAAAAATCCAATCAGTCAAGTTAAACATATGAAATTTCAAAGATTTAAGGTCATAGTACTGCTCAAAAGTACAAAGCGCCCCTTGCAGTTATGTGGTCGTGTGAGAAAGTCACAAGTTCGGGATAACCAGGATGGAAAGCGGGCCAGATACATGGTCTAGGTTAGTAACGCTGAAAGTCCAGTTTGTAGTGGAGCAGAGAAAGGAGAACGTTGTAGATGGTTGTTGCTATAGCGCAAACAGTAGGTCAGATGTTACAAATGGTTGTTGCTCTATCGCAAACATCATGATAGGCATGGCAGATGGTCATTGCTGGAGCATTGCAATGGTGGTCACACAGGCTGTTGATGCTGTCTATTGTGTGGCTGTCTGGGAGAAATATTCAAAAAACAACTGCCAACAACACCTAATCATGTGACCCAGGAAACAGGCTGAAGGCATCAAACAATTGGGGCAAGAAAATGCTAGCATTCTAAAACAGGCATTTCCAGAATTCTGACGTAAAACGTGACTTTACCTTTGAGAAGATTTTAAATTGAAATTCCCCACACAACAATCATGCCATTTCTATTTCCTCCAAAACAAATTTTATTTTATGGGAGGGGAAGGCAATTGTGCATTTTTCACTACCGGACATGTAAAACTTAAATGTATATGTCCGACGTTTTAAACACAGTGCACCCTGCCCTCTGGGCAGCTTAGGGCCTATCTTAGGGGTGATTTACATGTAATAAAAAAGGAGTTTTAGGCCTTAGTAAGGGGTTTATTTGCCAAGTCAACTAGGCAGTTTAAAACTGCACATAGGATGCAATGATAGGCCAGAGGCATGTTTTAAGGGCCTAATTAAGAGTGTGACACAATAAGTCCTACAGATCCACTAGACCGTTTACTTTGTCAGCACTGGGTATATAGTATACCACTTCACTAGTGACTTATACGTAAATTAAATATGCCAATCAGGTGTAAGCCAAATTTACCATGTTTTAGGGAGTGAGAATGAGCACTTTAGCACTGGCTAGCAGTAGTAAAGTGCACATATTCCTTAGGCCAACAAAAATGAATTCAGAGAAACAGGAGGAGAGAAGGCAAAAATGTTTTGGGGAAGACCACCCTGAGGCGAACAGGTCTAACACTGACTGTTAGTCATTATCATCCACCAGAACAGCAACTTTAACTGGAGGTTGCCCCGAATGATGAATTACGGTTCAGCCTCTGAAAGATTAATTAATTGGCTTGGTTGAAATTCAGAAAGAGATTCAGCTTGCCTTTTAGTAAGATACACAGTTTTGTTGGATAAAGTAAGCCGCATTGTATGCTGGACTTCTGTAATGTGAATTTTATTAGGAGAAATTCTCAGTGGCCTTTTCACACTGCAATTATGAAACAAGGAAAGAAGGACAGATGTTTGCCCTCATATTGCAAGTCATGTTGCTCTCTTGCCATTTTGAGAACAAGAGCTCTATATATGTTTAACACTTGTTTATTAGATTTTCAACAATCATTACAGTAACATAGCAGAGAATTCCACCGTTTTTGTGCCAGTTTTGAGGCAAGCTTGATACATATATTTACATAACAGTGTTCAACAGTTGCAACATATAGAAAAGGTATAACAAGATGTGCAGGTAACAGCCAAAGACTCGTAAGATCAAGGAAATATTTTACGGGAAAGTGCTATAAGACACATGAGGGCAGGGCCCGCTAAATTATGCCTCTTCTCCCCCTGAATCTGGTGTTCGATAGATGCGAGCAAGTGATTGAGGGAGAGCGGTCGGGCACCTCCCAGAAGTACCCAGACATGGAGACGAAAAGGCCAACAGGCTCACCAGTAAGACAAAACAAACTTAAACCAAGGGAAAGCAGAACTTCCAGCTGAGCAGAGAGGGGGGGAGATGGTGCCAGTAATTATTACAGGCCTGTTGGGGGAAGAGCTGGTAATGAGTAAGAGAGGAGACTGCAGCTAGGGAGGGCCATCCCACCATTTTTGCCCATCAGTGTTGGGTACCCTCGTGCTGCCACGGATTATCATCACTCCAACAGGAGAAGAGCTCAGAGTCTAGGTGGCCAGAAACAGAGGTATTCCATTTGAGAAATTTAGTTGATCAAAGGCTGCCAGAGGCATGTGAATTTCATTTCAGAGAATGAAATCTTATGCAACATTTGTTCCATGGCTAGGACTTGCCATAACCATGCAAACCAAGCCACAACAAATGGGTCAGCTGTGGTTTTCCAGTCAGGGCTTTCAGTTGCCTCAGTGCTTCTGTCATGTGGCGGATAAGGTACCAGTCCACATGAGGTGCTGCTGTTAGCGTAACTGGGCATATTCCTAGGATTATTGTGCAATAGTCTGCTGATGTGGGGTATCCCAGTGTATTCTTAATACGACCCAAGATTTCCTTCCAGAAAAAAGTGATAAGGGGGCATGACCACCATATATGTTGGAAGTCACAGACCTGCGTACTGCATCTCCAACAAGTAGCCGCAGTCGCTGGGAGCATGAAATGTAGCCATGCAGGAGTGTAGAACCAATGTATCATCGGCTTATATGCTCTTTGTTGCTGGGTAATACTCCTGTGGGTTTTGGGAATCTCACATCACTGGAGTACACATTGTTTCTGGGAGATGCCCAGGTACTATCTAGCTCTAATTTAGTTTTATAGGGATGACAGGGGAGTAAGTGGAGCTGCTGTAGAACACTATACGTTTTGGAGATGAGACCACAAGATCCCTCAAAACCATGTACCAAGGTCTCAAAGGGCATGAGGGACTTCATAGCACTCGGGGTGGTAGGAGGAATAGGGCCCAGTGGCGAAGCCAGACGTACTGGTGTCTACATTTGTCAGGAATGCCAAATTCGAGTTTACACTCCATGAAGGGCTTGATGGTCAGACTGTGAAATAGGTCCTACAAGGGCCTACAGTCACCCCGCTCCCAGGTGGGGAATCTGGGGGGAGAGCAGGCATAAAGTTGGGGTTGCAGGCTAATGGGGTGCTCAGGGAGGTAAATGAGGTTAGGCCCCTTCCGATCGACCATCCGTCCCATATTTCTAGGACCGTTCGGGTCAGGGTCACAATGTATGCACTACAGGGGCGATGCTGACTCAGGAGCTAGGCTAGATCCCATAGTGATCTACAGACCACTGCACGATCCATGTGCAGCCAGTGCTATTCTCTTTCCCTGACCACCTATTCAGAGATGGGTAAATGGGCTGCCCAGTAGTAATCTAAAAGATTTTGGCATGTGAGGCCCCAATAGTTTCTCTGCAGCATCAGGAGAGTGCTAGAGATGCAGAGTTGCTTTCTGTTCCAGATAAGGGATTGGAGGTCCCTTTGCAGGACTTTAATGTCATCAACAGGGATAAGGGCAGGAAGTGGCTGGAAGAGGTACAGCAGTCAAGGAAGGACATTTATGTTCACCACATTAATTCGACCCAACCAGGAGATGCAAATAGGCTTCTATCTCTGAGGTCCTCCAGGATGGCCTTGCGAAGTGGCTGACAATTGGCCAGGGACCAAGTCTGTAGGGAAGAGGTGACAGTGAGTCTGAGGTCTTGTATGGAGTGAGTCACCCATAGTTAAGTTGAGTATTTGAGATTTAGTCAAGTTAGTCTTACAGCCTGAGACATTTCAAAGGTGCGCAGGCTTTGGACCACTGCGAGAAGAGAAGCTTCTGGCTCTGTCAGTGCTAGCAGCAGGTCGTCAGCAAAGAGCAGGATTTTGTGTTGCTGTCCGCTGAAGGGGACGCTGGTGATGGTCCAGCCTTGCTTGAGGCGGATAGCCAAGGGTTACACCACGAGGGTGAAAAGCAAAACTGGACAACAAAGGGCTGAGTGCCCCTGTGGAGAGCAAAGGATTGAGTGGCCTGGTAGCCATGGGTGCAACATATGAAGCCATGATTTTGCTCATCATGTTGGGACCTGAGCCTATCGTATGTAGGACCACACGTAAGAAAGCCCAACTGACCTGGTTGAATGCCTTCTCCATGTCAAAGGAGAGAAGGCAAGCTGGGATGCTGTGCATCCAAGCCTTTTCAACTAGGTGAGCAAGTTGCCTAATGCTGTCGGAGCCCTGTCTCTGCTTAAGGAAGATGACCTGGTCAGGGACCATCAACCGTGGCAGTACGACATCAAGTCAGTTAGTCAGCATTTTAGTGTAAAGCTTGGCATCTATGTTAAGCAATGCAATTGGCTGAAAGGAAGCACACAGGGTGGAGTCCTTATCTGGTTTAGGGATAAGCGTGATCTCGGCCTCAGACATTGTGGGCATTAGGCCAGTAAGAGACATGAATGAGGTATGAAGCTCGAGCAGGTGGTAATTCAGGAGGAGGAAGAAAAGCTTGTAAAAAGAGACCAGTAAGCCATTTGGGCCTGGTATCTTTCCAACCAGGAGCCCCTTAAGGGCTCTACTCAACTCTGCCACCGTAAAAGAAGCTTTGAGTTCGTGGGCAGTCTGGGGAGCTAAACGGGGTGCAGAGGGCAGTCACACAGGTAAGAATGAATGGCAGCTGGGTCCCCCCCATCACTGGAGTATAGGGTCTGGTAAAAAGCCCGAAAGGCCTCCTGTTTGTAATTCAGTGATTACGTTGAAGACAGTCTGTATTTTACTGATTATCCTTTGAGGATTGTTCTCTCTTCCTTTAATGATAAAACGTATGAAATTGCCTTATTTGATGCAATTCTCATGTTTGAAAGATATCTTTAATTTATATTTAACATACATTTTACTTTTTTGCATAATATTCTGGAATTTATATTTCATAAAAGCTTGCTTGTTTGTTCTAATTCGTTTAACGGTGAGTAATAAGAAGTGATGTTCTTACCATTCTCATTACATTCATATTTAGGTGATTACATGTATATATGATATTCTTCCCAAATCGTTGTTCAGTTTGTTTACTGGAATGTAAGAGATAGTAAGAAAGTGTCAGGAAATTTACATTTGTATATGATAACTTGATAAGCACTGTGAGTTTTTCCCCCCATTCCTTTTTATTCCCTGGTCAATACTCACATTCAGGTATTTTTGTTTTGAGTTTTGGTGTGCTTAGTGTTAGCAGTTAATGTAAGAAAAAAAATGTGATTCTTGAGTTTATTATTGAATCTAACTGTGGATCTTTGCGAGTAGTTGTTCAATCGTTGTCCTTTGGTTTATTATTATGAGTAGTTTCTGTTAAAAGCCATATGACTTTAATCTAGATTTGACACTTGAGTCCATTGAGGTAGTGGTGAGCTTTTTTTTATAGCTGTGTTATTTGAGGCTTTGATATCTCAAACTTGGGGACACATTTATGGAAATTGGCACAGCACCAAGTGCAGCACCACTTTCCCTGCGCCCCTTAGCACCCCCCTACCGCCACCATGCATGTGCCGTATTTAAGGCAGGGTAGTTGCTCCAGGCGAGGGCTGTGGGCTAAACTACTGATTGGAATGCTCCACGAAGAACAGTGGAGTAAATGCTGATTCTCCAAAAGTATGTTTTTGCATTTTTTCCACATAGTCCTCCATTCTGCTGCAGTTCGTTTTTTCGGCAACACCTTGGATCTGTAGGTTTTTTTGGTTTGAGTGCACTTCCAGGTCTTCTTTTTTCACCAGAATGACTGCAAGTACTTTTTTTCAACTGAAGCAGCTTTTCCTTTTGACTATTTGTGGCATTTTACAAAGCTGCTGCTTTTTGCTCCCACTGTCCAAGGCAGTCTTCAAGTGTCTACTCTCTTTCCTGCTATTTAGGTGATCTTTTATAGTATACATTTTTGAGTTCATGTTTTAAGGCTGTGCTTCATGTCCAGTAGTAAGTGTTTGAAATCTGCTTCTGGGTCTCCACTAGGTGACTCTTGGCCCTCAAATCTAATCCCACGGTCACCTGCAGTTCAGCACTGTGATGGGTTTCAAACTGCAATTTGGTTTGTCATCTGTCATACTTCTCTATTACACCGCGTCAAGGTGTCTACAGTATATGGTAGTGCCAGATTGCGCAAGGCTCTCTATCATGTGGGCCTCTCCACTCATGGATCCACACTTTCTTTGGCAAACTGATCCCACCTGCTCCCAATGTGTTCACTTTATGTCACAGGGGGCTTGGGCAGATCTGTGGACCATAAAGCAATCTAGTGTCTCAGGTTTTTGTGCTGTCTTGCAGCCCTGCTATATAGTTGGCGCACTCTTCAAGAACCCATGTGACTGTACTGCTGTGTCTCAGACTTGCTTTATACTTGACATATTATTCATTAATCCATGTGACTGTACTCTAGGGGGTGCCACCCCCCCAAATAGATAGGTGGGCTGATCCTGCCAACCCGTGGTATATTTCCCTTATTTCTGGGGGACACAACCAGATCTTACAACAGGGGACAGGCAGCCGCTAGGACACACATGATATGCATCATATCTGCAGGTCTATGTACCTATTGTGTTTTGTCATTGTTAGGACCCCCTTGATTTAGCAGCATGTGGTGGGGTAGTCCCCAGCAATCCTCCCAGCACTTCACAAACCCTTCAACTGTGCTAGGTGGTATAAAAATACACTGGGCTCTAGTTTTTAAGTGTTAGGGCCTGCCGATAATGCCTCGGGAGCTTCAGGACATGTAGCAAGTGGAGAAGAGGCCTTATTAGGAGGTCAGACACCTTCCATTAAAAAGTCAGTCCCTTTGTGGCAAACTGGGCGTGTAGTTTCTGTCACTTAGTACAGCTGCTACAGCCCCTGCATGACCAGTGTGCCTGTCCTCAGGGCAATGTGCAGGCCCTGTACAGCCCTCACCTCCTCTTGGGTGCCCCTACAGGGGAAGCGTCTAACTCAGTCCTGCAGCTGGTACTAGTCAAAGTAATAGGGCTGATGGGCATGCTGGCCGCCCGCTCCCTAAGGTCAGCCAGGTAGCAGCACCGTCCATGTGGCTCTCAGGCCTCAGATTCAATGGCCTCAAACTTGACTTCTAGCCCTTCTCCTCCGGTTTCCATTTGGAGCCGGAGCCTCCAGGGAGCGTTATGGAGCATTTTCAGCCACTACAGCAGAGTTTGGTCGCAGATTACTGAAGATCCTTTTTCTGGCTTGCAGAGCTTTGCTAGTGCAAGGCCATCTTTCACTATCGCCCAAGCATGGCACCTGTTTGACATCTGAGCAGGTCTTAACGTTGTTGTGAAGACAGAGTGTTAAGATGGCCAGGACTTTTTGCCTCCAAGCAAAGAACAAGATTCTGACTCACCCTCTGCCTTGGGGGAATTACATTATTATAATTTGAGACAGAGGACTCTTGTTTTTGGACTTTTTATGTACTATGGACCTTTTCTCTTCTTTTTACATAGACTAGTTCCTTTGAAGTTTTCTGAAGGGTTATTATTTACCCAACCCCCTCCAAATTAGAATTTCCCTGGTGAATTAAGATACAATTTTCTTTTATTCTGACCCTTTGACAAAGATAGATTTTAGGTTCCCAAAAGGTATTTGTACTTATTTCATTCATCATAAAGATCTAAGTAGGATCCAAACCTTAATGTCGTGTTTTCTGTTTTTCAAATTAGTAGATTAATTTATGACATCTCAGGCAAAAGAAATGTTTAGTTAGTTACAAGAATGCTTTCAATATTTGACACAAATGTTTAAATGCACTACACTTTGAAAGTAAACCAATAACACACAGAGATAATATGTTTCTGTGTAGTAAATGCAACATCAAACAATCAAAAAGAGGAAAGTTGGAAACAGGGTTGTAGTAAAAAGAGTGTATGTAATTTTGACAAAAATGGTGCCAGTGACTGTGAGGGATTGTCTTGCTATTTAACATAAAAGTACAGGTATTAAAGGGGGTTAATCCTACTACTCCACCTACACAATACTGGTGATGAGAATTAGTGCGACTGAGCTTGTGTTGTGGGTACTTGATGGCAGTGTTGGAGATTGAGGAGCTGAAGGTGGTGCAGGTCGAGATGGAGATGTGAGACTGGGAGACGCTGTATCCCTTCCACATTGAGATGCCTCTATAGAATCTCCTTCATGCAATGGCCATGAAGATTGACATTAGCATTTTTAGCTTATAGCCTCTATCATCTTCATGTCCAAGTCATGTTTTCCTTAAAAGTTCTAAAAGTTCCCTAAAAGTTCAAAGATGTACTGGGTGAAACTTAACCATATCTTGGTAACAATTTGCAATGTTATTCAAGGTATGGGTCTGCCTGTCAATCTTCTGAGGGAGTCCTTTAAGGAAGTCAGCTAGCCCCTCCTCCAAGGAATATCTTCTCGCACATTGGTCCGATGTTGGTAAAACACATCCTCCTAGTGAGCAGCATTAGACCACCACCAACAAGTGTGGCTCCTGACCTGGCCAGCGGGTTGACCAGCATAGAAAGGGGCCACAAATGGGCGGTTGTATAGAGGAGAGTATTGGCTGGGGGAATATGTTCTGAACAGTAGTGGAATTCGCTCTCATGGGATGAGTGTGTAGAAGATTGGACAGAGGTGCATGTTAGTTTAGGGATGTGCTGAGGTGAGTAATGCATAGGCAGAACAAGCATCCCTGCCTGCTAAACTAATGGTTGGCGACTGGCCAATCCTGAGAATGGATTTGCACTGCCCAGCTGTGAAGTTGCCTTCTTGAAGATGTGCTGCGTGGGGGCATCAATGTACTCCTCCTCATTCAGGTCTTCATCCTCCTCACCAGCGTTTGCTCCTTTTCCCCCTCTTCTTGTAGATCAATGCTAGCAGCCGACATCATTGCTTGGAGAAGGATTGGATTCTAGCCTCGAAATGTCTGCAGTTCTCTGCTTCAAGATGGTTGATCGTCATGTTCCAGAGCTAAGCCCCAAGTACCTGGAAGACGATGCCAATACTTGAAGTGTATGAAATCCAATATGGAGTCAAATTTTCAACACAGTACTTAATTAAAGCTTGTTCTGCACATAAATAATAAAAGTAATAACATCACATAACAAATGAACTTATGTTATACATTTATAGTTAATTTGTCATATATCTCTTACTAACATGAGCATTGACTTTCAGTGTATGTGGACATATAGCTCAAAAGATGGTTGTGAAAGTCCAAACTCAAAAACAAATGTATGTCCAAACCAAACTCAAGTTTATTTCTTACAGTTCCAGCCATGATACCCACAATGGTCTTGTGGATTTGCTCTTTACAAGACAGAAAAATTAACTAATATCACATAGCAACCTTTCAATCAAAACCTTTCAATCCTTGTTATGTTGTGGTGTGTTGTGGTGTGTTGTGTTATGTTATGTTATGTTATGTTATGTTATGTTATGTTATGTGGATTTGTATAGTGCACTAATCTCCCAAGTGGGTATCCAGGCACTTGGGCAAAGTGTGTAGGTCTGAAGTCCCAAGGTGCTTATATGAAGGTCTTCAGCGTCTGGCAGAAGTCAGGAAGTGATGAGGAGGCTCTGATGTGTTGAGTGAGGTCGCTCCATGTCTTGGTGCAATGTAAGAGAATTAACAATCTTCAATCAAGTTATTTAAAAGTACTTTTTGCTATGTGTGGTTGAGTAGATGATATATCAACAAATGCCAAGCTATACAAATGGAGTTATTAATGTTTATGGTTGAAGTTGGTGTGTGCCTCTATGGTGACCATCGATTCTCAAAGCTATTTAAAAAATTAGGGTATTGAAAAAAAGTATGTATAAAAATAGTATGCCTTTATTCATCAAGCATTGATTGTTCATATTATAATACTGCAAATTCAAATTTGTTCAGGCTGGACTTATTTAAATCAACCTATAATTGTCTGGAGTTTCGTTACACACTACATATTTATACCCAATCTCCTGCAGGGTCGTCCTATTGTGTATTTAATAATCACTTAATGCTTAAACACAACCACAAGTTTGCTAGTAAATGGATGGAGCAACTTTGTGTATCATACACAATATTTCCTACGTAGGCCACACAATATTAACCATTCAAAACAAACAGGTTGCTTTTAGTTTGACGACCCAAAAGTGCGTTGGTATTTTATCAGGGGAAGAAGTGCTATACACATTTTGCAGTACAAAGGAGAATAATCCTGGAAAAGTGATGTTTCCTTTTGTTGTCCAGCTTACCCTGGATTCCAAAGTCAAGAATCACTGGTCAGACCAACATGGACTAGTCAAGATTATTTTGCTGATTGGAGGCCAGACGGCTCTGTCCACTTGTTCTCATTGCCTCAGAGACCATTAGCGGCATAGGAAGTGGGGAATACGTGGGTTGTACTAGAGCAGGAGAAAACCTAATATTACAAACGGAATACGTTGACTGCTTTATCATTATGCACCAACTACAACTTGTTTCAATGAGGTAGGCTTAGGAAGCAATCTGTGCAGAATAGCATGTCCATCATAGACTAGGACTGCTTCAGAGGGACAACCACCAACTTGTAGAACATGCACCCAGGCTCAAGTGAATCCCTCCATGCATCCAGTATCAGTAAATCACACATAATTAGATTCCATTTATCACAAAGTCAACAGACCACAGTTTGGGGATTCGAGCCAATAGCCAACCACATAGCAACACAAATTAAAAGTGTAATGCTCATGCCATATTAATCTGCTGCGAGCAGGACCTGTCACTGTATAGCCTGGGTTGATGGCCAGTAGCTAATCTCACTCAGAGTGGGCACAATATGGGCATACCCCAGTCACCAGAGTCCCTTTAAACAGAATTGCAAAGGACGGCGCACTTGCAGAAGACACACGATTGCTATTTGCTCAACCCCTAACCAAGCACTGCATAATGTCTGCTATTTAGATGCAGGTCAGGTAAAAGGTAATGGGGCATATTTACAAGGCCCTAGTGCCACCAAAGAGTCAATTTTTGTGACGCTCCGGTGGCGCTGTGCACTGTGCCATATTTACAAGGCAGCGCTAAGCCACTTTTTGTGGCTTAATGCTGCCTTGAGAATATGGGCCTCCCAATACAGTTTTCTATAGCAGAGGTGCATGCAATGGATGTTGCTGTGGGCGTACCCACACAACACCCATTACTTTTTGATGCTGCCCCAGATTTACAAGGATTCGTAAATCTGAGGCAGCGCCAAAAACTAACGCCACCATAGGGATAGCGTTAGCATAGCACAACGAGGAGAAACACTTTATTCCTCCTCATTTCTGCTTTTTCTATGTGTGCTGCACTCTGCAGCACACATAAAAAGAGCAAAACGCCATGAATGATTGTCTATGTGCAGGAAGGTATCCCTTCCAACACATAAACAATCATTAAACAATGACAATTTGTTTCTTCTATGCTTGCTGCGTTCTGAGGCACACATAGAATTGCCAAATCGCAGTTGTAGATTGTTTATGTGCAGGAAGGGACACCTTTGTGCACATAAACAATAATTCCCTTCAACCATTTCCTTCAACATAGACACCCTTGCACTACAGTGCAAGGGTGCCTGAGTTGGTGCTGGCAGCTAAATTTAGTTCCAGTGCTAAGGGGAACACGGGAATGCGCCATATTTTTGTTAATACAGTGCATCCCTGCGTTTCCAAAGTGATGCAGCATGGTGCTGTCATTTTTGCCGCTGTGCCACTTTCCAGTAAATATACCCCAATGTTTGTTTGCCATTTGCACTGCTGCTGGGCATACAGTACATAGTCTGCTATCTATCCGGCAGTGGCATAAATAGTGAAGTTTCATGCTCATCGGATTATTCTGAAGAAAGTCTGTTACAATTTGACTCTTCTCTAAGGATCTTCTCCAACCATTCTACAATTTCTGTCACATTTTTCATTTAGAGATCAAAATTTATACAAGTGGAACAGCCTGTTAGAATGCGAGTTTTCCTATAAAATTGCGTCAAGTCCACGAAGTAATATGTAAAGATGGTATTATGCTTCCATCTAGTGGCTTTCTACAGAAATACATTGACGTTTATTCTCGTCGCATTCTTTTTCTTTTCTAGATGATTTCCAAATGTCATTGGACGTTTTATCATCTACCGTATTGTCCTTTATACATATTTCAATTCAATAAATACAATTTCAAATAACATCATATTGAAAGCAAAGCACAGCCAACAACTTTGCTAACATTATTTTCCTTCTTTATTTTTCATTAATGTTGTTTTGACCTTCTTGAGCACTATAAAAATGCCTTCCTAACTGGTCATCAATGAAATGAAAATGGAAGAATGAAAAGATGAGTGCGCCTGGATGTGAATCTGTGACCTGCAGGCTTGCACACAGAGGTAAGCAGCAAGTTCTGAACTCAATATTCTAGCGGTAATTCGGAAAGGCAAATAAAAAGATATATATTGTTAAAGGAGAAACCTATTCTCTGAAAACGTGAACCAGGTCCTTGAATTTGATAAAGAGTTCCCGTTTCATAGCCCCCCACACTTCTTAAGTCACAAATTACTCCCTGCTTACTGGAGCTCCCCTAGTTACCCGTGCCCACATTCTCAAAAAGTGATATTGTCTAGTGGTTAAAATGCTGAACCTGAAAGCTCAGACAAGCGTGAACTACGGTTTTGAAACGTCAAAATGTATTGTCTGATACTGTTCCTTATTCCCAGTGCCCTTCTTCATTACATAGCAGTTGGTTCTATTCAGTTTGCTTGGGTCCCGCACCATGTATCCAACATATGAGAAGCTTCTGCTGCCATACAAATCTTTTCTGTCAAGACAGATTCATGCTACTTCAGATACATCAAATACCCGAATATTCCTCTGCGCGTTGGGCGACGTGGGACATCCTGGTTGCACGCGGGCCTATATGGGGGCCAACTTCCCTCAACGCTCCCTCCAGTGACAAAGGTGGTGTATCAGGCGTGTGAGGACACAATGTGGGCACTGGGCTGGACCCACAGCTCCACAAGGGAAACCCCATTATGGACCAGGAGATGGCTCCCACAGGTGACTGGCTGTATTGGTGGCTTTTGACAAATGGGACCTTATTTGCATCTCCTTAAGGGAGATATGATTAAGGAAACCTTCATTAGATCCTTTGCATAACTACAAAAGGAATATGGGCTCCAAAAAACCAAGTGTTACTGCTACCTACAGATCAGACATGCACTCACACTTTACACCGCCTGCGTGAAAAGGCTACTATAGCTCAGCCCACTGGAAACCCAGGTGCTACTAGCCCCGTCCGTCTGACACAAACTGTCCTTCTTATAAAACAATCACTGGTCACACACACACTCCGGACACATTCCACACGCTGAGGGAGGCATGGACACCTGAACTGTGCTAGAGGACAACTGGAGGGAAGCCCTGACCTACTCACGAGACGCGGAGATTACTGCCGAACAAAGACTCATACAATCGAGATATGTTCACGGGGTTTGCCTCGCGCATGTCAAGCTGTGGCGAATAGGAGCAATTACCGCCCCACTCTGCCTACACTGTTCCCAGCTTCACGGTGACTTCCTACACATGATCTGGAGCAGCCCGGTCCTGGCACCACCGCGGGGAAGGAAGGACAACTTGCCTCGGGAGCGTCCTGGGATGGCCCCTATCCCATGACCCTACACTCATTCTCCAACACATCAGAAGCAACAAAAGAGCCCTACTATGGCTGGGACTTGTGGCTGCAAAGTGCGATATCGCCAGACGCTGGAAGGCCACAGAAGCCCCACATTTGGAAGAATTGAGGGCAGGGCTAGATAGTTGCACGGCCCTAGAACAACCGGTCTATAAAGCTATGGGCTGCCCCAAAAAACACACACGGAAGTCTGGGAAGGCTGGGCCACTGTAGGGGGGTTACCACTCACTCCGAACACTACCACAACCCAATCTGTGACAAATCCAACGTGCGCTTGTGACACTTGAAGAGGACGTCCAACCCTCAAACCGCCAGAGGGAAACAAGAGACTCTGAGGAAACACAATCCACGGGAGAAGGGACCTGGAGCGACGTTTCACAATTTACTTTGTACTTACTGTGGTATCTCGGTGTGGGAAAGATTCGTATTGTGGCGATTGCTCCGGACAGTGCTTCACTCGTACAGAAAAAAGAAAAAAATGCTATAAAAAAATAACAGCAAACATCTAAATTGAACTAAATAAAGCCCCGCTAGAAGTGAAGATTTGTCAGCTATCGACACGAGGGTAGCAAAGGTATGCACATATTGTGAAACAAAGGCCAGAAAGTTTCCCCGTACCCATTACTTGGGCGGTGCAACTACATCATCAGAAAAATTACACCTATGATCGCAGGTTCTTCTCCCCGGTGGCACCACAACAATGTAAGCGCAGTCCTAGAGGGTCTCCTTGATACGCGATTTAACAGGTGTTGCTGCACAGAACGATTCGTTGTTACACATGGACATTGATTAGAACATCATTGCATTCAGTTGACAAAACTCTAAACCCAAAATCAGAGAGGTTGCTTTGCCCAGTGTCCCTCGCATCTGTAGCAGAACGATATCTGTGTCTCCAAGTGCCTCACGGCAGAAGGAATCTTCCTATTTGGAATCATCGTCACCATGTTGTGATATAATCGGCCTATCATTTTGTGCAAATTTTGGGCACTGTAAGTGATGGCGTTTCTAAGCAACTCCCTGTACAGATGAGGACCCCGTTCCATTTCGACATATGGTGGGGTCGAAACGTTGACGCTATAAAACATTCCATAGATTGTGACTATACTATTCTTATGATACACACGTACACGCTGTTGGAATCATGGCTAGTGCATGATTTGATAACATTTTAACTTATCTGTGCATCACCATTCACCGCACTGCCTGCACTCCTAATAGAATAGAAATGTTTGTAAAGTATTGAACAAAGGCCTTGGTGGTATTTATTGCATAGGTCTCTGTTGTCGGTCACACTGTTATGTCAAATTAATGTGCACGATGTTCTATACGAGGTCCATGTAAAATACTCTCTTTAGCATATATAACCAGCTCTCCCATGGAATATTGGGTTGCCCGGTCTCTTCAAGTATGGACAGAACCATTTACCATTTTTTACCATTTATTTAATTGTTGTCAGCCTATCCGGCCATAACAATAATACACAATAAATATCAATCCATCACACGCAATAAAATCACATTAAGTAAAACATTGTAAGAAAGAAAAACTATACTTGAGTTTTTGATTTTACGTGGCCCTAGGTGAATCCAATATGCCCTGCAATATCATAAAACTTGATTATTAGCCATAATTGGCATAAGACTCTTTACTTATTCTAAAAACATTATAGATCTAAAATTTAAGTATCCTATTCTTGCACTAATCATTTGGGTTCTTGCGATACCTGCCAGCAGTATAATAATGACCCAGGACCTTGCCTGGTTTAATCAGCAACCTTCAGCGATGTCTCATACTAATGATAGCTAGGATAACACAAGTAATTATACTTAGGCCAACTGTGAGTACATTGATGAACGTAACTTCCACGCTTCCAATATATAAGTTGAAACCTTCGCCACAATATGTTTCTCATCTGATCGCATACAAAGCACTTCCGCCTCATTACATTTCCTGATCCCGTATGATCTAAAAAGCGGACGTAAGTACAATTTGCGGAGTTTAAGCGTAAAATGACATAATAAAAGGAAGTGGGATAATGTTTCTTGGCCACCATGAAGGCAAGGACAGCATTCTGATCCGCACTGTGAGACGGCTTGCCATCTGTTAGTCACCGCCATCACTGGTAATGTACCCATACGAAATTTAAAATAGAGAGCCCTTTTTTCTTCCGGATAGATGCAGTCTATGAAAATTGCTGGTTTAAGCTCTTGGTTGAGCAAAATGTACCTCTTGAGTAAAGGGCTAAGTGTCTCACACATACTCTGAGTCTTTTGGTCCCAGTATGCCTTTTTAATGACAGATAAACTGGGCTTTCTGATTTTCCCTGGATGAAGCCAGAGGTCTTCTTGGCCAATGGCAACCAGGGTAGTTGAGATGTGTTTAAACCAAGGCAATTTTCGGTAATTTTGTAGCTTCATGATGTCCATGAGTGTATCTCTGTATGGTTTGAGTTCCTCTTTTGCCCAGATACGGATCCAATATCTTATCGGGGCCAGTGCAATGTAATCCTCGACCTTTCTCATTTGTAAATCAGTTCTCAACGCATTCATTGGTGCGGCAGTGCCTAAACAAAGTAATCGGCGTAGGAAATTATTCTCAGTTACTTGTATTAATGGGGTCTTTCTAAATCCCCAAATCTCTGCGCTGTAAAGTGCTGCCGTCCTTGCTTTGGTTTTATAAGCAAGCAGTGCAGAACTCACAGAATGGTTGCCTGTGGCTTTAGCAAATCTAAGTACCGCTCCGGCGTGCTGGGCCAAGGAGATGTTACTTTTGTAGATTTGTGATTTCCATGTCTGTTTTTCGTCCAGTCTGCAACCCAGGTAGTCATAGGTGGTCACTCAAGCCAAGGGCTTGTTGTTTACCCTGAAGGTCGAATGCATCGTTTGTTTTGGGTTGAGAATCATAAACTTTGTTTTCTCCTCATTAATTACCATGCTCCTTGAGGTGCAAAATGATTCGAAACCCCTAAGTAGACGATGCATTGCTATCTCTGTTCTTGCCAGTAATACAGCGTCGTCAGCAAAAAGCAGGATAGGTATACTTTCATTGGCTAGTTTTGGCACATCCAGATTTAATTCCCTCAGATCTTGGCTTACTTTATTTATATAACAGTTAAACAAGGTTGGGGCCAAAACACATCCTTGTTTTACGCCACGCTGGATTGGAATTTCTGCTGTATAATCATTTCTCGTGGAATATCTAACCCTGGCAGTATTCCCTGTGTGCAGTAGAATTAACAGCCTTAGAATTTTCCCCTGTATGCCCATTTCTGACAATAACTGCCATAATATTTGGCGATTGACTCTGTCAAAAGCTGTTTGAAGATCCACAAAGACCAGATATAATGCACAATCTTTTAGGGTGGCGTATTTCGCGCAGATCATATTCAGCTTAAAAAGTTGATCTATTGTGCTTTGGCCTCTCCTGAAACCAGCTTGGTGTGTCGATATTAAATCTCCATCCTCCAGCCATTGATCTAAACGCAGCTGGATCAATTTGGCGAAGATTTTTCCAACACTGTCAAGCAGTGAGATAGGCCTATAGTTGCACACCAAGTCCCGAGGTCCTTTTTTGTGAATTGGGACAATTATTGATTTCTTCCAAGAGGTCGGAATTACCTCGTGGTGCCAAATACTGTTGAATATGCGTGTTAGAGCAGGCAGCCATAACGTTAACTGATTACGATAAACGTCTGAAGGTATGCCGTCTGGGCCTGCAGCCTTATACGGTTTTTGAAGGAGAATAACTTGTTTAATCTCTTTCTCGCTGAATTCCGGTGTCAGCTCCATTGCACGAGGGATAGAATGGGTTGCTTGCATGGCATTTGTGCCAAGGAGTTCGTTTGGGACTAATTCATTCTGGGTTCCATTTGACGATCTAATAAACCTTTTTGATGATGCTACATAGGTCGTTTGAAGTGGAACTCCCTTGTTTGATCTTTGGTTACTACCTTCCAGTCCTTGGATGAGGCTGGTTGAGTTATTCATACTCCGGGATGCCGTCTTGGCCTCTTCCTGGTACAAGGCGGTAAAATGCTCTACCCAGAGTTGTGGGTTGATATTCAATTCTAGGTTCTTCGAAGGGCCTTCGCATCCCCATCTGACTATCTCCCAAAACTTTTTGCAGTTTCCTGCCGATATTGCCTGCAGGAGGGATTTCCAGAGCTTATGTGGAAATGTCTTCCTTTTATATCTTAGTAATTTTTTGTACTGTTGCCTGCATTCATAAAAGTATTGCTCATTATGGTTGTTCAGATGGCGATTCTTTAGTGCTTGCGATAGTGTCTTTTTTAGTTTCAAACACTCTTCATCGAACCAGCCCTCCATCGTATTAGGGTTAGTTTGGGGATGCTTAGTTCTTTCCTTTGTTGTTTGTAGTAGCAAGTTGTTAAAATTATCCAGTAGGGGTAAAGCTTCATTAACTGGTAGGTTTAATAATGTACTAAGTGATAGGAACCAGGTTTGACTAGGTACACTCAAATAGGGTTCGTCCACGTTCGACCTTAGTATGTTTTTCCTATTTGGTCTCGTGGTTATTGCTAAGCAATTTCCGTTAAGTGGAAACTCAACCTTCCCCAGGCTTGCGTCCGGATGGATTATCTCCATTAGCAATGGGTCGTGGTCACTCTCGATCCTGTCCCTTATTTCCATATCGATAACATAATGCCAGGCTTCGATGTTTATTGCCATATAGTCAATTATGCTGTGTCTTTTTCCAGTTCGAAAGGTAGATTTAAAAGTTCTGTCTGAGTTGGTTCTTCCGTTTACTGTGCGAATTCCGCCTTCTATTAGTACTTCAAAGATTAGTTCCCCTTTTTTGGAATCTTGGCAATGTTGGATGAGGGGCGTTGGAATATTCCAGGCGTGATCTTCCTCTACTACTTGTTCATCCCAAAGAATAGAATGGGGTTTAGTGTTAAAATCGCCACATATTAGAAGAAGGGTTTTACAAAACTGAGGGGGAAGGTTATTCGCGTGACCTAGTGTTGGGTTCCTCCAACCCTTAGATCTTTTATTTGAGATATGATCTTCGAGGAGCCGCACACCAGGCATGACTTGGGCCCGGCTAACGGGAGGGAGGTACACGTTTACTATTTCAAGTGACCACTCCTCATGTTTTACTGCAAGCGTCTGGATTTCCTTGCTTAATATGGCATGGGTTACAGCTGAGTTTCCCAATAGTGAAGTTCTGATCCAAGTGGTCAGACCTCCCGATGGTCTTCCTTTTTTTTGTTTGATAGCAGGTATGTAAAAAGTGGAGAACCCGTCTAGGTCAATGACGTTGGTAGACCAAGTTTCTTGGAAGCAGCTGATGTCTTGCTGTTTAATAAATTCAACCCAATCCTTATCTTCCATTTTGCTTTTTAGGCCTGCAATGTTCCAGCTTAAGATTTTTAATGTGGGACTAGTTCTATTTTTTATATTTGAGCTACCCATTTGTTGCTACAAATTTCTAGATGGTTGCTCTTCATCATTCTGCAACTGTGGGGGATTGCCCCTGCTGTTTCTAGGGGAGTTAACAGACAGGCAGAACCTCATATTACTCAGGTTTATTCGTTCAGGGAGTTGTTGTTTGGAACTAATTGCTCCCTGTAGTATCGAACCAGAATTGCCTTCTGCCTCTTGCCTGCCCGACACATTTTGCTTTGGAGCTTTTTCAAGAAATATTGTTGGATATGGTTCCTTTTGTGGAATAGCAGTAGATATTCCCCATGTCTTCATCATGTTAGAACATTTTAGAATCTGTTCTACTATCCAAGGTGAAGCCCAGACTGTTTCTGTTGATTCCCCGTTCTCCGATTCTTTCCTTTGCATAAATCTTACTGAGAGGAGGTCTTTAGTTGTTACGTTCTGCAGAGCTGGCAAAGAATTGACCAAATGTAGGATGTTAGTCCTATTTAGAATGTCGTGACTTCCTCTTGAGGAGTACTCGGGAATAAATGTAATTGTGGCGTCAGGCTCTTTAATTATTTCAGTGCGAATCTTGGTTTGCCCGACACCTCCCTGTGACCATCTTCCTTGAGGTTGATTATCTTCCTTTGCTTTATTGTAAATAGTAGCTGCCCAACTAGTCAATGTTCGTTCTACCTGGCCTTTTTCCCTCCCGAGTTGCAACTCTTTGTTCCTAAGTTCATCGTAAGGTTGCCTTTGTGGAGGCCAATTATCCTTTTTTCCTTTAGTTTCCAAGTCAAGCACTGGACGCGGTGGAGCAGGTGGATCAGTAACCCACCCTGGCTGGCTACTAAAGTTGTGGTTTCCAGAGCTAGCCTGAGAGCAGTATTTTACTTTTGACCGAGGTGCGGGAACCGGGGCTATTGTGTAATCCACGCACATGGTTTTTCTTGTACTTTGTTCGCTTCTTGTGCATTCTGGGCTCTCTGCCCTTCCGTTTTCACTTTTGCTATTTTCTTGTTCTACCCCCTCGATGATAAAATTCAGAGACTGCTGACGTTTTCCATTATGGACTCCTACTGTATTTGGATAATGCGCCTGAATTGAGTGTTCTCTTTTTATGGCTGGGAGGTGCTTATCAATGCCGGTACTTGATTTTGTTGTCTCTGGGCTCCATTTATGTTGTCCATTGACTAAGAGATCGTTTGCCTCATTGATCCCGTGATTTGAACCTGAGTCTTTTTCTGGTCTATTTCCTTTGTCTAAGTCGTACCCAGGTGCTTGGTAGCCCCTAGGGCCAATGGGGATTCGGTTTATATGAGAATGGTGGGTGCAGCTTTTATCGCACAATAATCCAGGATTTTTATTTATAAAACTAATATCTTTGTCAGTTGGTTTCTCGAGACTCTCGGGCTTGATGCACTGATCTTTAGGCTGCTGTTGAGTAAACTCATCGCCTGTGTTCCTGGTCTGCCCTGTTGGGCTTGCCTGTTTCGGCATATTTAAAGCCTTTTTTGCTGATACTTTGTTGTTTCCTCTAGCTTTTTTCCATGTGTATTTCCGTCTACCTGTTTGTTGATGCCCTTTACTCAGAGTCCTTTTTTCTACTGTATTTGAGATTTCGATTGCAGATACAGGACTTTTGTTGATTCTCTCCGTCTTGTCTATGTGGGTTTTTGCGTCTGGGCACTCGTCTCGTCCCGTGCCAAAGGGCCCTTCTTTGTCTTCACTATCTATTGGTCTTTCAGTTACTCTAGATTCTGTTTTTGCTGACTCGTGATTACACGCCTGTGTGTTATTGAGACTAGATTTGCAATCTTCGATTATGTCTTTGATTACTTTCGGAACTTCCAGTAATTTTTCCAGCAGTGGGCCACAAACTTGCCTGTCCATCATGTCCATTTTTTCAGCCACTGCCTGGTGCAACAGATTTTCCCTTATTACACCCTCTACTAAGGCCATCCTATGATCTATGGTCTGTAATGAGTTAGTAAATTGTTTAGTTAGCTCAAGTTGATCATCAAATTTTTGAGACTGGACCATGATCGTTGTTGCAATTGAGTCCAATGTTGTGCATATAACTTTCATGATGCTTAAAATTGGTTGATCTAATGAGGTATCGTCTCTATTTCCCCAGGTTTGCTCACTTTGCTCATTATTTGTCTGGCCTTCTGAGTTCTTATCATCCTCTCCTCTATGACCTAGCATTATGCTGCCTTCCAAGAGGTTTAAATCTTCCAATGTTATACTGTTTAATTGGGGCTCTATACTACCAATTACGAAGTTGTCAGGCGAGGAGAGCTCCAGACTAAAAGAACTATGATCAAATCTGCTCAACGTTAGGTTCGTTTTTACAGTTTGGCTCCCATGGTGAAGCTGTGGTGTTGAGAGCTTATGTGAATATTTCTGCAATGATTGTTCTGTTTCAGGCCCCTTTGCATTTTGAAGGACCGTAAGTTCTAGTTTGGGATGAAGTAAAGGGAATATCAGTGGAGAGCTCCCAGAATGTAGTGGTCCCATTTGGGCTTCCGGATGAGGTGATTCATTACTTTTTCTTTTTCTTTGTCTTTGTTCTTCCGAGGAACTGGAACTTTCTGGGGAACTAATTGACCCCACTTTGTTACCCACAAAAGAGTTGTTCGTTCCACAGGGTGGTCGTGATGATCGGGCAGATCGCTGCTGGGATGAACAGGAATCCTGATGCCCAGTCTCTAAGAGCTCCAGCTCGCCCTCCACATTATTGTCACCTTTTTCCCCTGATGGCTGTGATGGGAGGTCGCAAGCTTTAAAGGTTTGCTTCTGCAGCCAATCAGAATTTAGATTTATATGGTTGTAGTAGTTGGTAATAGTATTTATCTTTGATTTAATTTCCCTTGCTCCCCTGGCCCCACCTGAGCCCAGGTGCGCCGGTATATACTGCTGTTTCCTATGCAGAGGGCTAACAGGGCCCCCCACCGTTTCACCTGCATTCAGTGATACATGCCCCATATCATCAGAGTCGATATGGACTAGACGCACAGACAGCATAGACCCTGGTGCCGTTTCGGGTAGCCCTCCTGCTTTGTTTTCATCATTGGGAATCCCATTATGGGCGTCCTCTGCTGCTGCGGCCTCTGCTGTGACCACTCCTTGGGTTATAAATTCCCCTTGGGATAATTTAGTGGCTCTAGGGTCCAGGTCTTGCCCCAGATCTTGTAAGCTATTGGGTTCCTGCTCTGGTCTTTGGGATTTTACTGGATAACTGAGTGCCTCGTTGGCCTCTCTGGCTTTCTTTATTTTCCCTCTTGTTCCAACCATTTTTGAAGTCTTACTGTTTGAATGGATCAGCAACTTCAACAAATTTCCGGGATCTGTAGGACGTTTCTCTAGAATGTAGAGCTTGACTTTGCTTTGCTGTGTGGTGACGCACAGTATGCACAGTACGCCGTACAAAAAGCGTGATGTTCGAATGATATCTGTCCCTCTAGTGCAGTTTAATATGTCAATTAATGGCCTCCTCTGGTTCTCTGGTTCTCTCTATCTGGCCCCTTCTGATCCTCTCTGTCTCTGTTGTAAAGGCGTCTACTTACGCCTACTTGCGCTACTTATGCGTTGCTTATGCACTGCTTATGCATTACTTTATGCGCTACTTTATGTGGCCCACTCTCGATCCACTCACGGCCACGACACTGGCCACAGGAGCCACTTAGGTCACTTAGGTCGCTTAAGTCACTTAGGTCAGGTAATTTTCCTTAGGTCAGGTCAGGTGTGGCTACGGTGGCTGAAAACAACGGATACCCTCCTTGGCTCACCTCCTTGGCTCACCTCCTTGGCTCACCTAGTCCATATGGTAGCAGGGTAGGGCGGCAACCCCAAACTCTCCTCTGGTGCCCCTCTGGTGCCCCTCTGGTACCCCTCTGGTACTCCTCTGGTACTCCTCTGGAACTCCTCTGGTGCTCCTCTGGTGCTCTGGTGCTCTGGGACTCTGGGACTCCGGTACTCCTCTGGTGCTCTTTCTGGCTTCTGGCTTTTCCTTGTGCCCAGACCACGCCGTAGTCCGCACCGTTACAGCGAACCGGCGCAACTGAAGGCCCCCAGAGGCGCTGGTGAAGAAACAGGCAGCAGTCCTGGTCACGCCTGCCTGCTCACGGAAGCTCACGGAAAACTGCTCTCCCCGAGCCAGCAGCTACAGCCCCCGGACCATGCACCTCGGAGCGGAGCAGCAGCCCCCGACTGCGCCCGCCACAGAAGCAGCTCGCCCGGCTTTCCCGGCTTCCCGAGCTGTTTTCCGCGGCTGTTTTTCCCCTGCTAGCAGCGGCAGACACCGGCTAGCGGCGGCGGCAGCAAACCGTGTGCCGGACGTGCACCTCGCACTCGCACTCGTGGTGAGCAGCCGCGACGCGAGCCACCCGGCACCAGCGTCGACCAGCGTCGTGTGTCGAACTCCTCTCTCCTCCTCTCTCGTCTCGATTGTCAATCACAAATGATGCCCCCAGCATTTGTCATTGGCTCAGAACCAGCACCTCCATAAACTGTGGCAAGACCTTACAGTACCTCCGCACATCATACACAATATTTCCCACAGGCCACACATTAACCCTTCAAAACAAACAGGGTTGTTTCTAGTTTGACGACCCAAAGGTGCGTTGGTATCTTATCAGGAGCAAGAAGTACTATACAAATCTTGCAATACAAAGGAGGATAATCCTGGAAAAGTGCTTCTTCCTTTTGTTGTCCAACTTATCCTGGATTCCAAAGTCAACAATCACTGGTCAAACCAACATGGACTGGTCAAGATTGTTTAGCGTATTCCAGGTCAGACTGTCCTGTCCACCTGTTCTCTTTGCCCCAGAGACCAACTAGAAACACCAAAAGTGGGGAATAAGTGGGTTTTACTAGCGCAGGAGGAAACAATGTGACAAATGGAATACACTGGCTGCTTTCTCCTTATCCACCAGGTACAACTTGTTTCAAGGAGGTGGGCGTAGGAAGCAGTATGTGCAGGACAGCATGCCCGTCACAGACTAAGACGGCCTCCGAGGGTCAGCCACCAACTTGTGCAACATGCACTCAGGCTCCAGTGGATTCCACCATGCACCCAGTGGGGTTAATCCAAACAGCCAATAGTGGGGCAAAATTATCGTATATGGCCTGAAAACTACCTTTTATGAACAGGGAAAATGTTCTGTGCAGGGGTTGAAAACCCCTGCACAGTTCATGAGAACTTTTTTCACCACTCTACTACAGTTGTTAAAAATGGGCATAAAATACTAGTCAAAACCGGGGAGATTAGATCGGAGTGGGGAGAAAGTCGCCTTCATAAATCCAATCCTTACTATCTGTTCCCTATGATCTGCAGAGTCCCCTGGGTTCAAAAGTGTCCCCTGCCATCCTCAACCTTGCATGAAGTCACCTGGTGCTCCACTTGTCGAAAACAGAATCAGGATTCGCCGATGTGTTCGTGATGCACACCTTTACCAAACAATGTTCTCTGCTTCAGACATCCTGTTCTACTGACACCGCCAGCACATCATTCTAAGCTGAAACTCATATCAGCAAAGATGGAATTGCTGTTATATACCAAGAACAGCAAAGAAACAGCACACATCTTAATGTCTTTGAACACAAACTTTCAATGAATGGCAAGTCACTTCGACTCACTCAGGACGTCAGCTTTGCCCTCAAGGAACGCATCACCACAAAAGCAAAGACAGCATAGTTTGTTACACCCATAAAGCGCCTTCCACTCACATTTGAAGCTAAAAACTTGCATTTGCCAAGTCTGCATTGGCTTTTCTTTCTGCCCAGGCCCAGTCTCCTTGCTGGGTGGCTAGGCCATTGGGCTGTTCGAGCTCGGGGTGGCCCACTTTGACTTCTCTACACTTACTGTTGAGTCGGGCTGCTTCTTGTTAAAATGTGTTTTTAACAAGATGTCCCAGAGTGATTGTTGGCAAATTATACGCCCTCCCTCCTCCCACCGTTCCCGCCCCTGGCGTCAGCTATTGCTTTTCAACTGTTACTCATCCTCACGGGGATTCAGGGACGTTGTCAACACCAGCCTTAGCAGCTACAGCAAGGGTGGGGTTTTTAATAGGCCTCGCCTGTCTACATCTCAGCATCAGTGGCTCATAATTAACTCAAAAGGGCCGGAAGGTGAGCGAGTGGATGGGATAATGTGTGAGTGAAACAGTGGATGGGCGAGTGAAGGGGTTGATGGATAGATGCACGGATGAATGAACGAAAGTATGGGTTTATAGATGGATGAGTGAAAGGGATGAAGGATGGATGGGTGAGTGAAAGGGTGGATGGATGGGTGAGTGTGAGGATGGATGAGTGAAAGGGTAAATGGATGGTGGATGGATGATTGAAAGGCTGGATGGACGAATGGGTTGAAGTTGGATTGTTGGATGAGAGAAAGGACGGACGAGTGAAAGAATGGATGAATGAGTGAAAGAATGGATGAATGAGTGAAAGGGAGGATAGATGTATGACTTGATTGAAGGATGGATGAGTGAGTGAAAGTATGGAAGACTGAAAGGGTAAATTGATGAATGGATGTGAGTAGCTGGGTAAGTAAAAGGTGAATAGATAGCTGCATGGACCAATGAGTGAAATATATGGATGCAAGGATGGATAAGTGGAAGGAAGAATGGATTGGTGAGTGAAAGGATGGATTGATGATGGGAGGATGGATAAGTGAAAGGATGGAATGATGAGTGAAAGTGTATATGGGTGGAATGATGAGTGGATCAATTAACTGAGTGAACGGGTGGATTGATGAGTGAAAGGAGGGTTGAGTAAAAGGATGGATGTAAGGGTAGATGAGTGAAAGAACAGATGGATGACTGAAAGGGAGAGTAGGTGGGTGACTGAAATGGTGGACAGTTGAATGAGTGAAAGGGTGAATGCATGGACAAATGAGTGAAAAGGTGGGTGGATAAAGGGATGAGAATGAAAGGATGGATGGCTGGGGGAAAGAAATGGGATGGATGAGTGAAAGGGAGAATGAATATATGAGTGGAAGGATGGATGAGTGAAAGGGTGGATGAATGGGCGAAAGGATGGAAGACTGCAACTATGGATGGAAGAGTAGATGAAAAGGGAATGGATAGTTCTGAAGACAGATGGGTAGTTTTGGATGTGGATTGGTGGAATGGTGACAGACAGTGTTAGATGAAGGACTGAATGGATGATAGAATGTAGGTGAAATGCTGATTGTGAGTGGGTGAATGAAAAGATGAATGGGTAGATGCTTAGATGGAAGAGACTAGGAAGCTCTTCTGGGGAAAGTGGCAATGTCCTGCTTCACTTGCTTGGTGCCATAAGAGAGGTCCTGTTTAATAAGTGGCCTTCACTTCCCTTGACGATCTATGCTGAGTAAATTTAGTTAAAATGGAAATTCTGCCCAAAGTAACCTTTCTGTTTAATTCCATAATGCTAACTTTCTAAAACACAAAATTGCTAAAATTCAATGAAAAATAAGCTGTTTTGTCTGAGTATCAAAACGGATACGGCTGGCTTGGAAAAATCTTAGGAGGAAACTAGGCAAAGGGGGTATAGGATATTGCCAAGCTTTCCAATTCAAAAACTGACAAACGCTCCTCACTTGTTCGAATACATATGTAGGAAGGATGTATACAACAATGTTAAAAGACCTAAGGAAAATAAAGGTCTGTATGAATTTGGAGTTTGGAGAGCAACTCTAATGAAACGGAAAAAAGTTATCGTATCTGGGTAGAATGCTTGCAGAGTGTCAAGGTTGAAAACCAATGGCAATTACCTTTAAATCGTTTATAGCCAATAGTTAAATCCGCACCATTAAAAATAAACCACTTCTTCACTTTACACAGGATATGTTGTACTCCGAGAACAAAGGCAAAACTATCCAAAACGGTGGTCCCTAAATGCAAGCAATGTAGGCTAAGATTGCACAACCACTGGCGCATATTTGCGAGTTGCCCAAGTCTTAATCAATTCTGCCGAGAAGTGGAATATTATACAAAACTGATAAGCAAGACATTATGATAAGCTCGAATTTAACGACTTACTCATATTGGTTAAATACGTTAAGATTGGCTGTTGCAAAATCCCTCTTAGGTGAATGAATGTCTCAAAACAAACAGCAAAATCAGTGAGAGAATGATATTGAATGCAAAGATAACTCAAGGAAGAACTAATGACAATTGTATATAAGATGGAGGGAACTAAACAAGGCTCAGTTATTACGCCAAATACTATAATGTCAATATCCAGCATTAAGTTGTTGGAATCGGTAGAAAGTCAAGCTTAGACAAGGCTCAATGAGACCAGACAAGGTGTTCACCTGTTGTCATTACTTGAAGGTAATATGCAAACTAATACAAGAAATAAAGCGAACTCTGTAGTGCTGTGCAAGTTCGCGTACTTTCATATGAGGATGGTGGTAACTCCCTACCCGATGGCTTCCAGGAGCTCACACAGGCATCAATTAATTAAATACTACACGCTGCAGCAAGTCTCATCCAAGGCCTGAAAAAAATAAAATCACATAATCCCATCCTGATGAAAAGCCATCGGAAACCCTTTGCAGAGCTGCACAATCTTCAAAACCTTCTGCATTATTCATCAAGCAATCACAACGTGCAGCTCTGCTTTCCTTGCAGACAAGCTCACCATCTCTGGTGTTCTTAGCATACCTGCAACCAGGACACTACGAGACCATAGACTTCAGAGTAAAAAATAAAAAACAAGGCAGAGGATCAGGAAAAGTATCCCTGTAACGTTCAGGACCTCTCCAATTTAGGAAAAAGTTGAAGGGAACACCTCTCTAAAATAACAAGAGCTTAACAGTTCACAAACCGGACATCTCTCTTACTATTTGTTGAATTTTTGATTCTCTTTGACCCTGTACAACACTCCACTGCCTTTTGGCTAGCTTCGAGCTATAGAAATACCGAACAAGAACAAACCACAGTGGTGTGTACATTCTGCAGAGATGAGTACCCAATATATTGGAGACTCCAAAATGGCTGTGTGCATCAAACAAGTTACTTACCTTTGGTAATGCTCTTTCTGGTTGAGACTTTACATAGCTACAGATTCATTACATTTTGGAAATTCCCCAGGAATCAGACTGTATCCAGAAACTTTCCTGCAGTACCTCTGCGCACCGGAAGGTGGCATCTTGCGGCTCCACACTGACGCCATTCTGCTCCAGAAATTAAGTGTGGCAGGTATATAGGCGCCACTCCTGCACACTGACATTAGTTGCTTTCAAGATTGCCCATGCCACCAGACACAAAGCCCCAAAAACATAGGAGACAATGTGCAGATTACTAGACTTGGGATCTTACTAATGGATAGATTCCAACCACAGAACAGGGAGGATGGGTAAGGAATCTTCGACAAAACAGTCTAGATAGTCTCCAATAGAAAAAGCACTACAAAAAAAAAGCAACTTGTTCTTCAGAAAGAGACTTCTAACTGCTGATGCCTTACCTTTCCTTTTGAATAGATACCAATGCAATACCTATTCAAAGATGGCTCTGACCTGCAAGACCAAGCACGCAAAATGCCCCTCTCGGCGAAGCTGACTGTCCAAGCAGTAATGCTTTGCAAAAATATGGAGGGATGCCCACATAGCCACCGGGCAAACGTCTAGGACAGGGACTCCTCATGCCAATGTAGTAGTGTCGGCTTTGGCTTTGGTAGACACAGTCCTTCTGAAGGCTGCTGCTTTGCCAGTGCATAGCAGATCTTAAAGCAGAGCACAATCCAGCTGGGGAGGTTTCCCTTCTACATAACCTCGCCTTTTTTTACGCTCCAGAATAAAACCCAGAAAGAGCAGATTGTCCACCCATTGTTCTTTGGTATGATCTATAGAGCTCAGTGTTCTCAAGGAGTCCAAGTGGTTGAGCCTTTCCTTCTCTTTAGAGGTACGAGGTGGAGCATAGAACACTGGCAGGGTGACGGTTTGGCCAGCGCGGAATGGCATCACAACTTTTAGCAGGAAGGATGCCTGTGCCTGCAGAACCAGTTTGTCACTGTGCCCATGTGATGGTAATGAGGAACACAGCCTTGATAGTAAGGAGCCGTAAGGGACAACTGTGAAGCATTTTCAACAGACTGCCCATCAGATAAGTCAGGAACAAAATCCAATCCATTTGGGGCATGAAAAAAGGAGAAGGGGTCAACTGGTGACTTGAACAAGGGCAAATACTTTCTGGGCAAGACACAGAACAAATAACAGAACATCAGATAACCTGGCCTGGAGGGGGTCAATCTGGCATGTGCCACACCAATCCAAAAAGTTGCCCAGATAGGCAAATGCATTATTTTGTTAAGGGATGTCTGGCTGCAAAGATGACATCAACCACCGCTGGATGAAGGTTGAAGGTATGCAGGGGTGGCCACTCAATCACCATGCATTAAGGCAGACATTGTGAAGGCCTGGGTGGGAAAACCTGCCCTGTTGCTGCAACAACAAACCCTTCCGGAGGGGCAGCCTGACCAGAGGACAAAATCACACAAGTCAAGGAGTAATAGGTACCATACTGTCCATGCCACTCCAGAACCTCTAGGTTGACTTTTGCCCAATCTGCCCTGATCTTCTTGAGACCTCAGGGCAGGAGTGGTAATGGCGGAAAGGCATAGGAGTCCCGAAGATCCACTTGAGGCAGAACGTGTCTCAGAGCGACACCCACCTTGGAATCTCCAACAAGCAGAACTTCTGACATTGCATGTTCTCGGTGGTGGCAAACAGTTCAAGCCAAGGTTCTCTCTATTCACGGAAGAAACCTTGCACCACAAGATGTAGATGCCATCCCTGATCTGTCAGGCATCGACAGCTGAGCTCATCCACCCTGGCATTCAATGATCCTGCCAGGTGGTTCACCACCAGAAAAATTTCTTGATGGTCCAGTAATTTCCAGAGAAGTAAGGCATCCTGGCAGAGTCTGTGACCCTATCCCCATATTGGTAACAGTACCACATGGCAATGGTGTGGTCAGTGAGCACCTGGTCCAGCTTCCCTTTGATGCACGGCAGGGAGGCTTTCAACTGCAAGCAGATGGCCCTCAGTCGCTGAAGGTTGATGGGCGCCAGAGACCAAAGGCCTCTAATCTGGAGGCTGCCCCCACTTAGAGGCAACGCATCAGTCCCCACTGTCAGCTCTGGGTGAGGGAGGGAGAGGGGTCTACCACCGACCCAATCGTGATTGGTTAACCACCAATGCAGATCTTTTGCAGACCCTTCTGAAATCTGGACACGCCATGCAGGTCATTTGATGTTGGGAAAAATGTGGCTTTAGATCCCAGTGCAGAGCCAGCACATGCCACCTGGTCCGCTGGACCAGCAGGACGCAGGAATCATTCCAACCAAGCAGTCAACCTCACTGAAATCCAGGACTGAGGCTGAACGATCAGGAGCATAGCCTGAATGTCATGGAGACACTTTCCTAGGGGAAAGGCACAAAACCGAAACATGTCCAGAATGGCTTTGATGAAGGTAGCATCAGAAGAGCCATCAAGTGTAATTTTGGGATGCTGATAGTGAACCCCAAAGATGACAGAGTTCACCGTAGTACGGAGGTGGTTGACAACTGCCTGGGACAAGCCAGCCTTCAGCAGGCAGACAGTAACAACTATGCAAAAACCTTTGTCCTGGTAAGTAAATGATTCTTTGGTCAATTACAGTGGTGTCACTCAGAGGTCTTTAGTGCTGGTGATTTAGAAATGGCCTCAAAATAGCCTGCCACAATACATAAAATTAGGTTCTCAAGATACAAAATTAACAGTATAACAAAACTACTCCTAAAGTCTGAGCTCCAAATATTGTGTCCTCCAGAAATCTAGTGGTCAATGACCACTGGCTCTGGAAACAATTCAGAGTAAAGCCTACAGCCACCATTTATAAAAACTGTCTCCCAGTCAATATTCCAAAACAGAAGACTGTTGCTTATAATTACTTTAACATTCACAATGCCCCAAATCAAAGTTTAGATTACCTTTATTTTCAAATAGCTATTCATGGCTGGGATTTGCCAGCGATAGTCATAGGACCTCTGCTACCTATTGTGCCAACTGGTTTCCCCAGTAAATAATATTTACAGTTAGGGTCCAACTGCACCACCAAAATGCCATAGCTACAGAACCCTATGTAATAGGGCTTTCTTTCAAATGGTACTGGAATCACAGTAACTATTATCAGTACCCAAAGATCAAGAGTGAAAGGGAAAGCCCTTTATTTCACAAAGGCTCAAAAAGGGGTAACATGGGCACCTATCATTTATGGGCACAGATGTGAAGAGCGCATTGACACTTCCCATAGACAAAATCCTTGTATGCCTCCTACATGTCCTCAAACATCTGGCTGCACAAATACCCTAAACTTCAGCTACAGCCAGCAGGGCAGCAAAGCCCTCAAGGTCCCAGGAGTTTGCTTCCTTGAGAGGTTGTTTTGACAGCTTTTAGGTCACCCATGTCTGCTGTTTGTTCTCTAAGTAAAGGCTGGGTCTCCCACAAGTATCAATCAATCAGTCATTTGTAAAGAGCAGCACTGGATCTGGGCGCTTGGATGCTGTGAACTGCCAAGCCTAGAGTTTCTTTCGGAAGTCCACCAGGGAAGGCGTAGTTCAGAGGTGGAAGGCAGGCCGTTCTATGCCTTGGTAGCAATGTAGGAAAAGGCGCGACCCCCGCTGCTGCTGCGATGGATGTGGGGGTAGGAGGGCAAGAGAGGAGGAGCAAAGATTTTTTGCAGGTAGCTGTAAGTTCAGTCGCTTGTTGATGTAGGATGGTCCTAGATCATGTAGGGCTTCATAGGAGTGTGTGGTGATCTTGAACTGGTATTTCTTCCAGATGCGGAGCAAGTGAAGGTTTCTGAAGTGGGAGAGATGTGGACCCAATTGGAGAGGTCCAGGATGAGTCTGGCTGTAGCATTCTATATGGTCTGGAGTCTACTGAGGAGCTGGGTGGAGATGCCTGCGTAGAGGGTGTTGCCGTAGTTGAGGCAACTGGTGAGGAGGACCTGGGTGACCATCTTTCTGGGGTTGTCAGATCAGCTATCTGAAAATTCTGCACAGCATGTGAAGGATGTCGAAGCAGGAGGAGGCAACTGCGTTATGTCGTCAAGTTCGTTGTGAAGGATGATGCCTAGGTTGCCTGCATGGTCAGATGGTGTGGGACAGAGTTCTACACACCACCAGCTGTGGTTCCAGATGGAGGTGTTCTTCCAGAATATCAGTACTTCTGTCTTGTCGGATTTGAGTTTGAGACATTTGCCTCTCATCCATTTTACTAAATTTGTCATGCATTGCAGAAGTTGGTTTTGGCATTGGAGAGGTCTTCAGTGAGCAAGAGGATTAGTTGAGGGCCCTCTCCATAGGAGATTATGTTGTGTCTATGGGATCCGATGATGTCTGCGGGGGAGGGGTAATGTCGACGTTGAACAGAGTGGGTCTGAGGGATGATCCTTGAGGTATGCCGCATAGGAGGTTCTTGGGTTCAGAAGAGAAGGGAGATAGCCAGATGCTCTGTGTGCATCCTGTGAGGAAGGAGGCGATCCATTTGAGGGCATTTTGCTGTATGCCGCTGTTGTGGAGTCTGTTGATAAGGGTATGGTGGGAGATGGTGCTGAATTAAGCCAAAAGGTCAAGAAGGACCAGGGCCAAGGTTTCTCCATGGTCAAGGAGAGTTCTGATGTCATTTGTGGCCCGATCAGCATGGTCTTGGTGCTGTGATTGACACAGAATCCAGATTGTAAGGCATGAAGTAGGTGGTTTTGTTTTAAGTATCTGGTGAGCTGTTGGTTGTTGGCTTTCTTGAGTACTTTGTACAGATATGGGTGCAAGGACATCAGACAATCATTTCGGAGAGCGCTTGGGTCAGCAAAGGGTTTCTTTAGGAGGGGGTCTGACCTTCCTGTTTACATCTGTCCGGGAAGGCTGCTGTGGAGATCGAAGTGTTGATGGTGCTAGTGAGTTTTGTGCTGATTGGGTTGGATCTGAGGTTGAAGAGACAGTGGCACAGCGGTCAGTGTGAGCCCAGGAGAGCATGTAGGACATGATGGCTGTGGCGGAGACCAAGTGGTGATTATCCAGCTATGGTGTGCTAGTTGGTTAAGGCTGTTGAGGCTCAGAGGGGTGAGTTGGGGGATCAAAATTGTAGTTGAAGATAGTGATCTTGTTGTGAAACTAGTCTGAGAGGGAGTTGCAGAGCTCTTGGGAGCTTGGGATGGATGAATGGTGTTTTTGGTGGCTGTTGGGATAGAGAGCTCATTGACTATTTTGAATAGCTCCTTCGTGTGGTGGCCGCTGGCTTGATATGGGCTGTGATGGTTGCTCTTCCGGCTTCCTTGATTAACTAGTGGTAGTTGCGGAGGGCTGCTTTGTGCGCAGCTCTGTCAGCAGTGTAACTTGTGGCGTGCCATCGCTTAAGTCAGTAGCAGTTGTGCTTGGTGGTTCTGAGCTCTGGGGTGTACCAGCTGGTTTGTTTTACGGTTTTATAGGTTTTTGCTGGTTTCAGAGGATCGACTCCGTTGGGGCTTTTGGTGATTAATGTGGAGAAATTCTGATCAGCCTGGTCAAGGTTGGATGAAGCTTCGGATTGGGAGGTGCTGGGTCCACTGTGTCTGTTATTTTGCCCCAGCTGCGGTGGGGAAGGCTGTGGTGCTTGGTGATGGTGTGTAGAACGATTGAGATGGTGAAGTGCACAAGGTGTGGTCGGTCCAGGTGAGTTCTGTGATGTGGCTGAAGTTGATTCTGTTGCTGGCGGTGAAGATGGGGTTGAGTGTGTGTCTGGCACTGTGTGTGGGACAGGTAGTCCATCTTCTTACCTTCGAGTGGAACAGCAGCATGAGGTGTAACGGTCAAACATCAATGAGCTAGTGCTACATAACTGCCAAGATCACAGGAAGAACAAGGCATTGAGATGGGAAATTCATACCTACATTGGGATATCAAGGGCAATAGAAACATACAAGCCATTAAAGTTATCTATCTTGACTAATCCATTGAAGTGCACATCTTCATAACTGGAGAAAAATGGGCTGCACCAAATGTTCAAAGGTACGTGTGTTGCAAAAGAGTGAGGACAGACTGAGTGGGGAGTTCCCCATTTCCAAACTTCTCATATTAAGACATAAAGAAAAGCCACAGGGATATATATCAACCCCTGCAATTCAGACATCCTCAGCAGGTGTAATCCATCTCTGGACAAACTGAGGACAGAACTGCAAAGTTAGTCAAAGCAGTTAGATATTTATTAAAAGGCAAAATGCAGGGCCAAATGTAAATTCTATCAAAAAATCTGCCAATGGCTAAACCACTAATGAGTGCCTCAAAAGCAGCATAAGGAGCACTTGAAGGACACAGAAGCTTGAATTAATGTATATCAATTTGCATGCAAGCATCACTTTGTGCTGCACACAATGTGTTTTAGGATGCACACCTCTGATATCACACACAGTTCCCATGCACACCACTTAGAATCACAACTGCACCACTAACACTCTCGGTGGAGGGAAAGAAGCGTCTCAGTAATGATAGTCCACAGAGGTCTATATACACCTCTACCAGGGGAAAAATTAAAATGGCCTCTGCCCTTTCTATTAGCTGTTACCAGCAGCCAGTCTCCCCATAACCCGGTGACAGGACAATACTACATTATTAATGCAGCCAACTCAACACATTTTCACGCCCTGCAGTGGCAGCATCAAAATCATTATGGTGCATGCCTTTAGTCTCAAAATATGAGGCTCAGTGAAAGAAAAGAGGAGGAAAAAAAAAAAAAAAAAAGGGCAGTCTCGAATACAAAATGGTTTTAACAGTAATTTAAGGACATTAACCAGTATCACATTGTCCCTCAGGACCACTCCATAGGACATCTCCAAAAAGTGCAGCACCTGCACACACCTACGATATCAGAAGCTGTACATCACTACTGAAGGACTTAGGTGCGGTGCAAGATTAATGGAATAATACAATCTATGCCTTCACAAAATAAGTGTGCAGTTCTGTCTTGTGGGTCCTTGGATCCACATGCTGGTTACTAGGACAAAACCTGTCACTGGAGATATTCTCAATAGGATATTTAGACCCTCACCATCAATGTGTCATACTTCATCGTTCTGTCCGCTCCTCATTGTTTTGACACTGCAATGCCCAATGGGCTGTTTTATGGGGCTCTTTACCAGAGATCCTTTCTCTGCACCATTGTCAACGTATTTACTTTGTGACTTGAAGACGCCCTTCGTGTTGTGGGGCAACTAATGGTAGCAGTCTAGATTTCAAGTTGACTAAAAGCATCCAGAAATCCTTTATTCTCAGTGGATGCTATTGTTAAAGGTTAAATACATAGGAGAACTCAGAAGGGAACTATAATACTGAGATTTCATTAAAGGGGCAACATGTTTGTTGCTGCAGAATAAGTTAAGCTACCTCTGTTACTCCACTAACTGGGAAATATCTTTACAGTACAACTGGTGAGGGACCAGCTTGTACAGGCATCAGGCTGCACAACCCCAACCCACTCAGACAAACTAAATTTTTCTGTCCTGCTGAGGTCATACTTGGGGTATTTTACTTCAATCTGCTTATTCATATGGGGTATAGAATGCCAGGAAGCATATTCCCACCCCCTGGACACACTAAGGGCATTATTTAGAGTTTGGCAACGTCCAAGCACTTGTATAAATCAGAGGTGCCCCCACTCTTACCTAACGTGCTGTCCTCCCACCACATTGTGTGCTCTGGAAATACTGGGTTTACATTCTGAGCCTCTATTGGCCCCAGTGACGTAAAGTTTGTCTGCTACTAGGTCACCAGGTCACAGTGGCCATTGCCCCATTCTATTTATTTGGTGGCCATGATTTGCTTTCCTAAACTTGGACTGCCACTCAAAGCATGGCAATAATGGGCAGAGAAGGCACACAATGGCAACCATGTGCAGAAAGAAAACCCCCAGCACATTAGGACCACTGTATTTTGTTTCTCAATACAAACTCCCATTGAGGCAGATTAAGAATTGACCTACAAACTTGAAAACAAAGCACACATTTCTCACACTTTCCAAGAGGATAGTTGCAGCATTATGACCAAGGATTCCCTGGCATCCAGGTAATCTGATCAAACCAGGGTATTTCTGAAAATTTAGTGGTCTAGGGGAATGCATGCTGATATGGCTTGTTTGCATCTAAGCGTTTTTTCTTACCCAGAATACCCTACACGTATTAAACATATGCCTAGAAAACAAATCCTCAAAATGTTCATTAGCATGGCTGTAGTAATCAATCTCAAGTCTGGCTGGCACCCAGAGACCACTCCCAAACCTGGGCATTTATTACAACAAGAGACCCAGGGAAAACTATGGTGAGGACGCTGCATGGACTCCTGCATGCTTTCCACAACCCAAGAATTTAAGTAAATAAAAAAAAAAAAATCTTGACGTTTTCAAATTGTGTTTTTTGGCTTTTACTTTCAATGGGACCATCCACATATGTGCAGTACAATTTTTTTAATGAGAGAAATGTGGGAACGCTGAGTAATAGCTCTTTTGTTGTTCCCTAAAGATTCTGAAGTTTCTTTCAAAGTGAGGATATTCCAAAGTTTGACAACTGCAGGCCTTTCAGATAACAACATGTAGTGGGACCTCACAAGCTAACACTACCCGAGAGCCCCAGATGGTTGGATTTGAGAACTGTCGGAGTTCGAATGTTTTCCCTAAATGTCTGCAGACCATGAGATTTAATACAGCTGCTACTCACACTCCAAAAGCATGGCTTTAGAAAGTGCAACTAAACCTTTTTTTGAGCTTTCTTATGCTGGGCAGTAGGACACCCCTTCCACGTGTGGTAGACATTTTTATCAGGAGATGTGTGGGAATGGTTAGTGGTACGTCCAGAACGTTCCGTCAGAGGAATGTGACTAAGTTCTGTTTTCAAGTTATGCAAGGTATTCTGGGTAAAAACAGGTTGCGCGATCCACACAAGCCATACAACCTCTTGGTTCCCACTGGTCTCAATTTTTCAGGAAATGCCGGTGGGTAGGCTTCTTTGGGTACGAACTAACCCTAAGCCAAAATAAGGCAGACAAACACCACAGAGGTCTCTTATCCACACATTCAATTTGTTCGCATGGGCATATTTTTGGGCTTTTTCAGTACTGTTTTTATGGGGAATAATGTTGAAACTTAAAATGACAAGACATCTATTGATTTCGTCTATATTTTAAGCTTCCAATTGTATGCCACAGAGTACAGAAAATATTTTGAAAAACACCCACCGGAGCACCTGCAATAAAGGACAATCAAATATTCACAGTTGTATGAATAATCCTTGTGAATGAAAGCAAGAAATATAATTGTAAGGACCAGTTCAGCAGATGGTTCCTGCTATCACAAGTTTTTGGACAACTGATAAACCAGAGGAGTCTTCTTAACTCAGCCTTCTGATAAAGAAAAACACTGTCACATATTTCTCTTTTATACTAGCTACTCCCTACTTAATGTGATTTTTTTTTTTTTTAACCAACAATTAGTTTCTTTAATTAAAAACTTCAGCAGGCTACCAAAATGACTCTGCTGAATTTAGAAATTCATTTAGCTTTAAGAAACGTTTGGCTTTCTGGATTTACTGACGGGTTTCATATCTTATTCCAACCACAAACAACACATAGGTAGAAATAACATAAATAGCAACTATTGACCACCGTTTACAAACCTGCAAAAATTGTGATTTTATTTTCCATTTTGCCCATTTCCGAAAGCTGTGGAGAGAGCAATATTAGCATAGCAACCCCTCAGTTGATTCCATTTGTAGAAAAAAAACATTCACACCTTTTACACAGTGCTTTTGTTTGTATTTTTTGCCTGAAAATATTAAAGTCAGCCATGTTTTGGCTATTCCTACAAGCCCCTAAAGAGAAATTATAAACCCTGGGTACCTTTAAAATTCCCAACATATGAAAAAAAAAAAAAAAAACACAGATTTGGCCTGGATAATTATCTGTGGAAATAAGTTACGAAGGTTTAAAAGCAAACTGCCGCAACAGTTAAGCAATGAACAGTTGAAAAAGGATGGGGATAAGTCATTATCACTGATGGAATTATGGGATAGGGTCAGCGAAGAGAAATTCCAAGGTTTCCAAGTATTTACTTTATCGATTTAATAAAAACAAGAGGTTTTACGGACACTAGATTCTGACAAATAGGTATGTTTGCTTATTTTATTGGAGCTCCGTCCTTGTTTAATAATATTGAGACAGATTATACTGGGGGCTTTCTTTAGTCTAATACATTTGTAGTTGTCTAAATAAGACCCTTTTGCACCATATTTATGGGGCTGCAAACTTCCTTCCCCAAGAACACTAATATAAGAAGTCACTGGGTCGGAATGACATTTGTATAAAACTTGCGTAGTATCATGCCATTTCCAATTACACAATTTTCTTCTGTAGTTATGGTTTTAGCTCAATTTCACCCATGGGAGACTGATTAGGAGTAGAAATTATCTTGTGTGACATTTTCACCTTCAACAAGTTTTTCACAAGTATCTTGAACAAAAAGCTTTTCATACGAGATATTGGCATTTCTGCACAATAGACATAATTTCACATAACTGCCACAAACATTATGCATCGTACACGAGTAAATCATTCCATTCAACCTTACAGGTCCCCTCAGGATCCACATAGTTTTCAGGTCTTTCCAGGAAGCTCCTTCAAGTTAAAAGCACAAAGTTGCTTCCCTCTCAAAGAAATTAACAATAAATAGGTTTTACTCTAATTGGTGGCTCTAGAACCTCAATTGCTTGTTCAATTCAAAGTAGAATACAAAGTGACCATTCAGTAATACCTTAGAAAAATAAACTCTGCCTATGGGCGGCAGCCATAAAGAACAAGAACTTTATACAGCAAAAAATGTAATGAATACTATGCTTGTAAGTGCTCAGAAAGAGGTGCTGATGAAGTGTACCACGCTGCTGACATCACAGAGTGTTCTGTTGTTATTCTGGTAATTGTGATTGTCCAAAACAAGGTGTATAAGTAACCTTCGCTGCTGTTCACTATGAAAGGAACTGAAGCTTTGCTGATCCCCTTCGCTTTTGGTGCATGTAATAAAACTAGACCGAGTCTCTATCCTGCCAAAAGGAAAGCTCGGTCAACAAACCCTCACTTCCTACTTTCTTCAGCCTTCTCTTACCCAAGGCACATGATGGAAAGGGTTGGTTTGATAATCACTCCTTATGCTGTTATTCACTCTATCAGTCTGAGAATTATGGAAGCTTGATGTAAAGGAAAGGAAACTGCCATCAAAGGAATTTACATCAGAACATTTGCCAAGGTTTACACATTACTGAAAACTAAATAGTGAGGCTGAACTTCAGAAAGAGGAAACCTTGAGAGACAAGGGTTACTAGGCGAAATTAAAAAAAAACAGGAGAACTGTGCCTAAGTATTGTAGCCGACCAAAGTTATTTTTATGGTGATGTGATCATATAAAACGTAGCATCTTTGACATCACTGCAGCAGGTATATTTAGTTTAGCAACCATTTCTCCCATAGAATCAAAAACTTATGGAAGGCTTTATTGAAAGAAGAAAAAAAAAAAAAAAGTTTAATATTTGGGAAGACCCCTTTTTATGTGATATTACACCACCAAATAAACACAATAATTTGCAGTGTTCAGAGTTGGTCATGAACAGAGCTCTTTTGTCATTGTCCTATGAATATTTATTGTATGCATGTCAATTTAATGGGAACCACGCAGGGCGCTTCCGGTTTCTTTCAATGATCCTCTTTCCTTCATCACTTTCTGTGGGCTTCTCTCCTTCATAGAGGACTGCTGTCTCTACAGTGGCCACATTGAAGTGCCCACCTTCCTTCAATCGAATCTCCTCTTTGATCTTGGCAGTCTCTTTAAGCACTTTCTCATAGCAAAATCCACATAGGACGTGCTTCTGTTTGAGATGACCACATTCAGGGCAAACATCTATATTGGTCTAAAAAGGCAAATAAAAATGTATAAAAACAATGAAGCATTTGCTAAATAGAAAGCATTTAACACAAAAGAAAGCAAGACAGTCTAATAATAATCGGTAACATCAATGGTTGTACAAGTTCAATTTAATGCATTTAAGGACAGGATTCAATTTAAGTTAATGTACCATTGCATACAGTTACAAATATACCACCACCAGTTTGTGGATAAAAGATATGTATTACCTGTACGATATTGCAGAAAGAACTATTTAGTTTCTAAGCATTGCTAGCTTCCATTGCTACGGAACCAGATCTTACAATATCCAAGTTCAAAGTACCTGTGCATGGTACAGATTCTGAAAATCTAAACATTTGCTGATTTGCAGATCGAACAAGTCTCATCTGCTGAATAATAAATCTGGTAAACAAATTAATGTGTTGGAGCCTATAACCACTTTTACCAGTACAATAAGATATCGTCCACATAATGTACGCACAGGTTAATCATGTACTTATCTTGAATTTTATCTGTTCCGTCACATAGAATAAACTGTGGTACAAAGTAGTTTCAGGGGTTTGCTTGAAGCATAACAGCCCGCAAGTAAATGCATTCTTGGCTATGGAGTTGGCTCTGGGGACCCAGAGTCAGGTTTGCAAAGCCCATGTTGATGTTTCTTGTCCTCCTGTTTTCACTAAGAGGTTTTAACTTGTTCATTCTTTGGAACAGGAAATATATGTAGGGTGAGCGGTTTCCAAAAGTAGTAGCAAATGTTCACCCATAGAAGTATTATTTGAAAGGATGCAAATTTACTACTTTTTAGAATTCACAAACATTGGCAATAGTACGCTGGGAAAGCTGCACGAGTCAAGTACCAGGCATACTACTAGCAGTTAGTCACCCAAAAGGATGGGACGAGTAACCCCACTGGCTCCGCACAGCATTCCAAACCATAATTTGTTTGCCCACTCTGTCACTCTTGACAGAGGGCCTGCTTTAAGGTTTGGCAGAGGAAGTAAAGACAGACATGGTGACAGAGGGTTTTAGGTTCTCCACTCTACCTTTAATCTGTCCACCAAATGTAAAGATGCACACCAGCTCAACAGACATGTCAATATATTGGCAGGGATCATTATCATGGCAGTTCAGGTCAATGTAGGAAACGTTTGGCAGATAGCTTCATGAATCATGAAGGTTGTTCATCAAACTTTTTCAAAGTTTTTTTATTTTTCAAAAACACACTCCCAAAGCAGGGGATTGTCTTTAAGAGGGAAAAAAAAAAAGATAATGAGTCGCCACACCATGGGAGCTTTCTCCCAAGGTGCGTGAGTCACAGTTTCTCTCTCTCTTTTTTTTTTTTGTTACTATTCCTCACTGTTAGGATATACCTGGAGGTGAGGGACTGTAAAAAAGCTACCCAAACTGTCTGCTCTAAATAGGGCAGACGGTCGGACGGCTTACATCAGATAGCACCTCTTTGGGCTGTCATAGGGAGTTTTAATGATGCAGTAAATTTTGCTTACTCAACGTAAAACTTGTGGGCTGCCAAACTCAAAATCAAGTGGGTGGGAAGGGTACTCCACCGCTGTTGCAATGGAGTACCTGTCCACCAAACTGTAAATCAGCCCCAGAAGCCCACCTAAGGCAAATCAGTACTGACCATGCTCCTCGCTGGAACAGTCCATATTGAACCATGGTCATCTCACCCAATCACTCTTTGGCCCATTGTTTTAGGTTGGAAAATTTGAGATTCACATCCCCTGAATCTCACCCCTGCTAGTCAGTTTCAGACTGAAACAGTCTGCCAAATAAATGGGACCTCAGGGGGGTGAGGGGAAGAGATCCCACTTTCATTGTATGGAACTTGAGTTCTATTTATCTACTGTGTAATGAAACACCAGAGAATTGGCACAGTTGTTGAGTTGGGTCAATGTTTTCAGTGAGGATGGTGACTGGCTCATGCTGGCAATGACCCACTATCCCAAGTCTCTCTCTTTGAATGGCACAAAGCTTTTCCCGTAAAATGATGGCTGTGTCTTGAGCATTTGGGAATGTAAAGGGGGGGGGTAGACTGTTTCAACCTTCGAATGTCATGAAAACTAATACCACTGCATTCAGTGATAAAACTTATCATTGGGCAGCAAACTTCAGTTCACCTTGAGGTGTGGACCACATTAGGTGTAATGCCCTGGATTGGGGGAAACTGCCTCTCCCAGGATGACTTCTATCTAAATTGTGCTTTCATTACTCTGGCAGAGCCAGGCAAGCGATTCGGGGTTGGCACAGGACAATTTTTACAATATCCAGCCATGTCTCGCATAGCGCATGATAAATGGACCGGATACTCAGTGGGGTCTCAGAAGTTGCGAGTCCTGTTGGGCCCAGGATCACAGAGGGACCTTGTTTCCCGAATTTATGCGCCCTTGAAGGGTGATAGGCAAGCCAACATTTCCAAGTCCTGTCATAATTGGGACATAGACCTGGATACCCCTTTGACTGATGGGGAGTGGCAGAGAGCTTGTGCACAGGTATGTGAGACAGCAAGCAACACTAGGTTTAAACTCAAGCAATTCTACTACCTTCACAGAGCGCATTTGACTTCTCAGCGCTGGAGTCCTACTTATCCTACCTTCACAGCTGATTGCATACAATGCAGAGTATCTGTCGCCAGATTTACCCACATTATGTGGGACTGCCGAATGTTGCAGTCATATTGGCCCAAGGTAGTTTAGTCGGATGCCCGGATAACAAGTATCCGATTGGTTCTGTCAATCAAAAACTGCCTTCTAGGCCTCCTGCTCCTCCCTAGGGAGGGAAAAAAGATGGGTTAAAGTTTGCTCTCCTGGCCCTGGTCCTGGCCAGACCCCGGATAGCCATTCACTCGGCGCGGGCAACACCCCGACCCACGATAAATGGTAAACAGACTTACTGGAATGGGCCATCACGGAGGGAGTGCGTATCCGAACAGTCTTGGTACATGGGACAAGATGGTTAACTCTATATGAGGCGACCACGGAGCAGGGACAGATAACTGTTGCAGATGTCTCCTCCCACACCTCCCCCCTACTGACTGTGACCAGGGCTGAAGTGGGTAGATAGGTGACTCACGCCCCACTGAAGCTATATATGCCTGCTGGAGTCAAGGAGATAGCATGTGCTATGATAGAATGGGGAAGGTGGCGGTGGCGCTGCGTTACCTGAAGGCCCTGTATTGGTGTGGGTGGTGACAGATGTCTTGGTTTCCCTGTGGGGGCCTCTCCATCCTGGCTGGGACTCCTGAATCCCCTCAATTGATCGACATGATATGTTTATTTATCCTATGCCACAGGCTTCCCGTTCCCTGCCTAGCAATTGAATGAAAGACTGAATAATTTGGGTCCTGAAGGTGCAACAGGAGGAATGAGTTGCAGTGCAAGAGCAGAAAACACTCCAGAGAGAGGTAGACCATTGGATATACTCAGATTAAAGTTAGAATTAAATGAGAGGATACGTGGACATGTGGACACAGTTTATTTAGCCATTTACACCAAGGATGAGTTGAGATTTGTGTGCAAAAATGTTAGGAAATGTGCAGGTTAAGCTTACGTCAGACTAGCTAAACTAGCCCAGAGATACAATGTTGATCTGGAGAAATCTAAACCCTTGAAGAGAAAGAGTAGACTTTACTATTGAGGATATATTTAAACAGGAGACCTCCTAGAATGAGATTGCAAACTAGAGAATTGTTCACTTGCATTCAGATATGGGGAGCTTTAGACAAGTGGAAAGGAAGATGGGCAACAAAAAGAGATCATAAGAAAACGAGAACAGATTTGCCTCCAGCAAGAGCAAATCAAAGTGAGGGAAATGTGAAGAGGCTTCCCATGAGATAAATTCCAGGTGGTGGATATGTTCGCGTACCTTGGAGTAGGAGTGATATTTTGTCCTTCACATATTATTACCCGAAATTGAGAGAGAAACCAGTGGAGTGGTGTTGGACCTGGCTTTTTGACAGGGACATCCCCAAACTTTTTGCCTCCTTCCTCCTATTTTTTCTGACCTGTTGTTGTTGGCTTTTGACCTCTGAGCACTTTACCACTGCTAACCAGTGCTAAAGTGCATATGCTCTCTGTGTAAATTGTACTATTGATTGGTTTATCCATGATTGACTATTTAATTTACCTGTAAGTCCCTAGTAGAGTGCACTACATGTGCCTAGGGCATGTAGATTAAATGCTACTAGTGGGCCTGCAGCACTGGTTGTGCCACCCACCTCAGTAGCCCCTTAACCTTGTCTCAGGCCTGCCATTGCAAGGCCTGTGTGTGCAGTTTCACTGCCACTTCGACTTGGCATTTAAAAGTACTTGCCAAGCCTAGAACTCCCCTTTTTCTACATATAAGTCATCCCTAATGTGTGCCCTAGGTAACCCCTAGAGCAGGGTGCTGTGTAGGTAAAAGGCAGGACATGTACCTGTGTAGTTATATGTCCTGGTAGGGTAAAACTCCTAAATTCGTTTTTACACTACTGTGAGGCCTGCTCCCTTCATAGGCTAACATTGGGGCTGCCCTCATACACTGTTGAAGTGGCAGCTGCTGATCTGAAAGGAGCAGGAAGGTCATATTTAGTATGGCCAGAATGGTAATACAAAATCCTGCTGACTGGTGAAGTCGGATTTAATATTACTATTCTAGAAATGCCACTTTTAGAAAGTGAGCATTTCTTTGCACTAAAATCTTGTTGTGCCCTTCAATCCACGTCTGGCTAGGTTTAGTTGACAGCTCCTTGTGCATTCACTCAGACACACCCCAAACACAGGGTACTCAGCCTCACTTGCATACATCTGCATTTTGAATGGGTCTTCCTGGGCTGGGAGGGTGGAGGGCCTGCCCTCACACAAAGGACTCCCACACCCCCTACTGGGACTCTGGCAGACAGGATTGAGCTGAAAGGGAACTTGGTGCATTTCTTAGAGACTCTTTGAAGTCACCCCCACTTCAAAGGCACAACTTAGTATAAAACAGGGCCTCTGCCCTACCTCATCAGACACTTGCTGGAGAAGAAACCTGAACCAGAAACTACATCCTGCCAAGAAGAACTGCCTGGCTGCTCAAAGGACTCACCTGTCTGCTTTCTCCAAAGGACTGCTGTCTTGCTGTTGCCCTGCTGCCTTGCTGAACTCTTGTCTGGCTGTGAAAGTGCTCTCCAAGGGCTTGGATAGAGCTTGCCTCCTGTTCCTTGAAGTCTCAGGACCAAAAAGACTTCTTCCTTTCACGTGGAAGCTCCGTGCGCCGAAAATTTTGACGCACAGCTTGTTTCGCGGCGAGAAAAACGCCGCACACCGACGCTGATCAACGCGACGCCCTCGGGACGATCGAGACTTCGACGCACAACCTCGCAAGGACAAAGCCGCCCGACTTCCAAGGAGAAATCGACGCGACGCCTACCGTGAGTGCGAAACTTTGACGCACGGCCTCGCAAGGACAACGCCGCCCGACTTCCAAGGAGAAATCGACGCGACGCCTGCCGTGAGACCAAAATTTCGACGCACGGCCTCGCAAGGACAACGCCGCCCGACTTCCAAGGAGAAATCGACGCGACGCCTACCGTGAGATCGAAACTTCGACGCGCAGCCCCGCAGAACGACGCGCAGCCGGAAAATAAGCAGGAGAATCCACGCACAGACCCGGGACATCTGGTAATCCTCGCGATCCACAAAAAGAGACTGTCTGCGCGCCGGAAAACGATGCCCGACTTCCCCGCGTGGAAAAGAACGACGCAAGTCTGTGTGTGCTGAGCGGAAATCGACACACACACCCCTTTTTCCACGCATCTCTTCTCCTGTGGCCCTCTGAGGAGATTTCCCACCAGAAACCAGGTACTCTGTGCTTGAAAGACACTTTATTGTTTTTTAAAGACTTAAAGACACTTAATATCACTTTTCAGTGATATCTTTACAAATTCGTATTGCAACTTTGATCGTTTTGACCTACAATTACCCAGATAAATATTCTATATTTTTCTAAACACTGTGTGGTGTATTTTTGTGGTGTTATACTATGGTGTTGTATGATTTATTGCACAAATGCTTTACACATTGCCTTCTAAGTTAAGCCTGACTGCTCGTGCCAAGCTACCGGAGGGTGAGCACAGGCTGATTTTGGATTGTGTGTGACTTACCCTGACTAGAGTGAGGGTTCTTGCTTGGACAGAGGGCAACCTAACTGCCAACCAAAAACCCCATTTCTAACAAGTGGTATAAACAAAAAGAAAGATCTGTGAAGCTTTGAAAATGCCTGTGGGAAGACTTGAATACATTGCTTGACACTGTGGTTCCAAGCGGTTTAAGGACTGGGTGTAAGGTTGATATTGATTGGCCTGACAGTGAGTCTCCAAAAGATTCAGTGACAAATGCATCATCTGAAAAGGTGAGGAAATGTATCAGAAAGTGACTGGCCTTTTGAAAAACAAGTTGTCCCCTAAATACATTGATTGGCTGAGGTCTGACAGAACGACTCAGGAATCTAAAGAGTTGATACAGTCCTATTATGAGAGATTGTTGTATGCTTTCTAGCATTTCAGTTGTACTGAAGCTAAAGAAACAAATTATATGGGTCATTTTGTGTTCAGATTTGTGCAGGGATTGAAGCCAGACATTAGTTGTACCCGGAGACAAATGGTCAAATGTGAAAGGTGTGCCAGTATTCCAAGTGCCCTCAATGATTCCCGAAGAAAGGGGAATCTGGTGAGAGCAACAGTGATACAGGTAAACCAGTAGCTTGGTGATCAAACATAAAGAGTTCCTAGTCAAATGTATGCAGCACCTGAATGGACATACTTTGCTGCAAATGACTGCGAGAAGGAATTTACAACATTTTATTTTAACAATACATATTCAGTTGAGCATTCTTGAATTTGTTCTTGTGGTAGAACTGGATTTTGAAATTGCATTGTCACTTGATTAACCGAGACATTATACGATGGATGTGTTTATTTGTGATTTTTGATCTGTGCATTTATTAGAGGCATTTGAACTTTTATTAGAGGCTTTTTGAACATTTGCTAGAGAAAACTTGATGAACTTTCTAGAAGATCAATAAGATGTTTGCAACTAACGTTTGAACTTTACTGAAGAAAATAACGTTTTTAGGTCTCATCTTGGGTATTTAAAGGCATTGCCAGGGTATTTTTTTTAGTGGAGCTATAAAGCATTCCCCATCCTCTGCAGGAAGGCTAAAGAGGAGAAAAAAAGCCTATGAGAAGGGAAGCGTAATTTTGTTGGATTGTTAGAGCACACACCACGCTTGTGTGTGCTTTTTTTCCCCCTATTTTCTGATCCCAGTTGGATCCCAAAAACTTTTTTTAAAAGCAATTGCTCAAAAGCAGAGAAGCAGTTTAGCAGGATGGGTGGGGATTGGTGCACTAGAGATAGGAAACAAACTCACCAACCGGTGAAAAGCCACTTTCATTTAAGAGCTAGACCTATTGGTTTACCCACCAAAAGGCCAGATGTGCCTCCCAAAAACCCTTGTGTACCATGCTTGCAAATTTGGGTGTTAATTCGTACTTGTTCAGTGGAGTATTTTTTGGAGTCAGCTTAATTTTATTTATGGACTAATGTCCCTTTTTTTATTTTTATTAATAGGTAGGGATAATTACCTCTCCATATTTAAACAAGACTCTGCTTGGATGCTTGAGACTGTCTGCATGTTTTTTAAAACCAAACCAACTGATGCAAGTTTGAAAGGTTTAAACTGTCAGTTTCCACCACAAAAGTACTATAGATAAAGGTCTGCATGGGTTATACACCTCTCATCTGGCAGTCGGAGTTCCAGGGCCCAAGTCAGTTAGCTAAAGCAGGGCCTTTCGTAGGATGATATCTTTCAGAGTTTGTTAAAAATGGCTTTGTAGGGAAATAGAACACACACCATCTGGCACTATCTATCGTGTGCGATACCATACCATCAATAAACAGGGCAGCTTTTTTTGTAAAATCAAAGTATATGCAGGGCTCCCAAAAAGTGCAGGCCTAAGAAATAATGACCCCTGTGCGAAAAACACATTAAATTGAAAGAAAAATAACTGCATGATGGTTTTAAACTGATCTCATGATATTGGTACAGATGGACTTTGAAATCTCAATGGTGGTGGATTTTAGGATCACCCTCACCCTCACTTAACATGAATCTGCCATCTAACTGAAAAAGAATGTGTCATGTACATGGGAGCCTTCGGAGCACTGGGTTTAACCTGTAACATGAATTTATTTATAAAAGGTGACCAGATCAGTGTTAAATCTCTATGGGTTATGTGCAAGAGAGATTGTGCTTGTGTGTAGGGTAATCAGACAGATTATAAGCATGTCTCACAGCTCATACATGTGACAGGAAAATCCATTTGATATCTATGATTTAGTCCAGAGCTGAGGATGACCGTGCAATGCTGATACATTCTCACATCCTTTAGTATGACTTTTCACCGGAAATGCCTTATATGGCCTTACAGCTGAAGTCCTGGAACACTACCTCATGGGAAGCACTTCGCTGAGTGATATCTGTTATCGGGAATGCCCAGACAGCGATTTACTGTTAGCCGGGTGGGTGACTTCATTTGGAATCTCCTTTAACTCACTTTCCCCCTTCAGAAATACAAATACGGTGGAGCAATTGCACGTAGCACTCATTGTCAGAGGCTAGGTGCAGCTTTAGTAAGGGGCTTGGGGAAGACACCAGCAGCTAGGAAGTAGTATGGAAGGAGTAGGAACAGTGCAGCTAATTCAGAGATAACCAGGCGATTGAGCAAGGGAGCAAGCCAGGATGATAATTAACTGAAGCCAGGTACAATAAGCCATTATGTCTTGAAATGGCACTGTGCATGGAGAAGTTAAAAGATATGATAGAGTTTAAAGATATGAGATAGCGTGCTTGCACTCACAGAGCATCACCCCATTGTGGCAGCTCCAACTGGAGCACAACAGTTGGTCTTTTCTGGCTTGGGAGGAGGTGGGAGGGAGGACTGCTGCAATAAAAGGAAAGCAGCTACAGGCCTGAAGTACGAGCAGAAAAAAAATATATATATAGTCCCCCCCACAAACAGATAAACACAACAAAGTATAATGATACGGTACTTGCTCCATGCTCCTAGGAGGGAAAAAAAGAGAAAGGAAGGACAAAGAGGCAGGACTGACCACAAGCAAGTAAAGATTTTTAAAGGACACTGAAATAAAGAAATTAAAAGCAAGGGAATGACTTTAAGCCCACAATAGAAGTATACTAAAGTAAAGTATTTGCTGCCGCAATTGTATCTTTACATTTTGTATTTTGATTTAAAATGTTCTGGTCTGAAATTAGAGAATTCATGGAGTCCAATAGAAACAACAGTAGTTAGTATAAGTACATATGTGTAGGATTGTTGGCTGTGACAGGCATAATGATTCTATTATTGCTCACTGGATTAAGTTTATGAACAATTAGTGATTCAGAGAAAGTTAAATCTATAAGTGCTCAGAGTTCTACAAGCCTAATGGTAGGCAAAATGTCCTTGTTCAATGAGAAAGATTTGCATACAGAAGGTTCCTGAGGTGATTTATATATTATAACTTATTAAGCAAGTATGTAAATACCATGGAAGTTAAAGACTGCTATGTCTGCACCCATCTGCCTTCATCAGTTGGTGAGGGAATCACATATCATAGTATTCCATTGACATATGTAATTTTCTGTAGTTTGTTGCCATTTGTAAGAGCAAGAATACTTCCAGTATTATTATTATTCAAATTAATCATCCCAATCATGAAACACCTGAGCAGCACTGCTAAAAGGCGAAAACACAGTGGGAGGTTTCTTTGAACCTACATTGACATTTGGAACGGTCTATGCCCATAGAAACAATATGACCTGTATTCTTACACCATTAGAAAAGGAATTCTTTGGACAAGTTGAAGGCTGAAGAAGAGCAATGAAAGCTAAGGTTGAGAAAGCAGTAGTGCTACACAGTTGGGGTAGGGAAGAGGGAATTCATCAGCAGAAAGTCAAGGATCCATTCCCTTAGACTGGCAACATGTAGGGAAGCTGTGTGTATAAATAGGCCTAAACCAAAGACAGACACAAAATTGGTAGGGACTAGTGAATGTAGACATGTGTTTTAGCTTAAAAGTGTTTGGACTTTTAAGTTGAATGGACAAGACCGCGCACACCAGGTGTTAATTTCACCTGTGGGAAAAATGCTTATTATAAACTACCCAAAGGATGGTATGGAACTTGTTATCTAGGCGTAGTCTTTCCAAAGATTTATCATGTGGAGAATTTCAATGATCCTGTTTAGGATGAGAAACGAAACACCAGAGTTAAGAGAGGCACCAGTGCTTCAGAAATAGGAGACATTTTCGGTGCCATAATTCCATCTGGGTAATTTCTGCATTGAGGTATTTCGAGTTGTGACAGCCGTTACTTCAGGGCTAGACTCATATCACAGTCAATCTTGGGTTAATCCCACTGCTCACAAATCCATCAGCGCGCCGCAGGATGCCACCTGGAATCTCCTGGAGACTTGATTTCACCAAAGGAAATGTGATTCTTCATATCAATCGAGATATAAGTTGTACCCTTAAGCAGTTGCTCAACTCGCTTCAGTTCTCACTCAAAATTAATTGGTGCTACCTACAAAAACACTGTGTCCTGATGATGACCCGTAGTTGATTGAATCTTTAGGATGGGTTGAAACGTCAATATGAATTTGATGTCGACTACTTTTATAAATGGAAAAGTGGCTTCTAGACACCTGGATTGAAGGAGTCATTTTGAAGACCACTTTGATTATTTTTAGCCACATTTTTGTAAATATTGTGCATAACGCTGGTGCACTCTATTATTACACTTGAATCACTCTCACTGCACCGCTAATTTAGGAGCGCCTTGATAGAATAAATGTAATGTGTTCCGATTCTGAACCAACACTAAATTATATATGCAATAAACTGTGCGATTAACAATATAGTCGGGTTGAGAAATTGATAAAATACTGCAGTGGAAGTTAAGGGCCACAGTTCCCCCTTGAGGACCAAGACTTTTTGTAATATAGTTTTATACCCAGGTCCAAGGGTTACTGGGTTTGCCCCCTTTTTTTCCCCCATGTGTGTCTTTAAGTGTCAGCAGAATGGACTCTGCAAAGAGTGTGTAGTGGGAGTACATGCAGGAATAAGTCTGCTATAAGAACGGGCTTCCTGTGCCATGGCCAGAAGCATTTAAGGTTGGAGAGCTGTGCACTCTTTCATCTCAGTTGTTTACTTTGGCGTAAGCAAACAGGCTGCATTAAAGGGAAGAGAAACCCACGTTCATAACACGTCTTTGACGTCATGTAAGCAAACAATGGTGCTGGAATTCAGACTTTGGTGTCACTGTGGAGGGGGCAAGGACCACACACAGGGGCTACCTCCCCTCTAATGGGAGTGAGGTAAAAACAACAGACCCGCAGAGCTCTTGGTCCCCAAGACAGACCCATTAGACATGGTTATTTACAGATTCTGCAGGACTCTCTTGATGCAGAAGTTCACCCATGCCTCAGTAATTTGCATGTCTCTGTATGCCATATGGAAATTACTGCAAATTTCATGGATATCCCGGGGACCTGCTGGCCTGATTTAAACGTGTTGTGTTGCATTTCACTCTTAGTGGTGTACTTCAATCACCAGGACTGTTCTTGTGGTACCTCCCAGATCCCAAAATGTACGTACTTTCCTCAAGCTTTATCTTCAGCCTGCCCTTGCTGCTTTTCAGCAGCAGTTGGCTGGCAGAGTCTAGGCCTGCCTCCTGTTCAGCCCATCATAGCCTTCTTATTCAACTCTGCAAACCCATGCTACATACATATGCCATGCAGGTGGCGAGCTGGAGAGTAGTGAGGATCAAGCTGCTGAGGTTAATTACAGTGGTGTTTATGTGGAACCTACGAGGAAGCAGGGAAGCAATTAACAGGGGCGGTCTTTAAGGAGCTGGAGTCCCGTGATCCACAAGGAAGACTTATCTCCCTACCTGCATGCCGCATGACTCTCCAGCCCATCAGTCGCTTGCATGTTGCCTGGCTGTTCAGCAGTATCTAGGATTATTCCCTCCTGATGCACATACACACAGGACCACTCAGACATCCAAGGGGATTCCCCCCCTCCCCCCCCTTCCTTCAGGATCCTCAGAAAGTCCACCCTTTTTGGTCCCTAAGAGAAGGCAATGAGACAGAACCACAAGCTCTGGAGACAATCCAAAAATGTCACAAAAATAAAGTGGTCCTCCACTCTCCAGACAGTGCTTCATCCACTGTGTGGTTGCACCCTCACCCTATGAGCCTTCTGCTTCTTATATATCTTTCTACATGTAAAAATGAATGTAGAGTTATAGAAGCTGGAGCCTACCCAATCGAAAGATGCTACATTTCCCCTCTACCACGAAAAGGCACTTTCAAGGACCAACCAACTGGCTGTGCAACCCACACTGTTTGCCTGTCATCACTGAGAGGAATTAGATCGGAGTGTAAAACTGGGGATAGGGAGGGAGGTGTTACTTTGGTGGTTTCTTCATTCTGTTAAATAGCAACTGCTGGGATAACTTCAGCATCACAGAGCCCACAGAGTGCCACTGGGGAAAGAAACTCAGGGAATTATAGGCCAGGTGGGAAGCATCAATTGTACTGACTATTTGTATAGTACGCCTGCTGCTTCCCTATTATTAGCCTATCGTTGCGACCAACTTAACAGATCCCATTTTTTAAATATTCTGAACCATTTAATTCAACTCTGCAAGCCCATGTTTCATTCAAATCTGTGCAGGTGGGGGAGCTGGGAAGTGGAGAGGATCAGACTGCTTAAGTAAACTACAGGGGTGTTTATGTGGAGCATACGAGAAGGTGGGGAAGCAATTAACAAGGGAGGGTGGCTTGGAGTATGCGGTCATTATTGGGTACTTAGTGTGTGCACTAAATTAAAGATGAAGGGTTGCAAGTAGCAAGTTCTGCATCACAGCTTGGGTTAACACAGTCAGTTAGTCAGTAAATTCTTTATTCGGCTACTTAAAGTCATAAAAGTGCACAACATCCAACAATATAAAATTCATAAATAACGTACACATATTTTATTAGTAGCATAAAAGCCCTTCTAATAATATAATATAAAGAATATAAAGCCTATCACAATTAAGAATAATAAAAATCAGTTCTCTCCACCCAGCTTTTTTGCACTCTAAGAGCTCCGGATGGAAAACTCGCCACACCATGATATATTGGTGGGCTCGAGAGCATCTGCAAGTGTACCAGGGCAGGTCTTACCTGTACAAACTGTCTCCTTTTAAGCAATGGTAGTATAAAACTTTGCCGTAAAATGCAATAATGACCACAAAAATATAAAATGTAAACAATCCTGTGGAAAAAAGTCGTCACATGTACAGGGGCCCAGATCCTCTGCCCTGCAAAAACCTGTGGGGAAGGCAAAGAGCCAATGAATTAGGTTAAACCTAATCTTGTGAGCAGAAACTGCTGCTGCGCAGTAAGAGGAAACAAGAGGAAATGTAAGATAAAATTCTAAAGTTATATCAGTCTTTAGCAGCATATGTGCTCTCAATTACTATTTCATACTTTCACTCACCTCCCTCTCAGCCATTGTATAATCATAAGAAGAGCTTCTTGAGACTTCTTAGATCTTTCTTCACTATAGCCCTCTGACTCCCAAAAAGCTCTGGGCGCCCCAGAGAATTTAGGGTGGTCTTTACGTACATGAGCCACGGGATGCATTTTTTCCCCTTCCAGGGACAAACAGTGTCTATCACTGCCTGGTTTAGTTCTAGTTAAGGGTTAACCCAGATAACAAGCCTTCTCATAACAGGAGCCAGGGGCACCAGTTCTGTAATGTAGCCCAACCCAACTTCTTTATGTAGGATGTAGGAAGCTGTTCCCTGGGGAACTGCAAGTAATCTGTGAAAAAAGCCATTTTCCACTCTCTGCAAATCGTTGGAATTCTTATATACCCGTACATCACTCCTATTAATGGCCATAGGGATGCAATAGACTGATAAACCTTCAACAAGGCCTGACATGGCGTAGCCCCATTCTTTGCAAAGTCAAAAATAGCTTCTACAGCTCTGGAAAAGATGTTATGCTTAGCCTTCCTTTGCAGGACCCACAACCCCTACTCATCAAAAAGCACTCCCAAATAGATAAAGTAAGTTGCTCTAGATAATTCCATCTCGCCCGAAAGAATTTATGTTGTACTTTCTTAGCTGGCCACACTACCATAGTATGCAACTTGGAATAAAGTTCCAGATCCCCTATAAAAGTAACAAATGCATTAATCAGACATTGAAGCCTCACAGACTTCCTCACCATCAACACCACATCATCTGCGTACATAAGTGCGGGGATGGAATTAGAACCAGCCTGTGGAATATCCCAACATGGTGTGCATAAAGTGGGCCCCACGTGATTAATATAGAGGGTAAATAACGAAAGGGCTAATACACTCCCTTGCATCGCCCGTTTGAACTTTCACCCAGTCAGTAAGACTGCTATTCGTATTGTACCTAACCGAGGCCCATATCTCCCTATTAATCTCCATTAGAAGATTTAATATATTCCTGTCAGTACCCAAATTTCTAAGCAACCCTCAAAGTTTCAGCTTATTCACTCTGTTAAAAGCTAATGTGAAGTCCATGAATACCAAATATATTTTACCCCTCTTAACTAAAGTATACTTCCCAATAATTAACTATAAATATTTACATTGATAAATCACCCCCCTCCCTGCTCTAAACCCATATTGGAGGCTAGAAAGAAGGTGATTATGCTTTAACCACTCATTTACTCAGCCCAGCACAAACTTCCACAGGATTTTTACAAGTGGAATCTATCAGCGATATAGGCCGATAACAATGAGGTTCTGCTGTAGATCCCTTTTTAAATATTGGCACTACGTTAGATCCAGACCAAGCTGGAATAAGGCCAGCAGACCACATTACGTTAAAGACTCTCATTAATATTTTTCACAAAACACATTTTATACCTCGTAAACATCTGCAGACATACCGTCCGGGCCAGGAGCTTTATTACTCGACATAGAAAGTATTGCATCATACACCTCCTTCTCCTCAATCGCTAGCGAGAAGAACTCCCTAGATAGCGCCTGTTAGTACTGAAGCTCTCTTCCACACTAGTTTCATTCAGAACTGTGTGACGGGGGAAGAATATGGAAGGAAAAGGGAGCCAAGTACATACAGTTCCTTTTTGATGTGATTGACTCAGAAGTTCGACATCACTCAGCCAGGTCCAAAGGGTTGTGGGCTTGGTAAAGGTAGTTTGGGTTGCTTTTAGAGATGGGACAAAGGACCCATTAAAATAAGACTTCTTCTTATGGGGCAGCAGAACAGTTGAGGCCCGGACAGCATAAGCTGCCTTCTAGAGGGGAATAGTGCTGGGGATGATGAATTTCTAAGCTGCTGCCTTCTGGAGGGGCATAGTGCGGAGGATGATGAATTTCTGTTCTTTTTCTGTAAGAGGCGCCTATGTTCACTGTACAAACTGGGTAGCCGAGATTTGGAAGGTCATCCATCCATGCCTGCAGGCCATCCAAAGAACATGCAGAAACATTAGAAAAAGGATGTTTGCTGTAGAATTTATAAGCACCATCTATGTATGAAAGCATCTATGCATGGAGGTGCTTGCCAAAGGCCATAGCACTGTACGTCGACAAAGGCCAGTAAAGTCAACAGGTGAATTGAGAGGTAGCTTGTTTGTGGATCGTCACTGCATTATGATGTAGTGTTTTTAAAGTGTTTTTAAGGAGGTGCATCTTCACCTGAATTGGAGCAGGGCTGGGGTGGTCGGCTAGATACTGCAACATTGTTCCAGGTACTGGAACCATAGACGGCAAAGGCCTGTTGCCTAGTTGTTTTCGGCAAAGGCCTGTTGCCTAGTTTTTTAGAGAAAAGGACCACAAAGTACATTTCATGTATGTTTACCGATAACATCCAAAAAATGGTCTAACAGATTTTTATCTCCGGGTGTATTCCACTGGGATAGCGGCGCATAGAAACAATACATCAGGATTACGCAAGCACTCTGTACTGGCGACACGTGGCCTTTACAGTTCAAGATTCATGACTTTTTTCCAAATACCAAAGCAGTCAAAGAGCTTGACAAAACTGACCTTTCCCTTCAAAAATGACTCAATCAGTGCGTGCTGCGATTGTGAGCGCCAAACATCTGTTTTGCACTGTGTGCAGTTGGGGACTTCGAAATAGGTTTTCCTTACTACTTCGAAATGGATTGCAGTCACATCACAGGGACCCAATGTATAACTGTCACACAGCAAGAGCGCTTGATCAGCAGCCTCGAGGCAAAGAGTTCAGTCGTCACTCAGTATTCAGGGAACCCGGCTTCCCTCAATCGTATTTCATTATTATCATAAATAAATCAACGTCCTTTATCGCATTGCCTCTATAATACATTTCAAATGTAACTTAGGGATGAGCAATGATGGGTGTTTCATTCTGAGCAGCTTTAGAGTGATTTCAAAAGATTCCCCAGGTAAAAAGGACACAGGTGCCCACCGCTAGGACGGTTGTCTTATTAAAAACATACGCATAGTTCAGCGAGTCATCAAAAGGTCTTGGTGCACTGCTTCTCAAACACCCACGATTTTTTTTAACCTGAAGAATTACATAGTTAAGTGTAAAGCCTGCAAAGAACGTCGACATCTTGGCTTACAACCAGGGATGGGATGGTGAATAAATGTAATAGTCCAGCCAGAGTTCTCCACATAAAAAAAATAACTTTTCTGCATCTGCCACATAATCCATAATTTGCTGAATAATTTGCAGATTTTATCAACATTTGCTTCTATTTTAAACGGATCAAAAGCTGCTAGTGCATGTGAGGTGCAATCCTGCATTTTAAACTGATCCCTTTCAACAATCAACTTGATTCCGATATCTAAAGAGGAGAAAAGTTTAACCAGATGGTGCTAATGCACACCTTTGATCGATCTGTGGAGAAGGGTTTTAGCTTTGTACTACGAAATAAAAACTGAAGATAGTGATTATACTAATTCCATCTTATTTATTTATTTATTTTTTTGTTTCACTGTTAACGAAAATTCATGCACTCAGAGACGAGGATGACAAAGGTGTATTTTTTGTTCCCCCATCAGGACTCTTCGCACCTTGGAGCGATCACAAACACTTTGAATCTCTTTTCAAGTCCTATGTCGTGAATTCTGAATCACCTCGCGTCTCCTGCATTATTTACACAATACTCTTCACAAAGCCATTTTTAATAGACAAAAGAGCTGCACATTTTCTATTTGCTACACTTCTTTTCACACTTTAGGCCGACTACGAGTTAGTGTATTTCGACATGCAAGTAAACTCCTGTTTATGCACAGCTCGAAATTATGAGTGTGGCTTTATTTAAAGAATCCGATATTTATCAGATGTGTTAAATAACTCAACCTTTGTTAAATTTTGGCAGGTCAAAGCCGCATAAATTCAACAGGGGAAAAACCACACGGTATTTATCTTATCAGGAGGATTTGGGTGAATTAAAAAACACAATCTGCATATTATTCACCACAAACTTGAAATAGACGCTAATTAGAGCACCCGATAAAAAATGCCCCCCCCCCCCGGTATTGTTATTTATCAAGTGCATTAAATAGCTTTTATACTCGTAATCAGGCCCTTAGTCTTTTTGGTATACCTTTGATGAGTTTTTTTTTTTTTTTTTTTTAAATAAAACAGTTCTCAGACTTTAGTTTCAGTTACATTTTAATCACAGATTCTTGTACGACTACAGCGGATCAACTAACATTTTAATAAAATCATCAACAAAAATTAGCCTAGTGCATTAGTGGTGTTTATTACACTACTCACTACCTTGAAGCACGTTCCACATTGTGGCTATAAGCCAGTGGTTCCCAACCTGTGGTCCGGGGGACCCCTGGGGGTCTGCAAAGCCTCCTAAGGGGGTCCGCGACTGCTTAGAAAATTAAATAATATTAAGTGATTAGGTCCACAGCTTTCAGTAATGACTCAGTAGGGGGTCCTTGGATTCCAATAAGGACTCAATGGGGGTCCCCGGGTTCCAGTAAAGATAAAGTGGGGGTCCACAGAAGTGAAAAGGTTGGGAACCACTGCTATAAGCACTTTTTGTGTAGCGAAGTGTGTATCAATATAATAACCAGGGGCAACTCCTCCATTAGGGTGGAAGAGCATTGCACTCCCCCCCGGCCAGAAGCGGCAGCTGCAAAACCTTTAAAAGAAAACAATAATAAAGTTAATTATCGTTTTCTTTTAAAGGGGCGGAGACACGGAGGGTGAAGAGCAGTTAGGGGGGGGGGGGGTGCACAGCACTCCCCCTCACTGCACATGTATGTTTGGTCTTGGGCCGGACAAACACATATGCGTAGTGTGCTCTCTCCACAGGCTCACGGTCTGCCTGGGAGCACCCTGGATGGGCACCTACAGCTAATCCGGGCACTGCTCCGAGGCCCTGGACTGACCGCTGGGAGCCTGTGCCTGCCTGCAGCAGAGGAGCGGCACAGTGTAGGAGCTGAGAGGTCAAGTGTTTTTTAATTTTTATTTAATAAATGCAATGTTATCCCCGCCATCCTCGCCCTTCTGCACCGCCCGCTACTGATAATAACAATGGTATGTCAGATTCACATGTAGCATTTCATTCTCCTTTGCGTTAAAAGTACGTTGATATGGGCTAGTAGTTGCATGCAACCTTTTGAGGTTTCCTTGCCCAGATCTATAATCGATATTGACTGGTTAACATTTTAATTGACAGCAGTGTTTTTAACATCAAGTTACTACAAAGTTTGGCTAAGTTACAGTTATATTTTCTTTTGCTATGTTCCCATTTTACCCCTCGAGTTTCCTTAGCACTTTGTCATTGATTATAAAGAATATTGATCACCACTTTGAATGCAGAATGCGGACCGCTATCTGAGAATATACCAATGGGTCAGTTTCGAGGGTGATGGCAGGAGATAAGTGAACGGAGAGGAGTAGCTACCTACTTCTACAAGCATAAGAAATATTTGAAATCATTATTTAAGCAGAAAAATAATATTGTGTCTGAGGCCCTGAAATGTATTTTTAACATGCAAAACAGTACCGTTTATATTGCTGTGGGCATTATATAAGCTTCTGTGTTAGTGGTGTTCTGTTGTCACTAACGTGTTTATGATGTTCATTTATTTATCCCTCTAATTTTACGGCATCACTCATGTTCCTGTCACATATTAGCTTTCCAAACTTTTTCAAAAAGTTCAGTCTGTTTTGATTTAGAGAATAAAAAACTTCCTACAATATTTTTGTGTGCTCACTTCAGTCTTTTAAAACACACAAATTAGAATAAAGCTGCTATTCTGTAGATTACCAGGACTGAAAGATCTTTCCTTCGATCTGATATTAGTCAAAGCGAATATCAAAAAACACTACCTTCATGAGAAATGCACCAGCTTTCCTTTGTACTATGTAGCATGTACCTTCATTAATGTCACAGACATCCCATTTATCACTAAATACTGGTTATGGTTTGAAAATGGCCTTCCATCTCCTCAAGAATGACAGAATCTCTGCTACTTTCCCTTACCACGGAATATGTGTCAAGGGGGGGGAAACTGTCAAGATAGCAGTATGAAAGCATTCATTTAAAGCTCCATTTAGCCTCTTTAAAAAAATCCCAAAACATCCTATGGAAAATGACTTCATACACAACCTTTACGCAGAACTAAGAAGAGGATGTGATGATTGATGTTGAGCAAGCAGGACGTCAGGGATGGATACAATGAACACAGAGGGCCACAAGAGCTGGAAAATACTGGTGAATGGTGGAGATAGTGGCAAGCCCAGACTGCTATACAAACCCTTGCATGGCTCCTGAGCACTATGGTCAGAAATTCAGCACAATGCTGGGAACGGTAAGAAGACAGGGATACAGACTTGAGCCAGCACTGTGGCACCTGTGGGGTCCTTTTCACTACTGCACTATGCATACAACCTGGCACCTGGCTAAGGTGGTAAAGATTAAAGCTTGCACCATTTACTATCCTTAGCATGCTGTTGTAATTTGCCATCTTGGTACACTGGTGACGAGGACGGGATAAGGACGCAGAGTGGCACTAGTCATCCCATGGAGAAATTGATGTTTTGATGAAGTTTGCATGATGTGAAGCTACAGGGCGGTACAGTCACGTAGTACATCGCCAATTTGTGAAAGGGAAACGAGGAAGCTAAATGTGGAGGAGCAGTAAGTCCATAGTAGGACGTAATTTGCAAATCAGAGATATAATTCTGTCCGAAACGCATCGCAATTTCCATGCTATCTTTTCAACTTCTAACAGCTACAGAAACGGACATCCACCTCACACATGCACGTTGTCAGTGGCCATCTTGGGTGTAAACCATTCTCTGCAGTATGTGGTCCATCGGTTGGAGAGAATAAACGAGTACCGCTCTGGCAGCCATTTTGGAAGCAGATTTCCAATCTAGGCATGCGTTTTCAGAAATCACACTGTATAAATCACCACCGTCAAGGATTGGGCTGAAGACAATAGGTTAAAAAAGTAATGTTTGTTCATTTAAAAACAAAGTACATTTTATGAGCACAACAGGATGAATTTACATCTTATCGGTTTCTGCCTTAAATCACAACATCTGTAAAAACAACTGATGATGGACAGAATGCAGAACAAATCAAACATTCACCCCCAGTCTCGGATGTGTGTTAAATTCTTCAGTTTTTTTTGCTTGCCATGCCATTCTAGTTTGGACCCAGCCATATGCAAAACTGTCTTGACCCTGCTTCCCAAACTGCCAGGTCAGGTCCTACCTGGACCAGAAACATACATACTGGGAACGGTTTTGGGGGTATCACCCCTCTTCAGCCAGGCTAGCTTGAATCTGGTGGTGTAGCAAGCACGGGACCTACGTCTGGGCATACCTTTTCCCCACTTAGGGCGGGAAATGTAAAAACAACAGATGATAGATGAAGGGTGATACCCTGAAACTGTTCCCAGGGTGCTTGTTTCCGGTCCAGGGAGAATCAGGCTTGGCAGTTCGGGCTGGACTGTTCCCAGTGGGTACAGGGTCAAGACTGATTTGCATATGGCTGGGACCAAACTGGGGTGACATGGTGAGCAAAAGAATTGATGGATTAAACTCAGATCTGTGACTGGGGGTGAATGCTTGATTGGTTCCGCATTCCGTCCATCATTTGTTTGTTTGTTTGTTTGCTTTAATCACAGTATCGTTGCATTTGGAGGACAATTGTATAGACAAATACAAGAGTCAGCAATTGGCACCTGCTATGGCCCAATACGCAAATTTATTTGTGGGCTTGTGGGAGAAGCAGGTGGCCCGGGCTGAGGAAAATTAAACATGGGCCACCAACCCTGCTTTATGGGTACACTACATAGATGATCTAGTCATAGGTAGAAGAATAACCAGGAATCAGCAGAAGATTATGTAGTTACTCTCTATAGCAACTTACTTAATTTACACTTCACTAGCCACATTAGCAGCAAAGAAGTATTGTTCTTAGATCTCATGGTGTACGCAAACAGAAACCAGCTGCAGGCCTCGCTTTATAAAGCCAATAGCAGGAAATTCCTTGTTCTATGGGGAAAGCCATTATCCACCCAGCCTCAAAAATAGAATCTCGTAAGGGGAGCTTTTGTGCATTAAACACAATTACTTGAGTGAGGCAGATTTTGCAGCAGCGGAGGCCGAGATGCTGGACAGATTTAAAACAAGAGAGTATCCCCAATCAGTTCTTGAGAATACAAAAGATAAAGCCCCAAAATGGTCATGTCAGGAACTCTTGGCGGACAATAAAAAAAAAAAAAAAAATGAATTGGAAGGGAATCAAGTTAGAATGATCACTGGTTTTTCTGCAGACTCATCTGGATTTACAGCATCCTAAAGAGCAACGGGCAGATCTTACAAGCTGATAACATAGTCAAGGATAAGATTCCTGCTCAGCCATTTGTAACACATTGGAGAACCACTTTTGAGGGACTAGCCAGTTCACAGTCATTTCTCCAATAAAGAAAACTAATGAGAGAAAGTAGAGAGTTTAAGAAGTATGAGGTACCTTGACATAATAGTAAAGGTAGAATCAAACACTTGTTAAATTGTAATTCTGACCACACTGTGTACTGCCTGGTATTTCCTTGCAACAAAGGGTACATTGGTAGAACCACAGGGAGAGGCGGAGATCAGAGGAGTCTGGTCTCTGGTAGAGTCCGTGCTCCATATCACTCTTTTGGAGCTCAGGGTGATCAGATTGGCATTGAAGACATTCCTTCCCTCTCTCAAAGGGAAAGTGGTGCAGGTGTTCACGGAGAACACCACTGCCATGTGGTACTGCAACAGACAAGGCAGGGTGGGGTTGTGGACCTTTTGTCAGGAGGCTGTCTGCCTCTGGACATGGCTGGAACATCAGGGCATATCCCTGGTGGTTTAACATCTGGCGGTCTCTCTGAACCTCAGAGCGAACAAACTCAGCCATCAGTGCCTGGTCGCTTATGAATGGCATGTTCAGCTGGAAGTGGCGCAAGGTCTCTTTAAGCAGAGGGGAGAGCCTTGGTTAGATCGGTTTGCCTCTGCATAGAATGTGCAATGGCAGCTGTTTTGCATGTTGGAGTTTCCTAGGCGTCACTCGCTCGGCAACACTTTTTGTCATGATTGAAAGTTGGGCCTCCTTTACACCTTTCTGCCTATACCACTTCTGCCCAGAGTTCTGAAGAAGATCAAGAACAACCAGGCCCAAGTCATTCTTGTAGCTCTAGACTGGGCGTGGAGAGTGTGGTATCCAGAGCTATCGAGCATGGCTTTTGGTCCTCTGAACAGACTGCCCCTTTGGGAGTGTCGCGTGGGCTCTCATTATCCTAAATGAGACTACTGGATTTCTAGGCAGCAGGATCGATAACGGTGTAGGGGACTGAGTCTGACCCACTTGTAACGAACTCTGTCACCCTAAATCCGGGTTTTGCTCCGGCTAACTAGCAGTGCCTCATTTCTCCCAGGGGGAAGAAATGATTAGGCAGCCGAGCGCATGACATCTTTGGAACTCCTCAGGGAAGTCGTGGTCACTCAGATCCAAACCAACTCTCTAATTTACAATATGGTCTCATATACAAATGACAAAGACAGTATAAGTTTTATATAATGTTTTAATAAAACGACTGAATTTTAGATAATAAGGCATAAACATAAACATAAGAACAAAGCTATCATATTGCCTAACAGTTTCTACTCTCCCTCTGCTTGTTCTATTTAGAGCACAGCATGTTAAGCTTCTAGCTTGCCTTTCTGAATCACCGGGGAGACATAAGCCCTCATACCTGAGCAAAGGCCTGTGATCTGGTTCAGCATCTGCAACGAGGCAGTCAGCGTCTAGCTGTGGGTCTCTGGTCGGAATCTCCCTCTTGCATGTATTGGGACAAGGAAGTGATTTTATAACTAACATGTCATCGTGATCACAAAATGTCCCTACGCAGGAATGCCAAATCTAAACTCCTACCACGTCTATCGGCAATGTACCAGACTGTATCCTTGACTGAAGCACAGAGTGAATATGTTATGAAGAACTCCAGTGCTGAAGTAGGCAAAACAGTGTGATATGAATAAAAAACAACACCGTAGAACTGGCTATTTGAAAAATAACAGTACGAAGCCTAATAAAAAGCATTTAGAGCAAAGTGCACAGAGGCTCTAAGCTGTCAGCAAATGAATAAAATACATTCAGGGCAAAGTGCACAAAGGCCTAAAGCCTGAAGCTAATGCGCAAAGTATACGTAAAACTAACCACACTACACCCTCCCCTCGTCGGTAGCAAGTGGTTCCAATAATATAAAAGCATGCCCCAAATATAAACAAGATATATTTCGACAAGGTAAGAAGACAACAAAGTCATAAATTTAGGAAACATGTGACGATAAAGCCAAATTCAATATAGTGTCAATTTTGCCAAAGAAAAAAATCCAATTGTCAGACAGAAGCAATAGAACTTAGGAGCTCCTCCACTTCGATATATGTTAATATCGGAAGATCCACGCCACAAAGTACCATGGAGCAGGTGTGTTCCAAAGCCCCAAAACCATTCAGGGCGGCACCCCGTGCAGGGCCTATGAAAGAGACAATACCATCTTCCTCCAGGAAGGGAATCTCATAAACCGCCTCACGAAGCAGACGCAACCGTAGTGCACAAGTCTGGGAATGAGCCCTAATCGGGAACATCAACAGATCAGGATCGACCACCGGAGGGCGCTGCAGTGAGAGACAGAAAGCCAGTGCATGTTCAAACGAGCACCAAAGGCACCGAAACACGGGTTGCACACAATCCAAAACCGATCTGAATGACAGAGACCAGTCACACTCCAAATGGCCCAGGAGTGTAGCTCCAAAATGCTGCATCATGCGTTCACGACACAGCTGCGCTGACGGGAGCAGCAATATAGGATCTCGTCGTGGCGGGACAGCCATTGCGAAAAAATAGCAACAATAGCAAGACTCCAGCCAACAAAGCTAAAGTAATCGGGAAACCCCCAAAAATGCTTCCAAAAATAGAGTGTATAGCCGAAGGTATCAACCCGAATATGGAAGAGAAGGTGTGAGCGAAACCAACACCAACGGCTTTGAAAAAATGAGCAATACCAGCAGTGCTGGATGCATTAAATATACGTCTAACAAGTTCACCGAAGTGACTTGGAAAGTTAGTATTCAAAAGGGACTGTATCTCCGCCGATGACCTTGCCACCTGAAGTGCGTAGGTCTCGCTAGCAGATGTAAGGGCCACATGCTTTTGAAACAATAAAGCTTTCAGCCGACTCAACTTGTCGAAATCAACCTTGGAAGTAGCAATATGAGGCCAGATGTCTGCTACCTCCCTAATTTGAGTGGGGGGAAACAACACATTCCCGCTGCACGTAACGGCCTTGTTGACAACGACAACGTAAACTATTCCGGCACGCATGCCACAGCAGCGTTCGCTGTTAACAATGTAACTGCCGTTAGAAAGCACCTGGAAAGTGTTTTTAATAACCGGGACTGGAACACCCTTCAAATAACAAGCTAAGTTAGCAATCGAAGCGTTACACGCTCCGTGCAAGGACAGCTGTTTACAAACCATGGAATGGCTGACAGAAGCTTCGCATTTGCTACCGCTAAGAAAAACCTCTCTCAAACCATTAACACATCTGTATTGAAAGGGAAGCTCCCACACCTCGTGTATGTAACTGTCTCCCAATAGTTCATATCTACCCACCGGAATGTGCTTCAAACAAGAAGTAAGTTGCAGAGTGGAGATAGGCAAATTAATAACCCCATGAATCAACCACTCAGCTGACGGAATCTCAGCCACCGTGAAAGGCAGTTTCTCCAATTTCTCAATATTCAACATAACATATTTCGCTTCCTTTTTAGCCATCAACTGTTGTTGACGAGTCAAATTGAAGGAGATAAAGATCTCTCTGGCACGAATGTGCTGCCATGGAACGAGACCGCCTTCAAGGTTTGAAGAGTCCAACCCAGCTGCATGATAGACCGCGTCTGACTCTGCCCATGATATAAAGAAGACATGTCCGATTTAATAATGTCAATAGCAGAGGAAACAATGCTGTCAATCGTGTAAACACGGTCAGAAAGGGTATGCATGCCATTATCAACAACAGACAAAGTCTGCAGCAGATTTTCCTGATCAATCTGCCTCAACCGGGCTGCAGCCTCCTGTTGTGAAAGTTTCCAAATCTCATTATAAACTTCGTATAAAAACCTTTTCTTCCATGGTACCTTGGGACCTGACAAAAAATCTTGTAAATCAGTACCATTAGACAGTAACTTGAGATGTGACTGAACTGCATCCAGCGTGGATGACTTCAACCATTGTTGACAAAGCTTCCCCACACTGTACGTAGTTATAATATCAGCATGTTCTGGTGAAATGTAACGAGGGTCTGCCCTACTAGTCCTGAACCCCCCTGAAGAGGTGACAAAACGTTGATGACACTCATTAGTGTCTACGGGCCATAATAACCACCCGCCCGGATGCAATGATGAAGTGTTAAGCGTACCATTCTGGACCCAATGCGTAAATTCACTAAAAGTAGCATTCACATAGTGCTGCCAGTTGTTTAATTTGGAAGGGACAGGTATACTAGGCAAATTCAACTCTCTAATTGTCACCAAGCCCAAACAGCTAGTCTTTTGTACCGTGTCATTGAGGAAAATCATCTGCACAGGGATAAGACATGCTCTAAATAATGTATCCCTGCCTTGCATCTGCCAATTTTTCGTACCCCAAACACTTTAAGTCAACAGTCTTTAACCAGTATTCATACCCCTCGACCGAAAGTTTAGATACAAACAAATTTGAATACAGTAATTTAGTATCGGTCAATAAAATGTGCTTATTAGAATACGGCGCAACTTTAAAATAGTAAGACTTAGCATTCCGCTGATCATGCCCAGAAAAATATGCAAATTTATCATAATACGTTTTCGAACCCCCTTGTGGAGGAGTCGAGCAATGTTCCCATTGCACATAATTAAAAATGGACTTAGGGCTACTAGCTTTATGAATAAAGTGGTGTCCATAATAGTTGTAGCAAAACATGTCACCATGATTATCTCTAAATTGGTAAGCATCTTCATCGTCATAGACAGTATAATATTGCAAATCTTTTAGCATAGAATCTACTGTCTTCACATCCCAATCATCAGAAACAATGCCTGGTATAACAATATAATTCATTGATAACTTGAGGACATACGGTATTTGAATCAATTCAGTGGGACCATATATATCAAACATTACTTTATCCCACACAATCCCATCCGGAATCGGTATTGCAGAAATGTTCACATTGGACAAGTCTCTTTGAACCATAGGAGACGAAAAATGTGGTCTCAACACAGTCTCCACGTGCTCAATGTCAGATCGATCAGGAAGAAAATGACCATGTATTACTAGAAAAAAAGTAACTACAAATCCCAACCATAAAAAAAGAGTCATTACAGCCAAAAAAAAAGCCACAAATAGTTCCAAGGAAAAACAAAATATGTACGTTTAAGCCAACTCAGCAGCTTACGTGGACCTCGGACAGAAGACATCGAGGACGAAGAGCTGGACACTGCTACGTCAGCGTCGTTGAAGCAGCCAGAGGCAGTTCTTGCAAAAGGTGCAATTGTGAACAGAGAAGCAGATTGAGGCTCTCTCCTAGGCACGCTATAAACCACATGTTCAGAAACATCAGTAGAACGTACAGCAACTTGATCAAAAGATTCCATATTAATCGTTGTCTGTGGAACAATCGCAAGATCATCTTCCACCCTCCCCAAGCTCGGAGAGGAAACAGTGTTGGTGTAAATCACCTGCAGCGGGACTTCTTCCCCAGTAGTGAGAGGGATGCCGGAACTACTGGGTGTCCCTCTTGGTCTGCTGTGCAGAATCGGCCACATGTTGTAACTTGACATTATCAATGGAAACAAAGCGATTTCCTTTGGCCCCTTGCAGCGGCGGTAAAATCACATTTCTCGTGCCGCTCACCCCTAACACAGGGACAGGTGCTCGATAAGAAGGACCAAATTCTTTCTTTACTGCGACCTTTTCACGCACTAGATCCCCAATCCTGGGTATCCAACCAGTAGGTGTTACTGGCTCATCCTTAATTCCTGAGGAGGCAGCACTTGCAGAAGAGTTATCTTCACGGAATTGTTGTAAATCCTGCAAAACAGTGACACGATCATTTATGTCAAAGGGCGTAACTGCCGCCTCCACACCAGGACCATCTAGATCAGGAACATACATTCGTGTTCCAAACAGGCACTCATATGAAGTACGAACCCCCAGTGACCATCTAGGCAAGTTATTAAGTGCTCTCTGTACTCCATATAGGTGGGATAGCCAACTACGACCCGTACCTATAACTCTGGCCGTTAAGGATTGCTTTAAATCACGATTTAAACGCTCGACGACAGAATTTCCCTCGGGATGAAACGGAGACGAGAATTGGAGTTGGACCCCCAACAAAGCCATGGTGTCCCTGAATGCCTTAGAGGCGAAAGCAGGGCCCTGGTCCGAATGAAAAGCCGCAACTGCAAATGTATTGACAAAGATGCGCAAATCTTTAATAACAGTCCGAGCGTCAGCCGAGCGTTGTGGCCATACCCACAAAAATCTGGAGCACGAATCTACAGCAACCAATATATATTTGTATGCACTATCTGGTGTCAGCGGACCACAATGATCCAAGTACACACACTGTAAAGGTTTGTTTGAAATCAGAAGGGGCGTCTGCTGCGGGCGTCTAGCCGACGAAGCTTTAATTTGTTGACAGACGTCACAACAAAGGACATACTGCTTTGTCTCTTTATAGAGACCAGGCCACCAGTAACGAGCCTGTAAAAGTGAAATCGTGGCAGCCACACCAGCATGTGCTGCAGAAATTAATCGAGGTCTCTCAATTCTATTGGGTAGTTCACGTACACCAATGCCTGGAATATTAACAACAGCATTTAGCGCACTACTCAAGCAGTAACCATATTTAGAAGGAAATCCTTTAGGAAACGGCGTACCATCAGCCATAGCTTTTATGGCAGCCGAAATCTCTGTGGTTTGGAACTCGAACGAGTCACTGCGGCCACAGTGGCGACAGCCACTGCCGACTTTGCGGCTTCATCAGCCAAAGTATTCCCAGCAACGTGTATTCCAACGTGCTGGTGTCCAAGTGTATGCACAACATGGACCTTAGGAAGCGTTTCTTTCAGATCCGCAACCTTACCCCACAACAATTTATGTTTAATGGTGTTGCCTTTAGAATCTCTGAACCCATTAAACTTCCAATAGTGCAGATATTCATTGAAAGACTGAACACAGTAGTAGGAGTCACAGACCAGCAAGGTCAAAATCGCCGGATCCGCGTGCTCCAACGCTAACAAAAGAGCTTTGAGCTCTGCCAGCTGCGCCGTGCAATCTCCCAAGGTTTTAGTATAAGTATGTCGGGGGCAGAACACCTCCCCCTCCATAGTGCCACTCACCACCGCACATGCAGCAGAATACTGTTGTTTAGTCCCAACCGCTGGTTGCGCAGAGCCATCGGTATACATGACCACTTGATATTGGTCAATAGGCAATGTGCCAGCAGGAACTGGGTACTCTATTTCATATTGAAGAAATTCTTGAGTCTGCAGTTTAGGGTCAAATATATAATCTACATCAGTGGCTGTCAAAGACGTAGCCCATTGTATCCATTGCGGGTGTAAAACTTTCGAATTAGGAACACTCGCTTTTGTAACAGCCTCTAAAGCCGGAATCGGGGAAACGACAATGATGCGTTGGCCCTGGGCAAGCGGTCTTTCTTTAATCACAGCCATCTGTACTGCAGTGAGTATTTTCTCAGTCTGTGCAAATCGTTGTTCTGCAGCAGAATACAAGTGGGACTTGTATGCAATCAGGACTGTCTCACCCTCATTAAAGGGGACATACGTAAACCCAACAGCCCCAGGTATCACCCTGATGACTAAATGTGTCTTATTGTCCCGTGTGTGTAAGTGTTTAACTGCTAAGAGATCAGTCTGTAACTCTCGCAGTATGTGTGTATGCTCAATCGTCCAAAATTTACTCGAAAAATTCGGGCGAATCAGTTCGTATAAGGGTTTTATACGCGTAGCATAATCAGGAATGTAAGTTCTGCCAAAATTCAGAAACCCCAACAATGACTGGAGCTTCCGAACTGTATTAGGAGGCTGCAATAAAGCACATTTCTCCAAAAAATGTGGCGCTAGGCTCTTGCCCTCACTCGATAACTCATATCCTAGGAAAATGACACGGAGGAAGGCAAGCTTTGATTTCTTAAAATTAAACTTATAGCCAATATCAGCAAATCCCACAACAATGCGCGATACGCGCCTTAGATGTTGCAGAATCTCATTGTCTGTCAAATATATGTCATCAACATATGATAACGCTTCAGGGTCCAACTCGTGCAGCATTTCAGTCACACGAGCCGAAAACAGTCCTGGGCTGTTCTTATACCCCTGAGGCAAACAACAAAAAAAATTCAGAGAGCCAAACGCACTGAAACTGGTATAGTCCCGACTTTCGGGCGCTATATTTTGGCAGAAAAATCCATTCGAGATATCCAATGTTGTCTTGTATTTTTTACGCACTATATTGTTCATAAGCGCTGCGCTATGTGAATTCTTTATTGCATATGTGCGTGTGTGACTATTCAAATGTCTGTAATCCACCACTATCCTATATGAATGGTCCGGTTTAGCAACCGGAAATAAGGGATTATTCATCGGCGAGACACAGGGCTCAATTACACCCTGGTACTCCAATTGTGTAAGAATTTTCCTAACCGATGCCCTTGCCTCAAATTTAATAGGATACTGCGGCTGTGGCTGAGGTGTGCCATAATTGGAATTACATGATAAGGTGATTGACTATCCAACCCCACGTTATTTCTATATAGGGCGGGAGCCTGTGCTAGAGCCCATGTTTTACCATAGGACTCCGCTAGCTCTCTCGGAACAAGTGGTGAGAAGGAAGGTAATATAACATCCTCCCCAACCGGACAGTCACGAACAAAGTCAGGTGGCCAATCCTGTTCGGCCAACAGATCAGCATATGATTTTACCACATGGTCCCAAAAGATGGCGTGTACAATGCAGTCAATGTCCCCTTCTAATCGTAGAGTCACCTGATATACTCTATCAGGATCAGAGACTAGCATATCCGCTGTTTCGACTTGTATGAAGTCATCAGTTGCTTTCACCTCCAGATGCTCTAGAAGACTCCGGCGAACTATTGTGACCTCTCTGCCACGCTGTCTAACAGTGCTAATGCCCATGTCTTGTTCGTCAAGAGAACTCTCTTCTTGAGCGGCATGTCTAACTAAGACTGCTGCCACTTTCTTCTTTTTAAATTGCTGTTTTTGTTGCAGCGGTTTCTCTTCTTGTTTAACAGAAACCTCACCTGAGCGTTGTGAATCCTGTCTCGGTTTCACGTACTCCGTCCTCCGCTCTGACTGCCCACCTCTCTTCTCTGAGGAGTCCTGAAAGGAACGAGATTGGCGTGTATCAGTATATTGATATCTATCAGGCGTCTTCAAATTATCCCTATTCCTGAGATTATACCTATTCTGCGGGGTCTCCGGTTGCGGAGACTGTCCCCCATCTTTTTTAGGTGTTTGCTGTTTCTTTTCCCAGCGCTTTTTTGTACCCTCAGGTTGCTGTTGCTTAGCATTATCTTTATTATTTTTACCCTGCAATTGGGGTTTCTGCGGTCTAGCCACTAGGCTATCGCGACCAATACTTGAATATGTCTCAGCTATTATTCTCGGAAGTTCCCGCTCCTGATCAATCTGCGGAACATCCCGAAGATGCATTCGCACTGCTAGTGCTACTGCCTCTCCCTTGAGATTACTCAAAATAATAGAAGAAACCGAGGCAAAATTGCCCATCAACTGCATGCCCAAATCTAAGGCAGGGGCAGCCCCATATTCATCTTGAATTTGTTTAAGCACTTCCGGTAAATTAGCCAAAGTCGGTGTACCGTGTGCTGTAGTGTAGAGCGCGGCAAACACCGTACCCCAAGTATTACAAAGGTCCACCGGAGGAACCATCCCATACGGCAAACACATCGTCAAAATTCTATGTTTATCCTGAGGTCCCGTATGGGGAAATACTGCTTCCAGCGTATTAATTTTTTGCACCAGTCAAAATGGAGTCTCACGTTTAGCCGGTACCTTGCCCATAACTGAATGTACAGTGGCCGGATTGATTCCCGGAACCACTGCTTGTGGGTGCGCCGGAGCAGCACGCGCTGCATTAGTATTTAATGTCTGCATCACAAACTGAACCAGTCTTCTGTATGTTGTTGCTAAGTCTATATATAAACGACGCACATCAGCCACTGCCAAATTTGCAACCGCAGGATATGGTGTGTAAGTAGCCAATAAAGGCCAGGTCGGACCATCATTAGTCAACGGACCTAACCTCACTTGTGCTACTGTATGTGGGAGGGCGCCATCAAGCCAATTATGGTGTTCTTGATAAGATAGAGGTATCTCTAAGTAAGCGTAAGCCCTGTATTGTCCAGGGACATTCGCAACAGTATATTCGTGAAAAGTATTTGTACCCCCATCAGCTGCTGGAAATATGACCCAAGAATAAAAAAGTTCTGTTCTATAGGCTGAATGGGCGTCCACCACAAAAGTGACTGGACCCCCTGGACTGTCAGTCCATGTGCTATCAGATGTCCTGTGAGCGGGTGACGCATATTGATTGCTATATTCACTACATTAGGATTAGCCATTTGTAAAAAATAGCTCTAGGTCAGAGAAGGCACACCAATATCGGGGTTTTTCCTTTCAAAGTTCAAGCTTGAACAACCAACCACTAAGCAATAGGACGTATCCTGTGGTGGCGGAAACCCTCAGCCCCACGGACGTCTCCGCGTACGGAACCGAGGAGTCAAAATATATATGAGACCGAGAGAGTCAGTCGGACCTAAACATTAGAGCCAGACCAATCGTTGGTGGCGCCATGTCGCGTGGGCTCTCATTATCCTAAATGAGACTACTGGATTTCTAGGCAGCAGGATCGATAACGGTGTGGGGGACTGAGTCTGACCCACTTGTAACGAACTCTGTCACCCTAAATCCGGGTTTTGCTCCGGCTAACTAGCAGTGCCTCATTTCTCCCAGGGGGAAGAAATGATTAGGCAGCCGAGCGCATGACATCTTTGGAACTTCTCAGGGAAGTCGTGGTCACTCAGATCCAAACCAACTCTCTCATTTACAATATGGTCTCATATACAAATGACAAAGACAGTATAAGTTTTATATAATGTTTTAATAAAACGACTATTTTAGATAATAAGGCGTGAGCCGCAATAACCAGAACAATACAACATAGTAGGATTGAAATAGTCACCAGGAGAGTAAAACATAAGAACAAAGCTATCATATTGCCTAACAGTTTCTACTCTCCCTCTGCTTGTTCTATTTAGAGCACAGCATGTTAAGCTTCTAGCTTGCCTTTCTGAATCACCGGGGAGACATAAGCCCTCATACCTGAGCAAAGGCCTGTGATCTGGTTCAGCATCTGCAACGAGGCAGTCAGCGTCTAGCTGTGGGTCTCTGGTCGGAATCTCCCTCTTGCATGTATTGGGACAAGGAAGTGATTTTATAACTAACATGTCATCGTGATCACAAAATGTCCCTACGCAGGAATGCCAAATCTAAACTCCTACCACGTCTATCGGCAATGTACCAGACTGTATCCTTGACTGAAGCACAGAGTGAATATGTTATGAAGAACTCCAGTGCTGAAGTAGGCAAAACAGTGTGATATGAATAAAAAACAACACCGTAGAACTGGCTATTTGAAAAATAACAGTACGAAGCCTAATAAAAAGCATTTAGAGCAAAGTGCACAGAGGCTCTAAGCTGTCAGCAAATGAATAAAATACATTCAGGGCAAAGTGCACAAAGGCCTAAAGCCTGAAGCTAATGCGCAAAGTATACGTAAAACTAACCACATTACAGGAGGATCTACTGTTCTCCACCTCAACCTGTCCACTCTCCGCCTTTTTGCGTCGAGATTAGCGACAGCAGTTTACAGCTTTTGACCTTCTGCCAGAAGTCTGTAATGTTATCTTGGCAGCTAGGAGTCCCTTCCCCAAAACGGTATACGCCTGTTGTTGGAATAAATTTGTGGCTTGGTGTACAGACAAGTCTTTTGACCCCCCCTATCTGCCCCTCTTTCTGAGGTTCGTTTATTCTTTCTTTGGCCCAAGCAGTGTTGTGCTCTGAGAACCCTAAAGGGTTATTTGTCATTTCAGCTTTCCTCCAATTGCCTGACCGACCTTCCTTGTTTAAATCTCCCATTGTTGGACGATTTTTTTAAGGGCCTTACCCATCTCTTTCCTCCTTCCCCGTTCATAATGTCCCAATGGGATGTTGAACTTAGTTCTTACCTATTTAACGTGTGCTCCCTTTGAGCCACTTCACACTGTCCACTTCACCTGCTGACTCAAAATACTGTCTCCCTCGTAGCAATCACCTCTGTCCGCAAACTGAGTGAGCTGCAGGCCCTTTCTTCGAAGCCACCTTTCGTCTCCATCCACCCTGACAATGTGGTGCTTCGTACTAGGGCTTCTTTTCTCCCTAAAGTGGTCACGCCCTTATATTTAGGCCAGTCTATCACCTTGCCTACTTTTTATGCACCCCACATCCTTCTAAGGAAGAGGAGAGACTCCTCAGTCTGGACCCAAAAAGAGAATCAGGGTGTCTTGATGGTACAAAAGAATTCTGAGTGGATGATCAACTCTTTGTGGGTTATGTGGGTGCAAAGAAAGGTAAGGCAGTGCAGAAGAGAACCATCTCTAGATGGGTAGTCCTCTGCATTAAAATGTGCTACCCATTGGCTAAGAAGCAACCCCTGGAGGGCTTGCACGCTCATTCTACCAAAGCAACAGCTGCAACCGCTGCATTAGTATTTGGAATTCCAGTCTTGCACATCTGCCAAGCAGCAGTGTGGATGTCCTTGCACACTTTACTAGACACTATTGACTGGACAGTCAGGTCTGAAGGGACTGGTATTTTGCCCGTGGGTCCCACAGGACTTCCTAGTATGATCTTAGTACGTAGACCCACTTCCGGGGATGGTATTGCTTGGGTATCTATTCTAAGGTAAGGAATCTGCAACTAGAAGTCTCCATCAGATGAACAAGTTACTTACCTTCGGTAACTAATGATCTGGTAGAGACATATTTTAGTTGCAGATTCCTTACTGACCCACCCATCCTCCCTGCTCTGCGAACTGATTTCTGTGGTCAGGGGCTTACCTTTCAGGGCCCTAGTTCTGGGGAACCAGAGTCAGTAGTCTTCATGGCTCTGCGCTTCTGCCGTGGAATATTGTGAAAAGAAACTGACCTCGGTGCTCGGGGTGGTACTTATATGCGACACGTGATGACATGTCCGGCATCCATGGCGCCGGCGACTGGTGCAGAGTCGACTGACGCCGCCGGGCGGCGTGGGAGGGTGCTGCTTGAGGGGGGGGTCTCTGGATCCAGACTGGCGCCTGGTGGAGGTTCTGGGGTGGGGAATCTGCAACTAGAATATGTCGCTACCAAATAATTATTTACCAAAGGTAAGTAACTTGTTCTTTAGAGCTCCTAAGGAGGAGAAACTACAGAGACTGCAAGATCTAGCAGCTACGCTTTGTTTTAATTAAAAACAATCTGATCACATCAATTCAGTTTTTAAAGACCCGACCTCCCTGGAGAACAGAGGATTAAACTGCAGTTCATTTTTACCACGTTCAAGACTCGGGAGCGAGAAAGATTTTCAGAGTCTATTTTCCTCCAGCCCACTGAATCTCAGTTTAAGATCCAGTTAGGCAAATCTGATCACCTAATTCAGATTTAACTGCACTAAACAGGGTGTAGCTCTTTACTGTTGCTGGGAGCGCAACTATAGAACTCGTCATCAATGTTTACAAGTCTGACATTGTTCAAGAAAAATCTAAAAACCTGACTGTTAAAGCAGGCTTTCCCGTCCCAGACCAAAATCACCGCATTTATGCTTGCCCCATCTACACCCCAACTCATCCCCCAATAAGATCTTCATTTGTACAATTTGGCAGATTTCCATATGTACTTCAAGCATTATTTTTTAATCTCCACAAGGTCAGAAATCTGTAAATGAATAAGGAAATCTATTGATTTACATTCTGTACGTTTGCCGAAAGAGCTTTGTGAATTGTGCCACAATGATTATAGAACTGTTCAGACCTTCACAGTCTTTCCCTAGCCTGCCTTGGTACATCGCTTGAGATGAAGACCTTGAGGTTTTGTCTTCAACTAGAGAAATCCAAATTTACTGGGCCTAGCAATTCTGATGTATGGCATAGCAAGTGAATCTCTTGAATAGGCTCTGTCAGTCATTAACATTTCTGTACAACAGCTGCTCTAGAAGTGCTGTGTCACCGGTCTGTCTGTTAGTATACCAGCTCTGCACCCTCTAGGTATTACTTAGTAAATGGGATGCTAGATATGCACTAATATGTTTCTATGTACATGCACATTGTGATATTGGATCAGGTATTGTTACAGTGAAACCAAACCCTTTCTTCGTATCGTGTGAAGATTACTCATATGACCAATGTTGAGAATTGGAGGAATCAAGGCGTCGGCAATACCCACAATGGATTATTTTAGATTCCTTCTTAAATAGATGTTGGGGTAGTTTGTTTTTATATTGAAAAATATTCTTGTGTGATACTATGCTTCCCTCTTGTGGGCAGTCGTGGAATTTCTTGCAGTATTTTCTATCACCAGAAAATGTTGTAAAAAAAAAAAAAAGAACTACTTTGTGAATTGCCTTTTGTTTCGCTATTGGGTTAAATAATCTCATTACGAACCAGAATTTCATATGTATGTTAGGAAAAAAGAAACAAGTACATTGGCTTACTAAAACGAACTGAAATTCGTGCAAACTCGTATTCAGGTGGCACCATATTCAAACAACTGTGAACTGCATATGCCTATGTTGATAAATAGTTTTTTTCAGATTATGTGTTTATTTCTAGTTACATATAGTTTCTTTAGAAAATATGTATCACTACTATGTCATAACAATAAAATACACACACACTCTTTAAACCTATTGGACTAAGTATATTTTACCCATTGTTTTAATTATGTATTGTATGTGCATATGTGTGTGTATTCATATGTGTGTGTGTGTGTGTGTGTGTGTGTATTCATATGTGTGTGTGTGTGTATTCGTGTGTGTGTGTGTGTGTGTGTGTGTGTGTGTGTGTGTGTGTGTGTGTGTGTGTGTGTGTATATATATATATATATATATGTGTTGTTTCTGTGCTTGGCATGTTCGTGGGTCATTGCATGGCTCCTGGGTGGGTTGTTATACTAGATATCTATGAATTCCTGCTCTCATCTTATCACACTTATCTACCCATCATCATGTCATGTCTCTATCAAACTATCCTCCGTTCTCACTCTGACTCATCCCAAATCCTTTCTACTACTTTCATCTCCTAAATAACTCTGCCTAAGCTCTTCCCTCCGCTTCCACATCTAACTCACCAAACCTCACTCTACTACCATGACCTCCCACACAACCCTACTAAATTCTCCCGCATTTATCTCACCCTGCTACTATGCTCTCCCTAACCCTTCCACATACTCTTCCTTCCTCCATCCCCCTTTACTCATCCCAAGCATTTGGGTTCAGTAAATTAAGGATATACTCCCAATTAACACTTCTGGATTTCTTTCCTCCTCCACCACTTCATTACTCCAGTCAATCTAACTAACAAACTCTTATATCCGCGGCTCAAATTAACTCATAATAATACTAAAACTGTACTCATTATTTCCAGATACTAATCCATCACTAATTCTTGTTGGTTTCCAGAGTAGCGTGCTACTCACCGAAAAGCGCTTTGACGCCTTGTCATGGGGTAGTAAGCGCTATATAAATACGATTACAATACACATCCTGTAAAGTAACAGGTACTCCAACACGTGCAAGTCATTAATAATAAAGAACCTACATATCCAATTGCAAGGCTTTTTAAAGCAGAACATCAAGGCAATAGGAATGCATGGAGGTTCGTTTGCCTGGACCGAGCACTGAAAGGGAAAAGTTGGGGGTGGGAGGGTGTCGTACTTTAATCCTAAAATGACTGGAATCGAGATACATTATTATTCTTCGGACTAAGGCACCTTTTGGCCTGAATAGCGATGAGAAGCTGCAGGTTCACATAGGAGAACTGTCTAGCATACAGGTGGCTATGTCTGTCTATTGCATATTATTTCTTGGTGCAATCTCTAAGGAAAGAACAGTGGATCCACTATAAAATTCAGTATGGGTAGCATTTCAGGTAGTCCTCGAAGTACAAGGTGATATTAATAGCATAAATTATTTTGAATTTTCTTTTAGATTTTCTAGTTTTGGATTTGAATGTTTGAGGAATATAATATTTATGATAAATTGGGAAGTAATGCTATTTAGAGACCAGTATCAGTTGATTGTTAATATTGCTAAATATACGAGTACATTTTTACTTAATAGGTAACTACCATAAATTACGACAGCCATATGATGTGGGTGTACTACAATAGAGATGTATAAGCCGCGATATGTATTTGCCTGTTTAAGGTGCAATCAATACCACTTATTGGCAATATCACTTGTATCATGACAATTGTATTTGGATTTTATTATTAATTGAAATTTAGTTCAGGCTTACAGGGGTCATAGTTGATGTTAGAAATAGGGACTCTAGTTGGAAGTGGTTTGCACCCTGTCCAAGTAAGTACCCTCAATCTAGTCAGGGGAAGGTAGTCACACAGCTAAGATAACCCCTGTTCACCCCCCCCCCGGTAGCTTGGCTCAGGCAGGCAGGCATATCTCAGAGGCAATGTGTAAAGTATTTATACACAAACACAGTGAAAACACCACAAAAGTACTGCACACCACACCAGTTTAGGAAAATAGTCAATATTTGTCTGAGTAAAACAAAAACAAAATGACAAAAGATACAACATACACAAGCAAATTTACGAATTTTCAAAGATTAAATCTTAGTATAGCGCTTAAAAACACAATAGTTCCAATGGGAGCAATCACGGTGTCCTGACGAAGTCGCTTTCAACAGTCTGACGACACTAGCAGTGGAGTGCGGGCCGATCAAGGAGTTGCATGGACCCTGGGTACAGTACCTTGGAAAATGAAATGAAACAAAGACATTGCACCGACTCGTGGAGGTGAGGCATCACTGGAGCCGGTTTGGCTTCTGTTCCTTACTGCTAGGCAGGGGAGGTGAGGATTCTGTTACTTACAAGTGGAGGGGAGATGATACAGCATTGATGGCGAGGCATCGGTTCCTTCGGACAAGGCAGGATCGATCAATCCAACAGGTCAAGATGCAAGGCGTTGACTTTGTGGGGTCACGATCACACCATGGGACCACAGGTGCAGCAGCAGAGACTGAGTCTGTTACCAAGGGTGCAATGACATGGCACTCGGGACTCGTGCTGTGGTGGGACTTCTAAGATGCTGCGGCAGCATCGGGCCTGTGTGAAGGTCGCAGTCGTTGCAGTCAGCGGGGGACCACATCTCCGGTGCAGGGAGCAGAACGCAGTCGGATAGCGGCACTAGTTCCGAAGTCGCTTTGGAGTCCATTTGTCTAGTTTCTTCTTGATTGTACCACAGTTCACTTCCAAGGGCCAGGAACTGGATTTGGCACCATTTGGCAAGTCAGGATTCTCAAAAGGAGAGCCTGGGTGCTGGCATGTGAAGTATTTGATGGCCCTGAGACTTAACAGGCGGCAAGCTTTGTTCACACCCGTGGAGAACATTGGAAAGCAAGATGTAAAAAGCTGAGTGCAGTCCTTTCACTCCCAGGACAGAAGCAGCACGCAACAGGTCAGCACAGCAAAGCAATAGGCAGAGTGACAGTCCCTCCCACACCGCCCAACTCTTTCCTGGCAGAATGCCCTCAGTCCTGGAAGTGTTATAAATCTGTGATGTCAGAGTTCCAGTACTTATACCCATTTGTCTTTCAAGTAGGCAAACATCAAAGAGAAGATTTTGTAGTGCACAAGACCCTGCCTTCCCTGCCCTGGTCCCAGACACACTCCAGGGGATTGGAGACTGCTTTGTATAAGGACAGACACTGCTCTATTCAGGTGCAAGTGTCAGTTCCTCTCACCTCTCTAGCTCAGGAAGACCCATCAGCCTGGTGCTGGGCCATCAGGATATGCAGGACACACCTCAGCCCCCTATGTGTGACTATCTAGAGTGAATGCACAAACAGCTCAACTGCCACCCTGAGCCAGATGTATATTCCACAGACAGGCAGAGGCACAGAACGGTTAAGCAAGAAAATGCCTACTTTCTAAGAGTGGCATTTTCAAACCTACAATTCAAAAACCAACTTCACCAAAAGATGTATTTTTAAATTGTGAGTTTAGAGACCCCTAAATCCAACTCTCTGTTTCCAATGGGATCCTACACTTAAAAGGTATTTTAATGCAACCCCTATGTTACACTATGGAAGAGACAGGTCTTGCAATAGGGAAAACCGAGTTTAGCAGTATTTCATTATCAGGCTATGTAAAACACAAGGTACATGTCCTGCCGTTTAAATACACTGCACCCTGCCCATAGGGCTGCCTTGGGCGTACTTTAGGGGTGACTTACATGTAGTAAAAAAGATGGTTTGGGCCTGGTGAGTGGGTGCACTTGCCATGTTGACATGGCAGTTTAAAAATGAACACACAGGCACTGCACTACCAACAAGGAAGCAATAGATATTAAAAGATGGGCACTGTTTGCAAGGTCAACTGTGTGGTGATCTTTTGTTTATTTTTCTGATGTACTAGATCACACGTTCTGTGCAATAAAGGGAAGGGTTTAGTGCAACTCATTGATATCGAGAAAGGCTTGGTGCAGAAGAGTGCCTGTCAAGTTCATTAATTTGCGTAAACAATTAAAAAGGGAAAAAAAAAAAGAAAAAAAACAAGAGCACCCCATGTGGTCCTGTCATTCTTTTCTGGCAAGAAAGGTTTCAAAGAAGTGTTTCGTAAGACCACCCTCACAGATGCCAACTCTCACCTTGCACCTTGAGCAGATCAGCAGCTATTCAGTGGGACTTTTCAAATATTAAAAACATATTTGTATTTAGTTGCATCAGTGCTGGGTTATCGGTGACTGGCATACCAAATCTTTTGTGAAATTTCAGCATCATATGGAATTTATTCAAAGCTTCCACTCCAGTGACAAATACACATATCTGAGTAAGTGGGCAAACCACTCATGCCAGTACCATGGTGATGGGCACATTTCTGAATTGTTAGCAGCACAATATAGTAGGTTGTTGGGGGTGGAATGTAAGACTAATTTCTTAGTTGTTCTTAAATAATTTTTTTTTTTTTTTTTTTTTTTAAACAGATTATAACTCTGCTTTAGTTTATCTTGACCAGTCCAGGCAATCTACTTGTAAAGTGGAAAAGTTGGAAAATGATATCTGTTAACTATGCAGGGCTCTGTGGAATAAATATCAGTATAGAGCGCAAGTAATCTTTTTTATTTCACTGTCTGGAAGGAGAAAGGCAAGAGGTACTAAACTGTGCCCGAACTAAGTATAGAAGAGCAAAGAAAGCTGAATAAATACAAAATATGCATGTTGAAGTTGGATGTCATAACCTACCACTTATTAGTATAATTAAGGAGAGGTATCACTTATCTTAGGAGCCAAGGGAAGGATAATCAGTGGAAGACTGCATCACTAGAATCAGGATACTTGCTTCGATGTGTAAGTTTGGTGGGGCTGAGAAAAAGATAAGGGACTAACTGATTTGCAGGTCATTGAGGCGCTTGAAGCTACAGAGTGGCTTGCTCCCGTCAGAGTAGCCAGAAACGGAAGTGGAGAGATACATTAATTCATGGATGTGGGAGCACTCAATTGTGAGATAGCTGTTGACAGATTTCCTTTACCCCAAAATCGATGAACTGGTTACATCACTTGCAAATTACTTCACTCTTGACCCAACTTCTGCTTCCATATCAGACAGAGCTTGATCTTCCCTTCGAAGATTTAACTGCTTTCATTACACCAATGGGGCATATACATTTAAGAGAATGGCATTTGGACTGGTTTCTGGTTCTTCAGTCTTTCAAAGAGTAATTTGAAGGTCTTATAAGGTTTGTTGAGTGTTCGGTGTTACCAAGAAAGCCATCAGGAAACAGGCTGAACACGATGAAAGGGTACACTTGGTTTTGGAAAGGATGACAGGAGGCCGGATTGACTCTTAATGAAAATAACTTCAGATTTGGTGCTCACAAAGTAAATTAAGTAGGACATCAAATATCTGGTGCAAGCATTAGACCGAAGACAGATTTAGTCAAAACAATTGTGAATCTGGAAGAACCATGTAACAAGGAGGCATTTGCTTCATTCTTAGGTATGACTTTATACAACAACAAATATGATAAAAACCATGACGATAAAACTGTGTTTAAGATCACTAGTAAGAAGGAATATTTTAAGTTGCAAGGTGATTTACAGCATGCATCCAGTTTGCAGGCATTTGTATCTGGGCTTGAAACAATTTTAGACGTAGATGCTAGCTCAAAAAGGCGTTGGGGCTGTATTACTTCAAAAGAGAAATGGGGTTGAAGAGCTTATTGCCTGTGCATAACACCGACTTAAAGGCCTAGAGATAAATTACTCCATAACTGAGAGAGCCACCTGCCATAAATTAGGCACTATAGAACTTTTCATGGGTTACGTCTGTCAAAGTCCAGTGTAATCAAAAACCACTAAAGGAAGTGGTTATGAAAAAAAGAATTAGGAATACATTTCTTCAAGTATGAGGTGATGATGAATGCACTTCAGGAGTTCAGTTATGTGGCTGCATATATACCAGGTGTTAAGAACCACTCGCCTGATTGTCTCTCACACTTGGTTGAGACCAATAATGAAAATTCCTCGCTAGATGATGGTGACGATGAAATAACTGAAGAAACAGTGAATGTATGAGAGATCATGTTAGTTGTAACAGAAGATAAATGGAAGACTGAAATGGAAATGTACCACAATTTGTGAAAAGTGACTGATGCAATAAAATGTGTAAAGATAAGTGCACTAGATAAGTTCTGGCCCATGATACAAGATTAATTTGAAGTTGACAATGGCTTTCTGTTGAGAGGTACCTGGCTTGTGCCCCTGCGAGTCTCAGGGGTAGGTCGACTTCCTTTGTTCATGAGGGGCACATGGATTTGTGAAAAACAAGCAGAAACTCAGTTACAGTTTCCAGTAGCCTGGTGTTGACAATGAGGTTGAGGATTGTGTAGGACATTGTACAGGAGTAAGATGTTAGTTCCTTTAGAGTGTAGGAGACTCCCGAAACATCCTTGAGAGGAGGCTATTTTAATTAATAATGACCCATAATTCTGTTTTGGGTCAATTTGAGTTGTTCTTGAGAGATTTTGGTAGAAGACTTATGAAAAGCTCTATATACAATCCCGAAAGTAACGGTTCTATATAGAGCGAGACTGAACAAAACTCTGAAAGTGGCTTTTCAATTGCACTGAGCAAACAGTGTGGTTTAAAAAAAAATACAATAAAAAAAAAAAAAAACACACACTTACAGGGAAAAACAAGGTCAGAGCTTTTCACATGTTTCCCCATACATCCACTATGAAGATACATTTTTAACCTTTTAAAGGTTCCACTTCCAGTACTTTTCTGTCTCCAAGCTGGATGACATGGAGTAAAGGGCAGAGGTTTAAAGGTTTTAGTTGGTGGCAAGAAAAAGGAATTAGCTCTCCAGGAAAAAAAAAAAAAGAAAAGACTATTTTGATAAGGAAAATGTCAAAAATAGCACAGCTAAAGTTGGTGACAATGTAAAAATCACCTAACCTGTTGAATGTGCTCAATGGTCCACATTTACTTGAGTGTATAGAGTTTTAAAGTTTTTTAAAAATGCCACAAAAACGGATGATGGTAGAACATGGAACTCGAGTCAGGAGATGAAAGTCTGAGAATTCTAAGGCATATTCCTCTCAAAATAGAAGGGAAAAAAGATGGTGAATTTGATGCGAGTCAGAGAAAGAGTTCTAGGACTCCCCAAACGTCTGAAGGCATGCAAGTCTTTTTAAGGTAAACACAGCATTTGTTAAGTACTTATTTAATGTATCGCGTTTCTCTCATTTCAACTACATACTACTTGCATTCTGTTTTTTTTTTTAAATATGTTAATTATTTTGAATTATTTTTGTGCAATGTATTTATGGAGAACAAGTTACACTTTTAAACCTTTTAGGTCTCGAGCTCTCCTCCGAGACTCAGTACAGTTGGAGCTTAGGGTAACACGAGCAGCCAGGCTGGGTGCCCAAAGTGAGAAAGCACAATGACTGGAGGCAGAGAGGAGCACTAACAAGGTCCCTGCCAGTTGCAGCATCAAGAAAGGGAGATCAGCTATCGGAGATAAGAGTGAGACAGGATTTGACAGTGAGGCAGCTCCCATGGATAACTAGTATAGACCATTTGATCAGTACAATGGACTGCAACTTACCTTGGCAGCAGAGGTGAGCAGAAGGAAGGAGGTGAGGGAAGGCCAGTTGTTTGTAGCTCTCTGAGCAATTCAATTAAGCTAAAATAGATACAAGTGGGGGCATGCCCTCAGTGATTGTGGAAGAGACCTTACTTAGGGAGCCCCCTCTGGTCTACACTACACCATCTTCTAAACAAATTTAAACCTGGGGAGGTTGGCATACCTGGACTTGGTGCTTTAAAGTAAGAAAAGCCTAGACTGCCTTGAGCAGCTGAGAGGACATGAAGCGGGACAGGGGCCAAGCATGGAACATTGTTTTTACATCCTACTTGAATTAAAAGCAACACAATACTTTTTTAACCTGTGTTCTCTCCCAAGTAGGATGTAAAAACAATGTTCCTCGCTTGGCCTCTTTCCCACTTCATGTCCACTCCGCTGCTCATGGCAGTGAAGGTACAGGCCTTGAAAGATTTAAAGCCCTAAGCTGATGGTCTAAAGCGAATCCTCCCTACCCCTCAGTGAAAATAGATGCTTTGCAAAGAGTGAAACTACAATCAGGAATTTGGATTCAAGAGAGCTTGAATAGTGCGGCAGAGAGAGGCTGAATTTAGTCTATGGAGCTCAAAGAGCTGAAGGTTGTGTGAACTGTCGCCTGAAGTGAGGTGTTGAAGGAGAACAGGTGGGTGATAAATCTAAAGCAAAAGGACATTGCCCATTAAGCACAAACATAGTAAAAATAAGGCAAGCAGGTCTACCCAAAGCAATACCCTAAGTAATAATATTGACTAATATACTGCCATACAAGTAGGAACTGGACAGCCCAAAGACAGTAAATGAACTCTCAGGGAGAAGGTGGAACAGAACCATCTCTAAAGTATAATATAATGGAAATTCACAACCTAGGGGCAGCATTAGAAACAAAAATGTTATAAAGAATCCACGCCAACTCTTCAACGTTAGTCTTTATTTCGCATCTCTACTGCTCCATCTTCCACAGCTCTCTTCCTGACACCATATTCTCCTGTCGACTCAGGTCCCTCCTCAGACAACATTCTACTGTCAACTCCTGTCAACCCCCGGAATGTCCCAACTCTAGAGGGAAAGAGGAGCTGGAACATACCACTTTCTACATTCTACGACTCAAACTGTTCTCAGAGATAAAATACGCCAATAAGGATAAATTGCCATCAATTAATAAAACAACTTCTATTTATATATATTAAAACACATCTTCCATCCTAAACACAACAAAAGAATGTTAAAGCCCTTAACTGGATAATCATCCATGAGAATTTACACAATTGGGGTTAATATAGTGCCAACAGGCTCATGTGACAAACTCATATAGTCTTTATGCCAAACAGGAGCTCGGTGTAGTGAAGACGCGTTGAAGGCCTAGTAAGGAGTACACATTTATTGTCAAGTAGAAACGTGAAGAACAGGTCCGTTCAGGGAATGTACAAGGCTCAACTGACCTCAGGAGACTACACGTACTAGAATGTGGAATCTCCCTAGGTCAGCATAACGAGCATTCTAGTAAAGAAGACACACACTACATATCCCCCTTCTTTTCCTACAACAAGAAAATAAAAATGCGAAAGAAAAAACAAAGAAAAAAATAAAGTGAAAATAATTAAACATGAAAATCAGAGACGTCAGCTAAGTATCCTAACACGTAATCCTTCAACCAACCAGGAGGCGTCACTTCCCTTTTCCTTTCTACAGTCATACTGAAGTGCACACTGAGATAGACTCACATTCCCATTCTCTGACTCGGCAGTCGAGTCACTCACACCTACCTCCTCACTCAAAACACTATCACCAAGAATATGTGGAGACGGGGCGGCATCGTGACACGTAAACTCATCTTCTAACCATTCAGCCCGTACAGCCCTTCCCTTCTCACCTCTCTTACTGTTAATGTAGATTTCATTCCACCCAGGTCTCTGTATATTCCTAAGTAAAACAATGCGCTTAAGATTCCACACCTTATCATCACTCAGTTTTACGGCATTGTGCAAAACTTCCATAACACGTTCAGGCTCAAAGTACTGGCTTTCACCCTTCTTGACTTTATAAGGTTTCTTTACTCTAACCCAATCACCAACATTGATTTCAACAGGCTTGGCATGATTGAGCTTGTCATAATAAGACTTTGATTTCTCAAGAGACCTATCCAAACAATCCCTTACACTCTCCACTGACCAATGTTGGATGCTTGTCTCAACCAGCCAAGCAGGGTTATGTTTGCATCTCGGGCTTCTTCCCCTCATAATAACGAATGGACTGAGTCCAGTAGTCACGTTCTCAGTAATCCTATACGCCCACACAGCTTTAAAAATGGCAATGTGCCAATCCTCTCCTACATTCATAGCACTCTGAATTATACCTTTAATGACTCTATTGAACCTTTCTACAGAGATGTGGTTTTATGTTCAATTCCCACCCTCCGAAAATACTTCTTTGCAGCATCCGACATAAACTGCACACCATTATCACTTAGCAACTTAGAAGGAGTGCATTCTGTAAGGAAAACCTTATCCAAAAACTCCAGCACGCTTACCATATCAGCTTTTTCTAAAATACCAATTTCTGGCCATTTGGAGAACAAATCAATGAGGACTATTACAAACTCTTGAGAGCTACCAACTGGACCTAAGAGATCGATGGCGACATATTCCCATGGTTGCCTGGGAACAAACGCTTGCTGCATAGGTGGTCTAAGGTTACACAAACTCTTGTCCCCAGAGGAACATACATGACAAGTTCTGACAAATCTTTCCACCGACTTGTCAACTCCTGGCCACCAAAACAACTCTTTAACCACTGACTTAGTTCTAACGATGCCGAAATGTCCCTCATGACATAATTTTAAGACTACTTCCCTTAAACCTGATGGAGGAATCATTCTATCACCTCTCCAAAGAACATTGTTTACCACAGTGAGTTCGTTCCTGACCTCCCAAAAACTTCTGCATTGTTTAGGTAACAGATCCTTCTTAGGCAATCCCCCTAACACATATTTTAAAATCAACTGTAAATTGGTGTCCACCTCCATTTCCTTCCTCCAACTATTTTCATTAAGTGCAGGACTACCAGAATCATGTATAAGAGCCACATTCCATTCATATCACGGGTCATCAACACACCTCTCCAACAAATTAGGTAATCTAGAAAGGCAATCAGCCATTAGATTACTCTTGCCTGGTACATACACGATGCGATAAATGTAATCCTTTAAGCGCATAGACAACTTTGAAATTCTAGCCAAAGCCAGTACACTTCCTTCACTTGTAAGAAGTTTAATCAAAGGTTTGTGGTCACAGCAAATGGTTATGTCTTTTCCCAACACGAATGCTCGGAAGTGCTCTAAAGCCCAAGCACAAGCTAAGGCCTCCTTCTCTATAACTGAGTATTTCTCTTCTGGAGGAGACAACGATCTGGAAGCAAAAAGTATAATCTTTTCCTTACCATTACAATCTTTTTGAGACAACACAGAACTTAAGCCTTTATTACTTGCATCTGTGGTAACAAAAGTATCCAACTTAGGGTCAAAACTTTCCAAACATGCAGCCTTGCTTAATTCCCTTTTCACACACTCAAACCCATGGTTGCATGCTTCATTCCACATGAATGGAGAGTTCTTTTTGAGTAAAGATCTTAAATTGTAAACCTTACTGGCAAAGTTCGGAATAAATTTGGCACAAAACCCCGCAATGTCCAAAAAAGATCTTACTTCGTCCTTAGACACAGGAGGAGACACCCCAATTATAGCATTCACCAAAGAAGCTTTAGGTCTAACACCCTCACCACTTATCTCATGTCCCAAATATTCCACACTCCTCTTTGCAAATTTACACTTACTCAGTTCAACAGTCAACCCCTTATTACCCAACACATCCAACACATGTTCCAACCGCTCATCATGCATGCCCTTATCCTTTCCAAAAATTAAAATGTCGTCTTGGAAGCACATAACTCCTTTGATTTTCCCGAAAAGTTTGTGCATAAGACGTTGAAAAACAGCTGCTGCAGACGCAAGACCGAAGGGCATCCTCTTGTACTGGAAGCATCCAAAGGGTGTGATGAAGGCTGTTAGTCTTTTGGAGTCCTCCAATAAGGAAATCTGATGATATGCAGAAGACAAGTCGATAGTGGAAAACCAGCAAGTTCCCTCCAGACTAGAAACCATTTCCGTGATTTTGGGTAGAGGAAAACGATCAATCAGAATATTATTATTTAAATGTCTTAAGTCCACACATAAACAGATTTTTCCATTACTACGCCGAGCTATAACTACAGGCGAAATCCATTCCGAACTTTCAATTGGCTCAATCACATCCATTGAAATTAATTTGTCCAACTACTTGGAAACTTCTTCTCTGATCATAATTGGTACAGTTCCGACTTTATGAATTTTTGGTACAGCTTCCCTCTTTAATCTGATTCTATGTTCGAAACCGGTAAGTTTCCCCAAGCACCTATTAAATACTTTTGGAAATTTGGTTTCCATCAAGGAGGTCAAAGAGTAGTCTTCGTCGTTCATCATTAAAACCTTGTCTTTACCATTTGGATTCAGGATCATTTGTAACTGTCCTTGATCTTTCCAACCTAGAACAGACGTCCTTTTTTGGCCACATATAATTTGCCTCTTGCACTCCTATTCTTGAATGAGAATACCAACCACCTAAAACCGAACAGGTTTATTTTTTCTCCTGTATAACTTTCTGGCTGAATGTCAGGTGGGGAAAGCTGCTTGCCAATTTTATCCACCAAAGACTTGTTCCACACATCCACATTCACGATTGTGAATGGTGAACCAGAGTCTGCATACATTGTGACAGGTACACCACCAATTTCCATGTCACATATGGGTTTTTCCTTAGTGTTAACGTCCATTATATTAAGGATGATATCCTTATCCTCATCCACTCTCTGTGTCACATTTTACAACATTTTCACCTTCATATATATACTTACCTATTTTCTTTTTAGATTTACAGACTTTTGCAAAATGGCCCACCACTCCACATTTGTTACACTTCAATTTTAATGCTGGACACGACTTGGAGTGAGCTAAGTGGTCTTTGTTATCACATCTGTAACACCTTCTTTCAGTTTCCCCACTCTGTAAGGTTTTTCCAGGTTTGCGATTGGTCACTTTATAAACACCATCCTCATTTTTTCCAGTAGATTTTAGTTCGGATAAACATCTTTCAGAGATCTCTGCTTTCCTTACTATGGCTAAAATTTCTTCCAGAGGAGAATCGCCATTTATCCAAAGTCTCTCTTGAATAGATTGATTGCTGCAGTGCATGACAATTTGATCTCTAATAAGTTCATCATGTATTGTCCCAAATTTACAGTCTAGGGCCAATTTCTTTAAGTCTGCAACATAATCATCCACCAGCTCATTTTTTTCTTGTTTCCTTTGGAAAAACTTATAACGGACGATTCCCATACAGACTTTCGGTGCAAAATACTTGTCAAGATCAAGCATCGCAGCATTAAAAACACAAATATCGCCACTTACAGGGTTTTTAGACATCTTACTATATGTTTTCAGGCCCATAGGACCCAAGGAATGCAATAGAATCCTCTTTTTCTGTTCTGCAGACATCTTGTTATCAACGTCAATAGCACCTAAATAATTTAGAAAATAGTCCTTCCATTCTTGCCACTTAATGGGTGGAGAATTACCCATGGCCCAAAATGCTTGTGGGGGAACAATTGTAAAATTGGCTTGTGCCATATCCGAGGCAAATGTAAGGAACACAAATTGTACGTATATTAATTGCTCTTCCCTTCCCGGACCTGTTATTTCTTCCTTCTTCACAGTAGATATATTTTTTTCCTATTATTATTATTTTTTTTTTTTTTTTAATAAATCAAGTCCAACTTCAATTCTATTTCTTTCCTTCAATTTAAGATCAAAAATAGCACTGTAGAAGTAACATCCATGCTGCCATGTTTCTATTTTCAGTAAAATGTATGCGGAAGCCGCCTAAGTGCTCCGTGTATCTTTTTTTTTTCCTCTTTATATTACTATTTTTTTTTTGCCCGAAGGGCTAGCGTCTCCGTCACCAAGGAGACGCTAGGAAATGCTGCGTCAGTCTCCTTAGCGTGTTAGTCGCCAAGGAAACGCACAGCGGAAGCGGCGTCAACTTTCCCTGTGGAATGACGTCCAGGGGAATACACGCGCTGCGTCTGTTGCTAAGGGACGCTCGCGCTGAACTCGCGCTCTGTCAGCACGATACCAACGGCCGGTCAGAAAGGAAAAAAAAACGGAGGCCAAAAAAAAAAAATATATATATACTAAAAAAAAATAGGTATATTTACGGAAATGTCCCACAGCGGCAGTCAGGCGGCACAACACAGCGAGGCAGCAACGTGAAGTGGAGGAAAAAACAAGAATGATCCGGACTGGATAATACTGCGAAGGTTCAATGAAGCCGGCTCCCTCGTCGCCAAATTTTAGTGAAGACGCGTTGAAGGCCAAGTAAGGAGTACACATTTATTGTCAAGTAGAAACGTGAAGAACAGGTCCGTTCAGGGAATGCACAAGGCTCAACTGACCTCAGGAGACTACACGTACTAGAACGTGGAATCTCCCTAGGTCAGCATAACGAGCATTCTAGTAAAGAAGAGACACACTACACTCAGGTCTGTCTACTACTTGTTCTTTGAAGGAAGTCCTCTCCTGCATGTTGATCTGATGAATCCTTTCTTTTCCAGCATGCTTCATCGTAATTTTCTCTTTTAACGCTAGAAGTTGGTACATGTTTGACAATCCTATCCATACTCCAACATTGACCATTCTCTAAGACAACCACATTGTTTTTTACTTTAACAATACATAAAGGTCCCATAAATTTGGTGTCACTCATACCTGTCCTCAATCTTCCCATAGGTTTTTTAACATACATCCAATCTCCCGCTTTCCACATTTGTTGTGTTGTGTCACGTTTGAGATCATAATATTTTTTATATTTATCTTGATGTAAAGATATCCTGTCTCTTGCATGTGGGGAGGAATGTTCAATCTTATCTCCTCCTCCTAACCAGGCAGGGAAGAACTTTGTGCTAGGGTTTCTGCCTTTTAGTGCTGAGAATGGGGACATTTTAGTAATGGAATTAGGAGTAGTGTGGTAAGCCCATAGCATGTCTCTAATATCATTCTCTACATTTAACTGATTGTTGCTGGCTAGTTGGATACACTCCTTGATCATACGGTTAGCTCTTTCAACCAGACCATTTGCCCGTGGGCAATATAGAGCTGTAGTAAGGTGGTTTACACTTAGGAAAGCAAGAAAATCTTTCATTGTTGATGAAGTCAATTAAATGTCATTATCAGTGACGATGGTAGCTGGTATGCCTTTGACAGCAAATACATCTTTCAGAAAATTGATAACCAACTCTGTAGTAATTTGCCTTAGTAGTAATCCAATGCGAATGATAATCAATTAACACTAAAGCGTAGCATTTTAGCACTCCTGACATATTGATTGGCCCAGTAATATCTAGAGCCAACTTTGTCCAAGGTTTACCTGGAATGGACACAGGGGAAATAGGGGCTTTACGAATCATTCTTGACTTGTCACTGTTTGCACAAATGGAGCAATCCTTGACTTCGGCTTCTATCATAGAGTCCATATTGTGGAACTGATAATGTTCCCTGATGCTGGATTTAGTCAAGCATTTGCCCAAATGACCTTCATGGGCAAGTGTAATGATTTTATTTCTTAAGTTTACAGGGGGAATTCATTTATCATTCCTGAATAAAAAGTTCCCGTTTTCATTGATTTCATACCTTACCTCCCAGTAACCCTTTAAGATCATTTCTTGAGTTTGGCCAACCTTCTTTAGCAAACAATTTCAGCATGGATAATGATTCATCTTGTTGATAGGCAGAAATCCATTTATCATTTGTGATAGAAGGTGTTGATATTATCATGACGGGATACTCTGGGGTTTAGTAGTCCTCCCTTATGTCTAATGGAGCTCTAGATAAGAAGTCAGCAGCAGTATTTTTAATGCCAGGGAGATAATCTACCTTAAAACAGAAGCTTTCGAGTCCCAGGATCCATCTTGCAATACTAGGAGTGCTATTGAAAGACCCTTTTAAAAATATGTAGACTAATGGCTTATAGTCTGAATGTATAGCAAATTGTGTGCCCCAAAGAAAGAATTTGAAATGTTTAACTGCCCAGAAACAAGCTAGGGCTTCTCTTCTATGACTGAGTAATTGGATTCTGCTTTGATAAGGGCCCTGGATGCAAAAGCCACAATTCTTTCCTTACCCTCAATGATTTGAGATAAGGTTGCCACTAATCCCATCTAGCTAGCATCCGTAGTGAGGATAGTTTTCCTTTTGTGATCAAAGTTGCATAGATATGGTGCTGCTAATATAGCCTGTTTTACCTTTTAAGGTCATTGTTTTCAGACCATTTGTAGGGGATGTGACTTTTTAGTAATTCTCTAAGGGTGAATGTGATTTCAGAGAAGTTCTTGACATACTTCGCCATGAATTCTACAAGACCAAGGAACGACTTAAGTTCTTCCTTATTCTTGGGTGCCTTCACTTTCCTGCCAGCTTCCACTAGGGAAGTTTTAGGTTTAAATCCATCTTTTGAAATGGTATGCCCCAAATACTACACTGTACTCACTACAATTTGACACTCTTCTTTTTTTTAATAGGAGTCCTGCTATTTTTAATTTGTTAAGAACATTTTTTAGATTTATGTTTTGTTCCTCAACTGTGAATCCATAGATTAAAATGTCATCTTGGAAGCAAAGAGTTTTGGGAGCGTCACCTAAAATACACTGCATGATCTTCTGGAAGACCGCAGCAGCTGACTCCAGCCCAAAAGGCATCCTATTAAACATACAAGACCATAAGGGGGTGGTAAATGCACTTAGCCATTTGGAATCAGGATGCAATTCTAACTGGTGATAGGCATTAGATAGATCGAGAACAGAAAAACACACAGCTTCACCCCTGGTACTTAACATATCATGAATTCTAGAAAGAGGGTGTCTCTCAATCCAAATATTTCTGTTTAAATCTCTTAAATCAATACACATTCTGATCTCATTGCAATTTTTTTTTTTTATTTTTTTTTGCAATAACAATGGGGCTAGCGATTCTGAGCTTTCAATGGGTTGTTTTATTCCCAGGGATTACAACCTCTCAAGTTCTTTTCTAAGGGCATCCTTAAGTAAATGGGGTATAGGTCTGGTTTTGTGTACTATGGGTCTAGACTTGGGTTTCAATTTGATTTTATGCTGGAAGTCTCTTAGCAAACACAACTTTTCATTGAAAACCTCTGGAAATTCCTGAAACATTTGTGCCTCAGAGTTGGGTGTGTCGATAATCATAACAACTTGTTCAGGATTGTTAGGATCCAACTTAATTCCTGGCTCCCTCTGGTGCTGCCAACCTAATAAACTGGAGCCTTCTTCTACTACGTAAATATTCCCTACTGTGGAATGATTTTTAAAAGAAATAAGGGCCTTGAACATACCTTAAGGAGTAATGGAGTCCTTGTTGTAACCATTAGGATTAATGTCCGGCTTAAGTAACTTCAATGCATTCCCATCTATAACTTTATCAAAGTCAGAAGCATTTATGAGGGTGAAAGGTGAGCATGAGTCAGCATATACTTTAATCAGACTACTATCAATGTATATTATACACTCAGGGTATTGAGAGGTAACATTACCCTCATTTTTAACTTGTAGGATGATCTTTTTAACTTCTTGAAGGTTCTCATCAATTTTCTTACTGTCATAAGGTCTATCAGTTCTGGAAAAATCCCTGCAAAACCCTAGCAAAATGACCTTTTATGTTGCCTTTTCTACATGTGGCTGTTCTGGCTTGGCAAGAGTTCGAATTTGCAAGATGGTTTCTGCTTCTACAACAATAGCACTAAGTTTAAATGTGAATTAGCGTGTTTTAGAAGTAACTTGTCAGCACTTATCATTTTAAGCACATTCTCATCAGCTTTGCTGTCTTTAATTTCCATAAAAGGAAGGCGGGGATCTGATTTCTTGTAAGCAAATAGCAGTATGTTCAATGGATTTTGCAATCTCATTTGTTTCTTGCAAATCTGGTTGCTTTTGTAACAATTTCTCTTGTTTTTATGTTATTAGTGCAATGTACTAATTTGTCGCGAATAAGAGAATCATTAAGATCCCCAAAATTACATAAGATGCTCAAACCTCTTAAAGCAGCTATATGGTTTGTTACACTTTCTTGTTTCCCTTGAGTGCGACAGAAAAATTTGTGACACTCTAATACAATATTAACTCTATCCCCAAATTGTTTTTCTAATTTGATGTATGTGATGGCATACTCATTTTGCGCATGCCTTTCCGGTACAACAGGTTCAGGCAAGGATTCATAAATTGTCCTATCATGTGTTCCTAGGTTATGTAATAATATGTGTTGTTTCCTGACTGGGCTAAATTTGTCCCCACCTATAGCAATTAAATAAGATTAAACAAATTTCACCCATTCCTTCCATGGAACATTAGGTTCTCCGATTATATTTAAAAATGGGATAGGTTGGGACATTCCTGCAGCAGCCATCATGAATGTAACCAAGTAATACAATTTGTGGTTTTTTTTTTATGGCAACTAAGGAGATTTACATAAATCTAATACTCATTAAGTTAAAAATTGGTTAGTGCCAGAATTAAATCCTTCACCATAAAAGTCAACACAATGTGATTTACTGTAAAAGTAAACTATCTATACACATAATAACAAACAAAGACACAGTCTAGTCTTTTTTTCTTCTCCTCCTTGCATAAAAGAGGCTGGAGGAAAGTACTTAAGAACATCAACAGTGCTGTGCCTGTCAGCGTTATAACGTTTTGTCAACAGGCTGTTGAAGAAAATTATTTCTCCTGGATAAGGCTGTGCCAGTCAGCGAATGACTCCAAAAGCTCCCCGGACTGAGAGGCACACAAGGAAACTCCTCGACCGTCACAAGAGGGATTGAAAGAAGCCAATGCATTTAAGCGCCGACAAAGCTGTGCCCGTCAGCAAGGACACGGGAAGAAAACTGGCTGCTCCCACTCCATCAAAGCTGTGCCTGTCAGCGAGTATAATAGCCTACGGTAAGGGCACCAATATAAGAAATGTTGTATGTTCACGACCTTTGGTTGCCAAGCACACCGCTCCGCTCTTCAGCTTGTCTAAGATGCAGGCGGCTGATCGCGGAGATAAGAAAACAAATGTAGGCACACTGCCACTGAGAGGCGGCCACTTAGTACTTCAGTTTGTCTCTGGTGCAGGCGGCTGATCGCGAAGATAAGTAAACAAAAGCAGACACATTACGTGGTTAAGCTCAGCTATGCGAAAAGACCAGCCGGCTTACACCGCATTTAGAAGTGTTCAAACTATCTTAAATGCAGCGGAACGGAAGAACGTAAAATAGCCAGGTGTGATTCAGCTGTGACAGTCGGAGGGTTGTACCAATATAAAAATCAATCCCATAAGCGGCAAATACACCGGTAACTTTGGTAATATGGTTGTTTTTTCAATTGTCACAAAAGTATAGCACCTTATTCTGAGGAGAGTAAGAAGAACAATGAAGTACTTAGAAAAGGGGGGAGAGATGAAAATGCCCCCTTACACACTTAACTCGTCACCAGTGTTATAAAGATTCCACACAAACTCTTCAACGTTAGTCTTTATTTCGCATCTCTACTGCTCCATCTTCCACAGCTCTCTTCCTGACACCATATTCTCCTGTCGACTCAGATTCCTCCTCACACAACATCCTACTCTAAACTCCTGTCCTTCTGTCAACCCCCCGGACAGTCCCAACTCTAGAGGAAAAGGGGAGGTGGAACATACTACTTTCTACATTCTACATACTAAACTGTTCTCAGAGATAAAATATGCCAATAAGGATAAATTCCCATCAAGTAATAAAACAACTTATATTAATATATATCACAACAACAAAAAAGTATACTGTCTCCATAGTGGTACAGAGAAGAGAGAGATGTCTGGCAGAATGCATGCCACAGACAAAACAGTGGGCCGTCTGCTGGACGAAATGAAATGCATGTAGAAAATGATCAACTCCCTAGTGGACCAGACTTGCAAACTGGAGGAGGGTGTAGAGGTTTCAGGAGACCAGAGTTGGAGAAAATCTAAAACTTCTTGGGTTCCTGGAAAGAGTGAAAAGGCTGTTGGAGAAGTTCCTTCAGGATTAGATCTTGAACAACATCAAACTCAAAGGATTGTCCGGATTTTGTTATTTTTTTTACAGTGCAAAGAGTGCACAGTGCCACTGATATCACTGGTGCTTGGTCACTCACCTACAGCTATCATTGCACAGTTATTTGACGACAGAAACAGAGATGCTATTTTACAATCGGACAGAAGAGCTGGCACCTGTACTAAAGTAATCACATATTTAGAATGTTTCCGGATTACACAAACTAAATGGTAGAATTTTGAAATAATTCAAAGGTCTGAAGGAGAAAAAGAGTACTTGTTTTGAAGTACATTTTGAGGTGTCTGGTGAAAGCAAATGTCATAAATGGGGGGAAAACCTCATTATTCCACCAACTCCCCAACAATGTGTGGGAATGACTTGAAGCCAGGGATAATACTATCTCCTGGAGTGGAGAGTCAGGAACCGAGTGGCCCCAGGTTCTCAAAAGAGAAGCACAGCATAACAATGACATTGGATGCATAGAGAATTGTGGTCCACAAAAAATGGCATGCTTTCTGCCTAGGAATATCCACATATTGTGCAGTCCTTTTACATTATGCAATTGTCAATGCAGAACTGCCTCTGTTGACTTACAACAACTTCTAAACATAGTCTGGGTGATATACATACTTGTGGTACAAATTTGATGACAGGCAAATAGGGAATTGTGCTGCAAGATTCTCATCTTTTTCCCCTATTGAGTGGTTTATTATTTGTGTCTGCTTTGGAGAGTGGAGCTTTGGAGAGGCAGGAGGAAAGGTCCCTTGAGGCAGGAGTCCCTTTCTATATTTATTTCTCCTGCTATATTCAAAGACAGTTGTCAAATATGAACAACATACAAGCAGCCCTCAAAATATGCATCCGCCGACTCACCATGGCAAGTCAGATTTTGTCAGAGCAAGCTATTTTTTGCGACTAGTGGCACATTCTGGTTAAAGAGATTAAGCTGACAAAGAACAGATGTTCTGTTCATTCAGAAAGTGAATGAGTAATAAATATGCCTTTAAATGTTGTTATTATCTGGTCACATATGCTGTGCGTTCAAACACAGAGGTAAAATCTCAGCTTATGCCTTCGTACAAAGTACTGCTTATTTCATCCTGGATGGTATTTACTCTCTTGGACTGCAAAGTTTGAGAATTTTGCAAAGTGACCTGTCTGAAAATCATGTTGGAATACAGAGTGTGAAATGAAAGGCTGTAGGGTCTCACTGTTTTGTAACACAACATTTAAAGAGCTTGTAAATGAACTATACAAATATCTCAAAATATATCTGCAGATAGTAAAGCACTTTTTGTAGTTCTAAAATGCGATGGAAACATTTAATAAGAGCAAACCATTACAGTACTGATGTGCAAATAAATGTGCTGAATCCCGATTTCCATACATTACTGTTTGTACGCTATATAGTTTTATCAGTAAACTGCTTATAAGTGGGAATGTCTGTGGCCATTTCAATGGAAAATGTGCTGACTGTAAATGACAAAACACTACCACATCAATAGATTTATTAAATGTGAGGGTTTTTAAACATGAACTGAGACACACTGATGCCCAAGCTCTGATGACACTGCTATTAGTGAACTAAGAGGCAAGTCAGGGGTTAAGTGTACCCTATACATGGAGTAGATTCTTATTATACATGGAGCAAATGTTTAGTTAACCATATATCAAACAAGAGAGTTGTTTTGGTACACCAGACGTGCTAAACCAACATATTTGAAGATGCTCAAATGTGTCATAATGAAGAAAGGTGCAGCCTGCGGAAATGGGGCATAAAAGTTGAAAATAGGACTCACATTGTCCCCATTAATGTGGCTGATACCCTTTATTTGAGGAACCCTGAGGAATTAGTGCAATTACGTTTGAGACAATTCACTCCGTTTGGACAGACATTAGGCCTATGTACTAACTGGAATAAATGTTGACTGTTTCCATTGGCTGGGTTAAGAGCTTTAAATAACAATAGCAAACAAGAGGATGATGTATGTTTCCAATGAATGGGCTTTCAGGTAGTGAATGACAAATAAGCTTAGCATACAATTAATATGGATAGGTCCGCGAAGGATTGAAGTGTTCAGATAAATTTTGGAACAGAAGTCACTATCAGTGATGGGAAGGGTTTCCTTACATTAAATGTTCTATCTGCCATTATGAATGTTATGCAAGACTCAATGTTCTCTATGCCAAGTGATGGTTTAAGGAGCTGGATCCTCTCCTGGCGTCCTTAGTAGGGGCGGGCAATCTGAGCAGAGTGAAACATGACACACTGAAATTGCCCTGGGAGAGTAGGGGTCTGGGCCTGCCAGACAATGGGCTATATTGCTACAGCATGCAGTTTGGTGGTTATACAAGAGAATAACTGGGAGAAGAGTCTGCTGTGAAGTACATATGGTAAGAATTCAGTACAGGATCGTCTCATGATGGGGTGGAACACTACAGATTTTTAACAATAGTTTATATGACCAGTATGTCCGGTAATGGTGAGAATGGTCAAGGTAGTAATATAAAGGCCCACTTTTGCAACAGGCAACAATGTTAGGCTTTTTGAAAGTGGGAAGAGACGTGGTTCTCTCATGTCCTGAAGCCAAATAAGGGAGGTGAAGCAAAGATGACAAATGATAAAGCATGGGACACTGCCTGTGAGCAAGATAACTATCTGGCAAGAATCTGTTTAACCCAGTTGAAGCGAAATAATTATTTTCCAGGGAGATGTATTTGCCCAAATGTGAGGTTGTATTTTTTTTTTTTTTTTTAAATAGGTCTTACTGAGCCTTATATTACAAAATATTGCCCGCTAGAGATCAGATCTGTACAAAACAATTATATGACATCATGAGTGCTACATTATTGGTAGTGATAATAATCATTTGTCAGCAGACAGTATCACAATATCCCAACACCTTACGCGGTTATGTCTATTAATCCACCTCATCTGTGTCATTATCATTTGGTGCTCATTATCACACAACCTCCCATCCAGGTATATCCATGTGATTATGTCCTCCCTTACCTGATCAACTCTTTGCCCTTTGACCAGTCTCGGCTATGAGCCGCTCCTTCAGGTCTCTTCTTCAACTCTCATATGATAGGACTGTATCTTTCAACCCACTGGTGGCTGTGAGACCTTTTACGAGTAAGAGGGACAAGGTAATGAATCTGGTCTGGATGTTTTCTTTTATGGGGCATGGATGAAGCTACAATATAAAAGTGTATCAATGTGAAGTTGTAATGTTTTGAGTATTGACCACTGATGTTGTGTCACACTGCTTTGCACCTGGCTTAGCTGCCTATTAGCTTTATCGTGGCTTTAGACATTACATTTTGTATTCAGCCTAGCTGTCTCCACGTTAAAGTATCTTTCCGTGCAAAACATGTTATGCAATGCGTTTTTCTACTTCTACATGTTTTTCTTCTTCTGAAGAGCCAGGGCTGGTACACGACATGTAGGAGGTGAGCAGTTAGTACGATAAGACCGTAACAAGCTAGTGTTTATCACAATTTGACCTCGAAAGGCGTGTCTCTGAACAATGGCCAGCTTCCAACAAATTCCTGTCAAGGTTTACCTAAATAAGCCAGCATTTTTAAAAATAATTCCCCTCTAAGAGGGAGGGCTTTCTAGATAGTTCTCTTGTGAATATTCAAAAATATAAAAAGATGACTCTGCTCAGTAGCGATGAATTCCGAGACCTCAGTCAGGATTGGACGTCAAATTCCTGACCTTTTCACGTGGGGCTGAGGATCTCTTTCTCGCAGTTGAACAGGGATCGTCTTCTTGCTGGCTTGAGAAAGATGAAGCATTTGGCAGGCCCTACTACGGGGATGAATTGTTATTAATTATTTGCTTTGCATTGCATATGAATATATATCTATATATCAATATATAAGTGTTTGTATCCTTGCATGTACATATATTTGCTGTTTATAGATTGGAGACTTTTTATACATAGTCTCACGTTGTGGTTGCACATTTTGGAAGTACACTTTTTACTAATCAAACCTTCCTTCACGAACCTTGCAAAAAGCTATAATAAATGTCTTCTTCAGATTAAGGAGTGCATTCCAGAGAATCTTTTCGATTCCTTTCATTGTGTATATCTTGGCTCAGTCGAAAGTAAAGCAAAACAGAAGTCCAGCCTGTCTCCCATTGCTTGGCGTACATGACCACAACTCTGCTCTAATAACAGCTCACCACTAGATACTACTACACCATGTCAATCAAATTTGCTTGCTTTGTCTTTCATCTTGCGCAATTACCAGTGTTCATCTGTATAATCATATATGGGATTTTCGGGGAGATATCTATCCTGTGTATACATTTATATTGTGTATTACAGAGCCAAGCACTGCTAGTCATTAACAGTTTCAAAAAATATTTGTGCCATTCTTTAGCCAATAATTGTTCATGCAACTCCCGAGGAGGATATGAGCACCCACTGTGGTAGCTGCTTGTGATTAAATTCCATACCATAAGCTCAAAATCTAGCAGGAGTGGCTCTCCTTACACTTACATATTGTACTCCTGAGTGCAGCAGTCAAATCCAATCCAGGAACCAGAGGCCAAAGTTAAAGACCATTAGAAGTTCAACCTGGAATTTCTACCCCATATACTCAAACGCCTTCTCTAGATCAAGAGATACTACCACACATTCATTCGCACTATTTGTTAGTGAGTGTTTTACGTGGATAACTCATCGCGCAAATGCCAGCAAGCACCTTTCTGGCACAAAACCAGATTAATCTTGGTGTACCACATCTGTCAGCACCCTCAGGAGTCTCTACACTATTGCTTTACTCATGATTTTGTTGTATGCATTAATCAATGCTAATGGTCTATAACCCCTAAAAGCCATGTGTTCCTTCCTAGGCTTGGGTCCTATCACTATCAGTGATTCCTGAATGAAGTCATGTAATATGTAAAGCCCCTGGGCCTCGTTCTATACCTACAGCAATTTCTCCATAAGAAGTGTTGGTGTGTACCCATTAAACCCTAGAAGGAAGCCATTTGAGTCCATTGTTTTGAACCGTGCATTACAGTAAATGGTTCATATATTCAATCTCAAACCTCGAGAGCCCTGGAAACCCACCTGCATCCTGGCTATTTTTTTTTTCCCCAGATCGGTTATTTACAAACTGAGTTTTTGCAAGTGAGCCACATCTTACTCAGATATTTGGCTCATCTAAAGCAAATTTTCTATTGAGTTGCCATCACACACAAACGTTTCAATCAAGTTTGTGGCAGGGCTGCAGCCAAGTACTGGAGGTCTGCCTAAGCAGACAATGCAGCAATGCCTGCTTACCATGGTTCCTACAAGACAAAAAGTTCTGTGTCACAATACCTTTCTTACCACTACCATTTAAACAAGAGACTTGTCATTTTCCACTTCAGAAACTACTTTTAACTGGTTCGGACATGTGGAGGGTCTCATTTTCTTTAACAAAACTTTAAAAATGCAGGTCTTGTCTTCAGCCCATCATCCTCTACTGTCATTCAGGTCTTCATCACCACACATGATCTGAAAACATTCTGACCTTTAAATTCTCACAAAGCAAATTTTAGTAGCACATTCCAGAAGCCTGCTCACAGCAAAATACAGTCAATGCCCTCCTTGTTTCAAATACACAAGACTACCTAAATACCACTTCATTTGTAATCATAACACAACTGTGTGCCTTATACAATTCCCTAAGGCAAGAGCAAGGCCATCGCTGTCTGCACCGGCCCCATGTGTTTTCTCATTTTCTAATTAGCATTAGAAGGCTATTCATTATCCTAATTATACCTTATCACTGTTCCCTCATCAGGTTGTCCCCAGGTTTTTAGACTAAAGTATTTGTTTTGCTCCAGTCCCTCCTTGCACTTCCTCTGGTTTGTTCTCTTACAAGCATAGTATTAGAGTTTTTAGCCTGCTTTTAGTCTTTGTTTAGAAAGACCTTTTAGCCTTCCTTCTTGGTAAAAGGACTTCTATAATGTTAATTTTTTATGGTTTGTCTTGACAGCAAAGCTGTCGTCAGACAACTGTGTGGGAATGACCAGGAGAGAGATATCTGGCTCTGCCCAACAGTTATCCGTGTAACAGGGTCAGTGTTCAAGGCGGTAACAAAACCACCCAGGGGAGGGGCAAACGTAAAGCATTTACCAACGATAAAGAATGATTTTTGAAAGACAAGCCCATGAACGAGTGATAGTGATGGCCATGCAATGGGCGTGGTTAAAGGCCACATGACTTACAATAGGTCAAAGCGCTTGCATGCTCAACCTAAAAGGGCTTGCTCTCCATACAGCTGTAATCTTTTTGTTTATTTATCCAGCTGCCTGAGTTCAAATTCCAGGGGCACACACCCGACATGGCAATGCTACTAAAGTGTCTTAGATAGCAAGATAATTTATGGTGTTTTCTGGCAGCAGCACAGATGGGAGGAGAGCAGTTATTAATGTAGATGGGTTTTTAAATCTGGCTTGATGGTGCATTCATAAGCCAGACCTATCGGCACCGCCAATGCTAGTTCAAAATAGATTTATGGTTGTAAAACGTCTGCATGTGCTGCACTTTGGGAAGGCATGCCGCAGAAACATTATATTTTGAAGCACAAGTTGGTATTTCTGGAAATACCAGAAAAGCAGAAGCACCCCAAAATGAACTTTACCTTTAATTTTTCAAGTTTTTCTGGAGCTCTCCTTCTGGTGCGGTTGACTTCAATTGTACGTCTAGACTTGGGTGCTGCCATCCAAAAGATGCTGTCTAAAAAGCTTGGGTCTTCTGTGTTAGCAGCTGATCCTTCTTCCCAAGGAATACAGGTTGGGGCTTGAACAACTAACGCAGGAGCTGGATTAGAAAAAAACAGAAGAAGAATTAAATAGTGTTACAAGACCATCTTATTTACTATCACTGACTTTAAAGAGGACACCAATGGGAGACGACTGCTGCTGAACAGGCAATAATCATCACCTTTCAGTTAAGTTGAAAGGGATAGAACTTGATAATTTGTGGAAAATATGTAGCAGTTTCACACAGTTGGTAGGGTACATGCTTTTCAATGCTGAAATAGTGTATGCTTTGATATCCTTCATTATGTTCTTCTATTTATGATTTTTCTTTTATCTTGATGACAAATGGCTGACTAGCAGAATCAAAGTAGGACCAAGTAAAAAATATTTTGCTGCAACTTACTTTGTCGTACTACTAGTTTACTTCCAAAATTGAATAGTATGCCAAATCAGCTGTTTCAAGTTACTTCCGATCAACTGACTACCATGAAAAATGTAATGAATACTAACTTGAACTTCGGAAGCACATAAAAAAATATTTCAAAACGAAATGATGACTACCGTATGGAATATGTTCTACAATGACAAAAAGTTGTCAACCCTTTACACTCCTCTGCACCAAAAAGCTATGTGTGTGCAACAGGTTTCCATACGACACCTGCTATAACCAACACTTCCAAAATTGGCCACATTACAGACCATCATTCTTCTGACCAACCACCTGAAAATCAAGCAGTGGCAAAAACCAATACACCAGAAACTGACTCATTAACTGGTTACCAACTTAAATGCAATCTGGTCACGTTCTATGAAAATCTATGCATCACCCAACACAGTTGTTGCAAGCACTGTGCCACAGAAACGTGTATGTTATGTGGCACCTGGAAACATTAATGTGGTAATCCCAATCATTTAGTCTACAACAAAAAAGTCCTGCTGTTGTATTAATTTGCAAAGTGTGTGGCAAAAAGGGCACTTTGCTAAATGTTGTAAGAGTTCTACTTCAGGAGGGAAAATTAATGAGATGTTTACTGATAGGGAGGATGTTATTCATCAAATTGATGATAAACTTGGTAGTGAGTTGGCAGCATTTCTTGCTAACATTCCTCAGATTTAGTTAACCTGAACGGCGTCACTGCGAACAGAATGATGCACTATAGGGCTTGGCTATCATTGATCTTAGATCGAGATTTTGAAAGTTAATTCAAGGGAAATGTCACCATATTTATTCAGTTATGGGGCAAGCCTATAGAGGTGATTTGCTATTTTGAAGCAAATATGGAGTATAAAAGAAATCAAACTTCAGGCAAAATGCATGTTCCCGTCAAAAGAGACACCATTTTCAGTTTGCCACATCAAAAATTGCTGGGTATACATCTTGATCCAAATGCAAATCCTCAAGTGTTGGTACACAAACCTGATTCTTGAGTTGTCTTCCTCAGATGGTACAAAAAGACCTTAATGTGTTTTCAAATACGGTTGGATATAAAGTTAGAAACGTGCCCTTTGCTTTACAGTAAAAGTAAAAAGAGTAGGAGAGTCTAAGTATAGAGGGAATCATAGAACCTGTGGAAGCTACACAATAGTGTGTTCTTGTAGTTGTAGCTTCTAAACCCAATGGAGACATCCAATTATTTGTTGATTTGAGGTAACTTAACGAGTAAGTGGTGACGATAGACTCCTTATACCAAGTATTACTGAAACAATTGATTTACTTGCTAGAACAAGATATTTCACAAGTTTGGATTTTACTTAAGCTCATCACTAGGTCAAATTGACTAATTGTTCAAAAGATCTTACATCTTTCAACACACCATTTGGGTGTTTCACATTTAATCTTATGCCTTTTGATTTGTGTTTGGCACCTGCTCTGGTTCAGAGGTTCATGTCAAAATGATTAGGGCATTTACGCAATGTAAAGCTTTTTCAGGAGGATCCATTTGTTTATAACCAGACGCTTGATGATCATATGTATTCTGTAGACAAGTAATGGAGAGTTCCCAAAGCAAAGGATTTACCTCAAGAATGGGCAAATGTAAGTTTGCATGTGTAGAAATAAACTATTTGGGGCATGTGATAACAAAATAATGGTCATCATAATGAGAAGTTAGTTGATAACATTCCTAGTTTGAGTGCCCCCACTAAGAAAGAAGATGTGAAAATATTTCTAGGCATGGTGAAGCTTGATTCCAAAGCTATTCTAGAGTTTGCCAACAAAACACATGCTATTAGAAAGCTTTTGAGAAAAGGGAAGATTTTTACATGGAACGATAAGCGTGAAGAGGAGTCTGAATATAAAAGGTTGTTTAGCCAAAGCTCAGTCGTTAAAAGGTTTTATTCTAGGAAATCTGTGTTCTATAGCTACTGATGAGATATGCATCATATCATCCCCAAATCAATGGTATAATTTAGAGATTCAATAGAACGCTGAAGGAAACGAGTCAACAGGCTACAGGTTGTAGAGGGAATTGGGAAAAAAGGCTTTAGTGGACCATGTTGTTCATATAGGTTTACACCACATTCAACAACAGGAGTGACTCCATTCTAATTATTCTGCAAAAGGTGGCCTTGTTCCATGATGTGCCCTCCATGTATAGAAGGTCAAATAAATTCTGCTGGTGTTTCTGGTGAGAAAACAGTGGAAGGGGCAAGAGAAGAAGAAGAGGTAAAAGAACAATTCAAAAGCAATGTATTATGACAAGAGTAGGAAGGTTAAAGCCTTGCTTGTCAAAGTTGGTGATGTGGTGAAAGCGAAATTACCTAAAGGGAAGAAAATAAATGGCAGCAAGTATAGCATTCCTCAAAAAGTTGTTAAAGTTAATAATGGACCTGTTCAGCTAAAAGATTGGAGAGTTTGGAATTTTAGAAATATTGTTGTGGTTAAAATAATGAATGTAGCATTGCTACCTAAATAGCCCTATCTAGAGTTGTTGTGTTCATTTATTTTTGGTTAAACGTGCATATACAGTTTTGTGTATACGGGGTATCTATGAAGCCGTTTATTACATATTAGGAGTAATTATCTTTTAGCTGTGGAGGGAGAGATGTGTGGTATGTTCTGTATTTTAGAGTAAGTGTTTCTTTAAATGGCTTTCCTCAGTCAAATAGAATGTTTGTGTACTGCTGGCAGAGGCGGATTCCTTCCATGCATGTACAGCGCGTTCCTTATTTTTACCTGGAATAAATATTTTCCTTGCAACTAGGACTGAGTAGATTTATCTTCATTCGCGTAATTACTTACTACACCACCCCATTTGGGATCTCTACTACAGAAGGAATGTCTGCTAAGGCTGCCCTTTGTTTTTTGCCAACTGTTCAATGCCACCCACAGATAAATAAGTGCTGCTGGTAATTGCGGACACCACTTTAGCCTTTGTGCTCCCAAAGGAATTTATATTGTTCTCCAGGAGGACAGCTTGAGCAGCTAATCTGGGATGTTCATTCCGGTGTCCAGAGCAAACCGGTTCTAAACCAGTTTGCTCTCAGGCACAATATTTAAAAGCTGTTTTCCATTAAACGTATCACCACTGAATTAGATATGCAAGTAAAAATCAGATTTGCATTAAAATTCTGTAATTTAATATTAACTCAGGCTTTTAATCCAACTCAAGGAAAACTTTACATTCACTGTGACAGCTTTTGCAACGGTTCACTGCGGTGGAACACTCCCCTTGTGCTCTAGCATGGTTCCACTTTTAAATATGATGCACCCAGCCCTGTAGCTCCATAGTACTCTTTAAGGTGAACTAGATAACATACAAAAGCAGGTTTCCTACATTCAAACTCACTTTAACTTGCCACTATGGAGGTTTTAAAACGACTGCCCCGTGAGAGTGTACCGGTATTTTCTGGAGTCATACAGTTTGATTAATATTTTGAGTTGTGTAAATACACCAAGCAACCCACATGACATTTAACTTTCACATCACTGGTGCCTTTTTGTGGCGAATTACAATTGTCTTCCTGGAATTCTTAATATGCCAAATGTAGAAAACAAATTAAAGCTACAGTTTTAGGCAAGAGTACTTGTGGCACTGAATGGTAGTGTTACACAACAGAGAGATAAAACCAGAAATGTTCTAGAAAAAGGCAAAAAAACAATCATGGCCTAAAAAGGGAGATTCCCTACACAACAGGTCTGGCTTTTTGTAAGAGGAAGTGTTTGGTGATGGCTGGATGACTATGGATGCGTTGCACCCAAATTCATAGAAAGAAAAACCCAAAATAAGGCAATATCTTGGACTAGGATTTGCCATCACTCGTTCTTTCCTTCTTAAGATATTATCCAGCCAAACTCAAGAAACCTTTCCAAGGAACATTAGTGCTAACGTCACCATGCCAAACACTGCCTCCGCTGACATTGCTGATGTCTACCAAAAATCATAAACCAGGACTTGTGTGCCTTGGAGGAAATGCATGAAATCCCACTGTCCCCGTAAATGGCGGCAGGTACCACCATGTTTTACACGGGGAGTTAGAGTCATAAAGCAAAACAGAAGAGAGATAACCATTAACATGTTACGGGATTATAGCTATTGCTATTATCCAAAGAGCATTACAGTATTCCGGACAGAATCACAACGCTGGTACGTAAATGACTAACTACCAAAAAAAAAAAAAAAGACATCAGCACATTAGACAAGAACTCTGAGGTGTTGGTACTTAAGCACTATCTTTAAAATTAAAGAAAACAAGAAAGAATTCTCATCCCTTGCTTCCTATGGGAAGCCATTCTCAACTAATTGTTGCTAAACCAGAGAGCTGCAACTTTAAAAATGTTAACAGTATTAAAAGAGGTTTTTTTCCGAAAATACGTCTGGCTGGGCACTGTGACGTACAGGCTATTGTGTTATTGCATTATACTGAATTTGACCCCACATTAAACACTTCCTGAAGAGCATTGGACTTGTGGGATGTCTTCTGGTATCATTAGGTCCCTGGTCAAACATGTGAGCCCTCATTTTTTATATGAAACTTAGGTGCTGGACTGAAATGGGGCTTGCATAGTGGAAACATTTTGGTTATATGGCTCTTCCTAGCATCAAGTCACAGGACTATCTTCACCCTCTTTAGAGGGACTGCATGCTGACTTCCCTGCAGGGCTCAGCAACCACAGAACACATCTTTCTCCTGGTATGAATTAGGAGTATGCAGACCACATGAAAGCATGGCATAACCAAGCAAGCTTGCTCCTGGAACTGAGAGGCAAGTGTGGTTGCCCAGAGGCAGGCACGTTCTACTTCGCACTGGCTTGCATTTGACCTAAGCATCAGTGAACGGACACATTCCTCTCCTTTAGGTCCTGCAAAACACGCCTGATGTCCAGCTGAAAGGGAACCACAGCACAGCCGCTCTTGAATTTGAATAAGTAATTGTTAGTTAATAACAATACTTGTAAACTATGCAATATTCCCACCCCCCCCCAAACATTCCACATTTAATCATTTTCATTCACCAATTATTTCTTATTAATTTTTGTACCCTGGGTCTATTTAATTACATCTGCTCAAATGTTCACTCCAACATACATTTAAAGTAAAGGCTTCAAAAGCAAAGGTTAATTCAATTGTAGGGAGCATTGACAGGGCTTCCTGTCCGTTCTACTCCCTGTACAGAAATTCAATAACTTATGTAACTTTTTTGTGCTTTTCTATTTGGAGACTAGCACACTGGTGAAAGATTTCCCAGGAAATTAGTTCACACACTTAGGGCCACATGTACAAAGCTTTTTTATAGTCTCAAATGGGCCGATTGGCAGAATCTGCCCATTTGAGACTAGAAAAATGCTTTTTGGGATGTACAAAGCCCTAATTGCGAATCAGTAACTTGTTACCGAATCGCAATTCAGGTTTTGCGATTCGGTGTTATGAAGGGCAGTATTCAGGGCGTTCCTTCCTCAATGCCGAATCTGAAATTGTATGATTGATTGTTTTCGACTGCATTCACGGTCACAAAACAATTGCTGTTAACGTCATTTTCAAATAGGTGTTAACCTATTTGCAAATGGGAAGGGGTCCCCAGGTGCCCTCTTGCCCTTTGTGAATGGTAGCAAAAATATTTTTTCAGAGCCGGCAGTGGTCACACAGACTACTCTTAAAAAACAAGAATTTGCAAAGCAATGGGTCTTGCTTTTGTTCGAGTTAGGGCAGCAAATGAGCAAGTGCTTCGTCTCTCACCATTGCATGTGCAGAGTGCCAGTCTAACTAGGGACTTAGCCACGACCCACCTAAGGCTCCGCCCGACTGGAGCACAACCACATTTAGAAGCCTGAAAGGGGCTTGGAGATTGAACCCCTGGTCAAACTTTTGGATTTATTTGGCCAAGACGCAATCTGAGCCTTTTAAAGATTGTGTAGCTTCTGCTCAGGTAGCAAGCCTTGAGTGCTCTTCCACTCCCTTACGTGTTCATAGAGTGTATGTGTTCAGCAACCAGCAGTATTTTTTCCTTAAAAATAAAAAATAAAAAGTGCATGGCTACTGCTCATGTCATCAATTCCAATTCTTCTAGCATCTTTTTACTCATTCAGCACAATTTCTGCCAGGCACATGTTGCCATACGGATTACTGGGCCTTCTCCGTTCACCTCTCTTTGTTGGAGTGCACAAACTGCATCCTGCTACCCAGGCTGATGCTGTGTAGCTCCAGTTATATTTTAGAATGTATTACAATTATAAATTGTGTGACTCTCACCATGCCAGGCATTGCATCCCTTATTACAATAACAGTACCTTGGTGGTCATTACACACAACTTGAAAGCATTTCTCACATAGGCTCAAACCAAAAACAACTACTATCCAAACACACACCCTACATGATGTAGCCTGCAATCAGTGTAGGTACTAGTATCAATGCCCACATAGGGGTAGTAAGTGATATACAAATGCTACACAACACAATCGCAATAGTGCATAAACACCTCGTTCATTTTCCCCATTTCAAAACTGGCTCACCCAGTGGTGACAGAAAAATGGGAACACTAACTGCATATTTGAACCAATGGCACTCTACACTAGACATGGCAAGTGACCTAAATTAACAGAAGAACAAAAGCACACAAAATCAAGTAACATTCTTGATGTGATAACAGAGTTGTATTTCAGATCTTCAAAATGCTGGCGGAAAAACCTAAGTCAAAGGACCCTCGAAGTTAATCTGCAAGTGGAAACTTATCTTAGTTACACTTCGATACTGTATTCAGTGCTCTCAGTACTAGTAAAATTCTGAAAAAAAAAAAAAACAACAAAAATAAATAAATTAAAAAAAGTATAAATACACTGATCCTATTACTATTGCCAAAAATGCCCAGGCTGTGCACAAGAAGCGTTATCCGTATTTGCAACCTCCTCATAAGAAAAATAAAAGATACTTCTGTGATGACTGACAAAAGAAAAAAATGCTTATAAGACTGTTCATTACTTATGACGTGGAGATCGTGTTTCTTGGGCAAGCAGCTGTTTTTTCTTCTTTCACCTTACTGCGGACATGGTAGAGGAGGCCATCAGTGTAGAATGATATTAAATATATATATATATATATATATATATATATATACACACATACACATACACATATACATACACACACACACACACTTTGTGGTGATGTGTCCTGTCTACTCTGAATAAGAAGATTTTAATCCCTTTAAATACGGTGTATATTGGAAGTGGGTTTTTGTGCAATACCGAGAGGTGCTTAAAGCAATGTGTTGAAGAATGAAGATGAAGACGGTAGAGATCTTCTTTTGCACAGTCAAGATCAGGAGATAAAATTGTTGAGGCTGTAGGGGTTTCAATAATGAAAGCTAAGGAGCCCCAAGTAAGTAGATGTAGAATCCAAGATCATGAATGGCTTCCCTAGTACAGATGAAAATTGGTACTTAGCTTTCAGGTGGTCCACATGAATAAAGGATATTCATATTTTCCTGCTTTTCAACCACGAGAACAATGAGATGGATGGGTGGACAGTTCAAGAATAGGAGACCTCTTTGTTACTATTACCTGTCTACTGGTGCTAGCTCACAAACCCAAGGAGGGCAGGTGCAGGTGGTGAGGAGCACAATCCAATAGTAGTTATATGCACCTACAGAATATCAGAAAAAGTTGCACTCTAAGCCTTTCCCCACGTGCTGAGTTCCCACAACAGAGACATATTGATGAGAGGAGACCGTAAGCTTGTCATTAATCCATTACAAAATAGATTGGATCAGACATAGGTTCAACAGATATCGGGTGCCCTGTGAACCACTGTAGCATGGGCTACTCCCTTTTTTGCATCACAACAGACTTATGCAAGACTGGACTACATCAATCTGCCACCACCTGAGCCAAATTGTGGTCTGAGCACGCTCAGATCATTTCCTCGTCCTGAACCCCAGGCTCCCAACCTTCACCCCAGCTGGGGCTAAATGACAATCTCATTAACATCAACACGGTAAAACAGAGATTCAGGGGGTGATCCAACAATTCCTACAAATAAATGACACCCTAGAAACTCCCATATCCACCCAATGGGAGAAGCTCAAAACTGTGGTGTGGAGAAATAAGGGACTAGCGCTTTAGGGGAAAGTAAATGAATTTGAAGCTGCACACAAGCAATCTTAGGCACATAAACCCTGGTGACAGACATCACTAGCAAGAAAACAGCTTAAAGGGCTTCATTTCGATATGGCAAAGTATGCCGTTCTCTGCACAAAGCAATGATAATAAGCTGAGGCAACCAGGCAGGTAGATTAATGCTGTGTAAATTGTGAGCCAGGCTTAACACAAACAGGGCTAGAGATACTGCCTCCACTGACGAGAAGCAGGCCCAAACTGATAAAAACATCGTTCAGGTATTCAAACACTTTTTCAATTAACTTTATGCAGAAGATGATGCAAATCTGGCAGAGGGAGACCCCCACATATGGTTCAAGTTGCGGGGCTCCTACCTCTCTGCTCAAAACAGATTTTCGGGTGAAGGGAGTGACTGCAGGCATAGAAAACTTCCAACCAGTAGGGTCCCAGGCCTGGAAGTTTACACGGCCTGCTACAACATTTCCTGCCCCTTGCTTGTGCACCTGCATTACTCCCTTGGAACCACAGGGGAACTCACCGACACCAAGCATGAGGAAGTCATAATCAATTCTGAAGCTTGGCAGGGACTCAACACAATGCTGCTCCTCCTAAAGAACCATATTCCTTCTGAATGTTTAAGAAAACCTCCTAACAGAGGTTCTGGTCTAATGCATGCATCCATAAATACGGGGCTTGACATCAGGATCAGACTTTATTAACTCAGAGAGGAACTACAGCTATAGCACCAAACAAATCCTCCACATTACTGGCATGGCACCCCACTCATGGAAACCAGCTCTTTTATCAATCAACCTGGAAAGCGTTCTTTAATGTTCTTTCCAGAAAAAAAAGTCCTTGAAAATATAAGTCTTAGCCCCAAAATTAAGAAGTTAATATAATGAGGCTACACCGATTGCAGAACCCGGGTGCGAGATCACAGGATCACAATGCAGTACCTCAGGAGGTGCAGGGGCACTAGTCAGAGGTGGCAAAACTCTATCCACACACTGATGCTGGAACTCGAGACCTTTTACCAAATCTCACGTTTCACCACGAGAGCCAGCCCAATCATAAAGTGCCTCTTCCATCTAACTTGAGCACCTAACTGGGAACCATATCAGGTAATCAAAATGAGCTCGCCTGCCAGGAAAACCACCAGCTCTAACTGTTCAGATCTTCTCACCACTACACGAACAGATGTACACTCTTGGCAGCATGGCGTGTTGTCTTGGATAAGTAGAATTGCAGCAGTTAAGATGACCCCCCCCCCTATCTAAAATCTTTTATGCAATACAAGTGTTCTCCCTTCAGCCTCCGCCTCAGTTCCAAGACAAGTTGCAGCAAATAACGGAAACCCTGCATGACCAAGAGATAACATACCTCTTGAAAAGCGAGGGCAGTTTGGGTCCACCCAACCTTTCTAATTACCATCTATCAGCCCAATTGCATTACTTAATAAAATGGAACAAGATCTCTTCAGAGAAACAACACAGGTGATTCCTTAATCAAAATGTTGCAGGGCTACACATTTGAAAGGTGCCCTGGTACTTAAGAAGAGGAGGCCGCATGGAATATACTCCTCTTTGATCATAAGACCCACAACAGAGGCTTGGGTCACAGATCCCACCTCTGGGGGTTTAACTCTGTATCCCTGTACTCTCACTTCCCACCATCTGTAACCGAGACCGAAATGGACAAACTGTTTAGCATTACAGGGGTCAAATTGTAAGAGGGTGGGGGATCTCTTGGACTCTAAAGTGTTGATGTTTCAAAGGTATCAAAAGTATGTATGGAGTCCAAAAGAAAGAGAGATGATGATACTTTGATTTTATACACTGGGTGACATATGCTACTATCAGATCCCAAAGCTAATGCTACCCTAACCCCCTTTGAGAAATGTCGGTTTATCAAGATGGACAGTAAATAAATGCTGTGTGAACTGAACAAACTTCTCAAACAAGCAACACTCATGAAAATGACTGGCCCAGAGTATGGGAAATCAAATTAGAGTGTACCGCACATACCGGGAACAGGCAGACATCTCCTATAGCACCCGCCCTTCCTCGTTCAGCAGTTTGTTTTTTTAAAAAGGACTTTCGGGTGGAGGATGTGACTGCAGTCATAGCAAACCACCAAATTCACTTTATTGGTACTAATCCCCTGCTTGAATTGAAAAGTGGAGGACCTCTACTTCAGGAGATTGATGGCATAACTGCCGAGGACCCACTACGCTGACATATTTTATGGAGATGCCACAAACTCAACAGGTACTTACAGGAGACGATCTCCACGTTGGACATAAAGCAAATTCCCAGCTATATTCTTGTTGGACTGACAAAGACACTTACCCTCTGTGCACAAGCAGAGGAAAGGTGATCATCCTTGCCCTCTGTGCCAGACAAAATTTCCAACAGGTGTCTGACATCACTCCAGACCACGCTGCCCGGCTACATGAAGTATTGGATCCACTTGCATGGTAAAAACAGAATCACAGCAACCATGGTAAACAATCAACCTGTTCGATAAGATGAGGGGGGCTGGAATAACATTTGTGTCTCAAAAATTTTAAGAGCTCACTTGTCCCACTTACCTCCAGGTTCTGCGACTCACTCAAAACCAAACACTCCAAGAGGCCAGGGCGATGTTCCTTACACTTCCTCTATGTCAAAAAGAACTAAGGCTGGCCTGGGGACACAATGGGATGCTTCCACACTCTACTTATTGGATCCCCGCGTTGAGGGGGGGTTCACGTTCTCCTGCTTTTATCACTGATTCACTCCCTGACCCCGGATCTACCTCCACACTCAGATTCCACTCCTCCCTTGTTTGCTCTCCCCCATCCATAATCCCTACCAGCCTATTGTAAGTGGGTATATGCGCTAAAACATATTTACAATAAACAGATCTGAACCATAAAAACGTTTTTCGTTCTGTTGCAGATTTTGACAAGCTGCCTACTTGTGCACCTATGCTGGCTTTACCTTTGCAACAAAGGAAAATAAGTCAAGAAATGCAATTTGCTGATGAGCAGCTACACAGGCGAGGAAGCGACAACGTGGAGATTGTCAATTCATTGTCAACTATGAACGGTTTAAGCTGTGACAAGCAGATTAAAAGCCACATCACCCCCTTGGTCTCTTTAAAACACTAGGAAGTTGGCACATTTGTGCAACATGACGGATCAAGTAATACTTACTTGGTGGTGGGTGCAGGCCCAGGACCTGCAAGATCCGCACTTCAGTCTCCAGCGCGCAACGCCGCACAGCCCTCAGAAGGCAAAGAGAGAGCGAAAGCGTCGGAGCCATTCTCCTGCACGGGTGAACACGGCGTGTGCCCTTGGCTAATGCTACAGCAGCCCCGCCTCCCACAAGCAGCGCAGACACAAAAAGAGGACTGCCCCTCCGCAATGGCCACCACAGTAAAGGCCCCTGAACCGTAGCAACCGAAGAAGGACTACTGTTAACAACCCTGGACTCTATGTCACGTGATTTTGCTTCTGTTTTGTCTTCAGAGTGATGCCACCCAGCAAATTTTCCGATATCTATATGTTCATATTGGTTACAGCATAAGGGTATTCCGGAACTTCCAACTAAAAATATGTTTCACCCTGTTCGTTGGGGGGAGGTAGTGTACCGTCGAGAACTCAGTAGCACTTCTGCACGCTATGATCAGCACCAGGCATAAAGGCAAATTCTGGACAGGGACTTTCAAAATGTTGGACAAAGTGTTAAAATTCAGGACAAAGGGTCAATTTTATGGATACAACTGTGTTAGCAAGTCAAGTCAAGCAATAACATAACAGTAGGTAAACGTGCTACTGTAGTCCAGGCTTTTTTTCTTTCTGGGACTCTAAATGGCAGTACCAGAAGCAGTGCTCTGTTGAACGTGAATTTATAGCTCATAAGAAGCAAAGAGAGAGATAGAGTCTAGCTTAGGTGGTTATAGTACATTTGAGTGAGATAATGTGTGTAACAAAGCCCTATTTGAGTAAGCGTAGAATGCAATATGTTTGCCAAGAAAAATGCAAAAACAGTTACACTAAACCTAAAACATGAATGAAGGATAGAAAAGGACCACGGACAACAATTTGGAAAGTACCACACATACAATCCTCAATCTTTATACCAGATATGTGCCAAACAGTGCACCTTCATATGCTTTGGAAGTATACTATTTTATGGCAAGACCGGAGGCTCTATTATGCGTTCTTTTCTTACTTTATTTTAAATAGCAGCAGTCAAGAAACTACAGCTTCCAAAAAGCTTAGCAACAGACTAGCCAATGGGAGCAAAACAGAAACAAAGGCTGGACCAATCAGCAGAAGCCATCAACCATAGAGTGTACCCTTGACTGCGAACAGCCCTCTTTTCTTGCTGCTCGCAGTCAAGATAAGTACACTCTTTTGGTCTTCCGTCGATTTATATGTCTATTTAAACGTGTTTTTATGTAGTAATGTTTCTTTAAGCATAATATTCTGCATTTTCAGTTGCCTACTACTTTGTCGCTACGCGGCATACTCGTAATTCCCACCCCCTCCTTCGTGCAGCCGTTTCCGCGTTCCATCTGGCCTCCTTTTGCCGCGTTCTGTCAGCGCGCTCTGAGTCCTCAGCGCGTCCGTCAGACGGGGCCGCTCTTACCTGTTTTCTCCTTCGTGGCTCGTTCCGAAGCGGTTTTTCGGTACTCGGAAAGCTCTTTGGACCCTCCGGCTCAGCCTTTCTTCCAGACGCGACTATTAGCAGCTCCGGCTCTCCCTTTTGCCCCCACCTTCGGGGAGGAGCTATTTCCTGCACCGGAGAGCGTGTTGCTCTCATTAACCCCTAGCTATCCAGGAATTGCCTTTTGCTATAGTACTCCTGCCTATACATTTGGGGTTTTCTCTTTATTATTATTGTATACAACACATTTTTATTATGGAGCCTTGCAGTTCTCCTTTAAGGCCAGACTCTGAGGAGGATGAGGAATCCTTTAAACAGGATTTAAACAAATGTATTCAATCCTCTGTAAAAAATGCTCTGAAGGCATCAATGGATAAAATGTCTAAAAACATTGAAAGCTCAGTAATGTCCATGGTGTCCAATTCTATGGCCCATTCTGCGGGGGAAAGCAGAAAACGAAAAATAACTTCTTTTAAATCAAGTAAAGGCGCACTGACTGAGAGTGAGCTTGCCTCACACCAGACTGAGGACTTGATTCCTCCCAGGCGTCCCTACTAAAATATAAATCAAAAACTAAACATATCCCCGCGCCTAAAAAGATTGTTATTTCAGAAATATTGGACACAGATGATGAGGACATGGAGGATTTATCTCAGTCAGACAATCCCGATGATACGTTCTCCCCTTCCTCTCCTCCCCCAAACGTATCAAATTTTCTCCAGGTGGCCCCTCGACCAGTGTGGTTGATTCCGAGGGTGTTCCCATGTTCGATCCGTCCCTCATTCACCATCCTAACTCAACTGAGTGGCTCCCGTTGGACCACGTGGGTGAATATATTTCCTCTCGCCTACGTCTACCTTTGGACAAACAGACACGGTCCAAACTAAAATCTGAATGTCCTAGACCATCTTTGGATTCCAACATTACTGTAACTCCAGCTATAGACGAGTCTCTCATCACCTTCTTTACCAAATTCGGCAAAGACCCCCGGAAAGGGGTAGACAAAGCCTGGACCACGTGCCAGGATAAACTCCTGGACGTGGTTGGCCCTCTGGCAAGAATATTTGATCTGGCCGAATCAGCCAGACTAGAGGACTCCCCAATCGATCCCTTAGATCTTTCCCTTTGGACCCAAAGAGCCTTTTGCCTTTTGGGCAATGCAAATTCAGCTATCATTCACGAGAGACGCAAGGGTCTCCTCCTCAGAATGGACCCTAAGCTGGCCAACCTGGCTACTCGGGATCCCGGCATCCAGGCCGATGGCAAACTCTTTGGCGACTCATTCATCAAAGATCTTAGTCGTTTCGTCCCCACCTTTTCTTCTCTGGACAAGGCTCAACAATCTCTGAAGAAGGTTTTTAACCAACGTGTTTTTACCCGGGCTGGTAGAGGTAGGAGCCGCTTTACCGGCCGCTCATATAGGAATCAAGGCTCAAGAGGATATGCCAACCCCCTCAGTTCCTACCACCAAGAATTTAAACCCCACTTTTACCCACAAAGATCAAGGGGCTTCCGCAATCGTGGTCAGCGCTTCTCCAGATCGTCCAACAACCAAGGTAAACCAACTTTCTGGCCCTCCCGTGGGAGGTCGTCTTAGTTTCTTCCTTCAAAAATGGAAATCAATTTCTGCAGACCCATGGGTTCTTTCCACTATTCAGGGTTATCGCATCGAACACCTCTCTCCTCTGTACCAATCCTATCTCCCTCCTCTTCCAAGGTTCTCTCTCCAAATGTCATCTCTAATTTCTTTGGAAATTCAATCCCTTTCAGAAAAAGATGCCATTCAAAATTGCACCCCAGATCCTACCGGCTTCGTCAGCTCTATCTTTCTCGTCCACAAAAAGAACAAAAAACTAAGACCAGTAATCAACCTAAAATCCTTCAACCAATTCGTTGTCTATCGACACTTCAAGATGGAGACTATCATCCATCTCAGGGATATTTTACTCCAAGGCAATTGGCTTGTCAGACTGGACCTGCAGGACGCATATCTGACCATTCCTATTCATCCTTCTCACAAAAAATACTTACAATTTCATTGGAATTCAAAAACGTATCATTTTTCCTCCCTTCCCTTCGGCCTATCTTCGGCACCGTGGTGCTTCACAAAACTATTGAAACCGGTCGTAGCCTATCATCGATCACTGGGCATCAGACTTATTATCTATCTCGACGATATACTAATTATGCACCAGAGCAAATCTTCCCTACTGGCTCATCTACAGATAACATCCACTCTTCTTGCAGAACTCGGCTTCCTCATAAATCACGAAAAATCTGTAATGGTTCCCTCGCAACAAATAGAATTTCTGGGCTTCCAGATAGATTCGGTTTCGGCCTCCCTGCTCCTTCCCCGTTCCAAACTTTCTGCAATCAAAAAAGAGTTGGTTCTAACTCTCCAAAAATACTCTATTTCCCTCAGAGCTCTAGCAAGAGTCGTCGGTATTCTTTCTTCGTCCATCCAGGCCATCTTCCCAGGACCCCTTCATTATCGTGCTCTCCAGCGTCTCAAAATTTTGCATCTCCGTCGAGGTTTAGCCTTCTCCGACCTTGTGTCACTAGACCAAGAATCCCAAATGGAAATCCAATCAGGATATCCCATTTAGAGGCTTGGAACGGCAGATCCATCTTCCCCTCTGTGCCAGATCTTGTGTTAGAATCAGATGCAAGTCTCACGGGTTGGGGCGCCCGCTGTGGTTCGATATCGACTGGCGGTATATGGTCCGTAGAGGAGTCCAGATTGCACATAAATTGTTTAGAGCTTCTTGCAGGCTCCTTTGCGATCAGAAGCTTTACGAAAAACAGAGCATGATGCTCCATTCTGCTCCGCATGGACAATATATCCGCGGTCCGTTACATCAACCACCTCGGAGGCACCAGGTCCAGGCCTCTTGCTCTTCTGGCCAAGAGCCTTTGGGAATTTTGTCTGTCCTACAATTTTTCCCTCCTAGCAGAGTATCTCCCAGGTTCCTTGAATACCAATGCGGACTGGCATTCTCGTCATATCTCTGACTCCAGCGATTGGAAATTACACCACTCAGTCTTTCGCCAATTAGAAAGAAAATGGGGCCCTTTCCAGGTAGATCTTTTTGCGTCCAGACTCAACTCTCAACTTCCTCATTTCTTCAGTTGGCGCCCGGATCCTCTGGCCACAGCTACAGACGCCTTTCTCCAAGATTGGTCCAGAGCCCTCAATTATGCTTTCCCTCCATTTCTGCTAATCAACAGAGTATTAAATCAGGTCAGACGTCAAAAGGCGTCCCTTGTCCTGCTAGTCCCCTTCTGGCAATCTCAGGTTTGGTTCCCTCCCCTCCTCGAACTTACGGTAGACTTTCCAATCTTACTCCCCTCGTTTCCGTCTCTTCTTCTAGACCCTTTCGGGGGTCCCCACAATCTAATTCTCAACAAGTCATTAACCCTTTGAGCCTGGCTCATTTCCGGTCTTCCCAACAATCCTTCCCTATTTCGTCAGAAGCTTCAGAGTTCATCAATAATGCATGGGCTCCTGGCACAAGGCGAGCCTACAGATCAGCTTGGACTCTTTGGTCAAGCTGGTGTGTGGGAAAATGTGCCAATCCCTTTTCAGCAGATTTAAATCTAATTATCAATTTTCTAGCTGCCCAGGCGGGTTTGGGTAAGTCATATCGGACAATAAATCTTTACAGATCCGCGATTTCTATGAACCATTCGAAGATTGATGGTAATCCTATCGGGACCCATCCCTTAATTTGTCGCCTCTTAAAAGGCGTGAAACTCTTGAGGCCCCCTACCGCCCAATATTCCTATGTCTGGGACGTTTCCTTAGTCCTGAACCTGCTCCTTTCCTGGCCAGATAATCCAGGTCTTTCCTTTAAAATGCTTTCTGCTAAGCTTACTATGTTGCTATGCCTAATTTCCATCAAAAGGGTTTCAGATGTTAAGTCTTTAGACGTGTCTGCTCGTCAGTACTTACCCTCAGGTGTTTTATTCCACATTTCCAAACGCACTAAAACTAATTTACATTCGGTATTCTATCCGTTCTTCCCTGATAAACCAAAACTATGTGTGGGTCTTTGTTTAAAGGAATATGAAAAAAGAACTGGTAACCTGAGAACGTCATCTTCCATCCAACTATTGATTTCCTTTCGCAAACCCCACAAGCCGGTGACTTCCGCAACTCTGGCCCGTTGGGTTAAATAGATTATGTCCCTAGCGGGGATTGACATCTCCGTCTTCGGAGCCCATTCTTCCAGGGGGGCCATGGCCTCTAAGGCTTTTGCCCTGGGGTCCAGTTTGGAGGACATTCTCAGGTCAGCAGAATGGTCTAATGACAATGTTTTCAAAACCTTCTATTGTAAACCTGTTAAAACTGCTTCTTCAGTAGTTATTGCCAAGCTTTAAACTTGCATAATAGAGCCTCCGGTCTTGCCATAAAATGTAGATTTTCCTAGTAATTTATGACGGAAAGTCTTAATTTTATTAAAGACACAGAGGCGAATATTATCCCACCACAGTACTTCTATTAATATGTACTTTCTTTCTCCCTCCCAGCGACTCCTGCATTGCCTCCAGCTTCCGGATAATATCGCTGGCTCCATCCTCTCCTCCTTCGAGAAGAAACCTCCGGACCTGTCATCGCAACCTCATCAGGACCATCTCCCTACTTCATCGTACTCCCGGTTTATTGCTGTGGTTAAAGAATTTTGTTCCATTTCCTTGGCTTTGGCAATTGTTGGACTTACTTACCCATTGTTTTACGATTCTATTTGACTTGCTCGTTCAAGAAAAGAGGGCTGTTCGCAGTCAAGGGTACACTCTATGGTTGATGACTTCTGCTGATTGGTCCAGCCTTTGTTTCTGTTTTGCTCCCATTGGCTAGTCTGTTGCTAAGCCTTTTGGGAGCTGTAGTTTCTTGACTGCTGCTATTTAAAATAAAGTAAGAAAAGAACACATAATATTCGCCTCCGTGTCTTTAATAAAATTAAGACTTTCCGTCATAAATTACTAGGAAAATCTACATTATCAACTTCATATTGTACCTTCACCAATGCCAAAGTTCACAACCACATATACCGTAGGCACTACCATTCGCAACGCAGTGCCCCACCACCCACAGTGCATTCAGCCATAACTTGAGGCACACTGCACCATCACCCTCAGATTCATGCACCAACACCTGCGGCAAAGTGTATCATCACCCACTGAGTAATGTACCTCTGCAAATGGCTAGAGCACCAACACATATAGCACAATGCACTACTACCATACAACAGTGGACACTAGGCTCAATTTATAGAAAGTCCATTTAATTAGCAGACAGGTATTCACCTACCATAGGAAGACATTTAAAGGAGCTAAACTGGCTGCCAGAATTCTGTTCTGGCAGCCAGTGCATTAAGTCATATTAATGGTACAATTCAGTCTTGGTAGTCTTTCACTTCCTCTTTGATGATTTGAGATTTTTTTAAACAAGTTTTTGCGAGAGCATTTTACATATTGAGAAAAATAATGCAATGATATGCAGAATTAGCATGTAGGCTTCAAAAAAATGAGTGATTTGAAATGCATAAATTATATTAGGCAACCATATTTACTCATATTAGGTCTGAATGGCCAAAGCATAGTATTCTGACACACTGACCTGACTACAAAATGTTAACCCTAACAGCCATCCATTCATTGATTTATTCATGCACCCAACAAGAGCCATTCATTCATCCAAGCATCCATTTGTCAGTCAATCCATGAGCACAAAGAGCCACCCACTCATTCTTTTAAACATTTGTTATTATTAAGTTAAATGAAACACAGCAACTCAAAATAATCAACAAATGTACAATAGGCATACCAAGCAGTGGTAAACAGTAATATACACATAGATAGTGGGTCACTTGGTATAACAAAATATACTTTAAGAATGCATCAGTTAAAAGGTATCAGTTGAGACAGTGTAACCATAATTTGGACACATCTGCAAAATGCCCACAGTCACAGTCACATTCAACCATTCAACCACTTCAGGAGCAGTCTTTGTAGTCAGCTTAAGCCCGGGGCCCAAAATGTATCCGTTCAGGACCCTCCAATTAACGATTCCAGTTCCACAAAATAGGCATCCAAGCACAGCCTGGGAAAAGCCACCGTTACAGCATCCCACTCATGCAAAATAGGGATTCAGCATGCCCAAAGGGCTTCCTCCCTCCGTATTGCCTCCCTCTTGCAGTCCACCCATCTCATCAACGCCACTCCCCATTTATACACGTCAGGGGTCCTCAAGGTGATTTCCAACTCACGGTCAGTGTTGGTGAGCCAGGAAAAGTGCCAAGTCTAGGAATCTGTCTGTCACCTAAGGGGCCGCCGCCCAAGGCTGGAAGGCTCAGTAAATACGGTTCTGATAGATACAACTACCTGAGGATTCCTCACCTATTGAATACTCCCCTTGCGCCAGCATCCGACGGAAATCTTCTTCCTAGCTTCTGCACGTCGACGAGGACGTCACAATTGCCCACGCGACGCCGTCTGACGTCATACAGGCAATAAGAGGTCCTCGCCGACGTGCCTACGTCAGTTCCCTTTTTTCCGTGCCATTTGAACGACGGTTATTCTTCGAGGGAGCTACTGTTACTACTCGACGTAGTTACAGGTATTTTTGCTGTTTTCTCTTTGAGACAAGTTAAAATGTCGCAAAGAAAATCTGGATTCAAGCCCTGCAATGAGTGCGGTGGCAAAATGTCGGTTACGGACCCACATTCTGACTGTTTGTGGTGTCTTAGCTCCGACCACGACGTTGACAAATGTGACTCTTGTCAACGAATGAATCCAAAGGCCTTAAAGGAGCGTGAGGCTAAGCTCTTTTTGGCAAAGTCGAAGAAAAAGGAGAAAAGACATCATCGCAAGTCATCTTCTCCGAAGTCGCATCGGCGTCATCGTGACTCCCGGCGCCATCGAGAATCTCGACGCCGGTCGAGTAGGGAGAGATCGCGATTGAGGTCGCCTTCAACTCGACGCCGGAAGACATGGGAAGTGAGTCCCACCATCTCTCCCCAACCACAGACTCCGTTGGCATCTCCGACATCCCCGACTTCGCCAACGTCGCCTGTGAATCCTCCTTCTGTATTCGAGGTTCCTCGGCGTCAGGAGTTTTCTTCAGCTTTGCAGACGTCGGGACCGGCGTCCATGTCGCCTCCAACCAAGGCTCCTCAGTACCCAGTTTTCCCGGCCCCTGGAGCCGACAGTTTCGCATTCTTGAATGCGATGTTCTCGATATTTCAGCAGATGGCTCCAGGTGGTGGACCGGCTGGTCCTTCGGGCCCTTTGGCCTTCAATATGGGTGCTCCGGCGCCTATGGCGTCAGCATCTCAGCCGGTGACGCCGAGTAGACTTGTGGTTCCGGCGCCGGAACAGGCCTCTGTCCGCCCTTCTCCTCGTTCGGCGCCGAAGAAATCCATGGCGCCGTTGTATCCGGCTTCTGATGGATCCGAGGAGCGGCGTCAAGCTTCGACGTCTGCTGAAGCCATGTCGACATTGAGGAAAGATTACATTCGAGGAGGCTTGCTCTTCGCCTCCTTGAGGAACAAGAATATCGGAGACAAGCATTAGAGGAAGGAGAGATTGAGGAATCTCGAGAAGATCTCCATGGGTTAGACACGGCTAGTGGTCTGGACACCTCTCCAGAATGGGACTTGTCATCACCTGGAGAGTATACGGAGGAGGCTGCAACATTTCATTCAGTTATCAAGAAGGCAGCTGACTTTTTAGACCTCCCTTTGCCGGTGTCTGAGCCGAAGCCGAACATTTTAACGGAAGTTTTGCATCCTGCCTCAACTACTCCAGAGCCACTTCTGCCTTTTAATGAGGCTCTGTTGGATCCAATCATGGTAATTTGGAAGAAGCCAGTGTCATCTTCGGCAGTGAACAGATCTGTGGCTCGAAGATATCGAGTGGCTCCTGCTGACCCAGGCTTCCTCTCCAGGCACCCAACTCCTGAAAGCCTAGTGGTTCAGGCTTCATGTTCATCCTGGGGCAGGCCGGGCCCCAGGATCATTTCCAGCTGTGCCCTCGGACAGAGACTCTAAGAAAATGGACATTTCATCAAAAAAGGCTTTTTCATCATGTAGCATGGCTTTAAAATCCACTAATGCTACCTGTATTTTAGGGAGATACATTTACGCTCTGATGGACAAAATAAAGTCGTCTCATACTGAGGTGCCCCAAGAGGTTATGAGCCTAGTTTCTGATGCTCAAGCAGCAGAAACCCAAGTTATTCAATCTGGACTAGATACGACTGACTCTGTAGCCAGGGCTATGGGTACTGCTGTTGCTACAAGGAGGCAAGCCTGGCTTTGTAGCTCTGGTTTCTCGTCCGATGTACAGTCAACCCTCTTGGACCTTCCCTTCGATGGCGATAAACTTTTTGGCTCCAAGGCGGACTCTGCACTAGAGAGGTTTAAGGAGAGTAGGGCCACGGCGAAGTCTTTAGGCTTGCAGGCCTCCTCTTCTGTTTCCTCCAGACTTTTTAGGAGGTTTCGAGGATTTGGTCGTGGTTCCTCCTCCTCCTTTCGAGGGAGATTCCAGCAACAACCCGCCTCTGCTCTCTCCTATAGATCTTACAGGGGGATGGGTAGGGTCCGAACCAGGGGAGCCGCCCAGCAGCACTCTGCCTCTTCCTCTTCCTCTGGAGGGGTGCAGCATGGGAAGCAGCCTTAGCCTTCCACTAATTCCTTCTCACACCACTCCTGTAGGGGGGAGGTTATTGAACTTTGTCCACAAGTGGGAGGTTATAACATCAGACTCCTGGGTCACCAGCATTGTGGGGAAAGGCTATGCCCTTCCCTTTCGGGAGTTTCCTCCCCCCATCCCGCCCGCCCATCCTACTGTTCAGAAGAGCATCTCCTGTTATTAGAACAGGAAGTTCAAGTCTTCCTTTCAAAAGGTGCGGTGGAGTTGGTTCCAGAGCAGTAGAGGGGTCAGGGTTGTTACTCAAGATACTTCCTGATCCCCAAGAAGGATGGTCGGTTGAGGCCAATCCTGGACCTGAGGATCTTGAATTGGTTCCTCAAACAGGAGAAGTTCAAGATGCTGACCCTAGCTCAGGTGCTTTTGGTGCTGAACAATGGAGATTAGATGGTGTCTGTCGACTTACAGAATGCTTATTTTCATATCCCTATACTCAAGTCGCACAGGAAGTATCTCCGGTTTGTGGTGGGGTCACAGCACTATCAGTTTGCGGTCCTTCCGTTTGGCCTTACTTCAGCACCCCGAGTCTTCACAAAGGTGATGTCGGTGGTTGCGGCAGAGCTCAGAAGGAAGGGGATAGCAGTATTTCCTTACCTTGACGACTGGTTGATCAAAGCCAAGTCTCCGGAGCTGGTGTTGCATCACCTTCAGTCGACAACCCAGTTGTTGTTCGACCTGGGTTTTTCAGTGAATGTGCCCAAATCTCACCTAGAGCCCTCTCAGCACCTCCTGTACATAGGGGCAGTATTGAATACAACATTGAATCGCGCCTTTCCTCCGCCTCAGCGGATTCAGGACATTCAAGCGTTGGTTCCAATGTTTCAAAGTGGAGCGGTCGTTCCAGTCCTCAAGGTCCTACACCTGCTCGGTCTGTTTGCTTCTTGCATTCTGCTGGTCACTCACGCTCGCTGGCACATGAGGGCTCTTCACTGGTGCCTCCGGAAGCAGTGGTCTCAAAACAAAGGGGATCTCGAGGGTTTAGTGAAGATCTCCAGAGATGCTGCTGCGGATTTAAAATGGTGGATTGCGGACGGCAGTCTTTCCCGAGGAAGGCCGTTCTCGCAAACTCCGCCGGTGGCCACAGTAATAACGGATGCTTCCACTCTAGGGTGGGGAGCTCATCTCGGGGACCTGCAGATCAAAGGTCTTTGGTCTCCAGTGGAACAGATGTTGCACATAAATCTGTTGGAATTGCGGGCGATACGTCTGGCTCTCAAGGCCTTCCTCCCTTCCCTTCGCGGTCAGTCAGTTCAGGTCCTGACGGACAACACTACTGCAATGTGGTATATAAACAAACAGGGAGGAGTAGTGTAGGAAGTTGGCTCTGTATGTGCTATTTCAAAGTAAGGAATAGCATGCACAGAGTCCAAGGGTTCCCCTTAGAGGTAAAATAGTGGTAAAAATAGATAATACTAATGCTCTATTTTGTGGTAGTGTGGTCGAGCAGTAGGCTTATCCAAGGAGTAGTGTTAAGCATTTGTTGTACATACACATAGACAATAAATGAGGTACACACACTCAGAGACAAATCCAGCCAATAGGTTTTTATATAGAAAAATATCTTTTCTTAGTTTATTTTAAGAACCACAGGTTCAAATTCTACATGTAATAGCTCATTTGAAAGGTATTGCAGGTAAGTACTTTAGGAACTCTAAGTCATAAAAATTGCATGTATACTTTTCAAGTTATTGACAAATAGCTGTTTTAAAAGTGGACACAGTGCAATTTTCACAGTTCCTAGGGGAGGTAAGTTTTGGTTAGTTTTACCAGGTAAGTAAGACACTTACAGGGTTCAGTTCTTGGTCCAAGGTAGCCCACCGTTGGGGGTTCAGAGCAACCCCAAAGTCACCACACCAGTAGCTCAGGGCCGGTCAGGTGCAGAGTTCAAAGTGGTGCCCAAAACACATAGGCTAGAATGGAGAGAAGGGGGTGCCCCGGTTCCGGTCTGCTTGCAGGTAAGTACCCGCGTCTTCGGAGGGCAGACCAGGGGGGTTTTGTAGGGCACCGGGGGGGACACAAGTCCACACAGAAATTTCACCCTCAGCAGCGCGGGGGCGGCCGGGTGCAGTGTAGAAACAAGCGTCGGGTTTGTAATGGAAGTCAATGGGAGATCTAGGGATCTCTTCAGCGCTGCAGGCAGGCAAGGGGGGGGTTCCTCGGGGAAACCTCCACTTGGTCAAGGGAGAGGGACTCCTGGCGGTCACTCCTCCAGTGAAAGTCCGGTCCTTCAGGTCCTGGGGGCTGCGGGTGCAGGGTCTCTCCCAGGTGTCGGGACTTAGGATTCAAAAGAGTCGCGGTCAGGGGAAGCCTCGGGATTCCCTCTGCAGGCGGCGCTGTGGGGGCTCAGGGGGGACAGGTTTTTGTACTCACAGTCTTAGAGTAGTCCTGGGGTCCCTCCTGAGGTGTTGGATCGCCACCAGCCGAGTCGGGGTCGCCGGGTGCAGTGTTGCAAGTCTCACGCTTCTTGCGGGGAGCTTGCAGGGTTCTTTAAAGCTGCTGGAAACAAAGTTGCAGCTTTTCTTGGAGCAGGTCCGCTGTCCTCGGGAGTTTCTTGTCTTTTCGAAGTAGGGGCAGTCCTCAGAGGATGTCGAGGTCGCTGGTCCCTTTGGAAGGCGTCGCTGGAGCAGGATCTTTGGAAGGCAGGAGACAGGCCGGTGAGTTTCTGGAGCCAAGGCAGTTGTCGTCTTCTGGTCTTCCTCTGCAGGGGTTTTTCAGCTAGGCAGTCCTTCTTCTTGTAGTTGCAGGAATCTAATTTTCTAGGGTTCAGGGGAGCCCTTAAATACTAAATTTAAGGGCGTGTTTAGGTCTGGGGGGTTAGTAGCCAATGGCTACTAGCCCTGAGGGTGGGTACACCCTCTTTGTGTCTCCTCCCAAGGGGAGGGGGTCACAATCCTAACCCTATTGGGGGAATCCTCCATCTGCAAGATGGAGGATTTCTAAAAGTCAGAGTCACCTCAGCTCAGGACACCTTAGGGGCTGTCCTGACTGGCCAGTGACTCCTCCTTGTTTTTCTCATTATTTTCTCCGGCCTTGCCGCCAAAAGTGGGGCCTGGCCGGAGGGGGCGGGCAACTCCACTAGCTGGAGTGTCCTGCTGGGTTGGCACAAAGGAGGTGAGCCTTTGAGGCTCACCGCCAGGTGTGACAATTCCTGCCTGGGGGAGGTGTTAGCATCTCCACCCAGTGCAGGCTTTGTTACTGGCCTCAGAGTGACAAAGGCACTCTCCCCATGGGGCCAGCAACATGTCTCGGTTTGTGGCAGGCTGCTAAAACTAGTCAGCCTACACAGATAGTCGGTTAAGTTTCAGGGGGCACCTCTAAGGTGCCCTCTGTGGTGTATTTTACAATAAAATGTACACCGGCATCAGTGTGCATTTATTGTGCTGAGAAGTTTGATACCAAACTTCCCAGTTTTCAGTGTAGCCATTATGGTGCTGTGGAGTTCGTGTTTGACAAACTCCCAGACCATATACTCTTATGGCTACCCTGCACTTACAATGTCTAAGGTTTTGTTTAGACACTGTAGGGGTACCATGCTCATGCACTGGTACCCTCACCCATGGTATAGTGCACCCTGCCTTAGGGCTGTAAGGCCTGCTAGAGGGGTGTCTTACCTATACTGCATAGGCAGTGAGAGGCTGGCATGGCACCCTGAGGGGAGTGCCATGTCGACTTACTCGTTTTGTTCTCACTAGCACACACAAGCTGGCAAGCAGTGTGTCTGTGCTGAGTGAGAGGTCTCCAGGGTGGCATAAGACATGCTGCAGCCCTTAGAGACCTTCCTTGGCATCAGGGCCCTTGGTACTAGAAGTACCAGTTACAAGGGACTTATCTGGATGCCAGGGTCTGCCAATTGTGGATACAAAAGTACAGGTTAGGGAAAGAACACTGGTGCTGGGGCCTGGTTAGCAGGCCTCAGCACACTTTCAATTGTAAACATAGCATCAGCAAAGGCAAAAAGTCAGGGGGCAACCATGCCAAGGAGGCATTTCCTTACACAACCCCCCCCCAAACGAAAGAGGATGAGACTAACCTTTCCCAAGAGAGTCTTCATTTTCTAAGTGGAAGAACCTGGAAAGGCCATCTGCATTGGCATGGGCAGTCCCAGGTCTGTGTTCCACTATAAAGTCCATTCCCTGTAGGGAGATGGACCACCTCAACAGTTTAGGATTTTCACCTTTCATTTGCATCAGCCATTTGAGAGGTCTGTGGTCAGTTTGAACTAGGAAGTGAGTCCCAAAGAGGTATGGTCTCAGCTTCTTCAGGGACCAAACCACAGCAAAGGCCTCCCTCTCAATGGCACTCCAACGCTGCTCCCTGGGGAGTAACCTCCTGCTAATGAAAGCAACAGGCTGGTCAAGGCCATCATCATTTGTTTGGGACAAAACTGCCCCTATCCCATGTTCAGAGGCATCAGTCTGCACAATGAACTGCTTAGAATAATCTGGAGCTTTTAGAACTGGTGCTGAGCACATTGCCTGTTTCAGGGTGTCAAAGGCCTGTTGGCATTCCACAGTCCAGTTTACTTTCTTGGGCATTTTCTTGGAGGTGAGTTCAGTGAGGGCTGTCACAATGGATCCATATCCCTTCACAAACCTCCTGTAATACCCAGTCAAGCCAAGGAATGCCCTGACTTGAGTCTGGGTTTTTGGAGCTACCCAGTCCAGAATAGTCTGGATCTTGGGTTGGAGTGGCTGAACTTGGCCTCCACCTACCAGGTGGCCCAAGTAAACCACAGTTCCCTGCCCTATCTGGCATTTGGATGCCTTGATAGAGAGGCCTGCAGATTGCAGAGCCTTCAAAACCTTCTTCAGGTGGACCAGGTGATCCTGCCAGGTGGAGCTAAAGACAGCAATATCATCAAGATAAGCTGTGCTAAAGGACTCCAAGCCAGCAAGGACTTGATTCACCAACCTTTGGAAGGTGGCAGGGGCATTCTTTAAACCAAAGGGCATAACAGTAAACTGATAATGCCCATCAGGTGTGGAGAATGCTGTCTTTTCTTTTGCTCCAGGTGCCATTTTTATTTGCCAGTACCCTGCTGTCAAGTCAAAGGTACTTAGAAATTTGGCAGCACCTAATTTATCAATGAGCTCATCAGCTCTTGGAATTGGATGGGCATCTGTCTTGGTGACAGAGTTGAGCCCTCTGTAGTCCACACAAAACCTCATCTCCTTCTTTCCATCTTTGGTGTGAGGTTTGGGGACTAAGACCACTGGGCTAGCCCAGGGGCTGTCAGAGCGCTCAATTACTCCCAATTCCAGCATCTTGTGGACTTCCACCTTGATGCTTTCCTTAACATGGTCAGACTGTCTAAAGATTTTGTTCTTGACAGGCATGCTGTCCCCTGTGTCCACATCATGGGTACACAGGTGTGTCTGACCAGGGGTTAAGGAGAAGAGTTCAGGAAACTGTTGTAGGACTCTCCTACAATCAGCTTGCTGTTGGCCAGAGAGGGTGTCTGAGTAGATCACTCCATCTACTGTACCATCTTTTGGGTCTGATGACAGAAGATCAGGGAGAGGTTCACTCTCTGCCTCCTGATCCTCATCTGTTACCATCAACAGATTGACATCAGCCCTGTCGTGGAAGAGCTTAAGGCGGTTTACATGGATCACCCTCTTGGGGCTCCTGCTTGTGCCCAGGTCCACCAAGTAGGTGACCTGACTCTTCCTCTCTAGTACTGGGTAAGGGCCACTCCATTTGTCCTGGAGTGCCCTGGGAGCCACAGGCTCCAGAACCCAGACTTTCTGCCCTGGTTGGAACTCAACCAGTGCAGCCTTTTGGTCATACCAAAACTTCTGGAGCTGTTGGCTGGCCTCAAGGTTTTTGGTTGCCTTTTCCATGTACTCTGCCATTCTAGAGCGAAGGCCAAGTACATAGTCCACTATGTCCTGTTTAGGCTCATGGAGAGGTCTCTCCCAGCCTTCTTTAACAAGGGCAAGTGGTCCCCTTACAGGATGACCAAACAGAAGTTCAAAGGGTGAGAATCCTACTCCCTTCTGTGGCACCTCTCTGTAAGCGAAAAGCAGGCATGGCAAGAGGACATCCCATCTCCTTTTGAGTTTTTCTGGGAGCCCCATGATCATGCCCTTTAATGTCTTGTTGAATCTCTCAACTAAGCCATTAGTTTGTGGATGGTATGGGGTAGTGAATTTATAAGTCACCCCACACTCATTCCACATGTGCTTTAGGTATGCTGACATGAAGTTGGTACCTCTGTCAGACACCACCTCCTTAGGGAAACCCACTCTGGTAAAGATACCAATGAGGGCCTTGGCTACTGCAGGGGCAGTAGTCGACCTAAGGGGAATAGCTTCAGGATACCTGGTAGCATGATCCACTACTACCAGGATATACATATTTCCTGAGGCTGTGGGAGGTTCTAGTGGACCAACTATGTCCACACCCACTCTTTCAAAGGGAACCCCCACCACTGGAAGTGGAATGAGGGGGGCCTTTGGATGTCCACCTGTCTTACCACTGGCTTGACAGGTGGGGCAGGAGAGGCAAAACTCCTTAACCATGTTGGACATATTGGGCCAGTAGAAGTGGTTGACTAACCTCTCCCACGTCTTGGTTTGTCCCAAATGTCCAGCAAGGGGAATGTCATGGGCCAATGTTAGGATGAACTTCCTGAACAGCTGAGGCACTACCACTCTCCTAGTGGCACCAGGTTTGGGGTCTCTGGCCTCAGTGTACAGGAGTCCATCTTCCCAATAGACCCTATGCGTTCCATTTTTCTTGCCTTTGGACTCTTCAGCAGCTTGCTGCCTAAGGCCTTCAAGAGAGGGACAGGTTTCTTGTCCCTTACACAGCTCCTCCCTTGAGGGTCCCCCTGGGCCTAAGAGCTCAACCTGATAAGGTTCAAGCTCCAAAGGCTCAGTTCCCTCAGAGGGCAGAACTTCTTCCTGAGAAGAGAGGTTCCCTTTCTTTTGCTGTGTTGCAGTTGGTTTCCCAACTGACTTTCCTGTTCTCTTGGTAGGCTGGGCCATTCTTCCAGACTCCAGCTCTACTTGTTCACCCTGTGCCTTGCATTGTGCTCTTGTTTTCACACACACCAGTTCAGGGATACCCAGCATTGCTGCATGGGTTTTTAGTTCTACCTCAGCCCATGCTGAGGACTCCAGGTCATTTCCAAGCAGACAGTCCACTGGGATATTTGAGGAGACCACCACCTGTTTCAGGCCATTGACCCCTCCCCATTCTAAAGTAACCATTGCCATGGGATGTACTTTTCTCTGATTGTCAGCGTTGGTGACTGTGTAAGTTTTTCCAGTCAGGTATTGGCCAGGGGAAACCAGTTTCTCTGTCACCATGGTGACACTGGCACCTGTATCCCTCAGGCCCTCTATTCTAGTCCCATTAATTAAGAGTTGCTGTCTGTATTTTTGCATGTTAGGCGGCCAGACAGCTAGTGTGGCTAAATCCACCCCACCCTCAGAAACTAGAGTAGCTTCAGTGTGGACCCTGATTTGCTCTGGGCACACTGTTGATCCCACTTGGAGACTAGCCATACCAGTGTTACCTGGATGGGAGTTTGGAGTGGAACCTTTCTTGGGACAGGCCTTGTCTCCAGTTTGGTGTCCATGCTGTTTACAGCTATGACACCAGGCCTTTTTGGGATCAAAGTTTTTACCCTTGTACCCATTGTTTTGTGAAGAGGCTCTGGGCCCACCCTCCTGTGCAGGTTTTTGGGGGCCTGTAGAAGACTCTTTACTATTTTTAGTTTTGGTTGTCTCATCACCCTTCCCCTGGGGAGTCTTTGTGACCCCTTTCTTTTGGTCACCCCCTGTTGAAGTCTTGGACACCCTTGTCTTGACCCAATGGTCCGCCTTCTTTCCCAATTCTTGGGGAGAAATTGGTCCTAGGTCTACCAGATGCTGATGCAGTTTATCATTGAAACAATTACTTAACAGGTGTTCTTTCACAAATAAATTGTACAGCCCATCATAATTACTTACACCACTGCCTTGAATCCAACCATCTAGTGTCTTCACTGAGTAGTCAACAAAGTCAACCCAGGTCTGGCTCGAGGATTTTTGAGCCCCCCTGAACCTAATCCTGTACTCCTCAGTGGAGAATCCAAAGCCCTCAATCAGGGTACCCTTCATGAGGTCATAAGATTCTGCATCTTGTCCAGAGAGTGTGAGGAGTCTATCCCTACACTTTCCTGTGAACATTTCCCAAAGGAGAGCACCCCAGTGAGATCTGTTCACTTTTCTGGTTACACAAGCCCTCTCAAAAGCTGTGAACCATTTGGTGATGTCATCACCATCTTCATATTTAGTTACAATCCCTTTAGGGATTTTCAACATGTCAGGAGAATCTCTGACCCTATTTATGTTGCTGCCACCATTGATGGGTCCTAGGCCCATCTCTTGTCTTTCCCTCTCTATGGCTAGGATCTGTCTTTCCAAAGCCAATCTTTTGGCCATCCTGGCTAACTGGATGTCCTCTTCACTGGGGCTATCCTCAGTGATTTCAGAGGTGTTGGTCTCTCCTGTGAGGGAACCAGCATCTCTGACTATTATTTTTGGAGTCAGGGTTTGAGAGACCCTGTTCTCCCTAGATAGGACTGGTAGGGGGGAATTGTCCTCCAAGTCACTATCCTCTTCCTCTGAGTTGCCACCCTCAGAGGGGTTGGCCTTTTCAAACTCTGCCAAAAGCTCCTGGAGCTGTATTTTGGTAGGTTTGGGGCCCATTGTTATTTTCTTTATTTTACAGAGTGACCTTAGCTCCCTCATCTTAAGATGGAGGTAAGGTGTGGTGTCGAGTTCCACCACAGTCACATCTGTGCTAGACATTTTGCTTCTAAAAGTTGGAATACTTTTTAAGAATCTACAACTGGTTCTAGAATCTAATTCAAACTTTTACAAACTTTTAAACTCTAAAAGAAATGCTAAACAGGGACTTAACACACAAGGCTCTAGCAGGACTTTTAAGAATTTAGAAAACTTTTCAAATTGCAAAAATCAATTTCTAATGACAATTTTGGAATTTGTCGTGTGATCAGGTATTGGCTGAGTAGTCCAGCAAATGCAAAGTCTTGTACCCCACCGCTGATCCACCAATGTAGGAAGTTGGCTCTGTATGTGCTATTTCAAAGTAAGGAATAGCATGCACAGAGTCCAAGGGTTCCCCTTAGAGGTAAAATAGTGGTAAAAATAGATAATACTAATGCTCTATTTTGTGGTAGTGTGGTCGAGCAGTAGGCTTATCCAAGGAGTAGTGTTAAGCATTTGTTGTACATACACATAGACAATAAATGAGGTACACACACTCAGAGACAAATCCAGCCAATAGGTTTTTATATAGAAAAATATATTTTCTTAGTTTATTTTAAGAACCACAGGTTCAAATTCTACATGTAATAGCTCATTTGAAAGGTATTGCAGGTAAGTACTTTAGGAACTCTAAGTCATAAAAATTGCATGTATACTTTTCAAGTTATTGACAAATAGCTGTTTTAAAAGTGGACACTTATTGCAATTTTCACAGTTCCTAGGGGAGGTAAGTTTTGGTTAGTTTTACCAGGTAAGTAAGACACTTACAGGGTTCAGTTCTTGGTCCAAGGTAGCCCACCGTTGGGGGTTCAGAGCAACCCCAAAGTCACCACACCAGTAGCTCAGGGCCGGTCAGGTGCAGAGTTCAAAGTGGTGCCCAAAACACATAGGCTAGAATGGAGAGAAGGGGGTGCCCCGGTTCCGGTCTGCTTGCAGGTAAGTACCCGCGTCTTCGGAGGGCAGACCAGGGGGGTTTTGTAGGGCACCGGGGGGGACACAAGTCCACACAGAAATTTCACCCTCAGCAGCGCGGGGGCGGCCGGGTGCAGTGTAGAAACAAGCGTCGGGTTTGTAATGGAAGTCAATGGGAGATCTAGGGATCTCTTCAGCGCTGCAGGCAGGCAAGGGGGGGGTTCCTCGGGGAAACCTCCACTTGGTCAAGGGAGAGGGACTCCTGGCGGTCACTCCTCCAGTGAAAGTCCGGTCCTTCAGGTCCTGGGGGCTGCGGGTGCAGGGTCTCTCCCAGGTGTCGGGACTTAGGATTCAAAAGAGTCGCGGTCAGGGGAAGCCTCGGGATTCCCTCTGCAGGCGGCGCTGTGGGGGCTCAGGGGGGACAGGTTTTTGTACTCACAGTCTTAGAGTAGTCCTGGGGTCCCTCCTGAGGTGTTGGATCGCCACCAGCCGAGTCGGGGTCGCCGGGGGCAGTGTTGCAAGTCTCACGCTTCTTGCGGGGAGCTTGCAGGGTTCTTTAAAGCTGCTGGAAACAAAGTTGCAGCTTTTCTTGGAGCAGGTCCGCTGTCCTCGGGAGTTTCTTGTCTTTTCGAAGTAGGGGCAGTCCTCAGAGGATGTCGAGGTCGCTGGTCCCTTTGGAAGGCGTCGCTGGAGCAGGATCTTTGGAAGGCAGGAGACAGGCCGGTGAGTTTCTGGAGCCAAGGCAGTTGTCGTCTTCTGGTCTTCCTCTGCAGGGGTTTTTCAGCTAGGCAGTCCTTCTTCTTGTAGTTGCAGGAATCTAATTTTCTAGGGTTCAGGGGAGCCCTTAAATACTAAATTTAAGGGCGTGTTTAGGTCTGGGGGGTTAGTAGCCAATGGCTACTAGCCCTGAGGGTGGGTACACCCTCTTTGTGCCTCCTCCCAAGGGGAGGGGGTCACAATCCTAACCCTATTGGGGGAATCCTCCATCTGCAAGATGGAGGATTTCTAAAAGTCAGAGTCACCTCAGCTCAGGACACCTTAGGGGCTGTCCTGACTGGCCAGTGACTCCTCCTTGTTTTTCTCATTATTTTCTCCGGCCTTGCCGCCAAAAGTGGGGCCTGGCCGGAGGGGGCGGGCAACTCCACTAGCTGGAGTGTCCTGCTGGGTTGGCACAAAGGAGGTGAGCCTTTGAGGCTCACCGCCAGGTGTGACAATTCCTGCCTGGGGGAGGTGTTAGCATCTCCACCCAGTGCAGGCTTTGTTACTGGCCTCAGAGTGACAAAGGCACTCTCCCCATGGGGCCAGCAACATGTCTCGGTTTGTGGCAGGCTGCTAAAACTAGTCAGCCTACACAGATAGTCGGTTAAGTTTCAGGGGGCACCTCTAAGGTGCCCTCTGTGGTGTATTTTACAATAAAATGTACACCGGCATCAGTGTGCATTTATTGTGCTGAGAAGTTTGATACCAAACTTCCCAGTTTTCAGTGTAGCCATTATGGTGCTGTGGAGTTCGTGTTTGACAAACTCCCAGACCATATACTCTTATGGCTACCCTGCACTTACAATGTCTAAGGTTTTGTTTAGACACTGTAGGGGTACCATGCTCATGCACTGGTACCCTCACCCATGGTATAGTGCACCCTGCCTTAGGGCTGTAAGGCCTGCTAGAGGGGTGTCTTACCTATACTGCATAGGCAGTGAGAGGCTGGCATGGCACCCTGAGGGGAGTGCCATGTCGACTTACTCGTTTTGTTCTCACTAGCACACACAAGCTGGCAAGCAGTGTGTCTGTGCTGAGTGAGAGGTCTCCAGGGTGGCATAAGACATGCTGCAGCCCTTAGAGACCTTCCTTGGCATCAGGGCCCTTGGTACTAGAAGTACCAGTTACAAGGGACTTATCTGGATGCCAGGGTCTGCCAATTGTGGATACAAAAGTACAGGTTAGGGAAAGAACACTGGTGCTGGGGCCTGGTTAGCAGGCCTCAGCACACTTTCAATTGTAAACATAGCATCAGCAAAGGCAAAAAGTCAGGGGGCAACCATGCCAAGGAGGCATTTCCTTACAAGTAGGGTCGTACCTTCTCTGCAGAGAAGCTCTACGGCTTTGGTCCTGGGCAAGGGACCATCAGATTTGCTTGGTAGCAAATCATCTGGCCGGAGTCTTGAACGTGCGTGCGGACGGTCTCAGTCGTCATTTCTCGACCAATCACGAGTGGCGTCTCCATCCGGATCAAGTCCGTCAATTCTTCCAGATGTGGGGGATCCCTCGGATAGATCTGTTTGCCACTCGGGAGAACTCGCACTGCCCGTTATTCTGCAGCCTCCAGTATCCGGTACAAGGGGCGTTGGGGGACACGTTTCAGATGTTTCAGATGTCCTGGTGTGACCAGTTGCTTTACGTGTTTCCCCCCATACCTTTGATTCCTCGAGTTTTGAGGAAAATTCGCCAAGACCGGGCTCAAGTCATCTTAATAGCTCCGGATTGGCCAAGGAGGGTATGGTATTCGGATCTTCTCCAATTCTCTCTGTGCCCCCCGCTCCGTCTTCCTCTCAGGGCAGACCTCCTCTTGCAGCCACAGGGGCAGGTTTTACACCCCCACCTCCAGAGCCTGCACCTTCATGCCTGGAGATTGAACGGGGCAACCTGAGTTCCTTTTCTCTCCCACCTGACGTAGTGGATGTTATTCTATCGGCCAGGCGACACTCCACTAAATCTATCTACGCTAGCAGGTGGGCTAAATTTGTGAATTGGTGTGGAGAGAAGCAAATTGACCCCCTACGTGCCCACTTATCGGATATCTTGTCTTTTGCGTTGTCCCTGGCACAGAGGGGTTGTGCAGTGGCTACAGTCAAGGGATACTTATCTGCCCTGTCAGCCTTTCTATGTCTTCCGGACCAGCCTTCTCTATTTAAATCCCCTATAGTACTAAGATTTTTAAAAGGTCTCATTAACAAATTTCCTCCCACTCCTTTCATTATGCCTTAGTGGGATCTAAACCTAGTCTTGACTTTTCTTATGGGTTCACCGTTTGAGCCTATGCATTCTTGCCCTTTAAGGTTGTTGGTTCTAAAGACTGTTTTCCTTGTTGCAATTACTTCTGCAAGAAGAGTGAGTGAGCTGCAGGCCCTATCTGTTAAACCCCCTTTCACATCTTTTTATGGGGATAAGGTGGTGTTGAGGACCAAGGCTGCTTTCCTACCGAAGGTTGTTTCACCCTTTCATATGGCCCAAACAATTACTCTTTCCTCGTTTTATCCTCCACCTCATCCTTCGAAAGAAGAAGAAAGACTACACCGCTTAGACCCGAGGAGAGCGCTGAGCTTTTATGTGAACAGAACGAAGGAATTCAGGTTGGAGGATCAACTCTTCATCGGGTACGTGGGAAAGAGGAGAGGAAGGGCAGTCCACAAGAGAACACTCTCCAGGTGGGTCATTCTTTGCATTAAACTGTGTTACTCTCTAGCAAAGAAGGAACCCCCTGATGGAATAAGAGCTCATTCCACCAGAGCTAAGTCGGCCTCTTCGGCCTTGGCTAGGGGTGTTCCTGTGGTCGACATCTGCAAGGCCGCAACTCGACATCTGCAAGGCCGCAACTTGGTCACCCCTCCACACTTTTGCGAAGCATTATTGCTTGGATTCTGAGGTTAGGAGGGATGGCCATTTTGCACGGTCAGTGCTGCAGGATTTCTTGGTTTGACCATTCAGGCACCCTCCACCGAGTGTGGTACTGCTTTGGAACTCTATTCAATAGGTGAGGAATCCACAGGTAGTTGTATCCATCAGAAGAACGAGTTACTTACCTTCAGTAACGACTTTTCTGGTGGATACATTAGCTACCTGTGGATTCCTCACAGTACCACCCGCCTCCCCGTTGCCTGTCTGGTCTAACCAAGTTATTCTTGGGTGTGCTCCTCTTGGTATTTGAGGGCTTGTACATATACTGTATATATTTATTTATGTATTTATTTATTTATTTAAAAAAAAAAATCTTGATTTTTTGGAATGATGTTTTTATCTTGAATGTTATTAAATATTGTTATTTGATTGATTGTCTCAATGGCCTATTAGTCTCAGGCATGTAAAAATGTTGGTACTGACGTCGGCACGTCGGCGAGGACCTCTTATTGCCTGTATGACGTCAGACGGCGTCGCGTGGGCAATTGTGACGTCCTCGTCGACGTGCAGAAGCTAGGAAGAAGATTTCCGTTGGATGCTGGTGCAAGGGGAGTATTCAATAGGTGAGGAATCCACAGGTAGCTAATGTATCCACCAGAAAAGTCGTTACAGAAGGTAAGTAACTTGTTCTTTTAATTCAGAGGAGCAGCATACAAACCGGAGGACCAATATAACGAAAACAGAGGGCAAGACCAGACCATGTGAAAAAAGTCTGAATCATCTACTAGGCAAAGGGGGTATGCTGAAGATGCACCTGGAAACATATAATGGAGGCGTGGCTGAGTGAGGTACGCCATATGAAGATAATAGAAATGAATTTGTTTGAAAAGGGCATTCCTGGATACTTGGGGTGCATTCCAACACCCTTCTCCATGCCTGGTCAGTCAGTGTTATTCCTAAGTCCTTAGAGCGATCCTTGACCCGGCTTCAGGCAGGTCGCTCCCCTGCACCGCTGCATCTGCTCCAGGTGCCCGTGTTTTGGATTCTATTTTTTTTTCTTTTTTTTCCCACTCCCCCGGCCCCTGCTGCTGCGTCCCCGCCCCCTTCCTCCACTTCAGTTCTCTTTTTCCTGCCGCTGCGTCCCTGTGGCCCGCTCCCCTGCTCTCCCATTCGCTGTTCCCCTCCTTCATCCCTGCTGCCACCCTCTCCCACCTCCCCTCATATGGCAGCCGCCCGCCCAGACCGCTCCCAGTGCCAGTCCCCCTGGCCCACACGCCCCCGCACCACCAATCACCACTACACAGCCAATGACCTCCACGCCCTCAATGCAGGATGCTCCTCCATCTGCTTCCAGTCCACTCCAAAGCACACCAAAGGACCCATCTCCTGCAGAGCTTGCAAGTTCACCTGCACCCTAACCACCAAGCTCCGATACAGAGCTGCAGACAACCACCTCAGCTGCATTCTACTCAACACCCGCTCCGTCCACAAGCACGCAATCGAATTCTGGGACCTACTGACCTCATCATCACCTGACGTCGCATTTCTCACCGAAACCTGGCCTTGGAACCATACATAGCCATAGCCATACCTGAAGGCTACAAGATCACTAGAAGAGACTGAACCAACAAACCAGGAGGAGGAATTGCCATAGTCCACAAAAGCACCATCAGAGTCTCCACCAGCTCCCATGACACCATCAACTCCGTTGAGCACCTCCATTTCAAAATCCACATCAACGCCAACACCACCCTCAGAGGAACACTGGTCTACAGACCGCCGGGCCCCCGACCTCACTAATGCAACAACATCGCCGACATCATCAGCGCCCAAGCCCTCGCCTCAACTGATTACATCCTTCTCGGCGACCTGAACTTCCACCTAGAAAACAACAATGATATCAACACCACCAACTTACTCGACAACCTCGCCAACCTCGGCCTCAAGCAACTCGTCACGTCGCCCGCCCACACCGCAGGACACACACTTGACCCCATCTTCTCAGCCAGCAACCACGTCTCCTTCAGCCACACCACCGAACTCCACTGGACCGACCATCGCTGCATCCATTTCTCCTTCCAGAAGCCGGTCACTCACCACCTCACCACTCAACCCCCTCGCCACTATTGGAACAGAATCTTGACAGAACAGCTAATCTCCACCCTCTCCCAGGTACCTCCTCCTAGGACCCAGGACCCCAACTCAGCCGCCACCAACCTGCGTCAATGGATAGACGACTGCGCCAACACCCTCGCGCCACTCAAACAACCCTCGGACATCCACCACAGATCCAAGGCCAGCTGGTTCACCCCGACCTACAGGCCTCCAAACGGGAATGCCAAAGAATGGAGAAGACCTGGCGCCTTTTACCTACCGAATCCAACTACATGGCCCTCAAGACTGCCATCTGCAAACATCACGAGCTGATCCGCACCACCAAAAGAACCTACTACAAAAGCTGCGTAGACACCAACGCTCACAACAACAGAGAGCTCTTCAGCATCATTAAAGAACTCTCCAACCCCAGGTCCTGCTCCTTCGAACCCCCGCAATAACAGGAGCTCTGCAACTCCCTCGCCACTTACTTCCGTAGAAAGATCAAAGACATCCACAACAGCTTCAAACCCCAAACCCACCAGCCAACCACAGACAGCCACGAACCCAACGCACCAAGCAACGTTAACCCTTCATGCGCCTGGACCCACGTCAACAATGAAGACACCATCAACACCATGGCCTCCATCCACTCTGGCTCCCCCTCGGACTCCTGCCCACACCAGATCTTCAACAAAGCCAGCGACATCATCGCCCCCCCATCTCCACGCCATCATCAACAGCTCCTTCTAGACAGCCACCATCCCGGAGAGCTGGAAACACGCCGATGTCAACGCCCTGTCGAAGAAACCAAAGGCGGACCCAGATGACCCCAAAAACTACTGGCCCATCTCCCTCCTCCCCTTCCCAGTGAAGGTCATTGAGAAAATCATGAACAGCCAACTATCCCGCTTCCTGGAAGACAGCAAAGCGCTCGATACCTCCCAATCCGGATTTCGCAAGAACCACAGCACTGAGACCGCACTCATTGCTGCTACAGATGACATCAGGACCATGCTCGATGAAGGTGAAACCTCAGCGCTCATCCTCCTGGACCTCTCTGCAGCCTTCGACACCGTTTGTCACCACACCCCTCGAACACGCCTTCACAACGCCGGGATCCTCTGCAAGGCCCTCAAATAGATCTCTTCATTCCTCTCTGGCAGAACCCAGAGAGTACGCCTTCCGCCTTACCTGTCCGAACCCTCCAAAACCATCTGTGGCATCCCCCAGGGATCCTCTCTCAGCCCAACACATTTCAACATTTACATGGCTCCTCTCGCCAACATAGCACGATCCCACCACATCAACATAGTATCCTACGCAGACGACACCCAGCTGATCATCTCCCTCACGAAAGACCCTACAACCGCAAGAAACAGCCTTCACAATGGACTTCGCGCCATCGCCAACTGGATGGAATCAAGCCGCCTCAAGTTAAACACAGACAAAACAGAGATCCACATCTTCGGCAGCAACCTCTCCACTTGGAACGATTCCTGGTGGCCTACCTCCCTAGGAACCGCACCCACACCCACCACCCAAGTACGAAACCTGGGAATCATCTTGGACTCAGCACTCAGCATGACTCAGCAGGTCAACACAGTCTCCTCTTCCTGCTACAACACCCTTCGCATGCTCCGCAAGATTTTCAAGTGGATTCCATTCAAAACCATAAAGACAGTCACCCACGCCGTGGTCAGCAGCCGACTGGACTACGGCAACGCACTCTATGCAGGAACCACGGCCAAACTACAAAGAAAATGCAACGGATCCAAAACACCTCCACCCGACTCATCCTCAACGTCCCACGCCGCGACCACATTTCTGCCCACCTCAGAGACCTACACTGGCTACCCGTATCAAAGAGAATTACCTTCAAACTATTCACCCGCGCACACAAAGCCCTCCACAACACAGGTCCGGCCTACCTCAATGACAGACTCACCTTCCACACTCCCGTCCGCCAGCTCCGATCCGCCAGCCTCACCCTCGCCTCCGTCCCCCGTATTCGCCGCACCACCGCTGGAGGAAGATCCTTCTCTCACCTCGCCACCAAGACCTGGAACTCCCTACTGCTCCACCTACACCAGACCCAGGACCTCCTCACTTTCGGGAAACGCCTCAAAACATGGCTATTCGACCAGTAGCTCCTCCCCCCAGCGCCTTAAAACCCTGACGGGTGAGTAGCGCGCTTTATAAATTACGTGATTGATTGATTGATTGAAGTCCTCCTCCCAATGTTGCCTCAGACCCCTGAGATCGGTTTGTGCTCCCTTCAACAGTGCTCTATAAAGTAAAGCGACCGCCTTCGTCTGGCCTGTTATTAGAAGGATATATCATTGGCACTCGTGTTCTGGTGGTTCTACAGTGCCGTGGCCACACCCATCACGTGCTCTGTCCAATAGAGATTCATAGAGAAATAAATGCCCTGCCAGCAGGTCATATATCTCCTATATGGCTGAGAAAGGACAGAATCCCTTCCCCCACAAAACTCCAACGAGACACCCACTACAGTTGCACTTCTAAATAATACTGTTCAATATCCGGTGCCACCAAACCCCCCTCCTCCACCAGTAAATGCAGAGCTTGCAGCGCCATGCAGTCCCAGGAGTTTCCCCAATACAAGGTCAGCATGAGAATATCCAAGTCAGAAAAATTTAATTGGGATCTTAATAGGGAGAGCTGCAAATAAGTAGGGAATATGGGGCAAAAGAACCACCTTAGGAATTGTTACCGTGCTGCCCCGATAGCGAAAGGGAGGTCTAAAAAGCTACAGAGCGTCTCAGGGCAGCTGTAGCACAGAGCACGATCCCTTCATATAGCAAATCTACAGTATGATAAATTGTCACCCCAATAGCAAATAGTCAATAAGGGCAAATAGCGACTCCCACTCCTCCAGAATACCCTCCTATCTTCCGGTGTCTCTTCCAGGGTCTGGGGCAGACCATCAGACCTGCTGCTGTATATTGGAGTGTAACTGAGCACATACCCCAATCTTGCTAGAGGTAAAGAAGCCCCGAACCACCACCCTCATGGCCTCCCATTCTAGTCCTGGCAAAGATCGAGGATGCGGACCCCTCGTTATGAAGCCAATAGGTAGACATCCTCTCTCCCAGTAAGGCCCAAAATGTCGGGCCCTCAAGCAATGTAGCAATGTAAAATTCAAATGCCAAGTGGGGGCCCTTGACCTGAGTGGGGACCACAGGAAGGAACACAGCAAAGGGTAGCAGTCTGAATCTGTTCACTAAATAGTCTACATAAAGAACCTTACCATAAGACACCCCACAACAATAAACTCTGTGGGGGCATGGGCAGGCAAGGTGGCCACCTAGACGTGTTTTTCCAGAGTTCCTGCCGGCGCTCAGAAATATCCGACAACATTCTCAGTCGTCAGTGATGCCTGCAGAGTGTAGTGGGGGTCTTCCCAATTTGCCCCCGGACCTGGATATCTAGCTCGGATTCTCCTCCCTCTCCCCAGACACCTGTGCTGCGGGGACACTGCTGCAGAGACCAGAGTGTGCATGCTTGGCTGGGCCGTCTGGCTGGAACTGTATGTGAGTAGCAGGAGAGTGGGGTGAGACTGCTGCAGAGCAGTACTGGTGGTGCTCCGGGGGCTGCCATCCTGTCCGCGATGGCACCGCACCTGAGATGCAATTGTGGTGCTTTCTCCCCGGAGCCAGATGGTGTAGAGCATGGCTGCTCTGAGTAACGTGAAGAGAATTGGAGGTAGGCAGAATGGGGACCGATTAGACTGCTGCCTGGCTGCGGGCCCCAGGAAAATTTCACTATAGAACGTGGACGATATGGGGCACTAACCTCACTGCCAGAGTGACCCTGCTTATCTTGGACACGGCTTCCGTGACAGTAGAAAGGACTGTAAGACGTGGCCACGCGGGCCGAGGCCTTATCTGCTGCCCCAAAGCTCACCTATTTGCCTTGAAACTGGCGGAAGGGCCTGGTGCAACACTGTAATAAGGCCAGAATGCAAAAGAGACTGTGTCTGCGAGCTGTGGGCTGCACTTTGTATTGAATGAACGTTTATGCAATTAACGGCCCTGTGGCACGTTGAGGCCTTTTGTCAGACAAATAAAAAAAAATCTAGCTTACGCGTCAAGAATTTTCAATTCTATTAAAGACACAAAGGCGAGGATTATGCTATCTCTCTCTTTACTGTCCAAAACACAGCAGCCAATCAGTTAACAATACAAGAAAAAACGACACATCCCATGATGCATCATATATAATCACATGGTCCAATCACCATCCTTGACCTCTGTCCATAAATACCATGACCCCCAATGTCACTTCCACTTTCTTTGCAAAAGTCAGATAATTCTTAAAACTTCCGAACTGAAACTTCTTACGTAGGAATCGCTTCAACGATTTTCCAACCAGATCTGGATACATTAACAAAGCTCAACAGGAGTCAAAACAACAAACTTCCAAACTAATAGATCCTCCTGTAGGAGATGACATAAATCGACCAATGTAGAGAAATGTCAAGTATTCTTCTGGTCAGATCCTATGAAAATAATAAAGGTAATATCTCATGCCAGTCAAAAAAGACCACAATACTTCTAACGTATTTAAAAAGTGGGAGGGTAAAAGGAAAAAACAACATTCTCCAGATGATAAAATATATATCATATGCACATAACACAAGCATATATCAAAGGGAGGGATAATCCTCGACTCCGTGTCCTTAATAGAATTGAAAATTCTTGACGAGTAAGCAAGAATTTGTTTAATTCTATTTCAGGACCAGAGGCTCATATTATGCTCATTTAAAGCTGTCCAATTACTATCGAAGCAACATCTACCACAGGTTTATGATAAAATTTACGAAACATAGATTCAGAAGCCCAGTCAGCTGCCTTCATAATGTCCTCCAAACGAGAACCTAAGACATAAGTTCTTGAGGCCATAGCCCCTCGAACAGAGTGAGCATCAAAATGACTGGTATCTATACCTGCTTCATTCATTAACCATTTCACCAATCTTGAAAGAGTGGCAGAAGATAAGGGTTTCAAAGGTTTTTGTAAGGAAATTAGTAACTGACCATTAGAAGCATGTCTAAATTTGTCAGTGGCCACTTCATAATCCTTCAAACATTGAACCACACATAGTTTAGAATTATCTGGATACATTGAATAAGTTACTGACCTGCAATTAGTTTTTGTTCTTCGGGTAATAGTAAAGGTAACACCTTCATGAGATTACACCCTACCAGCCAAGTCCAAAGCCTTAACATCCGAAATTCTCTTACAGGAAATCAGACACAATAACTTAGTCAGTTTTGCTGAGATCTGTTTTCGAGATAAATCTTTATTGGAAGGCCATGCATCTAAAAATCTCAAAACAATGTTTACATCCCATAATACAGAATATCTGGTTTGAGGAGGAGTAGACAAAGGAATACCCCTCAATAATGTTCAGACCAGAGGATGTTCTTCAACCGGTTTGCCATTCAGATGAACATGACCAGCGGAAATGGCTGACCTGAAATTATTAACAGTTCTATACGCCAAACCTGACCCAGACAATTCTGCAGTTCAATGTCAGACTCCACGGGATTAATACCCCTTCCATTACACCAACTATGCCATCTGCGCCATGCCGATGCATATCATTTATGCGTGCCTGACGCACGAGCTCGTTTGATGAAATCTGCAGACTGTGTCGAAAGGCATGGGGAATTCCATCTCGACCCGAAACTAGCCAGGCCATCAATGTTAGTTTTCCTAAAATGATCAGAGGATGTTGATGGCCTTCCGGGCTCAGGAGAAGATCCTGACAAGGAGGAATGAGAAGCGGGCGAGCACAGGCTAATTGCAGAACAATGGGGAACCAAGGTTGAGCCCTCCAAAATGGAGTCACCAAAATGAGGTCTGCATTCTGTCCCCGCACTTGAGACAGGACCCTGGAAATCATCAGACAAGGAGGGAAGGCATAACCCTGGAACTGAGACCAATCCTGAAGGAAAGCATCCGTCGCCAGTGCCAGAGGGTCCGGGCGCCAGCTGAAGAATTTTGCTAATTGAGAGTTGAGGTGAGAAGCAAATAGATCCACTTTGCAAGGACCCCACTACCTGATTATCTGAAAGAAGATCTTAGGATCCAGCTTCCAGTCGCTGTAATCCGTGAGAAACATGGAGTTCCAGTCTGCTATTGTATTCTGGTCTCCAGGGATATATTCTGCTATGACAATCAGGCGGTGTATGAGACAATAATGCCAGAAATCCTTGGCAATCTCTGCCAGGGTCCTGGACTTCGTACCCCCTAGCTTGTTGACATGCCGAACTGCTGAGATGTTGTCCATCCTCGGCAGTATGCAACAGTCCGTCTTCTGGGGAGAAAGACTCTTTATGGCAAATGAGCCTGCCAGGAGTTCCAGACAATTGATGTAAAGAGTCTGTTCCCATTCTGACCAACGACCCCCGGTCGCAAGGGGACCACAACGGGCTCCCAAACCCCAATGGCTGGCATCGGACTCGATCATCACTTCTGGGTGAGAACCGAAAATTGGTCTGCCATTCCAGGCTTCCATGTGCTGGAGCCACCAAAGAATCTCCCAGTTAAAGTAATCTGTTCTGAGTAACTCAGGCCCTGTTGCAGATGTCTGCAAAGTGAGTCTCTGTAAGGCACGGTAATGAAGTGGGGCTGGGAAGATTACCTGAATAGATAAGGCCAGAAGCCCCACTATTCTGGCAATATTCCTCAGAGAAATTGTCGGGCAGACTAACGCAGACCTCAGCTCCCTCTTGATATTGCGCATCTTCTGCGAGGGGAGAACTAGCTGAGTGCGAACTGAGTCTATCTTGAAACCCAAAAACTCTATCACTTGGGTCATAATCAATAAAGACTTCTGCACATTGATAAGGAAACCCAAGTCAAAAGACTGATTGTCCAATCTAAGTGAATCAGAAGAGAATGAGGGTCCTGCGCCATCACTGAAATATCGTCTAGGTAAATGATCAATTGAACTCCCTCGGTCCTCAACCATTCCATTACTGGTCTCAACAGTTTCGTGAAACACCAAGGGGCTGATGACAGGCCTAACAGGAGTGCATTGAACTCCAGACATTGACGTTTCCAAAGGAATTGAAGTAATCTCCTGTGAGGGGGGAAAGACAGGAATCGAAAGGTAAGTATCCTTTAGGTCCAAACGTAACATCCAATCCCCTTCCAAGAGAATATCTCTTAACATGTGATTCCCTTCCATTTTGAAATGTCTGTACAAGATCCAATAATTGAAATCCCTTAGATTCAATACTAAGTGATGACCCCCTCCTTTTTTGTCTACTACGAAAATGGGACTGAGGAAGCCTGAGGGGTGAAGGGTTGAAAAACGTACTGCTCCTTTGGTTAGCAGGGCAAGAACCTCTGCGTCTGCAAAAGTCTGATCTGTGAGGGAAAAAGTCATTTGAATAGGAGGGGTAACTTGCATCGGAAAGCCAATAAACTCTAGATGAAACCCCAACAGTCTAAAGTATCCAGGGATCTCCAGAAATCTTTTTCCAGTTTTCTATAAACAATCCCACTCTGCCCTCAAGAATCACCTGAGAATAAGGAATAATGCTCACCTGAGTAACTAGCTTCTTGGATTGCTCCTTGTTGTCCTCTACAGGGTCCTCTATGATATCTGGAGCGACCTCCTCTGGAGCCAGTGGGATAGAAGGTGGGGTATGATTGGTCTCCATACCAACCCCCTCTCCCTATAGGATAGTAGTTCTGAGGACCAGAGAAGGTACCTCGGCCGGGCATTCGTCCTTCATAACGACGGCCCTGTCAAAAAGGCCTCGTCTGAAGACCTTTTTAAGAGACATTTGTGCCTTATCCAGAGAAGAGAAGGTAGAACAAAACTTGGCCAGCTCCTTGATAAAAGCGTTACCAAAAAGGAGTCTATCTGCTGCTGGGCGTGCCTCAGAAGAGGATAAGTCAACTAACTTCAGGTCAATCCGCATAAGAACAGATTTTTTGCGCTCAGAGGAAATAGCGCAATTAGTATTGCCCAGTTGGCAAATGGCTCGCTGAGCCATCCGATAAGAACATCCATGTCCACAGGTGTATCGGACTCCTTGGCCAAGAAGGCCATATCCAGGATCTTAGTTAATGGACCCGACAGATCCAAAAGTTTATCTTGGCATAATCGCCAAGACCTGTCCAATCCCTTCTTAGGATCTTTGGCAAATTTTTTCATATAAGTGACTATCATGGGATCAGTTTCAGGAGTGTCAGACACTTTGGCCCTCATTACAACGTTGGCGGTAAATGCCGCTTACCGCCATGCAGAAGACCGCCAACACACCGCTGCGGCCATGGAATTCCCCCACAGCTCGGAATATGGCAAAATCTAGACAACCCCACAAGTCCACCACACCAAAGGTCAGTGATAAACTGCCAATAACAAAACCTCCACCGTCACGCCAACAGGAATACGCCCACACTATGACGACCCACAAATCCACGTGGCGGTCTTTCAACCGCGGTATTCCATTGGCGGTACACACCGTTGCGCTCAAAATACACACACATTTACAAAACACAACCACATTGGACAATTCCAAATACACACACCTGATACACATACACACACCACTCCCACACACCCTATACAATATAAAACACACACCCACATTACCCACAAACCCTTACAATGAAAAATTTGGAAGAAGCAGAGAGACAGAAAAGCAAAGATCACACCAGCATACAGAGGCACACAACACCATCACTCATACACATCCACCCACAAAACAACACAAAACCCTAAACATCACCCCACACATCACAACACACACCACCTCACACATCACCCACACCACCCCATGGCACCGCAAAGACACCCCAGGTTCTCTGAGGAGGAGCTCAGGGTCATGGTGGAGGAAATCATCCAGGTAGCCACAGCTATTCGGATCACAGGTGCAGTACACCACCATAGCTAGGAAGATGGAGCTATGGCGCAGAATCGTGGACAGGGTCAATGCAGTGGGACAGCACCCAAGAACACAGGATGACATCAGGAAGAGGTGGAACGACCTACGGGGGAAGGTGCGTTCTGTGGTCTCAAGACACCACATTGCGGTTCAGAGGACTGGCGGCGGACCCCCACCTCCTCCCCCACAACTAACAACATAGGAGGAGCAGGTCTTGGCTATATTGCATCCTGAGGGCCTCGCAGGAGTAGCTGGAGGAATGGACTCTGGTAAGTCAAATCTTTAACTACCATATACCTCACCCTACCTGCATGCTATCACATACCCCCCACCCTCACCCTCACCCCCATCACTCCAACTCCTCACATATGTCCCATTATCACAAACCACACATCCCAACACCAAGCCCTGCATGCAACAACAGAGCATGGACATCCATCACCAATGCATGTTCACTACAGATACCCACACAGACCCCAAAACAATTATCACACAAGGTCTTACACAAGAATGTAAGCACTGGGGTACAGGGTCACCCACCCATTGCACACCATGGCACACACAGATTAAATAATCATGCCTTTACACCCCTGCAGGACCCCTACCCAACGTCACCGGACAGGAGGTTCCAGGCATGTCCACTCCCCCCACAGAAGAGGTCCACAGTGATGACAGCAGCTCTGTCCAACTGGATCTAGATGACCAGCCCGGCCTATCTGGAACCTCGGGACAGTCGGTTCCCCTGACACAGGCCACCAAAGAGCCTCCCCCTCAGGAAACACCACCACAGCACCCACCCAGCGGGCCCATAACTCTGTCCCCAGGACACGTCAATCAGCAATGTGTCCACCACTAAAGGGACCCCAGCCATACCCACCACCCCAAGAACAGCAGGGACCTGGGGGCAGTGGGCACACGGTTCAGGGGACAGAGGCCCAGGAAAACCGGGGAACTGGGAGGTCTGCTGTACGACAGGGGGAGGACAGGCCCAGGGAACCCACTCTCCACGAGGCCCTCTCCAACATCATGGGAGCGTACCATAATTCCCAGGAGACGATGGCAACGGTACTGGCCAAGTTTCAGGAGACCCAGCGGCTGCAGGAGGAACAGTATTTGCGGTTCAGGGAGGAACTCAAGTCCATCAATACCACCCTGGGCACCATTGTAGGGGTGCTGAAGGACCTTGTGAACACCAGGAGGGACACTGTGGCACAACAAGGGGCCCCTGAAGCTAGTCTGGACGATGAACTGCCCACCACCTCCGCTGGCGCTAGTGGACAGGAGGCACCGCCACAGGACCACGACACCAGCACCCCACCCCCTGCAGATGGAGAACCACCCCGCAAGCAGTCCCTGAGATCCAGGACAAAGTCAGAGAACAATCCCAAGACACCCGCCAAGAAATGAGACCACCCTGAATGTCATCCTTCTGTCCCACTTTGTCACCCCGTCCATCTTTAAACTGCCCTAGCACCACTTCCTATGCCCCTTTGGACAATGCACCTGTAAGACAATTAGACTGGACTCTGCCATGGACATTCCTCCACCATCACCCCTGCCCATTTTACAACCCCCTCCACTATTTTGCACTTAAATAAACACCCTTGAATCACAAAACAATCTGTAGTCAGTCCGTGCTTTCACAATTGTGTATTTGCAATAACTGAGGAAAAACCCAATGTCCATTCTAATGTCTACATACCTATGTCACACAGCTCTAGTCCATGAGGTAACATAGCAGAGGTCACACAGTGGGACCCACATCTGTGAAAGTGAAAGGCAAAGTGACAAATCAGGGTCCATACACTGGGTGAAAGTGACAGACAGATGATAGGTCGAACAATTTTATCAGATGTAGGAGGCAGTGATGTCTTCTTACCTGTGTCTCATTGGAAGTATTGCTGGATTGCGGTGTTTCTGTTGTCTACGTCCTCTTCTTCTGCCTCCTCTTCTTCACTGTCCACAGGCTCCACAGCTGCCACAAGACCTCCTTCTGGACCATCCTGCTGCAGAAAAGGCACCTGTTATCGCAAAGCCAAGTTGTGCAGCATACAGCAGGCCACAATGATCTGGCACACCTTCATTGGTGAGTAGTATAGGGAACCACCTGTCATATGGAGGCACCTGAACCTGGCCGAAGGTTCTTTCAATAATCCTCCTAGTTTGCCCATGTGCCTCATTGTAGCGTTCCTCTGCCCTTGTCCTGGGATTTCTCACTGGGGTCAGTAGCCATGACAGGTTGGGGTACCCAGAGTCACCTGCAAATGTCGAGGGACAACTGTTAGACACACACTAACCCTTAGGGACAACCCCAGACCCAGACAACTATTCACATGGTATAGGTCCATGTCCTCACCCAATAGCCACACACAGTGCCTCTGGGGTTGCCCCATCACAAAAGGGATGCTGCTATTCCGCAGAATGTAAGCGTCCTGCACTGAGCCAGGAAACTTGGCGTTCACATGGGAGATGTACTGGTCAGCCAAACACACCATCTGCACATTCATAGAAAGGTAGCTCTTCCGGTTTCTGTACACCTGTTCACTCCTGCGGGGGGGACCAAGGCCACATGTGTCACATCAGTGGCACCTATGATGTTGGGGATATGTCCCAGGGCATAGAAGTCACCTTTCACTGTAGGCAAATCCTCCACCTGAGGGAACAAGATGTAGCTACACATGTGTTTCTGCAGGGCAGACAACACTCTGGACAACATGTTGGAGAACATAGGCTGGGACATCCTTGATGCAATGGCCACTGTAGTTTGAAAAGACCCACTTGCCAGGAAATGGAGTACTGACAGGACCTGCACTAGAGGAGGGATTCCTGTGGGATGGCGGATAGCTGACATCAGGTCTGGCTCCAACTGGGCACACAGTTCCTGGATTGTGGCACAATCTAGTCTGTAGGTGACTATTACATGTCGCTCTTCCATTGTCGACAGGTCCACCAGCAGTCTGTACACCCGAGGATGCCGCCATCTCCTCACCTGCCCCAGCGGACGTGCCCTATGGATGAGAACAGCGAGCACAGAGTCAGCCAACACTGAGGTAAGTAAAAAACAATTGTATTGCACACATTTGTCAATATGCTATGTGCCTGTCTCTGTGTATATGCAAGGCATATATATGTGTAACGCGTTTAAAAATAATGCCATGTGGCCACCTGAAATGGCGGCTGCCTGACTTGTAATGTGGGACAAGGGGATATGAGGTAACTGCGCTGGCGTTCTACACCGTCGCGGTAGGCGGTCGAAGACTGTGGCGCAATCCTGCATTGGTTAACATTGGGCCCTATGGGTCCCAGGAGCCAATGACGATGTGCGGCGGCAGTGACGGTACGCACAGCCGCGGACGTGACTGCCATTTTCTCTCTGTTCACTCACTTGATACCCGATCTTTGACAGGAAAGGACCTACACTGCAAGTGCTGCTGTGACCTCAGTCTTGAAGCGACGATGGCTCATGTGTCTGGGGAAAGGGCCCCTGCCTTCACATTGGAGGAGTTGGATAAACTAGTGGATGGGATCCTCCCCCAGTACACGCTACTCTACGGTCCTCCAGACAAACAGGTGAGTACACTGTGAGCATGCTGTATGGGCAATGCCTGTTTGGAGTGGTGTGGATGGAAGATACAGGGGGGGGGAGGTGAGGCCTGCATGATCGAACGGTGAGTGTATGTGCGTCAGGGCAAGGGTGGGAACGTGGGTCAATGATTGTGACGGTCCGGACGGTAAAAGTGTTACATTTTCCCCTGTACTATTCCTCTAGGTCAGTGCCCACCAGAAGAAGGATATTTGGCGTGCCATCGCCAAGGACGTCCGGACCCTGGGAGTCCACCACAGATGGAGCACTCACTGACGTAAAAGATGGGAGGACATTTGCCGCTGGAGCAAGAAAACTTCGGAGGCCCAGCTGGGGATGGCCTCCCAACGTGGGAGGGGTGCCCGTCGCACCATGACCCCCCTGATGTTCCGGATCCTGGCGGTGGCGTATCCGGAGTTGGATTGGCGCTTGAGGGCATCACAGCAGCCACAAGGGGGTGAGTACACTCCCATTCAGCTGACTCTGCGTGTATTGGAGGTGTCTGGGTGGGGGAGGTGGGCAGTGGGTTCCCCTAGGCTAGGGCGAGCTTTGTAGGCAAGGACCCTTTGTGAGGCAGGCTAAGTGGCACCCCATCCCCACCAGTGGTGAGAGCCATCTACACCTAGTCAGGCTCCTGTGACTTCCATGTGTGCAGCAATCGGGCATAGGCCATGTACCCCATGTCCCTGTGATTAATTAGGGAACTCCAAGTGCATGGCATAGTGCAGAGGGCTGCTGTGTCTGTAGTGTCCGCCGACGGTAGCGGTATTGTATGTACTGAACATGTCTTTCTTCTTTCTCCCCCCCTTTTTGTGGTCTCCCTGTTCTTGTGTGCAATAGCATCCTCAGACTGAGGAGCTGTGCCACTGGAGCAGGAGGGAGCTGCATCCCACATGGCCCTGGAGGGCCAGACAACGGAGTCTGAATTTACCAGTGGGATGGAGGGCGAGGGGAGCTCCACGGCGGGAACAGGAGCTGAGACCAGCGAAACCGACTCTTCCTCTGATGGGAGCTCCTTTGCGGTGGCGGGCCCCTCTGTGCCCACTGCATCTACAGGTACAGTCGCCACCCCCCCTACCAGCACCGCCCTCCCAGCAGCCCCTCAGCGTGTGTCCTGTGGTCGCTCACCGAGGACTGTGGGCATCTCCTTCGCCCCAGGCACCTCAGGCCCTGCCCCAGTCAGCCCTGCTGCCCTCAGTGAGGAGGCTATTGACCTCCCGAGATCCCTCACTGTTGGGCAGTCTACCATTCTGAATGCCATCCAGGGTGTAGAGAGGCAGTTGCAACAGACAAATGCATACCTGGAGGGCATTGATTCTGGCCAGGCAGCCCAACAGCGAGCATTTCAGGCTCTAGCCTCTGCACTGATGGCAGCCATTGTCCCTGTGTCCAGCCTCCACCCTCCAACTTCCTCCACCCAGACCCAATCCCCAGTACCTCAGCCTATCCCAAGCACACCATCAGACCAGCATGCACACACCTCAACACACAAGGGTGGTTCTGGAAAACATAAGCACCACATATCTCACAAGCACTCACACAAGCATCATACCCATGCACACATACCAACATCCACTGCCTCCACTGTGTCCCCCTCCTCCACGTCTCCCTCCTCTCTCCCTGTCACGTCTCCACTCACACCTGCATGCACTACATCTTCAGCCACTACCTCCATCACCAGCACGCCCATCACCACACACCGCTCACATGCACTCACCACCCCCACTACCATTCACACATCGCCAGTGTCCTCTACCAGTGTGTCTGTGAGCCCTCCTCCCTAAGTACACAAACGCAGTCACACACCCACCCAACAGCCATCAACCTCACGACAGCCTCCAGCCCATGCACTTTCACCCAAAGTCAGCAAACGAACACCTCCTACAACCACTACCTCGTCCTCCACTCCCAAACCCCCTCCATCTACTCGTCCCAGTGTGTCAAAAAAACTTTTCCTCTTTAATGTTGACCTCTTCCCTACATCTCCCCCCCGCCTGTCCCCTAGGGCCTGTCTTTCCAGGTCCCAACCCAGGACCTCAGCCACCACATCACCGGGCACAGTGGTGCCAGCAATACCCGGTTTCTGGAGTGCGCCAAGCAACTGGGCTGCTAGTGTCCCAAGGAGCGAGGCCAAGGACATTCCCCCCACCTCCAAAACAGAAGAAGTTACCCACATCCCAGAGGTAGAAGGCCAAAACACCTGCCACCAAGGGCTCAGCCAAGACAAGTGTGGGAAGTGGCAAGACAGCTGCGCCAGCATCCAAGGTGGGGAAGGGCCTGAAGCAGAAAGGCAAGGCAACATCGCCGCCAACCTGCACGGCAGACAAGAACGCCACCGGCACCGCCACATGCACCGCTGCCAAGGACACCGCCGCCAGCAGACCAGATACAGAGCCCTTCAGTAGCACCGCAGTCAGAGAGCCCGCCACCAGCACCGCCGCTACTTACATTGCTGCCAGCCCGCGGTCAGTGAGCCCGCCACCAGCACCGCCATTACTGACACTGCCGCCAGCACCGCGGTCAGTGATCCAGCCATCAGCACGGCAGTCAGTGAGCCAGCTACCAGCACGGCAGTCAGTGAGTCAGCCACCAGCACCGCAGTCAGTGAGGCCGCCACCAGCACCGCCGCCACAATGACCGCCGCAAGCACCGCCGCTAATGACACCGCCGCCAGCCCCGCCAGCGGCCCCACGACAACCTGAGCCAGTGGCACCACCACAGACATGGCTGCCATCCCCAGTGGTCATCCATACGTGGCTGGTGGTCAGTTCCAGGGGCCTGGGCAGCTCCCATGTTGCCCCACTACCTCAGTCCTCGGCACGATGAATCACTCTGTGCACAAATCACCCTCCAGAACCAATGGAGATTGACATCCACTACCTCAGTCCTTGGCAGGATGAAGCACTCTGGGCACAAAGCCCCCTCCAGAACCAGTGGAGATTGACATCCACTACCTCAGTCCTTGGCAGGATGAAGCACTCTGGGCACAAAGCCCCCTCCAGAACCAGTGGAGAAAGACATTCACTACCTCTGTCCTTGGCAGGAAGAAGCACTCTGGGCACAAAGCCCCGTCCAGAACCAGTGGAGAAAGGCATCCACTACCTCAGTCCTTGGCAGGATGAAGCACTCTGGGCACAAAGCCCCCTCCAGGACCAGTGGAGAAAGACATCCACTACCTCTGTCCTTGGCAGGATGAAGCACCCTGGGCACAAAGCCCCCTCCAGAGCCAGTGGAGATTCACATCCACTACCTCAGTCCTTGGCAGGATGAAGCACTCTGGGCACAAAGCCCCCTCCAGAACCAGTGGAGAAAGGCATCCACTACCTCTGTCCTTGGCAGGATGAAGCACTCTGGGCACAAAGCCCCCTCCAGAACCAGTGAAGACTGTTATCCACTTGAGAGACTGTGGCTTTGCACTCCCCAAGATAAAGCAGTGGGCAACCCACCCACTGAAGAGACTTGAGAGACTGTGGCTTTGCACTCCCCATGATAAAGCAGTGGGCAACCCACCCACTGGAGAGACTTGAGAGACTGTGGCTTTGCACTCCCCAGGATAAAGCAGTGGGCAACCCACCCACTGGAGGTATTCGAGAGACTGTGGCTTTGCACTCCCCAGGATGCAGCAGTGGGCAAACCACCCACTGGAGAGACTTGAGAGACTGTGGCTTTGCACTCCCCAGGATATAGCAGTAGGCAACCCACCCACTGTAGAGACTTGAGAGACTGTGGCTTTGCACTCCCCAGGATAAAGCAGTGGGCAACCCACCCACTGGAGAGACTGGAGAGACTGTGGCTTTGCACTCCCCAGGATGCATCAATGGGCATGGACCCCCCTGTGTAGCTGGCGTTGTGCACTCATCCGGCTGAGGTGCCCTCCTTCCCTTCCCCCTGAGGTGCCTGTTTTATTTCGATCTGATGCCCCTGCAGTGTTCTCTCCGTTTCGATTGGGTATCTTGTGTGGGCCTCGCCCATGCATTTTGGGCCCACGGACTATATAGGTGCAGTACCTGGACTTGAAATCTTGGTGTACATATTTGTTTATAGTGTATAAAAATGTTTGACTAATGGATGTTTATTGATTACACTGCTTACAATCATTTCCTTTTGTCCTTGCATTCTTCCAGGGGGGGTTGGAGGGGTCTAAATGTAATGTTTCACTATGTATTGGTGTGTGTGTTGTTGTAGGTGAGGGAGAGGGTGGGGGTGGGGGTGTTGCGTGTTGCATATGTGTGTCACTCTCTTTTCCCTCCCCCCGTGTCGTAGGTGCTGTACTCACCGTGGTCGTCGCCGCCGTCAGTCGTGCTCCTGGTAGAGGAGCAGGAAGACAATCGCAGGGAGTATTTGGAGTTCAGGCTCCATGGCGTCCTGGTTCCTCGTGGGTTGTGTAGAGGTGAGTGTTTCCCCTTCCAACTCCTGTTTCCACCGCGTTTTTGTTCGCGTTGAATCCAACCCAGAAAAGGTGGCGGATTGGCCTGTCATAATAGTGTGGGCGTTACATTGTCTTGCGCCTGTCTGTTGGCGGTGACCGCCATGCTGTTTGTTTGTACCACAGTGGCGGTCGGAGTGTTAAAGTGGCTGTCTATGTTGGCGGTTTCCGCCATGGTTATAATTCAATTTTTTTTTTACCACCAGCCTGTTGGCGGGTTTACCGCCGCTTTACCACCGACCGCCAGGGTTGTAATGAGGGTCTTTGTCTTCTAAATCTGGTCTAGGGCATTCTGCCCGGAGGTGAGAGCATACCTCCTTGTCAAAGCTGTTCCTAAGATTAGAGTGAACATATTGAGCCACTTCAGGGGAAGGAACTCAAGTGGAAGATCTGGGATGCACAATCTCTGAGGGGTCAAAATTGAAAACCTGAAGAGGGGGAGCCTGTTTCTTTGCTTTTTTACTGGGACCCGGGGCCTCAGAGTCATCAGAATCCTTAGAAGAAGAATCCTTATCAGAAGAGGAGTGGGAAAAAGAAGTATCTTTTTTAGAGCTGTAATTATGTTTGGCAGCTCGTTTTTTGATGTAATTTTTCGAATAAATCAGCATGTGAGTCTCCAGAAGGAGCATCAGTTTCTTCCAAATTTTTTGATTTAGACTTGGATTTAGCTTTAGTTCCCTCAGGAAGGGGTTGTTGACCGAGAAGCCAACCCTGGGAACGTGCGTAATCAAACACCTGACCAGAAAAGGGTCCTAAAGACCTCACCAGGGCGTTGTTTACTGACTGTTGCACCCTAGTATCAAGGGCTTCAACTAGATTAACCTCCAGTTGGTTATTAATATCTTCAGGGTAGTACCCTGCTTCTTGCTCACTCCATTGGACATTATATAGTACAAATGAATAAAAGAGGTGTCAATGACAAGGGGAGTGCAAAAACCCCTAACAGGCCAATATAAAATATGTATGCCCAATAAAGTGTGGAGGGAGCAGCCTGTTGTGCAATCTAGGCAAAGCCTTTTCAATTTATACCACCCAAGCGCTTAAAGTGGGCGTCAGAGAGCACCGAAGGAAGGAGATAAAAAACAGGGATTCCCTTCCAGCGTGCAGCGATCACGAGTCGATCTCTCTCGAAAACGAAACCGAAAGGACCGGCTCGTGAATCAGCGTGTGCACGAGGAGGAAAAAAGGGGCACAAAGAAAAGACTACGCGCGTAGCACGCTCCTGCTCTGCATAAAAGGGGCAATTAAAAACGGCAGAAAGCTGGTACCAAGCACGCGCACGAAGCGCAAAAACAATAAAGCGAGAGAAATTGCATCGCTAAAGACAATAAGTAATCGTAATAAATCACAATAAGCAAACAAGCATAAATATAGGAGAAGAAATAAAATAGTACTTATCTGCTGCGGAGCAGCAAAGAAAGAGGAAGTGACATTGGGGGTCATGGTATTTATGGACAGAGGTCAAGGATGTTGATTGGACCATGTGATTATGTATCATGCATCATGGGATGTGTAGTTTTTTCTTGTACTGTTAACTGATTGGCTGCTGTGTTTTAGACAGTAAAATGAGAGATAGCATAATCTGAGCCTCCAGTCCTGAAATAGAATCTGCTGTGCCCCTCAGGATATTATACAGTGTACTTCCGGTTGCGGGGTGATGAGGGGAAGTCACAGAGCACTACTGCACAAGCCTGTTGCGAAAAGCAGCTGGGTTATGACCTGCTGCCCTTGAACAATGCTACCGGCCAGGGGTCTTGCGGATAGAGAGAAGAGGCATTGGAGAGTGGCCCTGGTCCCTGGGCATGGTGTTGTGACAGGCTTATGGGGCTGGTCAGCTGGGTGACTGCACCCTGTTTGCTGTGCTAACCAGGTGAGGGGCTGGGACCCACTCCTTCATTGCATAATCCTGTTATGAACAAGACGCTGGACAAAGAGTGCTTTGGGTGGGATTGTGCGACTGCTCAGACCTGGTAGCAGGCTGTCCCCTGAGCTGGCGCGCTTGTGGAGTGTCCAGGCACGGACATAATGATCTTCCCAGACTATACCTGCAAGGTATAAGATCTTCGCAGGAAATATAAGTTCAGAAAAAATTACTAAGAGAGCACGACCTCAGATGCAGCCTTACGTTCCTTGCAAAACTGAGAGTCCAGCATAAATGGAAGTTGTATTTTTTTGTAACTCCTGGGGAGGCTGGGGACTGGCTGGACATGCTGAGGAGTGCAGCACCATGGAGCTCCTTGGGCCGCAAATGAATGGGGAGTCCTGCACCCTGCTGAACAACCAAATTCAGATACCACTCAGTAGATTCGATTCCTTGATCCAGCATTCATCAGACTGGTAAAATACTGGTGTACTCCAATGGCACTTTAGAAGATTCTAACTTTGTGCCGGACACTAAGGAATCCTTCCAGACACACAGGGGAGGCAGTGACTATCGTAGTAATGCCACGGATCAGGATCTAGAGTGACCCATGAGTAGACTGACCTTGTGTTGTGTTCTAGAATTGTCACATTTTTAATTAGTATGTTAACTCTCTCCTGTGTCCCCCTTCCTTGTGTTTCGCTGTTTGTACCAGGAGGGGAGCTGAGTATGATGATGTCTTTGTTGACTTTGACTGCAGAGGGGTACAAAGCGTATGGAGAAAATGGCAGTTTAGACTGCCTAACAGGTATTGATGCGCTTTGTATTCAGGGCAGTTGCACTTTGGCAAGAACTATTGTTAACAGGGTAGCTGGTGGGCTAAGGTCCTCTCGAGACAACAGAGTGGCACCTGTCTCACCACCTTTGTGGGGATGCCAGGCCCTCAGCTCAAAGCACCTAGTTATGTTGAAGCTTTGACTTCGGAGCGGGGTAAGGCGGCAGGAGATAGGGGTTGCATTGCTATTTGTGGCAGGAGTTGTTTGGCCTCACTGCCCATAGGCGGTGAGAGGGTTTGGATTGTTTTTATTTCTTGAATAAAATTGGTGAATATGGGAGACTGGCTCCATACTACTGACTCAAGACTCAGACTGTTTGGGGTGATTGAGCGGAGGGGGAATTTTGAATGTGGAGCACAAAAGGAAGGAGGCATGCTGTGCTGTAAGGGTTATGGTTACTACCTGGAAGTTAGTCATCTGAAAAGTCCGGGCATTAGGCCAACCCATTGAGAGACACAGAGTGTACTCTTATCTTAAGCATTATGGGATCACCGTGGCCTTTTTGCTGGAGACCCATACCTGGGAACATGTATTAAACAACTAAGGAACAGATGGAGGGGACAGTTATTCACCACTTCGAACTCCAGCCATGCCCGGGGGCCATGATTTGGCTTGCGAGTAGAGTCCTCTTTGTAGCTAAGGTGGTAGAAATTGACCCACAGGGCCAATATGCCATAGTCTCTGGGGCATTGGACAACAGGTACACCTGTCTGATAAATGTGTATGCCCTTAATGTAAATGATGCTGGGTTCTTCAGGACTGTGAAGGGTGCTACCACTGAGTATGTGGGACCTGGGCTAATACTTGCGGGGGACATCACCTGTGTTCTGGACGGAAGCTTGGACTGGGTGCCATCTTGCTAGGATACCTAACCAGCAATGATGACCACCCTCAGGGAGACTCTAATGGGACTAGGCCTACCTGACATCTGGAGGGTGCATCTTCCTCATTCTAAAGAGTATTCAAGTTACATGCCTGCCATAGGGACCCATATTTGCATAGATTAATGCCTGTTGTCGGTTGCCTTGATGCAATGTGTGACTGATGTTTCTTAGTTGGCGTGACATAGCTTAGATTGCTCACCCCTACTGGTTACTTTAAGGATAAGTGGGAAGCCCCCTGGGGTACCTCTGTGGAGACTGTAGCAGCAAACACCTGTTAGATCTAGTGTTTGTGGCTGCAGTGACTGAAACCCTTGATCACTACTTTACAGAGAACTGAGGTAGTGCATCAGTAAGGGCGGTCGAATGGGATGCCATAAAAGTTGTGTTATGAGGTGTATTCCTAAACATTACATATAAGGTCAAACAGCAGTTGTCTAGGTCCCTGAACACTTTGGAGAAGCATCTAGACAGCTTGGAGAAGGAGGGGATTGAACAACTCTGGTGTCTAAATGAATGGTAGGAGTATAAGAGGGCCCTGCTTGAAACTTGGGATAGGTTGGATAAATTTGCCCGCACTAACTACAGGCAGCACCTGCATCTCGCGGGGGATAAAACGAGTAGGATGTTAGCCACACTGCTCCAGAAAAAACACAATACCCTCCTATTGTATGGATCAGAGACACGAAGGGTCGGATGGTAAACTCACAGGAGGGTATTGTGGGAGTATTTGCAGAGCACTTGAAGTTGATGTATGCTGCTCTGCCGGGGGATATGTCCTTGGTAGGAAAAACATACCTGGCTGAACTACAGATGCCTTCACTGACTAGGGAAGAGAGGGATACTCTGGACTCCTCCATAACGAGAGAGGAAATCATGGTTGCAATCAAGGCATTTAGGACTGCTAAGGCCCTGGGAACAGATGGCCTGCCAGCCGACTTCTACTAGATGAGGGGTGAGGAGTATGGCGGATCAGCTACTGGAGGTTTACTAGAAGGCTTCGGATAAAAGATTAATACCATCCTCTATAAGAGAAGTGCTGGTCGTCTTGATCCCTAAACCTGACAGGTACAGTGAGATGGTGTCTTTGTACCAGTCCCTGTCGATGCTCAAAGGGGATGCAAAAATACTTAGTAACTGGTTTATGAGGACCAATGCAGGCTTAGACCCCTGAGAAACACATTTGGCAATTTGAGGAAGTTGTCCCTGGTCCTGCATGAACCAACTACTGTGTGGGACAAATACGCAGTGACACTACTGGACAATGAACAGGACTTCGATTCCCTTTCCTGGATTTTCTGTGGAGGATTCTGAGGAAATTGGGCATTGGAAAAACACGTGCATTGGATGCAATTGCTCTATGGGGGCCCCTGCGGTGTGGGTGAGAGTGTTGCTGCAGTTCACCCTGCAGAGCGGTACCAGACAGGGCTAGTCCTTATTGGCCCTGCTCTTTGACTTGGCGATGGAGCCACTGGCGTATAGATTGTACCAGATGCTAGGGGATTAGGGGATACAGGTGGGGGGAAATAGCCTCATGGTCTCTCTTTACACAGATGACACGTAAATTTACTTACACCAGCCACTCTACTCTATAGTGCCAATAACGCTGGCTGTGCTTGATGACTTTTGTGATGTGCCTGGGTTGCATGTTCACAGAACCAAATAAAAAAATCATTTCCACTGGACAGTTGGTTGCTTTGGACAGACAAGACTTACCAAAACTGGACCTCCAGAGGGAGCTGAAAATGTCAGGTATTTTGGGATTAGGATTACACATTATGAGGTTGAGTTTGAGGCTATCAATATAAGCAGCGTGGTGGAGAACCTGAAACCTGCTGTGAAATTCTGGAACACGCTCCCTCTCTCAGTAATGGAGAAACTGGCACTAGTCAAATTATGATATTGCCATGGTGTCTATAATGTTTCAGGGGACATTGTATGAGATCAGTAAAATAATATTTATAGAACTGGACAGGCTGATTGTTGAACTCTTGTGGGCCTGTGGGAGAAAGAAAGTTAGCCTTACCACCCTCAAATGTATTTGCCCAAACTAGAACAGTACTACACAGCAGGGCAGCTGCAGCATGCAATATGTTGGTTTGGTGAACATGAAACGTGGGAGAGTCAGCTACTTAGAGGTATGTGTGACACTGTTCCCCTGTCCGAGCTTTTAATGATTGGGGCAAGAGTCCCAGATTCAGTGCCAGGGATAGTTCAACAAGTATGTATTGCATGGGAAGCAGCAGTCTGCTATGTCCAGAAGAGGGCCCCTACGTGCCAGATATGTCCATCTGGATGCTGTGTCACTTTAAACTCATAGCACAGACAATATCTATTGATAAATGGAGAGACAGTGGATGTGAGGTCTTGCAGGACGTTTATCCCAATGATAGATTTATCTCAATTGCAGACGCCATAGCAACATCCCAACTGGGCATGGGGCAGTTCCTGCACTATGCAAAAATCGAGGGGACAGCCTGTGATATATGGCCGTCCTCCTGTGAGGTCCCCATGGTATCAAACATTTTGAGAACACTCTTAAATATGTCTGGTGGCCGAAGAATGATCTCACATTTATACATGGCACTGAGAGAGGTTGTTCCGGTGGGTGAACTGTTAATGCAGACCAAGTGGAGAGGTGCTCTGGAGGCTCCTTTCATGCCTAAAAATTTAGAGGAGATCCATGTGGGGGTGAAAACACCTCCACTGATGCAAGGTTTAAACTGATCCAGTGCAATGTGGTGCACCAAGCTTATCTTACTGCAAGCACACTACATGCCATCTACCCGACAAGACCTTTTTCCGGCCCGATGCGCTAAAGGCAGACTTCATACCCATGATTTAGGGACGTCTGGCACTTACTGACTAGTGTCAGGTGATTCTTATCTAAACAAAGCCTCAGGTTGGAATGTCCCTTCGGATGTGAGCCAGTGGCTGCTTGGACTACTCCAAGTCAAAAAGAAGAAGAAACTTAGTAGAAAAGTCTTCTTGTTGGGCTTCATATTGGCCAAATAGAGAATTGCCATATGTTGGTTGTCCTCTGCTACAGCTGTCCTAAAAGACTGGATGAGAGACATGGCTGAATGAGTGACGGCTGAAGAGTTCCATATGCGTAAAATACACATAGTAAGCTGGAGGATGACCTGAGAGCCTAGGTGACAATGCTCACTGAGCTCTTCGAGCCCCTTGAAGTACTGCCTCTCTGAATGAGTATGCTGGTGTGAGGTAGCTGCCCCTAAGTGAGTGATCTGAAGTGGAATTATGATTGATGGTATAGGTGGTATACCACAGAACCTGCAGTCCAATTTGAGGTCCCGAGTACAACACACAGAATATGTTACTGGAGCTGAGGGCGGGGAGGGTGGGGAGTTTTCGATGTATTTGATAGCATGACATATTGTAGCTCATTATACTTGAAGCATTTTACTGCTGTTTGTGAAATGAACAATGTTAATAAAAATCTATACACAAAAAAAAACAAATAAACTGTGTCAAGCTGCACCTCCAAAGCATGTAAGGTGGAGCGGTAGGAATATTCATGGACATCTAGGTTCTATGCTTTATAACATTGAATAAAGGGACCACTGTGTAACCCAGGAGCGAGCAGTCCCCGCCCGTTTATGCACCTGTGCTATAATCAGAGAGGGGCGAGACTTATCTAATCCCAAATGGGTCACACAATTAAAATCACACTCCTTATCCTCAAGTAGGAAGTCATTAACAGTAATAGCAGTGCCAAACTTTTCAAGAAGGTGGATTGATCCACATTGGTGCATAAATATTTAAGAGGACAATGTCCCTGTCATCCACCCAACCTAGCATCAACACATATCGTCCATTAGGGTCTGGTAGTACTCTGTGCAACTGGAAAGGCACCCCACTCGCCCATCCACTCATTTACACATACTCACACCCTCTTCAGCCATCCATCCACACATTTAACCATCCACCCCTTCTTCATTCATCCAGACACTGTGCAACCATCCACCATCTATTCATCATCTTAATTTATCCCAAACATTGTTTCTCCATCCACCTTCCATACTGTTGGACCTGGCCCTGTCCGCAGGGTCATCTCCAGACTTTTTTGCTTTTACCTTCCTGTTTTCTGAACCCGTTTTGTTGGCTTTTCAGACTCTGCACACTTTATCACAGCTAACCACTGCTAAAGTGCTTGTGCTGTCCCCTTATAACATGGTAGAATGGGCTTACGCCCAAATGTCCTACTCAATTTACTTGTAAGTTCCTCATAACATGGTACTATCTATGCTCAGGGCCTCTAAATTACATGCTACTAATGGACCTGCAGGACTTATTGTGAAACCCACTTAATAGTCCTTTAACCATGTCTCAGGCCTTCCACTGCAGCCTATGTGTACAGTTTTAAACTGTCATTTCGACATGGCAAAATTAACCTTTTGACATGCTCACACTTACTGTTTTTATACATATAAGTCTCCCGGAGGATAAGCCCTGAATAGCTGAGAGGGCAGGGTGCAGTGTGTTAAAAATGATTGACATGTACTTTTAGGTTTTACACATCGTGGTAGTGAAAAGCTCCTACATTATTTTTTAATTACTTGAAGGATAAGGGAAAAGGTGGATGGGGAGATGAATGAATGAAAGGATGGATGACTGGATGGAAAGGTTTGGAAATGGATGGATTGTCTTAGATATGGATGGGTGAAAGGGCAAACTGGTGAAAGACTGAATGATACATGAAAGAATGAATGGTTTACATAATTTTAATGTGAAATTGTGAAAAAAGGTAGAAGTATGAAAGGATGACTGGATGGGTGCTTGGATGGAAGAAACAAGAGAGCACTTTTTGGGAGGGTTGTGATGACTTGCTTTCTTCGCTTTCTTTTGAAGTGGGGGTATTTTAATTTTATGGTTACTTCTTTGTGCTTGAGTGTACATTTTCACACATACATGTACATTATGCACTTACCCTAGACTCAGAATGGTTTGAGACTCTACTGGTCAAAACAAGAAGGCACTCCCCTGTAGTTACACACTGAGGACCAACACCGAGACAAAGGGGAGGAGAAAATGGGTGATCAAGCAATGAACGGTTTTGTGGTATAAACCTTAGTGGTGCTGGTTGTCTTTGAGCTGGCACATGTTATTATTACCCTACGTTTTTTTTGTAGTTTTGGTGGCAGTATTCCCCCTTCATAGACATAAGTCTTGTTGCATGTTTTCGCTCATTTGTTAGACAACAGTGATGGCTTATATAGTGCATTGCAGTCGTTAGTAGTGGGGAAGCGATTTGTTTCAAGTCCATCTCACCCAGCATAGCAGCACGCCCCATACTACTCCCAGACAGTGAAACAAAGAGAAACCAGGTGGTGGCTGAATGGGCCACTCTGAGTTAGTGAGGGGCAGGAACTGCCCCCTACCATACTTGCACAATACAAAGGCTCTCCCTGAGCACTCTTTCCAAATCAAACGGCTTGTCGCTAGTCTTTTGTGACCCTAGACAAGCTAGGCCAGGACAGGGAGAAAGGGGAGGCCTGACACCTCAGGGTGTTGGAAACCTGTAGAAGCTTCCTTCCCTTCAACGTGTGCACCAGGTATTTAATTTTGGACCCTTAATCCTAACTCTTCAGTACACTTCTGGACCTATGGACTCTGCCAGGAAGAAGGACTGCTGTGCTGCTGAAAGGACTGCCACTCTGATGGACATTTGCTCTGGAAGACTTCTGCCCTGCTATGCTGACCTGCTGCCCTGCTACACTTTTGCCTGATTGAGAGGAACTGAACATGCCTCTTTAAACCCAGGGCCCCAGAGTGACTCCAAGGGCTAGTTGGCTGGTCTTCTGATCAGAAGCCTCAGGGACCATAACAGGCTTCCAATAACCTTGACCCCAGCACCTGGACTCTGCCATCTGTGAGTCCTGTCCTCCCAGTTGGTGCTATCCTTGACCTGGACACTTGGAAGTGGGCCTGAAGGAGCTCTACCAGCCCTTCTGTGGATTCAGCAGAACCAATGCACCTCCTTCACAGTGCATCTCCTACAGAATCTGCACATCACCTTGGCTGCTCGACGAATCGCCCTCGGAATGGGTGCATTGCCTCTGTTGCATGTACTTCCCCAATTCAAGGGCTTTGCATTGCCTATCACAGCTTTTTTGTTGTTTGGTCTTCTTTTATTTATTAAAGCTTGCTCTATTTTTCAAATTTTGTGTGGGATTTTTCTTGTATTATATTGTGTTTTCACTTTATTACTGTTTTTAAGTGCTGCATAAACATTGTACATATTGCCTGAAGGTCAAGCCTCACTTCTCTGTGCCAAGCTCCCAGAAGGTTGAGCACAGGTTAATTTGGGGCTTGCTTGTGGCTTCACCCTGACAAGGATTGTAGTTGCTGCATAACTAGCGTTTCACCTCCTCAACCAGTAACCCATTTTCTTACACACACACTTTTCATTCAGCCTCACACTCTTCAACCCATTCATCTACACCCTCTGCACTCTTCCCCAAACTCCCTATCATCCAGCCATTCATCTTCCCAAGTAGTGCAGCCATCATTTGACCCAGCCACTAATCAACATAGACTTTGTCCACACTAATATGTTCTTTGTTCACAGACCATTTGAGGTTTGGAGGGCACTGAGCATTGTGAAATATTTTAGAGCCACACAAGTAAATAATAGGGCATCTCAGTGCAGAAGTTAGCGTTTGTGTTTAGTTAAATTACAACAAAAACTATAGATGGGTTCAGCTTTTTAAATGAGGGAGTGGGTTGTTGGGTGAGGAAACAGAGGGAAGGATGAGAGAGAAGGATGCAGGTGGGGGATACGGGGATACGAGATGCACAAAGGAATGGGGGAGCATACAGATAAAAATAATACAAAAATAAAAAGAGTATGACGCTGCAAGCACTTAAGTGTTTTTTAAAGGGTTTTAGTGCTTTTGGCCTTGGCTAACATTTGTCTCAGAAGGTCTAGATGATTGTTAACGGTAAGGCCCACAGATCAAAGGTGGTCGGATTGCAGTCCAGAGATGAGAAGGACTCCAGCGACTTTTGGATATGGAGCTTGGAGTTTTATGGTGAGATTAGTACAAATTCAGTTTTAGTTGGATTGAAATTTAAGTGTTGGCATGTCGCCCATTTTTAACCTTATCAAGGGAGGAGGAAAAAAGACCGATATGTTCAGAGGAAGATATCGTCAAGTAATCTGGGTATTATCTGCATATTACTGATAAATAATTCCACATTTTTTCAAACCATGTCTAATTAGTTCAAGCTGTTGAGTAAACACAGTTGTGGAGCAGCTAGAGCCCAGAAGGACCAATTGTTTAGGGTGTTTTTCCAGGGATAGAGAACCCTCTTTTTATGGTTTGTGAGCGGTTACACAGACAGGAGTCACACCACTTGAGACGGTCTCATTAATGCCCTTTCAGTCTTTCAGGATGCTATCCAGAGCGTGGGCTGAACGTTCCAGGAGCAGTAGTAGATAAGAGTTTGCTGAATCGAGGAAACAGAGAGAGTCAACCATTTTTGGCAGAAGGGCCAGATCTGTGCTATACTCTTACTTAAAGCCAGATTGGTAAACATCAAGGAGGTTATTGGCCTGGATGTGGAGTGATAGCTGAGATGCACTGCACCTTTCTAGTGCTTCCCTAGGAAAGGAAATGTTGCAATTAATTGAAAGTTGCTTGGGTCATTGGTGTCAGCACTGGGCTTTTTCAGGACAGGGAAAACCTGGCCGATTTTCAGGCTATGGGGAAAACATCTTGTTTCAGTTACAAGTTCACTAGGACAATCCAGTATGGTAGCAGTTTCTTGGTCATTTCCTTGCTCAGTGGAGGTGATCAGAAGGCTTGACCTTAGCTATAATTTCAAGGAACTCTGACTTAGAGATTGTGTCAAAGTGCAACCAGGTTCACTGGACTTTACTCATGTATCTCATCTGCTCTCTCTTACCCATTTGCTTTTCCACTACCCCATCAATAATGCTCTTTCCCTTGTGTGCTTCTCCCTGCATCACTTTCTCATTCATGTACTTATCTGCCTGTTCATTGTTACTGTCTCTGAACCATGGGCTTTTTACTTCCAATGCTCCACATTGCTCTCTTGCCATGTCTGTTGTGTACTTTCCCTCACTCTTCGGATTGCTTCTGCCCGCACCCTCGGTATTGCTTCCACAACCATGGACTTTCTTATTGCTTCCCCCTACCTGTAATTTGAAACAAAATATTTGCCTACCTTATTTTATTTACTGATTCAGTTTGATTTAGTAAATTAAAAGAAATTAAACATCCGCACGTGGGTGGGTCGTGCACCTACAAAATTACACAACTGCAATGGGCAAGCCATAGCAAGTTTTTTTTTCTCTCTAGCCATGCTGCAAAGCATTGTGGACGCTATACAGCATTGATATAACTCATTGACAAAGCCAATAGTTTCCTATTGGAAATTTCCCTTTCTCCATTGCCCTCCTGGATTTTCCTTTTTTTGTGCTTTTTGCTGAACCCTCTTTTTGCTGGCTACAGACCTCTGTCCCCTTTGCGCTTTACTACAGCTAACCAGTGGTAAATTGCTTGTGCTGCTCCTTTCAACATGATGAAATTGGTTGAAACACTTGATTGGTACATTTAACTTACATATACATCTCTAATTTATGGTACCAAGGTGTACTTAACGCCAGTAAATTAAATGTCACAAGTGGACTGCAGCACCCATTATGCCATCCACTATAGTGACAATGTAAGCATGACTGTAGGCCTGCCACCAGTTGCTTCACTCTGCAGGTTTTAACTGTAAATTCAACCTGTCAAAATAACCCCTTTTGCCAGGCCTAAAACCCTCTTTTTCAATATTTATATGTCACATCTAAGTAAGGCTGACTGCCTGGTATTCAAAACTAGAACATTTAAACGTCAATGTTAAAAACATCCTGACAGCAACCAACACCGCAAAGCTATTATCACTGTAAGAGGGTGTCAGAGAACAGTGGGTTCCTCAGGAGCAATACCCACAAGAGGCCCACCTTCTGGCAGCCCCAACTCCGAAGATAATTACCAGAGGATGAAGGTGGCCAGATGAGGGAACAGGAATTAGGGAGGGTACTGCGGGGAGAGAGACCTGGAACCGACGATCCAAACCATTAGCGTTAACTAGTCTATGGCTTGGAGCAATACAGTTATTTTAGACTGTTCTTACCCATATAACTATGTCACTGTGATTACCTGCAAATAACAACTCTTGTGGATTAGGCTGTTGTTTTTTTAGGCTTTTTCACTATGCTGGTGATCACTCCTAAAGGAGCTTTTCTTTGTTTCAGTAAACCAACTTTTAATCATTCAATATCCATGTAGTCTCTGTGTCTTTTCAGTCTTATGGCTGTTTCCTGTATCATCTAAAAGATCTATTAGTAATCCAACGTAATACACACAATGTTCTAAATGAGTAATAATCAAGTAAAAACACCTCTGTGTTCAGACATTTTGCTGCAATAGTCCCTGTTACTGAGTTTTTTAGCAAGCGGCTCAAACACACTTCAAATCAAGAATTACTCTGCCTCTAGCACTTGATATCACAAAGAAATGACAAACAAGATTCTCCACGGTACACCCCTCTGGCCTGCATTGAGCGCGAAGAGCACATCAGATTAAAGGAGCTTCCCTACATGCTCCTTTTTTCAAAAAGACCTATCTTATGTTTGGTTGTCTTAACAGTTGAAGAGCTGATCAAGAAAGCCTCAATAATCCACATTCTGTGGATGGGCGTGGGTGTATTTAAGGGGCCAACAAGTCAAGATGGCAGCCATGATGTAAGAGGCTGGAACAGTCTTAAGGATGCGTTTTCTGACAATGCACTGTTACTATGAGATATCTGCATATTGATTACATATATTGCGCAGTATGTTTGCTAGAATTGAAAGTCTTTTTATGGACATGCATTCATAATTGTGTCTACACATTACACAGTGTGTCTGTTATGCTTGGAAGTCTCTGTACCTTAATACGGTACCAATATGTTTACTCCAGTAAAACTGTTGTACTTAAAAGCTACCACGAAGCTCTGCGCACCAATAAGGTTAGAGTTTTGGGTTTGGGTTTCTATATTTCGATGCCATGACTAGTGTTCCAGCCTTGAGGCGGTATAGATCCTGACACAGGGTTGACTGTTCAATAGGATAGCATTGGGATACAACATTAAGTTTAATAAATCTTATCTCTGCCTAGAAAACAGCTACAAATTAAATTTTGGGACATTTTAAAATAATGATTACATGCCCAATTCAGTGGTTAAATCAGATTTGGTGGGTAAAAAAATACAATAAATGTTTTGGAAATATGACCTTTAAAAAGTCAGCTTTGCCATGCATGAAGTCCCTGGAAGTTAAATCTGCATTTTGCTCCTTTCCTTCTGCCAGCCAGTAATTAGCATTTCAGTGGATATGAATGAGATGTGAGCTTGCTCCCAGGACGGGCACAAAAGGATTGGGTGTGAAGAGCTGTTACTGTGTCCTTAACAAAATGCCTTTGGGCTGGCCTCAAGGACTTCATCAACTTCAAAGAGGCCTACACTGTCACAAGCAGATGGATTGGGCTCTCCTCTTCCCCTCTGCATTCCACCCTGTGAATCTCTAAGTGCTTCTCTGAGATCTTGGGGACTTTAGAAGTGTACCTCTGTGGTGGATTGGGACTTGAAGAACCAAAGTCAGAAAGCACAATCTTTGACCAGGAAGAACATGGTCATTGTATCTGATCCATGCTCCATTGGGTTCAACATCAAATTGCACCTAGGCCTGTTCTACCACGATCATTGTCTATCATTGGCACTTTGTGCTTCTTGGCGTTATTTCTAAGTAAACTTCAAAAATCCTGTTCTCTTTATTAGAATTTTGTCATGATAGTGTCATTTAGTTTATTTCATTTTACTAGATTGATGTCATTCATTTTAGGATTTCTTTTTTTTTGTTTCAAGTTAATACTGTTTATTACTGAATAAATACTTTACACATTGATTCTAAGTTAAGCATGCCTGCTTTGTGCCGTCGCTACCAATAAGTTGAGTTTAAGGTTTTTAGTTGTTCACCCTGACAAGGATTGTGATTATTAGCTGAGGTGGGTCCTCATCCCCTCAACTAAAACTTCTGTTTCCTACAGTTCCAAAGGCAAGATCTGTTTAAAATAAAAGATAGGTGCATGGGGGGCTCAGTGAGTCACACTGAGGCAAAAAAATGTTTGGAGTAGTCAGATGTCCTGATTTAGCCAGGGCAGTTCTGGATTCTGAACTTTTGCCCCGGGTCTCTGCATGTTTCAGTCATGTTTTTGCACAGCGCCTTGGAGAAGCATACTGTTAGAAATGGGATCTTTAGTTGGCAGTCCAAGCAAGTGTCCCCATTCCAAGCAAGGACCCTCACTCTAGTCAGGGTAAAGGAGAATCACCCTCAGTTAACCCCCGCTCACTCCCTTGGTAGCTTGGCATGAGCAGGCAGGCTTAACTTCAGAAGCAATGTATAAACTATTTGTACCAACACACTCAGTAACTCAGTAAAAACATTACAAAATGACACAACACATGTTTAGAAAAATAGATAATATGTATCCCAACAAAACAAGACCAAAATGACAAAAATCCAACATACATAAGTCAAGGTGTGAATTAAAAAAAAATAAGAGTCTTAAATCTTTAGAAAACAGTGAGAACGCTGTTAGTGCACCAAAATATCTGAGTATCATCAAAATAAAGCTGCACGGACAAGTGTGTGTCGAAAAATGCCAGTGATGTGTTGATTTCTCCCCCGCAAGCGAGAATGTATGTCGTTCCTTCTCCAGTCGGGTCGGCGTCTGTTGTTTCTTCTCTCCTGCAAGAGAGCGGTGCGTCGATCCAGATGAGCACTTCAGGTCCGGACAGGATTTGCTTTTATTTTCTGTGCCCAGCGATGTTGCGTTGAAATCCAGTCGCACGGTCTCCAGAAACTGCGCTGCGTGGGGGCTTGCATCGTTAACAGAAGCCGCTGTGGGTTTATGCGCGTCGTTTCTCCAGCTGCGTTGCATTGATCTTCCAACCACAATGCAGGTGGAGCATCGATTTTAGCCGCGAGGCTGGCAGCACATCATTTTTCAGCCACGAGGTGGGTGGTGCGTCAAAAGTTCCCCGCACGGCAGCCTTTACATGGATTTCTGTCCTTTTCCACCAGCTGTAACTTTCAAGGGCCCAGAGACAAGATAGGGCACCACTTGGCAGACAGGATTCTCAGCAGAAAGCCCAAGTGCTGGCATAGAGAAGTCTTTGATGTCCCTGAGACTTCAACGACAGGAGGCAAGCTCAGTTTAAGTCCTCAGAGATTGTTCACCAGTGGGAAGTCACACAAAAATCAGTCTTTGTCCTCTCTCAGGCAGAAGCAGCTACTGCAGGACAACCTAGCAAAGCAGAGTCACAGCAAAGGGGAAGTACTCCTCCTCAAGCTTCTCCAGCTCTTCTCCTTGGCAGAGGTTCCTATTGGTTCTAGAAGTAATCTGATTTTCAGGGGTTTTGGGTGCTCTTTTCATACCCCTTTCTGTCTTTGAAGTAGGCCTACTTCAAAGAGAAGCCTCTGTTGTTTACAAGATCCTGCCTTGCCCAGGCCAGGCCCCAGACATACACCAGGGGTTTGGAGACTGTGTTGTGTGAGGGCAGACACCGCCATTTCAGATGTAAGTGACCACTCCTCCCCTCAGCCCAGATGGCCCATCAGGATATGCAGGCTACACCCCAGCTCCCTTTGTGTCACTGTATAGAGGAGAAGTGCAAACAGCCCAGCTGTCAAGCTGACCCAGACAGGGAATCCACAAACAAGCAGAGTCATAGGACGGTTTAAGCAAGAAAAATGCCTACTTTCTAAAACTATTATTTTCAAACACACACTTCATTAAAAGATGTATTTTTTAATTGTGAGTTCAGAGACCCCAAATTCCACATGTCTATCTGCCCCCAAAGGGAATCTGCTCTTTAATTACATTTAAAGGCAGCCCCCATGTTAACCAATGAGAGAGATAGGCCTGCAACAGTAAAAAACGAATTTGGCATTATTTCACTGTCAGGACATGTAAAACACATAGGTATATGTCCACCTTTAACATACACTGCACCCTGCCCATGGGGCTACCTAGGGCCTACCCTAGGGGTGCCTTACATTTCTGAAAAGGGAAGGTTTAGACCTGGCAAGTGGTTACACTTGCCAAGTCGAATTGGCAGTATAAAACTGCACTCACAGACACTGCAGTGGCAGGTCAGAGCCATGTTTACATGTTGGTGGCACAACCAGTGCTGCAGGCCCACTAGTATCATTTGATTTGCAGGCACTCGGCATCCCTAGTGCACTTTACTAGGGACTTACTAGTAAATCAAATATGCCAATTATGGATAAGCCAATGTACACATATAATTTATACAGGGAACACTTACACCTTAGCACTGGTCCGCAGTGGTAAAGTGTCCAGAATAAATAAAACAGCAAAAACAGAGTCCAGCACACAGAAGCAACCTGGGAAGTAGAAGCAAAAAGTTAGGGGAGAGCATGCCAATGATGCCAAGACTAACACATACACACTACAGTAAGAAGAATTGGCCAACCCAATCAGTGTTGCCTGGGGTTAAAGTTAAATACAGTTTTGCCCACAATACCTTTCGTGTTGGAAACCTTAAGATTACATGCCTAATCGAAAAAGTAAAACTATAGGCCCCTGAATTCAAAGTCCACTAGGGAGGATATGCAGAGGCAATCTGGACTCCACAAGCAGTGTTTTAATGCACTAGACTGTTTATAATTGTATTGATTGACTAATTTCATTTGAAATCTGAATTTAGGAATTAAGATAACAGAAAGTTAAAAATGAATTCAAAGGGAATGTAACATCATGAAAATAGAGCAACGTTTAGAAATAAGGAAACATTAGTTAAAACAAGTGATGAGTCGCTAAATGAAAAGTGCACAGGCGGTTGTGCTTGTAAGATAGCAAAGTATTTTGTAAGTGGGTGAGTCACAAGAATAGTCCTCGCGGCAGGAGATGAATTACACAGGTGACTGGCGGAGCACAGAGCAGAGAGGACAAGGGTACTTGGGTTCTTCCTCCTCTCAGAAAATCGGCAGCTCTGGTGAACATTTAGCCTACGCATCCTCTATTTACTCATACACCCGAGACTCCGAGGTGGTCAGTATAGGGCTGCAGACATAACCAATAAATGCCACAAGATCCGATTCAGGTGGGAGACACGATTTTTACAGCCAAAAATGGCTCTATCGTAGCTGTCTTCTGCCTAAAATTGCCTCTGTTTCAGAGTTAGTCAGTGCGAAAATAAAAGCGCATCTCATTTTTTCACTAACTCCCTCTCACCTGTTTCGAAAAGTAGGCATGTATGATATCCTGCCCCTAGCTTTTCTGCACCTACCTTATGGACATGCCAGCTTTTCTTCTGTACCCCAAGGTAGATCAGGGGTGGGGACTGAGAGGTGCGGTAGAGCACAGGGCCTGAAGGGACGTGCAAGGGGGACAAGGAGGAGGCATGTCAGAGACCACTGGGAAAGAGAAATGTGTGGTAGTGACCAGGGGAAAAGGGAGGAACGAGCAGCGTGATCACTGGGAGGAGGAAGTGGGGTAGGGATCACTGCAAAAGAGAAGGGTGTGAAAGAGAGTGAGAGAAAGAGGAGGGACGGAGTGTTAGAGTTCTCGATATGACGGCATCAGGAGGAAGTCAGCAAGCATGAAGGCTCATTCAATGGGACACAATAAATTGTGAACAAAGAGAGGAAAGAGGAAGGGCAATACGCTTCCCTCAAAAGAAAAAGTTAAATACTGTAGTAATAAGCAAGTTGAAAAGTAGTTATTGAGCAGTGGAAGGATACACCTAATCCAGTCAAAACAAGGTGAAACCAATAAACTTCTCTAGGCGGGACAAATATAAGAATATGAAGGAGAGTCACCCAGTCAGAAGCAGGGATCCGTAGAATCATGAACAGTTAGGAGATCCATAGTCCACTTTCAGAATATGTTCATCAGGGGTAGGATGAGCTATATAAATACAATAACAATACAATTCAGTACAAGCTTGGGAGGCAGGGGTTTGGGAGACATAATTGCAATTGACAGGCATCTTTTTTATCGACCTTTTTAATAGTAGGACTCAGCAACGAAACTAGGACCGAAACATTCGGAGGGTCAAGTAGAACTCCCACCTTAAAAACGCAGTACCTGACAACCTTACCTTACTCCCTGATAAAGTATTTGAGGAATAGAGCAACTAAATAGCTAATAAAGGAGTTCAAGGTTTCATGTGGGGATCTTCACTAAACGTCAGCGCTGCTAACTGGGAGGTGATTGGTGTTTCAGCATCCATGTATGTTTGAATACATTTTGTTAGGGAATTAGGTAAATGAATACAACTGACACCATTACATGAACATGAAAGTACTAATAAACAAATTCTTAGTGTCCAGATTATCAACTCCCTGGTTTAAAGTGTGAATTTCTAAAACCATGCAATATCATGATCGAGACCAGACCTTATCTCTCTTAACTCTTTTGAAGTCATGGAAAACTACACATTTAAGGAGGTATCCACTCTATAATGATACCAGAATGTCAAGTGGACAATATTGTATACTTGGTAATTCTAAACAGTTCTCAGTCTCTCGAATATAAAAAGAAACGAAGGAGACAGAAAGGAAAGCAAGGGAAGTGAGAAGAGAAAACAGAAAGTCAACCATGGGGTTCCTTAATATCGTTGCTGAGGCATTTCATTCAGTGAGTGTATTACCATAATTTGCGATGAGCCATTTAACCTAATAGAAGAAGAATTGGGCCCCAGATATCATTGAAAATCTGCAGTTCTTTAAGTGTATCAATGGATCTTTCGAATATAGCTGCATGGATAAAGTTTTCATCCCTTTTTTGTGCGTGGTCGGTAAATTCGATTTCCATTTCCTCAGAATGCATTTCTTCGCTGCCGCCACGGAAGAGCCCACCCATCTTTTGGTGTGGGGTTTGATCCTTGCGACCTCTCGCATATCATGTAGATTTGCCAGCTTTATAGATGTTTCAAATGGATTGTGTGTGTTTCTTTCATAGCGCGTCAGATCGCTTGCTAGAAACTATTTATGGTGGGACAACACCAGACAATGTGTACCATACTATATCCAGGGACACAAATCGGCTTATTAGTAAAAATGGTGTCTCTAACTAACAGATTCCTTTTCTTTACATGGAATGTGAGAACGTTGGGAAAAACGTCATTAGGTTAAATGAATATTTGAGGAAATCAGGACACATATAGCATTTATTCAGGAGACACACCTCATTGAAATTGAAGCCATCCGCTTGCATTGTTGATGGAGGGGCCAGGTGTTTAATACAGGATATTCATCCTTCACTAGGGGTTCTTTTATGGGTTAGAACAGGAGACCCTTTCTCTGCTCTATATAATAAGGTGGATTGCTATGTATTGGTTGCTAGAACAGGACAGACCTGAGCAGTGGTTCAACGAAACTTGATGGGGCCCCCTGCAAGTTACATAGAGGGGACTTCCCTCTTGACTCAGTCAAAAGCTGTCCGGCCAGAGTACTGTGCTCAGGGAGCTCCCTGGAGCTCGGGGGCCCCCTCCACCGTGGGGCCTGTGGGGGCCTATGTTACACCACTGGCTGTGAGGTAATGTTGGGCTGTGTCTATGCCCCTAACCAAGATCAATAAATGTTCTATGCTACATTGTCAGCACAACTAGAGCAGATGCCAGATGGTTCCGTGATATTGGGGGGAGGATTATAATTGTGTTAATGATATGCACTTGGGCTGCTCTATGCTGCCACTGAAGAAGACCCAGCCTATTATGGTGGCTAGGGAGTTTATGAAGTGAATGGAGGTCTGGGGGTTGGTGGACGTGTGGAGGGTGCAACACAGTCAAGAGAGAGACTATTCATTTTATTCTAGCCTATATGACTTCCATGTGATGTTGGATAAGGTACTATGTTCTGCATGAGATGTTCCAATACATTATGGGTTAAGAGTATCTGGGCAGAAAGCTTTCAGATCACAACCCCTGTTGGTGTCTATGCAGGTAGGGGAGACCCCCCAGCCAGTGCCACATGGAGACTTCGGTCTAGTGCATTGACAGATTCCCCGTTAAAGACTTCACTGAGAGATTTGATTATTAAATATTTTGATAAAACTCAGGGTGCATGCTCCAGCACTTACTTCTAAGGTTGGAAGCATTTAGGGTGGTGGTGCGAGTACACTGTGTGGGGAAAAACAGCAGCTATTAAGAGGTTGCTTGACATAGAACTATTGTCCCAAGATGGGACCATCCCAGAGTTTGAGGTGGAGGTGTCTTGGAATCCAACATTGACAATGATTGATCAATAACTTTTTAGAGTATTTTACACAATTCTGCAGACACATGAAGGAAACGGTCCAAGTTGATATAAAGCATGGGTCTCCAACAGGTAGATTGCCAGATAACAGAAGATGCAGGCTGTCACTGAGTAGCTTGTATGTGATAATTGCCTGCCAGCAGGCTTTAGAACATAAAAGCTGCATACCTGAGAAGACAGCTATTTAAAACATTGTGGGCCTCATTTACAAGAATCTGACGCATCAGCCCGATGTGTCAGATTTCTTGTGCTGCCCTGTGATCCCCTATCAAAGCCATGGATGCACTGTACTTACAATACAGAATCCATGGTGCACGTTTTCACAGATGCGCAAGAAATTCTGAAACATCTGTTGCCGCTAAACTCACACATTGCTGGAGTAGCATCAAGAAAATCATGCTACTCCAGCAATCCGAGGAGGGCCCCATAGAGAAAAGCTCTGCGTCAATTTTACGCCTGCTCTGAGAAGGGGGTAAAATTCTTATCTAGTGAAGTCGCAGAATGACACAGTGACATTTTGTAGGTTTCATTGCGTCAGTTCTGTGTGGCTTTTCCCGTGGGAACGCCTCCCTGCATACATTATACATGGAGCAAGTATAATGTGAACACTGCGTTTACAAACTGACACATTGGGCCCAAAGCATCAGTTTGTAACTCTGGAGCAGTGTAAGGGGGTTTTAGCACCCCCGCTGTGTCAGAAAAAATGATGCAACAGTGGTGCAAAGGCCTTGCAAATGAGGCTTTATGTCGGTTTATGTAAAGACTCACAAAAGCTAACAGTGCACTAGAATATACCCACATTCTTTACTTCTTTTTATTTCTTGTGGCTCTTTCCTTCTTTCTTACTTGCTTTTATGTCTTCCTTTCCTTTCTCGATTTCTTTTATCCTCTCCTGCTAGCTTCCCATCTTTCCCCTACTTTCCCCTAATGCACAGACCCCGCTGTCGGGGCAGAGAACTCCGCACACAAAAAGATAGAACAGACCTATCTTTTTATGTGCAGAATTCTTCAGACTGTGGATTCTCCACACTCATAAAGGTACCATTAAAATTCAGTTTTGTGAATGCTGAAAAAGTGTAAACTTACACAAACATGTAAGTTTTACTCTGTGAATCAGGCCCAAAGTGTCTTAAAAATTACCAAAAAACGGGCAAAAGTAAAAGATGAAGAAAGAGAAAATGATAATGTTCCAATGAAATCTCCATACATGTGGGCATCAGAATGCCAAGAAACAGTTCCTTTATCTTCAGTTGTTTCAACCCTTTACCACTGCTGTTTTCAAAGTTCCGCCACCAGCAATTCTTACATCAAGTTTGTTGAATGCTAGGGACTCAGATGCTGCACAACAGTCTTCCGATTACATGTGAAATGCTGCATATGGCTGCTGAGCTTGTGTGGCATATTTTCTCTGTGATTCAGCACACAGCTCAAGTTGTTAGTTGGAAAAATTGGCATATGGCTCTTTTCTTCCCTCCATGGATAGAGGGCACACCAGTGATGGTGGCAGTGCTGCCATAAATGCCACGTGTTATTCAAGCCAATAGTGTGCAAAGGCTCAAAAAGAGATGGTGGTCCATCATAGGTGGCCGTTTATAAAATGGGCATCATGATTGCCTCAACAGTTACACAAGACAGTCTACATCTATGCAAACCATAAGTGATTGTTCTAGATATATTTCAAAAGAACAGTTCATGCACCAAAACATTGGTCTTATTCCACAAATGCTTACATTTGTAAATGACCACAGCCATTCTTTATTAATTTCAGTGAGGTATTCCTCTCCCAAGTAGCTCGCCAATCTGTCTCGGCACAGCTGTTCATGTGGGTAGCTCATTTATATTTCACTCTCTAACATGGCATCCATTGCAAATGAAGAAGATCATGGCAGCCCCACAGCCAATTATCAGCAGGATTTTTGGGAATCCTCCAAAAATTCTTGAGAACAAGAAATGAAAAAAATAGGGCATTATTCCCAACACCCTCTTAAATCCAGCCACGAATCCAGAGCCTATGCTGTTGTACTTTAGGCATTAAAAATACGATGCACCAGGTTAGCAGTGTCAGAGGTTGTGTTCTAAATAATGTTTGTATCTGTGAAGAGGTGCGAGCAGTTTGTAAAGCAAAAGTCTCGGCAGCTGACTTTGAAACCACGTCTTTCTAAAGGAGAACTGTAACGAGTTTGCTAATTTTGACAACATTTATTTTTCTGTTCATATTCTGGGCCAAGGGATAACTTCAGTGTTATGACTGGGTGGGGGATAGAAGGTTATTACACAGTATTCTATCCATTTTGATACTGTCAACAAATATAGTATTCCTTTACTCATACCACAACAAGTACAGTTTGTTAAACGCAGATATGACTGATTCTGTCAACAATGTGTGTTGTGTTTGAATACTCAACGTGGGAGTCCCTCAAAGAGAACACACTAATCCTGGCATTGATCCATTGCATGAAGAGATGTTGAGTCACACATCAAGGAATGCCCACAAGGATTTTTACAGCTGTGTACGCTTACAAAACCATCTGTGGCTTTCTTCGAACACTAGTACTCAAACGGGAGCGTCCATCTCTGATGTAGAAATTGATCATGAACCATTTTGCACCATCCTAAGGACTGATACTTTGGCAGTCATGGAAATGAAACATTGTAATAAGAAATGAAATCATTCTGTGCCAAAGTCTTGTTATATTTGGTGCCTCAACCACTGAGGATGATATTTGCTGTAATTGTTCGATTTTTAATAAAGTGAATGTGAACTCTTTCTTTGTCATTGTTTTCTGTGTAAGAGTTCAATTGTATGGCTTAAAGATTTCTGAAATATTCAGAAACTGCCAAGGAGCATGCCCCACCTGCATTGCTTGTAGAGCCTAATTTAATTCGATTAATGCTCTTAATTGAGCCTGGCCATGTTACAACAAGCTTAAATCATCCTCTATAAGGTTAAGCACAGAGGACACTATTTTATTCAGCGAATAAACATCTTGACAATGTAGTCATACCATTGTCTGCTACTTGCAAAGTCTTTTATACTTTTTCTTTGTGAATTGCCTAATTCTCCAAGCTGCTTCATGCTGTGAAAAGTTCAAAATCTCATTACAAACAGCATATTTCGTGCATTTTGCTTTAAGCGCACAAGGTCCTTAAAGAAATTCAGGAATATCCATGTTCTGTCATATCTGTGACAAATATTGATTCACAGCTTGCAGTGTTGTAGCTCATGCTGACATTATTTGTCTATGCTATAAGTGGTAACTATTACATATATATTACAACTATCATAGAGTGGATCAGAATGGTTAGCTTTGAAACCGGGAGTGCTGGAAAAGAAATGATTAATGTATACATTTGTGTCTACAGGCCATAAAGCCCAACCTTCAGGATGGCGCATAGATGAATTAGATGTACCATTTTTAATCATGTCATTTATCAGGCCTCCGTACATGTTCATTTGTGGTTCCCAATCTGTGAATTGGGCTACTATTGGTATGGAAGGAATTCTAATACCTTTCATACTGCCTAACCCTAAATAGGTATATTACTGAAAACCTTTGTTTAGGAAAATCATCGCCCTGGGTATCGTGCAAGCTTTAAGCGGGGATTCATTACCTAGTATCAGTCAAAATGTGGTACCCCAATCACTCTTTAATTCTGCATTTTCTCTCCTGTACTCAAAACCCCGTTGTTCAATTGTCTATTACATTTATCAGATTAAATCAATTTAGCTCTTGTCAATATATGCTTTTGCGCTTGCTTTGGGATTCTGTTTGTGATAGAAAGCAGATGGATCAGATCTGTATTCACCATTAAAGTGGGGAAATTTCTTCATGTAATTTGTGGTGCTACCTACTGGAGGAGTTATGTAGTGTTCCCACTATGGGTAATGATTTATTTTACAGGGAGAGCTAGGTCTGTGGAGGTAATGGTGTCCCTAATGTTGATAACAATGCATCTCCTTATAATTATACAATTTGTGACACGTTGTAAATAATGAAAATAAATGCAATAACATGTAGAAATAACATATAGGCATCAATGAAAAATCTGTATTTTAAAAGCAAGTGAGGGCACTAGGCTGTCACACTTAAATCTATTGGGGTTGAAAAGCTGCAGAATGCACTTTTTACAGAAGATTAATTAGGTTAAGAATGTGAAATGTTAATATTCAGTAAAGCAGAGATGTTAGTGCATCTATGACTAAATGAAAAATGTTAGATTATGATCTTCCGATATGTCTGCTTTCATAGAATATAACACTGTATTAAATATTTAGTTTAATTTCTGCAGAATGTTTCTTCATGAACAATAGTTTAATCAACTGATATACATGAGAAACCTGTGTTTTAATAAAGTGATTAAAGGCCTACCCATGAACTGTAGTTTTCTTAAAGTAGACAAGCAGTGGGAACTCTCTTCAGTTTCTACAAAATGTTTCACAAAAATGTTTTATTTGAATGTTGACTGCATGGACAAAGCTTTCCTGTTCAAATAAAGACATAGGGGGTTATTCTAACTTTGGAGGAGGTGTTAATCCATCCCAAAAGTGACGGAAAAGTGACGGATTTACCACCAGCCGTATTACGAGTCCATTATATCCTATGGAACTCGTAATACGGCTGGTGGTATATCCGTCACTTTACCGTCACTTTTGGGACGGATTAACACTCCTCCAAAGTTAGAATAACCCCCATAGGCCCTCATCACAACCCTGGCGGTCCGAAGACTGCCAGGGCCGCTGTGGCAGTGTCACTTCCAAATTAGGAGTCTGGCGGTTTGGGCGAAGCCAAACCACCGAGCCTCCACCTGTCCGCCACATTGCCACATTACCGGGATCCACTGTGCTGGAGGTGAGCATTAAGCATTAATGTCACCAGGATACACTTGCACACACGTCCACATACCCGCACACATGCACTCACATACTCCCACACACAAAAACACCCCCACTCACCCACACAATTGCATCATACACCCCCATTCACACTAACATACATACACAAACACTGCACTCATGCACTAAATCACTTCCCCCTCCCCAGCGCATACATACATTCACACCACCTCTCCCCTGTACTGCATACATACATTTACACCCCCTCCCCATACACCGCATACATACATTCACTCCTTCCTCCACCCTGCACCGCATACATACATTCACATCACCCTCCCCCTGCACCGCATACATGCATTCACACATCCCTGCACCGTATACAAACACTCACACACCCCTACTCCCTGCACTGCATACATACCTTCTCTTATCCCTCCCACTACCCCCTGCACCACATACATACATTCATCCCCCTCCCTCCCCCCAGTACAGCAAACACGCACTCACCTGCTCTCCCCGTTCACTCACACAAGCACTCACCCCCTCCCCGTTCACCAACATACTCACCCCCTCCCCTTACACAAACACTCCCTTCAGTCCACTTACATATACATGCACACACATACACGCACTCACCCCTTCCATCTCCTCAATCGCACTCACGCACTCAATCGCTCACACCCACCCACACGCACTCACGCACTCACCCCATCCACACTCACTCACGCCCCACCCCATCCACAAACACTCACTCACCCCCCACCCCATCCACACTCACTCACCCCATCCACAAACACTGACTCACCCTCAGCCCCATTCACAATCACTCACACACGCAGACATTCACCCATAAACACCCTTCCCTGTCGGACGATTCACTTACCTCATCCGTCGAGGAGGTCGTCCGGGAGGGGATGGGTCCTGGCGCTTCCACTGCCGGCAGCACCTCGCCATCTGTACACCACCACACCGTATTACGGGTTGTAATACGGTGTGCAGTCTCTTTTTGGCGTGGCGGTACCAGTGGCAGTACCACCACTGCACCGCTGTCCACCAGCACGACTGATCTTGGAATTCCACTTGCTTTCAAGCGGAATTCGGAGATCAATCATATTAGGGCGGTCTTAAGACCACTAGCACTGACAGTATTTCGGCTAGAGATGAGATGATATAATAGTGCATGTTCCTAGAGTTGAGAGATCCTTTCCTTCAGTCATTTCCCAATAACATTTGGCCAGAAACTCTGTCTCTGTGTATATTTCATTCTCTGAATTTTAGCTGCTCTGAGACTCTACTGAGTTTCTCGAACATCTTTTTATGGGATGTTCTGCTTTGATTTGAGTTTGATGGTAAAAACTTCATGCTTTCACCTGTCAATTTTGAAGCTTTCTACATGTTCTACGTAACACTTTTTTCACCCATCCTAATCCCATTCTGAGATTCACATAAGGGACTTTTCCTTTATGAAATACACTTTATACATTTGCTTGAATGTTATTTGATTATATTAAATATGAATTGATTGATTATTGCTGATGCCGATCCAATAAATATTTTAGCCATTAAAAGATTTCTAATGAAGCGTTAGAACTCACACCAAATGCTCATCATTGACTTAAAATAATAACTGAAATTTGATGACCAAATGATTGATTTACAGCTCCTGGTTAATCTCATCTTTGTCCAAGGTCTGTCAGCCGAGTGGTGCGGGGTTACTGTCTTGATGAGATGCTAAACCTGACTTAGTAAACCAATAATTAATTAATATCCCCATACTCCAGCAAAGCTTGTAGCAAGAGTATGGTTTACATAATGAGAAAGAGGAGCGGTAGTGATTAAAATTGCCCCGAGACAGATAGATGCCCATGTCCCATTGCCAAAAGCCAGGCTTGAGGAGTGATGGAGCACGGCTTTCTAAGGCAGTTGCTGAATTAGAGGTGTGAGTATCAATAGGGTTATGCGTCCAAATTGACATTGATTATTTATTGTTGTAGTTGTTCTCTAATATTGGTAGTGCTGTATATATGTTGAATGAATTATTGAAGCTTATGACTTCGAGAGGCTTATGCACATTTGTTGAAAAAGATGATAAAGCGCCAATATGACTAAGACTAGTCTAGGATCCTGGGATAGAAAAACAAAGAGCTGATTTATGGTTTTCTTATCTGCTAATGATATGTGGTGCAGGTCGCGAGAAGCCGTCAACTGCACATTTGGGACAGTAACAATCTGTTGTGATGATACTAATATTGGTCAGAGAAAGTGGAAGGTGATGTGCAAAGGTGAAACTGCATTGATTCAGGAAATTTTGCTCTGGTGGAGATTTCATTGGTGTCTGTCAAATCGTTTTGAATGAGAAACATTTGGAAGGTGTAAACACCTGAATATTCCAGTTGTTTAATTGTTCTTTAGTTTACTTTAGTAAGGGCAGACAAAGACTGTGTTGCATAGAATACTAGTATTGTAGCTTTGTGTGAATATGAAGATATTGTAAAGGAGGGTTAGACGGTGCAAGGAACAGGTTATTACATCATATTGTACTGCTTTTGGATTGGTCAGATAGTGTGAAACGTCGCTCTGAGATTGGCTGAGCTGTGTAAAGAGCCATGCAGTGATTGGTTGCTTGGTTTACAGAGCTGCGCTGACATTGGGAGACAGGCTTACTGAAAATTGACGTAATTAACATATACTGAACAAAATCAAACATTGAAGATTTATATTTAGTTGTTTGGTGTTAGACCTGACAGCCTTAGGGTGGTCATCCCTCAATTTTTTGCCTACCTCCCTCCATTATCTGACCCTGGTTTTGCTGGTCTAGGTCTCTGCACACTTTACCACTGCTGACCAGTGCTAAAGTGCATGTGTTCTCCAGTCGTGGCTCGCATGATGGTGAAGGGGTGGGGCAGAGCTTGGTGGGAGGTAGGGGGGGAATTAAATTAAAAATAAACAATAAATAAAACTTACCTGGGCCGCCGCCGCGAGAACCGCGCTGCTCCTCACCTCTTCATGCAAGCACAGGCTCCCAGCCTGCCCTGCACCAATCCTAATGCTGTTCAGAGCAGCATCAAGATTGGCTGGGAGCGCCTCGCTAGGGCGCTCCCAGGCAGACTGGGAGCTTCTGCAGGCTCTCTCCAGCCCCACAACTGTGTTGCTGGGCTGGAGAGAGCCCTGTGCGCATGTGTGTTTGGCCGGCCCGAGACTGCCGGCCAAACATACATGTGCTCTGAGGGAGAGTGCTGAGCACTCCCCCTCATTGCTCGTCACCCCTGTGGCCCCGACCCTTTCCCCAAAAACTATAATAAACAAAGTTTATTATCATTTTTGTGGAAAAGTTTCGCAGCTGTCGCTGCTGGCGGGGGGCCACGCTCCTCTGCCCTTGTGGAGGAGCCACCCCTGGTGTTCCCTCCCCTAAACATGGTAACATTGGTTCCTACCCAATAGGCACATTTAATTTACCTGTAAGTCCTTAGTAAATTGCACTATATGTGTCCAGGGCCTGTAAATTAAATGCTAGTAGTGGGCCTGCAGCACTGTGTGTGCCACCCACATGAGTAACCCCTTAACCATGTCTCAGGCCTGCCATTGCAAGGCCTGTGTGTGCAGTTTCACTGCCACTTCGACTTGGCATTTAAAACTACTTGCCAAGCCTTAGACTCCCCTTTTTCTTCATATAAGTCACCCGTAAGGTAGGCCCTAGGCTCCCATAGAGCAGGGTGCTATGTAAGTAAAAGGCAGGACTTGTACCATTGTTTTACATATCCTGGTAGTGAAAACCCCACAAATTAATGTTCCGCTATTGTGAAGCTTGCTCCTATCATAGACTAGCATTCGATCTGCCGTCATATACTTTTAAGTGGTAGATTCTGATCTGGAAGGAGTAGCCCTGTCATATTTAGTATGGCCAGAATTGTAATAAAAATCCTGCTTATTGGTAAAATTGGATTTAATATTACTATTTTAGAAATGCCACTTTTAGAAAGTGGACATTTCTCTGCACTTACTGCTATGAGTCTGTCTCCAACCCTCATCTGCTCTGTGCTGGTTCACAGCTCCCCTTGTGCATTCCACCCTGATAGCTATAAACACAGGACACTGAGTCACATCTGCATACTGAATGGGTCATCCTGGGCAGGAAGGATGGAGGGTCTCTCTCTTACATTTCAAAGGCCAGAGGCCTGTCCTCCGCCACAGGGATCCTGGCAGACAGGACTTGGCCGATAGGGGAACTTGTCCCCTTCAAAACCACTCTTTGAAGTTTACCCCACTTCAAAGGCATTTTGGGGTATATAAACTGGGTCTCTGACCTCACCAAATCAGACACTTCTGGCTCCACACCAGAACTCTGTCACATCACATCTTGACCGACTGGATCCATCGACCCCGCCGGGTCACAAGGAACAGACGCCTTGCCCCCGACGCCACACCAGCTCCCCTGCAACCAGACGGAACCAATGCCGCGCCTCCCCTGCCTTGCAGTACAATACCAACACCTCACCTCCTCGGACCCCGTAAGAGATTGACGCAGCAGGCTCCAGCGACGCCTCACCTCCACAACACCATGCACCATCTTTGTTTCTTCGTTTTCAAAGGTTCTTTGCCTGGAGATCTATGCGACTCTGTGACGGCACCTGTGGCGTCAGACTATTGGGAACGACTCCTGTACAGACGCTGTGATAGACCCAGTTGGAGCCATTGTGTTTCTAAGCACTTTAGTGGGATTTAATCTTTAAAAATTCATAATTTTGCTTGTATACATTGGATCTTCATATTTTGACCTCATTTTATTCAGATAAATATTATCTAGTTTTCTAAACCTGTGTGGTGTATTTTTGTGGTGTCTTCACTGTGGTACTGTATGAGTTATTGCCCAAATACTTTACATTTTACCTTCTAAGTTAAGCCTGACTGTTCAGTGCCAAGCTACTAGCGTATGGGCACACAATAATGTGGATTGTTGTGACTTACCCTGACTAGGATTGTGGTCCCTACTTCGACAAGGGTGTATACCTCTGCCAACAAGAGACACAATTTCATACATTTGCCATTTGTTAATTAAAATAGAAATCATTACATTTTTCAAATCTATTAGAAGTTTAACAAGGGTGATGTGGCTATTTCTGTATGGGAAGGCAAAGAGGCACCTCCTGAAGGTATGCCTGTTTATCTCATGATGATTGAGGAAGGGTTAGATACATGTGTATGGCTTCGCAAGTGGTGCAAGATCACTGAGAAAGAGGGTCCACTGAGCATTCGTAGATGGGGTACATTTAATTTGAGAATCATATGCAGATTACGAGAAACGCTTTATGAAATGAAGCCTTCTCTTAGAAGTGCACACTTAATAGCACAAAGTGCTTGGGAGAATATGGCTCGTACTAGGGAAAGAGAGAAACACCAAAGACAAATGAAGAGAGCTATGAGAAATTAGACAGATGGAATATGGGATGAAAGCAGAGAGAGATTTGGAGTTTGGGGTATCTGAACTCAATTTAAAAATACATCTTTTGGTAAAGTTGGTTTTTAAATTGTTTGTTTGAAATGCCACTTTTAGAAAGTGGGTTTTTTCTCGCTTAAACCATTCTGTGCCTCTGCCTGTTTGTAGATTCCCTATCTGGGTCAGTTTGACAGTTGGGCTGTTTGACCTCTCCTCTAGACAGTGACACAAAGGGAGCTGGGGTGTAGCCTGGATATCCTGATGGCCCATCTGGGCTAGAGTTGAGGGAGGAGTGGTCACTTACACCTGAAAAGGCTGTGCCTGCCCTCACACAGTGTAGTCTCTGGCCCCCTAAAGTGTGTCTGGGGTCAGGCATGGGCAAGACAGGATATTGTGAACAGAGACTTTCCTTTGAAGTATGCCTACTTCAAAGGCAGAAAATGGAATAAGTAGTGGACCCAAAACCCCAGACTTTTAGAATCTTCCTGGATCAAGAGGAACCTCTGCCAAGGAGAAGAGGTGAAGAGCTGGAGGAGTACTGCCCCTTAGCTGTGTGTGCTTTGCTGGATCAGCTTGCAGTTGCTGCTTCTGACTTAAAAGAGAACAGGGGTGAACTTTGCTGTGTATCCTGCTTGAGAGAGTTCTCCCAGGGCTTGGAGTGGAGCTTCGCCTCCTGTTGGAAGTCTCAGGGACATGAAAGACTTCAGTTTCATCTGCCTACAGCACTGGGAACCATGTGTTTTGTGCTGTTCAGGAAGAAAAACCACTGCAACGCTGTCAAAGACACCGCTGGCCTGCACCGTGAACTGCCGACACTGCACGGAGCCACACCGCCCCACTTCGCACCACAACTCTGGTCTCACCGATGCCTCCATCTGACGCTGCCACCGAGCCGCTGCTTGCACCATGACTTGTGGACGCAGTGCTCTGGCATCGCCTTGCTCACACCACATCCTGGGCACCCCGACACTGATGCTCCTGATGATGCCGGCGCTGATGCCTGCACCATGGCCTGTGGACACCACTTGCGAGGAACACAAAGCACCAGCACTATCAACTTCAGTGTTGTCAACAGACGTCCCTATCTGCACTGCGACTCATGGACACTACACGGAGGCCGTCCCTCACCGCACCACCAACTTGGGCCTACCGACGACATCGCTTCAGCAACGATGATGCTGCTTTGTGCATTGTGACCTGGTGACACCACACATCACACCACCCCGCTTCACACCGCAGCCCTGGTCTCACCGACGCCTCTGGATGCCATCACCGAGCCGCTACCTGAACCCTGACCTGTGGGCGCCGCACTTCACATCACTCCGCTTCGCACCACAGCCCCAATGCCACCCACGCCAGCGCTCCTAACTTCATCAGCCCAGAGTTCGGTCCGAAATGTGTGTGACTTCAAGGGCCCGACAAACCGCACACTGACCTCCGGAACTGACACCGCAACGCTAGCGACACCGCTTTCTGGATCTCATTGCGAGGATCATGATGCCCTGCAATTTCATAGGTACTGTTTGCAGGTGTTACCGACACCGTAGCTGGCCACGATGCCGTGGCCGGCCTGAACTGTTGGATTTGTTGTTCACAATGCCATGATAGCCCCAGACGGAGCTATTGACTTCAAAGAACTGTATTTTTAAGTTAATTCTTTAAAATTTCAGATCTTTAGTATTGTATGTTGGATTTTTATCATATTTGGTCTTGTTTTACATAGCTAAATATTGACTATTTTTCTAAAACTCATGTGGTGTCCTTTTGTAGTGTTTTCATTGTATTACTTTGTGTTATGTGCCAATGCTTTACAAGTTGCTTCTGAGATAAATCTGACTGCTCATGCCAAGCTTCAAAGGGGGTGAGCAGGGGTTATCTGAGCGGGTATCTCCCTTATCCTGACTAGAGTGAGGGTCCCTACTTGGATAGGGTGCAAACTGACTGCCAACTAGAGACCCCATTTCTGACACCTGTTGACAGCCTTCTCAATCACTTTGGCTGGACAGGGAAGCAGGGAGATTGGTTGGAGAATACTCAGTTTATTTGAGTAGGCTATGGGCTTCTTGAGGGCAGCCTTGATGTCTGCAAGTTTCCACTAATCTGGGAAAAGAGGTGTTGATAATGTGGCTCAAGTTGGTGTTGATTGGTAAAGGTCCCAGGTTGTAGGTGTGATGGGGGCATGGGTCCTTTGGAGCCCCTCAATGAAAGGTCTGCATGATTTCCACTTTGTCATTTCTGGTGATGGTTGTCTATTGGGTCAGGTGGCCATCTTGGTGGGTAGGGGTAGCTTAGCAACAACTTCTCTGTGGTTGGGTTGGTGTGCAAAGTTGCTGTAGATGATTGCAATTTTGCTGTGATAGAAGTTGGATAGGTTGTTGCAGAGATGCTGGGAAGCAGCGATGTTGGTGAAAGTGGCTGAGGGCGAGGTGAAATCCTTGACGGTCGAGAAGATCTCCTTGCAGCTGTTGGAGCTTCCTTAAAAGTGTACCCATTCATGCTTTTTTCCTGGTGTCTCTTATTTCCTGGTTCCAACATCTGAGTGCAGCCTTATATGTAGTTCTGTCAGTGGTGTCGAGCCTAGCTCTCTATTTCCTTTCTAGCTGTTTACAGTGTTGTTTGGTGTCTTGCAGGTCTTTTGTGTACCAGTTGGCCTGCTTGTGTGATCTACTGTGCTTGTTGGGTTTTATGGGTGCAAGGGAGTCCTCGCAGTTCTCGATCCAGTTGTTGATGACCTTGTCAAAGTGGTCTCAGGGGTTGGGCTGATCTCTACTTAAGGCACTAAGGCAGTCTGCTTCTGTGATTTTGCCCCAGCTGCGACTTGGAATGCTGAACCTGGTAAGGGTATTGACTTGATGTGTGTTGATTTAGAAGTGGATGATGGAGTTATCGGTCCATATAAATGGTGTGGTGGAATTGTATTTGATGGTGTTGTTTTTGGTGGAGATGGGATCTAGTGTGTCCTGCTGTGTGTGCTGTTCTGGAACAAGCTGGATGAGTTCGATATTGCTCAAACTTTCAGGAAGTGCTGTGGAGCAGCTGTTGTTTCAGTCATCCAGGTGCAAGTTGAGGTCATCAAGTAGAATGTAGGCTCTGAAGTCAATGCTGAGTGGAGTGACGAAGTTGGTGATGAGGTTGGTATAGGTGGCTTGTGGTCCAGGTGGTCAGTAGGCAAGGGTACCATTCAGGGTGGTTTACTGAGATTTACAGCTTGAAGTGCAAGTGTTCCATGAATGGGAAGGTGTTCTCTGTGGATGTTGTGCATTTCATGGATTCCGTGTAGATGATAGAGAGCCTTTCTACTGGCTTGTGAAAGCAGTCCTGTAAAGAGACCTTGTAACCTGTGGGGATTGCTGGGGCGATGTAGAGAACCAAAGAGGGATTGAGCCAGGTCTGTGATAAAGAGGATGTCAGGTTTGTCACTACTCAGCAAGCACCATATTTCAGTAGTGTGTTTGCTGAGTAATTGTGACTTGACAAGCATGCATGACAGTGGGTGTTCATGTATGGGTTTGCTGTGGTGTAGCATGGGATGAAGGCATTATTGATGCTTGTGTGACATGTGTGTTGAGGACATTGTTTGCATTTGCCTGGGGGGTGTGGGTGCGTGGCTGCCGGAGCACTGGCAGTGGGTGCAGGTGAAAACTCCTACCATGGTGTGAGGCACAAAACAACAGTAGTTGTGGGAATGGCATCTGGGGTCTAGTATCCTAAGAATTGCTGCTGAGTATCGCTGGGAAGTGGTTGAACCAGGGTTCCTGGCGCTAGGTTTAGTCCAGACACGAACCCGTACAGATGGGCTTGCCATTGGTGTGCACATCCGTTTTGCAGCTGCCATTAAGTAGGTCCCAGGAGGGGAGGAGGAGTGCAGGGTGCTGTGATCTGTGATACCACCTCCTTTGGTGATGGGAACTTAAGTCCTCTTGCTTGGTTTCTTCTTTTAAAGATGGTTTTGGTTGGGAAACCAGTAATGTTACTTCCTGTCCTATGTATGATGGGAAATTCAGTGATATCACTTCCTGTGTAGATGGATGATGGAGAATCCAGTGAGGTCATCACTTCCTGTGCTGAGGGGTGATGGTAAATGAAGTCCACTTGCATTGCTTCTTCTTTTAAAGGTTTTCACAGGAAAAAAATAAATACATTCTTAGATGTTGCTGTTCCAAATGATTTGCGGGCTGAATGTAAATTTGCTGAACATTGGCCAAATCGAGATTTTGAAATATGCAAAGTATTGTAGTGATGAACAGGAGATGAAGCAGAAGAAGCTTAGGGATACGTTTATGTTGACTCAGAATCAGTCAGTTGTAGTGAATATTGATGCAGTGCAAGGTGTCGGTTCTGAGAATGGCATGTAAAGAGATGGGTTTCTAGTTGGATTGCAAGGTATTTAAGGAAAGACAGTTGCCCCACAGGGTAGAGGTTGAGGAGTTCCTATGGAACTGAATTCAGGCATAGATGCTGCAACATTGAAGAAAAGGATTCCTTGTCACTTCTGTAACAAGCTGGGTATTAGAAGATGGAGCATAGGCTGAATTCAGATAGAATGAATACCAGTAACCAGATGCAAGGGGGGAATCTGATCTGAATGCAAAATGTGCCTGTCCTACAAATGCAACAGCCAATGCAGGCAAAGGTTCAACTGATGCAGGTCCCCCAAGTCTCGGTGGTTCCATAGAATGTGGGTAATCTCAAAATCAACATCAGTCAGATGCCCTGAGTAAACAGAAATTCATTTCAGGTCCAGAACACTTTTCAACAGTTTCCTATGATCGAAAGCAAGAGCATTGGCTCTGAACTGATAATTCCCAATAATGGTGCCTGATGGGGGGAGGAAGATTGCCTGCTTGGTGCAGTCTTAGATGTAGAACAGAGTGGGCCATTTATAGAAAGTAAGTAAATGGCCAACAAGTAGTGTTCCTTATTGACACCAGTGCTAAATGTTCCACTGTCAGAACAGAGGACGTCCCAAACCTACACCTGTCAGGAAAGAAGATCCAAGCTGTAGGCATTACAAATAAACAGATTTACAAATCCAATTTCAGAAGAAATTCCTGTAAAAATAGGTTAATTTGAAAAAAAACACAAGTTTGATGTTTGTGACTCAAGTCCTGTAAACCTATTAGGATATGTTGTCCAAGTTAAATTTCACAATCTCTTGTACACCAGATGGAGTAGAGTTCCAATCACCTGATGAAGATGTGGAGTTCAAGTCAGCTCAACAAGATGTGGTATGGCTTTATCATATGAGAACAATAGAAGAATTGTCCCCTGAATTAAGAGAAACTGTGAATCTAGAAGTATGAGATATTACAGGAAAAGAAATCGAACTAATCAAAGGTGTAGGACCAGCCTATATTATAGTGAAGCCAAATGCTGTTTTCCCAAGAAACTACCTTATCATTTGACGCCAGAGACAGTGACAGGAATAACACCCATAACTGAGGCTCTATTGGGGAAAGGAATCCTGAGAAAGATCACTGGAAGTCCATGTAATTCTCCAATCATGGGTTTTCAGAAGCCCAATGGCAGGTAAAGGACTGTCCAAGATCTTCAAAAAGTTAATGACATAGGGCCCAATTCACAAAGGTAAACTTAGACCAAAAGTCCAAGTTTAGACCAAAAGTCTAAATTTAGACCAAAAGTCTAACTTTACCACGAGTAAAGTCAGACTTTTGGTCTAAGTTGAGACTGTTGGTCTAAATCTAGACCAAAAGTCTAAATTTACTATGAGTACCGCAAGTAAAGTTAGACTTTTGGTCTAAACTTTAACCAAAAGTCTAAACTCAGACCAAAGTGTAACTTTACTACTAGTACAGATAGACTTTTGATCTAAACATAGGGCCTGATTACAACTTTGGCGGTAATATGGCGGGCGGGATATCTGTCACATTTGGGACGGATTAACCCCCTCTGCCAAAGTTGTAATCAGGCCCTTAGCCTTTTGGTCTAAGTTTACCTTTGTGACTCAGGCCCATAGGTGCTCCATGTTGTCCCATGGTTCCGAATCCGGACACCATACTTTATCATATCTGTGCATTTCACAACGGTTCACTGTTGTGGACCTTTGTAAGGCGTCCTTTTTGATTCCATTGCATGAGGACAGCCAGTTCCTGTTCTCATTTGTGTTGTGAGAGAGAGTGTTGGCATGTTGCTGAGTTCCACAAGGAAATACAGAAAGCCCTTACATTTTTAATCAATTTCTGAAAAAAACTCTTGATACCCCAAAATGCCTTCTAATTTAATCCTTGTGGAATACATTGAAGTGGCATCAAGCACAATAGAAGCTAGTAAAGAGGATACCTTTGCCCTCCTAAACACCTTGCTAAATGTCCCTGAGTAAACTGCAATACTGTCACAAAAAAGAAGTTCAATATTTGAGACATATCATTGAAAAAGGAACAAGAAAAGTGTCACAACAAAAAGTGGAGGCCATTCTGAGAATGGGTCATCCGAAAACGCAAAGAGAAGTCAGAATATTTCTGGGAACGGTTGACTACTGTAGACAGTGGATAATGAACCTTCCACTAGTGGCTAAGCCTTTATTGAGGCTGACGCCAAAGATGTGCCTGATCCACTTCCATGGGACAACAAATACATGAAAGCTTAATTGGAGCTAAGAGAAAGTCTTTGCCATTCCTCGGCGCTAGCAGTGCCAGATTACAGTAAAATATTCACATTGTTTTGCAGTGAAAGGAGGGCTGCAATCTCTCAGTGTGCACCCAAATGCATGGTGAATAGGGCTAGTGGCTTACTTTTCCATTACCCTTGATCCCGTCGTTGCAGGGCTGCCTGGTTGTCTGAAATCTGTGGTGGCTATGAGTACAAGTATTGAGAGATGTGAAAGCACAGTGATGGGACATCCTTTAACTTTTATGGTCCCTCACTCTGTGAAATTTGCTTACAAGAGCAGTGCATAACAAGTCCCCGAATATGCAATTCCTTGCTTCTGATAATGTGATATTAAAACTTTGTCAGGTTTTGAATCACAGTACCCTACTGCGTTTTCCTGAAAGCGATGCATCTAATGATTTTAAACATGATTGTCTTGATGTCACCAAGGCACCAAGCCAAGGCCCGACATAAAAGATAACCCTTTAATTGTACCTGATTATGTCCTTTTTGAAGATGGTTCATGTTTGAGAATAAATGATAGTTTCCTGAGAGCAGTTTATGCTGTCTGTACAATCTACTGTGGAAGCCTCTTGGCTTTAAGGTATTACCTCAGCACATGTTGCAGAATGTTTGGCCTTTCCAGAGCTTGCAGTTTGACAGCCCAATTGAAAGTGACTATATTTACAGATAGTATGGCTTGGTGTGCGCCATGACTTCGGGCAGTTCTGGTCACAAAGAGGTTTCATGACATCATCTGGTTCGCCAATCGGAAATGGTGAACATAGGAAGCGACAGCTAGATGCTTTACGGTTTACAACTGAAATTGCTGTTGTTAAATTTGCAGCTCACAGAAGTAACAATGGTTATGTCACACTGAGAAACATGTATGCAGACGACTTTGCACTTTCAGCAGAGGTCAGCTGAACTGCAACTTTCCATTTAATGGAACTTTCACAGATAAATCTCAAGAGGACAGTGCCTTTTCAATGTTTATGTCTATAGCTGACACATGGGAAGAACTCAAAAATGTACAGGGAAATGCCACAGAAGCACAATAACAGGTTTAGATCAAAGCAAGATCTGGAAAAAAATGAAAATCACATTTGGATATCAGCAGATGGGAGACTATTGTTGCCATTATCTCCAATGACACAACAATTCCATGGCCCCGCACATTTAATAAGAGATGCAATGGCAAGGTTGTTTAGACAGAACACGTTTAACCTCAGATTAAGAATGCTTGCAGAAGATTTGTGTCACCATTATGTAACATGCCAATAAATGAATGTGGATGAGTCATGTAGGGAGATGAGGTGGTCTCTTCAATAGGATGCAGATGGACTTCATCAAGATGCCTGTTTGTAATGGGCTGATAGGTATTGGTTACAGTGTGCATTTTCTCTAGATGGGTGGAAGACTACCCAACATGGACAAACAATAGTCTCACTGTAGCAAAATTAGTGTTAAGGGAGTTAGTACCGAAAGTATGGAATGCCAGTTTGTCTGGAATCAGATCACAGGACTCACTTTAATAATGATATCCTTAAGATGTTGTGTGCAGCATTACAAGTGGAGCAGAAATTGGATTGCAGCTATCAACCTGAGGCTTCTAAAATAGTTAAGCAACTTAAAGGAACAATAAAGTCCCAATTGGTTAAAGTCTATGCACCCACGTCACTGAAATGGCCTTATGCTTTGCCTTTGATGTTGATGAGCCTCCAGAGTACACCTGACAGGAAGACAGAGATTGCCTGCTGTGCCTGCAGATTCACTTGTGAACAGATGAAATGGTACCTGATTACTGCAAAGGATTGGTTGATGAGATGCATTCTGTTTCTCGGCAGGTTGAAGCTGTCACTGCAAATCTGCATCAAGAGCAGTGCTATGATATCATCCCCGGAGACTGGGTGCTGATAAAGAAACATGTGAGAAAGTCCTGTCTAGAGCCAAGTAGGAAAGGCCCCTAACATGTGATTTGATCACGAACACTGCTGTCAAACAAAATCGAAAGGTATAAGTGACACAGAAGGAGATAAGAAAAACTCAGAAGATTCAAAGGAACAATAGTAACTTGTCAGAGGTATTCAGCACCAGAATGGTCTTACTGCATGAGCCAAGTGCTAAATGTCCCAATATCAGATTTGAGGTTGTTTTCTAATTAAGTTTAGGAAAAAGCTGCTGAATAAGATTTCTGAAAGATATAAAAAAATGTTTAACAAACTTATTGAATGAACTGTACAAATAGACTGACATAAAAATGTGATAAACAAAAATAATTGAGAAGATTTACCTACGCCCTAAGACAAAGTAGGGTTAAGGAAGACTATACAAAGATTGCTGTTAGTAAAGCTACAAGAAACTAACTGAATTACAAAGGAAAAGAAGAAAGTTAAAGACTGTTGTGCATAAAATTAAGGCCCTCATTAGGACATTGGCGGTAATGACCGCCTACCACCGCGGCGACGGCCACCAAACCACCGTCGCCAGGGCTAACTACCATCCGCCCTATTATTATTATTGTAGCCGGAATTCCACCAGAAGGCAGCCAGAATTCCAGCTGCAGCCATGGCGGCGGAGGGTGGTAAGTGGAACTGCTGCCAGCAGCAGTGCCACGCCGGTAGACCGCCGCAGACCGTATCATGACCCATGATACGGCCTGGTGGTGTTCTGCTGGCGGACGCTGCTGCTGGCAGCAGCGCCCCGTCCCGTCTCTTGCCGGAGGACCCCCTGCAAACAGGTAAGTTGGGTTCTCCGACAGGGGAGGGGTGTGGGGGGTGTTGTGTGTGTGTGGGGGGGTGGGCATATGTTTCTGTGTGCATGAATGCGTGTGTGTGATGCGTGTTGTATGTGTGTGCATGAATGGGTGTGAGTGTGCATGTATGTTGTGTTGTGAGAATGCATGGGTGCTTGTATGTATGTTAGTGTGCGTGGATGTGTGTGTGAATGGATGTCTGCATGTGTGGGTGAATGTGAGTATGAGTGTGTGTATGTGTTTGCTGGTGCTTGAATGTGCATGTATGTCGTGGGGGGTCTGGAGTGGGAGGGTGAGGGAGGACACTGGGGAGGGGAGGTTGGTGGGGGAGACCCCTATCAGTGACAGGGAAGGGATTCCCTGTCACTGATAGTGCCTACCGCCATGGTTTTCGTGGCGGTGGTAGGCAGGGTCATAATCCCTCGGGTGGGATAGTGACGCCCACCTGGCTGGAGACTGAAGTCTCCAGTCCGGCGGCTGTTACCGCCCTGGCGGACGGAGTGGTACATTGGCAGTTCGGCTTGAGCCAATGTCATATTTTGGGGAAAGGTACCTCCAGCCTGTTGGCAGTACTTGTCTCCAAAATACAGCCGTCCGCCAGGGTCATAATGAGGGCCTAATTCTTGCTGTTACATTTATCATTTGAAATGATCTGATGTTAGACAAACGTATGTGTTCTAACCAGAGCTAGATGCAAGATTATTATGGGTATTAAATTTTTAGTGATCATATTAATAGCCATAGCATTATTAATAGTGAAACACTTTCCACCAGACAAAAGAGATATCAGTATTTTCATTTTCTAACACAACATCTGTACCTGGCATAGATGAGGATGAGTAAAAGCCTCATTTGTAGATTACATGAAATAAGATTATTAAACAAATGGTTGTTATAGAATAGTTCAAGAGTGTACACAAGCTTTGAATGTAAAGAATTGCTATGTGTGTGCGAATTCATCTTCCTCGGCTGACGAAGAGGTCCCATACCATTACATTCCTCTGTCATATGCTACCATATGTAGTATTTTACTAAATTTTGTTTATAGGCAACAGCACTTTGAATATTATTCTAGCTTTGACATTATTCTTTCACAACTACGTTTACTAAAAAGCATGAATTTACATCCACCAGCAAAAGAAATGGAGACTGCTTGGCATTATTTTAGACTTTTTCTTCCAATAGGCACTCTTAAAGCTCATGAAAACAATCTAACTTGGTTAATGAGCCCACTAGGGAAAACATTACTCATGATGCTAGATGAAAGGAGAACACATTTCGCAGAAAGCAACAATCAAAATGAGGATGTTTTGAAGAATATTTGGAAAAAGAAGATCATTACAGAAAAAAATATTTTATTCAAAATTAAAGTTAGATAGGAGACATAAGTGGAAAGTATGTGCTTTTAGCAGAAGAAATCAACTTAGAAAGAGACCCATAGGGAACAGTAATTGTGAGCATGCATTTGAATTATCAGGATGTACATGGTAAATTTTACATGGGGATAATCCAATGCGGAGGGGATTTGTTATTTAGGATTGCTATTTCTAAAGATGTATCAAGTACAGAGTGTAGACGCTTTAACAATGACACCCTCACACAGACAAGCAGGTAGCATTAGTGAGGGAACAAAATTAATGGGGACATATTTCGAGCAATTATTCCATCGGTAAGAGTGATATTAAATGATGAAAAGATTAGAAAACTTTCAACAGTAGTGGACAAGCTGACAACTACCACATCTGAAGCTTTATAAGCTACTAACACAGAATTAGTAGCTATTAGATCAATGGTTTACCAAAACAGGTATGCTTTAGACCTTTTACTTGCACACACATTCCTGACAAGAGTAAGAAAATCATAGAATATACAAAGAACATTTCTGACATCAAACTTGATTTGGAACTATTATAACCCACTAGCACTGTAAAACGTTTCACAAAGGGAGCTTCTGTAATAGGTAATTGGATTGCAACAGCAGGAGGAGGAATCTTCAAAGCCATATTATCACTTATATTAATTGTTATCATTTGTTTCCTAACCGCAATGAGTACACAAGGCTATCAAAAGTATATTACAAAAAAAAAAGAACAGAGAAAGAAATAAAAAATGAAGAAAGATTTAGAATTAAGTGATTGCATTAACAGTGTGCCTCAGTGTTATCAAACTCTCAGTTGGATGAGCAGGATGGGAGGAGGGAGCTCTCTGTCAGCGGAGGTCAGCTGAACTCGGCTTCTGTGTGGATGTCCAATCTCACTCCAGAAGAGACAGCAATCAGAAGTCTGGAATCTGACTTCTTTCTGGACAGCTCAGGTATAAGGGCCTCTCTAACCCTAATTGCCAAATCTCAGTGTTTATATAACAAAGTGACTACTGCTTAATCTAGTTGATTATAGGCGAAAAGCAGGGCAGAAACGTGGTAGAAAAATACAACCAGGACTTGTGTTTCTCCATGTCACCTCTTGTGCACATGCCATCTCCCTATCTTAAAGTGTGTACCTGGTGAGCCGGAAACGTAGATATTCAGGGCATCTTTGCCAGACGTACGTCTCCTATTCTGCTGATAACCAAATGAGAAGATGAGCCTGAGTGTCATAAAATGTGCAGTGTGGAAAATAACTCAGTCAAGCTAATGCTAAGTGTAATTAAAAATAGAGCCTGGCTCAGGAATCTATATCAAAATCCCTTTGAGCCTTTTTAAAACATTTTTCAGGCCAGAAAGTGAAGCCATAAAAACAACCACAGTTCCTGAACTCCAGAAGAAAAGCATACAGCTCTAGCTTGGAGTGTTTGAAAAAATATGGTAAGTTCTCTTCCTCATGGATGTAATGACACAGGAGACTTACTGTTTTTTTAATGTTGCTCTCATAGCCCCCGTAGTCCCTACCAGCTCCCCAGCCAGTGCCCTAGTGGGACCTGGCCGATTATTTTTTAACCCTTTTTTTAAAGTTAGGGACCATGGGGGGAGCCCTAAGGCCCCAGCAGCCCCTGCCGTCTTCTAGCCAGCACCCTGGCAGGAGCCGGCCATTTTCTTTTTAACTGTGGGTGCCCCAGTGCCAGCCAGGGCACCCACATGTTTTTAAAGTTGGGGGTCTTGGGGAGAGTCCAGAGGACCGTGCAGGTCCTGCCAGCTCCACAGTCAGCACCCAACCTCCATTCAGTGGGACCTGGCTGTTAACATGCTCTAGCAGTGGTGGGAAAGGCATTTTTCTGTGCTCTTGCCGGGCGGGAGCAAAGATGTGTTCTCTGCTTGGGAGAGTGCAGGAAGATAATTTAATTACTGTTTCCTACCCGCACCCTCCCAACTAGGGAACAGCAGTATTATGAGGGATGAGGTCCTTGGGACGCTGCTACTATTAGGCCCTATGGAATTGGGTCCCGGGGCCTTTCAAAGGTCTGAGGAGGTAAATGCTACAGCCCCAGGGGAATGGGGTCGTCTGAATAAAAATGGCTCTGGGAGGGGGCCACACACCTCCTGCCCCAAAAAAGGAAATCAGCCCTTGTGGATAGGGTTTCTAGGACCTAAAAATGGCTCAGGGAGGCACACTGCATGCCTCCTCGACAAAATAAGAAAATGGGCCACGGGGGATTGAAGGAGGCCTCACCATTTAAAAAGAAATTGCTGCAGCCTTAGGGGAGAGGTTCCCAGGCCTAGAAAAGGCTTGGGGAGGAGATCAGCCTCATGGGATGGGGTCTCTAGGCCCTGTCCCCATTAAAACAAGGTGCCACTGTGGCCTAAAAATAGCTCCCTCTCCAAAATAAGCAAATAGGGCCCAGGGGATTGGGTCCCAGGGGCTTGAAAAGGCTCAGGGTGGTGGTGAGGGGGCCTTCACAACCCCTCCTCAAAATAAGCAAATTGGCCCTGGTGGATGTGGTCCTGGGGCCTGGAAAAGGCTTGAGTAGGGGGGTTGCACATGCCCCCCCCTTAATTATTAAAAAGATGCAACACCTCCTAGTCCTGGTCCACCCAAGTTGGTATTGAAATTTAAAACAGTAGCAACCTCCCCCTTTTTATTTGGATAGGAATGGAGAGCCACAGACACATTAAAAAACATACACTCTGTCCCGCTGTATCTTTTTTTCACCTTTTTTCAGGATAGAGGACAGAGTCGCTGAGTCCTAAAATGTCCACCATTACACCTTTGCTGATGTGGTGGCAGCCAATCAGATGCTATCTTTAAATCTGTGATATCTGCATGATAAATGCATGCATTTAAAACCATAATGTCTCAAAAACTACTAAACAGGTTTATACCAAATCAGAAAAAGTACGCTTTTTGGACCAAGGTCTAGCTTTCTGCCAAATTTGGTGTAGTTCAGCTGTTTTGGCTGCAGCAGTGTCTAATTTTCCTATGGAAAAGTGCATAGTAAAATGGCCCCTGCTTGATTGATCACCCTGAAACTTTCCAGAAAGGAACTGAGATGGATGAACTTTCTTTTTTTTAAAGTTTGGTAATGATTTGTCAAATGGCACAAAGTTATAAGCAAAGCAAAAATTGTGCTTCCTATGGAAACATGAACATAACTAAAACTACCTAGTGGCAACTAAATTACCAATACCTCCTCCCTTTACTAGTCCATGCTTCTAAACTCTAAAATCACCTTTATCTTCCTTTACTACAACCCACTCCTAAATCCTACCCTTACCTCTCTTTACCACTGCCCATCCCTAAACCCTAAAATTACCCTTACCTCCCCTTACTGCTGTCAACCCCCAATCACCATAAAATTACCCTTTCCTCCTTTTATCACTTTGCATCTGTGAACCTTAAAATCAGCCTTACCACCCTTTACTACTACCCACCCCATAACTCTACAATTACCCTTACCTCCCTTTCCCACTACCTGCCCCTGAACCTTAAAATGACCATTACCTCCCTTTTCCACTGCCCACTTTTAAATCCTAAAATTACTCTTACCTCCCTTTACTACTGTCCACCCCTAAACCCTAACATTACCATTACCTCTGTTAACCACTACCCACCCTAGATTGTAATATTACCATTATCTCCTTTTACCACTGCACACTCCTAGACCCTAACCTCCCTTTTCCACTGCCCACCCACAAACCGTAAAATTACCCTCTCCTCTCTTCACCACTACCCTCCCTTGAACCTTAAAATGCCATTACATGCCTTTAACACTACATACCACTAAGCTGTAAACTTTCCTTACCTCGTTTCACTACTATCCACCCATGAACCATAAAAGTGACCTCTCTTTGCAGATTAAGTTACTAAAAAAAAGATATACTTACCATGAGTGGTAATGGCATCTTTGTGGTAAAGATGTGTGGTAAAGGATGTTTCCTCTTGGAGAGCATGGGATCAGCTGTGCTACCCACATGTTTAAGTTCTTGCAGTGAATATATTGCATTCTGTGACAAATTTCTGGGATGGCAACCTGGGAGGGGTGCACAGAGCATTGAAGGCTAACTTGATATTTTGGCATTCCCTCCTTGCCCTCATCAAGATGGGTATGATATCAAGGCTACTATATTTTTTATTATTTTGCTATTCTGGGTACAGATTAAGGGCCAGATATATGAAGAAATGGCTTTGCGAATCGCAAATAGCGATTTTTAAGAAATCGCTATTTCCGGGTCTCAATAGGCCATGTATCATAATTGCAATTCGCATTTTTGCAAATTGCGATTCGGTAATTGAAAATCACAAATTGCGAGAAATTGCGAGAAATTGCGAGAAAGCACACCTGGAGGAGCCTGATGACATCACAAGCAGGAAGTGAGTCATCCCAGGCAGTTTCAGGTGCCACACCCAAACCAGCATCCAGAGAGAGTCAGCCCAGCCACACTGAGCAACACTCTGCAGGAGGCAGCACACCAGAACAACCATGGACACCTCTGCCCAAGGAAAGGAGAAGGCAGAAAGAAAGCGTAAGCTGAAATTCAGCGAGCAAGAGCTGGAGGTGCTGACAGAGGAGGTGGTCAGGAGCCATGACCGGCTTTTTGGCAAAAGCTCACTTCAGGTGCCTGAGAGTGAGAAAAGGAGACTCTGGGCAGACATACAAACAAAGATCTGCACTGTTGGAGTGGCACAGCGCTCGGTTGAAGAAATTAAGAAGAGGTGGTACGACCTGCAGTCCCGTGCTAAGGAGAGGGTGGCAAGATGACTGCAGGAGGCCTGGAGCACAGGAGGCGGCCCACCCACAGAGTCACCCTCCACCCCGATAGAGGACCTAGTGGAGTCCACACTCCTCCCTGAAGCAGTCAGTGGGGTAACAGAGATTGACACCTCCGGCACACCAAGTACCAGCAAAGGTAAGTGCAATATTGAATTGTAACCCCATATGTGTATGCACAAAAGCCCCTTAGGAATTAGCAAGTAATGTAAAACATTGTGAGAAGTAGTCGATTCCACATCTTAGAAGCAGCACAACAATGCATTATGGGAGTAGCAGTCCACAACTCAGAGCTGAAAGTAGCACATACAATGTAAGTATGTAGAGCGACACCCAGAAGAACACAACACAGTGAAGAGAAGTACCTGTACCTTTAATACCATTGTGTGACCGTAATTGTAACAAACATAACTGACATGCTGCATATTGTCATTGCAGGTGGGCCTGGCCCAGCAGCCACACCATGTGCCAGCTTAGGGGAGACTGACACCCATCCTGCTTCAGACTCCAACACGAGTGGGTCTCTGAACATTGCGCCACTCCGACGCAGGCCCACGGCACTGCTACTGCCAGAGCTCAGTCAGGACTCCGATGAGCATCAGGAAGGCCCGCATACACCATCCCCAACTGGCAGATGCACCCAGATGCAGGAGCCCAGTTCGCAGCAGACCACAGCACCCCGCAGGATGGCTACAAATGCAGGTGCACAGGCATATGAGGCAGGTGAGGGAACCTCCTTCTTTGGTGGCCTGGATTCGGCTATGTTGCAGCAGCAGCGCCTGCAGAATAAAAAGATCACTGCATTACAAAAACAGATGCAGCAACATAATGCCAACATGGGGGGGCCTGAATCGCCAGCTGGAGTGCCTGAATGCAAACACTGAACAGCTGCATGGGGGACAGGTTCAGGCATCGCAGGACACAAGGGAGCTCACTTCTGCTGTGAGGGAACTATGCCAGGAGCTGCGCCATGACAGGATGGCCCACCGCAGGCAGGAGCGACGCTTCATGAGCATGTTCGGGGGATTTTGTCACTCTGTGACTAGGCTGGCCAATTCCACCTCCCAAATTTCACGTCGTGCAGTGGCTGCACAGGTGGAGGCAGCACACAGCAGCAGGGATGTGGCTCACGGACTAGTCCAAATCACAAATGTGATTGACAATATCATGGCAAACAGGTCAGCCACACCTAGCGAGCTTGGACTGGGGGACACAGAGGACACATCCAGCCTCTGCAGCCTAGCTGTGCCCGCAATGGACACCAGACGGCGCAGTGCAAGGCACAGCACTGCCACAGAGTCAGACAATCGAGGTGCCAGTGAGGCAACTGGGCACCCGAGTGGCATGCGTGGGCGCAAGAAGTGACTGTAGTGGCCAGAGGGGTAATGAGTACACTATGAAGGGATAGTGCTTTACTGTGGACTTCTATTGTTTTGTTTTTTTTAATCACTTTTGTTGGTATTCGTTGGACTAACATTACCTAACATTAGGTAATAAATTTACTCACTACAGGTACATTTGTCAGTGCTTTTCTGTTGTTCATACTTACATCTGAAATGGTAGTGTGTGATGTCAGCACGCCTTTGCCTTCCCTCTGCTGCACTGGTCCTGTCTGCTGGCTGTAGGGGTGGTATGGGATCATCATCCTCATCAGATTCAGAATCAAATATTTCTACAGGTATGCCCCTGGTGGTAGCTATATTGTGCAAGATTTCACAAGTAGCCACTATTCCACATGTTGTCTCTGGGCTGTACTGTAGTGCCCCTCCACTTTTGTGGAGGCACCGGAAGCGACTCTTCAGCAGTCCAAAGGTGCGCTCAACCACGTTGCGGGTCGCCCTGGGTGCTGCATTGTATCTTCGTTCAGCAGGTGTAGTAGGATTGAGGTAGGGCGTCATCATGTAGGTGCGCACTGCGTAGGCACTGTCTCCTGGAAGGGACACAGGGTATATTGAGTAACTGAGCCATATGACATCAGCACGCCAACCATGCGCCAGTGTACAGAGGGACAATACCTAGTATATATCCTTCTCCAAACTCCCCAGCTAGCAGTCTTGTGTGAATGCCGCTATGGCGAAAGATGTATGAATCATGGGTGCTCCCTGGGTACCTGTCCACAAGATCAGTTATAATGTAGAAGGCATTGCATATCACCTGTATGTTCATTGAATGTTGGTATTTACGGTTGCGGTACACATACTCTGTGGCTGATGGTGGACAGATTGCAACATGTGTCTCATCTATGGCACCTAGGACATGGGGGAACTGTGCTATCTGGTAAAAATCTATTTTTGTCTGCTGTATTTCCTGTGGGGCGTGGGGGAATCTGATGTACTGGTGTATCCTGCTCAGCATGGCGTTGATAAATGCATTGGAAAATCAAGAGAGGGTACTCTGTGAGACCCCTCCAGCTGCTACTATGACCCCTTGATAGCTCCCTGAGGCAAGTAGGTGGAGGGAGCATAATACATGCACATGGGTGGGGATACTATGAGTCCGACGTGTTCTGTGCTGCAGTATGGGTTGTAGCTCAGCTATCAGATCCAGTATCATGGCTGAGTTCAACCTATACCTATTAAATATTTCCTCCTCAGTCTGGTCAAAAAGGGTAATGCGCATTCTAAAAATGCGCTCCTGTCTCCTCCTCCCTCTCCTCAAACTTGCCAAGATCCTCATCCTCCTCGCCATGACGTAGAGTGCAGCCATTGTGGAAAAGAGTCTGAGGCATTCTAGGCCTCTTTATATAGGTTGCACCTGGTTACCACCTGGTTTCACTCAGTGGTATTTTGCATTGCAAAATGCCATTCTGCAAAAAATCGCAATTTGCGATTTTTTGGTGCATCGAATTGCAACTTGAATTTTGCGAATCACATTTTTACGCCTCGCAATTACCTACTGGAAATACCGAATCGCAAAATGTGACTCGCAAAAACAGGTCGCAACGCAAAAAATCTAAATTTTTGTGATTTCTTATTTTTGGTCTGCGAATGCCTGTCATGCATCTCAGACCACGTTTTTGCATTAGCAAACGGCCGAATTTTGTGATTCGCACCGTTTGCGAATGCACAAAAGTTTCATACATCTGGCCCTAAGTGGTTTAAACAAATGGACGCAGTTGCTAGGGACTTGAACTGGGACGGTGGATGCCAGAGGGTTTTGTTGGAAGCACTTGTGAGGCCTATCATGGAGGAGGAAATGAGTGTACCCGACTGATAAACTATATCACCTAGCAGCACAGCTAGAATAAATTGCACGTTGGCTGGATGGGGGAGGCACAGTAGAGTTGGGCCAGGAAGGAAGAGGGCGTAATGTGGCCGCTCTGCTAGCATTACTGATGTAGACTAGGATTAGGAGACAGGATTCCACGTTGCTTCTCTCCATTGTTTTGAAGAGTTGGAAGAGGTGTTTCAAAAAGACATCAAGCAACACCCTGTATTCCTCAGCATTGTTGCTGGTTGGACTTCCAAGTTGGGAGTCCTCTGCATTTTTTACAATGTGTCATTTGGACTGAACCTGGAACATTAACAGTTGTAGATTGTTACACAAATGGGATAATTATATCCATGGACACATTTATCGCGGACTATGGGCTGGCCCCGCGGCAGTCCCTGATATACAGGTCTATGATACGAACCTTTGAGGGCTTGCAGGGTAGGGGTTCAAATAAACCACAGCAATATGATGTACTGCAACATTTGATGATAACTAGTGCTGCTCTACAGTTGGTGAGGTGGATTTATAAGGCCCTTAATAAAATGGTACATAGTAGGCTGGATAACATCAAGGTGAAATGAGAGACAAAAAATGGGTTGGAAAGGGAGGATCGGGAATGCTAAAGAATTTTGGCATATACCCAGACAGTGTCTAGGCATACTAGACTCAAGTTAAATTGGGTGAACCTGAGTGTAGTATTCCTAGACACTGTCTGGCTCTATCAGATATATCTTTTGCCCTGGAAGATTGGTAAGAGGCATGTATTCGAGCCTCAACGTTATCCACTGTGTGCATCACTGTCAGCAGTTTTTTTCCACATATTTGGGATTGCTCCATTGTTGGAGGTTATTGGAAGCAGGTCCCCTGCACTTGGGACAGGAAGGAGGTATGGGCTGAGGTCTATCTGCTAGAATGCTTCCCTACTACTAAACCTAAAAAAATTGGTAACTGATTTCTTGACCTGGCACTAATCTTGGCTAAATTACTTATTCTTATTACTTGGAAGACTGTGGGAGGTCCTGTGTATGTGAGGAGGAGGAATGAAGTAATCTACTGGGCGAGGGGAACAGAAGGGTCTGCTGCATGAAGAGGCATGTGGGTTGCATAGATGACTTATGACTGCTTTATGGTGGGATGCAGCCCAGATTTTTGCAGAATATCGTATAGAAGATGGAATACTGAGGCGCGCTCTAGAAGCAGGATCAGATCTTAGCTATGAGGTTTGTATTAGAATGAAATAAAGTTTGAACCTGGTCTTAGGTTAGTTATGTTGAAAGTTGTATCTGTGTCCGGAGACAGTTCCCATGGCAATTTCAAGGTATGCAACAACCATTATCTGACAGATATTCTGTCCAAAATACCCAGATTTAGTTTACGTTGACAATTTTGAGCATGTTATGAATCTCACCCTACAATGATTCATAGATGCAGATATTCTGTAAATATGTATTACTATGACTAAAAATGTTGCTGATATATCCTGATGTGCAAGTGGCTTAGATTGATACTACCTTTAATAAACAATCATAAAAAAAAAGAATGTGTACCATGTCCCCGCCAAGTTCACCATAGTGCAAACAACATGAGGTACAAGCCTAGTTCACTCTGTGTAATTTGACTGGTGACCAATGCCAGTCATGAAGAATTTTGAAGAAATAGAATTTTAATCTCTTAAGTTCGGCTATCAAACAATGCCCGATGGCCACACTCCCTCCCCAGTGTCTGTCAGCCATTGTCCAACACTGGGGAGGGTAAGAAAGGCTGCTCTAGTGCTTTGCAGTACAGGGTTTCTTCACCCCCTCCAAGGCTCGGGTTACTGTCCTCAATCTGTCGCCCAATGGACTTTCTGCCCCCCCGTAGGGATTGATACTAGTGTTCATTCACAATCTGCCTCCCGGGGTCGGGGACAGAAAGCACACTAAACAACAGGGATTTCAAAATGGCGTCAAATCAAACAAAAGAAGGTGGTGGCCCACCCTGGCTTCGAACACTAGCCCATCCTATCCTGGCATTGAGCCATACTCCCGCCCCAGAAGAGATAATAGTGTCTTTCTGAACTCCCCGTGCCACCGGGGGCAGATAGGAAGTTTGTCCCAATTGGTGAGATTGCCCCAAATCTGCTCCATAGGAGGGATACAAAAGCCTACTAGACACAAGGCATTTTGAATTACGGGCAAAAGAAAGGGGCAAGGGCATTGCACTCTGGCCATACCTACATCCCAAAAGGGACAAACTAATCTGCCTGTCCTTCTCCCAGGAATAGACTGGGGGTTTTGCCCCAAGTTGTCCCCAGAACATTAAGCCCAGTGGAATACAAGACAATTTTCTTTTAATAAAATAATGGGTTGTGTTTGGCCTATTCTGACATCAGGCCCCACCCTCACACCTAAAACTTTAACAGTCTTTCTGCTCTCCTGTGGACTGTACCATGCCATCGCACAGGCAAGAGAAAAAACATTTAATTAGTTTGGGTGTTTTTCCATACAGGCCAGTAAAGTGGTGCTAAATCCCAAACTCTTGTCACGTGCCAAGGTGAATGGCTGCAAGTTTTGGGCTTGGGTAGGCTGCCACCTGCAGAAAACTACCAGACCCAGACAATACGGAAACCTAGACATCGAGGAAAGTTCATGGTGGTATGCCTTGCGGGGATCCCCTGGTGTTTCTTATCAACAATTCTCTGCAAACCAAAGACTCTGCCTAATGCCCCTTATTTCCTTGCATTTCTGTGATGTAAACTTCCTGAATACTCAGGGATTCATGAAATTCTTACTGCCCAACATTCCCCACTTGTTCCAATAAAAAAACTACACTTCATGCATGGGTAGGACAAGAAAAGCCCCAAAACGTAATGTGGAAACATCAACATTTCCTGTGAAAAAACTAACCTGATTTGGCAATGTGGTAGCTATGTTAGTTGGAGCCTGGCCGGAATGCCTTCTAGGGAAACCTACCATACCCATACATTTCTGAAAAGTAGACATCGCCTGGAGTCCAGGTAGGTGTGAGTCACATGGATCCCATTAAGTTTTCTTGCCCACAATGCCCTGGAAATCTCAAACTTTGCCTAAAATCACAAAACTTTCTTGCACTTCTCTGATGGAAACTTCCGGAATCAGGAGGAATCCACAAAAGTCCTACCAGTCAGTGTTACTCTAGTTGAGCCAATAAAAAACGCTGCACCACTTGTGTGGCTAGGCCTAGTGCATGCAACATGAATGTTAGTTTGATCTGTTCCTGTCTCGGGCACTAGGCCCAGCCACACAAGTGGTGCAGCGTTTGTATCAGCACAAGTGGAGTAACGCTGGCCAGTAGCAATTTTGGGATTCCTCCGAAGTTTCCATCATAGAAATGCAAGGAAAATGCTTGACTTCAGGCAAAGTTTGAGGTTTGAAGGGCATTGTGGGTAAGAAAACCTCATGGGATCAACATAAGGCACACCACCCTGAACTCCCCTGGTTGTGTAGTTTTTAAAAAGTCAGTGGCTTGTAGGTGTGCATAGATGGCGACACAGTACAGCCCCAACTACCACAGCTACTCCCATGGCTGTAGCGCTTTATGACTTTTATGCTATGGTCTCTTGGCCCACTCACACAACTAGGGTACTGTTTTTATCAAGGGACATGCTGCAACTCAGAGTGGGAGGAAACTGTGGCTCCTCGCAGATTCCAGAACTTTCCATCATAGAAATTTGAGGAAAATGTGTTTTTTCGTCAATGTTTGAGACTTGCAAAGGATTCTGGGTAAACAAATCCTGGTGAGAGGTACGGAAGTCACCATTCCCAGAGGTGTCTAGTTTTCAAAACTGTGTAAGCTTGCTAGGCTTCCCCAAGTGCCTGCTGAACTAGAACTCAAAATACATAGCAACCCACTTTGCAAAAAAAGGGTCAGTTTTGAGTAGGCAAATGTGATATATCCATTTTTCAATTGGGACGTTTCCTGTCACGGGCAGTAGTCCTACCCACACACGTGAGGTGCAATTTTTATTCTGGAGACTTGAGGGAATGCTGGGTGGAAGAAAGTTTCTGGCTCCCTGCAGATTCCAGAACTCTTCGTCACAGAAATGTGAGGAAAATGTGTTCTTTTTAGTCAAAGTGTGAGGTTTGCAAGGGATTCTGGGAAAAAAATAATTGGTGAAAGCCTCTTAAGTAACCCCACCCTGGATTCCTCCAGGTGTCTAGTTTTAAAAAATGTGCACGTTTGCTAGTTTTCCCTAGGTGCTGACTGACCTAGGGCCCAAAATCCACAGCTACCCACTTTTTAAAAAAAGAGTTACTTTTGAGTGGAAAAATGTGATGTATCCATGCTGCGTTTTGGGCCCTTTCCTGTCATGGGCACTAGGCATACCCACACTAGAAGCAGAATGAAAGCAGCCTTAGGATTGGACAGAGCACCCATCCAGGGTGCTCCATGACAGACCGAAAGTCTCAGTCTGCTGTCTCCAAACCAGCGTCGCTGGGTTGGAGACAGCCCAGTGCGCATATGAGTTTGGCCGGCCCGAGATGGCCGACCAAGCATACATGGGCACCAAAGGGGAGTGCTGTGCACTCCCCCTAATCCCTATCACAGCCCCAAGGCCATACCCCTTTTACTATAAAATGCTAATAAACATAGTTTATTATCGTTTTATAGTAAAAGTTGTGCAGCTGTTGCTGCTGGAGGAGGGCGGGGGGCGACGCTTCTCCACCCTAATGGAGGAGCTGCCTCTTGTTTGAGTGATAGAGATTGAAAAGGAAAAATACCTTCTTGAATTTTTAGGATCTTTATGTGGGGAAGCCTTCAATTCATTTGCTTACCCAGATGTCTCTCTTTACAGAGGACAATTCTGACTCTGAGTAATAATTGCTGCAATGATATGCATTCACTCACTCTACTATGTGCAGAATCTTTACCCATCTATACTCTTCCGACCACTCACTCATCCATCCATCCATCCATCAAAACACTCACTTAACCATACCACGTAGGGTATTGCTTCTAGTTCTGGAGGCCATCTCTGGTATACTTGATAAGTGCTGGGGGCAGTGCTCAATGTGTCTCTGGCACTGAACAAATATACTGGCGGTGTCCTCTAGAGCTGGCTCTAAGAACTGGACACAATACTTGAGATGTGGTGTCCACAACTGGTTACAACCTTCAGATGTGGCCTCCTCACCTTTAAATAATATTCCAAATGTGGCCCTAACAGTAATCATCCAGATATGGCATCATAAACTGGGCATAGTATTTTGGATTTTAAGTGCTTGACATAATGCTCCACGGAGGGTCATACAGGCAAGAAAAAAACTAGTGTGTGGAATTAATCAAAACAGCACAGACTTAGCCTCTACAGTATGAAACAAGGTACCAAATGTAGCCTCTGGAATGTAACATTGCTTCCAGAGCTGGATACCATACACATGAGGAAATCCAGAGAATTAGGTTGTGATAACAGCAGCACTGTTACCCAAAACTTGAAACACTGCACTGATGTGGCCAAGATGTTATAAAGTTAGCCTCCAGAACAGGTCCTAACACATCAAGAGTGGCCTGTAACTCCACAGGACACCTAAAATGTGGTCTTCAGGCTTGGGCACAATACTCCTGAAATGGTCCTTAACATAAGTTGTAATAGTGCAGGGAGACAGTGAGAACTCTAAATAATACACAGGTTGAATCTTTAGACATTTTTAGACATATTTAAACAGAGAGGGTTTTCAGAACTGAATGCAAACCATCAGGTATGCCCAGAATGTGACAATACTGCTTTTATAAATTGTAAGAACACAGCAAATAAGCCAGCACGAACTGGACAGAGTTCTTCAGATGACATTACAGGTACTTCATAGTGCCTCTAGAGCAAGGCACTTCATTATGTGGCTCCATGACCTCACTAACAATACTGCAGATAAGGCCTCCAGAATTGGGCCAATCTCAACAGATGTGTCCCGTGCACACTATGCCCCCTGATTCAAGCTATCCTGGCTGATGAGAGGTGGTACCATGAAGCCTGTCCCAGGATGCTTGCTTCCAGGAAGGACCTGGCCTGTTAGTTCGGGCAGGACTGTTCCCATGGGGAGCAGAATCAAGATTGATTTGCATATGGCTGGATCCACACTTGAAATGCCCGGCAAGCAAAAACCACACAATGGATTTAGGCCCAGGTATGTGACTGGGGTGAATGTTCATCATTGTTCAGCATTATGGGGGTCATTCCGACCCTGGTGGTAAAAACCGCCAGGGCTGCGAACGACGGAAAGCACCGCCAACAGGCTGGCGGTGCTTCCTGGGCCATTCTGACCGCGGCGGTAAAGCCGCGGTCAGAAAACCGGGTCCGGCGGTTTCCCGCCAGATTAACCCCGATTGGCCCAATCCGCCATGGCGGATTCTGACCCCCTTCCCGCCAGCCTGTTTCTGCCAGGAACAGGCTGGCGGGAACTGGCATGGGCAGTGCAGGGGCCCCCTAACAGGGCCCCATGAAGCTTTTCACTGTCTGCTTAGCAGACAGTGAAAAGCGCGACGGGTGCAACTGCACCCGTCGCACACCTGCAACACCGCCGGCTCCATTCGGAGCCGGCTTCTGTGTTGCAGGCAGCCTTTCCGCTGGGCCGGCGGGCGCTAACATTGTTAGCGCCCGCCGGCCCAGCGGGAAGGTCAGAATGGCCCCAGCGGTCTTTCGACCGCAGAGCGGCCATATGGCGGTTCCCGCCAGGCGGGCGGCGACCGCTGCCCGCCTCGGTTGGAATGAGGGCCTATGTCTATTATCTGTTCTGTTTGCATTTGTCACTCTAAATAGGAAGGTTATGCCCAGACATGAGTTCCTTATTCACCATGCCATACCACCAGATTTAAGCTAGCCTGGCTTATGAAGGGTGATACCCTGAAATTGGTCCCAGGATGCTTGTTTCCAGTCCAGGGAGGACTTGGCCTGGCAGTTCGGGCTGGACTGTTCCCATGGGGGGGCATGGTCAAGTCTGATTTGCACATAGCTGGGTCTAAACAGGAATTGCATGGCGAGCAAATAAACAATGGATTTAGACACAAATCTGTGAGAGGGGGGTGAATGTTTGACATTGTTCAGCATTCCATCCATCATCTGTTCTTTTTGCATTTGTTGCCATAAGTGGGAAGGGTATACCCAGATGTGGGTTCTGTGCTCGCTAAACTAGCCTGGCTGATAAGCGTTGATAACCCGAAACCGATCCCAGGATGATTGTTTCTTGTCGGGAGAGAACCAAGGCCCAGCAGTTCAGGCAGAACTGTTCCCATGAGGAGCAGAGGCAAGGCTGATTTGCATCAGCCAAATGGCTGCAAACTGGAATTGCGTGTTGAGCAAAAAAATTATGGATTTAGACCCAGATATGTGACTGAGTGTGAGTGTTCGACATTGTCCACCATTCTGTCCATAATCTTTTTGGACGAGGTCTCAGCAACTGAACACATTTAGGATGTGAATGAAAACTGGTAGCATGGGGTGTCTTAGCACTTTAGGGCGAGAAATAGGTAATGACCAGAAATAAATTATCTAGAGGAAAGAACCAAGTTGTAAGAGCTTTACAGAAGGCCACTTAACCATCAATAAAAAGCAGAAGAGAAGGAAGATCATTTCAATGCGTGCCACTGAAATATGAAAAACGACCAGCATTAGATCTAGCCTTTCTAATCATAGAAATGTAAAAAAAACACGAAGCAAAGAAGATCTGAATGAATGAAACGAACACAAGGGACAAAACAAAATTGATGGAAAGTTGAGCTAGATTTTGTGAAAAGCAGGATAGAGAGGACATAGGCCTTTAAAAACGTGCTGTGCAATGAGACTCCAAACCAGAAGAGAGAGATGTGGGAATAACAAACTAAAAAAATAAGCCTAGCTGCTGTACCCTCTGCAGCAGGGTAAGAATACAGAGTGGTAGGCCTAATTAGAGAGAGTAGTTAAAATGCAAAGCCATAATCCCCTGAACCGCTGTTTGTCTATCTGGGGGAAATATTTAGAGATGATTTTCAGACAAAAACGTATAAAAGAAACAACATGAGGATACGTTACTAATTTCCGTTTATAGTCAGCAACTGGTCAAAGAAGTCTAAATTCCAAACAACAAAGACCAGTAAATGTACGAATCCAAGGATAGCTTGACAACGTCCAGACAGCAGTCACGCTCACTCCTAACAACCAAAATTCTATTCTTGTAAGTGTTTAACTCTAAAGAGTTGGAGCTCATCCAAACAAGGAACTCTGTGGGGCAATTCTAAAACTGCAACATGTTGTTTGAAATATGTTTTTTAAAATTTCATAATGATTTGAATGTGTAGTTAGAAAAAATTAAATGCAGTGATCAATTCGGCAAAGGGGAAATCATATACATTATAAGAGCGTGGTTGAGAGCCAACCCTCCGTGGCGCACCATGACAAACTCCTGAAGGTAGACCTAAAAGGTGAAGAACTGCTTGCAAACGTTCTATGTGGTAAGCTGAGATTCTGTTTTAGGCACTTCTCAGGACATCTGCGTCCTGAAGACGAGAAAGAACAGTGTGAGACCCCATCCTGAATGGCAGACAGGTCCAAAAGGATCTACATTCACGAGCGTTCCGAGTTTGTCCAGAATAACTAGTAAGGCCGACTCAGTGCTGCATTTAGTGCAAAATGTAGACTGAGTAGAATCTACGAAGGCCATCAATTTCTTTCTCCAGAAACAGCAGAAGACAAATTGGTCTGCTCATCACTGAGGGATATGTTATCGCATTTTGTTTAGAGCAGGGGTATAGTTACTTGGGAATACTAGCATATGTCTATGAATAATAGACATATTGCCTAAAGTAGCGAGGTCTGGAGACACCTCGTTCACCATTGCAGGATGCTGTTTTTAGTACTGAGTACCCAGTATTTAGGGTGGGCCAAAAAAAGGTAAATTTCTCAATCAGGACAGACTGAGAGACTGGATCATCTCTAGTTGTGCCAGGAACTAATATTTCCGATGGAGAAACACAAACACATTTTATTAAATTTTGGCATGAGAGACAAAAAGAGTTGTGCACAATTTAAGACCAAAGTACTACAACGAGAGATTACCTAAGGAATTTACAATTTGAAAACTTTAATTTGCAGCATACTGTGCTGTGGAGATAGAAGTGTCATAATGACAAGTACAAGCATGTCTGATTTTTTTTTGTAGATAAGTGGAGCCTGTTGGTAATGTTCTTGAAAATAACTGCAATACCAGGCACATTCACATTTTTTGCATAGATTCTAAGCTTGTTTGAGTTTGAATGAGAACTAAGGAGCTGTCAGCCAAGAGTGCCGGCTTTTCATGTATTTAATAAGAGCAAAGGCTGGCACTGCTGGAATGGCTGAGTCGTGGAACATCTTCATAATTTTCTGTATTGCTGATGGAAATGCCTTGCTTGGAAGACTAGACTCAGCAAGCAAACCACAATTCTGCTGTTCTTCAAGTTGTTCAGAGAGGATTCAGACTTTTCTGTTAAAAGGAGTTCATCAACAGTGGACATATTTACAAGAGTATCTTCAAAATAGTCCGAAAAGCTTATGAAACACAGAGTGGTGCCACAGAGTCTCAGCCGTGCCCATGGAGCAAACAAGGCGTCTGCAGAATCTAGACCGTACTTTAGACTGATGTGGTTCACATTAAACATGCCCGTTTCATCTAGTGATATATCAGGAAGGGTGTCTCACAGACAGCCAGTGTGGGCTTCAAGAGGTCCTCGTAAACTCTAAATGGTTCTTAAACTAAAACATTGGATTAAGAGGGAAGGCAGGATCAGCTCATATTGTACTGTTACTTTCATACCACTGCTAACGCGTCCCTTTATGATTAATTTACTCACTTTGAGACTCGTTTTAGGCCAATGAATCTTTTGTCCCTGATTGAAGACACCTTAGGACGAGATAACTAATCATCATGTCAATCAATAAGTCAATAACATCATCAAGGTTTACTGTAATAACACAATTCAGATTAATTAAAGACATTAATAAAACTCAGAAACCACCATGACCTTTCAGTCATGAATAAGCACACCAGTTTAGTACTATTATTTGAAGTTTATTCCCTATTGATTACAATTCTACTAGTAAGTTTATTAATCTCAAAACCAAGAAACAAATTAGCATAATCACAATATGGCAACTCTGATAAGATTTCATCAAGGCAAGAATCACGAATATTAGAATATAGCACGACATCAACATAGGTTATCCTTAGCAGAGAATCATTATCACATTATTCAACAAAGCATAGATTCAGTTCTTTGTCTATTTGCGTCGGTTTAGTGAACCCCTCACCTAACCTCGAATTAGCATTGGCATGTTAGGCTTCATGCAAAACAATTTAGAAACACCAATTTAGAAAACATCTAACTATGGTCTCTGTCAAAAGAAGCAGTTGGTACCTAGAAAGGAAAAGCAAACAGACAATTAAAATTTCATTGTCATATAGTTACCCTCCGTATTGGTTCAGCATTCAGGTTCGGTCTTTGTCCTCAGGACATCAGTTGATTCGCCATCAGGAATTCAGCAGTCGGGTAAAGGGCACTTCCCTCATAAGGAGGTAAAGTGTAAATGGGCAATATAAGGGCAAGGATTGGTTTGAGGAACCAAACCGCAAAGTCTCTATGCAGAGTAACAAAGTGGCTGGGTCATAGCAAAACACAACAGCATCTCCCTCTCATCTATCTCCTACTCTCCTATTCTGATTTACTTCCTTGTGTCAAGGGTTTTTATTCCTTTTCCGTTGTACAGTCCTCTAATTTTCCATTGGTCTGGGGTTTGTACCCCACTATCTCCCTTCAATAGGGTTTCAATGACTTCATTAAATTTGTCACCCTATAACAGTTCTCACGTAGTTTATTGGTCCTTATGATTGACGTCTTCAACGGGCAGAATGTCTGGTATGATTTCATACTCTTGGGGTCCTCTTCGCATCTTTAGTCAGTGATTCCATTGTCTGTGCCGGTTTAGGCGACCTTGTACCTGCGAGTAGTCTACACTGTTGCATTCAGCAAGAATGTTTCACTAAGCAAGTTGAATTTCATGAGAACGGATCTACTACAGTTACATTCATCTCCTAGCTTTGGAAAAACAAGAGTTCATGTCCTTCAGCAAGTCAGCACACTGCACGTTAGAAATCACATTTAATATGAAACCAGGCAGCTAGGCCTCGACTCATGCTAACTAAGGTCTAATGATTTATTAGCAGAACTTTAACATATAACCTTTTATTATTAATGCAAAATCATATTCTAAAATAATATTTCATCATTATTATCATTATTAATCAGTTTCATTAGTCATTGTATATATTAGTGGCCACTCCCCGTGGGCACATTCAAGCGCAGGTTTAGCAAAATACATTAATACATTTTCTATGCAGCATTATTACACATTAGTTCATAAGCATTTCATGTTAATTTCTAAGTATATAAACTACACTCTCTCAGTCCCTCCTCTGATGACACTTGTCATCACACAAAACCTTTCCCTTCACAACCTTTCATTTTCTTTAGATTGCGCATCTCAATTTCTTCCTCCCTATTTGATCTTTCCCAAATTTCTTTGAACATTTTCTCTTTTTCTTTTTCTTCTTTTCTTTTATTACGTTTTGCCAAATCTCTTTTAATTCTTTTATTAATTTTGCATGACACCCATAGTCCAAATAGACAAATCAGGACAATTAATATTCCCCCTATTATTTTTGCAAGAACCCAGTTCCAAATACTACTAAACCAATTCCCTATTTTAGTAATTCCTTTCCCAACTTTTTCCCAAACTCCAGGTTCCTTCAGCTCTTTCAAATCTGCACTATCTCTTGTTAGGTTAGTAAGCATACCTCTAATCTTTTTACTATTATCAGGAATGAATGCACAACAATGGCGCTCATTAAGCATTTTATAGACTCCACCACTCTTTGCTAAAAGAATGTCTAAAGCAAGCCGGTTTTGAAGAGTCATAGCTCTTTCCGCAGCAAGTTCAGTATCCATCAGAAGTATAGCCCCTGTGAAGTTTGTCAGCATGTCATCCACAATAGTAGACAACTTTCGAATCTTTATGGAGTTTAAGATAACCCCCACTGAAGGAATTATGGCTCCAAATATGTCACCAACGACAGCAGCCGATGTCTCTCTCTTTTGTCTAGTATGTTGTAATTCAGACATTTTAGGAATTTGCTTTAAGTCATCAATTTGGTAGATCTTTGGGAAAACTATTCCCAAATAACATGTCCCATACCATCCCTTTGGAAGACGGTAATAAGCATTAAGTCCACATATATAATAGATCCCAGGGATCGCTGAATCCTGTCCATTTAACATGAACGTCCATTTACTCTGAAACAAAAAAACATGCCTGCACTCACTCATTCCCACAAATAAAGTGTCATGCTCAGATTTCGGCCTATATATACAAAGCCTTCCTACGTGTAATGCATCTATAGCTAATTTGCCCTGTGTCTTTATTGCAGTGTAAGCATAATCATTTGCAAGCGTGCGTTTTTCTAATCCCTTTTCTAACCTTTCCTTTAATGCTTTTCGTCTATCATCAGTGTGATCTAAGAAGCTCTTTTCTACAGGTGTTAGTAAGCAGGTTAGATTATTGTGGTGCGCATAGGCTGTCCCAAATGTCAGTGTTGGCTCAAAGAAACCCCTAACTAATTTTATGCTGTGTTCTTTAGCTAATTTATTTAGAAACTCAATCACAGGCACAAAGGAAAACACTACATCTAAGTTAGAATAGAAGTATTGAACATGTTCTTGATCATAGAATCTTGTAAACAGCAAACTACAGCTTATCCTGTAGGTTAGTGGCAGACTATGATAAGTAACCCCTTCTTGTACTGATGATGGAATCTTTGTGCACACATAGCAATTCCTCGCATCCATTGTGTCAACATACTCATTCAGCAAGCGATAGAAGACATTAGTAGATAGTTCCCCTTTTGAATTACTTCCCTCATGCAAGTTTTTTGCATCCTGCTCAAACTTCTCCCATGGTGTTAGTGTAGCAGTCTCAGGATTTGAAGCATTGTTATTACGTTTTGCCAAATCTCTTTTAATTCTTTTATTAATTTTGCATGATAACCATAGTCCAAATAGACAAATCAGGACAATTAATATTCCCCCTATTATCTTTGCAAGAACCCCGTTCCAATTACTACTAAACCAATTCCCTACTTTAGTAATTCCTTTCCCAACTTTTTCCCAAACTCCAGGTTCCTTCTCTTGTTAGGTTAGTAAGCATACCTCTAATCTTTTTACTATTATCAGGAATGAATGCACAACAATGGCGCTCATTAAGCATTTTACAGACTCCGCCACTCTTTGCTAAAAGAATGTCTAAAGCAAGCCGGTTTTGAAGAGTCATAGCTCTTTCCGCAGCAAGTTCAGTATCCATCAATGGCATTCCCGCAATCACACCTATAATTATTATTGCACACACAATACCCAGAATAGCACTCAACCAACCACACATCCTACCCTTATCACTATTATCTCTAGTGTAACTCATGATCTGTAAAGATTCAAATCAGGTTAGCAGCTTTTCATAATCGGTTTTTCAAAGTCAATTCAGGTTAACAGTGTCACATCCAGTAATTTATCAGTCTCTTTTCTCAGCTTATCATCTTTTAATTTTAAATTTCAATTTAACACAGTCTTTTTCTAAAATTTTATTCAGGTGCGTAGTATTGACCTGGTACCTCTCGATCAAAACAGAACGCTAAGAATTCTTGTTGCCATTCAGCTGATGTTGCATACGCCAATCCAGGACCTGCGTACCTTCTGTTTGCAACTCTTTTTCTTTTCAGTTTGCGATCACCCTGCAACTCTCCTTCACTAAGATCTTCTTTCCTGGTTATATCAACTTCTTCCTCTATTGTTTCATTAGGGATCACTTTCTCTCCTGCAGCTTGTGGCTCTGGCCAATTATCCCCTTTAAGTACTTTCTTTCTGCTTGGCCTTTCAGGACGTTGAACAGAGCCCTCCTCTTGTGCTATGGTGTTTTCTCTTGATGGCTCTGCAAGCGGCTCAGGAGGAGTCAGAACACCTCGACTTCCTTCTGCCTCACTCCCTTCACCTTCAGGGTCTGTTATGGGCTCAACTTCAAACCTGTATCCATCTGCTTCTGGGAGAACCTCTTTTTGTGTCAGTTCCCATGATGCCCCAGCTGAGATAGGCTCACCGTCACCTCTCTGGATCTCGTTTTGAGTGATTAAGCCGTCCTCAGCGGGCTCTCCGTCAGTCTCAGTTCCCCTTTGAATACTCTCCGGCCCTGAGACTTCCTTCTCTGCAGCAGTTGTTTTGGACACTTCAAGTTCCTCATCAGTCGGACACGTCACCTTCTTTGTGTGACTGGCATGTATCCAATTTGGAAGGCCTGCACATTTCACAGCAGCAGTAGTTGTCAGTATTTCTTGATATGGCCCCTTCCAACGTGGCTCCAGACACAACTTCCTTACGTGTTTCTTGACAACCACCGGTGACTACCGGCTTTCAGGGTGTGACCTGGATCACTTATCGGTGGCAATGTAGTAGCCTCCACCTGGTGAGAGAAAGAGCGGACCACGTCAGCCAGACCCTTGCAGTAGTCCAACACCATATCATCCATGATATTCACAAGAGCATTTGAAGGTACGGCGGGCAATCACATAGCTCGCCCCATGAGAACTTCATGAGGAGACAGTCCTGTTTTCTTGTCAGGTGTGTTTCTCATTGACATCAACATTAAGGGCAATGCATCTGGCCACTTCAAATTGGTAGCTGTGCACATTTTTGCCATTCTCGACTTCAAAGTACCATTCATCTGCTCCACTAGTCCTGATGCTTCAGGGCGAAAGCTACAATGCAGCTTCTGCTCAATGTTTAATGCGGCACACAAGAGCTTAATCACCTCATTGTCGAAGTGTCTGCCCCTATCTGATTCTAAAGAGATCGGAAACCCGAAACGTGGTATTAACTCCCTAAGCAGCAGCTTTGCTAATGTGAGACTGTCATTCCTACGTGTAGGGTAAGCTTCAATCACCAACACGTACCTCAGACCTCCACACACAGGCATCTCAATAAAATCCATCTGCATTCTGCTAAATGGACCACCTGCTCTCCCAACGTGGCTCAAATTCACCACAGTCCCTTGTCCTGCGTACATCTGCTGACAGATGATGCACCTGTGACAGATAACCTCTGCAGCTTGTCTGAATTTTGGATTGAACCAATCGATTTTGAACAACCTGATCATTGCGTCTCTCCCAACATGTGCTTGACCATGGTAAAACATCGCAAACTGTGACAAAAGACTGTTTGGCAAAACCATTTTTCCCTCCTCTGAAAACCATAAGTCATACGCATTGCATTCTCTGCCAGGAACGTTTCTCCTCTTTGCTAGCATGTCCCTGCAAGGATTTTAGTTCATCTAATGTGTCAACCACCCTTAATGCAAAGTTTAAGCATGTTTAATTTTCAGTTTCAGGTAACAATTCCCACTGATCTTGAAATGATATACAGTTCAATGCACAAAACCTTGCGACTTGATCTGCATATCCATTTCCCATTGACACAAAGTCTTGTGACTTAACATGAGCATTACATTTCTCCACGGCAACTTGAAGAGGTGACTGAATTGCGTGCAACAAATCCTTAATCTTTTCGCCATTTTTCACTGGAGAACCAGAAGAGGTCATGAAACCCCTCTGTGACCATAACTGGCCAAAGTCATGTACAATTCCAAATCCATATATGCTGTCAGTATAGATAGTGACTTTCAGGTTTTCAGCTGCGTGGCATGCCCTACTAAGAGCAATTAATTCAGCCACTTGAGCAGAGTACACTCTTTCGAGCCAGGAAGCTTCTAAGATACCAGTGATTGTACACACAGCATATCCAGCTCTCAGCAACTCCTACTGCGTCTCTCAGGCATGAACCATCAACAAAAATGATGTAATCATTTTCTTCAAGTTGGGTATCTTTAATATCGGGTCTTGGTTTGTGCACAGATCTGTTACCTCAAGACAATCATGTTCTACCTCCTCGGCATCATCAATGTCTGCATTTTCAATAGGAAGTAAAGTTGCTGGGTTCAATTCAGTACATCTCTTAAGGGATACATTAGGTGACCCCAGTATAATTGTCTCATACTTTGTCAACCTTGCATTTGTCATATGCTGCGTCTTGGTTCGGGTTAACAGAATTTCAACTGAATGTGGGACCATTACTGTTAAAGGATGTCCCATCACTATTCCTTCACACTGGGTGAGGCTTTGATTAACTGCTGCAACTGTACGCAAACAACCCGGTAAGGCTGCTGCGACTGGGTCCAAAGTAGCTGAAAAATATGCTACTGGGTGGTTTGCACCTCCATGGACCTGTGTCAGGACAGACAAAGAACAAGCATCACGTTCATGACAAAACAATACAAAAGGCTTTGTGTAATCAGGCATACCTAAAGCTGGTGCCCTGCACATACTTTCCCTCAATTCCATGAATGCCTTCATCTCTTTCTCAGACATGGTTATGGCACCCCGGCCATCCTGAACTTCTTTGACAGTCAGTCTTATCAAGGGTTTAGAGATAATCGAGAAGTGGGGGATCCACTGATGACAGTAGCCCACCATTCCCAAAAACATCCTAACGTCTATTTTTGTTGTCGGGGGATTCATCTGCAGTATGGCTGTCACCCTTTCCTTGGATATTTTTCTTGCCCCTTTCTCAATCAGGTGACCTAAGTACTTCACCTCTTTCTGGCAGTATTGCAGCTTGTTTGGGGACACTTTATGTACATTCTTTCCCAAATGGTTTTGTAAGGCAATTGTGTCATACCTGCAATCATCTTTTGTTCTGGACTCAATCAACAAATCATCAATATACTGCACTAGAGTCGAACTGAAAGGCAGTTCTAACGATTCCAAATCCTTCTTCAATATCTGATTGAAGATGGAAGGCGACTCAGGAAATCCTTGAGGAATTCTGCACCAACTGTAGACCTTATCCAGGAATTTGAAACTGAAGAGAAATTGGCTATCCTCATGAAGAGGCACCGAAAAGAATGCTTGAGACAGGTCCACAACTGTGAACCACTCTACATCACACAGAACCTGAAACATGATCACAGCTGGATTTGGCACTATGGGGCAACATTTTACCACAATCTCACTTATTTTCCTCAGGTCTTGAACAATTCGAACTTTCCCACAAGGCTTTTTCAGACCCATTATTCGTGAATTACACGGGCTACTCAGCACGTCTATTAGAACCCCTTGTTTCCCAAAGTCCGCAATTATCTGCGCTACTTGAATGAGGACATCTTGTGCCATGTGGTACTGCGGTACCTGGGGAAACACTGCATTTGGCTTCACCTCTACTTTAACCGGTTCTACTCCTTTTATTAGTCCCACTTCCTTTCCTGTCAGGTCCCACACTTCAAGCTCCTGATCCACGCACACAAAGCACTGCACAACACCGGACCCACCTACCTCAACAACCGACTCAGCTTCCACACCCCCACCCGAAGCCTCCGCTCAGCCAACCTCGCCCTCGCCACAGTCCCCCGCATCCGAAAAACCACCGGCGGTGGCAGATCCTTCTCCTACCTCGCCGCCAAGACCTGGAACACTCTCCCCACCATCCTATGACAGACCCAGGACCTGCTGGCCTTCAGAAGACTCCTCAAGACCTGGCTCTTCGACCAGTAGCATCCCCCCCTCCCCAGCGCCTTGAGACCCTCGCAGGTATGTAGCGCGCTTTACAAATGCAGTGATTGATTGATTGATTGTCACAGTTCCCTGCAACTCAGGTGGTAAACCAGTCACTGTAAGCATCGGGAATAGGGTTATCAAAGGGTATTCCTCATTTGTGATCTCCGTCTCTAACTCTGGAAACTGACCATCATCACTGTTTGTCTGCACCTCAATCCCTTCATTAGAACAGGTAATCGAACACCTTGTTTTGCACAGTAAGTCTCTTCCCAATAAGGATACGGGACTCGAGTCACAGACTATAAATTTGTGTAATCCCTGGAAGTTACCAATCTCAACTTGGACCGGATCTGTAATTGGATTTGTCAGGAACTGATTTGCTACTCCTACCACCCTTATGGTACGCCCCGAAAGTGGTAATTTCAGAACCTCTGCACTTTTAACTGTAGAGCGTGTAGCTCCTGTATCAACTAGGAACAAGACCTTATGTCCCATCACCTTTCCCTTTACATAGGGTCCCCTCTGGTCTACTTCTAGGGAAGCTGCAAGCCTGCACTCCTCACTGTCTGAACAATCATCCGACCATTCATCGTTTATTCCATCCTCACCATGCAATATGAACTGTTGTACTGTGTTATTTTGACTCATTACTTGACCTGTGACCTGTTGAGGAAGCATCACCTGTCGGCTGTCCCATTGGAGCTAATGGTATCTGCATTTCCTGTCTAGGTACCATGGGAATCTGCTGTTGTGCCTCCTGCATTTGTGCTGGTTGAACACGTGGTATTTGCTTCTGCTGCACTTGTTGGAGACCCTGCATCTGCACCATGTTATTCTGAAAATTTGGATTTTGGCCCCTCATTTTTGAACCCTTCACATTTTGAAATGTACTGACATCATTGCTTTGTTGTACAACACCATCCTGCACCACCATTGGGCATTCCCGCTTCCAATGCCCCACACCCCGCACGCGTGACATGGTGACACCTTTTTCATCCCCTGTACATCATTTTAAACCACAACAGTATTCAAGTCTGGACCACGGTTCACAAAGCCTCCTCGTCCTCGACCGCTGGGTTGTGCCTGAAACACTCCATTCCCCTGCGGTTGCTGCTGTATCACCTGCTGTATTCCATTTCCCTGCATCCCTGCTTGGGCTGCCTTAATCTGCATCACTGTCACCTTCTCTTTCAACTTTCTTTGTTTCAACTCAATCTCGTCACTACAGTATTTCGCATACTGCAACACCTCATCAATCGGCTTCGCTTGCCAACAGATCAAATGATTCTTAATCATCTGGCTAATTTCTGGTCTCAGCCCTTCAACAAACCTGAACACAAGATGATTCATGTCTTTCAGCTCAATGACCTCAGTGCCACTGTAATGTTTGAATGCTTTTAACAATCTCTCATAGTAAGCATGAATCGACTCTTTGGCCTCCTGTGATGTTCGATCGATTTTCTGCCAATCAGTCACTTTCGGTGACACATTCTGCTTCAAAAACTCAATCACTTTATGATAATACCTCATCACTTCTGCAGATGGTGCTCCAGTAACCTTATCCCTTGCCGGTTCCTCTGACGGCCAATCTACGCCCCTCTTGCACTCAAGCCATAAGTCAGGTGGAACTATAATCTCAAACAGGGTATTCAAGTCCTCCCAGAGACATTTCGCAAGCTTCACAAATCTGTCTGTCTGCTGGTACCATTCTATTGGCTTTTCTCTCAACCTGGGATAATCATTTGTGAATGACAGGATGTCACCCCTAGACCACAGTACATGGACTAGAACCCCTCCGGCTGTTTCTCTCATTGGTAACATTTTTATTGTCCCCATGTCCGGTGCGGCTTTAGCCTGCTTTGGTTCCAGACCATCACCTTTCTCTTTATCTCTCTTCTTTGCCCATCAGCCTTCCCATTTCTCTAGGGCTCCCCAAATTTGAGCACTCTGCAGTATTTCTTTAAGATGTGCTTTCATTCTGGTAGACCTCATGTGCTCGAAATCTTTACGTTCAAAGTCTAATCTATAGCTTCTTTCCAAATGTTTAGTACTCTCAATGTCTATGCTGTATTTATCTGCCAGGTTTGCCAACCTCTGATGCACCTTGCTCACTTCTTTAGTTATTTTGGGGCACAGATACCTCAATTCTGCTTCCGTGTATGACTCTAGTCTGTTCACCCCCATTGTTCCTTCCACTAGCTCCATGGCTTCTACACCCAGTCTCACAAAATTTAGGTATTCTTCCCTTTCTGACCTCTCTGCGGTCACTGCAGTAGTCTGCGGAGTGTTGAGTTTGTCCAACCACTCGTTCAATTGTTGCGCTAAGCCAAGCCTTGCAACAAAATGTTTCCAGACTGCACCATAGGTGTCTGTGTCGTATTTGTACTCATTACCTGTGCGGTTAGTGCTCCCAACCCTGTTTGTCTCATTGTCTCCAAAGGAACACCAATCAGACTAAAGTCTAACAAGGATCTAGACCTTTCGACTGTCTGTTCTCCCTGCAAGTGTCCTATGGACCCTCCTCTTATTGCCTCTTGGGTCATTACTCCCTGATCACATACGCCAGGCGTACCTTGCGCATACAGCGGTACTGGTGGACCAACAGTAATTGGCAATGATATTGCAGCTGATGTCTGACCAAGTCCCAAACCCTGTGGAGCATTAGCTCCCATAGCTTGATTCATTATAGGTGCAGTAGGTACTGACTGCGGTCCTGCAACTGAAGTGTAACTCGGTACCAGCTGTTGCTGCGGCTGGGGCAGCAATTGCGGAGTTGGCTCAATCTGTACTAACTTTGATCTCGTGTATACCGGATCAGGCAGCACCATCAGACTCGTAGTTGTTTCCAATACTGGAACATCAGTATAAATCCTTTGAATCTGTGGTGGCTGCAACTGTATCTGTGTGTCTGGCGCAGTGGGTGTACTGATTAATGCAAAATCATATTCTAACATAACATTTCATCATTATTAATCAGTTTCATTAGTCATTGTATATATTGACGGCCACTCCCCGTGGGCACATTTCAAGCGCACGTTTAGCAAAATACATTAATACATTTTCTATGCAGAATTATTACACATTAGTTCATAAGCATTTCATGTTAATTTCGAAGTATATAAGCTACGCTCTCTCACCACCAAACTCAACAAAGCAACTTCCTGGGAAGGATGGTCAGAGGGTAAGAGATATCCCCTTCTGAGAAGTGTCCAAATCACTTGCATTTTGAAAATCCAAATAAAGACCAGTATCAGTTTTGAACGGAGAGGAGGTCATTATCTGAGTCATCGTCCTCTGTAAGCTCAATCTTTAAGATATAGAAAAGCATCGGATTTGAATATGAGAAGTTCTACCATCCTGGTAAATGTCTGGGCCCTAGGAACCATCCTCTAAGGGCTCCTCAAAACATGCATTAATCTTATCTTTCGAAACTTCGAAGACCATAGTTAACTTTGAAAGCGGTGAGGGGGTGCAGCTGCCTTGGGGATGGAGTTTGGGCTTTGATTAATTCTTAGGGCGTAGGAGGCAATAAAGAAGCCTGAGTCACCAACCCAAAGAAGCAAGCTCACCCTTAGGAAGTGCCCAGATGAACCGGAGCCATCTTGAACAATTCTAGTATGGCCAGCTGGAAAGCCTAAACCAGTTTGGAGTCAGCTGTAGGAGTTGGAAATTCCAGCTTATTTTATTAAGTATTAGGATGTTCCCCAATAATATGAATCCAGCGTTGGGGAAGACACCAATTCTCTGAAATACCATGGGAGCAGGTCCATTTCCTCAAGGAAAAACAGACTTTCTTGTTCCTATGGCACTTTGTGTATTTTTGATGCTATGATCATTTGGGAGATTGCTCTCTGTCAGGAGACTAACGTGAAAGGTAAGGAAAAGCATTGGTTTGTCTCTTTTGGGCTTTTGACAAATGTAGCTTGGCCTCCCACTCCTTGATATAGTTGTCCTTTCCAAAGCACAACATGCATATATCATGTGAGTCTGACAGGGACATTATCATGTAGTGTCTGGTTTAAACTATGAAATCTCAAGAGGCATTTAACCCAGTTGCTCTCAAACTGCTGAGTAACTTCTTTGGTAAAACACAGACCACTGTGGACTGCATCAACAAGTCACGAAAAAACATGAACTAACATTAGCAAGCCAGGTGGCACCTAATATTTCAATGTCATCGAATCAGGAAGGCTGAGATGCATCTGAAAACGTATGTCCCACCTAGTGAAGCTGGAGGGCTATTGCTGGAGAAAGGTTTCTTGAGCCATTAAGGCACCTGGCGGCTATTTTTACAGTGAAGGATCTGCGGGAAGATGTATCCCTCAAAAAGTACAACTTCCTATCCTGGAGTTCAGTTCCACCAGTTTCGTTAGTTTATTTAACATTTATTTTTTCTGGCTTTCGTGGATGGCTTTGGGGAATATTCTTAGGTTAGGTTTAGAGCTCATAGTGCCTACAATGATCAATGGCCTTATGTTATCCTTAAACTTAATCCAAAACCAATGGACTGAGTATTTTCTTTCTCAAAGGTCTTCCACCTGTCCTCTTCCATTTACAAGTTAAGCCCATGAGAGCAATTCACCAATATAATTGGATTCAACAGTATTTCCCAGGTCCTCACTGTGTTCCAGTTCCCACGGGTCTCAATCTTCAGACACATGTCATCTGTTTCTTCTCAGAGAAAGTCTTCAAACAGATGAAGTCTAACAAACTGGAGTAGCGATTCCAGCAAAGTAAACTACAAATTCTTCATTATGAGCATGTTTAAAATGATGAAGATTCCATCTGTGTGACTTATGATTCTTATAAACAATTACGAAAAGTTCCATTGCATCCAATATCGTGCATTAACTGATTGTGAAATCGCTCACAGCGTACATGGCTAAATGTTTTCTAAACTTGTTAAAAACATTTTTAGAAAGAGTTCAATATGCATCAGGAGATCAAGCAGATCTTTTTTAAATCTTGCACATCGGAGTGATGCAAAGGCTAGACTCAATTTTGTGCATGCAGAGACACCAGTTTCGGCTCTATCATTGGACTACCTTTGACCTTACTATTGTTTGTCCTTATCTTTCGAAGTCCCTGTGAAAGTGCCAAACTATCCAGACAATGACCTTGACAAAACACCTAACTCGACATCAGTCTAGGAAAAGTTCCTGGTTATCTATATTTTAACAATGCAGACTGAATTGATGTACTTTTTTCATACTGTTATAATGCTTAGTTTTAAGACTAGCATACTGATGCATTCAAGCTATGTCTGGAATTTAATGGAAATTACCCCAAATTTCTCATGTAAGTTAAGGGTTGTGGCCAATACTATAAAAACCCCATGAAGTGGTCGCTAAGGCAGAGAAGTCCTTTGCCCAAGATTATCGCACAAGATCCTGCCAGGGTTCTCCACAGCGACTGCCAGACTGCTGTACTGCCTTAGCACACATTCTTATGCTGAGAGCTGATACCGAGCCAAATCCAATATGAGAGGAGCTATGCCTAGCTGGTCTGTGTTCTCCTTTCAAGGGAACATTCCATCTCTCCGCCTTGTGATAATTACAGATCCTTGCTGTAGACAGGAATGCAGTGCATTGAATCCCAAGAAACTTTAGATGTAAATTAAGCTACTCCATGCTCTCATAATATAGTGCACAGAATTGGTCTTTAGGCTGTTGTGTTGCCCAATGATATATCAACAAAGTTAGAAACGGTCATGCATTAGTGCTGTTTTAATAATATTACATGTGGTTATTATTCATTTTCTAAGCAAAAGTAGGAGACTGTTGAAATAAACACTTTTTAGCAGAAAGTGTCTTTTCCTAATTCAAAAGAACTAAATTGGATATGAATTACCACTGCATCCCTGACCCCTTTTAGGGAATGTTAGTAACCCATAAAGCATGGACACCACATAAACAAATATGTTGAGAGAAGTTGTGCGGGGCTACAAGGTCCAGCTGGACCTTCACACAACTGTTTGTGCGCTGAACCAAGGCAGGCATCTGTGGGTGGGAAGGTCAAACCTTGTAGAACCAAGTCATAACATTGGTTTATGCAACACTGCATCCAATACCAGCATTTGTATTTTTTAGTCTTTAAATATGCATACAAGAAAAACCACCATTACAAATACACAGAGATGTCCGTAGTAATCATGGTCACCTCCCGTAGGGAATGAGGGAGCATATATTACTGTAGGTTTGTCAAGCTTGATTCTTAAAAGGTTATTCCTCATCTGTAGGTTTTCTGAGTCTTTTGAAACTAATTTGGTTTTAATCCGTTTGGTTAAAATGGCACCTCATGTTGCGGCAGGAGTGAACTATGAGAGGCAGACACACAACATCTCAAGATCAGAGGTGCACCTGATGCAAGGTGGGTTTCATTTGTATATGCTGCACCCACATCGTATGCCTTTGAGACATTTAACTCATGGATGGAGTCTGATGCTATATAGCCACTGCTTCAGAGCAGTTTCAGGCTTACAAGCTTGCAGCACAGCTTTCACGTTACGGATATACAGGTACCTGGAAATCCCTTTGACTTAAAGAAAAATGAACATCATTAGTTTGCTGGTGATTTACCACATATACACACACAAACACAAATGTTTGACTGGGTCTACTGAGTAATGAAGGCTGGTAATAACTGGATACACACCCTTCGCATGTCCTGAGGCTGTATCCATCGCTGATGCTGTAGGGATCTGAATTATTCAGTCTCCTTATACAGGAAACTCATTCAGTACATGCTATGAACCATGAACTCTAGACCAGCTCCAGCAGAGCCAGTAGTACAGTGGTAGGGTGCCATTCAAGCAGTCAGCCCACAGACGATAAATGCTATCATGCGAAAGATGTCCAGCTTGATGTCACACAACAGCCTAAGATAAGACTTTGGCCCTCATTATGACACTGGCGGTAAGTCCCGCTTACCGCCATGCTGACTGCTGCCAACATACCGCCACAGGCCTCAGTTTACCGCTACCCAAATTATGACACACACAGAAATCCGTCACTAAACAGACACACACATAAGTCCGCCAGCCCAAAGGTCAGTGACAAACTGGCGGTACCATAACCCACACCGCTACGCCAACAGAACTACGCCCACAGCATTATGACCCACTAGTCACCTCAGCGGTCATTCAACCACAGTAAACCATTGGGGGTACATACCGTCGCATTTAAAATACACACACACTAACAAAACTACACCACATTGGACAATTCAAACTACACACACGACACCCACACAACCACACCACTATAAAACACACACACACAACCCCTTACAACTCAAGAAAATTGATAACTGAAGGAGAGACACACCAAGAGCACCCACAAAACCAGAACCACAGAACACCATCACCCATACAATATCCAGGCACCTCACAGCACACACCTCAACACAACACCCCACACACCCTCATACACACCACTCACACTACACCTATGGCACCACAAAGACACCCCAGGTTCTCAGAGGAGGAACTAAAGGTCATGGTGGAGGAAATCATTCGGTTAGTGCCACAGCTATTTGGATCACAGGTACAGCAGACATCCATTGCTAGGAAGATGGAGTTATGGCTGAGGATCGTGGACAGGGTCAACGCCGTGGGACAGCAACCCAGAACAAGGGATGACTTCAGGAAGAGGTGGAACGATCTATGGGGGAAGGTGCGTTCTGTGGTAGCAAGACACCAGATAGCAGTACAGAGGACTGGTGGTGGACCCCCACCTCCTTCCCCACAACTAACACATGGGAGGAGCAAGTCTTGGCAAACACGCATCCTGAGGGCCTGGCAGGAGTAGCAGGAGGACTGAACTCTGGTAAGTCAAATCTCTATTGCTCTCACCCCCCTACCTGCATGCCATCACAAACCCCCACCCCTACCCTCACCCCATTACTCCACCACCTCACATACACCCCACCAACACAACCCACCCCTCCCACTACCAAGCCCTGCATGCAGCACCAATTCATGGACACCCATCACCAAAGCATGCACACTAGAGACAATCACCTACCAACCAAATCACCACTCACACAAGCCTAAGCTGCCAGGGCAATCACAACCATACAGGACAACACACCCATACACAAGGTGTCACACGCAGAAACAATAACACTGCATTTACATCCCCACACAACATCACCGGAGAGGAGGTACCAGCAACATCCAGTCCCCCCCCCAGAAGAGGCCCACAGTGATGACGGCAGCTCTGTATACCTGGATCAGGATGACCAACCTGGCCCATCAGGGACCTCTGGACAGTCGGTTACCCAGACACAGTCCCATACCACCACAGAGTCTCCCCCCTCAGGAAACACCACCACAGCACCCACCCAGCAGGTCCCTATCTCTGACCCCAGCATACATCAATCAGCAGTGTGTTCACCACTACAGGGACCCCAGGCAACCCCACAAACACAGGATGATCAGGAACCTGGGGTCAGTGGCAGTGGGCACACGGTTCAGGGGACAGAGGCACAGGAAAACAGGGAAGCTGGGAGGACTGCTGTGCGACAGGGGGAGGACAATCCCAGGGAACGACTCTCCACAAGGCACTCACCAACATCCTGGGAGCATACCACCATTCTTAGGAGACGATGGGCCAGATACTGGCCAAGTTGCAGGAGACCCAGCGACTGCAGGAGGGACAGTACCTGGGGATCAGGGAGGACCTGAGGGACATCCACACCACCCTGGTCACCACTGCAGGGGTGCTGGCAGACATGGCCAACACCATGAGGGAGGCAGTGGCACACCAATCGTCCCCTGACACTAGCCACACCAATGAACAGCCCTCCACCTCCGCTGACGCTAGTGGACAGGAGGCCCTGCCACAGGAACAACAGGCCACCAGCACCCCACCCCCTGCACAAGGAGAACCACCCCGCAAATTGTCCCTGCGATCCAGGGAGAAGTCAGAGACTATTGCCAAGACCCCCGCCAGGAAATAAGACTCTCCTGATTGTCACCCTTGTGTCCCACTCTGCTCCCCTTCCTATGCCCCCTTGGACAATGACCCTGTGATAACAATAGACTGGAACTTTAATATGGAGTCTCCTCCACCACCACCCCAGCCTACAGCAAAACCCCATACATTTATTAGCACATATATAAACACCCTTGTAAAAAACTACAAGTATTGAGTCTGTCAATTGATTGAACTATGTATTAGTTTAACAATCTGTAAACATTGCAATTCAGCTGTACAGTAATGTATACATAGGTATGAGCAGTAGTTTGCTGCAGTCAATACACAGGAGCCAGAGTGGGGCACATATATCTGTAAATAGACATGTCAAAGGGTACAGTAAGTGGCCATGGTAGTGGGAATATCAGCCTGCCAGTGACAATATCCAATACAAAACTGTCAATGGAAGGTGAAGTTACAGTTTCTTACCTGTGTGTCACTGGAAGAACTGTTGTATGATTGATGTTCTATCGTCCACATCCTCATCCTCTGCCCCCTCTTCGTCACTGGCCCCAGGTTCCACCGCTGCCACACGCCCATCTCCAGCCTCATCCTCCTCCAGAAAAGGCACCTGGCGAAGAAAGGCACCTGCATGCACTACATCCACATCCACTGCCTCCATCACCATCACGCCTATCACTACACACCCCTCACTGCAGTCACCACCCCCACATCCATTCACACGTCCCCTGTGTTCTCTCCCACTGTCTGTGCCCCCGCCTCCCAAAGTACACAAACGCAAGCACTCAGACACCCAACAGCCATCCACCTCACAACAGCATCCAGCCCATGCACCTGCACCCAAACACAGCAGACGACACCTCCTACAACCACTCCCTCTTCCTCCACTCCCAAACCTCCTCCTGCCTCAGTGTCCCTAAGAAGCTTTTCCTCTCCGCCGTTGACCTCTTCCCTATAACCCCCCACCCCTGTCTTTGACGTGTGGCCAGGGTGGTCAGAACCCAGGCTAGCACCTCAGCCACCCAGTCCACGGCCACAGTAGTGTCGGCAGCTACAGCAGGTATGAGAGGCTCAAAGGAAACACCCATCAGCAGTGGCAGTGTGCCTGTACCAGCTGCCAAGGGGAAGGGCAAGGATGCACCACCAGCTGGCAAGGGCAAGGAGGTACCACCAGATGGCAAGGAGGCACCACCAGCTTACAAGGGGAAGGGCAAGGAGGCACAACCAGCTTACAAGGGGAAGTGCAAAGGGCCTGTCCCTGCAGGCAGGAAGGACAAAAGGCCTGGTGCTGGGACTGATTCTGAGCCCCCACCACTGGCATCCCCGACACCAGCACCGCCACCTGCACTGCCACCAGCACCGCTGCCTGCAGCAGCAGCCACAGTGGGCAGGCGTCCGAGGCCTCAGGGGAAGGGCTGGAGCTTCCCCCCACCACTGGCAGCCCCGACACCAGCACCAACACCAACACCAGCACCACCAACAGCACTGCCACCTGCACCGCCACCAGCACCACTGCCAGCAGCAGCAGCCCCAGTGGGCAGCCGTCCGAGGCTTCAGGGGAAGGGCTGGAGCCTCCCCCCACCCACCACTGGCAGCCCCGACACCAGCACCGCCACTGAGCAGCCGTTGCCGCCAACGGGCAGTGTGTAGTCCTGCCTCCATGGACTGTAATGCATCCTGACGCCTGCAAATCGTGTGGGTCTGACACCCAGGTGGGAGACACTGACCTTGCACTCCCCGAGATCTGCATCACAGGGCACAAAGCCCCCTCCAGAACCAGTGGAATAATGCATCCACTCACCCCCTCCTTGCCAGGATGAAGCACACTGGGCACAAAGCCCCCCTCCAGAACCAGTGGAAGAAGGCATCCACTCACCCCATCCTTGCCAGGATGAAGCACACTGGGAACAAATCTCCCTCCAGAAACAGTGGAAGAAACCACCACCTTGAGAGACTATGGCTTTGCACTCCCCAGGACCAAGCAGTGGACAAACCACCCACTAAAGAGACTGTGGCTTTGCGCTCCCCAGGACCAGGCAGTGGGCAAACCACCCACTAGAGACTGGCTTTGCACTCCCCAGGACCAAGTAGTCAGCAAACCACCCACTTGAGAGAGTGTGGCTTTGGACTCCCCAGGACATCGCACAGGGCATGTTGCCCTCTCCAGGACAAGTCATGCTGTACCATTGTCCGGCTGAGGTGCCCCCCGTTCCCTATCCTCCTGAGGTGCCTGTGTATTTTTGACCTGATGTCCCTGCAGTGTTCTCTCCGTGTTGATGCAGGAGTCAAGTGGGGCCTTAGCCTATGCGATGTGGCCCTGTGTTCCACGGACAGTGTGAACTAGGCAGTGTCCCTCCATTTGTGGATATGTAAATACTGTTTTGATTTTTTAGGACGTATTTCTAGTATTTTATCTTATTACACTCACTTCAATCACTTCCTTTTGTCCTTGCATTATTCCTGATGGATACGGGATGGATGTGTAATGTTGTTGCATCTGTTTGTGTGTATGGTGTTGGGGGTGTTGCATGTGTGTGTGTCACTCTTTTTTTCCTCCCCCCTCCCTTGTGTGCTAGACGGCAGTACTCACTGTGGTCGTCTTCACTGGCGTTGGTGTTCATGGTGTATGAGGAGGTAGACCAGCATGGGGAAAACCTGCAGTTCGGGTTCCATGGTGGTGTGTGTAAGGAAATGCCTCCTTGGCATGGTTACCCCCTGACTTTTTGCCTTTGCTGATGCTATGTTCTGAATTGAAAGTGTGCTGAGGCCTGCTAACCAGGCCCCAGCACCAGTGTTCTTTCCCTAACCTGTACTTTTGTTTTACACAATTGGCACCCTGGCATCTAGGTAAGTCCCTTGTAACTGGTACCCCTGGTACCAAGGGCCCTGATGCCAGGGAAGGTCTCTAAGGGCTGCAGCATATCTTATGCCACCCTGGGGACCCCTCACTCAGCACAGACACACTGCTTGCCAGCTTGTGTGTGCTGGTAAGGACAAAACGAGTAAGTCGACATGGTACTCCCCTCAGGGTGCCATGCCAACCTCACACTGCCTATGCAGTATAGATAAGTCACCCCTCTAGCAGGCCTTACAGCCCTAAGGCAGGGTGCACTATACCATAGGTGAGGGCACCAGTGCATGAGCACTGTGCCCCTACAGTGTCTAAGCCAAACCTTAGACATTGTAAGTGTAGGGTAGCCATAAGAGTATATGGTCTGGGAGTCTGTCAAACACAAACTCCACAGCACCATAATGGCTACACTGAAAACTGGGAAGTTTGGTATCAAACTTCTCAGCACAATAAATGCACACTGATGCCAGTGTACATTTTATTGTGAAATACACCCCAGAGGGCACCTTGGAGGTGCCCCCTGAAACCTTAACCAACTACCTGTGTAGGCTGACTGGTTTTAGCAGCCTGCCACTTTCGAGACATGTTGCTGGCCACATGGGGAGAGTGCCTTTGTCACTCTGTGGCCAGTAACAAAGCCTGCACTGGGTGGAGATGCTATCACCTCCCCCAGGCAGGAGCTGTAACACCTGGCGGTGAGCCTCAAAGGCTTACCCCCTTTGTTCCAGCACCGCAGGGCACTCCAGCTAGTGGAGTTGCCCACTCCCTCCAGCCACGGCCCCACTTTTGGCGGCAAGGCCGGAGGAGATAATGAGAATAACAAGGAGGAGTCACTGGCCAGTCAGGACAGCCCCTAAGGTGTCCTGAGCTGAAGTGACTCTAACTTTTAGAAATCCTCCATCTTGCAGACCCCTGCAATCCCCGCAAGAAGCGTGAGACTTGCAACACTGCACCCGGCGACCCCGACTCGACTGGTGGAGAACCAACACCTCAGGGATGACCCTCTGGCGACTCCGAGACTGTGAGTAACCAAAGTTGTCCCCCCTGAGCCCCCACAGCGACGCCTGCAGAGGGAATCCCGAGGCTCCCCCTGACCGCGACTGCCTGACTCTAAAATCCCGACAGCTGGAAAAGACCCTGCACTCGCAGCCCCCAGCATGTGAAGGATCGGAACTTCAGTGCAGGAGTGACCCCCAGGAGGTCCTCTCCCTTGCCCAGGTGGTGGCTACCCCGAAGAGCCCCCCCTTGCCTGCCTGCACCGCTGAAGAGACTCCTTGGTCTCCCATTGATTTACATTGCGAACCCGACGCTTGTTTGCACACTGCACCCGGCCGCCCCCGCGCTGCTGAGGGTGTACTTTTTGTGTGGACTTGTGTCCCCCCCGGTGCCCTACAAAACCCCCCTGGTCTGCCCTCCGAAGACGCGGGTACTTACCTGCTGGCGGACTAGAATCGGGGCACCCCCTTCTCTCCATTGAAGCCTATGCGTTTTGGGCACCACTTTGAACTCTGCACCTGACCGGCCCTGAGCTGCTGGTGTGGTGACTTTGGGGTTGCTCTGAACCCCCAACGGTGGGCTACCTTGGACCCCAATTTGAACCCCGTAGGTGGTTTACTTACCTGCAAGAACTAACATTACTTTACCTCCCCCAGGAACTGTGAAAATTGCACTGTGTCCACTTTTAAAACAGCTTATTGTGTTTTATGTAAAAAAGTATATATGCTATTGTGATTATTCAAAGTTCCTAGAGTACTTACCTGCAATACCTTTCAAATGAGATATTACATGTAGAATTTGAACCTGTGGTTCTTAAAATAAACTAAGAAAATATATTTTTCTATAACAAAACCTATTGGCCTGGATTTGTCTCTGAGTGTGTGTTCCTCATTTATTGCCTGTGTGTATGTACAACAAATGCTTAACACTACTCCTTTGATTAGCCTACTGCTCGACCACACTACCACAAAATAGAGCATTAGTATTATCTCCTTTTGCCACTATTTTACCTCTAGGGGAACCCTTGGACTCTATGCATACTATTCCTTACTTTGAAATAGTGCATACAGAGCCAACTTCCTACAGCGTGATTCTTCCCTGAGTGACCAGAGGTGAGTCGTTTCCCTTCTGTCTTCTGTTTCCGCTGTGCTTTTGATGTTGGTACCGCTCCGGAAAAGGTGGCGGATCGGCCTGTTGTAATACGGTGGGTGGTACATTGTCTTCCGCCTGGCTGTTGGCAGTTTCCGCTGCGATGCTTGTTGCTACCGCCATGGCGGTCGGTGTGTTATAGTGGCTGTCTGTGTGGGTGGTTTCCGCTGTGGTCATAATTCCATTTATTTTTTACTGCCGGCTTGTTGGCGGTGTTACCGCCTCTTTATCACCGACAGCCAGGGTTGTAATGAGGGCCTATGTTTCCTGTCCTTGGAACAATGCCACCCAAAGAGGAGTTCAACACCTGTGGAAGTGCGATTGCATGCATTTACACTAAAATGCATGACACACCCTCACTAGCAGTTCTCCCTGAACTACTGAAACAAGTATAAACATGAACCAGTGTGTGCACCTGCTCTGGACCTAAGCTTAGAATTAATGGAAAACTTATCTGCAGTGTCCTCAATCATCCTAAGCAACATTAAGTGAGACGTGTTGGCTCTGGCCCCACGCCAGAGGCTTGTTCCAGTTCAAGATAAATGGAAGTTTCCAAGAATAATTTCAGAAGTCAACACCTCTGTGGGCTGTGATAGATTGGGCACACAAGCCATTAAACTAGATTTAAAACCTAAAAGCGGTATTAAGGGTTCCATTAAAGAAATGCCTGTAATGGAAGGCAAGAAGCAGCAGAGAGGCAGGGAAAATGATGGACCAGATCTCCTATATCTCATAAGTCTAGTCAGGGTGGGTATAACTTAAGGGAATGCAATAAATAAAAAAAGCCAGAATGGTATCAGTATTTTGATAGCTGCTCTTCCCATTCTTTTCAGGACTCGGGCATTAAACGAAGAGAGAGCTTGCGTCAGACCAAGTACTGAAGAGATGAAGAATATAACAAGCAAAAAAGGTTAAACAGGGCAAGAGACTGAGATCAGCATAAAGTAGGAAGAGAAATGTTCTGACTCTATAACTCAGTTCAAGAAAGTGGCAAGGTTTTCTAAGAAACATGGCATATCAGCTGTTACTTCGTGGGACATGACTTGGGCAAGAGTGCTTCTTAACAAGGCAGCAGAAGTAGCCATAGTGACACAGATTCCATAGAGGTTTCTGGAGGTGAGTCCAACTGATGAATTTATACAGATTGAGACTCCAGATAGATATGCAAATTCTCTCCGTAGGGTTGATAATTCAACTATACAGATTGAGGGGGATATACCGTGCACAATTAAAGCAGTGTTCTGGCCGCAATTATTTAAAAAACAATATGACATCATATTAGTGGATGACGATTGGCCTTCAGTCTTTATTAGGGAAGGCCCCAGCGAGAGGAGGTAATAAGTGTAGCCTTTTATTCCAAAGTACCTTAGGATATCAGGAAAATTTACACCAATGAGTGAGCTCCAACACAGTGAGATAAACACTGAATTACACGTCATTCCCTTACGCGGTGAGCCCCAAGCACAGTATCAATACACTTTAAAACTAGAAACAAAGCGTGATATAAAAATAATACTAAATAATTTGCAATATCAGGGCATAATAGCACCTTGTCTTTCTCCTGTGGACACTCCTCTTTTTTATTTCTCAAAATAGACACATCTTATAGAATATAGATTACAGAAATCTAAATACCCATATACTAACATATCCAGTGCTAAATGCCCATAGCACAGGTTCAATAAAAAACAGAGTAAAAAAAAATACAAAACAACCCTGGACATGCCCAATGAATTTTTCAGAGTATAGAGCCTGAAAAAGAATCTAACCACCTTCAGTTTAGATGGAGTGCAGAACATGTTAAAACGTTAAACTTGCGCAGACATTTGCCTATGGGGTATAAGAACAGCCCTGGTCTATTCGCAGCATTCATAATGGAGATCTTGCAACCAGATCCCAAAGCATTACCATATATTTATGACCAATGACTATTTAAACGCACACCTACCTAGGGTGGACTGGATAGTGACAATACTAACATCACACAGTTACAAGATTAACTTTAAAAAGTCTGAAATTGCCTGCCATGGGGTAACCTTTCTCCGCTAGTAGTTTCCAATGAGGGCAAGGGACTGGCACCTGATTTCATTCAGAAATGTTCTGCTCTGCAAACTCTCAACACAATAAGTTTTCCCTTTTATGACTTAATTCTCCCACGTTTTCTGCAAAAGAGTGGACAAGCAAACACAATGATGTCTTGCACGCGCTACTAGCAGACATAGTTCTAGGTTTGTTTTGTCATCCCTACTCTGTAAATATTTTGCCTAAAATGAGTTATTAAGCTACTCAGGTTGCACATATATAATTTACAAGGGTTAAAAGGTTCCCACAGCACGCATCACACTTGTATTCTCCAGCTGAAACAAGTTTTGTTTTCACTGAGAAAATCCTTGCCACTATGCAGACATCTATTTTAAAAGAATGCCTGTTGGCACAAGGAAAAACAAATAATGTTGGCTTCTACCTGCAGTAGAGGCAGATACTAAGACAAGCATTCCTAATGCTCAAGTGCTACAGCTGAGATGGGTAAAGGTGGCCTCTGCATTAAGTGCAGTGGATGTAAAGTTTCAGTATGACCTACTCTTTGGTCAAAAGCTTTCCTCCAATGTCAAAAGAATACCACTCCAACTCCAAAAACCTTAGCCTTTGAGTCATATTTGAGCGTGTTCTACATGGACGGCACTGTACAACCTGTGGTAGGAACCAAGCAGCCTGTGCAGCAGTGCAGGGAGTAGCGAAAGATGGTGAGTTCCATCTACAGCACACCCAAAACAAAATTGTGAGTTCCATTTACAGCACACCCAAAACAAAATCCTAGGTGAGAGCACCACACAACATGCCATGGTACTTGACTACAGAAGGCTGACCCGTCAGTTACCACATTAATAGTGTCTGATTCATCATTCTGTGTGCAAGATTACAAAGTAGATTTAAAATATTTTCACCTAAATGGATTCAAAGATTCAAAAGAGTTAACTATTAGGAATAAAAATCTGTGGGGAAAAAGTAGCTGCCTTATCAGGTAAGCTTCCATTGGTACATGCAACGCACACTCTGGGCCATCAGCATGACCGGATTCACACCACAGGGAATAGTGCAGCCGACTTAACTGCAAAGGCTGCAGTACAGACTCCCAACATAGCAGTCTTAGCCAGATCGCAAATGAAGCATGACACGGATATTCTAACAGCAATATAGAGAACGACAAAGAGTGAAACACTTTCAGCTGGCTTTCCTCTCAAATACTCCTACACCATTGATTTAGATAGCACTCTTTGGGTTACTATACCTGGAGCGGGAGACAGGATAATTACTAATGCGCTGTACAGATTAAACTTAATCAAAGCAGCCCATGAAAGGCTGGCATCTGCTCATGCGGATTACGTTGGACAATGTGGTTTGTTAACAGATAAAGGTTTGTACTATTAGAAGATCGCGCAGGTGCCCCGGACAGTCTCCAATACAGTGCGACTGGTGACATATCAAAGTGGTAGGGGGTAAAAGTTGGGAATGAGTGTTACATCCCCACCAACATAAAGGGGTTTATTAGGAGGTTCCTCCAGAGAGAGAAAATTGTGAAAAAGAGTGGCAAATGGTGCATTTCAAAGCACATTTTAGAGGGCATATGTGACCAAAGAAACAGAATTAAAACTTGGTCGGTGCAGTGCGAAATTGTCCCTTGGATGTTTATAGGGCTAGCAGGTCCCAGCCTGTGACTGAGAAGGGTAAAGTTAATATGCAAGGCATTTGCACACAGTATAAGACAGGTTGCCACAAAAAATGTAAAGAGATTTTTTTATATAATAAAAAAAAATGTTTGCAAAATAAATACTTTTTGTGGTACACAAAGGTAAATGCACATAAAAGAGCGCACACACTTTCAAGATAAATCTGAAGTAATCAGTGAGAAATACATTCCTTTACGTCGATTTGTAATGCAATCGTTGAATATACTGGTGTGCAACTAGAGAGAAAAAGAACTGTAACTTGGAGGAGTAGGGACTAATGACGTGTGTTTTCAATGTTATGGGGTCGCAGTCTGTGGGAGAGAAGGCAGTGTACAAATCGCAATCATTCGTTTACAAGTTTGTTACACACGGTAAAAGAGTCACAATTGGCAAGAGTGTGTCAGTCATAAGTTTATTGAAGCTATGGAAATACCACCCAAAGCAGTCTGAAATCTTGGCAGCTATGAATTAACAATTCTACTGTCATATCACTGACAAGCAAAACGTGCCATTGAGAGCAGACGTGCCACTACAAAGAATGATTAACAATTAAAAGACATGAGGCAAACTGGTTTTAAAAATGTGAATGTCACAGTTTAAAATCCAAGACCCGCTTTCTCTTCTTAATGATTGTGTGGCACTGGAATTATTCATCCGGTTTAATTTCTCTCTTCACACTCCAGCAGGCAGCAGCCACCAAGACAGGCACATTCCAGCTCACAGTTTATGGTTCCCCGACAAAAAAAAAAAAAATCTCTTCAACCTCACAAGACACCAAACTACTTTCCTTCCCTCTCTCTAAACCAGGCTGGTTTGATCTGTGTCAACAACAAAAGTATTTACAGTACTGACAAATATACATGGTGATTCACAAAACTTCTATATACAATTTAAGTTTTTTTTCCCTCCTAACCCCTCCCCACAAGAACACTGCACTTCTCTTCTGCACTCTACTGACAGCCACCCGTAACCTTTTCATTGCAGAAAAGCTCCACAGGTACTGTCTCCATGAAGACTTGTGGAGTCTATTCCCTTCCACCTTGACTGACTGCCCAGAATGCCCTCCTCCTCCTTTTCTTTTTTTGCTGTTTTATAGAGTGTGAATTGGACCCGAAGGTCTTTGGAGCACTTTAAATGGGCGCCATTTACATTACACAAGGTCACATTCATTTTTAGGTGGAGATTAAGTGATTTGCCCTTAACCACAGGATGCTTTGACCTCATGGCAGGACTTCAACGCGGTTCTCCAGTTAAAGTCAGCAGCTCTGGCAATTACGCCACACCCTCTCATGTAAATGGAATGTCACGTTGGATAGTCATTAGACGAAAATGTTGCGCCCAGACTTCAATTTCAAAGGTCATATAAAGTCAATTATGTACATATTTTGTCTTGTAGCATTGATTAGGCCGCCACTCCTTAAGGAACACAAACAGCCTCAACTATTCTAAATATACATACCTTGCCATGATTTAGCTGTACTTTCAGTGAGAGGCAGGAGCCGTTTTTATGGGCGAGCACAAAGCGCTCACTCCATTCAGTAATCTCTCTTTGGGCTTCAAACCACGCCCATGTCACGTCAGTCACTTACATTGGTTTGTGGGCTTGCCTTTTAAAATCCGCTTGCTTTCATTTGTGAAAGGCATGCATAGGTCATGCCTTTTCCGGCATTAAGCCCACCTGCACAGCACCGGTAAACTACTAGAAACATTCGAGGCTCGATGTTGTGAGCCTGGGGTCCGGACTACTTTATCTGTTTATTTTCCACGCAGTGCCATCGCGCTGCGTTTTATTTTCTTTACACCGCTAATAGCTCTAACTCGAGCAAATGCGAGACATGTTGCATTGAAAATCCTTGCAAGCTGGGTCCAACTGTGATGCGTTCCCCCTTTTGGCAAAAAGCGTCAGGTTTCCTTTTAACACTGAGTGTTAGTTAAACAATGCAGCGGTCCCTACCTTGTTATTGTGGTGGCCTTTTGGCAGTTAATTATTTTGGAGGCTGTGGCATTTACTTACAAACGCTCTGCTCGAGGTTACAGAGCTAGGTCACATGTCCTTAATCACTTCAGAGGCCACAAGCAACACCCTTTCCCAGGTCCTCACAGGTGACAAGTGGGGAAAGGGTGTTGCTTGCGGCCTCGGAAGTGACTGACAGGCAGTCCCAGGCATAAAGGGTTCATGCCTTAGACTGCTAAAAATTATACTGCTGTTCCAATGGTACCTTTCCCAAGTGAATCCCTTCTTGCGGATCACCACAGGAGGGTGATCCCCAAGCAGCAATCCACCCACTGGACACCAGATAAGGGGTGCGGGGGAGGGGGGAAGCAGCACCTTGAGAAAGGGCATGTGCCCCTCCCCCTCAAAAAAACGAAAACTATAGATTTTCTCTAATTTCCTCCCTCCCCCATCTGCCCCACAGAGGGAGGGAGGGAGGGACAGGAAGCCCACTAAGCACCAGAGATTATTGTTTTGAGATTTGTAAGGTTGGGGGATGCAAAGTACGGGCACTGACATGCCCCCGCCTTGCCTCCACGGGGGCATTTGAGGACAGTTACCCCCATCTGCACCTGGGGGCATAAAGCCACCAAGGGTTAATTATTATTTTTTTTATTTTTATTGTAGAGGCATGGCCATGTCCCCACCCAATAAAGAAAGAGACAGTCATATGGGGGCAGAAATCCCATTAGATACCAGGGATTATTTATTATTATTATTTTTTACACTGTAGGTGCGGGGCTGCCCGGCATGGACATGGCTATGCCCCACCCCTATAAATCTGGGGCAGTCTTTCTGCCCCCCACCCTCCTTGGGATGGGGCAATTACCACCACCTCCCCCCTCCGGAGGGGGGAGATGGGAGAAAGCCCACTAAGCATCAGGGATAACGTTTCATTTTTTGGTTGTTGGGAGTGCTGGGGTGGGGGGGTTCACTGGGGGAATGACCATACCTTCACCTCTCAAAACTGGGGACACAGTCCTTCTGGCCCCCAGATGGGGTGATAACTTCCCTTATATGGGGGGGGGGGTGGTGTCAGTAGAAGGGCCACTAAACAGGGACTTTTTGTTTTCTTAATTATGGAGATGGGGGCTGCCCAGCATGGACTGACCATTCCCTTACCCCATAAAAATTGGGAACCAGTCAGGTATTTACTCCCAATTTGCCTCACTGGGGGAGGAGGGCAAAAATCCCACTGTATGGAAGCAGCATATATGTTTAATAAAATAATGGTGTGGGTCTTTACCAGCCTAACATCAGATCCCATCCTCATCCCTAAAATCTAAACAATATTTCTGCTCCCCTGTGGATTAAAGCATCTTATCCCAATGGCAAGCAAGAAGACATTAGGTTTTTTTCATGGTGGATAGGCTGCCACCCTGGAAAAAACAACCAGACCCAGAAAGTTCTGAAAATTAGACATCTGGAGGAGTCCAGGGTGGTGTGCTTCACATGCAGCCCACACCATTTTCTTACCCACAATGCTCTCCAAACCTCAAACGTTGACTAAAACACACATTTTCCTGACATTTCTGTGATGAAACCTTCCGGAATTCCCAAAATTCCTACCACCCAGCATTGGCCCACTTCTGCAGATAAAAATGCTGTGCCACTTGTGTGGTTGGGCCAGCGACAGGAACGGATCCAACCGAGGTCAATAGGAGCCCCCACGCAAGGGTTCCCTTTGTTCTGGGTTTGATCTGTGGCGGCAGGCGCGGGGCAATGCTCAGTGGTATGAATTTTGTGGATTCCGGAAGTTTCCATCACAGAAGTGCCAAAGAAATGTGTTTTCAGTCAATGTTTGAGGTGTGCAAAGGATTGGGTAAAACAACCTGGTGAGTCTCACTCAAGTCACCCCATCCTGGATTCCCCTAGGTGTCTAGTTTTCAAAAATGTACAGATTTGCTAGGTTTCTCTCAGAGCCAGCTGAGATGGGGCCAAAAAAAAAACAGCTGCTCACTTTGCAAAAACACCAGTCTTGAGTGGAAAAATTTGATGTATTCATGTTGTGTTTTGGGTCGTTTCCTGACACAGCCGCTAGGCCTACCCATACAAGTGAGGTACCATTTTTATCAGAAGACTAAGGGGAATACAGAATAGTTGAACAGGTGTTATTATCAATTATATTTCTCTGCATTTGCAACTTCCAAATGTAAGACAATGTGTAAGAAGGAAGTAATTTTTAGAAATACCCTCCAATTCACATGCAAGTATGGGTATCCACAGATTCAGAGTTGTGCAATTAACCCCTGCTTCTAAATTCCATACCTTGTGCCCATTTTGAAATACATTTTTTTCCTTGATACCTATTTTTCACTATCTATATTTCACCATTACAATTGCTCTATATCTGGTACACAATGATCTGCACCTCACAATGGTTTTTCAGTTATTGGCTCTGGGTACCTCAAGTTCTTGGAAAACCTACAAACCCTACAAATAAAGCCACAACCATAAGGGTCTAGCAGATGTAATGGTACATAGGTTTTGTAAATTGGCCATTGTGATGAGAAATTACAAATAAAAATGTAACAAATGCCTGTTTTTTTTTCCTTCTAATTTTAAATATTTTTTTATTTTTTATTTCAACAGGTCAGTTCTTTGGAAAAACCTTGAAGGATATACACAAATGATCCCTTGCTGAATTCAGAATTTTGGCTAGTTTTCAGAAATGTATAGCTTTCCGGGATCCACCCTGGGTTTCACACCCATTTCTACCACAAACTGGAAGGAGGTTGAAAGCACAAAAAATAGGAACAAGCACTGGCAAACCCAACAGGTTGTTTTAGACATGTACCACAACAGAACTTAAATTAAAGAAAGTGTTATGATGTGGTCAGCGTTGGCCGTGCCATTGCACTATTATTTTGTTTACTTTCAGCCATTTTGTACATCAGCATAGTCAGTGTTTTGCAGCTGTTGAGGATTCAAGGGGAAGGAAGCAGACCAGGAGTGTGCATATTGTGTTTTTTATGGCTGTAATATGATTATCGGGACGCTTCTCTTTGGGATCCGTTTCTTGGCACTGACCTATAAACTTGGGAATTTTGAGGATGGCGAGTTCAAAATGCGGTTATGTGGAGAGAGAACTTGTTGAGGATTTAGGATCTGATGAAAATACTGGTGAATTTCCACTGTCTCCTAGTCTCCACCCTTTCCCCTTGACCCCCATCGGTTACAGTGGTAGCAGGGCCAGGTGGGGGGTTCACTTTAAGCAAGCCCTCTGTGACGGGGTGGACAGAGTTCCATTGCCCAGCCCATTCTGTGCCAAGTCCAGGAGGAGCTCTGTGTCTTGGAGCTGCCCCCTCTCCAGTCAGAGGGGAGGTGGTAGAAAAGGGCGCATACAAGGTAGTTGTGTGTCTTTTAGAAGGAATACTTGCATATGTCAGCATGTGTGTATCATTGTGGCGTCTGTCAGTGGGTGTTTGTCAAGGTGACTGTGTATAATTACCTCCCACCATGCTGGCCTGTCTATATGTGTGTTTGCCTCAAAGTTGATAGGAGTGCATATGTCTTAATGTATGTAGGTGTGCACACATGGTGGTCAGTGTGCTCATCAATGCACATTGCTTCTCAACGCATCTATGATTGACTTTTTTCAATAATCTACAATGGGCGAATGTGTGTGGATGGGATAATGTTTAGACATGCACAATTGGGTATTTGTGTATTTGAGTCAGTGTGCAGTGTGTGTATGGTGTGTTTGTGTGTATGTAAAGTAGGGTGACAAGACATCCCAGATTTCCCCGGACAGTCCTGGTTTCCAGAGAAGTGTCCCAAAAATTTATTTTTGAGACGAGGCATTCTGCAAATGAGAACTGAAAGGTATGCTCTCATTAAGTACTGTTGCTGTTCCTTTCAGGCAGTGCAGAAGGAAGTGGGCTGCATGCATGCTGCAGCAAGGGGGAGGCAGAGGGGGGAGGAGGGCAGGGGTCTTGGCTGCGTGCTTGTTTATGTCCTGTGAGGTATGTGCCAAATTTGGGGATGCTTGTTTCAGTTTCCTATATTGCGGTGTATATGCGGGCACCTGTTTTACCCGTGTGTACAGGGAGTGCAGAATTATTAGGCAAGTTGTATTTTTGAGGATTAATTTTATTATTGAACAACAACCATGTTCTCACTGAAACCCAAAAAACTAATTAATATCAAAGCTGAATATTTTTGGAAGTAGTTTTTAGTTTGTTTTTAGTTTTAGCTATGTTAGGGGGATATCTGTGTGTGCAGGTGACTATTACTGTGCATAATTATTAGGCAACTTAACAAAAAAAAATATATACCCATTTCAATTATTTATCATTACCAGTGAAACCAATATAACATCTCAACATTCACAAATATACATTTCTGACATTCAAAAACAAAACAAAAACAAATCAGTGACCAATATAGCCACCTTTCTTTGCAAGGACACTCAAAAGCCTGCCATCCATGGATTCTGTCAGTGTTTTGATCTGTTCACCATCAACATTACGTGCAGCAGCAACCACAGCCTCCCAGACACTGTTCAGAGAGGTGTACTGTTTTCCCTCCTTGTAAATCTCACATTTGATGATGGACCACAGGTTCTCAATGGGGTTCAGATCAGGTGAACAAGGAGGCCATGTCATTAGATTTCCTTCTTTTATACCCTTTCTTGCCAGCCACGCTGTGGAGTACTTGGACGCGTGTGATGGAGCATTGTCCTGCATGAGAATCATGTTTTTCTTGAAGGATGCAGACTTCTTCCTGTACCACTGCTTGAAGAAGGTGTCTTCCAGGAACTGGCAGTAGGACTGGGAGTTGAGCTTGACTCCATCCTCAACCCGAAAAGGCCCCACAAGCTCATCTTTGATGATACCAGCCCAAACCAGTACTCCACCTCCACCTTGCTGGCGTCTGAGTCGGACTGGAGCTCTCTGCCCTTTACCAATCCAGCCACGGGCCCATCCATCTGGCCCATCAAGACTCACTCTCATTTCATCAGTCCATAAAACCTTAGAAAAATCAGTCTTGAGATATTTCTTGGCCCAGTCTTGACGTTTCAGCTTGTGTGTCTTGTTCAGTGGTGGTCGTCTTTCAGCCTTTCTTACCTTGGCCATGTCTCTGAGTATTGCACACCTTGTGCTTTTGGGCACTCCAGTGATGTTGCAGCTCTGAAATATGGCCAAACTGGTGGCAAGTGGCATCGTGGCAGCTGCACGCTTGACTTTTCTCAGTTCATGGGCAGTTATTTTGCGCCTTGGTTTTTCCACACGCTTCTTGCGACCCTGTTGACTATTTTGAATGAAACGCTTGATTGTTCGATGATCACGCTTCAGAAGCTTTGCAATTTTAAGAGTGCTGCCTCCCTCTGCAAGATATCTCACTATTTTTGACTTTTCTGAGCCTGTCAAGTCCTTCTTTTGACCCAATTTGCCAAAGGAAAGGAAGTTGCCTAATAATTATGCACACCTGATATAGGGTGTTGATGTCATTAGACCACACCCCTTCTCATTACAGAGATGCACATCACCTAATATGCTTAATTGGTAGTAGGCTTTCGAGCCTATACAGCTTGGAGTAAGACAACATGCATAAAGAGGATGATGTGGTCAAAATACTCATTTGCCTAATAATTCTGCACTCCCTGTATTTAAGGAGTGTTTCTACGTGTAAAGATTCAGCATGCCTGAGTGTTTCTGGATGCTTTGGGTCTGTATGTACGTATCTTTGTATGTCTTTGTGGTGTATCTCTGAGCGCCTGCCTAGTGTGTTTCCCTTGAAGTCTTTGGGAGGTGTGTCCATGTGTCTACTTGGTTCTGTCACTCTGTTTTTAGCGCACTATTTGCAGCCTTTATAGGATTTCAACTAAATGTTCTGCCGATGGGCACTCGTTTTCTCAGGAGGGAACAATGGAGGTTTAGGAGTTAACCTCAAACCACTGGGGTGGGGGCACACCTAAACACAATGGATTTAAAGAAAATTAATGGAGAGCCTTCTGCACCTACAGAGGGCGCGAGTCAGAGCTTGAAGAGGGTAAAACAAACTCAAAGAGCAGGGCTAGAACCATAGGAAGGCTGGGCTGATGCACACTCACACACAAGCCATCACGATTCAGAGGCCCAGAAGTAGCTTATCCAGGCCAATTTTTTGTTTTGCCTTCTGTAACCGTTTGTCTAGATGTATAATAGGATGAAGATGACTACATGTCCCAGAATGCAAAGCAAGAGCAGGGACTGGATATGCTTCACGAACATAAACTTGAGTGCTCTGGCACATACAAGAACAGGGACGTACTGCAAGGAATAATCCGCTCGTGACACCCAGGTAGAAAGGGACTATAAGGCCAGGAAAGATGGGGCAACTAGCATCGAACAGAACCTCGAAGCATCAGGAAAGCTTGGTCACTCCGCAGAGGACCAGCACAGGGCACCATGAGGTCTGGGTGCAGTCACAGAGCATGAGATCCCACGCGGAGAACTGGGCACAACTAAAGAGCTGGAACGGAGCCGCAAGGACCCCGGGGTGCACCCACAGTGGACCGGTACACAGCACCAAGGTGCAGCAACAGATGTCAGAAATAAAGCACTGTCTGAAGAGGACTTTATGCACACAGTGTGGAGCTGCTCCTGAGCTTGGATAGAGATATCAAGATGTGCACTTGTGAGCACTGCTTGGCGGCGCCACTTGTACTCAGCATGTACTCCCAAAGCAAACAGAGTACACCTTTCTGAAAGTCAAGAGCTCCACTATTTCCTGCATCATTGGGTTGTGCCTGCTGGAGATGCTGCGGTCCAAGAATGCCAGAGAAGGCAAGGGGAGAAGAAAAGGTACAGAAGTGGGGCAGGGTTGAAGGAGAGGCATGCACTAAGAGTGCATGCTGAAAAGTAAAAAGTACCTGCAAAACGACGATTAGCTAGCGGAAGGACACTGGTCAGTAGCCACTGGCAGTGACCGGAAGTTGTACTTTGTCCAGACTCCACACTATGGCAAAGCAGAGCAGGAAGTCGAAGCAGATGTGCTACAATGTGCTGTCCAATCAGAAGCTGGTATAGTACAGCGTCTTTTTGAATAAGCCAATGGCAAGTTCAGGTAAGTAAGAGGTGGGTTCTAAGCCCATTTTAAGATTTTTTTTTTACATTAAAGACTTTGTAAGCACTGCACAGGAGAAACGTAAAATTGTGTAAAAAAAAAAAAAAAAATTGTTTTTTGAGTCTTCCTGTTCCTGAAAGCTGGTGAAATTAGTAGTGCAAACTTTTTGTTGAAGCAATTTGCAGGAAAAAACAAACAAAAAAAAACGTTCTTCTGCAGCACTTTGTACCCCACTTTCACCCCCCAAAAAGCTAAATTTAGCTAGATTTTGCCTACTTTCTCAGCCCACTCCAGGAGAATCCACAAACCACAGGGGTACCTTTAGAATCCCCAAGATGGTGGGAAAAAAGGACGCAATTAGGCATGGATAGCTTATGTGGGCATAAAGTTACGGAGGCCTACCTACTGGAAATAACCAAAAAAAAGGCTCAGCACTGGAGGTGAAAAGGCCTAGCAGCAAATAGGTTAAAGCAAGCAGATTAGACCCTTGTTATATCCAGACATAACAAGCAGGGATTGTTACTACATACAGTGTAGGGAAGTTATGTCAGCAATAGTTGCAACATTCCACTATGACAGCTATGAAAGAGCACCTCTCTCTTCTCTCTGATGGCCTGGTTTTGCAAGATATCTTGTCAGGTACTAGATCACCACAGCCCAAAAAATGTCTTGTATGCAATTTACAATGAAATATGGAAGCTTTCTCAAATGGAAGCTGCTGCTATAAGGCAAACAGATCAGGCAAATCTGGAGAAAGCACTGACTGTTGTTGATAATGGAATGAATACATTGTCCACTCGTATTCACACACATAACATTGTCATGTGCAATTGACATCACACAAAGTGACGTTATTACAGCACAGACAGAGCCAGCTCAGATCCAAAACACAGTTGTTTTAGACTTTGCAGCTTCTGAAATTGAACCACATGCCCTGGAAGCACGTGAACTCGAAAGAGTTATTTCTGCCCTTCAATTTAACACAAAAACAACTGATAAAGGCAAAGAAAGATGCAATTTGTTACACAATGCTTAACATAGAAAAGTTAGAAAGGTTGCCTTTCATAGTGGCTGAAACTCTATCAGTAGTGTGGTTAGTACATGGAGTTATATCCCTGCTGATCTTGTTTCAATTCACATAACATTCGAATCATTTCCCGGTCGGCAAATATGAGGCTTTGGAGAGCTTTATATAAAGGTGTGGGAATTACCTTTCAATTACAAATGTATGAGCGGGGAAAAGGAAGTTTCTCTCAGTAGAAGTGATTGTGAAATGTCTGGAAGCCATTCAATGATTTGTAAACAGGTGACATTGCACAGCATGTGTAATGAGTTGGTGGCCAACTTAGCTTCTTACTTGAAGGGAGTTTCCCATCCTCTTAAGTCACCCAAAGTTTCAGTTGCTTTCAAACAGAAGTTACTTGATGTTCAGTGATTAAGGGTGTTGTGAGTGGAAAGCAGGTGTCTCATGTGATTTCTCAAATAGTGACCTGCTTTGGTAACGTACTATTTTCCCACATGTGTGGGATTATGGTAGCAAGTTTGTGGCCTTCCATTCTTACCTTTCATGTTAACTTCAACAAGCTAAGGCAACTAAAAGCACTATTTTGGCAAGATCATTGGCCGAGATACAGTTACTTTTAAATACCAACTTTCCAAGGCACTTCGGTGAACCTGTGAACCATATTTTTAAAGTTTCAGAAACAGCGGGTGTTGTGCACTTGTGTTTTATTTTTTATTTTTTATTTTAAGTGATTGGATCTGGTTTTGTCAGCACTTTCCAGACAGTCTTAGGAGTACATCCATCCTTTATAAACTTCTTGTTTGAGGAATACCACTTATATTGCCTTTAATTAGTGGGATTTTGCTTCTGCAATTTTTGCCCTGCAAAAGATGTTCCATATCAAAGCTGAATAATGAAGGGTCGATCGCATGTCCAGTTGTGTCGTGAACGTTATGTTGCAGCACTTCGGAAAATCTTTGTTGGAGCAACTAAACATCTGGACTTTGTCTTTTTGACCAGTACAGTTCTACTGCATGCAGCCTGTATTCAGCTCTCTTTGATGCCCTTTTGAGGGCACACTGGATGTGTGTCTTGTATAGAAATTGGTACTATCTATGGACATGGATCGTGAAAACGTTCCTGTTGAGGGTACATTTATGGAGTTCTCCTATGAGACTACAGTTGCATCAAGATGCCCTTTATCTGCCATCCTATGTGGATGCCACGGCTCCAAGAACAATTTCATCTGGCTCAGCAACTGTGGGCACTGCATAAAATGCTACTTCCTTGGCAGAGGCTGAGACTCTGGATCATGTTTGTTCCTTGGATCTACTCCCCGAGGCTTTGGTGGTTATGTAGTCTGCAGATGTGGTATCCCTCTTGGATTCCCTTTTCACTGATTTGTTAGATGACATCATGGCATCCTCCAATGACTAATTCGGCCTTTGTTTTTAAGCAAATTGATTATTTTAATTGCCTCATTTTAAGTGATTGCTCTGCTTGTTGGTGTGAACATTTTATTGCTCTTAATATTTTACATGGTCTTCCTTTTAGAATATGTCTTCATATGGCGAGTGGTGGGAGTCATGAGGACCTCTTGGACCAGAGTTGGTCACCCCTGTTTAAACTTCATTTTTACAGTTCATATTTTATTCATTTTGGTAAGCCTGCTTTTAGTAATGATTCTCGCATAATATCAGCTTGCTTTGATTCTAAGGAATACAAGAAACAAACTTGCTTGTTTAGTTAGCCTTTGCACTACAAGTAATCAGTACTTTCTGTCCAACGCTAAGAACACAATATGCTGATTTGTGTTGCCCATTCAGGAGACAGCTTCTAACTCCTAGACACAGCACTGAATCAGAACTGTACTTTTAACACAGTACAGTTTATTGTATAAACGGTGCACTGACTCAGAAGGGGAAGAGAGCATTTCAGCCACGACCATCCAGGGAAGCATGCTGTGCGACATGCAGCTTGCTTACACTAATCTACCAGCCTTCTGAGACGATTGCCATCTACATCGCAGGCTGACTCCTGACAATGTATGGGGTTGGAGCTAATCCCTTATAACGGGCCAGGCAGAAGGATACACCCACTATGCTCTCAGCATGACTTAGGGTTAGGTAGGAATCTCCAGAACCTTTAGAGCATCTAGAACAACATTCACCATGGTGAGATTGTTTATCTTCTTTACCATGTTTGTAATGCAGATTACTTTGCTTCATCTGCCTAATTATTGCAGCTCACTCTCTATGTATGCCAGATTGCAACTGTTTCAGTAAATGATTTGAAAACTTATCCTGCAGCTTTCTGTGCCTCGCCTTGGCATGCATGAGTAATATTATAAACAGTAAGATCTGCTTGCACGACTTCACTGGGGAGTCAGAGGGTCATATTCGGGTTGCCATAATCACCTTCCACCCCAGTAGGTTTGGGTGTTCGGGTGAGGCACTGTGAGCTAGCCAGGAATTGGGCCAACAATCACTGATGGTGTGGATAGACTCAGTCTTCCACAGTCTGAAGCTCTACTGTCCTAAATATGCAGCCCTATTATCTAATTGGGAACCATATAACACGATTAGATCTCTAAGCTGCAAACAGCACAGCTTACCCTGTGCCTGATGGCATAGTTTGGGAAAGAGTTTCTTATCAAATTATGGACCCACTGAGACACTGCAATTTCCAAGCTCGTTGAAAGTTTCAATAAATTATGTGATTATTCCTGGTTCGGCTTCAGATGACTGAGATAATAAGACTATAAAACGTATGATGTCTGATTTACAGGTGTATATCACTTTGAACAATAAAAATCCTTATTTGAATGCATTGAATTACAAAGAAATGTCTTGTTGTCATTATTATGTACACTATTCATACATAGAACTAGTTATCTTAGAGAGAGAGAGAGAGAGAGATATACAATTACACACAATGGGGGCACTGTGAAGCTCCATCCTTTAATGGCAACCCAATTTTCTTAAAGATATTTCCTCATTTTCAGGGAGAAGCTAGGCCACATCCCTCAGCTTTCTATTTTTCACATCTCCAAACAACCCTAATTACATTACTAATAAACTGATTTATTCAGAGGAAATTAATCAGAATGTGGCCACACAGGGATAGTAGTCTTTAAGGTGTTAGGTTGTCCAATGACATTCCAACAGTATTAAACATGATCAAACTATTTTCGTTGTTAGGTGACATGCGTTAGTAACCCACAAAGCACAGACACCACATCAACAAGTATGTTGAGCAAGGTTGGATGGAAATACAATAAGCTGGATCTTCACACTCAAGCGTTGCTGCCAATTTCAGGCATCTATGGGTGAGAAGGTCAAACTCGTAGAATTAAACAAAAGTCTTAGTTTCAGCCTTTTTTGTGGTCTCTTCAGAATCCAAGGTCACCGTACAGTCAGAACCGAATAATGACTTCTCTTAGCAGATAAAGTGCTCACACTCCCAAACAGCTTTTAATGTGAGATGAAATGTTTTCATATTTTTGGCAGCATGTGTACAATCAGTTTACCCATTTGCAGTAGTTTTTAATTCATCACTAAAGATCCGTTAAAAAACTATTGCTGTGTTTAACATAGAATGTTTTCAGTTCAATATACAACACAACCATGTGACAAAAATGTGATGATGTAAAGAAACAACATAAGAAGGAATTGTCGGGGTGATTATCAAAAATATAAGGGAATCAGATCTTAAGTAGGTGTGCTCAACACTGAAGGACGACAACTCTGAGGGGTCAGTGGGTGTATTAACTGGTTACAGGATTATATAAAAAAAAAAATATAAAAAAAAAAAAAAAAAAGACATGAATTCCCTCACAATGGCACAGCGTTGGTACCTGGACCTTTCAGCTGAACAGAGAGACTTCAATAAATTAACTTTAAAAGGTTGGTTTATTGCTGTATTTACTGAAAAGCTGAAGGAAACATCAGATATTAAAGTAATCACTTGTCTACAAAGCTTGCGCCAAAGTTCTTTAGACTTCTGGGTATAGACGTATATAAGGTGTGCTTCCCTTACTTACGGTCTCCCACCTGCTGTAGAAATGGATGAGCTTGCTATTCTACTTTATGAATAATGAAGATCCCATGAAAAAGGAGAACGGACTTACCTCTCAAACAAGTTATATATAATAGGTATGTTTGTTAAATTCATACCTCCACAGTAGGAGCTAAATGAATAGAAGCAGGACTGGGCATTTTGGATTATGGGTCCTTCTGTATACAGTCAAGACAATGAGATATTATCACTATGTTGTACGCTTAGAGGTGCTTGGCTGCTTAAAATATAAGAGCAATTTTCTTCTCTAAGTGAGGCTCAATGCCGTTGAAATGAATTGACTTTCAGTTTTCTCTTTAGGAGGTGACAACCAATCCGGTTGTATTTTTTAAAAAACTTTTTTTCTGGTCTTTTTTAAATATATTTTTATTCTGTTCATTTCCACTAAAAGCTCAAAACGAAACAAAAAACACAAAACAAAAATAATCCCACTGCCTTTACATAGGAATTTGTTGCTTAAAAACTACCTCTGTGTTATAATCACATTTGGTCTGTTATGGGAAGCTTGGGTTAAAAGCACCACATTTCATGTCAATATTTAATTTACAGATTTTAATTGACTCAACTAAAATTAAATTAATTTGATATTGTTTATTGTGATTTGCACGCATACCATTTTAAAAAGATCCATCACACAAACCATGTAGAAATAAGTATTCAAAAAAGCTGCAAATTATATGTTTTATACATTGTAATTCTTTTCAGGTAGAAATGAATGTTTTTCTACAAATTCCCAGTTTTGCTAATGTACAGTTATTATGCTATAGCAGACAGATAATCCTTTACTTCAGCTGGAGTGAGTCTTTTAAATCCTGCTTCATTGCAGATGCCGACTTCAATGTTGTCTTCTGTCATCTGTCCTTCAAAGCTTTCCTGTAACAAAAACAGTTTTTAATACAGGGAATGTTTAAGGTAGATAGTGTTTACTAGTGCTTGAATTAAATACCATACCTTTAATGTTAAAATGGCTGTGTGAATGGCATCTTCAAGTTCTAGTTCTTCATTATACCTGAAACATTAGAAATACTTATTTTACTCAACAGGTCTAGAAAAGGTTCATTTTCTCCTAGAATCATGATTCACATCCTTTCTGCACCCCACCCCTAAACACATACAATAAGGCTCATCTTTAAATATGGGAGTTTTAGTTACATTTTTTTCTACCATCTTGTCCAAATTCGCATTTTGGTGCTAGAAATGTTTAGTCATGTGAATTCTCTTCCTACCCTTTCTGCTTATTACTCATGCACATTCAGTTTGTAATACATTTGTGATATTAAGATTTATTGACCATGCCTTCTAAACTATGTCAGGCAGTCAGTTCGTTGTTTTGACTTTGGACATTTAAATATGGTATAATTAAACAAGTTACTTACCTTCGGTGCTGCAGATTCTTCACGTTTGAATTTCCCCGGTGACAGACTGGATCTGGAAACTTTTGCATGAGCAGTGTACCTGTGCGATGTCAGGTGGCTTGTTCAGTTCCGTGTGGTGTTGGCACCGAAGTGACATTACTGTCACCCAATACAGGCACCAGCAGGCATACGGACGTCAGTTACTTTTTACGAATATCCACAGCAGAAGCGCAGAGCCATGAGGTGAACTGACAGATGTGTGCCAAAACTGGGGCCCTGAAAGGGGAGCAACCCTAGCCCTAGACATCTGTCCATGGAGCAGGGAGGCATGGGTTGGTCTGTAAGGAATCTGCAGCTAGATATTGTCTCTACCAGATAATGCTTTACTGAAGGTAGGTAACCTGTTCATCAACAGATTTCTAGCTGCAGAATCCTTACCTTTGAATAGATACCAAAACCATATCCTCCTGGCAGTGGGCTGCAGACAAATTTTCTAAACTAGAAAGTCCTGCAGGGCCGAACAGGCAAAATGCCCATCCCTACGGACCTAACTGTCCCGGCAGTAGTGTTTGGCAAATGTGTGCAAGAATGCCCAAGCTGCTGCCTGGCAGATGTCCAGGACTGGGAACTCCACACGCTAAGGCCGTGCTCGCGGCATTTCCTCTGGTAGAATAGGCCCTTAAGCTCTCAGAAGGCTGCTTTTTAGCCAGGGGGTAGCAAATCGTGATACAGAGAATGACCAATCAAAACATGGTTTGCTTCTATGCTGCCCAACCTTTTTTCGTTCCAACATACCCCACAAAGAGTTGGTCGTCCACCCGGAACTCTTTTGTGCAGTCAAGGTAGAATGACAACGCTCTTGTTTGGGTCCAGACAGTGGAGTCACCCCTCTTCTTTAGAGGGATGTGCAGGAGCATAAAACGTGGGCAGGGTGAAAGCTTGTCCCAAATGGAAGGCGGTCACCACTTTCGGGAGGAAAAAGGCCTGGGTGTGAAGCACCACTTTGTCAGGTAACAGTAATATAGAGAGGTTTGGATGATAAAGCCTGCAGCACACTCCACCCAGAGCAGGTGTCATTGCCACTAAGAAGGCTGCCTTGATGGTAAACAACCGGACAGCACAATTGTGAAGTAGCTTGAAAGGAGCACACATGAGGTACGCAAGAACCAGTTTCAGGTCCCACTGAGACATGATGAAGGGCGATGGAGGAAACATATGTACAAGCCTTTCAAAAACCTATTTACAATAGGGGAAATAAAGAGGGTTGATCAGGCAGCTGCAGTAAGTCAGGCAGAGCAACGGGGTTTAGCCCGTAAGAGTGCCCAGAACAGAGCTCTGCTGGGGAAGGACAAAAAGGAAGAGAAGAATATCAAAGAGAGGCACAAAGAGGGTCCTCTGTACAATATTTTACAAATTGTTGTCAACGGCAGGCCTATTGGTGGTGGCCTGCCTGGCCACCAAGATAACTTCACAGACTTCGGTTGGAAGGTCAAAAACTATCAACTGTCGCCACTCAATCTCCAAACAAGGAGGCTGAGAGTTGACAGGTTCAAGTGGAAGACCCTCCCCTGCTGCTGCGACAGAAGATCCTCCATAAGGGGCAGCCTGATCGGAGGACTGATGCTCATCTCCCAAAGCTTGGCATTTGTGCCTTAGCTCCACTCAAGACAAAAAGCATCTCTGAGACATAGTCGCCTTAGAAACTCCAATGTACAAAACTGATTACATTGCGCGTCCCCCCTTGGAGGTGAACAGATCTAACCAAGCCTCTGCCTACTGCTGAGAGTGTCCTTACGCCACCTATGAATGAAGACACCACTTGTGATCCGCTATACGTTGATGACAGTTTCTTTGCTCTAGCGTTTAGAGAACCCGACAGGTGTTGAACCACCAGGGTTATGCCTTACTGTTCCAGCTATATCCAGAGGCGCAGAGCATCTTGACAGTGTTGACAACCCCACTCCGCCTTGCTTACTTCAGTACCACATGGCGGTGGTGTTGTCTGTGGACACCTGCACCAACTTCCCCTTGACAGAAAGAAGAAATGCCTTCATTGCTAGCTGGATCACACAGAGCTCCAACGAGGTGATGTGGAGTCTGGATTGTGCAGGAGACCAGAGTCCTCTGATCTCCACCTCTCCCAGATGGCCGTCCCATCCTAGGAGTGACACATCTGTCACTACTGTCAGATCTGGTTGGGGGAAGGGTGAGGAGTCTGCATCTGACCGAATCGCCACCACTATAGATACTTTGCAGTTCCCTCTGAGATCTGGACCATGTCAGAGAGATTCCCTGATGCTGCGCCCACTGGAACTTCAGCTCCCACTACAGAACCCACATATGCCATCTGGCATGATTCATCAGCAGGATGAAGGAGGCTACGAGGGCCAGTCGCCTCAGTCATTCTGATCGAATTCCAGGATAGAGGCCGAAACATCAGTAACATAACCTGAATATCCTGGACTTGCTGCTCAGGAGGATAAGCCCGAAACTGAATACAAGACCCACGGGTCGGGATGCACAATGTCCATGTCCTCACACAGCTTATGAAGCTATGGGAGGACGGTTACTGGTATAGGCTTGGCGCAGTGGCACACCCCTTCTGTAGCCACGAAAGGCAGACTCGGGGTGAGGTATCACTGAGAGACCAAAGACCTGGCCGTAGCCCGCAAGTCCTTGAAGCATTCCACCATTGAGTTTGCCTTTTCAACGAAGAGACTAGTCCTGTTGAAGGGCATGTCCATGAGGTTGGCCTGGACATCCCCCAAAAAGCCAAATGTTCTCAGCCAGGAGTGGCGAGAAAGGCCACATTCAACAAACTGCTCTGCCCAGCGAGTTAACAGTGTCTAAACCACCCCTAATAGTGAGCATCGCTGCATCTCTCCCGTCCTTCACTGCTTTGAAGAGGGTGGCCCGGGCCTCCTCCAGGACCTGTGCCAGCACTTGCACAACCATATACAACAAGGTATGGGAATAAGGGCCCAACAGGCATGCAGTGTCCATTAACAGCAATGCTAGGCTTGTGGAAAAAAACATTTTCTTTTTCTTGCCTAAGCTATCCAGCTTCTTGGATTCCATGTCTGGGGCGGGATGGGGGTGGGCGAGGGGGAAAGCAGCAGGGAATGCACAATGGAAAGTTGAGGCTTGGACTACCAAGCTCTCACGGGTGGGGTGTTGGGTGAGGAAACTAGGATCACCCAGAGCAGGGAGATGGAGGCGGGTAATTGTCATGTTCACAGGATCCCTTCTGCTTGGCTTGGACTAAGTTCTCAGCAGTTAAACAAGTTCTGGGGACCCCCGCAAACTAGAGTAATTTTCCTGCAAAGGGATAGGGAAAAAAATACAATACATACAAGAAGATCCCACTTGCCCACCCACAATTCTACAACCAGTCTTCTTACAGTGAAAAGACCCAACATATTCATATCATCATTCAAACAAACATCTTTGCTTTTATTCATTTCTTTTTCATATGTACACATCAATGATTCTCACAGCATAAATCTCATCTGCTGCATTTATACATTTAAGAAAACACACATGTACATCTAATAATACAATAATAGAAAAAGAATAATCAAAAACTGTTCATAATATACATTTCTACCAATAAATCATGGAAAAAAATTATCATGACCCCATTTGACCCCTCCTTCTCTTTGATAAAAATTGGAACATAATGAACACAAATGAGGAGGACCAGAGACTAGAGAGGCCCATCTCTGCGTTCAGAAGAAATGCCAAACTCAGGGATGAATTAGTGCATACGCGGATAAAACAGAATGAGGGAACACGTCAGAGTACTATCACTGGGGGTTTACTTGTGAAGGGGAACCATTGTTTTGGCACAACCCATGCTTACCACTCTACAGTAACCACAGAAAAAAGGAAGCACATAATGGATATAAATTCCATCTTAAAGACATCACCAATTGCAGAAGCTCTAGTATGGTCTATCCGGTTTTGAACCCAAGCGACCTAGGATATGTTGGGGAAAGGATACGCTATGGGGAACATAAGTTAGCGATTAGAACTAGGAAGATGCATGCCCCAGTGGTTAAACATTGTGTGGAAACCGGACATGGGGAAGATTAACTAAAGTAGCTGATCTTAGAAACAGTTAAATGGAAAATGGGACATTCAGAAATAAAGGTATGGAAAGAAAGAAACCTTTTGGATTCTCGCTTAAGATAAATATGCGGGGTCTAAACAAAGAGATCTTACGGCTTGGACCTTGACAACAATACCTGAAAACCCAATATGGGGTATTACGAGGAATGGCCTAGTAAGAGACTAAAATGGTTTTGTTAACTTGAGTTCCATTTTATAATGTTTGTGACAGTAATCATGGATAAAGTTGTTCATTTCATTGTCTTTTGTATTAGAAGATATTATTTTGCCTTAACCAGATTGTGGCTCCTTATGATACAGTAATCAAGGCATCAGGGAAATGTGTATGATTATTTGCTGTTCTTTAAGGCATTTAGTCAATTGAGTAACTGAGTTTGGAACATCTGATTACCACTACAAGATGGCACTCATGGAAGGATGATGGAAAGGCTTTGTGGTCTAGAAGGTTTTGACTGAGCACCATCTGCGGTTGTGTAGTGCTACAGCTCGATATAGTGTAGATAATACCCTATAAGACATTCAGGAATTTGAGCATTCCCCCTATTGAGGCTGTCTGTAAACACAACGAAGATCTGGATATATTCTACCTGTGTGTGGGTCGGGGGCGAGGTGAGCTTCCCTTAGGTAGCAGAGCGGGAGCAGGTGAACAACAGTCAGTGACATGTTATTAAAAGTTTAGCCAGCCATGTTTTGGGGGACTATGGACGCCATAGAAAACGAAAGGAGATGTGTGATACAAGTGTGTAGGGGCAAGAAGATTTATATGAGTGCTCTGTGTTCCACAGACAGACTGAGGTATTAAGGGCACAACAAGGGTGGAGTCGAAAAGACTAGACGGCCACCAGCGAGTTGGTGTACGGAGGCCCAGGAACAGCGAGTTAAGGTAACTAGTGGCCAAGTTGTACGGTAGTTTGAGTGCTCCAGACGGTTTGAGATATGTGCATTTTGTAGATGACGGGTGCGGTGAATGTGTTTGACTTACGGAGAGGTTAGCATTAGATGCATGTGGTGTATGGAGGCCCACATTGAGAGCTAGCAGCCTGTACTGTGTATTTCAGTAAGATTGGTCTGTCCTCGGTTACAGAAACCAACAAAGGACTGGACTGTGTACAAACATTAAAGGTAACCTGTTCATCATCTGGACCCACACTGCGCGTAACGTGGGGAGAGCTAACTGTAGCCTCCAATTGGCTTTTTCACCAATACATTGGTCACTTTAAAGTGAGAGTACTATCAAGTTATTAAAACCAATGGTTTGTTCCTTTATCAGCAGCCCCAGAAAGAGTTATTGAGCAGATGTAACTAGTTAATAATAACACAAAAGTGTGCAAGTTTGGTGAATGAATAAATATATAGGCATCGCAGTAACGCCGATATCCAAATCACTAATGTACTTATAGTGATTTGCCTTTGGTGGAATAGGTAGTAGGCATATAACCTTGCATGCCTCACACCAATAAACACTACTTGTGTCTCTTTGAAATCCTGAATACATCTGGGTGACATTCATTTTGGTTCTTGTGCATGATGATCTTGGTGCATGTGTGATACACTTGGGTGTTGGCCAACCTAAGGCAGAACTTATTTAATAAATAAATCTTTGGAAGATATGCTTGCTAGTAATGCGAAAATGACCGTTAAAGTTTGTTTATTTTAGATTTCCCATTTAGTCTTGCCAGTTTTCAATTACATAATATATTGAGGTCCTGAAGAAGGTGGCATAGAGATGTTGCAATCCCACCGGAACGTTCGTTGACAGATTTTAAACCCAGTTTGATGACACCACGACAGGAGGAGAAAGAAGAATGGACTCCCTCTGGTTTGGGATGGGTGTATGATCCTTTCAAACTGGGGTTTGGAAAGTGTGTGATGTATGGTATGAATGGTGTGACAGAGGTGAGTGCGAGAAGGATGGGACAAATGGGGCCATGAGAATTTTTTCCATGAATTATTGGTAGAAATATATATTATGAACAGTTTTTGATTCAGACGAAGGTCCATTTAGAATCTTTAGGGTTGAGCGCAAACCGCTCTGTCCCTGATGTAATCTCTCTGTGGGCTTTTAACCACACCCATGTCAGGCCCATCAGTTTGGTTGGTTTGTGGGCTTGCCTTTTAAAATTAGCTTGTTTTCATTTGTGAAAGGCATGCCCACGTCATGCTTTTTCCGGTGTTTAGTTTGCCTCGAGTGCACCGGCTACGTACTGAAAACATACAAGGCTCCATGTTTTCCGTATGGTTTCTGCACTACTTTTTCTCTTTATTTTGTAGGCAGCGCAATCTTGCTGGGAAATAGTAGAGCTCTTTGCATGACATCCACCCTGTTACATGGATATTTGCACTTTTGCCGGTTATATGTATAATTGCACTTTTGCCGGTTACATGGATAATTGCACTTTTCCCAGATATGTTTAATTGCAAGCAAACTTCTCTTTCCTTTTGTGTGCTTGCTTTGCACTCATGGTGGCTGTCGGCTTGCTTATGTGAAACTGTTTTACTTTTCAGTTTATGTGACGAGAAAAGTCCGGTTAGGACTATACAATGCAAATAGCTTTAACTCAAGTAAATGCAAGACCCATTGCATTACAAATGCTTGTTCCTCATAAGCCTCTTCTCTAGAGTGGCCTGAGGACCTCGAGTGCAATGAAGAGGACTTGGGGCTCCTGGAGCGGTCCTGCGACCTTCTCCTTGGTCGGGACTGAGATCTCCTAGGAGTCCTGCTTGCTCGTGTCGACCGCAAGCAACTTTAGAGAGTAACCATTACCGGATCCAAGTTGCAAGCACAGAGAAGTAACTGACGCTGATGCGTCGGCGAGGAGGTTATATGGACTCCGCAGATGTCACATTCAGTGGACAACGTTGATATGGAGTCCCGCAATGCCATCTTCCGATGTGCAGACGTGCTATAGGAGAAAAGTTTCCGCTTTCAGTCTCGCGCCTGTGGAAGATTCTAAAGTAAGGAATCTGAAGCCATGTGTAAGGAAATGCCTCCTTGGCATGGTTGCCCCCTGACTTTTTGCCTTTGCTGATGCTATGTTTACAATTGAAAGTGTGCTGAGGCCTGCTAACCAGGCCCCAGCACCAGTGTTCTTTCCCTAACCTGTACTTTTGTATCCACAATTGGCAGACCCTGGCATCCAGATAAGTCCCTTGTAACTGGTACTTCTAGTACCAAGGGCCCTGATGCCAAGGAAGGTCTCTAAGGGCTGCAGCATGTCTTATGCCACCCTGGAGACCTCTCACTCAGCACAGACACCCTGCTTGCCAGCTTGTGTGTGCTAGTGAAGACAAAACGAGTAAGTCGACATGGCACTCCCCTCAGGGTGCCATGCCAGCCTCTCACTGCCTATGCAGTATAGGTAAGACACCCCTCTAGCAGGCCTTACAGCCCTAAGGCAGGGTGCACTATACCATAGGTGAGGGTACCAGTGCATGAGCATGGTACCCCTACAGTGTCTAAACAAAACCTTAGACATTGTAAGTGCAGGGTAGCCATAAGAGTATATGGTCTGGGAGTTTGTCAAACACGAACTCCACAGCACCATAATGGCTACACTGAAAACTGGGAAGTTTGGTATCAAACTTCTCAGCACAATAAATGCACACTGATGCCAGTGTACATTTTATTGTAAAATACACCCCAGAGGGCACCTTAGAGGTGCCCCCTGAAACTTAACCAACTATCTGTGTAGGCTGACTAGTTTTAGCAGCCTGCCACAAACCGAGACATGTTGCTGGCCCCATGGGGAGAGTGCCTTTGTCACTCTGAGGCCAGTAACAAAGCCTGCACTGGGTGGAGATGCTAACACCTCCCCCAGGCAGGAATTGTCACACCTGGCGGTGAGCCTCAAAGGCTCACCTCCTTTGTGCCAACCCAGCAGGACACTCCAGCTAGTGGAGTTGCCCGCCCCCTCCGGCCAGGCCCCACTTTTGGCGGCAAGGCCGGAGAAAATAATGAGAAAAACAAGGAGGAGTCACTGGCCAGTCAGGACAGCCCCTAAGGTGTCCTGAGCTGAAGTGACTAACTTTTAGAAATCCTCCATCTTGCAGATGGAGGATTCCCCCAATAGGGTTAGGATTGTGACCCCCTCCCCTTGGGAGGAGGCACAAAGAGGGTGTACCCACCCTCAGGGCTAGTAGCCATTGGCTACTAACCCCCCAGACCTAAACACGCCCTTAAATTTAGTATTTAAGGGCTAACCTGAACCCTAGAAAATTAGATTCCTGCAACTACAAGAAGAAGGACTGCCTAGCTGAAAACCCCTGCAGAGGAAGACCAGAAGACGACAACTGCCTTGGCTCCAGAAACTCACCGGCCTGTCTCCTGCCTTCCAAAGATCCTGCTCCAGCGACGCCTTCCAAAGGGACCAGCGACCTCGACATCCTCTGAGGACTGCCCCTGCTTCGAAAAGACAAGAAACTCCCGAGGACAGCGGACCTGCTCCAAGAAAAGCTGCAACTTTGTTTCCAGCAGCTTTAAAGAACCCTGCAAGCTCCCCGCAAGAACCGTGAGACTTGCAACACTGCACCCGGCGACCCCGACTCGGCTGGTGGCGATCCAACACCTCAGGAGGGACCCCAGGACTACTCTGATACTGTGAGTACCAAAACCTGTCCCCCCTGAGCCCCCACAGCGCCGCCTGCAGAGGGAATCCCGAGGCTTCCCCTGACCGCGACTCTTTGAACCTAAAGTCCCGACGCCTGGGAGAGACCCTGCACCCGCAGCCCCCAGGACCTGAAGGACCGGACTTTCACTGGAGAAGTGACCCCCAGGAGTCCCTCTCCCTTACCCAAGTGGAGGTTTCCCCGAGGAATCCCCCCCTTGCCTGCCTGCAGCGCTGACGAGATCCCGAGATCTCTCATAGACTAACATTGCGAACCCGACGCCTGTTCCTACACTGCACCCGGCCGCCCCCGCGCTGCTGAGGGTGAAATTTCTGTGTGGACTTGTGTCCCCCCCGGTGCCCTACAAAACCCCCCTGGTCTGCCCTCCGAAGACGCGGGTACTTACCTGCAAGCAGACCGGAACCGGGGCACCCCCTTCTCTCCATTCTAGCCTATGTGTTTTGGGCACCACTTTGAACTCTGCACCTGACCGGCCCTGAGCTGCTGGTGTGGTGACTTTGGGGTTGCTCTGAACCCCCAACGGTGGGCTACCTTGGACCAAGAACTAAGCCCTGTAAGTGTCTTACTTACCTGGTTAACCTAACAAATACTTACCTCCCCTAGGAACTGTGAAAATTACACTAAGTGTCCACTTTTAAAACAGCTATTTGTGAATAACTTGAAAAGTATACATGCAATTTTGATGATTTGAAGTTCCTAAAGTACTTACCTGCAATACCTTTCGAATAAGATATTACATGTAGAATTTGAACCTGTGGTTCTTAAAATAAACTAAGAAAAGATATTTTTCTATACAAAAACCTATTGGCTGGATTTGTCTCTGAGTGTGTGTACCTCATTTATTGTCTATGTGTATGTACAACAAATGCTTAACACTACTCCTTGGATAAGCCTACTGCTCGACCACACTACCACAAAATAGAGCATTAGTATTATCTATTTTTACCACTATTTTACCTCTAAGGGGAACCCTTGGACTCTGTGCATGCTATTCCTTACTTTGAAATAGCACATACAGAGCCAACTTCCTACACCATGTGTCTCGATCAGATACTCTTATTTATGATTATATAATTGCATCAAAAAACTGAAAACCAAACCATCCAGAATATCATAGTTGGCTCGTAATGCATTGTTCAGAGGTTACATTTTTGCACATTCAGTGCAGCCTGATTATACTGAGTAAATATATACTTAGAATTTATTCCACTGGCAATTTGATTTTAAAATCTCAACAGTAAGCTAAATGCATGAATGCTACTTTCATGCTGAACACCCGGAACCTGGTCAAAATAAAATCTTTCCTTTAGAACGTGATGTGAAGGAGTGTTTAGCTTTAATTTCCTTTTTTTTTTAAGGATCCGGGATTCAGATGGTACAAGTGATTCTCTGCACAGTCCTCCACCTTTTTAAGGGGACTGTGTCCCTTTAGGCCAGAGGATTGTGCATCATTTACTGTGAGCCAAAGTGGAGTAGGAGTACTGATCTATGGAGTATGAAGGAATCCCTTTATCCCCAAGTGGATATAGTGTCTACTTTGTGAAAAAAGCTCATGTAATTGTCAAATGCGGTGGCTGATACATGAGCATATAAAGCCTCCTCAGGGGGTGCGCGACTGCTTAGAAAATGAAATAATATTAACAGATTTGGTCCCCAGCTTTCAATAATGATTCAGTGGGAGTCCCCGGGTTCCAGTAATGATAAACTGGGGGTCCACAGAAGTCAAAAGGTTGGGAACCACTGGTTTATGCTATAAAAACCAATTCCCAAAACAAAATAGAAGGCTTTAAGCAGCACTAATTACCATGCTTAGAGGCTGCTTCATAGCATCTTTTGTCAACTGTGCCTTGGCTGTGCAAAGGTGACAAAAGTAAAAATGACCTCAAATCTTTCTCCAGCCTCCACAGTGTAATAGGAAAGAAAAAGTGGCTCACCTTCAGTAACGTTCTTTCTGGTGGATACTCTACCTAACTGCAGATTTCTCACATTGTGAATATTTGCTACCCTAGCCCTGCCACTGTGCAGCTCTCCACTGATGTCATTCTGCTCCGGAGGTTCTGAGCCGGACAGAATATAAGTATCAGCCAGGCACACCAACAGTTGCTTTCGAATGCTCGTCCACACCCTCAGAGTTGGAGCCCATCGGGAAATCGGCTTGATCTGTGCGGGATCTTTAATTTGAGACATTTTATTTTATGGAAATTGGCTATTCTAGAAAACCAGGAGGTAGGAGGGTGGTGAAGAATCAGTAGTAAGAGTTCTCACCAGAAAAAGCATTACAGTAGGTACGTAACAGTCTTGTGATGGATACATCTAATTGCAGACTCCTCACCTTGTGAATAGATATCAAAGCAGTACCTCTGTAGGTGGTGGATGTGTAATGTCTCAGACCAAAAAGTCCTGCTGGACTGAATGGGAAAATTGCCTATGCACAAGGATCGGACTGTCAAGCCAGTGTTTCATGAACTTGTGCTTAAGAATGGCATATTGTAATACAGAGTACTATTCATCTTGAGAGAGTTATTTCCTGCACTGCTTTGCTGAGAAACGCACAAAAAGTTGATCTCCCACTTGGAGTTCCCAGGTACGGTCAATATAAAAACAAGAACTCTCTTGGGATCCAAGCAATGCAGTCTCTGTTCCTTTTAAAAAGGTTGAGACGAGGCAAAGAACACAAGAACAGTGATATTCTGTCCAAAATAAAATGGTGTTACCACTTTAGGCATGTTGTCATAACTAGATTGTCATGAAAAAAGAAAAAAAAAAGTGTAGGAGGGTTGTCTGGCAGTGCCTGAAGAGCACCCACCTGCCAAGCTAATGGTATGGCAATTAAAAAGAGTTTATTGTTAAGCGAAGCAGTGGACAACTATGAATCGACTCAAACGGGGCACACATGAGGAAGGTAAGGACTGCATTTAAGTCCACCAGTGGCATCACAAAGAGCTTTGGTGGAAAAAAATGCAGCAAACATTTAATCAAACCCACCACAAAAGGCAATTTAATCTGAGAAAGCTAATTGGGCAACCAAAAAAAAAAAAAAAAAAAAAAAAAAGAGCGAGAAGACGACAAATGTGCTTTATTAGTGCCCAAAGCAAATCCTTGCTGGGGTAACAACAAAAGAAACAAAAATTCAGACACTTTAGCTTGCATCGGGTATATCTGGAGGGTTCCGCACCAAGCCACAAACTTGTACGTGAGCCCAGCATATATTGACTCTGTAAATGGGTGCTTGACTGCCAGAATAACATTTACGACCTCAGAAGAAGACTGAAGGAAACAAGCTCCCGCAGCTTAATCTCCACTCATGGGGGTGTGGATTGTAGAGGCCTAGGTGCAAGATCTTGCCATGTTGCTGCAACTGCAGATCCTCCTGAAGATGCAACATGATCAGAGGACAGATGCTCATGCCCGGAGGTTCTGGGTTAGACACGATCCTGGCCCAATCTTGAGCCATTAGAACAATTTGGGACCCGTCGTTCCTGATAATCTTCACAACTTGAGCCAGGATGGTTTTGGGTTGGAAGTTATACAGGAGTCTAATGCTCCACTCCAGGTGGAATGCATCTCCAAAGAGAGCCGTCTTGAGTGCTCTAGGGTGCAATAACACACACTGCAAGTTCTCAACAGAGGCTAATAGATAGAGCAAGGGTTCTCCCAATTGTTGGAAAAAGCACTGCATCACCACTAGATATAAATGCCATTTGTGCTCCCATAGGCATCAGCAACAGTTTTTTTCTGCCCTAGCGCTTAGAGATCCTGCCAGGTAGTTCACAATTAGAAAAATGTCCTGGTGATTCACCCACTTCAAGAGGCACAGAACCTCCTGACACACAATCCAAGATACCATCACGCCCTGCATGCTGTAGTACCACCCAGTGGTGGTGTTGTCTATTTGACTTGTGCTCCATCACAGTCAGCCCCAGATTGTGCCTAGGGCCTGGTCTACCATGACCACTGACACTTTGTGCTTCTTGGTGCTATTCCTACTAAAAAAAACAAAAAACTTTACAAATCCATATCTCCAGATCTACTTTTGGAACTTTGGTTAAATATTTTGCAGACTGCCCTGAGATAAGCCTATCTGGTCTGTGCCATAGCTAAAAGGGGGAGGAGGGGGAGGGGTTGAACTCAGGTTAATTTGGTGACTTTAAGGGTCTACCCTGACATGGATTGTGGTTGTTCCTGTAGGTGGTTAGTCACCCACCCTAAATAATAATCCAGTTTCTTACAAAGTCTTTATTATGAACATTTACAAAAGCAAATGTCTTGATATTTTTGTGAAAATCATATGGTTAAGCCAATAAGCATTTAAGGGTGGATTGTTATTACACTATGTTAAGGCTTGTACACAGATAATGTATTACTTGGATTCTCACATATTAATGTAGCAGGCAAAGGATTTGGTGCTGATGTCCTGCCACGGATAATCCCTGTAGGTAGAAGATTTGCACTTTGATAAATCAGTGAACTATTAGGAGGGGTTGAATAAGTTTTTTCCAACTGCGATTGTGTACATTTATAATTTTCTGACTGTATGCCTGAAGGTTGCCTAGTTGGAAAGCTTAGCAGAATTCAGTAGGTCTTAATTGGTTATGGTGAAAAGTTAATGCAAAAGGTCACAGGCTGGGCTAGTGGCTAATTCATGATAAAGACCATAGGCTGGGTCAGTGGCTAATATTTTAGTTTTCTATTTTTTTCTTCTTTTTTTACATCCCCTTTCACTTCTTTTCTTTTTCCTGTTTGCTTTTTTTAGCGCACTGCAGCTGCCCAGACAGTACTACCAGGCCACTATCTGCAGTGTGCTGCTTCCTGTAAATTTGCTATTTGCACACTGGGCAGCCATCCTGGAACGCCATGATCTATTGTGTGTCATTGTTCTCTTTAGATGGTCACCTTGTTGTGGGTCTGGACCGGTATATAAGGAAATCTAATAAAGATTTTTAACGTGTAATCATTTTGAGAGGAGGATTTATTGAAGGTAGGTATAGTGAATATACTCCTATGTCCTGTTGGGATAGGGGAACTAGTTCTATAGCCCCTGTGAGAAGAATGGACTATACCTCCTCTTTTAAGAGAAAGATGGTCTTGTGAGAATGAGGAGGTAAATTTGGTGGAGTGAAAATGAATTCTAGACAATTACCATGTTGGATACCCATTGGTCTGTGGTGATATTGTATCATTGGGAATAATAAAAAAATCTGCTAATCTTCCTCCCACTGTAGATGTATGTACTCTGGGAATTTGTAAACAGTCACAGATTTGTATTAGAGGGATGTCTTCTAGAGGTGGATGCTTTACTTCTCCCTATATTGCTTGTGCATCTAAAGGATTCTCAAAAAGAAACCCTGGAGTAAAAAGGAGTTCAGGTGCTGATGGGTTGAAACCACCCCTAAATTGTGGTCCACGAAAAGTACCCCTGGAGGGTGTAGTTAATAAGACCCCCATGATGTTAGCTATTTCAGAGTCCTTTTTTAATTTATTTAATAGTGGTGACTACCTCTGGTCCAAATAATTGCTCCTTGTCAAAAGGCATGTTCAAGATTGCCTGTTGTATTTCTGGCTTAAATCCCGAACACCTGAACCAGGTGTTCTCTTCGTAAGAGAACACTAGTGTTCATCCCATGTGCTGTTGTGTCAACCGCGTCAATGGCACACCTGATCGAGTTATTGTATATGGCCTGTCCTCCTGCAACTATATCCTGTCCTCCCTTTTGGCGTTTCTGTGGAAGATAGTGTAATACATCTTCCATTTCGTCCCAGTGGGCCCGGTCAGACCTCGTCAGGAATGTCTGAGAATCTACAATTCTCCAATGCCACTCTTTTGCCCACTGTGTCCAGTGTTTTGCTCTCCTTCTCAGGAGGAGGAGCAGCCCCTGTGGACTGTCAGCATACTTTTGTGGTGCTCTTACCACTGTAGAGTCAAGTGGTAGTTGTGTTTATTTTATATATAAAAGTTGGATCTGAGGGTGCAGCTTTATATTCTGGTCTATTCTTGGTGTGATGATTCTTGCCCTAGCAGGTTCTTTGAGTCTGAGCATGTCAGATAGCATGGGTAGAAACTGAGACTCTTCGCATGTGTTAGTAAGAGTGTCAAAGAGGAAATTCTCTTTGACTGGGTCCGTATGCATCTGCACATTAGGATATGCAGCTGCCCTTGCAATTACTTGATTATATGTAGTTGTATCCTCAGGGGGAGAAGGCCTTGCTAGAGAAAGTTCTGGGTTATTAGGGATAATGGGGTCGTATAGATCCCATGGAGCCACATCTAGTGGAACATCACCTAAGTCATCTCTATGAGGGGGTGATGATGATGCTGCTGCTTGTGGAGAAAACTGTGGGTGAATAAAGGATGTAGGTGATTATGGTGGTGATGGAGCAGAGGGAAGTACAGGAGAGTGAGGGGGAGGGGGAGGAGGTTGTTCTGGAGCCTTGTCTTTCTTTGGAGACTTTTTTTAGGGGGAGGCACAGTATCCAATGTCTCTTTGAATGTTAGTATCCTTTTGATTGGGAATGGGAGGAGAAGCCATGATTCTTCATGTTACCTTCTGTATGTTAATTTTGCGCTGTCGAACGTCCATCACTTCTGAGGTAGACTCTACAGAAGAAATCTCCTCAGAGGAAACTGTACATTGTTTCCCAATAGTACTTTTCAGTTCCAAAATCTTCGGTACTGAATGCTTTCTCTGAGCCAAAAGATGATAACGTCTGTTTCCCCGGCTCCGAAGTGGTTGATTCGAATGGTTGACTCAATCCCGAAAAAGACTGGGATGTGGTTGCCTGTGGTCGATGCCAAAGGGATTTTGGTCTTAATACATTTTGGTGCCGAACCGGAGGGTGAGACATCAATGTATTTTTTGGATCCTATCCTGGTAGTAGAGGACTGAATTTTGAAGTCTTTCTAAGCGTCTTTATGTAGTGAGATGATGCTGGTGTACTCACATACTGCGCCATTCAAGTGCTGCTTGATGTCCAACTTCTTCCTGTGCGTGCTTTTATCAGAAGATGACAACGGTGTTGTCTGTTGTCTTGGATGCCATTTATAACCAGCGTGCTCTCTGGTCCCGGAGGGTCTAATTGGATCGAAAAGACCTATAAGCATTTCAGGTCTCCTCCTTACGTTCTGGGGACAGGCACAAATTACACACCAAGTGTTGATCTGTGTATGGAAACTTGGAGTGACATCGATGACAGAATCTGATTGGAGCGTGTTCCATTAGCCTATCATTCTGAGGCTATCTTTTTCGGCGGCAGGCCCAAGAAGGGCATGGACGCCCTCAAAGACAGTTAAATCGTCCTCGGCGATGAAGTTCAGTTCGATTCATAAAAGTTGGGAATACAGGATCTAAAACTATACTGTCGTTGATAGAAATTAAAGTTTGAAAGATACCGAACAGAGTTCCACCGGAGCGATAGGAAACGCATTCGAACCAGACGGCAGAGAGAAAACAATCTAGCAAAGGACTCGATGCTCATGCGCACTATCACTGAGAGGAGTCTTCACTCGATCTTGTGACTCAAAAACATTCTTCAATGAAAAATAACTTATAACACTACGGACCCAACACTAGATAGCGGACGTATGTAAAGCAAGTATATCAAGAGCCACACATGCCATTGAAAATGGGCTTTCATAACCGAGTGGATTTTTCAAACACTGTGATACCTATCAACACCTGTTGTAGCAACGTCTGAAGTCTTGCAAAGCCAACTCTAGTCACAAGCCTACAGATGTTAGGTTCAAGAACAATATAAAATTTACCAACATTACCTTTTCTCAAGGAAAGTTTTTCCATTCACATAATTCTTTCCCATAGCTGTTGCTTTCCATGCAAAATAGGCACCCTGAACATGGAAAAAAGTTTAAGTGAAAGAATCAACATAAATATTGACTGTACAACTTTTTTGAATAAATTAACAATTATCTTATTTATAATCAAGAAGGTATAGCTCAACCATGTAAGACCATCATTTAGACTATTAGCAACAAGGCTGAACAAATTTTAAAGGCAACTGTGGGTCAAGATTATTTGCAGAGAGTCCTTCAGGACCAAATTCAACCAGGCTATCAGCATGTCCAAAATGTTCATAAAATACAATTTTAAGGAATGCATATGAATTGGGTCACTCTGCATAGTCACTGGTTATTGGATAACTAACTTGTTGTACCCCTTTATGATTATTAATGACTACCCAGGATGTAATGTTAGAGAGATTTATAAAGCGCACTATTACCACGATTGGAAGTGTCTGACAAATGTGAAAGGCACTGAAAGTGTCCGGCAAGTGTTAATCACTGGAAGTATTTGGTTTCAACAAGCTATCCAGTGGCATACGAATGAGCCATGCTCTTTGTCACTCACCTCAAGCATAAAGACACTACGATTCTCACCTGACACTGCCAGCGCGATTATTCAGAATAATTTTGCATCTTATGTGAAGCATCCTGTACTGTCATTCACATGTTTATACTCAGATGATAATCTTCAGAATTATGGCATTTATATCAGAAGCACTGTATGGTAATACTCTCACATGTGAAACATCAGATCATTACCTTACAAATCTGGTTACTGTAATGACTAGGAACCAAGTTTCTACTCAGAAGCATTCTGGTAAAGCGACTCATCTCCATCTGAGTGTCCTGGTCCTACTTTTGACATATAAAGCACCTGGATACTACTATTTCCATTATAAATATTAAAATGCCTGAAAACTCCAGTCCAGCTACACATCCTATTTGTACTGGAAGAGTATTACGTATGAATGATGGCTACTCGCCATGTGAATCACCTGGGAAATTACATTAACGAGTAAAGTGTCAGGTACTATAAAGTTACAGAGTCAAAGTATTAGATTTATGTCTTACTATTTTTATTATGGCCAATACTTTTAAAATCTGAAATGTCCGAAAACGAATGCCCTTATCTGTAGCATGAAGTCACTGTGGTTTACAAATGAATAGACCATGTAACACTATCAAAATTTGATAAAGTCCCTAGCATGAAGTAGTAATTTACCATGCAACAATGTTTTGGATATCAGTACACATTTCAAACTGACATAAATGATTGGTAGATAAATGAGCTTTGGGTTTGTTTCAGAATTAATAAGGCTCCCATATGGGAAGCTATTGGAAATAAGCCAACTTGTGAATAGACTATCTTGAGAAAAGGCAGGCATGCCGAGAGAGATGTGGAGCTATATAACACCTCCAAATTCCAGGATATTTAAAACTGAAAAGTCAACCTTACTGTGATCACTGTTTATAATAATAATCACTGATCACTGGAGGACCTACACAGTGTGCCTTTTGGCTGGAGTTCATTCTTAAGCTCACATATCAAAACATACTTCAGCCCCAAAAGGAGATTCCATATTGACAGAGCTTGCTGATGTATAGCGGCTCCTCATGCCTTCATTAGGCTAGAACCACCAATTGAATGCACTCGCCAAGAGATGGATTGTGTGCCATGCAGCTCCAGAGGAAAAGACGGATGAGTGGCAAAGATTAGTCATCTTTGCCAGAGGCTGGGGCAAATAGAATCACTGGTGTTAATGCTTTTAAGGGAAGAATCCTTCCTACTGTGGTGCCCATGGTTTAGGGAAGAGATGGAGCACAACACCTAGAGTGAGGATTAGAGTTGTTGGGTGGCAGGGTCTGTGTATAGCCCGACGCTGCAAATGGTGAGATGCCACACATTATGAGAGTAAGGAGCAGCAGATAAAGTCACCAAATCATCAGTGTCACTAAGGCCATGCACAAACGTTCATAGCTTGACAGTCATACTGTTCTGTGAGAGTCCTTTCTTGAGGAACCTGAGGGAGCCCAAAGCTTTCTGATTCCCCTGGAAGATAGAGACTGCCACAGCAGTAGGAGCATATTACTGATGAAAGGATGCTATAAACTATTTACTATTCTGCTTCATATGACTAGCTGCCTTGGTGGAAGATAGTGTTCTCAAACACAGTTCATAGAAAAACACAGCAAGGCATCAGCCTAATCCACTGATAGTGACATCAACAAAATAAGTGAGGCTTTGAAGGTTTAATCAGTGTGCACAAAATAATTCTGCTGATGCAGGATTACCATTGCTTTCTTTCATGACACACCAGGACAAATTAATGTTATCTTCAAAGGGGATACTCCAGTAAGACCCTGGTCTCAAAGAAATGCAATAAAACAGACCTAAAAATAAAAGTTGCAATGTTGTAGGTGACAGCAATGGGCCACAGCAGTGAATCTAAAGAAATGGTGGTTTCCTTTTAATCTAAAATGAAAAGCCCTAGAAGTGACTTTACTAAAAGCCGGACTAATGGCCACAAAGGTAGTATCCAATGTGGGGACTGTGATGTAATGGTAATGACAGAATGCACTGAACTGTAAAACTGCACAAAACAAACAGTACAGAGAAACATATGACATAGCAGTACAGTTTGCTGAACAAATATTTCCTTAATTACAGAGTTCCACATCAACAAATATCATATAGGCAGCAATTTAATACAGAATTAAAAGATTTGCCTTTATTACCACCAATTTCTCCTATGGGTGCTTCAGCTTTCCAGAGATGTATAATTTTAGAAATATCTACAGATGCATAATTAATGTGGAAAACTAGGCATATTCTAGATTGGGCACCTTATTTCCTCCAAGTTATACAGTCTACAAATAACAGAAATTGATCCACACAGCCTGTATGTGTGCCCTATTCCACAAATGTCAACTCTGCCTGATTTCCCTATGCCACATATCCCATTAACATTCAGAAACTAACTTTACCAATGGGTCACACTTCCTAACCCACTTAGGAAAAGCAAACAAGCTTTGACAAACCTTCAGGAGGATGGCTAATCATTCAGAAATATGTTATAATAGGTAGGTATTTTTTCTTTTTTACTTAAGAATAAAGGTCTGGTAAGTTCTGTGAATTTTTTTATATTTCCTTCAAATGTCTGGAAACTGCACAAGTAGTGCTTCACGCTACTGGGTAGTCTAGTCCTGCAGCCACAGTCAGAGCCCTAAAAATAGAATGTTCAGCATTTAAGGTTCCTACACTGTATACGTTCTGTCTGTAACATCTTCATCTGAACATTGTAGACACAGACCAGATAGTCAGCAAGTCCCCACAGTTCATTAGAGCACAACCTAAAAACATAACACTGGTTAGAAGACCAATATTAAATGAAATTAAGCACCATCATTTGGGGTAAAGCCTGGGTCCTGGAAGCCGCTAGCACATCATTTTTCTCTTTATATCACACTTTTAACTGCTTTTTCTACTAACGTGCATTAGACTTTTCATCCTTGGTGTGGTCTCCCTTAACTTTTTGCCTCCGTTTTCCAGGTTGTTGATGTGAGCTGGACTCTGTTTTTTGCTGTTTTGTTACTCTGGGCACTTTACCACTGCACACCAGTGCGAAAGTGCAAGTGCTCCTAAACAAAATGTGTATGTAATTGGTTTATCCATGACTGGCATTTTGATTTACTAGTAAGTCCCTAGTAAAGTGCACTAGAGGTGCCCAGGGCCTGTAAATCAAATGCTACTAGTGGGCCTGCAGCACTGGTTGTGCCACCCACATAAGTAGCTCTGTATTCATGTCTCAGACCTGTCACTGCAGTGTCTGTGTGTGCAGTTTTAAACTGTAAATTCGACTTGGCAAGTGTACCCACTTGCCAGGCCTAAACCTTCCCTTTTCTTACATGTAAGGCACCCCTAAGGTAGGGCCTAGGTAGCCCCAAGGGCAGGGTGCAGTGCATGGTTAAGGTATGACATATAGTAATGTGTTTTATATGTTCCCTGTTGCAAGGCCTGTCCCTCTCATAGGATAACATGGGGCTACCTTTAAATATGATTAAAGTGTAGATTCCACTTGGGAGTGTATAGGCATGTGGAGTTTGGGGTCTCTGAGCTCACAATTTAAAAATACATCTTTTAGTAAAGTTGATTTTAAGATTGTGTGTTTGAAAATGCCACTTTTAGAAAGTGAGCCTTTCCTTGCTTAAACCAATTCTGTGACTCTGCCTGTTTGTGGATTCCCTGTCTGGGTCAGTTTGACAGTTGGGCTGGTTGCACCTCTCACTACACAGTGACACAAAGGGAGCTGGGGTATAATCTGCATTTCCTGATGAGCCATCTGTGCTATGAGGGAGGGGAGGAGTGGTCACTCACACCTGAAAGAGCTGTGCCTGCCCTCGCACAATGCAGTCTCTAACCCCCTGATGTGTGTCTGGGGACTGGCCTGGGCAAGGCAGGATTTCACAAACGAGAGACTTTCCTTTGAAGCAGGCCTACTTCAAATGGCAAAACGGGTATAAGAAGGGCACCCAAAACCAGACTTTAGAACACTTCTGGAAACCAAGGGGAACCTATGCCTGGAGAAGAGCTGAAAATCTGAGGAAGAAGAGCTGCCCTGCCTGTGACTGTGCTTTGTGGAGCTATCCTGCAGTTGCTGCTTCTGCTGCGCTAGTGGGCAAAGACTGGACTTTGTGTTGCCTTCCTTCTTGAGAAGAACTCTCCAAAGGCTTGATTTAGAGCTTGCCTCCTGTTGTTAGAAGTATCAGGGACAGCAAAGACTTCTCTCTGCCAGCGCCAGCACCTGGAGCCTCTGCTGAGACTCCTACTCTGCCAAGTGGTGCCCATCCTGTTCCTGGGTCCCTTAAAGGAGAAGGTGGCAGTCCAGGAGTGAGAAATCCATGCAGTGAACGCTGTGCGGGGAAAAGATAGACGCAACTCTGATCTGCAGCTGCAAATTCAACGCACCGCCGGCTTCGCAGCTGAAAATAGACGCTCGCCTGCAACGCGACCGTACGATTGACACCCATGGCTGGAGAAACGACACAAAGCATCGCAACCTGCGCTGCGTGGTTTTCAGATCATGCGGTTGGATTTCTGACGCAAACAACGCTGGGTGTGTAAAAACGATGCAAGGCCTATCCGGACCCGATTGTGCTGACCGGATTGATGCATCGCTCTTCCGTGGAGAGAAGAAACAACGCACGCTGACTCAACTGAAGGAGAAACGACGCAAGGTCTCGATCGTGAGTGACAGACGCACCGCAAGCCCTTTTTTGATGCACACTCGCCTGTGCGGGGTCATTTTTGAGGCGCCCAAGGTACATTTTCACGCTAACAGCGTTGGGTTTAAAAATATATTAAGACTTTTTAATTGATAACTTGACTTGTGTATTTTGTTGATTTTTGTTGTTTTGGTCTTGTTTTATTTAGATAAATATTCTCTATTTTTCTAAACCTGTGTTGTGTTATTTTGTAGTGTTTTCATTAAGTTACTGTGTGTGTTGGTACAAATACTTTACACCTAGCACTCTGAAGTTAAGCCTACTGCTCGTACCAAGCTACCAAGGGGTTGAGCAGGGGTTGGCTGAGGGTGATTCTCTTTTACCCTGACCAGAGTGAGGGTCTTTGCTTGGACAGGGGGCAACCTGACTGCCAACCAAAGACCCCATTTCTAACAACGTGTAAATAACAGTCTGAATCTTCTGTACACATTGAACTTTTTGAGGGCTATTTACTGTGTAATTCTATATTTGTGTTTCTAAACCCCATCACCTAATGCAAGCCATGCCCTCTCAACTCTGTTGTCTCTAAAGAGTCAACTGTTTAAAAGGGAGTAACTTGGTTATCCACTTAGGATGCTACATTATTGATGGCTATGGGACACTAGTGGTAAACAACTCAACAGTACCCACACACAATTCAGCTCAGTTCTCTGACTGCTGCATGACCCCAAGAAAGAGAGTCACAAAATTCTTTTCAACTCAGGAACGCACAAGGAAGAGTGGATTAGAGATGACCTGGTCTGTGTAACATTTCACAAAAAACCCAAATCGATTAATTAGAATAGAAGTCAGCTTTATTTTTGACACAATGGACAGCATCCTGTAGGAAAATGCCCCTGTGTCAGCAGACATTTGGAGAAGGACAAAGATTTAAATATTGACCTTTAGTTCCTTTTTTTTTCCCCTCTACTGCTTGGAAGAAAGACGGGGCATAGAACGCTATCCAAAAAAGGAAGCAGTAATGAGAAGTTCTTTTCATGTGGTGAATAGCTATATACATATTAACTACAAGATCCCAGATGGCTGAACTGTGAGCAGAGTCACAAGTGACCAAAACATTACGAGATCATAAACCGTATATGAAGGTTTGAAAGGGATTTGAAAAGAGCATCTGTCCTCTGGGTTTTAATTTCAAGGACCCTTGGGATGTAGCATGGATATGGCTAAAGCTTGAGAAAGAACTAAGATTGAAGTAAAAAAAAAAAAAAAAAAAAAAGTGGTTAATAAAATGTTGGTTAGGCTCTGGATCATGGGTCTGAACTGAGCAAAAAAAAAAAAAAGAAGAAGGAGGAGCCGTTGGCAGTGGCAAGCCTATGTGGACTGTGCAAATCATCCACATTGATATGGTTGGCACCGCTCCCTAACATGTTACATCAAATATTCACTGTCTTTTTACTGCTGTGGATTATTTTTTTTTACAATGAGGAAACATCTATTTCATTATATAATGGTTATGTTTGAGGCACTGGTTTTCATACTTACAGAAGGATCAGACTGGAATAAATATGGCCTTTCCTCATCCCAACCAGCAATTAACAATGATACACCAAAGGGACGAACACCACTGTGGAAAGAAAACATATCATAAATGCATTCAAATGAGCTAACCCATTAAGTATCTATAAAGGGACAAACAGCACACGTCCAGGAATAAAGTCCAACTGCCCCTAAAGTGAGCAGTCTGGAACCTGCGAGGGTTCAACTCCATTTAAAATATGAGGACAATTAAAGAACCTTGCATTCTTTTAAAACACTACACCGAAGACAATTAATTATGCATTAATTTATTACTTGCTGTAAAGAAGAGCTCATTGTAGAAATGCACTTCCACAAGATTAAAAGCTGCAATAACAGCAGGCATTTAATATAGTTTTTGTTGTTTAGTTTCAGAGCCACCCTCGATCAAATCTAACTAGACCCAACAATTCTCTACATAGGACACGATGAATGGTACAGCCTTCTTTGGGGTCAAAGAAGAAAGGGTGTAGCATATGGGTTTACTTTAACCACATTTTAAGTAGATTATGCTTCTGAGCAGTGACCTTTGGATGATTCCTGCTGCAGCATCTTGTCCTTTTTTGTTCTATTGCTCACAAACAGAAGTGTTTGCACTATCAGTTTTTCCTATAAGCAATATGCTTTCAGAAAAACGGAAAAAAAAGTGTGTTTTTAATAAGTGGGCAAATAGCAACTACATCCCATCACATCTCAAGGTGAGGTGTTCATTGGTTTGATTATTTTAACACACTGCATACTACTATCATCACTTACTTTAATGACTGTAATGCAGGTTCCAGCACTTGAGGATCTAATGCCACACACCTGGTAAGCTTGCAGGTTAATGTATGCTGACAGCTAGTCTTTAAAAGTTTCAGTAAAGAAAAGAAAAAAAACATATGCCTTACCCTTGGGTTTACTGTTTATAATGGTATGTGTGTACACTTTCTGGCTGTTTCAGTTTTCCTAAAATAAGTTGCGTTTTGTATAGAAGTATATGTTAACAAGTCTATCTTCTCAAAGGGACTAAGAGCAGACATGTAGGAAGTTGGCTCTGTATGTGCTATTTCAAAGTAAGGAATAGCATGCACAGAGTCCAAGGGTTCCCCTTAGAGGTAAGATAGTGGCAAAAAGAGATAATACTAATGCTCTATTTTGTGGTAGTGCAGTCGAGCAGTAGGCTTATCCAAGGAGTAGTGTTAAGCATTTGTTGTACATACACATAGACAATAAATGAGGTACACACACTCAGAGACAAATCCAGCCAATAGGTTTTGTTATAGAAAAATATCTTTTCTTAGTTTATTTTAAGAACCACAGGTTCAAATTTAACATGTAATATCTTGTTTGAAAGGTATTGCAGGTAAGTACATTAGGAACTTTGAATCATTTCAATTGCATGTATACTTTTCAAGTTATTCACAAATAGCTACTTTAAAAGTGGACACTTAGTGCAATTTTCACAGTTCCTGGGGGAGGTAAGTATTTGTTAGTTTTACCAGGTAAGTAAGACACTTACAGGGTTCAGTTCTTGGTCCAAGGTAGCCCACCGTTGGGGGTTCAGAGCAACCCCAAAGTTACCACACCAGCAGCTCAGGGCCGGTCAGGTGCAGAGTTCAAAGTGGTGCCCAAAACGCATAGGCTTCAATGGAGAGAAGGGGGTGCCCCGGTTCCAGTCTGCCAGCAGGTAAGTACCCGCGTCTTCGGAGGGCAGACCAGGGGGGTTTTGTAGGGTACCGGGGGGGACACAAGCCCACACAGAAATTTCACCCTCAGCGGCGCGGGGGCGGACGGGTGCAGTGTTAGAACAAGCGTCGAGTTCGCAATGGAAGTCAATGAGAGATCAAGGGATCTCTTCAGCGCTGCAGGCAGGCAAGGGGGGGCTTCCTCGGGGAAACCTCCACTTGGGCAAGGGAGAGGGACTCCTGGGGGTCACTTCTGCAGTGAAAGTCCGGTCCTTCAGGTCCTGGGGGCTGCGGGTGCAGGGTCTTTTCCAGGCGTCGGGACTTAGGTTTCAGAGAGTCGCGGTCAGGGGAAGCCTCGGGATTCCCTCTGCAGGCGGCGCTGTGGGGGCTCAGGGGGGACAGGTTTTGGTACTCACAGTCGTAGAGTAGTCCGGGGGTCCTCCCTGAGGTGTTGGTTCTCCACCAGCCGAGTCGGGGTCGCCGGGTGCAGTGTTGCAAGTCTCACGCTTCTTGCGGGGAGTTGCAGGGTTCTTTAAAGCTGCTTCTTGAAACAAAGTTGCAGTCTTTTTGGAGCAGGTCCGCTGTCCTCGGGAGTTTCTTGTCGTCGTCGAAGCAGGGCAGTCCTCAGAGGATTCAGAGGTCACTGGTCCCTTTGGAAGGCGTCGCTGGAGCAGAGTTCTTTGGAAGGCAGGAGACAGGCCGGTGAGTTTCGGGAGCCAAGGCAGTTGTTGTCCTCTGGTCTTCCTCTGCAGGGGTTTTCAGCTGGGCAGTCCTTCTTCTTGTCGTTGCAGGAATCTAATTTTCTAGGGTTCAGGGTAGCCCTTAAATACTAAATTTAAGGGCGTGTTTAGGTCTGGGGGGTTAGTAGCCAATGGCTACTAGCCCTGAGGGTGGGTACACCCTCTTTGTGCCTCCTCCCAAGGGGAGGGGGTCACATCCCTAATCCTATTGGGGGAATCCTCCTTCTACAAGATGGAGGATTTCTAAAAGTCAGAGTCACCTCAGCTCAGGACACCTTAGGGGCTGTCCTGACTGGCCAGTGACTCCTCCTTGTTTTTCTCATTATCTCTCCTGGACTTGCCGCCAAAAGTGGGGGCTGGGTCCAGGAGGCGGGCAACTCCACTAGCTGGAGTGCCCTGGGGCATTGTAACACGGAGCTTGAGCCTTTGAAGCTCACTGCTAGGTGTTACAGTCCCTGCAGGGGGGAGGTGTGAAGCACCTCCACCCAGAGCAGGCTTTGTTTCTGTCCTCAGAGAGCACAAAGGCTCTCACCGCATGAGGTCAGACACTCGTCTCTCAGCAGCAGGCTGGCACAGACCAGTCAGTCCTGCACTGAACAATTGGGTAAAATACAGGGGGTATCTCTAAGATGCCCTCTGTGTGCATTTTTTAATAAATCCAACACTGGCATCAGTGTGGGTTTATTATTCTGAGAAGTTTGATACTAAACTTCCCAGTATTCAGTGTAGCCATTATGGAGCTGTGGAGTTCGTTTTTGACAGACTCCCAGCCCATATACTCTTATGGCTACCCTGCACTTACAATGTCTAAGGTTTTGCTTAGACACTGTAGGGGCATAGTGCTCATGCACATATGCCCTCACCTGTGGTATAGTGCACCCTGCCTTAGGGCTGTAAGGCCTACTAGAGGGGTGACTTACCTATGCCACAGGCAGTGGGAGGTTGGCATGGCACCCTGAGGGGAGTGCCATGTCGACTTAGTCATTTTCTCCCCATCAGCACACACAAGCTGGCAAGCAGTGTGTCTGTGCTGAGTGAGGGGTCCCTAGGGTGGCATAAGACATGCTGCAGCCCTTAGAGACCTTCCCTGGCATCAGGGCCCTTGGTACCAGGGGTACCAGTTACAAGGGACTTACCTAGGTGCCAGGGTTGTGCCAATTGTGGAAACAATGGTACATTTTAGGTGAAAGAACACTGGTGCTGGGGCCTGGTTAGCAGGGTCCCAGCACACTTCTCAGTCAAGTCAGCATCAGTATCAGGCAAAAAGTGGGGGGTAACTGCAACAGGGAGCCATTTCTTTACAAGACAGTACTAGAAATATAACAGTCTTCAATGCCTTTGCAGATGACATTCTGCTCAATCACTGAGGATAACTGATGCCGGTGTCTTACAGGTCAGAGGTCATCAAACTGAGGCCTATGTGAAAGCCAACTGTATACTAAACAAGAACAGACAAACCTGATAGATTTGGCCCCAAGTAAGTCAGCAATTTATGTATAATTATCATTTGCACATATATGCACTACGCATCAAAAGCTTAAAAATAAAAAAAAATATATAAACTCCAGTGTCTCTAGGTGGCATGCATGGTCGCAAAAAAAAAAAAAAAAAAAAAAAAAAAGTGAAAGAGCACAAATGTATCCAAATACACGTGCACTGAAGTGGACTACTTTTTTGGGTGCACAAATGAAATCCCTCACAGTGGAAGAGGCCCATGGCTGAGGTGGTGAGAGAAAAAGAGGAAGGGAGTGTGTGAATATAAAAAAAAAAAAAAAAAGAAGGTTAATCCTGTTATAGTTAGAATATATATATATATATTTTTTTTCGATTGAATTAAAACAAACTACACAAACATTAAAAATGCTACAGTTAGGCCTTAAATTGATAATAAACACCACCTTTAATTTACTGTACTTTATTCTTTGTATACATACAAAACAAACTACACAAATTTCAGAAATTCTAAACGTATACCTTATTTTTATAATCTATGCATCATCTACTTAGTCGTGCACCTCCATACAGCTTTGTCACCTCACTCACTACCGAACTATTACTTACACCTTACCTATGCATTCTCTTGCATGTTGCATCACTTATACCATGTGAAATCATAGCATTGATAAGAACACATACAACACCACAAATCATATGATTTTTTAGCACAAAATGCATACAACAGTGGCATGTAGTGTGGAATGACGCACAGTGGAACAACTTACAGTAGAGTGGTGTAGAGTGCAGTGGAGTCAGATGGAGTGGCGTACAGTGGAGTGGTGTGAGGTACAGTGTAGCGGTGTACAGTGGAGTAGCAGAGAGTGGCGTACACTGGAGTGAGGCACAATAAAGGCGTACAGTGGAATAATGTAGATTGGAGTGGCGTACAGTGGAGAGGACTGGAGTGGCATAGAGTGGAACAGGGTAGACTGTAGTGGAATACATTGTACTAGTGTAATAGTGCAACATAGAGTGGCGTACAGTGTTGTGGAGTTCCGTAGAGCAGAGAGCTGCACAGATCAGACTGTCAAAGAATGGCGTGGCATAGATTGTAACAACATACAGGGAGTGGGGTAGAATGGTTTAGTGTAGAGTGGAGTGGCAGAGAGCGGAGTGTTGCACTTGAAACAAATGTAGTGTGAAAGTGGGTGAACATATGTAGATGTATCGATGCAAGAATATACATTATGAAGTGTAAATGGTAATTTAATGTAGCTGTAAATAGTGGAAGTGTTGTTAAAGTTATAAGTGCTAAAAAAAAATATATATATCTATCTATCTATTCTACCACTGTACACTGCTGTACCTGCTGATGAGAAGGCAGTAAGCGATTGGCTAATGGATGTCTACAAAATATAAAAGGCAGCCATGTCGTTTTTAGCAGACTTTTGCTACATTACGGACTAGGGCCATAGATAGAGGAGAGTAGTAGGATTTATTGCTGTTCCCTACCTATTACTACTTTATTAATTTTAGAATATTAAGTGTTAATAGGTAGAGAAACGTATTTATATTTTTATATATAGTTTTACAGCAATTTAGGAAGGACTGGATTTTTTTGTTTTTTAAATAATGCTTTTAAAGTAGTGAGGTAGTTTTCTTTAGGTAGTACAATGGCACTCCGTAAACTTTAAAAAAAAAAAAAAACTTTTTTAAAAGAACTAAATACGTAAAAAAGATTGAAAATATACTAATACGCTAAAGTTGTAAAACACAGTGTAGTGCACGGTATTTCAAAATTTGTAACATTTATTTTTAATTATCAGAGTACTTCCTAGGAAGTACCACAGGACATGGTACATTTCAAAAGAATATGTATAAAAACTTATAATTTTCCCTACCTATTATCATTTTAATAAAGTGCCAACAGTTAGGAAAAAAAATATAAAACCAAATACTCATCTACATCTAAGGATATAAAGCGGAACGCAGCAAAAGTGTACTTAAAACAACATGGCTGCAGTTAACTTTTGTAAAGGCACTACATATTGCTATGTCATCAATATGTACTATGGTACTTCTCTGAAATTTCACAAAACTACTGCGACTTAACGAAAAAACAAAGACTTGCTGCAATGCACTACCCTAAGGGATTATCTACACACCATGATCTACATTCCTGCCAAATTTCCTTAAAATCCGTTCAGCCGTTTTTGCGCTATGAGCAAGTACAGGTCTATTGAAAATGCATTGGTGCCAAAACACATTTTGGGATTCCCCTTTTTACTTTGCAGCCTCTTGATGAACCTCTGTCAATGTAGAAAAAGGAATGCGTCTGCCAAGTTTTGTGGAGATTTGTCAAATGGGCGCAAAGTTATTAGCAACCAAAAATCTGAGGAATTCCTGTATGAAGGAATCCCAACTATAACTACAAATTGGCTACTGCCAGTGAGTGAGTGTAAGTGTAGTAAAATCAAAAAGTCATAACTAACAACAGATCAAAAAAGTTGCAGCACGGTGTAGGAAGTTGGCTCTGTATGCACTATTTCAAAGTAAGGAATAGTATGCACAGGGTCCAAGGGTTCCCCTTAGAGGTAAGATAGTGGCAAAAAGAGATAATACTAATGCTCTATTTTGTGGTAGTGTGGTCGAGCAGTAGGCTTATCAAAGGAGTAGTGTTAAGCATTTGTTGTACATACACACAGGCAATAAATGAGGAACACACACTCCGAGACAAATCCAGCCAATAGGTTTTGTTATAGAAAAATATCTTTTCTTAGTTCATTTTAAGAACCACAGGTTCAAATTCTACATGTAATATCTCATTTGAAAGGTATTGCAGGTAAGTACTTCAGGAACTTTAAATCATTACATTAGCATGTATACTTTTTACATAAAACACAATAAGCTGTTTTAAAAGTGGACACAGTGCAATTTTCACAGTTCCTGGGGGAGATAAGTTTTGTAAGTTTTGTCAGGTAAGTAAATCACTTACAAGTCTCGGGTTTGGGTCCAAGGTAGCCCACCGTTGGGGGTTCAGAGCAACCCCAAAGTTACCACACCAGCAGCTCAGGGCCGGTCAGGTGCAGAGGTCAAAGAGGTGCCCAAAACGCATAGGCTGCAATGGAGAGAAGGGGGTGCCCCGGTTCCGGTCTGCCAGCAGGTAAATACCCGCGTCTTCGGAGGGCAGACCAGGGGGGTTTTGTAGGGCACCGGGGGACACACAAGTCAGCACAAAAAGTACACCCTCAGCAGCGCGGGGGCGGCCGGGTGCAGTGTGCAAACACGCGTCGGGTTTTCAATGTTGTTCAATGAGAGATCAAGGGATCTCTTCAGCGTCGCAGGCAGGCAAGGGGGGGGGGCTCCTCGGGGTAGCCGCCACCTGGGCAAGGGAGAGGGCCTCCTGGGGGTCACTTCTGCACAGAAGTTCCGTTCCTTCAGGTGCTGGGGGCTGCGGGTGCAGGGTCTTTTCCAGCCGTCGGGACTTTAGGTTCAGGCAGTCGCGGTCAGGGGGAGCCTCGGGATTCCCTCTGCAGGCGTCGCTGTGGGGGCTCAGGGGGGACAACTTTGGTTACTCACGGTCTCGGAGTCGCCGGAGGGTCCTCCCTGAGGTGTTGGTTCTCCACCAGTCGAGTCGGGGTCGCAGGGTGCAGTGTTGCAAGTCTCACGCTTCTTGCGGGGAGTTGCAGGGGTCTTTAAGTCTGCTCCTTGAAACAAAGTTGCAGTTCTTTTGGAGCAGTGCCGCTGTCCTCTGGAGTTTCTTGTCTTTCTCGAAGTCGGGCAGTCCTCAGAGGATTCAGAGGTCGCTGGTCCCTTGGAAAGCGTCGCTGGAGCAGGGTTCTTTGGAAGGCAGGAGACAGGCCGGTAGGACTGGGGCCAAAGCAGTTGGTGTCTTCTGTTCTTCCTCTGCAGGGGTTTTTCAGCTCGACAGTCTTCTTCTTCTTGTAGTTTCAGGAATCTAAATTCTTAGGTTCAGGGAAGCCCTTAAATACTAAATTTAAGGGCGTGTTTAGGTCTGGGGGGTTAGTAGCCAATGGCTACTAGCCCTGAGGGTGGGTACACCCTCTTTGTGCCTCCTCCCAAGGGGAGGGGGTCACATCCCTAATCCTATTGGGGAATCCTCCATCTGCAAGATGGAGGATTTCTAAAAGTTAGAGTCACTTCAGCTCAGGACACCTTAGGGGCTGTCCTGACTGGCCAGTGACTCCTCCTTGTTATTCTCATTATTTCCTCCGGCCTTGCAGCCAAAAGTGGGGGCCGTGGCCGGAGGGGGCGGGCAACTCCACTAGCTGGAGTGTCCTGCGGTGCTGGCACAAAGGGGTGAGCCTTTGAGGCTCACCGCCAGGTGTGACAGCTCCTGCCTGGGGGAGGTGTTAGCATCTCCACCCAGTGCAGGCTTTGTTACTGGCCTCAGAGTGACAAAGGCACTCTCCCCATGGGGCCAGCAACATGTCTCGGTGTTGGCAGGCTGCTGGAACTAGTCAGCCAACACAGATAGTCGGTTAAGTTTCAGGGGGCACCTCTAAGGTGCCCTCTGTGGTGCATTTTACAATAAAATGTACACTGGCATCAGTGTGCATTTATTGTGCTGAGAAGTTTGATACCAAACTTCCCAGTTTTCAGTGTAGCCATTATGGTGCTGTGGAGTCCGTGTTTGACAGACTCCCAGACCATATACTCTTATGGCTACCCTGCACTTACAATGTCTAAGGTTTGGCTTAGACACAGTACTCATGTACTGGTGCCCTCACCTATGGTATAGTGCACCCTGCCTTAGGGCTGTAAGGCCTACTAGAGGGCTGACTTATCTATACTGCATAGGCAGTGTGAGGTTGGCATGGCACCCTGAGGGGAGTGCCATGTCGACTTACTCGTTTTGTTCTCACCAGCACATACAAGCTGGTAAGCAGTGTGTCTGTGCTGAGTGAGGGGTCCCCAGGGTGGCATAAGATATGCTGCAGCCCTTAGAGACCTTCCCTGGCATCAGGGCCCTTGGTACCAGGGGTACCAGTTACAAGGGACTTACCTGGATGCCAGGGTGTGCCAATTGTGGAATCAAAAGTACAGGTTAGGGAAAGAACACTGGTGCTGGGGCCTGGTTAGCAGGCCTCAGCACACTTTCAATTCAAAACATAGCATCAGCAAAGGCAAAAAGTCAGGGGGTAACCATGCCAAGGAGGCATTTCCTTACACACGGTTTATCTAAAATAGTGTTTTCCAATCTGTGGATCAAACATGATTTTTAGTGGGTTGTGAAAGTTTAACCAATAAAAATGCCTTTAAATTCTGCATTTATCTTTTCACATTTGCTGCACATCAAAGACGGAGGTCAAATGTCAGGCTATATACTCTGACAAAATGCTGCTTATTTTTTCACATTAGGATTGGTGTGTACAAACTCCTCTCACTTTGCAGTCAGAAAAAAACAAAATGTCCAAATCTTGCTGGTGTAAGTTAAAGGAAAGGCTGTAAAATGCCTTATTTTTTTTAACAACAAAACCCTATGTAATTGCAGTACTTGTAATACTGATGTGTGATGGAAACAAAGATTTTAATAGGATCAAAACAAATCAAGGCACTTCACGATGCACAAACGACAAATATTCACTGAAACCCAATTTCCACGCATTATCACTTGTGTGTAATGAAATTTTAATAAAACTGTATGATCGCAAACTTAGTGACTATGAAAAAATGTGATGCCTGTAAATGACAGTGCAGTACATGCTACACAATGCTTTAGTTGCATATAAAACAAATTCTGCAGTATATCCATCAAAGCTAGGAGGATCACTTTAGTTTGTCGTTCTAAACATTGGGTCGTGGTTCTAAAAAGTTAGAGAAGCACTGATCTGAAAGGGAAATCAAAAATTGCTGACGCAATACGATACAACTTAATTAAGAATGTTTGTGGTCGATCATAATGGAAATTGGGGTACATATTTTAAGCATGCTAAGTCTATTCACTAACAAGTGATAAACTGTACGCAGCTTGAAACTTCATAAATTTGGTGTTATGGGAGGACTCATTCTGAGAAGTCCCTAGTTTAAACAAAAGTGCGATAAGAAACTTCCAAATACAACTCAAAAAGCAGGAAATAACTTTAGGTAGTCTGACTAGAAGAAATGTACTTATCATTCTATGTGTACGTCGTGAAGCCAGCCCATTAATAAATTAATGAGATGCTACATTTTCTCACCTATGTTGTACAGTGGGCCTGTCACATAGACCGCCACCTCAAATATTTGATTCACTGTGCAAAATCCATTCATCTTACATAACTGGATCCACAAGTACAGATTTTAAAACCATCATGTTCAAGTAGAACAATTCACAGCAAAGTACCATAAAATATTCTTAATGCCATTCTTTTGGGTGGCACTCATGCCTATGAAATGTTTTACTGTACAGTGAAAAGATGTATTTATAGCTTCTACTAACCACAGTAAGGAAGCGGTTTCTGCCACTTCAGCCTGCCGACTATGCACTGCTCATTATACATAATGTAACCCACTTTTTTCATTACATTTAGCTCCTACCATGACAACTATTCTTTCTTTTAAGAGGAATTAATAATTTATCAGAGCAAATGCAGCCACTAACTACTTGAGTGCGGTGGACGACAAGTTAGTCATCCACCACACTAACATCAAAGTATGTGGATGCCAATAGGTTGTTGATGTATTTGATTTGCTGTCACCAGAATCACGCACATCAATCTGACGTCAAAACAAAGCAAAAGAGAAAGAAGACCATGCTAATACTGCGGTCAGCTATCACTTTAATCATTGCTGGGAGCTTAACTCTACTCCTCTACCACTCCAGCCCCATGTGCACCGATGAACAAGGAAGAGGCAGTGTTGGGAAATAGGGGAATGTCCCCTTGAAAGTGCTTTCTCACCAGGAAATATTTAGAAATGGGTCAGTGCCCCCTCCACTCCATCCCCCAGGCATAAGTCTTTCTGCCCCTCCGTGCGTTGCCCTGAACCTGCCAGCCTGTGGGGACAGGTTTATAAAGTCCACAGGATCACAAGTAAATATTTGTAATTTATTGTTGAGGGAGTGGAGTGTCCTGTGTGTGAATCAGTGCAGATTACAGAAGTTTCCAGCACAGTAATATGAGGTAGATATGTGATTTTATCCTAGGTTTGAGGACACCCAGGACCTCTGAGAAAAAACATGTTATGGTATCCAGACAAGGGAAACTACCACTGATTGTCCTGGGTGCCTAGATTTTAAAAATGACATGGTTTAGCAGATTTGCTGGGTGGTGGCTGAGCCCGGGCCCAAATACCACAGCTAACCCCAGAGTCAACAGTAATATCGGTGCCTGGATGTTGCCTTTTGCGGCCTGCTCTGTAGCAGACTCTAGACCCAGCAACCCAAGTGGGGTAGCGTTTTTAATCAAGACAAGTGTTGGAATACTGGGTAGTAGAAATGTTGTGGTTCCCTGCAGATTCTCAAAGTTTCCATTACAGACATTTGGGGAAAATGTATGATTTTAGGCAAAGTTTGAGGTTGGAAAGGTACTGTGGGTAAGAAAATTATGGTGGGTAAGAAAATTATGGTGGGTAAAAATACCTAGTATAGCCAATGATGAATGTGCAACTGATAAATGTGGCATAAACATCAAGTGTGTTTTGGGTGCTCTAGAGCAAGGTGTATAAAATCCTATGTTTCTATGTGCATGTAAAATTGTAATAAAACGTTACAATAGGTACACAAAAACTATTTTCCATCAGGCAGCACTATAGACACTTATAGGCAATGGACTGTAAAGTACAGCTTAAATTACTAAGTTCACTTATTGGATAGCTTTACAATTCATAAAAAAAACAAGTACGCTTATTTAGGCAAAACCATACAAAATACGTATGAAATACCTTACCCCGACTGTGTGTATTCTTGCATTACAGAAGCAACTCTTTGTACCAGCTGCGCTGTTGGAATTGGTTCCTGGTAAACCAAGAAATATTGTTGAGCCAACTTCCGAGCCCTCCGTACCAGTACCCTGTCGACAGAAAACAACTTTTAATACAGGCATCTCAAAGAATGGGTGTTATATCATGTAGGCTCATCAATCAAACGAAAACATTTATGCTTTGCGTACCGAATTTACAAGACACAAATACAATTATTTTCTCCACAAGCCAGAGAAATTTGGTAAATATTTTTTTGCAACATTAACCAGATGTCACTATATAGTAGTAGGTAATTTGTTTCTTTCAATGTGGCTTCCAAGCTGGTATTCTGATGGTTCCTAGCTTTCTGACAGTAGAGCCAGCTAAGACTTTGCTGTCAGAAATTATAGTGTTTACACATCAATGAATAAAAGTCTGGGGAGTTGTGCATTCAGTGAGGGGGGCTGGGGGTGGGGGAGGAGGTTGGGGCGAGTGCACAAATCTCAAGATTTTAATACATGAACATGGTATATTAAAGTGGCATTTTATTTTGCTTATTTCTCATCTAATAATTATCAGGGGAAGATCAAATTTTCACAGTTTATTTATATTTTGTTTGGAAGTGGTTTGGTAAGTCTGGTTATGTTTGACTACATACAGCGAAATCCTAGTTGAGGAGTTAAACAACAGAATAACAGTAGAGCCACATCTTTATTTTTATTACCCTATTGGTATCCAACCGGTCCTGGTCATGATGTAAGATAGATGGTGTATTTGAAGTCTAGAGTATGAGGTTTGACAGTGCATATGATTTATGAATTGCACTTTTTTTTTCATTTTGTGATCATCCTCAAGGTTATTATGCAATTTCAACTTTGTGATTTTGAATGTTCTTAGATCATGTTACGGGTTAACTTTACTCTAACATCTGTGATGACGTATATTGTTTATCACTCACTCAAGATCTACTGTACCAACACCAAAGAAGCGATTGGTATCCCATGAAGATTTGGCATTGAGGTTGAAGGATGGTGAAGATGTGGGGTACAGCATGGGGTTCAAACTGAGTCCTTGGGGTTTCCTAGATAGGTATTTTTCTTTTGTAAGGAGAATCTTTTATAGTCTATTGCTTATTTTTCACAATTGTGTAATTAGACTTAGGACTATTTTCATGAACCATTACTTGTTATGGATAATGTTTTTGATATTGTGGTAACTAAATTCTTTCATTAGGATGCGCACACCTCACCCGGCTGGAGCACATGGGAAATCTGAATGAGGTGTACATAGGCATTTCTGACTAACGTTCTGTTAAATACTATGCAGTCGTAACTGGACCTTTTCTCCTATTGAGATGTGGATATCAGGTATGAGTTAAAACTGGGTTAGTCATTGTTGGGTAACACTTGTATTTACCAGAACAGGTGCGTTGGAGAACTTTTTTCTTTTAGATATTGTTTTTAGATCCCCTTATCACAAGGTGAATGGATGGATCATGGATTTGTGAATCATAATTAGGGCTCCTGGTTTTATGGTATTTATTTTTTAAGTATATCCTTCTGTATTTAGACATTTATTTTTTGGCCATCTTATTTGTATTTATCCATAATTATTTTGTGTTTTGAGAAAAAAACGGAGTCGTAAAATGATATTTTTACACATATACTTACTCGACAGGCATTCACTCATACTTTTATGCCTTTGACGTTTTAGCAAATTTAAACATCCAAATATAGCAAAATACTAATATTAGCATTATATACAAATATATGCCTCTATTGAAGGAAAGCTCATCCTCCTCTTTTCTATTTTTTTACTTTTCATGCTTGTACCTGCTGAGCTGTTGGCCTTGAATTCATAAAGAAAAGCATGGGGAATTGCTCACAAGTCAAAATGTTCTGTACTTTTCCACTTTTAAAAATAAATACAGATAAAAACACTTTGTTTTCTGTCTGTATCTATCTGTAAAAATCAGTAAAAGCGGAAAACTGGGAGCCTTAATCATAATTTGATCATGGAGGATATTACGTGATTTACATTTACATATATGTGCTGATTCTAAGCAAGGTTCTGGCTACGTAGGACTCCTGGTTGTATGGTATTTTTTTGTAATTCTGTCCGTATTTATCCATATTTATTTTTTGGCTACATTATTGGTATTTATCTATATTTATTTTGTGTTTAGAGAACACAAGCAGTCATAAAATGGTATATTTCCACATTTAACCGATAAACATTAACTTATGCAATGATGCCTGTTGCGTTTAAGCAAATTAAGTAGCCAAATATAACAATAAATAAAAACAATAAACAAAAATACTCACAGGTGAATATTACCATTACATAAAAGTATATGCTAACATATACCAGTATATGAGGAAATCTCATGCTGTTTTTTTTTTTTTTTTTTTTTTATAACTCTCCATACTGTTCATTTGCTCAGCTCTGGCCTGAAATTCATGAAGAATAGTAAGGAAAGTCACTCACAAGAAACACAATTTTCTGTATTTTTCCACTCTTAAAAATAAATACTGACATTTTCTTTCTGAATTTTGGGTAAAAATCAGTAAAAACTGAAAACTGGGAGCCTTAGTTATTGATTAGTGTTTATAATGTGATAGCATTATAACTAATTATGATTTTCAACTAGAGATTTTTCTCTATCGCAAGAGGTATTGGAAGGGCCCTTTCTCATTCATGCGTTTACAAATGTTGGGATATGAGGGAACATAGTGCAGATTCATTAACTCAATTATCAATCTTTCATGGAACCATGATTCATGCTAGATTAAGTACATACAACAGTAGGATTAATGACCTTTGACTATCAAATGTAAGGGATCAACTATTAATGGATTGTGAAACAAATCCCAATATAAGGTGTAATAATTTTTTTATGCAATGTTCGCTACATATGTAAAATTAGATTGTACAACACAAATATCCATGTGAAAAAAAGCGTGTCGCAAACAGAGTGGATACATGCATCATTAGGACCAATCATGTATTTGTTTTTTCATGTTTCTCCTGTTCCTATTTTTTTTTTTTTTTGTGAGTTTTGATTTTTTGACCCCCTGAAGGGAGTGAGTCGTGAAACACGTGTCAGCTGTTTTTGTTATCTTTTTGCTCTCATCCGTCATTTGGCTTGTTTATTCGCCTTGATGCTGACGGTGGAACAGACTCCATACATTAATCATCAATGGAATATATATATATATATATATATGGAAAATGTCACTTACCCAGTGTACATCTGTTCGTGGCATTAGTCGCTGCAGATTCACATGCTGTGCATAGTCCGCCGTCTGGTGTTGGGCTCGGAGTGTTACAAGTTGTTTTTCTTCGAAGAAGTCTTTTCGAGTCACAAGACCGAGGGACTCCTCCCACTTCGGTTCCATTGCGCATGGGCGTCGACTCCATCTTAGATTGTTTTCCCCGCAGAGGGTGAGGTAGGAGTTGTGTATGCTAGTAATAGTGCCCATGCAATGGAATGAATACGTATGTACCAAATGAAGGTTAAAGTAATATATTTACAAATGTTGAAGATATACTTCCAAACGGCTACAGACTCCCGGGGAGGCGGGTGGGCGCATGTGAATCTGCAGCGACTAATGCCACGAACAGATGTACACTGGGTAAGTGACATTTTCCGTTCGGTGGCATGTGTAGCTGCAGATACACATGCTGTGCATAGACTAGTAAGCAGTTATCTCCCCAAAAGCGGTGGTTCAGCCTGTAGGAGTGGAAGTAGTTTGAAATAAAGTTCTTAGTACGGCTTGTCCTACTGTGGCTTGTTGTGCAGATAACACATCTACACAGTAGTGTTTAGTAAATGTAGGAGGCTTAGACCATGTTGCTGCCTTACATATTTCGTTCATTGGAATATTTCCTAGAAAGGCCATAGTAGCACCTTTCTTTCTGGTTGAGTGTGCCTTTGGTGTAATAGGCAGCTCTCTCTTTGCTTTAAGATAGCAGGTTTGGATGCACCTAACTATCCATCTGGCAATACCTTGTTTTGAAATTGGATTTCCTGTATGAGGTTTTTGAAAGGCAATAAATAGTTGTTTTGTCTTTCTAATTACTTTTGTTCTGTCAATGTAGTACATTAGTGCTCTTTTGATGTCTAATGTATGTAGTGCTCTTTCAGCTATTGAATCTGGCTGTGGGAAGAACACTGGTAATTCTACTGTTTGATTTAAGTGGAACAGTGAGATAACCTTTGGTAAGAATTTTGGATTTGTTCTTAGAACTACTTTATTCTTGTGTATTTGAATAAATGGTTCTTGTATGGTAAACGCCTGTATTTCACTTACTCTTCTTAGAGATGTGATGGCAATGAGAAATGCAACTTTCCACGTTAAGTATTGCATTTCACAAGAATGCATGGGTTCGAAAGGTGGACCCATGAGCCTTGTTAAGACAATGTTGAGGTTCCATGAAGGAACAGGTGGTGTTCTTGGTGGTATAATTCTCTTTAGGCCTTCCATAAACGCTTTAATGACAGGTATTCTAAACAGGGAAGTTGAATGAGTAATCTGCAGGTAAGCAGATATTGCGGCGAGATGTATCTTTATGGAAGAGAAAGCTAGATTGGATTTTTGCAAATGTAGTAAATATCCTACTACATCTTTTGGAGACGCATGCAATGGATGAATTTGCTCATTATGGCAGTAATAAACAAATCTTTTCCATTTACTTGCATAGCAGTGTCTAGTGGAAGGTTTTCTAGCTTGTTTTATGACCTCCATACACTCTTGTGTGAGGTCTAAGTGTCCAAATTCTAGGATTTCAGGAGCCAAATTGCTAGATTCAGCAATGCTGGGTTTGGATGCCTGATCTGTTGTTTGTGTTGTGTTAACAGATCTGGTCTGTTGGGTAGTTTGACATGAGGTACTACTGACAGGTCTAGTAGTGTTGTATACCAAGGCTGTCTTGCCCATGTTGGTGCTATTAGTATGAGTTTGAGTTTGTTTTGACTCAATCTGTTTACTAGATATGGAAGGAGTGGGAGAGGGGGAAAAGCGTACGCAAATATCCCTGACCAATTCATCCATAGAGCATTGCATTGGGAGTACCTGTGTGGGTACCTGGATGCGAAGTTTTGGCATTTTGCGTTTTCTTTTGTTGCAAATAGATCTATTTGAGGTGTTCCCCAAATTTGAAAGTAAGTGTTCAGTATTTGGGGGTGAATTTCCCATTCGTGGATTTGTTGGTGATCCCGAGAGAGATTGTCTGCTAGTTGGTTCTGGATCCCTGGAATAAATTGTGCTATTAGGCGAATATGGTTGTGAATTGCCCAATGCCATATTTTTTGTGTTAGGAGACACAACTGTGTCGAGTGTGTCCCCCCCTGTTTGTTTAAATAATACATTGTCGTCATGTTGTCTGTTTTGACAAGAATGTATTTGTGGGTTATCATGGGTTGGAATGCTTTCAAAGCTAGAAATACTGCTAACAGTTCTAAGTGATTTATGTGAAACTTTCTTTGATGTATGTCCCATTGTCCTTGGATGCTGTGCTGATTGAGGTGTGCTCCCCACCCTGTCATGGAAGCATCCGTTGTTATAACGTATGTTGGCACTGGGTCTTGGAAAGGCCGCCCTTTGTTTAAATTTGTACTGTTCCACCATAGAAGCGAGATGTATGTTTGGCGGTCTACCAACACCAGATCTAGAAGTTGACCCTGTGCCTGTGACCACTGTGATGCTAGGCACTGTTGTAAGGGCCGCATGTGCAATCTTGCGTTTGGGACAATGGCTATGCATGAAGACATCATGCCTAGTAGTTTCAGTATTATTTTGACTTGTACTTTTTGTTTTGGATACAAGGTTTGTATTACATTGTGAAATGTTTGTACTCTTTGTGGACTTGGAGTAGCAATCCCTTTTGCTGTGTTGATTGTTGCTCCTAAGTATTGCTGTGTTTGACACGGCTGCAGGTGTGACTTTGCGTAGTTGATTGAGAAACCTAGGTTGTGTAGGGTTTCTATGACATATTTTTTGTGTGTTGTGAACACAGTTTTAGCGTATTGGTTTTGATTAACCAATCGTCTAGGTATGGGAACACATGTATTTGCTGCCTTCTGATATGTGCAGCTACTACTGCCAGGCATTTTGTAAAGACTCTTGGCGCAGTTGTTATTCCGAATGGCAACACTTTGAATTGGTAATGTATTCCTTTGAATACGAACCTTAGGTATTTCCTGTGCGAAGGATGTATCGGTATATGGAAATACGCATCTTTTAGATCTAATGTTGTCATGTAGTCTTGCTGTTTGAGCAGTGGGATTACGTCTTGTAATGTGACCATGTGAAAGTGGTCTGATTTGATGTAGGTGTTTAGTGTTCTGAGATCTAGTATTGGTCTTAGAGTTTTGTCTTTTTTTGGTATTAGAAAGTACAGTGAGTAAACTCCTGTGTTCTTTTGATGACGTGGTACCAGTTCTATTGCGTCCTTTTGCAGCAATGCCTGAACTTCTAGTCCTAGAAGGTATATATGCTGTTTTGACATATTGTGTGTTTTCGGTGGGACGTTTGGAGGGAGTTGGAGAAATTCTATGCAATAACCATGTTGGATAATTGCTAAGACCCAAGTGTCTGTTGTTATTTCCTCCCAAGATTTGTAGAACTGGCTTAGTCTTCCCCCCCCACTGGTGTTGTGTGAAGGGGTTGTGTGACTTGTGATTCACTGTTTATTTTGAGGGGTTTTGGGACCTTGAAATTTTCCCCGGTTTCTTGGGAATTGGCCCCCTCTGTATTGTCCCCGAAAACCTCCCCTTTGATATTGTCCCTGGTAGGTAGGTGGTCTTGTTTGTGAGGTGCTGGTTTCTGTGGGTTGACCTCGAAACCCTCCCCTAAAAGTTGTTTTACGAAATGTGCCAAATGTGCCTCTGCCCTGCGGGGAGTAGAGTGCGCCCATGGCTTTGGCTGTATCGGTGTCCTTTTTTAATTTTTCAATTGCAGTGTCGACCTCCGGCCCAAACAATTGCTGTTCATTAAACGGCATATTGAGCACAGCCTGTTGTATTTCGGGTTTGAACCCAGATGTGCGCAGCCATGCGTGCCTCCTTATCGTGACTGCAGTATTTATTGTCCTTGCAGCTGTATCCGCTGCATCCATGGAAGACCGTATCCGATTGTTCGAGATACTTTGTCCCTCTTCCACCACCTGTTGCGCTCGTTTTTGAACTCTTTGGGGAGTTGTTCGATAAGATGTTGCATCTCATCCCAATGAGCCCTGTCGTATCTCGCAGGAGTGCTTGCGAGTTGGCGATGCGCCACTGATTTGCCGCTTGTGCTGCAACCCTTTTTCCCGCTGCATCAAATTTGCGGCTCTCCTTGTCCGGAGGTGGTGCGTTGCCTAATGTATGCAAGTTGGCTCTTTTACGAGCTGCCCCCACAACTACTGAGTCTGGTGTCAGTTGTGATGTAATAAAAACAGGGTCTGTGGGCGGAGCCTTGTATTTTTTCTCCACCCTTGGAGTTATGGCTCTGCTTTTAACTGGCTCTTGAAATATTTGTTTTGAGTGCCTTAGCATTCCTGGAAGCATGGGAAGGCTTTGATAATGGCTATGGGTGGAGGACAGGGTGTTAAAGAGGAAGTCATCCTCAATAGGCTCCGAATGTAGCGAGACATTATGGAATTCGGCTGCCCTAGCTACCACCTGTGCATATGATGTACTGTCCTCAGGTGGTGACGGTTTAGTTGGGTACGACTCTGGGCTATTGTCCGATACTGGAGCGTCGTAGAGGTCCCATGCATCCTGATCATCCTGGCTCATTGTGGTATGAGCTGGTGAGTGTGTTAATGGTGGAGTTTGTGCCGGTGATGCATGAGTTGATGGTGGTGGAGTTACCTTCTTTACCACCTTCGCTTGTGGTTGCTTGTCTCCTTGCTGGAAGTCAAGTTTCCTTTTCCTTTTGATTGGGGGAAGAGTGCTAATCTTCCCTGTATCCTTTTGAATAAAGATCCGCTTTTGCGTGTGATCTGGCTCAATTGTTTGTAATTCCTCCTCAAATCTGTGTTTTTTTTAGTTGAGAGGACAGTCCCTGTTCCTCTGAGTAGGAACCAGTTTTCGGTTCGGTTGCCGGGCGTTTCGGCACCGAAACCGTGTCCCTGGATTTTTTCGGCTCCGACAAGATCTTCTGTCTTTTCGGCGTCGTGCCCTCTCGGTTGCGATCAACTTCGGTGCCGCTGTGTCGGTGCCGAATTTTTTCTGCGTCACTCTCTCGGTCCCGAGAGTGCTGCGTGCCTGTATCTCGACCGGAGTCGGATGACTTCGACAGCAGCTTGCCCTTTTTCGGTGCCGTTGGACGGTCACCTACTTTCCGGGTTAAGCCATGGCCTGTTGGCGGTGGCGTCCCCTGGGCGTGGCGTCCCCTGGGCTTTGTCAGTCTTTTCGTGGGATTTTTGTTTCGACGTCTTACTCACGGTTGGTTGTTCTTCGACGTCGAATTCTTCGGAATCCAACTCGTGGATGGAGAAAGATTCTTCTTCCTCCTCCTCGAACCGTTGTTGTCCTGTCGGCGTGGACGCCATCTGCAACCTCCTGGCTCTTCGGTCTCTGAGCGTTTTCCTCGACCGAAACGCGCGACAGGCTTTGCACGTATCCTCCTTGTGCTCGGGGGACAGGCACAAGTTACAGACCAAATGTTGATCCGTATAAGGATATTTATTATGGCATTTAGGACAGAATCGGAACGGGGTCCGTTCCATCAGTCTCGATGTTGCACGCGGTCGGGCCGACCAGGCCCCGACGGATGATCGAAATTACCCCGAAGGGCTACCGAAGCTCTTCAAGATTCGGTGTCGATTTGTTCTAACTACCCCGATACCGAACGAAACAATACCGACGAAGTTTCCGAGATTCTGACCAACTTTCCGACCCGAAACACGGAGCGAAAAGGAACACGTCCAAACCCGACGGCGGAAAGAAAACAATCTAAGATGGAGTCGACGCCCATGCGCAATGGAACCGAAGTGGGAGGAGTCCCTCGGTCTCGTGACTCGAAAAGACTTCTTCGAAGAAAAACAACTTGTAACACTCCGAGCCCAACACCAGACGGCGGACTATGCACAGCATGTGTATCTGCAGCTACACATGCCACCGAACATATATATATATATATATATATATATATATATATATATATATATATATATATATATATGGTACACCTACTGGCAGCTGTGCTTCCACTGGCAAAGATTTTTTTGACTTGCCTATATGTTTGGTGGCACTTGACAGATCACCCTGAAATATCTGCCTATGTATCTTTCACTTGGTGTTAAATGTCTTACAAACCTATCTTGTTTCATCTGCATCGGGTGTTCTCATCCTTTGCTGCATTATGAAGCTGAAATAAATGGCCCCATGTGAGCACATACTCCTGGAGTGCAAGTAGTAATTACTGGGGTGCTGGAAAAAGCCGATATTTGTCCCCGTGTGTTCGTGACATAAAACAGGTCGCCTTGACCGTGCATGCATCACTACCGCTTGTGAATCTGGGCGGCAAGGCACTGGAGACCCTGTATGTATATATGTGTGTTTATATACACACACAAAATAAATCTCTAAGAAGTGATATGGCAGAAGCGTTCCAGGTTCCATATGTACATGTATGAATTATTCTCCACTTATGACCATCACGGAGGATACCTACTATGCACAGTCAGTACTGCAGCAAATAACATTTTATTTCTCGTTCTTGAGCACAGCTCATAAAGACATTGTCACCCATACAACTGGTTTCACCCCTTATAAATATGACATCTGACCTCTTTGTGCTTGCAGGAGGCTGGCCTGGCTTATAGTGGGTACCTTATGGTACTTACACCTTGTGCCAGATCCAGTTATCCCTTATTAGTAGATTAGAAGTGTTCTAGCAGCTTAGGCTGATAGAGGAAGCTATAGCAGAGCAGCTTAGGCTGAACTAGGAGACATGCAAAGCTCCTACTATACCACTTATATCATATAGCACTATATCATAAGAAACACAATACTCGGAGTTACTAAAAATAAAAAGTACTTTATTTTAGTGACAATATGCCAAAAGTATCCCAGAGGATACACTCCCTTAGGAGGTAAGTAAAATACACAAAATACACACACAAACCAAATCAGGTAAGTAAAGCAGTTAGAAAAGTAGTGCAAACACTGCAGAACACAATAGAATGCAATAGGAGACAATAGGCCTAGGGGCAACACAAACCATATACTCCAGAAGTGGAATGCCAACCACGAATGGACACCAGGCCTAGTGTAGTGTGTAGAGGGTCGCTGGGAGTGTAAGAAAACACTAAGGGTGTCCAAGATACCCCACCCCCAAGGCCCTGAAAAGTAGGAGTAAAGTTACCCTACTACCCTACAAAGACAGTAAAGTCGAGATAGGGGATTCTGCAAAGACAACAACTGACTGCAAAGCACTGAAGACGGATTCCTGGACCTGAGGACCGGCAAAGGAAGGGGATCAAGTCCAAGAGTCACACAAGTGCCTGGGGGGTGGGGGGGAGGGGGGTGAGCTAGGGATTGAAGGTGCAAAAGGGCTGCCTCCAGGTGGAAGAAGCCGAAGATTCTGCACCAACGGAAGGTGCCAGGAACTTCTCCTTTGGTCAGAAGATGTCCCACGGCATGCTGGAGGATGCAGAGTTGTTTACATGCAGAAAGACCGCAAACAAGCCTTGCTAGCTGCATGAGTCGTGGTTGAAGATAATGGATGCTGCCAGGGCCCAGGAAGAACCAGTAGGTCGCCCCCTTGGATGAGGAGACAGATGGGGCACTCAGCAACAGAGAGAGCCCTCGCAGAAGCAGGCAGCACCAGCAGAAGCATTTGAACAGGCGTTCAAAAAAAATCTGAGCACGGCGGTCATCTCAGCACAACAAAAGAGGGTCCCACAAAGTCGGAGGTCAACTCAGCGAGTTGGACAATGCAGGACGGAGTGCTGGGGACCTGGGCTGGGCTGTGCACGAAGGAAGTCTTGCAAAGTGCACAGAAGCCCTAGCAGCTGGAGATCACGCAGTACACAGGATCACTGTCTGGCGTCGGGAGGCAAGGACCTACCTCCACCAAATTTGGACAGAAGGACCACTTGGATCCAGCTCCTGTGTTCCAGGGACCACGCTCGTCAAGATGAGAGGGGACCCAGAGGACCGGTGATGCAGAAGTTTGGTGCCTGCATTAGCAGGGGGAAGATTCCGTCGACCCACAGGAGATTTCTTATTAGCTTCCAGTGCAGGGTGAAGGCAGACAGCCCTCAGAGCATGCACCACCAGGAAACAGTCGAGAAAGCCGGCAGGATTAGGCGCTAAAATGTTGCTGGTAGCCTTCTTGCTACTTTGTTGCGGTTTTGCAGGCATCCTGGAATAGTCAGCGGTTGATCCTTGGCAGAAGTCGAAGAGAGAAGTGCAGAGCAACTCTGGTGAGCTCTTGCATTCGTCATCTGAAGAGGAACCCACAGGAGAGACCCTAAATAGCCCTCAGAGGAGGACTGGCTACCTAACCAGGTAAGAGCCTATCAGGAGGGGTCTCCGACGTTACCTGCTGGCACTGGCCACTCAGAGGTCTTCATTGCGCCCTCACACCTCTGCATTCAAGATGGCAGAGGTCTGGGACACACTGGAGGAGCTCTGGGCACCACCCCTGGGGTGGTGATGGACAGGGGAGTGGTCACTCCCCTTTCCTTTGTCCAGTTTCGTGCCAGAGCATGGGCTGGGGGCTCCATAAACCGGTGTAGACTGGTTTATGCAAGGAGGGCACTATCTGTGCCCTTCAAAGCATTCCCAGAAGCTAAGAGAGGCTACTCCTATCAGGCCCTTAACACCTATTTCCAAAGGGAAAGGGCGTAACACCCTCTCTCAGAGGAAATCATTTGTTCGGTCTTCCTGGGACTGGGCTGCCCAGACCCCAGGAGGGCAGAAACCTGTCTGAGGGTAGGCAGCAGCGACAGCTGCAGAGAAAACCCCAGAGAGCTAGTTTGGCAGTACCCGGGGTCCATGCTGGAGCTCCGGGGATGCATGGGATTGGCACCCTAATACCAGATTTGGCTTGGGGGGACAATTCCATGATCTTAGACATGTTACATGGCCATGTTCGGAGTTCCCATTGTGAAGCTACACATAGGTATTGACCTATATGTAGTTCACACGTGTAATGGTGTCCCCGCACTCACAAAGTCTGGGGAAATGGCCCTGAACAATGTGGGGGCACCTTGGCTAGTGCCAGGGTTCCCTCACACTAAGTAACTTTGCACCTAACCTTCACTAAGTGAGGGTTAGACATATAGGGGACTTATAAGTTACTTAAGTGCAGTGTAAAATGGCTGTGAAATAACTTGGACGTTATTTCACTCAGGCTCAGTGGCAATCCTGTGTAAGAATTGTCTGAGCTCCCTGTGGGTGGCAAAAGAAAAGCTGCCGCCCATGGGGATCTCCTGGAACCCCAATACCCTGGGTACCTAGGTACCATATACTAGGGAATTATAAGGGTGTTCCAGTGTGCCAATCAGAATTAGTAAAATTAGTCACTAGCCTGCAGTGACAATTTTAAAAGCAGAGAGAGCATAAACACTGAGGTTCTGGTTAGCAGAGCCTCGGTGATACAGTTAGGCACCACACATGGAACACATATAGGCCACAACTATGAGCACTGGGGTCCTGGGTAGCAGGATCCCAGTGACACAGGTAAAAACAAATTGTCACACAAGTAAAAATGGGGGTAACATGCCAGGCAAGATGGTACTTTCCTACAGTGCTGTTTTCTCATTTTGTAGCCTTGTGTACATATGTCCTTTGTCTGGCATTTCAAAACAAGTTGTGCATCTACAGTACTGAAGAAGTGTTGAAATTATTAAATAAAGGAGCACTCAAGTTGGTTCTGACTTTCCACTTCGGCGACCAGAGGACAACTATGGGCATCTTGCGCAGGTATTTAATAATCATCTGCACACTGAGATGGCCTAAACAACAGGGCTAAAAAGGGCATCTTGGAAGGAGTAGAATTTTAGTAGCTGGGTTGCCACTCTCCCTCCGGACTTGGTCTAAGTCTGTCAGTTTTTCATAAAGCCTTGCTGGTGTGACCAGAAGAGATCTGGAGTAATTAGACTTTCTGCATGAGAACTGTAGGACATCTGAACAAACCAAAGGTGCCTGGGAGCCAATAGATTCCAACAGCCAAAATACACAAACTAGGGAATCTTCTAGATCATGGAGCTGTAACTGTCTTCTATGTGCCAGTGATCCTGTGCTATTCCAACGTGTAACTAAACCATGCCTATAATCTGCCTTTCAAGGAGTTAATACTTCTTCACACCCTAACAGTGGGCTACTATTCTGATGGCCAGCAAACGTTGTCCTGAAACTACAACTGTATAAAGCACCACTAAAGGCAGTACAGTTAATCAATTTTTGAAAGGTCCTGTTCAGACTTTAACCCAATATCAAGTGATGTCAGTGGGTGCCTGCCAACCACTTTGTAACTCTATAGTGGATGTAAAAGGAGGCGGGGCAGGGGCGAGACACTGAAATGAAAATGTCACTTACCCAGTGTACATCTGTTCGTGGCATCAGTCGCAGTAGATTCGCATGTTTTGCAATAGCTCGCCATCTGGTGTTGGGCCGGAGTGTTACAAGTTGTTTTTCTTCGAAGAAGTCTTTCGAGTCACGGGACCGAGTGACTCCTCCTTTTGTCTCCATTGCGCATGGGCGTCGACTCCATCTTCGATTGTTTTTTGAAAAATCAACAACTGATGGTTAAGTCCACAGAACTCCCTTGAGTGGTCTCAAAGGCTGGACAAGTGTAAGAGCTTGACAGAGTCTGAACATCTATATGCCTTGTACAAACCCAAACACCTTGCGTGGAATGAAAGGCCCAACAATCTTTAAAGGTTACCCAGACCGCACAGTATCACAGGAAAACACTTCTTAGTGATATTATTCAAACAAAATCTAGCGCCTGGCACACAGGAGGTAAAACAATATTAGAGGACATATCTTGGTCCCAGATGGCGCTAGTCCCTTCTGGTTTTCTTTGTAGATTCTGGCTTTAACTGTTCCTTTTGCCTACCTTTTAACAAAAGTTATTTTAAGATAAACGTATACCATAAAGTTAAGTTAATAAATGTTTTTACTGCCATACTGTACCTAGGTTTCTAAACCTCGTCACAACCTACAGTAATGAATAACCATTCATAATACAGAGACAGCATAGTGGTAATAGGGGTATGTAAGGAAATGCCTCCTTGGCATGGTTGCCCCCTGACTTTTTGCCTTTGCTGATGCTATGTTTACAATTGAAAGTGTGCTGAGGCCTGCTAACCAGGCCCCAGCACCAGTGTTCTTTCCCTAACCTGTACTTTTGTATCCACAATTGGCAGACCCTGGCATCCAGATAAGTCCCTTGTAACTGGTACTTCTAGTACCAAGGGCCCTGATGCCAAGGAAGGTCTCTAAGGGCTGCAGCATGTCTTATGCCACCCTGGAGACCTCTCACTCAGCACAGACACACTGCTTGCCAGCTTGTGTGTGCTAGTGAGGACAAAACGAGTAAGTCGACATGGCATTCCCCTCAGGGTGCCATGCCAGCCTCTCACTGCCTATGCAGTATAGGTAAGACACCCCTCTAGCAGGCCTTACAGCCCTAAGGCAGGGTGCACTATACCATAGGTGAGGGTACCAGTGCATGAGCATGGTACCCCTACAGTGTCTAAACAAAACCTTAGACATTGTAAGTGCAGGGTAGCCATAAGAGTATATGGTCTGGGAGTCTGTCAAACACGAACTCCACAGCACCATAATGGCTACACTGAAAACTGGGAAGTTTGGTATCAAACTTCTCAGCACAATAAATGCACACTGATGCCAGTGTACATTTTATTGTAAAATACACCACAGAGGGCACCTTAGAGGTGCCCCCTGAAACTTAACCGACTGTCTGTGTAGGCTGACTAGTTCCAGCAGCCTGCCACACCAGAGACATGTTGCTGGCCCCATGGGGAGAGTGCCTTTGTCACTCTGAGGCCAGTAACAAAGCCTGCACTGGGTGGAGATGCTAACACCTCCCCCAGGCAGGAGCTGTGACACCTGGCGGTGAGCCTCAAAGGCTCACCCCTTTGTCACAGCCCAGCAGGGCACTCCAGCTTAGTGGAGTTGCCCGCCCCCTCCGGCCACGGCCCCCACTTTTGGCGGCAAGGCTGGAGGGAACAAAGAAAGCAACAAGGAGGAGTCACTGGCCAGTCAGGACAGCCCCTAAGGTGTCCTGAGCTGAGGTGACTCTGACTTTTAGAAATCCTCCATCTTGCAGATGGAGGATTCCCCCAATAGGGTTAGGATTGTGACCCCCTCCCCTTGGGAGGAGGCACAAAGAGGGTGTACCCACCCTCAGGGCTAGTAGCCATTGGCTACTAACCCCCCAGACCTAAACACGCCCTTAAATTTAGTATTTAAGGGCTACCCTGAACCCTAGAAAATTAGATTCCTGCAACTACAAGAAGAAGGACTGCCTAGCTGAAAACCCCTGCAGAGGAAGACCAGAAGACGACAACTGCCTTGGCTCCAGAAACTCACCGGCCTGTCTCCTGCCTTCCAAAGATCCTGCTCCAGCGACGCCTTCCAAAGGGACCAGCGACCTCGACATCCTCTGAGGACTGCCCCTGCTTCGAAAAGACAAGAAACTCCCGAGGACAGCGGACCTGCTCCAAGAAAAGCTGCAACTTTGTTTCCAGCAGCTTTAAAGAACCCTGCAAGCTCCCCGCAAGAAGCGTGAGACTTGCAACACTGCACCCGGCGACCCCGACTCGGCTGGTGGCGATCCAACACCTCAGGAGGGACCCCAGGACTACTCTAAGACTGTGAGTACAAAAACCTGTCCCCCCTGAGCCCCCACAGCGCCGCCTGCAGAGGGAATCCCGAGGCTTCCCCTGACCGCGACTCTTTGAATCCTAAGTCCCGACACCTGGGAGAGACCCTGCACCCGCAGCCCCCAGGACCTGAAGGACCGGACTTTCACTGGAGGAGTGACCCCCAGGAGTCCCTCTCCCTTGATCAAGTGGAGGTTTCCCCGAGGAACCCCCCCCCTTGCCTGCCTGCAGCGCTGAAGAGATCCCTAGATCTCCCATTGACTTCCATTACAAACCCGACGCTTGTTTCTACACTGCACCCGGCCGCCCCCGCGCTGCTGAGGGTGAAATTTCTGTGTGGGCTTGTGTCCCCCCCGTTGCCCTACAAAACCCCCCTGGTCTGCCCTCCGAAGACGCGGGTACTTACCTGCAAGCAGACCGGAACCGGGGCACCCCCTTCTCTCCATTCTAGCCTATGTGTTTTGGGCACCACGTTGAACTCTGCACCTGACCGGCCCTGAGCTGCTGGTGTGGTGACTTTGGGGTTGCTCTGAACCCCCAACGGTGGGCTACCTTGGACCCAGAACTGAACCCTGTAAGTGTCTTACTTACCTGGTAAAACTAACCAAAACTTACCTCCCCTAGGAACTGTGAAAATTGCACTAAGTGTCCACTTTTAAAACAGCTATTTGTGAATAACTTGAAAAGTATACATGCAATTTTGATGATTTGAAGTTCCTAAAGTACTTACCTGCAATACCTTTCGAATGAGATATTACATGTAGAATTTGAACCTGTGGTTCTTAAAATAAACTAAGAAAAGATATTTTTCTATAACAAAACCTATTGGCTGGATTTGTCTTTGAGTGTGTGTACCTCATTTATTGTCTATGTGTATGTACAACAAATGCTTAACACTACTCCTTGGATAAGCCTACTGCTCGACCACACTACCACAAAATAGAGCATTAGTATTATCTCTTTTACCACTATTTTACCTCTAAGGGGAACCCTTGGACTCTGTGCATGCTATTCCTTACTTTGAAATAGCACATACAGAGCCAACTTCCTACACTGGTGGATCAGCGGTGGGGTACAAGACTTTGCATTTGTTGGACTACTCAGCCAATACCTGATCACACGACAAATTCCAAAATTGTCATTAGAAATTCATTTTTGCAATTTGAAATTTTTCTAAATTCTTAAAAGTCCTGCTAGGGCCTTGTGTGTTAAGTCCCTGTTTAGCATTGTCTTTTAGAGTTTAAAAAGTTTGTTAAAAGTTTGAAATTAGATTCTAGAAACAGTTTTAGATTCTTTAAAAAGTCTTCCAACTCTTAGCAAAATAATGTCTGATACAGAGATGAATGTGGTGGAACTCGACACCACACCTTACCTCCATCTTAAGATGAGGGAGCTAAGGTCTCTCTGTAATATCAAAAAAATAACCATTGGCTCCAGACCTACCAAAATTCAGCTCCAGGAGCTGTTGGCAGAGTTTGAAAAAGCCAACCCCACTGATGATGACCTCACAGAGGAAGAAATTAGTGACTTGGAGGCCAATGTCCCTCCTCCAGTCCTAAATAGGGAGAACAGGACCCCTCAAGTCCTGTCTCCAACTGTGTTAGTCAGAAATAGTGAGTCCCTCACAGGAGGGTCCCACATTTCTGAAATCACTGAGGATGCCCTCAGTGAAGATGACCTCCTGTTAGCCAGGATGGCCAAAAGATTGGCTTTAGAGAGACAGCTCCTAGCCATAGAAAGGGAAAGACAAGAGATGGGCCTAGGACCCATCAATGGTGGCAGCAATATAAATAGGGTCAGAGATTCTCCTGACATGTTAAAAATCCCCAAAGGGATTGTGACAAAATTTGAAGATGGTGATGACATCACCAAGTGGTTCACAGCTTTTGAGAGGGCTTGTGTAACCAGAAAAGTGAACAGATCTCACTGGGGTGCTCTCCTTTGGGAAATGTTCACTGGAAAGTGTAGGGATAGACTCCTCACACTCTCTGGAAAAGATGCAGAATCTTATGACCTCATGAAGGGTACCCTGATTGAGGGCTTTGGATTCTCCACTGAGGAGTACAGGATTAGGTTCAGGGGGGCTCAAAAATCCTCGAGCCAGACCTGGGTTGACTTTGTTGACTACTCAGTGAAAACACTAGATGGTTGGATTCAAGGCAGTGGTGTAAGTAATTATGATGGGCTGTACAATTTATTTGTGAAAGAACACCTATTGAGTAATTGTTTCAATGATAAACTGCATCAGCATCTGGTAGACCTAGGACCAATTTCTCCCCAAGAATTGGGAAAGAAGGCGGACCATTGGGTCAAGACAAGGGTGTCCAAGACTTCAACAGGGGGTGACCAAAAGAAAGGGGTCACAAAGACTCCCCAGGGGAAGGGTGATGAGACAACCAAAACTAAAAATAGTAAAGAGTCTTCTACAGGCCCCCAAAAACCTGCACAGGAGGGTGGGCCCAGAGCCTCTTCACAAAACAATGGGTACAAGGGTAAAAACTTTGATCCCAAAAAGGCCTGGTGTCATAGCTGTAAACAGCATGGACACCAAACTGGAGACAAGGCCTGTCCCAAGAAAGGTTCCACTCCAAACTCCCATCCAGGTAACACTGGTATGGCTAGTCTCCAAGTGGGATCAACAGTGTGCCCAGAGCAAATCAGGGTCCACACTGAAGCTACTCTAGTTTCTGAGGGTGGGGTGGATTTAGCCACACTAGCTGTCTGGCCGCCTAACATGCAAAAATACAGACAGCAACTCTTAATTAATGGGACTAGAATAGAGGGCCTGAGGGATACAGGTGCCAGTGTCACCATGGTGACAGAGAAACTGGTTTCCCCTGGCCAATACATGACTGGAAAAACGTACACAGTCACCAACGCTGACAATCAGAGAAAAGTACATCCCATGGCAATGGTTACTTTAGAATGGGGAGGGGTCAATGGCCTGAAACAGGTGGTGGTCTCCTCAAATATCCCAGTGGACTGTCTGCTTGGAAATGACCTGGAGTCCTCAGCATGGGCTGAGGTAGAACTAAAAACCCATGCAGCAATGCTGGGTATCCCTGAACTGGTGTGTGTGAAAACAAGAGCACAATGCAAGGCACAGGGTGAACAAGTAGAGCTGGAGTCTGGAAGAATGGCCCAGCCTACCAAGAGAACAGGAAAGTCAGTTGGGAAACCAACTGCAACACAGCAAAAGAAAGGGAACCTCTCTTCTCAGGAAGAAGTTCTGCCCTCTGAGGGAACTGAGCCTTTGGAGCTTGAACCTTATCAGGTTGAGCTCTTAGGCCCAGGGGGACCCTCAAGGGAGGAGCTGTGTAAGGGACAAGAAACCTGTCCCTCTCTTGAAGGCCTTAGGCAGCAAGCTGCTGAAGAGTCCAAAGGCAAGAAAAATGGAACACATAGGGTCTATTGGGAGGATGGACTCCTGTACACTGAGGCCAGAGACCCCAAACCTGGTGCCACTAGGAGAGTGGTAGTGCCTCAGCTGTTCAGGAAGTTCATCCTAACATTGGCCCATGACATTCCCCTTGCTGGACATTTGGGACAAACCAAGACATGGGAGAGGTTAGTCAACCACTTCTACTGGCCCAATATGTCCAACATGGTTAAGGAGTTTTGCCTCTCCTGCCCCACCTGTCAAGCCAGTGGTAAGACAGGTGGACATCCAAAGGCCCCCCTCATTCCACTTCCAGTGGTGGGGGTTCCCTTTGAAAGAGTGGGTGTGGACATAGTTGGTCCACTAGAACCTCCCACAGCCTCAGGAAATATGTATATCCTGGTAGTAGTGGATCATGCTACCAGGTATCCTGAAGCTATTCCCCTTAGGTCGACTACTGCCCCTGCAGTAGCCAAGGCCCTCATTGGTATCTTTACCAGAGTGGGTTTCCCTAAGGAGGTGGTGTCTGACAGAGGTACCAACTTCATGTCAGCATACCTAAAGCACATGTGGAATGAGTGTGGAGTGACTTATAAATTCACTACACCATACCATCCACAAACTAATGGCTTGGTTGAGAGATTCAACAAGACATTAAAAGGCATGATCATGGGGCTCCCAGAAAAACTCAAAAGGAGATGGGATGTCCTCTTGCCATGTCTGCTTTTCGCTTACAGAGAGGTGCCACAGAAGGGAGTAGGATTCTCACCCTTTGAACTTCTGTTTGGTCATCCTGTAAGGGGACCACTTGCCCTTGTTAAAGAAGGCTGGGAGAGACCTCTCCATGAGCCTAAACAGGACATAGTGGACTATGTACTTGGCCTTCGCTCTAGAATGGCAGAGTACATGGAAAAGGCAACCAAAAACCTTGAGGCCAGCCAACAACTCCAGAAGTTTTGGTATGACCAAAAGGCTGCACTGGTTGAGTTCCAACCAGGGCAGAAAGTCTGGGTTCTGGAGCCTGTGGCTCCCAGGGCACTCCAGGACAAATGGAGTGGCCCTTACCCAGTGCTAGAAAGGAAGAGTCAGGTCACCTACCTGGTGGACCTGGGCACAAGCAGGAGCCCCAAGAGGGTGATCCATGTGAACCGCCTTAAGCTCTTCCATGACAGGGCTGATGTGAATCTGTTAATGGTAACAGATGAGGATCAGGAGGCAGAGAGTGAACCTCTCCCTGATCTTCTGTCATCAGACCCAAAAGATGGCACAGTAGATGGAGTGATCTACTCAGACACCCTCTCTGGCCAACAGCAAGCTGATTGTAGGAGAGTCCTACAACAGTTTCCTGAACTCTTCTCCTTAACCCCTGGTCAGACACACCTGTGTACCCATGATGTGGACACAGGAGACAGCATGCCTGTCAAAAACAAAATCTTTAGACAGTCTGACCATGTTAAGGAAAGCATCAAGGTGGAAGTCCACAAGACGCTGGAATTGGGAGTAATTGAGCGCTCTGACAGCCCCTGGGCTAGCCCAGTGGTCTTAGTCCCCAAACCTCACACCAAAGATGGAAAGAAAGAGATGAGGTTTTGTGTGGACTACAGAGGGCTCAATTCTGTCACCAAGACAGATGCTCATCCAATCCCAAGAGCTGATGAGCTCATAGACAAATTAGGTGCTGCCAAATTCTTAAGTACCTTTGACTTGACAGCAGGGTACTGGCAAATAAAAATGGCACCTGGAGCAAAAGAGAAAACAGCATTCTCCACACCTGATGGGCATTATCAGTTTACTGTTATGCCCTTTGGTTTAAAGAATGCCCCTGCCACCTTCCAAAGGTTGGTGAATCAAGTCCTTGCTGGCTTGGAGTCCTTTAGCACAGCTTATCTTGATGATATTGCTGTCTTTAGCTCCACCTGCAGGATCACCTGGTCCACCTGAAGAAGGTTTTGAAGGCTCTGCAATCTGCAGGCCTCTCTATCAAGGCATCCAAATGCCAGATAGGGCAGGGAACTGTGGTTTACTTGGGCCACCTTGTAGGTGGAGGCCAAGTTCAGCCACTCCAACCCAAGATCCAGACTATTCTGGACTGGGTAGCTCCAAAAACCCAGACTCAAGTCAGGGCATTCCTTGGCTTGACTGGGTATTACAGGAGGTTTGTGAAGGGATATGGATCCATTGTGACAGCCCTCACTGAACTCACCTCCAAGAAAATGCCCAAGAAAGTGAACTGGACTGTGGAATGCCAACAGGCCTTTGACACCCTGAAACAGGCAATGTGCTCAGCACCAGTTCTAAAAGCTCCAGATTATTCTAAGCAGTTCATTGTGCAGACTGATGCCTCTGAACATGGGATAGGGGCAGTTTTATCCCAAACAAATGATGATGGCCTTGACCAGCCTGTTGCTTTCATTAGCAGGAGGTTACTCCCCAGGGAGCAGCGTTGGAGTGCCATTGAGAGGGAGGCCTTTGCTGTGGTTTGGTCCCTGAAGAAGCTGAGACCATACCTCTTTGGGACTCACTTCCTAGTTCAAACTGACCACAGACCTCTCAAATGGCTGATGCAAATGAAAGGTGAAAATCCTAAACTGTTGAGGTGGTCCATCTCCCTACAGGGAATGGACTTTATAGTGGAACACAGACCTGGGACTGCCCATGCCAATGCAGATGGCCTTTCCAGGTTCTTCCACTTAGAAAATGAAGACTCTCTTGGGAAAGGTTAGTCTCATCCTCTTTCGTTTGGGGGGGGGGGGTTGTGTAAGGAAATGCCTCCTTGGCATGGTTGCCCCCTGACTTTTTGCCTTTGCTGATGCTATGTTTACAATTGAAAGTGTGCTGAGGCCTGCTAACCAGGCCCCAGCACCAGTGTTCTTTCCCTAACCTGTACTTTTGTATCCACAATTGGCAGACCCTGGCATCCAGATAAGTCCCTTGTAACTGGTACTTCTAGTACCAAGGGCCCTGATGCCAAGGAAGGTCTCTAAGGGCTGCAGCATGTCTTATGCCACCCAGGAGACCTCTCACTCAGCACAGACACACTGCTTGCCAGCTTGTGTGTGCTAGTGAGGACAAAACGAGTAAGTCGACATGGCACTCCCCTCAGGGTGCCATGCCAGCCTCTCACTGCCTATGCAGTATAGGTAAGACACCCCTCTAGCAGGCCTTACAGCCCTAAGGCAGGGTGCACTATACCATAGGTGAGGGTACCAGTGCATGAGCATGGTACCCCTACAGTGTCTAAACAAAACCTTAGACATTGTAAGTGCAGGGTAGCCATAAGAGTATATGGTCTGGGAGTCTGTCAAACACGAACTCCACAGCACCATAATGGCTACACTGAAAACTGGGAAGTTTGGTATCAAACTTCTCAGCACAATAAATGCTAGTATTACAAAATGTGACCTGGTAATCAGGGTATTTGTTTGTTAAACCAGGAAAGACTTAAGCCTGCAGAATGAATCTCAGATCCGCATATCTCCTATATTCAGCATTGTCAGGCTAAGCCTTTTTACCATGTCCCTTTCAAACCTACAATTATGTTATTTTAATGTTGTTGGTTCTTTGTAAAACAGTGTGGTGTTCAGTGATTTAATTCTATCTTTGAATATGGGGAGGTTGTCTAGCGCCATTTTAAAAAGAAAAAAAAAAAAAAGCAAGAAGTTTATAACAAGTATATGCTGTCCTTCATTTGTTATTTTCTGTGGTTAATGCTAGGTACAAACCATTTTTGCTAGTTTTATAGTGCTTTAACCATTCCTAACAACTAATCAACTCAATAAAGAAAATTCGAGCTTGGAAAGAGGATAACCCCACCCCTACCTTCATGAAAGAGTGCCCCCAGGGAGGCCTAGGGAAGTGCATATGTACGTTTTTTCAGGGAGAGGGTACGCAAGTGCAGCACACTATATTTTATGTATGTTTGTACACACACGGTATGATCACTTATTTTACAGAGTAGCGGTAGCCACTCTGTAGTTATAGTTACGGTTCCCAGGTATACGAATTCCTCAGAATTTGGGTCCTAATAAGGTTGCCCCCATTTGATGAATCGTCACAAATTATTCCAGACCTAATGCTTTTTGTGTGTTGGTGGAGGATGGAAAGTTTTGCAACAAATGGTCAAGGGGGTGCAAAAACAAAAGGCAGTCCCAAAACTTATTTTTCCTCCAATGCATTTTGCATAAACTTTTGCATCTTGTGTATCACGAAAACAACTGTAAGGATTTACATGAGATTTAGTAGGATTACACATTATGGTGAGCAGATGATCGTTTTGGGTAGGACAGGTAAGTATTTTATAAGATATAAGGCATTTAAACTTAGTGATATATGTTGCTGTATTTTTGCAGTGTTTCGCAGACGTACCAGAGTACATAGAAATTACAAGGCATTATGTGACCAACGTCTGCCTGTACTAAAGTTAACCCCTTCGCTGCCAGGCCTTTTCCCCCTCCTGTGCAGAGCCTTTTTTTGGCTATTTGGAGCAGTTAGCGCTTAGGCCCTCATAACTTTTTGTTCACATAAGCTACCCACGCCAAATTTGCGTCCTTTTTTCCCCAACATCCTAGGGATTCTAGAGGTACCCAGACTTTGTGGGTTCCCCAGAAGGAGGCCAAGAAATTAGCCAAAATACAGTGAAAATTTCGTTTTTTTCAAAAAAATGGGAAAAAGGGGCTGCAGAAGAAGGCTTGCGGTTTTTTCCCTGAAAAGGACATCAACAAAGGGTTTGTGGTGCTAAAATCACCAGCTTCCCAGCTTTCACGAACAGGCAGACTTGAATCAGAAAACCCAATTTTTCAACACAATTTTGGCATTTTACTGGGACATACCCCATTTTTACGATTTTTTTGTGCTTTCAGCCTCCTTCCAGTCAGTGACAGAAATGGGCATGAAACCAACGCTGGATCCCAGAAACTGCAACATTTCTGAAAAGTAGACAAACTTCTGAATTCAGCAAGGGGTAATTTGTGTAGATCCTACAAGGGTTTCCTACAGAAAACAACAACTGAAAAAGAAAAATATTGAAATTGAGGTGAAAAAAACATAAATTTTTCTCTACGTTTTACTCTGTAACTTTTTCCTGCAATGTCAGATTTTTGAAAGCAATATACCGTTACGTCTGCTGGACTCTTCTGGTTGCGGGGATATATAGGGCTTGTAGGTTCATCAAGAACTCTAGGTACCCAGAGCCAATAAATGACCTGCACCCTGCAGTGGGTTTTCATTCAATGCCGGGTATACAGCAATTCATTTGCTGAAATATAAAGAGTAAAAAATAGCTATCAAGAAAACCTTTGTATTTCCAAAATGGGCACAAGATAAGGTGTTGAGGAGCAGTGGTTATTTGCACAGCTCTGAATTCCGGGGTGCCCATACTAGCATGTGAATTACAGGGCATTTCTCAAATAGACATTTTTTTTACACACTATCTTACATTTGGAAGGGAAAAATGTAGAGAAAGACAATAGGCAATAACACTTGTTTTGCTATTCTATGTTCCCCCAAGTCTCCCGATAAAAATGATACCTCACTTGTGTGGGTAGGCCTAGCGCCCGCAACAGGATATGCCCCAAAACACAACGTGGACACATCACAGAAAACAGAGCTGTTTTTAGCAAAGTGCCTACCTGTAGATTTTGGCCTCCAGCTCAGCCGGCACCTAGGGAAACCTACCAAACCTGTGCATTTCTGAAAACTAGAGACCTAGGGGAATCCAAGATGGGGTGACTTGTGTGGCTCGGACCAGGTTCGGTTACCCAGAATCCTTTGCAAACCTCAAAATTTGGCTAAAAAAAAAAAAAACACATGTTTCTCACATTTCTGTGGCAAAAAGTTCTGGAATCTGAGAGGAGCCACAAATTTCCTTCCACCCAGCGTTCCCCCAAGTCTCCCGATAAAAATGATACCTCGCTTGTGTGGGTAGGCCTAGCGGCCGCGACAGGAGACACCCCACAACGCAACGTGGACACATCCCATTTTTTGTAAGAAAACAGAGGTGTTTTTTGCAAAGTGCCTACCTGTAGATTTTGGCCTCTAGCTCAGCCGGCACCTAGGGAACCCTACCAAACCTGTGCATTTCTGAAAACTAGAGACCTAGGGGAATCCAAGATGGGGTGACTTGTGTGGCTCGGACCAGGTTCTGTTACCCAGAATCCTTTGCAAACCGCAAAATCTGGCTAAAAAAACACATGTTCCTCACATTTCTGTGGCAGAAAGTTCTGGAATCTGAGAGGAGCCACAAATTTCCTTCCACCCAGCGTTCCCAAGTCTCCCGATAAAAATGATACCTCGCTTGTGTGGGTAGGCCTAGCGGCCGCGACAGGAGCCACCCCAAAACGCAACGTGGACACATCCCATTTTTTGTAAGAAAACAGAGGTGTTTTTTGCAAAGTGCCTACCTGTAGATTTTGGCCTCTAGCTCAGCCGGCACCTAGGGAACCCTACCAAACCTGTGCATTTCTGAAAACTAAAGACCTAGGGGAATCCAAGATGGGGTGACTTGTGTGGCTCGGACCAGGTTCTGTTACCCAGAATCCTTTGCTAACCTCAAAATTAGGCTAAAAAAAAAAAAACACACGTTCCTCACATTTCTGTGGCAGAAGGTTCTGGAATCTGAGAGGAGCCACAAATTTCCTTCCACCCAGCGTTCCCCCAAGTCTCCCGATAAAAATGATACCTCACTTGTGTGGGTAGGCCTCTCTTTTTGCTTTAATATAGCAGGTCTGAATACATTTCACTATCCATCTGGCAATGCCTTGTTTGGATATTGGATTTCCTGCATGAGGTTTTTGAAAGGCTACAAACAATTGTTTTGTCTTGCGAAATTGTTTTGTTCTATCAATGTAATACATTAATGCTCTTTTGATGTCTAGTGTAGGTAAGGCTCTTTCGGCTACCGAGTCTGGTTGTGGAAAAAAGACTGGGAGTTCCACTGTTTGGTTTAGGTGGAACGGTGATATAACTTTTGGTAAGAACTTTGGATTTGTCCGGAGAACCACTTTATGTTTATGTATTTGTATAAAGGGTTCTAGTATAGTGAATGCTTCAATTTCACTTACCCTTCTAAGAGATGTGATAGCTATTAGGAAGACTACTTTCCAGGTCAAATGGTGGACCCATGAGTCGTGTTAGTACAATATTGAGGTTCCACGAGGGAACTGGTGGTGTTCTTGGGGGTATGATTCTCTTTAGACCCTCCATAAATGCTTTGATGACTGGGATTCTAAAGAGTGATGTTGAATGTGTAATCTGCAGATAGGCAGATATTGCTGTGAGATGTATTTTGATAGAAGAAAAGGCTAGGTTTGATTTTTGTAAGTGTAATAAATAGCTTACGATGTTTTTTGCAGAAGCGTGTAGTGGTTGAATTTGATTATGATGGCAATAATAAACAAATCTTTTCCATTTGTTTGCATAACAATGTCTTGTAGTAGGTTTTCTAGCTTGCTTAATGACCTCCATACATTCTTGTGTAAGGTCTAAATGTCCAAACTCTAAGATTTCATGAGCCAGATTGCTAGATTGAGCGATGCTGGATTCGGGTGTCTGATCTGTTGCTTGTGTTGAGTTAACAGATCTGGTCTGTTTGGTAGTTTGATATGAGGTACTACTGACAGGTCTAGTAGTGTTGTGTACCATGGTTGGCGAGCCCAGGTTGGTGCTATCAGTATTAGTTTGAGTCTGTTTTGACTCAATTTGTTTACAAGATAAGGAAGGAGTGGGAGAGGGGGAAAAGCGTAGGCAAATATCCCTGACAAACTCATCCATAACGCAATGCCCTTGTACTGAGGGTGTGGATCCCTGGACGCGAAGTTTTGGCATTTTGCGTTTTCCTTTGTTGCAAATACGTCTATTTCTGGTATTCCCCAGCATAGAAAGTTAAGTTTGTAGTATCTGGGGATGAATTTCCCATTTGTGTGTTTGTTAGTGATCTCGACTGAGGGTGTCGGCTAACTGGTTTTGAATCCCTGGGATATACTGTGCTATTAGGAAAATGTGATTGTGAATCGCCCAGTGCCAAATCTTTTGTTCTAAGAGACACAGTTGTGATGAGTGTGTCCCTCCCTGTTTGTTTAGGTAATACATTGTTGTCATGTTGTCTGTTTTGACAAGAATGTGTTTGTGGGCTATTAGCGGTTGAAATGCTTTCAATGATAGAAACACTGCCAACAGCTCTAGATGATTTATATGCAGTTGCCTTTGTTGAACGTCCCATTGTCCCTGTATACTGTGCTGGTTGAGGTGTGCTCCCCACCCTATCATGGAAGCATCTGTTGTGATCACGTATTGAGGCACTGGGTCTTGGAATGGCCGCCCTTGGTTTAAATTTATAGGATTCCACCATTGAAGCGAGGAGTGTGTTTGGCGGTCTATCAACACTAGATCTTGAAGTTGACCCTGTGCTTGTGTCCATTGTGTTGCTAGGCATTGTGGTAAGGGACGCATGTGTAGTCTTGCGTTTGGGACAATGGCTGTAGGAAGTTGGCTCTGTATGTGCTATTTCAAAGTAAGGAATAGCATGCACAGAGTCCAAGGGTTCCCCTTAGAGGTAAAATAGTGGTAAAAAGAGATAATACTAATGCTCTATTTTGTGGTAGTGTGGTCGAGCAGTAGGCTTATCCAAGGAGTAGTGTTAAGCATTTGTTGTACATACACAGACAATAAATGAGGTACACACACTCAGAGACAAATCCAGCCAATAGGTTTTGTTATAGAAAAATATCTTTTCTTAGTTTATTTTAAGAACCATAGGTTCAAATTTAACATGTAATATCTTGTTTGAAAGGTATTGCAGGTAAGTACATTAGGAACTTTGAATCATTTCAATTGCATGTATACTTTTCAAGTTATTCACAAATAGCTACTTTAAAAGTGGACACAGTGCAATTTTCACAGTTCCTGGGGGAGGTAAGTATTTGTTAGTTTTACCAGGTAAGTAAGACACTTACAGGGTTCAGTTCTTGGTCCAAGGTAGCCCACCGTTGGGGGTTCAGAGCAACCCCAAAGTTACCACACCAGCAGCTCAGGGCCGGTCAGGTGCAGAGTTCAAAGTGGTGCCCAAAACGCATAGGCTTCAATGGAGAGAAGGGGGTGCCCCGGTTCCAGTCTGCCAGCAGGTAAGTACCCGCGTCTTCGGAGGGCAGACCAGGGGGGTTTTGTAGGGCACCGGGGGGGGACACAAGCCCACACAGAAATTTCACCCTCAGCGGCGCGGGGGCGGCCGGGTGCAGTGTTAGAACAAGCGTCGGGTTCGCAATGGAAGTCAATGAGAGATCAAGGGATCTCTTCAGCGCTGCAGGCAGGCAAGGGGGGGCTTCCTCGGGGAAACCTCCACTTGGGCAAGGGAGAGGGACTCCTGGGGGTCACTTCTGCAGTGAAAGTCCGGTCCTTCAGGTCCTGGGGGCTGCGGGTGCAGGGTCTTTTCCAGGCGTCGGGATCTGGGAATCAAACAGTCGCGGTCAGGGGAAGCCTCGGGATTCCCTCTGCAGGCGGCGCTGTAGGGGCTCAGGGGGGGACAACTTTGGTTACTCACAGTCTCGGAGTCGCCGGGGAGTCCTCCCTGAAGTGTTGTTTCTCCACCAGTCGAGTCGGGGTCGCCGGGTGCAGGGTTGCAAGTCTCACGCTTCTGGCGGGAAACGCTGTTGTCTTTAAGTTGCTTCTTTGGAAACAAAGTTGCAGTCTTTGGTGAACAGGGCCGCTGTTCTCTGGAGTTTCTTGGTCCTTTTAGAGCAGGGCAGTCCTCTGAGGATTCAGAGGTCGCTGGTCCTGGGGAAAGCGTCGCTGGAACAGTTTTCTTCCGAAGGGGGGGGGGGGGGGGGGGGGGGGGAACAGGCCGGTAGAGCTGGGGCCAAGGCACCCTCTTTGTGCCTTCTCCCCGAGGGGAGGGGGGCACATCCCTAATCCTATTGGGGGAATCCTCCTTCTACAAGATGGAGGATTTCTAAAAGTCAGAGTCACCTCAGCTCAGGGCACCTTAGGGGCTGTCCTGACTGGCCAGTGACTCCTCCTTGTTTTTCTCATTATCTCTCCTGGACTTGCCGCCAAAAGTGGGGGCTGTGTCCATGGGGCGGGCATCTCCACTAGCTGGAGTGCCCTGGGGCACTGTAACACGAAGCTTGAGCCTTTGAAGCTCACTGCTAGGTGTTACAGTTCCTGCAGGGGGGAGGTGTGAAGCACCTCCACCCAGAGCAGGCTTTGTTTCTGTCCTCGGAGAGCACAAAGGCTCTCACTGCATGGGGTCAGAAACTCGTCTCTCAGCAGCACGCTGGCACAGACCAGTCAGTCCTGCACTGAACAATTGGGTAAAATACAGGGGGTATCTCTAAGATGCCCTCTGTGTGCATTTTTTAATAAATCCAACACTGGCATCAGTGTGGGTTTATTATTCTGAGAAGTTTGGTGCCAAACTTCCCAGTATTCAGTGTAGCCATTATGGAGCTGTGGAGTTCGGTTTTGACAGCCTCCCAGACCATATACTCTTATGGCTACCCTGCACTTACAATGTCTAAGGTTTTGCTTAGACACTGTAGGGGCATAGTGCTCCTGTGGTATAGTGCACCCTGCCTTAGGGCTGTAAGGCCTGCAAGAGGGGTGAATTACCTATGCCACAGGCAGTGTGAGGCTGGCATGGCACCCTGAGGGGAGTGCCATGTCGACTTAGTCATTTTCTCCCCACCAGCACACACAAGATGGCAAGCAGTGTGTGTGCTGAGTGAGGGGTCCCCAGGGTGGCATATGACATGCTGCAGCCCTTAGAGACCTTCCCTGGCATCAGGGCCCTTGGTACCAGGGGTACCAGTTACAAGGGACTTACCTGGGTGCCATGGTTGTGCCAATTGTGGAGACAATGGTACATTTTAGGTGAAAGAACACTGGTGCTGGGGCCTGGTTAGCAGGGTCCCAGCACACTTCTCAGTCAAGTCAGCATCAGTATCAGGCAAAAAGTGGGGGGTAACTGCAACAGGGAGCCATTTCTTTACACCACCTCTGGCCCAAACAATTGTTGTATGTCCGTTGAAAGGCATAATCGGCACAGCCTGCTGGATTTCTGGCTTAAATCTGGAGGTCCGTAGCCACGCGTGTCTCCGAATGGTTACCGTCGTGTTTACTGTCCTGGCCGCCGTGTCCGCTGAGTCCATAGTCGACCTTATTTGGTTGTTGGAGATAGTTTGGCCCTCCTCAACAACCTGTTGGGCACGTTTCTGGAACTCTTTGGGAAGGTGTTGAATGAGATGTTGCATTTCATCCCAATGTGCCCTGTCGTATCTTGCCAGTAGAGCTTGCGCATTGGCAATTCGCCATTGATTGGCTGCCTGTGCTGCCACCCTCTTGCCTGCTGCATCGAATTTCCAACTTTCTTTGTCGGGCGGTGGTGCGTCTCCAGAAGTTTGTGAGTTTGCCCTTTTCCGGGCTGCTCCTACTACCACCGAATCAGGAGTTAACTGTTGTGTAATGTACACAGGGTCCGTAGGGGGAGGTTTATATTTCTTCTCCACCCTAGGTGTGATGGCTCTGCTCTTGACTGGGTCTTGAAACACCTGTTTGCCGTGTTTTAACATGCCTGGTAACATTGGCAAACTTTGGTATTGGCTGTGCGTAGATGACAGGGTGTTGAACAAGAAGTCATCTTCTATGGGCTCTGCATGCAATGCTACATTATGAAAAGTAGCTGCCCTGAAAACCACCTGCATGTAAGCAGTACTGTCCTCAGGTGGTGATGGCCTTGCCGGGTAGCAATCCGGACTATTATCTGAGACCAGTGCATCATACAAATCCCATGCATCCAGGTCATCTTGGCTCATCCCTGTGTGCGTTGGTGACTGCATCATTGGGGGTGTTGCTACTGGGGACAGATGTGGTGAATGCGGTGGCGATGGAGAAAACTGTGGTGGTGTTTTTTCTTTAGCCACTTTTGCTTTTGGCTGCATTTCCGCCTCATGGAATGCAAGCTTCCGCTTCATCTTTATTGGAGGAAGAGTTCTGATTTTCCCCGTGTCTTTTTGTATATGGAGCCTCCTCTGGGTATGCACTGGCTCTCCCATGCCCAGTTCTTGTTCAAACCTGTGGCCTTGTAATTGTGTGGAAAGGCCTTGTTCGTCTGTATAGGAGCTGTGTTTCGGCTCTGAGGCTGCATGTTTCGGCACCGAAACCTTTTCGCCAGTCTTTTTCGGTTCCGAGGAAACCTTTTTGGCTTTCGGGGTGATGATCTCTCTGTGCAGAGTCTGTTCGGAGCTGGTATCTCGGTGCCGAGTCTGTTAGGAGCCGGTATCTCGACCAGAGTCGGATGTCTTCGGCTGCTGGGAGGCCTTTTTCGGTGCCGATGTTTGGTCACCGTGTTTTTGGGTAAAGCCATGGCCTGTCGGAGGTGGCGTCCCCTTGGCCTTCATGATTTTCAAGTGAGTTTTTGCCGGGGCTGGTTTACTCACGGTTTGCGGCGTCTTCGGCTGCTCACTCTCTGACTCGTCCGAGTCCGAATCTCGAATGGAGAATGTCTCCTCTTCTTCGACGTCGGTGTGTCCGGCCGTTGTCGACGCCATCTGAAGTCTTCGAGCTCTACGATCCCGCAGTGTCTTCTTCGATCGAAATGCCCGACAAGCCTCGCAAGTATCCTCTTTGTGTTCGGGGGACAAACACAGATTACAGACCAATTGTTGGTCTGTATAAGGATACTTAGCGTGGCAGTTGGGGCAGAAGCGAAAGGGGGTCCTTTCCATGAGCTTTGTAGATGGACGCGGTCGGGCCGACCAGGCCCTGCCGAGGAGTGGAAGCCCCGAAGAGCTGCCGGAGCTCTTCTTTCTTCGGTGTCGATGTGCTAGCACTAACCCGGTACCGAGCGCAAACAATACCGTTGAATTTTCCGATGGATAGCTATCTTTTCCGAACCGAAACACGGAGCGAAGAGGAACACGTCCGAACCAGATGGCGGAAAGAAAACAATCTAAGATGGAGTCGACGCCCATGCGCAATGGAGCCGAAAGGGAGGAGTCCCTCAGTCTCGTGACTCAAAAAGACTTCTTCGAAGAAAAACAACTTGTAACACTCCGAGCCCAACACTAGATGGCAGGATAATGCACAGCATGTGTATCTGCAGCTACACATGCCATTGAACATATATATATATATATGTATTTTAATGTACGGAGCAGCACAATACCTAACAAATAAAAAATAAATAAAAAAAACATATGACCCTGTATTTTACAACTATAGTGCACTACAGTGCATTTTCACCAAAAACCTTACATAATAGCGCAGTAATACCTACAAATTACTGTGCTACTAAAATGTAAAACAAAAATATATAAAATAAAAAAATATATCCTCCGTAACCACACTACAATAGCTATAACTCACGCCTTCTCTAAGCACTGCTTATAGTGTTTAATAATGTCACTTACAGTATCCAAAATATTAGAACAAAGGCACATAGGAAGAAAATCATAGGATTTGGGCGCTCACAGTGAGTCCATATGGTAAAATTTGAATTCTAAATGTGGCACGGTGCTCCTGGCAAGAGGATCTTCCTTACTCCTCCAATGTTTCAAGGGAAACTACCAATGAAAAGGCCAGCTGTCAGGGCACTCATGATTAAAAGTTAATACGGTATAGAGACTTCAGCTTTGGACTGGCAATAACACCATAGAGAGTTCATAAACCATTTATTTTTGCAGTACAAAGTTCGCCAATATTGTTTGCAAGAACAGTAATGACATTTCAAATCAAATCTTTTGTTAGAACAGAGTTCATGGTTAGAGTGCTGAGTTACAGTTAATGTAATAGGACTATAGAGTTGGACACACTGCGTACGGAGGTGCCTGACAATTTGAAGGTGTTGAGTAAACTATAAAATTAAAGATATAAATATCTGCTTAAATAAACATCGAAGTTTTTATGTAGTTTATAAAGAATAAAGACATTTATATTAATTTAAAGGTGTGGCTAAATTATATTATAAATTTAAGATAAAAATCTAACTTAAAAATCTGTAAAGTTTGTGTATTTTAGGTTTGTTTTTGTATAGAAAGAATAAAGTTAAGTTTTTTCATTGAAATAATAATCTATATATAGATATATATATTTTGTTCAATGAAAAAAACAAAGGTTTAAAATGGTATTATAGCTAGGTGAAAATTATGTGCCATCAACTTTTTAAACGAAAAAAAAAAAAAAAAAAAAAATGAAATTCACCAGTTATAGTTATCGCTAGCAACTATAGCTCGTGCCCTAATATAACTATATCTCAAGCCCCCACCATGCACAGTCTTGCCATCAATTTTATTTCACGTGTTGCAATGATGTCATAGAACAGGTCATACTCAACGTAATATGGGAGATAATTAGCAGTGCAGGGCAAGGGCATAAATTACTTGTTCTCTTACTGCACAAAGTATTTACTAGTGCAAACTATAACTGGTGGATTTCAGTGTTTTTGTAGGTTAATTTTACATTGGCACTGACATTTTCACAGAACTATGTCACATTACCCCTCCTGTTTCTCCCCCCCAAAAAAATGTCTCTGTTTTTTTAAACTGTAAAGTAATATTTTATTAACATACGCAAAGCCGACCCCACCACCGGGCATGGCCTTTGGCTTGGCCCTACAAACAACTATCCTTGGGCAGCCAACCTTTTCCAGTGGTCTAGGGTTGGCCTGTTGGCCAGGCCCTGCATCTGACCTCCTGCTGGCAGCCAACCTTGCCAGGCACCAGGTCCCCCTCACCACGCCTTTTGGGCTCCATGAACCCCCTCATCCCTGGGGCCATTTTATTTAATTAAGGGGAGGGGATGTGCATCCCTCCTCGCTGAGCCTCTACGGGCCGCAGGAACCAACCTCAGGCCAAAAATTCTTAATGTTAGGGAAGGAGGGCACACAGCCATCCTTCTTAGCCTCTTTAGGCCCCAGGGACCCATCCCCCTGGGCCTTATTTTTTTAACAAAGGACAGGGAGTGCACGCCTCCCTTCTCCCCAAGCCACTACTGGCCCCGGCGAGACCCAGTGCCCCAAGAATTTTCTTTTTAAAAAGGGGAAGGGGCTGCTGGTCAGAGTTTTATATAAACAAGCCTTTAATCCATACTTGAAAAACTGAAATACCATCATGTGTTTTAATAACAGCAGGTAATCATTTTGCTCTGCTACAAAATCCAGATGTAGCTGCAAATGTTAGATGTTAATGTACATCAAGTATTCAGTTCTATGTTATTTAAAAAGGATAGTTTAACAGGTTTTTCTTTAATTTTGGAGACAATGTGTACTTGCTGATATATTTGTGCAGCTGAAAGGGCAGGGGTTACAAAACGGATAGGGTCTACTCAGGCTTCCATAAAGAGAGTACCACAGTTTGTTAGTAACATGTTTTACTATAGTATACAGCTGTCAGTAATGATGAAGACAGCACAATTATCAATCAAGTCACACAGGCCACCTTGTATAAAAGATGGAAGTAGGTAAATAGAAACTCAAATTGAATAATGGGAGGTGAAGTATATGTTAAAAAATGATTGTGTTCTTGCTACAATGCATGCTCCACAGAATACACTCCCTGGCCTTATGCAACACTACAAATCAGTTAAATAAAACTGAAAAGGCTGTAAACAAAAAAGGAAACATATGCTAAATATAAAAATATTCAATTGGTATTCTGTTTGCCAAACTTTGGGCTGCCACCTCCTCTATATAATAAAAAAAGCTGAAATAATGGAAGATCTCCCATTGCAGAGAAGGGATCAAAAAGATAGTGAGGACGTAAATAAACAAATAAAGACTGATTTTCACTGATGAAGTCCAACAGATACATTTTAAGTACACATTACGCTGTACTGCTTTATCATGGGGAAGCGGAGAATCAACTAAGGTTCTGTATTTGAGTTTGGCAGATGAGGTTACTCTGGTACAAACGTGACGGATATTCCATTTGCTGTATTACGATTCTATAATATCCTATGGAAATAGTAAAATGGCAGACGGGATATCCGTCACGTTTGTAATGGCGTAACCCATCCGAAAGCTCTAAATCAGGCACTACATTTCTTACTGATAACACAATCTGTAAAAACATCTCTGTTGCATACCTGTAGTCAGGACCCATACCACTGTACACCATGCCTATGTGTTTCGTTATTGGTTCCACTTTATGTACACTCTGTTCATCATAGAGGATAGATTTCTGTTTCTTCTCTGTTGCCAAGACCACACCATTTGCAGCTGTAAGAAAATATTTACAGGTATGCTTAATCACTGTATTAACATTTAAAATCTCTACACAACAACATAAAAGAAATCTGTAGTCTATGTGACCTCTTAATTATGCGCACTTATTTACTATGACTCTGCCCTCTCCCTAGGTGAAGTGACTATGCCTTTGTATCTATTAAAACAAAAATACAATGGGGGACTGTGCACGAAATGTTCCCTAGTACAATACAAAGATGAAGAATCGAATAGCTAGAAGACAGAAGTGCAGCATTACTGCTCAGATAAGTAGAGTAGGATAACAGCACAGTGCTAACGCTGCCAATAAACATTTGCATATGACTGGTATTCATGTAGGCATTTCCCATTAGATTATATCATAGTGCGAGGCGGCAAGTATCGAATATATCCAAAGCCCTTCAAAAAAGCTCTCCGGAGGTGCAATGCAGTTAGAGCTAGATGGGACAATGTGCTGAATCTGGTCATCTGAGAGGAGGCTTGGTCTGATCTACAGAAAGACATTGCACAAACAAGAATCTTGCATAGGGAAACAGCTTGTAAAATCATCTATCGGTGGCACAAAAAAAGGAGAGCTCCTACATAAAATGTTCCCAACATAGCCACATATATGCTGCTTCAGCAGGTTTGTTTCATCAACGCTCATCTGGAGGGAGCGCTCCCTTCATTTATACTGGAAGGAAAATTTTGTAGTGGTAAATGGAGAGGTTACAGAATTTCCTGAACTGAGAATAATACTACTGGGTGTAAGGCATTCCCAGCTAGAAGGCTTAAGTAAAACAGACTGTGGATTACGGTTTCAGATGCAGTGCACTACTACTATGTTGCTAACTGCTGAAAATCAAAAAATGCTCCAGATGTCCTGTGATAGTTCTGTAAACTGTGGCAACACGTAGCAATGGAGACGCTGACACACAGTTTCTTAGGTACAAGGGTAACATTCCAAATGACTTGGGCACCATTACTGAACAACAGCATGGGTGTGAATATTTGTGTTTTTATCCAGTTCAGTTGAGGGTGTTAAAGCGGTTACCTTAGGCTACATTGAGATAAGTGGCACTATCTCTTTGGTTTCCTTTGCTAAAGAGGATTTGTTATTGTGAGAAAGTGGATCAACTGAGGTGGATGGTAGTCCACCGCAGGTGAATGTCACTATTATAGTTAGGTCCAGTAATTTAAACTAAGTTCAACCCATTGTAGCTACGGCACAGAGCAGACAGGCTCAACCTAAGAAAACGCGTGAAGCATTTAGAACTGTTAAACCAATTTTTTTTTTTTAAACTGCGCAATAAAAACTTAATTAACACAATTTCAATAATCCAATAAGGGGAATCAGACATCCGATTTTTTATATTTTTAAATAAAAATACTTCCAAAAAGCTTTAAGTGCCAACCTCTGTCATCTAGTTGCTCTTGAATGGGAGCTAGGGAACGATTTATGGCTGACCGGGGAGCACTGGTATGATACAGAAACCAGGTTCAAAGCGGTCAGAAGTATTACCTTCTTACTTTTTTTTTTTTTTTTTTTTTTTTTTTTTAGAATATATTTTTATTAACATTTTGCTATTACAACGTTACATATTTATTCATTTCACATGCACTTTTATATCTGCTTCTTATTTTGTACTTTTTCGCTTATTGCTCAATCTTTATTAACAGTCGTTTTATTTCTCTTTATTCAACCAGTTACTCTTTTACTTATTCAATCACTTTTCTTTGTTACAGCTCTTTGTTCTGCATAAGCAATAGTCAAGCAACAGGTTTAAACCCCTTCTTCCTTGTAACTTGGAATAATGATATAGAGGGTTAGGTGCCACCCAATTGGGTGTGGGAGGAAGGAGGAAGAGGCGGGAATAAAAAAGAACAGGCCACACAGGGCCAACCATGCGGCTATGTGCAAATGATTTTTATAGTTGTTGAACTGAAGGTGCTATGTCAGATCCACTTTTTATTTTAATTTTAAGCAGGGGGTAATATCGACCCAGGGCGCAGGGACGCGCCGTGTAGGCGGAGGGGCACGCACACTGCCTATCATGTTCGATGGCGAGGTGGGGATCCACGGCCCAGCTGTCTTCAGGCCTCTACACTTAATGAAAGCCACGTGGGGGTCGGGTTTGTTCTGGGCGCCTATCTATGTGCTACAATCGCCTGGCTCCGACCTCGGCGTGGGTTGGGAGTCGCTGGTTTCTCTTGCTGGGTTCACCAATCTCCTAGTTATACTCTCCCAATTCGTCACTAAGTTCTCCCACCCCGGAGCTATGGGAACCCGGCGGATACTCCTGGCTTCTTCTGCTTTTAGGACCTGTAATTCTGCTCTAGCCCACGTTAATGTATCATTCTCCCAGACAGTCAGTAAAGGACAACCCGCAGCTTTCCAGCCCCTCGAGAAGTATTACCTTCTTACTTAGTCTCTAAAATGAAGTTGAAAACTCCTCAGTGAAATCCAGACAGCTGTTGGATGAGGTCCCAATGAAGCTGTTGACTTTTTGCATAAGCCTCTTTTTGTAACCCCTTACTTGTCAACCCACACAGCTACTGGCCTACCAGTCATGACTGTCAGCATTTAGAATCACTAAAAAAACAAACCAATGTCCATTTTATCAACATCTAAAAATGGAGACAGGATTTTTTTTTCTTTATCTATAAATATAAGTACAAATGGAAAAGAGGGAGCCTTACCTGTAATCCACTATAACGGAAATCTTTATAGAAAACAAAGTTGCAATTCCTCCGGTTTGGCCCAATCACATACAAACCCTGACCAACTGAAACAGTTACACAGTTTCTCTCTGGTTATTTAATTCTCTTTCTTTTTTACATCATTACCATTTTGTATCTTATCTTTCTAACTGTCCACTCACATTTCCTCTCCTTTCCAACGCTGATTTTTGTTGACCCTCTCCTCCCCTTTGTTACCTATACTTTTCATTTCTACATCGGATCATTACTCTCCACTCCTTTTTTTATTGGCTGGTTTTACACGATAGGGGTATTTGTTCCGCCCACGTTAGGAGCCAGGAGTACATATTTTGCTTGGGCAGAAGTTGTGTGCTTCCACAAAAGCAAGTGCTTGTCCTCCACACAGCTGTGATCATTTTATTTATCCAGCTTTCTAAGGCACGTACATGACACTGGAATGCTTTTTCCCTCAGGCAACAGCAGCACAGATGGCAGTAATTGACATACATGCATTTTTAGGTGTCTTGACAGGGCGACTGTCACCTGATCTTTTGCTTCCACACAAACACATATCTATTCCCATATTATTTACTGGTGATGCTTCACATTAACATACAACATTCCTTTGAAGCAAGATCTATTGGCATAGCCAAGGCTTGTTTCTTTACTTTCTCAATCTCTTGCACTGTGTCCTTGTAGACCTCTACAACATGCTGGGCTGACAACAGACATCACAGCAGTCTTAGCTATGCAGAGAACAGGACATGCTTAATGCAGCATTCTCAACAGGTTAATTAAAACAGCATGTTCTCAATCATGCTGTTAAAGAGCTGGGGTACAAACGTATAAGATCAAGCCATACAATAACAGGGTTTGCCAACTTTCGAGTGGAGTTTGCAGAAGTCGTCCATGGGCACAGGAATAGCCAACCACCCTTGCTAAGCAAAGAGAGCCTACACTTGTTATCAAAAATGTTTATCATTCGCCCCCTACGAAAATTCCATTAACTGCAGATGGCCTAGATAACTAAGTGGGCATTTACAGGCCATGTCAGATAGGCAACAAAAAAAACTCTCGTATTAGGATCAAAATAAATATACTAATATCATACAACAGAATTTATCAGTGAAGTAGGAAAAGTGACTTACCTTTAATTCCCACGGATGGGGCTCCTGCGGCTACAGCTGCTAAAGCATATTCAATCTGGACAAGTTTGCCGGATGGGCTAAAAAAAAAAAAAAAATAGAAGAAAATTCTATTAAATTAAGCTTTTTGACAGACACGGGGGGTACATACATACAATTATTGGAAGGAACCAATTAGTACACTGCCTAGTCAAATTATTAAGAATCCTACACGTCTAAACTTCTCTTGAAACACGGTAAAAAAACTAATCTCCAAAATGTATGGTTTTATTACGAAACTTTTTTTTCCTTTCGATTTTCTAGTCATAATGCAGTACTCGTGCACCAATTAATACATATAGGTATTCTTTTAATGTAAAAGCTATTATGAAAACTGCTGTTGAAAATATCCAATATCTGAAATATTACATTTCTACATTATTAGTATTCCAACCAAAGTTAGGAACACAAGTGGACCATAAAGCAGATTTATATTTGCACTAGTTGCACTAATTGGGTCCCTGAAATGGTCAATTCTGTGCTTGGAAGCAATTGTATTTTGCTGCTACTCCTACCTGAACTGCATCACTTGACTGAGCAACAAAATAAATAGTATAAAATAAATAAAATAATTTTTTTTTTTTTTTTTAAACCCTGAACCTTTCTCATGCATTTTAAGACTGTCCAAGTGTATTCGCATCTTGCTACAATCTACCAAATCAGAGGCAGTGACTAAGACAATGTAACACACCATGTGAACAATTCACTGGATGTACGGCGATATATGCAGACATCTACATTTGGAGCTACTCTCCCAAAACCGATCTAATATAGAGCCGCAGAATTAGTATACATGTAGGAAGAGATCTAATCAACCAAGATTAGAAAAGTTAGGTCAGTGCCCAGAGGATGAAGGAGATATACAGTCACACAAGCTATCTTTCTACATACCATCCCTTTCTTAGCCGAGATAAGCCCTTGTTCTGACCTGGAAAATCTAACTGCTTGCTCACTCAAATACCTAACCTGCTCCCGTCTTTCCAACCCTTCACTTTTCTCTAGTCACCTTGTATGGCCTTGCAGGTTGCGCAGTCTCTCTAGTTTCTAATGCCTAAAGCCATACTTAACCGTCCTGTGCCTTAATAAGCCATTCAGGTAATCTGGAAGACACAGATTTTTCCTCACTTGAATGCCTAAGCAGTAGTCAATCCGCCCTTATACAAGTCTTGTATAGCTATGATGTTAGAGCATAAATAAAAGGCCACGTGGTGGGGCTCATAGAAAAGTTGCTTGGAGATTATGCAGTCACTATTCATCGAGCAGTGTGCAACTAACAGTCTGGATAGAATTGGGTTAACAAGCAGGCACAGCAACAAGACGTGTACAAATGTGCAACAAGCTATTCAGCTTCAGAAAAGAGTAGTTTGAAGACAAATTCCAAGCCTATTATTTCGGTCATACACGGTGAAGTTCTATAACGATATTACTTTTCCAATCTGAATCAAATATTGGATAAAGATAGACATACATTGTTGACTGCCTTTGATACATCTTTCCCATACAGTAATCTTCTTATATTTTATTTATTCTTACTGTAACAAAGCTATCCACTTGCACATTTTTGGGTTCCTTAAGTACATTTTGAATATATGTTGTTGAAGAGTTGGATGGTAAAATAGTGTATTTCTACTCAAATCCTTTATGAGTGGGCTCAGGAGTACAATATATATCTTATAAGGTAGATTGACTAATGTAGTTACTAATACTCTGCTTTTTCATCCATGGTAGATCCCAATTCTATGCTCTGACTAAAGACAAAGGAATCTTTTTTAATTCATTAATTTTTCAGGTATCAATCTAGACTTGGTTGCACCCAAGCTATAGAAAATCGAAATGCTTTAACACTCTCTACTGTAAACGTTCTTAGAGCAAAATGTGTCACCTTTCAGAGTATTTTAAAAAAATATGATGTTTTTAACCTGATTAACTGGTGATACATTGTATTTGACTATTCAAGCACTGACGTCAACAATAAGATAAAGGGCTTTGTTTATAGTTTGGCGGGGTACCCTCTCTGCCAAATGTCGGTCCATCCAGTCTATTATGAGTCAGGCGGAACACCATGTTCAGGGGCAGTTTGCCCATAAGAGTGCGGGGGTGTTGACCCCCTGACCTCCCCACTGCATCACAGCAATCCAGTAGGACGACCTGAGGCTGTGTTACATGAACTGCAATCAACAGCTGAAAAGCAGATACACAGTCCTGTAGGTGTCCAACATAGCACGTGTTTGCCTGCTCCAGCCAATCGTAACAATACTCTTCTGCTGTTTAGCATTCTAAGCAGAAGGAGAACAATGCTTGGATTGGCTCAGATGCCATTGTCCAGCAAGCAGTGTGAGGCAGGAGGAACTTCGGGTGTATATGTCCTGCAGAACATTGTCAAGAATGGTAAGATTATTTTTATGTTTAGTGCGATTTTTTGTGCCCAACCACTTTTAAAATGTACCAGCCACTGACTAGGTTTCCATGTTTTATTTTTAGGTTTCGCAAAATCCTTTAGTATTTAAAAAATAATAAAATACTAAGAAAATGGGCTTGGAAGCCGTCCAATATTTACCTGAACTTACCATTCGTTTATTCCAACGTCGCTCTAATTTCTATGCTTCTGATTGGTCAGCACGCAGACATTTCTCACGTCCTGCTCCTCTGTGCATGCCATGCGTGGAGCATGGCCCGAGTACAGCTTCCGGTCACTGCCCAGTAGCTCTGGCCAGTGCCCTTCCACTGACTAAGCACTTCTGGAGGTACTTTTTTTCATTATTATTTGCTAGCTAGCACTGCATGAGAGTGCATATAGAGGCAGTCTTCTGCACCCCCCCCGCGCTGGAGTCCATGGGATGCATAGCTGCTTACTTTACATTTATCGACCACCCCGGGGCTGCCGTCTCAGTTTGTGAAAAGTTTGTGTTGCTGTGGTTCGCCTTTCTTCCATATGCCTCAGCATAGATTGAAGCATTAAGCCCTCCTCCCCCACCTCCATTGTTTCAACACAGAAGTTGCCATCTTCCCACCATCACTGATGGAACAGGGCTTTATGTTTCCTGCTGCAAGTTTATTCAGCACTAGCCAGTGATGTGTCATTACCTTCTTTGTAGAATAGGGGCTTTAAAGCTCCCTTTATCCATTCACTGTATTAATGACAGAGAAAAGTTTATTTTTTATCTTTTAAGATAGGTTTGTGCACCCAGAGAGGCAGGGTAACTTTTTTACTTGAGATATGAATGGGGCTCAGCCTCGCAGGGCTCCATCTGTCCGACCACATAAGCCTGTGTAAATTGCAGTTGGCAGCCACGCACAAATTTCCGATCCAAGAGTCACAGCCATCAATGTTAGAAGACCCCTTGATCCCCTCCCCTTCCCTTCCTCAGCCTTGCTTTCCTGCAATTTAAACATCATTAAAAAGGTGAAAAACAACACTACTGAAATAAATGGTAACTTCTAATCAATGTTCGTCTTACCCAGCTCAGACATTACTTTGGAAATTCATCCTATTCTCCACCTTTTTTTTGTCCCCAAGTCAGTTTATCTAAAGTTCTACCCCCGCCTTTTCTCTGCATCTTGCCTTGAGTTTCTGTGGATCCCCCTTCTGTCTCTGATTTTTTTTATGTCACCTTTTTATTTACCTCCTCCTATTTAACTGGCCGTCTGGCCTCCAAGTCACTATTTTCCTAGTTTTCCATGTACTTGGTGCTCCCTCCATCTCTCCACCTCACACTACATTCACCCATCTACACTTTGCAGCACCAAATCGAGAACAATGTGTGTAATACAAGCCCTGAACCATAGCAAGATTTGTAGGCTCAAACACCTCATGGGAATTTGGAAAATGGGCCCCTACTCCACACGTGTTTTGTTTATAAACCGGACGCACCATGTGAGCAGATTTCATGAGTAACCCCAATTTGTAACCTTGTAGCACTCAAACTTGTGTGTTCTTAGCCGGGGCATCCACACATGGCTTAAATTGTGAAATGGGGGACAATTTGCCATCATGCTTGATTTTCTGAGCAGTGACATGAAACATGTCATTTTAAGATGGACTAAAGTGTGTGTGCTGTTTGCTACGGAAAAGTGGACGGAGTTCAAGTAGTGCATGTCTCTGTACCTTTAGCCCCAGTATGTCAAGGCACCAGCTTTGGCATCAATTTTTCGGGAGCATTTGCAAACAATGCAAATTAAAAAATATAAAATAGCTATGACACAGTCAATGCTGTCCAGGTCATACAGTTTTTTCTTTACTTTAAGCCATGTTGATCAGCAGCTCAACTGCTGTACAACATGTAAAGTAACCACTGACAAACCCAATAGGTTTTGAGTGTGCTTGTTGCAAATACTTTTCACTCAGGAAACACTAAACAGAATTTGAAAACGTTAAGGAAGTGTCATAATTTAAAGGAACATTATTGACATGGCCTAATTTACTTTCTACAGCATCAAACTGACGCAAATGATCCAGTAATTCAGCCTTCTGCAGTTGTTCAGAAAACAGATTTATGGGCCACGAGGAAAAGATGAAGCTCCTTTTAGTCATGCTAACTAATCTGCTGCCCCAAATACCACCTTAGTGAGTGCAGCAGCCGGTCCTTCCCTCCCGCACTATGTCTGTGTGTGCCAGGGCCTGTACTTTCATGCAATATGTCGAAGGTAAGAGACAAAACAAAACAACACTTAACACCTGTGCTTAAATCATAACTCAGCAAAAACATACCAGTTGCTGTGCATTTACAGACAAGCTGAGGGAGCAATACAGAGCGTTGTTAGGAGGCATTTGAGGGGACAAGCAGCACACAAGTAAAAGAACAGGGAAACACAAACTCTCAATTAGTGTTGAATTAAAAACGAAAAAAGTAGTTCCCTGTATATGAGCAGTGAAAGAATACAAGACATCCAATCAAAAAAATGGCAACGAAGGGGGAGGGGTAAACAAAGGAGAGGGAAGGAACACCACTAAAAAAGAAGCAAGCCAATATGAGCAGCAAGAAAGCTAACCATGGCTGTGACGGTAAGTACTTACATGTGTACCTGGGGGTTATATTGTCACACGTAGGACACCGAATGGGAGAGCCACTACCTGCCTTGTTACGTAAGGAGCTGGACGTTCTGAAATGTTGGGCAAGGGTTGAGGGGAACCGCAAGGAGAAGCGGTTGCTTGAAGCAGTACTTTTATTTTCTCCTACGTGTGTCGCTAGAGATTTTACTTAAAGAATAATGAAGATTGTACTATGCGTGGGCGATCTCGTCTTTCAAGTTACAAAGTCCCCTAAGCTTTTGGTGTGGCCTACAAAAAGGTATTTCGACAATAGTTGTCTGCAGACGAGAACTGAAAAAAAAAAAGGAAGAAGAAGGTGCATCATTGGTTCTGTGCTCACAAAAGCACTACATACATTTTGACCCAGTGTACCTCGTATTTTCTAATACTTGGGGAACCTAGAATAAAATGCCACTGGACATGACAGGCTTTAAAGGCACTTTCATTGGTTTTATAGTTTCAACAGGGCCAAAAAAAAAACACTTGACAAAAAAAAGCCCATGAACGATACGAGCAGGAACTCTACGTAACTATATCAAGACGGGAAGCTTTCATTTACTTTGGGGCACCTGGATTCATATCATTTATAGTTACTAAATGGCACCTGGCTTCATATCTTAAAAAGTCACAACGGAAATGCAGATGATAGTTCCTGCAGTACATTAAGGCGCGGTGGGAAGCAGGCAAAATATATGTACACCAAAGTGTGTAAACGAATAGCCAGACTTAACATGATGTCCCAGTTGACAAACAGTGCCACTTGCCGAGCAACAATTGTGGGCAAGGTGTTCTAATCACGGACTCCTCCGCGCATAGGCACGTAGAAAATGTCTATTATCTGTGATGGCAAGACGATCAGAATGACTCTGCAGGATCCCTGATGAGGCCGCAAACTGCTAGTACATGCTTCAGCGCAGCAGTGTTAGCTATATAGATCAAGCACGAGTAAGCTGCTCATTTCCTCGCTCCCATGCCCTCGTCACCCGCTACAACATCCCTGTGCTCACCTGAAAGTGGTCAGAGAGAAGCTGTACCCGCGTTCTGCCGCCATCTTCTCAGCAGCAGTGACTGTGAAACTGAAAACACCAGAAAACCGGGCTGCTACCTCGTGGAGCTAGAAAGAGGGCGCAGAGTAGCATCAACTTCCGAAGACGCAGCCGCCTTTTTGGAGTAGCAGTTACCTCCGTGTCCATTAATAAATACTTAGCATGTCCTTTATGAGTGTTTTTCTTTTTCAATAATAGTTATAACACTTTAGAGTTATTATATATATGGTACCTTTAGTGCATATAGTTTAAAAACAATACATACATTTTATTATAGTTTCCACCCCGATTTACAAGCCTTCACTCCTTCAAATACATACAAACCAAAAATATCTTAAAATATAAAGTGTTTTTAGCTTAGAAAATCACTCTCATATTTTTTCACTTATGAAGTTTCCCATTCAAAATGGCCGCTTTGTTTTCCTCCATCACAAACTGTACTTTAGTGCTGAACTGCGCCCTTAGTCTCTTCGTATCGCGCACGCGTCAATTCCAATCAGGGTTGCAAGGGTCTATGACTCAAGAATGACACGGTTTTGGGCAGACGCTGGTGCTCAAATGAACTGCAGCCTTTCCCCTTACGATGTAACATAATTGAGGAATAACAAAGGACTACACCACCCAGGAGCCCATGCGAAAAACGAAAAGCCATCGTAAGACCCGTACATCATTCTTCGAACTTGACCTTAACGTTGAAGTGCTGGCATTTTAGTACAGTTAAAAAACATTATAAACAGCAAAGTAATCTGGTTTGCTTGGCAGACTCGAGAGCATGAAACAACACATTTTGTTACTTTATGTACAAGTAAATCATAAAACGCACATTTTTTTTTTTGTCAAGTTTGGATTTTTATGAGGCATTGATAGTGTATAAACGGTGATTCCAATATATAAGCATTGTTTAAATTAACTTTCAATTGATTTGCCTTCAAAGACCCCCAGGCAAAAAATCGCTTTCGATTTACGAGAATAGTTGAAAGGGAGAAGAACCCGCCCCGGAAGAAGGTTTCCCAACACAGAAAGGATCACACAAAAGCAACCAACGCAGTGAAATGCCGTTTCCCCGACCCGGAAATGACGTTGCACGTAGGGGGGTGCCGGTGGCGAATATTCCATTAGTACTTTTTGGACAGGCAGAGAGATCCGCACTTGGGATGACGGAAACGTTGTGACTACCAATGCGTTGCGGTTTACTGTACCGAGCGGAGCTCGTAGAGCAGCCTGGAAGAAGACAGGAGAGAACATAGTAACCCTTTCTGGTGCGAGTAAGTAGAGCTGCGTTTTGTGCTCGATATTTAATTTCTTTGAGCTTGGTATTTTCACTGACATCTCTCCCTCAGCTGTTTGAGGCACACAGGCTTGTGAAATAACATTTTAGAAATACATCCACAGTTCGTAATGTAGTTGCAGTGCTTTCGAAATTGTTTAGTGAGTGAAGCTTTTAACTCTAATTCGCTTATGGTGTCTCGTAAGTCACTAGTCGTGGCTGCACCCCTTTCAACAACGGTTTACGGTGGGAGTTATTCTCTGTAATAAATCTGGGCAAGGTAGCATAAAAGGGAGTGCAAAAGCGGTGGGCAGGGTTGGTGCAAAGAGTCAAAGCACCAACTAAGTCAGAATTCTTATCATGTAAATGAGGCAACAGAGGATATTTAAAATAATGATGTTTTTAAACCTTTCACTACTTGGGTGTTGGAGCTCTTTTCAGAGACTGGAGTTAAGTTGACGAGCACATATACTCTGCTGGTCTCTGCGTGACTCAAACTGTATGCAAGTCTATGTGTTGGCGCAAATCCTGTATCAATATCTCATTGCCGCCCGAATAGATAATGAAATATGTGGCTACATATTTTTAAATATCTTTCCTCGATATTTTATTCTACTTTGCCATTAGACAAACCTAAGACCTAAAACTCTTACCATGGAAATGTTGCCCTGTATGGAGTACGGTGTAGAGTGGGGCATGCGCATTAACACAGAAAGACAAGACTTAGCCCACACTTCCACTTTGAAGATACTTCTTTATTCCAAAGTAAAGATCCACAACAGCAAGTAGCGCCCTGACGAGTCCATAGCCAGTGTGTAGTGAAGGTCTTCTTGGTTGAAATAAAGAAACTCCAGCGATGTGATCACAGTGAGTAAATTCAATTTATTCCAATGCAGAAACCCCGGCTGCAGCACACGGACCGGTTACAACCACGCCTCAGGTCCGCTCTCCAACCGTCTCACAACTCACCCCGAACATCCCCTCCTAATATTCCCCTGTTCTCTGGCTCGCGCCTAGCTAGCGTAGCGTGAGCCCGACAACATGGAAAGACACTTCATAAAGATAAAACCTAAAACGAAGATACAACACATCTTCCCCCTTACAATTTTTTTAAAAAATATATATATATATATATTCCATGTATACACAACATCGTTACTTATTCCAACAATAGCCAACAATGTCTAATGACTAAAAGAATCCTATCTTAACTATTAAATTTTACAAAGAATGTGGACTTAGTTGTATACATATTCACTTAACTTCCCCGGTCTTGTGATTTTCCTGCCACACCTACTAAACCTACTCACTACGCTTGTCATACCTCCTTCTCGAACATTTTTTTCCCCTTCTTTGGCTACGCTATCATCTTGTATAGGAATTCCGTTGCCTCCACCCACCTGTGCCTCATTGGCATGTCGAACTGGAACCCCAAATTCACATTGTGAGGACATGTCGTTACTAAACTTTCAAAGGAGAATAGAATTTACCCATTCCATACTTTTTGAAACCTGGGACTTTCACTTTAACCAAATCACCAATTTGTATATTCACAACCTTGCATTTGTGTTTTACATCATAGTTTCCTTTTGAACGCGTCTGCGCCATTTTAATGTTGTTCCTAACACCTTCAACAGTCCAACCACTCTTCCTACCATCCATCATCCAACCAATGTTATCCTTCCATAGCGGAACTCTACCCCTCATAATCTCGAAGGGACTGTGCCCTGTAGAATTACAAGGTGTGGTCCTGTATGACCAAACTGTTCTCCAAACTTCTTTTTCCCAACCTAGTTTTGCATTTTCTGCCAGCTGTATGCTGTTCTTCAACACTCTGTTAAAGCGCTCAACAGCACCATTACCAGCCGGGTGATAATTGGATGTAGTAATGTGTTTAATGCCACACCTCAATAAAAATTTATTGAATTTATCAGAAATGAATTGCGGTCCATTATCCGTAATTGCAGCTTTAGGGAAACCTTCTCTTAGGAAAACCGTATCCAAAAAATTCACAATGGAACCAGAATCTGGTCATGATACTAATTTCTGTCCACTTAGAAAAATGATCATACATCACCTCTATATATTTACATTCCCCATCCGCATGTATAGGACCAGCAATATCTAAACCAATTTTTTCCCAAGGCATGTCAGGACACTTGATAGGAACTAACGGTGGTCTAAATGTTGATAAAGCTTTCTCTGAATCATTGCACAGGAAACATTCTCTTACCTTTCTTTCCACAGCCACATCTATTCCTGGCCACCAATACAATTGTTTAATTTTGCTTTTTGTTTTAGATATACCAAGATGGCCGTCATGGCACAAATCCAAAACCTTATCCCTAAGTACTTCAGGAGGTATACATTTCCCATTACGCATTAACTTGTTGCCCTCAACAGACAACTCATCCTTCACCTCCCAAAAACGCCTTAAATTCTCATCCACATTTTTTTTATGAGGCCACCCCTCACACAACATGGTTTGAACATTGTTTAAAACCAGATCTTCATCCACAGCTTTATACCATTCATCTTCAGTAATACCCTGACCATCTTGTACAATATCAGCTACCCAACAATCTTCCAATCCCTGAACATCTTCATCCGTACTGGCAAGGGGCATCCTACTTAGGAAATCTGCAATTTTATTCTTGACCCCCGGTACATAACATACCTCATACTTGTAATCTAAAAGTCTCATGGATAACCGAGCAATGCGTGGTGAAGCCTTGAACAAACCCTTAGTCGTTAAGACCTTGGTGAGTGGTTTATGGTCACTCCGCAAAATGACATTTGTGCCCCATACAAATGCTCGGAAATGTTCCAACCCCTACACACATGCAAGAGCTTCCCTCTCAATGACCGGATATTTAGCTTCAGCATCAGTTATCGAGCGGGAAGCAAACGCAACTACACATTCCTTATTATTCTCATTCGTCTGTGAGAGTGCAGCTCCCAACCCCTTACTGCTAGCATCCGTAGTAACAATGCTTTGCAGATTTGGGTCAAATCCTTGTAGAGCAGGTGCCCGAATAATGTCTCTTTTAACTATTTCAAAAGCCTTTTCACACTCCTCAGACCACTTGAATACACACTTATTCTTAAGCAATTGCCTAATGGGAAAAGTTTTTTGAGAGAAATTATGGACAAACTTGGCATAATACTCCGCCAAGCCTGAAAATGCCCTAATTTCTTCCTTGTTTGTAGGTGCAGGAGAATTTCTTATGGCCTGTACTAAACTAGCTTTAGGTTGGATGCCTTTACCACTTACTTCGTGTCCCAAATATGTGACACTTCACCTAGCAATTTTGCATTTACTATATTCTGCGGTAAGTCCATTATCTCCCAACACCTGGAGAACCTTTCTAACTTTGGCATCGTGTTTATCCTTCGTATCTCCCATAATTAATATATCACCTTGAAAAAAAAATACATCACGCATTTTACTGAATAATTTATACATCAGCCTTTGAAACGTAGCAGCTGCAGATGCCAACCCAAATGGCACCCTAACAAATTGATAACACCCAAACGGTGTAATAAACGCGGTCAATCTAGGGCTATCAGGATGCAAAGAAATCTGGTGATACGCAGAAGTCAAGTCGATTGTGGTGAACCATTCTTTACCTTTAGTTAGGGTTACCACCTCGCTGATCTTAGGTAATAGAAATTGATCTACCAAAATGTTTCTATTGAGGTCCCTAAGATCCACACACAATCTTAACTTGCCATTGGAACGTCTCGCTACAACCAATGGCGAAATCCAATCAGATGATTCCACCTGCTCAATAATACCTGCTTGCAATAACTTGTCTAATTTACCAGACACTTCGTCCCTAATACTTATGGGAATATTCCTGGCCTTGTGGATTACTGGTACAGCGTTATCCTTAAGTATGATTTTGTGTTGGAATTTCCTTAACATGCCTATAGTTCCCGAAAATACTTGTGGAAACAAATCCCTTATAGTTGCATCACTCATCTCACCTCCATGTATAATGGACACTGGTTCCGAGCTGTTTGGATCTAGAACCATTCCCAGCGCTCCCTGATCCCACCAGCCTAAAACTGAAGGTCCAGTCTTAGAAACATACAATTTGCATTCTGCCTTACGGTCTTTAAAAGAAAATAACAATTTCTTGTAACCTATCAACTGGATTGGCTCTCCAGTAAAACTTTTCAGAGAGATATCAGGACTGTCTAGAACCCCACCGAAAACATGTTCAATTTTTTTTAACCAAACCAGTTCATTTACAATATATAAGGTGAACCAGAGTCAGCAGTAAAAGTGATGGTGACATCCCCAATAGAAATGTCGCATTTTGTTTTTTTCCGCTGGAAATCCAGTGCCGAAGATTCATGATCCTTTACACTGAGCACCCACATATTCCTGTCGTCACTGTCTGAGGAAGATGCTGAGTCCGTTGCACTCTCGAAAAGTTTTATCGGCTTTTTTTTTTTTTTTTTCCTCCTGCAAACTTTAACAAAATGACCACTAATGCCGCAACCTGAACATTTCTGGTTCCTGGCAGGACAGCTTTTATCATTCGCATAATGCCCCACCAAACCCCATCTAAAACATGTAACATTCTTTTTAGTAAAATCTTTCTTGGTCGTTTTTTATTTTTACTGGTGTAGTCTTTCTTTAAAAACTTGTCAGACCCAGACTTCACCTCCCTAACATTGTTTACAAAATTGTCTGATCCAGAAATAGTGTCATCATTTTTTTTACTTCCCTGTAGAACGGCTTTTGCACATCTTCCAGTCAGTTCTGCTTTTTTAACGACTTCAATGACTTCCTGTAAAGACTATTCTCCTTTAGTCCATAAACAGTCCTGTATGTTTCGATTTGCTGAATGCATAACAATCTGTTGTTTTCAGACCAAGCGGTCCCAAACAATGTAATAACATTTTCTTCTTTTTATCAGCAGAAAAATAATTCTCTTCATCACACGTTGAAATGTAATTAATAAAGTATTCCCGCCATTCTTGCCACTTTGTGGAAGTATCACCAGATCCAGGAATGAAAGGTTGAGGTGGTGGTAAATTCAAATTACTAGAAGCCATAAGTAGTTATGTTGTTCCACTTAAAATTTACCACGGACTTAAATTCCACTTAGAAAGAGTATGAATTCAAGAAGCGAAAGTTGACAGCCAAGTTGTCAGAGTTCCTACACTGACATTGTAGCACAGTCTTCTTTTAACCTCTTGGGTGCCTTGGACGAGATGATCTCGTCCAAGGCTACAGTTCCCCTGTGCCTTGGACGAGATCATCTCGTCCATGGCACAGGGGAACTTGGGGGCGCGCTAGCGCGCCCCCGTGCACCCCCCTTCCCCCCCCCCCAAGTCGGGGATGGAAGGGGAAGACCTTCCCCTTCCACCCCCGACCCCCCCACCCCCCCCCCTGTGACGTCAGCGCGCACACGCTGATGTGTCACAGGGGCCTCCCTCGTCGCGCTGGAAGCTCTGCTTCCAGCGCGATTGAAAAAGAAATGCAAAAGCATTTCTTTTTCAATCACTTGGGAGGCCCGGAGGGGCTTCAAAGGGAAGGAAAAGTATTTCCTTCCCTTTGAAGTCCCTCCGAGGGTTTCAAAAGCCGGATTGCTTGCAATCCGGCTTTTGAAACCCCACTGGACACCAGGGATTTTTTTTTTTTCTTTGAAATTGACAAAAGGGAGCGACCCCTTGGGCAAGGGTCGCTCCCAGGGGGGGCATTTTTTTGAAAAGGCCTTTTCTGCCCCCAGGGGGGGCAGAAACCTCTAGGCACCAGGGACCATTTTTTTTTTTGTTTCATTTTTTTTTATTGAGGTGGGGAGCGACCCCTTAGGCAAGGGTCGCTCCCCTTGGGGGAAAATTATATTTTGGCCATTTCTGCCCCCCTTGGGGGCAGATTGGCCTATTTTGATGAGGCCAATCTGCCCCCAAGGGGGGTAGAAACCACTAGACACCAGGGATTTTTTTTTTTTTTATTGTTATTGACAAAAGGGAGCGACCCCTTGGGCAAGGGTCGCTCCCAGGGGGGGAATATTTTCGGGAAGGCCTTTTCTGCCCCCCCTGGGGGCAGATAGGCCTACTATTAGGCCGATCTGCCCCCAGGGGGGGCAGAAACCTCTAGGCACCAGGGACCATTTTTTTTTTTGTTTCATTTTTTTTTTTTTTTGGTGGGGAGCGACCCCTTAGGCAAGGGTCGCTCCCCTTGGGGGAAAATTATATTTTGGCCATTTCTGCCCCCCTTGGGGGCAGATTGGCCAATTTTGATGAGGCCAATCTGCCCCCAAGGGGGGTAGAAACCACTAGACACCAGGGATTTTTTTTTTTTTTTAATTGTTATTGACAAAAGGGAGCGACCCCTTGGGCAAGGGTCGCTCCCAGTGGGGGCATATTTTCGGGAAGGCCTTTTCTGCCCCCCCGGACACCAGGGAGTTTTTTCTTTGCGTGAATTTCACGCAAAGGGAGCGACCCCTTAGGCAAGGGTCGCTCCCTGGGGGGGAGGGCAATTTATTTATTATTAGGCCGATCTGCCCCCAGGGGGGGAAGAAACCTCTAGGCGCCAGGGCAAATTTTTTTTTTGTGTTTTTTTTTTTGTTCTTTCTTTTTTTTAGAGATGGGGAGCGACCCATCAGGCAAGGGTCGCTCCCCTGGGGGGCAAATTGTGTTTAGACCATTTCTGCCCCCCTGGGGGCAGATTGGCCAATTTTAGGTCAATCTGCCCCCAAGGGGGCAGAAACCACTAGGCACCGGGGATTTGTTTTTTGGCGCCAATGTCACGCAGGGGGAGCGACCCCGTAGGCAAGGGTCGCTCCCGGGGGGGGGGGGGTGGGGGGGCAAATTTATTTTAGGCCTTTTCTGCCCCCCCGGGGGACAGATCGGCCTATTATTAGGCCGAACTGCCCCCGGGGGTGGGGCAGAAACCTCTAGGCGCCAGGGGAATTTTTCTTTTTTTTCTTTGTTTTTTTTTTTTAGAGATGGGGAGCGACCCATCAGGCAAAAGTCGCTCCCCTGGGGGACAAATTGTATTTAGGCCATTTCTGCCCCCTTTGGGGGCAGATTGGCTGAGTTTAGGTCAACCTGCCCCCAAGGGGGCAGAAACCACTAGGCACCGGGGATTTGTTTTTTGGTGCCAATGTCACGCAGGGGGGGCGACCCCGTAGGCAAGGGTCGCTCCCGGCGGGGGAGGGTGGGGGTTGGGGGGGGCAAATTTATTTTAGGGCATTTCTGCCCCCCCCCCCCCTGGGGCCGGCTGAGCTACAGGCCAAACACCACAGGTAGGCACCTTGCAAAAAACACCTCTGTTTTCTGTGAAAAAATATGTTGTGTCCACGTTGTGTTTTGGGCCATTTCCTTTTGTGGGCGCTAGGCCTACCCACAGAAGTGATGTACCATTTTTATCGAGAGACTTAGGGGAACGCTGGGTGGAAGGAAATTTGTGGCTCCTCTCAGATTCCAGAACTTTCTGTCACCGAAATGAGAGGAAAAAGTGTTTTTTGGGCCAAATTTTGATGTTTGCAAAGGATTCTGGGTAACATAACCTGGTCAGAGCCCCGCAAGTCACCCCATCTTGGATTCCCCTGGGTTTCTAGTTTTCAAAAATGCACTGGTTTGCTAGGTTTCCTCAGGTGTCGGCTGAGCTACAGGCCAAAATCCACAGGTAGGCACTGCTTTTTATAAAAAAATGTGATGTGTCCACGTTGTGTTTTGGGCCCTTTCCTTTCGTGGGCGCTAGTCCTACCCACACAAGTGAGGTATCATTTTTATCGGGTGACTTGGGGGAACGCTGGGTAGAAGGAAATTTGTGGCTCCTCTCAGATTCCAGAACTTTCTGCCACAGAAATGTGAGTAACATGTGTATTTTTAGCCAAATTTTGAGGTTTGCAAAGGATTCTGGGTAACAGAACCTGGTCCGAGCCCCGCAAGTCACCCCTCCTTGGATTCCCCTAGGTCTCTAGTTTTCAGAAATGCACAGGTTTGGTAGGTTTCCCTAGGTGCCGGCTGAGCTAGAGGCCAAAATCTACAGGTAGGCACTTCGCAAAAAACACCTGTTTTTTTCCAAAATTTAGGATGTGTCCACGTTGCGCTTTGGGGTGTTTCCTGTCGCCGGCGCTAGGCCTACCCACGCAAGTGAGGTATCATTTTTATCTGGAGACTTGGGGGAACGCTGGGTGGAAGGAAATTTGTAGCTCCTCTCAGATTCCAGAACTTTCTGCCACAGAAATGTGAGGGACATGTGTTTTTTTTAGCCAACTTTTGAGGTTTGCAAAGGATTCTGGGTAACAGAACCTGGTCCGAGCCCCGCAAGTCACCCCTCCTTGGATTCCCCTAGGTCTCTAGTTTTCAGAAATGCACAGGTTTGGTAGGTTTCCCTAGGTGCCGGCTGAGCTAGAGGCCAAAATCTACAGGTAGGCACTTCGCAAAAAACACCTCTGTTTTTTTCCAAAATTTAGGATGTGTCCACGTTGCGCTTTGGGGTGTTTCCTGTCGCCGGCGCTAGGCCTACCCACGCAAGTGAGGTATCATTTTTATCGGGAGACTTGGGGGAACGCTGGGTGGAAGGAAATTTGTAGCTCCTCTCAGATTCCAGAACTTTCTGCCACAGAAATGTGAGGGACATGTGTTTTTTTTAGCCAAATTTTGAGGCTTGCAAAGGATTCTGGGTAACAGAACCTGGTCCGAGCCCCGCAAGTCACCCCATCTTGGATTCCCCTGGGTTTCTAGTTTTCAAAAATGCACTGGTTTGCTAGGTTTCCTCAGGTGTCGGCTGAGCTACAGGCCAAAATCCACAGGTAGGCACTGCTTTTTATAAAAAAATGTGATGTGTCCACGTTGTGTTTTGGGCCCTTTCCTTTCGTGGGCGCTAGTCCTACCCACACAAGTGAGGTATCATTTTTATCGGGTGACTTGGGGGAACGCTGGGTAGAAGGAAATTTGTGGCTCCTCTCAGATTCCAGAACTTTCTGCCACAGAAATGTGAGTAACATGTGTATTTTTAGCCAAATTTTGAGGTTTGCAAAGGATTCTGGGTAACAGAACCTGGTCCGAGCCCCGCAAGTCACCCCTCCTTGGATTCCCCTAGGTCTCTAGTTTTCAGAAATGCACAGGTTTGGTAGGTTTCCCTAGGTGCCGGCTGAGCTAGAGGCCAAAATCTACAGGTAGGCACTTCGCAAAAAACACCTGTTTTTTTCCAAAATTTAGGATGTGTCCACGTTGCGCTTTGGGGTGTTTCCTGTCGCCGGCGCTAGGCCTACCCACGCAAGTGAGGTATCATTTTTATCTGGAGACTTGGGGGAACGCTGGGTGGAAGGAAATTTGTAGCTCCTCTCAGATTCCAGAACTTTCTGCCACAGAAATGTGAGGGACATGTGTTTTTTTTAGCCAACTTTTGAGGTTTGCAAAGGATTCTGGGTAACAGAACCTGGTCCGAGCCCCGCAAGTCACCCCTCCTTGGATTCCCCTAGGTCTCTAGTTTTCAGAAATGCACAGGTTTGGTAGGTTTCCCTAGGTGCCGGCTGAGCTAGAGGCCAAAATCTACAGGTAGGCACTTCGCAAAAAACACCTCTGTTTTTTTCCAAAATTTAGGATGTGTCCACGTTGCGCTTTGGGGTGTTTCCTGTCGCCGGCGCTAGGCCTACCCACGCAAGTGAGGTATCATTTTTATCGGGAGACTTGGGGGAACGCTGGGTGGAAGGAAATTTGTAGCTCCTCTCAGATTCCAGAACTTTCTGCCACAGAAATGTGAGGGACATGTGTTTTTTTTAGCCAAATTTTGAGGCTTGCAAAGGATTCTGGGTAACAGAACCTGGTCCGAGCCCCGCAAGTCACCCCTCCTTGGATTCCCCTAGGTCTCTAGTTTTCAGAAATGCACAGGTTTGGTAGGTTTCCCTAGGTGCCGGCTGAGCTAGAGGCCAAAATCTACAGGTAGGCACCTCGCAAAAAACACCTCTGTTTTTTTCCAAAATTTAGGATGTGTCCACGTTGCGCTTTGGGGCGTTTCCTGTCGCGGGCGCTAGGCCTACCCACGCAAGTGAGATATCATTTTTATCGGGAGACTTGGGGGAACATAGATTAGCAAAACAAGTGCTATTGCCCCTTGTCTTTCTCTAAATTTTTTCCTTCCAAATATAGGAGAGTGTGTAAAAAAGACATCTATTTGAGAAATTCCCTATAATTCACATGCTTGTATGGTCACCCCGGAATTCAGAGATGTGCAAATAACCACTGCTCCTCAGCACCTTATCTTGTGCCCTTTTTGGAAATGCAAAGGTTTTCTTGATAGCAATTTTTTACTCTTTATATTTCAGCAAATGAATTGCTGTATACCAGGTATAGAATGAAAACGCACTGCAGGGTGCAGCTCATTTATTGGCTCTGGGTTCCTCGGGTTCTTGATGAACCTACAAGCCCTATATATCCCCGCAACCAGAGGAGTCCAGCAGACGTAACGGTATATTGCTTTCCATAATCTGACATTGCAGGGAAAAGTTACAGAGTAAAACATAGAGAAAAATTGATGTGTTTTTCACCTCAATTTCAATATTTTTCTTTTTCAGCTGTTATTTTCTGTAGGAAACCCTTGTAGGATCTACACAAATGACCCCTTGCTGAATTCAGAATTTTGTCTACTTTTCAGAAATGGTTAGGTTTCTGGGATCCAGCATTGGTTTCATGCCCATTCCTGTCACTGACTGGAAGGAGGCTGAAAGCACAAAAAATTGCAAAAATGGGGTATGCCCCAGTAAAATGCCAAAATTGTGTTGAAAAATTGGGTTTTCTGATTCAAGTCTGCCTGTTCCTGAAAGCTAGGAAGCTGCTGAGTTTAGCACTACAAACCCTTTGTTGATGCCATTTTCGGGGGGAAATCCACAAGCCTTCTTCTGCAGCCACTTTTTCCATTTTTTTTAAAAAAAACGAAATTTTCACTGTATTTTGGCCAATTTCTTGGCCTCCTTCAAGGGAACCCACAAAGTCTGGGTACCTCTAGAATCCCTAGGATGTTGGAAAAAAAGGACGCAAATTTGGCTTGGTTAGCTTATGTGAACAAAAAGTTATGAGGGCCTAAGCGCGAACTGCCCCAAATAGGCAAAAAAAGGCCTGGCACAGGAGGGAGAAAAGGCCTCGCAGCGAAGGGGTTAAAAAAAAAAATGCAACCCTTAGTGTTGTTAAACAACATGAAAACTTCGTTAATATTAATTCCTCCAGGTTTCTACTTATTAATATGCAGAGACTAGCGTCTGTCACCTTAGAGACACTAGCGAAAACGGACTAATCTGGCTCGCGTCTCCGTCTCCTTGGAGACGCTAGCGAAATGGTGTTAATCGGCATCCGTGTCTCTGGGTACGTTGCCCATGAGATGCACTTTGAGCGTGCGCGTCCGTTGAATAGAGGACGCTCGCGCTGCCCTGCTCGCGCCGCTCTGCTCGCCGAAGAACCACAAAAATAAACACGGAGGAAAAATTATAAAAAATATAAACATATAAAGTAACAAATGTGATTACTGCAACTTTCTGTCCCACGTCGACAGCTCCCTAAGCAGCAGTAAAGTTCAATCAATGCGGTGATGAAGCATCAAAACGTGTGGGAGCCAGGGCTGCGCAACTCGTCGCCAAATTTGTAGTGAAGGTCTTCTTGGTTGAAATAAAGAAACTCCAGCGATGTGATCACAGTGAGTAAATTCAATTTATTCCAATGCAGAAACCCCGGCTGCAGCACACGGACCGGTTGCAACCACGCCTCAGGTCCGCTCTCCAACCGTCTCACAACTCACCCCGAACATTCCCTCCTAACATTCCCCTGTTCTCTGGCTCGCGCCTAGCTAGCGTAGCGCGAGCCGGACAACATGGAAAGACACTTCATAATGATAAAACCTAAAACGAAGATACAACACAGTGTCCAACTGACAACTGCTGGTTCTGGAACTTCGCCAGCACCCTGATGCAATGTGGAACACAGAACAGTAAACACAGAATGTAGAACATAGACACAAGGAAACATAGCATATTACATACAGTAATATAAAATGTTTATAGCATTTCTTAGGGAATGTAATCTGTGTTGTCAATTATATAAAATTCGCACGTATTGCAAAATTGTGGCAGAATCACTGTTAATAGTTCACTTTTCACTTGGTGACAAATTCGGGACTGTATTAAAAATAAAATAACTACGTTTTCTAAACTTGTATGATGTGAAAAATACATTTGTGCAAGTTAGACCCCCCTTCCCCTGACTTTCTTGCTGGTAAACCACAAAGAATATGAGGCTTGTCAGACTTTTAGCAATTATGTTCTCCTGAGCATGGTGATTCCCTGTAGCCTCCCTCAGGCATAAACACACAACAGCTAAGACTTGACCCCCACTTTGTTTCTCGCTCTTCCGGGCTGTTCCATCTGCTTTACCCCCCTCTCATTTGCTTCAACAGCCATTCCTTGCTATGTGTGGTAGCTGCTTCTCTCGCTGCCTTTATTATCTTCTTGATGTCCTCTGGCTGCATGTTGCTGGCCGGTTCTGCCATCCTCACAGCTGGGTCACGTCAACTGCTGGCTGTCCCCGCTGCCCTCGCCGGACCTTCTGTGACTTTCACAGCAGTCTGGGTTGCTTCACCCCTTTGGGACTGGCCCCAGCTGTGGACTCAGATCCACTTGACCTCAGACACTAAGGGTCATATCACCCTTTTGCAGGCTGTCCCTGGGTGCACTCTGCTCGCCTGCTCTGCTCCTTAGTGGTGGTTGTGTCCCTCTGGCCTACAGGTGAAGCTGCCATTGTGGGCTTTCCCTGTGAGTTTTTATAGTGGTTTGGGGTCATGGCCTGATGGGCCTGCGAGCCCTTCTTGTTGTTGCGAAAATACCAAGGGGTCGCTACCTTAAAGTTTTTAATGTTTTGTTGGACATTTGCGACTACATTTTGCCCAGTGGTTGCTCCCTTAACCTTTTTATTGTGTGTCCATTTGTTGCTTGTAAAATTGCATAGTGACTTCTCACTGCGGCATGCCACTTACTTGATATTGCAAAAATAATGCCCAGGGTTCTCTCCCTTAAAGCTTTCAATGCTTTGCTTGACGTTGGCGACCACATTTACCCAGAGGTTGCTCCCTTGATTGTTTATTTAATGCCGTCGTTGGTCGTAACTCAATTGCCTACAGGCCGCTCCCCTGACTTTTTGGTTCGATTTATGCAATGTCGGTAACCAATACATTGCTGTGCAAGGCGCTGCTAGCTGCCTTGGTACTCCTGTATTGCACTATTAAATTCAGATGAGCACCCAGTCCCAGCAGCCCCTTGGTAGTACATGCTGCTGGTTGTCCTGGTCACACATCAGCACCTACCAGTGCTACATGTAGTCTCTCCTGCTGTTAGTTTCAGGCTCCCCGTCGGGCTTCTTAACCCATTCTTGGTTTTGTTGGAACAGTTGACGACCCTCTTGAGGCCGGGCTATGCGTGCCATCTGCTCCTTTTTAAGACTTTGCAGCCCATCCTCCTCTCGGCTCAGTAGGAGAGCCTCCGACGTGTTGCTCACCTTCACTACACCGCTCCTCACCTCTTTGATGATTTTGAGCCGCAGTGGTGAAAAATGTGCCTTGAAGGCAATTGCAGCCTGCTTCCTCGGCGGGGCCCGTCATGCTGCTCAGTCAACGCTCCCCACTGCTGTGACTCTGCACTTTCTCAGACAACACTCCTGTCCTCACACCAGCAGGTAGCTCCCTTGCCCTGCTTCAGGCCTTCTTCAACAAGGGGATCTCTGTGTACTTTTGCTGCACAGAGGCACCCGTCCCGCAACAACCAGTGACCAGGTCCAGGCGCTTAAGCCCCCTCGTTATAGGGCTGTGATCCCCCCCCCCTTGGATCTAATAAATTTTGAACCCTGCCCAACCTTCCTATTGGCTGGCATGTTTTGCACCCTTATTTAAGGTTTGGCTTCCTTTCCGCATTCGCCCCTCCTTCCCACGCTTGGGATGGGGAGGAAACTTTCTGCCGTTGTTCCACCCGGAGACATGCATTGCTGGGCCTTGGTGCTGTTTCCCCTGCTGGCCCCTCCAGTCCCCTTGGGGTGCAGGCCTCTTAATTCCTGCCAAGACTTGACCCCCCACTTTGTTCCTCTGGAGCATGTTACCATGGGTATATGAGAAAGCTATATGTTTTCCAAGGACTCAAGGTACACACAGGCAGTAAACTGGTTGTTGTGCAGTTAAAAAATTTAGAAAGCTACTGAAAGCCTAATATCAGTTTAGGCCACCTGTCTTTGTGTAATGGGTAACACACCATGGCTCTGTAGATACATACTACAACCATGTATTTCTAAAAGTCTAGGAACCCTAAGGTTTATTTCACTGCAATTGTGTTTCCGCTGTTGGTCACGCAATCACCTTAGTAACAGTCAATTGTGCCCGGCATTGGGCAAGAAATGCTTTAGATGTCAAAAAATTGGTCACTTTCAAGTTGTTTGCAGGCAGCCTAACCGCATCTGCAAACCTGGTAGCAATAATATGAGAGTGAAAGTGCACAATGTGTACTCTAAAGGTGAACGGGCGGATGGTATGGTAGACGACTGTGCGACTAACTTATCTAATGTTGTTCTAACAGTGGATATTGCCACAATTAACAATGTCAAGGGACCCATATGTCGGGCAGTTATTGACTTAATTGAAATTTTTGTCATGGCTGATTCTGGTTCACCGGTCACCCTTATTGCAGATGTCACCTATCGTAAATACTGGCCCGCAACAAAGGTATTGAAAGATGCCGACATTAGTCCCAAAGCCTTCGTAGATCATGACATTGAACTCTTAGGTTACTTTTTGTCCACTTTATCTATCTTGGGTAGGAGCACAGTGACCAAAATCTACGTGGCAGTGGATGGTAGAGATATCGTAGGGTGGAAAGATCTTGCGAAACTGGGCATAGTATTACGTCCTGGGTTTGACAGTCCCATAGTTTTGGGGGAAATGCCTGTAGAAGTGTCAGAACTCAGTTTGCCTGATACCAATATCTCTGAGTCTTTCACAACGAAGTACCCTGAGGTATTTGCTGATGAAATTGGAGTTGTAGGGGTTTTGAACATTGTATCAGGCTCAAGGATGGAGCTGTTCCTCTTTCGCATAAGGTAAGGCCCATTCCTATCTCTGTAAAAGGACAACTTAAAGATCTCTTGGAGAAACTAGTTATGGACGGCATCATAACTCCCACAGACTCCTCTGAGTGGGTTTCGCCCATTGTTCTCACAAAGAAGAGAAATGGGGATTTGAGGTTATATGTAGATTTAAGATCTTTAAATAAAAATATAATCATCAACTGCCATCCCCTTCCTCGTATACAAGAAATGATCGCTAGTTTGGGCACCTAAAAAATCTTTTCCACAATTGATTTACACTCTGCGTACCATCAGATTGCTCTTAGTTTAGATTCTCAGGAACTCACTACTTTTGTGACTCCTTTTGGGGCATATAAATACCTTAGACTACCTTTTGGTCTGGCCCCTGCGGCGAGCATCTTTCAAAAATTAATGGATTCCTTGTTTGGCGATTTTGAGAATGTGTGTGCCTTCAGGATGACATTCTGATTCACACTAGAGGTATGGAAGAACATACAATTCTTCTAGACCAAGTGTTTTCCATACTCAAGGATTGTCGTATCACGATTAAGAAGAAGTGTACATTTTTAGTCCAGAATGTGGAATACTTAGGACACACTATTTCTGCAGATGGCATTAAGCCTAAACAAAGGAACCTGGAGGCAATCATGAATGCACCTTGCCTATCTAATAAAGATGAGCTACGCTCATTTTTAGGTTTATGTGAATATTATTTAAGGTTTTTTGATGGTTATGCTATGATAGTGCAACCTCTTAGGAATTTATTGAAGAAAGGTAGTAAGTTCGATTGGGGTGAGCAAGTGATGGGAGCATTTGACTCTATCAAAAAACTGGTGGTGTCTGCTCCGGCTTTGAAGCCATTCATACCCTCAGCTAAATCCTTTGGGGCAGTGGATGCTAGTATGGAAGGTTTGGGGGCGGTGTTTGGTCAATGGGTGGATAGACGAGAGCATACTATCGCATTCCTGTCAAGATCTCTCTCAGAAACGAAAATTAACTACAGCACCATTGAGAGAGAGGCCCTGGCTTGCGCCTGGGCAGTATATAAATTCAAGACTTATATTTGGGGTTGGCCTGTACTTTGTACACGGATCACAAGCCACTCGTATTTTTAATGGATGGGAATGGCTTAGGTAAAGCCTCTTCAAGGTTAGTAGGATTGTTGTCCAAACTGCAAGAGTTTAACTTGGATGTCCAATACCTTCCTGGAGGGAAGAATGTTAGGGCAGACTGCCTTTCCAGGTTGCCCCTACCCCTGTCTAACACTGAGAATGAGGACACAGAGTGTGTGATTGGTGCATTAGACATGGTTTCAGCTTCTGGAGGTTTATTTTCCGAGCAGGATTGGATTTCTACGATGTCAAGAGATCCTGTATTGTCAGAAGTGATGTTTCATATTAATCATGGTTGGCCTAAAAATCAGTAATTCAGTGGGGAACTCGACACCTTTCGTCAACTAGCTGCTGAATTGTCGTGTGAGAATGGTGTGTGCATGAGAGGTTCTGCTTGCATTCCCCCATGTGAGTTGAGGCCATTGTTGATAAAGTCTGCTCATGAGGGGCATTTAGGTATCTCAGCCACCTGCAGAAGGCTAAAGGAAAAATACTGGTGGCCGGGTCTTGACAAACAAGTGTCGAGCTTTGTGGATCAGTGCACTTCATGTGTGGTGTCCGATAAGCATTGGAAGTGGCGCAATAAACCCTTGCCCACCATTCCTTTCCCCAGTGGTGCTTGGGAAAGCATTGCCATTGATTTTTTTTCAGGTCCTTTTCACCTACTTCCTAGAAGTATGAGACACATGATCGTTGCTATAGATTATTTCTCAAAATGGATATACTATGCTTTTGTTGAACAAGCGTGCAAGGTGCCCAAAGGAGCATCGAAATTTTCATTACCTGTTAAAGTCATAAGAGTTACGAAATCTGCTGCTTTACTGGAAGGCAAAGGGTGGTGGAACAGAAATTGTATTGTTCCGATTTCCTCGTCACAAGCTGACATTTTCAAGCAGGTCTATGCTGGACGTGAAGATGATACCATCTCTAGTGCCACATTTATTGAGAATCCTACAAGTATAGAAGACAGGATGTTCAATCATGGACACAATGATTCTCATTGCCAAGCAGGAAGTTCTCGTCATAGTCTGGTGAGAAAGGATGGTCCTTCTTCATCCTTATGTCCAGCTGCAGAACCACTGTATACGCGCAGTCATAGACTTGTTAAACTTCCTTCAAAGTTCGATGATTACCCTTTAAATTGAATTTATTATCAATATGAGACTTTGTTATTTTATACTTCCTTATGTTTCATTTCTTTTATTTTGTGAAGGAGGACGATGATGTAGCATATGTCATGTTTCTTTTTATATTTGTATTTACCCATGCTTGTTTGTTTCTTCTTTTGTTTCTATCAATGCTTACTTATTGTTGATCTTTAAGTTGGTGAGTTCTATACCATTGGGCAAACAGAATCTATCTCTGGGTTCTGGATTCTTGGGAGGGGATTTGCAAGGCTGACCTTCAGGCTGATCAGTCATGTGTATGCCTGCCGTGGACCCTCAATAAATTTCAAACTTGAAAAATCTTCTCTTCGTGTATGAGCAACTCATCTTTACTTTTCCTACCACTCTACAACCAGCCAGGGACATGAGCCATCTAACCCATTGAGCCATGGTGGGAGCCGAGACAGGTTGGTGGGGTTTCTGAAAGGAAATAAGTAATTGAGAAGAGGAGGGGATCCTGAGATCTGCAGTTCGAGAAACTCAAGTCTTCAAACAATTACCAACACACAATTTAAGCTGAGAAGGAACAAAAGGATAATGTACAGTAGATAAATTAGTCTTGGCATGCCTATTGACTTGAAAATAAACGCCTAAAGAGGAAAAACGAAAGGAGGAAATACCCAGAGCTTTAACATCTGATAGACCTTTTATAGAGACTAAACACAGGAGCATAGTCAATTTTGCAGACAAATGTTTCAGCGAAAAATCGGCATGTGAGAAATAATTGAAGTACTGAATCAACATCCCACTTCACATTGTATTTACGATCTAGAGGTTTAGCAAAACGTATTCCCTTTAAAAGTTGACAAACCAATGGGTGTTCACCAACAGGCCTTCCATCCATCCTGATATGTTCTGAAGAGATCGCAGACCTGTAAGTATTAACAGTACGATAAGCCTTACCCTGTGAAGCTAAGGAAGCCAGAAAATTCACCACTAAGGTGACATCTGCTGAAAAGGGATCTGAATCCCTATCCAGACACCAGCTACACCAAACCAACCAGGCGGATCTATAGACCCTTGTACCTGGAGCCCAGGATTCCTGCATGAACTGGACAGCTTCCTTTGAAATTCCTGGGGTTCTCCAGGAAGCGTTGAAATTCTCCATGCTACGAGATGAAGGGACCCTTCTAGGATTAGACTGTGAGGAAGACCCTGAGGGTTCAAGAGGAGATCAGGAAAATGAGGGATCAATACTGGAAGGTCTGAGGATAGTTCCAACAGGGTTGGATACCAAGGTTAGGACTGCCAGAATGGAGTGATGAGATCCAGAGAGGCGTGTGCTGTCTGTGGGCTTGCGCTAGCAACCGAGCAATGAAAAGGAAGGGGGGAAAAGCATAGTGGAGAGAAGGAGGCCATAACTGCAGGGAAGCGTCCGTGGCCTTCGCTAACAGATCTGGCCTCCAACTGAAGAAGGCAGGAAGTTGAGAGTTGATCTGGGAAGCAAAAAGGTCTATTGACATAGTACAGAAGAAAGATGATTGAACATGGAAGGATGACATTTAAAATCGCTTGAATAGTAGGTATTCCTGGAAAACCAATCTGCCACTACTTTAAGTTTGCCTGGGAGGTATTCCGCCTTGACCGAGAAATTTCTTGGGAGACAGAATTCCCACAATCTCCTGTCCAAGAGTGCCAGAGGTTTGGATCTCGTTCCGCCTAGACTGTTTATATACCCGACTGCAGACCGGTTGTCCATTCTTAGAAGAATTGAGCATTTTATCCAGTCTTTTATAAAGGACTGGATGGCAAAGGAACCTGCAAGCATCTCTAAACAGATGATGTGTAGTGAGGACTCCTGAACAAACCATGGACCCCACAGTCGAGAGTTGACCACATCTTGCACCCCAGCCTGTCAGGCTTGCATCTGACTCTAAGACAAGACCTGGGGTGGCAGAGAAAATCGTTCTACCATTCCAAGCGTTTAAGTGACTTATCCACCAGCAAAGTTCTTCCCTGGATTCTGGGATACAGAACGACCGGATCTGAGTAAGCTAGACCCTTGCAAAGGTGATGAATTTTCAAACTCTGAAGAGCCCTGTAATGAAGGGGCCCTGGAAAGGTGGCCTGACTGGAGGAGGAAAGAAGGCCTACTAAACGAGCTAGGGATCTGAGCGAACCAAGAGGGATAGAGAAGGCGTGACAAATCTTTCTTTATCAAAGCCACCATCGGTTGAGGGAATTAAAGCACTGAATTGACAGTGTTCACATTGAAACTGAGAAATTTGAAATATTGGGAATTAATTAGAACAGACTTTTGAAGATTTATGAGAAACCCCAGCTGAGACAAAAGGTCATGGCAAAGGTTTAACTGATCCAGCAGACAAGACTTGACCTGTGCCATGATGAGGAAATCGTCGAGATAGTCAATGAGTCTTATCCCCTTATCTCTGAGGAAGGTCACTACTGGTTTGAGGATCTGAAGAAAAGCCAAAAGGAAGAGTTTTGAACTGAAAGAACAAGGTCCCCCACTAGAACTGAAGAAATGTCCTGTTGGAGGGATGAACGGGTACCAGGAGATATACCAAAGAGGCCATACGCGTTAGGGCCTTCCTGTTTGGTTGCCAAGGAATTGACCTTGGGGTCAGTTTTGAGCAGAAGGCTTTTACGCCGCTCTTGAGAGATGTAGGCATTGGCATTGCTTAACATGCATATTGCTCTCTGCACCCAATTTGAGAGCGCCTATGAATCCACTTGTTTGCCCTCCATCTGTGCCTCTTCGGCCAAATCAAAAATCCTAGTTAAAGGTCCAACTAGGTCCAATGGTCTATCCTGGCAGTTTGACCAGGCTCTATCGACCCCTTTCTTGGGATCTTTCCCGAATTTGGTAAAAAAAATACTAACATATTGGGGTCATTAGTGGGGGTATCAACCACCTTAAATGGAAGGGAAGGTCTAGGGCATTCAGACTTTGACTTATTCCTAGATGCTTTATCAAGCACATGCCTCAAATAAAAGAACACATATTCAGCAACATGAGCTGATGGAAACCATTCTGAAGAATTTCAATGGTGACTCAACATAGGATCGAACATGGGTTTACCAAAGTGATCAACAATATCAGACACTAGATGAGGGGAGAGCACAGCAGGAGAAACGTTACGCCTTGTCTCCAAAGGCCCATTATCATAAACGTCATCCTTTGTGGTGTTGTGTAAAATATCATCATCCCCATCATTGTCAGTGTCTAAGGTTAAGAATATTAGGGGAGAGGAAGGGAGCCCTGAAAAATTAGTCTCAGATGAGAGGCCCAAACTTCACAGAAACTCCTTTGGAAGGCACATATGGTGGTGCCGCACATTTCGTTCCTCTTTTAGGAGGATTATCCTTGGGGTTCTGGAAAAAATGTGTGATATTGAGGCTTCCAAATTCTTAGAAATATCCAACATGGATACAGAGACTGCATGTTGAACCAAATCTTTAATGAAGGATGTTAAATTGTCCTTCATAGACTTCACCAGTTTTGCCAAAAACGCATAAAATATGTCAAAGGGAGACTAAAAATGAAGCAGAAGCCTGGAAGACGTCAACATAGAGAAAAAAAAACCTGACCTAAAGGGATAAACCTGTGGGAAGGTCAAGAGGGAGGGCCTAAGTAAAAGGAGGCTGGGAAGGAACATGCCTAGAGGCAATGGCTATACAGAGCGAAGGCAGGAAAAGGAAAGTCCTCACCAGCCGTTAATCCGACAGACGAGGGTTGGAGAGGCTGAAAGGCAGGAAGGCCGCTTCCAGTGACTGATGGCGGCAGCACAACACCAGAGCCAGCTAAGATGCGCATTCAGAGGTAGGAATACCTCAAAAAACATTATAGAACGTTCAAAGAGCATCGCGCTGTCTGGAGTGCGATGCAATAAAACAGCGTAAGACAAAAAACATTCTTAAATGTATAAACAACAACATTAGAATTACACCTAAAATTAATACCATATATGAAATAAAAACAGTATGAGTAATGTCGAGCAGAGTACTTATCTTGACTGCAAGCAGCAAGAAAAGAGGACTTGTTGCTCTCAGTTAAGGTTATTATGTGCAGGCTTGATGTCGGATTGGTCACTCCCATTGTGGTGTTTGGTAGTTTTTCTCTCCCAGGGTTTCTGGGATTTGTAGTTCTTGGCTGCTGTTTAATAAAGTGAGAAAAGAAATGCATAATATGAGCCTCTGATAATAAAATCATATTTAGTTATTTCTGTTGTCATTATTTATGCTGTTTTCAATAAATGTGCCCTGGCCTAGTCACAATGAGTATATTTACTTCAAGGACCTTTTTTTAGCTCACTGTCCCCTGTTGGTTCATAATGACCTGCTGTTGTTGTTTTATGTATCTAGTTTGTTCCACCATCTCTAGAAAGTATTAGTGTAGATAAGGCCCAATCAATAATCATGTAGTTAGTGGGACAGTGCTTATGTGTTAAGGCAGTGTGTGCCTTTTAATAAGTCTGTGCTCTAATTTGCTGAGAATGTTACACATTTAATCATACCACGTTAAATCTGCAGTCCTGAGAATTTCATATGCAAAGATATTGTGTAAAAACCTTTAGGTTTTTTGGAGTGAGCCAGAGATCTTTCCTGTGCTACTAGGGATGCTGTCTGTAATGTTCTATTTGCTGAAAGTTTTCATGGCAATCAATCTGTACCAAACCTTTTTGGTGTAATAAATCCTTTAAATTATTCTGCTGATCTAGAATTCAGTTGGCACTTTTACTTAATTAACTCTATTTCTGATATTTGTTTTGTGTTGGCAGACGCCTCACCTCAGGGACACATTGCCTCATGGTATAATTGAAGTGTATTGCTGTCAAAATTGCTGTGCCCCTGGGCAATATGTAAAACTACCGTAACCATATGATTTCAACATCCACGCTTCTTGAGGATTTATTGCTGGGTGTCAAAACGTCTGGATTTGCTTCTTGGAACAATGTACTAAACAAGAACGTTGCCAGCATTTTCCCCAAAAGCAATCACAGTAATTACCTTCAGCCTTCCTCACACAGAAACATATCCATCCCATGACTTTACCCAAATCATTCTTTCTCTAGGTCGTCTAAGTGTCAAATTATCAGACATGTATTTTCCATGCTTTCAGCAGGGATCCACGCATCGGGCACTATGGAATGTTTTTGAAGGGCATTTCACATAGGGGTAGAGATTCCTTGGCTGATATCTGCTGTATTTCAGCACTGGATCAGCAAGCTCCTAGGGGAGCCTACCCACTCCAGACGTTTCTGAAAACTGGTGGCAAGTATAATTCATACTGATGTGTATGTTCAAGACACTTTAAATTACCCTGGATCCCCTGTAAATGTCAGGTTAAAGAATCTCACTTCCTTCACTTTTATGTGTCGGAAGTCTTCAGAACTTCAAGCAAATGCTATAAGTCCTACCATCCAATGTACCCACACGTCTCCCAATAACAAGGATACCTGATGTGTGGATGGGCCTGTTGCATGGAATAGGAATAGTCTAAAATTATTTTGTTTAACCAAGGTTTTACCTGTTTAGGGCATCATTTGTAAGAAAAAATGATGGAAGCCAAGAAAGCCACTTCACCCAAATTACCACCAGCTGTCCAGTGTTGAGAAATGTCTGCTTTTAAGGGTTTCCTTAGATGATGATACCCAAATCAGGGTACCACTACACATATCCCCGGAATCCGATCAGTTCAAAACTCTTTTCTTGCGATTTGCTTGGACTCATTAGTAAGGTGTGTGTGTTATATTTTTTTTTGTTTTTTTTTTTGTGTACGCAGTAATACATGTGTGGGCTACCATTTTAATTGTGAGAAGTTTGGGAATGCAGTATCATTAATTATTACCTATTTTTTTATTTTTTTTACTTTGTAGTATAGGGCAGTGCTCATACAAGGAACCTTTTGTAAAAGTGTCTGCAAAACATCTTGCATTTTAGGTTATACAGAGTTTATGGTAGTACAAATATCTCCCAGCCAGAAACTCAGGTTCTTATGTACATTTAAAAAATAACTTAAAGTAATTTCAAATATCATTTTTAGTTTTTTGTTGTTGTTGCAGGATGCACATTTGATACAATGTGGACAAAAAAATGTTGTAAATAGTATCTTGGAATTGTGGGCTTTTGAACAAACTACAAAAAACACTACGCTTGTCTACTACTTGGAGAATCTATCGAAAGTAATTGTACATTTGTTTGGAGGATCTACCTTGTGCAAAAACGTTCAGATACAAAACTTGTGATCCTTTGCTGTGCTTTCTCCACATTTCTGTGCTTCATCTAGGAGCCAGGTGCTGTTTAGATTTTTTATAATAATAATAAAAAATTCAATCCGCATCCAGCTCCTCCGTGGGTCTCAGACGTGATCTGTGCTTCATCAAGGACCTAGGCACCCCATATGTATGAGGTCAGCACTATTGGACCTGCATCTGGAATACTATGTGGAGCGCAGGTCATATCGTACACACTTTGGAACCTGCTAGGCATCCAGGGCGACCTGTGGAGGCTCCTGAATTGAAGTAATTTGAGTCTAGAGTTTGTAGACACTTTGGGGGCTTATCAAGGCATAAAAGTCCGTTCCCTACTGACTGTACGTTGATATTCGCTGTCTATGATGCATTTTGAAAACCAGTATACTTGTTTTAAAAACAAATGTAGTCGGTGAGATTCACTGTATTTCTTTGTGCTTTGTTAGTTTGCACACTTAAATTGCTAACTAAATCAGTCCACTTAAAAAAAATAATAATAATAATTTGAGTCTCTTTTTTAAAAAATGTAGTTTGATAATTATTTGATTAATAATTATGCCTTTGATCAACTTTTTCTTTTTAGTAATTATGCCACAGACATGTCTGTGCATTCCATGCTGTGTGACCGAATTGCTGTGGCCAAGGATCTGATGAAAAGAGCAGAGGCTATTTCCAAATCTCGAGCCGGTGGTGTGGAAGGTGGAGCAAAATTATGCAGCAAACTGAAGGCAGAGTTAAAATTCTTGCAGAAAGTGGAGACTGGTAAAGTGGTCATCAAGGAATCTCACCTCCAGAGCACAAATCTTACACACCTCAGAGCAATTGTTGAGTCAGCGGAGAGCCTTGAAGAAGTGGTTAATATTCTCCATGTTTTCAGTTATGAAGATCAGTTGGGAGAAAAACAAACACTAGTTGTTGATGTTGTTGCAAATGGTGGCCACACCTGGGTAAAAGCCATTGGACGGAAGGCAGAAGCTCTGCATAATATTTGGCTTGGAAGAGGCCAATATGGAGACAAAAGCATTATTAGGCAGGCTGAGGATTACTTGCGCGCAAGTCTCCAGCAGCCTATTCAGTATAGCAACCCCCATATTATATTTGCTTTTTACAATGGTGTTTCCAGCCCCATGGCAGAAAAGTTGAAAGATATGGGCATATCAGTTCGAGGTGACATAGTTGCTGTTAACTCCACATTGGAGCACTCTAAAGAAGAATGTTACTTAAGCAGTAGCGAGTCAGATGAGGAGGAGAGTACAGAGCTGTTGCAGGTTAGCAGAGTAGACAGAGAAACTGTTGTGGCCAGTGTTGCATTTCCTACAGAAATAAAGGTAGATGTGTGTAATCGGGTTAATTTGGATATTACTTCATTAATTGCCTATGTGTCATCCCTCAGCCATGGAGGCTGCTCTCTGATTTTTAGGCAGAAAGTATTGACTGAGCAGGCAGCTCAGGAAAGACAAGAAAAGGTCCTACCTCAATTGGAAGAATTCATGAAGGATAAGGAGCTCTTTGCTTGTGAATCTGCTGTGAAGGATTTTCAGTCTATTTTGGAAACATTAGGTGGACGAGGTGAGAGACAGCGAGCTGCAGTATTCATGGATAAAATTTGCATAGTACCAGACCAGCCATCAGAACGTGCCTTGAGACTGGTAGCAAGTTCAAAAATTAATAGTCGCTCCATAATGATTTTTGGCACTGGAGATCACTTAAAAGCCATCACAATGACTGCAAACAGTGGTTTTGTCAGGGCAGCTGCTAACCAAGGAGTCAAGTTTAGTGTATTTATTCACCAGCCTCGGGCCCTGACAGAGAGCAAGGAGCCAACAGCTACACCTTTACCAAAGATCTGTTCAAGTAGCAATGGTTTTTGATTAATTTTTACCTTGCTGACACTCAGGTTAATGGGGAACTACAATTTTGTTAACCTAATTACAATCTCCTTATAATTAATATTGTAAAAATAATTGTGAACTGTCTTGTCAAACTTAAATTACTATGAGATTTTCTTTAATTAAAGGACTTGAACAGTATTTAATGTCTGATTTTTACTCTTGATCACTAAATCAATATTGTTCTCTAGCTTTTACCGCAGCTTTTCATTTAAATCATAGGTCTATCCTACAGCTACAGGGCGAACGGATTGGGGGCAGAATGAAGTGCAGAATGTCCACAAAAAGCTGCTCTCAGAGCCATTTTCTAGGCAGTATCATATAATTCATATTCATTTTGTGACTTAACCTGTATCCCTCAGCAACACCTCACCAAAAGATTAGTCCTTGGCGACACAGCTCATAAATACTGCCCACACCTATCTTCTGATATCTAATCCCTTTTATAAGGTTGCAAAAAAGAGATCCTCATATTTGATTTGAGTTTTTTTATCATTAGAGAAGTCATTTAGCGTTTGGTATACATTGCTAATCCAAGATTATTACTATTTATTATTATTTTTTCTTCTTTCTGGACGACCTTTTTAAAAATAGCAGATGTATTGCGGTTATGTAATATTTCATGAACCATTTAAGACCTATATACTTCATTTTGGTGTCAAAACATAGGTTTTGAGGTTCAAGTAGTCTTATAGAGACCACCATTTTCCAAACTGGCAGCTCTATAATGATGTGTTTAAGGCATAATATTGGTAATTTATTTTTATGATTTTGTTTCAGTTTTTCAAATTTGTAAACCCGAGCGAAGCAGGTGGCAGCAGAGGATTTTACCCAACAGTGTTTACTACAAAATCTGAGGACTCCTTCAACAAAGAATAATGTGTCATACGCCAAACTAATCGGAAAGAAAAGTGAACATCAATTGCAGCTGGAAAAAGGATAGTTTAAGGTGCTGCAGAAATACAGCAAGTAGAAGTTCACGAACGATTGAAATTGATGTGTGAAGAGGATCAAATGTTTTCATTGTAACAGGAAGTGCTGCATGTCGTATGCAATGGATAAAAGCCTGGAAAGGAAATTGTACACACATTTGAAAAGTTTAATGATATGAGGCTAAGTATCATGGCCCCAGAATGCTCTCTGATTAGATGCAAATATTTGCAGACGCTTGTAAGCAAGAGTGATGATTCTTTGCTTTCAAAATTAAATGTTCAGAAAAAAATACAAGTAGGGAAAAATTTCACTGCCATGAAATTTTAGGTGCTATTTCGTTGAATATTCGTAATGGGAAATCAGTGTAACCATTTCAAGGCCTCCATGTTCTTTGGAGGGGGCCCCTTCCAATTTCGTTACGCCACTGATTGCCACAATAGTTTCTGGCACTGAATAAAACTACTTTGTGTGCCAATATGATCCTTGTAGAAGAGAAGAATGCGATCACTCGCTATGAAGCCAGCCGATAAAGAGAGAAATAGAAGTTTAATAAAAACAAAATGTCTTTGTTAATTCTAGACCTAATTAGGGACCCAATTCTTAAAGAAACTCACAAAAGTGCCCCCGTGGTATATTTCTTTGAAATACTGGCTTTCATGAATTCCCAAGAACCTACAGAAGTACACCAGGAAATCGTACTCCTACAAAATATTTGTGAACTGTATTTTAGCACGAGCAAATATGCATGTGTAGATTTGTCATATGAAAATCTATTGAGCGTTTACAATTTCACTCTCCCTCCAACCACTCCCCCCCCCCCCCCAAATCATCCATGGAAGAACCTCTACCACTGTTAGGAGTACATTTCCAACCTTTCTCATTATGTGATAAGATTAGAGGAGAGCTGGTGAAAATCCTTAAAACATGCAAGTTAGTAGGTTTGCCGACTCAAAGCCATTCCAGCCTTGGAACTACTGCTTACTGCTTCCTCCAACACCAGTATGTAGGTCTGCGCAATGGTGGCAAAATAAGGAATTTGCTATAGTACGGATTGAAATTGCAAGTGTGCAAGCATACTCTAGTAGTAGACCTGGCATAATCAGAGAGGCTATTATCAGAGTTCTTACATAATGAGTTTGCTGCTATAATTTGTCCCCACACTACATGGTACTATGGTACAAAGATTTATTTTTTACAGGACACGTAGATTTAAGAAGTAACTTGTCCCATGGACAAGTAGAAATTTTAATAAATCCCACACCCCTGCAGCCTTATGGTGTTCTCAGCTGATTTGACTCCTGAAGTTCCTGCTGCCAAAATAAGATCACAGGATGCAGTAAAATCAGCAGGAACCATTTTAAGAAACGCCCTGAAAGATTTAGATTTTGGACTTAATGACAAATTTTGTGATGCCCCAGAGCTCCGCAAATCATGGGATTCAAGAATAACGTCTGATGTTGTCTGTCTTAACATTTTTTTTACATCATTGTTTAATAACAAAAATGCAGAACAGTTATAAACTAAAGTTCTTGAGTTCGAAACAGAAGCAGACCACATTGATGATTGCTTTCAAGATATAAGCGAAGAAGTGGAAGACAATCCCATGAACTGACAAGCTTATAACCTGTAAATGTAATGTCTTTCCAAATCATGTTTTATGAATTACATCACAGCAAAAAGAGAACTCCGCTACACATGATGACTGCCCACGCAATCTATGACAAGTGCAAAAGTAGAGAGGTAATGACTTCAATTAATAGGATTGCTGCATCAGCAAATTAAAATGACATAGCAGGGAGCAGCAACTTGTTAGCAGCTCATACTGTAAAATCTTGTGAATCTGACAGCACCTCACTTCCAAGTCACTTCACCAGGTAAAGATTTGCAATTGCTGATCTTGATAATTTTTGATTTTGAACACCATTCTTCTTTGTCTGCAATATCCAGCATATGTGATACTGCTATGGCGCTTTTTCAAGACTGTACCAATGAAGAAGCTGCTGGAAAACCAGCTGTGTCAACCGTAAGCATAATCAAACTAATCTGCAAACGTATAACCCAACTGCCTTGCCAAAGTGTGCAAAGTTACTACAAGCCATCAACTCGTCCCAGTCTACCAGAAAGTTTCAAAGTGGTTGTACACGTATCTTCTAGCTGATGCTGCGGTGCACAAAGCTGATTTAATTGATTTTATCATATCGCTTATTCAATGCGGCCTGAAGGATGAAGAAAAGCCAGTTCTTCTGTGATCTAGAATTCATGCTCTGATCTCCCAAAATAACATCCCTCTGAAGAAGGTTGGGTTTTTAACAGTGATACAATTCTCCAGTCACAAACTACACAACTGTATACAGCTCTAAACAAATTTCCAAAATGTGCATCCTCAGCTTGAAGACCAGCCTATTCTGCCACTTTTCTGTGATGAAGTTGTTTTAGGTATTGTAGCTGACATTTTTATGAGCAATCCAGTAGAATTTGATGATTTGTATCCAGTGATGGGCATTTTCCACACAACAAAAGTTTTGTTGGGGTGTGCAGGAAGTTATCACAGTGGATGTGGCATACACCAATGCACTTACTGAGGCTGAAATCTGTGGAAGCAAAACTGTACAGCCAGTATTGAGCGGAACTCATTCTGTTCATTCATTACAAGGTATGCTCATCATATCTGAGGCTATAGAAACATTGAGTTGGAATGCTTTCTGGAACAAGAATAACAAATTAGGTTTTGTATATCTTATTTCGGAAGTGAACATGGTGCACTTCATTTAAAAGACATAATGCAAAGCCAGTCAATGTTCATTACACTCAGTTCAAAATCAGACAAACTGAAAATCAAGTTTGTATAGTTTGTCAAAACTAAATCAGAACTTTGCAAGTACTGAGGACATGTTTTATATATGATAGCACTACTGAAAAACGTGGTACATGCTGATCAGAAAGGTGACTGGGAACTGCATGTTAAGACTATGGAGTCACTGATTACTGTTCATTGCGAATTTGATTGCATAAATTACCTGAGATATGGGTCGTGGTATTTGGAAAGAGTGAAGAAGCTAGAGGTGGAAAACCATACTTCTACATAAAATTCATCCAAAGATGTTTTGTGGTGAAAGGCAGAGGAAAGGTTCAATGCTGTGGCTTCAGATATGAAACTGGAACAGATGATCCAGAGATCACAGAAAAGCTCCAAGGGAATTGTTGGTCAGACCCCTAAAATTGAATATGCTCTGTGGCAGTTAGTTTACCAAGAAGTCCTTTCTGTTTGCAATGTTTTCAGAAAGATGACAAATTCAAAATAATTAATGGACCATTGTAAAACTGTTCCTCACCACAAACTTGTGGGTGAAGAGATGGAAACGTTTTAATAAACATGTTGACAACCTTCTTTATTTCATGGAGGAGCAAGGAAACTACTTTGAAATGACTGAGCCTGTGCAACTACACAACTGTGACCAAACAATATGTGGATAATGATATAAAGACACGTCTACTACTAGTCTAGGAACATGGATTGAAACTATACACAGAACTGAAGCAGGCGAGATTTGTATTGAAAGAGAAAATGCTGTTTGACATAATCACTAAAGCTAAACTTCCATGCTTCAATTGCCATAATAAGAGTTTTGTCCAACCAGCCACTAAAAAACAGGTTTAAACAAAAAAACTACTTCCGCAAGCACACAGAGAGATGGATGTAGCAAAAGAAAGGAGTGAATTTATCAAGGATGTTCTGTCGCATGATGTTCTTTCAACAAACGCATTACTTGATGGAGATGCTGCAACCAAACCAGTGAAGCACAAGCATGTACAAGAGCTCATAAAAAAGACTTTCACCAGAAGCATTTCAATTTGAAAAGGGGTCCTTATTGAAAACTGATATTGTTGGATAGTCAAGCTTTCATCAATACACAACTTCCGAGAGGTCGTTCAGACTGTTGTACAAATATCAAAGTCCGTGTTTGCCTTGCAAGAAATGCACGTTGTGTTTGACAGTTATCTTGAACTATTGGTCAAAGAATCTGAGAATCAGAAAAATGTCTACAAGTGGAACAACTGACCTTGTCTGCATCAAAAATTCGACACCTATACATGTGCAACTTTGATATATTCTGATCCCTAACATCTAACAAGATGAACTTTGAGATGTTAACTCGTCAAAACATTGGTGATGCTTCAGTGAACACTGAATTGCCAATTATTGCAATTGGAATGATTGTTGATGAGGAGTTTGTGTTTGCAGAGATATATTCAAAAGGTATGGGCCATATTGTTCAAGAACTTAACAGCAAAATGGAGGAAGCTGACATTCATGTTGAGCCACATGTTGAGTGGGCTGTTTGAAATGGTTCCAGTCAAGTCATTGTGCTGTCGAATGACACAGATGTTATTATTGAGCTACTTAGATTTGTTGCAATGTTCATAAGTCAAGGATTGTCAGAGTTATGGAACAGGCATTGAAAAGACATTTAATCCCACCTCATATAATGTTCAAGAAATTTGACCCAGAGATGCCCAGTGTTACTGTCAAGGCAAATATTCTTACGGGTGATGGCATTGAGCAAAATTGGAACACAGCTTGGAGCTTTAACTGCTGAACCTGCAAAGTTTTTAAAAGGGTGTTTTGAGACAGAAGAATGTGACTTTAAAGACGTCTGAAAATAACTTGTTCATGTGTCGAAAACGAGTTCTGAAGTGAATGCAAGAGATCCGTCCCGCTAAGTGACCTCCCACTGATGTCATATAATGTGTCCACACACAGAATAAGAGCGTTCTACTTGATCAGAAGATGGGTAAATGTTCAGGATCATGCATAGGTAGAGAGGGATCTGTGTGAAATTGGTTGGGAAGATATTGATGGGGTGCTAAAACCTATGAGATTTCTAAAGCCTCTACCCACAGAACTTGCACGTGCATGTACATTCAAAACCTGTGCTGCAAAAAGACGTCCCTGCCAATTATTCTCTTCTCGAATTTTCACCATTCTGTGAGTGTACCACAACTAATTGCCAAAACAAATAAAGTAAACTATGAAAGTGTGTCTAAAACACGAGTGATAAACTTAAAAAAAATTAAAAAAATCCTAAACAGTGGTGTGTGTGTATAAAAGGATTAAAAACATTATTTGTTTCATTTATATATGCATCTTTCCTCTAGTATTAGCTGCCATTTAGGAAAATGGCAGCAGGGTTGCTCTGAGGAGAGTTATTTTCTGTCTCTATAAGACTACTTGACCTCCAAAACCTACGTTTTGACACCAAAATGAGAGTATATAGGTCTCATGGTTTCTGAAATATTACAGTATCACTGCAACACATCTGCCATTTTTAGAAATGTCCAGAAAAATTCGGCCTGTATTGGCAATGTCTAGTCAAGCTAAATTATTTCTCTAATGGTCGTAAAACACAAATCAAAAATGAAAATCTCTGTACAACAATTTTTTAAATTTTTTTTTAACAGAGGTATATCAGGGGGCTGGGATTACTACCAGACAGCACAGCTGTCTGGTTTGCTAAAGACAACTTTCTAAAAAAAAAAAATGACAGTGGAATGCATTCCGCTCATCTATTACCATTGGCTTTTTGGATTGTAACTCACACTTTCAGGCTTTCCATTTGCTGGCTTTAATTGCTTTAGTCTCTGCAGGTTCAGTTTGTCCCTCCCGGAGCCTAAACAGTTTTTTTTTTCTCCCCTTTATTCTTCCTCAAACTCACTTTCTGTTAACTGGACATTCAGTTATGTTCTAATCTCATCACACTTACTGTACATTGAAAGACTGAGGTCACATGTCGGGCACTGTCTTCCAAGGGCACTTGTTCACTTTTCTTTCTATGACTTTAAAGTGAGAAGTTTCATGTAACAATCTTGCTGAATACTGGGGGTAGGAAAGAGTTTTTATTTCTTTCTAGCACACAACAATTAAATGAACTGTAAGCACTTCTCAATATATCACAATTATTGAAGTACAAATGAATCACATTTTTTGTTATTTCTGAAGTGTTTTGGAAACATACTTTAATATGATCCAAATTAATCTTTAAACCAGGTGATGTAACTTTCACACTTTTTCGTCTGTGCACTGTATAGTTTTATTAGTAAGCTGTGTGTCTGTGCAAATGTAACTGTCATTTCTGTTGAACAGGTATTGTTTGTAATGGCAGTGGCTATCACACCATGAATATCGCACTCTACTCTACACCACTCCACTCTGCTCCACTTTTCACGCTAAGCCTCTCTTCTCTACCATGTACTACTCTACTCTGTGAATTCACTCTACGGCACTCTTCTCTACACCACTGCATTCTTTGCCACTGCGGTCTATACCACTCCAGTCTAGGCCACACCAATCTACAGTACACAACTTCACTGTTCGCTACTGTACTCCACGCCACTGCAACAATGCACTCTACGCCAATGCACTTTACTCTGTAACACTCAACCCTATGCCCCTGCACTGTAATACACTCTAATCCTCTCTATGCCACAGTACTCAACTGCACTCTACCCTGCTCCACTCCCGCTACTTCACTCTACTCTGAAACAGCCTACTTTACGCCGCTCCACTCTGCATCACTCCACTCTGCATCACTCCACTCTGCATCACTCCACTCTGCATCACTCTGCACTGCTCCACTCCACTCTGCACTGCTCCACTCTATGCCACTGCACTCTTCGCCACGCTACTCTTAACCACTGCACTCTATACAGGTGCATTTTATGCCACTGTACACCACTGGACTCTACTCTGCAAAATTGCGCACTCTGCAACTGAACTCTATGCCACTCTGCTCTACTGCACTGAATGGCACTATATTGTGCTCTGCACCACTCTATGCTGCTCTACCATGCACCACTCTGCTGCTCTACCCTGGAGCACGCTACACCCCTGCACTCTGTGACACTCAGCTCTACTCTGCAGTCCACACCACCGCACTCTTAGCCACTCAAATTTACTCTGCCACTGCCTTTTGCATCACTCAACTCTACACCACTCCTCTTTGGACCATTCTGTGCCACACTACTCTGTGCCACTACAGTCTACTATGCATCACTCTAATCTACCACACTACATTCTGTTGTGCTGCTTTTTTGCCACCTCACTCAATGCCACTATACTCTGCAACGCTCTATGGCATTGCACTCTACTCCAGGCCACAATACTCTGCCACTCCAGTGTATGGCATTCTATGTGACTCCACACTATGCCACTCCAATACATGAGACTTTGCCACTCCCCTCTACAACACTCTCCTCTTCACCATTCCACTCTACGCCACTCTCTTGGCCACTAACTTATAGCCATGCTGGACAGCAGCCACGCTGGTGAACAGCATGGCTAAAACACTGGCAAAGCCAGTAGCTCTTGCATAAGCAAGACCTATTGGCTTTGCCAATGCTTTTCTGTAAGCTTGTTATACCACAGAACAAGCAGTCCTGTGGTTTGGAACACCTATCCCCTCTAACCACTAAAGGCATTTGTTATTGAGTACTACACAACGTCCTTGTAAACTTCACCATGGCCTAGTTGGAATTGAAATGGTCTAATGTATGGCTGTGTGTATCACAGCGCAGATGTTACACTGCATGTAATTACCACAGTGCAACAAAATTGGCATGAGAAAAACACTATTTACTGCCTCAGAGACTGTATGTTACATCAACTGAATACAGGAACACAGCTCTCCTAGTAATCACAAGACTGTCTGTCATTTTTTTCTTGCAGCACAAATATAACCCCTTGATGCTTTGTTTAATCTTATAATGAAAAGGCATAATGAAAAATGCCATGGCATAAATCGTTTTTGCAGATGTTCAGTGTTTAATATGGAGTTGGTCATCATTATTAAGGTGAATGGAAGGGATCATGACCCACTTGGGGCTTTGCCTGTCAGTCATGGTCCCTCCCCACACTTTTAATAAATAGCATATTACACTCTGCACATCTGCAGGTATACTGATATAGTGCATATTTTATAATAACTTGGTATTGTTTGTCCCAGTTCTCCAATCCAAGAATGTTCCACAGTCATTGAAACAGAACAGTAGCTCCGTTATTGGTACCTGTTTCTGGAATACTTTCTTTTTAGGGTTAAGCGCAAAGTGCTCTGTCCCTGGTGTAATCTCTCTATGGGCTTGTAACCACTCCCTTGTCCAGCCCATCAGTTTGGTTGGTTCGTGGGCTTGCCTTTTAAAATTAGCTTGATTTAATTAGTAAAAGGCATGCATACATCATGCCTTTTCCGGTGTTCAGCCCACCTTGAGCTCACCGACCAACTACTGAAAACATACAAGGCTCCATGTTTTCCGTATGTTTCTGCACTACTTGTTTTTCTCAATTTTGCAGCGCAGTCTCGTTGGACAGTGGTAGAGTGCTTTGCATGGCATCGATCTTATTACATGGATATTTTCACTTTTGCCGGTAACATGGATAATTGCACTATTGGCGTTACTTTTCACTGCAAGCGAACTGTGTCTGCTTTGGGCTCATGGCGTCCATCGGCACTCTTATGTGAAACTGTTTTACTTTTCATTTTCAGTTTGTGGCAAGAAAAGTCTGAGTTTACAGCGCTAATACTTTTAACTCGAGTAAAGGCGCAACCCGTTACATTGCAAATGCTTGTTTTTAATTGACTTTAAACAAAAAATATATTGACACACAGGAAGTGTGTTAAACTGTTAGTTCATGTAGCAGACTTACTTAATTCAAGCTATAAATAACACTTAGAATGACCTCATTGGCTGGTCACATGGTGCTCCCGTTGACCCAACATTCAGAATTTATAATACTTCATTTTGTTTTCTTTGTCCTTAATGTGAACAAAGGATAATGAAAATAAGACTCCTAGTAACTCCTCTTTACACAGAGCTAGTATATAAAGTAGATTTGTTCCTTTTCTAATTACCATAATCTACTAGTATATCAACCTGCACTGGTGGATTTTGGGCAGTCAAACTGCTGTACAGAGGTGGCAAAAAAAACATACGGCATTTATACTTGGAGTAATGTGCACAAATCAGGACATTCATGTGAGTTGAAAATGATGACCAGATTATGGTGGAGAAATCCGTACTTTGCAATAGTGTCCGAATATAATGTTGTCTTTTAGTCTGTCATTATGGAGGCTATCTGCAGCCCGCACGTGTGAATCTTACTTGGCCTGAGAAATCCCTTATATTGCCCAAAGACGTTCTTGGGTAGAAGTGAGTGCTTTGTCGTATGCTTTGGACCGAGATAGGCACTGGTATAGTTTGTGTAGTAGGTCACAACCATTTACTAGGCACCACCAGCAGGGGCATCCATTCTAAGTCTCACTTTTATTTTATTTTTACTGTAACTTAACCAGTGGCTCTGTTCATTTGTTTCTGCATCTAGTGACATTTCTGAGGATGCTGGTGTAGCTGTACTAGTGCCCTTACTGTATTCATTGCTTGTTATTGGCCTTTGAGACAGTTGCCATTGTTTTGGACACTGGAAACTGTATTTTATTTGAACATGTCTGTCTATATTTGTCTAATGTACTGAGTACGTGACACCAGCAGATGGTCTAGTCCTTGTGATGTAATATGTTGAATGTTGAGGGCTAGCTGACTGATTTGAATGAGAGAATTACATTTGGTTGTCCAGAAGGGTAAGCAATGTGTTATGGAAGGCTCACTGCATTTGTCTTACCCTTAGAATCTCTCTTAACAGTGAAGTTCCTTAGGTATGCGAGACCTTTGTCATACTTATGTGAGCCTCCCATTATCTTTCCCATTACTCCATGCCCCACCTCCAACCCCCCGTTTCATGGTGTGAACTGATAGAAAAACAACCCCTCAGGTCAGTAAAATTCATAGATGAAAGACACAACCAGGGTTTCATCGGAAATGTCAAATCCATTTTGCTGCCATTGACTATGTGATACTCTGATGCTGTCAACAACAGTAGGTAGGCGACATAAGGGATGGAGTTAAGTGAGGTGTGACAGTATGATCCCTCAGAGACATGGGTGATAGGATGAAACCCATTTTAGCTTCACAGATAATCTTCATTTTGGCAGAGATTTCTTCTTTGAAAGTAGATTCTTCATGGTTTTACTACCACCATATATACTGACTCTGGCCCACTTACACAGCTGCCAACTTGTATCTTTTTCTAAGATTCCTACAATATACAAATCGTTTTAAGGTACAGAGGATGGGTAAAACCTCCATTTTCTTCTGAGCTCTGACAAGGTGATCAATGTATTTTTTTATATATTTTTTTAAATGGATAGCCTGAAAGTTCAAATGGATCCATGGGCTTTTATCATTTGTGTATCACTACTTGCCTCATGCGGGAGCATTGTAAATGTTATGTAGTTTGGGGATAACATCGTGAATGATAGTCATGAGAGATGTTTAAGTCTGTGTGGCCTGCAGCGGTGGTGGAGGTGGCTAGCTGAGGGGCACATGCCAAGTTGCTGCTGCAGGGTAACAGTGACCTGGAATTCAGCTAGTGAGATGGCAATAGGAGACTGCGTCTAGCGAATGGAGGCCACGGAGCTGGCTGGCCCATTGTTACCACTCAAGTTGTGCAGTCTGTGAATTGCTATTTACTGTGGGCCTCAAGTGTCACTCACTTGGTGCCTGAATTCCTGTATGTGAGCTGGAATCGCTGTGGTGCCAGTAGTCCTAGACTGTCTCAGAATTGTTCTTCCGCTCCAGGGGTGGTCTAAGATCTGCAACAGTGGGCCACAGCTCACTCTTAGAGTTAGGGTGTGGTAGCTGACACTACATATCTTGGTTGTCTCAGAGAAAATCTGGGGTGACTGCTTAATTTCTCTTAGCACATGCACCTAGAGGACCGGCTTGGGTAAGGAGGCACTGTTCTTCATCTGGGATGCGCCACTCCTGTGAACTGGTGCCTCCGTTATCTGGCACAGTGCCAAAGGACAAAGGGGCCTCCACCAATTAGATCAGTTGTGCCAACTTCTCTAAGCTTGGGGCGTTAGTGGAGGTAGCCAACCCAGAGGAACCTTCGTAGTAGATTGTGGGGCTAGACAGCCCCATGGCCGTGTTGTCTTTTGTAGTTGTTCTCAAAACTATTAATTCAATGAGATTCCCCATGTATGTTAAAAATTGGGATGTTATAATGGGCATGGCATTACTTAGTCAGGACCAGCGGACAAGATAACAGAGGCTGAGAGCAGGTTTTTAGACTTTGCAGATGTGATGAAGAATTTTAAGAAAATCGTGGTAAACCAACCTAACTCCTAGAGAATCATATTTAGGGTGCAGAGAGCATAGTAAGACAGAATAACCTTCTCTGAGGCGTTGAAGAGGATTCCTGTATTACATGAGGCTAGTTCAGAAACAAAGAAAATCCTATGAGGGATTTAAATAGAAATAATTGGCGAGGCAATTGAAAAATTTACTTTTACTGCCTGCTAACTTGAAAGTTTTTGACCCTAACAAGTCTGTCTTTTATGAGACATCCAAGGAGGGCTAGGACTGGAGAGGTGAAGCAGAGGGTCCTCCATGAAGGCTTGCTAAAAGCATTGAGTACTGGGAATCCCGCCTAGAAGCCTTAGAGGGTAATGACCTGAGGCTAAAAGCAAAGTAGTTGACTCAGCCAGTGGACCACACACCTGAAATAGTGGAAAGGGTCAGGTCAGGTGGAGAGAGTAGTGTGTACTTCAAGGTTTGAATGGTGCCTGGGCCCGTGCCTCACTTTCAGATCCACCTGCCCTTAACCTCATTCCAAACTTGTAGCAGTAGCCTTGGGTCTCAGTGGGTCAGGTTTTTTTTTTTTTTTTTTTTTTGTAGTGATCTCACTGATTATTCAGTTTCATCTGGTGCTAACTTACTGTGTTTCTCATCATTTGTCACGAGAAGAACCCTTGAATTTATTGTAAAATGGGCAGTGATCAAAATGGTTTCACGTCTTCAAGTTGTTATTTTGGTATTTGGTTGTAAAAGGAGGGGCTGACTGCGAGGTGGAATTGTTGTTCAGTTTCTTGATGTTTACGTTAGTGTATTTTTTGATGACTCTGTTTGCCATATTTTACTTTCTGACCGTAGGACAAACCTTTGCTCCAAGCAGCACATGTATTGGGCACCAAATGTCACTTCTAGATCAGCCCACCCTCCTACCCCACCGCTGGCCTCTACTGTGCTTATACTAAGGGCTTGGGGGCGTGGCTATCCTCTTTTGGAAGAAACAAAAATGGGACAGGCAAGTACATTATGGTGACTGAAACAGTTGAAGGTAGACTGAATACTCTTCTGATTGTTTCCCCCACCCCATTTGGCTAAGGAATGTTTTTGAAGTCCTCAGTAAACATTTAGCCTTTATAACACCAGGTTCAACAATTATTGGTTGCAACTTTAATGGCGTATAGTTCACACCTATGATCACAGCCACTTGTTACACATTTGAAAACTCTATACAACCCTTTGACAAGATGTATTACTTCACTGGGTTTCTGAGATGTGTATTGTTGTAGACCTCCAATGCACTGAGATCTCACTTTTGGTTTCTGCCCAGGCTTGATCGGAGAGTGGTTGGCGATTCCTATTCTGGCTAAAAGCTAATTTGATTATTCCCTAAATTAATAAGTAATAGGGCAACACAGCTTTAGAAATAAGGGGTTGTAGCGTCTTAGTGCATTGTGGTTATCTAATAAGAAGTTGATAAACTTCGTTCATGAGAGAGTTGAATTCAGGTTTTAGACTAATGTGGTGTCAGTTAAATCTCCTCCTTTTAATAGCAAGTAAGGCATTTAAACCCACCATTATGGGTCACACAGTGATTTATATTTCTTCTCTTGAGAGTGACAAATGCTGCAATTGCCAGACTTGAAAAACTGATCCTTGAATTAGAAAATCATTGCTGCACTGTCAGTGGGACTTTTACTGGAGGAATGTAAGAGGATACACATATCTTTGAAACTAGTTATGGTGGATGTAATGTGGCTGAATTAGAAGAAGGTCTGTGGGTATTAGTGCCAAGACAGCAAGCTATTCCACTGACAAATAGAAATATGGGGGTCAGTGATTAATGTTAGGGGAATGAGGATGTCTGAGAGGCACAAGGTTGTCCAAACCTTTACTGCACTTTATCTTACACTCTCACCGGGATGTTATCTTGAGGATTTTATATTGAGCCTTCTATTGAGGTAACTATTTTCAAAGTCGATTTGGGCAGTGCCTTAAGCCAATTCCAATCGGGTAAACCCTTGCCAATGATAGATTCCCAGATGAATTCTTCTTCGTCTTCCTCTTCTTTTTTTTTTTTTGGTTTGTTTTATATTTATTTATTTATTTATTGAGTTTTCCAGAGTGAAACTGATCAAAAGAGAAACAGTCATTTGCAATGCAGTAGGTCTCACATTTTCTTGAGTTAGTCCTATTGGCATTGTAAACTTATAACTGGACTTTTCTTGACACATAAATTGGTCAAGCGTGCCTCATAATGTCATATTTTCCTGCCATATAATTCCTGTGGCCCAGCATTTAATTAAAGCACTAAAGGATGGCATACATAGCGCTAACTTAGTTTAGATCTTTGGAATATTCTTTAAAGGGGGAGTTATTTTAAAGAAAATCAATACACCTTATTTAGGGAAGTGTGGATGAACTTTTGACAGTACATTTTCTACAGCACTTTAAAGGCTGGGTTTCTCTGCTTTCCTACCTCGCCAAATCATCAAGCTTCAGTAGTCTCAAAACGCCCACAAAGTGAAGAGAACTGAGTGTGCTTGTTCTAGTATACATGTTCTGCATTTTGCTCACTGGTGTAAGAAGTGCGTGAGTTGTAGTAAATAGGGAACTTAACTGACCACTGCTGTAGCACTGCAGTGCCTAGAAAACAGATCAGCCTTTGGACCTGCAAAACATAAGAAGAAAGCCTCTGTGTGCTCTGAGTGACTATCGTCAGATGCAGTGTGATCTGATTGGATCAAAATGTGTACTGCAGATTTGAAGTTTCCTGTTGAAGGGAGTCTGTCACTGGAGTTCAACGGTTGGTAGGAGCGTCTGCAGTCAAGACATGCCAATGGGTAGAGGTGGGGTGGGTGCACTAGCCTACATTTTGGGAAGGAGATGGGAGGGGGCCCTGAGGGGGAAGGAAGGCTATTCCCTTGTTTGTCCCTTGTTGCCGAGGCAGGATAAAAGGAGGCTAGGCAAGTTAGAAGGCTCTGGAAAAGACAGCATTTTGGCAGCATCAGAAATATCAGCCAGGTGAATTATGAGCCTGGCTTATTATTTGTTTTTGTATATGTGTCTTTGTTGAGCAGGGAAAGAGAATGCTATAAAGTGTTCACTTACACAAAGTTGAGAGAGCGGACACTCCTGGTCATCTACTTTTTACTAAAGGTATCTGTGTTTGTTAATGTATTCCGATGATAAATGTTGTGCATATCAATCTCTGTAGGACTTAAGACTATGTCATTATTATTCCTTATGAGTATGATAAACTCAAAGTGGCCCCAGAACGTTCTAGTGTGATGGACTCGAATGGTATCCATACTGCCCTCGACAAACATGGAGAATTTGCATCTGTGATTGATTTACATCATTGAGCGAAATCGGTCTAATAGGCTAAAAATGCTTAAGCTAGTTCTGGTTTAAAATGTCATTTTAATTACGGAAGCTCCCAGAATCGGAATGGGCAACAGTGGACACGTTAACAGGCTCTGCCTCAATTCAGGGGTAAATAGCTGAAACAGGAGTTGCAGGAAAGGGTCCAAGACTACAGACTTAGAAATATAGAAACGAGAAGCACACCATGATAGAGCGAAAACACACAAGGGGTTGCAGTGTACACTGTAAGGCACACTGGCTAGCTCACCCTATCTGAGTGGAGCACTCCATCTACGAGGCTGAAACCAAACATTATCTGCACAACCGTAATGTTTTCCATACTTCTCTCATCCACTCATCCACTGCCCGGACACCAGCGGAAGGCAGAGGGCTGGCGAATGAAAATCCATTTTAAATGTTTTTTTTTTATTTTTTTTTATCATCAAATCAACCGCTTCAAGAACTTAAAATGCTAACAGGTAATCGTTGGAGGCCAAAGGCTCCTTATACACCCTTGTCTTAAGGATCTGAGCCTCATATCTCATGCGCATAATTATAAACCAGGATCTACAATGCAATATGATTTTCACCTTTCGAACAAGGTAATTGACATCTTTTGACCATAGCGCCCACGAGCAAAAAAACAACAAAACAAAACACAAATCTCTAATGAAGTTAGGAAATCAGCCTGAGAAGATTTATGGCCCCTTAAAGGAGATAAGGAAGGGCCTTTTTAGAGAGAGAGGGGTAGAGAGATATGCATTGCATATGGTATATATTTAGTAAAATAACCTTATTTTAAGAGCCTTTTGTCTAGTAAAATAAGCTTACATTATGAGGACAGCACTGGAAGGAAGCCAAAACAAATGTCAGCGACCTGGGAGGAGGTGGGAGGACAGAATGCTGCAATAAAACGCAAGCAGCTACCACTTCAAACAGTACAGTAAAAGGGGACCACCAAAAGAAATGTAAAAAAAGTTTATCACAGCATCAGATAAGGAAACCAAAGTGGAACGATACAGTACTAGGTCACTGCTCTGGAACAGAAAAAGGCAGAATTGACCACTAGCGAGCACAAATTTTTAAAGGACGCAGCAACTGACAAATGAAATTGTTTTAACCCACAGTATAAGTATACTTAAGTATACACCAGGTCGAATGCTAACGCTGAACCTAAAAATCATAGCAACACAGCATTACATCATCAAATGTACCATATGTATTATGAGTCCTTTAGTGTCCATACTGGTTCAATAGGTGAAAAACAATCAATGCTACATCGTCTAGTCAAAACATAACTTAAATGATAATAAACAAATGTATGGGGGGGGTATTGTTTTGGGAGGGGGGAGTCTTGCTCCATTGTGCGCAGTAGGTAGCCTCCGAACACAGCCCAAATGTCCTTCAGCAAATCATAGGCTGTAGGAATTCAAAATATTGCTCTGCTGTTTCACAATAGGACATGTCTTGTAACCATAGTCTAACTGTCGGGCCGTATTTTGAATTCAAGTTGGGGCAATCTGATGCTTAGCTAACACAAAAGGGGATGAAGGGGAAATTCCAGCATATCGGAGACTATAACATAAATATCATGCTAAAATTGAAGGATAGGAGGGTACTTCGGTGTGTAGTAGTATTAATGAAGGTTTTTAAAGTTAATGAGTGGACTGATTTTTTTTATTTTATTTTTAAACCTGCGCATAGCAGTACGTCCATATGTTATCTGGCAGCTAGTATCCCAGTGACGATCCCGACTGCGCATGTAATCCTGAAGAGGCCCCATTGTAACAAATTGGTAAGTAGAGTAGAGAAAGGACTGCATGCAATGAGTAGAGCCATTTCTGGTGGAGCATTTGGGAACGAGTATAGGTTAGTTCTAAGTGCGGAGCATATCCTATAGTAACATAGTGCATCCAACAAAGAGCTGCTGTGATGACTGCAGAAACACTGCATTGAGGTGAAGATGCCATTAACCTATAGATCTCCTACCTTAACGAGTCCCATGTTATGCAACACGTTTTTTTTAGTGACTTCTTATGGGTAAGACGAAGCAATGGTTTATTTGCCAGTGGCAGCATAGTCAAAAAGGTTGGCCTTGCTTCATAACCCTGGACATGTTCCACTAGGCGCGAAAGGTTGATATCAAGATGTTCACATCTTGTTTAGCAGTATGTGGGGTCTCGCATATTCTGGCAAGTATAGAGTGGGAGCGTGCCGAACCTCTCTACCTTCACATGTGGGGGGCCAGCACTTAAAGCATGCCCAAAACTTCAAGTAATGAGCTTCATAACTAAGTAATATGTGTGAAAAGATCTGACAAAGCAGGAGCCACCATCATGTAGCAGTCCATTGAGAATGTTCCAGGGCACCCTAGGCTGACCACCATACTAAGCGCAGTAAGAGTTGCCGCAGCTGGGTAGAAAAGTAGCGTGGCAAGAAGGCCAGTAGATTCACAAAGAGATACAGAAATTGGGGGAGGACTGCCACCTTAATCAAGGAGATTTGTCCTAATAAAGACCGAGGTAGCAGGCTCCAACTCTCAGTGGTGCTTTTCACATTGACAAATTACTGCTGGACACCCAGGTACCAAATCACATCCAGGCTCCTTTTTAAGAGATATCCCATAGCAGGTGCGCATGGAAAGTATGTAAATTGGAAGACCTCTGACAATGACCAGTTTATTTGGAGTCCTGAGTATCTACCAAATCATATTATCTCACGGATGATGGGAGAAAGATTTTCTTCAGGTCACTGGACATGGAGAATTACATCATCCACGTACAATGAAATAACTAGGGAGTTGCTACTGCGACAGTCTCCTGTGCCATGAAGTTCCCTGATTAGGCATGTAAGGGGTTCTATTGCTATGGCAAAAATAGGGGGGGGGGGGCATGAGGGCCATCCCTGCCAATAATTAGGGGCTTCATAGTACGATCTGTTGACTCGAACCTGTGCCTTGGGATTTGTATGTAGTAGGGTTATAAGTGATATACGTTTCCCCAACCCAACTAATGGGGTGTTTCCAGCACAAACAGCCACTCTAGGAAATCAACCACTTTTTCCGCATTGAGAAGTAGGGCCACAGATGGAAGTAAAGTGTAAATTCTATGAGGTTTGGTTACTAGTGTCCTAAAATTGAATGCAATGGGTTGTTGGGATACAAACCTTGATTGATCTGGTAGAACCAGAAACTGCATGAGACGTTGATGGTGTTGCACCAGTACCTTCGCCAGGATTTTATTATCTGTGTTGAGCAGTGAAAGTGGCCAATAGGAGGAAGAACATTGACTTATATCTCTGCCTTGTTGGTGGATTAGCATTTAGTCTCCATTGCATTTGGGGGCGGTCTTAACCTTGGCCAAGGAGGCATGGAACTAAGATATTGATATAGGCTTTAAAAAAATCTACTGGTACCGCTCCCCCCCCCCCCCCCCCCGCCCACCCCAGGGGCTTTCCCTCTGTGAAGATTCCTAATAGGTTGTTTAGTGTCATCAGTTGCCAATGGGGCGTTCAATAATTCCCAGAGCTCATGATCTATTTAGCTTAGTGCAACCTGGATAAGACATTTTGATATTTCTTTTGGGGGCATTGTAGGATGCCGGGGTGTAGAGGGTCTCGTAGAATCTCTCTAATTTGTCCATTATTACTGTGGGATCAGTGGTTACATCCAAATCGCCACAGTGGAGACTGGAAATGCATTCCCTGGATCATGCCATCCACTAGAGTGGTGGTGCAAACATGTCCTACCCTATGTAGCCTGCCTGTAGCAGTGCATAAACTGCAATTTAACTTGTCAAAATACACCCTTCTGACAGGTCAAAATCTAATGTCTCCCCTATGGTAGTCCTTGGATCCCACAAGGCAGGGGTATGGAATCCAAAACTAGAACATGTAGGCTCTCATTACAACCCTGGCAGTCGGTGATAAAGCGGTGGTAATACCGCCAGCAGGCCAGCGGTAAAAAATAGAATGGAATCATGACCATGGCGGAAACTGCCAACGCAGACAGCCACTTTAACACACCGACTGCCTCAGCGGTAGCAACAAACACCGCGGCGGTATCCGCCAACAGCCAGGCGGAAGACAATGTACCGCATTACAACAGGCATATCCTCCACCTTTTCCGGGGTGGTACCAACGCCATCAAAAGCGTGGCGGAAACAGTACACTGAAGGGAAACGACTTACCTCGCGACACTCAAGGAAGAACCACGACACCATGGAGCCCGAGCTGCACATTTTTCCAATGCTGGTGTACCTCCTCATACACCAGGATCACGGATGCCTGCGAAGACGACCATGGTGAGTACTGCACCCAGCATACGGGGGAGGGGAATAGTGACACACACAAGCAACACCCCCACCCACAACACCATACACATAAACAGATGCAACAACATTACAAATATGCCCCGTAACCCTCAGGAATAACGCATGGACAAAAGGAATGGATTAAAATAGGAGTGATAGTACAGTTTTAGATAAATATATCCTTAAATCAATAAACAGTATGTACAATATATACAAAAGGAGGGACAATGTCCGTGGCCCACGGGGCAAAAACACATAGGACAAGGCCACACTTAACTCCTGCCTCAATATGGAGAGAACACTGCAGGGGCATCAGGTCGAAAACGCACAGGCACCTCAGTTATGGGGGATGGGGGCACCTCATCCGGAAGATGGTACAATGTCACTGGCCTGGAGGGTGGCTCCATGCCCACTGCTTGGTCCTGGGGAGTACAAAGCCAGAGTCTCTCAAGTGGGTGGTTTGCCCACTACTTGCTCCTGGGGAGTGCAAAGCCACAGTCTCTCTAGTGGGTGGTTTGCCCGCTGTTTGTGAAGGGGGGCTTTGTGCCCAGTGTGCTTCATCCTGCCAAGGAGGGAGTGAGTGGATGCCGCCTTCCACTGGATCTGGAGGGGGCTTTGTGCCCACTGTGCTTCATCCTGGATGGGGCAAGGTCAGTCTGTCACCTGGGTGTCACACCGACAGGTGTTGCAGGGGCCAGGACGCACTGCAGCCCATGTAGTCACTACTACACACTGCTCGCCGGCGGTGACGGCTGCTCAGTGGATGGCAGTTGCACTGCAGGTGGCGGTGCTGTCAGTGGTGGTGGGTGGCTCCAGCCCTTCACCTGCAGCCTCAGGCGGCCTCCCACTGGGGCTGCCGCTGCTGGCAGTGGTGCTGCTGGTCGCGGTGCAGGTGGCGGTGCTGTCCGTGGTACAGTTGGCATTGCTGTCAGTGGTGGTGACGACAAAACTACAATAATCCAATAGTACTTCCAGTGACACACATGTAAGACACTGTAACTTCACTTTCCATTGCAGTTTTGTGTTGGACATTGTACATGGCAGCCTGATTTCCGTATTTATATGGCCACTTGCTGTACCCTTTGGCATCTCTATTTTCAGATATCTGTGCCCCACTTTGGCTCCTGGTGTGTTTACTGCTGCCCACTACAGGCCATTCCCATGTAAATATAACTGTACATTTGAATTGCAATGTTTATAGCTTGTTTAAGTAATACATATTTCAATCAATTGACAGACTCCATACTTGTATTTGTTCCAGGGGTGTTTATTTCTGTGATAATATGTGTAGGGGGTATTGCAATGGGCTGGGTTGATGGTGGAGAAATGTCCAGGATAGAGTCCAGTCTATTGATATCACAGGTGCATTATCCAAGGGGGCATAGGAAGTGGAGCAATGTCAGTTCCAGGTGGACAGGGTGACGGAGTGGGACACAAGGGTGATAATCAAGGGAGTCCTATTTCCTGACGGGGGTCTTGGCAATGTTCTCTGGCTTCTGCCTGGATCGCAGGGACATATTGCGTGGTGGTTCTCCTTCTGCAGGGGGTGGGGTGCTGGTGGTCTGTTCCAGTGGCGGGGCATCCTGTCCACTAGCGTCAGCGGAGGGCTGTTCTTCAGTGTGGCTAGTGTCCGGGGCCTGTTGGTGTGCCACTGCCTCCCTCATGGTGTTGGCCATGTCTGTCAGCACCCCTGCAATGGTGACCAGGGTGGTGTGGATGTCCCTCAGGTCCTCCCTGATCCCGAGGTACTGTCCCTCTTGCTGCCGCTGGATCTTCTTCAGCTTGGCCAGTATCTGGCCCATAGTCTCCTGGGAATGGTGGTATACTCCCAGGATGTTGGTGAGTGCCTCGTGGAGGGTCGGTTCCCTGGGCCTGTCCTCCCCCTGTCACACAGCAGTCCTCCCAGCTTCCCTGTTTTACTGTGCCTCTGTCACTTGAACCTTGTGCCCACTGCCACTGACCCCAGGTCCCTGATCGTCCTGTGTTTGTGGGGTTGTCTGGGGTCCCTGTAGTGGTGGACACACTGCTGATTGACGTGTCCTGGGGACAGAGGGATGGGCCCGCTGGCGGGGTGGGTGCTGCACGGGTGTTTCCCGAGGGGGGAGGCTCTGTGGTGGTTTGGGAATGTGGCTGGGTCACCGACTGTCTAGAGATGGGCCAGGTTGGTCATCCTGATCCAGGCGTGCAGAGCTGCTGTCATCACTTTGGGCCTCTTCTGGGGGAGAGGGGAATGGATGTTGCTGGCACCTTCTCTCTGGTGACGTTGTGTGGGGGTCCTGTGGTTATAAGAATGCAGTGTTCTTGTTTCTGCGTGTGACATCTTGTGCATGGGTATGTTTCCCTCTATGGTTGTTATTACCACAGAAGCTTTGGCTTGTGTGAGTTGTGATTTGGTTGGCTAAGTGATTGTCACTAGTGTGCATGCTGTGGTGATGGGTGGCCATGCAGGTCTGTGATGGGGGTCCATGCATTGGTGTTGCATGCAGGGCTTGGTATTGGGATGGGTGGGTTGTGATGGTGGGGTATATGTGAGGTGGTGGAGTGATGGGGATGAGGGTAGGGATAGGAGTCTGTGATGACATGCAGGTAGGGGGGGGGATTAAGTTGTAAAGATTTGACTTACCAGAGTCCAGTCCTCCTGCTTCTTCTGCCAGGCCCTCAGGATGCATGATCGCCAAGACTTGCTCCTTCCATGTTGTTAGTTGTGGGAGAGGAGGTGGGGGTCCACCGCCAGTCCTCTGTACAGCTAGCTGGTGTCTTGCAACCACGGAACGCACCTTCCCCCATAGGTCGTTCCACCTCTTCCTGATGTCATTGCTTGTGCTAGGGTGCTGTCCCACGGCGTTGACCCTGTCCACGAGACTCCACCATAACTCCATCTTCCTAGCAATGGATGTCTGCTGCACCTGTGATCCTAATAGCTGTGGCTCTACCCGGAGGATTTCCTCCACCATTACCATAAGCTCCTCCTCAGAGAATCTGGGGTGTAGTTGTGGTGCCATGGGTGTAGTGTGAGTGGTGTGTGTGGGGTGTTGTGTTGGGGAGTGTGCTGTGAAGGTGCGTGGATGGTGTATGGGTGATGGTGTTTTGTGGCTCTGATTCAGTGGGTGCTCCTGGCTTGTCTCTCTCTCTCTCTCTCTCTCTCTCTCACTTGTCAAAATCTTTGGGTCGTAAAGAGTTGTGGGTAGTGGGTTTGTTTTATATTGGTGTGGTGTGTGTATGTGTGTCAGGTGTGTGTAGTTTGAATTGTCCAATGTGGTGGTGTTTTGTTAGTGTGTGTGTATTTTTAGCGCTGTGGTCTGTACCGCCATTGGTTTACTGCGGTTGAATGAAAAAACAATTAAACAACTATTTCTAATAGTAATTATAAATCCAATTCAGTAGTGAAGTTGGATGTTTAACAGATATTAACCCCTTCACTGCCAGGCCTTTTCCTTTCAGGTGTTGAGCCTTTTTTTGGCTATTTGGGGTAGTTCACACTTAGGCCCTCATAACTTTTTGTCCACATAAGCTACCCACGCCAAATTTGTGTCCTTTCTTTCACCAACATCCTAGGGATTCTAGAGGTACCCAGAGTTCGTGGGTTCCCCTGGAGGTGACCACCAAATAGCTAAAATACAGCTAAAAGTTGTTTTTTTCAAATAAATGGGAAAAAGGTACTGCAGAAGAAAACATGTGTTTTTTATCCCTTGAAAATGGCACCAACAAAGGGTTTGTGACGCTAAAATCACCATCTTACCAGCTTTCAGGAACATGCAGACTTGAATCTGAAAACCCAATTTTTCAACACATTTTTGGCATTTTACTAGGGCATACCCCATTTGTACTATTTTTGGTGCTTTTAACCTTCTTCCAGTTAGTGACAGAAATGGGTGAGAAACCAATGCTGGATCCCAGACAGCTAAACATTTCTGAAAAGTAGACAAAATTCTGAAGTCAGCGAGGGGTCATTTGTGTAGATCCTACAAGGTTTTCCTACAGAAAATAACAGCAGAAATATAAAAATATTGAAATTGAGGTGAAAAAAACCCAGCCATTTCTCTTCATGTTTACTCTAACATTTTCCTGCGATGTCAGATTTTTAAAAGCAATATACCGTTACGTCTGCTGGACTCTTCTAGTTGCGGAGATATATAGGGCTTGTAGGTTCATCAAGAACGCTAGGCAGCCAGAGCCAATAAAGGAACTGCACCTTGCAATGGGCTTTCATTGTATACCGGGTGTACAGTAATTCATTTGGTGAAATATAAAAAGTGAAAAATAGGTATCAAGGAAATCTTTGTATTTCCAAAATGGGCACAAGATAAGGTGTTGAGATGCAGTGGTTATTTGCACATCTCTGAATTCAGGGGTCCCCCATACTACCATGTGAATTACAGGGCATTTCTCAAATCGACTTTTTTACACACTGTCTTACATTTGGAAAGAAAATGTCGAGAAAGACAAGAGGCAATAACACTTTTTCTCCTATTCTGTATTCCCTCCAGTTCTCCTGATAAAAATGGTACCTCACTTATATGGGTTGGTCTAGTGCCCACGACAGGAAACGCAACATTAACACATCACATTTTTACATTGAAATTGGACATATTTTTGGGAAAGTGCCTTGCTATGGATTTTGTTCTCTAGCTCCGTCAGCACCTAGGGAAACCTAACAAACCTGTGCATTTTTGAAAACTAGATACCTAGGGGAATCCAGGATGGGGTGACTTGTGGGGCTCAGACCAGGTTCTGTTACCCAGAATACTTTGCAAACCAACATTTGGCAAAAAAACGAAACACTTTTCCCTCACATTTCGGTGCTGCAAAGTTCAGGAATGTTAGAAGCCACTCACTTCTTCCACCCAGCATTCCCCCACATCTCCTGACAAAAATGGTACCTCACTTGTGTGGGTAGGCCTAGTGCCCGCGACAGGAAATGCCCCAAAACACTGTGGGCACATCAAAATTATCAGTTACAAAACTACCTTGTTTTTCATGGGGTGGGGATGGGGCACAATTGCGTTTTTGGTCCTGGGCTAAGCAGCCATCTAGGCAAACCTACCCAACCCAGACATTTCTGAAAACTTGACACCAGAGGAAGTCCAGGAGGTGTGATTTGCATGAATCCCCCAGTGTTTTCTTACCGAGAATCCTCCGAAAACATCAAAGTTAACTAAAAAAGAAAAAGCTAAAAAAAAAACCATTTTCCCCACATTTCTGTGTGGGATCACAGCACCGGCACAGTGTTCCACCACTCAGCGTTCCCCCTCAGTCTCCTGATAAAATTGATACCTCACATGTGTAGGTGGGCCAAGTGCCTGTCACCGTTAAGAGCTAAAAACATGTCAAAATTGAGGGGTAAGCAAAGGTGGTCCAAAAGGGCAGTTTGAGGGGGGAAAAAAAAGGTTTTTAGGCTGACAAGTGGGGCAGAATTGTTATCGGTATAGATGCGAAAGTGCTGGGTGGTAGGAATTTTGTGGATTCCTGCATATGCCAGAAGGTTCCATCACAAAAATGTGGGGTATGTGTTTGATTTCAAGCAAAGTTGGACGTTTGCAGGGCATTGTGGGTAAAAAAATGGTGCTGGTGCATGTGAAGCACACCACCCTGGACTCACCCAGATGTTTAGTTTTCAGATGTGTTTAGGTCTCGTAGATTTTTCTAGATGGCAGTGTCCCAAAGTCCAAAAAGTGCAGCACCCACCATTCCAAGTGGGACGATTTTGAGAGTTCGCCAAGCTCACATGGCCCATATGTAAAATCAAAACCCAAAATAATAAAATATCCTCTTGCTTCCTATTGGCATAAGATCTTTTAGTGTGCGGGGGGAGAGCTGAAAGACTGGTACCTCCTGCAGTTGGAGTGGGGGGGCATAACCTTGCCCATACTGGTTGGTAGCCACCACCCCACAATTTTTTTATTTTTTTATTTTTATTTTTTATTCCATGGCATCTAGTAGGCTTTCTGCCTTTCCTCTGCCCCCAACCCTCCAGGGAGTGGATCGGGGGCAATTGCCCCATCTGATGTCTAGTAGGCATTCTGCCTCCCCCATACCCCACTCCCCCCCCCCCCCCCCCCCCCTTTGGGGACAGATGGGCCTTAGAAAAATAGGCCGATCTGCCCCCAACGGAGGCAGAAATGACCAACAGTAATGTGCCCCCATGGTGGCCGAACCTTGCTCAAGGGGCTGCCCCCCCAAAAACAACAAAACCCACACACACCGTGGTGCCTAAGTGGTTTCTTAGGCAGATGGGCCTAATAAAAATAGGCCAACAGTTGTGTGCCCCTTGCCTAGGGGGTCACCCTCCCACCCCCCCACTCATATAAAATAAACAGAAAAAATCCCTGGTGTCTTTTTGCCCCACTTAGGGACAGTTGGACCTAAAAATAATAGGCTGATCTGCTACAGGGGGACAGAAATGGCCAACAGGTCTGTGCCCCCCCCCCCCCCCCTTTGGGGGGTAGGGTCATCCCTTGCCAAGGGGCTGCCCCCCCTTTAATAAAAAACAAATGTATAAAACAATCTCTGGTGCCTTAGTGGAATCTGGAAAAAAATAGGACAATCTGCCCCAAGGAAGAGACACCCCCGCCCCTCCTCCTCAAATTGCCCCCCGTTGCCTAATGGGTCACTCCCCAAAATAAACAACAACAAAAAACATCCCTGGTGCCTAGTGGGTGGGTTTCTGCTCTTTGCTCTTCCCCACGAATGTCTTGGAGGCTAAATTTGTAATTGTTCTCCCACTTCTTGCAGCTAGTAATTAGCTTTTGAATAGGTGTGAATAGGGTATAAAATGCTTCTTAGGAGCAAGCAATAGGCTGAACTGAATGGGTACTGAGAAATCCTCTGAACATCACCAAATATTTAGAGTGGGGGCTGTGAGCATCCTTTCTGACAGTGTCAAAGCCTGCTTGACAGATCTGCTGGGTGTACATATAACAATTTGGGGTGCACTTGAAAGGGGAAAGAACAGGATGCCAAGATAATTCTTGTGTATCCACTGTCTAATTTCTAAGGGACCTGCTTTGTCTCACAAGACTTCTGTCTCTGAATTTTGCGTAGAGGTGCACTTGGAAGGAAGGGTAACAGGATGCCAAAACAATTCTTGACCATCAATTGTTTGGTTCCTGGAAAACCCTACCTTTGTTTGACCCCATTTTTGTCTGAGGTCATTATGGATACAGTTGCTGTCCAAAACTGGATTTTTGTGTTAGATGTGGGAGGTCACTATGATTACCTTAGTACCGTCCGACCCACCCCACCCCAGCCCTTAGAGCCCAGTTTAGTGTGGCTGAAGACTTTCACCATCTTGAAAATGGCCAAAGTAGGTATGGTTGGCCTCAGAAACTTTTACCCGATTGGTTAGGGGATTTTAAGGAGCCATATCCACTCACTAGTGTGTGCCCAACATAAATTGGACATCTCCAGGTCAGAACATTCCAAGACCTGAGGAAGAACAGAAAAGGGCTAGACCTTTTGTCTTTGACCTGAGAGGAGCCCTGAAGACCCAGACCTTTCCGTTTTATACCTGGGACAAAGAAGTTGACCCCAGTAATTAATTGACTGACCTGTGTGACTACAGGGACTCAAGCTACAAGAGGCCTTTCCTGCAAGTCCCCAGCTGAACAGTGGCAACTGCACCCTTCTACTGGTGTTGGACTCTGCCTGATACCCTGTCAGTTTCTACATTCCTCCTCTGAGGTCCTGGGGGGCAGGGTTGGGGGGGTGTGGGGATGGGGAGGCGGATTGGGAGGTAAAGGTATTTGGCCATGACAAACCTGGCTGGTATATGCGATTTGTACTCCGTTGCAGTCAGCATCAATTTGTGCCTAGCTCCTGGTCTACTGCTGCCACTAACTATCACTTATTGGCGCTTTATGCTTCTTGGTGCTATGCTTACTTATCACTTTAAAAATTCATAGCTCCAATTCTTCTTATTGGATTTTTGTCATTGTAGTGTAATGTGTATCACATTTTATTATATTTTACTAATTTGGTTTGCTTTTTTTTTTTCATTGTTTTGCATTTTGACTTACTGTTTTGGTCCTTCATAAAAAGTTTACATATTACCCTGTGTGTCTGCTCTGTAGCATAGCTACCAGGGAATTGGTCTTCGATTAATTTAGTGACTTAAAGGGGTTCACGCTGAGGTTTGTGATGTTTTTTATTTTTGTGAGTATTACCACACCCTCAAATAGTCCAGTTTCTTACAATCAGGGTTATATATTCTTCACATCTAGGAATGGATCTAATATTTTATTACTGTCTCCCAAAAACATCAGATTTTCACTGGAACAATCCTTCAAAATGAGCTTTTATAATTATAATAAATATTAGTAATTGTTATTGGCAAGCCGTCAAGAATAAGTTCAATCAGAAGCCTTCTGAATTGCCCTTTAGATTTTTACCTTGATGGGTAAAAACTTGCAAAATAAAATAACCACACGTATTATTAATATTATTATTATTTTTTTTTAATGGCAGGCATCTGAGAGACCATAAACCTTTAGCATACAAATAAATAATATGCACCAAGAGTAAAAGTGAAAATATTTGTGTTCATAATGATTAAATCTGAAATGTGTGCCCAATAGATGCCTTTATTTGTTTGAAGTGCTTTCTGTACAGGGGCCTATGTGGAAAGGGGTGATGGAAAGTGCATGGAAAAGAGGGATAGGAGAGAGGGTGAAGACGAATGGAAATAGAGCTAGAAAATACCCAACAGGAGTTGACGAGGGCTCCAGATCTAAAATAGTCTCTCAAGCAACTCAGTGTGAACACTAAAACGAAGACAGGAGCTTAGATCGAAACAGCCAATAGCACTGGGCTGAATTAAGATATGATTGACAAAGTATAAAACAAATGGCTGGAAGAAATTGGTTTTAATAAGCAAGCAGTTGGAAGTGGGGGAAGAAGAAGCATTAGCAATAATTTGTAACACCTGTTTTGTCACATAGTCTATGATACTGCTGACCAATTCCCTAAGACCCCAATCACTCAACCCCAAGGAAGAGGGGTTTGATTCATTGCAACTGTGGTCTTTCTATCTAAAAGTTAAATTCAACATCACAGGGACTGGCATGTAAGGAGCCAGGATATTGCGAGTTTGAAAGTGAGGAAAACAGAAATATGGATGGATCTAGGGTATGAAATAACATACCTCTGTGTTTAAGCCAAATGTCACCATTCCTTCAATTAAGGGCAAAAGAAGCATTTCTTAACAGAACAGCTCATCTGTACCTAATTCGAGAGTCCTAGATTTCAAACTTGGGTGGTCATTAAGAGACTGGCGGTCCGTGGACTGCCACGGTGGCGGTTGCGCCGCCGCCGCCCCAGCGGTGCGGGCCACCATATGAGCATGAGCATGGGGATGGAACCAACCGAACATGGCCAAGTTGTCACGCAAACCGCCACTATGGACGGACTGCCGCGGCTGGCGATAGCCAAATCCAGGCCGGTGGTGAGGCTGTTTCCCATGGCTCTATTACCAGGCTGCACACTGCCAGGATTTCTTGGGCAGTCGGACTGCCACGAAAATCCTGGCAGAAAGGAAGCACAGATAAGGGAGCACTCGTCATCAGGAACACAGGCACGTCTGCAGGTGCCATGACATGCAAATTGCAAGTCTTACCATGGCTTCTGCTGACCATTGAACTCCAGGACCAGCGACAAAGACACCAACTGTAAGTGCACCTGCCTAGCACATACTGGAGGGAACAGAATTATTTTTTTATATATATATATATATATATATATATATTTCCCCACCACCCCCCCTGAGACCTTGTAAATGTAGTGCATGTGTGTTGTATGGGCATATTTGACACCCATAGTGATTGTTGACCCTACCTTGTTCTACTTGCAGGGCATTTGTATGGTGCACTCTGGTTCCTGCCTTGAGCCATGTCTCCAGCCTCTGCCTGCTCCACTATCATCCTTGTTGCATATTGCTCCGTCTATGTCACTCTTACAGGACAATGGGTTGGTCGTTAAACATGTAATGCCACAGTGTATGGTACATCTTACAATAAAACATGTAACCAGTAGCTGTGCTCAGATGTGTTTATTGGTGACTGGTATGTAAAAGGGGTGATGAGTGGGGTCATGCTGGATAAAATCATCGGGGTAGTTTGCTCAGCTGTGGGTAGTCCAAGTCAAGTATAGGGGCCATGGGAGAACGGAGAGATGACCGTGAACAGTCAACAGGGTATGTCAATGGTACACAAGGGAGAATGTTTAGGAGAGGGTCACTTCCCGGCAGTGGTGTTGGTCTTGGCATCAGATCCTGCAGGATGTCTGGATGGAAGTCCTCGCTTGCGTGGGGGGTCCATCAGCTACAGTGGGAGGGGTGCTGGTGGTCTGCGGGTCCTATGGCAGGGCCTCTGTTACACTAGCTGCCGCTGCTGTGGAGGGCTTTTTTGGGATGTGGCTAAAAATGGGCCTGCTTCTGGTGGGTGGAGGAATCACGCAAGATGGTGTTCAGTTCCTTCAGCACCCCTGCTATGGTGGTCATGGTGGCATTGAGGGTCTGCCACTGCTGCATGGTCTCCTGGTGGTATTCCCCCTGCAGCCTCTAGCTATCCTGCACGGTCGCAAGGATCTGGGCCATCGTGTCCTGGGTTTGGTGGTATGCACCCAGGACTGGGAGAGTGCCGCCTGGCCAGTCTGATGTTGTGGCAGCCCTGTACCTTGGCCCACAGGTCCCCTCCCGCTGACCCTGGCCACCTTTGCCTTTGTCCCTGGCACAGTGTGCCCACTCCCAGTAGCATTAGGTCCTTTATTGTCATGGGAGTGTTCCCTTGACTCTGGCCCCTGACTGTGGGACACATCTCTGATTGACCTAAACCTGGGGCGCTGGTTTGGAGACAAGAGGCTGGCTGCAGTAGCCTGGTGTATCCAGGGTGGAGCTGCTGGCTGTTGACTGACTAGTCGCCCCAGATGGGCCAGGCAAGTCGTCACTGTCCAGGCATCCACTGGGGCCTTCATCCTGGGGAGGGCTCTCTGACCTTGGCATCTGCTGGGGGTTGGCAGTGGCAGCTGGACATGTGGAAGTAAAGGGAGAGAGTTCCATTTTGGAGATGTACTTGTTGGTCACATGGTGTGATGCGCATGGTGTAGCCTGACTTGCTTTCCAGTGATGGCAAGGAGAGCTGCAGTACTGCAGAGATAGTTTGGGGGATGCAGACTGTGCCATATTTCCCATGTGCCATTGACGATAGTGGATAGAATTGCTATCATTGCCATGTGTTGGAACTCAGTCGAGGCAAGCAGTTGGTGTTGCATGTGGTATAGTTTTCCATGCAGGTGTTCCACTGTGAGGTGGGACTGTGATCCTCTGATGTGTAGGGAGTGATGCATTGTGGGAGTTGTGGTGCTTGGTATTGTGCTTGGTATCAGAGTATTTGGGGGTGACTGTATGGGGATGGTAGCAGTGGGGTGGTATGGCATGCAGGGGAGGGTCGTGGGGTGCTGGGGGGGGGGTGCAGAAGTGTGGGATGGGGTGGATTGGGGAGTGATGGGTGGTGGGGACGCATACTGGCCACGAGTGGTTGTTGCCTGGGGGGTGTTGTTGACTTATCACAGCCCTCTGATGATTCCAATCAGGCCCTCCTCATACATGATGTCCTAGACCTTCTCCTCCCAGCATGTCAACTCAAGGGGATGAGGCGGGGGACCACCGCCAAGTCTTGTTCATGCCGATCTGTTGCCTGGACGTATTGGAACACACCTTTCCCTGTAGGTCATTCTACCTCTTTCTGATATCCTCCCATGTGTGTGGATGTGTGCCCACTGTGTTGACCCTGTTGACGATCCTCTGCCATAACTCCGTTTGCCTGGCCAGGGAAGTATGCCTGGCCTGGGATGCGAATAGCTGTGTTCTACCCTCAGGATTTAATCTACCATGACCCTCAACTCATTGTCGGTGAAATGTGGGTGCTTTTGGGATGCCATGTTGGGGGGGGGGGGTGTAGTGCGTGTAGGGTGTAATGTGGGGTAGTTGGTGGTGCGGGGGGCGTTTGGATGTGGGTGCAGGTGTGTTGTGGTGTTGATGTGATGTGTGCCCAGTACAATAGGTGCAGTTGTGTGGTTTGTGCTGAGTGTGCAGTGTAAAGGTGCCTGGGTAGTATGGGATGCGTGTGACTAGGTCATGGCATTCGGTGGTGTTCATAGAAATCGCAAAGTATTGGGGGTGTCTGGGGGGGTGCTTTATAGTGCCATGAGCAGGTTTGTGGGGGTTGTGTATGTGTGTCAGGTTAGGGTATTCAGCTGTCCAATGTGGTGTTCACTACATTGGCGGTACCTTTTTGGACTGTGGCGGTGTGCACTGCCAATGGTGTTCCGCTGGGCAGTGTACTGACCTGTAATTGGGTGGACGGATTGGTGTCCGCTTGGTGGGGCAGGTGGTGAAACATTCAAACAATCGCCGACGATTTGTGGCTGTATTTTGGCGGTTTCGACTTTGTGACTCGTAATATGGCGTTCTATGTACTGCCAGCACTGGTGGTATAGTGGCAATATTCTGTATGCCGGTCTTGGCTAAAAACCACCAAACTCGTAATGAGGGCCTTGGTCTGCATTCAGGAAAGATCCTACACTTTTCCTTGTGATTTGACTGTTGTGCATAATGGTATACTGACTAGACTTGTATTTGTATCCCTGAACTAGCTGTTGCCTTTTGAATCTTTTTTGTATTTATTTTTAATTTTTATTTTTACCATAACATCAAGGTAAATAATTTATTTCGGAATTTGTGTCCTAGTATTCCACTATAAAGTTTTTTTTAATTTAATGTAAGGAGTCCCTAATGATTATTTGTGTGCTTACTTCCAACAGGATGTATTAAAATTAATGTAGGAAGAAGGCCTTCTAGAAGAGGAAGTGTACTATTTTTGCAGTGTTTCACACCCCAAGCACATGCAGAAAGGTGCTAAATATTCAGGTGGGACACCCAGACATCCTGGTGACCAAAGATTCTGCAATGTCGATTTTCATTTTCTTTCTCCCTTTTTAATTTTTTTATTCCTGGACACGTTTTATTGTAGTCTGCATTGGGATAGTGGTGAGAAAATGGCGAAAATTGGTAGCAATTGAGGTTCAGATTTTGAAAGCAGTGCAAACGTGGCAGTATTTATTGGAATCTCTATTGTCGCCGTTCTCTATTTTATTGTTAATTTCTGTGTATTTGAAGGCATACAGGGCTGATGTGTGTGTCTGTGTGTACGTGCTTGACCTGATTAAAGCAGATTTGGAACCTGTCTGTGGGCTGCAGCTTATTTTTGTGGGATTTTGAACACCATTGTGAATTCAATGCTCAAGCTTGTCTCTAGGTTCATTGCGTTCCCAAAATCACCTGGAAAACTCCCTAGTGTGAAAACTGTGTTTATGCCCTTAAGAGTATCACTGAACTTTATAGAGCCGTTGTCTGTACATATGTGTACTTAGTACTACCTTGGGTCTTGCAGCCAGTGCTTAATTCGTAAATAAAAATGAGCCGGTGCCCAACACCCTCCTCTTATGCATGCGGCTGCTGCAAGTAAATGTGCAAACATGGAATACTGAGGCAGCGTAATCCTGAAGCCATGGGCCTCTTCAATCCATTTAAAGCCACCCGGCCCCTTCAGCTCACTCCTGCAGCTTTCTGCTTTCTCCCATTGTGAGGCATTTTTATTTTCCTTCGTCTTTCCCATATCTGTCTTTTGTTTGCAGTAAATGCTTTAGGCAGAAAAATAAGTGCCGGCCCTCAAAAATAAGAGCCGGTGCTCCTCACCGGAAACAACAAGCTCAAATTAAGCACTGCTTGCAGCAAATGTTCCTGAATCTTAAAATGCATTCTTAAATCAATTTTCAAATGACTTGTATGTGGATCACGTCTTTAACCACTGTAATGCAAATTACTCGAGGTCTGTCTACAGTGCTTTTCTAATCCAGAGTAGTAGCATATATGGTGTTATTGCATCTTTCTTTTATGCAAGAAAGAAAACACCTACTTGGAGGTTATGGTGCCATATTCTGCAAAGAATATTCGTCTTGTGTCTAAACTGGACAACACCAGTTATGCCAACTTCTAGCAGTTCTTTCACCCTAAATTTTAGTTTCGTCTTCTGATAGTGAAAGTATATACCCACTTAAACCATGCTTTCTAAACTCCATACTGCATCCCAAGAACCCTCGGTGAGAGCAACTACAATACTTGCCAAATTGGAACAGATAGTGCCGCAGATCACCTACATTTCGGCTGCTGAAAAAGGTTCCTGTTCACATATGGTTCACAGTGATGTTCTGTTGAGCTTGGCAGTGGTGTGCCAAATTGTGGAGCTGTATTGCATGCAGAACAGCATCGCTACCAACCAAAATGGTTCCACCAGAGGCGACTGTCACCCTTGACAATGGTGATAGAGTAGCGTGTGATAGAGATCTAATTGTTCTAATACATTAGTAGCATAGAAGTTGGTTTATGGCAACTTACAAGTTTCATTTAAAAGTCTAACAGAGAAATGAACATGAAATGTAAAAATGTGCATGTTTGAATTATGATGGACATTGTGACCTCCATTTGTTTGCGACATTACGTTTTGCCATGAAAGATGGTGTGCATTTATAATTTAGTGAGCTACTGACATTAATTAATGTTAAAGAAATCCGTTTTAGAAAAATTGTGGCAATGAAAAATATATTATGAGTATTAAATGAACATGAATTCATTGTACTTATGTTGTTTAAATGAATTTCTGAGTTACGTGTGTGCAGGAAAATAAATGAATGTTTAAACTGTTCTAATGGTATGCATAAATAATGATTGCAATTAAATTATTTGCTTTGCATATTTGGTTTAAATTGTAAGGTGCACAATAGGATTTATGTATTAATTACATTAAAATATGTTCTTAGGCTTTCTTAGCTAGAATAGGCCTGAAGATTCATTTCTGCAGCAGTAGTGGACAAGTGCTAATTCATTCTGTTTCCTTTGACCTGAATTATTCTTTAGGTTGCTGATGTGTCAGATAATGTCCTATTGCATTGAAGACAAAGAATGTTCTAACTAAATAACAACTGTAACAGTATTTGTTCTAGTTGTTGAACAAGGCAGGAAGCATTATTGTACTTACATGAGATGTTAGACACATCCTGTAAAATCCTGGGAGAGGGAGAATGTTTCAAAATCTTTTTAAAGTGTTATGTTTTGACAGAACTGTATGGCCTCATCATGATGACTTTGTATTTTCCCTGAGAAAATCCGGAATAGTTGCAAACATGATGGGTGTCTATAATTCTCATTGGATTTAGATCTATGTGCGCAAGATGAGTCCAGTCTGAGGACCATTCAGAATTATATGGGCATTTCTAGTTGGGCAGAAACTTTTGAAATTTGTAGTCAGTCAGAGTATTGCTTTTGACCCCTTGCTGTGATGCTACTGTCTCTTCTGAATCCCTATGATCTTCTGAAGAATTAAAGTCATCCTTTCTGTTTGCCATTTTACTTATGCTCTTTAGAAAATTATTGGGCATACTAGTACTGAACTGCTGACCTGCCCTATGCACAGCTTGTGTTCTGCACTGCCTCTGATGCTGCTGTCTAGTGAGGATGAGAAGCTGTGAGCGCTCTGGACTGACAAATCTTTCCTGTTTGCTGTCCCATGAGGTATATAGTCTGCAATGTGGTTTCATGTTTCCTTTTCAGCTTCGATGATTACACCACTATATTTTTATACTGAGTTAGATGGTTTTCCAAATACTTTTTGTCTTCTTTTTATGTTTTGTCCACATGTTAGTCCATCCCCACACATGCAAGTCCAAATTTGTAATAGAGATAAGGATGGCCCAGCCCTGAAAACTGATTGCTATTAATTGAATTATGATGATTTACTGATGTCACCCTCATCTGCTTTAAAAACTGATTTTGAAGTGCATATTCTAGTTTTGTTCATTTGTGTTATTCTTTTGGAGTGTTTAATAGTATTGATGTTTAGTAGGGTTAATTTCTTTAGACGTTTTGGTCAGCCTATGATTTTCATGTACGTTTATAACTTAGTCTTGCACACCATTTACGTTACTTTCACATTGTGGTTGTAATAAATGTTTGAAAGTTTATCCAGTCTGAAGTTTTGTTTCTATGGCCAAATTGGTCCTGGTCTTCTAATTGTTCATGTTTTTTCATGTTATTGGTTTATATTGAATGAATCTGATTACCACACTCCTCACTGAGTCCAAAGATTTAGTCGCCCTCTAGTGTAGGTCGGACGAGCTGTGGGATCTCACCAGAACGTATGCGGTTTCTGAACCCGAGGATGGAAGGCCTCCGTGTGTGCTCCAGCACATGGAAGGAGATGAAGAGGCTGTGGAAAGGACAACAGTAAAAGGAGTAGTGCAGAACAGGATTGTCTCAAAGTAGTTCCATTGTTGTTTTCAGAATCCTTTCAACACAACGTTGCCTTTTGTTTTTTTTCTTGCTTTAGCACAACGCTTATCATCCATGAGAACATAAGTGACCAGCTAAATGTTCCAGGAAGCTATGAATTGTCATACTAAATGATATTGTTGGCAAGAAAAGAACAACAGAATTGTTGACGCAAATAGGGCTTCCAGTGTAACAAGTAGAGAACACTTTTTTTTTCTATGCAGCTCCATCTCTCTCTGGGTATTGTGCCTATTTAGTCTTAGTAAGGACATTTTTGTGATTTCATTACTAACAGTGAATTTGCATGAAACTTTCTGAAACAAAAGGTCGTTCTTTGTGCAAGTTTCATGCAGATTTATCAAGCGAGGGTCACGAAAAAGTGGGTGTTAAAGTGCCTATTTTAATTTATTTTAAAGATTTGCTTCTTGATGCAGAAAAAACTGCTGAATGTAATTGCATCAGATTGGAAAACTTAAATGTGGATATGATTTAAAAGGAACAGAAATTCATTGACTATATGCCCAATTTGAACAGAAGTTATGGTTGTGTTTTGTCATAGCACCTTAACTTATCTTAAAATGAAGTTATGGTTACAAATAAGGGTATTTGAAATTTTAGTAATTTGCTTTCATTCAATTACATAAAATTACTGCACAGTTGTACAGAATTATGTGTAGGTACGTGACATGCAAATACGTCATTTCACACAATATTTTAATGTAAAATGCTTCATTGCTTCAGTTTTTGCCACAAGGGTGTTTTTAAATCAAAAGACTTTAAACAACAGCTGCTCGTATGCTGTTGTTACCATGCATTTGCTGTAAAGTTTTACCCCCAGTAGAATTATTTTTGGAAAATAATTGCGGACAGTCACACAAAAGAATGTAATGGTGTAATTTTGAGAATTTTGCTTAAGAATCATAACATGAAATTGTGAAATTACACAATTTATGTAAGCATACCCCCCCCCCAGAGCTTTTCCTCAAGATCCTGCACCCTTGGCTGGTGTCAGTGTATTCCTCCTCACTTATTCTGAAACGCGGGACATAGAAACATTTTGGCTTTAAAGACCTACAGATGACGGGGGCCAACCTTCTGAGCCAATCTGATGAAGGTGCGTTGCTGCTGGACCTGAAATTGCTCTCATTTTGAGCTTTTGAGCAGCAGGAAATCTGATTCAGTGGTATGTCGTGGAGAAGGTATCCAACCTCGCAGAACCCTCTTTAGCTACAACCTTGCCCCACTGGACGAATCTGAGCTCCAAAAAAGTGTCCAAGTATTCAGCTGGCGAAGGACCTTCTCTAGTCGTGAAATTCAGATTTCTCCGACTTGAGCTTTTCTGACAAAAGTAAACTGTTTCTCTGAAACCTCATCCAGCGGCTCTACGACTACTTGATACACAAAAATAAACCGCTGCCAATTCCACAAGTAGCTAGTGGCATGGTGTAAAAAAATTGGGTTATTAGTTGTGAGGAGGGGGTAAGTGCCAAAGAGGGATCCACAAATTGGATATATTCTCTGTGAAGTCTCGCTCATTTGTATCATACTGTTGGACTCTGCTGGAGCAAATCTTGACCAACCTCACACCCCCTCAAGTGCTGTCCCCAAGGTCCTGGACCCTTTGCTGGTGTCAAAGTGTACTCTTCCATTGGTATGACCTTAATTTGCTTGTAGGTACTGATCCAGAGCAACCAGGTGGCAATGATTCTCACTTAATGGATTTTGGTGCCTTCTTTTAACCTTACAAATTCAGCAGCAAAGGTGCTCTTTTGACAAAGTGAAACAGAAGCTCTGCACCCTTTAAGTCACATATATGATCCCTTTTCCAGCGAAGCAGAAGGTAGTTTGCAATTTCAAAACCCTTTTCTTTGAGACACCAGAGCAGGCCTCGGAGTGAGTGACTGAACTGATAGGATTCAGCTAAATGGGGAAGGCAGGTGCTGTTGAGGTACGAATCACCAGGAACTCCCTCTGCCTACTCTTTAGGTGACACAGGACAAGGGAGGCAGGCCGGTGGTCACCCAGGTTGTGGTGATAAAACACAGCTATACTTATGTATACCTGAACTGTCAACACACCGGTCAGAGCACCCAGTATCCCGCCCTGCTGAGCTAGACCATCAGAATTCACCTGCCCTTGCCGAGGAAGGGTCACACACAAGCACATCATTGCCTCATTGACTGATTTGCGGCATTGGATCCTGCATATGAAGAGGTCTTAACTTAGGTGCTAACTAGCTGCGTATTGTTTCTTTCTCATGTTTTGTTTTAGTGCAACAGATGATTCAAGGCTGGAAGGGGGGAGGAGTTGTTCTTTGTATGTGCTTGCAGTAAAAAAAGGCCACACACAATGCGACTACACTTGATAGCACCCAGTTCATACACCCCCACACTCCCTGCTCCATACCCAGAGTTTAGAATTTAGACCCATCTCAGTGCCCTCGGCTCACACAGCTTGACTTGTGATCTTTATGGCACCACTTGAGATCATGTCCTGAAAAGTGAGCGGTATGCTGGACTGTGTTAAATGATCCATAGTTCTCCGCTATGCCAAAAGATCTCAGCCACCTGTCTTCATGCTCCAGGAAACCCATTATATGGAAAGCACTGTCCTTACCTTTGTTGTCTGGGATACAACTGGGTTTACCACTCAGGGGTTTCCCGGGGATCCCACTGCACAAGGGCTTTTCACTTGTGGTGACCAGCACACTCACTGACCCTCAGGGTAGGTACATAGGGGTAGAAAGCGGGGTAGAAGGCAAGGCATATAATTTCATATCCATTTAGAACAAACATCTGCTTCTCTCCCAGACACTGGATATGTTGGCCTCACTATTGTTGATGTTCCCACAAGGCACCACAGTGGTTGGAGCGGACTTTAACACTGCCAGGGCTGGGATATCGCTCTCGAATGCTTGCTGCACGAGTGGACTCTAACGAGCTCTCCGATACGTGGACATGGCAACCACAAGACAATGCTTACATTCATATAAAGGCAGCCCGCACTACTAGATTCCATATTGACCTTCTTTGGATGCCTGCCACAGATATCTTTCAGTTAACCAAAGCCATGATCCTGCAGCAGGGAATCTCTGACCATGCATGGCTAATAGTGCAATTAGGGCTTCTGGTATCAGGACTTTGTCCATTGTGGTGCCTTAATGCATGGGGGACCGTTTGGCCCAAGTCAGATCTGGGATACAAACCTACTTTACCAAAAATCAAGGTACCTCCCAGTCAGCCTGCACCCTCTGAGCGGCTAGCAAAACTACATTCTGCGGCCATGCTAAGGGATTCATCTGTGGCTAAGTGAAACAGAGGCTTGCACAAATTACAGACCTGGAGGCTCAAATCCTTTCTCGGACACTCGAGAGCCGATCGCACTGTACCCCAGATCTTAAGTGGCGACAGGCAGCTGTTAGGATAATGTGAAACAGCTTTCACCAAAGGAAGCCCCAATTTGGAGGGTTAATGAATTTTGCTTCAAACAATCATAAAATGTTATTAGATCTGCAGGCCGAGTAACTTGAACAATCTACTCGACCACAGCGGTAATGTACTTGACCCATAAACGGGTCTTAAATTGTGTACACAGGTGTTTGTGGACTGCTACAAGGCCCTATACAGCTGCAGACACCGGCCTCCCCGGGAACAACTGCATCCGCTTCTGACTGATATCCCACTACTCTCCATTCCCCGCTCCTTGGCCCAAAAATTAGCCTAAGCTTTTTTGGCAGAGAAGAAAACAGAGGCGTTTTCAGATATGGCCCCGGGCAAAATGCCAATGGCTTGCAGTTCAGTATTATGGAAGGCCCATAATATTCCTTCTGATTCCTCCACTTCTGGCTATTTTTTGCGACAGCCACGAAGGCCTGTGAACTAATCTGGTGCCTAGAAATCGATAGCAGCAGACGAGCTGCTGTATTTTGCAAAATCTGGTTTGCTAAACCTTTCCTTCCTGCTTCACCTCTGTCAAAACGGGACCTGCTGCATTGGCAGCTTCTCCTACTCCAAGTGATGAGGCAAGTGGTGCTACCTCGGTTCCTCTACGTGTTCCAGACTTTCCCTCTTCCAATCCCTAAAAATTGGTTCCATAGCTTGGCCTGTACTATGCGCACCTTTCGGTGGGTGGGTGTCCCCTGGATTGCCCTGGCCAATTCCCTACTGTTACCCTATGAGAGAGGCTTAGGAACAGCTTATCTTCACTATTGTTACTTAGACTCACAGGTAATAGTCATTAAAGATTGGCTCATTTGGGGTTGGGTCAATCCTTTGTATTGAGTCGAATTGACCGTGCTGGGTCATGATAAGATTTTGCCTGTACTTTACGGTTCCCCACTTCCTCCCAGAGATTACTAAGGAATTGTTTGTGGCCTGCAGGGCGACATTGTGCTTTACGTGCTGGGATCAGAAACTGACAGAGCTGACCCCCTTTGGCAGAGAATGTGGCTACATCACACTTCAGCAATATGATACAATAGGGATAACCCACCAAGGTGACAAATGGGCTGGTAACCACAAATTGATGTTTCAGGAATTACGGGAATGGATCCAACTTTCTTAAACCTCGTTTCACAAGTACCTACAATTGTGGCATGCCATTGCCGCAAACATTCCCTCTATCATGATAATTCCTGATTTCAGTTTACTTGAGGCCAAACTATTGACTGGGAAGCTTGGTAAATAAAGAAGCCGTCTCAGAGGTTTTTCGCTACCTGGTTATTAATGCCCCCAACCACTTTCCTAAACTGAAACAGAAATGGGAGGGCTGACTGGGTGAGCCGGAAGATACGGTTTGGATCGAGGAGTCTTGGCCCTCAGGTAACTAGCCATTTCCACATGCTTGTGCCTGGTTCAACTTAATTATCTACACATCACATACATGACTCCCATATGATTGGACTGGGCTGGTTTGACCCCCAAATCCCCCCCCCCCCCCCATCCTACCTGCTTTCACTGCACAGCCCAAGGAGCTGATTTCCTCCATTTTGTTTGGCCCTGTCCTAGACTGGCTCATTATTGGTAGGGGATAGAGCAGGAACTTTCCATGGTCCTGGACAAGACACTAAAGCTTACTCCACAGATTTCCCTGCTGGGACTGCTTGAAGACCTTGGTGTCCCTCAAATGGGAGCGTGTGTTTATAGGGGTGGCATTGATAGATGCTAGGCGAGACATAGCTCTCAGAAGTGGACCTCAACACATCCCTCTGCAATGGCTGAATGGCGAGTTGGAGTGGATTGGTGTGCCCAACAACAACTACCTATATACGTGACTGTCCACACAAACATCAAAAGATTTGGTGCAAGTGACAGGATTATCATAGCTTGGACTGGGGAAATGATTAATGCAAGATGTGTATACTGTGAGGGGTTGTGGTCAGAGGTAGTGGCTTTGATTTGCTGTTATTTCTCATGCATATATAGAAACACATCTGAATATAAAAATTAAAACAAAGTTACAGTTTCATATCTCTGTACCCATTGGAATTTTGTCATTGTGCTGCAATTGTATTCACTAAAATGTACCCGATTGTTCTAAATTCATTTGGGATTTTCCCTTGTTGTGTTTTGACTTCATTACTGTTTGAGTGCTGCATAAATGCTTCACACGGTGCCTCTAAGTTTATCCTGTCTGCTCTGTGACCAGGGTTGTGATTATTATTTCAGGTGTACACTTGCTCCCCCCAAAATTTCATTTTTACACCAGTGATTTTTGAAAGGAGGGAAATGGATCCGAACAGCATTGAAAGCCTCAAAATGGCAGCACTGAGGAATCTGATAACGCAAGGAGGGTTGAAGCTGGCAAAGGCACCCCAGAAGGTGGAATAAATGATAGTCCTCAGAGCATGGGAGGAAGTCGACCTGCTACAGTCGACCACACAGGCTCAAATGCATGATGGGGCTTAGGATGAAGGAGAGGAGGAAGAGGAGCATGGTCTTGCGGTCAACCTAGTGCCAGTGAAGGAGGAGGTGCCTATGGGATCAAGTGCACCTGCCTTGTCCAGAGCAGGCAGCCTTGCATCTTCCTGCAGTCTGACCTAGGAAGAGTTAGAGGATAGGTAGGCAGAAAGGGAGTTGAAGTTGTAACTGGATACCATTGTCTTTGAAGAGAAGAAAGCAGCCCTGGCAGCTGAGGAGAAGCTGACCGCAGCAGAAAGGCACTGGAGGAGAAGAGACTATATTGAAAAAGAAGAAGATCCTTATGGCCCATGAGAGAGGCCAGAGACAACCTGGTGTGAGAGCCAAGAGAGGCGGTTGGCAGTGAAGTGTGTAGTAGAAATAAGAGTCCACATCCCTTAAAACCTCATGCTTCCTATGTGATGGTGAATGACATAGATAAGAGGTTTGCAGTGTATGAAGTGGCCAAGTGAATGCATAGAGTCCTAGGGGAAGATTGCTGTGATAGTCTCTGGAAGCGTGTGCCAATTGCTTGGAACGATACCCTGTTGGTCATAAAGGCCGCAGGCCAGATGAAATATGCCCCCAGGAGGGAAGCCCATATCACCAAGTTTAGTCTAACCCCTGAGAAGCCCTGGGGTTGTGGGTGTGTCTGGCTTTCAGACACTAGCTGTAAGTCTGAAACTGCGTGTAGATTGCCTGCTGGGGAATGAAGCAGAGCACTCTTTGTGGACAGAGGTGGAGCTCTGGTCTTATCTGGAAATGTTGGGATTACAGGAGTGTGTTTTCATGACCACACGGCCAGCCTGTCGGGTAAGTCGGAAGGACCTGGAGCTAAAACAGTGGCCCTGTTGCCCTTCAGGAAGAGGAGGGATGAGGGCATGGGAAACCCACCCCAGAACTTCCCATGGTGAGGGAGGAAACTGAGCCTGATCTGATGGTGATGCCCCACAATCTACATGTGAAGACGTTTAAGAGAAGAAAAGAAGGTCAGACCTCTGTGCATGCCATTGGAGCTTTGAAACTTTGCAATTTCAACAAACACATGCAACCTTGATTGAGCAGCTGTCACTCCAGTGAGTTAGAACTCATACAGAAACAAATGGTGGAAGTGAGTGCCATAAATTAGGATCTGGATAATTATTCAAGAATGAAGATTTATCGAAATGCTAAATTATTTAACGTTCTATAAACCACAAAATAACAGTTTCATAGGCTCACCCTTGTCTCAAGTTTTGCAGCAAATAATACTGCTTCACTGTTCCACGCGTTCCCTATTTCATTTTAGACTGGATCAAATAATGTAAGTCCAGACCTATCCCAATTTACCGTGAGAATATGTTTAAAAGGAAGACAATTTTATTGAAATGGCTACGTCAAATAAACAAGTCTTTTTTGATGGCTTGGTTTTATGTTTTTCTTTTGTTCTGCCCCGACGTTAACAAAGGCAACAGTGAAGAACTGTGGCGGCATTAAAGGTCACCAAAATGCCTCGCTAGTGTTCACGGACAATAATAGGCTGAAGCTGAACAAAATATCAGAATGAGCGCACCAGAGGTTAAAAGTACCGCTTTCTCTGGGTAGTCGCGTAGTCAATGCTAATGTTAAATCTAATTGAAATCCTTTATTTCTTTCTTAATATATGTTTTACCCCTTTTTCGAGCAACTAAAAATTCGATCACGGAGTTATGAGCATTCAAAGGCCGTTTACAGACGCAAGGCAGAGGTTTATAAAAGAGTGGAAGTGAAACATTATGGTATGCATGCGTGTATATAGTATTTCTGTAGCGTGAACCTGGAAAAAATGCAGCCGAGTACTGCACATGGTCAAAGACATGCTTAAAGTCAACGTGTAATAAGAGGGGAAGGTAGGTTGTGGGCAGTTAAGGCACTGTGCTGTCGCGAGGTACTAATGCGGTTCTGAGATTTTAAGTCTTTAAGTGGGATGAAAAAGTTTGAGGTCCTTGAAAGGGGCGTGGCCGATATATGTAAGGGCATGACTTAAATATGTAAACTAGAATTCTCGTAGAGTACTACCCTACCCATCCACTTGCATAGAATCACAGTTGCAACTAGCATACGTGACCTCTGCGCTATGCAGAGAGACACAGATGGGATGACCATCTACTCTGAACACCTTTTTGACCACCCGCAATCCCTGCAAAGTGCCCCTCCCCCACAAGCACTGACAGAAACTTGCACTGCCTTCAGCTGCAACTCAATTGTACCCCATTAGAAACATCAGGATGCGACTCAATTCAAAGTATGCACTATACAAGAGAAATATGCTGCCTGTAAAAAAAAAAAAAAAAAAAAAACATACTGTAAAACAACATCCTGGAAAAAGCAAACAATCTTAGGGAATGCAAGATTAAAAAAACGCGAATTACAAACAGTAACAACATTGATTACTTTACTGTTTTTGACACTGATTTTTCAGATAGCAATCAGTGTCTTTAGCTTGTGAAGTTAACCCCTTCGCTGCGAGGCCTTTTCCCCCTCCTGTGCCAGGCCTTTTTTTGCCTATTTGGGGCAGTTCGAGCTTAGGCCCTCATAACTTTTTATCCACATAAGCTAACCAAGCCAAATTTGCGTCCTTTTTTTCCAACATCCTAGGGATTCTAGAGGTACACAGACTTTGTGGGTTCCCCTGAAGGAGGCCAAGAAATTGGCCAAAATACAGTGAAAAATTCGTTTTTTTCAAATAAATTAGAAAAAGTGGCTGCTGAAGAAGGCTTGTGGATTTTCCCCTGAAAATGTAATCAACAAAGGGTTTGCAGTGCTAAACTCAGCAGCTTCCCAGCTTTCAGGAACAGGCAGACTTGAATCAGAAAACCCAATTTTTCAACACAATTTTGGCATTTTACTGGGACATACCCGATTTTTGCAATTTTGTGTGCTTTCAGCCTCCTTCCAGTCAGTGACAGAAATGGGCATGAAACCAATGCTGGATCCCAGAAACCTAAACATTTCTGAAAAGTAGACAAAATTCTGAATTCAGCAAGGGGTAATTTGTGTAGATCCTACAAGGGTTTCCTACAGAAAATAACAGCTGAAAAAGAAAAATATTGAAATTGAGGTGAAAAAAACATCAATTTTTCTCTACGTTTTACTCTGTAACTTTTCCCTGCAATGTCAGATTATCGAAAGCAATATACCGTTACGTCTGCTGGACTCCTCTGGTTGCGGGGATATATAGGGCTTGTAGGTTCATCAAGAACCCGAGGAACCCAGAGCCAATAAATGAGCTGCACCCTGCAGTGCGTTTTCATCCTATACCGGGTATACAGCAATTCATTTGCTGAAATATAAAGAGTAAAAAATTGCTATCAAGAAAACCTTTGTATTTCCAAAAAGGGTACAAGATAAGGTGTTGAGGAGCAGTGGTTATTTGCACATCTCTGAATTCCGGGGTGACCATACTAGCATGTGAATTACAGGGCATTTCTCAAATAGATGTCTTTTTTTACACACTCTCCTATATTTGGAAGGCAAAAATGTAGAGAAAGACAAGGGGCAATAGCACTTGTTTTGCTAATCTATGTTCCCCCAAGTCTCCCGATAAAAATGATACCTCACTTGTGTGAGTAGGCCTACCGCCGGCGACAGGAAACGCCCCAAAGCGCAACGTGGACACATCCAAATTTTTTAAAGAAAACAGAGGTGTTTTTTGCGTAGTGCCTATCTGTAGGTTTTGGCCTCTAGCTCAGCCGGCACCTAGGGAAACCTACCAAACCTGTGCATTTCTGAAAACTAGAGACCTAGGGGAATCCAAGATGGGGTGACTTGCGGGGCTCGGACCAGGTTCTGTTACCCAGAATCCTTTGCAAACCTCAAAATTTGGCTAAAAAAACACATGTTCCTCACATTTCTGTGGCAGAAAGTTCTGGAATCTGAGAGGAGCCACAAATTTCCTTCCACCCAGCGTTCCCCCAAGTCTCCCGATAAAAATGATACCTCACTTGTGTGGGTAGGCCTAGCGCCCGCGACAGGAAACGCCCCAAAGCGCAACGTGGACACATCCAAATTTTTGAAAGAAAACAGAGGTGTTTTTTGCGAAGTGCCTACCTGTAGATTTTGGCCTCTAGCTCAGCCGGCACCTAGGGAAACCTACCAAACATGTGCATTTCTGAAAACTAGAGACCTAGGGGAATCCAAGATGGGGTGACTTGCGGGGCTCGGACCAGGTTCTGTTACCCAGAATCCTTTGCAAACCTCAAAATTTGGCTAAAAAAACACATGTTCCTCACATTTCTGTGGCAGAAAGTTCTGGAATCTGAGAGGAGCCACAAATTTCCTTCCACCCAGCGTTCCCCCAAGTCTCCCGATAAAAATTATACCTCACTGTGTGGGTAGGCCTAGCGCCCGCAACAGGAAACGCCCCAAAGCGCAACGTGGACACATCAAAATTTTTGAAAGAAAACAGAGGTGTTTTTTGCGAAGTGCCTACCTGTAGATTTTGGCCTCTAGCTCAGCCGGCACCTAGGGAAACCTAACAAACCTGTGCATTTCTGAAAACTAGAGACCTAAGGGAATCCAAGGAGGGGTGACTTGCGGGGCTCGGACCCGGTTCTGTTACCCAGAATCCTTTGCGAACCTCAAAATGTGGCTAAAAAAACACATGTTCCTCACATTTCTGTGGCAGAAAGTTCTGGAATCTGAGAGGAGCCACAAATTTCCTTCCACCCAGCGTTCCCCCAAGTCTCCCGATAAAAATGATACCTCACTTGTGTGGGTAGGCCTAGCGCCCGCGACAGGAAACGCCCCAAAGCGCAACGTGGACACATCCAAATTTTTGAAAGAAAACAGAGGTGTTTTTTGCGAAGTGCCTACCTGTAGATTTTGGCCTCTAGCTCAGCCGGCACCTAGGGAAACCTACCAAACCTGTTGATTTCTGAAAACTAGAGACCTACGGGAATCCAAGATGGGGTGACTTGTGGGGCTCGGACCAGGTTCTGTTACCCAGAATCCTTTGCAAACCTCAAAATTTGGCTAAAAAAACACATGTTCCTCACATTTCTGTGGCAGAAAGTTCTGGAATCTGAGAGGAGCCACAAATTTCCTTCCACCCAGCGTTCCCCCAAGTCTCCTGATAAAAATGATACCTCACTTGTGTGGGTAGGCCTAGCGCCCGCAACAGGAAATGCCCCAAAGCGCAACGTGGACACATCCCATTTTTTGAAAGAAAACAGTGACTACCTGTGGATTTTGGCCTGTAGCTCAGCCGGCACCTAGGGAAACCTACCAACCCTGTGCATGTTTGAAAACTAAAGTCCTTGGGGAATTCAAGATGGGGTGACTTGTGGGGCTCGGACCAGGTTCTGTTACCCAGAATCCTTTGCAAACCTCAAAATTTGGCTAAAAAAAACACATGTTCCTCACATTTCTGTGGCAGAAAGTTCTGGAATCTGAGAGGAGCCACAAATTTCCTTCCATCCAGCATTCCCCCAAGTCTCGCGATAAAAATGATACCTCACTTGTGTGGGGGGGCAATGTGCCTGCAACAGAATAAGGCCCAAAACTTGAAGGAATAGAAGGGATAGCACAGCGAGTTTATAAGGGCATATTCTTATATACATCTTTAGACGGACTCTGCTTTGGGGACCCACATAAGTGAGGTCTCATTTTACTTGGGAGACTGAGGGGAAAACTGGGGAGTAGGAATTTTGTGCTGGAGCGGTGATCCTACTAAGAAAAGTCAGGAAAATATGCTTTTTTATGCAAATTTTGAGGTTTACAGAGGAGTCTGGGTAAGAAAATGTTGGGGGAGCCACGCAAGCCACACCTCCCTGGACTCCTTGGGGTGTCTAGTTTAAAAACAATTCTGGGTTTTGTAGGTTTCCCTAGATGAAGGCCGCACCCAGGACCAAAAACATAGGTGGGCCCTCCCCCCCCCAAACACAGGTATTTTTGTAATGTATCATTTTGATGTGTGCACATACGTCCGTGATGTGCCAAACACTAAAATTGTGAAAAGAAACACACTTAGGTTATGTGAAGAAGACCCCTCACCCACCAACCAAGTTGGTGGCATGCTTCATCATCGGGGTCCCACCCGAGGCACCTAGCGTGTCACAGGTGTGCTGCGACGCCTGATTACAGCGGAGCAGGTTTTGTCATTTTTTTTAGCACACATACTGGTTGGATTTGGCACAAGGGTGAGTGATGGTTCAGTGGATCAAATTTTATTAACAAGAGATTTCACAAAAATGAAATGCACTGCTAATAACTGAAAGGCAAAAAATGAACCAATGACTCACAGCTCGTGAGCTGTAAAGCCGCGACAAGGCACCAACCGCTTTACAGTCCATTCACACACCTTTCATACATGACACGCACAAGACCATTCACACCGCCAGCCACGGGCCCAGCACATTACAACACTCACATCGACAGACCGCGCCACTCAAGGGGCCATCACTTACATACGCCCACATGCCTGATACAAGAATCACACCAGCTGATGGGAGTGTGGACTGCCGTTTGGCTGGCACCGCCAGCCAAGCGCCACCCCACGCACACCGCCAGCCAAGCGTCTCCCCACGCACACCGCCAGCCAAGCGCCACCCCACGCACACCGCCAGCCAAGCGCCACCCCAAGCACACTGCCAGCCAAGAGCCACCCCACGCACACCGCCAGCCAAGCGCCACCCCATGCACACCGCCAGCCAAGCGCCACCCCAAGCACACCGCCAGCCAAGCGCCACCCCAAGCACACCGCCAGCCAAGCGCCACCCCACGCACACCGCCATCACTTTTTTTATTTATAAACAACAAAGAAACCACTAATTATAAAATAAGCACAAAACTACAAACACAAAAGCTCTAACTAAATACACAACAGAGATGCCAACTGTGAAACATATGAAAATATAAAACAGACAGCTTACGCTCACGGTATTTCCCAAAAGTTTTTCCTTGTGTGGTAACTTCTAAAACAGCTGGGCACACACAGCCCAGGCTTTGAAGGGCATTCGGGGCAGTACATCCGGCTCTCCCTCCGGATTGATCTCCGGGCACATACTCTACATTTCTTTGTGGGCATGTCTTTTTTGGGAGTGGGAGGAATGTGATCTGGAAAGTGCCGATCTTTCAATCTAGCCACATCCTCCACCACTTCTACTCTAGGAACTCTTGCCGGTTCCACCACAATAAGGCTTTCTATCACCGACTCCTGAAATTTAACAAATGTCATCCTTGACTCAGGTGAACAATCCTTGTATACAATAAAGGCATTAAAAGTTGCCAAACGAAATAAATGTAGGGCCAACTTTTTAGACCACACATAAGATTTACGAAGAGCAGTGTAAGGTTCCAACCTCTGATCTACTCTATCAACACCACCCATGTGCCTATTGTAGTCCAAAATGCACGCAGGTTTGCGCACTTCCGCAACCTGACCCCAAACAGCCACAGGGGAAGTACTCTCATCATGGATGGTCGATAGCATGTACACATCCCTCCTGTCTGAAAATTTCAGAGCTAGCAGCTCATTATTCCGCAAGGCACTGCACTGTCCCCTCTCAAGTTTTTTACAGACAAGCTCTCTTGGATAGCCTTTCCGGTTAGAACGGATTGTGCCACAAGCAACAGTGTCCAACCTAAACAACTCCTTGAACAACTGCACTCCAGTGTAGAAATTATCTACGTACAAATGGTGACCTTTGTTAAACAGCCGTCTAGCAACTTCCCACACAATTTTTTCGCTAACTCCAAAAGTGGCCGGACAACCAGGAGGGTCAATACTGGAATCCCTACCAGTGTAGACCCGGAAATTATACACATATCCTGTACTGCTTTCTGACAGCAGATACAATTTAATCCCATACCGTGCCCTCTTACTAGGAATGTACTGCTTAAAAACTAAACGCCCCTTGAAAAGGACCAAAGACTCATCCACACTTATCTCTTTGCCTGGAACATAGACCTCTGAAAACCGATCCACAAAATGATCAAAGACAGGCCTAATCTTAAAAAGGCGGTCACAATCAGGGTGATCTCGTGGCAAGGCTAAAGCATTGTCTACAAAATGCAGCATATGAAGAAGAAGCAAATACCGATTACGTGTCATAGTTGCAGGAAATATAGCAGTTGCCATCAAGGGACTAGTAGACCAATAAGAAGCCAGTGACGGCTTCCTGATCAACCCCATAAAAAAAGACAAACCTAAAAACCTTTTCATCTCTTCCAGATATGTGGGAACCCAATGAGTAGCTCTAGACTGAGGCTTAAGTCTGCCAGCGTTGTCCCACAAATATTGCTCTGCATACACATTTGTCTGCTCCACAATCTCTTCCAAAAATACATTGTCCATAAACAAGTGAAAGAAATGGACAGGCAAAAAGTTTTCCGTATTAACTCTACACCCTGGGAGACCAGTAAATGCAGGTAACTTGGGCTGCTCCATGTTTGGGGCAATCCAGGTGTCAGGTCTTCTAATGGGAAACCCTTCAGCCCCAGGCTGCTGCACTCTTGGCACATCAATGTCCTCTAACACAGGCCCTTCATCTGCACTGAGAGTAGCTTCCTCATCAGAAGAATACTCTCGGACAGAAAACTCACTTCCAGAATCTTCTGCTTCCTCCTCTGCCTCAGATGCAGAGTCAGTGTCGTAATCATGGTCTGAAGACGACTCAAAGAGCATGCGAACAACCTGCTGAGCGGTCACTTTGCGGCTAGCCATGATCCTAACAACAAATGGATTGTCAACAACAACTAGCACTAAAATAAGTAATAAACAAAGTGTAGCTTTATCACAAAGAGTTATGTACTACAAAAAACTATACCACTCACTTGCCTGAAATAGCTACTCTCCAAGCAACTATCCTGCACAGACAGCAATCACCAATGATATCCCACTAAAAAGAAAAAAGCAAATTAGACATATGACATCACAAACATCACTGTGCTCAAATCTAAGGACAATGTCAAACACACAATACTGCATTTAGTACACCACCTACAAACATGTCATTCATGCATGTCAACAATACTCCTTTGGAGTAAATTGCTTTCACTTACCTAAAACATGCAACTATGCAAACCGCAGGACAACTACTGCCAAAACCGCAAAGATCCACAACAAAGGAAGCAAAAGCGTTGAACTAGAAGAAAAAGAAGAAATAAATTGTTATAATCACAAATACAAATACATTTGCCAGTTGACAAACACCCCACCACCAAGAACTTAGAAGTTGTCCCTGGTACCTAAGTGGATCCTGCCCCCCTCGGGGGTAGATGGGCGTAAATAAATTGGCCAATCTGCCCCCAAGGGGGGCAGAAATGGGCAACACCTCTGTGCCCCCTTTAGGGGGCGACCCTTCCCAAAGGGGGCACCCCCAGCACAACACAAAACAAAACAAAAAAATCCCTGCCATATTGGTGGTTTCTGCCCTCCTTGGGGGCAGATGGGCCTACAAAAATCGGGGCAGAGATGGCCAATACGAACTTTCCCCACTTTAGGGGGGCAACCGTTGCCCAAGGGGTGCCCCGAAACACACACCACACACACACACACACCACACAATCCCTGGCGCCTAGTGTGCTTCCACCCCCCCCCGGGGGCCAGATCGTCCAAAAAATGGCTGGTCTGAAATCGGGGGGGCCAAAACATTAAAAAAAAATAGCTCCCCAGGGGAGCGACCCTTGCCCAAGGAGTTGCCCCCAAAATAAACAATAAAAACAAAATCCCTGGTGTCTAGTGGATTTCGCCCCCCCCCCCCCCTTGGCGGCAGATCAGCCCAAAAATTGGCAATCTTCCCCTGGGGGGGGGGGCGAAATACTAAAACAATAGCCCCCCAGTGGGGCGCCCCTTGCCCAAGGGGTCGCCCCCCAAAAAAACTTTACAATAAAAATAAAATCCCTGGTGTCTAGTGGTTTTCGCCCCCCCCCGGGGGCAGATCTGCTGAATAATCGGCGGATCTGCCCCCGGGGGGGGGGGGGCCGGAATACAAAAAAAATTTGCCCCCGGGGGGGGGGGACGACCCTTGCCCAAGGGGTCGCCCCCAAAATACACACCAAAAATAAAATCCCTGGTGTCTAGTGGTTTTCGCCCCCCCCCGGGGGCAGATCCGCCGAAAAATCGGCGGATCTGCCCCCAGGGGAGGGCGAAATACTGAAAAAATTGCCCCCCAGGGGGGGCGACCCTTGCCCAAGGGGTCGCCCCCAAAATAAACCTATTTCTAAAAATCCCTGGGGTCTAGTGGAGATTCCTGCTCCACGATCGCGGGCCCTGCCCGCGATCGTGGAGCATGAATCTTGTGAAAACAGGCACAGGGGGGAAAGGAAAAACCGTTTCCTTTCCCCGTGTCTGTTTTCACCACCCCCTGCCCCCCAAAAACAGAAAGGACTCACCTTTTGTGTCCTTTCACGACGACGCGCTGGAAGCAAATGGCTTCCAACGCGCCCGGCAACACTAGATGACGTCGGCGCTCTGTGCGCGCGCTGACGTCATCGGATTGCCGGGGGGGGGTGGTGGGGGTGGAAGGGGAAGGTCTTCCCCTTCCATCCCCGCCTTGGGGGGGGGAGGGGGGTGCACGGGGGCGCGCTAGCGCTCCCCCAAGTTCCCCTGTGCCTTGGACGAGATGATCTCGTCCAAGGCACAGGGGAACTGTAGCCTTGGACGAGATCATCTCGTCCAAGGCATAGAAGCGGTTAAGGACATGAATACAGGGCCTGTAAGGGACCCTTTTCAATGCCTGGTTTTAATTACAACTGGGTCTAAGACCCGGAGGGACGAGGCCCATTTAAATCCCTGTTTCCCACTGTATTTTTAAAACATGCATTTACTTTTCATTTAAGGTGCATTATTTTATATGCTGATTCCGCATGGTGAAAGATCCAAAAATGCTCACAAAATATTTTGTTCTTTTTAGCCACACCTTTGATTCCGCCTCCGCGCTCACTGACTACATCACTGTTGCACTCAGTACTAGAGTATCTATACTTTTTTTAGTGTCTTTTGATCGCTGGGAAAGCCAGTAATGTTAGCACATGTTGGCCCGCAACCCTTCATCTTCATTATATGCCTTTTTTAGACATTGTTTCAAATTAACCTGTAATCTGTGTTTACTTAACACAATGTACAATTCATCTGACAGATGTCCTCTGGTGCTAAAGAGGATTGAGACAAATAAATTAATCTAGTCAGTTGCTTAATTGCACTATGTGTGACCAGGAAAACTGGGTTCAAATCCTGGTTCCCTCACATAACTAAATTGTGTGATTTAAGTCAAATCCAGTTACTTCATGTGTCTAGTTACTTGAAAGTGACATTTGAGAGCACATTCAAGGAATTCAGTTCAGGGTGAATGGATTGTGTGTAAAAACCTCACTACTTCGAATTGCCTGTAATGTTCCCCCATCCATAAAAATAACATTGGCCATGACATAAAGGACACCTGACAAGCCATATGCTTAGTTCACTCATGGCTTAGTCAGGCTGGAGAGTTAATACATTTTAAAAAATTCATGTTTAGAATCTTCTATTTCAAATAAATGTCAATGCAGTGTTGTGATCTAATATATTACATTGAAATATTTCCATGTGTTAAAGAAACACTTTTTACATTTTAACATCTTTATTAATGTTTTTATATTTAGTTTGTTGTGTAATTTGTATCACAAATATTTTAAGGGCTCTGCGTGCTCTTTGGCACTTAGGAATGAGCTAGACCACTGGTTTAGGCTTCGCTCTACTGCTGACCCAATTTTAGACATGGACAGAGTAGGCAATTGTCAATTGCCCAACATTCCAAGAGCCTGGCCCCTACCTGCCCTCTGCAAGCACTACTTGGGTGCTGCTCATTTAACCACTTGACAGTGCCTCTTCTGTTTCTAGCTTCTCTGCTGAGACTACGCTAAAGGTATGCAATACTTTCCAGCACGAATGGAGGGCTTATCTGATTTTAAGAGTTGCCCTACCTTGTTCTTCTCTTTCTTATTTATCTGGTTCTTAGCAGTGACTTTTTAAAACAATTGCTGCACATATCCCATCTGATCTTGACTTTTTCCTGCTCTTTAATTCTCTGACCGACAGTCGGGCTTCCAGTTCTGAAATAAACAGAGTCCCTGACGAACAATCTCATGCAGCAGTTGGGGGCTTCTTGGTGCTGTGAGACTACAGACAAGTTGTGGGTACCTCACATTCTGACATTTGGTATGAGACTGTTGCCCACACCATCTGCTCTGCTTCATTATTTTTTTTAGGTTTGACGTCTACTGGAGGGTCTGGTGAGCAAGATGTGTTCGTTCAACTTACCTAAATTAGCAGAAGGTGAAAAGGTCACTTACCTTAATGCTTCCCAGACTGTTTGCCACGCATATTAAAATGTTTAGAAACATAATCAAAATGTTGATGTTCCCTTCCCTCCATAAAAGATTGGGCATATTTTGGTAGGAGTGATGCCCTGCACTGTGCTTGAGGGCATCAATTTACTATCGAACAAGGACATGATGCGCCATCTGAGTGTAGCATACCTAAAGGCAATCTTATAAACAGCACTGTGAACAATTAGTGCATTATAAAAATAGTAAATAAATGAATTGCTAAACCCAGTGAGGTATGGCTGCCCCTCCTTTTGTTGTGAATTTTGACCCTTTGTCCTGAATTTTTTACAGTCCCATCCTGAATTTGCCTGCATGTCAGATGGGCACTCTAGGCCCAGCATGCTGCCTATTTGACCCCTCCATCTTTACAAACCTCATAAAAACCGTGAGTTCCTTCTGGCACAAACATATTTCATTCCTATTATGTCATGCCCTTCTAAATTGCTTTAATTAAAAGGTAAGTATGATTTTATCCTCTCCACTCCTATCTTTCCACAGGTTACTCGTGATTATGTTCCCTCGTCGGCTTCCCTAAGTGCACCTATTTATGTCACAGATCAGATCCCGAGCAAACATAATTGCAGGAATCAAGAGTTTGAATGAGCTTTGATAAATGCGCTCTTGCTTGTGGCCCATGCAGCAAAGCATTTTTTTCTTAGAGGACCATAACCTTGATCTTCTATTTATACCAGAAAGTTGGTTAAAATAGGACTCCCATCCCAAGCTAGCCTGGCCGTTCCTGAAGCTTAGCTATTTGTGCAATTAACTGTCCTAATCATATAGGAGTTTTTTCTTGAATAGATAAAAAAAAGCTGGTTAGGTCCTCCTGAACATCCAACCTCTTCAAGCTACAGAATTATTTACCGTTAAGAACTTGGTATACTTGTATTGCTCCATTAGTATACTTCTACTGGATAGAACACCCAGATCACCAGTAAAATTCCTGCCTTTCTTACAAGAGTGATTTTCCACAAAGTTCCTAGATACTAACAATATAATTGTACTGGGTGAATTCAACATCCTTGCTGACAATATAATTGACACCTATGGTTTAAACCTCCACACAAAAAATTATGCATTTGAGGTTTATCAACACGTCCAAGCATCAACATGTCAGGCTGACCATATAATTGACCATATTTATGCTAAGCCCAACGATAGTCATAAATGACCATATCTCAGAAGTACCTTGTACAGTCCTTAAGGCAGTCTTTTTCCCAGTTTTTGTGGACAATTTGAAACCCACCCTTACCCAGTCAACCTCTGAATCTACCTATAGGGCATACTCTAAATTAGGTACGGACAAGCTAAATCATTGTCTAGAATCCCTACATTCAGATGTACAAGTAAATAATGATACTAATTTGCCATCACTCAATTTAACAACTGGATTGTTACAGCTCTAGATTAAGTTCTACCTTTGAAATCGGGTACATACCATTGGGCATCACCTTCTGCCTCTTCGTACTCTCCAGAACTACCTCTAGCTAAAAGAAAGTGGATGCTCACATACATGCACAATACGGAGAAATTAGCCATCAAATCTGAACTGAAGATCTTTAATGCTGCTATTAGCTGCTAGATCTAACAATTACCAAAATACAATTCTATCTGCTAAGGACCTAGAATATATATCAACCCCTAGCCAATAGTGATCCCCCCATACCTAGTGATCCACCCCCCCAACCCCACTGAAGAACTCATTTTTGATCCTGCAGACTTTTTTCACAAAGAAATTGCCAAACTACTTTCCTCTTTAGCCTGATTCCTACTACTAACAGACATTACAGCACCATCATCTTTGTCCAACTTTTCTCTTTGTTAGAGGGTGACGTGTGGTAAAATTAAGACAATCAATTCGGGATCCTCACTTGATTCATAACTAGCAAAAATCTTTAAAGCTATTGCACCTACGGTGACCCCAGTTTCACTGCCATCTGCAGCAAATCACTCAACATGGGCAAGGTCCCACTATTCTTTAAAACTGCTCTTGTCACTCCACCTTTAAAGAAATCCACTGTTGATCCGAGTATTCCTTCAAGTTAGTATTCTATTTCACGTCTCCCCTTTGTCATCAAGATTCTGGAGACCTGGGTCAATGACCAACTCTCACATTATATAGAATATAACTAGATATTCAACCCCTTTGAATCTGGCTTTAGGCCTACATGGAGTACAGAGACAGTGCTCCTAGCTGCTGACAATGATATCCGTATGATACCATATCCTCAGGGTGGTGTGGCCCTCGATTTAGTTGACTTGTCAGCAGCATTTAATACGGTCCCACACTGCATCCTGTCAAATAGGCTGCAGCAGATAGGCATTCATGGGCCTGCACTCACATGGTTTTAATATTTTCTTAGTTACCACATGTAAGGAAATGCCTCCTTGGCATGGTTGCCCCCTGACTTTTTGCCTTTGCTGATGCTATGTTTACAATTGAAAGTGTGCTGAGGCCTGCTAACCAGGCCCCAGCACCAGTGTTCTTTCCCTAACCTGTACTTTTGTATCCACAATTGGCAGACCCTGGCATCCAGATAAGTCCCTTGTAACTGGTACTTCTAGTACCAAGGGCCCTGATGCCAAGGAAGGTCTCTAAGGGCTGCAGCATGTCTTATGCCACCCTGGAGACCTCTCACTCAGCACAGACACACTGCTTGCCAGCTTGTGTGTGCTAGTGAGAACAAAACGAGTAAGTCGACATGGCACTCCCCTCAGGGTGCCATGCCAGCCTCTCACTGCCTATGCAAGTATAGGTCAGTCACCCCTCTAGCAGGCCTTACAGCCCTAAGGCAGGGTGCACTATACCATAGGTGAGGGTACCAGTGCATGAGCATGGTACCCCTACAGTGTCTAAACAAAACCTTAGACATTGTAAGTGCAGGGTAGCCATAAGAGTATATGGTCTGGGAGTTTGTCAAACACGAACTCCACAGCACCATAATGGCTACACTGAAAACTGGGAAGTTTGGTATCAAACTTCTCAGCACAATAAATGCACACTGATGCCAGTGTACATTTTATTGCCAAATACACCCCAGAGGGCACCTTAGAGGTGCCCCCTGAAACTTAACCGACTGTCTGTGTAGGCTGACTAGTTCCAGCAGCCTGCCACACTAGAGACATGTTGCTGGCCCCATGGGGAGAGTGCCTTTGTCACTCTGAGGCCAGTAACAAAGCCTGCACTGGGTGGAGATGCTAACACCTCCCCCAGGCAGGAGCTGTAACACCTGGCGGTGAGCCTCAAAGGCTCCCCCCTTTGTCACAGCACCGCAGGACACTCCAGCTAGTGGAGTTGCCCGCCCCCTCCGGCCCGGCCCCCACTTTTGGCGGCAAGGCCGGAGAAAATAATGAGAATAACAAGGAGGAGTCACTGGCCAGTCAGGACAGCCCCTAAGGTGTCCTGAGCTGAGGTGACTCTAACTTTTAGAAATCCTCCATCTTGCAGATGGAGGATTCCCCCAATAGGGTTAGGATTGTGACCCCCTCCCCTTGGGAGGAGGCACAAAGAGGGTGTACCCACCCTCAGGGCTAGTAGCCATTGGCTACCAACCCCCCAGACCTAAACACGCCCTTAAATTTAGTATTTAAGGGCTACCCTGAACCCTAGAAAATTAGATTCCTGCAACAACAAGAAGAAGGACTGCCCAGCTGAAAACCCCTGCAGAGGAAGACCAGAAGACAACAACTGCCTTGGCTCCAGAAACTCACCGGCCTGTCTCCTGCCTTCCAAAGAACTCTGCTCCAGCGACGCCTTCCAAAGGGACCAGCGACCTCTGAATCCTCTGAGGACTGCCCTGCTTCGACGACGACAAGAAACTCCCGAGGACAGCGGACCTGCTCCAAAAAGACTGCAACTTTGTTTCAAGGAGCAGCTTTAAAGACCCTGCAATCTCCCCGCAAGAAGCGTGAGACTTGCAACACTGCACCCGGCGACCCCGACTCGGCTGGTGGAGAACCAACACCTCAGGGAGGACCCCCGGACTACTCTACGACTGTGAGTACCAAAACCTGTCCCCCCTGAACCCCCACAGCGCCGCCTGCAGAGGGAATCCCGAGGCTTCCCCTGACCGCGACTCTCTGAAACCTAAGTCCCGACGCCTGGAAAAGACCCTGCACCCGCAGCCCCCAGGACCTGAAGGACCGGACTTTCACTGGAGAAGTGACCCCCAGGAGTCCCTCTCCCTTGCCCAAGTGGAGGTTTCCCCGAGGAAGCCCCCCCTTGCCTGCCTGCAGCGCTGAAGAGATCCGTTGATCTCTCATAGACTAACATTGCAAACCCGACGCTTGTTTCTACACTGCACCCGGCCGCCCCCGCGCTGCTGAGGGTGAAATTTCTGTGTGGGCTTGTGTCCCCCCCGGTGCCCTACAAAACCCCCCTGGTCTGTCCTCCGAAGACGCGGGTACTTACCTGCAAGCAGACCGGAACCGGGGCACCCCCTTCTCTCCATTCTAGCCTATGCGTTTTGGGCACCACTTTGAACTCTGCACCTGACCGGCCCTGAGCTGCTGGTGTGGTGACTTTGGGGTTGCTCTGAACCCCCAACGGTGGGCTACCTTGGACCAAGAACTGAACCCTGTAAGTGTCTTACTTACCTGGTAAAACTAACAAAAACTTACCTCCCCCAGGAACTGTGAAAATTGCACTGTGTCCACTTTTAAAGTAGCTATTTGTGAATAACTTGAAAAGTATACATGCAATTGAAATGATTCAAAGTTCCTAATGTACTTACCTGCAATACCTTTCAAACAAGATATTACATGTTAAATTTGAACCTGTGGTTCTTAAAATAAACTAAGAAAATATATTTTTCTATAACAAAACCTATTGGCTGGATTTGTCTCTGAGTGTGTGTACCTCATTTATTGTCTATGTGTATGTACAACAAATGCTTAACACTACTCCTTGGATAAGCCTACTGCTCGACCACACTACCACAAAATAGAGCATTAGTATTATCTATTTTTACCACTATTTTACCTCTAAGGGGAACCCTTGGACTCTGTGCATGCTATTCCTTACTTTGAAATAGCACATACAGAGCCAACTTCCTACATTGGTGGATCAGCGGTGGGGTACAAGACTTTGCATTTGCTGGACTACTCAGCCAATACCTGATCACACGACAAATTCCAAAATTGTCATTAGAAATTGATTTTTGCAATTTGAAAAGTTTTCTAAATTCTTAAAAGACCTGCTAGGGCCTTGTGTTAGATCCTGTTTAGCATTTCTTTTAAAGTTTAAAAGTTTGGTAAAAGTTTGAATTAGATTCTAGAACCAGTTTTAGATTCTTAAAAAGTATTCCAACTTTTAGAAGCAAAATGTCTAGCACAGATGTGACTGTGGTGGAACTCGACACCACACCTTACCTCCATCTTAAGATGAGGGAGCTAAGGTCACTCTGTAAAATAAAGAAAATAACAATGGGCCCCAAACCTACCAAAATACAGCTCCAGGAGCTTTTGGCAGAGTTTGAAAAGGCCAACCCCTCTGAGGGTGGCAACTCAGAGGAAGAGGATAGTGAATTGGAGGAAGATTCCCCCCTACCAGTCCTATCTAGGGAGGACAGGGCCTCTCAAGCCCTGACTCCAAAAATACTAGTCAGAGATACTGGCTCCCTCACAGGAGGGACCAGCACCTCTGAAATCACTGAGGATAACCCCAGTGAAGAGGACATCCAGTTAGCCAGGATGGCCAAAAGATTGGCTTTGGAAAGACAGATCCTAGCCATAGAGAGGGAAAGACAAGAGATGGGCCTAGGACCCATCAATGGTGGCAGCAACATAAATAGGGTCAGAGATTCTCCTGACATGTTGAAAATCCCTAAAGGGATTGTAACTAAATATGAAGATGGTGATGACATCACCAAATGGTTCACAGCTTTTGAGAGGGCTTGTGTAACCAGAAAAGTGAACAGATCTCACTGGGGTGCTCTCCTTTGGGAAATGTTCACAGGGAAGTGTAGGGATAGACTCCTCACACTCTCTGGAAAAGATGCAGAATCTTATGACCTCATGAAGGGTACCCTGATTGAGGGCTTTGGATTCTCCACTGAGGAGTATAGGATTAGATTCAGGGGGGCTCAAAAATCCTCGAGCCAGACCTGGGTTGACTTTGTAGACTACTCAGTAAAAACCCTAGATGGTTGGATTCAAGGCAGTGGTGTAAGTAATTATGATGGGCTGTACAATTTATTTGTGAAAGAACACCTGTTAAGTAATTGTTTCAATGATAAACTGCATCAGCATCTGGTAGACCTAGGACCAATTTCTCCCCAAGAATTGGGAAAGAAGGCGGACCATTGGGTCAAGACTAGGGTGTCCAAAACTTCCACAGGGGGTGACCAAAAGAAAGGGGTCACAAAACCTCCCCAGGGGAAAGGTGGTGAGACAGCCAAAAATAAAAATAGTCAAGAGTCTTCTAAAGGCCCCCAAAAACCTGCACAGGAGGGTGGGCCCAGAGCCTCTTCACAAAACAATCCTGGGTACAAGGGTAAAAACTTTGATCCCAAAAAGGCCTGGTGTCGAAACTGTAGTCAGTCTGGACACCAAACTGGAGACAAGGCCTGTCCCAAGAAAAGTTCCACTCCAAACTCCAATCCAGGTAACACTGGAATGGCTAGTCTCCAAGTGGGATCAACAGTGTGCCCAGAGCAAATCAGGGTCCACACTGAAGCTACTCTAGTCTCTGAGGGTGGGGTGGATTTAGCCACACTAGCTGCCTGGCCTCCTAACATGCAAAAATACAGGCAGCAGCTCTTTATTAATGGGACAAGTGTAGAGGGCCTGAGGGATACAGGTGCCAGTGTCACCATGGTGACAGAGAAACTGGTTTCCCCTGGCCAATACCTGACTGGAAAAACTTATACAGTCACCAATGCTGACAATCAAACTAAAGCACATCCCATGGCAATGGTAACTTTAGAATGGGGAGGGGTCAATGGCCTGAAACAGGTGGTGGTCTCCTCAAACATCCCAGTAGACTGTCTGCTTGGAAATGACCTGGAGTCCTCAGCATGGGCTGAGGTAGAACTAAAAACCCATGCAGCCATGCTGGGTATCCCTGAACTGGTGTGTGTAAAAACAAGAGCACAATGCAAGGCACAGGGTGAAAAAGTAGAGCTGGAGTCTGGAAAAATGGCCCAGCCTACCAAGAGAAAAGGAAAGTCAGTTGGGAAACCAACTGCAACACAGTCAGAAAAAGAGAACCTCTCTTCTCAGGAAGAAGTTCTGCCCTCTGAGGGAACTGAGCCTTTGGAGCTTGAACCTTATCAGGTTGAGCTCTTAGGCCCAGGGGGACCCTCAAGGGAGGAGCTGTGTAAGGGACAAGAAACCTGTCCCTCTCTTGAAGGCCTTAGGCAGCAAGCTGCTGAAGAGTCCAAGGGCAAGAAAAATGGAACACATAGGGTCTATTGGGAAGATGGACTCCTGTACACTGAGGCCAGAGACCCCAAACCTGGTGCCACTAGGAGAGTGGTAGTGCCTCAGTCGTTCAGAGAGTTTATTCTGACCTTAGCCCATGATATTCCCCTTGCTGGGCATTTGGGACAAACCAAGACGTGGGAGAGGTTAGTCAACCACTTCTACTGGCCCAATATGTCCCAGAAGGTTAAGGAGTTTTGCCTCTCCTGCCCCACCTGTCAATCCAGTGGTAAGACAGGTGGGCACCCAAAGGCCCCCCTCATTCCACTTCCAGTGGTGGGGGTCCCCTTTGAAAGAGTGGGTGTGGACATAGTTGGTCCACTGGAACCTCCCACAGCCTCAGGAAATATGTACATCCTAGTAGTAGTGGATCATGCTACTAGGTATCCTGAAGCTATTCCCCTTAGGTCGACTACTGCCCCTGCAGTAGCCAAGGCCCTCATTGGTATCTTTACCAGAGTGGGTTTCCCTAAGGAGGTGGTGTCTGACAGAGGTACCAACTTCATGTCAGCATACCTAAAACACATGTGGAATGAGTGTGGAGTGACTTACAAATTCACTACACCATACCATCCACAAACTAATGGCTTAGTTGAGAGATTCAACAAGACATTAAAAGGCATGATCATGGGGCTCCCAGAAAAACTCAAAAGGAGATGGGATGTCCTCTTGCCATGTCTGCTTTTTGCTTACAGAGAGGTGCCACAGAAGGGAGTAGGATTCTCACCCTTTGAACTTCTGTTTGGTCACCCTGTAAGGGGACCACTTGCTCTTGTTAAAGAAGGCTGGGAGAGACCTCTTCATGAGCCTAAACAAGACATAGTGGACTATGTACTTGGCCTTCGCTCTAGAATGGCAGAGTACATGGAAAAGGCAACCAAAAACCTTGAGGCCAGCCAACAGCTCCAGAAGTTTTGGTATGACCAAAAGGCTGCACTGGTTGAGTTCCAACCAGGGCAGAAAGTCTGGGTTCTGGAGCCTGTGGCTCCCAGGGCACTCCAGGACAAATGGAGTGGCCCTTACCCAGTGCTAGAAAGGAAGAGTCAGGTCACCTACCTGGTGGACCTGGGCACAAGCAGGAGCCCCAAGAGGGTGATCCATGTGAACCGCCTTAAGCTCTTCCATGACAGGGCTGATGTGAATCTGTTGATGGTAACAGATGAGGATCAGGAGGCAGAGAGTGAACCTCTCCCTGATCTGCTGTCATCAGACCCAAAAGATGGCTCAGTAGATGGAGTGATCTACTCAGACACCCTCTCTGGCCAACAGCAAGCTGATTGTAGGAGAGTCCTACAACAGTTTCCTGAACTCTTCTCCTTAACCCCTGGTCAGACACACCTGTGTACCCATGATGTGGACACAGGAGACAGCATGCCTGTCAAGAACAAAATCTTTAGACAGTCTGACCATGTTAAGGAAAGCATCAAGGTGGAAGTCCACAAGATGCTGGAATTGGGAGTAATTGAGCGCTCTGACAGCCCCTGGGCTAGCCCAGTGGTCTTAGTCCCCAAACCTCACACCAAAGATGGAAAGAAAGAGATGAGGTTTTGTGTGGACTACAGAGGGCTCAATTCTGTCACCAAGACAGATGCTCATCCAATTCCTAGAGCTGATGAGCTCATAGATAAATTAGGTGCTGCCAAATTCTTAAGTACCTTTGACTTGACAGCAGGGTACTGGCAAATAAAAATGGCACCTGGAGCAAAAGAGAAAACAGCATTCTCCACACCTGATGGGCATTATCAGTTTACTGTTATGCCCTTTGGTTTAAAGAATGCCCCTGCCACCTTCCAAAGGTTGGTGAATCAAGTCCTTGCTGGTTTGGAGTCCTTTAGCACAGCTTATCTTGATGATATTGCTGTCTTTAGCTCCACCTGGCAGGATCACCTGGTCCACCTGAAGAAGGTTTTGAAGGCTCTGCAATCTGCAGGCCTCTCTATCAAGGCATCCAAATGCCAGATAGGGCAGGGAACTGTGGTTTACTTGGGCCACCTTGTAGGTGGAGGCCAAGTTCAGCCACTCCAACCCAAGATCCAGACTATTCTGGACTGGGTAGCTCCAAAAACCCAGACTCAAGTCAGGGCATTCCTTGGCTTGACTGGGTATTACAGGAGGTTTGTGAAGGGATATGGATCCATTGTGACAGCCCTCACTGAACTCACCTCCAAGAAAATGCCCAAGAAAGTGAACTGGACTGTGGAATGCCAACAGGCCTTTGACACCCTGAAACAAGCAATGTGCTCAGCACCAGTTCTAAAAGCTCCAGATTATTCTAAGCAGTTCATTGTGCAGACAGATGCCTCTGAACATGGGATAGGGGCAGTTTTGTCCCAAACAAATGATGATGGCCTTGACCAGCCTGTTGCTTTCATTGGCAGGAGGTTACTCCCCAGGGAGCAGCGTTGGAGTGCCATTGAGAGGGAGGCCTTTGCTGTGGTTTGGTCCCTGAAGAAGCTGAGACCATACCTCTTTGGGACTCACTTCCTAGTTCAAACTGACCACAGACCTCTCAAATGGCTGATGCAAATGAAAGGTGAAAATCCTAAACTGTTGAGGTGGTCCATCTCCCTACAGGGAATGGACTTTATAGTGGAACACAGACCTGGGACTGCCCATGCCAATGCAGATGGCCTTTCCAGGTTCTTCCACTTAGAAAATGAAGACTCTCTTGGGAAAGGTTAGTCTCATCCTCTTTCGTTTGGGGGGGGGGGTTGTGTAAGGAAATGCCTCCTTGGCATGGTTGCCCCCTGACTTTTTGCCTTTGCTGATGCTATGTTTACAATTGAAAGTGTGCTGAGGCCTGCTAACCAGGCCCCAGCACCAGTGTTCTTTCCCTAACCTGTACTTTTGTATCCACAATTGGCAGACCCTGGCATCCAGATAAGTCCCTTGTAACTGGTACTTCTAGTACCAAGGGCCCTGATGCCAAGGAAGGTCTCTAAGGGCTGCAGCATGTCTTATGCCACCCTGGAGACCTCTCACTCAGCACAGACACACTGCTTGCCAGCTTGTGTGTGCTAGTGAGAACAAAACGAGTAAGTCGACATGGCACTCCCCTCAGGGTGCCATGCCAGCCTCTCACTGCCTATGCAAGTATAGGTCAGTCACCCCTCTAGCAGGCCTTACAGCCCTAAGGCAGGGTGCACTATACCATAGGTGAGGGTACCAGTGCATGAGCATGGTACCCCTACAGTGTCTAAACAAAACCTTAGACATTGTAAGTGCAGGGTAGCCATAAGAGTATATGGTCTGGGAGTTTGTCAAACACGAACTCCACAGCACCATAATGGCTACACTGAAAACTGGGAAGTTTGGTATCAAACTTCTCAGCACAATAAATGCACACTGATGCCAGTGTACATTTTATTGCCAAATACACCCCAGAGGGCACCTTAGAGGTGCCCCCTGAAACTTAACCGACTGTCTGTGTAGGCTGACTAGTTCCAGCAGCCTGCCACACTAGAGACATGTTGCTGGCCCCATGGGGAGAGTGCCTTTGTCACTCTGAGGCCAGTAACAAAGCCTGCACTGGGTGGAGATGCTAACACCTCCCCCAGGCAGGAGCTGTAACACCTGGCGGTGAGCCTCAAAGGCTCCCCCCTTTGTCACAGCACCGCAGGACACTCCAGCTAGTGGAGTTGCCCGCCCCCTCCGGCCCGGCCCCCACTTTTGGCGGCAAGGCCGGAGAAAATAATGAGAATAACAAGGAGGAGTCACTGGCCAGTCAGGACAGCCCCTAAGGTGTCCTGAGCTGAGGTGACTCTAACTTTTAGAAATCCTCCATCTTGCAGATGGAGGATTCCCCCAATAGGGTTAGGATTGTGACCCCCTCCCCTTGGGAGGAGGCACAAAGAGGGTGTACCCACCCTCAGGGCTAGTAGCCATTGGCTACCAACCCCCCAGACCTAAACACGCCCTTAAATTTAGTATTTAAGGGCTACCCTGAACCCTAGAAAATTAGATTCCTGCAACAACAAGAAGAAGGACTGCCCAGCTGAAAACCCCTGCAGAGGAAGACCAGAAGACAACAACTGCCTTGGCTCCAGAAACTCACCGGCCTGTCTCCTGCCTTCCAAAGAACTCTGCTCCAGCGACGCCTTCCAAAGGGACCAGCGACCTCTGAATCCTCTGAGGACTGCCCTGCTTCGACGACGACAAGAAACTCCCGAGGACAGCGGACCTGCTCCAAAAAGACTGCAACTTTGTTTCAAGGAGCAGCTTTAAAGACCCTGCAATCTCCCCGCAAGAAGCGTGAGACTTGCAACACTGCACCCGGCGACCCCGACTCGGCTGGTGGAGAACCAACACCTCAGGGAGGACCCCCGGACTACTCTACAACTGTGAGTACCAAAACCTGTCCCCCCTGAGCCCCCACAGCGCCGCCTGCAGAGGGAATCCCGAGGCTCCCCCTGACCGCGACTCTCTGAAACCTAAGTCCCGACGCCTGGAAAAGACCCTGCACCCGCAGCCCCCAGGACCTGAAGGACCGGACTTTCACTGGAGAAGTGACCCCCAGGAGTCCCTCTCCCTTGCCCAAGTGGAGGTTTCCCCGAGGAAGCCCCCCCTTGCCTGCCTGCAGCGCTGAAGAGATCCGTTGATCTCTCATAGACTAACATTGCAAACCCGACGCTTGTTTCTACACTGCACCCGGCCGCCCCCGCGCTGCTGAGGGTGAAATTTCTGTGTGGGCTTGTGTCCCCCCCGGTGCCCTACAAAACCCCCCTGGTCTGCCCTCCGAAGACGCGGGTACTTACCTGCAAGCAGACCGGAACCGGGGCACCCCCTTCTCTCCATTCTAGCCTATGCGTTTTGGGCACCACTTTGAACTCTGCACCTGACCGGCCCTGAGCTGCTGGTGTGGTGACTTTGGGGTTGCTCTGAACCCCCAACGGTGGGCTACCTTGGACCAAGAACTGAACCCTGTAAGTGTCTTACTTACCTGGTAAAACTAACAAAAACTTACCTCCCCCAGGAACTGTGAAAATTGCACTGTGTCCACTTTTAAAGTAGCTATTTGTGAATAACTTGAAAAGTATACATGCAATTGAAATGATTCAAAGTTCCTAATGTACTTACCTGCAATACCTTTCAAACAAGATATTACATGTTAAATTTGAACCTGTGGTTCTTAAAATAAACTAAGAAAAGATATTTTTCTATAACAAAACCTATTGGCTAGATTTGTCTCTGAGTGTGTGTACCTCATTTATTGTCTATGTGTATGTACAACAAATGCTTAACACTACTCCTTGGATAAGCCTACTGCTCGACCACACTACCACAAAATAGAGCATTAGTATTATCTATTTTTACCACTATTTTACCTCTAAGGGGAACCCTTGGACTCTGTGCATGCTATTCCTTACTTTGAAATAGCACATACAGAGCCAACTTCCTACACCACAGCCCAAGCATGGAACATCTTCCCTTCGGCAGTCGGCGGATGGGCCGACCCATAGAGTTCAAAGCAAGATATGTCTTTTCCTTCTGCTGTCACTCAGCACAGCAACAACTAGTTGATTTATTTCTGTGTTCATGAGCCAATATTGCTGCTTTGAAAACAGATTTAAAGCAGTAGCCTATCAAAGTAAAAAAAAATGCATTGGTTTAAAATATTAGAATTTTGACACACATTTAACATTTTAAGTACCACCTAAAAAATCCAAGGTTTGACTGCATGGATACCCTGCTGACCAGGATGGTTGGTTCCTCATCTAAGACAGAAGGCTGGACCGCCAAAACGTAATTGTCTGTCTGTGACAGCTCAGTTGTGAACTCTAGTCCTAGCCCCTGGAGAGGTGATGTGTAGGTTTAGACTAGGGCAACACAAAAGGATGATGGCCAGAGTGTTGAAACCTTTCAAACACTCACCCCCAGTAACAGATCTGGGTTTAATCCATCGTTCTTTTGCTCACCATGCCACCCCAGTTTGGACCCAGCCATATGCATATCAGTCTTGAAACTGTTCCCCATGGGAACAGTTCAGCCTGAATTGCCAAGCCAGGTCCTCCCTGGACCGGAAACAAGCATCCTAGGACCGGTTTCAGGGTATCACCCTTCATCAGCTAGGCTAGCTTGAAACCAGTGGCATAGTGAGCAAGGGACCCACTTGAGCATACCCTTCCCACTTAGGGCAACTTTAGCAACACAAAAGGATGATGGACAGAGTGTTGAAACCTTTCAAACACTCAACCCCAGTCACAGATCTGGGTTTAATCCATCGTTCTTTTGCTCACCATGCCACCCCAGTTTGGACCCAGCCATATGCATATCAGTCTTGAAACTGTTCCCCATGGGAACAGTCCAGCCCGAACTGCCAAGCCAGGTCCTCCCTGGACCGGAAACAAGCATCCTAGGACCGGTTTCAGGGTATCACCCTTCATCAGCTAGGCTAGCTTGAATCCAGTGGCACAGTGAGCAAGGGTTTAGACTAGATACATTGTGATAATAAGTATTAGAATAAAGTTCGAAGGGTCAGGCAGTGTTATATTAAGTTCAAAGTAAAGCTCCTTAGTAGCACCTTAAAATTCTGTAAAAAACAAAAGAATGAGAAATAAATTACAATAAACACAAAGTGCCAGTTTGGTAGTAAAGTGTAAATAGTAGTTGACTGTTTGCAATCCCTACTATTATAACAATTACAAGTTTATTGATCCTCTTTCGTATGAAACAAAGACTAGTATTGCACTGAAACAAAGACTAGTGTTGTCCTGTGGAAGAGATTCTAACAACAGATCCACCTATTAAAACTGATCACCCCATTATACTGTTCATGTTAACCAGTGCTAGCAGCACTGGTTAAAATGGCCCATATCCAGAAAGGGGGATTGAGGTCTCACCTATACAAAAGGAACATGTTAGAATCTTGAAAGACTTTTTATGAGATCTCAATATTGCTAGTAAGCATGTAAGCTCGGTACAGGATCTCTGCACACACAGCCACTGCCAGAGACCATGTAGTGTGGCTTGGGCACTTCAACTGTAAACCCACCAAGTGTGTGGGGTCATATGAAAAAATGTTGGTCCTCAATTTTTAGACCCCTTGAGCCATTATTCTCAACAGAGTCTTCACCCCTGGTTTTACTCTTACCTACAAACACCTACATTAAAATGTTCCTAAACCAAAACAGGTGATTTGTAAGGTAATTGTATTATTCCCACTCTTATCTGGATCCCTTGTATTATCCAGCTAGATTAAATTTCAGCACTCCCTCTGCAGTTCTTTTAACAACGGGGTTGAGTCCGCCCAGGTAGTACCACCTTACCTGGGTGGGGCTAGGTGGGCATATGATGAAGCAGGACACTATAATGTGTGTGAGACCACCTAGTCCGTAAAGAGAACTCCCTTAAAGGTCAAGCCACCCATCATACTCATACACCTTTTGTTCATCTCGTGCTCAACCAGTGCCTCTCGAACAGGCCTTAAAAGCCCTGTTCCTTTTTTCATATGACCCCACACACTTGCTGTGTTTACAGTCTCTAGTTCAAATGGGAGGTAGTGTGGGGTTGGATTACTTCTGATACTCTCTCCTTGTGTTACAATTGGACACTTCAACCTCTTAGGCTTCAGAGGTTGGCTATGGGCCTATATTAAATATCATATAGGGTGTGGTGAAATGGGTACTGGGAAAGGGTGAAGTTGGGAGGCACAAAGATGAAACAAGCCAAAATTAGCACAGGAAGTGAGTGTTCTCTCCAGGAACGGTCCCCCTCATGTTGCCTGCACTTATAATTTGATTTCAGACAGCCCTCCAATGATTGCTGGTGGGAGTAGACAGGTCTTCTTAGCAGTCAAGTACAGTATCTCTGGACTACTTGGGCCGGCGTGGTGTTTCCGTCAAGGCAAGGCCAGCAACAGGGCAGTCTAGTAAAGCTTCAACAGAGAACCAAGCTTAAAACTACCACTGCAGATACAGCACCACCCGGTTTCTGCCTCAGAAAACTCTATTTTTTGGATTCACAAAGGTCTTTTTAAAGATTTGGAATGGGATCCTACTTATACTCCTTGACAATAGTCCAGCAGTCCACTGCCAATTAGCTCTAGTGCAGCGTTAGGAGAACAAAAAATGAAAGTAGACAGGTTGGAACGTGATTTTACTACTCTGATAGAATGCGGGGTAGAGTAGACTTTACAAGATGCATTGCATGAATTTGTGCCTGTGTGACATCACACACTGATAGCTGCACGGGGCTGCTCTGGTGGAAGCTTTGTGTATCATAGCCACATAGGCCCCACGGAGTAAGTTACGGATCATCTGTGATTATCATTTCTGTGTGCAGCATCCATCCTCCGATCTGCACAAAGTAAGTACACGTGGTTTATTAGGACCCTTGCACTATTTGAACTTTATATTGAATAAACATTCTGAGGTGCTTTTAGACATACTAAAATATATATGAAAACATCGCCTGGACCTCCACCCCCATTAGCACACAATACAACATATCTTCATTCATCAAAATATTTGGCAAATGTGCATTCCCAAATGCTTTGAAAAAGGGACAGTGGAAGGAGACTCTCCAAGACACCTTTGTGGACCCAGTCGCTGATCTTGCTCAGTGACTCAGAAACGGTGTCCCATTTTGACTTAATTAAAAAAAAAAACAAGCTATGAATTGGTGGACCAGGTATATCAACTGTTTACATCGCAGTGGTGTAATGTGTATAAACGTAGCCTCGTTAGATCCTTGATTGTAATGGATGTCTGTTCCAGCACAGTGAAAAGGAGATAATCTTGGTCTCCTTAAGAAAGGCTACAAATGCAGCAAGGGACTCTTGCAAGTGACCGCAGACTTCCCTCTTCACATTTGAGTTTGCAGTGTACAGACTTTGCAACCCCTTCTCCTTAAATGTGCATTGGTCTCTATTAAAAAAAAAAAAACAGCATGGCGTGGAGCAAGGGTGGAAGGAAATCACAATTTTGTCAAGACTCAGCAAAACGTCTTGCATTGGTATAGAGCCACATCTACGAAAATAATGCACATAACATTCGTAGCATATGTGACATAATTTGGGTACTCACACAAAGTGAACAAAAAAAATCATAACTTTCTGCCCTCAGTAATAGGTTACTAGCCTTATGCATGTGCTTCAGTTTTTGTACTTTTTTGTTCATGGCATTTTATATTGTTTAACTTCATTATTAGAATGTTTTCAGTGCTCTTCTCTTTATCTCGTAATCATTATTCTGTGGTTCTCCAAATCTCAGAGAAGAAATTCATTAACAAATCAGCATGGACTTGGCATTTAAATAAATGCATACAGTACAATTATTGAACAAGATAAAAATGAACACATTTTACATTAAGAATAATAGTCGGCTTATGATGTGCACAGATTGTCAATAGGTGATTACCAATAAGTAAAGGTTTGCCATCATAGGCCTTAGGTCGTCCTGGTGACAGACACTTGCACACAACCTCCTTTCCTGTCAGTGGCTGTGGCATACATTCCAGGCACCATGTTTTTTATTTATTAACTTTCTTGCTCTCTGACCAACAGCTGTTAGCCTAGGGCCGTTGTGTTCACCAGTGCTGCAGAGCAGGGTAGTTTGGGCAGAGCCAGAGGGGAGGGAAAGAACAAAGAAACATAAAAGGAAGATAGAGGTCCCTTTAGGGATGCTCTGCCTTCTATAATTTTTGACTATGATTGTTTTTTGACTTGAAAAATAATTTATAGGCAACTAAAAAGGCCGTGTGTCAAACAGCGCCCTTACCTAATACAGATGCTCTTATACGTGCATCAAACAGTACTCCTTCAGTGGGAGCCTATACCTAGACTGCTTGAAGATGAAGGCGTGGAGGGAGAAGCGTGCATTACACAGAGGGCGGTCATCGGAGAATTTCAATCATGCCAACGATAACAGGGCTTTTTCTTCTTTAAGACCAAATTTCTAGAGATAGACGTCCCAGAAGTGAAAAAATGACTTCTGTTTAGATGAAAGGAGGTTTACATTTTTAATGAAACACTGCAGACTTACGCTTCATTTGTAATTGTATTTGTATACATTTTTTATAATGGTTGTGCAGTAGTTTTAGGTTTTATTGGCAAAAGCCTTCCAGATCGATTTTGACTGACCGTGCATAGTTCTTTCTCTCATACTTATGCTCCATGTGATAATTTGGGTATCCTCAAAGAAGGATGAGCTATCTCTCTAGATAGAGCGAGAGAGAGAGGGTAAAAATGGGAAGCTGCGCAAATGTCCTTACTCAAACCTAGAAAGGGCAATAAAGGAGCATATTACATTTTGTTCTTTATGTACTTTTTATATTACATGTAGCTAGCTTGAAAAAGGGGAGATGTTTATTGAGAACAGAAAGTGAAATAGGGAACTATACTGTTTGGTAGTTTGTAGCAGAAATAGGACTATTTTATTATTAAGAATGTAAAATGTAGAAAAAACACTCTTTTGCATTGTTAAAGAACAGTCTGTATCTGAAAGAGACTGTTGAAGTTGTTCTGTTCATGGGGTAGCTAAATAGGAGCATTGATGGAATTGGAATGTTTGTCTTGTTTATCTTTCGTGAATATATTTTCTTTATTTCAGCATATGTCTAGTGGTCTTGAGAATGGTAAAGCGCTGCAGCTTGGTTTGCAGGCTGTCATTATGATGATAACCCATAATTCACGGACACATGTCAAATATGTTTAATATTTTATGGGTCCCAGTGAAATACAAGTCTTTTTAATACTGCATTTGGTGCATTAACAATGGCCCAATAATTTATATATGTATGTATGTAGTAGATGATCATTTGCAAGACGAACTGTAGTTATCACAAATATTACGGTGGCACTATTTTTTTATTTTGTGAAAACTCCAATAAAAACAATTTAAAAAAATGTATGAAATTAGTGATTTAATATGTGAGGTCATAAGCAGTGCATGATGAGGGCTCAGGGTAGTTCACTGAACTATAACTGAAGTATATATCAGTGTTGTTTCATTTTTTTAAACATTAGCTCATGCCTCATTTTAACACATAACTATAACGTCGATTTAACCTTTGTTTTTTTCTGTGTATGTACATGTATTACACAGTGGTGTAATTATAGTTAGGACTGGGCTTTCATAGGAAAATAATTTTTTGGTTTGCTAATAACTTTGGTGCCGTTTGATGAATCTTTTCACAAAAAAGTGTATGCCAACTCCTTCATGAAAAGTTTTGGGGTGGTTCCCCAAGCGGGGATCCAAAAAAGAGCAGTCCCAAAATGGGTTTTCCCCATGCAATTTGCCATATGAAAATTAAACCGCACTACAGTCAAAAATGTTGAACAAAATAACACCAAATTTAGCAGAAAGCTAGATTTTTACCCAGAAGGTGTTCTTTTTGTGATTTGATGTAAATCCGCTGTCGTTATTCAGAAATGAAAGTTCAAAATGTATATATATTTTTATATGCATGTGTGTGTGTGTGTGTGTATATATATATATATATATATATATATATATATATATATATAGCAGTGCAGTACTTCCAGCTCGAAACAAGTGTCTGGCTAGGCGCAATATAAAGAGAAAATTGTAGTTGCAACATTATAGTTCGATAAGGTAATTATATCTTACTTTACATTAAAAAAAAAAAACTGAGAAATTCACTGACAAAAACAAAAGTTAAAAAGCTGTTATTGTTCGGAGAAAATGCCAGTTAAAACGTTATGTTTTAGTAAATATAAATCACACCCTTGCCATGCACTGCATATTACCTCACATATTACATCAAAAATGAAATATTCTATGACATCATTGATTACTTCAATGTGAGATCTGAAATTAATCATTGATGACAACACTGAGCGTGCCAGATATATACATACATATATATATATAGCCTGCACACAAAACGCATTGAACACACACATTCATTTTCCTCACACGGCTGACTGTCATCTAGGAATATAAATAATGTCATTTTAAGGAATGCAGGCCTATTGACTTGGTCAAAGGGTCAGCAGGCTTATTGACTGTTTGAAGGGGTCAGGACTGCAATCCTGTGAGACAATGGGTTCTGCCCAGCAAATCTGCCCAGATTTGTTTGCTTTTTGACCACATGGTATGTTACTTTTTACTGTGGGCGAGCCTCATGTAAAATGGACTGTGTATGTTTACCTCTGTGCCTGCCTTTTTAGATAAGACCACTGCGACATACCAAGGGTAAGGGGCACTTGGCTGGTTACACGTAAACATGTGTGCATGCATGTGTACACATATGTGAGGGCTGCACATGGGAGACTCCTGTCATGCACATCCCTGTAACTGCTCTGGGGTACAGTTTCACTTATATTTAGCCTACAGAGATCAGTGACATATCGAATTGGAATGCAACCTTCACAGGAAAATCAATTCTGCAAGTTCTCAACAGATTTCTATGCAGCTCATGGGTCATCTAGGATTGCCATATTTCTCCGGCCCAGTTCAGGATCAGAGCCCAGGCCTTTTGTCACCCTGTTGTGCAAATTAGTTACATTTCTCTCCAACAGCGGAAACAAAGGCCTCCCCACCCAAAGGGAGTAACTAACAGCGCTTGACTCAGTTCCTGAAGAAGAAAGAGGTAGGGATGATGGGACTTCATCAGTCACTCAGCTGTCACACTGTACCGCTGAACAAAGAAAGGGGCCCAGACCTCTGGAGCCAACACAGGATAAGGCTCCCTTTGATGATTTGATGGGAAAGGCCCTGGCAGAGATGTCAGTGAGGGGTGGAGCTGAGGCCCCCTAAAGCAAATGGGACTAGTGATTCTTGGGTGATGCCATTTTGAAATGCCCAGCAGGCTGTGCAGGAGGGTTGGGACAGGATATAGAGGTGGTATGGCACCCTAGGACAGGCCACAGGTGCCTTGCTTCTGGATTCTTCTGCCCCCAATTAAAAGGTTTTGCACAAGGAGAAGAGCTCTCTCTTGGTTGTGATTTGTTTGTGGACTATTGGGACTGGAGGCAGCAATTGGGAATGGAAGCTGCAGCCACGGACAACTGGAAGGAGGAATCCTCTGATATCTGTCCGGACTAAGGACTCTGAATACAGTTGTCCCAAGGACCAGTGGGGCTCTTACCAGGACCAGGGAAGCTGGCCCCCTCCCTCTCCCTCCCGCCAAAGGGGACTAGTTGAGGGAAAGACTGGGCTTGTGCACCAAGGAGGATAGAAGCCCATGAGGAAACAAAGGACATAGGCTGGTGTAGTGAGCCAGTGGAACCAGGCCCCAACAAAGTTCGACACCTTACAGACCAGGAGACTTAGGGAAAGTGCTCCTGTTGGCCACCTGGAGCAAAATGATCCCAAAAGCATACAAAACGGCCCAATGGGGCCTGAGATATAAGCAGGAGAAGTTTGACCTTTGACCCACCCTGATGTGACCTCAGAGCACATGGAGCTCTACTGCCGGGTGATTCTCTACTCCACATGGTATGCCAGGGCCCGGATGTTGCCACAAGGACAATTTCTGTATTATTCCTTGGGAGGGAGACATGCGTGGGGCCCCCTCCCCAGAGTCAAGAGCGCCTGGGGATCCCAAACCCCTGGGCCAGATATAATCATGGAGGCCCGGGATCTCTAACTATGAGAAGAATGTTAGAAGCACCATCGCACCCCTTCAGGATTACAAATGTGGCCCCGGATCCTTATTCTAGGGGGGAGTGGGTGGCCACCACATCAACAGAGATACCTGCTAGAGGCGGGGAGAAGAACTGCCAGTCCCTGCTGTAGTACAGGAAAGTTCTGCCGAGCAGGGAGCTGGCGAGCAGCCAGGTGTGAGCTCCCTGGGATGCTCCACCACCACTGGTTAAAGTAGGCAACGGTGCTTGAGTGGGACCGGGCACCCCGACGGAAAATAAAAACAAAAGCAGGCAACACAGTGCAAGGACGTGTAGCACATTAAAGAGAAGTGGCAAGGCCGCTAATAAACTATGCTTGCTTTACAAGAGAGTGACCCATAATCCCCTGCAGGGCCTTTTGGCAGCCCAAAAATCAAGGTGGCCGGAGGATGGCAAGGGCCCCACCAACAGTTATCAAAGAGCATGGGGGAGGGGGCTGCAGGAGTGAAGCTTCTTTCCCAAACGTTAAGCCCATACGACAGTGACCCTAGATGTGAGGGGTAACGTGAAGGAAGACCACCCTAGGCTTCTTTTGTTAACTCAGTCACTTCCCTGGCTGGAGCATATGCTCTACAGCTGAGAGTGCAACACCCTCAAGGGGCCAAGTCTATGGTTGCAATTACTGAGGCCTAAAGGTGTCTAAAGGAAGATACATGTTATACAATGCTTTCTGATCAAAAATGTGATGCTCTCTAGAAGCTGTTTTTATAATTGTGTTTTCAATAATTGAAAGTATATAAAAAGCATAAAGACTCATAAAAGGTTCATCTGTTATTGAAATAATAATGTTTCTCTTCTCCTGCCCTGGTGGGGGCAAAGTTTTGTTCCCTGCCTGGGAGAGTATGTGCAGGGAATAAAGTTTATATTCCCCGCCCACGCTCTCCCAGACAGGGAACATCGGTGTCGAGGCCCTAGGGAATGTGGTCTCCAAAGCTGATCTACAGCCAAGGAGGGGGAGTCCAATTCCCCCTCAAGAAAGAATAAGCCCTGGGGGGTGGGGCCTAAAAAAGGTGTGAGGGGAGCCACGTGCCCTCTCCCAGTTTTGTAAAACGCCCCAGAGAATGGGGTCCTAGGGCCTAAAGAAAGCTCGGGTAGGGGAGCAGTGCACCGTCTTCCCCATAAAAATTTAAAACCACTGACCCCCCCAGGCCCTAGCCCACTCCGGAAAGCTGAGTTTTAAAATGGGTGGGAGCCCGTGTTTCTTTTTCTTTTTTTAATGAGAGCTGCGGATCCCCCTTTGATAAACTCTAGAATTACTCTGGAACGATTTATATGTTGGCAGAAAGGGTACTCCATTAAAATGGTGAAGCAGTACCATTTCCACCAATATAATTGTCCACCTGCCCAGTTTAAATACAGGCAGACCTTTGGTGTAGGGGCGACGGGGACCACGGAGTAAGGTCTGTCACAGGTTTACTTGTATTTCTACCTACCGAATTTAGATGGGTGGACATAGAGGTCAGTTTACACTGCCAGTCACCATCGGGAAAATCCTGACGTAAAGGGGCAATGAAAAGTGCAAAATGCCTCCCTTGACATGGGAGACAACATCCATGGTGAGAGAGACATTGTTTTCTTTTATTTTCAAAAACAAAATCCCACTTTGGGTCAGTCGCCAGGGCCTTTGCCGGGCGACAGACTAATTTACTCAGTTACTATGGCGGAGGACGGCCGACAGCCAAATGTTATATCAGGCTCCCTGTGCTAATACATATTATTTATATTCTTTTTTTAATCTTTTGTTTTTGGCACCCAGTCGGAATACATCTACACACTAGAGCTGAATAAGAATAAATTAACATATGAGGCTAACCAAACATATAATGCAAAATAATATACAAAATGTACATTTTTAAATTTTTGCATTCTGTACTCATTTTTTTTCAAACAGTAAAACAGCGAGACAGGTTGCGCAGAATATGTAATAAACCAACACAAATACTACTTTTATGCATCACTCAAACTAAAAACTGTTTTAAACCCTTACATACATCTAAAATCTTAAGAGAATTTCTGAAGAATTTTCATACAGTTTTGTCAAACCGAATAATAACATTTCAACATTTCGGTCTAGTTAGTGCATTGTGTGGTCCATAATCTTTTGAACTAATGTGCTAGCCAAATGAACTTCACTCTCATTACCAAGTTAAAAAAAAGATTAAACTGATTAAAATAAATTTCCCAGTTAGGGGCATATGCCACAGCCTTATACCCAGGTATAAAGTCAGAATAGCTTTTTCTAGATGTCAGTCAGCACTGTATTGCATTGGGACCCAAAATATCACAATTTAGAAAATTCAAAAAGTGAATTTCATAGCCCCGTCATGCGACTAGAACTAACAGTTATATATCACATTCAGCTCAATCACTGGATTAAAACGCCACCCTAATCAGTGAATAATAATAATCAGCTTCAATTATAGTTTTTAAGGGAGCTCTGGAGATAGGAAGAGTGCCCAACTAGTGACAGGAAGAAAAGAGTGAAAAGCTGTAAAGTTTCTTTCTTACCTGTGCTTCCTCTGCGCTCCACTCTGGAGGGTGCAGCAAGTCAATACTGTCTTAGTCAGTCCTTCAATGGAACAGCAATGTAGGATCTGAGGCAGGAACGCCACAGATTGTTGGCAAATCCAAGGTCAATGCTATAAAAAAGTGAGAACACTGCCACAGATGCAAGTGGAGGTCCAAGTATAAGAATGGGGCATGTTGGCCGAGTAGTTGTGATGTGGAGCTGAGAGCAAAGTACAGGACATCTGAATCCTATCAGAGGAAGGATGCAAGCAGTGTTTGTATTAAAGATCAAAGGGAGCCCAATCCAAAAGTTTTCCTGGTCAAAAATATAATGTGTATTTGTAAAACGCAAGTTCACCCCCTTGGGCTGAAGATGTTTACTATTAACCAACTCAATAGCACTCATTTAAGTTACCTGAGAAGGGTTAAAGGGTGAGTGGATCACCATGAGGTAAAACACAGGCTCCTGGAATGGATGCATTAGTCCACTGAAACACCAGTCCAGCACCAGAAACCATTTTATAGCTTTACGATATAGTTGGCAAGCATGCTGTGTTAATACTGAAGTGTTAGTCCAAGCATATGGCACTGAAGAGTAATTATAGGAGAGAATTGAAGTGGAGAGTAGATGGCTTACTCAATGCAGCAGAAATTTCAGAGTCCCTGGAGATTTTTTAAAGCTCAAACAACTAGGAAAGTGCTTTCAATATGTATTCCAAAATAGACCAGCATTCTTAATCGAGGGTCACAAAAAGTAAAGAGGTGGAGTAATTGCTGAATGTTGTAATTGTTTGAACGTACGTCACCTTTCACAGCCAAGGTATTTGGGCTCCACTGGTGTGCGTTTCTGGTCCATGTTGTGTTGTAACAAACCTAGGATACCACAAAAAGAAGAGACCAGCTGTAGGGCGAAGTCAAAGGTCATAAGCATATAGCCCTGTAAAGTCATGGGCCCTGAGCCCACATAGTAGACTAATAACCCACAGGGACACATGGGTAAGGTAGTGGTAACTGGTCTGGGGCACGTGCGCCCAGCCCCTTTTATTGGCAGGGTCACCTGACTGGTGATGCCTGTGATGGATGGGTGTGGGGTGAGTGTAGAAGCCAGTCCTTACAGAGTGGCTTGTGGAAATACTAGAATGTGTCCGGCAGGACACTACAATCCTCCCAAACGTTATTAAAAATAAAAACAAGTCCACCCTGTGGGAAGAACACAAAAACACACTAGGCACTACTTACTCTCTCAGCCTCGAGAGGCAGTCCACAGGACGGTGGTGGACAGGTGAAGCTGGGAGTACCTGTGCATCTCTGCACACATCCATGATTTAACCAGCTAATACTGGGCACAAACACTGTGTAGAGGAAGTCTGGATTCTTTGACAGCCAGTTGGTTGGGTCTGTGTCCACTTGAGCACTGTTGGTTAGTCCTGCGTGCTCTTACGGTGACTCATTAGAAGACAAACAGTTCAATCTTGGTGCATCAGGAGCATTAGTGGAGTCTGCTGCCAAGGGTTCCAGTGAGGCATTCTGACTCCAGAAAGGCCAGTCCCATGAAGTCTGGGAAAGGCAGAGGTGATACTTGGGTGCCTTCCTTTAAAGCCCTGGTGATTTCTGGTACCCAGTCGGTGGAGCTGCTTCCTGACCACCTCTTGTGTGGGGATTTCCCTTGAGGCCCTTTTGATGGTTTGCCATGGGACAGCATGGACTGTGCCAGCATGGGGGCCATTTATGGGCTGCTGCAGGCTCTCTAAAGGGAGGTATGTCCAACTCAGTCGTTCATCCGCAAGGGTGGATGATACTTGGTCAGGGTGCTTGCCAATAGGAATCACGTGCGAGTGGGCTCTCAAATAGTCTCTGGACAATTGATCTCACATGTTCCCCGGAGTGCCTTGTTAGTCTCTGCATGTTTTGCGGGTTAAGCCTCCACTCGGGTGATGAGATGCTCTTTTGTTGGAGCAGGTGATGCTCATGTCAATGATGGTGAGTTTGCCATTTAGACGACCTGGGTGACAGATGATGTCTTGCTGGAATCAGGGTGACTAGAGGCACTTCGCAGTCATGTGACTTGTTGCATAGTTATTGCAGTCTTTTTTCATCGGCATGTGCAGTTGCTAGCAGGGATGGCATCAGCTTCAAGCAGCTGGTGACTGGACGGTTGCACTGTGAAGCGTGGGTCAGGTACGTGGTTGACATATGCAGGCGGCTCACATTCGGTACCCCGTTGGGCTGTCTCCAGTGACATCACTGCGTCCCGTTGGCTGGCTTGTGTTCATAGGTGCACTCTTAGGCAGTGGAATGAGTCGTCCATCTCAACACACTGTGATCTTTTGCTCATTGCGCAATCTATGGTCGACCAGTCTTTCAGTGTGACAGGTCTGTCCACGATCTTCTCTCCTTTTTCTTCTGTCTTCACAGTATGGCATCATGCCACACACTCTTCTTGCTTGCTGTGTGGTATCCTGCCATGCGTCGCAGGTGTATTGCTCTTCATAGGACCGTGTACCATCTTCCAGATCTTACAGATTTATGTTTTTCTTTGGCACAGCCAAAATGGGGGATACCATTGGGTTGGACCTTCTGGGGACTCGATGTCTTGTGCTAGCACACTCTTTAGTTTATCCTCTACTTGTGATTAGATGTACAGAGGGATTCTACTGTGTTTTTTGAGCCAGTGGTTTGATTGCTTCATTGATGTGAAGGGTGACTTGCATGAACTTCAGCTTTCTAAGCCCTTTGAGGATCATCGGGTGTTTTATTAGGATGTTCTAACACTCAGCTATGTGATGTCATGGCTAGGATGCCCATCACTTGTGCAGTGACGTTGGAGGTGAGTGTTTCCACAAATGTGCTCATGTGCACTACGGGTTGTTTTGCACCCCATCTAAAGACATCAACAGTGTAACAGCGGAGGCTTGTATTTCTTTTTTTTATACTTGGACTCACACATGATGTTGCATGTGGATCCACTGTTAAGTACAAAGTGAGTTGTGTGATTTCGGACCTGCAGATCTACTATCACTGTCTTCTTTATTCGTTGTTTGTCAACCTGCTGGACATGTTCGGATGTGCGTTCTTAAGCTGGGGCGTTCGTCATGAGGGAAAGACATTTGTTGGTTTCCATTCCACTGGTGACATCTGAGTCCATGGATCAGCTGCGATTCAGTGCTTCCTTATTTTGTGCTTGGCGACCCAGTATTGTTTGTGGTCTGACAGGTTGCCCTCTCTCCAGCTCCATGTGTCCGCCCATGCAGACACTTACAAAATGGTTGTCACAGTTGCATTTTCTGCATTTGTGTCCGATACCCGGACCGGTGCTGACATGCAGGTATACCAGGCTGCAGCGATAGCATGTCCTTTCTTGTTTTTCTTTCAGGGATAGCGATGGTTTGTCATGTCTGCTGCTGCTTCCAGCCATTCGGCGAGCCTGTTCCATTTTTCGCACTCTCCCATTTTCCATCTGAATGGCGTGTGATGTGGCCCTGACTTCTGACCTCACCATGGTCAGTATTCTGTCCAGCGTGTATGTCTCTTTCAGTATTTTTATGTGGAACCCAGTTGAGTGACACCCTTTGGTGATGCGCAGCCTCATTGCTGCCTCATTGTCGAATTTTTGAATTCGCAGTAGGTGACTAATTTGCGCAACCGGGTCGCAAAGTCATTGAGAGAGTCATCTGCTCGTTGGCATGCTGTGTTGAACGTGTAGAGTTCAAAGTCGACATTCCACTGGGGGTCAAAACTGTCTGTGAGGCACTTTATCAAGCCTTTGTATATGGTAATTGACTCAGGCAGGTCTTCAGCATCCTCCCCCCCACCAGGTTCAGAAATACATCCCTCACCTGATCATCCATGTGATTTTTACAGCGTTCAAAACACCTGATCCATTTCTCCCAGCGAGTGCCTTTCATTTGAGAGTCAGATAGATCAAACGGCAAAGGACGCCTGAATATTGTACTTGGAATTGTGCTTTCATTGTCTTCTTCAGTCATAGTTGTAAGTGTCTATGGTTGTGGCACTAATTTGGCACGGTATAGTTGTCACAATTGCAATTTATTTGCCAGATTTCCTTTTTTCTGTCTTTCTTTAATATTGTATGCTTCCACTGCGTTTGCCCTGTACAATTTTGTTAGTTGGAAATCATGGCTGCCTAAGCACAAGTCATGTAAGGCTGCCTTTTTTTTTTAAACTCCGAGACTATCCCTTAGTTGACAGTAGGTAGCGGTGACAGAAAAGACCCTTTTATAACATTGCAGTTTATAAAGGTTTTTAATGTAAAGTGAGGTATTGCTTCGAAGATTAAGGGGGTCATTCTGACCCTGGCGGTAATTACCGCCATGGCAGAGGTTGGCGGTAGCACCGCCAACAGGCTGGCGGTGCTCCGCCAGGCATTCTGACCGCGGCGGTACAGCCGCGGCCAGAAGCGGAAAGCCGGTGTACCGCCGACTTTCCGCTGCCCATGGGAATCCACCATGGCGGCGCAGCTTGCTGCGCCGCCATGGGGATTCTGACAGCCCATACCGCCATCCTGTTCCTTTGCAGACACTGAAATTCGCGACGGGTGCAACTGCACCCGTCGCACCTTCCCACTCCGCCGGCTCCATTCTGAGCCGGCTTCCTCGTGGGAAGGGTGTTTCCCGCTGGGCTGGCGGGCGGACTTTCGGCGGTCGGCCGCCAGCCCAGTGGGAAAGCCAGAATGACCGCCGCGGTCTTTTGACCGCGGAGTGGTCTTTCGGCGGGAACCGCTTGGCGGGCGGCGACCGCCGTCCGCCGCGGTCAGAATCACCCCCTAAGTGTTCGTGGTAAATTAATTTTATACCGATTTCTAGTGGCTTGAGGGTGGATAAGAAGCTTATTTACTATGGGGCCCTGACTTTAAATTGGCAGCCGGCGCTTCCATGCAGCTCATTGGCTCTTCTGCCTGAACTTGAGATGGCTGCTCTCTCGAGAGTTCGCTTGCTGGAAATCAACTCAGGAGGTTCAGTCAATGAGGCACAATCCTGTGGTGCTTGCTGCTTGTTTGTGGGCTCTTTGTTGTTGCAGGCAGACTCGCGATAGGGGCCCTCGAGGACGCGCTGGTGTGTTGTACTCGACGCTTGAGGTCGGTGTGGTGTGTTGTTGCTGATTCAAGCTCCAAGAACCCTCAATGAGCAACTTCTCCGCCCTCAAAGCAGCCATGCGCAAACACCACCAACTCATCCGGACCACCAAACGGTCCTTCTACAAAGAACGCATAGACGACAACACACACAACAGCAAGGAACTCTTTGCCATCATCAAAGAACTCACCAAACCCAAATCCTGCACCATCGACCCTCCACACTCCCAAGACCTCTGCAACTCCCTCTCCAACTATTTCCACCGCAAAATCGCAGACATACACAACAGTTTCACATCATCAGCACCCACTATCACTACCACCGACACATCCAACACCACAACACCCTGCCGCACCAACCGACTGAACACCTGGACCCCCACCAATGATGAAGAAATCGGCAAAACCATTAACTCCATCCACTCAGGCTCCCTAACAGACCATTGCCCCCACCACATTTTCAACAAGGCCAGCCAAATCATCGCTCCCCAGCTCTGTGCCGTCATCAACAGTTCCTTTGACACCGCAACCTTCCCAGATATTTGGAAGCATGCCAAAGTCAACGCTCTTCTCAAAAAACCCAAAGCAGGCCCTGAAGACCTCACAAACTACCGACCCATTTCTCTTCTCCCCTTCCCCGCAAAAGTCGCTGAGAAGATAGTAAATGCACAACTGTCTCGCTTCCTAGAAGAAGACAACATACTCAACGCCTCCCAGTCTGGATTCCACAAGAACCACAGAACTGAGACCGCCCTCATCGCCTGCACAGACGACATCAGGACCAGAGTGGACAAGGGCGAGACCTTCGCCCTCATCCTCCTAGACCTCTCTGCAGCTTTTGACACTGTATGCCACCAAACCCTCTGCACACGCCTTTTCGACGCCGGAATTCGCCACAAGGCCCTGGACTGGCTCACCTCCTTCCTCTCTCAAAAGATTCACCTCCCTCCTTTCCGGTCTGCAGCCACCAAGATCATCTGTGTGGTCCCCCAAGGATCCTCCCTCAGCTCCACCCTCTTCAACATCTACATGGCTCCTCTCGCCAACATCCTCAGCCCCCACGGCATCACCATCATCTCATACGCTGACGACACCCAGCTCATCATCTCCCTCACCAGGAACCCAGCCACCGCCAAGATTAACCTGCACGCCGGACTCCTCGACATCGCCAAATGGATGACAACAAGCCACCTCAAATTGAACTCAAACAAAACAGAGATCATCATCTTCGGCCCCAACAAGACAGCATGGAACGTCTCCTGGTGGCCCACCACCCTCTGACCACCCCCAACACCCACCACCCACGCACGCAACCTTGGCATCGTACTGGACTCATCTCTCTCCATGACCCAGCAAATCAACACCATATAATCCTCCTGCTTCACCACCCTTTGCATGCTACGCAAGACATTCAAATGGATTCCTTTAGAAACAAGAAGAACAGTCACCCACGCCCTCATTAGCAGCAGACTGGACTACTGCAATGCCCTCTATGCAGGGACCACAGCCAAGCTTCAAAGAAAACACCACCGGATCCAGAACGCAGCCACACGTGTTATCCTCAACCTCCCTCCCCACAAACACATATCCACCCACCTCAGATCCCTACACTGGTTGCCCATCAACAAAAGGATAATTTTCAAAGTCCTCGTCCACGCTCACAAAGCCCTCCACGACACTGGATCAGCCGACCGCAACGGCCGAGTAAACTTCCACATACCAACTCTACAGCTCCGCTCCGCCGACCTCGCCTTCGCTACAGTCCCCCACATCCAACGCACCACCTCCGGCAACAGATCCTTCTCCCACCTCGACGCCATGACCTGGAACTCCCTCCCTACCAACCTACGCAAGACCCAGGACCTCCTAACCTTCAGAAAGCACCTAAAAACATGGCTTTTTGAGTAGTAAACTGCCTTCCCCCCCTCCCAGCGCCTTGAGACCATACTGGGTTACTAGTCCGCTTAAGAAATTATTTGATTGATTGATTCAGGCAGAGAATGCATCGTGGTGTGCAGCTGCTTAGGTCTCTGTCCGGATACGGATCTGATGGTGGAATCCCAACTTTGTGCGTTGCCCTCCTGAGCCCCGAAGGATGACACAAGGAGGCCAGTAGGGTAGTGCACACCTTCTTTATTTCTTACTATAGCACTCGGGCAGGCACGTCCTTCTTCCTCTGGTTGCTGGCCAGTAATGTTAGTTGCACCGCCCCCTGACCGGAGCTTGTGTCCGGTGACCGGAAGTGGCATCCAGTGATCACACATACAGGGCTGTAGTGAAAGGGTTTCTCCTTAAGGAAAATATTTTCCTTGTGTAGGGAAAAAAAGCCAGGAAGTGTAATTGAGTTAATGCTAAATATTTCCCCTTGAGCACATCTGCTTTCAAGCAGGCAGCAATGCACATGAGTAAGCAAGAATTCACTTATGTTTTTCAACAGTAGGTATTGGAACCTGTGACTCTTATATTTCTGTAAAATGTTTGAAGTAAAAAAAAAATGGAAGATTACTGCTTGTGTAGAATACCCATTTGATTCAGTTTTTTTAATTGTCCAAAATCGTTCATTGTGAAGGCCTACAGTGAACCTCCCTGATGCTCTGTCTATTTTTAGAATTGTTATTTTTCCTTGTCACACCATGGTATATATTTTTTCTAGGCATTGTCAGTTCCTGTGTGGTGAGTGACATGCATTTTTTCAAATGCCTCTAAAATATAAATAAGTCAATAGCCATCTGCTACCCCATACTGAACTTTGATAAGTTTTTCATTTTTCTGCAGGGCATTAAATGCATGCTTCATAAGGAGAACAATATCAGCAAACATAAAAGGCAAGTATTTCTATCTGCTTCAAACAGATGAGTTGCCTAGAACTTGAGTTTGACTGATCAATATTTAGATTCATCTCGGGACTTTGCAGTGTTTATTTCACTTGGATTCTTAAATGTGTCTTTTCTGTTTTCTATTGCATGTTGACCTAGCAGCTAGGTACAATGGTTTGTGACAGGGCTGTAGGACTGAGTTTCACGTAAAAGTGGTATATCTTATTGTAATCATCCTTTCTTTGTGCTGATAATTGAATATTCAGACAATTTAATATTTTTTTAATATGCCCATTGTCCCGAGAAATGCCTTGCTGCATGTGGGTTACAACTATCATTAGACCTTCCTCTTCTCTTCTTTGTGCCATTCCTTCACAAGAAAGCCTCCTGAATCTAAATATAGCCCACTGAAGCCCCTAGTTGTTTTTATTTTGTCATTATCCCAATGTCTCCTCAGTTCTCTATTCATTTGGGAAGATGGAAGCAGGGAGACCCCTCCTGATGAACAATGAGCCATATGTACCAAAAATTCACGCAACGCAACACAGCAGGCCGCCTTGCTGCACTGAGTAAAAGGGAAAGGGCAAGAATGGTCCATATTTAACATTATACAGTGCATTACTGTCCTTTCCCAGGACTGGAGCACTTTTGTCTGCCTAGCGCTAATGCAGGCACCCTTGCACCATGGTGCAAAGATGCCTGCGTTTCAGGCAGGAATGTTTTTGTGCAAGAAGGGGCACCTTCCTGTACATCAATAATCCTCCTAGGCATTTTCCTCTTTTTACGTGTGCTGCAGAAACGAGGAGAAATAAACATCTTTCTACTCTTTACACCTCCCCTGGGGAGGTGTGGGATTTTGAAGCATTCCTAGGACTATCACTAATGGTAAATCTGGGAATGCGCTAATATATATGAGTGGATGCATGGGAACACCCATGCTTCACCCATGTAACAAAGTAACACAAGGCAGCAATTTAGGCTGCCTTCCGTTACTCCAGATTTATCAAGCCAAGCGTAGCCAGGCAAGGTGTCCTTGCGTGGCTTGATAAATCTCACTTAGGTTTTGTGTCGTCCTTGTGCACCCTTGCCTGGTGCAAGGGCGACACAAAACCTTAATAAATCTGGCCCTGAGTTTTTTGTCTGTTTAAAGGTCAGATCAGAAGCTGTCGCAGTCCGTACATGTTTAGAGGGAATGGTGTGCTTGTGCCATTCTCCTAATTTTCTGCATTGACACAGGTCCATCCGTGGAGGCTGGCCCACTATACTTCCTCAGACTATTGGCTTAAAGGGGGGGGAGTGCTTCAAACATCAGGAAGGGATGTTGGCATTGCAGCAACCTGTTTGCTGATGTCATCCTTTCACTTATCACATAGCTCTGTAAGGTCTTGTTTGGCTGAGGTGCTGGATTGTAAATAAATTGTAGGGATTACATGCTTTATGCTGTGTCTGTTTTGGAGAAGCCACCGCTGAAGGGCTGCGATCAGCTGCAGTGGGAGGTCCTGAGTCAGGTTGTGTCATGCTGTGTTGGTTTTAGTGCAACCTTCAGTTATGCAGGAAGCAGTACAGTCTGATGTGAGCCAAGTTCTCCAGGACCTACGGTGCATCTCTTCAGGATCAGGACTCACTCAAGCAGATCCCAACAGCCGGGCTCAGACAGTTCCAAGCTGATTCAGCTGGTGCTGGTCAACTGGGCAGTTGCATGCAGGCCTCTGGAAGTCTGTTGTGTCCCTGAAGCTCAAACATGAGGTAAGCCAACTAATACTTGGAGTCACTCTGGGTAGCATGGGATCAAGGAGAAAAGGTCCAATCTTCCTTCTTCAGACAGCACAGCAGTTCTTCCAGCAGCAGGGTAGTCATTGTGAAAGATTGGGTTGCTGGTTGACTGTGGTGTTAACCGTGGTCAAGCAACAGCCACAATCCCGGTCAGGGTGAACCACAGAAGTCACTAAATTAACCTGTGCTTAACCCTCAAGTAGTTTGGCAGAACAGCAGTCAGGCTTAACTTAGAGGCAATGTGTGAATTATTCACTTAGCACACAAAGAGCAGTAATGCAAAAACACAGCACAAGAAAAATAGAGAAAATGTTAATAAATTATTTTGACACAAATCCAATCAATAGAACCAGAGTTATGGATTTTTGAAGTTTAATGAAAAAATAGCACCTAAAAGATCAAAGCGCCAGCCTTGGATATACCTAGTCTTGTGAGGCCGGGTCAAAGTCGAAAAATATGGCTAACTGGATTATGTCCGGTTGGTGATTAGCTTTGGAGTTAGAAGAAATTTCAGCAAAAATGTTCAGGTAAGAAGTAGGCATCATTATTGGTGAGCAGCTGGACACATTTGCTGTGAAGATTTCTATGTTCAGACTTAGTCCCTTTTTTGGAAGTTGTAAATTTCCAGCAGGGTGAGGCAGGAGGCTGTAGAAAAGAGAGTTCCAGTAGGTTGGACACAGCTTTGGCAAAAGACTGATGACCAGGATTTGCTGCTGCAGAGAAGAATGTAGTGGGAGTTGCTATAAAGTCAGGCCAACAAGTGGTCCAACTCTTCTCTCGATTCTCTGTGCAGTTTTTTGCTAAATAAAAATTTACTACGTCCCAAGTGGCCATCTGGCAAACTTTAGCAACACCACCAAGCATCTGGGGCTGGACAGGCACCACTTGGGGGTTAGAACTCACTCAGGCCGGGTCCAGGTAGTGGGTTCAAGATGGTTGGATCCCTTTCTGTCCCTAAGGCTCTAATCAGGCGGCCAGCCAACTAGCCGTTGGAGTCACTCTGATAGTCCTGGGCTCAAGTGATGAAACAGGGCTGAAGCAGCAAGGCAGGCCTCTGAGGGTTCAAGGTAGATTTCAGGCAGCAAATCAGCCCTTCTAGGTGTAGCAAAGCAGTCTTGTGAAGTACACAGCAGGCTCAGCAGCAGGTAGACCTCTGAGATTCCTTCTGCAGGTCCAGAAAGTGAACTGAGAAGTGGGTCTGAGGGTCCCCTTTTTATACATGGTGCCTTCTTCAAAGTAGAAGTTTCTAGAGAATTCAGGTTGAAATGTTTGAAGTTTCCTGCTTCCACTGCCATGACTCTAAGCTGGCTACATAAACCATGCAGGGGTGACAAGTTCTTGGTGTGAAGGCAGAGCACATCCTATTCAGTTACAAGTGGTGCTGTGCCCAGCCCACCCCCATCCTGCCAGTTAATGGCTCATTCTGACACACCTAATCCCTCGATTGTGTAGCTATCTGGGGGTAATAAACAAATTCCAACTGCCAACTACGCCCTGTCATCTGACCTAGGACGGGCTGCATTGACCAAATAAATTAGGGAAGGAAAATACAAACTTTCTAAAAGTGGCATTCCCAAAATTGTAACTTAAAATCTGGCTTTACCATTAAAGGGGATTTTTAAATGAGAATTTCTCAGATATCAAACAGGAAATAGGTACCCATTCCCAATCAAAAGTTAGCACTTATTGAATGTAATAAGGCAGCCCAATGGTAACCTACAGGAGAGGAAGGCCTCACAATGGTGAAAAAAAAAGTTCTAGGTTTTTCACTACCAGGACATTTAAAATGTGATAGTACATGACCAACCTTTTAATTACAATGCACCCTCCCATCTGGGCTACCTCAAGGATGACATATATGCAATAAAAGGGAAATTTACGCCTTTAAAAAGGGGTTATGTTGCCAAGTGGAATTGGCAGTTTGAAACTTCATTCAGGCTGCAATAGCAGGCCTAGGACATGTTTTAAGGGGCTACTTCAGTGAGTGGCACAATAAGTGCTGCAGGCCCACTGTAGGAAGTTGGCTCTGTATGTGCTATTTCAAAGTAAGGAATAGCATGCACAGAGTCCAAGGGTTCCCCTTAGAGGTAAGATAGTGGCAAAAAGAGATAATACTAATGCTCTATTTTGTGGTAGTGTGGTCGAGCAGTAGGCTTATCAAAGGAGTAGTGTTAAGCATTTGTTGTACATACACACAGGCAATAAATGAGGAACACACACTCAGAGACAAATCCAGCCAATAGGTTTTGTTATAGAAAAATATCTATTCTTAGTTTATTTTAAGAACCACAGGTTCAAATTTTACATGTAATATCTCATTTGAAAGGTATTGCAGGTAAGTACTTCAGGAACTTTAAATCATTACATTAGCATGTATACTTTTTACATAAAACACAATAAGCTGTTTTAAAAGTGGACACAGTGCAATTTTCACAGTTCCTGGGGGAGGTAAGTTTTTGTTAGTTTTGTCAGGTAAGTAAATCACTTACAAGTCTCAGGTTTGGGTCCAAGGTAGCCCACCGTTGGGGGTTCAGAGCAACCCCAAAGTTACCACACCAGCAGCTCCGGGCCGGTCAGGTGCAGAGGTCAAAGAGGTGCCCAAAACGCATAGGCTGCAATGGAGAGAAGGGGGTGCCCCGGTTCCGGTCTGCCAGCAGGTAAGTACCCGCGTCTTCGGAGGGCAGACCAGGGGGGTTTTGTAGGGCACCGGGGGGGACACAAGTCAGCACAGAAAGTACACCCTCAGCAGCGCGGGGGCGGCCGGGTGCAGTGTGCAAACACGCGTCGGGTTTTCAATTTTGTTCAATGAGAGATCAAGGGATCTCTTCAGCGTCGCAGGCAGGCAAGGGGGGGGCTCCTCGGGGTAGCCACCACCTGGGCAAGGGAGAGGGCCTCCTGGGGGTCACTCCTGCACAGGAGTTCCGTTCCTTTAGGTGCTGGGGGCTGCGGGTGCAGGGTCTTTTCCAGCCGTCGGGAAATGAAGTTCAGGCAGTCGCGGTCAGGGGGAGCCTCGGGATTCCCTCTGCAGGCGTCGCTGTGGGGGCTCAGGGGGGACAACTTTGGTTACTCACGGTCTCGGAGTCGCCGGAGGGTCCTCCCTGAGGTGTTGGTTCTCCACCAGTCGGGTCGGGGTCGCCGGGTGCAGTGTTGCAAGTCTCACGCTTCTTGCGGGGAGTTGCAGGGGTCTTTAAGTCTGCTCCTTGAAACAAAGTTGCAGTTCTTTTGGAGCAGTGCCGCTGTCCTCGGGAGTTTCTTGTCTTTCTCGAAGTCGGGCAGTCCTCAGAGGATTCAGAGGTCGCTGGTCCCTTGGAAAGCGTCGCTGGAGCAGGGTTCTTTGGAAGGCAGGAGACAGGCCGGTAGGACTGGGGCCAAAGCAGTTGGTGTCTTCTGTTCTTCCTCTGCAGGGGTTTTTCAGCTCAGCAGTCTTCTTCTTCTTGTAGGTTTCAGGAATCTAAATTCTTAGGTTCAGGGAAGCCCTTAAATACTAAATTTAAGGGCGGGTTTAGGTCTGGGGGGTTAGTAGCCAATGGCTACTAGCCCTGAGGGTGGGTACACCCTCTTTGTGCCTCCTCCCAAGGGGTGGGGGTCACATTCCTATCCCTATTGGGGGAATCCTCCTTCTACAAGTTGGAGGATTTCTAAAAGTCAGAGTCACCTCAGCTCAGGACACCTTTGGGGCTGTCCTGACTGGCCAGTGACTCCTCCTTGTTTTTCTCATTATCTCTCCTGGACTTGCCGCCAAAAGTGGGGGCTGTGTCCAGGGGGCGGGCATCTCCACTAGCTGGAGTGCCCTGGGGCATTGTAACACGAAGCTTGAGCCTTTGAAGCTCACTGCTAGGTGTTACAGTTCCTGCAGGGGGGAGGTGTGAAGCACCTCCACCCAGAGCAGGCTTTGTTTCTGTCCTCAGAGACTCAGAGAGGTCAGACACTCGTCTCTCAGCAGCAGGCTGGCACAGACCAGTCAGTCCTGCACTGAACAATTGGGTAAAATACAGGGGGTATCTCTAAGATGCCCTCTGTGTGCATTTTTTAATAAATCCAACACTGGCATCAGTGTGGGTTTATTATTCTGAGAAGTTTGATACTAAACTTCCCAGTATTCAGTGTAGCCATTATGGAGCTGTGGAGTTCGTTTTTGACAGACTCCCAGCCCATATACTCTTATGGCTACCCTGCACTTACAATGTCTAAAGTTTTGCTTAGACACTGTAGGGGCATAGTGCTCATGCACATATGCCCTCACCTGTGGTATAGTTCACCCTGCCTTAGGGCTGTAAGGCCTACTAGAGGGGTGACTTACCTATGCCACAGGCAGTGGGAGGTTGGCATGGCACCCTGAGGGGAGTGCCATGTCGACTTAGTCATTTTCTCCTCATCAGCACACACAAGCTGGCAAGCAGTGTGTCTGTGCTGAGTGAGGGGTCCCTAGGGTGGCATAAGACATGCTGCAGCCCTTAGAGACCTTCCCTGGCATCAGGGCCCTTGGTACCAGGGGTACCAGTTACAAGGGACTTACCTAGGTGCGAGGGTTGTGGCAATTGTGGAAACAATGGTACATTTTAGGTGAAAGAACACTGGTGCTGGGGCCTGGTTAGCAGGGTCCCAGCACACTTCTCAGTCAAGTCAGCATCAGTATCAGGCAAAAAGTGGGGGGTAACTGCAACAGGGAGCCATTTCTTTACACCCACTAATGTTACAAATAAGCAGGGTAACCCAAAATTCCACACAGAACTGGGTAATCTAAACTGTAAAGCACACAATGTTCATGGAGGAATCATTTGCATACAAATATGTCGGCGATATTAAATACTATTAATGTTGTAATTAACCATAGATTAAATTCCATAAATGAATAAATCTTCAGGGTGTAATTTGTTTCTGGGAAAATGAAGAATTTTTATACATTCACTAATAATATATACATCAACATAGCAAAGCAACAAAGAGATTTTTTGTGTATTTATACAAATGCACTGGTGACCCCTCTTGTCCACAATCCCTTTACATCCAAGGGACAGAAGGAGAGCACCAACCCTCCTGACTCTCCAACCACAAAAGAATTGAGTCCTATATGCAGTCTTTCAGACAATCAGAAAATCACTCCGAAGGGATTCCAACAGGTCATGCGAAGAATTGCGTCATGGAGACTATAAGGTCAACGTTTTTGTCTCCCAAGGTTCAGTCCCTTGTGCGCACGATGCGCATTAGAACGTTCTCTAATGCAACACACTTTTAATGGTCCCTTGCCTTCCATTGGCAGCAATATGGCGCTGCGCTTCATTTTTCCGTCAGCAGGCTCCTGCTCCCTTCGTGTTTCCAAAGTGCAGGCACAAGTTTGCTTGACTTGTGTACTTTGTTAAGCGAGACAGCTTGAGTGTAAGCCTCTCGCTTCCTCATCTCCGACTGCCTGTGAATCTCCAGCCTACTCCCGGACACGCCCATTGTAGGCCCTGCCCATCCTGACACTCTCATTTAGTTTTTTTCCCTTCGGTTAACTCCTGAGAGTTTGGGTTTTTTGTTTATGGTAGCGTTTTTTCCCTGAATTTGATTCTGTTTATTGCCTTATTAAGATTGCCCATTAAGTCATTTTACTGCTTATTTAATTCAAATACATTTTTAAGTTAATTCTTAAATTAATTTTAAAATAATTTCCATATATTCCCCACAATGTCCGATGATGAGCAAGCCCAATCCACAAAGTATAGCTTAAAATCCATTATTAAAGATTCGTTTCAGCATGCTGTGTCCGTCTCCATGTTAGACGTTTAAAAAAATTTAAAGGCCTCTGTCTCCAAATTGTTACAATGCCCTAAGGTTGTACCTATTAAAAAAGGAAAGAAATGTGCAGCACCTCTCAGTGAGCCTTGCAAAGGCTTTTCTGTGAATTTTAGGCCTCCCACCTTTGAGGCGAATCCTTTGGGGCTCCCTTCTCCCCACACCCCTTAATATTGTTTCTCTTCATGACACTGACTGTGACGGGGGATGATGTTTTAGACAAAAACAGGTCAATTTTTACTTTCAAAGATGACACTTTTGATGATGGGCCTTTGGAGAAAAGGTGTAAAATTTCTCCATCAGATTCTTCATTCCATACATTGTCTTATGACCTAGTGGATCATGGGGGTGAACCTATGTTTGATCCTATGTCAATTCATCACCCAAACTCATCTGAATGCTTCTCTTCTGACCATGTTTCAAATTATGTTTCCTTTTATTTAGGGCAACTAGAAATAAACTGAAATCTAAGTGTCCTTGCCCTTCTCTTTTCTTCTCTTTAAGGTGGCTAATACCCCCACTATCGTTCCCAATATGTTGTTTTTTTTACAAAATTTGGGAAGGATCCCAAAAAAGGAGTAGATAGAGACTGGTCGAACTGCCAAAACAGGCTTTTGGATGATATGGTCGGACCATTGACCAGAATTCTGAATATGGCAGAGGAGGCCAGAATGAAAGAAGAACAAGTTGCTCCTGATATGCTTTCCAGTCGGGCACAACGGGCAATTTGCATGTTAGGAAATGCTAACTCCTGCCTTTCCCAAGAGTGACGCAAAAGTCTTTTACTAAAAATCGACCGAAGTTAAGCAGCTTGGCAACGAAAGAAGAAGGTCCCAAAGCTGATGGTCTACTCCTTGGTGATTCCTTTATCAAGGAAATGAGCAAATATGTTTCCACTTTCGTCACAATTGACAAGGCTTAAATTTCAATGAAAAAGATTTTTTTCCAACAGGTTTTTGTCAGGGCCGGCAAAGATAGGGTTCGATTTGCTGGCCTTTATGCGTCCAGTGGGCAATCCCTCATCAGGGGCTCCTTTAAACAAAAGTTCCAACAGGATTTCTACCAGGGGGACAAGCTCCAGTTCCCATGGATTCTGCAACAGGGGCTGTAGAACCAAAGTAGATTAGCACTCAGGTTAGAATTTCCAGTCCTTGGCTCTCCTCCTTTAGGAAGCAGATTGGGGAATTTTCTCGACGCTTGGTTGTCTCGAACATCAGATCCTTGCGTGATTTAAACTGTACAGGGTTACTGCATAGAGCTGTATCAAACCCCAATTCAGAAATGTTTTCTCAACCCCTCCATTTTTACCAGGAACAGTTTCTTCTGGTTCAAGAGGAAATACACGTTCTAGTTGCAAAACAAGCAATAGAACAAACTACCTTCGATCCTTTGGGTTTCCTCTGTACCATCTTTCTAGTTCCAAAAAAAGAACAAGAAACACCATCCTGTTATAAATCTTAGACTTTTTAACAACTTCAAGATAGAAACCATCCTTCACCTCCGAGACAGTCTTCTTCAAAACAACTGGTTTGTACATCTGTATCTTTAAGACGCTTACCTGACGGTTCCCATCATTCACTCATACAAGAAGTTTCTGCAGTTTCAGTAGTGGGGGATTACCTTTTCTATTTCAAAACCCGTCCATTTGTCTGTCCTCTGCCCCTCGGTGTTTCACCAAGATTTTCAAACCTATAGTATCCTTCCTCAGAGTCAAAGGCATGATACTCATAGTTTATCTAGACGATTCTCTGATCATGGCACAGGACACATCTTTTCTCCTTGCATATCTCAATCGTTGTCAAGATCTTTTATCTGATAAATACTCAAAAATCTTCCCTGGTTCCTTCTCAATGACTCAAATTTCTAGGGTTCATAATAGATACCTCTCGAGCTGCCCCCCAGCTACTTCAACAGAAAGTAGATTTGATAAAGAAGGAGATTTGTCACACCTTATCCTTCCTCTCTGGTACCTCAGATCGATAGCTTGTCTAGTAGGCCTTCTCTCTTCCTCCATTCAGGCCATCTTTCTGAGACCACTTCATTAAAGAGCCCTTCAGAGATTGAAGAATCGCCAGCTCCGCAGAGAGTTAGCTTATTAAGACCAAGCAGTGCTAGATCCAGAGTCCAAAGAAGAGGTCCTCTGGTGGCTGAGCCGCTTAGACGCTTGGAATGGGAAAAAAATTCTGTGTCGCCCCAGATCTTGGGGCACAAGACGTGGTCATTTCTCGACTGGAGGTACATGGTATATTCAGTAGTCATCACTGCACATCAGTTGTTTAGAGGTGCTTGCAGGTTCCTTTGCCATCCCGTCCTTTATAAAAGACAGAGTAAAATGTGCAGTTCCACTTCAAACTGACAATGTGTCAGCAGTCAGATACATAAACCACCTTGGAAGTACAAGTGTTGTGTAGCCATGTTAGCTAAAGCTCCATGCACACTAGGCCATGCCGCTGTGCACTCTAACCTAGATACATTTTATTCGTCCTTATTTTATTATTGTTACAATAGCCACTTTTACGGTCTTGTTTTATTTTCTGTTTATCTAACTGTTTTTGCCTAGGCCGGCACTCTGATCTCAAACAAGACATTCTTGCTCACTCTGTGCTTCTTCCAATACTAGAGCACAGTACATTGCTGGTAAACGTGGTATAAGTTTAGTCTCCGACATTCGCAGAAAACACACATCCTTACGTAGGGACATTTTCTCAGAACATCAGCTGTTTTATTATAAAAACACATCCCTGTCCCTTACATGTTAGAGGGAGATTCCAGCCAGAGAACCACGACTGTATGCTGATTGCCGAATGCTTCGCTACAGCTGTTTTGCAGACTTCAGGCCTTTGCTCAGGTATGGGGGATGATGTCTTCCCAGGGGAACCTGAAGGGCAGAATTAGAGCTTAACACGCTGTGCTCTATCATAGCCTAGGTAGGAATTAGTTTGTTTACTATAGTGACAATATGGTAGTTATTCTTATGCTTCGCTCTCCTTGTCACAATTCTAATACTGTCATTCTGTGCCATTCTGGTTATTGCAGCTCACGCTTTGCGATCAAAGATGCAGTTGCTTCATTAAAATCATTATTGAAACATATACTGCCTCCGTTTGCCATTGTATATATGAAACTAATGTAATTGAGAGAAACGGATGACATCTGAGTGACCACGGCTTCCATGAGAAACCAATTATGTCATGTGCTCGGCTGCCCAGTCATCCCTGCGCTTGGGTAGAGGTGAGGCACTGCTAGATAGCAGGAGCAAAACCCAGATTGGAGCAACAAGTGTCACCTGCAGTACGTTAGACTTAGTCTCCCACACCGTGGGCGATTCTGCAGCTCAAAATCCAGTAGTCACATTAGAATAATGAGAGCCTGCGCGACATGGCGCTGCCAACGTTTGGTCAGGCTCTAATTTTCGGGTCCTCCTGAGTATCTCTATCTCACTATATACAACGATACCTCAGTACTATACATGGAGACATCCGTGGTATTGAGGATTTCCTCCTCAGCTATGTAGGGAATCCTGTCTGAAGCTGGAGGTTGTTCAAGCTTGAACTCGAAAAGGAAAAACCCTATTTGGTGTGCCTTTTCTGAACAAATTCACTATCTAAAATGGCAAAGCCGCAGCAGGTAGCAATAGCAGTCAGTATGAGACAACCTCTGACTGCACATTTATTAGCAAATGGCATAACAGCCCAGGGGGGTCCTGTCACATTTGGGGTGGATGCCTATCTTGGGCCACGTTTCCAGCAGTTCATCGGAACACAAATGCATTTCATCACTATACATTTGCGAACGTCCCTGGACAATACAGGGCATATGCATATTTAGAAATACCTTTATCTTATTAAGAACATAATAATTGGCTTGATGGCGCCCTACTCCACACAATTTTACCAGTAAGTTTAGGTCCTCTAAGTAATGATGGTCCTTCCTGGCCTTTATTGGCCACTTATACACCTCACCCTGTAGTAGCGACTTTAACAGTAGCTGAGGTTCGTCACTTATATACTGAACTAACAGCGACATATAGACGATTAGTACAGTTTGTGATGCAGACATTAAATACAAACCCAGCACGCGCTGCTCCATCACAACCACATGCAGTGATGCCAGGAATAAACCTTGCGACTGTACATTCGATCATGGGAAAAGTACCCGCCAAACAAGAGGAAACTCCGTTTTGGTTAGCACAAAAAAATAAATGCGCTGGAAGCAGTATTTCCCCAAACAGGACCTCAGGATAAACATAGAATTCTAACGATGTGCTTGCCATTTGGGATGGTCCCCACAGTAGATAACTGTAATACGTGGGGCACGGTATTTGCTGCGCTCTATACTACAGCACACGGTACACCGACACTTGCCAATTTACCGGAAGTGTTGAAGCAAATTCAAGATGAATACGGGGCTGCCCCTGCCCTGGACTTGGGGATGCAATTAATGGTCAATTTTGCCACAGTATCCTCAATTATTTTAAGTAACCTTAAAGGGGAAGCAGTCGCACTAGCAGTGCCATGCAGCTCTGTGATGTTCCACAAGAGGATCAGGAACGCGAGCTGCCAAAGATTATCGATTCTAGCATTGGTCGAGATAGTCTAGGGGCCAGACCAACTAAACCACCATTTCAGGTGATATCTAATAAAGATCTTTCCAAGCAAGTTCCTGAGGGTAATAAGAAATGCTGGGATAAAAAACAACAAACACCTAAAAAATAAAGGGGAGAATCTCCGCATACGGAAACCCCACAGAATAGATATAATCTCAGAAATAGAGATAATATAAAATATTAAAACGCCTATATTGCTAGATATCAATATACTGATACACGCCACTCTCGTTCCTTTCAGGACTCATTGGAAAAACGCAGTGAGATAGGTGGGTGATCAGAGCGAAGAACAGAGTATGTGAAACCGAGACATGAATCACAACGCTCATCAGAGGTTTCGATTAAAAAGGAAGAGAAACCTCCCCAACAGAAACCCCAATTTAACAAGAAAAAAGTGGCAGCAGTTGCAGTACGACATGCCACTCAAGAAGAGGGTCCTCTTGAAGAACAGGAAGTGGGCACTAGCACTGCTAGACAGTGCAGCAGAGGTCACAATAGTTTGCCTGAGTCTTCTAGAGTATCTGGACGTGAAAGCAACTGATGGCTTTCTACAAGTAGAAACTGCAGACATTCGAGTCTCCACGCCTGATAGGGTGTATAAGGTAACGCTACAGTTAGAAGGGACATTGAACGCATAATAGAAGCAATCTTTTGGGATCGCGTAGTAAAAATATATCATGTTTTGTTGGTTGAACAAGATTGGCCACCTGAATTTCTCTGTGCCTGCCCATATGGAGAAGATGTTATTAAACATTCTTTCTCGCCCCTTGTTCCGGAGGAACTTGCTGAATCCTATGCCATTGATTGGGCTTTGGCACAGGCACCTGCGTTATATCTCAATCATGTAGGGTGGGATAAAGAATCCCCCTACCATGTAATTCCCATTAAAAATTAACCTCAACCCCAAACTCAGTACCAAATAAAACATGAAGCAAAAGCATCTGTGAGAGAAATACTCACACAACTAGAGTACCAGGGCGTAATTGAACCCTGTGTCTTCCCAATGAATAATCCTTTTTTCCCAGTAGCTAAACTGGACCATTTATACAGAATAGTCTTAGACTACAGACACTTAAATAGTCATACACGTACATATGCTATACAAAATTCACATAGTACAGTACGATGAACAATATAGTGCGTAAAAAAATACAAAACACTGGATATTTCCAATGTTTTTTTCTGACAGAATATAGCGCCTGAGAGTAGAGACGTAACAAGTTTCAGTGCACTAGGCTTCCAGAAAAAATTCTGTTGTTTACCTCAGGGGTATAAGAACAGCCCAGGACTGTTCGCAGCTCGTGTGACTGCAATTTTGCACGACACTGACCCTGAAGCATTGTCCTATGTGGATGATACCTATCTTACGGATAATGAATTGCTACTCCATTTAAGACGGGTAGCTTGCATTGTTGTAGGATTTGCTGAATTTGGCTACAAATTCAACTTTAAAAAAAAAAAAAATAGCCTTCCTTAGCGTCCTGTTTCTGGGATATGAGCTATCAAGTGAAGGAAAAAGCCTAGTGCCACAATTCTTAGAAAGATGTGCAAAACTACAACCTCCAAACACGATAAAAAAACTCCAATCTCTATTGGGTTTTCTAAATTTTGGCAGAACTTACATTCTAGATTATGCTTCACGCATAAAACTTTTATATGACTTAATACGTCCTGACTTTTCAAGTAAATTTTGGACAGTCGAACTCATACGAATACTTAGGGAACTGCAGACAGACATGCTTTCAGCACAACACCTACACACGAGGTACAACAAAACACATTTGGTCATCAGAGCAATTGCTGGGGCCACTGGGTTCCCTTATGTTACCTTTAATGAGGATGAGACCATACTGATAGCTTACAAATCACATTTGTACTCAGTAGGAGAACAACGCTTTGCTCCCACTGAGAAAATTCTCACTGCTGTTAAGATGGCTGTCATTAAAGAAAGACCTCTAGCCCAGGGCAAATGCATTATTGTCGTTTCTCCAATTCCAGCCCTAGAGGCTGTCACCAAAGCAAGCGTTCCTAACGCTAAAGCATTACATCCACGTTGGATACAATGGGCCACGTCTTTAACAGCCACTGATGTAGACTACATCTTTGACCCAAAATTACAAACTCACGAATTTTTGCAATACGAACCGGAAAATCCAGTTCCAGCAAACACACTGCCTATTGAACAATATCACAGAGTCATGTACACCGATGGCTCAGCACAACCTGCAATTGGCATCAATACTCTGCTGCTTGCACAGTCGTAAGCGGCTATGTGGAAGACAATGACTTCTGTCCACTTCATACATTTACCCCCTAGGGGATTCCACAACACAATTAGCAGAGCTCAGAGCTCTGGTGATGGCACTGCAGCATACGGATCCTGTGATTTGTGAATGTTTATGATTCGTACTATTGTGACCAGTACCTCAATGAATACCTGCATTACTGGCGTCACAATGGGTTCGGAGATTCTAAAGGCAACACCATTAAGCACAGAGTTCTGTGGGGGGAAAGTAGTGAATCTAAAAGAAAAGCTACCAAATGTCCATGTTGTACACACACATGGACACCAGCGCATTGGAATACACGTTGCTGGGAATACACTGGCTGATGAAGCCGCAAAGTCAGCAGTAGCGCTGGCTGCTGTTGCTGCAGTAACTCGTTTAAGTATGAAACCGGACGCAGACATATGGGCTGCCGTGAAAGCTACGGCTGATGGTATGCCCTATCCAAAAGCATTTCCTGATAAATATTCCTACAGAATGGGAGGCCGCCTGAACCCTGAAGTTAAGATACCAGGCGTAGGGGTGCAAGATATTCCCAACAAAGATATAAGACCACAATTGATTAAAGCAGCGCACAAAGGGGTAGCATCTGCCCATGCTGGTGTGGCGGCTACAATATAAATTTTACAAGCCTGCTATTGGTGGCCAGGCCTCTACAAAGAGACCAAGCAGTATGTCCTTTGTTGTGACATCTGCCAACAAATTAAAGTTTCCACTGCCAAACGCCCGCCGCAGACACTCCTCTTGATTACAAATAAACCTTCACAATGTGTGTACTTGGACCATTGCGGTCCCCTAACACCGGACAGTACATACAAGTATATTCTGGTCACTGTTGACTCTTGCTCCAGATTTCTATGGGTGTGGCCACAACGCCCCGGCTGATGCTCGGACTGTTATTAAAGATTTGCGAGTCTTTATCAGTACATATGCAGTTGAGGGTTTCTACTCGGACCAGGGCCCTGCTTTCACCTCAAGGGCATTCAGGGACGCCATGGCTTCGTTGGGGGTCCAACTCCATTACTCGTCTCCATTTCATCCCAAGGGAAATAGTGTAGTGGAGCGATTAAACCATGATTTAAAGCAATCCTTAACAGCCAGAGTCTTAGGTACGGGTCGTAGTTGGCTTAATCACCTGTATGGAGTTCAGAGAGCACTTAACAATCTGCCTAGAGGGTCCGGGGGCGGGGTCATATTTCATATGAGTTCCTTTTTGGAACTCAAATGTATGTAACAGATCTTGATGGTCCTGGCGTGGAGGCGGCGCCGGAAACACCCTTTGACATAAATGAACGTGTCTCTGTCTTACAGGATTTACAACAGTTCTGTGATGACAATTCTTCTATCAGTGCTGCCTCCACAGGAATCAAGGATGTACCTGTAATGCCTACCGGCTGGATTCCTGTAGTCGGGGATCTAGTACGTGAAAAGGTTGCTGTGAAAAAGGAATTTGGTCCATCTTATCGAGCACTAGTCCCAGTCTTGGGAATACACAGTACCAGAACTGTAATTCTACCACCGTTGGCAGGTGCCAAAGAATATCGTTTTGTCTCCATCGACAATGTCAAACTACACCATGTGGCCAAACCTGCACAGCAGACCAAGAGGAACAATCAGTAGTTCCTGAATCCCCCTCACTACTGATCAAGAAGTTCCTCTAAAAGTTGTGAGTTCCGAGCTTGGGGAGGGTGGAAAATTATCTTGCATTGGTTCCACTAACATCAAATAATACAGAAATAGTTGATCGATTCGATACAGCTTCAACACAAACGGATGGTACTATTTATTCTGTGCCACCGCGTGAAACACCAACTCCACCAACTAACACAGCTCCAGTTTTTGCACGAACTGCTTCTGGATATTTTACTGACATCAATGATTATGTCTCAGACTCTTTCGCCTCTTCAACACCTGAACTGTCAAGAACACGTAAGCTAATGAACTGGCTTAAAATAACATACTTGTGGCTTTCCTTGACTGTACTAGATTTCCTACTTTGGATTGGTTTTGTCAGCACTTTCTTTTTGTTAATACATGGTCATTTTCTTCCTGAAAAATCAAGAGTTGAACTGGTGTATGAGGTCCTAAAACCAAATTTTTCATCACACAAGGTCAATACCAATTCCTGATGGGATTGTTTGAGATAAAGTAAGATTTGATATTTACGGCCCTACGGAGGTCATTAAAATACCATATGTGTTCAAACTTTCAATGAATGATATAATAATACCAGGCATTATTTCTGATGATTGGGATGTGAAAACAGTTGATTCTATGATGACTGAATTACACTATTATACTCTATTTGAAAATGAAGATGTTTATCAATCTAAAAAAAATTATGGTGATATGTTTTGCTATAATTATTATGGGCACCATTTCATAACCAGAGTGAGCAGTCAAAAAACTGTTTTTAATTATGCACAATGGGAACATTGTCCAAGTCCACCGCAAGGGAGTTCCAAAACGTATTCTGAAAAGTTTACATATTTCTCTGGGCATGATGTTAAAAATGCTGAGTTGTATCATTTTAAGTTGCCACCTACTGAGAACATATGCATATTATTGACAAATACTAAATTTATATATTCGGATTACTTTGTTTCCCGGTTGACTATAGAAGGCTATGAATATTGGCTGAAGTCGATTGACTTAAAAAGTGTGTGTGGAGCTAGACATTGGCAAATAAAGGGGAAGGAAGCTTTATTCAGAGCATGCCTGATACCTGTACAAATGATATTCTGAAATGAAACTGTACAACAAACGAGTTGTTTAGGCTTAGCAAAGATTAAGCAATTGAACACGGCCAGTATACCTGCCCCTGCAAAATTTTATAAATGGCAAAAGTACACAAATGCAACTGAAAATGAGCTCAATGAATGGGTCCAGAATGGTACATTTAATATTTCACTGCCATGTCCTGGCGGGTGGTTATTGTGGCCAGTAGATACCAATGGGTGTCACTAACGTTTTATCAACTCCTCGGGGGTTTTAGAACTAATAGGCCAGACCCTCGCTATATATCATCCGAACATGCGGGTATAGTTGCAACATACAGTGTAGGGAAACTGTGCCAGCAGTGGTTAGGGACTTCCACACTAGACGCAGTTAAAGAAAACCTCAGTCTCCTGTCAAATAATACTGATTTTCAGGACTTCCTGTTATGCCCCAGAAAACACTGCAGAAAGCGTTTCTTATATGAAGTATATAATGACATTTGGAAGCTTTCCCAACAAGAAGCAGCTGCCCGGTTAAGCCAAATAGACCAGGAAAATCTAAAAAAGGCATTAGCTGTTGTAGATAATGGGATTAATACCCTGGCCTACCGGATATACACCTTAAATATTATTTTATCCTCTGCTATAGTCATTATACAAACCGATATGTCTTCCCTACACCATGGACAGAGTCAGCTAAGGTCCATTATGCAGTTGGGTTGGACACTTCAAACATTGAAGGCGGGTCGCTTTCCCTGGCAACATGTCAGCGCGAGGGAAATATTTTCTCCTTTAATTTAACACAACAACAACAACTAATGGCTAAGAAAGAAACGACTTATGTCTTGCTAAACATCGAGAAATTAGAAAAGTTGCCTTTTACTGTGGTTGAAATACCATCTGCTGAGTGGCTAATATACGGGGTAATTAATCTGCCTATTTCTACACTTCAATTCTACCTGTTTAAAACACATTCCAGTAAGCAGATATGAAAGGCTGGGAGATAGTTATATCCATGAGGTGTGGGAGCTACCCTTCTCGTACAAATGTCTCAGTGGCATGAAATAAATCTTGCTTAGCGGTAGTGAATGCGAGACTTCAGTCAGCCATTCGATGGTTTGTAAACAGCTGTCCTTGCATGGGGCGTGTAACGAGTCTGCAGCAAATTTAGCTTGTTATCTGAATGGAGTTCCTGTCCCCTTGATTAGACCTACGTTCCAGGTGCTTTCAAACGGCAGCCATGTTCTCAGTGAAGACTGTTGGGGGATGCAAGCCAGAAGAGTTTGTTGTTTCGGTCTCTAAGATTGTTACATGCTGCGGGAACGTACTGTTTCTTCCTACTAAAATAAAAGAGGTAGCAGACATTTGGCCTCACATTGCTACTTCTAATGTGAATTTTGACAAGTTCAGAAGACTCAAGGCTTTATTGTTTCAAAAGCATGTGGCCCTTACATCTGCACGCAAGGTGGCAAGGTTGTCAGCAGAGATACAATCCCTTTTAAGTACAAACTTTCCGAGACACTTTGGTGAACTCGTGGGACGGATATTTATTGCGTCCAGTGCAACTGGAATCGCAAACCTCTTTAAGGCTGTTGGTTCTGGTTTCATTCACACCTTCTCCTCCATATTCGGTTTAACACCATCAGCCATTCATTCAATTTTCTCCAGTATTTTCGGGGATTTCCAAAAACTTTGGCTATAATTGTTGGTGTTTTGCTGTTGCTATTTTTTATGCGCTATGGCTGTCCCGCTACAACAAGGAGGAATGAAAGCATATTTTGGAGCAACAATTCTGGAGCAATTGGAGTGTGACTGGTCTCTGTCATTCAGACCGGTTTTGCATTGTGTGCAGCCCGTGTTTCGGTGCCTCTAGTGCTCTTTCAAATATGCACTGGAAGTCTGACTTCCTACGCAGCGCTTGCTTTCATAGGACGCTGATCTGTTGATGTTCTCACTGAGAGCTCATTACCAGACATGTGCGTTGATGTTGCTTTTGCTACTGGAAGCTGCTTATGAGTTGCCCTTCCTGGAGGATGTGGCTCTTAACTCATCTTTGGGTACACCACAGAATGCCTCCTTGGCTGAGGCTGAGGCTATGGAACACAACTGCTCTGTGGTCCTTCTTGGCGATGCCTTTCCAACTTTAACACCTGCCGAAGTGGAAGATTTCCTGTCCTCTATGGTCCCGGAATCGATTGGAAGTTTTAAAAAATAACTTTGACTTTTGAAATTCGGTCTTTTTATGCCACATGTTCGCGTTTTAAATTGTCCTTTTATATGCTCACGTGTCCCTTCGACTTGTCATGATTGACATTAATTTTTACATGTATATCTTAGGTTGAGCTTTTTAGTAGTAATTTTATATGTAACTAGACTTTGAACCACCTTCAACCAACAAGGGGAGGGTGTTGTGTAGCCATTTTAGCTACAGCTCCATGCACGTTATTTTAACTCACTCGGCCATGCCGATGTGCACTCTAACCTAGATATATTTTATTCGGCCTTATTTTAATATTGTTACAATAGCCACTTTTACGGTCTTGTTTTATTTTCTGTTTATCTAACTTTTTTTGCCTAGGCCAGCACTCTGTTCTCAAACAAGACATTCTTGCTCACCCTGGGCTTCTTCCAAGGCTACAGCAAGGTATGTTTAGTCTCCGACATTCGTAGAAAACACACATTCTTACTTAAGGGCATTTTCTCAGAACATCAGCTGTTTTAACATAAAAACACTTCCCTGTCCCTTACACGTTAGAGGGAGATTCCAGCCAGAGAACCACGACTGTATGCTGATTGCCGAATGCTTTGCTACAGCTGTTTTGCAGACTTCAGGCCTTTGCTCAGGTATAGGGGATGATGTCTTCCTAGGGGAACCTGAAGGGCAGAATTAAAGCTTAACATGCTGTGCTCTATCATAGCCTAGGTAGGAATTAGTCTATTGACTGTAGTGACAATATGGTAGCATTATTCTTATGCTTCACTCTCCTTGTCACAATTCTGATACTGTCATGCGGTGACGTTCTGGTTATTGCAGCTCACGCTTTGCTGTCTAAGATGCAGTTGCTTCATTAAAATCAATATTGAAGCATACTGCCTCCGTTTGTCATATATATTAGACTAATGTAATTGAGAGAAACGGATGACACCTGTGTGACCACGGCTTTCCTGAGAATCCAGTTATGTCATGCGCTCGGCTGCCCAGTCATCCCTGCCCTTGGGTAGAGGTGAGGCACTGCTAGTTAGCTGGAGCAAAACCCGGATTGGAGCGACAGGTGTCACCTGCAGTGGATAAGATTTAGGCCCTCATTACAACCCTGGCGGTCGGTGTTAAAGCGGTGGTAATACCGCCAACAGGCCGGCGGTAACAAAAATGGAATCATGATCATGGCAGAAACCGCCAACACAGAAAGCCACTTTAACACTCTGACCGCCACGGCGGTAGCAACAAACACCGCGGTAGTAACCGCCAACAGCCAGGCGGGAGACAATGTACCGCCCACCCCATTACAACCTGCCCATCCGCCAGCTTTTCCGGGGCAGTACCAATGCCATAAAAAGCACAGCAGAAACAGTACACAGAAGGGAAACCACTCACCTCTCGACACTCAAGGAAGAACCAGGACGCCATGGAGTCTGAGCTGCAGGTCTTCCCCATGCTGGTGTTTCTGCTCATATACCAGGAGTACCAACAGTGGCGGTGTAGGAAAGTACCATCTTGCCTGGCATGTTACCCCCATATGTCACTGTATATATGTTGTTTTAGGTGTATGTGTCACTGGGACCCTGCCAGCCAGGGCCCCAGTGCTCATAAGTGTGCCCTGTATGTGTTACCTGTGTTATGACTAACTGTCTCACTGAGGCTCTGCTAATCAGAACCTCAGTGGTTATGCTCTCTCATTTCTTTCCAAATTGTCACTAACAGGCTAGTGACCAATTTTACCAATTTACATTGGCATACTGGAACACCCTTATAATTCCCTAGTATATGGTACTGAGGTACCCAGGGTATTGGGGTTCCAGGAGATCCCTATGGGCTGCAGCATTTCTTTTGCCACCCATAGGGAGCTCTGACAATTCTTACACAGGCCTGCCACTGCAGCCTGAGTGAAATAACGTCCACGTTATTTCACAGCCATTTACCACTGCACTTAAGTAACTTATAAGTCACCTATATGTCTAACCTTTACCTGGTAAAGGTTGGGTGCTAAGTTACTTAGTGTGTGGGCACCCTGGCACTAGCCAAGGTGCCCCCACATTGTTCAGGGCAAATTCCCTGGACTTTGTGAGTGCGGGGACACCATTACACGTGTGCACTACACATAGGTCATTACCTATGTGTAGCTTCACTATGGTAACTCCGAACATGGCCATGTAACATGTCTAAGATCATGGAATTGCCCCCCCAATGCCATCCTGGTATTGGGGAGACAATCCCATGATTCCCTGCGTCCCTAGCACAGACCCGGGCACTGCCAAACTGCCTTTCCTGGGGTTTCACTGCAGCTGCTGCTGCTGCCAACCCCTCAGACAGGTTTCTGCCCTCCTGGGGTCCAGCCAAGCTTGGCCCAGGAAGGCAGAACAAAGGACTTCCTCAGAGAGAGGGTGTTACACCCTCTCCCTTTGGAAAAAGGTGTTAAGGCAGGGGAGGCGTAGCCTCCCCCAGCCTCTGGAAATGCTTTCATGGGCACAGATGGTGCCCATTTCTGCATAAGCCAGTCTACACTGGTTCAGGGATCCCCCAGCCCTGCTCTGGTGCGAAACTGGACAAAGGAAAGGGGAGTGACCACTCCCCTGACCTGCACCTCCCCTGGGAGGTGCCCAGAGCCCCTCCAGTGTGCCCCAGACCTCTGCCATCTTGGAAACAGAGGTGCTGCTGGCACACTGGACTGAGTGGCCAGGGCCAGCAGGTGACGTCAGAGACTCCTTCTGATAGGCTCTTCCAGGTGTTGCTAGCCTATCCTCTCTCCTAGGTAGCCAAACCTCCTTTTCTGGCTATTTAGGGTCTCTGCTTTGGGGAATTCCTTAGATAACGAATGCAAGAGCTCATCAGAGTTCCTCTGCATCTCTCTCTTCACCTTCTGCAAAGGAATCGACTGCTGACCGCGCTGGAAGCCTGCAAAACTGCAACAAAGTAGCAAAGACGACTACTGCGACTTTGTAACGCTGATCCTGCCGCCTTCTCGACTGTTTTCCTGGTGGTGCATGCTGTGGGGGTAGTCTGCCTCCTCTCTGCACTAGAAGCTCCGAAGAAATCTCCCGTGGGTCGACGGAATCTTCCCCCTGCAACCGCAGGCACCAAAGAACTGCTTCACCGGTCCTCTGGGTCTCCTCTCAGCACGACGAGCGAGGTCCCTTGAACTCAGCAACTCTGTCCAAGTGACTCCCACAGTCCAGTGACTCTTCAGTCCAAGTTTGGTGGAGGTAAGTCCTTGCCTCTCCACGCTAGACTGCATTGCTGGGAACCGCGTGTTTTGCAGCTACTCCGGCTCCTGTGCACTCTTCCAGGATTTCCTTTGTGCACAGCCAAGCCTGGGTCCCCGGTACTCTAACCTGCAGTGCACGACCTCCTGAGTTGTCCTCTGGCGTTGTGGGACCCTCTTTCGTGACTTCGGGTGAGCTCCGGTTCACTCCACTTCGTAGTGCCTGTTCCGGCACCTCTGCGGGTGCTGCTTGCTTCTGAGTGGGCTCCTTGTCTTGGTGGACGCCCCCTCTGTCTCCTCACGCAATTGGCGACATCCTGGTCCCTCCTGGGCCACAGCAGCATCCAAAATCCCTAACCACGACCCTTGCAGCTAGCAAGGCTTGTTTGCGGTCTTTCTGCATGAAAACACCTCTGCACGACTCTTCACGACGTGGGACATCCTCCAAAGGGGAAGTTTCTAGCCCGTGTCGTTCTTGCAGAATCCACAGCTTCTACCATCCGGTGGCAGCTTCTTTGCACCCACAGCTGGCATTTCCTGGGCATCTGCCCACTCCTGACTTGATCGTGACTCTTGGACTTGGTCCCCTTGTTCCACAGGTACTCTCGTCAGGAAATCCATTGTTGTTGCATTGGTGGTGTTGGCCTTTCTTGCAGAATTCCCCTATCACGACTTCTGTGCTCTTTGGGGAACTTAGGTGCACTTTGCACCCACTTTTCAGGGTCTTGGGGTGGGCTATTTTTCTAATCCTCACTGTTTTCTTACAGTCCCAGCGACCCTCTACAAAGTCACATAGGTTTGGGGTCCATTCGTGGTTTGCATTCCACTTCTAGAGTATATGGTTTGGGTTGCCCCTATCCCTATGTGCCCCTATTGCATTCTATTGTGACTATACATTGTTTGCACTGTTTTCTATTGCTATTACTGCATATTTTGGTATTGTGTACATATATCTTGTGTATATTTGCTATCCTCATACTGAGGGTACTCACTGAGATACTTTTGGCATATTGTCATAAAAATAAAGTACCTTTATTTTTAGTATATCTGTGTATTGTGTTTTCTTATGATATTGTGCATATGACACTAGTGGTACTGTAGGAGCTTCACTCGTCTCCTAGTTCAGCCTAAGCTGCTCTGCTAAGCTACCTTTTCTATCAGCCTAAGCTTCTAGACACCTCTCTACACTAATAAGGGATACCTGGGCCTGGTGCAAGGTGTAAGTACCCCTTGGTACTCACTACAAGCCAGTCCAGCCTCCTACAGGCGGCGACGACCACGGTGACTACTCCAGCTAGCATATAGGGGACGGGGGTAGAAAAAAGAGTGACACACACACGCAACATCCTCACCCTCACCCCCAACACCATACACACAAACACATGCAACAACATTACATATACACCCCGTAACCCTCTGGAATTACGCAAGGACAAAAGTAATTGAGTCAAATGAGTGTTATATTAGAAATAGTCAGAAATACGTTTATAATTTAAAAACAGTATATACAAAATAAACAATATGTATAAAAGGCGGGACAATGTACACTCAAAATGTCTGTGGCCCACTGGGCCAAAACACATAGGCCAAGCCCACACTTGACTCCTGCCTCAATACGGAGAGAACACTGCATGGGTATCAGGTTGAAAGCACACAGGCACCTCAGAGGGGACGGGGAAGGGGGTACAACGCCACTGCCCCTGGAGGGGGCTCCATGCCCACAGCGATGTCCTGGGGAGTGCAAAGCCACAGTCTCTCAAGTGGGTGGTTTTCCCACTGCTTGGTCCTGGGGAGTGCAAGGCCACATTCTCTCAAGTGGGTGGTTTGCCCACTGCTTGGTCCAGCGGAGTGCAAGGCCACAGTCTCTCAAGTGGGTGGTTTGCCCATTGCTTGGTCCAGGGGAGTGCAAAGCCACAGTCTCTCAAGTGGGTGCTGGTTTTCCACTGGTTCTGGAGGGGGCTTGGTGCCCAGTGTGCTTCATCCTGCCAAGGATAGGGTGAGTGGATGCCTTCTTCCACTGGTTCTGGAGGGGGCTTGGTGCCCAGTGATGCAGCACATGGGGTGTGCAAGGTCACAGTCACTCACCTGGGTGTCAGATCCACATGATTTTCTGTGGGCAGTATGCATGACACATCATGGATGCATAACTACAGTCCATCCGCCAATGGGGATGGCTGTACAGTGGTTGCAGTGCCGGTGCAGGTGGCGGTGCTTCCAGTGTTGGGGGAGGCTCCAGCCCTTCCCCTGCAGCCTCGGACGGCTGAAGTGCCCTGGCTGGTGTTTTGTGCCCCTTCCTGCCCTTGGCAGATGGTGGTGCCTCCTTGCTTCTGCCAGCTGGAGTCTTGGCCTTGCTGGCTGGTTGTGCCTCCTTCTCCTTGCTGGATGCTCTCCCCTTTTTGCCATTCCCTGTTGGCAGAATCTTCTTGTCCTTGGCAGATGTTGGTGGCACACTGGCTGGGCTGACGGGTACCTCCTTAGAACCTCTCAGTGCTCCAGAAACCACAGCGGATGTGGACTTGGTGGCTGAGGTGCTGGGCTGGGTTCTGGCCACCCTAGCCAGAGGTGAAGGTCTTGGGGTGGGATAGGGAATAGGTCAAGGGTGACGAGGAAAAGCTTCTTAGGGACACTGGGGCGGGAAGAGGGTGAAGGTTTGGGAGTGGAGGGAGTGGTTGTAGGAGGTGTCAGTCTGCTGTGTTTGGGTGCAGGTGCATGAGCTTTATGCTGTTGTGAGGTGGATGGCTGTTGGGTGGGTGTGTATTTGCGTTTGTGTACTTTGGTTGGAGGGGTCACTGACAGTGGGAGAAGACACAGGAGACGTGTGCATGGATGTGGGGGTGGTGACTGCCAGTGAGGGACGTGTAGTGATAGGCGTGCTGGTGATGGAGGTAGTGGGTGAGGATGTAGTGCATTCATGTGTCAGTGGAGACGCTACTGGGAGGGAGGTGGACGAGGAGGAGGAGGGGGACACAGTGGAGGCAGTGGATGTTTGAGTGTCTGCTTCTAGATGGTGCTTGTGTGAGTGCCTGTGGGATGATGTGTGGTGCTTGTGTTTGCCTGAGCCACTTCTGTGTGTTGATTTGGGTGAATGCTGGTCTGAAGGTGTGCCTGGGATAGGTTGGGGCTCAGGATATTGGGACTGGGTAGAGGAAGTTGGAGGGAGGAGGCTGGAGACAGGGACAATGGCTGCCATCAGTGCGCAGGCCAGAGCCTGAAATGCTCTCTGTTGAATGCCCTCGAGGTATGCATTTGTTTGTTGCAAATGCCTCTCAACACCCTGGATGGCATTCAGAATGGTTGACTGCCCAACAGTGAGGGATCTCAGGAGGTCAATAGCCTCCTCACTCTGGGCAGCAGGGCTGACTGGGGCAGGGTCTGAGGTGCCTGGGTGAACAAGGAGGATAATTGAGAGAACCTTCTGCCTCCTGAAGGCCAGGTTCAGTTGCCTCCTTCTGACACATGGATCCCTGTACTACTCACCCAAGAAGGTATGCCAGATAATCGATGCATGTTGCACATCCTGGCCTTGAGGTGCCAGGTGCCTTTTCTGCAGGAGGATGAGCCTGGAGATGGTCTTGTGGCAGCGGTGGAGCCTGTAGACAGTGAGGAAGAGGAGGCAGAGGATGAAGATGTTGACAAAAGAAATTCTCTCATACAGCAGTACTTCCAGTGACACACAGGTAAGACACTGTAACTTCACTTTACATTGCAGTTTTCTGTTGGACATTGGACATGGCAGCCTGATTTCCCTATGTCTATGGCCACTTACTGTACCCTTTGGCCTCTCCATTTTCAGATCTCTGTGCGTTTACTGCTGCCCACTACAGGTCATACCAATGTACATATAATTGTACATATGATTTGCAATGTTTACAGATTGTTGAACTAATACATATTTCAATCAATTGACAGACTCCAGACTTGTATTTGATCGAAGGGTGTTTATTTAAGTGCTAAGAGGTTGAGGGGGATGTGCAATGGGCTTGGGTGATGGTGGAGGAATGTCCAGTTAGAGTCCAGTCTCTTTGTATCACAGATGCATTGTCCAATGGGGTGTAGGAAGGGCATCAATGGCAGTTCAAGGTGGACAGGGTAACAGAGTGGGACACAAGGGTGACAATCAGGAGAGTCTTATTTCCTGGCTGGAGTCTTGGCAATGTTCTCTGGCTTCTGCCTGGATCGCAGGGACCGTTTGGAGGGTGGTTCTCTTTCTGCAGGGGGTGGGGTGCTGGTGGCCTGTTGTTCCAGTGGTGGGGCCTCCTGTACACTAGCGCCAGTGGAGGTGGAAGGCTGTTCTTCGGTGTGGCTAGTGTCAGGGGCCCGTTGGTGTGACACTGCCTCCCTCATGGTGTTGGCCATGTCAGTTAGCACCCCTGCAATGGTGACCGGGATGGTGTGGATGTGTTTGAGGTCCTCCCTGATCCCCAGGTATTGTCCCTCCTGCAGCCGCTAGGTCTCCTGCAACTTGGCCAGTATCTGGTCCAAGGTCTCTTGGGAATGGTGATATGCTCCCAGGATCCCTGCAAGTGTATTGTGGAGAGTGGGTTCCCTGGGCCTGTCCTTCCCCTGATGCACAGCAGTCCTCCCAGCTTCCCTGTTGTCCTGTGCCTCTGTCCCTTGAACCGTGTGCCCACTGACCCAAGGTCCCTGATTGTCTTGGGTTTGTGGGGTTGCCTGGGGTCCCTGTAGTGGTGGACACACTGCTCATTGACGTGTCCTGGGGAAAGTGGTATGGGCCCGCTGGGCGGATGCTGTGCTGGTGTTTCCTGAGGGGGGAGGGTCTGTGGTGGTATGGGACTGTGGCCGGGTAACCGACTGTCCAGAGGTCCCTGATGGGCCAGGTTGGTCATTGTGATCCAGGCGTGCAGAGCTGCTGTCATCACTGTGGGCCTCTTATGTGGGGGGGACTGGATGTTGGTGGCACCTCCTCTCCAGTGACGTTGTGTGGGGGTCCTGTGGGGATGGAAATGCAGTGTTATTGTATGTGCGTGTGCCGTCTTGTGCATGCGTGTATGGTATGGTTGTGGTTGCCCTGTCAACTTTGCCTTGTTTGCATGTTGATTTTGTGGGCTAGTTGATTCTCTCTAATGGGCATGCTGTGGTGATGGGTGTCCATGCAGGTCTGTGATGGGTGTCCATGCATTGGTGTTGCATGCAGAGATTGGTATTGGGATGGGTGGGTTGTGATAGTGGGGTATATGTGAGGTGGTGGAGTGATGGGGATGAGTGTAGGAGTTTGTGATGGCATGCAGGGAGGGTGGGGGGATATAGTAGTAAATATTTGACTTACCAGAGTCTAGTCCTCCTGCTACTCCTGGGAGGCCTTCAGGATGCATGATCTCCAAGACTTGCTCGTCCCATGTTGTTAGTTGTGGGGGAGGAGGTGGTGGTCCACCGCCAGTCCTCTGTACGGCTACCTGGTGTCTTCCAACCTTGGAACGCACCTTCCCCCTTAGGTCGTTCAACCTCTTCCTGATGTCATCCCGTGTTCTTGGATGCTGTTCTACTGCGTTGACCCTGTCGACGATGCTCCACCATAGCTCCATCTTCCTAGCAATGGAGGTGTACTCCACCTGTGATCCGAATAACTGTGGCTCTACCTGAATGATTTCCTCCACCATGACCCTTAGCTCCTCCTCTGAAAACCTGGGATGTCTTTGGGGTGCCATGGTTGTGGTGTGAGTGGTATGTGTGAGGATGTGTGGGGTGATGTGTTGTGTGTGCTGTGAAGTGCATGGATGGTGCATCGGTGATGGTGTTTTGTGGCTCAGATTGAGTGGGTGCTCCTGGCTTGTCTCTCTCTCTGTTAGCAATATTTTGTTTGGCGTAAAGGTTTGTGGGTAATGTGGGTGTGTGTTTTATAGTGGTGTGGTGTGTGTATGTGTGTCAGGTGTGTGTAGTTTGAATTGTCCAATGTGGTGTCGTTTTGTAAGTGTGTGTGTATTTTGAGTGCAGCGGTGTGTACCACCAATGGTTCACCGTGGTTGAAAGACCACCGCAGTGATTCGTCTGTCCTGATGCTGTGGGTGTATTTCTGTTGGCGTAACGGTGTGGGTTTTGGTACTGCCAGTTTATCACTGACCTTTGGGCTGGCGGACTTGTGTGGGTGTCTGTATAGTGGCGGATTTCTCTGTGTGGGTTATAATACCCATAGCGGCATACTGCTGCGGTCACGGTATGTTGGTGGCCGACAGTACGGCGGTAGGCAGCATTTACCACCAATGTTATAATGAGGGCGTTAATCTCCCACACCGCAGGCGATTCTGCCGCTCAAAATCCAGTAGTCTCATTAGAATAATGAGAGCCTACGCAACACAAGGTCCAAACCTCTAGCAACGTTAGTCAGGATTCTTTGGGAATTTTGCCTCCCAAGAAATATTTTGGTCAAAGCAGAGTATCTCCAAGGCAAGTTGAATTTGGTAGCTGACTGGTTTTCCAGACATCTATACAATTCAATCGATTGAAAGCTTTGCCCTTCAGTGTTCAATCATCTTTCTTCAGTCTTTGTGAACTTGTCAGTAGACCTGTTAGCTTCCCTTATCAATACTCAACTTCCTTCCTTCTTCAGTTGGAGACCTTTGGCCATGCTTTTCTTCAGTCTTGGCCTCAGTCCCTTCCGTATGTCTTCCCTCCATTCCTTTTCATTGCCCAAGTTCTAGCTTAAGCTTGCAGGCAATGATCATTCCTCTTTCGCATCACTCCATTCTGGCAATGCCAACCTTGGTACCCTACATTGCTGGAACTATCCTCAGTCTTTCCAGTCCTAATTCCCTCTTTCCCCGATTTGCTCCTCAACTCTCAAGGCCTTGGTCACAACCTCATTTTGGAGGGCTCCCTATACTTCTCAGCATGGAGGATTTTGGGGCTTCTTGAAGACCCCAGGAATTTTGGATGAAGCTATTATCCTCTGTCCCACCTGTTGTGCTTTTCTAGTGATCCTTTTTCTCTCTCCTGTTGTGCTTGTCCAGTTATCCTCAATCTCATCTGTTGTGCTTTTCTAGTGATCCTTTTTCTCTCTCCTGTCGTGCCTCTCCAGTTATCCTCGGTCTCTCCTGCTTTGCTTTTCTATTGATCCGTGGTCTCTCCTGCTGCGCTCCTGCCTTCCTCCTTTTTCTCTCCTGTTGTGCTTCTCTATTTCCCCTCTGTCGCTCCTGTTGGGCTTCTTTATTTCCCCTCTGTCGCTCTTGTTGGGCTTCTGTCTTTCTCCTTTCTCCACTTTCTCGCCTGTCGCGCTTTCTCTTTTTTCCCTCCCGTTCCGCTCTCCAGATGCTTTCCCGACCCCTGCTCTCCCGCCTCCCGCCGCTACCTCCCGTGCGGCCCCACCCCCCCCTGCTTCCATTCGCTACCCTCCCTTCCGCCTCCCGTCTCCCAGCTGACCCCTCCTCCCCCCCTTCCCTCTTATGGCGGCGAAAGGCAAGCCCTTCTGCGCCCATCCCTGCCTAGACCGCGCCCAGCGCCAGAACCCCTGGCCCCCAGCGCACCCAAAACCCCCAGCTTAGATACAACGCTGCCTCCTCCACGCACTCAAACCCGGACGAACAACTACCTGCTACCAAGCCAGCCCCAAACGCACCCATGGACCCTTCGTCTGTCAAGCCTGCAAGTATACCTTCCACCGTGCCTGCAATCTGTCCACCGGCCCACGCTCCAACAACCACCTCAAGTGCATCCTCCTTAGCGCACGCTCTGTCCACAAGCACGCCATTGAACTATGGGACCTCCTGGACACAACCGCACCTGACGTCGCCTTCATCACAGAAACCTGTATGAACGCCTCCTCGGCCCCCGACATCGCCTTAGCCATCCCAGATGGCTACAAGATCGCCAGGAAAGACCGCGCCAACCAAATCGGAGGAGGAATCGCCATCATCTACAAGAGCTCCATCAATGTCACTACCTCCACCGAAGACACCCTCCTCGCCGCCGAACACATGCACTTCCAGATCCACACCGACCCCAGGACCACCCTCAGAGGCTCTCGTCTACAGGCCCCCTGGCCCACACGCCCTATTCAGCGAATCCATCACAGACTTCATCACCCTGCACGCCCTAGCCTGACTACATCCTCCTCGGGGACCTGAACTTCCACCTGGAGAAGAACAACGACACCAACACCGCCACCTTGCTCGACAACCTCGGACTCAAGCAACTGGTGAACACCCCCACCCACACCGCTGGCCACACGCTCGACTCCATCTTCTCCGCCAGCAACCATGTATCCTTCAGCCACTCCTCCGAGATACACTGGACCGACCACAGATGTGTCCACTTCACCTTCAAACGCAAGACCCACCACCTTCGCACACAACTAATCACCCGCAGACCCTGAAACACAATCTCCACAGAACAGCTACTCTCCACTCTTAACCATAACCAACCTACCATCACCTCCGACTCCAACAACGCAGCCCTCAGCCTCACACAGTGGATCACCAACTGCGCCGACAACCTTACCCCCCGCAGAAGCCACCCAAGACAGACCAACATCAGGAAACCTCCTTGGTTCACGGACGCCCTCAAAGAATCCAAGAAAACCTGACGTACCCTCGAAAAAATCTGGCGCAAAGAACACACTGCAGAAAACATGTCAACCCTCAAGATCACCACCCGTGAACACCACCAGCTGATCCGCTCCACCAAAAGGGCATCTTTCAAAGAGAGATTGGACAAGAACACCCACAACAGCAAAGAACTCTTCAACATCGTCAAAGAGCTCTCCAATCCCAACGCCAGCTCCAACACCATCACGCCCTCACAAGAACTCTGCAACTCCCTCGCTACTTTCTTCCATCGAAAGATCACCGACCTACACAACAGCTTCGGACTCCAGTTCCCGCCGACCACCACTGAACCCACAGCCCCAACCATCACCCTCAACACCTGGACCCCCATCAGCTCCGAAGAGACTAGAACCACCATGAACACCATCCACTCCGGTGCCCCCTCGGACCCGTGCCCCCATCACATCTTCAACAAAGCCAACGCCATCATCGCCCCCTACCTACAGAGCATCATCAACAGCTTGTTTGCATCTGCCACCTTCCCAGAGAGCTGGAAACACGCGGAAGTCAACGCTCTCCTGAAAAATCCTACGGCAGACCCCAACGACCTGAAGAACTTCTGCCCCATCTCGCTCCTCCCCTTCCCGGCCAAGGTCATCGAGAAGGCCATCAACAAGTAACTGACCAACTTCCTCGAAGATAACAACTTGCTCGACCCCTCCCAATCTGACTTTCGGGCCAACCACAGCACGGAAACCGCCCTCATCGCAGTCACCAACGACATCAGAACCCTGATGGACAACGGAGAAACAACCAGCCTCATCCTCCTTGACCTCTCGGCTGCCTTCGACACCGTCTGCCACCGCACCCTAATAACCCACCTCTGCTCTACTGGTATCCAAGGACAGGCCCTGGACTGGATCATCTTGTTCCTCTCGGACCGAACCCAAAGAGTCTACCTCCCGCCCTTCCGCTCAGAACCCACCGAGATCATCTGCGGCGTCCCACAAGGCTCCTCGCTCAGCCCTACCCTCTTCAATACCTACATGAGCCCCCTCGCCAACATCGCTCGCAAACACAACATCAACATCATCTCCTACGCCGACGACACCCAGCTAATACTCTCCCTCACCAAGGACCCTGCCACCGCCAAAGCCAACCTGCAGGATGGAATGAAAGACGTCGCACAATGGATGAAGCTCAGCCGCCTGAAGCTGAACTCAGACAAGACGGAGGTCCTCAGCCTCGGAAACTCCCTGTCCACCTGGGACGACTCTTGGTGGCCCACGGCCCTGGGCACCGCACCAACCCCTTCAGACCACGCACGCAATCTCGGATTCATCCTTCTCACCATGACCAAGCAAGTCAACGCTGTCTCGTCTTCTTGCTTCCACACCCTTCGCATGCTCCGAAAGATCTTCCGCTGGATCCCCGCCGATACCAGAAAAACTGTTACCCACGCCCTCGTCACAAGCCGCCTGGACTACGGAAACACCCTATACGCAGGAACCACCGCAAAACTTCAGAAACGTCTTCAGCGCATACAAAATGCCTCTGCACGCCTCATCCTCGACCTACCACGCCACAGCCACATATCCGCCCACCTGAAACACCTGCACTGGCTTCCCATCAACAAAAGAATCACCTTCAGGCTCCTCACCCACGCACACAAAGCCCTCCACAAAAAAGGCCCCGAATACCTCAACAGTCGCCTCGCCTTCTACACGCCCACCCGTCAACTTCGCTCAACCAGCCTCGCTCTCGCCGCCGTCCCTCGCATCTGCAGAACCACCGCTGGAGGTAAATCCTTCTCCTACCTGGCAGCAAAGACATGGAATTCCCTTCTAGTCCACCTCAGGACTACCCAGGACCACCTCGCCTTCAGGAAGCGCCTCAAGACAGCAGTAGCCCCCTCCCAGCGCCTTGAGACCCTCACGGGTGAGTAGCGTGCACTATAAATGCCTTGATTGATTGATTGATTGATTGATTGTCAAATTTATCCACAATTTGGGCCGCGGGCACAGCAAAGGTATACGTATCGGCCTGGTTGCCTTGGTGTGGCTGGTCGTTTGAACAGGGAATCAGATCCCCTTTCAGCAAATGTCACTTTAGTTGTGAGTTTTCTTGCTTCTTTGGCAGCCCAAGGTAAGGCCTATCGGACGGTTAATACTTACAGATCCACAATTTCTTTAGAGCACATTAGAGTGGACAGAAGACCTATTGGTGTGTCATCTTTTAAAGTGAGAACTTTTTGCTAAACCTCCAGTTCCCAAATATAGGGACTGATTCTGACCCCGGCGGTCCTTGACCGCCTGGGCCGGGGTCGGCGGGAGCACCGCCAACAGGCTGGCAGTGCTCCCCAGGGTATTCTGACCGCGGCGGTTCAGCCGCGGCCAGAAAGGGAAAACCGGCGGTCTCCCGCCGGTTTTCCGCTGCCCTGTAGAATCCTCCATGGCGGCGCAGCTTGCTGCGCCGCCATGGGGATTCTGACCCCCATACCGCCATCCTGTTCCTAGCGGCTTCGGCCGCCAGGAACAGGATGGCGGTATGGGGTGTCGTGGGGCCCCCGTAAGAGGGCCCCACCCTGAATTTCAGTGTCTGCTTAGCAGACACTGAAATTCGCGACGGGTGCTACTGCACCCGTCGCACATCCTCCACTCCGCCGGCTCTATTCGGAGCCGGCATCCTCATGGAGGGGTGTTTCCCACTGGGCTGGCGGGCGGCCTTTTGGCGGTCGCCCGCCAGTCCAGTGGGAAACCCAGAATACCCGCGGCGGTCTTTTGACCGCGCAGCGGTATTCTGGCGGTTCCCTCCAGGCGGGCGGCTCCCGCCGCCCGCCGGGGTCAGAATGACCCCCATAATGTTATGTGGGATGTTACCTTGGTTTTACGTCTGTTTGTTTCATGGCCGGACAATATTGATGTATCACCTAAACATTTATTTGCCAAATTGACTATGTTTATTGTGTTTGGTTACTATTAAACTTGTTTCTGATGTAAGAACGCTTGATGTGTCTGCTTTCCATTATTCCTCTTTTGGGGTCTATTTTCAAGTTAACAGACATACCAAAACTAATTTAGCAACTGTTCATTACCCTTTTTCCCTTCCCAACCTAAGTTGTGCAGTGGCAATTGCTTAAAATCGTGCGTTTACCGAACTGCAGATCTCAGAAGTCGCTACTCTTTCCATCTCCCTATTTCCTTTTAGAAACCTCATAAATCAGTATCTGCTCCTACTTTAGCTCATTGGGTTAGATGGGTAAAGCCCTTAGCTGGCATTTCTACCACTTAAAATAATCTAGCCTTTCAGACACCAAGGCTAGGAAAATCTCAATTTACTGACTATTTGTTAGTGTATATTTGTTATTTCTTTTTCTTATTTTCTCTCTCCATTCATTCAGATGCTAAAGTTTTCCTAGTTGTTCATTTTAATTTCTGTAAGCATATTTAAGAAGTTGTTACTTATATAACGCAGCACATTTCTCCATCTTCATTTTTTTGGATAATGTTACCATGCTTAAAGTGGAAAAGGTTTTTGCAAATTCTCTAAGTTTGTGGGTCAAATTTATCTCCTGAGAAGAAAACGTCCATGCTGGTACATTGCTTAGGAGCTGAGGACCAGGAGATCTTGAAATATTTACCAGACCTTGAATCAGATGGGGATGGGAAGAATTTAAATGAATATGAAACTGTTATTAAAAAGCTAGATATTCATTTTCTACGCAAAGTTTCTAAAAGTTTACAGCAATTTTATTTTGGCAAGAGAAAAAAGAATGATGGTGGGTCTTTTGAAAATATTGTCATAGCTCTCAGAAAGCTAGCTTGCCTGTGCAATTTTGGGATAAGCACTGAGGAAAGAATTCAGGATCAGTTCATGCTTCAATATAACATTGATAAAGTACATGAGATGCTGTGATGTAAGAATGATCCTAGTCTTTCCGAAGTTTTAATAATCGAGAAACAGGTTGAACACTCTATGCTATGTTTGAATAATTTACAGAAGTCTAAAAATGATGCGACTTCTGTTTAAGGCCTGTCCTCTTTTCACAAGAAACAACAAAACACGTTTAAGAGTAAAGATGTGTTGTATCACTGTGGTAGTCCTAATCACATGGCTAATTATAAAGACTGCCCCACAATCAAATTGATGTGCAGAGTGTGCAACAAGAAAGGGCATTTTGCCAAGTACTGCAAATCTGCATTGTCAAAGATAAGATCAATAAAGTAATAGGAGATGAAACTGATCTTGTCTTACAGATTCTTAATTATGTTAAATGTCTGCCAAGAATACAATGTCACCAACCCCACGTCATAGTTAATCTTGATGGTATTAAAGTGTCCATGATGATGGCCCATGGGCAAATCTTTTTTTTAGTCTCAAATAAAGATAATACCAAGTTTTTTAGGCTAAAGTTTGTTTCAAGGATCCAGATGTGACTCCATACGGGAAACATCCTGAACAACTAGGTCTAAACCACTACTTGCCTGAACAACTACTGCTAAACAACTAAAAAGTCTCTACAACTAAGTACTGAACAACTACTGTCTAAACAACAATTGTGCCTGAATAAGAATTGACTGAACAACTCTTTTTAAGGTAAGGGTTTCTTTTTGGTTTTTATGGTTTATTAGTTGTTTAGAATATATATTAAAATTAGTTGTTCAGCCAATTGTTATTCAGGCACAATTGTTGTTTAGACAGTAGTTGTTCAGTACTTAGTTGTAGAGGCTTTTTAGTTGTTTAGCAGTAGTGGTTTAGGCTATAGTTGTTTAGGACCTAGTTGTTCTGTCACATATTCACTCCATACAGATATGGAGGAAAACACCTAGATTTAATATGTATTTTGAAGAAGATTTGAAATTTCATGGCCACAGGGACCGTGGGGGGATACCATTTTAGGTTGGCCTCACAAAAATGCTCTTGGTATTTTTTCTGGTTCCAAATTAAATTCCTCAGGACAAGTACATAAAGTTAAGGTATTTTCAGAACAGTTACTTCATGGGTTTCCTTAAGTGTTTGCTGACAAAGTGGGGTGCATCAAGGGTTATATGCTCTGCCTTAGGTTGAAGGATGGGACTAAATTGGTGGTTTGTAAAATGAGGAGTATTCTTTTGAGTTTACATGAGGTGGGGAAGCAGAACTTAACAGAGTCAAAAGAGAGAAAACTAGAACTTGTTGAAGCATCTCATTGGGTAGCATCTATTGTTGCCACCACCAAAGCATCAGGTGACATATGACTGTGTGTGGATCTTAGACATCTTAACAGAGATGGAGTGGAAGGTAGGTTTCCTTTGCACATATATTGGAAATGATGACCTTGATTAGTAAGGCTATGTTTTTTTACCACATTTATAACATCTGCATATCACCAGATTCAGCTAAGTGAAGAATCCAAAGACTTGACCACATTTATTACACCTTTTGGGGTCTTTTGTTTTAACTGCATGCCGTTTGGACTCTGTTCTGCTGCATCAGTCTTTCAGAGGCTCATGTCGAATCTGCTTAAGGATATGTCAGGGGTGAGGTTTTTCCAGGATGATGTGCTGATTTTGAGTGAAAGTATTTGAGGAAAAGGGAATGACTCTCAAAATCAGCAAGTAAAAGTTTGCCAACCAGAAATAACGTGTTTGGGGCATTTTATATATGGTAAAGGAGTGAAACCAATGGAAGACCTAGTTAGAGCTGTTTTAAACTTATCACTGCCGGCTCAGAAAGGAGAGATGCAGTCTTTTCTAGGTATGTGTCAGTATTATTCGCAATTCATTCCATATGCTGGCTATTCACAACCTTCTTGAGAAAGTTGAACAGTTTGTGTGATCTGAGGCTTTCCAGACAGATTTTGAAAGGATTATACCTAAGTTGTCCTCCGTGAAAGCTTTGAAAGGCTTCATTACTGACCGGCCCTGGGTGATAGTGAGAGGGGGCTTGGTGCTGTTCTCAAGCAAAGGCAGGAAGATGGTGAGGAAGTTATTATAGCATTTGCTTCTCGGTCATTGAGAGGTGCAGAGCAGTGATATTCTACTGCAGAGAAGGAGGCCCTGGTGGTATAGTGGACTATTCATACGTTTAAGCAATTTGTTTGGGGAGGTAAATTCAAACTGCACACGCAGCACAAGCCGTTGCAGGAAATATTTGGCATGAAAGGTGTAGATTGTGTATCACCCAGAATTTGCAAGTGGCTAGTTGGGCTATGGGATTTTCAATTTGAGGTAACTTATTTGCCCAGACTGAACAATATGGTGGTAGATTGTTTGTCTAGGTTGGCAACTGATTTGAAAGTTGGAGAGGAAGATTGTTAGAAATTGGGTCTCTAGTTTTTAGTGGTTTGCACCCTGTCCAAGTAAGGACCCTCACTCTAGTCAGGGTAAGGGAGTACAGAGCTAGGATAACCCCTACCTGCCCCATTGGTAGCATGGCACGAAGAATCTGGTTTCTCTTAGAGGCAATGTGTAAAGTATTTCTACACATGCACACAATAACACAGTGAAAACTCTACAAAAGGACTCCACACAGTTTAGCAAAATAGCCGTTATTTATCTAAGTAAAACAAGACCCAAATGACACAAATCCAACATACACAAGTAAAGATATGAATTTTCAGAGATTAAATGTAGAATAGACCTTAGAAACACAATAACTCCAAGTGGGGCTATCAAACGACTTGACGGACTTGCTTCCAACACACCGGAATCACCTGTGAGCTATGGAGTTGTGTAGAGCCAGGTTACAATACCTCGGAAAACAATGAAGAAACAAAGACGTTGCACTGAGTCGAGGAGGTGAGACGTCGCTGGAGCCGAAGCAGCATTGGTTCCTTACTGCCACTGGGGAGGTGAGGCGTTGGTTCCTTACTGCTAGGCAGGAGAGGTGAGACTTTGGTTTCTTACAGTTGCAGAGGAGGTGATGCGCATCGGTGGCAAGGCTTTGGTTCCTTACAACAAGGCGGGGTAAATTAATCCAGCAGGTCAAGGTGCACGGCGTCAACTTCAAAGTGTCACGATCACATCATAGGGCCCACAGGTGCTGCAGTGGGTGGTGTTGGGTGCCACGGATGTCAGTGACACGGCGCCCCGGACTCACGCTGTTGTGGGACTTCAGAGGCGCTGAGGCAACATGAGGCCTGCATTGTAGGTCCTGGTCGTTGCACTCAGCTGGGACCATGGCTTCAGTGCAGGCAACGGCATGGGGTCAGAGAGTGGCATTGATTCCAAAGTTGTTATGGAAGTCAATGTACTAGTTTCTTCCTTGTTGCACCAGAACTCAGTCCCAAGGGCCCAAGAACTGGATTTGGCACCACTTGGCAATTCAGAACTCTCAGCAAGAGAGCTTAGGTGCTGGCTGGTGAAGTCTTTGATGTCCCTGAAACATCTTAACTCGAGGCAAGCTCAGTCCAAGCCCTTTGAGAACCTTTGAAAGCAGGATGTTGAAAGCCAAGTCCAGTTCTTTCACTCCCAGGACACAAGCAGCAAGCAGCAGGTCGGCACAACGAAGCAACAGGCAGAATGGCAGTCCTTCCTACAGCATCCATCTCTTCTTCCTGGCAGAATTTCCTCAGTCCAGAAGGATTCTACCTATGTGGTGTCAGAGTTTCAGTACTTATACCCATATCTGTTTTTGAAGTAGGCAAACTTCAAAGAGAAGCCTTTGTAGTGCACAAGACCCTTCCTTTCCCTGCTGTAGCCCTTGGCACACTCCAGGGGGTTGGGGACTGCTTTGTGTGAGGACAGGAATAGTCGGGTGCAAGTGCCAGTTCCTCCCACCACTCTAGCTCAGGAAGACCCATCAGCCTGGTAATTTGCCATCAGGATATGCAGGGCACACCTCAGCTCCCTTTGTGTGACTGTCTAGAGTTAATGCACAAACAGCCCAACTGTCATCCTGACCCAGATGCATAGTCAGCTGACAGGCAGAGGCACAGAATGGTTAAGCAAGAAAATGGCCAATTTCTAAAAGTGGCATTTTCAAACTTAAAATTCACAAACTAACTTCACCCAAAAATGTATTTTTAAATTGTGAGTCACCCTAACCTCTATATCTCTATCTGCTCTCAATGGGAAAGTAAATTTAAGCGCTATTTCAAGGCAATCCCCATGTTACCATATGGGAGAGACAGGCCTTGCAATAGTAAAAATCGAGTTTAGCAGTATTTCACTATCAAAACAAGTAAAGCATACTAGTAAATGTTCTACCATTTAAATACACTGCACCATGCCCATGGGACTCACTTGGGCCTACTTTAAGAGTGATGTACATGTAGTAAAAGGGAAGGTTTGGGCCTGGCAAGTGGGTCGAAATGGCAGTTGCGGGAGGCACAGTCAGTGGTGAAGGCCCACTAGTAGCATTGATTTACAGGCCCTGGGCACACATAGGGACATACTGGTAAATCAGATATGCCAATCTTGATTAAGCCAATCACCCATGCAATTTAGACTGAGGGCACTTGCACTTTAGCACTGGTCAGTAGTAGTAAGATGCCCAGAGTCCTAAAGCCAAAACAAATAGGTCAGAAAAAATAGGAGTAAGGCGGCAAAAGGTTTGGGGATAACTGTGCGAAATGGCCATTTTCAACAAAGATGACAAGACATGGTGGAAGAAAGATGAAGTTAAGGTCTGCAGTGTGATACTAGGATGTGTTGCAGAAAAGGATTGGTTGGGTGTGACCTCGGCGGTCTTTTTGCAAGACCGCCGAGGGACCGCAGTGCGGAAGACCGCCTGTGCAGGTGGTTTGCCGCTCGGCGTATTGACTGTTGGCTGCTCTCCGGCGTTATTCCGACGGAGTGCCGCCAACAGCCATACTTGCGAGTGGCGGGGAAGTGGAGGTTGCTCCACCTCCACCGCCACGCCAACAGAACACCGTTCAGCGAATCACGTCCTGTGATTCACCGTGGCGGTGTTCTGTTGGCGGTGTGGTGTCAGCGGAGCTGCCCCCATGGCTCCCGTCCCCTCCCGGAAGATCGACGAAACAGGTAAGTCGATCGTCCGTTAGGGGAGGGGGGGGTGTTGTGTGTTGTGTGCGTGCATGGGGGTGTGCGTGTGTGTATGTAGAGGGGGTGTGTTGGTGCGTGTATGCTTGCGGGGTGTTGTGTGTATGGGAATGAGTGCGTGTTTGGCTGTGGGTATGGCTGTATGGATGTGTGCGTGTATGTTTGAATGTGGGTGTGTGTGTCTGACTGTGTGTGTGGATGTAGGCATGGATGTCGGGGTGTGTGCGTGTGTGTGTTGGTGGTGCCTGCATGTGTGTCAGGTGTGTGTGAGTAATGTTATGTTGGGGGTCGGGGTGGGGAGGGGGGCCCAGCCACCTTTGGGGGGTGGCAGGGGTGGTGGGGGGTGTAGGGGAGGGAGTTGGGGTGGGGGTGGGGGGTGGGGGAGACCCCTATCAGTGCCAGGGAAGGAATTCCCTGGCACTGATAGTGCTTACCGCTGTGGATTTCATGGCGGTTGAAACCGCTGGAAATCCACGGCGGTAAGCCGGGTCCAAATACCACCAGCGGTATACTGACGGCCGCCGGGCTGGAGACCCAGGTCTCCAGCCCGGCGGTCGTCTCCGCCCTGGCGGGCGGGACGGAGAACCGGCGGATTACCATGGCGGTAACCGCCATGGTCATAATTCACCAAGGTAAGACCGCCAGCCTGTTGGCGGTCTTACCGCCGGTTCTCCGCCATCCGCCAGGGTTGTAATGACCCCCTAGGTGTTGAGGCTTGTATGTCAATTTGTTCAGGCAGGAGAATGTGACTGGAAGAAGGATGAAAGGTTTGTAAGTTTTGTGTTTGATGAGATGTTGGTCATGATGACATAATATTGGAGGCAGCAGGTTGGTTCCACCATCAGGAGTCAGAAAGCATCTCTTGTGCCTGGCTTATGAATGGTATAAAGGGATATGTATGACAAAGGAAAGGCTTAGGTGTGATTATTGGTAGCCAGGAATGGACATCATAATAGAATGTTTAGGGAGAAAATGTGATGAGTGCAGAATGTCAGATAAAACCATGAATAAAAGAACTGCCCCTATGGTCTGCAAAGGGATACCTTGTGAGGTATGGGAGGAGATAGGACTGGACATTGTTGAGCCTGTCTCTATTGGTACGTCAATCAATTATGTGATAGTGACCATGTACATGTTGTCTAAGTGTCAAGAAGTGGATGTCACTGAAGGGATAAAAACACAACATGTCCTAAAATGTTTAACTGACTTGTTTGCAAGGGAATAGAATCCTAAGGTTATTCTTACAGTGGGGTCCAATTCACATCAAGAGAGATTATGGAGCTTCTGGGAGACAGGGGCAATGATCACAAGAGATGTGCTCTCTATCAGACCAGGACTACTGGAATGGTAGAGAGATTCAACCAGACTCTTAAAGAGGCTATTCAAATTTCAGAAAATAGTGGAAGCGGTTGGATTCAGGTGGTAAAGAAAAAAGTTGAAGAATACAAATTTACTCTTCACTCCACTACTGGTGTAGTGCTGGGGTGAGAACCTTTGTGGTTTTTAAGAAGAGCAAGCCACATTCAAAGATGTATCCTCCTTGGGTTGAGAAATACAGCAAAGATTTAGAATGCTTGGAAGGCATAGAAGGACAGGTGTAGGAAAGAGAAATGTACTTAAGCGAAAACCGAAAAGAAAACTATGATGTTCTTAAAGCTAAGAAGCCATTGCATGTACTAGTGAGAGATCTGGTAAAAATCAAGTTGCCTGAGACAGTATGAGGTGTTTCATGCTTTACTGAAATTTGTAGAGTTAAAAAAGTGTTTTGTGGGGCTGCCAAGATGAATGATGGTCACATATGGAATTTCAACAGAAATGTGTTCTTGAATCAACCACAGGTATATTGTTTTTACTTTCTATCAGTACTTGTCCACATTTCTTTTTTGTTTCAGAGGAGGGTGTGTAGTAACGTGAAACCAGTTTCTGTAATGCATTGTATATTTGTTTACCCCTTCCTTCTCTCTAGTGTAATGTTCCATATAGAAAATTATCTATAGCTTGTAGAAGCTATGAGAGGACAGTTTCTGGGGAGAGCCTGATGGAGGCTGTGTCTAAAGTTTCTTCTTCATTGGAAATAAATCGTAACTGTGTGGAATCTCAGCTGTTTGTGTGCTTCTTTGAAAACAATACTACAAAATCAACTGAGGAGATCCCACACTGCTGCCACCCAGATGGATCACCATTTGTAGAATAAGCATGCCCTCCTCATCCTCTTCTTCGCTAAGAAACCCCTCTACACTAAGAAATCCCTCCTTCCTGCACAGTCCTTCACTTCAAGTTCAGTGAGGCACTCATTCGGATGACTCTTACTGTGGAGTTTCTGCAGTGGCACCAGATTCCAACATTGCAGCATTCCCTGATAACCATCCTGCAGTCCCTGAAGGCTGTGATACAGGCAGTGCTCAGTTCAGTAGCGCATGTATCACCATATGGCATTCTATATCGTGTCTCTCTGAACCCTGGAGTCAGAAGATTACTAGTGGCATCTCTAGGCCTCCAGGCAGATTCATAGGCTGCTTTATAGGTGAATGGGAAATCAGAATTTGAGGAAATAGATCTTATTCCCCTCAGCTCATTCCATTCAGTAGGCTCTTGACTCACCCTGGACCTGGATAGAGGGGATCAGAGCTGGAGGAGCCAGATCAGCTCTGATGTCAAACTGCACAAAATAGGAGTCAATCTGGCAGGGCCTATTATCATTTGCACAACATGTCAAAAGGAAAGATGTGGTCAGTTCACAGACAATAAAGTTGGCAAGGCATACACCAATAAAATAATAGTGCTACGAAGTCCCCAGCCCTTGCAGTTATGGCAGTCAAAATCCTCATCTAGGCAGAACAGGTCCCGGCAGCCTTGATGGGACCAGAAAGAGGGGTATATTAGAGGGCTGGTGTTCCCCTGCTATGATGTCTTTGGCATTTCAGATGCAATCTTCTGTTATAGAAAGAGAGCTTCAGTCAACCAACCATGCACATAGGTGTCACTCAGGGCAGTTGGGTAGTCCTGTAGCAGGTTCAAACCTGATAGCCTAGGAGAGGATGGATTCCTTTTTATTCCACTGGCCTGCAGCCCGTGGCCGGCACATCTGTCTCATTGAGAGAGAGGGTGGATGTGAGTCTGCAGGTCTTGGTTCCCTGTGTTGGCAGTATATTAAAGTAATTAAATAGATTAAACTGCAATTCTCGGGATCCGGTCAGGGTTCTTCTGTATGTCAGTTGGTTATCCAAGCTGCGACTTGCAAATGGAAGTTGGAAAGGCTAGCTCTCCCGCAGCAGGCTTTTCGAGGTAGGTGACAGCAGCTGTTGGGGAGTCTATGCGGCATTCTGTGAGGCAGGTTTACATGGACCTCTGAGTGTCCATCTTATTATGGTGTCTTCTAAAGTGTTACAACCTCTCTCACGCTCTTGATGTGTTTTGAACTGCCTTTTAAATGACTTCCATATAGAAACGAAAGGTAATACCTTGAGGGCCAAGGAACATCTACACGCACATTGTGACTGCCTGTTTAGGGGAGTTTGAAAGAACCCGTGAATTGCAGATAGCTGAAGACGTCCCTGCTATTGATTCCGTCCATGAAAGCTGTGGTCTCTTCATTGCATTTACCTTTAGTGTTGGAGGTTCTGTAAGTCCCTCTCTTCTAGCACTTGCATGAAGCTCCTTTAGTCCCCCTACGTATAAGTTTGTCTTTGTGGTGGCTATAATGTCTCTGAGGCTTCTTGTGATTTTGTGATCCCTGGTCTTTTAAGTTCCATATTTACTTGTTAGGACAAATTTCTTCACATCCAAGATTCTGACATCATTTCATTTGGAGGAATAGAAACCCACCATCCCGATGATTTGTTATTTTGCGCCATTGCTTCATCGAAGATGGACCATTGCATCCAGGCCCACCAGATGGGCCATTGCTCTTATTGTCAACAGAAAAGTACCAGATGAGGAGAGCAGCGACCAAAAAAGTGTAAGTAAGCCCATGTGGTTGAGTTGGGGGAGGGTAAGAGATCTTTGGGGAGCGTGCACAAGTACAGCTCTTATATTAGGAACCAAGGACTGTCATGGTGATGTAGCCTGAAGCAAAAGAAGTTCAGTAAGCAGGTAAGGAAAAGTGAAACATTTCTACAAGTGATGCAAGGGGATTTAGCGCGGGAAAGGTGTCACTGAGGGATAGGTTGATAGGTGGATGTACCATAGTACATCATCAGTTTCTATTCCCAAATTAATTTCATTCATTAGTTTATTGTGAGCAAAGGAAGAGTGTTGGACTGTGCAAGTATTCTGGCAACCAACATTAAAACGTCATGAGTGATTCTATTTGCTAGTTTTTAGCAATTGGCTTTTACACTGTAAAGGGAGCTGCTTGCTAAGAGTTTTACTCGATTTACAGTAACTTTGTGTTGTGCTCACGATTAGGGGTATTTAACAATTCAACATTTATATCGTCAGAATGCAGGCTAAAGTAGGACTATACATAGATAATATATTCCTGTACCTATCAGCACGACTTGTTACACTTGGTACAACGATTCTGTTTGCAAATTCATTGAATGGGAAACCACATATTTCCCACAAGTTATATCTTGGTCTTAGTCCCTAGATAGTAGTTGCAAATAAGTGAATGGAAAGGGACAAAGAAGGGAGACGTAATGAAGCTCTATTAAGAAGGCACGCATTAGTACTTTGGCTTAATTTATCATCTGATTTATGTTAGTTTGCTTATAACTATATAAATAGGTTCAGTAGATGTCCCGTTGGGAGCGAGTTCAATCAAGGTAATGGTGTAAAATCACTTTGAAACGACGGAAGTGCCCATTGTTATCCATCAGATGGCGCTGTTTAGCAAACTAAGAGTCCACGCTGAAAAAGTGACTAGCTCCACAAAAAGTTCGCTGTCCATCTGAAGCGAATAGGCGGCCGCGCTTGGTGCAAAAGGCTTTTACCACCCTATTGTGAAAGAACATTGCGGAGGCGGTAATGTGTGATAAGAACAATTGTGCGTATTTGGTATTTCGCATTTTGTTGGATTGGTGTTTCTTTTTGCGCTAAGTTTTTTTGCGACATTATTACATTATCTGTAATGTTGTATATGTGTTGTGGTTGTTGTATTCTGTTTGACTATTTTGTTTTGTTATGTTTTCCCTGGTTTGTTGGAGTTTTTTTTGCATCATGCTATTGTGTTGTATTGCGCTCTGCGATTAAATTACCTCATAGATGTCATTAAAAGCTATTTCATTTCTAAACAAAATCAGGCATTTCTTTAAACATACGGTGACAAACAACCATTTACCACTGACTAAGGTGGTGAATACTGCAACCAATTATATTAAACACCAGTCAGCCTAAACCTGTGGTCGCACTATAACCTAAATTAACACCTCCAGTGCCCACGTTATGTGATCTAACCCCTACACTCAAAAGATAAACCACTTAGAAAGTCGTACTACAGTGGTTGATTAATGACATCTCCGGTTTGCCCCATTGGCAATACTTTGTGGTAAAGGAGATAGAGAATGGGGGAATCTCTGAACAATTAGCATGATTGCTCTCGTACCTGCTGGTAAAAATACTAGAGCCCGATTCACCAAGTTTTTGCTACACGTTGATATGACTTACTGTCGTAATCCCCGGGCGTGCATTAAGAGGAATCCTCAGCAAAAGCCTTGTTAATTGACCCCGAATATATATCCCTTTCAAAGCTACTCTGAAAATAGTTTTTAGAACAACATGTTCTATTTGCTCGAAAATAAATTAACATTCTTTTGGGAGCGGAACTGTTTGGAAAACCCTATCATGTTTATGAATAAAAATACAATTTAAATGACTGTACGAGTTAGGGCTTACTTTCAGATACCGGTATATAAATCCAAACTTAAAACATTGACATTTACTATAAAACATTTTCTACTTTGTGTAGATCACAAAGTGGTAGCGTTATTGTGATTGGTATATTAACAGAAGTTGCAGAGAGAAAAGAAAGAAACAATAACATAATACAATATTATCATTATACTCCTCGAACTTCCAAAGAAGGCCCATTTACAAAAGAAATGCTGGCAATCTTCTGCAGATTTACTACCTCGAGTGGGAGCAGCCCAGATTTTAGACATTCTCAGGGGTTTCCAAGAGTACTGTGGAAAAATGTTATAAACTCCTACTTGCAAAGGATTTTGCTGGTGCACAAGTGTGTAGGCAAAATGGATTCGTGTTTTTTACCACTGGACATTTTTCTTCTAGAATGAAAATCATTTTCTCCCTAGGGAAACTCATTCCCCTGCATCCCCATCAATGTTGGGGATGTCCCCTTCCCATACCCCTAAACATGAAAGGAAGTACCTTTTGTTGTATTCTGGAGTAAATCTCCCAACGTGTCCACTATGGAAATGGATAGGTAAAAAGAAAGTCATTAAAAAAGCACAAATTGTTGAGTTTCTTTCCAAACCTTCAATGGGAACTATGCCCTCGAGGGTCCACTTCCGATTTCTAAATGCTTGATATTGCACTATTCTGGGTTCATATTAGGCACGACTAAAATACTTTACAAGCGTAAAATAAGTCGTGCATATCAAAACTGTATTTACATATATGAAACACGCCATTGAGCCAAGCAAGTGCAAATGGCTCTGCAGCCCGATGCATCTTTTGTTGCGGAGCAGGATAGACTTTCACCTTACCATAGGATTTTCTTTCTTCCTCTTGTACAAAGCAGTTTCCAGGCCCGTCAGAAGTTAGTGCGAGAAAATATGTTTTTTTGAGTGCCTGAAACTGTCATTGCAACCTCTCATACATTTTATAATATACCCATTTACCTGTGACAACATTCTGGGAACTTGTAACAGAGCCAATTAAATACGTTTTTAAGAATACCCTGTCTTCTGTGCATCTGTTACATATCAAATAATTAAGTAAGTGCGATAGAGGGAGATTCCCCAAATTGTGTTCCTTGAACAGTATGCTTTGTTGCTGTCAAATGTCACTATGTTTATCACTAATAGTTACAGATATCTTTTCCTGGGCATCTTTTGACACCGTCAGCTTGTTTGCAGGCACTGTTCGCAGCACGGACTCTTCACAAACACTGCACAAAACCTCTTGGTCCTTGATTTTAAATGGTTTTATTTGGTGGTAAAACTTGAAGTAAATCTTCTTTTGTGCAGTCGTTGGTGTATCTCAGGTTCGTTCGCGAGAATATAACTCGATGTATAGTGAGGTGTTAGTTTTGTGTGGCGCTTAGGCCAAAGGCAAAAAGTTATGGTTGTAAGTGCACCTGTTCCAATAAAGCAGCCTTTTACACACAATAAGGCGGTATGGCGTCCTTCTACCTCAATATAATTTGTCAGAAACACTTTAAATTCCGATTTGTTTTAACTATCTAGAGGAAAGTTTTGACTGTATTAAAGTCACTGAGGTAGATAAATTGCCTTTTTTCTTTGTAATACTATACATCCACGAAAACGTCAGAAGTGAAAAATAACCAACAGATATACCTCTCACATTAATATAATTTAATGGATACTACCTTTCTAGGACTCATCCTAAACTGCCCAGTCCACCTCACTTAACCTTCAGAAAATGTTTATTCTTCATTGACAATAATGGTATTATTCTCCGAAATCACTCTTTAAGAAGGTGGTATTTTCAGAGGATGTGGGTCCTCCACAAATAACAAATCAGTAGTCTTCCATCTACTGGGATCCAAGCAACCCATTGTAGCACTTATCCCTCTCATGGTAGTGAGGCAGAGAAGTCCAAGCTGTAATCAAGTGGTGTGGGCTAGTACCCCAGTCCACAGGCATGCAACTAACAACCAACAATCCATTGTCCAGTCAGTGCTTTTACTTATACAAAGGAAAAGTACTTTATTGCACATATGCTACTCAATCCTAGGCATTAGATTACAAGTATATATAAGATGGCAAGTGTAAATACCTATGGTTGCCCCCTCCTGACAGTTCACACCCCTAGCAAGTCCTGAACTGTATAACACAATGCTCAGCATAATACAGACATAAAACAAAGGAGTGCAGGTGTCAAAAGGGAGGCCTACTGGCTTTCTCAGGGTGTCACTACATCAATAACAACAGAAATAGGCCTTAATAAACTAGTGCAATATTACAATCACTAAGGATGGTACAATCTTACATTGAAGTTCATTAATACCTGTAATGAATTCAATCTACAGAGAAAGTTGTGTGTTGCTCCTGGTGGATTGCTCCAGCAGCAAGGATTTTTTTCTTGAGGATCTCTGGCATCTAAATTTTGCAATTTTTGAGGAGCCTGATTTTTACTGCTCCCCCTCCTTGCACAGGGCCTGTCTAGACACCCGGCAGTTCTCTAATTTCTAGTATCTTTCTCAGGAGCACTCTAGGTCCCCCAAGTAAGAATGCTCCCAATGCCTCCTTGTTGGAAAGTGCCACTGTTGGCATGGTTACCTCCCACACTTTGTGCCTAGTGATGATGCCAACTTTGATTGAAATTGTGCTGGGACCCTGCTAACCAGGCCCCAGCACCAGTGTTCTTTGCCCAAAACTGTACCTTTGTTTCCACAATTGGCACAGCCCTGGCACACAGTTAATTTCCTTGTAAAAGGTACCCATGGTACTAAGGGCCCTGTGGCCAGTGAAGGTCTCTCAAGGCTGCAGCATGTATTATGCCATCCTAGGGGGGCCCTCACCCAGCCCATGCACACTGCTTTGCAGCTTGTGTGTGCTGGTGGAGAGAAAAAGACAAAGATGACATGGCACCCCTCTCAGGGTGTCATGCCCATAAACCACTGCCTGTGGCATTGGTAAGTCACCCATCTAGCAGGCCTTACAGCCCTAAGGCAGGGTGCACCATACTACAGGTGAGGGAATAGCTGCATGAGCAATATGCCCCTACAGTGTTAAGTCCATTCTTAAACATTGAAAGTGAAATGTAGCCATATTGAGTATATGATCTGGGAGTTTGTCATTACAAACTCCCCAGCTCCATAATGGCTTCACTGAATACTGGGAAGTTTGGTATCAAACTTCTCAGCACAATAAACCCACACTGATGCCAGTGTGGGATTTATTGAAAGAGGCACACAGAGGGCATCTTAGAGATGACACCTGTATGTTAGCCAAACTGCTAGTGTAAGACTGACCGGTCTTTGCCAACCTGCCACTTTCAGACAAGTTTCTGACCACATAGGGTGAGTGCCTTTGTGTACTCTGTGGCCAGAAACAAAGCCTGTCCTGGAAGGAGGTGCTTCACATCTCCCCACTAAAGGAACTGTAACACCTGGTGCTGAGCCTCAAAGGCTGAGGCCTCAGGTTACAGTGTCCCAGGGCACTCCAGCTAGTGGAGATGCCCTACCCCCCCCCCCGGACAAAGCCCCACTTTTGGCAGCAAGTCCGGCTGGAAAATTAGGGAAAACAAGAGGAGTGACCACCCCAGCCAGGACCTCCCCTAAGGTATCCAGACATAAGGCAACCCCATCCCTGCAGAATCCTCCAACTTGGTTTGGAGGACAGGGACCAATAGGATTAGGTTTGTGCCCCACCCTAAAGGGAGTGGGCACAAGGAGAGTGTAGCCACCCTCAGGGTCAGTAACCATTGGCTACTGCTCTCTGACCCCTACAACACCCCTAAATCTACGATTTAAGGGCCTCCCTGAACCAGCTCACCATATTCCTGGTGACCTAACAAGAAGAAGAAGGACTGCTAAGCGGAAACCCCCAGCAGAGAAGAAGGAAGACGAGAACTGCTTTGGCCCCAGCCCTACCGGCCTGTCTCCTGCTTCAAAGAATCTGCAAAAGATCAGCGATGCGTCCAGCGACCTCTGCCCAACTCCAGAGGACTGGCCTGCACTCAAAAGGACCAAGAACTCCTGAGGACAGTGGCTCTTTCTAAGAACACCTACAACCAAGGACTCCCACCTCACTCCAGATACGTGAGTCTTGATCCCTGTGTATCCAACATCCATGGCCCGTGTCCAGGAGGTTCACCCAGCAAGAGAGGGTCCCCAGGCAATTGCAAGCAAGTGCCCACTCTGGGTTGACCTCTCCACCCTTCCACGATGACTCGTGCAGAGGAAAACCAGAGGACCCCCGTGACCGAAAAGCTCTGGACAAAGATATCCGACACCTAAAGACATACTGCACCCGCAGCCCCCAGGCCTTGAAGAACCTGACCCACAGTGCCTCTACATTCAGTAGATGGCACTCCTCCCTATCTGACCAGTGATTTGCCCAAGACACCTCCCTGGACTTCGCCTGCAGCCTCTGAGTGTCCCCGGGGTTTCCTCATAGACCATCATTGGAAACCTGACGTCCTGTTTGTACCCTGTGCCGCTGAGGGTGTGTGTTTGGTGCCTACATGTGACCCCTTCAGTGCTCTGCTAATCCCCCCCTTTGTCTACCCTTTGAGCCATGGGTACTTACCTGCAGGCAGGCCTGATTCAGAGGACCCCCTGTCTCCATAGAAGCCACCATTAAATTTGCTCAACTTTGACCTCTGCACCCAACAGGCCCTGTGTTGCTGATAGTGGGTGTTTTGGGTTAACATGTACCCCAACCGGTAGACTTCCTGAAACCCAGAAACTGAAACTGTAAGTGTTGTGCTTACCTGTAAAACAACCTAACATTTCTTCCCCCCAGGAACTGTTTCGGAAAATTGCATTGTCTATTTTTAAAACAGATTATTGCCAATAATTCAAAAACTGCATTACCTGCCTAAAACAAATTACTGTTGATGCCTGTGTGAAATACGAAGCTTGTAAGGTACTTACCTGCAACTTGAATCTTGTGGTTCTAAAAATAAATTAAGAAAATATATTTTTGCTATATAAAAACCACTGGTCTGGAGTTAGGTCATGGAGTGTGTGATTCTTCTATTTTCTGTGTGTGTGCAACAAATGCTTTGCACTACCCTCTGGTAAGCCTAACTGCTTGACCACACTACCACAAAAGAGAGCATTAGTATTATCTACTATATCCTCTGTTAAGCCTCTGGAGAATCCCTGGACTCTGTGCACACTATATCTCACTTTGAAATAGTATATACAGAGCCAGCTTCCTACACTCCTCTCTGCTGATCCCAAGGCATCCTCGGCCACTCACAGAGCACCTGGATCTGGAGAAGTCAGGGGTAACCTCCTTGTGGAGGTAAGACTCCTGCAAGTTCCCATCCACACATCAACAGGTCCATACTTCTACTGCCACCCTGAAGATGTTGAGGCCCAGCACCACAGTCCCTGAAAAAAGAAACTTGGTTACTGGGTACCAGGTGAAGTTCAAACGTCTCTGCAGGACTCAGGGGGCCTTTTGTGTTCCAGCTGGGCATTCCACCAGCATTGCCTCCCTCAGTTCCAGTCTGTTCCCAACCGTCTCTTCCTTGTACAGGGGTTTTTAAGTGGGTGGAAATTTCCAGAAGCTAGGCCATTTTATCACTTCACTGCTGCCCCAACCCTCCTGCACTGCATTTTAGCAATTTCCAAGATGGTGCAGTTATGTGTTATGTTAGCTGGATTTGTATGGTGCAACTTATAAACTGTGAGAGTATCCAGGAGCTGGAGCAGGAGTGTGGGCCTGGTGTTGCCCCTAGTTGAACAAGCAGGTCTTCAGCTTCTTATGGAAGTTGATGAAGTTAAAGAGGGGCAGTTCTAATGAGCAGAGGAAGTTCTTTCCAGTTTTAGGTGGCAATGAAGGAGAAAGCATGCCTTCCTGCCTTGCTTCTGTGGGTATGCAGGATTTGTATGAGGGAGAGACAGGTGGAGCATAGTCATCGTGTGGGATGGTAGAGTTGGAGTTCGTCATTGAGGTAAGCTGGTTCTGTGTGGTTGAAGGTTTTGTAGGCATGGATAAGAAGCTTGAACTTGACGCATTTCTGGATGGGTGGGTAGGCAATGAAGTTCAGTGAGGTAGGGAGATATATGGTCATTTTGGTCTACGATGAGTCTGGTGGTGGTGTTTTGGATGGTCTAGAGTTTTTGTGTCAGATGGTTGAAGATACCGATGGCCAGTGTATTGCCATAGTCGAGTCTGCTGGTGATGAGGGCTTAGGCAACCTTGCGTCTTGTGTGCATGGATAGCCATTTGAAGATCTTGCAGAGCATTCTAAGGATGGGGCCACAGCATTGACCTGTTTGTTGATCATGTGTTTGTCATCCAGGACAATGCCAAGGTTTCTGGTGTGGTCTGTGGGGGTGGAACCCAGGTCAGGTGGCCATCAGGAGGAGTTCCAGGGAAGTTCTTATTTCCGAAGATCAGGATCTCTCTTTTGTCCATGTTGAATTTCAGGCAGTTCTCTAAAATATCCAGGTGGCCACGATGGACATCCAGGCAGTGAAGCTGGTCCTGGTAGGGTTGTTTGTGTCCATGATGGAGAGGATGAACAGAGTGTCAGTGTAGGAGACAATGTTGATTCAGTGGGTTCTTATGATATGGGCGAGGGTCGCCATGCATACGTTGAAAAGGGTTAGGCTGAGGGAGGATCACTGGTGGATCCTACAGACTAGCTTGTTCTGTTCAGAGGTGAAGGTGGACGGTATGGGTCGTTGTGTCCTGTTGGAAAGGAAGAAGGTGATCCAGCTCAGTGTGTAGCCTTGGATACCCAAGTCCTGTTGTCTAGCAATGAGGGTACCATAGGAGATGGTGTTGAATGCCACCAAGATGTCAAGCAGGATGAGGGCAGCCCTGGAACTCCATAAACTAATTGGTCTCTTCAAAGATCCTCTCTGAGAGTTTAGGGCTGCAACTGTCAAAGCTGCCGGATCCCGTCTCACCTAAACTCCATGGGGCAGCCCCTCCTGTGACTGAATCCAGATGTCTTGTTATCCTCCTTTATTTCTATGAGATTGTGACCTTTCAGGCCAGGTTCAGTGTGGAAAGTAATTAACACATTCAGGATATGTCACCACCCTCACCTCTCCCAGAAGCAGGATTGATTTCTGGCCAATGGCTCTATTGTGTGGGGAGGCCTTTGGTCCTTTAAGAGGTCAGTAGTGTGATTAACTTGTCCCAGCATAGTGATTTAAAGCCCAAATCTCATTAGGAGCTAAGTCAGAGAAAAAATACCAATCCTGAAATACCACAAAGCAGGGCATATGTGAAAATTAATGTCAGATCTGCATTTGGCATCCTGATCTATCATAGGAATAGTGTGCGACACTTGTCTCTAGGTGTATAGTGAAATTATACTTATAACAGATTTTGCCCATAGTGTACAATACAGTGAAGCACTACAGGTATAAATGCTCACACTGTTAATGCATACATTATTAGGTCTGCACTAGTCAGCAACAATCCCTAAATGGTCCCTTCAGCAACCGGCTAGCCATGTGCAGACACTAGAATAATTTAAATGGCTTTCACACAAGCTCCGCTTATACATGTATGCCCAGAACCAGCTCAGAACCTCTTAAGCCAGCTGCACAGAGAGAGACCTTATCTTAAAACATGGATGGTAACAGTTAATGCTCTTAATACATTTCAACAGATTTTACAGTAAGTTTAATTCCACAAGTGAGAATCACTCACAGCAGAAGTCCATGAACTAACTGGTCTTAAAAGCAAAAAGTCCAGGAGCGTTAAATGGGGTAGAACTAATTTATCACCATTCCTGGAAACTCAAAAAGGCTAGCGTTATATACTAGAACACCATCTCAAACACCAATCCAATGTCAGTAGAACCCATTAAAAATTTCTTAGTAATCATCATACACTTTTGCTGTTTGATGCATGCTTCAGTCCCAGAAGACAGAAAATTAACAGTGTGTCCCAGCTAGGAAAACAAGTGCAAAGCTTGAACTCTCTTCCACACACTGCAATAAAAGATGCAACTAATATAAACGGGTGGGTTGAAATACCGTAAAACAGCAGGGGTATACTAATCTGCTCTACTGGCATATAAATAAAGACGTTCCTGTGCAATAGACAGGGCAAGAAGAAATGTATGGCAAGACCTAAGTTTTTTATTAATTCTTGTTTATAACATTTGACTCACAGGTCATAACATTAACTACTGGTTGCCAATATCATTTAAATATCTGGTGTAAGAATATATAACAAGAAATATAAGATCAAATTCCCTGCACACAAACACTAAGACGTGCAAAGGAGTGATAAACATAAAACAAAGAGGCAAACAGAGGTCCGTTATCTGAGCTACAAAAATGCAAAACGAAACCACACTGACTGTTAACTCTACTTGTAAATCTAGTAAATATCATAAAGACATACATCAAAAAACATCAAGGGCCTAGATACAAGCAAAGGTGATTACAATTAAAGGCAGAGAACACACCTAGGAGTGACTAAACAAAACTAGACCAACAAGTGAACATTCAAAGAACTGAGAATGGGATATAGCCTGAAAACTATGCAAGAACATGGAACTGCACAATATGAGCTGTACCATGCACTTCAAATGCAAAATCTGCAATTCTACAAATATCTGGATCATTTAAGGGGCTTTGAATCAAACTTATCTTGAAATGGAATCCAAAAGGAAATAACCAAAGTAAACCCACAGGCTGTTCAAAAAACAAAGATAACCGACCTAGTAGATCCTTATGGAATAAACAGACATTATGCCCACTTCAATTCATATGACACAATGCGAACACTGGTGGTGTCTACCACTACTTTTAAAAAGTGCTGCAGCCCTTGCACTATATGAGGACAATAAGGGCTTCATAGAAACATCTAGTTAGACAAAAAACAAACCTTAAAATAAACCAGCTGAACTGAATGATCCTGATACCCTCAAACTAGAACCCTTCTTAAAGAACCGGATGCAGGACCATTATTCATGCAATTGGCTAGTTCATCCAGAACATATCTGTAAAACCTCCTACTAGAAAAAGATTCCTAAACTTCCTATGAGACCCACTGGCCCAGGAATAAAATAATTATTGAAACCATGTTAGAAATCGGAATAATCCACCCATCAAAGATGCCAAAGATGGAGAGGTCAATATCCACTGGAAACACAACTGATAAAAGGATCTGACCTGCTTTAAGAAATGCTACCCATTCAAAAATCGTTATCATTAAAAGAGTTACTTAATCAAAGGTCCCTTTACATAATTAGTGAAAAGTAGCCTAACAAATACAAGTGTCACAGCAAGAGAAAGGGAGCGAAAAACAAATTAGTTCCAAGGGATGGACCACAACAATAGAACTACTCTAGTGAGCCTCCATAGGACGAATACTGATTTGATAATGAAACAAAGTAGGCAAACCCCCGAGATTGAGATACATGTTAAAGATGAGGTAACCTTGCAAGACACCACAAGCAACAAGCAATCAATACCTGGTGAACGACCCATGAATTGGGAAATATGGAATGCAGTTATCCTGCTTATGTAAAAGTGTTAAAAGGAAACCCATGTTCACCTGTTAGATAGCTATGTTTGTTGCGAGATTGTTTGAGTGGGTTTGGGTTAAAATAATCTTTTGCCACTAGAGAGACCAGGAGGCACTGATGTATATTAATATGCATATGTAGAATTGTTTATGTGCTTTGGAAAAAAAATAATGTGGTAATGGAATGTTACAACTTTTATCCACTTAAACAAGGTAATGATGGGTCAACTGAAGAATATATTTCAACATTGAGATCTCTAGCATCCATATGTGATTTTGAACATTTTAACTATGAACAAGTACTGCAAGTCCAGATTCTGATCAAAACCAACAACAAAAAAGAACAGAAAGGATTGTGGGTGACTGCTGACATGACAATAAATGAAATATCAAAAGGGATAGACACTCTCAACATCTTGTTTAGGATATTAGAGTTGATCCTAAGCTTCAAGTAAATATTATATCCAAAAATGATGATAGAAGAAACACAATAGTACATGTAAAGGAAGAAAGAAAGAAAACTAATTTAGCTTATTACAGATGTGACAGTCAATGACATGTAGGAAATTTTAAAACATTTTAAATTTGTCCTACCTTAGATAATATGTGCTCCAACTGTACAAAAAAGAGCACTTTGTCAGGGAATGCAAAAGTTCAGAGTTCAGGAGGGGTTTAAAAAGATACCGAGGGGGTCATTTTGACCTTGTGGTCCTTTTTGAAGACCGCCGAGGGACCGCCGTGCGGAGGACCGCCATTGGTGGCAGTTTGCTGCTCGGCCTATTATGACCGTGGGCAGTTCTCTGTCCTTTTACGGACGGAGAGCCGCCAACAGCCATACTGGCGGGAGGCGGAGAAGTGGAGGTTGCTCCACCTCCACCACCACGCCAACAGAACACCGCCCAGCGAATCACATCCTGTGATTCGCCGTGGCGGTGATCTGTTGGCGGTGTGGTGTCGGCGGAGCTGCCCCCATGGCTCCTGTCCCCTGCCGGAGGATCGTCGGACCAGGTAAGTTGATTGTCCGTGAGGGGAGGGGGATGGGGGTGTTGTGTGTTGTGTGTTGTGTGGGTGCATGGGGGAGTGCGTGTGTGTATGTAGAGGGGGTGTGTGAGTGAGTGTATGCCTGCGGGGGTGTTGTGTGTATGGGAATGAGTGCGTGTATGTCTGTGGGTATGTCTGTATGGATGTGTGAGTCTATGTTTGAATGTGGGTGTGCGTGGATGACTGTGTGTGTGGATGTAGGCATGTATGTCAGCGTGTGTGTGTGTAAGTATGTAGGTGGTGCCTGCGTGCGTGTCGTGTGGGTATGGGTGAAGTGATGTTGGGGATCGGGGTGGGAAGGGGGGCCCTGCCACCTTTGGGGGGTGGCAGAGGTGGTGGGGGGTAGGGGAGGGATTTGGGGTGGGGGTGCGGGGTGGTGTGAGACCCCTATCAGTGCCAGGGAAGGAATTCCCTGGCATTGATAGTGCTTCCCGCCATGGATTTCATGGCAGTTCAAACCGCTGGAAATCCACGGTGGTAAACCGGGTCCAAATACCGCCGGCGGTATAGTGACGGCCGCCGGGCTGGAAACCCAGGTCTCCAGCCCGGCGGGCGGAATGGAGAACCGGCGGATGACCATGGCGGTAACCGCCATGGTCATAATTCCACAGAGTAAGACCGCCAGCCTGTTGGCGGTCTTACCGTCGGTTCTCCGCCTTCCGCCAGGGTTGTAATGACCCCCTGAGTCTGGATCTTGTCTTGAGTCTAAGAAAGTCCTGAATGTGGATGTCGGTAATTGTGTGGCCTATAAGAATAGGATTCTTCCTTTGTGCATGATGAAAATGGATGATTAACCTATTTCTGTTTTGTAGATTCATGTGTCTGGCTTACCATCTTAAGGAAGTAGGTAGTGGAGAAGCATTGGGGTAAGTGGAAATTGCGTGTGCCTGATGTATCTCCTGGTGGTTAGGTCATTAAATTCATCTATTTATATCAAGGCTACTTTGTAATTTTCATGGATACCTACTAGAGGGAAAGTGTATGTCTCTGAAAAATTGCAATAATTATTAGGTTGGCCCAATCAGGAAGAAAATAGATTGAAGTTAGAGCTTAGAGCCAGATAGGTGAAGCATTTTACCGGTCGCATATGGCCCATCGTGCCATTTGCGACCGGTAAAATGCTTTTTGACTTATATACAAGGCAAAATGTGACTCAGTAACTTGTTACCGAACCGCATTTTGCTTTGGCAATTCGGTATTAGGAAGGGGCGTGTTTAGGACATCCCTTCCTAATACTGAATTGCACTGGTATGAATGAATGTTTTGTGGCCAGAATGCAGTCACAAAACTTTGGCAGACTACCACCAATTTCAAATTGGTGATAAGCCATTCGCAAATAGGAAAGGGTCCCTAAAGGATCCATTTCCTTGGTGAATGGAGTTGCCAACATTTTTTCAGAGCAGGCAGTGGCCCAACTAAAGAACTACCGTCCCATCTCCCTATTCCCCTACCCAGTAAAAGTAATTGAGAAGGTGATCAACCAGCATCTCATCCAACACCTGAAGACCACAACCTTCTGGACCCCTCCCAATCAAGATTTCGAGCCAACCACAGCACTGAGACAGCCCTGATTGCAGGCACCAACGACATCAGAACTGTCATGGACTGCGGAGAAACAGCAGCCCACATCCTCCTGGACCTGTCCGCTGCATTTAACACCGTCTCCCATCCCATCCTGATTAACAGACTCTACTTTATCGGGACCCAGGAATGCCCTCAAATGGATTCCCTCGTACCTCACATCAGAACCCAAAAGATTCACCTCCCACGGTTCACCTCAGAGCCCAAGAAGATCATCTGCAGAGCCCCTCAAGGTTCATCCCTCAACCCCACCCTATTCAACACCTACATGGCCCCCCTCGAAGACACTGTGATACCGTACAAATTCGACATCATCTTCTATGCAGATGACACCCAGATCATCCTATCACTGCCTGAAGACCCCTCCTCCTCCAAAGCCAACTTCCACAGATGCATGATGAATAACACAGACTGTATAAAGGACAATTGTCTCACACTTCACACAGACAGAACGAAAGTTGTAATCTTTGGAATGATGCATGGTTGCCCATGGAATTCGGACCACCCCCGCCTCAACAGACCACACGCGCAACCTGGGCATCATCCTGGACAACAAGCTTTCCATGAAGAAACAAGTCAACGCAGTCTCATTAACATGCGTATGCTCATATGGATGCTCCGAGAGATCTTCAGGTGGCTGCCAGTCAACACCAGAAGAACCGTCACTCAGACCCTTGTCACAAGCAGACTGAACTACGGAAACACACTCTACATAGGCATCTCAGCATGCCTCCTTAAGAGACTCCGGACAACACAAAACTCAGCAGCAAGACTCATACCTGGCCTCCCCAGGAGGACCCACATCATACCCCATCTCAAGAAACTACACTGGTTCCTGATTCAGGTGAGATGCCTATTTAAGATGCTGGCCCACACTTACAAGGCCCTGCAAAGTGATGCATCAGTATACATCAAAAAATGCATGGCTTTCCACCAACCATTCAGACATCTTTGATCCGCCTCCCTCTACCTTGCAGATCCCTCACGTATCTGCCGAACCTACAATGGAGTATGATCCTTCTCACATCAGGCAGCCCAGGCATGAAACAACCTCCCCCTACACCTCAGGACCGCACCGTCATAGAGTAATTCAGGGTAGAACTAAAGACCTGGTTGTTCAACTGAGCAACCCACAATGCAGCACCCAACAACCCCAGTGCCTCGACACCCTCATGGATGATTTGCCACACTATATAAATGTATGATTGATTGATTTAAAGAACAGTATGAGTTAACTTAGGATATGCATTGTAACAAAAGTTATATTGCAGCAAGAATTATGGCAATGTGTTTCTGGGTCTGCCAAGGACGTGAAGTAAGTAGGCTACTTAAGTTAGAAAAGTACTCTTTAGGATCCTGTCAAACAAACTCTGGTGCTGGAACAAGAAATGATACAATATCCTTAAGCAGTGGAGCTGATTTCAATGATGGAATGCTGGGGGTGAGGAGAAGTTTGTGATGTTGCAAATGTCCTTCCAAATTGAAGGATTATGTGATGTAATATATAATTATATTTATTTATTATGTTTCTATGTTGTTATTTCCTTTGTTTTTTTTGTTACTTACAGTTGTGTAAAGGGCAATCAAATTGCTGTTTTGTTAAGGGCAATGGTGTGCTTGGCAACGATCTCATTGTCACATGCGCTTTTTCAAGTTTAATATTTTTCAGGTTGTAGAATGTTGTGATCTGGCCTGCCGAAGCGAAGAAGATGAGTGGGGCAGTTGGTGCTGGACTGCTGACTACATCTGATGTCCCTTTTTTTACCCACCGTAGTATCTAGCAATAAAACTTCTCTTCAAGCTACAACAAAGGAGTAGATCTTCTATTATTCACTTCACAGCACTTCTCTGAAGCTGATGAAGGCTTTTGAGTTAGAATGGTTCCTCCTTGACTTTTACAGATTTCCCAAAGACATATTAGCTCTCTTACTAATAAAAGTCTGTAATTCAGTCTTTGGCTTTGTCCCTCATCATGGAAGGGAAACAAAAATACCCAAAATGCAAAGGGTGAAAATCAGGTTTGATCAACTATTTCTACATCAATTGTTTTCTAAAATCATCCTAAACGGTATCCAAGATTGAATGGAGGAGGCAAAAATTATATGTCAGGCCCACCTGTTTTTAAGCAAGAGAATGTCTGAGTAACTGCTACAGGTGTTTGATACTGGAGTTTGTGATTTTGAAATTTGTGATCTTTCCATTAGGGCAAATCTTTGAAAGCACTTACACCCAAACTCACTAACAAAGCTCTTTTAAGTTCTGCTTGATTTAGATTTGAGTATATGAATTTTAAAACTGCCAGGAATACGGCATTCAGAATTGTATGAAATTGTATTATTGGTTGAGGGTGGGTGGAAGCCCCACTCAGCTAACAACCACAATCCTTGTCAGGGTAAACCTCAGAGCCACTAAATTAACCAATCCTTACCCCTCTAGTAGATTAGCACAAAAGCAGTCAGGTTTAACTAAGAGGCAATGTGTAAAGTATTTATGCACCACACAAACAGTAATAAAGTGAAAAATACAACACAAAAAAATCCCAAACCAACTTAATGAAATAGAACCAAAATGAAAAAATGTAACCACTAGAGCTGGAAATATTAAATTTTAAAGTTTTACGTAAAAATAGGACCTAGAAGCACAGTGTGCTGCTTGCTGTCATCTGGTTGCGTTAGATTGGAGATAACTTGTGAGCTGGGTACAGGGACCAGATTAGTACCTCTGAAAAGTTACTTCCTCAGTTGTGGCACATGAGTTCTGTTCGTGTTGCTGGTCGGAGGCCTCAGGCGGTTGTTGCTGTAGTGCAAAGATCCGGTTGTCACTGGTGCTTTTTGTTGGCAGTTATGAGGGGTTGTTCTTGCTCTAGCATGAAGTGCTGGACTCATGTTGCCGGTCATCATGGATGATCGATCTTGGCCGGAATAGCAGCTCTAATCAGAGCTCCTTGCTGGCGTTTATCGTGGGCAGCAGAGTTTTGGCACAAATGGGTCCATTCGTGATTGCGAGGAGCCCAGACTTCAGGACTTTCACATTTTCTTGTTGGAGGAGCTTCCAGTGATGCCTGCCAAGGGTCCAGGACCTGGGGGCTCCTCTTAGGAACCAGGACTCACTTCAGCAGAGGACAGCAACAGGGTTCAGGCAGGTCCAGCTGATTAGCTGGGCAGTTGCCAGGAGGCCTCTGGAGCCTTTTGTGACCCTATAGCTCACACAGGAGGCCAGCCAACTTTTTGTGACCCTGTAGCTCACACAGGAGGCCAGCCAACTGACCAGTGGATTCACTTTAGGTAGTCTGGGAGCAAGACAAGCAGGTCCAGTCTTCTTTCTTCAGACAGCAAGGCAGTCCTTCCAGCAGTAGGGTAGACCTCAGGCAGTAAGGCAGTCCTTCTGAATCTTCCACAGGTCCAGGAGTGTTCTCATAAGTAGCTCTGAACATCCAATATTTATACCTGGTGCCAGACTTTGTGTTGGGTGAGTCCTTTTCCTACAGCCAACACTGGTTCTGGAAAGTGCATTCTCTTTCTCTGGCCAGGGCTCATAACTGTCTGGAGTACCAAAAGTCAGGACAGACTTTTTGGCGGGTTCCTTAGTGTGAGCCCTATGAAGTGTAACTAGGGCTGGGAATAGCCTCCCACTCACCATCTTATCAGGATGGCCCATCCTGTCCATTTTGTCTCACTGTTTGGAAGCAATACACAACCCCCAACCTCAGAACCACTCACAGTCATGTGACCCAGGCCACCAGCAGAAAAGTGCAGTTGGTTTGGACAAGAAAATGCATACTTTCTAGAAGTGGCATTTTCAAAACAGTAACTTAAAATCAAACTTTACAAATAAAAATTATTTAAAACTACTATTAATGTGAGTGTCAAAAGGTTATCTCTGTCTGCTTCCAGGCTACAGTTAACACTTACTAAATCTAATAAAGTAACTCAGTGTTAGTCAATGGAAAAGACAGGTCTTACAACATTGAAAAATGATTTTAGGAGTTTTTCCACTATCAGGACATGTAAAACCTAAGTACACATGTCCTATGTGTTAAATACAATGCACTCTGCCATGTGAACCTTTAGGGACTACCTTAAGAGTAACTTAAAATGCTAAAAAAATAAGGTTTAGGCCTGGCAAGTCGAAATGGCAGTTTCAGACTATACTACAGGCTACAGTGTCAGGCCTGAGGCATGTTGTAAAGTGCTTCTTTAGTGGGTGGTGCAATGAGTGCTGCAGGCCAACTAGTAGCAGTTAATTCACAGGCCTGGGTAGAGGTAGTGCCATATACTAGGGTCTTACAAGTAAATTGAATGTGCCAATTAGGCGTAGTCTAATCGTACTGTGTTTGAAGGAGTGAGCACAAGCTCTATAGCACTGGCTAGCAGGTGTAAGGGAAAAGTTTCCTAAGGCCAACAAAAACAAGATCAGCAAAAATCAGGGGGGTGAGTGCAAAATGTTTATGGGAATACCACACCAAGGATGTTAGGTCATACAAAACACTTCTGAGCATTTAGTAAGGTCTACACTTTCTCAAAGTGGTCAGCGGCCATAGGTGCAGACCCCACTCACCCCTTTAGCACCATGGAGGAAGTCGACAATGATCCTTGCAGCTAACCCACAGCCTGCCCTTGCCAAGGATGCTCTCTCCACCCACTGCCCTTTCTGCACCATTCCCCCACCAATAGTTACCACCTTCTTAGAGGAGGTGGTAAATATAAACAGAACAGTCACTAAATCGGAGAAAAAAATGTGCAGTGTTTTCACCCAGTGGTTCTGGATCTGCAGTTATTTCCCTTTCTGGGGACTAAAACTTGAATTTGTCTAACTTAGGTCTAATAATGTCAGCCTGAATTGGAAGCGTGAATGCCTTTGTCTCAACTAACCAAACTCTTTTATTGTATACATAGACGGGGTAGATCTAGATTCATAAAGGTCTTTAAAACATTCATTTATCTGTAAGGAATTGTGTAAGTCCAAGAGCCTGCAAATTAAAGCCAGGTGCAAAATGTTAATTTAAGGTAACTCTAGAGGTGTTAATCAGCATGTATTGTGCATACTTTCCTTTTGCTAAAATTAAAAATAATTATTATTTAGAATTAAAAAAAAAAATTAAAAGTTGTGTTTTGAAACAAATACAGACATTTAAAATAGCATTATTAGTCGCTGGTTTTGCAGCCTTAGCTCATTTGTTTAAAATACATACTGCTGTACCCGATTTGCTCTTAAGTAAATAAAAAACGTGTTTTACCGTTGCAGTATAGCGATGATCTGTGGAGGTACACAAATCTAATAAAAATTCAGCAACATTGAGAGCAAATTCTCTAAAACTTTATCGGCCGATCCAAGGGCTAGTCCAGTGGTTCCCAAACTGTGCGCCGCGGCTCCCTGGTGCGCCGTCAAAACTAGCCAGGGGCGCCGCACACAGTCTGGAAACCACTCGGATGTGCTTTGAATCGGTAGCTTTTCCTCGTGGTATTGGAAAAAAACACCCTGCATTAATTATTCTGACCAGCGGAGGGCGCCAAAGTACCATTAATAATATCCCTATGACAAAAGAACAAAAATAGTTTCCAATAAATGGTTTTCAGCAACGTGAAGGAGAGAATAAAGAAGACAAACGGTAAATAGTGTAGGTACAGGTACAGGCTGGGATTACGTTCCCCCACCCGCCCAAAAAAAGTAACATAACGGGGAGCCGTGGCCAACACAGCCAATAGGTCAAAGGAGCCGGGGATCAAAAAAGTTTGGGAACCACTGGGCTAGTCCCACAACTTCCTGGAAATGTGAATGTATTTGTTCTTAATGTATTATTTGTCTGCGTGTGTATGTAGACAAATTCCTGTTTTTTATTCACAGATGTCATACGTTATGTATGGACTTCTGAGAGTGCATATCAGCTTCCATGGGCGCTTCATACTGACTCTTGTTTAGTAATTTCTGATTTCAAAATAAGAGCGCATGCAGATGAAATTGTGAAGGCTGGCTTGCACTTGGCTGAACATGGCTTGATGAGCATCACATGATTAACCCCAGATAATCAATCTCAAGTTCTGATGTTGAAATACGCACTCTGGTTGTCTAGAGTATCCGGAGGTAGACTGCGATGAGCACTTCCTCAATTTCTATGCCTAATTCAGATTGAGAATTTTACCGCATGGTAACATCGCTTTCTGTACTATACACTGCCCATTTGCTCTAAGGAATTGGAAATGTTCTCTCTTTTGTTTTTTCGTTTTGTCGAAATGTAAGAAATATGTTTTTTTCTCCATTATTTGGGATTTATAAAATCTGGAGGGTAAGGGATGAAATGTACTTTTGTAAAAGAGTCAAATTTTTACTTTTCTGCAGTCAAGCAGTTCATTGCTTTGTCTAGGACCACTGTTGTTTGAATTACTATGAGATTTAAATTAAATATTACTCCAATATGAAAGTCTGAAAATCTGCCACAAAACCACCGGCTCAACCTCTATTGCTTTTAAACAACAAGACTATCTAGCAACGATCACGTAGCTCACGTTTGATCAACATTAACAATTTTTATTTAACCAAAAATCAATAGAGCAATTTCATAATTCATAACCATAGAATTATTCTTTTAAATTGTTTAGCTAGTTTATTTCCATTATCCCCCATATCCTCAAATCATCAACTGAAAAGCAAAAATGGTCCAGGGTGCTCTTCGTAACCCAGTTCGGGCAGTTCATTTATTAGATCTTTCCCATACAAGTTGGGTCTTGGATAATTTGCCACTTGACGATCTTAGCAGAGGGCCTTGTTTATGCCTCCAGGGAACATAAACATGAAAAATGTAATGCAACATTTGACTCACTGCTCATCTGTTTCCAGGGTGATCATAATCAAAGGAAACATTCCCTTTACAGACCTCCATACAGATTCTCGGAGTGTGTATGGCAAGCCACATTGTCACTGCTGTTAATGTAGAATTACTAATGAAAATAATAATGAATATTCATGTATTTTGAGTGTTGGATTTGCATAGAAAATGTATTAGCATAGAGAAAAATAATGCAGGCATTTGAAGGTGCGCCCACCAGTGTGGCAGCCAGTGTTCACGAAGTGTACTTATTAATGGCTTAGTAATATGAAATGTTGAACTTGTGTTTTATTAATGGAGTAATATGTCACATTAAAGGTTATGCATTATACATTAGATTTTTAACTGTAGGCCTTAAGTTAGCAAGGTCTTCGCCGAGTTGCACGGCCTCATGTGAAGCTGCATTTCTTAGGCATTTAATAAAATGGGTGCTTAGATAATTAAATTGTGATTTTCCATTGTACTGACCATGTGCTCGTAGCTGAAATTCTTTCACATGAGAAACTGTTTGCTAGAAGATGATTTACCTGCTAGTGAAACAATGTTTAATATAATTTGTGTAAGACTGACTTTCCCAGGAGAAGACAGTGTAAGCACTGACTGGAGTATTAGCTGTAACAGTGTTGATACCTGACGAGCCGAATGACGGGAGCGGGAGGAGAGGAACCAGTCGTCGACATGTGAACCATGTTGTAGTAAAATTATAGATTTGAGGGTTTAGTTTCATTGGACTACGTGTGAACATGTGATCCCCTAACCAATTAGGATGTGAGATGTAGTTTTAGAAAATCTAACTTAGCCGGACTGCATCGAGAGGCCATTCTGCGATATTCTTTTTAACTGTGTTCAGAGCTTAGCTATATTCTTTCGAACTGCTTTTTTTTTTTTAACTTTGATGCTGAATCCTGATGTATTGCTGACCGAACTGATGTCACAGCTTGCTGAACCATATTGAGGACAGGTATACTGCCATTGTTATTGATTGCTGTGTCTATTTGCTTTTGGTTTCTAGGTACCAACTGCTAATTTGATAGAGCCATGGATAGATGTTTTTCCAAATTTATGTGACTAATTTGTTTAGCATGAAGCCCAACATGCTATTCTAATCTGGTGTTAGAGTTCTCACTGATGACGTTCGCCATATGGAATAGCAGTCAATGTCTTTTCTTTGCTGAATCTAAATGTATGTAATATCATTTGCACAGTTATTCTTGCTATTAATTTGTACTGTAACTTTGGAATGTAGTAGCTCAAGCCTTGATTAGATTGCAATTCTTTCACTGCTTTGGACAGTGTGTCCAAAGTATGTTTGTATGTTTATCATTTTATTTTGAGATTAAGGGGCACATTACAACATTGGCGGTAAGTGCTGCCTACAGCCGTGCCGACGGCCGCCAAAAGTCCAAATAATGACCACAGCTGGATTTCCACCACAAGAAGGGCGGAAATCTGGGTGTGGCCATACTGACGGACGGTGTTAAGGTGGCTCTGCTACCAACTGCAGCGCCACGCAAGTAGACTGCCACCAGCTGTATTATGTCAAATAATACGGCCTGGCGGTGTTCTGCTACGGCCTGGCGGTGTTCTGCTGGTGGGTGCTGCTGGTGGTAGCAGTGCCCCGTCCCCTGCCGGAAGACCCACTGGATGAAGGTAAGTCGGGTTTCCGACAGGAGAGGGGGTTGGGAGGGTGTTGTGTGTGTGGGGGTGTGTGTACATGAATGTGTGTGTGTGTGTGTGTGTGTGAATGCAAATGTGTATGTAGTGTTGTTTGCGTGTGTGCGCATGTGTGAGAATGCGTGTATGAATGGAAATGTGCATGCGTGTCTGAGTGTCAGTATGAATGTGTGTACGGATGCGTGCATGAATGAATGGATGCATGCTTGTATGAATGCGTGTATGCCTGTGTGAGTGAGTGTGTGAATGCGTGGTGTGTGCCTGCGAGTGTGTGTGTATGGGGGAGGGGTTAAAGGGGAGAGCATAGATGGAGAGGTGTGGGGCACATCCAGGGAGTGTTTGGGGGGTGGGTGGTCCTCCTTCCAGTGACAGGGAAGGAATTCCCTGTCACTGGTAGGGCCTACTGCCAAGGTTTTCATGATGTTACGAACGCCACGAAAACCATGGGGGAAGGCACGGTTAAAATGCTGCCAGCGGTACAGTAGCGGCTGCCAGGTTGGACATTATCTCCAGCCCGGCAGCTGCTACCACCATGGCGGTTGGTGTGGTATATTGGCGGGTTGGCTTCAGCCAACCCGCCAATGTCATAATGTGGCAGTATCTACCACCAGCCTGTTGGCGGTACTACCACCACATTTACACGGACCGCCGAGGTCATAGTGACCCCCTAAGTTACGGGACATTAGCATTGTTAATATAGGGAAATAAACATTCTAACTTTTAGAATGTGGTTATTCATGACTGCAAGGTGTCTGGAAATTGCTGACTCCTATTGATTATTGATATCATTGATTGTTGATGTTATTGGTCTGTATTGGTATGGGATTTATGGTGGGGAAAACTCGAAGCGAGTCAAAAGGTCCATCAGCCTAGTTGCTTCTCCCTTGTAAATTTACTTTATAAGGTCTGACGCACTAACAGAGATGGTAGCAGAGATTGATGGTTTGTCTCCTTAAGAGCCCATCATAGGTGCCCCTAAGAGCCCATCATACAGTCCACAAAGAGGCAGAAGAGTATTTGTTCCCAGAGATTGTTAGCGAGAAATAACAGGTGTCCCCAGAGATGATAGTAAGATAAGGGTTAACACCCTACAGAGACCAGAATAATTCGCAGATTTGGAAACATTGGAGAAATTTGTATTTTTCGAGATCAGATGATATCAAGTAGAAAGAAAATGTGCCCATAAGTACCTAAAATTACTTTTCCATTATCTTGGAACCTGCCAATGATTGGTTGAGGGTGTTCTTGGCGTTCTAGTGATGGTGTGAATGAAGTAGGTTTAGCCCTTGCACAGCTATTGCAAATCGCAGGTGAATTGTGATGTTTGTGAGGATTTTGGGAGTTTGCGTACTCCAAATGAAGTTGTAGAAGGAGTGTGCATACTCCAAAGTGTGAGAGTAGGGAATTCGTCAAACTTAACATGTTTGGCGCTTTGTCCTCAAAAATTGTTCACATGGTTTTTGATGTACGGACCCTGCGTGGTCTAGGACTCTGGAGTATATTGAAAAGTGTATGAGACACTTGGTTTTTGTTGTAATTTGTCTGGATTATTAAGTCGATTGGGTGTGGTCGACAAGTCACAGTGTGAGTCAAAGTGAGTGAAATAATTTTTCAAGTGATACTGGCTAGTCCAATGTGCAACAGGACAAACCCACTGATCAGTCGAATTTTGCTTGCAAATCAGGGAAACTGAGAAAAAAGGAGTATCTGCTAGAGCAAAATGCCATCTGTAGAAAATCCATAAATTTTCTGAAGCGATTCTGTTACCTTACCTGTAGTAAACGGACAAATTGGGTTTTGATTTTGTTTAGTGCTCGCAATAATTTTGCGTTAGTTTTGTGTGAATCTGAGTTTGGGAGGACGAGCCGCAAGAGTTTGTCAGCCGTAGTACATGTGAGTGTGACGTCATTGGAGCCGTGCGGGGATAGGTTGGCTAGTAAGAAGGGTCATGCACAGATTGGCAGCCATCCGTGAAGCGCAATTGGTTGAGAAGGTGGGTGAAGTGAATTCCGGGATTAAAAGTCACTTCCCGATTCGATTTTGAATAACATAAAGGTCGCAAAAAACAACATTTTTCAAAGCTTTAAAGAGTGCTTTAAGGGGAGATACGTACATTACAATGAGTATAAGGGATATTGCACCGCCAGAAGTTACACCAGCTTACATTGTAATAGAAGAAAAGGGTGTTGTGCCATGTCTTTGGTTGAAGCAGTAGTTCAAAGTGACAGAGAGGGACGGGAGTTTAGCGTTTCCTGCCAACGGAACATTTAATTTGAGGAGCTTAGAGGATCTGAGGAGGGTGCTGTGTGATCTGAACCCCCCTCCGAGATCAGCGGAGTTTGAGGCATTAGCAATCTGGCAGTTAGTAGCCAGACAGCAACAGAAATTCGAGAGGAGGATGAGGAAGGCAGAAAAGATGCTGGCAGAGGCTAGGTGGGATCAGAAGTTTTGGAGAACCAAGACTTTGCATGGTATTAAGTTATTCCCAGCGATTACTGAAGACAGCGAGGGAGAAGGAAGGAAAGCTACCAGGAAAAAAAACAGGAACCCTTCTGAGAGTAGGGAGTGGAGACCAAAGGAGTCTAGAGGATTATTGACATTTGAGGAAGAGTCAGACGATGATGAATTTATTTTACAGTTATTGAGAAATCATCCCCCACCCATATGCAGCACAAGAGAGTGGTCCGAGCACTAGTGTAAATCCTACAGCTCCGACCCAGGTTAACGCAACAATGAGTTCAGTGCAGGTTGATCCGAGTATGACCCAGAGTCCAATGCAGAGCAGTCTTAATTCACCTATTACTCCGGTAGCACCAAATCAGGTACCACAGTCAAATGTCCTGAGAATTTACCCTGATACCCCCATAGCGGAAACTGCCACAGACCTGATAGTGCCTACAGGAGAGGTTTGCCAGAAACCAATGTTGGTTCATCCTGAGCCAACTCTACTTTTACTGCCTCAAGTGCAGCCACAAGTAATGCAAAGTACACTCCAATAACAGGGACCCAGACAGATATGTCTGTATTGATGAGTCATAATATGGGAACTATGCACCCACAGAACTTGAGTGTTAGACAGATGCTGTAGCTGTACCTGTTACCATTGGTCCAGTAGTGCCTTTGATCGCACAAGAGAAAAACAGTGCAGATGGACAGGGAGTCCTGAATCAGAATTCAATGAGGGGAGGACTTAGAGAATATCCGAGTAGTCTCTCCTGTGGGACAGACATTTGACGAATCAAGATCATTGCTAGACCTTAGCCCATTCGGAGTTCCTCCGGATACTGTGATAGGGTTGAATGTTAGTCAGAGCCTGAAATTACTGGCACCACAGTCCCCGAATACACTGGTACAACAAGTGCCACATGGCCTGGCCAATTATATTTCGCTGCAGGGTTTGACTGCCCAGCAATTGAGTGAACGGTTAGACAAGCAGAACACCCCGCAGAGTGCTCCTAGGGGAGAGGAGTACTTGAACTATACGAGACTAGGAATGGAAGCGGGTGAGCTCATTGAAGGAACTATGGGTGTGAACAGATTAGAGTCTTACACAGAAGCAGAACTGAGATATCTGTGCCTGAAAATTACAAGGGAAGTGAGCAATGTGCATCAAAAGTCAGCAGACCTGGCAGAGAAGTACTGCATAAAAATAGAGGAAACAAAGCATTTGAAAAGGAGTTACAGGTTAAATTCTGACGCAAAAGACTTTGAGCACATGAGATCTGCAGGGATGAAGGCACAACTTAGGGAGTTACTCCAAAATGTTCAGAAATGTGGAGCATTAGACAAATGGAAAGGCAGATGGGTGAAGAAAAGAGATAAAAGGAAAAGGGATTCTGTGGAACTGACTGCAAATGTGCAGCAGGACAAGGATCCGGTGAAAATTTTCCCAGTGAGGGAGATTCCGGGAGGGAATTTTGTTCATGTCCCTTGGAGCAGAAGTGACATTTTTTCTTTACAAATGATTATACCAAGTTAAGAGAGAAGCCAGTAGAATGGTACCAGCAGACAGACAGGTTTGTGAAACCTGCAAAGTGCCTGTAGAAAGACTTAAACACTCTATTAGAGATAATAGTTCCAGCTCATCTGTGCATAGAATGTAAAAGGAGTATAAACTGGCCGACAAAAGAACCATAGAGAGATCAGGTTACAGGTGCGCCATCTCCTGAAGTTATAAAATATAACTACAAAGTGATTGAGTTTTTGAAAATTAGGATTTCACCGAAAAACATTGACTGGCAGAGAATAGACAGGACAGCTCAGCAAAAGTGTCAATACGTGCATATTATGAGAGATTGTTGCAGGCGTTCAAGCATTACAGTGGCACAGAGACCATTGAGCCGAAAGACATGATTCATTTTGTGTTCAGATTTGTGGAAGGATTGAGACCTGAAATTAGCCAGATGATTAAGAGTCATTTGATTTGCTGGCAAGCAAAACCGATTGATGAAGTGTTGCAATGTGCAAAGTACTGTTGTGACGAGATTGAGTTAAGTTGAGAAAGTTGAAGGAAAAGGCAATGGTAATGCAAATTAAAACTGCACAAACAGGAATGCAGGGAAATTTTCCACAGCAACAGCAGCAGAAGCAGCAGCAGGGAAACGTGCTGTTTCAAAATCAGATGAGAGGCAGGGTTGCGGAGGAATTGGTAATGGAAAAAGCCCATCAAAAATAAAAAAAGGTTTCTTTTTAGACCCATCTTTATTGTTTAAAAGATAGAGAAGAAATTATGTTTGTTTATCCTGTCTGTCTACTAATATTTGTATACCTTTAGAGACCACTGTAGTAGGCTACAATGGCCACTAGGAGGCTAATTCACTGTTATAAGTCCAACCTAAACACCCCCTTTCTGCACGGCTGAAGGCTAGAAGTTGGGCAACTGTGGTTGTTGAGAGCTGGCCAGATCCTGTGGCCTGCCCCATGCTATGAAGCACATGTATACCCAAGGGTGTCATAGAGCTAACTGCAGCCAGAATACAAGATGAGTAAGGCGAAATCCTTAAATCAGAGGTTAAAAAGCCAAGTTTTAAGATTTTTCCTAAAACAGTGAAGGGATGAGCATTTCTTCAAATCTGCGGGGAGGGAGTTCCACAGTTTGGAAATCCCGTAGATGAAGCTACGTCTGTAGTGAATCCTATTTAGTTTTATTGGGAATCAGGATCGCTTAGCCTTCTGGCTTGCAGACATGTGCCCCCATTATCTGACTTTTAACTTACTTAGCCTACTCAGTTTTAGCATATTTATTTATGACTTCCAAGATGGTTGCTATGTTTATAATTAGGAAGATGTTTTGAGTTCACGTTATCAGTGCCACTCTGTGAAGGCACCACTTCGGCGTCAAAGACAAAATGATATACATAGGTATGCACATCATGTCCCTTTCCCACTTACGTGTGACAGGAGCATAATGTACTTTTGGAGGAAATTGTTTATATAATTGCGGCCCCAAGCATGCCTTCTTATCTATTGTTTGAGAACATACCTGCATCAGGGGTCCTACAAGATCTGTATAAATACATCTCACCCAGACAACGTTATCAAAGGGATTCCTACCAGATGCCGTCAACGCTATCTATGCTACACATCGCCTTGATGCAGACCAGGCTTTCGTGTTCCCACTGAGTCTGATCTAGAGACCTCATTCCAAGGTAAGGAGGGTTGGAGGGCACTTCTTATGGACACAGTACTGGCAGGTTAGGTTTATCACACCTAGCTCTCTTTAGGTTAGATATTAGTTTGTCCATGCTAGGGTAGTAGGGCTTACTTCCCATCTTATGTTTATTGCAAGATGGTGGGAGGCTTTGTATTCACGACTCTCACTTTCACAATTATGCTTCTTGCACTGTGCATTATCCTACTCACTGCAACTCATGCATTTTATCACAGATTGCATTCCAATAAACCTCTGGGATAATCCTCCTCAGCTGAACAGGGAGCACCTAACTAGGCTGTAGGTTGTTTGAGCTCAAACTCTTAAAAGGACTTTCTCCCAATTTGGTGTTCCGTCTCTTTACCCAATACACAACATGGCTAATGCTAATGCTATAGACATTGCCATGAATGCCAGACAACCATTAACATTACATCCAATAGGGCTTGATGAGGGCAGGGATGTCCTTGTAAAAGCAAATGAAGCTTACCAAACAGAAACATTCTAATACTGGGTTAACTTTCCTGAAGAAGACAGGAGTACATAGACATACAGAATTGTAAACACACCACAGCGGTACCACCCATATCAGTATCTGAAATACTGATTACTTATCAAGAACATCAGAACTGGCCCCCTACCACACGTAATACAACCTGTGAGATTAGGTCCCTCAGGAAATGATGGACAAACATGGACAATTTTTGCCAAATATACACCACACCCTGGTGTACACAACATGCTGGCAGCTGACCTGTGCGACTTTACAATGAACTAGTAACATTATATAGACATCTTCCTCAGTTCCTTATGCTAACTTTGAACATAACATCTGCATGTCCAGCACCACAAGCACCTGCTGGATACCAATCGGCCATCACTGGGATTAATGCACAAACAGTACATTATATCATGGGCAAGGTGCTCATGGAACGAAAGAAAATCCTATTCTGGATAGCCCAAAAACCGAATCATCTGGAAGCTCTGTTTTCCCATCTGGGATCAAAGGCGAAACAGAATTCTCACAATGTGCTTGCCATTCGGAATAGTTCCCTCAGTGGAGTCTTCACTGCAGTTTACACTACCACACATGGTTCCCTGACACTTGCCAATTTACCCAAAGTGTTAAAACAAATTCAGAATGAACACAGGACTGCACCAGCCTTGGACCTGGGGGTGAAACTAATGCGTAACTCTGAAACAGTCTCCTCAATATTACTCAGTAACATTAAAGGGGAAGCAGTAGCTTTGGCTATACGCCACGGCTCCGGAAGATTCCACACCTAGAACAGGAGTGACCGCTATCGAAAATTATTTTGGATACCTATACCAGTATAGATCGGGATAGTTTGAAAAAAGTAGCAGCACTTTCAATTAAAAATGCCACAAACTTGAGAACATTGCTGAAGAACAAGAGATGGATAGTGACACTGTTGGACAGCGCGGCAGAAGTCACAATATGTTGCCAGAGTCTGAAAGATCATCTGGATGCAACAGCAACTAGCGACTTTATTGCAGCTGAGACTGCAGATAGGCACATTCTTCTGCTTGACAGGGTTTATGATTTAAACATCAAAATTGAGAGAGACATAGAGCGCACCATTAGTGTAATATTCTGGAATGAATTTAGTTGTGATCCCTGTTGGCTGGAAGAGACTGGCCAACCGAACAATTCCGTAAGTTCCCACATGGAAAATATGTCATTTTGCCTTCTGTTAGAATTTGGATCTCTAGCTGGAGAGGTATTCACCTTTGTCTAAATAGGGACCACAATCCTAGTCAGGGTAAGTCACACACAATCCAAATTATCCTGTGCCAACCCTCTGGTAGCTTGGCACTGGGCAGTCAAGCTTAACTTAGAAGGCAATGTGTAAAGTATTTGTGCAATAAATCATGCAATAACACAGTGTAAACACCACAGAAATATACCATACAGGATTAGAAAAATGTATGATATTTATCAGGATAAATTAAGGTCAAAACGATAAAGATTCAGTAAGCACAAGTTGAAACATCACTTTTGCAATGTTAAGAAGAGTTTTAAATCTTAAAAATCAACAATTGTCTCTTGTGTGCACAAAGTACCTGGTTCACTTCAATGGCAGCACCTGTTCAAGATGTGGCTGTCTTCTTCACCAACAGAACACAAACTGATGACATTGTTTACTATGAGCCTCCACGCACAGTGGATCCATCCACCAGGAATGCACCAGCTTCTGTATTTGCAGAGACTGCTTCTGGTTATTTCATCAACCTTCATGACCTTTCTTCGACTTCATCCGCACCTGCAATTGAAACTGTTTCAAAGACATGTAAGCTGTACATATGGCTTAAAAAAAACTTTCATTTAACCGTGGAATTATCTGTGGATATTTCTGACATTGTTTTACTTTCTATTATGGAATGGTTTTGTAACTGTCTTTTTCTTGCTTATAAATGGTCATTATCTTCCTGAACGCTCTTCTGTCGACCAAGTGGATAAAGTCTCCATGGACCTCATTATGAACTTGGTAGCAATCACTGTCATGCTGACGGTGAACAAAAGACCGCCAGTGGCGGTGGGCTGCATATCGCTGTATAATGATGCCAAAAAGACAAACCTCCAAAAATCTTGCAACCTCCACCCACCGCCAGGGCCAACAGCGCTGGAAAGGCAGTACACCTCAACCCACCACTGCCATGCAGTCAGATCCCCCGCCCACCAAATAATGATGCACAAATGAGCTTGGCGGACTGTGAATGTTGAACAACAATTGGCGGTATGGAGCCCACGGCTAGCAATGCGACCCCCCAACAACAAATGCACACATTGTCAAGTTTGAAAACCACACACCTGACACACATCCACAACACTATACAACACACACATACACACCCCACAATCCTTTGCAACGCCAATAGCAAATATTGACAACACAAAATACATACACTGATCTCACCATCACACAAGTCACACACACAAATATACCACCAAAACACATAAATAGCTCAACCACCATCACAAGCCACACACCCAACCAGACAACAGCACCCTCACCAATACACACCATGGTACCCCCTAACCACCCCCGCTTCACAGACAGGGAGCTAAGGATCTTGGTGGACGAAATACTCAGGGTTGAGCCACACCTATTCGGAGCTCAGGTGCAGCAGACACCCGTGACCAGGAAGATGGAGCTATGGCAGATGATAGTCAATAAGGTCAACATAGTGAGAAACCATCCACGCACAAGGGATGACCTCAGGAAGAGATGGAATGACCTGCGTGGGAAGGTTCACTCCATGGCATCCAGGCACAACATCGACATACATACATTTGGTGGTCCCCCTCCTACTCCTCCCGAATACACCGACTGGGAGGAGAAGGTTCTGGCTATCCTGCACCCAGAGGGCCTCACTGGACTCACTGGAGGACTGGACGCTGGTAAGTCAACTACAGTACCTTAACAGTCACCACACCTACAATGCATGTATCACCCGATCCCTCGCACCACCACTATAACCCCATCCACAACACACACACACACATCCAAGTCACCTGCATGCCCACAATCTCCCATACAAATCACCATCCAGCCCCCTGTGCACAGTCACCAACCCATGCATGGAATCCCACTAGCACTAAAACACCCACAATGCACCACCCCCCCCAATAAATGCATCAAAATGTACACAAATTGACCTTGCATGCCACTACATGGGAATCCAACCACCAATTACTGCTGACCAGTGCTGCAATTGACAAGAAAGTGCAGGACACTCACATCTCTATTCTCTCACACACAGGCACTACCATCCATGCCACCTGGACAGAGATGTCAAGGAGTGCCAGTCCTCCACCTGAGGATGGAGGCCCCACTCAGGAGAGTGCAGAGGGATGTCTGGACACAGGAAATCCCTGGCCCATCCCACACCCCTTTACAGTCGCCCTCCAGAAACCCCACCCAGGACACCACTGACACCCCTACCAATCAGCCACCACCATCAGCTCTGGCCAAACGACCCCACACCAGTGTCACCAGGCCACGGACTGGCCGCCAACATGTACAGAGGCCAGAGTCTCCACCCACCTCCTGGCAGGATGATGAAGGGCCAACTGCAAGTGGTACTGCCACAGCTGTGCAGGGGACACAGGGACAGGTGGCTAGGGCCAGTGGGAGGGCATCAGTGGCCTAGGAGGGTGGCCCAAGGATGTATGCTGCAGCCCAGGAGGTGATTTCTGAGGTTCTGGGAGCATACCACCATTCCCAGGATAGGATGGGCCAGTTCCTTGCCACCTTGGAGAAGAATCAGAGGCTGCAGGTAGCACACCACCAGGAGGCCATGGAGCAATGGAAACAGCTCAATGCCACCATGGCCTCTATTGCTGGGGTGCTGCAGCACCAGACAAACATCCTGTCTGAGTCCTCCACCCACTTGCAGGCCCCTATTACTAGCCAGGACATTGCCCTGCCATCTACATCTGCAGCATCCACTGGACTGCTGGCACTGCCAGAGGACCCACAGGACACCAGCACCCCTACCCCTGCAGCCTAGCTTCACCTTCACAAATGTGCCCTGAGACCCAGGCATCCCACTGAAACACAGCCAAGACCAAGCCCAGCGCAAGGAAGTGACTGCCCTGAACTATCTCCCTTGTGTGCCACTGAGCTACCTCATTGACATGTCAAAGCCATCTCACCATCTTCCAATGGCTGCATGGACGATACCATTGTGCGACCAACAGATGAGCATTTGTACCTGAGCATGTTGTTCACCATGTGCCCACTCCCTTCCACTGTCCCAACATTCATGGATGTTTTGACTTGGAATAAATACACCTGTGCACTCAAAATATTTGTCCTTAATCAATATGTGCCTACAATTGTGAATGTGAATGCATTAGCCAGTTACCATCATAATGCCATTTTTATTGCAGGAGGATGTCTAACAGACTGTAGTGTCTGAATTATGTCACACTGTACATTCCATTGCCTGCACTGGCATCTGCCACTTCAGTCAGGAATTTGCATTATCACTGGTAGAGGACACCACAGTACTGACTACATAAGTCAGCCTGAAACAATGCAGTGAAGCCATCAGCATCATAGAATAGTACCTGAGAGTCACTGGAAGTATAGCCGGATTAGCTGGGTCCTGGAGTTGATATCTTCCCCCTGTTCTTCACCATCACTCTCATCCCTCCTCTGAGGTGGCAGGGCTGGTTGGACAACATCCTCCTCTTCCAGAAGTGGGATAGCTTTCCTCACAGCCAAGTTGTGCAGCATGCAGCAGGCCACCACAATCGTACACACCTTGTCAGGGACATAGCACAGGGATCCTCCATAGAGATGGAGGCAACAAAATCTTGTTTTCAGTAGTCCTATGGTGCGCTCAATCACCCTCATAGTACAACCATGTGCGTCATTATAATTCATCTCTGCATCTGTGGGGTAGCCAGAATCCCCTGCAAAAGTGGGCAAAAGAGGGTTGAAACATACACATTTTACTTGCATACAGCCTGGCTGTCAGCTATGTAACTGATCCAGTGTCATACACACTCACCTCTGAGTCAAGCTCGGTCCCCCTGTAGTGGTCCCATCATGTGTGCCACACTGCTGTTTCTCAGGACAAATGGATCATGGACTGATCCTGGGAACCTTGCACTGATATGTGAAATGTACTGATCAGCAGTACACACCAATTGGACATTCATGGAGTGATAGTTTTTACGATTCCGATACACCTGCTCATTCACTCTTGGGGGTATGAGGGCTATGTGGGTACATCAATGGCACCTATCACATGGGGGATATTTGCAAAGGCATAGAATCCTGATTTGATGGCGGTGAGATCAGCCCTTTGGGGAAACTGCACATAACTTTGCAAGTGTTGAACAAATGCATTCAGGAAATTGGACAGGATGTGGCTGAACATTAGCTGAAATACCCCATCAGCCATGCACACTGTCATTTGAAATGAGCCTTTGGCTACAAAATGGAGCACAGATAGTACCTGCACAGTTGTAGGTATGGCATGGGGACTCCTTTTGGCCAGCATCGGAACAGGATCCACTACTGCACAGAGGTCAAGGATTGTAGCTCAATTAAGTCGGTAAGTTATGATGATGTGATGTTCCTCCATGGTGGCCATATCTGCTAGGGGTCTGCAAGCAGATGGGGCTCTCCTTCGCCACATGGGTACCTATGGGTGTTGAAGAAACACATTTTGAGTTTGGACATACACTTGCATCACATGGTGAAAAATGTATGTTTGCAATGCGACACATATGTAACGCACACAATCAGAAAAAATGAGATAGTCCTATCAGGCTAATGTGTAGTTAGGTGTCTCAGACATAATGGCATCACAGTGTAGACACACTTCCAACCATGATTACATGTGGGGGACCAGTACTCACGTCAGTACTCAACGAAGGGGAGAGGGAATGGGGCCATGGATGAGGCTCCCAGCCAGGGTATGGAGACATGGTGGATGCAAAATAGCAGCCTCCTGCAATCCAGGTATTGTAGTTTGGAAATGACTTAATTCCGCTGACGTTAGTCATCATGGCGGTAGGCATTGTTCACCGCTGTGCATCTGATTATTGGATTACATGATTGTCAATGGGGAACGTGGGCCAATCATGATCGACGCCGGCAGTGACGTGCACACCACTGCGGTATCTACCACCATTTTGACAGGCCCTTGACACTTGACTCCTGCAGTATGAGAAGGGAAGAACTCCACTGCGTGTGCTGCTGTGTGCTGACTCTGGTCCCTGAGATGGCATGTGTTACAGGGGAACGGGCCCGGTCTTCACTGCGGAGGAGCTGGAGAAGCAGGTCCTACCCCTGTATGCCAAGTTGTATGGACAACCAGAGGAGCAGGTGAGTTGCTATTTGTCCTCCTTAGATGTGTGTGAATGTGTTGGATGCCTGTATGCATTTTTGTTCGCTGTGAGACTGCTCACCCGTAGTGTGTCTGGAGGTTTCGGCTTGAAATTTGTCCATGTGCATGTCTCCATGGGCCATGGCAGTTTGAACAGGCATGGCATGTATGTATGGGGCACCCACATTGACTTCTGTTTCTTTACTCTGTATGTCCCATGCAGGTCAGCGCCCATCAGAAGAGGGGAATATGGCAAGCCATCACCAAGGAAGTGTGGACCCTGGGGGTCTACAACTGGCAGAGCACCCACTGCAGGAAGAGGTGGCAGAACCTGAGGCGCTGGGCCAGGAAGACCAGAGAGGACCAGCTGGGGAAGGCCTCCCAATGTGGGAGGGGTGCCTGTCGGACCCTGACCCCCCTATTGGCCCACATTCTGTTGGTGCCCTAGTTGGATATGGGTGGGCGCTTGGAGGCAGCACAGCAGCCACATGGGGGTGAGTGTCAACACTGTTGTGATGCCATTATGATAAGTGTAGTTAGATGCTCAGGGGTGCATGCATAGTAGTGCCAGGCACATAGACCGGTGTGTCCCTGCAGTCCTGCACCCCTCCACATCAGTGGGATAGTGTCATAGCTAGCTTTGGCAGGGTCTGTAGGCCTGTGAGGGGTCCCCTGTTTGGACCATTGTATTTAATGTAGCCTCATGAACTTGTAGATCTGTTGGCATGGCATCGTCTCTCGTTGGTTTGCTTCACAAAGTGTATCAGAGTAGTAGGTCAGGATGGGAATGTGGTGTATTATGGGGTCATGCCTACCAAGTAGGGGCACATTCATAACATGTGTTGTGTCTGCTGAGGGTTTGTGCCTGAGGTTGGTGGGAGTGTATGTGTCCCAACATATACATATTTCCTGGAATTCACATACTTCTTTCTTGTTTTGTTGTGTCCCTGTGTACATTAGCAACATCTGTCGAATGAGCTGTGGCACCGGCGAGTGGAGATCCTACAGCTGACGGTTACCAGGAGGCAGAGTCGCCTGACGCCAGAGGGACCAGTGGGTTGGAGGGTGAGGGGAGTACCATGGGGGTAGTGACTCTGATACCTCCTCCGGTGGCAGCTCCCTGGTGGTGGTGGACCCTACTGGGCCCACCCATTATTTGTCATCTTCCGCCATCCCCAATACCATCACCACCCTCCCAGTTGCTCCCCACCGAGTTGCCCGTGCCCGCTCACCAAGGAGCGTGGGCATCTCCTTCGCCCCAGGCACCTCATCCCCTGCCCCAATCAGCCCTGCTGCCCTCACGGAGGAGGCTGTTAACCTCCTGAGAACCATCTTTGTAGGGCAGATAGCCATCATGAATGCCATCCAGGGGCTAGCATCCCAGATGCAGAAATGCAATGCATTCCTGGAAGGCATTCACGGTGCCATGTCTGGCCTACAGAGATCTTTTCAGGCTCTGGCCTCCTCTTTGACGGCAGTCAGTGTCCCTGGTCTTTCCGTCCCCCTTCCCACTACCTCTATCCCTTCCAGCCCCCCACTCCCTTCACCCATCCCAAGCACACCTACAGACAGCCACACACACAGATCAACACACAAGAAGCACACAGAGAAACACAAGCACCGCACTTCCCACCACAGGCAGGCACACACCCAACATACCAAAGCACACACAACATCCACCTCCCCCACTGTGTCAGCCTCACCCGCCTTCCTGTCTGTCACCTCACCATGCACACCCACATGCACTTCACCCTCAGTCACTGCTGCTGCCCCATTCTTGCAGTCACCACAACAGCTGACATCCAGTAATGCACCCCAGACACCACACCTGCACTCACCATGACTACATTCACTTACACTTGCAACACTCTTACCAGACCTACAGACACCCACACAACATCTATATACACTGGCAGCCTGTCTTCTCCCACTGTGTCCACTCCCTCCTCCCAAAACACTCACACTCATCCACACCACACACATCCACCATACATAAGCATACTAAACAGGCACCTGCATCAACGTCCAGCACACCAACACCTCGTACCATCACTCCCTCAACCTCCACTCCCAGACCTGGTTCCAAATCCTCTCCAACTGCACCTAAGAAGCTTTTCCTCTCCCGTGTTGACCTGTTTGAACCCACTGGCCCACCCCGTCTTGTCCCTAAACGTTCCCATGTCGTAGCCCAGTCCACTCCTTCCTCGTTAAAGTCCGCCCCAGTTTGCTCTTCTCATTCCCGTGCCCATTCCCCAGGAAGGAAGAAGCCCTGTGTTGGCCCACGTCCCTCTGCCACCCCCCAGTCCAGGCCCACACCACCTCCTTCCAGGGGCAAGCCCAAACCCTCTCTACCTCCACCTCCTAACCCTAACCCTAAGCCCAAGAACCCCTTCAATACCTGACTCACCACCCGCCACCCCCTGCCCCTGTCCCTGAGGTGCCTGGCTGCCCCATTGATGCTCCTTCACAGTGGAGTTTCCTTTACCACCGTAGGAGTCACGTGTAGCCTATATTTGCCCTTATGGACTTGTTTATGGACTGGCCTATGGCCTGTTTGAACATTCATGTTTCTTTGTTAAAATTAAATTTTAGTGCCCAGCAGACATTGTGCAATATTGAGCCATTGTGCAGAGTTTCACTGTGGGGGTGTGGTGTGCACAGGTGTGTGCATTGGCGCAGGTATTTCTTGGCTTGTGACTGGTAGGTACATCTTGGTATGGTATATATGGCTTGGGATGGTGGGAGGGGTTGGGAGTGCGTTGCGGTGTGGGTGGGGGACTGTGCCCTTTCTTCTGTGTACTAGGCTGTGGTACTTACCGTTGTCTTCTTCGTCGTCGGTCACGGTCCTGGAGAAATATAGCAAGGAGAAGCACTGGGATTATTTCCAACTCTTGCTCAATGTCTGTGTTGGCGTGTTCTGTGTGCCTCCCATGAATGTTTCCCCTTATATGGGTCATTTCCGCCACGCTTTGCCTGGCAGTGGTTCCCACCCCAGAATTGATGGCGGTGTGGTGTTTCATTATTTGGTGGCGGGTAGGGCGTTTCTGATGGCCTGAGGACAGCCTCCCCCATTGTCAGCGAGACTACCAAAATGGCGGTGGGTGGATGGCCCACTACTTGTTTCTCATCTGCTTCATTATTTGGCGTACTGGACCACCAGCCTTTTGGCAGTATAAGGTCCGAAGAGACTTGTCCCCTGTGAACATACAGGCCTACTGAGGGCATTCAAATTCTATATGTCTTTAAAATTTCTATGACTGACGTGATTACACCTTGTGTTGTATCTGATGACTGGGATGTTCAAGCAGTTGATTCCATATTAGCTGACCTGAAGTATTTTACTATATTTGGAAGTGATGATGTGTACATTAACACAAAGAATTATGGGGAAATGTTCTGTTCTAACAACTGCGGACATTACTCCCTGCACCCTGCAACTAGAAACAGATCAATATTCAATTACACACAGTTCAACTCCACCTATGGGGAGCCCAAAACATTATTCGGATAAATTCACATATTTTTTTACCATGACATTAAGAATGCAGATTCATACTACTTGATGTTACCACCTTCCAAAATTAGGAATATTTTGCTAACAAACACAAAATTGATTTATTCAGATTCCTTTGTTTCCTGACTTGCAGTTGAAGGCTACAAATACTATGAGACCACCATTGATGTAATGGGTGCATGGGGAACACAAGATTGGCACATTCTGGGAAGGGAAGCTTTATTTAGAACATGCCTTATTCCTGTCCAAATGATCTTTTTAATGACACAGTTCAACAGGCATCCTGTTTAGGGTTAGCAAAAATGAAGGAAATGAATGCGCCAAGTATCCCCACACTGGCCAAATTCACTGATTGGCAGTCCTTCCTCAAAGTCACAGAGGAAGAATTAGACGCAAAGGTTCAGGTTGGTACCTATAATTCTTCACTTTCCGGTCCAGGCGGGTGGTTGTTGTGTCCAATAGACACAAATTGGGCGTCAGTTGTTTTGTGAATTGCTCAGCAGGTTTCAAGATTAGCAGCTAAGGAACATCGTAATACTCTAGCTGAAGATATGGACTTGCAGGACTTCTTGGTAGGTCCAAGAAAGCCACGCTCTAAAAGATTAATTTATGCCAGTTACAATGAGAACTGGAAGCTTTCTCAAATGGAAGCTCCTGCACGTTTAAGGCAGATAGATAAGAAAAATGTGTAAAAGGCTTTAGCTGTTGTCGATGATGGCATGAACACTCTGTCTAACAGGATATACTCCCTTAATAGCATAGTATCATCTGCGACTGAGAATGACATGCCCTTTTTACACCATGGACGCCAGCTGCGTTTCATAATGCAGTTAGGCTGGACACTACAGATTTTGGAAAATAGCCGCTTCCATTGAAATATATTAACAGTAGTGACCTGTTTGCTGCTTTTAATTTATCCAGGGAACAACAGACATTGGCTAAAAGGGAAGCAAGTTTCACCATGCTTTATATAGAAAAGTTGCCTTTCATGGTTGCAGAAAGTTGACAGTATGGCTTGTACATGGCATTATGAATCTGCCCATTTCCACCTTTTGTTTTTCAAAATGCTTGAAACATCTTGCAGTGGGCAGATACGAGTGGCTAGGCAACAGCTATATTAAAGAAGAGTGGGAGTTACCCTTTGAATATAAGTGTTTGAATTGCAAAACTGAGGTCTTTCTCAGCTGAAGCGAATGTGAGACTACTGTTAGTCATTCGATGGTTTCCAAATAGGTGTCCCTTCATAGCCTTTACAATGCAGGGGTCGCAAACTTGGTCTTTTTTCTGAAGGGTACTCCCGTCCCTTTGATTCGTCCAGCATTTTATGTACTTTTGAATGGAAGTTATGTGGTCCTGAACGAACAAAGCTATTGCGGTATGAGACCAGAAATTGCCTACGCAATTTCAGTCTCTAAGATTGTAACGTGTTGTGGACATGTTTTATTTCCCCCCACACAAGAGATAAGAGTAGCAGAAATGTGGCCTCACATTGATACTACTAATGTAAATTATGACAGGCTGAGCAGACAAAAGGTGCTACTATTCCAGAAACAAGTTGCGATGAAATAGGCTAGAGAGACGTATGCTCTCCAGTTAGCGAGATCATCAGCCGAGATACAATCCCTATTAAATACCAACTTCCTCAAGCACTTTGGAGAGCTGGTATCCAGAATATTCAAAGCTTCAAGCACTACAGGGATTGTGCACTTCTTTAAGGCTGTCGGGTCTGAATTTGTGTCCATCTTCCAGACTGTCTTCAGAGTCCTTCCTTCGGCCATCCATTAACTCTTTTCAAGTGTGTTTGGTGGCTTTCTTGTGACTGGCATTGATCGGCGGGATACTGCTGCTGTTGTTCCTGATATATAGTGGTTGTGCCTTCCCAGCTAAGCAGAGTGATGGAGCTACTACCACCAGCCCAGCTGTGCAGCGATCACATGGTGCAGTTCTTTGGTGCTCCGTTGCTGGAAGAATTGGAGCATGATTGGTCACTATCATTTCAACCAGTCCTATGGTGTGTGCAACCAGTCTTTCATTGCACCTGGTGCCTGTTCGAACATCTACCTTCGGTGTGCTTTGCTGTTCCACCAGTGCCTCCTATGGACAAAGAACTGCTGATGTTCCCGATGAGGGTTCATTCACAGTCTTGCCCCATGAGACTGAGGTTGATTTGCGAGGCCACTTACGAGCCGCCCTTGGTGGACTGTCTGGCTCCTTTTGGCACTTTGGATGGTGCAGCCCTCGCAGGAGATCATGCACCTGAGAGTGCTGTGCACTACTGTTCTGTGGATCCGTCTGCCAATCCTGTCATCGATCTAACATCTGACGATGTGGCTTCTTTCCTGAATGCCCTTCCTTTCAATGGCTTCAAAGACATTGTTCAAGATCATGACTAATGTTTATTAAATTTAACCATTGGCCTATTCTAAAGTTTTCAAGTTTGCCAACATTGCCTTTGACTTTGACCTGCTGTGCTTGTCATGGTTGACATTTTGTTTCTTCGTATGTTTTAGCTATTTTTAACAAGCTTTTTATGAGATTTTAGGTATGTCAATATGATTTCAGCTTGTTTTAGACCAGAGCATTTAAGCTTGGGTTCTTTCACTTTCTCTGGCGTCATCATTATAGCGTCATAGTTGTTCCTGCAATGGGGAGCGTGTAGTGGATACTATTCAGTTTTAATGGGTATCAGGAGTTTAGCCTAGCCTTCTGGCTTGCAGGCCTGTGCGCCCATCACCTAGTGACTTTTGACCTACTTAGCTTGTTCTGTTTTAGCACATTTATTTAATTATTTCTTCCAAAATGGCTGCTATGTTAAAGTTAGGAAGACGTTTAGTTTCACGTTATCAGTGCCACTCTGTAAAGGCGTCACTATCAGCGTCAAATATAAATGAAATACGTAGGTATTCACATAATGTACTTTCCCACTTTTGTGTGACAGTAACATAATGTACCTTTTGAGGGAATTGTTTATATAATTGCTGCTTCAAGCATGCTTTCTTATCTATTGTTTGGGAACATACCTGTATTAGGGGTCCTCCCAGATCTGTATAAATACACCCCTCTGATACAAGGTTATCAGAGGGATTTCTACCAAATGCCATCAACGCTAACAATGCTACACACTGCCTTGATGTAGACCCAGCCTTGATGTCCCCACGGAATCTGATCTAGAGACCTCATTAGAAGATAGCAGGGGTTGGGGGACTCTTCTCATTGACATGGTACTGGCAGATTAGGTTTAACACACCTGGCTCTCTTTAGGTTAGCATTAGGGTTCAGTTCACATCTGTTTTATATTAAATGTTATTGCATTGATGGTGGGGTTTTTTGTATTCACGACTCTCGTTTTTACCATTCTATTTCTTGCATCGTTTATTATCCTAATCATTGCAGCTCATGCAATATATAATAGACTGCAGTCTTGTTAATGAAACCTATTGAAAACTTTACTGCATCTCCTTCATTGCCAGTGTGTGAACAAGACTTGTTGCTAATGTGAGAAAAGGGTCATCTCTGTTTAACCACGACTCCCCTGAGATGTTGCACTCTTGAGCCAATGCGTAAAGGCTGTCGCAAATCACCTTTTACTATTAGTTTTTAGTGAGGAACTGCTTGTAAGCCAGGAGGGTTGGGCTGACATTTACGACTTGTTGTAGGGTTGGCCTAGTCGCCTACAAACAAAAGTGCTATCATCCCTAAACCAGCAGCCTTGCCTAGAGTAAGAGTCCAACTACAACAAAGGTGACATGCACTATACTCTTCTTTCCTTCTTTGATAGTCTTGGCCTGTGTGGCATAGTTTCTAGTGCAGATGCTGTTCTCCCCCCTCTGCTGGCATATAGGTGGTCATTATGACTTTTGCGGTAATACTGCCAACAGGCTGGTGGTAATTACTGCCAAATTATGACCATGGCGGTGATAAATCCCATAAACAACCAATGTATCACACCAGCCGCGAGGGTGTTAACACCACTGACGATGGCAACAGCCATCACAGCCAGGTGGAAGACAAGGTACTGCCCACCAGATTATGACATAGCAAACTGCCACGATTTCTATGGTGGTACCAACTCCATCAAAAGCCTGGCGGAAACAGAACACAGAAAACGAAAGTCTCACCAACAAGTACACAGAGGAGACCACCGCCGCCATGGAACTGGAACTACAAGTCTTCTTGATGCTTTTCTACGCCACGCACCACCTGGCACACCAACGCCGACGAAGACGGCGATGGTGAGTACAGTCGCACAGGAGGGAGAGAGGAAAAGGAGAGTGACACACACACCATATACACATACACACACACACACATACCATACACAAAACCAGCTGCAGAGGAAAGCCAATGTCACAGGACACACGTCATAATAATGCAAGGACTACATTTACGTATAGCTGAGATTGTAATTTGATGCCAACAGCCACCATATTGTCTATGTGAAAATAAAACTGGAGTAAATGTCCTGCACGGGCCAATAGCCAGTCCAAAGTACAAAAGGCCCACATGGTCACAGGGCACAGTCCAAGCCCCAACTTGTTTCCTGACAATATTTGCACTACACTGTGCAGGGGCATCATGTTGGAAATGGGCAGGCACCTCAGGGGAAAATGTAGTGGGGGGCACCTCAGCTGAAGTGGGGAACTTGCCCACTGGTTCTGGAGGGAACTCCATGCCCATATCTCTTTGCTGGGGAGTGCAAGGGTACAGTCTCTGTGGTGGGGAACTTGCCCACTGGTTCTGGAGGGGGCTCCATGCCCATTTCTCTTTGCTGGGGAGTGCAAGGTCACAGTCTCTGAGGTGGGGAACTTGCCCACTGGTTCTGGAGGGGGCACCTTGTACAACAGTCCTGGAGGGTGGCCTACATGCCCTCTGCTGGAGGTGTGAGGGCTGCTGTGTCTCAGCTGGAGGTGAGGGCTCTTTGCCCACTGCTGGTGAAGGTGTTACCCTGCCTACATCAGCTGGAGGTGAGGGCTCCTTGCCCACTGCTGGTGGAGGTGTTTCTCTGCCTGCCTCAGCTGGAGATGAGGGCTCCTTGCCCACTGCTGGTGGAGGGGGCCTCTTGACTCTCTTTGTTGGTGGAGTAGGAAACTTCCTTTATTTTGAGTGGTGGAGTGGGATCCTTCCCTTTTTTGGGTGGTGGAGTGGGAACCTTCCCTTTCTGGCCTCCACGACTAGGAGGTGCCTCCACTGTCCCCATCTCATGTCCCTTCGGTTTCACCACCCTAGTCCTCCCTTTCTGAGGTGGAGGTGGGCTCACTGTAGGAGTGGCAGCCATCACACTCTGGGGCCCCTTCATGCCAGCAAGTGTTGAATTAATGGGAGCACTGGCAGACTGTTTGGCTGAGATGCTGGGCTGGGTCGTTGGGACTTTGCTCTTATAGGCAGGACGAGGGGCGGTGGGGGAGGGAAGAGGTCAAGGTGGGCAAGGAAAAGTTTCTTAGGGGCGTTGGGGCACGATGAAGGAGGTGGGATGGGAGTGGAGGTTCAGGGAGTGGTTATTGGAGGTGTATGTCTGCTGGACTTGGGTGCAGGTACATGGACAGTGTGCTGATGTGAGGTGGATGGCTTTTGGGAGTCTGAGTGCTTGCGTTTGAGTCTCAGGAAGAGGGCAGTCACGGTGATAGAGGACACAGGGATGCATGGATGGATGTGGAGGTGTCTGCAAGTGAGATGTGTACTGCTTGGTGTGGTTGTTGATGCAGTGCTTGCAGGGGTGAGACCCTCACGGGTGAGTAGTGTGCTTTACAAATCCCTGATTGATTGATTGAGTGTGGATGTGACTGTGAGGGAGGAGGAGGAGGAGGAGGAGGAGGATGAGGGGGAGACTGGAGGCAGTGAATGTTGTTATGTGTGCAACTGTCTGTTCTTTGTGTGAGTGCTAGTGGCCTGAAGTCTGCTGCCTGTGTTTGACTGTGCTACTCTTGTCCGATGTTTTGTGTGCATGCTTGTCTGTATGTGTGCATGGGTTAGGGTGGAGGAGACTGAGACTGGGGAATGGTAGTTGGAGGGGGAACAGTAGGAACAGGGACTCTGGCTTCCATCAGAGAGGATGCCAGAGCCTGAAACTATCTCTTTAGGGCCACCAACCCACTGTGGATGCCCTCCAGGTATGCATTGCATTGCTGCATCTGAGATGCCAGCCCCGGGATGGCATTCACTATGGTTGACTGCCCTACCGAGATGGATCTCAAGAGGTCAATAGCCTCCTCACTGAGGGCCGAAAGGCTGACTGGGGCAGGGCCTGATGTGCCTGGGGTGAAAGAGATGCCCACCCTCCTGGGTGAGCGGGCGCAGGCAACTCAGTGGGAGACTACTGGGAGGGCAGTGCTGGTATGGGGGTGGCAGCTGTACCTGTAGCTTCGGTGGTTCTAGAGGTGTCCGCCACCACCAGTGAGCTACCATTGGAGGAGGAATCAGAGTCAGTGTTGTCACCTCCTGTCTTCTCTGTGGTGCTCCCCTCGCCCTCCATCCCTCTGGTCCCCTTGGCTTTGGTGAGCTCTGCCTCCTGGGTCCTGTGGGATGCAGCTTCCTCAGATCCTCCCACTTTTTCCTACAATAGGTGCTCCGCCTGCTGTAGACCCCCAGGGCCCGCACGTCCTTGGCAAAGGCACGCCACAATCACTTCTTCTGATGGGCCTGACCTGCTGAGGTAATGCAGATGGGGAACACCATTACACATACAATCCAGCCTGTCACACATATGGCCCACAAATCCCATTTCCATCTCCATCTCCATTGACACACACATCACCCGACACACACCATGTGCACTACCACCAGACATACCACCCCCCCAAATGACACAATGCTTGCACACCCATATCCATGCAACCTTACCACATATAGTGTGCCCAAGGTGTACTCACCTGTTGGCCAGAAGGCCCATATAGCAGTCCATACTCAGGTAGGACCCCATACACCAAGTGTTCCAACTCCTCTGAAGTGAAGGCAGGGGCCTTTTCACCAGTCACATGGGCCATTGCAAGATCCAGACATGGGTCACAGCAGCAAACACAGTGTCTGTGTTAACCTGTGGAAAGTCAGGAATCAAGTGAGGTTATAGACAGAAAATGGTGGTCATGTCTATGATCCCCATTGGCCACTGTACTCCATAGAGCCCTATATTAGCCAATGAGGAATAGCATGGTGGTACAAGACCGCCTTCCACCATGACGCCTAACACCGGCGGAGTTACCTCACTTCCACCTGTCCCTACATACAGGACAGGCGGTCGCCATTTTATGGTGGTGGACAACATACAGATAATCGAGAACTGCATCATTGCTATAATTTGCACATACATTGCCATTCCCATTGTCCCATCACATTAATGCTCTATGTACACTGAGATTGTGGTTCCATTGTTCGAATTGTGACACCCTACTCACTCTTGTGTACCTTAGATACCTACCACTGTGGATGAATCGGAGGAGGAGCCAAGACCCTGTGTACAGACCCCTTGTGGACTTGGTTACACTGGAGGACAGGCAGATAATACTGACCTATATAATGGACAGGGCCGCTATCACAGAGCTGTGTGCTCATTTGGAGCCTGATCTGATATCAGCTATCCGACATGGGATCCCCCCTCTTGTGCAAGTTCTATCAGTGCTCCATTTCCAGGCAACTGGTTCTTTCCAAGTGACATTAGACTTGACAGCAGGAATGTCACAGCCAATGTTCTCAACCGTGCTGGCAAGGGTTTAGTCTGCCTTGGTCAAACACATGTGCAGCTTCATTTCTTTCCTCCAGATGGAAGATTTGGCCAGGCAGGATTCTATGCAATGGGACATATACCCAACATTATTTGGGCGATTGATGGAATACATATTGCATTTGTCATCCCCCCCCCCCACAATGAACAGGTGTTCAGGAATTGGAAGAGTTTCCACTCAATGTCCAAATGGTGTGCCTGACTGACCAGTACATCTCCCACATCACTGCCAAATATCCTGTGTCAGTGCATGATGCCTTTGTCCTGGGGAATAACAGCATCCCAAATGTGAAGGCACAACTATAGAGGTACAGGGTGTGGCTAATAGGTGAGCCTGAGTCCCCACCCAATGCATGTCGTGTATGCCTTCAGGAGTTATCCCCATACCATTGTGTCAGGCTAATGTTTGTCCCTCAATACTTGCAGGTGACTCTGGTTATCCAAACCTATCATGGCTCCTGATGCCTGTGAGGAATGCCATAACAGGGGCTGGGAATCGGTATAATGATGCACATGGACGAACTAGGCATACCATTGAGCATACCTTTGGCCTCCTGAAGGCCAGGTTCAGATGCCTCCATCTGACAGGTGGATCCCTGTGCAACTCACCCGAGGAGGTCTGCCAGATAGTAGTAACATGCTGCATGTTGCACAACCTGGCCCCAGACGACGTGTCTTATCTGCAAGAGGAGGAGATTGGAAATGCCCCTGTGGCAGCAGTGGATCCCGAGGACAGTGAGGATGAGGAGGCAGAGAATGAGGATGTGGACAACAGAACATCAGTTATACGTCAATACTTCCAATACTTCCAATGACACACAGGTGAGACAGTGGAACTGACCATTCCTGTGACTATTGGTGTTTGCAGTGTGGCTGTTTCAGGATGGCATTCACTTCCCTTGCATCTCAACTGACTGTCACCTATGCCTTCTCATTTAGCAGATGTTGGTGTTATGAGAACTGTGTACTGATGTGATGACTACAGACAGCTACAGGTCATTATTTGTATGCTATCACAGTGTTCAGATCATTTGCACAAGATGTGACTGTTCCATTATTGCACATTTCTATCACATAAAACACTATCACTCAAGTTGTGTTCAAGGGTATTTATTTTAGTGCAAATTAGGGACAGAATAGTGCATTGGACGGGGGTGATGGTAGAGGTAAGTCCAGGGTATTGTTCTTGTCTGTTTGTAGCACAGGCCCAGTGTCCAAGTGGCCATAGGAAGGGGAGCAAAGGCAGTTCAGAGTGGACAAGGTGACAGGGTGGTTACACAAGGGGGACAGTCAGGAGTGTCTAATTTCCTGGTGGTGGTCTTGGTCTTGGCAAGTGTCTCTGGCTTCTGTCTGGGTCACAGGGAATGCTTGCGGCTTGGTTCACCCTCTGTAGGCGGAGGGGTGCTGGTGGCCTGTGATTCCTGTGGCAGGGCCTCCTGTCCACTAGCTGCAGCAGATGTGTAGGGCTAGTCAGGTGACTGGCTAGTGGAAGAGGCCTGCTGGTGTGATGTGTCTCCCTCATGATGTTGGTCATATCACCCAGCACCCCTGCTATGGAGACCATGGTGGTGTTCAGGGCCTGAAATTCTTTCTTTATCTCCTGGTGGTGTTCCTCCTGCAGCCACTGGTTCTCCTGCATGATGTCTAGCACCTGACCCATCTTGTCCTGGGATTGTTGGTAAGTCCCCAGGACATTAGTGAGTGCCTCCTGGGTAGTTGGTTTCCTGGGCCTGTCCTCCCCCTGGTACACAGCTGCCCTCTGAGTGTCCCTGGCCCCCTGTGCTGGTGTCACCTGAACAATGCGCCCACTGCCACTGACCCCAGGACCCTCATTGTCTTGCCTGTGAGGTGTGGACTGGGGTCCCTGTACAGGTGGGCACACTGCTGATTGACGTGTCCTGGGGACAGAGGTGTGGGGACATTGGGTGGGTGCTGTGGTGTTGGATACTGAGGGGGGAGAGGGGAGGGGGGAGGCTCTGTGCTAGACTTGGAGTGGGCTGGGGTTGCCGACTGACCAGTGGTCCCTAATGGGCGAGAAAGTCCATCCAGATCCTGAAGTCCAGAGATACTGTCATCACTGGGGGCATCTTTTGTTGGGGGACCAGATAGTAGTAGCACCTGGGATTGGCTGTGCACCTGTGGGGATGTAAGTTATGTATTATGCATCATGTCTGTGACATATTGTACATCCCTAGCTTCTCCTCTATCGCTGCTGTTGCCCTGCCACCTTTGTTTGTGTATGGTGATGTATTGTATGAATGATTGTTAGTACTCCATGCTGTGCATGCTTTGGTGATGGGTGTACATGCAGGACCGGGAGGCTATCTATGCATTGGTATGGCATGCAGGGGTTGGCATTGGGGTTGGTCACATGTGTAGGTGCACTGTGTGGGATGGAGTGGAGTGATGGGAGTCAGGGTGAGGGGGTGAGTTGGCATGCAGGTATGGGGGTGATAAGTAGTAAGTATTAACTCACCAGTGTCCAGTCCTCCAGCTACTCCAGTGAGTCCCTCAGGATGCAGGATTCCCAAGAATTGCTCCTCCCATGCTGTCAGTTGTGGGGGAGGAGCTGGGGGTCCGCCGCCAGTCCTCTGGATGGCGAGCTGGTACCTAGCAGCCACGGAACGTACCTTCCCCTGTAGGTCATTCCACCTCTTCCTGATGTCGTCCCTTATTCTTGGATGCTGTCCCACGGCGTTCACCCTGTCCACGATCCTCTGCCATAGCTACATCTTCCTGGCAATGGATTTCTGCTGTACCTGTGCTCCAAACAGCTCTAGGTCTACCCTGACTATTTCGTCCACCATGACCCGCAACTCCTCATCAGTGAAAAGGGGGTGCCTTAGTGGAGACATGGGCGTTTTGTGGTGAGTGTGTTGTGCAGAAGGTGTTGAGTAATGCGGTAGGGTGTGGGGCGCATGACGGATGAATGGGTGTTTGTGGTGTGTGTGTGTGTAGTTGTCTCTGTGGTTTTCATGTCTGTCTTGTGGCAATTTTTGGTGTACGTAAAAGGTTGTGTGTAATGTGGGTGTGTGTTTTATAGTGCTGTGGGTGGGTGGGTGTGGTGTGTGTATCAGTGTCAGGTGTGTGTTTTTGCTATTAGCCAATATTTTGTGGTTTTGTATTTGGGTGGCCATTAAGACCGCGCCGTTGTGTACCGCCAATGGTTTACCACCGTTGAATGTCCGCCGTGGTGATTCATGGGTCATAATGTGGCATAACGGTATGGGTAGTAGTACTGACACTGTAACACTGACCTTTTGTCTGGTGTATATGTGTTTGTGGCAGTATTCTGTCGGTTTGGTGTGTGTGTTATAATATGGCGAACGGATTTCGCATCCAAGACGGTATGTTGGCGGCTGTCAGCGCGGCAGTAAACAGGGTTAACCGCCATTGTCATAATTAGAGCCATAGGCCCTCATTACGACCCTGCCGGTTGGTGAAAAAGTGGCGGTAATACCGCCAACAGGCTGGCGGTAACTACCGCCAAATTATGACCAAGGCGGAAAGATCTCCGATAGATAGCCAATGTACTGCACTGACCACCAGGGCGGAAGCAGCAGTCACCACAGCGGTAGCCGCCTACAGCCAGGCGGAAGTCAATATTCCGCCCACCATATTATGACATGCCAAAACGCCACCTTTTCCCGGCGGTACCAATGACATCAAAAGCCTGGTGGAAACTGAGCTCAGAAGGGAAAGGATTCACCATTGGAGACACAGGGAACAACCACGCCGCAATGGAACCAGAACTGCATGTCTTCCCGATGATCTTCTACGTTCTGCTCCACCACGAACACCAATGCTGGCGAAGACGACGATGGTGAGTAAAGCCACCTAGTACACAAGGGAGGGGTGGAGGAAAAAGAGAATGACACACACATGCACCGTACACACCCCAAACACACACCATAAACACAACCAGATGCATTAAAAGAAAAATGTACCCCGTCACTCGGCTGAATAATGCAAGGACAAAACGATTTCGCAAAAGTGAATGTAATGAGATCAACACAGTATGAAAAATAAGCTAGGCAAGATCATATATATCACTGAGAAGAAGTCCTGCTGTTCTTCCTGCGCTCGCCTATCGAAGTTGGTGCTCAAAAAATGGGCGCAGGACCCATTTGATATATCCCAACACATTTAATTCAAACGCTTTGCTATTTATGTTATTGTGTGCCCATGTGGGCTACAATATGTGGGGAGCACAATTTTTCCCCTCAAGAAACGGATTATTGAACATTGGAGAGCAATAGTGAATAAGGATGCAACATACCTGGTAGCTCGCCACTGTAACTTGGCACATGGAGGGATGGTGGAAAAGATGACATTTTTTGTCATCTTTTGATAGAGTGTTGGGTACCCCGAGGGGAGGTGACAGACAGAGGCAACTAAGAAAGTTGGAATCGGAATATATCATTCGATTAAACAGCCAATACCCTTGGGGATTGAACAAGGATGAGGAACTTTTTGTTCACATTGGCTAGTCAGGTTTTAGATATATGAGAGAGTTTAGTTGTTTAGGGTTGTAGATTAATTTGTATCTCAATCTCATTTGATAGTTGTTAGAAATGGGGTTTTTGGTTGGCAGTCAGGTTACCCTCTGTCCAAGCAAGGACCCTCAATCTAGTCAGGGTAAGTCACACACAATCCAAAATTATCCTGTGCCCACCCTCTGGTAGCTTGGCACGAGCAGTCAGGCTTAACTTAGAAGACAATGTGTAAAGTATTTGTGCAATAAATCATACAATAACACAATATAGCACCACAACAATACACCACACAGTGTTTAGAAAAATATATAATATTTATCAGGATAATTGTAGGTCAAAACGAATAAAGATGCAATGTGAAATTGTAGAGGTATCACTGAAAAGTGAAATAAAGTGTCTTAAGTCTTTAAAAAGCAAACAAATTCTCTTTCAAGCACAAAGTACCTGGTTTAAAGTGGAAAATCTCCGCAAAGGGCCGCAGAAGAAGAGATACGTGGAAAAATGGTGTGTGTGTCGATTTCTCCCCTGCACACACGGACTTGCGTCGTTATTTTTCACGCGGGGAAGTCGTGCGTCGTTTTCCGGCGCGCAGACAGTCTCTTTCTGTGGGTTGCGGGATTACCAGATGTCCCGGGGTCTGTGCGTGGGTTCTTCGGCTTGTTTTCCAGCTGCGCGTCGTTCCGAGAGGCTGTGCGTGGAATTCTCATTCTCACGGCAAGCGTCGCGTCGATTTCCCTTCTGGAAGTCGGGCGGCGTTTTCCTTGCGAGGCCGTGCGTCGAAGTTCCAGTCGCCCCTAAGGTGTTGCGTCGATCAGCGTCGGTGTGTGGCGATTTTCTTGCCGCGGAGCAAGCTGTGCATCGAAATTTTCGGCGCACGAAGAGTCCAAATGAAAAAGAGAAGTATTTTTGGTCCTGAGGCTTCAGGGAACAGGAGGCAAGCTCTATCCAAGCCCTTGGAGAGCACTTTTACAGCCAGGCAAGAGTTCAGCAAGGCAGCAGGGCAACAGCAAGGCAGCAGTCCTTTGTAGAAAGCAGTCAGGTGAGTCCTTTAGGCAGCCAGGCAGTTCTTCTTGGCAGGATGCAGGTTCTTGTTCAGGTTTCTTCTCCAGCAAGTGTCTGATGAGGTAGGGCAGAAGCCCTATTTTATACCCAAATGTGCCTTTGAAGTGGGGGAGACTTCAAAGAGTGGCTAAGAAGTGCACCAGGTCCCCTTTCAGTTCAATCCTGTCTGCCAGGATCCCAGTAGTGGGTGTGGCAGTCCTTTGTGTGAGAGCAGGCCCTCCACCCTCCCAGCCCAGGAAGACCCATTCAAAATGCAGATGTATGCAAGTGAGGCTGAGTACCCTGTATTTGGGGTGTGTCTGAGTGAATGCGCAAGGAGCTGTCAACTAAGCCCAGCCAGACGTGGATTGTAAGGCACAGAAAGATTTAAGTGCAGAGAAATGCTCACTTTCTAAAAGTGCCATTCCTAGAATAGTAATATTAAATCCAACTTCACAAGTCAGCAGGATTTGGTATTATCATTCTGGCCATACTAAATATGACCTTCCTACTCCTTTCAGATCAGCAGCTACCACTTCAATACTGTATGAGGGCAGCCCCAATGTTAGCCTATGAAGGGAGCAGGCCTCACAGTAGTGTAAAAACGAATTTTAGGAGTTTTACACTACCAGGACATGTAAACTACACAGGTACATGTCCTGCCTTTCACCCACACAGCACCCTTTTCTAGGGATTACCTAGGGCACACATTAGAGGTGACTTATATGTGGAGAAAGGAGAGGTTTAGGCTTGGCAAGTACTTTTAAATGTCAAGTCGAGGTGACAGTGAAACTGCACACACAGGCCTTGCAGTGGCAGGCCTGAGGCAAGGTAAAGGGGCTACTTAAGTGCGTGGCACAATCAGTGCTGCAGGCCCACTAGAAGCATTTAATCTACAGGCCCTAGGCACCTATAGTGCACATTACTAGGGACTTATAAGTAAATTAAATAGTCCAATCAGGTATGATCCAAGGTTACCATGTTTAAAGGGAGAGAGCATATGCAGTTTAGCACTGGTTAGCAGTGGTAAAGTGCGCACAGTCTAAAAGCCAGCAAAAACAGTGTCCAAAAAGTGGAGGGAGGCAGGCAAAAAGTTAGGGGTGACCACCCTAAGGCTGTCAGGTCTAACAATAGTATTGTCCAGGTGGCCATCCAATCAGTTAAATTAGCAGTGTTGTGGGCATGTTGGTATTATGTTTAGTGGGATAGGTGAGATTAGAAGCACAGTATAAGAGAAGTAAAGAAGAAGCAATGAGGGCAGGGTGAAAAGAGAAGTTAAGAGAAATAATATACAAATAAAAAATAAAAAAAGGAATTTCTTCCATGTCCATGATGTGCATAAGTTGTTATATTGGAAAGAGGAGGGGCCACATAGTTTGTGCATTTTTGTTTATTTGTGGGCCAAGCAAGAAGACCGAGATGGTTTAAACGCGTCACCCCGTTTTTGTGTCATGATGAATTCTTTGATATGAAATGGATTTCTGGATGTGAATAAAGAACAGTAGCTGCATGGAGTGCCAGCGTTTGAATTAAATGTGTTGGAAGATAATATATATATACATATGTACAGAAAAAGGGACACAGCCCAGTCCACAAATTGCATAGGACACCTGGCCACAGGCCAAAGTCCAAGGCCACACATGTCACCTGCTTCAACACGAAGAGAACACTGCAGGGACATCAGTTGGTAAATAGGCAGGCCCTTCAGGGGGACGGGGCGGGGCAGGCCTCAGCCAGGAGATGTTACAAAACCACTGGTTCTGGAGGGGACAACATGCCCTGTGCTCAATCCTGGGGAGTGATGGGCCACAGTCTCTCAGGTGGGTTCTCATACCCACTGATTCTGGAGGGGGCAACCTGCCCTGTGCTTGATCCTGGGGAGTGATGGGCCTCAGTCTCTCAGGTAGATGTCATACCCACTGGTTCTGGAGGGGGCAACATGCCCTGTCCTGGGGAGTACAAGGCCACAGTCTCTCAGGTGGGTGTCATACCCACTGGTTCTGGAGGGGGCAACCTGACCTATGCTTGGTCCTGGGAAGTGCAAGGCCACAGTCTCTCCGGTGGGTGTCATACACATTGGCTTTGGAGGGGGCAGGCCGCACAGCAGACCATGGAGGCAGGTTTACATATAGTCCGCTGGCAGTGACGGCTGCAGTGTTGGTGCTGTTGGTGGGGGGATGCTCCTGCCCATCCTCTGCAACCTCGGACGGCTGCACAGTGGTGGTGCTGCTTGTGGGGGGAGGCTCCTGCCCATACCCTGAAACCTCGGATGGCTGCACAACCATCATTGGAGGTGGGGGCTCCGTCACAGTCCCTGGCCCTGGCCCAGGCCCCTTGATCTTCCTGCCTGCTGGTGCAGGCCCCTGGGTCTTCCTGGCTGCTGGGGCAGGCTCCTTTCCCTTCTTGCCTGCTGGTGCAGGCTCCTTGGTCTTCCTGCCTGCTGGTGTAGGCTCCTTCCCCTTTAGGCCGCCTGGTGCAGGCTCCTTCCCCTTCAGGAGATGTGGCCTGGATCTCTTACCACCACGAGTGGCTGTGGTGACAACTGGGCCTGTAAACTGTGTGGCTGAGGTGCTTGGCTGGGTTCTTCCTACCCTGCCCATACGTGCAGGACGAGGGGAGGGGTAGGGAAGAGGTCAATGGTGGATAGGAAAAGTTTTTTAGGGACATTGGGGCGGGAAGTGGGAGAAGGAATGGGAGTGGAGGATGAGGGAGTGGTTGTTGGAGGTATCTGTCTGCTGCTTTTGAGTGGAGGTGCATGGCCTGTATGCTGTTGTGAGGTGGATGGCTGTTGGGTGACTGAGTTCTTGCGATTGTGTTCTTTAGGAGGGGGACAGACACAGTGGGAGAGGACACAGGGGATGTGTGCATGGCTATTGTGGAGGTGTCTGCCAGTGAGGTGTGTGTTCTGCTTGGTTTGGTGATGCTGATAGTAGATGATGATGTAGTGCATGCAGGTGTGAGTGTGGACAGAACTGGGTGGGAGGTGGTGGAGGAGGAGGAGGGGGAGACAGTGGAAATAGTGGATGTTATTGTGTCTGCAACTGGATGGTATTTGTGTGAGTGCCTATAGGATGAAGTGTGGTGCTTGTGTTTGCCTGTGAAACTTTTGGGTGTTGTCTTGTGTGCATGCTCGTCTGTCTGTGTGCTTGGGATGCGTTGGGGTTGAGGAGAATGGGACTGGGAAGTGGAAGTTTGAGGGGGGACGGTAGAAACAGGACAATGGCTGCCATCAGAGAGGAGGCCAGAGCTTGTATTGATCTCTGTTGGGCCGCCAATCCAGTGTGAATGCCCTCCAGGAATTAATTAGATTGTTGCATCTGGGCTGCCAGCCTCTGGATGGCATTCACAATGGTTGACTGCCCTACAGAAATAGATCTCAGGATGTCAATAGCCTCCTCACTCAGGGCAGCAGGGCTAACTGGGGCAGGGCCTGAGGTGCCTGGGGTGAAGGAGATGCCCACCCTCCTGGGTGAGCAGGCACAGGCAGCTCACTGAGGGGCTGCTGGGAGGGCAGTGCTGGTACAGGGGGTGGCGGATATACCTGTAGCTGGGGTGGTCACAGAAGTGTCTGCCTCCACCAGGGAGCTTCCATCGGAGGAGGTATCTGTGTCAGAACTGTCCCCTCCAGTTTCCGCTGTGGTGCTCCTCTCGTCCTCTGTCCCACTGGTGCCCTCAGCGTCGGTGGACTCAGCCTCCTGGGTTCTGTGGGTTGCAGCTACCTCCGTCGCCGGTGCCTCTGCTCCTCCGCCAGATGATGCTAATGCACAAAAAGGAAAGGATGACAAAACAAAAACGGGGAGGGAAGAGACAAAGGATACACTTGATCAATGGCTGCACCAACACCACCGTTGGCATACACAGCACCCTCACACACAGGGAACAGGCCTATGCAATATGCCATTGCACTACCAGAGAAATAGTTAGCGGCCAAGGCATGGAGAGGGACACACACCACCAAATGCAGCACACCTGGGACCCACACAACCCTGACCAGTAGTGGATACCTACGAGCTAGGTTGCAAGATTTTCCCTTCTGAACCCTAGCCACCAGGAGACCTATGCTGCAATGTCAGGCCTGGCTAGGGGCTCCCACTGACACACATCCCCCACCCGGATACCACCCTACCATGCGTAAGTTGTAATGATGGGCACTGTACTCACCCCCTTGTGGCTTCTGTGATGCCTTCAAGTGCCCATCCAGCCCTGGATAGGCCACCGCCAGTATGTGGGCCATCAGGGGGGTCTGGGTTCGATGGGCACCCCTTCCTGTTTGGGAGGCCATCCCCAGCTGGGCCTCCGCCGTCTTCCGTGCCCAGCGTCTCAGGACCTCCCACCGTTTGCGACAGTGGGTGCTCCGCCTGCCATAGACCCCCAGGGTCCGCACCTCCTTGGCGATGGCACGCCATATACCCTTCTTTTGATGGGTGCTGACCTGCAGAGGCAATGCACACAGGAAAATAGATTTAGATAAACAGTCCTGCCTGTAAAACATATGGCCTACCATGCCCGTTTCCATCACTATTTACACACACATGGCCCAGCACACAACCTGTACGCCACCTAGAGGACATCCACCCACCCCCTTACACAAGGCCTTCACACACACCACTCCATGCATTCATGCCACATGCATCGTGCCCACAGTATACTCACCTGTTGGTCTGGAGGCCCATACAGCAGTCCGTACTGGGGTAGGACCCCATCCGCCAGTCTCTCCAACTCCTCCAAAGTGAAGGCTGGGGCCTTTTCCCCGGTGACACAGGCCATGGTAGGTTCCAGACACAGGTGACAGCAGCACATGCAGTGAAGGTCTGCTCCTGTGGAAGGTCAGGTGGCAAATGAGGAATCAGATAGAAAATGGCAGTCATGTCCGTGGCGGTGCATACCGTCACCGCCGGCGTAGATCACCATTGACCACTGTACCCCATAGGGCCCAATTCTGAACAATGAGGAGTTGCACGGCGGTTCCCGACCGCCTCCTGCAACGGCGCAGAACGTCAGCGGAATTACCTCACTTCCATCTGTCCTTCCACACAGGACAGGTGGATGCCATTTCAAGGGGGGCGGGCCCTGGAAAAATGCTGCGTCACTGGTGATATTAAGACATACTGGACAAATCACACTGACCCATTACAAGTTTACAGGATGCAAAGTTCTGTTGTAGCTCCATTGTTCAGTTTGTGAAAGGGTCCTCACTCGTGTGCCCCTTAGATTCCTACTGCTGCGGATGAATAGGAGATAGAGACATACCCCCGTGTACAGACCCCTGGTGGACTTGGCAACACTGGAGGACAGGCACATTATCCTCACCTATAGACTGGACAGGACCACAATCACAGAGCTGTGTGCCCAATTGGAGCCTGACCTGATATCTGCTATCCGTCACCCCACTGGGATCCCCCCTCTTGTGCAAGTGTTATCAGTGCTACATTTCCTGGCAACTGGTTCTTTCCAAGTGACAGTGGGGTTGGCACAGGAGTGTCACAGCCAATGTTCTCAATAGTGCTGACAAGAGTGTTTTGTGCCCTGATTAAACACATGTGTAGCTACTTTGTTTTTTCACAGGTTGAAGATTTGGCCACCGTGAAGGCTGAGTTTTATGCAATGGGACATATCCCCAACATAACTGGAGTGATTGATGGGACACATATTGTATTTGCTCCCCCCCTCCATCCAGAATGGACAGGTGTTCAGGAATCAGAAGAGTTTCCACTTTATGAACATACAGATGGTGTGCCTTGCGGACCAGTACATCTTCCACATTAATGCTAAGTATCCTGGGTCAGTGCATGATGCCTTTGTCATGAGGAATAGCAGTATCCCAAATGTAATGGCCCAACTACAGAGGCACAGGGTGTGACTAATAGGTGAGCCCTGGCTACCACCCAGTATATGTTGGTGTATGGGTATGGTGTGAGCCATATGGGATAGAGTGTGGCTAAATGTTGTCCCTCAATATTTGCAGGGGACTCTGGTTACCCCAACCTATCACCCCTGTGAGGAATACCAGGACAAGGGCAGAAGAACGTTACAATGAGGCCCTTGGGCGAACCAGGAGGATAATTGAAAGGACCTTTGGCCTCCTGAAGGCCAGGTTCCGGTACCTCCATATGACAGGTGGATCCCCATGCTACTCACCCAAGAAGGCCTGCCAGATAGTGGTGGCATGGTGCATGTTGCATAACCTGGTCCTTAGGCACCATGTCCCATTCCTGCAGGAGGAAGAGGCTGGAGATGCCCGTGTGCCAGCAGCGGACCCTGTGGACAGTGAGGATGAGGAGGCAGAGGATGAGGATGAGGACAACAGAACATCTGTGATCAGACAATACTTCCCATTTCAATGGCATTTGTTTGAATTTCTGTGGCACTGGCATGCTGATATTTCCCACTTCTATGCCCACTTACTATTACCTCTGGCAATTCATTTTGCAGATGTTGGTGACCTCCCATATACTCCTGGTATGATCACTGCAGCCAGCTGCAGGTCATTAATCTATGCTCATTTTCTGTACAGTTGATTTCTAATATTTTTCTGGCATTTCAAGGTGGACAGGGTGACTGTGTGGTACACAAGGGTGACAATCAGGAGAGTCTCATTTCCTGGCGGGGTCTTGGCAAGTGTCTCTGGCTTCTGTCTGGATCGCAGGGAACGTTTGTGCGGTGGTTCTCCTTCTGCATGGGGAGGGGTGCTGGTAGCCTGTGAGTCCTGTGGTGGGGCCTCCTGGCCACTAGCGGTAGTGGAGGTGGAAGGCTGTTCCTATGTCTGGCTAGTGGCAGGGGCCCACTGTTGTGAGACTGCCTCCTTCATAATATTGGCCATGTCTGCCAGCACCCCGGCTATGGAGATCAGGGTGTTGTTGATGTCCTGCACGTCCTCCCTGATCCCCTGGTTCTGTCCCTTCTGCAGCCGCCTGTTCTCCTGCACATTGTCCAGGATCTGGCCAATTGTGTCCTGGGAATGTTGATAGGCTCCCAGGATCTCTGCAAGTGCCTCCTGGAGAGTCTGTTCCCTGGGCCTGTCCTCCCCCTGACGCACAGCAGTTTCCCTGTAGGCCTGTGCCACTGTCCCCTGAACCTAGTGCCTACTGCCACTGACCCCAGGTCCCTGATTGTCTTGGGTATGAGGTGTGCCCTGGGGTCCCTAAAGAAGAGGACAACCTGCTGATTGATGTGTCTTGGGGTCAGAGGTGTTGGTACGCTGGGTGGGTGCTCTGGTGGTGTTTCCTGAAGGGGGAGGTTCTGTGGTGGTGTGTGACTGGGCCTGGGTAACCGGCTGTCCAGAGGTCCCTGATAGGCCAGGTAGGTCTTCCAGATCCTGAAGACCAGAGTTGCTGTCATCACTGTGGGTCTCTTCAGTTGGGGGACTGGATATTGCTGGCACCTCCTCTTCGCTGACATTGGCTGGGGTACCTGTGGGAATGTAAATGATGTGTTATGGTTTCTGTGTCTGACATATTGTGCATCCGTGGCTTGCCCTCTTTGGTTGTATTTGCCCTGGCAGCTTCCACTTGTGTACGTGCACTGGTGTATGGCGGGATGATTAGTTCTCTATAGTGTGCATGCTTTAGTGATGGGTGTCCATGCAGGGCTGTGAGTGGTGTCCATGCATTGGTAGAGCATGCAGGGCTTGGCATTGGGATGCGTGAGATATGATGGTGGGGTGTGTGGGATGGAGTGGGGTGTTGGGAGTGAGGGTGGGGGTATGTGATGGCATGCAGGTAGGGGGGTAGTAGTAGTAGAGAGTTAGAGAGTCGACTTACCAGAGTCCAGTCCTCCTCCTACTCCGGCCAGGCCCTCTGGATCCAGTATTGCCAAGACTTGCTCCTCTCATGCTGTTAGTTGTGGGGGTCCACCACCAGTCCTCTGTACAGTGAGCTGGTGTCTTGCTGCAATGGAACATACCTTCCCCCGTAGGCCATTCCACCTCTTCCTGATGTCATCCCTAGTTCTTGGGTGCTGTCCCATGACGTTGACCCTGTCCACGATTCTCCGCCATAGCTCCATCTTCCTAGCTATCGATATCTGCTGCACCTGTGCTCCAAATAACTGTGGCTCTGCCCTGATAATTTCCTCCACCATGACCCTTAGCTCCTCCTCTGTGAAAAGGGGGTGTCTTTGTGGTGCCATGGGTGTTGTGTGAGATGTGTAGGTGAGGGTGTGTTGAGTAATGTGTTGGGGTGTGTGATGTGGTGTGCGTGAGTGGTGAATAGGTGTGAATAGTGTGTGGCTCTTGTTGTGTCAATGGTCTTGATGTCTCTTTGCTGGCAATGGTTTGTAATGGGAAAGGGTTGTGGGTATTTTGTGTGTGTGTGTTTTATAGTGGTGTGGTGTTTGTATGAATGTCAGGTGTGTGTTGTTTGAATTGTCTAATGTGGTGTTGTTTTGTTTGTGTGTGTCCATTTTGAGCACGGCGGTATGTACTGCCAATGGTTTACTGCTGTTGAATGTCCGCCGTGGTGATTCGTGGGCCATAATGTAGTGGGAGTTGTTCTGTTGGCGTAACCATGTGGGTTTGAATACCGCCAGTTTATCACTGATCTTTGGTCTGGCGGATTTGTGTATCACATTCTCACAGGGCCCAGCTGCTCCACTCTGTGAAGTTAAGATGGTGGTTCCGCTGAGGCCTCCGTGGGAAGCGATGATTTCACAGTCCTCTTCTCCAGGTGGGTGCTAGCGATGACTTAACAGCTTTGAAGCGCACTGGGACACTGTACTGAATTCCGTACGGTGCATAGGACCCTAATACCATCGTAACCAGGCAGACACAGAGTGCCTTGGGTCAACAGCATTGCACTTTGGAATGAAGTAGTTTATTCACCTCATCTCAGATCCTTGCCAGGCTAGCCACTCAGGCTTGTGAGTGAACTTCTTTGTCACCTACTTCTTTGGGGGCAGCAGGGACCGCTTGGGCACAGAGTATATAGTGCCACAGTCTTGCTGACCTCAATCACATGCCCATTGCTGATGCCATAGGGCAACATCAATCCCAGCTTCAGTCAGGTGTAATGAACAGGGTACTAGCCACACCTACCAGAACAGTGTGGGCTGCTTAGGTGAGTTTCGAAAGTGCTGAGGTTCTTAAGATGCGTTTATGAACTGGCTCCTAGACCAAAGCAAGCCAGTCACATCGGTTGTGATTCTTTAGAAATAGAACACACGGTCAATTGCTTCTGTCCACACCAACAGTCAGCTCTTCTTACAAAGTTGGCTAGCTTCTACGCTGCAGCTTAACCAGGACCCCTTAGGCTTCCATCAAAAGACAAGCAATTGTTCTTCAAGATCAGGTGTCACCTCAGCTCTGGGAAAATGTCAGGCAGTATCCCTTTGGGTACTCCGTAGATCATCACCTCTTTGCTTAGGTAGAACTTGCAATTAGAACAACAAGTTGGTCAACAATTCTCAATTTTTTTACAGGGATGGCAGACAGGATGAGGATTATTTTGCTGCCCTCTAAGAAACAGGTTGGGTCAGTTATATTTTCATGTGTCTAAGGCTATCTTCTAGGCTCGGCCATTGTCATAAATTATGCACTTCTCAGCAGGGTTGTCTCCAGGATGAAGCACCCACAAAGGAGACCCAAAGAGATGTGGGCAGTAGGCACCCATCAACAACCATACCAGCCAGTGATCAGGAGGATGCAAAGGGGCTGATACCCTTTTAGAAGACCCTCTCCCACTCTAACAACAGGAAATGCAGTCCCACCCATTCACCCCTGCCATCCACAAAAATGGCAGCTTCAGGAACACTAATAAGAAGACTTCTGTATCAGAAAGGAACCAATCGAATTTCTAAGTGGACGTCTGTCTCCTCTTGCCACATTTCAGTGTCTGAGATCCCGCTTGTTAGGGAAACTACTTTTCCAACCCTCCTCAGAGTTACACAAACAAAACACAAACACCAGGCAAGGCTCCGGAACAGATGAAATGTTTCTTGAGGTAGCAAGGTTTATTGGCAGGCCAAGGCAGACGCACATCCCAGTGTTACGTCTTACAAGCAGGCATATTCTGCCCTGAAGCATATATGTCAGGCAGTTATATATGTTAATAAGTGCTGTCACAGCAAATCCGAAAAGGGGACATAGTCTAAACATGGTCACGCATATACAAAACAAATGCTGCATATACAAAACTTCAAGTCCACAGAGTAAAAATATACACAATGGAGTGTGAGCATGAACAAGTGAACAGACAATAGGTGGACCCTAAGGAAAGGGTGCTGCGTTGCTGACTGGCTGAATTTAAATTGTGAGACCTTGGCTTGGAGAGGTTTGTTTGCACAGCTGGCATAGGTGTCAGAGAGGCCAGCAGGGAAGTCTTGGAGCAGTGCTAGAATAGTAATGTGGATGAGTGGAGCCAACCTGTGAATGAGAGGAGCAAGCATCGTGGTAAGAGAAGAGAATAAATGGCTTACTGGGATTCAGATAATGGAAGAGGGAATTGGAACTAAAGTATCATATCTATAGGTACATACACGTGACTCTCTCTCTCTCTCTCTCTATATATATATATATATATATATATATATATATATATATATATATATATATATATATATATATACCTATATATCTACACACACTCACTCGAACAGAAGAACGGCACTCCAGAAGCAAAGAAAAGTCAAAAAGTATTTTATTGACGTACAGGAACGCGTTTCGGCATGGCTGCCTTTGTCAACCTGATAGATGCCATGCATTGTTTTGTTTTTCAAAATGATTACATGATCCCTTTAGCAAAATAACACGCAGAGAAAAACTATTATTTTCCACTACAAGATACCACATTGTATTGTATACCATATTCTAAATAATTTAAATAAATATCAATATTATGTACAATTTTTACTTCATTTGCGGGAAAACGTCGTTCGTGAAAATGCCCAAAAAGACATAATGATGTTAATAGTTACATAATTAACCCTGTTGTTTCCAGTATTTGCTACATTACAATGATTCACAATCGTAAACCGCATTGTGCCATAAAGGTTTTATGATTTAAGTCTGAAAATTACACATATTCTTCAACTAATCAGTTAAATTTAATTATTTTAACTTATCCCAAATATAAAGCGGGCATTGACTAAATCTATACTTTGCATCAAAGAGGCTTGGTTCGTAAAAATATCCTAAATAAAACATAATGATGCTGTTGATTACCCGAATGTCCCAATTTTAAATTTAAAATTTTTAAATTATGCTTGCTTTAACACATTTGTGAAATATATTTAGGCTTCCTTGCCTAAATACAACAGACTATAACCATCAGAACAATGTATTTTCAATGGTGAATCTGATATTTCTTTAAATTTTTTATCGCATAGCCCATCCACGGGTGGGATGAACCTGTATTTTCATATGTTCGCCAACTAATTAATTATGGTAAATCATTTACTTCTTGAAAGCATAGAGTAAGCATTGGCCAAGACAATATTTAGCCCAATTTCAGCTCATTGTCATCATACCTTACACTTGCAATGACCAGAATTACTGCAGATAAGTTTATATCATTGTAAATGTATGTAAAGTTCTTCACTACTATTAAGTCAATTAGGTTCTTTCGTGTCAAGGGCTATTATGTATTTCGACTCTAGCAGCCTCAACTTCTTTTCTCTGTCCCCTCTTCTGATATCTTTAGATATTCCATCAATCACACTATATTTTAGATTGTCCACCTTACCACCATGCATCTCATGAATGTGTTGTGCGACCGGATAAGTATCATTTCTATTCTGGATGGCTCCTAAGTGTTGTAAAATATGTTTATGGACCTGTAACTTGGTACTTCCTGTATATATTTTGGGGCAACTACATCTTAAAATGTATATTACATATTCACTTTTACATGGGTATAGTCCCCTGATATTATGGACTGTTTTTCCTCCCATCACCAACGTTTTAATATTTTCCCATTTTTGCATGCTTTGCATTTAGAACATTTGTAGAACCCATTTTTTTGATTTAACCAAGTGTTACTTGTTTCTCCCTTTCCAATATCACTTCTCACCAATGCATCTCTCATGGATTGCCCTCTGCAATAAGTGATTTGCAGAATACTCTTTATATCTACACCTATTACGGGGTTCCAAAACATGGCGTCTTTCAGGTTGACAAAGCCAGTCATGCCGAAACGCGTTCCTGAACGTCAATAAAATACTTTTTAGAATTTTCTTCGCTTGTGGGGTGCCGTTCTTCCATTCAAAGGAAGAGAGTGTGGATATTAAGACGCGGTGGCGCATGTCATGTGTTTGGCACCAACGGCAGTCAGGTGAGGAAAGGCTACGCCGAAATAAGTGTTTATATATATATATATATATATATATATATATATATATATATATATATATATATATATATATGTATATATTGCTCAACACCGCTCTTCAGTCTCAGGATTGTAAGCAATTCACTTCCACTGTCTGGAAAAGTAACATCACATCCATCTTATACACATGAACAGTCCAGATCCTTCCTTAATTGAACCCACAGGCCTGTCTCACTCTGGTTCCCTCAGACAGACATAAAGGGCCTCATTACAACTTTGGCAGTCCATTTTTTAGGACCGCCGAAGCAGCTGCAGGCAAAAGAGCGCCAGTCCTGGTGGTCTTTTGTCTACCATATTAAGAGTGTTATGTTGAGCCAGTGGGGAAAACCACGTTTTTCGCCCGCTGGCCCAGCAGAAAACTCACCAAACATTGAGCTGGCGGCAATGTTGTGGTGCATTGGTGCGACAGCACCCGTCACGCATTTCACTGCCTGTAATTCAGGCAGTGAAATGCACGATGGGGCTGTACAAGCGACCCCTGCACCGTCCATGCCAAGTGCATGGGAAGTGAAGGGGCCCCCATTCCACCAGACTTTCCATGGCGGTAATTACCGCCACGGAAAGGCTGGTTGATGGGGACTTGTAATCCCCAGGACACTGCTGCTTGCAATGCTTCCCTGGCGGATTACAATCGCCGGCACCACCAGGCTGCAGGCTGGCTGTAGCCTGGCGGTGTTGGCGATTTGACCATGGCGGCTCCGCAATGACCGCCACACTTGTAAAGAGGGCCAAAGTGTATAACAAGCTTCTCATACAAACACTTTTTTTATCAGGATCTTAGCACAAGGATTTCAGGTTCATCTTTAGCAGCAGAAATTTTCATGAGTGGGCCAGTACGCTCTTGATCATGACACAGGTAAAGAGGCCTAGTCACAAAAAAATCACTACAAAACAAGCTATGCTGCCACCAATGACCTACACTTCTATACCTGTGAAAGGGTAGTGGTATTGTGGGCTTCTGTAGGTCCTGAACAGGTCCAGGGTCAAAGTTAAGCCTAGACGTTAACGCAGTCTCTAAGATGGCATGAGACTAGGACCAGAAAACTCAAGAACCAGGATGCCAGATACTCACAGTTGGACTTGTAGAGTAGGGGACTCGATTGTACACTATGCAGAAGATATTCCCATCCCAACATGTGAGAAAGATCAGTCCAGACTTTCTTACTGTGTTCTATGGTGTTTGGATAAGCAAGGGTGGCACTAGCCTTGTCAAGAACACTACACAAGAACCCTGACCTAGTTTTGGTGTGGCAGGGTTTAGGTATTTATAGACCCATCAGCTAGGCCAATTGGGGGGGGGGGTGGTTAGGTTTTAAAGACTCATGAGCTAATATAGTCAGGTGTGCATCAGGATATTGGAACATTATTCCATTTTACTTGATCTTCCATCGCCTGTACTGGTCTTCATTTCCTTACTATTGATTGATGTTAACGTTCTTGCTTGTCGAAGTTCTCAATCCTCCTAAATGATAATGGCAATTAGGAAGGGGTTTTCAAGCAGCTTTGGTAGCACTTCAATGACTATTTGGTAATATAGCCTAAAGACCTTGTGGCACACAAGAGGACCCTCGGTGCTCTCTCACTTTACTTCCTGCACTCTCCTCACTATTCTGTCAACACACTAAGAGAAAATGCAGTATTACCAACTAGTCCTTGTGCATGTGCTACAAACATAGTTTGATGATATGCACTAAAACCAGACCCAACGGAATCATGCGCTTCTGTCATTGCGGCGGTTTCCGTATTGTTATGGATTTGCCACAATTTTCACAGAATCCATCATCTGCTGCATATTCTCTAGATTGTAACAAAAAAAAAAAATTCTAGCTCAACCCAATCAAAACGTACTTAAAATATGGTAATGTGTTGTACGGTTGACTGCTTATTGCTGTCTTTGTGTGCTAACTGATACAAGTGAGGTGAAATGTTTGCTTAGACAGTGTTACCATGAGTAATATTGACAAAATAACAAAGTAATGCTATCACAAAATGTGTTGCATTATGCCACATAATTTCTCTTTCATTGCTGCATAATTTAGTTAACCATGTCACCTAATTTGGTCCTCCCAGACACATAATTCCAGTTTGACTAAACAGGTACAAATCTACCACATGCATGCCAATAGCATGATAGCCACGCCAGTTCCTAAATCAGCCATAATCTGTGGCAGAGAATTGGTTAAGAAATTATCATCCCATTTACCAAAAACATAGCCTAATTGTATGTTGCTCTAAATGAGCCCCAAGTGTTATGGCAACTTCATCCAGCAAGTCCAACCTCCACAATACACTGGCTTGGTGCCCTTTGGATGGTGATAGAAAAGAAACTTGAATTACCTTTTACACCAATGAGCTTATGACTTGGCACTTTTCTGTAGAGATAAGCGAGACCACTGGTGCATTCTGAATGGTGTTAGCATAGGTATTCAACATAAGGATGGGTTAGGAGTTTGGCCTAGTTAGTATTGTGACAGGATACACCCTAGGTGTACTCCAAATGGAGACTAGACAAAACTGCCAGGGAGGCCACATGGTGTTGGAATGTACATTTGGAGTACTCTGTATGTTGACACAGGATGCAGATTATGAAAACATGGTAATAAGATAGGACCCTGTGCTACTTTCTATCTTTATACAACAGAACGCTTAGGTTCTCTGTAGTGAAACAAGAAATAAGTAATGATGCTCTCTGTTTTCAAATAGGAATGTGCCTTGGATTTTGCTACTCAAAAAAGTCTTTGGATACTGTGTACTCAAATAAATTATAGGCTGACTTCCTTATTCTGAGCTAAATGGAGGGAGTTAAAAGTTGTTCTACCCAACAAGAGTCTCTGCACTGAGGTTACAGAAGTTGGAAAGGTTTTTTGAAGTGCCAAAAATTTTACAGAACATCGCAAACAGGCAACAGCTATGAAATTAATAATTTATATTATAAAGTTTTACTAATAGGAAGAAACACATTAGCAATGAACTCAATAATCAAAAATATCTGAGTGAGAACCAGCTCATGAGACAGAATGAGAACTGAAACAGCTGTGACAATTGGCAAACAATCGATACCTGCAACAAAAGAATATAAGAACAACTATGATTTGCAACTCTATGCAATTGATACAGCTTGGACCAAACATTCCTATGTTTGAAAGACCATACAGGTGTCACACAATCTGAGGGCCCTAGAACCTATGGATAAATCAAACACTTATGGGCACAAGGCCATGATGGGAGGGAGATGAAGTCCATCCACAGTGATGCTGTATCTTTGTCACATCCTGCGAACGTACCCTTCACTACATAACAAACTTTAAATACAACAGACCTGACAAACGTTTCATTTCACAGACAGTTACCAGGACAGCGAGACCAAGCAAGCAAATCAGAGACTAGTCACTCTCCAACAACAAAGTATGAATGACATTCAGATCTGCCATTTGGACGAGTTATGTTGTTGTTTGGTCTCACTTGGATTGTGGTTCTTGTGGTTGTGTATTGTTTTGTGTTTGGATGACACTTGGTTCAAACCTAATGCATTCAGAAATATATGCATGTGCATTTAAAAGGGCACTTCTGACACTTAATAAAGGCAGATTTGTAGACGACGTTTCAGAGGTAATAGTTGTGTCCGGTTGTGGTCTAGATCTTGAATTGCAGTTTGTCATCAATGTTTCCCCACAGGGGACTGACAGCAAAATAAGCAAATTGTTATTAGGTTGTTTAAACACTAATATTAAACTACATTATTTCTTAATGTAACTTTGCATTATTTGTCTTTAAAACTGACTGTTTTTCTCTTCAGTTGGATAGATATTCCTTCCACGGGCCTTGTTTTATTAGTGAACCGATATTGCTGGAGTTAAATCAGTTAACTTCTATTTAGCAGGCGATTTTCTTTCTATTCTATCTTCAGTATCCCTGCTACTTCCACTCATGCTCGAGTCCCATGAGGTTCCGATAGCTGCTGGCATTGCAAGATGCAGGCATGAGACTTACAAACCCAGGGCCAGATTTATACTTTTACATGCAAAACTGTGGTGTCCCTCTGGTGCGGGTGGGGGTGTCCCTGGGGCCAGGGAAGGGCACCTGTGGGTACTTCCGTGGTCTCTGACCATGGAAATATGCCTACAGGTCTCCTCACACCTGCCCATACCCAGGCGTTAAATAATGGCGCTAAGCCATTATTTAAGGCCCCCATACCCCTGTGCTGGATTTTATCACGGGGGGATAAATATGGTGCTAAGGCCAAATCATCCTTTTCTGGATGGGAATGGCTACCTTGCATCTCATTGACGCAAGGTAGGTTTTCACGTCCAGAAAACGACATTAACTCCCTAACTTTGGCGCTAGACGTGTCTAGTGCCAAAGTATAAATATGGAGTTAGGTTTGCGCTGAATTAGCATAAAAAAAGACGCTAATTCAGCGCAAACCGAGTATAAATATGGACCCCGGTACTTAACTTAAAGATGCACTTTACATTTGTCCTTCTATCAATCCCATGAGGCTGCCTAAAACACTGGTGCACAGAACTGAAGAGAACGCATGCAAAGAGGCCCGGTACCATTGAGTTTTACTGTGACTGCCACTACTGTCTAATAGGAAGTGAAAAACCCAGGCAGCCTATACTGCAAAGTAAAACAATTTGCATATGAGTGCAGACACAGCTGAGGGCCACGTTAAAACTATAGAAGGGAGGTTAGCAAAAATAAAAAATAAAAAGAAATGTTATGTAAAGCTTTAAACTGACAGCAATATGAGGACCTCGGATTTAGGTGGGACAGTCTGAAATATGGGCTGGCCGGTCCTCAGTCGGCCACCCTCGTGGCTACGGCCGTCTTGAGTATCACATTGCAAAATAATTGTAAACGTGAAACATCAATCCTATGACTGTAAATTAACCCACATTAATATATCTGATATATTGCAATCTGTAAGAAAGGTAGTAGCACCCTCATACATACCACAAAGACATCTTGAAAATTAGTTGGACGTGATTATTTTATATGCCGCTTAGACATTCGCATTGGGTTATGCAAATTCGAAAAACAAAAATTAGTTAGACATATAACACATGTCACAAGAACAAAAAAATATATGTGAGGTCTCATATTCATAAAAAATATGATCTTCATGGAGTTCAGAGATCCAACTCATGATACCCAAAACAGATAATAATCTGAAAGAACACACCCCCCAAAAAATTGTAAATGTTCCAAATTAACATAATGTACATATACATTCAGTATATGAACAGAAAAAGTCCTGTGTAGAATCTCATATTATATAAGCTATTTTATGGTACCAAATTGTGTTCACAGATCCAACTCATGGTATCTAAAATGGGTAATAACCTGAAAAACGGACCCCAGAGGGTCCATATACAACTCACAATATGCTACACCTGACTGAGTGTTCCAGTCTCTCCTCAGATGTAACCAATCTCATATAAACCGAAAATAGATGAACCAAAGGTAATAAAGAAACGCCCACTTCCTCATACCGTGTGTAGAAACCTCAGTCTCATGTGAGAGAAAGCAAAGGAGGGCTTCCCAATGAAGGTAGATTTTTAAAGTATCAACATTCAAAGCTCACAGGTTGCTCAGGAAGCATAACGTTGACGGTGATATAAATTAATAACCTCCAAAGTCTAAAAGGTAAAAGTAAGAAAAGAAATGTAACATTGAGACCATGCTAGACAAACAGCAAGCATCGAGTTCAAAGAGTACAATAATCCTAAGAATTATTTTACCATTTTACCTAGTATTACTCAAAGCAAATGCTGTCATCACCCTCAGATCAATGGAGAACATCAGGAATGTATTATAAGGTCTACAGTGCACCCACAATTCACAAAAATACCTCTTGCCACAGCTAAAAAGGAATTGATTACAAATTAAGAATAACTAAAGTATACCCCACCATCACTCTGTGATGTAACAGCACATCTCCCACTTTATCCTTACCTTCAGCTCTGTAAAATCTCTCAACTCGAAGCGAAAATATTCCAAACCTTGCTGAAAAGATCTGCCCCTCAAGATACTTGCTCCTCTCATCAGCATCTGGCATCATTGCCTACCTAATTAGCTAACTTTTTTTAATTCTATCCAATAGTCAAATGGTATGCCATTTCAACAAGCCTGATTAGCAGAGCCTTCCCGTATTCTTCTTATCGAGTCTATGGACTGTTTAAGACAAAAGTAATGATGCAATGCAATATGTGAGTTGTATGAGTAGTGCGTGACGGGGCAGAAGATGTAGTTAGCTCAATAAACTATAACTGATGAACTTCAGAGGTTATTTTTTAAACATTAGTTTTTACTTATTTCTTAACGTAACTATATATATATATATATATATATATACTTTCACTAAAAAAACAAAAGTTAAAGTAGCGTTATAGTTGTGTGATAAAGTGTGTATGGGTGTGATAAAAAAATTCTTTTTTTTACAAAAAACTTAGAAATTCACTAAAAAAAAACGAAGGTTAAAGTGATTTTATAGTTAGGTGACTGTCTCAGTGACAACATTAACGTTTTGAACTTTAAAAAACACAGAAATTCACTAGTTATAGTTAGCAGAGCACCCTCACCATGCACTCACTCATGGCATGTTCCCTGACACCATTTATGACATCACTGATGCCATCTCAAATGAAATCATTGCACAGCAGGTGGTTGACTTTGGTTGTACGTGGCATGAGGTTGGATGCAGGACCTGGCCCTGTGTACATCTCCCCGCTGGCAGACAATCCCATTCTGCGCACAGCCTTTGGCTGTGTGAGTTGGGGTTGGCAACATGGCTTGGCCTGCTGCCAGGCCCTCTAGTCAAACCCTTAGTCAACCTCATGCTACCTTTGTCTTGTGAAGCTTAGGATTGGCCTTTGAGCCCCAGGTACCCCATCCTATTCATCTATGGAGTATGGGGCCCCCAAGGGTCTTTATAAGGTTCAGGGAGTGGGCTGCATGTCTTACCTCTGCTTAGTAAATACATTGGTCCTCAGGGAATGGGGTCCCTGTGGCCCTGCTGAGGGGGCTGCATGGTCCTTCCTATTTTTCCCCAAGGGATTGAGTCCCCAAGGCTGAAACTAGCTCGGGGGGCTGTGCACCCTTCCCCTTAATAAATGCATTGGGCTTCTTGGGCCAGGGTCCCCAGAGCTGAAGCAGCTCAGGGAGAGGGTCTACACCCACTAGAGAAAACATATCCCCATATATATAAAATGAAATAGACACCATTTTTTTGTTGCTGTCGTATGTCACAATTATAACGTACACATCACCTTCAAATTAATATACTTGTGCACCTTCAAACACAGTGTATTGAATTCCTTTGCCACATCACATTAACTATAACTCATGCCTTCTCCATGCACTGTTTATACCCTTTCATATTATTTCACTTATACCATCTGAAAATATAGCATTCATAAGAACATTTCTGACATCGCAAAATACACCATGTGTCACAAAACAGTGATTGGTAAAGGGGCCTGAAATAGTTAGTGCACTGTGGCTATGGATGGATCTAACAGGTGGATTTCCAACTTTGTGGTATTTGTTGTCATTGACTGGCCTTTTACCTTCTGCTAATGGCCTCACAAACACTTCCAGGTCCCGGATCCCATCAAGACTTTTAAGAAAGCCTGTCAAGCTTGGAGTTGGTTGGTGTGTGTAAAGGAATCACTATCTCATTTTACCAAATATGCTTTCAGTTTTTAATTTTCTTGCATCATTGGCACCTCAAGGTAAGTCCTCCAAGGTTACAGATTACCTCTTCTGCTGGCCCTGAGCTTTTTGATGGCAAAGTCCTAGGGGACCATCCTTTAGTCTGCAAATTGCTGATAGATATCATATATTCCACCCTCTAAACTCTATTGTTCCTCAGCGGGGGCTGTTAAACTAATTCTGTAATTGATCCTTATATGGCCCCACTATGACTACCTATCCTTGAAAATGAATCTTACTATCTGCTTGATTGCCTCAATAGGGCTCCGGGTGTTTCACAAGACATTTTTTTTCCTTCAGGGGTGTCCTTTTCTGTTACTAGATCTGTGAAGAATACCTCCACAACAGCTTAGTATCTTTGTTTTACTTCCATCCAAAGTTGTGTGTACAAATTAAAGGCTAATTATTTAAGAACTTCCTCTTCTCATTTGATAATCTTTCTAAAAATTCTAGAAACACCTACTTTATTGCATATTAATAGATGTGGTTTGCATAGGAGATGAAGGAAATTATATGATGTCTGTTCAACTAAGAAAAACAATAAACAGTTCAGCTAATGAATGGTCCCTAGAAAAGACTTGAGCAAAGGACCTTGAATGTTACAAAGACAGAAACATCCTGAGTATGGGTTCCTCATGCAGAAGGCACATTATTACAGTTTATTAACACTAAACAACACCACAAGTGAGTCTTCTATTGTGCTGATATTTGGAAATCGGAAAGCACAGAGTGAAACACATGCAGATTGATAATAAACGTTCACATAAAACACAAAGTGCACTTTCTTTCTGCATTTGTGAAAGGTGTAAGTGGAAGCTGTTTTCTGCCTAATCAGGCAATCTTAAACAAATCTAAATTAAACATTTTTTGTCTTATTAAAAATGCTTCTGCAATTGTTATGTGTTAGTTTACGCAGGCACAGTAATTAGCTAATGTAAAAGGTGGGGTAGCTGCATTAATATACCTTCCTTATTGATCACTGTTCATATTATTTCTTACAACTCAGATTGCAGTCCAGTTTTTAAAGGCCAAAACTATAGTGTAGATTTATCAGATCCATGCCAGGTTTCCAGGATACGCTCATCAAATGAATTTACATTCAAGGAATCTAAATAGAAGTCATTTACATAGACAGTAGTGATGCTGAAAGTGTAACCTGCTTGACCTATGTTGGACAAATCTGCTATAGATCCTGGGTTCAGAGGGGTTGTATGGTGATGGTAATGTGCACCTGAATAAATAAGACAGATATGGTGGTCTTGTGGTAGTGCGGTTTGTTAAATTGAGCCATTTTGATATGCTCAATTCTAATTTAGTGATGATAAAAAAAGGATCAGAGACATTTTTCCATTTGCTAGCTAAGCTCATGCAAGGGTATTGGAAAGCACCTGCTTTCCAACATTTATCAAACACTTGTGGCCTGATTCACAAAGGGGCTCTGCACTTGAGGAGGAGGCCCCACAGCTGTGGGTTGCTTTGTTTGCTGAAACTAGAAGAGACACTGAAGCAAAGAGATGGATATAATGTTGTGGAAAGAGATCTGGATTCTTGATTGTATGCAGTCAGACAAGGAAATCATCATACAAGATAATATAGAAGTGGTACCACACACTGGCTCACTTGGAAACAGCTTCTCCAAGCACCTCTTTGCCGTGTAAGTGGGTGAGTAAACCCCAGAGGTTCTTTACCTAGTAGTAAATATTGGAAAAGTTCCTAGAACATCCTTGGAGGGATAACATGCATATCATTGTCACATCAATATCAATTTTATAAAACAAAATATAAAAATGTTCAGTTAGTATCCTCTTTTGGTCCACATATTACTCTAAATTTAGTTTTTGATGTTCCAAAGTCACAACAGTTGACAGGGAGGGATTAGACACTCTCCACACCAACACATGTCAACTTACCCGGGATATGTTGGGTTGTGCTGAGACTGCTCATAGAGAGCAATTAAAAGGAACTCCACCATCTGCCCTCAACAGACTGATGATTTGACACGCAGTGATTGGCCATGGAAAAATTACTTGGGCCATTTTAGATATATTTTACCAATATAGCTAAACCTTTGCACAGAAAAGGGACACTAGCAAATTTCCAACAATAATATGAAGAAGTCATTAACCTAGCTAAAAGTGGACGAGAACGAAGGGTTCGTTCGTGGTTCATAGAGTTCCCTAACTCACATGTTAGTGACTCTTGCCTTGTACATGAAGGAGGGAAGGACAAAAGACATACACGGGACCTAGCTGGCCTGACATGAGTACCTTAAGGAAACATACACAAAGGGCCATATGTACGAACACTTTTTCCCATAAACACAGAATGGGGAAAAACCTTTGCTACATCTGCCCAAAGTTTGAATATTGGTATAATACGTTTCCTCTTTCGTTAAAACCTGAATATAAACTTAGTGAACTCACTGAGAGCAATGTGTAAGTTTACTTGTGTCTCGCTTTTGGGATGAACATTGTTAATATTGTGGTCTTAAGAACAGATGAATTGTTTGGTCACTTATTAAGACGATGTTTAGCAAATAAAGGATGCAATATAGTTTTAATAAGGTTTTTCTATTAATGAAATTCACGTTCTTTATCCGGAGCTTAGTACAGACAGGAACATGCAAACTCTCTAACACGTCATTCAATTCAAAGCCATCTAGTATACACAAAGTAAGTGTTTGCATAAGGTGGTATAAAATGTAAAAAAAGAATTAAGCCAATGGGCGATATGCTTGTGTTTAGCTGGATAACAGCTTTAAATATTCAGGTAAAGATTTTTAATGCAATGAGTCCCAAATGACCTAAGTTACACTATTCTTCAGACACCATCTCCAAACTCAGGCTACAGTAACTGTGAAAATGTTTTCCGTGAACCCTACTCGCTTCGTCCTATTATTAAATATGGCGCACACTGCGATGATGATTATTATAGTGCTTTATTTTGAAAAAGAAAGTAAAAATCATAATTGAATGGTCCCGTTCTAAAACAAATACATCACAACATGAAAAGTCTTTAGGGAATGATGGATGGTCTTCACGTCATGAAACGACTTTTGTTCTCAGTTCAAAGAAAAGCGCCAATAAAATGATATCGCTAACATTAAGCTTCATTTTCATACAAAGTGTGTTTTGTCAGAACCCAGATGTTTATCCTCACATCACAGTTAAACTATACACTGCTGAAGACTGAATTTCATTTCACGGTGCCTGGACTATTTATCTAAGCATACTGCAGAAAAGGACACGGGATACGTAGACTCTCCGTTGGCTAAATGAATCTTTAATCGTGTTTCCCATCCTATCACAGCTACTGCATCGCGCAATTTGAGAAATGTAATGCTTTGGGCCCAAGCCTGGCTGCTGATTAGATAGCCAGCCAGCGCCATCTTGTAAGAACCCAGCTCCTCAGAAAGCACTGATAGTGCAAACACAGGTAATTCATCTTTCATTTACAAAAGCTTACATCTTTTCAAGTTTGACGAGCTCCAGTTTGACGGCAGTCAGCCAGCATTTTGATTGCAGAGTTCAGTGTCTGGCCAGCCACGAAAGGTCTGTGAAGTGTCCTCATTTCTTAGTTTTGCTGTTTCCTTATTTTAAAAGTATTTTAATATCGTTACTTTTTCAAAACTGATCTTACCAAGGGAGTGATTATATCACAAATCATAAACGAGTCATCCTTTGTGGTATTACACTGTTAAAAGATTTAAGCCAGACAACAGCTCAATCGTAATGGGAAATATGACACTTTTTTTGTACAAAATGAAAAAATGACATATAAGGTGAAAAGCGCATTTCAAATGAGAGTTTTTCTCTTGCTTATACAGACAAGGCACAGTCCACTTATTTCTCCAATTTTTTTAGTGTGTCTACATGGAAGCACACTGGATTGTCACAGACCGACATTCGTGGTCTGGGAGCTAAGCTGCCACGTCTCAAAAAGTGCAAAAACCCAATCTTCTTCTATTTTAAAGTATGCTCAGCATGGGGCTTTGGGACATGTATCAAAGGGGTGGTAAATCGAGGGGTTTGATGGCTTGTGAGACCAATTTCTTGATTATAAAACCCTTTCTTATTCTTTTAACTAGCCTACAAAGCACGTGCTAGCCCTGGCACTGAAGGCATTCATCATTTAAAAAAGAAGGAATGCTGGACCATTACTTCCCTCAGATAGATAACTCACAAAAGAGTTTCGTGACTTCTTGCATCTGGGTCGGTTTTCAGTCATCAAAAGACTGACAAGTCTTTGTGTCTGTAGTTGGTGCTTGACTGAATTTCGCTCGCTTTGGAAGTATTTCTTGAAGACTGCCAGCACTGGTCCTGCCAGGGCAATTATATCGCTACAATTGGCCCTGTGCTAGGCGATATTAACATATCTATTGTGATATATTTGATGGGATGGAAATAAAATCAGAAACCTTACCCTCTCATTGCTCTACCTGGCATGTGGTGGGGTCAGGTAAAGCAATGAGATTTGGCAGCATTTAAAAGTATTTTGATAATTTGTAAGGACCTCACAAAGACCCTAGAATAAAGGTATATGTGAACAAATGAGAGTGTGTTCGTGACACTAATGCAGAATGACCGGGCACGATCTCTTGAAAGAAAAGGCACATCAGATGAGAATTAGGTTAACATCGGAGAATAGGCATCCATAGCAAGTTAGGTGGAAGCGGGCACCTTTTTCTGTTCTGGAGAAAGGACATCCTTAACAAGTTGGTTCGAAATGGGCACCATCCTTCTTTACTGGGGAAGGGGCATCATTAGCAAGATAAGTGGAGGTGGACACCGTCCTTCTGGGGGAGATTTGTAAGTGATCTCTGGCAAGGGGCTAACCAAGGTATTTCATTGCTTGGCCCCTCTTGGTATTGCAAAATATGTGACATGTCCACCATTACCTATAATGTTGTGTTGTGAGTATGTCATTGTGATGAGTGAAAAAAGATTTACACCCTTTATAATTGCTGTATTGTTTATGCCTGTGACTTCTCTTAATGAGAGCTATTAGCTGTATGTCCTAAAGCATTTCCCCAAAGACATAGAATGCTTGAAACCTTTCAATGAATTAGGCTCTATGTTTCTTGTTTGTTAAGTGATTTTTTTCCTCATCTATTGTGGTCAGGAGGCTGCTAGGTGTGTGTTGTGTTGCATGAGCACAGAGAGTGGTGCACTAGGATTTATGCAAGACCACTGACATAAATGGAGATGTGTCAAAGGGATTTAGGTGTGGAACTAGCTAAACAAAATTACATATCATCTCTGTATTAGCTTATATGAAGTTTCTCAATGTATCCTCACTTTTGAAGGCGTTTCAGTTGTTGTCATTAAGATGTGGGCCGTTTTGGTTGGATGGCTTTGTAAGTGAGGTGTCATGTTTTAAATTTAATTGTTACTATGATGGGGAGGGAGCACATTTCCTTAAGGTTGGTTTTGATGGGGAGGCAGCGAATTTCCTTGTGGCTTGGTGAGACATGGCTGAATCTTCAGGTGGATGACAGAAGACGGACTGTATTGTTGTTAAGTACTGCATTGGTGGCGGTATGTGAAGGTTGCAGAATTTTGACCAGGATGACACTTCCATAATCTTGATACTGCGTATTAGCTGGACTTAAGAGGATAGTGTTTTTTGTTTCTTTTTCAGATAGAATAGATGTAGATTATAAAAAAATGGTTGTACTGTTTACATATGGGATGAATGAAAGAGATGAATCCAGAGTGAGTCCCAGAGATTTTACTGGAGAAAATAATGATGGGTCAAAGCCACCTCCCCTTGAGTTTTTCAATCAGGATTAGGTTAAAGGTATTTCTGTGTTTGAAAATAGAATAAGTTTTGTTCTGGAAATAGGTTTAGCTGCAGGTAATTGTCAGACATCCAGAATTTAGTTTTATAAAGGGTTGCAGGAGCAGACCTTCTACGGAGACATCCATGAAGACAACCCTCGAACTGCAGATAGCAGTCAAGCAGAGAAGTAACACATAAGAATGAGAGCGAGAATACACAACCTGCTTACATAGAAAGGGAGAAGTGGAGTCAAGAACCACTCCAAAGGTTAATGGAGATTAATCAGTCCCTGTGTCTGATAGCACCTTGAGACTAAATGTAAGAACAGGTAAAGCATCACTCCTCTGATGCAATAACCGATCACCACCATCACGGAGGCGCCAAACAGTGCCTAGAAGCTGTGGAAATGGCTTAGAATGAACTATACCAGTGCAACATAATAATAGAAAACTGCTTAAGATAGCTTTTTAGCCCGATGACGAGGGTTGTATTGGTTGCTAAAAGATGTAGATCCGAGCCTTAGGTTAGGCTTATACCGAAGGAGCAGGCCTAACAACTGGTACATCCCAAGGCAGAACGCTATAAGACTATTCAACCCACTAAGTGTAGATTTTTTAAACTAAATTGGTAGAAACAGAAAACAATCTTAAGGATGATGGAACAGACGGGCTGGTCCAGTCAATGTTGGCTCTAAGCTACTCCGTTTCTTACACTGTAGCTCTCAACATTAAAGTATTTTTATAAAACGAAGAGGCATGAAAACAACGTTATTGCATTGGAGGAAAATGATCACTTTGGGAAGAACCTTAAAATGCATTTGTGTTTTTTTATCCAGGCTTTTTTTCTCCATTAGCACTAAGCACACATGTTTAAATGAGAACTGCGCATCCTGATCACTAACTTACACACACCACTGGCTGTTCAACAGTATATGGTGCCATCATCACCCCCTCGACACACGCCACTGCTCATTGTGATGAATTGCATCTTTCTAATATAGCGACAAAAATGCACATAGCAATTGCAAGCTTGTAATTGTAGTTGTTTTGGTGCATTAAGTACATTGTTTTAGTTTTCTGAAGATTTCTTCGATCACTTGTGAACATTTCGGTCTACCTGGTGGTATTCTGTGCTCTCTCTTTGTCCAGTTCACTTTTCTTATTAACGTTGTGTGTAATTGACAGTAGCCATCAAAATCCTAAATTTACTATCTTTATTCAGATGGCTTACCATATGCTACAGAGATGTTATTAGAAGTGCGTCACATTCACTTAATTTGCTGTTGCTTAATTTTTTCCAATTTCTGGAAAAATCTGCGTAATTACTCAAAATGCAAATCCAGCCTTTCGCTCTATATTTTAGTGGAGAATGCATACTTGTGCCCATTTTGGTCACGAGGAACCATTACCTGCCAAGAAAATAGTGAAGAAAAGCACAAGTACCACGAACAATAGTCACTTGCGTTCTGATCGCTTGTCTTGTTCCCAGACTCTCATAATACCATACGTTGTAAAGGCATCATTTCAGGGATTTCGCTTAACAAATGTAAAGTGAAATTCAAAAAATTACGTCAATTACTTTGGCACAATAGAAATTTCTCTCGGGCTAAAGCTAGAGCACTGGATCTTGTTTTAGCTTTTTATTTTTTTAACTTACCCTGTGTTTTTGGGTTACGAATAAAAGGTTGATAGTTCATTGGATGGGTGATAGCAGCTGGATCTTGTCATACACGTGCTGCGGAAAGGGAAAGCTAAAGATAGAAGACCAAGAACTTGAAAGTTTGCCTCGATGTTTCAGTACATCTGTGGAAATGACTGTTAGTTAGAAAGAGGGGCCGGGGGCTGGGCTGGCAGGAAAGGAACATTTTCACACTGGCATGCTTTGGAGTGTAGTTTTCATATACTTTTACATTTCTTGTGTATCAAATGCTGATCTCTGGTTAATTCACTGTGCCAAGGCGGGAAGTGGAGTCGTAATGAAAAGGCAGTGAACTATTGTACCAGGCATATGAAATTACTTTACAGATATACAAAACCGATGCCAGTTTCCGTTTTTATAATAAACCCCGTAGACCTGGCGGAAGAGAGCAATTGTGTCTCAAGTGTGCTACTGCGCTTCGAGGCATGGTTTTGCAAAGCAATTTAAAGAATTATACAAAGGAACGCAGCCCCCACTTAGCATCGGGTTCATGAATTGTTTGTTATGAGAAAGAGCACTTAGTGTAACTCCAGCACTGCTGCACTTATTGTGACTGTTTGTAAAAGCGCCATGGTGAGTGTGACTGGGCATCTGTTCCCAATACAGAGGTGTCACAAGTTATAAATAATAAAAAAAATCCCCACTGTGCTTAGGTGGAGGGCACAGCCGAGAGAACCAGACAGAAGGAATGTATATTGTGGGATGGAGAGCAGAGGAAGGTCAGGGAGCAGAGGTGTGGAGGGCTTTTGAAACATGCACATTTCAGTATTATAAAGCGGGATTAGTATGCGAAAGAGAGGGGGCCGTGGAGGGAGGAGGGGAGGAAGGGAGTCACTAAAATAGCTGTAGCAAAACAAGAGGGAAGCGTGAGGGGCTTGCGGAAGGTTTGATCCATGCACAGCTTCCATGTGCATGAATTAAGGGAAGAAAATGAAATGAAGAGCAAGAAATAGGACAAAATCTTCCAGGGAAGGCGGCCAGTGTCGCTGAACAAGGCATTGGCTAGAAAATATTATAAGTCATTAGCAGATGTTCAACGTGTTGTACAGTTGTTATGAACTGGGTTAGTGCATAAATAAAAAAATAACTAGGATCTATTTTCCAGAAGGTGGGAGGCTAAAGGGGATGAGGGGTGAATTAAATATACATCTTAGATAGAGAGAGGCTTCTTAGTAAGAAAACATAACATTTCTCAGTGACATCAACATTTTTACCACATGTGGTTCTGACATGATTGGGGGCTACTGTTATTTTGGAGAATCTTCCTCCCTGTCCTTCAGGCTGCCATTTTATGGCTGGCCCAACTCGAATCCAAGGTCTAGCTTTTAGGGAATTTGCTCTCTGGCTAGACAATACAGTGTTGATGGAGTTAGCGACCCCAGACCTACTAAGCATGACTGCCATTATGCCGCCAAAAGGTAATGGCTCAATGTCAAAGTAAAGATTGCAATAGTCTAGAAAACTGTTACAGCGACCAGGGGTGGCTCCTTCGCTATGGTGAAGGAGGGTTGCCCCACTGGCTGTGCCAGAAGTAGAAAAAATTATAGATCCTTTTATTTGTCTCCTTCTGGCACAGCCAACAGTGTAGGGCGGGGTGGGCCATGGGAGGTTGGAGGGGGAGGAGGAGGGAGTTCACCTAAGTGCGCATGTGTGTTTGTCAGCCCGTCTGAAGCCGGCCAAACACACATGGCACTTAGATTTCTCCAGCCTGACTGTATACACAGCTAGGCTGGAGAAAATGCAGAGACCCCATGCGGGTTCACTGACGCTCAGACCAATCCTGGCACTGCTTACATGCAAGGTTTTGCATGAAAGCAGCACCAGGATTGCCGGTGAGTCTGTGCTGGTGTCCCAGCACTGAATTCTGAGATACCAGAGGAAGACGAGCGAGAGGCAGCAGGATGTGGCAGGGACTGAGGCAAGGTACGTTTTTATTTTGTTTAATTTTTTTACCTTGTCTCTGTCCCTCCCCACCTCTCCCCCTGCGTTATGTGGCAGAGGCCGCTGACAGCGACCCAAAAATGTAGAAACCACTACAACACATTTTTTAAATAATATTTGATTTTGAATAATCTGAATCATAATATTGCTGTTGCATGATATTTAGTACTTAATATTCTGGTACTATACGTTGAAATTTTTTAAAATACATACATGAGTGGGTAAGGTTCAAACGCCCAGATGGATAGAGTTCCCAGATGAGCATGTAAATGATCTGCATTTTATGCCTCAGACTTATGTTAGCATGGTCAGACTGTAATATGCCTTAGATCTTTTTGGAGTCTTTGATATCGATGGGATCTGCCACAAACAAAAATAAATCCTAACACTGACCCTTATTGGAATTCTGAATTTCATGTTTTGTTATATGTCAAGTGGAGGAGGTTCTACACATTATATACATTTTGTTTAAATCTAGTGGTGCAACAGCTGTCAGGGTACCTGCTGTCCACCAATGGGATGTCCAGATTGATGACTGTCCTCTCTTAGTCTCTGAACACTTCCTGGCCACCTGAATGGTAACAAGTGCTTATCTGGGCCTGGAAGGGAAAGGGGGATTGCACTTTTAGGACTGATTATTGGTGTCCTTAATATGTGAAATTGGATGCATTCCTTCAAGTCTCACTGCCACTGGTACAACACCTAGGTGAAAAATAAGAGCAAGGATGAAGCGCGGGGTTCCTTCAAACCCACTGCCTTTAGGGTCTAGCCTGACAGGACCTCTGCCTGTGTAATACCTTTGATAGTTCCAGCTTCCATTCTCCCTTGTGCAAGAACATCCTGGTTATGGAAGTATTGTAAGCAAGCAAACATCAACCATTAATTTACTATGTAAAAAATTATCTGTGGCCCTAATCTCATTATATCATTATACTCTACAGCCCTCCTGGCTTACATGTGCTATAACTGTTTTCTGTCTTGCTTCCATCTGGTAACTGAACAAGAAGTCAATTGCTTGAGTGATTTTTTTCATGGTGTTGGGGGACCATATGGAGATCAACAATATTTTGATTTTCTCTAAGAAAATTGTGAATCATGTCTGATTGGTTTTACGGATGCTGTCAATTTCACCCCACCACTGTGGAGTTTCTCTATTTTGTTATTGCAGTACAAGGTCTTAGTATGGATCCATCCAAGGACTAACTGGTTACAGATTGGACAAAAATTCAGACAGTTCACAAAGTCAAATGATTTTAAGGATTTGACAACTTTTACAGCCAGGAGTTTGTCTCATCTAACCATCATTTATTATGCAAGAGGAAATCACTTCATTGGTCACAACAGAGAAACTCACCCTTTTGTCATTTGAAAGAGCATATCACCACAGCACTAGTCCTTCAGCATATGGTTCCTTCTAATTCATTTCACATCAAAACCAGTGGCTCAAATTAGCATCTGAGAAATGGGCCTACTGCATCCTGTAGCCTTGCTCTCCTGCAAGTTAAATCTGGTAAAATACACTACAGAAACATGAACAAGGAACCCCTGACATGTTTGTGGGGTCTAGACATCCTCTGACTGTCTATACAAACCACCGTAAGCCTAAGTTCCTGCATTCAGCCTCCAGTCTCACAACTCAGCAGCTGAGGAGGTTCCTGTTTTTTGACTTATGATTTAATCATCACTTATTGAACAGGTAAACAAAACAGCAAAGCAGATGTACACTCCTACAATGATCATGAAGAAGCCTAGCCAACGGATAACACATACAAAATATACTACTGCCAGGCATAGTTGACTACAACTGACTCTGAGTGTTTGAACAACCACAGTTGTATCAAAAGTTGAAGTGGAAGGTTTGATGGCTCAGTGTAGTGGGGGAGTCTGTTAAGCCCTTCTTTTTCTCTAATTCAGTTCATTCGCCAGGTTTAGATAATAAAGAGTGTGGATTACCGTATATCTTATGGCACTTTTCTTTATTAGTTTTAGGTATTGGATTTCTTTCCTATTAGTGCACGATTAAAAAGTTCAACAATGTCTTCTTTGTATCGCTTCTTTTTTCAGTCTCTCTCCTCTGTTTTTATCCGTTTTCTTCTTCTTCTCAGTTCCTTTATACTTTCTTCATTTGTGTACTCTCTTTCTCTCTCTCTCTCTCTCTCTCTCTCTATCTCACTCTCTCCTTGTCTTTCAGTTTTGTTTTAACAGTCTCTAATTGGTTTCCTTCTAGGAATTTCTTCGGGATCCTGGAGCTGCTTGAGCACTCCGAAGTGTGAGGGAAAAATAAAGGATATAAAACAAGAGGTAAGTCTGGGGTTCTTGGGACTCATTTGCATCTGATAGAGGTAGGGGCGTGAGGGGAAATAGAAAAATGTGCACCCTCTGTGGTATATCCATTTTTCTATAGGTGGTTCTTCCCCAGTGAAGTGGTGTATTTGTAGATAACCAGAAAAAGGTAAGAAAAAAAAAAAAAAAATCTTTAAACATGCACACTCACATCTACAAGCAAGGTATTACAGATACTTCCCTTGCTTTTTGTTAAAATAAATATTGTATTTTCTCTCAACCCTCCTGTCCTCATTTGTCTCTTCTCCTGTCTCAGCTGAAGTCACCCAGAAACCACTCACAGCCCATATACGGGCACATACCTGCTTGAGCCATGTCCCTCCAGGGACGTGGCAGGTTATTGGATTATACCGGGGCACTTACTCACTGCTGTCCTCCCTTGATTATGCTGGTTGACCTCTTTCTTCAGTCTCCTCACCGTTTCTGCCCTCCGTCCTCCTTGTCTCATCCGACTCGTCATCTTCCCTCTTCTCCGCACCGCCTCTCGCAGTGCACGTCTCCTCTTTCTCCTCTTGCGCGTCCACTTCCGGGTTGGTGTTTGCATCGCGCTGTTGTGACGCGTTCCTCTCCAATGTGCCCCCAGGGCACCTTATTGCCGGCCCCACTTGCGCAGGAGTATCCAGGGTCCCGACAACCCTGTTACACTCAGCAACACTCAAGGACTGCAAGAACAGGGGTGATCATCTATTGTAAGAAACGGAGTAGCTTAGAGCCAATATTGACTGGAGTAGCCATAAAGAGTTGTTTCTGTTTCTACCAATTTAGTTTTAAAAAGTCTACGCTTAGTGGGTGGAATAGTCTTATAGCGATCTGCCTTGGGATGTACCAGTTGTTAGGCCTGCTACTTCGGTATAAGCCTAACCTAAGTCTCGGATCAACGTCTTTTAGAAGCAATACAACCCTTGTCATCGGGCTAAAGAGCTATCTTAACCAGTTTTCTATTATTATGTTGCACTGGTATAGTTCATTTCAACAGCTTCTAGGCACTCTTTGGTGCCTCACTGATGGTGGTGATCAGTTATTGCATCAGAGGAGTGGTGCTTCGCCTGTTCTTACATTTAGTCTCAAGGTACTATCAGACACAGGGACTGATTAATCTCCATTAACCTTGGAAGTGGTTCTTGACTCCACTTCTCCCTGTCTACCTAAGCAGGTCATGTATTCTAGCTCTCATTCTCATGTGTTACCTCTCTGCTTGACTGCTATGTCTCCGTAGAAGGTCTGTTCCGGCAACCCTTTATAAAAATAAATTCTGGATGTCTGACAATTTCCTGCAGCTATACCTATTTCCAGAACAAAACGTATTCTATTTTCAAACACAGAAATACAATTGACCTAATCCTGATTGACAAACTCAAGGGGAGGTTGCTTTGACCAATCATTATTTCCTCCAGTAAAATCGCTGGGACTCACTATGGAGTCATCTCTTTCATTCATCCCACATGTAAACAGAACAACCAAGTTTTCTAATCTACATATATTCTATCTCAAAAAGGAAAAAAAGAAACACACTATCCTCTTAAATCCAGCTAATACGCAGTATTAAGATTATGGAAATGTCATCCTGGTCGATATTCTGCAACCTTCACATACCGCCACCAAGGCAGAACTTAACAACAATACAGTCCATCTTCTGTCATCCACCTGAAGATTCAGCCATGTCTCACCAAGCCACAAGGAAATTCACTGCCTCCCCATTGAAACCAGCCTTTAGGAAATGTGCTGCCTCCCCATCGCAGCAACAATTAAATTCAAAACAGGATACCTCACTTACAAAGCCATCCATCCAAAATGGCCCATATCTTACGGACAACAACTGAAACGCGTTGAAAACTGAGAAGACACTGAGAAACTTCATAGTATGCTAATAGAGAGATAATATGTATTTTTGTAGCTAGTTCCACACCTAAATCTCTTTGACACATCTCCATTTATGCCAGTGGTGTTGCAGAACTCCAAGTGCACCTGCAACACGACACACACCTAGCAGGCTCCTGACCCCAGACGAGGAAAACAATCACTTCACAGACCACAAACATAGAGCCTAATTCATTGAAAGGTTTCAACTATTCTCTGTCTTTGGGGAAATGCTTTTGGACATACAGCTAATAGCACTCATTAAGAGAACTCACAGGCACAAAACAATACAGCATGTGACGACAGCTTGCGACAGGTGCCGAGGTGTCCTTAGGTGTCGGGTTTTTTCTGACTGGAGCAGTCGCGGTACAAGGGTGCTGCGTGCAGATGCTGCAAGCGTCATTGGTGGGTTCAGGAGGGGTGAAACCACAATGGACTCAAACTCTGGAGGGCTAGGGAACCTTGTTGGAACCAGTGGCCCATTTCAACTTGGGTTAAAGATGGCAGGTGCACTGGTGACTTCATATGTTAGGTTTTAGTGGTTCCAGAGTGTTCAGAGTCCCTTCTTTTGGAGTTTGTTGGAGAATAGGTCTGCTGTTCACAGGAGGTCTTGAGTCTTTTTCAAAGGCAGGCAGTCCTCCTGCGTTTCTAGAATCACAATTGCAGAATGAGTGGCATTTGGTGCAGATTTTGATGAGGGATGCAGACAGGCCAGCAGGGTTGGTACCAGGTCAGCTGCTTTTTTTCTCCTCTTCTGCTCTTGTGGCTCTTCGGTGTCCTTGGTCTTCTTAGATCATTAGGATCTGCTTCTCTGGTGCCTGGGGCTTTCCTACATACTGAATTTAGGAATGCCAGGACAAGGGCTGAAGAACGTTACAGTGAGGCACATGGGCGAAACAGAAGGATCATTGAGACGACCTTCGGCCTCTGGAAGGCCAGGTTTAGGTGCCTCCATCTGACAGGAGGATCCCTGTGCTACTCACCCAAGAAGGTCTGCCAGATAGAAGTGGCATGCTGCATGTTGCACAACCTGACCCTCAGATGCCTTGTACCTTTTCTGCAGGAGGAGGAGACTGGAGATGCCCCTGTGGCAGCAGTAGACCCTGATGAAAATGAGGATGAATAGGCTGAAGATGAGGATGAGGACAACAGAACATCAGGTATCCATCAGTACTTCCAATGACACACAGGTGAGACAGTGCAACTTAACATTTCTATGATTATTGGTGTATTCTGTGTGGCTGTGGCATGATAGCATTACCCACTTTTTACCTCTATTAAATATTGCATATGGATTTTCAGTTTACAGGTGTTAGTGCAATGACATCTGTGTATTGATGTACTGACTACGGCCAGCTACAGGTCATTATTTCTATGCTCTCAAACTCTACAGTTCATTTGTAAAGGATATAACTGTTACCATTATTATACTGTTTCAAAAAATGAAATACAAGTATTTGAGTTGTGTTTGAGGGTGTTTATTGTAGTGCTAAGAAATGGAGGGGAAAGTGCAATGGAATGGGGTGATAATGGGGGAAAGTCCAGGGTATTGTTCCAGTCTGTTTGTAGCAAAGGTGCAGTGTCCAAGTGTCCATAGGAAGGGGAGCACAGGTAGTTCAAGGTGACAGGGTGGGACACAAGGGGGACAATCAGGAGAGTCCCATTTCATGGCGATGGTCTTGGCAATTGTCTCTGGCATCTGTCTGGGTCACAGGGAACGTTTGCGGGGTGGTTCACCTTCTGCAGGGGAGGGATGCTGGTGGCCTGTGGGTCCTGTGGCGTGGCCTCTTTCCCACTAGCGTCAGCTGAAGTGGAGGGCTGTTCAGTTGACTGGCTAGTGGTAGGGGCCCGCTGTGTGCTGTTGCCTCCCTCATGATGTTGGCCATCTCTGCCAGCACCCCTGAAATGGAGATCAATGTGGTGCTGATGGCCTGCAAGTCCTCCCTGATCCCCTGGTACTGTCCCTATTGCAGCCGGCTGTTCTTATTCACGTTATCAAGGACCTGGCCCCTCGTATCCTGGGAATGTTGGTAGGCTCCCAGGATCTCGGAGAGTGCCTCCTGGAGAGTCGGTTCCCTGTTCCTGTCCTCCCCCTGGCGCACAGCAGTCCTCCCAGTTTCACTGTTGGCATGTGCCCCTGTTCCCTGAAAGGTGTGCCCACTGCCACTGACCCTAGGTCCCTGATTGTCTTGGGGGCGAGGTGTGGCCCAGTGTCCCTGTACAGGTGGGCAGACTGCTGACTGAGGTGTCCTGGGTACAGATGTTTGGATACCCTGGGTAGGTGCTGTGGTGTTGGATCCTGATGGGGGAGGCTCTGTGGTGGACTGTGATTGTGCTTGGGTGACCGGCTGTCCAGTGGTCCCTGGTGGGCCAGGTAGGTCCTCCAGATCCTGTAGTACTGAGTTACTGTCATCACTGGGGGCATCTTCTGTTGGGGGACTGGATAGTGGTGGCACCTCCTCTCCACTGACATTGGCTGGGGTACCTGTAGGGATGTCAGTGATGTATTATGCTTCAAGTGTATGACATTTGTACATCCCTGGCTTCCCCCTCTACCATTGGTGTTGCCCTGCCACCTTTTGCTTGTGTATGGTGACGTATTGTGGGTATGTTAGTTTCACTATGCTGTGCGTGCTTTAGCGATGGCTGTCCATGCAGGGCTGGGAGGGATGTCCATGCATTGGTACGGCATACAGGGCTTGGCATTGTGGTTAGTCATATGTGGAGGTGCAGTGTGTGGGATGGAGTGGAGTGATGGGAGTGAGGGTGTGGGTGTGAGATGGCATGCAGGTATTGGGGGGGTGCTAGTTGGTAAATGTTGCTTACCAGTGTCCAGTCCTCCATCAACTCCAGCGAGTCCCTCAGGATGCAGTAGTGCCAAGACTTGCTCCTCCCATGCTGTGAACTGTGGGGGAGGAGGTGGGAATCTACCGCCAGTCTGTATGGCGAGCTGGCGCCTTGCTGCAATGGAACATACCTTCCCCTGTAAGTCGTTCCACCTCTTCCTGATGTCGTTCCTTGTTCTTGGGTGCTGTCCCATGGCGTTCACCCTGTCCACGATTCTCCGCCATAGCTCAATCTTCCTTGCAATGGAAATCTGCTGTACCTGTACTCCAAAGAGCTGTGCCTCTCCCCTGACAATTTCCTCCACCATGACCCTTAACTCTTCCTCAGTGAAATTGGGGTGCCTTTGTGGTGACATGGGGGTTGTGTGATGTGTGTTGGTGTGAGTGTGTTGGGTAATGTGGTGCGGTGTGTGATACGAAGTGCGTAAGGGGTGTGAGTGGTGTGTGTGTCTAGCTGTCTCTGTGCTCTTCTTCTCAGTCTCCTGGTAGCAATTGGTGTTTGTAAGGGGTTGTGGGTATTGGGGGGGGGTTTATAGTGGTGTGGGTGTATGGGTGTCAGGTGTGTGTTTTTGGTATTGGCCAATGTGGTGTTGTTTTGGACGTGGGTGTCCATTCTGAGCACGGCGGTATGTACCGCCAATGGTTTACCACCGTTGAATGTCTGCCCATGTGATTTGTGGGTCATAATGGGGTGGGCATTGTTTTTTTGGCATAACGGTTTGGGTGTTGGGACCGCCACTTTATCACAGACCTTTGGGCTGACGGATTTGTGTATGTGGCAGTATTCTATCGGATTGGTGAGTGTGTATCATAATATGATGAACAGATATCCACCACCGCTGCGGTTTGTTGGCAGCTGACAGCGTGCCAGTAAGCAGGATTTACCGCCAATGTCATAATGAGGGCCATAGTCATGGTGGCAGGTCCACAGTTCATATCCCTTTTCTGGTACAGTTCCTATACCATCCAATGATTAGGTATATCGTTTTTATTGGCATACCCTTCTCAGACAGACAGGAAAATGGAACACATTACCTAGGACTTTGAAACAGATCAATTGTTTTATTTGGGGTCCGCATAACCAACATTCGTTTGTGGGTGGTAGGAAGAACTCTGCCATAATAACTTTACCCTTGTGTTCCATTGTGTGCTCCAAATTTTTGCCACCAAAGTATTCACCCATGGTTCTTACCTGTGAAACTGACCACTATCGGCCTGTCCAGTGATGGACAGAAGACTACCTACCCTGCATTGTAAATAGAAAGAAAGATATAATTGCTGCCAAGGACCAATACAAGGCATGGGCAGACTGGAAGAGATAAGCAGGTATGGCATATGGGGCAGGAGATGTTGTGTGTTTGTTCACTAAGCACCCGTGATTGCATATTAAGCAAAAGCTTTATCTATCTTTTGTGCTGACTTTTCCAACACAAAGATGTTTGTTAAGCAGCAGTAAGGTTAGCCTTGTCATCCACTATGACAATGACATCAGTCTTTCATTTTTCTCTTGTGAAATCTGTTTAGGTTAATGCAGGGTTGATGGTGATGCTATTTCCTATTTGCTTGGAACTGGTCAAACTGGTTGGTTGGTGAAGGCCCTTCTTGGTTGCCAGCTGTTTTGGGAGAAAGCTACTCCTAGCAAAGCATGATTTAAATAACCACCTGCACATGAGGGCTACTGTGGGAATTTCCACATAAAATCAAAGTCTCACAAGTGTCTCGAGGGTCTGATTCTCTGCACCCAGTAGCAGTGACAGTTCAAGTTAATTCTTCATCTTCTCTTTCTCTGACCCAGCAGGATCTTTCACCTGCAGCACATCTGGCATAGCATAGAGATTAAGGAACAAGTTAGCATATGGGCTCCAGACTTTACTGCCCCATGCTCATTCCTGGATCACCTATGCCTGTTGTATTCTCTGTATGATCTTGAAGGCTGGGTGTGTTTTATGGGTTTTGGTGTGAATGACTGGGACTAGTCATGGGTTTGACCAGCAGGGGCATGTTGCTTTGATTTATCCTCTAGAGACATACGTTTTATAGTCAAGGAGAAACTGGAGTTGATCATGCACAGTCCAAGAATCCAGCACAGTCTTTACTTCATATGCAGCCACAGAACTTGACCAGTTCCATACAAACATTAAGGAGCATCATCTGAAAATTAGCTTGACCAATTACAGTGAAGCATTGATGTAACAGACAACATTCATTGTAACTCCTGCACATATTCTTTGTCTTCAAGAGAGTCTGTTGGTAGAGAGTGCACTGCACTAGTGGTTCCTGGAGAGATATTGTTTAATTGTGTGCTTTAGTGTGGCACACACTGCCCACCAATAACAGGAACCAGTAGCAAAGACAAGATCTGACACATGGGACATTGTACAGAATGGATTTGGTACTAGTAATTGTGCAGAAGCATGTACTAAAATTCAGAGTCAGTGCATTGAACAGTGGCACAGATGTAAATACAGATACATTTCACAGATTTTGCAGTGAAAGATAGTAGTTTTCTCTGTTAAGTGAGAGGCACAACTTCAAGGCACGGCTTCTCCAGTCACTAAGATAGATTAGTGAAGCCATAATAAGGCCTTAGTGACACCAGTGTCTTAATCAGCTTCATGTAGAATACAAACTACTAGAAATGCTAAGCCCCAGTTACGGCTGCTCACAAGGACTTATCAGTTTCGGCCACCATATGGGTAACACTATGGTGAGTCATGGAACTATAGCCTTACACCATGATGATGTTTTCATTAGCGCATTTTTACACCAATCAATTGTTGGAATATGCTTGGTCATAAAAAGGATAGCTAAGGGGAACTGGATTTGAGGAGCAGCGACAATATCAAAACTGATGTCTTACCTATAGCGAGTCAGAATCAGCACAACCGTGCAATGCATAAGTGGGTTTGAAGTTAGCAGAGTGCATCTCCACCAACTTACCTACTCTGCAATTGGCTTTTTGAGTGTGGTATGAGGTTCTCAGTAGCCCTTGTGTCTACTACAGCAGAAGGATCTGCATAGCTCCTTTGTCTCTGGTTTCTTTGTGTTGTTCTATTACTTCATGGTGTCTTAATGGTCAGGTCTTTGCAGTCTATGTTGCCTGGTCTGGTTTGCCACCTTCCTCTAGTCCTGATAAGTAGCTGCTGGTATGCAGAAGCTTATATATGGCAAGCTCTGGCGTGCAATATTAGCCACATCCCTTTCGTAAAAAAAGCCAGCAGACTCTGTATTACATCACCGATGTGTTCTTTCACAATTTCCAAAATGAGTCAATTAAAAAAAAACAGACCTACCTTCTACTAGATGACTAAGGCTTCATTATTGTTGGAAATGGTCTTATATTTTGAAAGTGTGTATTACTTTACAACCACAATGTATCTTTACTAAAACCTGTGATTTTATATGTGACATCTTGCCTTCCTTCTTCATCAAGTTTATCAGCACCCAATATTGGTCAGTCTTCATCAGTGGGGATATGAGTTATTGCTGTGAACCATAAAGACACATAGACAATTCATGCCTTAATAGTGTAGTATTGGGATCCAAAACCTTAATGCAATATGGCAGGTTAATTTTTTGACAAGTCCTTGGTACTGTAGGTTAGCATTGAACGTGTTATAATAAACCTGTATTTGTCTAAATGTGTGCATCTCTCAAGGCTAGAGAGGTCTTGGGATTGGGTTGATGTGATGATGGATCGTAATAAATGTAGCAGAAATCTGTATATCCTTGGTCTATTTAAAAATGACTCTTCCAAAGTACTGATATGAAGAACAGGTTAGATTCCCGTGCATTAGTCTTTAGATTGTGTATTGATGAAAGCTGGAGAATTAATAATAAAGTTCAATTTCAGAAGTAGTACAGAGGCCACATCTGCTAATATCTCTAGGAGTTAAGTTTCATTTGTATTATTTGCATACAAACAATTGTGGGAAACAGGTGTGTACAATGCGTGGGTTAAACATCAAAAGTGCACTGCCTATGTAGAGCTTGGAAATTGTAAAAGTGGTTTTACTGTTAGGTGATTTGTCCTACACTTAAGGTCCACTAGGCATAGTGGGCTGCAACACAGCAGGCAGCAAACTTTTCCTAGAACATCCTGAGAATGACCTTCAGAAGCCGCCACATATAGATTGGAGAGGGCGTTCTGCCCCAGAGAAGGCCTAGTGCAAGGAGATTATGGTGAGAGAGTTCCCTTCCCAAGTAATCAGGTGATGTAAGAGAGGGGCAAAGGGTCTGGGAGCAAACAATGTGATCTAGGAATAAAATGAGTCGCAAACCCAGGATGCTGTGTTGCCAAGCATCCACCAAGTAACACTGTTGCAGCTAGGTTGAAAGGTCATTTGCAATAGTAACTGTCAGGGAGCTTGGGAGCAGGGGGTGAAAACGACGAATGGTAGGGTCTAGAACTGCAGTAAAATCTCTTTCAAGGAAACATGGGATCTGCACCCACGTGGCCAGCGAGAGGTATAAGTGCTGCAGGAAGCAGGGTTGATCAGTGGTAGTGAGATTAATGCAGCCTATAAGGACACGGTTGCCATTGAGGTGTGCCTCCAAGAGGATGTATTGGCCGTCTGCATGCACCTCCTGATGTAGGACCTCAAGCGGAGTCCCCACTCTCACCCAAATGAATGCTACCCTATCATATGCCATGAAATTGGAAGTAAAGACTCACCTGCCCATCATGTTTGGAGTTTAATCCCTTCAGTTGTAGTGATATGTGATTCTTACAACATGGCAATGTAGATCCCCTTGCACCTGAGAAAGATGTGTACTCTCTAATGTTTGGCTATGCTGTGCATGCTGCAGATGATCTAGGGCAGAACATTAAAGGTCTGGAGTGGCAAGTGTTCAATGTGTCTGATGCCCCCTCACATCCCATGAAGAGTGACAAAGTGGAGGGTTATTGGGGCAGGAGATACATAAGGAGGGCCTGCTAACAGACAATGCATGCATACCTAGATTCAACAAACAACAACAATACAAATAACAATACCAATACTGCAGGCACATTGGCAACAGCCTGCCACCCAAATAGAAAAACCAATTCATTGTGAGTGAAGTGTGGAGTGACAGAGGGAGTGTATGAGCTCCTCTATTGGTCTGGTCCCAAGTGATTGTCAGCGGAAGGTGTGAGAAAAAAGGGTGACCCCAGCTTGGCACATGAGGACATCAAGAGTCCCCTTGGCATGGAGGCAGATTAAGCCCACAGCCTGTCGAGTGAAAGGGAGCCCTCTGTGGACTCCACCAACTGTCACTTGTGGAAAGGAACTAGAGCCTGAGGGGGCGTGCATGAGAACTCCAACTAAGTCTACTGAAGTGTACTCTAAGAGGTTTGCTCATGGCTCCGAAATGTCACTGCTACTTCCAGAGCAGATAGTCGCCATCCTGAATTTACACTGCAGGTGGAATTCCTGGGGCTGAAGGGTGGTCAGGATGACAGCGCCAAGGTTGACAGCAGCACAAGTCAGTGGTCCTTCCCTGGACCATTGAGTTGAGGAATGTGGCCTCCAGCCAGTCCCAACCATACAAGGGCTTCAGGAAGAAGTAGAACTTATTGTTGTGAATCACCTTTGGAGGAAAAAAGTAGGACATGCTTCAAGCCCAGGTCTCTCATTTTGCACTTGACCCCCCTGGAACATGGCCCAACTCCACTTGACCATCAGAGTGAATTCCAGAAAGAAAAGTATGTGATGATTGTCTTGGAGAATGAGAGAGGCCTGGTGTGCCACTGGAGCATGGCTTTGTGGTCTTTAAATTGCAAGAGTTTGGCGACGATGGGCCGCAAGAAGCCCATGGCTAGGGGCATCTAGCAGGGACATAATGGACCCTCTCAGTGGAGAAGAACAGGGTAAGGTTGGTGGGAGGCACCATTTTCCTGAACCACTGCTCCTAGTCATGTATGATGCCCTGGCCCTCGTGGCCCTCCAGCAGGCCAATGATCCATATATTACTGCAATGGGCGCGCCTCTCTGTGTTGTCTCTGCTTGCATGTCCACCCGTTCCTTCAGGTCCTATATTTGCTTCCTTGGGTCCGATACCTGGTGTGGGAGGTCCACCAGGGAACGCTCTGCATGGGGGATCCACTGTGTCAGTTTCCAGTGGTCCTAGTGGAGGAGATTGATATCCTCCACAACCGCATGCACCTTCTCCCCCAAGCAGGTCCACAAGGTCTCCATTGTCACCAAGATAGTATCCAGCTTATTGGGGCCCGGGGTGTCCCATGTTTCTTCGAGATCAACATCAAAGGGCTCACTGGTGGAACAGGCACCTTGATCAGCTGTGTGCAACTAGCAAGGATGTAGTGACCTGTCACCTTGCCCTCCCCTCTGGGGGGAAGCAGCGTTAGCAGCCCAGACAGGCAGAGAGGGTCAAGAAAAGCAGGATGGTGTTGTTCCTCAGGGGCCATGGGGGGGCTTCACTGCCATCTCCCAGCACCAACAGGGTGAGCAGCATGAGCAGCCATTTGGTGACACTGGTCATGTGGTCAAGGGACAGTTGACAGTTATTGTTAGATACCCTAGTAGGCCCTGGGAAGGTCAATGTATCTAGTCTGTTGTGGTGCTCCCTAATGCATTCACCAGGAAAAAAACAGAGAGAAGTGGCGGAGGGTCCTTAATCCAGGCACAAGCACAGGGCATCCCCCTTCATGCTGCCCACCAAGTGAAACCAGAAACCACACGCACAAACCTGAGGGATCAGATGGCCAGGGGTTCAAGTCTGCTTCTCCGTGGGGCACACTGTTGGTCAGCAGATGTTTTGGACCCACCAAGTGGGCTCTGGGAATCCAGGACCATGACCCAGGCCATCCAGGCCCACAGAGTGAAGGACGGCTGCCACACGCCCCAGGCACAGGTGTGAGTCACTGAGTGGGATTGTGATTGGGTGTATGAGTGTCTGAGTGAGTGTCTGAGTGCACCTGTGAGTGGGTGAGTGAGTGTCTGTAGGTGTGTCAGTAGCTGTGTAAGTGTCTCTGCCACAAAGGAACCTCACCTGCCCTTTTATCCAACAATAGTCCACAACTTTGCATGAAATATATCTACACAAGTGGAGATCTTTCTGTCTCCTTGGGGAAATGTCCAATATGTATTCTACACTATCGCTGTGTAATAGAGCACAATGAAATCTCACTAGTGACCTTGTGTGCTTTATGGCAACATGATTGTTCCTGTTGCCAGTTGCTCTAGAATTCTGAGGATAACATGAATCCTCCTATAGAGAGGCCAACAAGACTACAAAGACGCAAATCTCCATCAAACCAGTGTCTTTCCTCTTATCTAAATGAAGTAAGTGCTTCTTCATTTTGTGGAGATGCCCTCATATTCCTTGGAATCAAGAACATGCCCTCAAAACTGGCGAGAAACGCACTGGGGGGCCCTTTGGGAAGCTGTACATTATTCTGACAAACGGGAGAAGATCTTTGCATACTACTAAGCTGGACAGTGTAGAGCCAAGAGGGCACAGCTTCCAGGTGATTTGCACATTTGCATACTCATAGCGATTGAAAGGGAGAACCATGTACTGTAGCGGAGGGGGAGAAGTACCCCTCCCTGGGCCGATTTCAGCCCCAGGGAGCCCATCTTCTACAGCCCACCACTACTCAAGTGGGAGAAAGGGGTTCCATGGCCTGGCTCCCCCAGCTGATTTTGGCCCCAGGGACCCCATCCCTTAAGGCCCAGCCTTCATTCAATAGGGGGGGGGGGGCGCTTGTGGCCCGCTCTCTGCCTCCTGCTGGAGCCTGCATTGCTTTTTTCCACAGGGAATTGCTAATCAAGCAGCTCCCTGTCTGCAAAAGCAATTGCTTTATCTCTTTCACTGCCAGCATCTGGCGGGGAAGAGCGGAAACCTCTGCTTCCAGCGGGAGAGAGAACTTTATCAGCTGTTGACTGCTGAAAGCCGAGAGTCTCATTTACCAGTACCGTGGCGCATGGCGGCGCAGCAAGTATCTTACTGTGATGCCCTGTGCCACAGGGAAGGGGCAGAAATGCACTGTAACTACAAGATACAGCACATTTTTGTCCTCTCCCCCTGCTCTGGCGCTCTCATTGCTGCCTAGTACCAATGCAGGGCACCCTTGCACTATGGTACAAGGGTGCCTATGTTGTGGAGATGATTGTTTTTGTTCAGGAAGGGACACCTTCCTGCACAAAAACAATCACAAGAGGTGTTCTGCAGCACACATAGAAAGAAGGAAAAAACAGGGCGAACTAAAGATATTTCTCCTTGTTGTGTCATTCTTTCACCACCCTGAGGTGGTGTAGGAATCTGATGCATTCCCAGGCTTGTAAATCTGGGAATGTGTCAGATTCCTTTGGGTTCCATGGGTGGTGCATGGGAACACCCTAAGAAACACCCATGGAATGCCCCTTTCATGCAGAGTTATGCATGAAAGGGGTCCATATTCACAAGGCCATAAAAAGCCATGCAAGCTGGCTTTGCATGGTTTTGTAAATATGGGCTGACACACAGCGCCATAAAAAATGACTCTATGGTGATTCAGTGTGCCACTAGGGCCTTCTAAATGAAGCCTTGAGTGTTTGCCCTGACTCAGCGGCCCACCCCAGGACATTGCAGGAGCTGGTCCAGAGGGCCTTGTATGGCTCCACAAGGCCTCAGGGAAGGGAGGTGATGGTCTGTTGGTCTGGGTTTGCACAGCCTCCCCTTAATGTGAATATTTTGCCCCAGGGAGGTAGTGGTCCCCAGGGCTGCAGGGAGCCCCCCCCTTTAATGTGAATACATTTCCCTGGGAAGGTGGATGTCCCAGTATTAATATCATATTTTGCCCCTGGGAGGTGGTGGTCCCAGGTGCTGCATGATTTTCCCTGAAAAGATGGTGGCCCTCTATAATACAGGGAGCAGTTCAGGCTCCCCAGCATTAATTTCATGATTCGCCCTGGGGAAATGGCAGTCTGTGGGAAGTGGGTGGGCCCAGGTGGGCCTACCTGCATACTTCTATGTAAGTACCCTGAGGAGGTCGCAGTCCCTATGGCTGCGGGATCTGCAAGGCCCCCTGTTTTAATTTACATGAGCCCTGGGGAGATGGTGGTCCTTGGGGTATAAAAATGCCCCTGAGGGGGACCTGTGCTCTCCCTCCTGTGTTTTTATAATATATTTACAAGCTCCTGGGACTTTAGTATAAACAAGCGTGGGATACCACGCTGTTGTTCTAAAAACATTTTGCCATCAAATTTGTGAATTTGTCACAAATTAGTGGCACATTTTTTTTAAGGTGCTTTTCTGGCCTCGCAGGGTCCCTCTGGGACCCCAAGACCAAGGCTGTGGATTTCCCTGTACAAACTTGTCATTATTCGCAAAGTGGTCAAGAGAAACCACAGGCCTAGATGCACAAATTTGGATTTCCTTAACTTTTTCAACAACTACTGAACGGATTTTCATCAAATAACAAAAAGCAAGATCTGCAGAACAAAATCTAACTTTCTGCCAAAATTGGTGTAAATCCATCCGGTGGTTCAGGCTGTAGTTGTGTTCAAATCTTTTATAGGAATTAACATGAGAAACACACTTTAAAAAAAAAAAAACTTTTTGTCTACCCCAGCTTGATGGATCCTCCTGAAACTTTCAGTGTGCAACAAGAATCATCGTCACGTTTTTTGGATTTTTTTTTAAAGATCAGTCAAATGGTGCCAAAGATGTAGGCAAGTCCAAAAATTATTTTTCTATGGAAACACGGTACTAACTATAACTACCTAGTGGCAACCACCACTAGATAATATGTGTGTGTGTATATATATATATATATATATATATATATATATATATATATATATTTATATTCAGGAAAAACAGGTCTCTTTCAGCCACTCCTCCCCCTGACCGGTTACACAGCGGCACAAGAGCAGACGACTTGTGGTCCAATTCCAAGTATCTATTTAATTGTTAATGTTATTTCTCCTTTGGCATCATAATGTTAAATTAAATAAAGTGTGAACTGCATGGAGCAAAATTAAAAGGTCTACACGTTTGGGCTACGCCTTCAACTGGGCCTTACAAAAACTATCAATAGGCTTCATTTATTTATATAGTCCTTAATCCATTTCCCTAGTCCCAAACACTAGAGCTGTAATCATTCATTGAAACCCGTACTTGCACATCCGCCACTTTTACTCCTGATAATGACATATAGCATAGAAAAAAATCTAACATTTCATTTACATTCATATCATTATCTTTATATTTTAATCTTCATTATATTTTTTCGATTCATTATGTGGATAGATGTAACAACCTCCATTACTGCTCATAGTGCCCATTTCGTGAACATAGTAATCTCCCAAGGGTACTGAGCGCTAGGTACGATCTCAATTGTGATTGCCATTTTCACTCCTAATAATGGCGCCTAGCATAAAAAAATAAATTTAAAAAAACATTCATATCATTGTTATTTTCATATTTTAAAATGTATTGTTTTATATATATTCATAATAATAATGTGGATAGATGTAATAGCTTCCATTGCATAGGGCAGTGTCAAAGTAAGCAAGGTGACCTACATATATACAGAAGTAAGTCTGCTAACATCTGCTACATTCAGCGAGGGTGACACGTGGTGTTGAAAGCAGACTCAACCAAACACATAAGTTCCAAACATTCTATGTACGAATGCAAACTCAGCACTGCAAATTAACTTGGTGTTTATTAAGGCAAGAAGCACCAGCTCATGCAACGCGTCTCATTCATGCGGCCTTGCTCACGCATATACGTTTGATGTGAAACACCAACGTTTAACTAATGAATGTGTATTTAAGGACTGAGGACTGCAAAAGAATAAGATAAATGCAATGTAATATGGTCGCGATCTTATATGCCTCAAAGCACGGTAACAAGGTTTATAAAAGCGATTGCAATTGCACATTCACGAAGACAAGCTTGAGTGATTAATACAGCGCTCTTTTTAAAGTAACGGATTGGAACAGAATATAAAATTAATAATAAATGTTCCACATATGCGATCACTGCATATTTCACAATATAACGTGCAAGATTATGGTTTAGTGCAATATCAAAAATAGGAATTGGCACTCTCCCAATATGTCTTCCAAGTACATAATACAGTACTGGCATAACCTGTAATATCAACAATGTCCCCCAAGTGGGTTATCTGAAAATAACACATTAAACAATATCTAAATAAATGTATGCGGTATATCGCAAATAGATTGTGGCAGATTAGGATTTTACACAGCATGAACCTATGGGCATAAACACTCACTCCGTGTGTTTTACACATAGCTGATACAGTACTGGCATTCCAAGTAACATCAATAATGTCCTCCAGGTGAGCATATAAGCACCAGGCTGTAGTATTGTCAAGCCCTGTCAGAAGAAACCATACAGAGACCAGGTAAGTGGGTGTTGGTGGCAACCTTTATTCTTCCATATGCACATAGTGTGTGTCTGCTTACCGTCTCCCAGTATATATACCCAGTCCCTCACTGACTGGAAGTTGTGTCCAGTTTCTGGTCTTTTTGGCAGGCATTGGAATGTATGGTCCTAATGCCTCATTCCGACATCTCCCCCTTTGTTGACAAAATTTGCACATTCCCCACCTTTTTGTCTGCAAACTGACATATGTGAACATAGTGAGAGAGAGAGAGAGAGAGAGAGAGAGAGAGAGAGAGAGGATGATGAGGTCATCATAGCCCTTCAATCAGTCTTTCGGGCTTCCGGCATGTTCGCATTGGGTGTGATCTCCCTATTTCTTAGCCGATGTCTTCACTTTTGTCTTCAGCCCGGGGATGGCTGTCCCTAGTTGACAACGCTGTGTCCACTGACCCTTCAGCATCTGCACTTGTGGTCTTCCGACCGGCACTGGGCCATATTTCTTCTTCCTCGTCATCCGACATCCTGACCTCCTTGAAGTGAGAGCTGTTTCTCGTGACAGAGTAGGACCCAGCTGCCGCAATGATCATTGACCCTTTGTTATTCCCAGAGGCTGGTTTGAGAAAGGGCTGTCCGATTTCCATGTCTGTTGTTGGCGCACAAGGACCTAGTCTGCAAGTTGCAGTCCAAACCCTGTGGCGTGACGACAAGCTTCAGCGAAGCATTTAATTTTTTTCTTGGCTTCTCGTTCATATGCAACAATGTTGTTGTGATCTGTTGGTGCCTTGGCATCCAGTTGAGGCAGACAAGTCCTACTTGTTCACCATAATTAGCGCCATTTTCTGGCACACAAGCCTCATGGACATGGCTCCTGTCTTAGTAAAGACAGGAGCCATGCCCACCACCCCAATGGCCATGCCCAGGGGACCAATGTCCCCTGGGCATGGCCATAGGGGCCAGTGCCGTGCAGGGTGCCCCAAGTCAAGGCCCCTGAGCGGTGTTGGAAAAAAAAACTAGAAATACTCATCCTGCCTTACCTGGGATGGGTCCCCCATCCTTAGGTGACCTCCTGGTGTGGGTGGGGGTGTCCCTGGGGATAGGGAAGGGCACCTGTGGGCAATTTCCATGGTCTCTGACCATGGAAATCTGCCTACACGTCCCCTTACGCCTGCCCATTCCCAGGCGTTAAATAATGGCGCTATGCAAGTTTAAATTGCCATTTTGATGTGGCAAAATAACCCTTTGTAGGTCCAAACCTTCCTTTTAATTCATTTACGTCAGCCCTAGACAACTCAGAGGGCAGAGTGCAGTGAATTTAAAGAGCAGGACATATGATTTTACATTTTATATGTCCTGATAGTGAAAAACTCTTAAGCAAGCTTAGCACCATTATTTAAGGCACCCATGCCCCCTTGCTGGATTTTAGCACAGGAGATAAATATGGTGCAAAGGCCATATCGTCCTTTTCTGGACGGGAACGCCTACCTTGCTTTTCATTGATGCAAAGTAGGTGTTCCCTTCCAGGAAACAACGTAAACTCCATTACTTTGGCACTAGGCGTGTCTAGCACCAAAGTATAAGTATGGAGTTAGGTTTGCGCTGAATTAGTTTTACAAAAAAACATGTATAAATATGGGCCTTGATCACTTCAGATTCATAGTCCCAACCTAGTGTAGATTAGTAATCAACATGTCCTGATGAATTACCACAGATGCTTATAGCTTTTTCCATGACAAAAAATGTGTTGCCAGATATTTAAAATTACCATAATTTGAGAACAAGAGGGAACATAATTTCCCTTCAAGTTCAATTTTGTTGTCATCCCTTAACAAGGTCCACCACTATAATCAACTAGTTGCGTTTGGGCCCTGAGTTAATTTTAACTCTACTCTCACTCCACTCTACACCATTCTTGCCCCTTCACTACAGGCCTGCAGCAGAAAATTTATCTCAAGAACTCCAGCAAAGAGCCCCCTCGAGTGGCCTATTGGACATTGCAGCACCGGCCTAATGAGGAGCTGCCCAATGATGATGCTACTGAGTTTGGTGGGTGAGGGCTCTTGGTCCTAAATTTAAATATTCCATTGATCTCCCTTCCCTTAGGGTATACTAGTAGTGTCTACCCTTGGGTGACATTAGGAACTGCATACTCTTTGTTTAACTATATTCCTGGGAATGTGTATGCTGGACCTGACTTGCTCTCTGTCCCTCTCTTGTTGACCTTAGACATTTTGCCTTTTCCATCCACTCTTTTGCTAAGTCCGTTTTTGTTGGCCGTTGGACTCTGTGCACTTTACCACTGCTAACCTGACAAATGTGCATGTGCTTTCTTCTTAAAACATGGTGGAATTGGTGGAATTAATTTACTTATAAGTCCCTACTACAATGATACCACAGGTAACCTGACCCTGTAATTCAAATGCTACTAGCGGACCTGCAGCACTGATTGTGCTATCCACTTATGTAGCCCTTTAAAGATGTCTCAGGCCTGCCATTGCAGCCTGTCTATGCAGGTTTAAATTGCCATTTTGACATGGCAAAATAACCCTTTGTAGGTCGAAACCTTCCTTTTTAATACATATATGTCAGCCCTAGACAACTCAGAGGGCAGAGTGCAGTGTATTTAAAAAGTAGGACATGTGATTTTACATTTTAAATGTCCTGATATGGAAAACCTCTTAAATTTGTTTTTCACTACTGCCAGGCCTACCTTTCCTATAGGAAAACATTGGAGTTACCTTATTGCATTTAGTAAGCTGTAATTTCCAAATGGGAACAGGTAAGCAGTTCACGTCTGGTGTCCCTACCTTATGGTGAAGTTGGATTTTTAATTTAAATTTTGAAAAAACTTTTAGAAAGTTTGTGCTATCCTGCCTTAGCCATTTAGTGCCTGGATCATATCCCTGGGTCACATGACAGGGTGTAGTTGACAGCTGGGTTTTGTGTATTCTCCTAGACAGCCACACACAGTAGGGAGCGTAGGTGTTCCTGGATGGGCCATCACTGGCAAGATGGGAGGGAGGAGCTGGGCACAACCCCCACTTACACCTGAATAGGCTTTGTCCTCCTTCTCTCAAATAACTGCATACACCCTGTGTTGGACCTGGCTTTTTTGACAGGGTCATACCCAAACTTTTTGCCTCCTTCTTCCTATTTTTTCTGACCTGTTGTTGTTGGCTTTTGAACTCTGGGCACTTTACCACTGCTAACCAGTGCTAAAGTGCATATGCTCTCTGTATAAATTGTACTGTTGATTGGTTTATCTATAATTGGCTATTTGATTTACTTGTAAGACCCTAGTAGAGTGCACTATATGTGCCTAGGGCCTGTAGATTAAATGCTACTAGTGGGCCTGCAGCACTGGTTGTGCCACCCACTCCAGTAGCCCCTTAACCTTGTCTCAGGCCTGCCATTGCAAGGCCTGTGTGTGCAGTTTCACTGCCACTTTGACTTGGCAGTTAAAAGTACTTGCCACGCCTAAAACTCCCCTTTTTCTACATATAAGTCACCCCTAATGTGTGCCCTAGGGAACCCATAGAGCAGGGTGCGGTGTGGGTAAAAGGCAGGACATGTACCTCCTAAATTCGTTTTTACACTACTGTGAGGCCTGCTCCCTTCATAGGCTAACATTGGGGCTGCCCTAATACATTGTTGAAGTGGCAGCTGCTGATCTGAAAGGAGCAGGAAGGTCATATTTAGTATGGCCAGAATGGTAATACAAAATCCTGCTGACTGGTGAAGTCGGATTTAATATTACTATTCTAGAAATGCAAGTTTTAGAAATTGAGCATTTCTTTGCACTTAAATCTTTCTGTGCCTTACAATCCATGTCACAGACCTACACCGCACTGCAGCCCGGACTGTTGCCACATTAGAACCGCAGCTTCTTGATGCATCCCCTGTGCAGGCCCTCGCATCCCTCATTGACAGCAGCCTCGATGACGATGGCAAACTCCACATTGTATCATTGGAGCTCCTCAGAACTGATGCATCGTCACAAATGTGCAACACATCGTCGATGCCGGACTTTGCATTGCAAGCCCTCATTGACTGGATCCTGGACGACGTTGGAGCCTCACAGCATTGCGGAACCAACGCATTACTTCAGCTGCGCAAACCACCTCTGATGCAGATCCCAGCAATGCTCCACAAAATAGGCTTAGAGGTACTCTGTTCAGTGGGCCTAACAAGGTTACTGTAATTGGCCTGCACTCCATCGCAGTTGGCTTGAACGTGTGATTTTGTCACTGTCCAAAGCAATCAGATATCCACAGTTGGCATTTTACACCTTTTGGCACTATGTTTACTAAAATATTTAAAACTGAACAGCTCCAGTTTTTTCATTTTGGTCTTGTTTTATTCATTAAAAATGTCTCTATTTTTCTGAATCTGGTGTGGGCTCCTTTTGAAGTGTGTTTTCACTGTCTTTCTGTTTGAAGTGTTGCATAAATACTGTACAACCTGCCTCAGAGCTAAGCCCGACTGCTTTGTGCCACGCTTTTAGATTTCCTGGCGAATTCCCTCTGAGAAGAATTGTAGTTTCTGCTTGAGAAGGGTTTCATCCTCAACTGGTTACCCAATTTCTTACATGTAGTCCCCTATAGTAGGTTATGAAGGTATATTAGGACATTCTGCCCTTGTGCAGCAGAATGTTCCAATGCTGTTTTAGCCTGCTGTAGGTAGGTATTATAGCTATTAAAGACCCTCTCTCGTGTTATAGACCTTCAGTTTTAGCACAGGTCTGTAACATAGGAGTGGGCATTTATTGGCTGATATAGTTGGTAGGTTATGCATTTATGTTGGGACATTACGGGCCTGCTTACAACCTTGGCTAATGGGATACTCCGTAACAAACGTGACGGTTATCCCGCCAGCCGTTTTTTACAAGTTCCATAGGATATAATGGAACATGTAATACGGTGGACGGGAGATCCGTCACGTTTGTGACAGAGTATCCCATCCGCCAAGGTCGTAATCAGGCCCTACATCTTCATGGTGAAGAATGTTTTAATAGTGTTATAGCCTGCTTTAGGAGTCTTAAAGTCCTACTCCCTACTTATATGCCTTTGCATTTAGGTTAAGCCTGTGAACTGGGACTAAAATTGACAGTATGGTGTGCTCTGGCAGGCTATAAAGTTACATTAACAGTAAAAGACAGACATGACAAACAACATGAATGAATTGTTCAGTTTTTAACCAAGAAGGAGTCTCTAATAAAACCTTTTTGTATTTTTAACTGTTTGAACTTTCATGTATTTTTAAATTCTTCTTGACACTGAGCTACACACTGGAAAAAAGGGGCTTCGAAACTTGGATCAAAAAAAAATAATACTTCTTGCAGACTTGCTGGTGAGCAGTCAACAGCTTGTCTCTAGCTTTGGTACTTTGCTCTCCAGCAGAGACAAATGTGTTGCATTTAATGCAGTATAATGTAATTCTTTTAGTACAACATATTAAAATCCTGGATCAGAACAGCAGCAGCATCAGGAGATTCAGTATTTCCAGGCTGAACACTGTGCACTGGACCAGATGATGTGGCTGCTCCTTAATCCTCCTGTTGTCTCCTGTTTGCTGCGTTCAGCTGTCTGCTGTGCGAAACATTGAGATGCTTTCACATTTCTGAGGTACAGGAGGAATATTTTTTTCTGCTATCTCTTCAAAAGTGTGATGACAGAGCTAGCAGGTGACTATCCTCACAAAACATTTATTTTCACCTTCCAGAACAGTAAAAACGTCTCAAACAGGGGGTGGTGGTATGGGCCGTGGGTCCTCCTATTGTTCCTTTTCGTCTTAGTACTACTGTTGCCTTTCTTTTTCTTCAGATGCCATGTTTCATTTTTATTTCCATCCCCCCCAATAAATTGGCACTTACCAAAAAATTAAAAATACAAAGAGTGGAGACTTTGTGAATGGTCTGAAGTGCCACTCCCTAATCACATTTAGAAGGCGTAGAGTTAATAGTTACTAGTAGTAGTTAGTTATGTAGGCAGGTTTAGAGGTTTCTTTTGGTTTTCATGATCATTGCAGTAGAGAAGAGAATTCAGATTGAAACTGAAGTAATTTGCCCCTGCTTTCAAACATAAGTGTCTGAAACCTCATTATCAAGCAGATCAGCGCAAAATTCAATAAAGGGAAATTTTGCATTGCACAAAGTTAATGTGGTTTGGAGTGTGTGTCTGGGAGCTCTAAAGTATTGCATCTAGATAGAGCCCCAGGATATTCCGCTAAGGATTAGGAAATTTGGCAACACAGTATATACAAATGTGCGGCAAACTTGTGTTTTTTCTGCATTTTTTAAGCAAGTTATTTTATTAGCATTCATTTCTTTTTACATTTTTTGGGCTTTTGATTTAAGTTTAAAAGTAATTTAAACCCCCGTATTGTATTTTCCTTGTAAGGAGAAAGGGGTCGGATTACTAGGCTCCTAGATCTGTGATGAATACATGTTGCAGCTAGAAGACCTGCATATGATATTTAGAATAGCAACACAGACAACAACAAACAAGGGGAGCAAGGTTGTTTAACAATTGTCGGCACTTACTGGCAAAAACAGTGTTTTCAAGACTAGTAACTCCATATCTCCAGGATCTCCATACTACTTCTTAGGTCTGCATTTTATCACAGAAACAGTAAGAAGCCGTATATAGAGTGGGGATGTGGCTTTAACTTGTGCTGAGTTTCCTTTTCACAGGCATTTGTTTGGCCAGCAGCTTTATCAAAGCACTAATAAAGTAGTTTCATTGCTGTGCATGAATACTTGAGAGAACTACAATGGGAGGATTCTTGTTATATAGTAATGCCCACACCCAAAAGAAACCGCCCCTGCTGCTGACAGCTTTCCCCAGTAATGCGGTCGCATAGATAGCGCCACAAGGGTAACAGCTTCAGATACAGAGCAGCAAAAGCTCAGCAGGTATCAGTGCAAAGCTTAGACTGACACATTTTTGTGTGTCTCGAAGAGGGATCTAATTGGCTGGCGAGGGTATTCCCTTCAACTGAGTCAAAATGTAAGGTTGTCTGCATCATCTTACCTAATTCCCTTCTCTCTCTTGAGCCCCACTATGTGTAAGAATGAGTGTTGATGAATAGTTTTGCTAGCCTTTATCACCCTAATGCAACACTGCAAACCCCCTGTATACTGTGCCACAGCAGGAGAGACAGAGTCGAGCTTGAGCCAGTGTTAGTGCTAAGACCCTGCCAAGATGTAGCTGCCCTCTCCGTCCCAGCTTAGGGACACTGGAGAGATTCGGTGGCAGTGCACAGGGGAGAACATGCTGTCAGGTATCTTGTGCCCTGGCAGCCTCTCCTCTACAACTGCAAAATACATGTCCACATGTAATGGGTGTCAGGGATAGTTCATGGGGATCAGAGTAAAAGGAGACATTGCCAGGGTGGTGCAGGCAGAAAATGCTAGATGAGGAGGTTGTCTGCATCAGTGCAAGATGAACATTGTGCCTGAGTTAAAGGTGTGCCTTTTTAAATGCAGGGTGAGCAGAATACCTCAATGAATGAAGGATGGGGCTTGCCTGTCTGAATGCATCATGAGCCAAGTGCCTAAGCTGCAGGTCCTTTCTATAAATGTGCAAGGAGACCTGTGTGCATTGTGTGAACAGAGTAAGGCCTGTTCTAGAGTGGGTGCAGAGTGAGGAGGAGTGATTGTGTATTAAGGGTACACACATTTGCTTTTGCAGCCAAGGGGGCTGGCGTGCCCTTGTGAGTGTAGGTTAAGCAGTGTGCCTCTGTTAATGTAGGCTGAGTAATTTGTATGGTGAGTGGTGTGTATGCATGAAATGAGGAGAAGTGGTGTACTTGAGATTTTGCTCTACATAAAAGCCAGATATATTGCATTTGACAGTGCTCATTTTGGTAATAATGTCAAAACTGAAGAACAACTGGGTTGAAAATGTTGAATGTTTGGACACACACAAACTCAGCACACCCTCCTCCACCAGCCATCTCTGCATGCACTGGGCATCTATTTCAGGGGCTTGATTACTTGAATACTCTCATTAAGAGGTAGCACTAGAGGGTCACACCACAAAACAGTAATCATGTTACTGTTGTTGGGATATATTACACAGTGGCAGTCACCACTGTGTAGTTATAGGTAGGTCAGACATCTGATAGGAAGAGTATTTTTTGTTCATCCACCTCAGCTCCTTCTTGGAAAGTTTCAGACTGATCTGCAAAGTGGGGCTTAGAAAACAGGCGGGTCCCAAATCATCCAATGCAATTTCTCATAGGAATTTTAGACCGTATTTTAGAAATAATGGCAGAACAGAAACACAAATAGTTTGGCAGAAAACTTGATCTTTACTCAAAAAGCATACATTTTGGAATTTGGTGTAAATCTTTTTATTTGTTTCTGAGAAATTAAAGTTCATATGAGAGTGATATCTTAAGAGTTGGTGTCCAGACATGCAGTGATTGGCCAGGGGACTAGTCTAGCCTGATTGGTTAGTCACGACCTGAACAATGTGTTATGGCAGTCGTTACAAAATTCAGGGACATGGGCCAGCTATCCTGAAAATGAAAATATATAAAAGGGCAGAGCAAGCACCACCTGGCCCCAAAGAGCATCTGGGGGAGAAGGTCCCAAAGGAACTCCCCTTCATTGACTGGCCACAACATTGACAACATATTGTGGTAGCCATTATAGGACTTAGAGACTAAGGGCCAGATATACGAAATTCCGGCATTGCGAATCGCAAATTGTGAGTCTGAGCGAGTCGCAATTTGCGAGTCGGAATGCCAGATGCTTGAAAATGTTTTCAAGGCCATTCACAAAGGGGAAGGGGTCCCATGGGGACCCCTTCCCTTTTGCGAATGGGTTACCACCAGTGTAACAATGGTGGTTACTGCGACTCGCAAAATGGGAATGGGCATCACGATGTGGGTTTTGCACCTTGCAAACTGCGATCTTCGCTGGTTGCGACGCGCAAAAGCCTTTGTACATCTGGCCCATAGTCCCCAATTAAATCCATTGTAGTTAAAGCCTGTTTTTGAGAGTCTCAAAAAGGAGCACATTAAAGGGGGATAACACATTTTAGGCAATATATAAATCATTTGTTTCTGAGCCGAGACAGATTTTATGGATTGGAGGTGCATTCTGTGGTGATTTTACCCCATGGAAAATGCTGTTCCTATGCAGGAATTTGAGGAACCATGTTTTCTTTCATGATTTCTTCATAAAGCTTATAGAGAGTGCTCCCAGAGCAAAAATGGCATAGTTCCTATAAATTCATGCTATCATCCTCAGCATGTAAGAATAACCTCGGACATACTGAGTAAAACATGAACTTCCAGAAACTGCAGCAGTCTATCAGTTGATTCCTGTTGTCCCAATTCACAAAGGTAAACTTAGACTTTAAGTTTACAATTCTTTGGTATTTACAAAGGTGAGTTATGAGTAGTAACTTTACAAGTGTGGAGTCTCTGCACTTAGTGTGGAACTTCCACGCTCGGGGCAGAGATTCTGCTCGAGTGCAGAGACTCGGCACTTGAAGTTACCACTCGTAATTTACCTTTGTGAATACCAAAAAATTATAAACTCAAACTAAAGACTTCATTTACCTTTGTGAATTGGGCCCCAAGTGTTCAACTGCAACTTACCACAGTGTTTTAATGAACAACTATAGTGCTATTATTCTTATTTATTTATTTATGACAAATATATGGCACACCTGAAGCTATCTTGATTGAATAAATGCTGTAAAAACGAAAACATTTCCTTTAGAAATTAGCAAAATGAGGTTATTCGTTTTGCCTCAAAAATATGCTTGGTGCTCCAGAAAGCAAACTTGGGATTCATTTTGTCTGAGTTCTCAAATATCTTTCTCATTCATTTCAATAAAACATTCTGACATGCAGCCTGAAATGTGCTTTCAACACCAGCAGTAGCCTGGTGATCAAGCACAGCTTTACCTCAGTGTTTCAGTAAGCAACTACATTGCTAACATTTTGCATTTATGACTAAAGTATGGCACACCTGAACACCTTCTTGATGTGGGATTTAAAGATGTAAAACAGAAAACTATTCTTATAGGGGATACTACAGTAAATGAAGAAATTAGATTACTTGAAAAAAGTCTCTCAAGATGGCTGCCTGAGAAAAAACATTGCCCTGTAGCACCACTCAATGTAGCTCAAATAGAGAGTGCAAAATACTTATGTAACTCATATAACAAATTATCAAGTGATCAATTAGATTAAAAACATAAAAATAGCAACTAAATTAAAAACCCTTTGTTGCTATTTGGGAACTCAAAAGTGTGTCCTCATTTTAGTTTTCCAGAGCAGTAACCACAGTTTTGATGCGAAAGAAATACCCTAATTTTGTTAATTTGTAATGCAAGTGTTTTAGGTTTTACTAGTTGATTCCAACAAGATCACTTTAAGTGTGTCACACTTTTGTTAAAATAGAGAATAATAACAATCTAGCTGTTTATTAGCATACATAGCAGTATTTGGAAAGAATAAAGAGTGAGATTTGATAAAACTAACTGGAGGATGAATTTTCTCTATTGACTTGTCTTGAAGTGGAGACATTTTCAGATGGGAGACAGCTACATTGAAGCTGTTTTTGGCTTTAAAATGTGAGAGTCTCCCACCTGAATATGGTCTGTTGGCATGTATGCATAAGAACACTGTGGAGAGAGAGGGGGCAGGTGCATGGAGGGAGGGGACAGCAGCATGGACTCAGACAACAGAAGGCACCGAGATGGAGCAGGGGATGACAGCAAACTGATGATGTTGGGCAGTTGAGAGGGCCATTGGCCACCCAACACACAGCTGAGGACAGGTGGGAGGGATATTGACAGCACACTAGACCACACAGGGCTGGTGGGAAAGGCAGTGGGAGTACAACAGAACATGGCTGGCAGGAGGGAGGGACAGTGGCAACACTATGGACCATGGAGGGTAGGAGGGATGTGGTAGGGACATAGACTCAGACAATGGAGGGTGAGAGGGAACAGGGGCAGCAAGCTGGCCACACAGGGCAGGTGGGTGGGGCAGTGGCTGCACAACAGACCATGCATGGCAGGCAGGAGGGGCAGTGGCAGCTCAGTGGACCATGGAGGGCAGGAAGGAGGAGGCAGGGACACATACAAGGACAACAGCATGCATGATCAAGAGTACAAGTGCAGGAACAGCAAGGGGACCATGCAAGGCATGTGGGAGTGTCAGTGGATGCAAAACACGCCATGGAGGCCACAATGGAGGGGATTGGGGCGTGCACATGGAAAATGGAGGATGGGGAATAATGAGAAGGGAAGGGACAGCAAGCTGACCTTGCAGAGCATGTGGGAGAGGCAGTGATCACCCAACAAACCACATATAACTGGTGGAAGGTATAGTGCCAGCACAATGGACCATTGTGGTTAAAAGGGAGGGCCTGGGGCATGCACAAAGGACTATGGAGGACAGAAGGGAGGGGCTAGAGACTGGACTCACAACAGAGGCAAGGGAGAAAGGGGCAGAGGAGGCAAGCTGACACTTTCAGGGGAAGAGGTGTTGGGACACAACTAGTGCAGCCCCTGCATTATCCTGGGTCATTTGCCAGATCTCATTAGCACCCTTTTGAGTCATGTGGCCCCTATTGGTTTTTCACTCTTTCCCCAACACAGTAAAGCTCTCTTTGCCCCCATGCTTATTGCATGCCATCACATTCCCCTTGGTTTCCTTAAATTCTCCCTCATGTTAAAGGCCTTCATATGGGGGTATAGACTGGAAAGTATCTCTGCTTCCCTCGGTGCATTTCTCGTTATTGAGTCCTCTCATGAGAGTACTGTGCCCCATGGGACCTGGTGACCATTTTGTTAACTGGGAGTGGGATGAATAAAACATCCCAACTGGAAGATGCTACTTGGATTAGTTATTTGTCCCCAGAAGCATCACAGGATTCCTGCTCCATTTAAAATCACTTACCTGCATGATGACTTCCTTCAGCTTTGTCGCTCCTTTCCTAACAGCCTTCTCTGATAAGGTTTCTCGAATCCCTGTATAAGAAAGAAAGCAAAAATAAAGACAAATGTGAAAGAAGGTTCTAGATCCATGCACAGCCACGCCTCACAGCCTCAACAAAGAAAAGACTACAAGTGAATGCAATTGTAACTCAGTTAAAAACTTTGGAGATATTAAAGGACAATTGAACTAAGGCAAAATGCTTCCTGGAAGGCATTTGTGAAACATTGGAATTATGGGTGTTACACTAACAAACCCTGGTGATACTTCACAGTGCTAACTATCCACTCAATGGGCATGTACAATAGACTCTTTGATACTTATATGGCAGACTGTGAAGTCAACAGTCAGGAACAATAAGTTATACCAGGAACTAAAATACATATTAATTCCTCTACCATAAAATGTGAGTCTTTTTTCAGGAATATTTATTAGAGAGCAGCAAGCTGCAGTGTTGTTTTTATTATCACACATTGGATTGATTTGTTCTTTGCTTTCCCAAACAGGGAACCTGTTGGGTTATGTGAAACTGTATTTTATCATTTGGACAGCAGAGGGACATGACAGTTAATCAGACTTCCCCACCCCTCCTTCCGTTGGGTCAGAGACATCAGCAATGGAACAAATGAAGTGGGAGGCTCTTCTGTGCCTTGCTTCACAGCATCTGCCTTTCCCCTTCCCAGATGACATATTCTAGAGCATTAAGGAAAAGAAAAAGATGCAGAGGCTATAGATTAGGACATTGTAACATTGAAAGCAGTGGACCTATACCAACATGCATAGTGTGGTGCTGTTCCATTGTCTTTATTTAACCTGGCAACATTCTAAGAGTTCAATATATTTTATAATGTTGGCCTTTGTGATTTGGGTACTCTGCTTTGTATACCTAGAACAGTGGTTCCAAACCTGTGGTCCGGGGATCCCTGGGAGTCTGCAAAGCCTCCTCAGGGGGTCTGTGACTGCTTAGAAAATTAACTAATATTAACAAATTAATGATGTGTATAAATAAAATGGCTAAACGTAGAACTGAATGTTAAAACATACTGTAAGTGTCAAGGAATTTGAAATTGGAAGCTAAAAATGCAAGTAGTATGCTCAGATTGATTTGTTGGAGCAGTCCAGGTGCATCAAACAGAATATAGTATGGATGATGTGTGGCTTCAATTGAATTTGAAAAAGCTCCAACCTTACTATTAGTATTTTTTAAAAATTATTTTGTTCCAAATTAAATACAATGTGTTATCATTTGTTTGTGTGCTTGATGGAATGCTCATTTCTGTATATATTGTGTAATGTTTTGTGGTTCAAGTCATCAACAAAGTTTAGGCTTTAGTCCCCCATTTCCAGTAATGACTCAGTGGAGTGGGGGGAGGGGCTGGATTCCAATAATGATACAGTGAGGGTCCACAGAAGTAAAAAATGTTGGGAACTACTGACCTAGAAAATATAGATTCTAATTGTATAAGTAATTAAATGGGGCAAGTTGTATATTTATTTTCTAGAGCAGTGGTTCCCAACCTGCTGTCCAGGGACCCCTGGGGGTCCGCAAAGTCTCCTTAGGGGGTCCGTGACTGCTTAGAAAAATGACTAATATTAACAGATTAATGAAGTGTGTATAAATAAAATGGCTAATTGGACAAATGAAAATGTTAAAACGTACTATAAATGTCAACGAATTTGAAACTGGTGGTTGAAAATTTAAGTAGTACCCTCAGACTGATTTGTTGGAGCAGTGGAGGTGCATCAAACAGTATGTAGTATGAATGATGTGTGGCTTCAATTGAATTTAAAAAATCTCCAACCTTCCTATTTTTTTTAAATTTTGTTTGCAAATTAAGTCAAATGTGTTATCATTTGTGTGGGTGCTTGATGGAAGGCTTGTTTCTGTATGTTTTGTGTGATGTTTTGCGGATCAAATCTTCAACAATGTTTAGGCTGGGATCCCCAGCTTCCAATAATGACTCAGTGGTGGGGGGTCGCTGGATTTAAAAAATGATTCAGTGGGGGTCCCCGGGTTCCACTAATGATAAAGTGGTGGACCACAGAAGTCAAAAGGTTGGAAACCACTGTTCTATTGTTTATCTAAAAAAGGTGGTTCTAATAAAAACCTTTATTTTTGTAGTGTTTATAAATGTTTTTATTTTTTCCAAAATGTTATTTTTTAGTGGAAAACCAAAAAAGGGACATCAAAACGTAGGTGAAAAATATTTTTGGAAAATGGCATCATGAGCAGCACCTAGTTATCACAAACAGCAGCACTCTGTTCACCTGCAGAGTGTAGTCTTCCGTAGGAGTGGTTTATATTCCTCCTTTGTGCACCAAGAAGATCATCTGATATAGTATTCCCAGCTTTGAGACTCTGGAAAACTGCACAAGATGTGAAAGGATTCTCTTCTTCATTGCACCTTTGTTGTGTTGGACTTAACAGGTGAAAATGCCAAGATGGTTCCGCATTCCAGAGGTGCCAAATGAACATTTTGTCTGGTTACATGGCTAAATTCTCTCTTGCATAATTTGCAGGCTGATGAGTGTTCTTCTTTGCTGCTTCTTCTTCCTGAGGCTCCTGATTTTCACCTTGGTCTCCTTCTGATGCCACAATTGTTTGCCACTGTAGATAAATCCGGGAAAAAACGGAGCAGAGTGCACTAGATGTGAACTCTCTCAGTCCAGATCTGTAATTAAAGTCATGAGGTGGGGTGAATAAAAACAGTGCTAGGAACCAATCAGAAAATGTTAAACCATGATGTGCAGGTATGCAGGACTGTTTCCAAGTGCCATGGCACTGCAGCACCTAAAAATGCAGAAATATCACTAAAATTGCAATACGTCTTGCTAACTTTTGCCTGTGAGGAAACCTTCAGGCTTAAAGTTTAAATCAAATGAACTCTTTATAGCAAACATTTTTTTTTTTAAAGTTTTAGGTCCCACGGTAGTCCGGCGGGACAATGACCAGGAAGTAAAACCCATGAATGGTTCCATGGCACCCTCTCATTTTTTTTTGGGTTCCACAGGCGTGTTGCAGTACCTTATGGGAAGTCAAAAATAAATCAAAATAAATGTAGCCATTTGATTAGCCACTTCAAAGACACTACTAAAAAAATAAGCCTGCACCCATTACTGTGTCACCTGTCTGATCCACGCTCATCATTACTGGATTAGTGTTTAGTGGATTAGTGTTTAAGAGAAACCGTTCTTTGTAAATGCAATGCGAATCCATCATGGACTCAGGCCAAAGTGGACATCAGGAACCCCAATTACATCACCCACAGGCCTATGAGAGGTACAGCATCTGAAGATAACAATGCTATTGTTGTTCCATTCACTTCTATAGCACTACAACAACCAAGGCCTGCACATAAAACACTGTTGTGGCAGTTTTCCAAACTTTCACCTGGCAAAAACAAAATAAGTTCAACAGAAGGTTACATGAATTTTATGCAGGTAGGTGCTGCATTGAGGAAAGCTTGGCCAATATTCCATGGGAACCAGTTGGGTATGGAAGCAGTTAAGGGCTATGCACCCCAACAGCATACATCATGGAGAGATCCAGATGACATGAGAGGCAGAAGGAGAACCAACTGCTACACAGGAAGTGCTCCATGAAGATGGGAAGAAAATGATAAGAATACTACAGGCGCCTTCACAAAGCAGTAGCCTGTGGGGAAGTTAGAGAAAGAATATATTCAAGGGCCAAGGAAGACCACATCTTAACAAAACATGAAGAGTATGCAAAAAAGCAGAAGTACATTATGTTAAAAAAGGTTTAATACGATTTCACAAAATGTAAAAAAAAAATCAGTAGTTCTAAATTGTACATAAAAATAAAAAAACACAAAAGATTAGGTAATATTTAAACGTGGTGAGGTTGCATTGGTAGGCCATGCAGAGTAGTGGGTTGGCCCTACAGGGGGCTGGACACAAGGCATGATGACATAGGAGGTCCTCTGGACAATCCATCTGGTACACACTGTCAAAGTCTGTAAAAGTGGGGGAATTAGATCAGTATATTCAAAAACTGCCTTAAATTGACTGAAAAACACCAAAGCTTGAAGTCACATTATAGTTATGGAAATAAGATATTTTTAAAAAATGAAGAAACAAAATGTACCAGCTATAATGAAATGAACTAACAATAACTTGCATCCACACCATGCACTGCTGATGACATTGCATAGCACATCACTCATGCCATGTTAAATGACATTAATAACATCACTAATGACATCTCAAATACTGTCATCACTGATGACATCTTCTAAGGTACAGGTCCTCAATTTACCCTATTAATTGTTACTTAGGTAATAAAGGGCCCATATATGCAGCATATATTGACTGTAATGCAAGTGTGCATTTATGAAATACAAATAGTCTAGGACTGTCAACAAGTCTGATTTACTATGGTAAAAGTTATATGGTGCATAGCTTAAATACCAGTAAAGTTGTAAGTACAAACAATACTTTACTAAAACAAGGTAGAGACTGAGTGTAACTACTGTGAGTTGCAGAGTTATGGTACAAATAGGTTGCTTCTTAAATCAAATGCCTGCTGCCAAAAATATGTGAGAAAAAATAAAGCTTCTCTTTACAATAAACGGTGGATACCTATGTACATGCTGACATTAACCCTTCATCATGCAGAACCATCAAAAATGTCTGTATAAGCTGGAGATCTATAAAATACAGATATTTATTTCAAGAGGTTTCATGAAAATTGTGAGATGTACATTGTTGAAGAATGTATTATGTATTCATTACTCACATTCAAATGGTTCACATTGCAGTATGATTGTAAGCATTCTTCTATTGGCGTATGCCATTCTGCCTATTTCAAGAATATATGTAAGGTAGTTCTACCAACAACGCATGCCTGTCTCTAAAGATGTTAACTTAACATTTGATGTTATTTGAGATATTTAGCAGGGTATTCTCAATAGAAAAAATAATCACCAAACATTCTCTTGAACAGTATTGAAGGTTTGATAAACTCCTGATTGTATTATTGCTTAGGCACAAATTACTGGGGCTATTCACAAAGGTAACTTATAAACGTCATTAATTTACATGTGAAAGTTTAGTTTACTCTTACAAAAATTGCTGATTGCACTAATGTCTACATAGACCGTACATTTTTTTTGCACCTGAATACCTACTAAATATGAGCGATTTTACAAATATGCTTCATATTCTGCTTATTGAGAAAGTATACCCACTAGTATGAGAAAGGTTATAGAAAATTGGGTCTACATGTACCTCGCTGAATACCTTCTAGTATGGAAAGCAAACTGTCACATTAGTTGAATGATATCATAAGTAATGTATTCAGTGATATACTTGGAGGTGTCATCAGTTATGCTAATTAACATGACATGAATGATATAATATCTCAGATTGTAAGGAGTGCATGGCAGGGGTGCAAATTATAGTTCCCTCACTGAACTATAACTGCAAAATTCTGTGATTTTCCAGTTTCACTGAAAAGAAGCAAAGGTTGAAGGGATGTTATAGTTAGATGAAAATGCCAGACATACACTTTTATCAAACAAAACTATTAACATTTACCATCTATCATTTTATGTCATTTCAGATATTGCTGTCATGTTATCAATTATGTCATAGTACATGTCATGAGTGGTGTAATATGGTTGGTAATTAAAAGTGCATGGCAAGGGCTCGAGTTTTAGTTACTTTAGGGCATGAGGTATAGTTAATAGAGTTAATTTATTATAATTAAAAAAAAAAATTGGGGTACCTCGGTGCCCACTTGGGATACCAACAATTCCGCCAATGTTGGAGGAACAGTTCTAAGACTCCCACAGTCCCTGCTGGCTCCCCAGCCAGTACCTATTATGGTGCCTGAGAGAGGCAGCCATTAGACTGGGGCACCAATACCTTTATTTATTAAAGTTAGGGGACACAGGGGGAGCTCCAAGTCTCCTGCGGCCCGTGTCAGCTACCCAGCCAGCACCCATGGTGGTGCTGACAGGAGCCAGCTCTCTTACATTGCTCTTGCCCAGAGGGAGCAGCATTTTTCTCTGCTTCTGCCCAGGTAGTAACAAAGCTGTGTACCCTGCCAAAGAGAGTGTGGGCAGCGAATGGAATTTACATTCCCTGCTCCTTCCCTGGGGCAGAGAACACAGCAGTGTCCTGGATGATGGGGTCCTGGGACACAACTTTGATCATGCCCTGGGGAATGGAGTCCTTGGGGCCAGTGTAAGGCTCAGGGATTGGGTGGCTGAATGCCTCCCAAATGCAACCATGAAACCCACAAAAACAAAATGAACAAACCCCACAAAAAAGAAAGAGAATAATAAATAAGCAGCCACAGGCACTCATTTATTATTCACTGCTCCTGGCAAGTGGCCTAATTTATTTAAAAGGGTTTCCATATAGACGTATTAGTGTTTTGTCCCTTTATCGTTCATGTACTACTATAAGATTGCGGTTTTGAACCTAGTAGCTAATAGGCATAGTTTGATCTCATTTTTCTCCTCTCGAAATGTATTCACATTCAGCGTTTTCTTGAAGAAGGCCTCGCTACCTTTTGCTTGCATCCCGATAAGGAAAAAGTTTAGTTCTCTCTCTTTATATAGGTGTTGAAAGATGGCACCAGCTTCTACTGTACCTTCAGGCTGGACATCTTTGACGTGACGCATTGATTGTGTCTAGATGCCTTGTACTGATAGCATGTATGCTTTGCGGCCAGAACAGTAGAGTGCATTTTATGTTTTTCCTACATTTTTGGAGGGGCTCACAAGGGATGATTTCACTCTCCCTCATATGCATGGGGTTTTGTGTGTAGGCGCCTTCCATAGAGGGCATGTGCAGGTTGCGGCCAGCACAGTGTATTGCATTCTGGAAGTACTTCTCCTATTTCTGAGTGTGGCTCAATAGGGATGATTGCACTTTCACTCACATGCATGGGGAGATGGAATTTAGTGCAGGGGAATTAATTGCGAAAGGTCTTTCTGGTGTTATTACCGTGGATGATCATGGTTTTGGACACATCTGTGCCTCTTGTATGGGTTCAAACCAATGACCAGGTTGTTGTTTTTCACCAATTGTCTCCATAGTTTTGTTTTTTAGAATACTTTATAATTTGCCTATAAAGTGCCTTATATTAAAAAATTTACTTGACATAATACACATCATTGCATAAAATACATTTTAAATATTTGCATAATATTTGCATAATAATATTAGCACATTACTCCCAACAAAAACCTACATTTCTGAAACCATTGACTGACATATCTGTAGTCTTAAGGCAAACAATGAATAATAAACAGATGACCTGTAAATACTCCACATATAAAAAAAATACTAAAATTAGTTAATAAATAATGTATTAAAAAATATATAACACATAATGTGAAAACAGGTTCTATATTGCCATTTTGGGGTTCTGGTGCCTTTGGCCTCATGGTTTATAAATGTCGACAGAACCCATTGATGGCAATATAGGCCCATATTATAGAGTTACAATCTCTTTCATATCTATCTATCTATCTATCTATCTATCTATCTATCTATCTATCTATCTATCTATCTATCTATCTATTTATCTATCTATCTATCTATCTATCTATCTATCTATCTATATACTCATTACCTACTGGCAGTCACTAGTAGGTAGTTATAGGTAGGACAAGCTGACTGCCAATCTTGCGGTGAGGGTGCCACCGTCATATTGGTGGCATTCCTCCCAAGCATATTACATTGTTCCCACTGAGCTGACCGGTGGGAAAAGTGCTACGAGATTGGCCTCGGCTCCTTTAAGGGAGCCAAGACCTAACCTGTAGCATACCAGCATCATCATAATAAGCACTGTCTGCAGTGCAGACAGTGTGCATTCTGATGGTGCTATTCAGTGGGGTTCATGCACTTCAAATGCCATGGGCAGTGCAGGGGCCCCCCTGTGGAACGTGGCACAGGCTTTCCTCCAGCCTTTCTAAAGGGCAGAAAACTGAGTTGTAATCAGCCATTTGGTGCTGAGTACAACTCTGACCACTGTCACCACATCAGGAACCATGTTCCTGGTGGCGAGGGCGGTCCCCTGGTGGATCCACCCGCCAGGGTTGTAATGTGGCGGTCGACCATCACAGTTGTGGTGGTCCGACTGTCACCTCGAGGCTGATAGTCCGTGGACTGTCAGCCGCATAATGTGGCCCTTAGTTTCTATTAAAAAAGTATTTTTTTACTTAGCTATATCTTTGGCGCCAGTTGTTGAATCTTCACAAAATGTTCCCCAAAACATTTGAAGCTCACGTCTGGTGCTGTCTGGTAAGTTTCGGGCTTATCCGTCAAGCCAGGGCTGGATGGATTTACACCAAATTTGGAAAAAACCTAACTCTTGGTCCAGAAAGCTAAATTTTTGTGATGCAGTGTAAATCCATTCAGTAGTTTGCTAATTATTCAATGAAAAACATGTTTTTATATATGGGAATGAGGTTCCTCCTTGGATACTCAGTGGATTCGGAAGAAAATCATGGCCCTGATTGGCTGGCCACAACCAGAGAGAAAAGTTGCAGCTGCTATTTTCTTTCTTGCATTGCCTGGGGGGGGGGGGGAGTGTAAAAACATAAAAAGGGTTAAGATCCAGGTATCCTGACCCTATAGAACACATGAAGGGGTCCCTTAGTGACCCTTCATGGGCAAAACATTTCCCACTTTTTTTTTGCCCAAACCACGGATCCTCAAGTCCTCCTCAGATTCTTTGCATGGCCCTGATTGGCTGGTTGCAACCTGACAGAAATATCAACATGTGCATTACAACCTTGGCATGCACAGTTTTCTTATCAATAATTTTATTGCAAATGTTGCAGGGATAATAGCAAAGATGCCATAGAAGATGTCATCAATTACGTCATATGTGGATGTGCAAGGTGAAGGAGTGAGTTATCGTTACCTTAGGGCGTGAATTATAGTGACATGAATCAACTATAACTGCTGGATTTCTGTGGTTTTGTATGAGTAAATTCAGAACCTAACTAGTAAGTCCCTGCAACCTTTGTATTTCCCAGTGAATTTCTATGTTTTTTAAATATAAAGTACTTTTAATTACTATACATTAATCCAACCACCACTGCACACTGCCTGCGGACAGGCCCTGCAGCCAAGCCATGATAACCACCCAACCCTGCGTTGCACGGCCTTTGGCTGTGCGGAGCAGTGGTTGGCCACAGGGCCTGTCTCAGTCAGTGGATCTGTGAGTGGGTGAGGGAGTGTCTGAGTGGGTGTGTGAGTGAGTGCATGAGTCTCTGAGTGCATGTATGAGTGAAGGAATTAGTGTATTGAGTCTGTGAATGTTTTTTGTTTATTTTTATTTGCATGTCCACGAATATCCTTGAATATTTGTTAACAGGGGTATTCGTGAATATTATGCATGGTGAAAAAAACATATTTTTAAAACCACAGTTTGACCCAAAAACACCACTATATCACACCCCTCTGGTGAGGGTACCTCCACCCTGCCCCCTTATACCACTTATCATTTCTATTGTCAGCCCCAGGGACTCTCTAAAATGGCGGTCGGAACTTTCTAGTTGGGTTGTGGCCAGCCAATTACAGTGCTTCTATTCACGCACCTTTGCAAATCTTCTCGATTTATTTGCAGCCAGAGATATACAAATTTATTTTCCCGTTAATATCTCCAAAATTACTGTATGGATTTACACCAAACCAGCAAAAGCACAATCTGCGTACCGAAAGCTAGCTTTCTGCCAAATGTGGTGTGATTCCTTCCAGTGGTTCGGGCTGTAGTCACGTTCAAAGGTACTACAGAAATTAACATGGGAAACACAACTTTTTTGACCCTCCCCTCTATTCTCAGCTTGACGGATCACCTCCAAACTTTCCATGCTCAACAAGAATCACTGGCACACTTTTTTGGAAAGTTTTGTGGAGTTTTGTCAAACAGTGCCAAAGCTATAGGCAAGTCAAAGCCGCTTTTTCTATGGAAACATGGTCCTAACTATACCTATCTTCTGGCGACTGCTGGTAGGTAATGCACACTTATGTAACAGGGCAAACAACTGCCTCATAACCAAGCCGCCTCACCGGGAGTGGCGCATGTAAATGGTCATGACTCTCAACTCAAAATTATAAAAAGCCACCTGCAAACAGATGACCACACTCACTCAAGAATCCTTCAATGAAGTTTATTCAGAAAAGTCCAGCCCCTGCGACGAGTTTCAGCACTAAGCCTTGTTCACGTACGGGGGAAGGGCTACAAACACTATTAAACATCACGTGAACCATCACACGCAAACAACAAGGAGCCATACAGTGTATTATATCCCATGTAAACATAGTGGTCATATTGGACTTGTAAAGAAATATCTAAAATCATGTAGAAGTGATCTATAGTTTGTTTGCCATGGAGAACGTGCTGGGGCTAGCTGCTAACTAAATGTTGACAGTATTTACATATTGTACATGATTGAACTAAAGAACACCATTCCCTGTAATGTTATGATTGGGCATGAAAAAGCATTTAAACAATATACTCATGAGGCACATTGCAAGTTAAAGCACATGATGTTACTGTGTAAGCATATCTTTCAAGTTCCACTGTTTGCTGGCGTTTTGTTTTTTTACTATATATATATGTGTGTGTGTGTGTCTTAGTTTACTTGCTGTTCATATCGTATCTAAAGCCTCGTTATAAAGTCAGTGAAGCTCTGGATATAACTGAAAAAAATGAAAATGTCTGAAAATGAGTCGGAATTACTTTTTGTGGTGTTAATATGACCAAAGATTAGAAGATCAGATGCCTCCTTGGATTTCAAAATCAAATGGATGACCCTCTGCAAAAGGTCGAGCTGGATGTCTCTTTGTAAGGAAGCCTCCATTTTTGGCGAGGCTGACCATTCTTTTTACAGTTTGTAAAGACAAGAATAATGCCTTTTTTAATAATATCAAAGATCATGCCTCTCACAAAGATGTACTTTATAGTTTGCTTATTGATAACATTAGCTCCGAAGAGAGTGATGTGTGTTATTTTCAAGGGATCTGATGGGAGTTCAGAGCTTTTTACATTTTTGAGTGATATGGTGTCCCTCATCACCTCCCTATATATCAGTTTTACCACACTCTCGCGCCACCATGCATAGTTTTTCTTAATTTCATCCTACCGAATAGGTCATTGATCCTCTAGAAATGTTGTTGTATAGAGTTGGCTACAATATTTGAGAGATTACTCACATACATTTTTGTATGTCATGCGTTTTTCCTTCTAGACAAACCAGATAAATATCATGCGACAAAAGGCCTGACTTAAGTAAATAGGCAAGTAAGCTTCCTCATTTGTTTCCCATCTCCTAAAATGTACATTTCAATTCCATTACAAAAATAGAAGATACCGAAAGAAAGTGGTAAACCCACATGTACAGATTTACATCTGCCCCAAAAGCAAGTTTAGTGCTTCCTGGAATTCAAAAAAATCCTCAGGAATTTCCATGGGATGCTGTGCCGGCTGCAGGTCACCTTCAGGATTTCTGGGAAGTCAAGTGACCGTGTTGTGTACTCCATGGCAGAAAACTCAGCAGAGATGGAAAGGAACTCCGATGCAAAGACACATTTCTTCATCTCTTTGGGGAAAATGTCTTTCCTTGTGGGAAAAGCATTTCTCTTCTGCCACACCCCCTCCTCATCTGGGGGTGTTTCATACTACTTTCCACCCAGTAAAGGGTTTGCAACTGTACTGTGTTCGAGTAATACTCTGACAATTTCCAGACTGGAAAGGGCATTGAGAGGTTTTTGTGAATGCCCTCAAATATGGTTGTTTGTGGGTGCTCCCATACTTCCAAGGAAAATCACACCTTGGAACAATTCAGAGCACCCATATACCCAGTACCTGAATGGCATTTGTGGATACTGAGAACTTTTAGTTTGGAGCAAAGATCTCTGCAACTATAAATAGACTTATGTCTGCCCAGAATCCATTTGTGAATTCCTGGAACGTGCAAGTAAGGTAAAGTTAGCATTACATTTATAACCAAATTTGTTTTTGCAATTTAGTCACATAGTATTTCTAGTGAATTTCTTGTTTTATTGACACTTTATCAGAGCTTAGACCTTTAAGCATGAGTGTTTTCTAAGTTTGCTTTTCTGTCTCTTGAATCTCATTTTCAAAAGCTATGAGTCTTTCTTTGGTTGATCTTTTTGCATTTCACCCATGTACTGCCATGGCATGTCTTATAATTGTCTTTGACAAGTCCCAGACTGTTGCTAATTGGGTGCCACCAGAGTTGTTACATTTAAAATATTCATCTATCTTCTTTCCCATTTGTAGTCTCCTGAAAATATGTGTGCTGGGATCCTTGCGGTTCTAGGTAGACTGAATAAAAGAATTACATAACTTGCTGGGAGGTATTAAAGTTTGTTGATTAACGGTTATGAAGTGATCTAAGTGCAGTGTGTGATCGCATGCTGAGGAATAAAAGACATCTGTTACAGAGCTCCATGGGTGGCGTGGTCAGTTACATTCTCCCAGGCTGGAAAGGACACTACACCATTGTCTGTCCTGTATCTCTTGTAATAGGCCAGGATTGTTCCTTCAGGGTTTTGAGTTGATATCACCTGTTGTTACAACCTTTGATAATGGGTAAGTGATCACAGATTACTGATTATATCACAGATTATGCTGTTATGCATAAATTGTAGGAGGCTGGCCTGGTTTGTAGTGGGCCCCTTGGGTACTTCCACCTTCCACCGGGTCCAGTTATTCCTTATAAGTGAAATGTAGTGGCTTAGGCTGATAGAGGTAGCTATAGCAGAGCAGCTTAGGCTGAACTAGGAGACATGCAAAGCTCATGCAATACCACTTACAGTTACACAGTACTTATATACAATTAAAAACAATACTCAGTGTTACCAAAAATAAAGGTAGTTTATTTGGGTGACACAGTACCCAAAATATCTTAGAGGCAATACTCCTTCTGGAGGTAAGTATTATACGCAATATATACACTAGATACCAAAATAAGGCAAGTAATTAGACATAGCATAGTGCAAACAATAGTAAATGATATAGAATGCAATGCGAGAAAATAGGTCTAGGGGCAACACAAACCATATACTAAGAAAGTGGAATGTGAATCACAAATTCCCCCCTAGACAAGTGTAGTGTGTGCACAATCGCTGGGAGAGTAAGAATACAGTAAAGGTAAGTAAATTACCCCACCCCAGAGCCCAGAAATGCAGGAGTAATGTACTGCAAGTTTCCTTAGGACACACTACACCTCGTGATTGGAATTATTGCAAGAACCAACCAAGTCTGCAAACAACAAACAGTGGATTCCTGGACCTGAAGACCTGCAAAAGAAATAGACTAAGGGGGTCATTCTGACCCTGGCGGTCATTGACCGCCAGGGCCAACGACCGCGGAAGCACCGCCAACAGGCTGGCGGTGCTTCCATGGGCATTCTGACCGCGGCGGTACAGCCGCGGTCAGAAACGGGAAACCGGCGGTGTCCCGCCGGTTTCCCGCTGCCCCAGGGAATCCTCCACGACGGCGCTGCAAGCAGCGCTGCCATGGGGATTCCGACCCCCTTCCCGCCAGCCTGGTTCTGGCGGTTTTCACCGCCAGAACCTGGCTGGCGGGAACGGGTGTCGTGGGGCCCCTGGGGGCCCCTGCAATGCCCATGCCATTGGCATGGGCACTGCAGGGGCCCCCTAACAGGGCCCCACATAGATTTTCAGTGTCTGCGTGGCAGACACTGAAAATCGCGACGGGTGCAACTGCACCCGTCGCACCAGCCGGCATCCTCGTGGAAGGGGGTTTCCCGCTGGGCGGGTGGGCGGCCTTCTGGCGGTCGCCCGCCAGCCCAGCGGGAAACTCAGAATGACCGCCGCGGTCATTTGACCGCGGTGCGGTCATTCGCCGGCTCCCTCCGGGCGTGCGGTTACCGCCGCCGGCGGGAGTCGGAATGACCCCCATAGTCCAGAAGTCGAAAGAAGATCCAGGAAGGACAGGAGCCCCTGTCAATCCAGACGAGGGTGCAAAAGAAGAGTCCCCGGTTGGACGAACACTGCAGAAATGCACCCTAGGAAGATGCCAGTGGGTTCCTGCATGATGCAAAGGATGTCCTATGTCGTGAAGTTGGATGCAGGTGAGTTTTGGAGCTGGATTCCTCCAACAAGCCTTGGTTCTGGCAAAGTTGCATTTTGCGTCAACTAGGCGCTATCTGACCCCAGGTGGGACCTGGGGGCCTCAACTCTGTGTGGGGAGGAAGAGGGTACTCTCAGGACTTTAGAGAGCCCCTTGAGCACCAGATAGCACCCACAGGAGTCCCTGGACACAGGGACAAAGGAGGTGCAAAATGTGATTGGTGCAGCACTACAAAGGAAGTTCCTACGCCGCCGGAGAACAACTCAGCGAGTTGAGCGTTGAAGGATAGAGTGCTGGGGACCTGGGCCAGGCTGGGCACAAAGGAATTTTACAATAGTGCACAGAGGCCTCAGGAGGTGAAGAAGACGTGGTGCTCAGGGGTACTGTCGTTCTGGAAGAAGGCAAGGTCGATCTGAGGTCAGAGGATGAAGTAGTAGTTGCAGAGGATTCCTGCTGGAAAATTACAAGTAGAATCTGAAGAGAACCCACAGGAGAGACCCTAAATAGCCCTGAAAGGGGGATTGGCTACCTTATCAGGTAAGGACCTATCAGGAGGGATCTCTGATATCACCTGCTGGCACTGGCCACTCAGAGCCCTCCAGAGTGCCCCCACACCTTGCAAAGCAAGATAGCTGAATTCTGGGACACACTGGAGGAGCTCCGGGCACCGCCATAGGGTGGTGATGGACGGGGGAGTGGTCCCACCCCTTTCCTTTGTCCAGTTTTGAGTCAGAGCAGGGGACAAAAGGTCCCTGAACCGGTGTAGAGTTGCTTATGCAAGGAGGGCACCATCTGTGCCCTTCAAAGCATTTCCAGAGGCTGGGGGAGACTACCCCTCCCCATCCTGTAACACCTATTTCCGAAGGGAGAGGGTGTAACACCCTGGTCCCAAAGGAAATGCTTTGTTCTGCCGTCCTGGGACTGAGCTGCTCAGACCCCAGGAGGGCAAAACCCTGTCTGTGAGGTGGCAGCCGCTGTAGCTGCAGTACAAACCTCACAGAGCTGGTACTGGGGGTCTATAGTGGAGCCCCCAGGATGCAGGGAATTGGCTCCCCAAAACCAGATTTGGAATGGGGGACAATCCCACGATCTTAGACACCTTACATGGCCATATTCAGAGTTACCATTGTGAAGCTACATATAGGTATTAACCTATATGTAGTGCATGCATGTAATGGCTTCCCCGCACTCACAAAGTCCCGGGAACTGGCCCTGAACTACGTGGGGGCACCTTTACTAGTGCAAGAGTGCCCTCACACTCAGTAGCTTTGCACCTAACCTTCACTAAATGAAGGTTAGACCTATAGGTGACTTATAAGTCACTTAAGTGCAGTGCAAATGGCTGTGAAATAATGTGTGCACTATTTCATGCAGGCTGCAGTGGCAGTCCTGTGAAAGGGTTTGTCTGCGCTCTTTATGGGTGGCAAATGAAATGCTGTAGCCCATAAGGATCTCCTGGAACCCAAATGCCCTGGGTACCTAGGTACCATATATTAGAGACTTATAAGGGTGGTGGGGGGGTCCAGTGTGCCAATTGAAATTGGTAAATGAAGTCACTAGCCTATAGTGACAAATTTAAAAGCAGAGAGAGCATAAGCACTGAGGTTCTGATTATCAGAGCCTCAGTGACACAGTCAAACACTATACACACCACACACATTAGGCCATAACCTATGAGCAATGGGGTCCTGACCAGCAGGATCCCAGTGAGACAGGCAAAAACATACTGACTTACAGGTAAAAATGGGGGTAACATGCCAAGAAAGATGGTATGTTGCTACATAAGTGTTGAGAATCTCAATTATGTTCCTCCAAAAGAAATTATGGCAGAGTGGTATGTGCAGTGTTTCCCATTTGGACAAAGAAGACACCATGCATGTAGGAGCACTTGGTCTTATATAAAGCTTCTAGAAAGGTACCCATGTGGGTTATCAATGGTGGCTAGTGTACACAAGTGTTCCAAATTCAATTCCAAGATCTCATGATAGTCCAATTTATAGTGAAGTTGCAGTATCCAACTCCCGACTCCGGTGGAAAACTCCTTGGAAAAAGTTGATTGTGAGAATTGGGTGAGGGTGCCCACTGGATTAATAAAATTGGGTTGAGGGTGTCCACCAATTTTGTCACACGATTGTCACCCACTCTAGCCAGTCCAAGACTTTCATCTATATACACTATGATTTCGTCAGTATTTTGCCAATGGGAAATGGTGCTCTTTACTGTAACAGGATAGCTACTTCCTGTTCTCTGACAGAAGTTGCAGACCCACTGCCCTGTCCTCTTGACATTTAATCATTAATGTTCTGTGTCACTGACTTTACAGGAAGGGGAAGGGTTGTTGACTCCTAAAATATTTCAAAGCAGCATTTGCAAGGGGTAGGAAGCCAACTGCAAAGATTATGTCTATCACACTGTTGTAGTTCAAGGTCTGCTCCATCTTGCTAGTAATTATGGATTTCTCTCTTGCTACCTCACCACTACCCTGAGGAATGTACTCCCTTTACCCATGAGGGAGGCAAACAATTCTACACACCTCTTTTGTCTCTGGACAAAATCTTTTTACTTAGAGGGGTCTCCATCAATTTGGACATTTCTCATGTTCTCATTTATCATTGGAAACGTGTCGGTACCTTACCCAATACCTGTTCAACATTGAATTGTCAGAGCCTCATTTTTGGCAACACCTCTTTTTACACATATCAGTAGTATCAAAATATAGAATCCCTGTCAGCCGGCAGGACTCCTGGTGTGAAAGACTTTCCCTAGCTTAGTTATAAGGAGGTGTTGCTCTAGATTGTCATCAGTACTTCTTCATTTATCAAATTATAAGACTGGCTAGGGGAGAATTCCCCCTTCATGGAAGTTAGGCATAGATATAACACGACCTAAGAAAGGAAATTGTGATAAACCAGCTAGAACAATTATCTTGTTAGATTACGCAGGAAAGAGATTAATATTTTTAATTCAGGAAGGTTTGACTACACGAGTGTCGGAAAATAATCGTGTTCCTTTGAGTGGCAGAATTGCAGTGTGAGATGAGTGACCTCCAGATTGTGTTTGCATTATGGTAACTGGCAAAGAATTGTATTCCCTGGGGTGATTTGTACTCCTTCTTTGTGGACTTGTGAGCCACATTTGATACAGTAGATCAGTTAAGCCTCTGGAAGGTTGGGGTATCGTTGATATATTTTGTGAAAGCTCTACATTCTGAAAATTGGGTCTGGATGCGGCTGAAAAGAGCAGGTGCACTTTAAATGGTATAAAGCAGTGGTTTAAAGCAATGGTATATATAAGCATTATTTCATTGTTTCTTACTGGGTAACAGTTGCATACTTTGCATCTCCATTTGATTTGTGCAGCTCGTGTTGTATTTCTCCTTAGATTGTCATTGAATGATTTAATGTTCTGTTTGGATTGGGCTAAATAACACATTCAAGGACCGTTATGTGAAACTATTTTGCACGATGCTACAGTGCTATTGGGCACAGAGATGATCATGCTGTACGAGGGAAACAAACATTATATAAATTGTGACTAATTTGGAAATATTTATACTTGGTCTGTTACAAGAGCTGACCTGCTGTGAGGACTCAAGCCTCCCCTTGCGACTCAAACTGCACGTTGACTGCCATGCCGGTTCTCGAGAAATTACCACGTGCATCTTCTTTTTTGAAAGACCGCAGCAGTGTTTTCACAGCTTAGCCATGTGACAGACAGGGCAAGGTTGCTGCGGCAGAGCAAACTGCAGAGTGCTCGCATTTGCCGGTTCTCCTGACAGGTCATTGCTACGTCTGATCTCTGTCTCCTCTACTCGTGTGAAGCCCACCGGCCCAGAAATCTCTCTACATCATGTCATTTCCTTGCTGGGCCAGAGCATCCATTATCATGAGGTGTTTCTGTGTGTTTACAGCGCTTCCTACTGATTACCATTTGGAGTCATCACACCTGATGGCTTCAGCAAAAGCACTTTGACTGCAATTAGCACACTTTAAAAAAAAAGAAGAAGAGAAAGAATGGGAATAACATTTTTGTTTAATTGATTTGTCAACGCAGTTGTCAGGCTTAAAAAAACTTACAATAAAAAGAAGAAGAACAATTTATGTAGAAAGCATGCAATCTGCCCTTTTAAGTTTATTACCTCATTTCTTTCTCTCTATAATTAATTTCAACAGTGATTTATTTGTAGTTACATTTGCACAGCAATTGGTGCATTCTGCGTTGATCAGACTTCATTTTTTTGTCTGTATTTGTATAAGCAATTTAGTTTACAGAAAGTCTAGCTCTCTCATTTTCTTTTGTGTCATATTTCATATTCGGTGTCATATTTTTCCCAATATGCACAGATGTGGATATGTAGTATACACTGAGCCCTGAGAAAATCTAGCAAAATGAAACACATCTTGGCTGTGCTGTCTGATCGGACGGATAGTGTGAAGACATAAGCTGTATCTTTCTGTGTAGCACATACTGTCTGATCTCTTTCCATCTAGAGGTGGAAATAGTGTATTACATCTATCAGACTAATCAAGAGATGTATGTTAAATTACGGTATTATTATTATATGTAGGATCATGCACCTTTAGATACTTGTATTTATGCAGCAAATGTTGTAATAAGTGGAGAAATAAATAAATACTTGCTATGATGATTTGATTGATGTGTATTAAAGTACCCTGAACTGTTATACAAGGATGCATTCTTCAAATGTGTATAAGCACCTTGTGATTAAATCGATTCATATGTCAAAACTTTAAAGGTGTTAGCACCATATTGTGATTTTGACGGTTTATTTCTCAAGCTAATACGTGATTTGATCATATCCAGGTTCACGTTGCAACTCAAAGAAATCTACAAGAAGCTCTTCTGGCTTACCAAAACCCATGGCAAGATAGGGCAGTGGATATTTCAGAGAGCAATGAATGCTCACAAGAGAATGACAAACAATTATAAGCAGGGTACTCAAATTTACATATAACTAAGATTGACGCTCACAATAGATTACTGCCATCTCAGCAAAAGTCACAACCATCTCACTAAGCTTTCAGTGCTAATAGTGGAAGAAATGCATACCCACTTCGTCTAAAGTTTTGTGTCTTAGTTGCAGATACGCATCACATATTTCTAATTTCAAGAAATACCTGGCTATAACACAAGCATTTTGGAAATTCAACAACATGGGGAATTTCTGTAAAGTTTGCAGGAGGGGTAGTCATGTGCCTATGTGAAGTGTTCAAAATCAAGAGGTTAGCGAAAACATCAATGAAATTGGTGGTAAAGTGCATGAGATAGTACTATCAGTTGAGAGTGTAGAAATAGAAAGTGTACAAAATGAGAAGCAGTAAAGTGATCCTGTTGTACCAATAACTATTGATGGTATTCACATTACTTCGAGATTCCGGAGCAAGGATCCCACTCATATCAATTGAGAAATGTAAAGAATTGCGGTCTGGAAAGGAGCTGTTACCTCTGGTTATTATCACCACGGCTTTTGGAGGTTGCAGAATTGATCTAGAAGGGTAATTTTGCGTAGTATTTGATTTCATGGAAATGTTTACATAGTCCACAGAAGTATTAATGTGTTAAGATGGTAGCTTCGTGAAGACTTTGATGTCATGATTATCAGACCAGGTAAAAAATTAGGCACTATTTCCTTAGTTAGTTCTGTTACATATTATGACTGAAAAGAAAAATGTAAGATTGTGTTTCAAGAAAAAGTGGAAACAATGGCTTTGATGCACACTGTAGAGGTCCAGGAGAAGAGTACTTCAATTAAACACAAACTACGCCTCAGGTGTAATATCTTTTAAGAGAACCTACAAACACTATAGCCCTGATTATGACTTCAGCGGAGGAAAAATCTAGTCCGCGGACGTTCCGATGGGTAGGTTGCTGCCAGTGTGCCATCCTCCCGCTAGGGCCATTATAGGTTTCCCGATGGCCCAGTGGGAAACGGCCTACAGCATTGTCTCTGGCTTGTAATAGAGCGCCTGGTGCAAAGCAGACAGTGAACATTGAGACAGGGCTTGCCAGGGAGGCCCTTAACTGCCCATGCCAAGTGTGTGGGAAGTTCAGGGGCCTGCACCCCATCTCTGCCAGCCTTTTCATGGTGGTGGTACAGCCATGAAACTGCTGATGAGGAAGGGGGTCATAATTATCGCTGCCCTTGTGGATTAGGACCGCCAGGCTGTCATGTAATCAAAATCTGGTGGTGCTGGCAGTCTGAATATGGTGCTTGGACTGCCGCATTGGTTGTGGTCCAACCGCTACCATGACCCTGGCAGTCATTGGACTGCCAGGGTTATAATGAGGCCCTATATAACCTAATGACAAGAAAGGTCTGTTGAGCATAATGCTATATTGTTTTTCCCCCACACATTTTCATCTTTTTTTTATTTTATCTCTTCGTTTCTTACTGAAAACCTTGAAGTATCTACATAAATGACTGCTGACTGAATTCAGAACTTTAGCTAATTTTCAGAAATGTGTAGCATCCCATGATCACCCATTGGTTTCACACATGTTTTCACCATGAGGTGCAAGGAATATTAAACTACCTCTTAGGAAAAAGGCAACCATAATTTGTAAAAAGAATATTTTTACACAACTCTTCTTGTTCCTGAAAGCTGGGAAGATGGTGATTCCAGCACAGCTAGCTTTTCACTGATGCCAACTTTATGGAAAAACATATGGGGCTACATGTATCAACCTTGGGTTTTGCAACTCGCAATTTGCGAGTCGCAAAACCAAATGTTGTATAGTGTCAATGACAAGGGGGTCGCAAATGCCCACCTCATGACTATTCATGAGGTAGGTCTCAATTTGCGACCCCCTTGGTAATGGCGGCCCTCACAGGGATGGTGGCCTGCTGGAAACAGCAGGCCACCATGTCTGTGACTGCCTTTAAATAAAGCAGTTGTTTTTTTAAATGCAGCCCGTTTTCCTTAAAGGAAAACAAGATGCATTTCAAAAGCAAAAAATTAAACTTTTTGTTTCATTTTTTCACAGCAGGCAGTGCTCTGAAAGAAAAGTTCTGACTGACATTCACAAAGGGGAAGGAGTCCCATTGGGACCCCTTCCCGTCTGCAAATGGGTTAGCACCAGTGTGACACTGGTGCTAACTGTGATTGTTTTATCATACATGGGACTGCAAGTCGCAATTAGGAAGGGAACACCCCTTCCTAATAGCGAGTCGCAATCCCGTTTTGCTATTCAGTAAAATGTTTACTGTATCGCAAAAATGGTTTGGTACATGGGACAGTGCATTTTGCACGCCGCAAAAGGCCCGATTTGCTGTTTGCGGCGTGCAAAATTGTACGTACATGTGGCCCATGCTTTCTTGCACAGCACTTTTTCTCATTTTCCGTGCAAAAAATATAAAGGTTAGCTATATTTTGATGATTTTTGGACCCTTCTCCAGGCACATCTACAAATCCTGGGTACTTGTTTAGAATCCACTGGGTGTTGGGAAAAATGACCCAACTTTGGCATGGATACCTTTTATGGAAATAAGTGCTGAAGGTTTAGGTACAAGCTACCCTTAATATCCAAAAAAGGGCCTATCACCAGGGGGAAAAGAACTGCAGGTAAGAGGTTAAATCTAAAGTGGAGTGTGAGGGTGCCATTACAGATTGAATTGGGTTTATATGATCACACCATGTTCGACCATTAGCAAAATACCATTTGAGCTCATGGGAGTGAGGAAAGTAGTATTTTCATTGTGTCTATTTTGGAAGGTCAAGGCATTGAATCAAAAGTGTGATGTTATTGGATTGGACTTGACTGGAAGGTATGAGTTCAAAGAGGCTACTGTTGCCTACAGTATGTGAATTTGTGAATGAGAAAAGTGCGTGAGAGAGAAAAAATTAAAGTACCCAAGGTTTTATGCGGGTGAATGAATTTGCATCAAAGATCAATTGTTCTTAAAAGAGGGGCATCAAAATTAAAGACTCTATTTGTAAAATTGAATTCAAGGGAAAAGTGTGTAGCAAAAGGACAATGGTGGAACAAGTCATGTATTGCCAAAGTAAGGATGGATGATCAGAGTGAAAATGTTGGGATTATGAAAAATTAGAGAAGGGAATTGAAACAGGGTAGGTCATTTAACAACCACAATTCCGTGTTTACGGATATAATAAACTACTGTGACAAAGCTCCCGGAGTTAGAAATGTCCCTAGGAAATTATGTGATTAGTTAGCTTTCTTCTCTGTATTGTTTTGCTTGATATTCCTATTTTGTGTTTTATTTTGATATTATTTTGCAAAAGAAGGAGATGTGTGACAATTGCATATTTTGCATCTCCATTTGATTTTTACAGCTCATCATGTATCTCTTCTTAGTGTTGTCATTGGATCATGCAATGTGTTAATATATGCTAACAATCTGGTTGTGCTTAGTTTGGCCAACTTTGGGCCCTATTTACAGTTTGGCGGATAAGTTACATTATCACAAATGTGACGGATAACCTGTCCGGCATATTACGAGCTCCATAGGCTATAATGGGATCGTAATATGGTGGACGGGATATCCGTCATGTTTGTGGCAGAGTAAACCCTGCTTCAAAACTCTAAATCAGGCACTTTGTCTCTTTGAATTAATGGACGTTTGCCTAAGGTTGACAACTGCAGGTCAGGATAAAATCCATTATTTTCTATAAAAATATAACATTCATGTGATTAGGAATCCTTATCAAATTTAATGGTCATCTGTAATCCGGATGCAGGCACAACTTTATGACTTCTTTCCTAGTAAGGATCGAGATTATGTGAAAGAAAAACAGATATGTTTAATTCAGTGAAGCTATCATTTTTTTGGTCTCTTTCACTATGCAAAATTCATCTTTTTGCCTTTTGTTAACCAACATTGTTGAAGCCAATCAATCTCACCTTATATGACATTATCTGACTTTTTGCTATTGTTAAAGATAAAAATGATGCTTAATTGCTGATGCAGACAGCACTGGTTAGACAAATATAAACCCTCCACCATAGGGTGATGATTTATAGATGCGTATGCATCACCAATGATGCTTGTCTAACCATCATGATATAGTTGCTATTTTTTAAAGTCTTATTTTATGTTTCCATGATGGTGAACACTAACCTTGTAGGAGTAAATTAAACAACTATGGCTAAAATCACATCAAAAAGAAAGGAGCATCCTTGCATCAAATTACAACCTTGGGCTCTCCACAAATGAAATAAAAGAAACAAACACTACAGGGAGGGACAGGAAAGCAATGGAAATGCAAGTCCAACAGAGAGATTGGGGTAGATGAAGGGAGCAACAGAAAGCATAGGGACATGAAAAAAAATCCAGATGGGGAGAAATGAGCCAACCAAAAGACAAGTTGGTGAGAATATTTGGGGGGAGCATTACGGAGAACGTGAGGATTAGGGATTTGAGATGGGAAGCAGCACACAAGTGAGCGAGCAAGAAAACACATGCACACTCATGGATTGGATAAGCAAAAGAGAAACAAGCTCCCTGAATGTAAGCAGTTACAGGATATAAGTCCCCAAACAAATGGATGGCAACAAAGCTAAGCTTTAAGGAATGGAGAAAAACTGGAGGGAAAACCATCAAACCAAGAAACCAAGAAAAACAACCAATGGCCTGCCAAGGCTCACTGTAGGTATAGTACACAACAGAAAAGTCTGCAACAACAGAGAGATAAAAGCTGTCTGTAGGTGAGGCCTGAAATAATTATGGGACTAGGATTGAAATAAAGCACTACTGGAAATCCGGTAAAATGTGCAAGTTTTTGTCTTGTACATTTGCAATTGCAATTAATCTGGATCCCATGATATTGACTTGTCCCTTTATTTGCCTTTAAGGAGAAGGTATTTATGTCCCATTCTGAAGAAATATAGAGTGAGAGTAATAACAAGGACTAGTGTTTCTTTGGCTGTTTTTAGTGTGGTCTGCAACCAGTATCTGCGAATTAGATGGTTGGAGGATTTTTGAGGGTCGTGGTAAAAATGTAAAAGTATATATGAATAAATAAACGGCTTAATGCTGAATGCATATTATTTAGTTGTATGCACTTGTTTTTTAGGTAAACAAGGCTTATTATTGTTATTAATATTATTTTTATTATAGTCTTTCTCATTGGAATACTGTACATGTAACGTGGGTGTTTTTTTAACCTTATATGCATTTTTGTGCACAATTCATCATTGATCCCCTACGAGACTTACCATGCTTTAGTTGTTTATTGTATGCTTATTTACCCAATACATGGTAGTTGCAGAGCCTGTGATTTGGCACTGCCGCCTTTTCCTCTTGCACGTGTGTTACTTTTATGCTTATTTACTTTTAAACTGTTACCCTGTCAAGCTTGATACAACAAATGGAAGTATTGGAAAAATGTTGCAGTGTACGGCATTCACGAGAAAGAATAGCCCTTTCTGCCTCTGTCCACAATCAAAGCCCAGCGGACCATGTTACATTTGTATTACTGTTTCAACCTTGAAAGTACTCCTTGTCAAACGTTCTCGTCCCGCCACAACTGAGCGAGGCTGCCTGTCACACCTCACAAAGCATATCGCCTTGTGTCAGAAAAGCAACAGAGAGCAAACGTGGGGGGTGGCTTTCCCTGCCCTGACTGGTGACCACGGAATGAGCCCCAACATTTATATTCATGTTGCGGCCAGACTGCGCTGCTCGCTTCCTGTCAAGGCGCATTGCTGTGGAGAGCGCACAATGCTCATGATGAAAACACCCAGCGCTGCAAGCTAAGAAGTATGATCGATAGGCAAAAGTGATGCAGAGTAACGCCGTTACATTCAAAGAGAAACATCTGTCTCAGAGTGAACATCAGTTCACCAAGTCAGCTTTTTTATAAACAGAAATGTAACCTAAAGAGAATAGAAATACAGGAATAAAAAATCTAGAAAGAGCAAAAAACGAGGAGAAATGAAAGCATTTCTTCTCATTGCGCCATGCTAATGCCAGCCCAAGGGTGGCGCTGCCTCAGGCTTATGAAATCTGGTAAATCTAGGGCAGTGTCAAAATGCAATGGGTGTCACTTTGGCACGTCCACAGCACCACCCACTGCACGCCCATTCCATGCAAAGATGGCGTTAAAGTGGTTACTCTCATTGACACATTTATTCCAAACTCACAAAGGGGAAGGTATCCAAAAAGGACCCCTTCCTTTTGGAGAATAGGTTACCACCCCATCTTGGGAGTAGGTGACTCAGTGATTTGTGATGGATGTTAATTCAGGTCTCAAGCCATTGATAGGCAAGATACTGCTTCACAATTTGGAAGGGGCACTCACAATACGACTTACCAAATTGTGAATCAGTAACTATTAGTAATCCCATTTGAAGAGTAAGTGAATGTTTAGTCACTCGTATAATGAGATTCATGCAATGCATAGAAAATACCTATGTTGCAGTTGTAAACGCTCAGATTTTGTGAATCAGAATGTTTGCAAGCACAAAATGTGTTAGTACATTTGGCTCAAGTTTTTAATGAAGAATGAAAATAAATTGAAATTGAATGCTTTAAACAACTAAATTTATGGTAGCCGATTGTAAACCAATTCAAGAACAACGTCATTGAGATATGGACTACTTTTACATGTCAGGCCTAATAACACAAATGTCTGCTTGACATACTGGCCCCAGTGGTTCAAAGTATACATAACGTGGGCTTTGGCACCACTTGCAGGACTATTGCTCTCTCACCTCATGCTACTGCCTAAAGGATTTATCATTCCGCCTTCCAGGAAGTGCTTCTAGTACAATGAGGCAAATTTGACATCTGAGGCATATTTTACATCTTACATTTACACTCAATTACCTCAGTGATTGTCACATTCAATTCTTTATCACCTTTATGCATCCAATAAGGAACACAGTGTCATTTATGATACTTTTTTACCTGCAGTATCAAAGCCCATAGGGTAGGCTTTTCTGTGATTGTAAGATACTGGGTTATTAGTTGAGAGGGTGAAATAATATACACAGTCCTCATTAGGGTGAACCACAACGTCTACTAAATAAGCCTTTGCTTCTCCTTCTGGTCACTTGACACCAAGCAGTCAGGCTTAACCTAGAGGCAATGCAGCACTCAAACGGTAATGAAGTGAACATATACCACCAATAAAATTACAAACCAGTTTGGAAACACAGAGTAACATTAAATGGTCAAAACAACACATAAAATAGTGTAACATTAAATAAATAAAACAACATGAAAATGAAAAAAATCCAATCAGTACCCAATCATCATTCATCAGTATGATGTTTGAAGTGAAAGTAGCTCCAAAAAGCAAAAGGCGCCACTTGCAGTTTATCTAGTCATGCTGGGTGAGGTGAAAGTGACAGTTTCAGATTGACCACAATGCAGTTTGGGCCAGATACAGGTACCGGGCCTGTCCCACTGAAGAGTTACTTTCTTAAGCTGGTGCGAATAGCTGCTATTTGCATTGGCAGGGGCCACAAGGAGGTCATTGTAGGCGCAAGGAGCGTGTCAAGCATTGCAGATGATTGCTGCTATAGCTCAAATAGCCAGTCGTAATCGGAGATTTGTGTTGGTGGATGACGTTGGTTGTCAGCGTGAAGAACAGGTCTCTCTGGAGGTTTGCGTTGCTATTTTTATGGGTGGTTGCTGCCAGTGCGAGGAGCAATTCTCATTGGAGCTTCACGTTGGTGGTCGACATGGCAGTCATTACAGGTAGTCGATTCTTGGTGTGAAGTGGTTCCTTTGTGCTTGCGAGGAGCCCAAAACAGCTCTACTTTTAGGGAATACTGATATGACATTCAAGGGTGCAGGCCCTCCGGGGGCACCTTTTGAGGTTCAGGACTCACTACAGCAGAGCTCAGGCTGGTCCAGGGAGGTCTAGTTGGGTTTCTTCAGCTGGCATTTGTAGGGAGGCATCTGGAAGCTTGTTGTGCCCCTGTAGCTCAAACAAGAGGTCAGGCAAATGTTCATTGGAATCATTACTGGGGAGCCACAGTTCAAGGCAAGTTACCCCTCATGGGCCCCAGCTGCAGCCAAGTATCTTCTGACAATAAAGTCCTAGGAGCCAGTGTTTTCTTCTATTTCAATTACCTGTTTAGTTTGCCCCATGTGTCAATCACTGTCTTTGTTGCCAAGTCCACCTGTGTCTCAAGCCTCCACCATATAGTCTGTGTGGGTAGCTCTTATTTCCCATGATCTTTCTATCTAAGCGGAATGCCAGGTCCTCCCATTCCTGGCATGCCCAATCATTTACCACTACCACCTGTGTCACCTTATAATATTTCTGAATGATCATCAGAGCTATGCCTCCCCCAAATATACCCTGCTAGAGTGTTTTCATGGCTATGCAAGGCTGCCCTCCTGCCCATGACAAAGTTCTAACAAATGCATCGACTTTTTTGAAGAAGGCATCTGGTGTTCTGTCGTGGGAGTTTTGGAGAGCATAAAGGAACCAGGGCAATGCTACCCTTTTAAACATGGCTGCCCGGCCAATGGACAATGGCAGGCTACTCCAATGTTTTATATCTCCCGCCAGCCTTTGGAGCAGAGACAACATATTGGCCACGTAGTGGGCACCTTCAGTTTTAGTGATCCAGATCACGAGGTATTTACATTTTTGGGGCTCTATGTGGAGTGGAAGCGGTATCTCACTCTCCCTCTCCCTCTCCCATCCTCCCATGGGGTACAGTAGGGATTTGTCAGAGCCAACCTGGAATCTGGAGTGTCTGCCAAATACCCAAAAAATGTCTCTCATTCAGAAAAGCAATTGGTCTGTGTACGTTAGGTATAATAAGATATCATCCGAGTATAATGAAATATGCTCCTCCCATCCTGTTGCCCCTGGCCATTCCCATACTTGTGTATATACACGCACCCATGCTGTGAGGGCCTCTATTGCCAACATGAATAGCATCAGCAACAGGGAGCATCCTTGCCGAGTCCCCCTCTTCACCAGGATGCCCTTAGATATTCTGGCATTTAATTTCACTCTGACTCAAATCAAATAACAAAAAGGAACCTTTCCACGCCATAATGTATATTCCTGCCAAATTTCATGTAAATCCATACATCCATTGTGTCACTATATATGTTTAAAAAGTCACACAGAAAATGCAATGTTGGAAAAACATGTTTTGGGACCCCCCTTTTTTTCTTGGCACTCCCTTAACTAAGCCCCATAAAAGTTTGTCTCATCTACCAATGTAGAAAAAAGAATAGGTCTGCAAAGTTTCAGATGGATATATCAAATGGTGACAAAGTTATTATCAAGAGAAACTCTGAGGAATTCCTATCTCTCAGAATCCTAACTATAATTACAGATTGGCTACACACACATATATATGGCCTCTAGTACCACACTAGTATATAGTAATGTCTTTAAAAGAAGCTTGGATTATGTAATCAATGATGGCATTCAAGATGTCATCAGTGATGTCATCAATGATGTCATAGAACATGTCATGAGTGATGTAATATTGAAGGCCAGAAGCAGTGAATGGCAGGGGCACAAGTTAAATGTAGCTCTGCTAACTATAACTTCTGAATTTATGTGTTTTTTGAGTTCCATATATTAATGTTGTCACTGACTTATTTATCTAACTATAAGGTTACTTTAACCTTTGTTTTTTCAGTGAATTTCTAGTTTTTTTTTTTATGGAAAGTGATATTTTATTACCATATGTAAAGCCAACCTCCTGCTGTGCATTTCCTTTGGCTGTGCACAGCAGCAGGGTAGCAACAGGGCCTGGCCACAGCCCGCCTGGAGGTAGACAAGCAGCCAACCTCGTTCAGCGCATAGCCTTTAGTCTGCAGGCCTTACGTCCAACTCCCTGCAAACAGCCAACCATAGGAAACCAATTCCATGCTGCACGCAGCCTTAGCTCGTGCATGGTATGTGGTTATCCACGTGCCTGTGTTGCAGCCAGTCCCTGTTTAATGGCAGCCAACCCCACACTGCAAAAAGCTCCTGCTGGCTTGGAGCAAACTGTGTTTTCTCCTGTGTGGCGGGATACTTGAAAATGCTCCCACCAGATGGGAGTAAACACGTTTCCCTGCACACACAAGTGCAGGTAGAAAAACCACAATCTTCCGGGAGTGGGCTCCCCAGGATACAACAAGTGAGCTAGCCCTGGGGGAATGGTCCCTGGAGCCATTAAAGGCTCAGGGAGGGGGTCCGGTTGACCCACCGTAAACATAAGTGATGGGCCTAGAGGATGGGGTTCCCCAGGCTGTTTTAAGAACTGGAGGAGGGAGTCTCTTTGCCCCCCTCCTCTTAAAAAATACTTTGAGCCCCACGGGATGGGGTCCCTTGGGCTGAATATGGCTTGAGGGGAGGAGTCACGCCCACCCCATAAAATTTAAGTTGCGCTCTGGGGAATGGATCCCCAAGGGCTTAAAATGGCTCGGGGAAATGGGACGTGCACTTTCACCCTTAAAGAATACCGCCCCAGATGCCAGTGTGTGTTTTTTTTGCGATCTTGTGGGAGTCCCACAGGATCACAGGAAAAATTGCAGTTTTTGTTTTACAATGTAGGCCCTGGGTGAGTTGCCCTGGAGCCTAGGGGGCAGGATATCATTACCCAGCCCCTTATATAATTTTTTGTGACTTCAGGAGTGGAGACTAAGTCCTTGAATCATGTAATGACTGCCAGCAACAGTTTCCTTATGTTGCCTGCAGCCTATTGGAACACCGAGTGTGATGGCCCAAGGGAGAAAAACTCCCTGGGCCAATCAGAATGCCCTAATTTTAAATTGGTGCATCCAATAGCCTCTCACAGATCTCACCACCCAGATATACAATTACTTTAAAACTTTAATTTCTCCACAACTACTGAGCAGATTTACACCATGTCACAACAAGCATTATCTATGGAGCAAGATCTAGATTCTTACCAAATTTGGTGTCATTCAGTTCAGCATTGTTTGTGGTAGCACTTCATAAAGAAGTCTATTGAAAGTCTATTGAAAATACATGGGGATTGTGTGCTTTTCAAGCCCCCTTTTTTCTCAGCTCCTGCTTGACAGACCAACCCAAATCTTTCCATGCTCACACTCATCAAGAAGTAGCACCCTTTTGCAAAGTTTAGAGGAAATTCGTCAAATGGGGCCAAAGTTATTAGCAAAACAAAAAGACATTTCCAATGGAAATGATGACCTAACTATAACTACCCAGTGTTGACCTATATTTACTGAACAAAACACAGATCAAAGTAATGTTATAGTTAGGTAAAAAGGTAACACTTTAAACTCTAATAACAATAACAATTGACCAGTTATAGTTATAGTTATCTGAAGTAACTACAACTCATGTCCTAGGGTAACTGTAATTCATGCTCCCTCCATGCACAGCTTTTTCATCAATAATTTCACTGAAAAGGTTGCAGTGATATTATCGATGATGTCATAGAATGTGTTTTGCAGCTTGACTCCAATCCATGTCTGGGCAGAGTGACAGTTGGGCTTTGTGCATACTTCTCAGACAGCCTGTACACAGGGAGGGTGGAGATGTCACAGAGGTGCATCTACATATTGTATAGTCTTCCTGGGCTGAGAGAAGGGAGGGGTTGGGCACACCTGCATTTATAAAGGCTGTGCCCTGGCCTCGCACAATAGGGTCATTTATCTCCCACTGATGTTTGGAGCCTGTGCTGGAAGAGAGAGGTGGCACTCCCAGAACCAGTTGTTACTGGTTGGAACCTCCTCTCAACCACCATTGTAAAACACTGTAAGGACCGAGTATAAGTACAGGGGATTTTTCCCCACAATTTGGAGACTCTTTGAAATATCTTGGAACTGGACACAGAAATGCTGGAAGGACTCACCAGGGACCGCCATGGACTGCTGCTGCTGTGCTGACCTGTTACCTGCTTGGTCACTGTAAAGGACTTGCCACTTGCTGCATCTTCTTTGTGCTGGCCTGTTGCTGGGCCCCTCCACCTGTGGGTCTTTTCTTTGGACTCTGTCCCCCAGGAGCAGGGTGCTGTGGCCCCTGTCCCCTGTTATCAGCAGCTGAAGCGTAGGTGGAGCGCTTCATTTCCATCTCATAGCACTTGGAAGAGCACTCTATCAGGAGTGGATCCCAGTGCCTGGGAAGCGCCTCTCTTTCTTTGTTTTCTCAGCCCTTTTGGGAAGCGCTTCATCTGAGCGCTGCCCAACATCACTGCTGCGACCCGGGCTGCAGGCAAAGGCAGCACCGGACTCGTGCTGTTTTCTGTGACCCCGGGGCACGGAGCAACTTGCAAAATTGGTTTTGGAGCAAGCGTGCTCCTAGTGGTGGCCTCAGGGCAAGGATCGCTCTGAGGACCGTCCCCGGGGCACCAGAAGGCCCTTACTTGGGCCTAAACACCGCTGCGAGCAGGGAGGAAAGACCTGGACACCTCCACATCAGACCGGGTGCGGGAGAGTGCCTACCGGTGGCCCTAGGAGGGAGGAAGACCTCATCGGAGGTCTCCCTTTGGATCCCAGGGCTGCTCTGGAAGCAGGACAGGGTAGGCGAGGGAGAATCCCTCTCCCCTGTGCCCTGTGTTAGGAGCATAATCGCTCCTGAATTCTACAAGTGTTTCCCTGACTTTGGCCCCCCCTCGGGAGGGCCGGTGGAGGCCTGGGGGGGGCTCCCAGTGATCGCGGGCCACAGGAGGGGCCCGTCCTGCAAGCAGAGGGGATGCATAGTGCCCCCATCCTTTACTAACAGTGATTATGGACCTTGGCCCCCCCCTGTGAGAGCCGATGGAGGCCTGGCTGGGCCCCCAGCGATTACAAGCCCCAGAGGGGCCCGTCAGCCATATAGAGGGGGTGTGTGCCACCCCCCTCTGCCCCAGGATTTTAAGGAGGTTCCCACGTTGCGCAGAGGAGCGCCGGGGGCCCCTTCTCCATTCTTTGGCACTGGAGGTGCCTCATCAGAAACAATATATAGAACATAAGTTCTTTCTAGAGGCTTTATTGATTTATATGTTGTCTACCTGTTTAAGATGCCTTCATATGTGTGTGAAAATGTTCCTTTTATGGGCATAACATGCTAATTTGTTTTCATTACTTGACATACGTTTTATAATGTTCCTAATATGGGCGTTAATGATATTCCTATGACAAGTGCTTTAGTGTAATAACGTGTTTCCTGACTACTGCTTATGTTGCAGAATACTGAGTAGCCTGTGTGTTAAATGTGACTACTGCTAGTCTGCAGAGTAAGTAATGTGTAACGTTCTGACAACTGCTAAGGTAGCAGGATACTACTAATACGTGAGGTTTGGTCTAATAATTGCGTTGTGTACAATACAGTATATTTTCATATAACTTGGTGTTGTGTTTCCTTTGTGGTGGGGATAGTGCGTCACGTGTGTTGCGTGTGTTGTGCAAACGCTTTACACATTGCCTCTGGGTTTGGCCTGACTGCTTGTGCCAAGCTACCAAGGGGGTGAGCAGGGGTTATCTTGGACGTGTAATTCCCTTGCCCTGACCAGAGTGGGTGGGTTCTGCATGGCTTAGGTGCATACCATAGCCAACCAGAAACCCCATTTCTAACAGTCACCAACAGAAAAAAGTTGGCCCAAGAAAGCATAGAGAGACTAGGATGATTACCATATTTTCCGAAGGATCCAAAGGTCTCTTCAAAATCATGAAGAGAAATTGGGGCATTTTACAGACAGATAATGTCATAGGTTCTAAACTTCCAGGCTCCCCATCCATTACATAGTAGAGAGGCACTTCATTAAAAGATCTTCTAGCACACAGTCATTTCTTGGATAAAGGGAAAAAGAAGGTGACATAAAGTGGGTTCTATTCTTGTACACGATGTAAAGCTTGCATGTACAGTTCAAAGATAAAGGAACTTGAGGTTCCTGGGGAACGTAAAAAACAAGGATCAATAAAGTGTTAAAATTTAACTCTGATTTTGTCATATACTGTCTATTTTGCCTGCGTGGGAAGAAATATATTGGGAACACCATCCATATGCCCAGAAAACAAGTTTTAGACCATATGGGGGCAATCATACACCATGATCCGTCTTACCCTGTAGCTAGACATTTTCACGAAGAACATCAGGATGGCAGTAGCCAACTACAATTCTTCTGAATTGATCAGGTGCCGAAGACAGAGAGAGGTGGTGACAGAGTCAGAAAAATGAGGCAACTTGTGTCCCGCTAAATTATTAGACTCAGGACGATAGTACCTCTCTGCTTTAATAAGGATAAAGATGTTGGTTTGCACTATGGTTATGAAGAAATATTGAATAAAGCAGGTATAGTTAGAGAAAGTCTGCCCTTAAAGACTGAGCCCTTTTTTATATCTTCCGCAATGTTTGTTAGGTAGTAGAAAATACACAAAAACATTAAAGAGATATTAATTTTTATGTTGTTGACTATATGGGATCTAGATATTTTCATGACAAAAGATGAAAGCAGTATTATGAAATGAAATCGTGAAATTGCTACATAAGGTTAATAAACTTGAATTACATAGTTGCACTAGGTTCAGCCCATTCAGGGCTTGATAGTCAAAAGTGTGACAGGTTGCCGGACATGCATGAAACGTAGTTATATTTTGAAGAAAAGTTTTAACAAAATAAATTAGGTTTGGTAATTTTGGATTTGCAATCATGAGTTCAAACGATTGTAATTATGTTTGATTTTGTTTTAATTTGTGACCCAGATGCAAGCATTGAATGAGATTATGGATATAAAGAAAAAAAAACAAAAAAAAAACAGTATGGCTGTATGGACCAGCAAATGAATTGGTCAATCGGTGTAGCTCCATGTTAAGATGACACCCATGTTATTTAGAAAACATGCACTGTTTGGTGGGAAATAGTCCTTTGTTTATGTTATTTAAAGTTACCGGGCAAAAGGGATTAAAAGTATGATGGCGGCTCAGCATTACGAGGCATTGAGAAAGGCTGTTAGCTAAAACACGTTTGCCTTGCTGTACATTTCCCAATTTGCGGCGCAATAAATTATCTCGACAAGTGCTTGATGATAAACTCGTCGGGTTTAAGAAACGTGTATATATATATATATATATATATATATATATATATATATATATAAAACGTTCAACACTCCCTTCAATATCAGGAGAGCCAGGACACCTCCAAGTATGAAAATTCAATTTATTTCAGCACAAATATCCAACGCGTTTCGGCAGCAGCCTTACTCATGGAGGTGTCCTGGCTCTCCTGATATTGAAGGGAGTGTTAAACGTTATATTAGGGCCTCTCAGAGCCCACCCAGGACCGCTGTGTTGAGCACCTGCATTCCGGGCCTTGTGTACGAAAATATATATATATATATATATATATATATATATATATATATTCACAAAAAACAATGGTTACAGGCACATTATAGTTAGGATCAGAATTTATAACCACAAAACCACAGAAATTCATATGTTAAAATGATTTCAACTATAACTCCTCCACTAAGGTAACTATAACTCACACCCCCACCATGCACAGTTTTCAGATCAATAATTTGACTGCAAATGTTGCAATGATATTACCAATTGTGTCATAGAAGATGCAATTAACTGATGCAATATGTGGGTTAAATTGCAGTGCATGGTGAGTGCACGAGTTATAGTAGCCTTAGGGCACAAGTTATAGTTACTTGAAATAACTCTAACTATAACACCTGAATTTCTATGACTTTGTGTGTGTAAATTCTGAACCTAACTAAAATGTCCCTGTAATCTTTGGATTTTGTAGTGAATTTCTAAGGCTTTTTCTGAAAAGAAAAAGTGAAAAATGGGTATCAAAGACACCTATGTATTCATTAATAGACACCAGACACAGAGTTTATGAGCAGTGGTTATTTGTACATCTCTGAATCTGTGGTTACCCATACTATTGTATGATTCAGAGAGCATTTATACAAATGTCTTCTTTCATACACACTGCCTTATATTTGGAAGGCACAAATGCAGAGAAATACAATTGGTAACAACAAATCTTCTGCTGTTCTGTATCCACGTCGCCTAAGATAAATGTTATCTCACTTGTGTGGGTAGGCTTGGGACCTGCAAAAAGGCAAGGGCCCTAAACACAACATGGCCTCATCACATTTTTTCCACTGAAACATGGCCCTTTTACAATGTGGGAAGGTGTGAATTTTGGGCCCTAGCTCAGCAAGCTTATAGGGAAACCTAGCACATCTGTACAGTTTTGAAAATGATACATATTGGGAAATCCAGGGTGTGGATACCACCAGGTATTTTCACCAAGAAACCTTTGCAAACATTAAAACTATGACTAATTATATCATATGTTCTTCATATTTCTGTGATAGAAATATCTGGAATCTGCAGGGCACCCTCAATGTCCTACCACCTATCATTCCCCACATCTTTCAATAAAAATGGTATCTCATTTGTGTGGGTAGGCCCTAGTGCACACAACAGGAAAGTCCCCAAAATGCAATATGGACACATCACATTTGTCCACTGAAAACTGACCCTTTTTTGCAGTGTGGCCAGCTGTGGATTTTAGTCTCTAACTCATCTGGAACCTAGGGAATCCTAGCTTGTCTGCATATTTCTGAACACTATACACCTAGGGAAATCCAGGGTGGGGTAACATGAGTGGCTCCCACTAGGTTTAGCTGCCCAGAAGGCCTTGCAAACCTCAAAACATGGCTAAAAGCACACATTTCCCTCACATTTCTGTGAGGAAAACTTCTGGAGTCTGTGGGAAGCATACATTTCTTACTACCCATATTTCCCCCAAGTATACCGATAAAAATGCCCACCACAGGAAAGGCATCAAAATACAACAAGGACATATCACATTTTCCAAATGCAAACTTACCCCTTTTTTGCAATGTGGCTAGCTGTGGATTTTTGGCCCTAGGTCAGTCGGCACCTAGGGAAACCTAGCAATCCTTTACTTTTTCAAAAACTAGACACTTGGGGGAATCCAGGTTGGGTGACTTGTGTGGCTCTCAAATGTATTTCAAATCAAAAGTCCTTTTAAACCTCAAACTTTGACTAAAAACATATTTCCCTCACATTTATTTGATGGGACGTTATGGAATCTGCAGACAACCACAAATGTCCTGCCACCTACCGTTCCCTCAAACCTCCTGATAAAAATGGTACCTCACTTGTTTGGGTAGGCCTAGTGCTCAGAACAGGAATGGCCCCTAAATACAATGTGGAGACAACACTAATTCCTGTCACAAAAATGATCTGATTTGGCAATGGGGGTAGCTGTGTTTTTTTGGCCAGGGCTCGATGGTCACCCAGGGAGTCCTATCAAACCTTTCTGGAAACCTGACACCCAGGGGTCCAAGATGGTTTACCTTACATGGATTCCACAAAGAGTTCTTACCCACACTGTCCTGCAAACCTCATACTTTGCCTACAATTGCACAATTTCCTTGCATTTCTGTGAGGTAAACTTCCAGACTCATCAGGAATCCACCCAGCATTCTCCCACTTGTCCCGATAAAATGCTACTTTGTATGGCTGGGCCTACTGCATGCAACGGGCAAGCATTCAACCAAGGTCAATGGGAGTCTTGAAGAGCGACTCTCATTGACACTGGTTTGCCTGTTGGGGGCATTAGGCCAAGTCATGACCTCCCTTCCTGATCCTAAGGAGGTCCCGGGCATTCCATTCCCTGGGGACATATTAAAAAATAAAGGGAGGCAGACTCCGTGGCACCCCTACCGAAGCCTTAAAGACCCCGGGGACGGCTGACTGACTGTGTCCCAGGGAGCCCACCCCTAGAACACAGTAGTTTCAGTGCCTGCACCAGCGCTGCCATGGAAACATATTTTTGCACCTCTGTGGTGTAGTGAAGCATTTTTACATCTCCCATCAAATGGGAGAGAACGTGTACGTCTGCTCCCAGCCAGTGGGAGTTTAGAAGATGCTCCTGCCAGCTGGGTGCAAACTTTTTGTTTTGTTCCCCTGGCCCCAGTGATGTAGGAAAACAGAACGCATATTGGTTGTTATGTAAACTTGGCTATTCATGAAGTGTATGGCAAGGGGTCAATGTTGCACATAACACAAACTTGCTACACCTAAGGGATATTTGTGATGGCATTACAGATGCTTCTGATTGGTCTGAGGTATTTTGTACTTAATTTCAGACCTCTAAAGCCATATTCTCTTATAGAGTCATGTGTAGAAAAGAAGCTTGGATGATGTCATCAGTGATGTCATAAAAGATGTCAATTGAGATGTCATCAGTGATGTCATAAATGATGTCATAGAACATATCATGAATAATGCAATATGTGAGGTCATAAGCAGTGCGTGGCAGGGGTGTAAGTTTAGTTAGCTCTGTTAACTATAACTGGTGAATTTCTGTGTTCAAAATGCTGAAATGCTAATGTTGTGACAGACATATTCACCTAGCTACAGTATATATATATATATATATATATATACAAACAAATGTATATGTGTATATATATATATATATATATATATATATATATATATATATATATATATATATACATACACATACACAGACACACTCATATATAAACACACATATATATAATTACATATATTCACTAAAAAACCAAAGGTTACAAGGACATTATAGTTAGGTTCAGATTTTACAAGAACAAACCCATAGAAATTAAGATGTTATAGTTATAGGTATTTCAAGTAACTATAACTCATGCCCTAGGGTAACTACTCTTGCCATGCACAGTTTTCTCATCAATAAATTTACTGCAAATGTTGCAGTGATATTATCAGTGATGTCATAGAAGGTGTCACGAGTGATGTAATATCTAGGGTAATTAACAGTGCATGGTGAGGGCACTTGTTTTGGAGATATTAACAGAAAAATAAATTTGTATATCTAGGATGCCGATCCTCGGTGGATCCAACAGATCTCATCCTGAGATCTGATTGTCTGCTAACACTTTAACTAGGAAGTGTTGGCATTCAGAGTCCCAAGAAAAAAGGTGAAAAAAATATAAGTAGGCAGGGTAGGACTACCTTGATCCCGTAGGCCTTGTGGTGTGGTCCCACAGTGACCCCACCTGGGGCCAAAAATGTTTAGTTTTTTTTTAAATTGCAGGGAACTTGTGGTGGGTCCTTGAATCCATAGCAATTTTTTTTTTAAAGGCCTACCTCGCCTCCTGCTGCTGCACCACTCTTGCACCTGTTTCTCATTGCCTTTCCCCCATTTTGTGACTGCCTTCTCCTTACCTTTCCTTAGTTTTCACTGCCTTCACCTTGCTTTTTTTACCTGATTTTTGTGGGCGCTCTCCTTGCTTTTCCCTTCTTTTCATTGCTTTCTTCTTGCTTTTCCCCCTATTTTGTGTGTGCCCCCTCCTTGCTTTTTCTTCGTCTTCTCTGCTTTCTCCTTGATTTTTCCCCAGTATTTTGTGTGTCTTCTCCTTGCTTTTCTCTCATTTTCACACCTTTTCCCTTGCTTTTCACCCCATTTATGAATGCCTTTTCCTTGCTTTTTCCTTATTCTCACTGCGTTGACTTTGCTTTTACCCACTTTTATGTGCACCTTTTACTTGCTTTTCCCTCGTTTTCACTTTCTCAATGCTTTGTGACATTTATTGTGTGCCTTCTGCTTGCTTTTCGCTTGCTTTCACTGCTTTCTCCTTGCTTTGCCCTCATTTTTTCTGTGCTTTCATCTTGCTTTTGCCTAGTTCTCTCAGCTTTCTCCTTTTGTTTTCCTGCTTTTTGTGTACCTTCTCCTTGCTTTTCACTAGTTCTCACTGCTTTCTCCTTGCTTTCTCCCTCATTTTTTACGTGCTTTCTCCTTGATTTTCCCTAATTTTCACTGCTTTCTCCTTGTTTTTCCCCACATTTTTTTAAAGTACTTCTCCTTGCTTTTCCCTCATGGCGTGTGGTTGGATGCAGGTGGGTGGCGGCACACAGGGGATTGACCCTACAGCCAGCCCCACACTGTGCACGTCTAAAGGCCATTACTATGCTGCATTAAAAAACATACAAATTCACTAAAAAACACAAAGGTTACAGGGATGTAACTAGGAATTAGCGCGACAAAGAGCCTATACATCCCCACAACCAGAAAGGTCTAGTGAATATAAAGGTATATTGGTTTCGTAAATTGGCCATTGTGACAAGAAATTACAAATTAAAATTTTGTCAAATATGGCCTTTTTTTGTACTAATTTTCAATATTATTTTGTGTCAATAGTAAGTTTCTTGGGAAAACTTTGAAGGATCTATACAAATGACTCCTTGCTGTATATTGAAATTTGTCTACTTTTCAGAAATGTATAGGTTTCCTGAGTCACCCATGTGTTTCACCCTTATTTCCTTCACAAACTGATAGAAGGTTAAAAGCACAAAAATTAGGAAAACGTTTACTATTTGTTTGTTGCTTCCTTGCATGGCTTGAACTGCTTTATGTCTAAGGTTTTGTCAAACAGGGACTACATAAATGTCATCTGTGTAGGAGCCACTGGAAGAAAATAAAAAGCAAATTATTGAGTAGGTAGGGCTGGGAGTAATCCAGAGAAGTGAAAATAAGTATGAATGGGAACCCATGTTTTGGAGTGAGAGGAACTTAGAAATAGTGCAGTAACGGGAAAGGTTGGTGGAGTTCTAGGACACAGAGAACAGAACCCTGATAGATGAATGAATAGAAGAAATAGATTCTCTGATCTAGACACCCTAACTCCTTCATGAACATATACCTGTGTTGACTGAAGGTTTGTCAAATGCAAGGAGATCTTTGGGTGAGCGTGCATGGTACCATCCATCCTATCCCTCCACAAGATCTGTTAGAAGAAATGTAACTGAAGGAAACCCTATCTCATTTTCCTTTTTCTCCCTTACCTCCCTCCAAGGGGTGAGCTGTGGACACAAGACCTGCAGACCCTTTTCCTCTGGTGCACCTGAGTGTGAGTGAACTGTAAGGAATGGTGATGTGGACAAACAATCTTAATTAGTGAGCCCCCTTCAAAAAAGATTACTGCCCATACTATGTACCAGTATACAAGAGCACCACTCATGGGACAGGTATGTCCAGACATGGGCCCCAGAAGCAAAAATAACAGATGATGGATGGAATGCGGAACAAATCAAACATTCACTCCTAGCCACAGATCTGGGTTTAATCCATCTATTTTTTTTGCTCACCATGCCACCTCAGTTTGGACCCAGCCAAATGCAAATCCATCTTGACCCTGCTCCCTATGGGAACAGCCTAGCCCGAACTACCAGGCCAGGTTCCTCCCTGGACGGAAACAAGTATCCTGGGACTGGTTTCAGGGTATCACCCATCATCAGCCAAGCTACCTTGAATCTAGTGGGCCAGCGAACACGGGATCCATGTCTGGGCATACCCTTTCCACTTAGGGTGACAAAAGAAAAAAGAACATATGATGGGTGGAATGCTGAACAAATCAAACATTCCCCCCCAGCTAAATATGCCACCTCAGTTTGGACCCAGCCATATATAAATCCTTTGGGTCCCATGCTCATTCTGTAACTGGAAACAAGCTATACATGGTTGATGAGCCCTAATCAGGGAAAAGCCAGTCCTACGTTGCATGTAGTTTGGTTCATGGAAATCCTGGTTGGACAGTTTGGATGGAACTGTTCCCATTATTTGCATGTGGCTGGGTCTAAACTGAGGTGGCATGGTATGCAAAATAACAATTGACTGAGATGTGGCCCAGAGTAATTACCAGTGGCTTAGATTAATTCAAGCATTCCGTGCATCTCTTATTGTACACTTCAATGTGTCGCCATAAATGGGACGGGTATGCCTTGACATGAGTCCCGTGCACAGTGTGTCACTGGAACCACGTTTCACCTGTCTGAAGAACCCTAATAAGGGTGAAACCAGTCCTGGGTTGCCTGTGTTCCAGTACAGGGAGGACCTGACCTGGCATTTCAGGTTTGACTGTTCTCATTGCAGAAGGGTCAAGACTAATTTGCATATGGCTGGGTCCAAACTGAGATGACATTGTGTTCAAAATAACACTGAACTCGTATGCGACCTGAGTAATTACTATTGGCTAAGATTCATTCAAGCTTTGCACCCATCACTTAGCATACTTCAATGTGTCGCCTTAAGTGGGCCAGGTATGCCCACCTGTGGATCTGATGCACACTGGGTCATTGGAAACAAGGTATGCCTGGCTGGTTAGCCCTAATCAGGGTGAAACCAGTCCTAGGTTGCTTGTGTTCTGGTAAAGGAAGCACCTGGCCTGGCATTTCGGGCTGGACTGTTCCCATTGGATCAAGACTGATTTGCATATGGTTGGGTCCAAATTGAGGTGGCATGTTGTGCAAAATAATGATGGACTGGGATGAAGCCTGAGTAATTACCAGTGGCTGAGATTAATTTCATCCCTCACTTTTGTACATCAGCAACATGGTTAATGCATGTGCAAATATTTATAAGAGTAGGTAGGACTCACTAATGAAGTTGGACAAAAGTTCTTTTTAAAGCATAGTCAATTCAACATTGGTAGATTAGCTAATTTCTACAAGAAATTAAAAGAACCTAAAAATAATATAGATGTGAGCAGTGAGCGCAGTTCATACGATTGCATGACCAGGCACACGAAAGCAAATGTGATACCCAAGTCTGGAGTATGAAGTATACTTTGTAAAAATTGAAACGCAAAATTGGCTACCTTAGGGACAGAGGCCCTCATTACAACATTGGCGGTAAAAGCCGCTTACCGTCGTGCAGAAGACCGCCAACATACTGCCACGGCCGCGGAAATCCGCCACAGATATTATGACCCACAGCACGTAATCCGCCAAAATTCAGACACCCACACAAGTCCGCCACACCAAAGGTCAGTGATAAACTGGCGAAAACAAAACCTCAACCATCACGGCAACAGAAATACGCCCACGCTATCATGACACACGAATCCACGCGGCGTCTTTCAACCGCAGTATTCCATTGGCGGTACACACCCCTGCGCTCAAAATACACACACTTTTACAAAACACAGCCACATTGGACAATTAGAAATACACACACCTGATACACACACCACTCCAACACACCCAATACAATATAAAACACACACCCACATCACCCACAAACCCCTACAACAACAATTGCGACTGAAGGCCAGAGAGAGACACGACCATCTACAAACGAGCATCCACAGGCACACCAGACCATCACCCACACAACTTCCACGCACCTCACACAACACACCACTACATATCAGCACACTTATCACCACACATCACCCACACCACCCCATGGCACGGCAAAGACACCCCAGGTTCTCGGAGGAGGAGCTCAGGGTCATGGTGGAGGTAATCATCCGGGTAGAGCCACAGCTATTTGCATCACCGGTGCAGCACACCTCCATTGCAAGGAAGATGGAGCTATGGCGAAGAATAGTGGACAGGGTCAACGCAGTGGGACAGCACCCAAGAAATCGGGATGACATCAGGAAGAGGTGGAACGACCTACGGGGGAAGGTGCGTTCCGTGGTCTCAAGACACCACCATGCGGTTCAGTGGACTGGCGGTGGACCCCCACCTCCTCCCCCACAACTAACAACATGGGAGGAGCAGGTCTTGGCGATTCTGCATCCTGAGGGCCTCGCAGGAGTAGATGGCGGAATGGACTCTGGTAAGTCAAATCTTAACTATTACAACCTCCACCCTACCTGCATGCCATCACATACCCCCACCCTCACCCTCACCCCCGTCACTCCAACTCCTCACAAATGTCCCAACATCACAAACCACACATCTCAACACCAAGCCCTGCATGCAACAACAAAGCATGGACACCCATCACCAAAGCATGCCCACTGCACATACCCATACACCCCCCTAAACCATCATCACACAAGGTCCCACACAGGAATGCAAGCACTGGGGTACACGGTCACCCACCCATTGCACACCATGGCACACACAGATGTAATAAACATCCTTTTATACCCCTGCAGTACCCCTACCCAACGTCACCGGACAGGAGGGTCCACACATGTCCACACCACCAACAGAAGAGGCCCACAGTGATGACAGCAGCTCTGTCCAACTGGATCTAGATGACCAGCCCGGCCCATCGGGGACCTCGGGACAGTCGGTTCCCATCACACAGTCACAGGCCACTACAGAGCTTCCCCCCTCTGGAAACACCAGCACAGCACCCACCCAGCAGGCCCATACCTCTGTCCCCAGGACACGTCAATCAGCAGTGTGTCCACCACTACAGGGAACCCAGGCTAACCCACCACCCCAACAACAACAGGGACCTGGGGGCAGTGGTAGTGGGCACACGGTCCAGGGGACGGAGGCCCAGGAACACAGGGGAACTGGGAGGGCTGCTGTGCAACAGGGTGAGGACAGGCCCAGGGAACCCACTCTTCACGAGGCCCTCTCCTCCATCATGGGAGCCTACCACCACTCCCAGGAGACGATGGCAACGGTACTGGCCAAGTTTCAGGAGACCCAGCGCCTGCAGGAGGAACAGTATTTGGGCTTCAGGGAGGAACTCAGAGCCATCAATTCCACCCTGGGCACCATCGTAGGGGTGCTGAATGAAGTACTCAACACCAGGAGGGACACTGTGGCACAACAAGGGGCCCCTGACACTAGCATGGACGATGAACTGCCCACCACCTCCGCCGGCGCTACTGGACAGGAGGCACCGCCACAGGACCACCACACCAGCACCCCACCCCCTGCAGAGGGAGAACCACCCCGCAAACAGTCCCTGAGATCCAGGACAAAGACAGAGAACAATGGCAAGACCCCCGCCAAGAAATGAGACCACCCTGGATGTCATCCTTCTGTCCCACTTTGTCACCCTGTCCATCCTTAAACTGCCCCAGCTCCACTTCCTATGCCCATTTGGGCAATGCACCTGTGAGACTAATAGACTGGACTCTGCCATGGACGTTCCTCCATCATCACCCCTCACCATTTTGCAACCCCCTCCAATATTGAACACTTAAATAAACACCCTTGAAGCACAAAGCAATCTGGAGTCAGTCTGTGATTTCGGAATAGTGTATTAGCAATTACTGTGGCAAAAAGCTCTTTCAATTGTAATGTCAACATACCTATGTCACACAGCTTTAGTCCATGAAGAATCAAAGCAGATGTCACACAGTGGGACCCACATCTGTGAAATCGTAAGGGAAAGTGACAACTCAGTGACCATACACTGGGTGAAAACGACAGACAGTAGTGAGGTAGTATTGTTAAAGTACATGTAGTAGGCAGGTTTGTATTCTTACCTGTGTCTCACTGGAAATATTACAGGATCACCGAGTTCCTGTTGTCCATGTCCTCTTCTTCTGCTTCCTCGTCTTCACTGTCCACAGGCTCCACAGCTGCAACAACACCGCCATCTGGACCATCCTCCTGCAGAAAAGGCACCTGTCGTCGCAAAGCTAAGTTGTGAAGCATACAGCAGGCCACGATGATCTGGCACACCTTCTTTGGTGAGTAGAATAGGGATCCACCTGTCATATGGAGGCACCTGAACCTGGCCTTCAGGAGGCCGGAGGTCCGCTCTATTATCCGCCATGTTCGCCCATGGGCCTCATTGTAGCGTTCCTCTGCCCTTGTCCTGGGATTCCTCACTGGGGTCAGTAGCTATGACAGGTTGGGGTAACCAGAGTCACCTGCAAATGGCGAGGGACAACTGTTAGACGCAAACTAACCTGTAGGGATAACTCCAGACCAAGACAACCATTCCCACTGTCTTGCTTCCAGGTGCTCACCTAATAGCCACACATGGTGCCTCTGGAGTTGACCCATCACATAAGGGATGCTGCTATTCCGCAGGATGTAGGCGTCATGCACTGAGCCAGGGAACTTGGCATTCACATGGGAGATGTACTGGTCTGCCAAACACACCATCTGCACATTCATAGAATGATAACTCTTCCGGTTTCTGTACACCTGTTCACTCCTGCGGGGGGTACTAAAGCCACATGGGTCCCATCAATGGCACCTATGATGTTGGGGATATGTCCCAGGGCATAGAAATCACCTTTCACTGTAGGCAAATCCTCCACCTGAGGGAAAATGATGTAGCTCCGCATGTGTTTCAGCAGGGCAGACAACACTCTGGAAAACATAGGCTGTAAACTTTGCACTTGTATAGCGCACTACTCACCCGTTAGGGTCTCAAGGCGCTGTACTCATACCGCTATGGAACCCCTCCTGGCTTTTCCCTGTGAGGTGCCCACTCCTGGGCACCCCCAGGGTGAAGCCAGGTATCAAAGCGCTGTTGGGGTCTTGTGGAGATTAAGCAAGCTATTGCCCAGAGTTGCAGAGTGGGACTCATTAATTAGATTAGGCACTGAGGCAAGAATTATCTGGCCCAAGGGAATTAAGCCCAAGACCTGCCGAAGCGGGACTTGAACCCTGGTCTTGAGCCAGATCTCTGCTTCAGGGTCTGCCGCTCTAACCATTGTGCCACACTTCTCCACATAGGCTGGGACATCCCTGATGCTATGGCCACTGTTGTTTGAAATGACCCACTTGCAAGGAAATGGAGCACTGACAGCACCTGCACTTGAGGGGGGATTCCTGTGGGATGGCTGATAGCTGACATCAGGTCTGGCTCCAGCTGGGGACACAGTTCCTGGACTGTGGCACGGTCAAGCCTGTATGTGATGATCACATGTCTTTCCTACATTGTCGACAGGTCCACCAGTGGTCTGTACACCGGAGGATGCCGCAATCTCCTCACATGTCCCAGCGGACGGTGCGTATGAAGGACAAAAGCGATCACAGAGTCAACCAACTCAGAGGTACGTACCCACAGTTTATACAGAACACGAATCCTAATCCGAAAAGTGGCCTGTATGTGTGTTGAGTCTAGGCCTAGGTATGTGTGACGCAGTTCAAAATTAAGCTATGTGGGCCCTTGAAATGACGGCTGCCTGACCTTTAAAGTGGGACAATGGGATGTGAGGTAACTGCGCTGGCGTTGTACACCGTCACGGTAGGCGGTCGAAGATCACGGCGCAATGCTGCATTGGTTAACATTGGACCCTATGGGTCCCAGGAGCCAATGACGATGTACGCCGGCGGTGACGGTACGCACCGCTGCGGACGTGAGTGCCATTTTCTATCTGTTCAATCGCTCGATACCTGATCTTCGACAGGAGAGGACCTACACTGCAAGTGCTGCTGTGACCTCGGTCTGGAAGAGACAATGGCTCGAGTGTCTGGGGAAAGGGCCCCTGCCTTCACATCGGAGGAGTTGGAGAAACTCGTGGATGGGGTCCTCCCCCAGTACATGCTACTCTACGGTCCTCCAGATAAACAGGTAAGTACACTGTGAGCATGCTGTATGGGCTATGCCTGTGTGGAGTGGGGTGGATATAAGATGGGAGGGGGATTGCGGCGTGCATGAAACGACGGTGAATGCATGTGCCACATGGCAAGGGTAGGGATGGGGGCCAATGACTGTGACGGTGCAGTTGGTAATAGGTTTCTCTTCCCCCTGTACAAATCATGTAGGTCAGCGCCCACCAGAAAAAAGATATTTGGCGTGCCATCGCCAAGGACGTCCGGACCCTGGGGGTCTACCACAGACGGAGCACCCACTGCCGGAAAAGATGGGAGGACATTCGCCGCTGGAGCAAGAAGACGGCGGAGGCTCAGCTGGGGATGGCCTCCCAATGTGGGAGGGGTGCCCGTCGGACCATGACCCCCCTGATGTTCAGGATCCTGGCAGTGGCGTACCCGGAGTTGGATGGACGCTTGAGGGCATCACAGCAGCCACAAGGGGGTGAGTACACTCTGATCCTGCTGATTTTGCGCGCAGTGGAGGTGTCTGGGTGGGGGAGGTGGGCTGTGGGTTTCCCTGGGCCATAGCGAGTTTAGAAGGCAAGGTCCCTCCGTAAGGCAGGCCATGTGGCACCCCACCCCACCTCTGTAGAGTGCCAAGTACACCTAGTCGTGCCCCTGTGTCATCCATGAGTGCAGTTGTCGTCCATAGCCTTGTAGGCCATTTCCCAGGGATTGAACAGTGGAGCCCAAGAGCGCGGTGTAGTGCAGGGGGCTTCTGTGTCCGCCAACAGTAGTGGTAATGCATGCACTGAACGTGTCTTTCTTCTGTCGTCCCCCCCTTTTTGTGGTCTCCCTGTTCTTGTGTGCATTAGCATCATCAGGCGGAGGAGCAGAGGCACCGGAGCACGAGGGAGCTGCATCCCACACGGCCCTGGAGGGCAAGACAACGGACTCGGAGTTCTCCAGTGGGACGGAGGGTGAGGGGAGCTCCACGGCAGGGACAGGAGCTGACACCAGCGACATGGATTTGTCCTCTGATGGGAGCTCCCTTGTGGTGGCGGCAACATCTGTGCCCCTGCATCTACAGGTACAGCCGCCACCCCCCCCTACCAGCACCACCCTCCCAGCAGCCCCTCAACCTTTGCCCGAGCCCGCTCACCCAGGAGGGTGGGCATCACCTTCGCCCCAGGCACCTCAGGCCCTGCCCCAGTCACCCCTGCTGCCCCCAGTGAGGAGGCCATTGACCTCCTCAGGTCCCTCACTGTTGGGCAGTCTACCATTTTGAATGCCATCCAGGGTGTCGAAAGGCAGTTGCAACAAACCAATGCATTCCTGGAGGGCATTCATTCTGGTCAGACGGCCTTTCAGCAAGCTTTTCAGACTCTGGCCTCAGCACTGATGGCAGCCATTGTCCCTGTCTCTAGCCTCCCCCCTCCAACTTCCTCCACCCAGACCCAATCCCCTGTACCCCAGCCTATCCCAAGCACACCTTCAGACCAGCATGCACACATGTCAAAACACAAGGGAAGCACAGGCAAACATAAGCACCACACATCCCACAGGCACTCACACAAGCATCACACACATGCAGATACACCAACATCCACTGCCTCTTCTGTGTCCCCCTCCTCGTCTCCCTCCTCCCTCCCAGTCTTGTCTACACTCACACCTGCATGCACTACATCGTCAGCCACTACTGCCATCACCAGCACACACACCACCACACCTCGCTCACGTGCAGTCACCACCCCCACTACCATTCACACATCCCCTGTGTTCTCTCCCAGTGTGTCTGTGACACCACCTCCAAAGATACACAAACGCAGGCACACACCCACCCAACAGCCCTCCACCTCACGACAGCCTCCAGCCCATGCACCTTCACCCAAAGTCACCAAACGAACACCTCCTACAACCACAACCTCTTCCTCCACTCCCAAACCCCCTCCAGCTACCCGTCCCAGTGTATCCCAAAAACTTTTCCTGTCCAACCTTGACCTCTTTCCCACACCTCCACACCCCGTCCGTCTCCTAGGGCCTGACTCTCCAGGTCCCAACCTAGCACCTCAGCCACAACATCTCCGGGACCAGTGGTGCCTGTAGTCACCGGAATCTGGAGTGCACCGGCCACCAGGGCAGCCATTGTGGCACGGAGCCACAGCACGGACAGTCCCCCACCTGTCAAGCATCAAAAGTTGGCCAGTGCTCGGCGGGAGGGGGGGAAGACTCTAGCCACCAAAGCCGCTCCCAGGGGTCCCGGTGGGAGTGTAGAGTCAGCTGCGACACCTTCCAAGGTGGGGAAGGGCCACAAGAAAACCGGCAAGTCTGGGAAGAGCAGCACGGCGGAGGGGACCACAATCATGCCCCCTGCCCAGGAGGCCACCGCCATCATCCCCGCTGCCCAGGAGTCCACCGCCATCATCCCCGCTGCCCAGGAGGCCACCGCCATCATCCCCGCTGCCGAGGAGGCCACCGCCAGCACCTACCCACCTGCCCAGGAGGCCACCGCCAGCACAACCCCCGCTGGGTTAGAGAGGACCACCAGCACAAGCCCCACTGGGACAGAGAGGACAGCAAGCACAAGCCCCGCTGGGCTAGAGAGGACTGCAAGCACAAGCCCCGCTGAGCTAGAGAGGACCACCAGCACAAGCCCCACTGGGAAAGAGAGGACCGCCAGCAGCTGAGTCACTGCAAAGGAGCCCGCCGCCTCAAGCACCGCTGAACAGGGCACCGCACAAGCACCGCTGAACAGGGCACCGCCGCCACAAGCGCTGCTGAACAGGGCACCGCCACCAGAAGCACTGCTGAACAGGGCACCGCCGCCTCAAGCACCGCTGAACAGGGCACCGCCGCCTCAAGCACCGCTGAACAGGGCACCGCCGCTACAAGCACCGCTGAACAGGGCACCGCCGCCACAAGCACCGCTGGCCCATGAGCGCCAAAGGCACTGATGCTACTGAGTCCGTCACGAGCAGGATGAAGCACTCTGGGCACAGAGCCCCCTCCAGAACCATTGGAGAGATACATCCACTACCTCAGTCCTCTGCAGGATGAAGCACTCTGGGCACCATGCCCCCTCCAGAACCAGTGGAGACTGTCCTCCACTACCTCTGTCCTTAGCAGGATGAAGCACTCTGGGCACCATGCCCCCTCCAGAACCAGTGGAGACTTTCATCCACTACCTCTGTCCTTAGCAGGATACAGCACTCTGGGCACCATGCCCCCTCCAGAACCAGTGGAGACTGTCATCCACTTGAGAGACTGTGGCTTTGCACTCCCCAGGATGGAACAGTGGGCAAACCACCCACTGTATAGACTTGAGAGACTGTGGCTTTGCACTCCCCGGGATTGAACAGTGGGCGAACCACCCACTGTATAGACTTGAGAGACTGTGGCTTTGCACTCCCCGGGATGGAACAGTGGGCAAACCACCCACTATATAGACTTGAGAGACTGTGGCTTTGCACTCCCCAGGATGGAACAGTGGGCAACCCACCCACTGTATAGACTTGAGAGACTGTGGCTTTGCACTCCCCAGGATGGAACAGTGGGCAACCTACCCACTGTATAGACTTGAGAGACTGTGGCTTTGCACTCCCCAGGATTGAACAGTGAGCAAACCACCCACTGTATAGACTTGAGAGACTGTGGCTTTGCACTCCCCAGGATGGAAAAGTGGGCAAACTCGTGGATTTGGCTTCGTGCACGCAACCGGCTGAGGAGGCCCCCCTTTCCCTCCCCCTGAGGTGCCTGTTTTCTTGCTCTCTGATGCCCCTGCAGTGTTGTCTCCGTCATGGTCGGGGATCTTGTGTGGGCCTTGCCCATACCGTGTGGGCCCAGTGCTCCACGGACTTTATTGGAGCACTACCTGGACTACTAAGCTTGGTGTATATTTTGTTTATGGTGCATATATATATTTTTGCGTACTTGATTTTAATATATTACAATGGTTACACTCATTTCCTTTTGTCTTTGCATTCTTCCGGGGTGTCTGGGGGGTGTAACTATAATGTATAAATATGTATTAGTGTGTGTGTTGTAGTGGGTGAGGGTGGGGGTGGGGGTGTTGCGTGTGTGTGTCCCTGTTTTTTCTCTCCCCCCTCCCCTGTGTCGTAGGTGCAGTACTCACCGTTGTCTTCACCGCCGGCGTTCGTGCTCCTGGTAGAGGAGCAAGAAGATGAGGTCTGGCAGGATGTGCATCTCGGGCTCCATGGCATCCGGATTCCTCGTGGGGTGTGTAGAGGTGAGCGTTTTCCCTTTGAAGTCCTGTTTCCACCGTGTTTTTGTCCGGGGTGAATCCACCCCAGAAAAGGTGGCGGATTGGTAGGTTGTGATACTGTGGGCAGTACTTTGTCTTCCGCCTGTCTGTTGGCGGTGACCGCCAAGCTGTTTGTCTGTACCGCCGTGGCGGTCGGAGTGTTAAAGTGGCTGTCTTTGTTGGCGGTTTCCGCCACGGTCGTAATTCCAATTTTTTTACCGCCGGCTTTAACACAGTCCACCAGGGTTGTAATGACCACCAGAGTCTTCTATATCTAATTCTTTAGATCACAGTCCAAATTTCCATGTATTTTAGCACTTATGCTCCAACTGCCCTTTTATAGCGAGAGCCCTGGTCAGTTAAAATGACAGTTGAATTAAACGCTAGCTGGAGTTTAGTCTTATCAATGTGTTATGTTTTATTTTTAACATTCTGTAATTGCATTTCACAGAGTTGAAACACCAATGGCTTCTCACCTCTGATGGACAGAATAGTTTCAAAGTGGATTTATTTGAAGAAAGCTTGCTTTTCGGCACTTCACAGAAAGGTGCATTGTAATCCTCAAACCTCAGACTCCTCTGAAATGAGGGGTCGACAAAAGACCATCTGTAGCTAAAGAGTGGTTATGGATAGATTCCTTAAAGTGTTCGGTCAGAGAACCTACCCACTACCAAGGATACCTTTGTACATATTGCATAGATATTTTCATTTTATTCTTGGCTCTGCTTGAATGGGAAGTGCGTTCAGCATTGAAAAAATTGTGAAAATGTGAAGGCACAGCCTAGTGCCAGTGAGATGCCAACAGCAAGGTTCTCTGTTACAGTTTGTCAATTATGTATTAAGTCATTTTGAGGTATAATGCCATCTAAAAAGCATGATTCAGAAAGGTAAACTTACACATTTGTGTAGGTATACCCTTTTTCAGTATTCACAAAACTGCATTTTAATATTTAATAGTAGGTTCACAAGTGTGAAGACTCCGCAGTCGGTGCAGAGAACTCATTACAGAAAAAGATTGACCTATCCTATCTTTTTATGTACAGAGTTCTCCTCCCCGAGTGTGGGTTTTTCACACTCGTAAACTTACTAGTAAAATTCAGTTTTGTGAACATTGAACAAACATATACCTTTGTGAATCAGGCCTTTGGTTTTGAACAATAACTTCATCCATCAACTGTCATTTTACTTCCTTCATTTAGATGTTGGGGAACTTTTTTCCTGTTTGAAACTGTTGTGCACACCATGGTGGTCCCGGGCATGAAAGTGCTCAGATAGCACCAAGGCCCTGGAATTAAAATTTCAGTCTAACATGGGGATTGCTTTATTGTTTTTCCATGACAAAATCACCAACTTAGGTGTTTTGTCTTTCAAAAAAGAAAAATGGTATGTTCAGCCACTTTAGAATTTTATCTTACAATAAAATTGACATAGTGACTCAGCAATCATTTTTTTTACGGAGATGTCAATTCACCATGAAACAGAAGCACTTTCAGCAAAGAATCCCCACCAAATAGGTGGGGAGTAGGCACAAAACTCTAAATTGATTAGGTTATTGTTAGACCTGACAGCCTTAGGGGTGGTCACCCTCAACTTTTTGCCTGCCTCCCTCCACTTTTTGACACTGTTTTTGCTGGTTTTAGGACTCTGCACACTTTACCACTGCCAACCAGTGCTAAAGGGCATACCCAATTGACTTATTTAATTTACTTATAAATCCCTAGTAAAGTGCACTACATGTGCCCAGGGCCTGTAGATTAAATGCTGCTAGTGGGCCTGAAGCACTGATTGTGCTACCCACATAATTAGCCCCTTAACCACGTCTCAGGCCTGCCATTGCAAGGTCTATGTATGCAGTTTCACTGCCAATTCGACTTGGCATTTAAACTTACTTGCCAAGCCTTAAACTCCCCCTTTTCTGCATATAAGTCACCTCTAAGGTAGGCCCTAGGTAACCCATTGAGCAGGGTGCTCTGTAGATAAAAGGCAGGGCATATACCTGTGTAGTTTATATGTCCTGGTAGTGTAAAACTCCTAAATTAGTTTTTCACTGCTGTGAGGCCTGCCCCTTTCAGAGGCTAACTTTAGGGCTACCCACATATACTGTTTGAGTGGTAGATTCTGATTTGAAAGGAGTCATAACAGGGTCATATTTAGTATGGCAGGAATGGTAATACAAAATCCTGCTGACTGGTGAAGTTGGATTTAATACTTCTGTTTTAGAAATGCCACTCTTAGAAAATGAGCATTTCTCTGCACTTAAATCCTTCTCCTGCACTTAAATCCTTCTGTGCCTTGCAATCCACGTGTGGCTGGGTTAATTGACAGCTCCCTTGTGCATTTCACTCAGAAAACTCCAAACACAGGATGTTCAGTCACACCTGCACACATCTGCATATAAATGGGCTGGGAGGGTGAAAGGCCTGACACTTACATGTCAAAGGACAGTGGCCTGCCCTCACACAATGGACTGCCAAACCCCCTACTGGCACCCTGGCAGACAGGATGGAACTGAAAAGGGACTTTGTGCACTTCTAAATCACTCCTTGAAGTCTCCCCCACTTTAAAGGCACATTTGGGTATTTAAACCGGGTCTCTGACCCTACCAGAAAAGTACCCTACCCTACCCTACCAACAGTACAGCACACTTGCAAAGTGGGAAACGTTAAGAGAAATAACCAAATGTTTCCTTTTTAATACCTGCTTTCAAGAGGAGTTCATTTTTGGCACCAAACTCTGTCTGCTATTGTTAGTAAATATGGCTTTGAATCAAAATACTTGAGTGGTTGAAGAGGAATGCCTATGTGCCACCCATGGAATAGTCCCTTGACTGAGAGTTAACATAAAGCATAGCGTTTCACTGGTTTAAATTACTTTTTCGTACACACCAATGCAAATACCAATGCACGTTGGTTTGTAAATCCTGAAAATGATTTTGTGTTTAGTCTGTGTTAAAAGAGTAATGCAAACCTGATGCAAAACCTTTGTAAATCTGGACCCAAATGTCTGAACCCACTGTCCCTCTCGTAGTGAGCAGGATTACTATTGCAACAATACATCATCAGTAGGATAAAACTGATATGTCTAAATCCCTCTTACGTTCCCAATTAATGAGTGAACAATCCAACGCTTTGTGAATTCTGCTTCACAATGGAAGGAAAAGCTGACATTGAAGGATCAAAAAGTGACATGGCTAGGAATGCTTGGCTGCCACAAGCCAGTTGTCCCTCTGGTAACTTTTCTGACACCTCCTGCTTGAAACCCAAAAGCAAAAAGTCAGAAGGATCATGAGACCCCATTTTTATGGCATGTATTGATACTGAAAATCAAGATTAAGCAACGTTTAACCCTTCTGCTCTGCTGGAGTTTTCTGTCCTACCTGAGCTCACTTTAGGACACCTGCGTTATTGTTTGACAGGTGATATGCCCCAGCCAAACTTGCCACATGCCACTGTCTCTGGATGGGGTTGCGCCTAGCAAGTGCCAGGCAATGGGAGCCAAAAAAAAGACCCTCCTGCCTCACAGTTAAGTGAAAAAAACAATGAATAGTAGTATTTCACTGGTTGCCAAAGGTTATTTCACGTATCCTACACCTCTCATGTCTTGGCCAGATTAGAGTTAAGGCATGGCCAGATTAGAGTTAAGATCACAATGGCTTGCTTTTCCTGGTGATTCTGCCAAACCCATTTTCTTGATTGTGATTTCACTAAATAGTAGGTACAGACAAAGAATCTTGTACTTTCATTCATGCATGTCTCTAATTACATGACAAGGCCTTTGTCTATTCTTGTACAACTGTGTTGTGACTCATTCTGCGTTATTATCACTGCCAATAAGTGTCAAATCGATCTTGCTATCAACAACACAATGATTGTTCCAGAATGCAACTACATGTCAAATTGCCTTCTCGGAAACATCAATTATGCATCGGATGGAAACAATACACCCACCAGAACTTCTCTAGCAATTAGTACTGCCTATTTCTTACTGCACTTCTGGAACTTTCATTTATGAACGTCCTGTGTAGAGTAAGGTTTGGTGAGCATATGACTGGCACACAATAATGTGACCTGGATAAATTATGTATATGTAGATTATGAATAATTCTAACAAAAATGCTCTCACGCAGTGAAGAATTCAGACACATAACTATATTAACAAGTCCTAACAGTAACATGAACCTTCAACTAATTCTTATACTATCTTTCAATGTTACACTTACTATCAAACCTTAATACTTAATAACTTTATCCAATTTCACCTTAAATGTCGATACCAAAATAATGGGTGTCATTCCGACCCTGGCGGTCGGTGATAAAGCGGCAGCCAACCCGCCAACAGGCTGGCGGTCAAAAAAAAGGTATTCTGACCCTGGCGGGAACCGCCAACACAGGCCGCCACTTTAACACTCCGACCGCCACGGCGGGACAGACAAACAGCGCGGTGGTCACCGCCAACAGGCAGGCGGCAGACAATGTACCGCAATGTATCACAACTCACCAATCCGCCACCTTTTCCGGGGCGGGAGCCCCGCCGATAAAAACACGGCGGAAACAGACTACGAACGGGAAAACGCTCACCTCTACACACTCCACGAGGAAGGAGGACAGCATGGAACCCGAATTAAACATCCTACCAGCTATTGTCTACCTGCTCATCTACCAGGAGTACGAACGCCAGCGCAGACAACGGTGAGTACTGCACCTACGACACAGGGGAGGGGGAGGAGGAAAGCTTACGGGCACACACATGCGCCATACACCCACCCCCCCAACCCAAATACCTACACCCCAATGCAGAGCAACAAGTCAGAGTGACACCCCCCAAACCCACCGGAATAATGCAAAGACACAATTAAAATGATCTGTAAAATATATGTATAAATAGCTCCACTGAAGGTATGGGAAATATGCTATATGAATGATACAAAATAAGGAATGAACATAGTCAAAAATATATACATAGGCAATAAGTCCTGCACATTCTGTCAAAGTTCCATAGTCCGTGGGCCAATGTGCACTAACACATGGGCAAAGCCCACACAGGAGACCAGATACCATTGGAGAGAACACTGCAGGGGCATCAGATGATAAAACTACAGGCACCTCAGGGGGAATGGAAGGGGGGACACCTCAGCCACATGAGTCCACGACGCCAGATCCACGAGGGGCCTCCATGCCCACTGTCCCATCCTGGGGAGTGCAAAGCCACAGTCTCACAAGTCTCTACAGTGGGTGGCTTGCCCACTGTGCCATCCTGGGGAGTGCAAAGCCACAGTCTCACAAGTCTCTACAGTGGGTGGCTTGCCCACTGTGCCATCCTGGGGAGTGCAAAGCCACAGTCTCTCAAGTCTCTACAGTGGGTGGCTTGCCCACTGTTCCATCCTGGGAAGTGCCAAGCCACAGTCCATCAGATGGATTACCGACTCCACTGTTAATGGAGGAGGCATGGTGCCCAGAGTGCTTCGTGAAGCCCTGCTCGACACAGAACCGGCACTGTCAATGGGCCAGCGGTGCTTGAGACGGCGTTGCCCAGCGGAGCGGTGCTTGAAAGGAAGGGCCCAGCGGAGCGGTGCTTGAGATGAAGGGCCCAGCGGAGCGGGGCAGAGACAGCGGGGCCCAGCGGAGCGGTGCATGAGATGAAGGGCCCAGCGGAGCGGTGCTTGAGATGAATGGCCCAGCGGAGCGGTGCTTGAGATGAAGGGCCCAGCGGAGCGGTGCTTGAGATGAATGGCCCAGCGGAGAGGGGCAGAGACGGCGGGGCCCAGCGGAGCGGTGCATGAGATGAAGGGCCCAGCGGAGCGGTGCTTGAGATGAATGGCCCAGCGGAGCGGTGCTTGACAGGAAGGGCCCAGCGGAGCGGTGCTTGAGATGAAGGGCCTATCGGAGCGGTGCTTGACAGGAAGGGCCCAGCGGAGCGGTGCTTGAGATGAAGGGCCCAGCGGAGCAGTGCTTGACAGGAAGGGCCCAGCGGAGCGGTGCTTGAGATGAAGGGCCCAGCGGAGCAGTGCTTGACAGGAAGGGCCCAGCGGAGCGGTGCTTGAGATGAAGGGCCCAGCGGAGCGGTGCTTGACAGGAAGGGCCCAGCGGAGCGGGCCTTGAGATGAATGGCCCAGCAGAGCGGTGCAGAGACGGCGGGGCCCAGCGGAGCGGTGCTTGAGATGAATGGCCCAGCGGAGCGGTGCTTGAGATGAATGGCCCAGCGGAGCGGTGCTTGAGATGAAGGGCCCAGCGGAGCGGTGCAGAGACGGCGGGGCCCAGCGGAGCGGTGCTTGAGATGAATGGCCCAGCGGAGCGGTGCTTGAGATGAAGGGCCCAGCGGAGCGGTGCAGAGACGGCGGGGCCCCGCAGAGCGGTGCTTGAGATGAAGGGCCCAGCGGAGCGGTGCTTGAGATGAATGGCCCAGCGGAGCGGTGCAGAGACGGTGGGGCCCAGCGGAGCGGTGCTTGAGATGAATGGCCCAGCGGAGCGGTGCTTGAGATGAAGGGCCCAGCGGAGCGGTTCTTGTCACGGCGGGGCCCTGTTCAGCGGTGCTTCTCCCGGCGGGCCCCTGTTCAGCGGTTCTTGTCACGGCGGGCCCCTGTTCAGCGGTTTTTGTCACGGCGGGCCCCTGTTCAGCGGTTCTTGTCACGGCGGGCCCCTGTTCAGCGGTGCTTCTCCCTGCGTGGCCCTGTTCAGCGGTGCTTCTCCCGGCGGGGCCCTGTTCAGCGGTTCTTGTCACGGCGGGCCCCTGTTCAGCGGGTCTTGTCACGGCGGGCCCCTGTTCAGCGGTGCTTCTCCCGGCGGGGCCCTGTTCAGCGGTTCTTGTCACGGCGGGCCCCTGTTCAGCGGTACTTGTCACGGCGGGCCCCTGTTCAGCGGTGCTTCTCCTGGCGGGCCCCTGTTCAGCGGTGCTTCTCCCGGCGGGGCCCTGTTCAGCGGTGCTTCTCCCGGCGGGGCCCTGTTCAGCGGTGCTTCTCCCGGAGGGGCCCTGTTCAGCTGTGCTTGTCCTGTGTTTCTAGGGAGCCAGACCTGGCCAAGACTTCCCGCTCAGTCGCCATCCGACCTTGCGGTCGCAGGGCCCTCCTGTGATGGAGTCCTGGGCCCGTGGATGTCGTCCGTCACAACCGGAATGGGGCTGGTGGGGCCCTCCTGGGCAGCTCGCCTGCTGCCTGACTTCTCCGCCCTGCTGCCCTTGCCCTCCTTCGCTGAAGCTCTGTGGCCCTTGCCTCCCTTTGATGATGTGGCAGGTGACGGGGCAAGGCTACTGTCCTTGGTGGCAGCCGTCTCAGGCTTGTCGCGCCGGCCTTTTTTTTTTCTTGTCCTCTTCCCAGGGGGTGGGCTGGCTGTCCCCTTGCTGCTGGCCGATGTTCCTGCCCTAGGAGCTGGTGGACTCCAATAGCCCTGCACTATGGTCACAGTAGATGCAGGGCTGGTGGTGGCTGAGGTGCTTTTTTTACTCTTACCAGATGGAGGGGGTGGGTCAGTGATTGGAGCGAGCTCAAGGTTGGAAAGGAAAAGGACTTGGGAAGGACAGGGACGGGTAGGTGGAGTGGGTATGGGAATGGAGGAAGAGGATGTGGTTGTAGGAGAGTCAAGTGTGCTGTCTTTGGGTGCAGGTGCTTGTGACGGAGGCTGTCGTGAGGTGGATGGCTGTTGGGTGGGTGGCTGCCTGCGTTTGTGTGCTTTGGAAGAGGGGGTGACAGACACACTGGGAGAGGACACAGGGGACGTTTAAATGGCAGTGGGGGTGGTGACTGCACGTGTGCGGACTGTAATGGAGGGTGTGCTGGTGATGGAAGTACTGGCTGATGGTGGTGTGCATGCAGGTGTGAGTGGAGACGTCACAGGGAGGGAGGAGGGAGATGAGGAGGTGGGGGACACAGAGGTGGTAGTGACTGTTGGCATGTCTGCATCTGGATGTTGCTTGGGTGAATGCTTGTGGGATCTGTGGTGCTTATGTCTGGATGAGCTGCCCTTGGGTGTAGAGGTGTGTGCAGGCTGGTCTGATGGTGTGGATGGGATAGGCAGAGGAACAGGAGACTGGGACTGGGTGGAGGGAGTCGGAAGAGGGAGGCTGGAGACAGGGACAATGGCTGCCGTCAGTGCTGAGGCCAGAGCGTTGAACGATCGCTGATGGGCAGCCTGACCCGAATGAATTCCCTCCAGGTATGCATTGCTCCGATGCACCTCCCTTTCTACACCCTGGATGGCATTCAAAAGGGTAGACTGCCCAACAATGAGTGTCCTGAGGAGGTCAATGACCTCCTCACTGAGGGCAGCAGGGGTAACTGGGGCAGGGCCTGAGGTGCCTGGGGCGAAGGAGATGTCCGTCTTCCTGGGCGAGCGGGCACGGAGCGAAGGCTGAGGGGCTGCTGGGAGGGCGGGGCTGGTGCGCTGGGTGGCGGCTGTACCTGTTGTGGCGGTGGGCACGGATGTTGCCGCCACCGCTAGGGAGCTCCCTTCCGAGGACGTGTCGGTGTCGCTGATGTCTCCACGGGTCCCCGTTGTGGAGCTCCACTCGCCCTCCGTCTCACTGGTGTACTCGGAGTCTGTTGTATGGCCCTCCGGGGCCATGTGAGATGCAGCTCCCTCATGCGCCGATGCCACTTCTCCTCCACCTGATGATGCTAATGCCCACATGAACAGGAAGACAAAGAAAATGGGGGGGGGGAGAAATGAAGACAGGTTGAGTGCATGCATTGGCAACACCGTTGTCGGAGAGGACAGACACAGAAGCCCCCTGCACTAGGCCGCGCATTCGGGGTACACTACTCAGTTATTGTGACTAGGCCTACAGGTCTATGGACGACAAATGCACACATGGGTGAGGCCGGACCATGGATAGCTGTACTTGGCACCCTACAGAGGTGGGGGGCGGGGCACAGGGCTGTGTCTAATGGAGGGGCCTAGCCTACAGAATGCGCCCTGGCCTAGAGATAGCCACAGCCCTCCTCCCCCACCCAGACACCTTCACTGCGCGCAAAGATAGCAGAATGTGCTGATACTCACCCCCTTGTGTCTGCTGTGATGTCCTCACGCGCCCATCCAAATCGGGGTAGGCCACCGCCAGGATCCGGGACATCAGGGGGGTCAATTGGCGGCTGGCACCCCTCCTACGTTGGGAGGCCATCCCCAGCAGAGACTCGGCGGTCTTTCTGGTCCCGCGGCGGATGTCCTCCCACCTCTTTCGGCAGTGGGTGCCCCGTCTGTTGTGGACCCCCAGGGCCCGGACGTCCTTGGCAATGGCACGCCAAATGTCGATCTTCTGATGGGCGCTGACCTATATGACATGTACAGGGTGGTAAAGGAAATCGCATCAGTTTTCTGCCTGGTCAATGTGAGTGGCCCCCCCCTCCCCAACCTTGCCATGTGGCACATGCTCTCATCTTTCGTGCGTTGCACTCCTCATTCGCTCCCCTCCCCACCATCTTACATACACCCCACTCAACACAGGCATAGCCCATTCAAAGTGCACCCTGTGTACTAACCTGTTGGTCTGGAGGACCGTAGAGTTGCGCATACTGGGGGAGGACCCCATCAACAAGTTTCTCCAATTCTTCGGAAGTGAAGGCAGGGGCCCTTTCCCCAGTCGCAGCAGCCATTGTATCTCCCAGACCGACGTCACAGCAGCACTTGCATATAGGTCCTCTCCTGTGGATGATCAGGTCTCGAGTGATTAAGCAGTTAGAAAATGGCGGTCACGCCCGCGGCGGTGCGTACCGCGGCGGTGCGTACCGCGGCGGTGCGTACCGCGACTGCCAGCGCACATCGTCATTGGCTCCTGAGACCCATAGGGTTCAATGTTAACCAATGCTGCTTTGCGCCGCGGTCTTCGACCGCCTACCGCCACGGTGTGCCACGCCGGCGCAGTCACCTCACATCCCACTGTCACACTTCACAGGTCAGGCAGCTGCCATTTCAAGGGCCCACATGGCATAATTTCTACTGCGTCACACAGGCCTAGGCCTTGCATTGTCACTCATACAAGCCTTTCAATGCATAGCGATTCGTGTACTGTGCAAGCTGTGTGAACGAACCTGTGGGTTGCTTGACTCTGTGCTCCATGTTGTCCCTCCTAGGCACCGTCCGCTGGGACTTGCGAGGAGAAGGATGAATCCTCCCGTGTACCGACCACTGGTGGACCTGTCGACAATGGAAGAACGACATATCATACTTACATACAGGCTTGACAGAGCAACTATACATGAACTATGTGCCCAGCTGGAGCCAGACCTGATGTCCCCCATCCGCCAACCCACAGGGATTCCCCCTCTGGTGCAGGTTCTGTCAGTACTGCATTTTTTGGCAAGTGGGTCTTTTCAGACAACAGTGGCCATATCATCTGGGATGTCTCAGCCTATGTTTTCTAAGGTTTTGTCCAGAGTGTTGTCTGCCCTGATGAAATACATGCGGAGCTACATTATTTTCCCTGAGGTGGGCAAATTGGCTACAGTGAAGGGTGATTTCTATGCCCTTGGACATATCCCCAACATCATTGGTGCCATTGATGGGACCCATGTGGCTTTGGTTCCCCCCCAAAGAAAGTGAGCAGGTGTACAGAATCAGAAAAAGTTATCATTCGATGAATGTCCAGGTGGTCTGTTTGGCTGACCAGTACATCTCCCATGTAAATGGCAAGTTCCCTGGGTCAGTGCATGACGCGTATGTCATGCGGAATAGCAGCATCCCTTATGTGATGGAACAGCTACAGAGACACCGTGTGTGGCTAATTGGTGACTCTGGTTACCCCAACCTGTCGTGGCTACTGACCCCAGTGAGCAATCCCCGGACCAGGGCAGAGGAACGATACAATGAGGGCCATGGGCGAACTAGGAGGATCATAGAAAGGACCTTCGGGGTCCTGAAGGCCAGGTTCAGGTGCCTCCATATGACAGGTGGATCCCTAATGTACTTACCAAAGAAGGTGTGCCATATCATCGTAGCCTGCTGTATGCTTCACAATCTTGCTTTGCGACGCCAGGTGCCTTTTCTGCAGGAGGATGGTCCAGATGATGGTGTTGCAGCAGCTGTGGAGCCTGTGGAGAGTGAAGAGGAGGAAGACAACGGGGACGACACGTACAACAGGGATGCAGTCATACAACAATATTTTCAGTAGCACACAGGTAAGAATCACCCACGCCATTTTACATTTACTTAAGGCCTCATGCGTCTCCACTGTCTGTGTTTCCCCCCAGTTCCTGTTTACTGATTTGTGACTTTCCCTTCCCTTTTCAGAGCTGTATGACCCACTGCCTGACTTCAGCTTTGTTTGCCCATGGACTAAAGCTTATTGAAATTGGTATGTTGTCATCACAAAGTAACTGGACATTATTGCACCGTTATGTGTAATACATTTGTTAAGAATACAAGCAGACTCCTGTTATTTTAAGTGCAATAAGTGATTTATTTTAAGTGCTACATATAGGTATATGATTGTAAAAGGGTGATGGGTGGGGGTGGAGTAATGTCCATGGCAGAGTCCAGTTCTCAGTCGCACAGGTGCATTGTCCATATGCCTGTGGAAGGATGGAGCAGGGGCAGTTAAAGGTTGGACAGGGTGACAATGTGGGACAGTGGGATGACATCAGGGGGTATCTTAGGCTGGCGGGGGTCTTGCAATCCTACTCTGTCTTCTTGTGAGATCTCAGGTTCCGCTTGCGGGGTGGTTCTTCTTCTGCAGGAGGTGGGGTTCTGGTGGCCTGTTGTTGTGTGGGGGCCTCCTGTCCACTAGCGCCGGCGGAGGTGGTAGGCTGTTCCTGGCCTGGGCTAGTGACAGGGGCTCTTTGGGGTGCCACATGGTCCCGCAATGTGGTGACTATCTGGGTAAGGGCCACGACGATGGTCCCCATTGCGGAACCAATGCTCCTCAGTTCCTCTCGGAACCTCATGTACCGTTCCTCCTGCAGTGCCTGGATCTCCTGGAACCGGGCCAGTACCGTCGCCATCGTCTCCTGGGAGTGGTGGTAAGCTCCCATGATGGAGGAGAGGGCCTCTTGGAGAGTTGGTTCCCTGGGCCTGTCCCCCCCCCTGTCGCACAGCAGCCCTCCCAGTTCCCCTGTGTTCCTGGGCCTCTGTCCCATGGACGGTGTGCCCACTACCACTGCCCCCAGGTCCCTGTTGTTGTTGGGGTGGTGGGTCAACCTGGGTGCCCTGTAGTGGTGGACACACCGCTGATTTACGTGTCCTGGAGACACAGGCATGGGCCTGCTGGGTGGGAGCTGTGCTGGTGTTCCCAGAGGGGGTTGGGTCTGGTGTAGCCTGTGGCTGTCTGTGGGGAACCGACTGTCCAGAGGTCCCCGATGGGCCGGGCTGGTCATCTGGGTCCAGGGAGACAGAGCTGCTGTCATCGCTGGGGGCCTCTTCTGGGGGTGGGATGGACATCTCTGGACCCTCCGTGGCGGTGTGGTGGCGTTCGGGTCCTGCAGGGGTATAAAGGTATGGTTATTGCTTCTGTGTGTGGCATTTCGTGTGATGGGTGGGTGTCCGTGTACCCAAGTGCAGGCATTCCCTTGTGGGGGCTTTTGTGAGGGTGGCTTGTGGGGGTGATGTGTGTGTGCAGTGGGCATGCTTTGGTGATGGGTGTCCATGCTTTGTGGTCGCATGCAGGGCTTGGTGTTGGGATGGGTGGGTTGTGATGGTGAGCCTTTTGCTAGGAGTTGGTGTGATGGGGGTGGGGGTGAGGGTGGGGGTATGATTTGGCATGCAGGTGGGGTGGGGGTGGGAAGCAGTAGTGAAGTTTTGACTTACCAGAGTCCATTCCTCCGCCTACTCCTGCGAGGCCCTCAGGATGCAGTGTGTGCAAGACTTCCTCCTCCCATGCTGTAAATTCGGGGGGAGTAGGTGGGGGTCCGCCGCCAGTCTTCTGCACCGCAATGTTGTGCCTTGATACCATGGAACGCACCTTCCCCCGTAGGTCGTTCCAGCGCTTCCTGATGTCCTCCCGATTGCGTGGATGCTGTCCCACCGCGTTGACCCTGTCCACTATCCTTTGCCATAGCTCCATCTTCCTGGCAATTGTGGTGTGCTGCACCTGTGCCCCGAAAAGCTGGGGCTCTACACGGACTATTTCCTCCACCATGACCCTCAGTTCGGCATCACTGAACCTGGGGTGTCTTTGGGGTGCCATGGGGTGGTGTGGATGAGGTGTGGGGTGGCGTTTGTGGTGATGAGTGTGGTGCGTGTGGTGGTGTGTGGTGTTTGGTGCGTGGAATCTGTGTGGGTGATGGTGTTGTGTGCCTCTGTGTCGTGGGATTGTCTATTCTGTGCTCTCTCTCTAGCCTTCGTTAATAATTTCGGGTCGGAGGGGTTTGTGGGTGATGTGGGTGTGTGTTTTATATTGTGTTGGGTGTGTGGGAGTGGTGTTAGTATGTGTATCAGGTGTGCGTGTTTCAAACTGACCAATGTGGCTGAGTTTTCTATGTGTGTGTATTTTGACCGCGGCGGTGTGTACCGCCAATGGAATACCGCGTTTGAAAGACCGCCGCGTGGATTTGTGGGTCGGAATGGTATGGGCGTTTTTCTGTTGGCGTGACGGTGGAGGTTTGGTCATCGCCATTTTTTCGCTGACCTTTGGTGTGGCGGACCTTTGTGGTTGTCGGGATTTTGGCGGTTTGCAGGTTGTGGGTCAGAATGACCGTGGCGGTTTACCGCGGCGGTGTTATGGCGGCCTTCTGACCGGCGGTAAGCGCCTTTTACCGCCGAGGTCAGAATGACCCCCAATATGTTTACATTTCTGTTAAAAAATAGCACACACTTCAGTATATATTTATTGAGCTTTGCTAATCTATTAGTTGTCGTTGTTGGTAGATTTTTAAAGTTTCCATCATGGTAGTACACAAAAACAACAAGGTAATAGATGGAATGCTTGAATTATTCTCAGCCAATGGCAGTTGCTTGCGCCACATCCCAATCCATAGTTTTTCCCCCACCATACCACCTCACTTTGGACCCATCCATATGCAAATCAGTCTAGACCCTGCTCCTCATGGGAACAGTCCAGCCTGAACTGCCAACGCCAGGTCCTCCCTGAGCAGAACACAAGCAACCCAGGAAGGGTTTTGACCTTATTAGAACTATTCAGCCAGTTATAGCTTGGTTCCCTTGGCACAGTAAGCACAAAACCCACATCTGAGCATACACGTCAAACTTAGGGAATCAAATACAAACACAACATGATGATGGACAGAATCCTTGAATTATTTTCAGCCACTGGCAATAGCTTATTCCATATCCCAGTCCTTCATTTTTCATTCACCATGCCACCTCAGTTTGGATCCTTTAGTAGTCCTGCAAACCAAACAGAGTCCTGATCGGGTGTGTATGAGAGGTAAGGAAACGATGGATAGGGTAATAAAATGTGAGTGTGAATGAGAGTGCAATACACAGACTTTTAATGCTTAAAACAGTCTAACATACGTCCATTAAACAAACCACCAAAGGGAAGATGCTACATGTTCTGCTTTATTTCTCCTTTAAATACAAATATGTGCTTTATAACAACATGTTTTGTAAATACTGGAAAACACATATTTCTTCTGCGTTTTGAGGTTAGGCAGCTAAATAAACACTAATTACCACTAACCACACACTCCGCACTCTAAAAAAATCCTTCAAATGGATTCCCCCAGAGACCAGGAAGACAGTCACCCATGCACTCATCAGCAGCAGACTTGACTACGGTAACGCCCTGTACGCCGGCACCACACTCAAACTCAAACGCAAACTCCAGAGAATCCAGAACACAGCCGCACACCTCGTCCTTGGCTTCCCCCACCACGATCGAATCTCACCTCCCCATAGACAAGAGAATCACTTTCAAGATCCTCATCCACGCACACAAATCCCTCCACAACACCGGCCCGACCTACCTCAACGAAAGAGTGAACTTCCACACTCCCACTCGCAACCACTGATCTGCCGACCTCGCACTAGCTACAGACCCCTGCATCCATCGAACCACCACAGGATGCAGGGCCTTCTCCTACCTCGCCCCCACAACCTGGAACTCCCTCCCCACCAACCTCTGCAAAACCAAAGACCTCCTACTCTTCAGAAAAAACCTCAAGACATGGCTGTTCGAACAGTAACCCCTCCTCACCCCCCTAACTAGCGCCTTGAGACCTTCACGGGTGAGTAGCGCACTCTATAAATCTTTTTTGATTGATTGAATTTTAAAGGTTTGGGAAAATACAGAAACCACTGAATGTCACAAAACATAAACACTGAAAACAGGACAGTCTACATGTATGCTGCAGCGTACAGCCCACGTATAAAGTGGCAAAAAAAGGCAGCCCATGTATAAAGTGGCAAAAACCGTTTGAAGTATATCCTAGCGTAGTATTTTGTACTGGAAGGATATCTTTCCAGTACAAAACCTATGCTAAACAGCACAAACACACCTGTGCACACTATGATATAAAGGTGAGGTCATGGCTCTAGACATAGTGAAAGAGAACCAGCACTTTGGAAGAGAGCAGCAACATCATATCTCAATAGATCTGGTGCTCTCTCCGACTCATGCAATGCAGTTCAGCAAATGTGTGTGTAATATCTCTGTGCCCTACTTTCCAGCACAAAGCATGTTTTTCCATGGAAAGTTGCCTCAAAGTAACCCAAGTGTGTCAAAGGCGCATCCTATGGGTGGTAAATGGGCATTCCCATTCTACTATTCATAGTTTTTTTTATACAAAGTCCTACCAATTAACAACGGTATACAGTATTTTGCACCAAACAATGCTGCCTCCTTGAGGCAGGTGAAAAGTAGGACAAATGTTTTAATTTCTCGAATATTTTCAACTTTTGCATGTTTGTTGCACTGTACAGAACATAGACAAAGTGGAAAGTAGGAAAAGTTGTAAAGCTAGTCTAATGACATTAGTTTTTTATTGTAAAGATATAAATCCCATGGTAGCCTCACACATACACTTTTGAATTATGGTGCAAAGGCATGTTCATGGATCTGTGTAGATTCCTTGTGTACAAGTGCTTTGAAAGAGGACAGAATGACCATCTGGTGCTGTCCTGCTCTCTTTTTTCACACACCACAGCACAACAATGCAGCGAAGCGAACGCAGAGCAGAAACTCAGTACATAAAATGTTGGTTGCTGTGTTGTGTTATGTGAAATAATATAAAATCTGTGCCTAATTCCAACTGATGATTCTAGTAAATGACCTAGTCCTACTATTATGTGTACTCCACTCATTCCTGATAATTGTTGTGAGTAATATGTATTCTACTGTGCAATGCACATGGTTTTATTATGTTCTGGGGTGATTGGGTGAACTTAGGCCTTGTAGCTTCTTGTAATGGTAGGTTTGAATTCATTATGCCTCTCTCACCTCTTCTTTGCCCTAGCCTAGGTTCCTACTGTGTACCATCTTCTGATCAGCCTCACAATGGGATACATACTGTTACCCCAGCACTCCTATCTTCTCTTCTTCACTAAACTCCTGTGAATAGGCCTGACCATGTAGCTATGGGCACAACCATTGTGGGTGATTTGTGCCTGGTTACAGTACATAGTTTATCCACACATGACTCCACCCATGGTCCTTCTTAAACTTCCATCTTGTGGTTTTCAGCCCAGATGTCCAGATAAAGGGGATGCTAGGGTGAGGTAAGAGCTATGGGTAAGATTCCTGCCACTTTCCTCCCCATCAATTTCATTGACCCAAACCCCATTTCCCCTTCTCTTATTCTGTAACTTACATCCATGTTTTACACAGGATCACTAATCTGGCCATCACTCTTCAGTTTCCTTAGCACCATCCACACACTTGTAGCTCTTGTAATGAACATAACTGCCCCTATAGAGTGGCCCCTGTATAATCCTCATTCCTTGTCTTGTTCCCTGCCACACCTCGGAAGACTCCTAAGAGAACACTGCAAGGCTCCTTGCTCTCTTCCACTGCTTGTTGGAGTCTACGGCATATAGCTTGGTTGGTTTTAAAATGACTACACCTTATCATGTCTTAGTAAATTCTGCATTTGATGGAAGTTTACACTTCCCATGGGTAGCATCCTTTATCTCTGGGCACTCTTCTATGTGCATATTGTATGCTGTTTGAACTGTAAATACAGATCACTACAAGTATGGTAGGTATTGGCATGTTCAACTGCATCTATTGCCACACCTCTCATAGTAGGTGAAGTGGAATGCTTGTTATTATCACAGAATGAGTGATCTCTGCCATACAGATGGCCCCAAAATGCTTACTACAAAGGTAGAGCTCAACTACCTATACACACATCCCAGCATCTAATGTATAAGCAACCTATTTCTCACTACTTTTTGCTTCTAATTTGCAATAACAAAACATATTCAGAGCACAACTCTGATCCTCATTCATGATGTGAAAACATTAACCATAAAGGTCACATTACCAACACAGACTCACCCTTTCATAACACATCTATGAAGTACGTATGATACTGATCCACAAATGTGCTTCTGTATGTTTTCTGAGGTTTGAAGTGCTTTATAGGGCTGTGTGAAATTATAATTAGGGTTCATTTACCACACCTGCATGGGTGGGGCAAAATGGGCGTTCCAACATCACTGGTGGCATTTTGTACTTAAAATAAATAAACAAAACATGCCATGTCATGTCCTTCACGGGGCTCGTACTCAAAATTCCAAGCTGCCATGGAAGGCCCAATGAGGACTCATTTGAATCTTAAGATCCAGTGAATGTTCCTAGAGGCTAGATATGCAACTGCACCCGTCGCACCCCTTCCACTCCGCCGGCTCCATTCGGAGCCGGCATCCTCATGGAAGGGGGTTTCCCGCTGGGCTGGCGGGCGGCCTTCTGGCGGTCGCCCGCCAGCCCAGCGGGAAACTCAGAATGGCCGCCGCGGTCATATGACCGCGGTGCGGTCATTCGGCGGCTCCCGCCGGCCCTGCGGTTACCGCGGCCGGCGGGAGTGGAATGACCCCCTCAGTGTCTGTTGGTAATTATGATAGTAAAAATTGGTGAGAAAAGCTGACTTTCTTCAAATTATAGAGGCAATTCACTTGTTAATCAATAAGGCAAGGTGTCTCCAGGAGGTTATTAACTCAGCCATAAATTTGCATATCAACCAGAATATCCTAGGAGCTTCTGCTCTTCAAAAGTTAGACCTGTGCATGTGCTTTGGATAGGGCTGGGTTGAGTGATTTGGTATGGGAAAGGAGTGATAGTGTGGGCACAAGGTTGGGGTGTGTGGGAGGCTACATCCACTGAGGAGGCCACAGCCTGGAATGACCACTGTAGTCTGACTGGGCACCACTAATGCCATCCAGGTAAGCCAGCATCTGGGAGTTCTGGACAACCAGATCCTGGATGGCATTCAGAGGTGTGGATTGGCCTAAAACAATCATCTGTAAAAGGTCTACAGTCTTCTGACTGAGCACAGCCTGGGACACCAGAGCACGGTCAGAGGTGCCTGCAGCAAAGGTGACACTGCTCCTTTTAGGGGGGCAGCTACGGGCAACTGTGGGGGGAGCAAAAGGGAGTGTGGTGATTAGAATGCAGGGGTAGACAATGACGCAGGTGTCACAGTCACTCCAGGGTCCACTCCCCCTAGGGACTGGTCTTCATGGGAGATCTCTGAGGAAGATGTTGAATCACTCCTGGCCAGTCTCCTCACCCTCGGTGTCACTCGTCCCTCGGCGTCAGTGGTGTCCACACTCGATCCTCAGTGGCCAGCTTTATCCCCGCTGATGTGGCTGCTGTCACCTTCTCCCTGCCCAGCTGATGCTGAAAACACAGATATAAACGTTTTAGGTCATCTGTGAAAATATAGTTGGACATCAATGTACACACAATACAATATTTGGGCTAAGTTCAGTAATCTTCCATCCCTGCTCCCATATCGAGTATGCCTTTGTCATGTATACACTTGTAGTGCCTTCCATGACAAAGGGTTCTAAGTGCATGAGTAAACACATTGGCCTGGAGACACCTCTGAACCACTGAAGTACAGAGCAACACGTGATTCACTTTTCCCAAAGGGCAAGGTATTGGGGTGGAAATTGACTTCTTAAGATGGGACACCACAACATCTATGTGATATAACCTTCCATATGCAAACGTCCCTTTCAGTATCACATTTTTCTCCATCATCAATTTCCCCTCTGAGCAAACAGAACTGAGGACACCAAAATGTTGTCTGTGGGATGTACAACTCACTCACCAATGTGGACACATTCCTGTCTGTAGCAATCATTACAGTTTGACTGGCAAATTTTAGTTAGTAATCACAAACTGGCTTACATGAACATTTGTGAAGGATTAAGGACTCCGGACAACTTGCTACAGTCCATATGAACTTACTAGAAGTTTGCTGAACAAGCTGCTTTCAAACATGTGGCAGATAAGGAACGATGCCACTGTACACAGAATACCAATACATTTGGTGCAGATGCACATTCTCATTTTGTCATAGCGCCAACTTACCAACGTTACGTCTCAGATATATCAGCTGCATTAAAATTGCACACTTTGCAGAGTTATCAGGAATTGGGCCTACACTCACAACTCACATTTGTAACATACCAGCCCACCTGACCCAAACGTGACATGGGCATGTTTTCTGTAACTGTCCCTCATGTCATTGAGAAAATGTGGGAAAGCCAGTTGTGTGCATGCAGCCATGTGTCTGCCCACAACAGTACTTGTCTTGTGAGGAGAAATCTAGTGGCAACCTTCAGCACAAAGCAATACACCACACACAGCATCAGATACTGTCTGATGAACTTACACCTCCAGAAATCCTCATGGCCTTTGAATGTGTGTCATTCTCAATGTGGATGGCATACATCATATCTAAAAAGTAGAGCTTAAAACACAACATAATGTACAATGACTTACCCAATTGTTGCTGCTGTTGGGCCCTCAACTGTCCATCAAGTTCCGGGTAAACCAGCGCAAAGATGGGGGCTATTAGAGGGGGTCAGGGTGGGGAGCCTCCACCTGGGTTGCTGGGAGGGCTGCTCTTCTGGGCTCTCCCCAGACGTCATCATTGTGGTACACAGATCCTCCTACCTCTTCCTACAGTGCAGGCTGCACCACTTGTGGGGCCACAGAGTCTGCACCTTTTATGCGATGGCCTTCCAAATTGCTAGCTTCTGATGGACATTGACCTGTATGAGTGACAGATTAGAACAAGAAAATAAATTTGAATGTTTCTGTTTGGCAGTACTACTGTGAATTTACATTTTGGATATTCACATGTACATTCACTAAACAGTGACTACATTTTTTACCCAAAACAATCAAAGATAGATAGGAAATACTGATTTGCAATGATCTCATGAGCACCATCAAAATTTGCTAGCTCCTCATGGTAGCTAATCAGGCTATCAACATCATATTGGCCAGAGCTATGCAACCCATCCTGTTGTGAGAGCCACCCCTGATTATTCACAATCATTGTGAGCTAGGCCAAACCACCTGTACAATCCTTGCACACAATGTCATGCACAGCTACATTGGCCTCCTGCCTAAACTCCTAAGAGTCAGGACCCATGGTCTGCATCACATACAGTGACTAAGAGCAAGATAGAAGCACTGCTATGTGTCAGTGAGAGCAGATATTTGTGGGATGCATGAACAAGTGTCCCTTAGAATGAGACAGACTGGGATAGATGATTGTGAGCCAGTGTCGACTGAACTTGCTGCACATAAAATAACTTTACCAATATGAGGCTCCATGACAAGCAGAAACCAAACAGAGCAGCCTAATAAATATAATGGGCTGGAATCCCACTTGACAGTACAGTATGAGACAACTCCAGACATGCTACATTTTTCCCTCAACATCACCATCATTTCAACATTGGCTGTATGTTGTCAGTCATACTACTGATACACTGCCTATGGCCCCTGGTAGTCAGTGGTCTGCAGTTTGTGTGATCAAATATGATTTGTGTGTTACATGGAAACACATTACAGCCCCTATTTTGAGTTGACTTAACATTGCCATGCACAGACTTTTCAGACAGTGTCAAAAAACAATATGTCCCAGCCACATCATTCATTTAACCCCAATTATAACACTCCCCCATTAACCAAAAAGGGGCGAAGCAAGTTGTTAGTCAGGCATTCCCCAAACAGTAATGTACCTGTTCCTCCAGGCTCCTATAGAGTTCGATGTTCAGGACCTCCGTGCTGAAGGCAGGGGCTCGGTCACCTGTTTTGCCTGACATCCTGGCTCCCAGGGGTCAAAAACATCAGCAAAACACTAGGAGGTCTGGTAGTCAGCAGTGTCAGGATGAAAGTGACTTTTTGCAACACGCCGCATACAAGTACATGGCAGATGCGATCTCTGATGGAGGCAAACAGAGCCATTGGATTCCGTGCATAGCTGTCACAGACGTTATCCTATGTCAGGCACCGTTGTGGAGATTCCCATCTACTACGTGGTCAATGTCCACCAGCAGACGTTGGGTAGCCAATGTCCTGACGGCAAGATCAGTCTTCCTCTATTTTAAGGTGTGAAGCTGGGCATTTTTCAATTGTTACTGCATCCTCAGCATTCAAAATGGAGATTAGTGTATTTCTAAATGTCTGATATGACACCACTGTTCTTGTCAAGATATGGCACAATAAAATGTCCACCGTGACTGTGTGTGACATCAATAGTTCTGCGAGGGATATAATACCTCTGTTGACGGTATTTAAAAAATATTATTAAAAAAAGTTTTATTTGCATGTAGTGAAAAAAAATACAAAAAGTAAAAAAAAAATTGGAACTTCCAATAATGTGTGTGTACATGTATTGCACGATGGCATTCCTGATCTCACCCAGACTGAAGATGTGTGTCGATGTTTGAATCATGGTTTGACCATTTCAGCTGATATTTTCTTTTCCATAGATACAGACAACCAGCCATGGGTAGGAGGTGACAGCCTTAGGTGTTCTGGCCCTTTCCATACCTTGCCACCACAGAGAAAAAGGACATTGTCAAGAATTTTTTGGCTAAATAGGCAAAGTAGGCAAAGTATCCTGGATTTGTGTCATCAGTTGGACCCTGATCTCCTGCCACACAATATGAATCCAACAGCTATAACACCAACAGTAAAGCTCATGGCCATACTGCATTTTGTGGCTACTGGCACTTTTCAATACACTGTGGCAGTATCTGGGGGCATGTCCCAACCAACTTTCAGTGATGTGCTACAGGAAGTCCTTGCTTCCTCGATGAGACATATCAACAGCTATATCCAGTTGTCACACCCACAGGATTTTGCAGTTGTGAAGGGAGCATTTTATGTTTTTGTTGGACTCCCACACTTGGTTGGAACAATAGACGGCACGCTTATAATTTGATGGTGGCACCACATGCAAGGAAGCAGGTCTACCGCAATCGGAAGAAATTCTATTCATCAATGTGCAAGCTGTCTGCTTACTCCATTTATACATCTCAGTGATGTGTACCCTCTTCCCTGGGCCAACACATGATTCATTCGTACTTAAGAAAATCACCATACCCCATGCAGATGTCACAACTTGAATCGGGCAGGGCCTGGCTTGTTGGTAAGAACAATATGGCCTGAGGATCTTTTGCCTGAATCCTAGTTTAGGAACGGACAATGGCTGGATATGTAAGTAATCTGTTGATATGTTGCTTCCATGTAGGAGACTCAGTGTACCCTAACGTACTGTGGTTACTGGCACTGCTGAAGAATCCAGCAACGCCAGTGGAAGTCTGCTTCAATGAGGCCCATGGAAGGACACGGAGTGCAGTGGCGTGAGCTTTAGGGCTGCTGAAGGCCAGGTTTAGGTGCTTGGACAAGACCCATGGAACCTTCCTCTCCTCACCGGTTAAGGTGTGCCAAATCATGATTGACTGCTGCATTCTCCATATCATTGCCCTTCGGAGGAACATCCCTGTAATTGCAGAGGAGGGACACTGTGATGAGCCCCCAGGTAAGGATTTTTAAATGCACAATGAAGATAACAGTGGTGAAGAAGAAGGTGTTGACTTAAGTCAAGATGTGATTGACCACTTCTTCACCTGAGTGTAAGTGTACCTCTACAAATTGTAACCTCCAATGTCAGAACAACTTGTGACATAGGGAGCATATCAGTCTGCAATGGTAATTTGGTAGGAATGGTCAGTGAAGGAAAGTCCAAGGCATATAAATATTAGCGGATCAGAGCTTCCCTACATTGAGTACTGTGGTCATTCACAAAGCTGAACTTTGCTTGTACTAAGTATGTGGGTCCTCATAACTTGTCATTTAAGTCAGATTGAATATGTGAAATCATTAATTAGCCCTTGTTATTCTGTTTCAGGGTCCTTCATCATGTCGTCTTCATTTAGACATTTCATAGATGTGACATTTGCATGATATGTTGCTGCTGGAAAGTCCAAAGTGAACATGTGTTGATCCTGGGACAGACACCCACTTGGGATGGACAAATTTCGTGGAGAGACAACTTGCATAGTATGGAAGTTCAGAAGATTGTACCAGACCTGTTTTCTGTGTGATGGTGCCATCAAGGCAATATGTGCCACTTTACTTGCTCAGGCACCATGTGGCTAGTTAGCCCTGGCATACAGCTCATCCTTCACGTTGGCTAAGTCTTCAATTTGTGAAAAGTGAAGGTAGCTGTTGATGTGTCTCTCCATAGTTGATAGGGCTTTTTGTATGCACACCACTGAACGGTAAATGTGCCATTGCGCCTGATACTTCTGAAGTGTCCTTTACTGGTCATGTGGCCTCAAATGTTGTTACTGCCTTGATGTAGACTATTGGTGTTATTGATCTAGGATTTCTATTGTGAGAGCAGAATGTATGGCTCCTGCTGAGGTCATGCTGAGGTCATGCATCAGTGATAGTTTGCCTATTTAATTTGATCCCCTCAAATACTCCCTTTCCTCCATGATGTCACTGTCGTATAGCATATAACCCTGAATGGCACAGACTACTGGTGCTAGGTCTGGTTGTTGAAATCCAGATTTAGTTTCCAACATATGTATGTTCCAAATACATAATAATTTGTGTTTGTTTCCTTTGAATAAAAGAGATAACACTTTACCTCTTTGTCGTTAGAAAATCTCTTTGGCAAATAAATCTTCAGAAGAAATTACTACATGATAGTGGAAGACAGACAAACATGAACTAGTTTTGTTGTATGTGTCCATACCATTTAGTAGCATGACACCAGGAAACAGAAAAGTTAATAAAAAATTATGGAAATGAAATAAATACATCTACCACGGTAAGCATGGTAGTAGAGCCAAAAATAGTTTGGAGTCTAATGTACAAAATACTACTGTCCTCAGTAAAGGTACGTGTGTCTTTGTCTACAGAGTGAATGTTAGACAAGTACTGGAGGAAATTAGGATTTGCGTCTCTTGGACGTGGAGGTGATGGTGGTGGCGGCCTTGCCATCATCTCCTGGTGGTCCGGATGAACGTCCCATCCAGGGTGGAGAGGTGAGACAGATGCAGGGACTCAGGTGGGAGGAGCAGGCTCCTCATGTGGCAGGGCCTCCCTGTCTGTGGCTGGCAGTGGTGTAATAGTGCCAGATGTAGAGGGGACACAGACAGGGGCAAATGGAATAGAAAAAGCCATGCTCACTTGCTGGTATATGCCATAAAGCACCCCAGTCAGGGAGCTCATATTTTCATTATGATTACATATTCCCGATATGAGCTCCCTCTGCATGCCCTTGATTTACCTGCCTTCAGTTACCACCTGATCCATCACGTCTTGGGATTGTTGTCCTACTCCCAAGACGCGGTCAATGGTGGTCTGGCTGACAAAGATCCAAGTGACCTCCCGTAACTGGCCCACAGATTCCCTTCCATGACCCCTACCCCCAGTACCCTGTGCCCTGAGGCGATGTTGGAGTGTTTGCAACAGCAGCCAGGACTGGGGGGCAAGTATGTTGTTCCTTTGGACACAGGAAGTGGAGGTATCCATTGACTGATAAATTGTTACAGCTGGGGTGGGAGGTGGAGGTGTGGGCAAACCTTGGAGCTGTCTAGCCAGACTAACCAGGTTGGACCAGGTTGCTCACGATCATCCAGACTTGCAGGAGTGGTTTCCTCACTGAAGGCTTGCTCCTAGTGTGGAGTGGTGGTGTCTTGTGTAGCAGTCGCTGTTCCACTGGTCCAGGGTGTTAGACCTGAGAAGATTTGCAGATAATATGTAATTAGTATCTAGTTAGTGCATTTTATGAGGCTTAGCTACAAATGGGGCACCCTAAAAGAGCAAAATCAGACTGATATTCTGATTAGGCCTCTGTGTGATTTTTATTATTTTACACATACAAGCTGATTTACACAGATGCCAACTCTAGTGATGACGTGCTGAAATGCAAAAGTGTACGTTCAGCTTCGTACGTTGCATGTAGTAGACTTTCAACACAACACAGTGGTGAGTAGATTAAAGAACTGAACCATTCTAAGGACTAGCAGTCCACAAGACATTAAAAGCAACATGGGCCAACTTCAAAATGTAACTGTCATGGGTCATCATATGGACAGTGCAATGTAAATTGTTTGAAAATACTACTTTTAAACAGCATGCCACATCACAATGTAGGAAATCCTGGATTCAGAGGACTATGAAATATGTGAGCATTTCCATCATTTCAATGTAACTATAAGAAGGTGTCAAAATGTGAGATACACAACGGCTGACAGTTTAAACCATAGCTTGACCATAGTGACTGTGTAATGCACACTTTATTGAGATGTGTGCACATATGGAAGTCAAGGAAGGCGAAGCAACATTACACAGCACTATAGTTTTGCAAATACAAAATCAGACATCATGGTAGTTGTAGTAATCTGTTTACACCATAGTTAATACTTGTTTGAAACTGAGTTGCACCTTTCTATTTCAATGAATATAGTGGAGATGAGCACACATTTACAACATATAAACACATACGTGTATGATGTGAACAGGTGAGAATTCCACTTATAGACACTGTTCCTTCCTGTGCAAATGGACAGAGGTTTGGACCTGTTTTTGGGAGAACAACAACATACATTGGTAGAACGCAAGGGACTAAGCAAATGCAAGGGATGATCTATAGTGAACAACACACAATCTGACTTTACATAGTGCACATTGTTACAAAAGGGAGATACAACCACGATGCTAGTAATTAGTATGACACAACATATTTTGGGGAGTCAGGTTGAGTTTAAACTGTTGTGAGAAGGGTGTTGAAGCATTCTAAACATCTTGCTTAAGGACAGAACTCCATTTGTGACTGTGGAGACATTGCTAAGTGCAACTTACCAGACTCTACTCAGGATTCCGGTAAAACCCTTAGGTTGTATGAACTGCAAGACTTTTCTCCTCCCAGGAAAATAGTTGAACCACTGCCAGTCCTCTGGGCCTCCAGGTGATGCTTGGAAGCTGGGGAATGGACCTCCTCCTGCAGGTCGTTCCACCTCTTCCTAATCTCCTCCTGTGTGCATAGATTGTTAGCTATAACATTCAATCTGTACACTATTCTGAACCACATTTGCCCTTTCTGGGAAATAGTAGTATTTTGTACTTGTGCTCCAAACAAATCCACCATGACAGTCAGATCTCCCTCTGTGAAACTGGGATTTCTCCTCCCTGCCTTTGTGATTTAAAAAAAATATATTTCATATTACACCAAAAAATAAGTGTAATGAAATAATGTCAAACTGAACAAAAAATGACAAGGAGGGTGAGGAGAACAAACCAAACAAAATAAAGCAAAAACCTGTCTCCTGGCTTGATATTTCGGTTGCCTGAATCGTCTGCTGCAGGGGAATGGCAAAGGATCGTGGTCTAGAATGGATTGTTTTTTATAGTGAGTTTTGAAAGTGTTCCCAATTGTCCAATATACAGCAAGTGTGGCCCACTTGCATCCAACCAATGGCACTAGCCATGGTACTTTACTGTATGGGTCCCGCGACGGACTCCAGCCACCATTGGCCTGCCTCTGAAACACCACCAGCGCAACTGTGTGATCTGAATAGGCTGAGTGGAATGCCATTGTCAAGACGGTGATGGAGGGCCTACTTGTCGTCATTGGAGTCCACTGCGTCAGCTGTGGGATGCAGTTGCCATGACAGAGTACACTCCGTCGTAGCGGTCTTTGGCTTAGTTGGAATACATCTAAATATGGTGGGAGGTAGACCGCTGACTTGATGGTGTTTTCAGGCCTGCCGCTGACCTGGCTTGGTGGTAATACCACCAAGACCTGAATCAAGTCCTAGGTTTGCACTGTATGGAGGCTGGTGATGCTCTACCACATCAGACTCGGCTGTACCTCAAAATTTGAAAGAACCAACTTTATTTATTGTCCCCATTGCATCCACGAATTCTGAAGAAGTTTGACTCAAACTTGACTTACCTATTACTGTGAAAGAGAACTTGACCTCCGGAGTTAGTAACCTACCCCACATGCCTACTCCTGACATGGCCTTGGCCATACAATCATCAAATTGTATTGCAGCGGGACCAGCACCTCCACTTGACATTCAGTTGCTCTCCTGCAATGTAGCAGGTTTGTGGGCAAAATTGTCTGATCCTGATTGGATTTAATTTATTAATCAATTTTACATTATTTTGGTCCAGGAGCCTTGGTCATTAATTTCTGTCAATACAAATGAATGCATCACCTACAGTGTTGAAGCATTACCGTCGAGAGTGGGTCAACCTATAGGGGGTGTTTTAATATGAGTTCGGCTAGCTCTAAACTTGCCTATAAAACAACAGCCTATTGAATGTGAGGAGATAATTGGGAAGACTTAAGAGAATCCAATGGCTTATGTATTGATTTGTTTAATGCTTATAATCACTCGGTGAGCACCATAAGGAGTCTATAACTCTAACAAAACTTTATACTTACTTGTCTAATAGGCCTTCTCAACTTCTCTTCATTACTGCTGGGGACTTCAATGCTATATTCAAACCTATTTCCCATATTGATTCTATAATGGAACTTGAAAACAGAGTTAAAGACATCCAAAGATTGGATGCAGAACTGTTAAAAAATTCACTACTGTGGCTTTACCACTTAATGCCCTTAACCTGAAATTTGTCATATGAGTTTGCAATTTTTGAGAGAAACAGAGGTCCATTAAAAACAGTTATACGACTTGATATATCTTGATATACATCACTTATAGTTACAATGTAACATATGGTGTGTATATATATATATATATATATATATATATATACATATATATATATATATATATATATATATATATATATATATATATATATTTATATTTATGGGGCAAACATGAAACGGTTTCAGTTAAGCAAAAATCCAATTACAATTGCTCAGGCATTTTACATGTGACCAAGTAGTATACACAGAGTAAAGGTCACAACATTACAGCACTGTTGCTCCTGTCAATTACACATGTTTGTAAGGAGTCAAAGTACTATTGTCCACAATGTTTTGATCCCTTTGCTGTAATCTAGGGATCATCATCAGGACATAATGATTATGCCTGAGATAAGCTTGAAAAATAGCAATTATATAATCAAAACCGGTTGAGAACAAAGAAAAAGAAAAATGAGGAAAATGGAATGGAAAGGAGGAGGGGAGAAAACAGTGAATTATATAATGCCATATATCATAAGAATCCCGTTGCTAAGACTAGCTAGTGCATGATAACATGTAACTGAGTTCTAATATAATAAAATAGCAATTGTTAGTATGTGAAAACACTGAATATTAATAAAACTATTAAAAATCTTAAAACTGAAGTTTAATTCAAGTTTTTAGACTTTTCAACTATTTATAGAAAGGGAAAGAGAAAGGAAAGGGCGATAGGTGAAGAATAACAGATAATCAAGCAATTCAATTATAATAGATCGTAAACATCATATCACAAAAAAATATAGACTGTTACAGAACAATCAGTTCACTTAATACATTCAATAATCCCAGTGGATATAATAAATCTAAGATTAATATTGAATCCTTTCCTTTAAGGCAGTTTAAAATTCCTCAATAATATAATATTTTTACTAATACTGTTTAGATAAAGTGTAATGGGTAACCATAACAAATGTTTATTTGTGGGCATAAAACAAAAGCAAGCAAAAGTTTTACTTAATTTATGAATAGAGCAAACTGCGGATCACCACGACCTGAAGGAAATACTTGAGGAAGATTTCCAGTTAACAGCTTTTTGTAGGAAGGCTAGGGCCAACAAAAGGTCTTGTAGCCCTTATTGGAATAAGCTGTAAAACTAATCATCAGCCACACTTCACAGAAAAAGACTTATTCATCTAAAAGGAATGGAAACGTGAAAAATTATATTAATATGTTTCCAAATTGTGTGCCAAAAAAGTGCATTAGGACATACAAAATCACATGTACATTAGGTCACTATTATTACAATCACACACATATCGAGCATTTACTAGTATTATTACCAGAGAGCTTGGATAGCAAATAAATAGTTATGTAAAGTCCATTATAAACAATATATAGGACCTGATTAAGAGTTCGTCGGACGGCCAAAAACTTCTGACTAGGAGGTTTCTGCCATAGTGGCTACATCCCTGCCGGGCCCATTACGAATTTCCCGCTAGGTCAGCCTAGCGGGAAACAGCCTACAGCATTGTCTCCAGCTTGTAATCGAGCAGACAGTAATACTGTAGGATGCAGAGTGCACCAGCACCCTCGCAATGTTCACTGTCTGCAAAGCTGACAGTGATCATTGCGAAGGTGCTGGCCAGGGAGGCCCCTACACTGCCAATGCCATGTGCGTGGGCTTTGCAGTGGCCCCACTGGGGCCCCCTGTACCCTATCTCCACCAACCTTATCATGGCAGTGTTATCGCCATGAAATCGCTGGCGGAGAACAAAGTCGTAATCCCCAGGGCAGCTCTGCTTGCAGCGCTGCCCTGGCGGATTAGGACCACCACAACTGCCAGACTTCAAGGATAACTAATCCTGGTGTTGCTGGCAGTCCAACCGCAGCATGACCGCAGTGGTTAAATTGTGGCGCTCGGACCGCCGCATTGGCAGCAGTCTGACTGCCACCATGAGTCTGGCCGTCAAGAGACTGCCAGACTCGTAATGACCGCCATAGTGTCTGAGTAAAGTTAGCAGCTCTCATTGTCTTAAGGATTCTTTGCCAAATCTTTTTTCATAAGGGAATGGTAGAGGAAGAACTCAAATCTCTTTCCAATTTATTTTCTGCTCTAGACTTGGACCTGGGGGCCCCAGTAATATATCTGTATATAAATGACTGTCACTTTAGCGGTGGATGACATAGGCCCTCATTACAACCCTGGCGGTAAATCCCGCTTACCGCCATGCAGAAGACCGCCAACATACCACTGTGGCTGCGTAATTCCGCTACAGGTATTACGACCCACAGCTCGGAATCCGCCACAATACAGACACCCACACAAGTCCGCCACACCAAAGGTCAGTGATAAACTGGCGATAACAAAACCGACACAGTCACGCCAACAAGAATACGCCCACCCTATCACGACCCACGAATCCATGCGGCGGACTTTCAACCACGGTAAACCATTGGCGGTACACACCACTGCGCTCAAAATACACACACATTTACAAAACAGAACCACATTGGACAATTCGAAATACACACACCTGATACACATACACATACACACACCACACCCACACACCCACAACACTACACAACACTATAAAACACACACACACTTTACCCACAAAGCCTTACTACCAGAAAATTGAAGCATGCCAGAGAGATACACTACCTTAAACAACAGCAGCATCCACAGACACACAACACCATCACTTACACAACATCCACGCATCTCAAACAACACACACAAATACATCCCCTCACACATCACAACAGACACCACCCCACACATCACCCACACCACATCATGGCACCTCAACGACACCCCAGGTTCTCTGAGGAGGAGCTCAGGGTCATGGTGGAGGAAATCATCCGGGTAGAGCCACAGCTATTCGGATCACAGGTGCAGCAGACGTCCATTGCAAGGAAGATGGAGCTATGGCGGAGAATTGTCGACCGAGTCAACGCAGTGGGACAGCATCCAAGAACACGGCATGACATCAGGAAGAGGTGGAATGACCTACGGGGGAAGGTGCGTTCTGTGGTCTCCAGACACCAGATTGCAGTACAGAGGACTGGCGGTGGACCCCCACCTCCTCCCAACAAATAACAACATGGGAGGAGCAAATCTTGGCAATTTTGCATCCTGAGGGCCTCGCAGGAGTAGCAGGAGGACTGGACTCTGGTAAGTCAAATCCTTACTACTATATCCCCCACCCTGCCTGCATGCCATCACATACCCCACCCTTACCCTCACACCCATCACCCCAATAACCCACAGATAACCCACCAACACAACCCACACATCCCAAAAACAAGCCCTGCATGTAACACCTATGCATGGACCCCCATCACAAAAGCATGTCCAGTACAGATACCCACACAGACCCCAAACCAACTATCACACAAGGACCAAGCCAAGAATGCAAGCACTGGAGTAGAGGGTCACCACCCATTGCACACAATGGCACACACAGATACAATAATTATGATTTTACACCCCAACAGGACCCCTACCCAACGTCACCGGACAGGAGGTACCAGACATATCCAGTCCCCCCACAGAAGAGACCCACAGTGATGACAGCAGCTCTGCATGCCTGGATCAAGATGACCAGCCCGGCCCATCAGGGACATCGGGACAGTCGGTTCCCCTGACACAGTCACAAGCCACCACAGAGCCTCCCCGCAGGAAACACCAGCACAGCACCCACCCAGCGGGCCCATCCCTCTGTCCCCGGCAGTGTGTCCACCACTACAGGGAACCCAGGCAACCCCACCAACCCAAGAAAATTAGGGACCTAGGGGCAGTGGCAGTGGGCACACGGTTCAGGGGACAGAGGCACAGGACAACAGGGAAGCTGGGAGGACTGCCGTGTGACAGAGGTGGACAGGCCCAGGGAACCCACTCTCTACGAGGCACTCTCCAACATCATGGAGCTTACCATCATTCCCAGGAGACGATGGCAACGGTACTGGCCAAGTGTCAGGAGACCCAACGGCTGCAGGAGGAACACTACCTTGGGATCAGGGAGGACTTGAAGTCCATTAACACCACCCTGGTCACCATTGCAGGGGTGCTGCAAGACCTTGTCAACACCAGGAGGCACACAGTGGCACAACATGGGGCCCCTGACACTAGCCTGGATGATGAACAGCCCTCCACCTCCGCCGGCGCTAGTGGACAGGAGGCACCGCCACAGGAACATGACACCAGCACCCCACCCCCTGCAGATGGAGAACCACCCGCAAATGGTCCCTGAGATCCAGAGAACATTGCCAAGACCCCCGCCAGGAAATGAGACCCCCATGAATGTCACCCTTCTGTCCCACTATGTCACCCTGTCCATCCTTAAACTGCCATTGCTCCACTTCCTATGCCCCTTTGGACAATGCACCTGTGAAACAAATAGACTGGACTCTGCCATGGACATTCCTCCACCATCACCCCAGCCCATTTTACAACCCCCTCCACTTATTTGCACAGAAATAAACACACTTCAATCACAAAACAATCTGGAGTCAGTCTGTGCTTTCACAAATGTGTAATTGCAATAACCATGGAATATAGCAATGTCAATTTACTTGTGCACATACCAATGTAACACAGCTGTAGGCCAGGAGGAAACATAGGAGAGGGCACAAAGTGGGACCCAGATCTGTGAAATGGAAAGCCAAAGTGACAAGTCAGGGTCCATACACTGAGTGAAAATGACAGACTTATGCTAGCTCCAACAATTGTATTAGATGTGGGAGGCAGTGACATCTTCTTGCCTGTGTCTCACTGGAAGTATTTGCATGATTATGTTATTTCGGTTGTCGATATCCTCTTCTTCTGCCTCCTCTTCTTCACTGTCCACAGGCTCCACAGCTGCCACAAGACCAGCATTTGGCCCATCCTCCTGCAGAAAAGGCACCTGCCGTCACAAAGCCAGGTTGTGCAGCATATAGCAGGCCACAATGATCTGGCACACCTTCTTTGGTGAGTAGTAGAGGGAACCACCTGTCAGATGGAGGCACCGGAATCTGGCCTTCAGGAGGCCAAAGGTGCGTTCGATCACCCTCCTAGTTCGCCCATGTGCCTCATTGTAGCGTTCCTGTGCCCTTGTCCTGGGATTCCTCACTGGGGTCAGTAGCCATGACAGGTTGGGGTAACCAGAGACACCTGCAAATATCGAGGGACAACTGTTAGACACACACTAACCCTTAGGGACAACCCCATACCCAGACACCTATTCACACTGTATTGGGTCCTTGGCCTCACCCATTAGCCACACACGGTGCCTCTGGAGTTGCCCCATCACATAAGGGATGCTGCTATTCCTCAAAATTTAAGCGTCATGCACTGAGCCAGGAAACTTGGCATTCACATGGGAGATGTACTGGTCTGCCAAACACACCATCTGCACATTCATCGAATGGTAGTTCTTCCGGTTTCTGTACACCTGTTCACTCCTGCGTCGGGGTACTAATGCCACATGTGTCCCATCAATGGCACCAATGATGTTGGGGATATGTCCCAGGGCATAGAAGTCACATTTCACTGCGGGGAAATCCTCCACCAGAGGGAACATGATGTAGCTGTGCATGTGTTTCAGCAGGGCTGACAACACTCTGGACAACAGGTTAGAGAACATTGCCTGGGACATCCCTGATGCAATGGCCAGTATTGTTTGAAAGAAACCACTTGCCAGGAAATGGAGTACTGACAGGACCTGCACTAGAGGGGGTATCCCTGTGGGATGGTGGATAGCTGACATCAGGTCTGGCTCCAACTGGGCACACAGTTCCTGGATTGTTGCACGATCAAGTCTGTATGTGACTATGATGTGTCTCTCTTCCATTGTCGACAGGTCCACCAGGGGTCTGTACACCGGAGGATGCCGCCATCTCATCACCTGCCCCAGCAGACGTGCCCTATGGACGAGAACAGTGGGCAGAGAGTCAGCCAACACTGAGGTATCACAATTTGTTATTTGCTGAAAATGTATTAATCCGCAATGTGCCTGTAACTGTGTGTATTCCAGGCCTAGATAGGTGTGACGCAGTTATTATTAATGCCATGTGGCCCCCTGAAATGGTGGCTACCTGGCCTGTAAGGTGGGACAAGGGGATATGAGGTAACTGAGCTGGCGTTGTACACTGTCGCGGTGGGCGGTCAAAGAATGTGGCGCAATTCAGCATTGGTTACCATTGGGCCCTATGGGTCCCAGGAGCCAATGACGATGTACGCCGGCGGTGACAGTACGCACCGTCGCGGCCTTGACCGCCATTTTCTGTCTGTTCACTCACTTGATGCCTGACCATCAACAGGAGAGCACCTACACTGCAAGTGCTGCTGTGACCTCAGTCTGGAAGCGACGATGGCTCGAGTGTCTGGGAAAGGGCCCCTGCCTTCACTTCAGAGGAGTTGGAGAAACTAGTGGATAGGGTCCTCCCCCAGTACACGCAACTGTACGGGCCTCCAGACAAACAGGTGAGTACACTGTGAGCATGCCGAATGGGCAATGCCTGCTTTGAGTGGTGTGGCTGGAAGAAACATGGGGGGGGCTGAGGCCTACATGTGCGGATGCTGAGTGTATGTGTGTCATGGCATGGGTGGGAACTGGTGGGCAATGAGTATGACGGTCCAGCTGGGTGAGTACTGTCCTTTCCCCCTGTACCATTCCTCTAGGTCAGCGCCCACCAGAAGAAGGCTATTTGGCGTGCCATCGGCAAGGACGTCTGGACCCTGGTGGTCTACCACAGACGGAGCACCCACTGACGTAAAAGATGGGAGGACCTGCGCCGCTGGAGCAAGAAGATGGCGGAGGCCCAGCTCGGGATGGCCTCCCAACGTGGAAGGGGTGCCCGTCGCACCATGACCCCCCTGATGTTCTGGATCCTGGCGGTGGCCTATCCAGAGTTGGATGGGCGCTTGAGGGCATCACAGCAGCCACAAGGGGGTGAGTACACTCTCATTCAGCTGACTCTGCACGCATTACGAGGTGTCTGGGTGGGGGAGGTGGGCAGTGGGTTCCCCTAGGCCAGGGCGATCTTAGTAGGCAAGGTCCCTTGTGAGACAGGCTATGTGGCACCCCAACCCCACTAGTGGTAAGAGCCATCTACACCTCGTCAGGCTCCTGTGACTTCCAGGTGTGCAGCAATTGGGCTTAGGCCTCGTACCCCATGGTCATGTGAAAAATCTAGGCACTGTAAGTGCATGGCGTAGTGCAGAGGGCTGCTCACTGTCTGTTGTGTCCACCAACGCTTGTGGTGTTGCATGCACTGAACATGTCTTTCTTCTGGCTCCCCCCCCTTTTTGTGGTCTCCCTGTTCTTGTGTGCAATAGCCTCATCAGGCGGAGGAGCATTGGCACCGGAGCAGGAGGGAGCTGCATCCCACTTGGCCCTGGAGGGTGAAGCAACGGAGTCTGAAGCCACCAGTGGGACGGAGGTCGAGGGGAGCAGGAGCAGAGACCTGCGACAGCGACTACTCCTCTGATGTGAGCTCCCTTGCTGTGGCGGGCAGCTCTGTGCCCACCGCATCAACAGGTACAGCTGCTACCCCAACTACCAGCAACGCCCTCCCAGCAGCCTCTCAGTATGTGTCCCGTGCCCGCTCACCCAGGAGGGTGGGCATCTCCTTCGCCCCAGGCACCTCAGGCCCTGCCTCAGTCAGCCCTGCTGCCCTCAATGAGGAGGCCATTGACCTCCTGAGATCCCTCACTGTTGGGCAGTCTACCATTGTGAATGCCATCCAGGGTGTTGAGAGGCATTCGCAACAAACAAATGCATACCTGGAGGGCATTCATTCTGGCCAAGCGGCCCAACAGAGAGCATTTCAGGCTCTGGCCTCAGCACTGATGGCAGTCATTGTCCCTGTGTCCAGCCTCCTCCCTCCAACCTCCTCCACCCATACCCAATCCCCTGTACCTCAGCCTATCCCAAGCACACCATTAGACCAGCATGCACACACATCAACACACAAGAGAGGCTCAAGCAAACATAAGCACCACACATCCCACAGGCACTCACACAAGCACCATACCCATGCAGACACACCAACATCCACTTCCTCCACTGTGACCCCATCCTCCACGTCTCCCTCCTCCCTCCCAGTCTCGCCTTCACTCACACCTGCATGCACTACATCCTCAGCCACTACCTCCATCACCAGCACGCCCATCACCACACACCGCTCATGTGCAATCACCACGCCCACTACCATTCACACATCCCCAGTGTCCTCTCCCAGTGTGTCAGTGAGACCTCCTCCCAAAGTACACAAACGCAGGCACACACCCACCCAACAGCTATCCACCTCACAACAGCCTCCAGCCCATGCACCTTCACCCAAATTCAGCAGACGTACACCTCCTACAACCACTACTTCTTCCTCCAATCCCAAACCCCCTCCATCTTCCCGTCCTAGTGTGTCTAAAAAGCTTTTCTTGGCTAACATTGACCTCTTCCCTACACCTGCCCCCACCCCGTCCTTCACCTAGGGCCAGGCTTTCCAGGTTCCAGCCCAGCACCTCAGCCACCACATCCCCAGGCACAGTGGTGCCAGCAACTGCGGGGTCATCGAGTGCACCACCCATCAGGGCTGCCAGTGTGCCACATAGCGAGGGCAAGGACATTCCGCCACCTGCCAAGGTGAAAAAGGTGCCCACATCCCAGAGGGAGAAGCCGAAACTACCACCCGCCAAGGGCTCAGCGAAAACAAAAGGGGATAGTGGCAAGACAACTGTGCCACCATCAAAGGTGGGGACGGGCTCAAAACAGAAGGGCAGGTCAGGAGAGGGCATGGTGGCACCAACTGAGGGACCAGTGTCACACCTTCTGTCCACGTCCACACGAACCTGGACGGCGGCGAACACTGCTAGCTGCACCGCCACCTGCACTGCCACCTGCATGTCTACAGCCTCTGCGACAGTTCCCAGCCTCTTCCCCGGTGGGCAGCCGTCCGAGGCTGCAGGAGACATCCTGCTTTCTCCCTCAGCAGGTGCTGACCCATGCACTGCCGCCAGCGCCGCCGCCAGCACCGCCGCCACAGACCCCGCCACCAGCACCGCTACCACAGACACCGCCGCAAGCACCTCCAGCGGCCCCACGACGTCCTCGGACAGTGGCACCACTGCTGACATGCCTACCATCCCCAGTGGTCAGTCTTCCGAGGCTGGAGGAGAGTTCCAGGACCCTGGGCAGCTTCCATGAAGCATTACTGTCATCACTGTTGGTAAAAGGCGAAGCCGCAGCAGTGTGGGGGTGTTGCTGCCTCCATGGCGTATCATGCTATCTGTACCTGACCCAGGTGAGTGAATTGTACCGGCCACACTGCACGTGAAGCACTCTGGGCACAAGGCCTCCTCCAGAACCAGTGGAGAAATACATCCACTACCTGAGTCCTTGGCAGGATGAAGCACTCTGGGCACCATGCCCCCTCCAGAACCAGTGGAGACTGTTATCCACTTGAGAGACTGTGGCTTTGCACTCCCCGGGATAATGCAGTGGGCAAACCACCCACTTGAGAGACTTGGGAGAATGTGGCTTTGCACTCCCCAGGATAAAGCAGTGGGCAAACCACCCACTTGAGAGACTTGAGAGACTGTGGCATTGCACTCCCCAGGATAATGCAGTGGGCAAACCACCCACATGAGAGACTTGAGAGACTGTGGCTTTGCACTCCCCAGGATAAAGCAGTGGGCAACCCACCCACTGGAGAGACTTGAGAGACTGTGGCTTTGCACTCCCCAGGATAAAGCAGTGGGCAACCCACCCACTGGAGAGACTTGAGAGACTGTGGCTTTGCACTCCCCAGGATAATGCAGTGGGCAACCCACCCACTGGAGAGACTTGAGAGACTGTGGCTTTGCACTTCCCAGGATAATGCAGTGGGCAACCCACCCACTGGAGAGACTTGAGAGACTGTGGCTTTTCACTCCCCAGGATAAAGCAGTGGGCAACCCACCCACTGGAGAGACTTGAGAGACTGTGGCTTTGCACTCCCCAGGATAATGCAGTGGGCACCCCACCCAATGGAGAGACTTGAGAGACTGTGGCTTTGCACTCCCCAGGATACAGCAATGGGCATGGACCCTATTCGTGTAGCAGTGGCGTTGTGCGTGCATCTGGTTATGATGCCCCTCTCCCCCTGAGGTGCCTGTTTCATTTTGATCTGATGCCCCTGCAGTGTTCTCTTCGTTTCCAGTCAGGTATCTAGTGTGGGCTTCGCCCATGCATTTGGGGCACAGTGGTCCATGGACAGTGATTGGTGCACTATCAGGACTTATGTAGTTGGTGTACATAATTGTATATACTGGATTTTGAACTTTGATAATGAGACTTCACATGATTGCATTTGTTTGAATCATTTCCTTTTGTCCTTGCATTCTTCCAGGGGGTGGGGGGAGTGTATATGTAATGTTGCTGCATGTATTTCTGTGTATGGTGTTGTGGGTGAGGGTGGGAGTGGGGGTGTTGCGTGTTGCGTGTGTGTGTCACTCTCTTTTCCCTCCCCACTCCCCTGTGTTGTAGGTGCGGTACTCACCGTGGTCGTCGTCGCCGTCTTTGGTGCTCCTAATAGAAGAGAAGGAAGACCAGCATCAGCAGTATCTGCTATTCGGGCTCCATGGCATCCTCGCTCCACGTGGGGTGTGGAGAGGTGAGTATTTTCCCTTCTGTGTACTGTTTCCGCTGTGTTTTTGTTCGCGTTGGTTCCGCCCCGGAAAAGGTGGTGGATAGCCGTCTTGAAATACAGTGGGTGGTACTTTGTGTTCCGCCTGTCTGTTGGCGGTTACCGCTGCGGTGTTTGTTGCTACCGCCGTGGCAGTTGGAGTGTTAAAGTGGCTGTCTATGTTGGCGGTTTCCGCCATGGTCGTGATTCCATTTTTTTTTCCGCTGGACTGTTTGCTGTATTACTGCCGCTTTAACACCGACCTCCAGGGTTGTAATGAGGGCCATAGTATGTAGGGGACCAGAACTTCTAGGAGCGAGATCAATTCTCTGACTCCATGAAAGTGTCTAACACCATGTTCAGGATGGAAATACATTTAGGCTTAAAATAAAAGGGACAATTACATATTAATTCCAGAAGGAAACAGGAGCAAGATCATCTAATGTGTCATGTATCCATATTATACATTTTCCCTGCAAAGGTTTTCAGAAAGTACATCTGTTGATGAATTTAACATGCTTATTGTGACAAAAAGGTGACTTGAGAAGTTTTTCTCCTTGGGTTTTACCCAAAGTTTACAAGTCAATTTTAAAATTGTGAGTGACAACTTAGGAGACTTTGTAGAAAACAAAATATGTTCATGGAAAGAAAGAGGGTGAATAATTGATTCCGTCATGAGTGATGCCCTTGCAGCTGCCATAAACGCAAACTCAGAGTACACCAGAAATTTGCCACTATGGGTATAGGCGGCAGTGGCGATTACACAAAATAAACTGTACAAATTAATAAATACCCTTATCTGCACAAACACCTTTAATATTAACAATTGTCAGAATGCCTGAACAACAAAATTGTAATTTTGTCCAAAGTGTGTTTACAGTCTCACCCATCCATAGAAAATAACACAATGCAACCCATATTACAAAAAAGGTCAATGATATGTGGCCTGTGATAGCATTTGGTACACATGGTCATGAGCCAAACCAAGGAAGGTGGGCTCGCTACTGCAAAACTACACAGCAATTTTGCTTCTTTTGTGAGTGTTTGCACTCACAGCTTTTTGGAGGTGCCTCAGTCTGCTTGGTAAAAGAAGTCCCATCTTGAAAAGGCATGTTTTAAGTTAAGTTTATGCTTTTAATTGCGTTCCTAATTTTATTTCAATTTGTATTTCAATTCTAGTACACATGACCAGAAGTGAAGCTTTCTGTTTAGGTTAGGAGCAGAGGGCTTGAGTTAGGATTTTTACTTCCCTACATGTTTCTTGATGAATTTGACACAAACTCATCACACCAAACCATGACCCATTACATGGAAGCCTTTAAAAGGAGGTCAGAGCGAGTCCACGCCTGACGCAGACTGCAGCTTTCTGCTTCTGAAATGCATAACAATTTGTTTCCTTTCATGAGTGCTTGTACCCATGGCTTATTGGAGATGCCTGGCTCAATTTGGAAAAGGCATTGTCATCTGGGAAAGCAGCATTTTATGTTATGTTTAAGATTTTAATTGTTTCTTACCTTAATTTAGTTTGTATTTCAGTCCCAGTAGTCCTGACCAGACTAGAAATGGGGTCTTTGGTTGGCAGTCAGGTGACCCCCTGTCCAAGCAAGGACCCTCACTCTAGTCAGGATAAAGTAGAATCACCCTCAGTTAGCCCCTGCTCACCCCCTTGGTAGCTTGGCATGAGCAGGCAGGCTTAACTTCAGAAGCAATGCGTCAAGTATTTGTACCAAAACACACAGTAACCCAGTGAACCCACTACAAAATGACACAACACAGGGTTGGAAAAAATTGAAAATATTGATCTAAACAAAACAAGACCAAAATGACAAAAATCCGACATACACAAGTCAAGTTATGAATTTTATAAAGAATAAGAGTCTAAATCATTAGAAAACAGTGAGAATGCTGTTATTTCACAAAAGTACCTTGGTAGCGTCAAAATAAAGCCTCATGGACAAGCGTGTGTCGGGAAAAGGCCAGCGATGGGTCGATTTCTCACTCGCAAGCAAGAACCTGTGCTGCTCCTCCTACGGTCGGGTCGGCGTGCCTCGTTTCTTCTCTCCCACGGGAGAGCAATGCGTTGATCCAGACGGGCACCTTGGGTCCGGGCAGGCTTTGCGTTGATTTTCCGTGCCCAGCAATGTTGCATTGAAATCCGGTCGCTCGTTGTCAAGAAACCGCGCTGCGTTGGGGCTTGCGTCCTTAACACCAGCTGCTGCAGGTGTTGCGCTTCAGTTCTCCAGCTGTGTTGCGTCGATCTCCCAGCTGCGATTCATGTGGCGCGTCGACGTAGCCGTGAGGCTGGCGGCGCGTCATTTATCAGCCACAGGGTGGGTGGTGCATCAAAAGTTTTCCCGCACGCTGGTCTTTGCATGGATTTCTGTCCTTTTCCACCTGCTGCACCTTTCAAGGGCCCAGAGACAGGTTAGGGCACCACTTGGCAGGCAGGACTCTCAGCAGAAAGCCCAAGTGCTGGTAGAGAGAAGGCTTTGTTGTTCCTGATACTTCAACAACAGGAGGCAAGCTCAGTTCAAGCCCTTGGAGATTCTTCACCAGTGGAAAGTCACACAAAAGTCAGTCTTTGTCCTCTCTCAGGCAGAAGCAGCTACTGCAGGCAATCCAGAAAAGCACAGTCACAGGCAAAGGGGCAGTACTCCTCCTCCAGCTTCTCCAGCTCTTGTCCCAGGCAGAGGATCCTCTTGGTTCAAGAAGTAATCTGATCTTAAGGGGTTTTGGGTGCTCTTTTTATACCCCTTTCTGCCTTTGAACTAAGTCTACTTCGAAGAGAAGTCTCTGTTGTTTTCAAGATCCTGCCTTGTCCAGGCCAGGCCCCAGACACACACCAGGGGGTTGGAGGCTGCATTGTGTGAGGGCAGGCAAGCCTTTTCAAGTGTAAGTAACCACTTCTCCCCTCCCCTCAGCCCAGATAGCCCATCAGGATATGCATGCTACACCCCAGCTCCATTTGTGTCACTGTCTAGAGGAGAGGTGAAAACAGCCAAGCTGTCAAACTGACCCAGACAGGTAATCCACAAACAGGCAGAGTCACAGAATGATTTAAGCTAGAAAAATGCCTACTTTCTAAAAGTGGCATTTTCAAACACACAATCTAAAAATCAACTTCACTAAAAGATGTATTCTTAAATTGTGAGTTCAGATACCCCAAGCATGTCTATCTGCTCCCAAAGGGAATCTGCGCATTAATAATATTTAAAGGCAGTCCCTATGTTAACCTATGAGAGAGATAGGCCTTGCAACAGTGAAAAACGAATTTGGCAGTATTTCACTGTCAGGACATGTAAAACACATGTCCCACCTTTGACATACACCGCACCCTGCCCATGGGGCTACCTAAGGCCTAACTTCGGGGTGCCTTACATTTATAAAAAGGGAAGGTTTAGGCCTGGCAAGGGGGTACGCTTTCCAAGTCGAATTAGCAGTCAAAACTGCACATACTGTACATACGCTGCAGTGGCTGGTCTGAGACATGTTTACAGGGCTTCTGATATGGGTGGCACAACCAGTGCTGCAGGCCCACTAGCAGCATTTGATTTAAGGGGCCTGGGCACCTCTAGTGCAGTTTACTAAGGATTTGCTAGTAAATCAAATATGCCAATCATGGAAACACCAATATACACATATAATTTATACATGGAACACATTTTAGCACTGGTCACCAGTGGTAAAGTGTCCAGAGCAAACAAAAACAACAAAAACAGAGTCCAGCACACAGAAGCAACCTGGGACGTAGAGGCAAAAAGTTAGGGGTGACCATGCCAAGGATGCCAAGTCTAACACTAGCCCTCTCAGAAAAGGCCAACCCCTCTCTACCAAAGGAGGACTGTATGACTACCTATCCTTAAAATGAATGTCAGCTTCCTTCATTCATTTTATCAGTAGTGACTAAAGCAACCGATATATATTGTGATTCCTCGAAGGAAGCACATCCCCACAAGCAGGGTAAGATACCCATAAAACATGCCTTAAGGAGGCAATTGTATTCTATTAGCTATCATATTACCCTATCTAATTACCCTATCTAATACAGACTCCCTGTTATGGCACCTCCTACCTGCCCAGGAGCATACTTTGGCATGCATTGGGGTTTCGGACCTTCCTAGAAGAATAGGAAGCTCACCTAAGTTCTTCACTCCATCTCCAACATGGTGTGTGCAGGGCAGGCATAGATCAAGTAATGTATTGATCTCCTAAATAGTAGCTAGGGAGCCCAGGATTCCTTACCACAAGGAGCTCTTCTACCATCATTTTCATACACCAATGTATGCATACTTTGGCCTGAAGGGGAATTGTCCTCTGTGAAATTGAAGGTGGTCAGAGCATCACATTGCCCCTTTGGAGCCCATTTGCTTGCCATTGCCGCACAAGATCAAGTTTTCACCTGCTGATGGGCACCAGCGGGTGTCATGAAGGAGCAAGAGTAAAATGGTATCTACCCTTGCCTTCCCCTCACATTAGGGAGAAAAGTGCACCAGCCCTTCCTTCCTCCAACAGTGACTGTTGCTCGCTGCATGCTTCTCTCCTTTGAGTGGGAGACACCTGAGTGCGAACACCAGTTCAGGAGCAAGGGTGTCTGGAGATGCATATTGATGCTGTGGCTGCTTTTTACTAAAGGTGTTCAAGAGAACAGTCCTTTGCATATCTGGGCTTCAGACTTACATTTTGGGGTTTGCACCACTCAGTGTGCCATACAGGCTAGACCTCTTTTAAGGTACCCCCCAATTAAAAAAAAAAATTGATTTACTTTCACTGTGACTTGCATTTATTGACTTCAGTAATCAGTTACTTCTATAGATTGGGCTAATGCATCATGCCCTGTTGCATCTTTTTCACTATGTCTGTGTTTCTTCGTGTTTCTCTCTTCTCGCTCTCTCAGACTGTAACTTGTTCTTCTTCTCATAGTGTCTAGTTAGCTTTTGAAATAACATTCCTACTAGGGGAAGCATCATTGGATGCTTGCGGTCAGAGGGACTTGAGACCCATAAGCCTCACAGATGCCTGCAGAGGATTGGGGTGAAGGGGTTGCCCACATTTCCGCACTTAAGCTGATCCTGCTGCATGGTGAGCCTCATCAGACGCTTGCTGTCAGAGGACTCTGACTCTCATTAGCCTCACGGATGCCTGCAGGGCTCCCCACATCTCCGCACTTTAAAGCACCTCAGCTGATTCCACTGCGTGGGAAGCATAATCGGCCATTTGCAGGTAGAGGGACTCCGGGCCCCATAAGTCTCATGGATGTCAGCAGAGGAAGGGGGAGGGACTGCCCACATCTCCGCACTTTAAAGCGTGTCAGCTGATCCGGCTGTGAGAGATGCATGCAGGGCCCGAGTGGGCTTGTGTCCAGGCAAAGACCAGGCCAAGACATGCCCATCTTAGCCCATCATAGCATGACAGAGGCTGGGCCGAGCCCTCCATTTTGGCTCCTGGTTTTCAGTTTTTTTGGGTTTTTTGGCTCTGTTTGCTGCATCTATGTTTTTTGTGGTCCCTGACTGACTATTTGTGATTCCATTTACATTACCTCCTCCGGATTAAGGCCCCCATTACGAGTCTGGCGGTCATTAGACCGTGGATGGCGGTCAGACCACCACCAATAGGGTGGTCCAAGCGCCATATTTTAACAATGGTTGTCATGCCACGGAGGGACCACCAGCACCTCCAAGATCAGAGATCCAAGCAGTTTGACGCTGCTTGCCCTGGGGATTACGAACTCGTCCTCTGCCAGCCTTTTCATGGCAGTAGAACCACCATGAAAAGACTGGCGGAGAACGGGTGCACGAGGCTCAAGGGAGCCCATGCACTTCCCATGCATGCACTTGGCAAGGTCAGTGCAGGGGTCCCCCGACCAGCACCATTGTATGTTCACTGTCTGCTTTCTAGAGAATTGCTGCCGGCTCGATTATGAGCCAGAGACAATACTGTAGGCTGTTTCCCGCTAGGCCAGCCGGCCGAAACTCAGGTTCAGCCCGCTGAGCTAGCAGGAAACTGTTAATGGGTCTGACGGGGAGGTAGCCATTATGGTGGAAAACTACCCATCAGAACTCATAAACAGGCCCTAAGTCTCTGTGAGTTGAGAGTTTGTTATTTTATTTTTGTTTCTATCTATTTTGTTTGTTTTTGAATCTGAAATGGGGAAGCTATGGGTAAAAGGAAGGCAACCCTGGCAAGCAGCACAGATCCTTTGCACAAAAATCCAAGCATGACCATTGGCGCTTTCTTTTTGAGGGAGGTGGACTTGGAGGCAAATTAAATAAAATTAGTTGAGTGGCGCCTTTCATTGGCAATAGATTCCCAAGCAGATCCACTTGTGGCTGACCCAATAACAAGTTCTAAAGGAATAGAACTAGAAGCTGAAGTTCGTGCTCTCAGTTCTCCCAATGATGCTGCAGGGCCATCTATAAAGAGTAGGAGGTCATTTATAAGGGCTCTTTTCGAGGGACCTAAGTCACCTAAGGAATCTTTTCTCATCATGATCTCATGAGCTACCAAGCCCCTCACATGCAGGCCCGCTTCCAAAGCGAAGGAAAAGAGTGTTAATATCCAAGCGGGCTCAGTCCATACAAGGGCCGAGCTCTGTTGGTACATCCGATATGGCTTTAACTTCGGTCTCTTCAGCCAATTCATAGGCGGCTCTAAAGAGTTTGTTCAGCAAGCTTTTGGACACTAAGGGGGTCATTACGACCCTGGTGGCCGGCGGTTCACTGGCGGTAACACTGTCAACAGGCTGGCGGTGTTCCGCCAGTGTATTATGGCCGTGGCGCATTAGCCACAGCCATGCCGCCTGCCAATCCACTATACCGCCAGGCTTCCGCCAGACGGTCATAATCCCCAGGCCAGCCTACCGCCATGGAAAGGCTGGTGGTAAGGGGGACTCGGGTGCCCCTGGGGGTCCCTGCACTGCCCATGCACTTGGCATGGGCAGTGCAGGTGCCCCCAGGCTCAGCCCCATTGCGCATTTCACTGCCTAAATTTCAGGCAGTGAAATGCGCGACGGGTGCTGCTGCACCTGCTGCACATCAACATTGCCGCTGGCTCTATTACGAGCCGGTGGTAATGTTGATGTGACTTTTCCGCTAGGCCAGTGGAAATGTCAAAATAGGGCGCCACCAATTCCGCCAGCACTGGCGGTATTGTGGCGCCCGCAGCGGTCTTTTTGCAAGACCGCCGAAGTCGTAATGAGGGCCTAAATCTTGTCCTATTTTTGTCACCTCACTGCCATAGAGGCCAACCTAAATCAAGTTGCTAAACTGAGGGGGGCATTATAGAGCTGAGGGAACAGTCCATTGTCAAAACGAGCATGCTCTGCTTTTAATACAGGTCCCTGTATCTCTGGCCCCTCAACCAGCTGCACCATTGAGAAGGTCCTGCATAAGTGTCATGGACTCTGGTGTATGTAACGGTGCGGGAATCCTAAATGCAGTCCCCTCATCAAACACACTACCCTGTCCTGAACAACCTTCATCTCAAAATGTTTTGCCTGCGGTTCCAGAATCAGATTATTTTTCTGCCTCAGGGGGCTGGGTGAAGGTTGTGCTGATAAATTAGCTACGCCAGTAGTTATCGACCTCCCCCCAGGCTCATGTCCATATGTGATTATCTTAGTCAATGTTCCCAGGCTGGCCACTGGTTCGACTGAAACAACGTATTTTCTGGTTAAACTGCGCAGTAAACTTACATTTGGATCTGAGAAGAGAGATCCTCTTTGGCAACAGTGGGTGGAATAGGACCACAGCAAAGGGATTATTGGTGCGATGTAGTCATTGTAAATTTTCATAAACCTAAAAGTTGGAGATATCTTGGCCCAAGTTAATGCTGGTAGGGTCAAATTGCGTCCAGTGAAGATTCTGCCACTTTGCTATTTTTATAGACATTTGGATCAGGCTAATTCACAGGCCATTTAAGTGAATCGAGCAAGCTACCATTGTAACAGCTTTCAACCAAACCAACCCTTACCACTGAGGAATAGGTATTTGGCCCTGTTAGCTATGGATTAAAATGATTGACTCTACCCAAGACAGGAAAATGGGACGTCATCTCCATTGAAACCGGGAGTAACTTCTTTTGATTCAAATGTTCAAATTGCAACCAGGTTAAGTCAAAATTTCAAACCTCCAGGGATCGATGGGCCCATCAAAGGAATAAGATTTATTTCTTGGAGCATAGTGAGAATAGGCATAAAGTCCAATACGAGAACTGATTATCTTTCTTCGGGAACTTTGACATTATCTGCTGCCAGGAGACTTGGGCTTCTGATAATATTGCCATTAACAGGTTTAATTCTTTTTGTACAAATGTCATTCCATCTGCTGCCAGGAAGGGGGATTTGGCCACTTTTGTGGAATGTTCTGCAAACAACCTGGAAGTTAGAATTATGGCATCAAGACCATGTTATCAAATCTTAAACATAATTTTTTTTAAACCACTTTAACATACTTTTAATTACATTTTATTTCAGTTTTTGCACAGCACATCCAATATGTGTAATTGAAGAGTTGGGCAAGCAAATTCTTGGGTTCTTTAAATAGGGTAAAACGTATACATCAGTCATATGGGAAGGTGACTTTAACATTTTTAAATGCCCATACGAAGGGGAACGGGTGTGTTGTTTCACTAACAAAGAAAATGCTGATATGGGGCATTTTATGCACTCGCCATACGGCAATGCACTTAACAAATTGATTTCAACATTGAACTTGACCCTGTCCTGTGATTTTCATGGCACTAGCAAAGATAATCTACCCTTTTTTACAGGTGAAAGTAAGGGTAGCATGATTGATTCTGTATTATTAGTGGGGACCTGGCTGAGCTCCTCCTGGATTTCGAGGTATGTTCAATTCCTTTCAGCAACCATAATCCCTTTTGCCTAAAGTTACTACTAACTTAGTCTGAAACTAAACCTTCTAAGGCTACATGCCCTGTTTTAGTTATACAGCAAACAAGAGGTTTACATCTAAAGTGGGGTGCCATTGATCCAAATAAGTTCTTTAATAATTTGGTCACTACACATTGTAAAGAGCTTCTGGTTTGTCTCTCTTATGCAGACGATCCTGCCAAACTCCTGGGCAGTTTTAGGGTGATCTCATGTGCTATATCGAGTGGTCTCATGTCAAATAAACCTTTCAGAGAGCGACCTGATCACTCATGGTTTAGCCATGAGTGTACTACAGCCCTCAAAGCCTTAAAAGCAGTCACAAATTCCCTTCCCTCAATCAGGGTGTGTTAGTCACGATCTGGCAAATGCACTCCACCAATGAGGGTGGCCAGGGGAGTTAGGCAGAGTTGTGGACTAGCTCCCTTTCTCTTTTTAATCTATATCAATTCCTTGCAATTAGTCCTAAAAACATGTAGTGAAGATGATCCTAGAATTAGCACCCAGCAAGTCAATGTGCTGTTGTATGCAGATGATGCGGTTCTCTTAGCACGTACAACAAATGGACTCCAAAAAATTGTAAATGCTTTTAACGATTTTATGTTAAGTCTTAGACTAAAAGTGAATCAGCAAAACTGTTTTATTATGTCATATGGTCCTAGAAGTTTTAAATCAAAAAAAGTTTTTAACCGAAGGGAGACATAGCATTAAAGTGTCTACTTTTAATTATTTTGACATTTTATTGGACACAAATGGGCCTTGGGACAGATTGTTGGCCAATAGAGCACAAAAGATGGAAGCAGTTGGTGACAACATTTTTAGGTTTTTAAAAGGTTGGGCCAAAAGCCAGTATGGGAGATGGTCCAGCTCTATGAAAGCAAATGTGTAATGGTCTAGCTCTATAAAAGCAAATGTATAGCAGTGGTTACCTTTGGAGCAGGAGTCTGGGGTTACTCTGCATTAGGAAAACTTCAGGCAGTAGAAAATAGTTTTTTTGCAGGGTCCTGGCTATTCCTAGAGCCACTGCAAAGTGTTATTACACACAGGGAACTTGAACTTTATTTCATAGATGACCAAATCAAACTTGCACCACTCGTCTTATGGCTAAGAATATGAAATACACCAAATGCCAAACTCTGAAAGCAGGTCCTTGCGGACTGCGCAACCCTGGAAAATAAGTCTGCTACTCCATGACTGTCCTACATAAAAATACTTTTTTCACGTCTTGGCTGTAGACTTGATTATCCTTACACTATTGGTCCAAAGTCCAAAACGCTGCTTAAAGAAGCTTACGAATCATATAGTTATGAAATAAGACTCACAAGCATCCCAGATGTCTTCACTTACCAGATACATGCAAATAACTACAACAAGGGGCTTGGAATGGATAACTACACCCCATTATAGATACTACCTTCCAACGTTTAGACTTAGCAGGGTGCATTTTTAGTGGCCTTTCCCATTGTAGTTTCTTGGCATGCTCTATCCCGTGTTGCCCCTGTGATGCTGTCACTGTCCAATCTAGTACAAACTTTATGCTATTTTGCATGTTATACGAACCTTTGCTGCGCCCAAACCTTTCTATGAGAAAGTTTACTTCTTAATTATATCGTTGCTGCTATAACCTTGTGAAAAAATAATGCACTTTAAGTAATGCTGACCGTGACATGTCAAAATCCCAAATTTTGTTCACAACTGTTTGTTCTAATGTTTTTTTTTCAGCGATTGTACTATTTTTAATTGTCTTCATTGACCTTCATGCTTTTATGTACTTTGTTTTTTTAATGTGCTTTTATGGTCAACATCACTGGCCGAATAAACATTCTTTTTTCTTTGAACATTCCTACTAGTGACTGCCTAAACTACAACCCTATTTTTTCAGTAGCATGCTCGTCCACAAGATATCCCTTTTGGCCTGGTAATGTTAGGCAAAACAACATACCTCATAAATCATAATCTCTGTAGAATGCCCCTTTCCCTTGTAGAGTGGTAAATTTTTCTTGAATATTTAGTTGTTCCCTTCCATGGCCTTTCTTGTGTACCCAGGAGCAAAGTTCATTCCTAACTTTCACACCGTTGACCTTAAGTTTTGTGTCCCTCTCTGGTAGAAACTCTAATTATGTCCGGATTGATGGTGTGTTTCTTGGACGAACACAATGAACAAAGAGGGCCCTCGAAGCGAAGTACAATCCGAAGGCTTCCTTTTATGCCTCTTTAGATCAATGCCAGACCATTCAGACATATTTCGCTCCGGATCAGAAGTCAGGCAAATGTCCTTAATTCAAGGGATTTGTTCCCTCTTCTTTTCACCCAGTGCCTGCTAGCTTTAAGGCACTGGGTACATTTGAGAAAACTAAACTGCAACCATGATTACTTTTATCGTAAAAACGAAAAATATTGTTTATACAAGAATTATTAAGCATTCTAAAAAATAATTCAGACCTGAAAAAACCTTATAGTACATAATTGCATCAAATTAATAGCAAATCGTTTTGGCCTAGTAACGCAAAAATACGTTTGTACCGACATCGCTCAGTTGTTTGAGATCCACCCTACCACCACTATTATCTTTTTTAATACGACTTTCGGTTTGACATTACATGCTTTTTCTTTTACAACCATCCTTTCTTTAAACACAAAACATTTACCTCTAAGCAATTAACGATTTTCCCAAATAATTTCGAAATTCGTTTCTTTTTATTTTTGTCGTATATTATTCAGTTATGGCAGGGCTCACACTTATTTCTGAGGGTGGAATGTGGGTAAAGGGCATTTTCAACCTCGCCACCCTCTCGTCATAAGGAATGGTTAATCAGCCTGAGCTTTTAGGAGTCCGATTTAGAAGTTCAACTGTGACTCTGTGGGAGTTATGCTGGAGCACCCTTCTACTTCCGTTGGAAGCGAAAATGATGCTGCAGCAGGTCAGCTCATCTAACCTCATCAACCGATTGAACCAAGTCTATAATCTTTTGTCATCCCTATGTTATTGGGCTTCCTAACCATTGTTGGGTTGACCTGGACGAGTGCTAAATTCAAGATTATCAAAACAGCATGCCTGAAGCGACCTGGCTGCATAAAGGAATTCCACTATGAGAAAAATGGGTCCAGGAGATCCCTTCCTAGCATGCACTGAGTGCGAGAAAGAGAACTACACTAATACATCAGAGAATGCCAATATTACAATGATGTGGACTCATTTCATTGTTCGTGACCGTCTCGAGAACAGCAATCTCAATACTCTGTTTGGCTTCCATCTTGCCCTAAAGGCCTGGAAGTCCACTCCCAGTAACCCGAGGCCTCTTCCATGCCTTTTGGTAGGACCGACCAGGGCCAGGGAAGATGAGCACACAAGGGCTCTTGTGTTTCTTGGACTGGGACACACTAAACACTATTCAGCAATTTAATGTCTAAACAAGCAACACTAACACATGTTATAAGCAAACAATACACGTTACTCTTCAGATCGTCAAAGTATTAGAAAAGGATTGTCACATCGAATTCAGGTTGTAGCGTGGAAACAAAAGGAATCAGTTGACACGCTGCTGTGGAATAGACTGTCAGGAGTTTATCTGTTAACACGTTTGTTTTAACCTTTATTTTAAACAGCTATTTCAAAGTTTAACTACTGGCAAAACTGAACTGATCTTTAGAAATTTAGAAAGGTATTCAAAACTCTGTTGATGCAGGATTTTTAATGGGTTCCAGGTCACTATACTCCTCATGATCCTGCTCTGACTGCCACATCCCTCGCTGAATTTTAGAGATTGTGAGACCTCTTCGGTGCCTCATTTAATATCAGAGACTTATTTATTTGACTCATCTCAGGCCAGACACTAACAATAGTGATTAAAGCTGATTTGATCATAAGATCCGTAATAAGGGGGCCCCAGTGTGTTATCTTGTGACTAGATTGTCTAACAGACATACTCTTACAATATATTTTAATAGCATGTAAGGAAACAAGAATGCGTAAATCCAATAGTTCTGGTTTTAATATGCTAATGATTACAAATAGAGGCATGCACACATACACACAGGCATTTCATGCCTCTGCGCTTTGACAGTTTCTGTGCACTTCTGTTCTTTCAGTTGTTTTCCATTTACATTCCAAATGAAAAATAATGTCAATTAAATACACTTTCATAATCTTGAGTAATCCTGGGTATTTAGTGTTATGCTTGAGACACCAAATTCAAGCTGTTACACCATTATGCCACACATCGCATAATACATGAGTTTGTTGATGAAGAAAAAGTACTTCAGGTACAGTGCTAAGAATGTTTATAGCCTAGTTGGCTTGATCAGATGGGTGGATGAGCTTTTTTATTTCTTTACATGACAATTATCATAGAGAGCGAGGCTAGAGTACATAAGTAGCTTCTCTTTCAAGGACCCTAAATCTCCCCCTCCTTTGTTGACTCATTGGTCATGTTTGATTTGGATGAAGGAAAACATCTTTCATATTTTGTCTGGAATCTCTGCTGAATTTTCCCTCCTTAGACGTTCTGGAAAAATCGAGCAATTTGTGTACATCTATTTGCAAAATAATTATTTTTGTTGGGCTTCTGTTTGGGAGATGGCAGTCATTACCCATCTGTTTGGACCGTGGGATGCACAGCAATTGCATGTGCTGACTAAGGAACACGAGAGAAAGGGCTAATTAGCACTTTTAGGTGGGAGGACCTAGGGATACGTTTCCTCATTTTTAGTTTTTCACCCAAAATTAATATTATTGTACAATGCCGGTTTATTGTTTGGGGCTGGCTGTATTAGTCCATATTAGTTTGCAGTTATTCTGATGGCTTTCTCAATCTGACGTTTGCTGTAGTAGAAGTGTTTTAGGAATCTGTAGATGACTTCAAATGCATGGCAAATTTTTAGGCCCTGATTTTAAAAAAGTGACACACAACTACTAGCGGTGCTGTGCATCGAAAAAAAATGTCAGCTGATGCCATTCCTCAGTTTCATCCCTGCGCCACATTTAAAAAATGACACACAATGGTGCTAAGGAAAGGTTAGCACAAAAAAATGACACCAACCTTTGCAACATGCCGGAAAGCAAACTGATGCTAATGCTGCAACAGTGGCATTAGAACGTTTGTGGCACGTTTTTTGACACAAACCATGTAAGCGCCATATTGAGCAGCATTAATGTTAAAAAAAAAAGTCACCTGACTAGCCCTCCACATCGGCTGCAGCTAGTGGACAGGAGGCCCTGCAACAGGACCCACAGGCCACCAGCACCCCCCCTGCAGAAGGTGAACCACCCCGCAAACGTTCCCTGTGACCCAGATAGACACTTGCCAAGACCAAGACCACCGCCAGGAAATTAGCCCCTCCTGAATGTCCCCCTTGTGTTCCACTGTGTCACCTTGTCCACTTTGAACTGCCATTGCTCCCCTTCCTATGGCCACTTGGACACTGGTCCTGTGCTACAAACAGACTGGACCACTACCCTGGACTATTCCCAACCATCACCCCACTCTATTCCACTTCCCATTGTAGAACAATTTTCAGTAAACACCCTTGGACACAACTTGAGCAATAGTGCTTTATCTACAGGCAATGTATAATGTAATGAACTGTAATGAATTGCACGATCCTGTGCAAATGGCCAGTAACATGTTGATCCATCCAACAAATGCGTCTCAGCAGTCGGTACACATTCAGCAGTACACTGTTGGAACAACTCCAGCATCTGCAATAAGGGAAGGCGTAGGTGACAGCCAGGTGGGATGCAAAGGGAATGACTGGCATCATGCTGCAGTCACACAGTACAACACTAAAATGTAGAAATGTTTAGTTCAACAGTCTTACCTGAGTGTCATTGGAAGTACTGCTGGATCAAAAGTGACCTGTTTTCCACATCCTCCTCCTCACTATCCCCAGTGTCCACTGCTGCCAAAGTTGCATTGTCACCCCCTCCTCCTGAAGATAGGGTACATGCTGTCTGAGGGCCAAATTGTGCAACATGCAGCACACAACAACAATTTTGCAGACCTTCTCAGGGGAGTAGCATAGGGATCCACCTGTCAGATGGAGGAGCCTGAATCTAGCCTTCAGGAGCCAAAGGTCCTTTCTACAATCGTCCTGGTACGCCCATGTGCATCATTGGACCTATTTTCAGCCCCCGTTCTCAGACTCTTAACAGGGGTCATGAGCCAGGACAGGTTTGGGTAGCCAGAATCACCAGCAAGAAGTAAGGAACACACATTAGCCCTGCACAGTGGCATGGGCCATTATTCCTTAAGGCATACACTCACAAACATTGAGTGGGGACACAGGCTCACCTATTAGCCACACTGTACCTCTGTAGTTTACCATCAGCTGTGGGACACTCTGTGCTATTCCTCAGGACAAAGGCATCATGCACCGAACCTGGATACTTGGCAGTGACGTGGGAGATATACTGGTCAGCCAGGCACACCATCTGGGTGTAGAGTGAGTGGAAACTCTTTTGATTTCTGTACACTTGTTCATTGGCCCTGGGGGGGTCTAAGGCAATATGGGTCCTATCAATGGCCCCAATAACATGAGGTATATGTCCCATTGCATAGAATCAAGCTTTCACAGTGGGTAAATCATCTACCTGGGAGAATGCGATGTAGCTGCACATGTATTTGAGCAAGGCAGACAAAACCCCTGCCAGCACAATAGAGAACATTGGCTGTGACATCCCTGCAGCCAAGCCCACTGTCACCTGGAAAGAACCTGTTGCCAGGAAATGGAGCACTGAGAGTACCTGCACAAGATGGGGGATTGATGTGGTGCTACGGATAGCAGGTAGCAGCTCAGGCTTCAGTTCTGCACACAGCTCTGTGATTGTGGTCCTGTCCAGATGATAGGTGAGTATGATGTGCCGGTCCTCCAGTGTAGTTAAGTCCGCAAGGGGTCCGTACGTAGGTGCTTGCCTCCTCCAATTCCTCCACAGTGGTTGATATCTAAGGGACCCAAATGTAAGAAAGTAGTGACAACAGGAACCATGAACACACTACAGCAGTGTACCCTGAGCATGTGTGTATGTTGGACACTGGAACTATGTAGGTGAGAACATTTGACTACAATGACACACTAATTAATCTGTCCATGTGTACTAGCATTGGAAAATGGCATCCGCCTGCCCTGTAATCAGGGACAGGTGGGAGTGACCTCACACCGCTGGCATTGGCGTCATGGCAGAAGGCGGTCTGCACCACAGTGCAATTCCTCATTGGCTAACATGGCCCTCCATGGAGTATGGAAACCAATGATGATCAATGCCGGTGGTGATGGTGTTCACCGCTGCGAACGTGACCGCCATTTCCTTTCTGCCACTTCACTTGATTCCTGACTTTCCACAGAACAACATCTCCACTGTGTGTGCTGCTGTGACCTGTGTCTGGAACCTCCTATGGCTCGTGCAACAAGGGAAAGGGCCCCAGCCTTCACATTGGAGGAGTTGGAGTGCCTCATGGAGGGGGTCCTACCCCAGTATGGCCAGTTGTATGGGCCTCCAGACCAACAGGTGCATACACCATGGGTACGTTGCATGCAACATGACTGCATGGAGATGTGTGTATGTGCTGGCAGTGTATCAGGTGAGGGAATGGCTGGTGACATCGTCAATGCAGGAGTACGGGTCATGTGCGCCTGTTGAGGGGAAATGCTTTTTGTGGGCCATATGTGTGACAGGCTGGATTGTCAGGTTCACGGTGTAATGCCTTCTGTGTTTCCTCTGCAAGTCAGTGCCCATCAGAGGAAGGGATTGTGGCATGCCTTCACCAAGGACGTGCGGATCCTGGCAGTCTATAGCCGGTGGCACACCCACTGCAGGAAAAGGTGGGAGGACCTGAGCTGCTGGGCCCGGAAGACCGCAGAGGCCCTGGTGGGGATGGCCTCCCAATGATGGAGGGGTGCCTGTCGGAACCTGACCCCCTCTGATGGCCCGCATTCTGGCAGTGGCTTACCCAGAGCTGGATGGGTGCTTGAGGGCATCATAGCAGCCACAAGGGGGTGAGTACAGTGTGTTTATCACTCATCTCTGTTGCCTGGCATCGGATTGGTGCAGGGTACTAGTCAATGGATGCCCCAATATGCCAGTTCAGATATTGCTGCGGAGACCAGCTCAGGTTAATAGGGTGTAAAGCATGTATTAGATAGCTAGGTAGGTGGCTTCCCATGTCAGACAGGGCTTAGCTGGTCCCAGTTGGTGTGTAGCTGGCAGTGTTTGGCTCCTACCTTCTGTGGTACTTAGCCAATGGTATGCCAGTGTGGTCTATACTGCCCATTCTCAGTCTCAGTGTGTGACAGTGATGCGTCTGCCATCTGTGCTGTTGGTGCTGAGATTGACCCTGTGCTCCCTTTCTCTCTCTCCCCCCTCTCTCTTTTTGTCATCCTGTCCATGTGTGCATTAGCATCATCTGGTGAAGGAGCAGGGGCACCGGTGAGTGAGGGAGCTTTAGCCCACGGGTCCCAGGATGCAGAGTTCTCCAACGCCGAAGGGACCAGTTGGATGGAGGGCGAGGAGAGCAACACAGTGGGGACAGGAGGTGGCACCACTGATTCATCCTCTGGTGGGAGCTCCCTGGTGATGGCAGACCCCTCTGGGACCACCCCAGCTACAGGTTCCACTGCCACCCCGTACCAGCACCTCCCTCCCAGTAGCCCCCCACCGAGTTGCCCATGCCTGCTCACCAAGGAGGGTAGGCATCTCCTTCACCCCAGTCACCTCAGGCCCTGCCCCAGTCAGCCCTGCTGCCCTCAGTGAGGAATCTATTGGCCTCCTGAGATCCATGTATGTAGGGCAGTCAACCATTGTGAATGCCATCCAGGGGCTGGCAGCCCAGATGCAGCAATCTAATTAATTTCTGGACTCCATCTATGGTGGATTGGCGGTCCAACAGAGATCGATCCAGGCTCTGACCTACTCTCTGATGGCACTCATTGTCCCTGTTTCTACTGTCTCCCCTCAAACTACCACTTCCCAGTCCCATTCTCCTCAACCCCAACCCATCCCAAGCACACAGGGAGACAAGCATGCACACAAGACAACACCCAAGAGTGTCACAGGCAAACACAAGCACCACACTTCATCCCATAGGCACTCACACAAACACCATCCAGTTGCAGACACAACAACATCCACTATTTCCACTGTCTCCCCGTCCTCCTCCTCCTCCCACCCAGTTATGCCCACACTCACACCTGCATGCAGTACATCATCATCCACTACCAGCATCATCATCACACCAAGCAGAACACACATCACTGGCAGACACCTCCACAACATCCCTGCACACGCCCCCTGTGTCCTCTTCCACTGTGTCTGTCCCCCCTCCTAAAGTACACAAACGCAAGCACTCAGACACCCAACAGCCATCCACCTCACAACAGCATACAACCCATGCACCTGCACATAAATCCAGCAGACAAACACCTCCAACAACCACTCCCTCATCCTCTAATCCCATTACTTCTCCCCCATCCGCCCCAATGTCCCTAGAAAGCTTTTCCTTTCCCAGATTGACCTCTTCCCTACCTCTCAACCCCCTTCCTGCACGCATGGCCAGGGTATCAAGGACCTAGCCCAGCACCTCAGCCAAACAGTCCACGGGCCCAGTTTCAGCAGCACCAAGTCGTGGTGGAAAGGATTCCAGGCCACAAATACTGAAGGGGAAGTAGCCTGCACCAGCCACCAAGAAGGGGAAGGAGCCTGCACCAGCCACCAAGAAGGGGAAGGAGCCTGCACTAGCCACCAAGAAGAGGAAGGAGCCTGCACCAGCCACCAAGAAGGGGAAGGAGCCTGCACCAGCCACCAAGAAGGAGAAGGAGCCTGCACAAGCCACCAAGAAGGGGAAGGAGCCTGCACTAGCCACCTAGAAGAGGAAGGAGCCTGCACCAGCCACCAAGAAGGGGAAAAAGCCTGTATCAGCCACCAAGAACGGGACGGAACCTGCACCAGCCGCTGTCATAGAGCCCCCACCACCAGCCGTGGTTGTGCAGCCATCAGAGAATGCAGGGGCTGAGCAGGAGCCTCCCACAACCACCACATTGCAGCCATCGGAGGGTTCGGGCCTGAGCAGGAGCCTGTCACAACCACCACCACAGTGCAGCCGCCACCACCAGCGGACGGCATATAGTCCAGCCTCCATGGGCTGCTGTGCGGCCTGCCCCCACCAGAATCATTGGGTATTCTCCCACTCGGGAGACTGTGGCCTTGCACTCCCCAGGACAAAGCACAGGGCATGTTGCCTCCTCCAGAACCAGTGGGCAAGTCACCCACCTGAGAGACTGTGGCCTTGCACTCCCCAGGACAAAGCACAGGGCATGTTGCCCCCTCCAGAACCAGTGGTCTTGTTTCCGCATCCAGCTGAGGTGCCCCACCTCCCCCTGAGGTGCGTGCCTATTTGAAAACTGATGCCCCTGCAGTGTTCTCTCCATATTGATGCAGGAATCGAGTGGGGCCTTTGACTTTGCCCTGTGGCCTAGTGGCCCCTCTGAACTATGGACTGGGCAGTGTCCCTTTTTTGTACATTTGTACATATCTGTAGCATTGCCAAATCAACTTATGATTTATGATGTTGATCTTATTACAATCACTGTAATGATTTGGCCAATTATCGTGGACAAATTGATTAGCTTGTGCAGCTGGTTGTGTGTGTGGTGTGTGTGTGTTGTGCATGTGTGTCACTCTTGTTTACCCCGCTCTCCTTGTGCGCTAGGCAGCTGTACTCACCGTTGTCGTCTTTGCCGGCATTGGTGTTCGTGGTGGAGCATGACATAGAAGATCATCGGGAAAACATGCAGTTTGGGTTCCATGGTGGCGTGGTTCTTCCCAGTGAGTCCTTTGACTTTTGTGTTCTGTTTATGCTGGGCTTTTGAGAGCATTGGTATCGTGCCGGAAAAGGTGGCCGATTGAAGGGTCTTAATATGGTGGGCGGTACTTTGTCTTCCGACTGGTTATAGGCGGCTTCCGCCGTGGTGACTGTTGTTTCCGCCCTGGCGTTCAGTGTGGTACATTGGCTGTCTTTCGGCTATATCACCGCCATAGTCATAATTTGGCTGTAGTTACTGCCAGCCTGTTGGTGATATTACCGCCACTTTATCACCCACCGCCAGGGTCGTAATGAGGGCCTGAGTCTCCTTTGTGTGTTTACCTGTACACTACACATATATTGCCAGTCTAGGTTGTACAGTTCCACTCATACTCAGACATGTTCATTAGTACTCGTATTGAATTAGTGTTGCACATCTGTACCTGCAGGTGCACCCCCACCCTGTATCTTACCAGTAATTATATTAATGTACTTTTTGTATTCATGTAGAAGCAACAATAGACCTTTGGTACGCATGCTCCCATGGACCCCCGACCCTAATAGAGGGGAGTAAGCAGTTGTTACCTTGAGTTTGCCTTTCCACCAAGCATGCAGCATGTAATCACCGAGTGCCACAACACTTTCCGTGCGTCCAATTTGTATGTGTATTTGATCTTATCATACATTTGTTGGTCTGTTCATTTTGTTTTGTTTCCACAGATCCTCATCTATCTAGACTGTGAGATGCATAGCTCTTTGAGTAAGTTAACTCAAAATTTCTTACACAAATCCTCTTACACAATTTGGTATGTAGTGTAGCTTTGGAGACGTTTATTTTGTTGGTCCTGATGAAACGCCATTTGATCCGTAGGGACTTCTTAGGCGTGAAACATGTTGACCTTTACTAGTGGTTGAAGGAAGACTCTTCTTTCACACTTCTGTGTGTTGGTAGAGTGGCGGAACATTATTTCCACTCCACTCCCTAGTGTTTTTTTTTTTTTTCTCCATCTCCTTTCCGACTGTAGGTTGAAATTTACCCCTACATTCTTGAACCACGGCACACACTACCAGGTAAGATCTCCGGCAAAGAGCCACCGCCCGGTCAGACGTTGCGGCGTCAGCCTGACGAGGAGCAAGCCGTATGATGAAGCATGACATCCAATGGATGTGTGAGGGCTCTTTCTTCTAGTTTTAGAAATGCCCAGTGGGTCCTTGTTTTTTCTTGTGGAACAGTGTACCTTTTTGATTTGCAATAATAGGCCAACACTTCAGATGCACCCACACCTTCATCCCTACGTGCAACAAACATTTCTCAACCATCCCAGCAATCGCTTCACTGTTGTCACTGATCCACCTGCCCATGTGCAACACTCAGGGCCTGATTTAAGGAAAGTGGTGCTGCAACCCAGGCCCCTTAGTGCCCCCCTAATGCCACCATGTTTATGCTGTATCTAAGATACTGTGCAACATGGCAGTAGTTAAGGAACTAGCGTCAACATTTTGGATGCTAGTTCCAGGCTTTGCAGGATTAGTGACTGAAATGTTGATGCTAATCCTGCAAAGCCCATTGAGACCCATTGTAAACAATGGTGTGCCTCCTTTTGATGCTTGCACTGAGTAGATGTTAAAAGTGCTGAAAAAAATGACGCAAAGAAATCCCTTAGATTTCTTTGTGCCTCTTTGTTTACCCCTCTAATGAGGGAACACCCCCTCTATATACATTATGCCTGCTGCAGGCATAATGTAGCACAAAAGGTTACAAAGTGGTGAAATGCATGAATTGTGGCACTTTGTAAATTTGGTGCATCGATTTTGGCCTCGTTGGGCCACATAAGTATAAAAAGAAATTATGCTAATATGGCGCAAGGAGGAGCTAAATCTATCTCTCAGTGTGCACCATGTCCTACGCTAGTTGCACAGGGTGGTCCAACAACAACTGTCACACACTTCTTTGTACCATTTGGGAATGGGCACAAAAGTGAACATATACACCATACGCGTCGTGTCTGTAATCATCATTTGTGCTGCTGTACAAGAAGCTCCCATTTCACCACATAACAAGGTTTTTTGTTTTGTCCTCATTTACCATCACAAACTAACTCAAAAGGAGGGAGGCCCTCAGAATACAAGGAGATCACCTTCCACTCTATACCACATTCTGGCAAAAGGGTCCTATCTCGGGTTGGAGCTGAGTTTATGATTGTGAGCTGCTTTGAGACCACAGAGAGAGCCTTAAGAGTCAGTAAGCAGTATAATCATAGGACAAAACCATGCCTGCTAACAAATACCAACACCTCCTATTCAGTTCTATCCAGCCACCCTCTCAGAGGGGCCCAGAATTCCTGCGCCCTTGTTCCTCTCTTAATATCCATATTTAAATTATCGAGAAGTACTTCCCTCCATTCCTGAATTGTCAGGGGCAAGGGCTCACCCATTTCTTACAGATTTCATGTCTGAGCAACAGAATCATATAAAAGAGTAATTTTGCAGAGTCCCTCTTAGATGTCAGCTGGTTCTGATTTTGCAACAATCCAAGAATCACTAGAGAGGGGCTTACCTGACAATCCATAGAGAAAACTTCCTCTATTACCTCCTCCACCTCCTTCCAGAAACAGGTAATCTGGGGGCACCTCAAAAACATGTGCAGGTCATCTGCCTTAGGCAACCCGCACTACTTACATGCCGTTGTAGTTCCATGCCCCATCTTGGATAACTTAGCCGGAGTCTAGTAGGCCCCATGGATAGAAAACACATGATTCCTTCTTAAAGACTCAGGCCGAACTGTTTCGTATTGAAGAGTATTAGATACTTGCCAATGGTCTCTTATCCGCTTTCCTGGCAAGTCATCTCCCCAAGTCTCCTCCGGAAGTGTGAACTCTCCGTCCGCGACCTCTACCAACAGCCAGTACAATTTTGTGACCTCCCTTCTTGAGGGGGTACCTAGGTGTAGAAATTCCTCCAGGTCAGTCAAGACCCCTACCTTCTCTTTTACATATTGCAGCCAGTTGGTTATTTGAAGGTATTTAAACCTTGAAAGATTGCCCCCCATTTCCCCACTGAGGAACTCAAAAGTAACCAGACCTCAATCCAAGAAGGCTGCCTTCCTCAACGGAAGAGCCAACTTATCTCTCATCCATTCAGGGGAGCATGGAGAATTCTATATTGGCGCATACTTGCTGTAGTATGGTAACTTAGTGGCTTTCTTCACACTCCACTAGATTTTTACTGAGTCCGGAAGCATTTTAAATTTTATTTTTTTGAAAACCTTAGGATTAACAAACTTATATAAAAAAACCTTCCTGGGACACATTGTTTATTTTCATCATAGCTCTAAAGATTTGCCCCTTCTCAGACTCCCTAGGCTCCTTCATTAACTCCTTTGAATTCTTCAGAAAGAAGGCCCACGCATAATACTGTATATCTGGTAAGGCCAGCCAACCTTTCTCTCTACTTTGTCTCAACTTTTTCCATGCAACGTGGACCCACTTTGAGGCCCCAAAAAATCTGCTAATTTTTCCTTGAAGTTTTACTCAACCATTCTTTACTAAAGTAAAAAAGGATTGCATTAAAAATAAATAGAAATGTAGGCAAAATCACCATCTTGACTAAGTTAATCCGTCCTATCATAGTAAGAGGGAGACTAACCCATTTCTTCATTAATTGTATGGATTCTTTCAAAACCTTCTTGAAATTAATTTCAGCATTTCTGCTTATATCTTGGGTTGTAGTGATCCCTAAATATTTCACCTCTTTCTTAACAGAAATCCAATCCGCCCACATTTTCCATACAATAACTTCAGATTTGTCGCTGTTAACTGCAAACCCACTGATTCTCCCAAACTCCTTTGTGAGTTCTTCCAGTGCTGTTGATGCTTGACCATAGTCTACTGTGTACACTAACAAGTCATCCACATATAGGGAAATCTTTTTACTCCAATTCCCACACTGAAACTGGAGTATCCTCTGGTCTTTCCTAAGCTTACACGCCAGGGGCTCTATATGGATACTAAAAAGTAACGGGGACAACGGGCATCCTTATGTTGTTCCTCTTTGAGTTTTAAAGGGGTGAGTTAACACACCATTAACCAAGACTCTTGCAACAGGATCTTGGTAAATGTTCTGCAGCACCCTGATAAAATTTCTACCCAAATTAAGAAACTCACAGACCGCTTTTAAATAAATCCAGTTAACCCTATCAAATGCTTTAGTAGCTTCTACCATTATTACCACCATCGGATCCTGACACGTAGTGGCCAAACAGATGGAGCCAATCAGAGTACATGTCAAACTGCCCTTCATAAAGCCCCTTTGATCTATATGAATAATCTTACTTAGAACCCCACTTAATCTGCCTGCCATGATCTTTGCAAAACATTTTTTAGTCACTATTTAATAAGAAGATTGTTCTGTATGAGTCACAGGGTCATACACCATATAACAAAGTCGCCTGTGTTGTGGGAATGGTTGGTGTTGTGCACAAAGGGACACCTTCATGTGTAAAAACAGCCACAAGTGGCATCAATGTTGCACTACGGGACCAATGCTACAAGCCCGTAATGCATCATTAGCATCATACAAATTGTTGCCAATGTGGCTCCAAGCTGCCCATTCCCCTTGTGCCACATCAACAAAGTCAAACAATGCATTCATTAATCCACTTTGTACATCCTTACATCACCAAATGCCTAACGCACGGACGGAAGAACTAATGGGCCTGTCAATCCATAAAAGTTGCAATGTGCTATCTAATTACCTAATGTGTGAGGTCTGCTAAAGGCAGATGACAAAGTGACACAAGCATCAAGCATTGTAAGCAATGGACCTCCCTCTGCTTTGCTGCACTAGTGCCATCATTCATGGTGTCAATACAGTAAAGCACCAAAATAGTGACAAAACTTATTAGACTACTGTGGAAATATCCACCATGGTGTACAGTCATGTAAATGATGTACTTCCAGGGAGACAGTGGCTGGGGCAAGGGACCTGCAAGGAAAATAGTGGTGTGGAATCAATGTTCCAAATACCTTGAAAGGTTGTAGTATGTGTGATGCACGATGCAACACATAATAAACAACTGCAACTTGTAGAATTACAAGCTTGTCACACAACACACTGAGTTCTTGGACTACACTAAACCTAATTCCAGATGTCCTGACCTTTTCAAAGGCTGCAAAAGCTGGATGGGTCACGCATGTGTTGCATAGGGAAAATCACAAATATACACATACAGTGTCAGGTGTGAGAGGAGCAAATGGAAAATATGCCAGGATAAGGAATGCAAGGTGCTTCACCTTGGCATGTTAAGTATGACCTGTCACTATCCACCACTCAAGTACAAGTCAGAAATGTTAGATGCGGGGCGTGGCCGGGCCACGAAGGAAGATGGCCGCCTAAGCCTTGAGCTCCATGCTGCAGCGATCCTGGGGAGGCGGCGGGGCTTCACAGTGGCCGCGCTGAAAAACCTGCCCGGCGGCGGAGTGCTCCAGAGGCTGCTGGGCCCCCGATCCAAGCGTGAAACGGCCTGCAACTGAGACCTGGAGGGCCCGCGGCTGTCCCGCAAGAAGAGGCCAGCCCAGGGGGCGGAGCCGTGTCGTCCTGATTTCGCGGTTGGCCCTCCGAGACAGGGCGGAAGAAGAAGCAGAGCAGCAGAACAACCTCGAGAAGGGCCTCGGGGACCCTTCCAACGCCCCGGGCCCTTGGCACCCTTGGCCCCTGAAGAAAGAGAGGGAAAACAAAAGGAAAAACCAACGGTGGATTACCGGGGGACCCGTGACGCGACCCGGCGCTGGAGGCCTAGCTAAGGGGGCAGAGCCTCGCTCTCGAGTCGGAGACGCAGCGGCTATCCCGGATTAGTGGCACCCGGCACCCTCGGTGAGGACCTCCGTGCCTTCTCCCACATCGGAGGGAGGTAATATGCTGAGCTAGCCCCCCCGGCCCGATATCGACTACAGCGCCTCCCCCAGCCCGGAAAGAACAGGGGGAAGGTAGGGGGGGAGCGAGGAGCGACGGAGAAGGGGGGATAGGGGCAACGTGGGTGGCCAGCAACAAGTGCATCCTGTACCTTTTCCCCTCCTTTGATAGAACAGGGATCAGGGGGAAGGAGAGGGGGCATCGAACTGCGGGAACAAAGGGAAATGCAGTAGGTAAATGAACAAAGAAACAAATATCTACATAAACGACAGAAACAAATTAAAAAAATTAAAAAAAAGGAAAAACCCACATGCAAGGAGAGAGGAGGAGAGGAACACGGAGATAGAGAAAGAAACATTTAAAAAAAGGAAAATGAGAGTGAGGAGAGATAAAGGGAGCACTACTGGACAGGGAAAACAAATAAAAGAACATTGAAACAGAATATACACGGCCTGCCTCTGTTCCTCCCCACTAAGCTATCTGAACACTGAGACAGGAACAAGAACCTCTGCTACCGCCTGCAAGTGCCGATGGAGCCCCGGCGACGACAATAGAAAAAGAGCGCAGGAGCAGGCACAGACAATCACAACGGGTAGGGGGTAAAGCACCATAAACAGGGTCTCACCTACCTTTCCTTGGACCCACTCTAATAGGAAGATTGGAGGAACGGTGACGAAAAGGAAAGTGAAACTGACTAACAGTGACAAGTAATTGGCGCTGCTTTTGCAGCATACCCTGGATCATCACGTACCTCACGCCTGTCTCGCTGTTTTAGCATCCCTATTGTCACCACCCTCTTACCTGCTGACAACAACAGCTGGCTGGACCCTACAACGGCCTCTAGAACCATACAATTAAAACGGGGACACAGAAAAGAAAAGAACTAACAGAAACCAAAAGGTAAACAAGAAAATAAACTATTGAAAAACGGATAGGTGAAGAAACAGAGACAAGGGCCGACTGACTCGTAAACCCCTACCCTTACTGCACCCCAAAGAAGATCTCGGGTCCAACTAGGTAGCCTTCACAGACCAGCAAGGGGATGTCTGGCAGCAAACCGAACCATAAACCCACAGGCAAGCCGGCCCGACAGCTACTATTCTCAGAGGCGCTCCACCAGAAACGACCAACCCCATGACAACGGAGACACATCCACCATCACCCTCAACCCAGCCCGTTACGACATCGGACAAGGAACAGCCCACGACTATGGAACGGATACTACACGAGATCACTGCTGTTGGGCAGTATAAACGCTTCCATATCCTCACTGACCCTAGAAACCAAATCCATGCGGTTAAACATTGCAGGTTTTCAAGCCAGAGTGACAGGCTTGGAACATCGCATGGGATCATTGGAAACGCAGATAGCTACATCCCAGGATAGAGACCAGGACCTTCTCTACCTCAAGAGCAAACTCACAGACTTGGAGGACAGGAACCGAAGAGACAACATTCGCCTACTGGGAATTCCGGAAAATGAAGAAGGCACCGACATACAGGCCTTCCTAAGCTCTACCCTCCCCAAACTGACTTCATTGAACTTTGATCCACCTTTAGAATTCCAACGCGTACATAGAGTAGGCCCGAAACGCTCCAACGCATCCTTAAGGCCCCGTCCAATCATCGCTTGCCTCCTATGCCACAATCAGAGCCGGCAAATATTACAAACAGCGCATAACCACGGCCCCTTTCGGATAGGCCAACACAACATTCGGATAACAGCCGACTACTCTAAGGATACTAATGAACTCAGGAAGACCTTCCTAGCTTTAAGACCCCGACTTCGACACCTAGAGATGAAATACGGCCTCTTTGACCCCGCTAGAATGTGGGTTACCAAAAACGGAGTATCCAGGGACTTTTACAACCCAGAAGAATTGAAACTATTCCTTGACTCTTTTCAACACCAACCTACGGATTTTATATGTACAAGTTGTCCACTAGACGTCTCAGGGGGCAACGAGGACAACGGAACCTTACCCCCAGGACTGGAGAAAGAAGGCACAACCCGCCATGATACCGAAACCGGTCAAAGGGGCAGAGACCTAGAGAGACTAGCTAGATCACATGATGATAGGGGACAGGTCCTACACGCGGTGGCAGTCCACACCCAGTTATCGGAGAGAGATAAATCCCGCTCACCTCTGAAACCAGCGGCCGCATCCTCTTGAGACGACGACCCACTGCAGTGTTTCCACAAGACAACTACGATAACACCGAAGGTTGACCGGCGACAACCCTATGGACAGCTGAGTACACATTTGGACTTTGTAATTGTGCCTATTCTATAGCCATTATTACCATCTTCAATAATAGATGTTTAATAGGTCTATGCTCTCCATAGAGTAATATAAGGTTCTATGTTGTAACAATACGGTATGGACTGCCTGCTAAAAGGCGCAAGGTACACATATTAGCATACAGACCAGATTTCACCGCCCTCCACAGGTCGCACATAAGTCAGGTTCTCGCCCTATAAGGTCGCAACCAGACACATAACCACATTTCTAACAAATAAGCAGACACCCCTCTCACCCCACTACAGAACAATCCACAATAACAACGCAACATAGCCACATCTGACATAACATGTAAACCATATCAGTAAACCTTTCTGCTAGACTCCGCTAACCCTCATACAGAAGTCTAAATATAAATGAATCAAGCTACACACAGGGACACAAACACTGACACTGAACAGGGTAACAGAACGGTGGGAGAACTTGTAGCAGGAGATATTATATTACGTAAAATAGGGCATCGCACAATCATGATCACATCACCGGATTAGCTAATAAACTGACAATCCCTAAATGTACTTCATAGTATTTTGACGCAATAATACATTACAAGACTCCTAGGTTAAAGTAAGAAGCTCACATTAGATACGCATGGATCAAGACCTATTAACCCTTACTACCAACTATAAGATGCGCCCCAAGATACGCGACCTAAAAGATAATGATACGATTGTATAATAAGGAACCCTGTTGTACTATGTTATGCTACGTTATAAGATTTAATAGACTAGATTGATGCCATGATATATGTTGCACTGAAATTATATGAGTATGGAAACATCTAAATCGTAAATTGTAAATTGTAAATTGTTAATTGTTATGCGCAAATATATTCTATAGCCCTTACCCGGCCCCACACCGCAATGCCCTATGCCCCCACCACCAACCTCTCTTATATCCCTCCTCGGGCCTCTCCCACTGCGCAACCGCGACCCAACCCCCTCTTGGAATTTGGAGCCCGCGCACCTCCCTGTTATAAACCAGAACCGGCTGCCCTCTGCCCATCCGCCGCCTCCCCGGCAGAGAGATCGCTCCGACGGCACGGAGAGCTCCAATAGGAATCGGACTCGCCGTCTACAGACCTACCCACGGGAGGCTTCTGACCCCTAGCCTCTATCTGTATTCACTCCCTCCTTTGATCTTCCCTATTATTTCACTTTATCTTATCCTATATACTAACGTCAACACCCCCTTTCCCTCCCTCTTCTATTACTCTATCTTAATCTTCATTCTATCCCTTATATAACATTGTTAACCCTCTACTCCCTCTCCTTCTCCCGTTGGAGTGTTCGGCCCCCACCAACTGACCCCTTTCCTCCCCCATATTACCATATCTCAGTGAGCACAGTCCCTATTCCATCGGCAAAGGTACCTCCCCCCCTCTCTTATACCAGACACCCACAGGATCGCTGAGATCTCGTCCTACCATCAAGAATGCCAGGGAACACCCCCGTACAACGTGCCCACTACGAATCCTCTCCTGGAATGTTCATGGCATGACAAACTATATCAAATGGAAAAAGATTCTATCCTATCTCCAATCCAAGAGAGCGGATATAGCCCTGATCCAAGAGACACACCTAGATAATGCAGAATCCAGCAAACTCAAACGTGACTGGGTAGGAAGGGTTGTCTTTAGCTGCTGCCCAACCAGCCTGGAAACTGGGGGCAGCACGTCTCGCAAATGCGGCGTAGCAATCCTAATATGTAAATCCCTTCCGGTCACTATTATCAAAACATGGAATGACACAGAAGTGAGATATGCATTCACTAAACTGAAAATAGGAAATACCTCCCTATGCGTGGGCTCTGTCTATGCACCAACGGGCAAAAAGCACCCCTTTTTCCTGCAACTAAACCGTCTATTGACTGAAATAGGAGCGACCTGCTACATTATAGGGGGAGACTGGAACCTTGCTCGAGACGCCATACTGGACAGGACACACCCCATAGATGTGGGCAACAACCACGATAGGGCACTATTGACGGACATAACCACGGACGCAGGTTTAGTCAACTGTTGGAGGCTAACACACCCAAAGGACAAAGAATATACCTTCCTATCATCTGTTCACGACACCCAATCACGCCTGGACAATTTTTTTGTATCACATACCATAATTCCCCAAATACAAGACACTAGTATCCTAGATAGTGGACCACTCCCCGATCCTTCTCTTGATACAAGCAGGGCTGGCCTCCCCCGGCCGTAAACCATGGCGTTTTGTTATACACAGATACCGCTCCCCACAAGGGAAGGAACAACTTAAGGCCCACATATCTACGTACACGACCAAAAACATGGGCTCTGTGGCGTCCAAACGGGTGTTATGGGCAGCGGCGAAGGCCACCCTGAGAGGGAATATGATGCGCGACGCGGCACTAGCCAACAGAGACAGGAAGGTCCGCCAGCGCACCTTAGAAAATGAGATCCAGAGCCTTACCAAACAATACACCACACATCCGACCCCTGAGCTACGCCGCTCACTCGAACGGTCCAGAATGGCACACAATGAGATTTACACAACACAGGCAGAATACGCGCTACAAAGATTGCGCAGCCGCCATTATGAGCAAGGAGAAAAGGTGGGACGCCTTCTATCGGCACAGCTCTGGCAAAGAGAACCCGCCTACTGGTATTGACCAACCCGCAAGACGTGAATGAATTCGCTGCCTACTACCAGCATCTTTACACCCCTGAAACACCGATCGACCATATGCGGGCTGAAACGTTTCTCACCGCGGCCAAAGTACCCCGCCTATCGGAAGCCGGCCGAGCCTACTTGAGCGCGATATAAGCAGAGAAGAAATAATACAAGCAGTCGCAACCCTCCCCTACCATAAATCCCCGGGGGAGGACGGGTTCCCAGCAGAATTTTATAGATGGGCTGGAGAAGAGGCAATCACGGCAGTACATGAGGCTCTCTCAGAGGCATGCCAGGAGAGTTCTTTGGGCGCCCTCTCCAATAGAGCCAAAATCGTCGTCTTACCCAAACCAGGGAGAGATCCCTTGCTTTGTGGCAGCTATCGGCCTATATCACTCTTAAATGGAGATGTCAAATTACTAGCCAGCGTACTAGCAGCACGTTTCCCATCCTTCATCCATAACAACCAGGTGGGATTTGTGCCGGGTCACACCTCCAGAAATCATATGCGCACCCTGTGTCATATATTGATCGCATCGCTACAGCTACCAGAGGAGGCACTGGCCTTATCCCTTGATGCAGAAAAAGCATTTGATCGCATCGAATGGCCCTATCTATTCACCACCATGAAACACTTCGGCCTCGGGGACCAATTTATTTCCAAAGTCCGATTATTATATGATCATCCTACGGCACAAGTTAACTGCGGGGGCTTTCTATCAGACCCATTCCCCATTGGGAGAGGCACCCGACAAGGTTGCCCCCTTTCACCACTTTTATTCTTACTGGCGATGGAACCCCTGGCAGCCACTATACGGAACTCCCAACAAATAAAAGGTATCCCTCTACCAGGGGGTTCCTCCAAAATCTACCTATACACAGACAATATTCTACTAACCCTGTCTGACCTGGAAAGATCCTTACCATCACTGCTCTCTATCATAGAGAACTTTGCACCCCTATCTGGATACCCCGTAAACTGGGACAAGAGCGAATCGCTGCCCCTATCTCGTACAACAACGAGGGCCGCTATCCACGGTCTTCCATTCAAATGGACCCCGACTTGCTTTAAATATCTTGGAACATATATTAATCGAGGCCTAGAACGTATGGTTAGGGACAATCTTGATCCTCTTATATCCCGGATGAAACAGGACTTCGCCAAATGGTCACTACTTGGCTTATCCATGTGGGGCAGGACACAGGCGGTCAGGATGGCTACCCTACTGCGTTTTACATATGTACTAGGTATGCTCCCTCTGCAGGTACCCCTTTCTCTCCTCCGGATGATTGATGCCTCGATAAGGTCTTTCGTCTGGGGCTCTCACGCCCAAGACTGAAGCCTGCAATACCATTGGCACGACGATCCTATGGTGGATTAGGTTTACCCTCAGTAGAACAATATTCTTTAGCTCTACAATTATCGCAACTTTCTCACACATTACCAGGCATACCGGACCCTCCACAATGGGTAATCACGGAGAATCTACTTCAGGGACAGCATACAGAGTTAGGAGGGGTATACACCGATTTCTCCCATTCGGCCAGCCCTATCCTTATGGCCACAAACGCAGCATGGCGCAGAGTACACCGCCTATTAGGCATACATCCCTTCCTACACGCCCAGCACTGCATGCGCAAGACACTAGGAACCCCCCCGTGGACGGTAAAGATCTCACCCATCGTCACTTATCTGCAGGCGTGGGGTCGACACAGAGGCGTCATGGCTGGCCTATACGCAGAGATAACGAACCACCTATACTCGCAGCCCCTCCTAGAGCATCTGCGTCTAAAATGGCAAGAACGACTGGAGACAGTTTGTACCGAAGAAGAGTGGTCGGACACAATTGAGGCCCTAGACAGGGGGGTCCTAGAGGCCCGATTGAAATTCTGTTTATTTAAAATTCTTCAAGACTGGTACTGGACCCCCATGAAACTCTTCAAAGCAGGCCTGATACCACATGCAAAATGTTGGCGATGCGCGGACCTCCAATGTGACCTACTCCATATCCTATGTCACTGCCCAACGATACAACCCTTATGGGATACAGTGCATCGTACACTCGCGGATTCCATACTGATACCAGATCCGACACCATCATCACTTATCTTTCTACATGATATGCGCCCATATCCCTCCCTATCACGACCCCAAAAATGGCTGATTCACACGGCAATCGCCACAGCTAAAATGTGTATACTTCGACACTGGAGGTCTAGCGTAGCCCCAACATCAGCAGAATGGATGACAGCCATGTTCCAAACTGCCACCCACGAACGTGTAATTTATAATCTACAAGACCAAGCGGCTCTGTTCGAGGAAATCTGGAGCCCCTTCCTGACGGGACCATGAGGTGGCGGGAGGAAGACTGGTGGACAGGGACAGCTACACCAGCAGCTGACACTCCAGGACCCTCTCCACCCCCACCCCTCTCATGCCCCCCCTCCCCTATCATTATTATTATCATTATTCTTCTCTTCTATTCTCCAGATTGCCCGCTTTGGGAAATGCTCACCTCCCCGGCCCGTTCATTCATACGTCAGAGGATTCGCTCCCTCCCATCCCATTTGGCCAGTCCTTGAACATTTAATGCATCTAGAAAGATTTAGACCCCTGACACACCCAATCCCGGGTCTCCACGGGCATCCCCTCGCTCACTCACCTCCCTTCAGTATCTCCTCCCTTTCCCATACAGGAAATATTCGGAACACTCAATTATCTAGAAACACTGAATCTTGGATTCCCCCCTCCCCCCTTCCCCATCCACTTCTTTCTCTCCCTCCCCTCTTTCCATTTTCTTTCCAATCTATCCCTCTCTCCCCTATCCCTACGTTTTTTTCTCTCCCTTTCCCCCCATATTTCCCCCTCTTGCTCCCACCCCCTCTCTCTCCTCACTCCCTGGGCTGACATCTTTTCACCCACCAATCAGTATATTCAGCAGATTGTATATACCCATATATACTTAGAGTAACTATTTAATGTAAAGTGGAACGTTGAAAATTTGCCTATATGCATATATTCTGCATCGCCTTATAATTTCCATGAATAAAAAGTAATAAAAAGAAAAAAAAGAAATGTTAGATGCTTGGGTACAGCACTATGATGTATGTGTCTGAATATACTGGCACATATATAACCATTGATGAAGAAACATGCAGTGCAACAGCTCTGCTTGCTCTGTTGTGCAGCATCAATTCAAATGTCCAGGGATGCGTGCTTCTCACAGATATTCAGTGCATTCCTATACTAACATTGGTTATTCCCAAAAATATGAGGGACCTCACCAACATTGCCACACAACCTGCATGATGTAGTGGTTTCTCTCTTGTCTGTCCTAATGCACATCTGCAGGAAGGAACACACCCTGCTAAATCTACTAACAGGAATGCTGTCTGACACTTACAATGTTTGATGATGATTGCAACACACATTGAAAGTAGTCTACAATAGGAATACTACAATGTCTGGTCTCTGTACCACAACTATAATGCCACCGTTGCTGTGGTGTCCCAACATGATGCATCCACATATCAACAAGCCTCAAAATGTTTCAACTCTGCCTCCCACCACACGTGTGTTCACAGTGTGATGGAAGTGGGTGGCCTTTACCCATACATCCTCCTAGCAACATAGGCCCAGATTTGTGATAAAGTGGTGTAGCGCACTGATGGACCAAAAATAGCAGTGTTGCACTGTGCCACTTTTTAAAATGTGGGTATATGCCTCATTTACAGGAATATGGCTCACCCCTGTCCTGGCGCTGAAGTAAGCTGCATGTGCCAACACAGGCATCCTTGCACCATAATGCAATGCTGTCTGCTTTTAGGGAAACTGATTGTTTATATGCAGGAAAGGACGGCTTCCTGTATATGAGCAAACATCCATGGCATTGTGTCTGTTCTATGCATTCTGCAAAACGCTGCACACTTGGAAAATGCAAACAACAAGGAGGAATAAAAGCATACCTCCTCATTCTGCCATGTTATGGCCAACCCTGGGTTGGCATCAGTAATTGCCGATGCCACAAATTTAGGATGTCTTGTAAATCTGGGGCAGCACTGGAAACAAAACTTGCACATGTAAATAAATTACCATGTTCACATGTATCATGCTCTTTTTTCAGTGTTCAATCAACTCATTTCATTGTCTGCATTGTGTGAAGCTATGTCAATGAGAACAGAAACAAATGAGATGTGTGGCTTACTGTCAGACACAAAGGCACACGCTAGGACTCAAACATGATAAAGGTGACCGGTAATATTGTGGACTACAACCAACTTTCTGAGCCTTCCAAGCATGCATTGAACAGATATCCATGCACGTTGACAAATGGCATGAATGGTTCCGAACTGAAGTGTCTGGAAATTGATAATTTACCAGTACAATAAATCTGTGAGGAACATAAGAGGCATATTTAAGACTGTGACCGGCAGCTGTCAGTGCCAGTATCCATACCCCAAATAAGGTGGAGTTTAATGTGCTAAATCTTTCAAGAATGATTGTGACAGAACTTAGCGATGACAATTGATGTTGCATTATTACATTTCACTAATTTTGTATCCATACACAATCTGAGTGTCAGGAACTGCACTGAAAACTGTCTTGAGAAGCTAATGTTATACCGCTGCCAATCAGACAGCTCCTTGGGCATAGGGGATACACAGAGTCATACATGTAAATCAATACTAAATGCATACCTTAAGGCATTTCCCTAATTTGGCCAGTGAAGAATTGAGAACACCCAGACAATCAATTATCATTGACACCTAATGGTCTAAAACTAACAGGATTTATTGGTACTATCTATCCTAATCTAAACTTACTTCATACACATAGGCCCTCATTACAACCCTGGCGATCGGTGTTAAAGCGGTGGTAAGACCGCCAACAGGCCGGCGGTAAAAAAAATGGAATCACGACCATGGCAGAAACCGCCAGCACAGATAGCCACTTCAACACTCCGACCGCCACGGCGGTAGAAACAAACACGTGGCGGTAACTGGCAACAGACATGCGGAACACAATGTACCGCCCACTGTATTACAAGGCACCAATCCGCCACATTTTCCGGGGCGGTACCAATGCCATCAAAAGCACGGCAGAAACAGTCTTTGGAACGGAAACCACTCACCTCTCGACACCCTACGAGGAACTAGGACGCCAAGGAGCCCGAACTTCAGGTGCTACTAATGTTGGTTTACCTCCTCTTCTACCAGGAGCAGTAAAGATGGCGGCGACGTCCACGGTGAGTACTGCACCTAGCACACAAGGGAGGGGGGGAGGAAAAAGAGAGCGACACACACATGCAACACCCCCATCCCCACCCTCACCCACAACACCATACACACAAATACATGCCGCAACATGACATATACACCCCGTCACCCCCTGGAAGAGCGCAAGGACAGAATGAAATGATTGTAACAAGTGTAATCATCGAAAATTCAGATATGGAAACAGGTCTGTAACAGATCAGTATATACAAATATGTACAGCAACTACACAAGTCCGGATAGTGTTCCAATCATTGTCCGTGGACCAGTGGTCCCAAAATGCATGGGCAAAGCCCACACATGATACCTGACTGTAAACGGAGAGAACACTGCTGGGGCATCAGGTCGAAAATAAACAGGCACCTCAGGGGGAAGGGGAGACGGGGCACCTCAGCCGGATGAAGGGACGACGCCACTGCTCCACGAGGGGGCTCCATACCCACAGATTGGTCCTGGGGAGTGCAAAGCCACAGTCTCTCAAGTGGGTGGTTTGCCCACTGCTTTATCCTGGGGAGTGCAAAGCCACAGTCTTTCAAGTGGGTGGTTTGACCACTGCTTTATCCTGGGGAGTGCAAAGCCACAGTCTATCAAGTGTGTGACTTGTTCCACTGGTTCTGGAGGGGGCTTAGTGCCCAGAGTGCTTCATCCTGCCAAGGACTGGGGTAGTGGATGCAGTTCTTCACTGGTTCTGTAGGGGGCTTTGTGCCCAGAGTGCTGCACATGCAGTGTGGCAGGTCCCATTCCCTCACCAGGGTGTGTATGCCACGTGATTGCCTGGGAAAAGGTAGAATGATACTCCATGGAGTCAGAGACACACTCCACCCTGCTCCGACTTTGCCTGCCAACTGCTGGTACTAACAGTGCTGGTTGTGGTGCCTCACGTACGCTGTGCAGGGTCTAGGACATCTCCTGCAGCCTCGGACGGCTGTCCACGGGGAATGTTGTCCATGTCAGCTGTGGTGGCACTGTCTGTGCACGTCGCGGGTTGGTGGCGGTGGTTGCAGCGATGTCTGTGGCGGAGATGCTGCTGGTGAAGCATGTGTCAGCACCTGTGGATGGAGACAGCAGGACGTCTCCTGCAGCCTCGGACGGCTGCCCACTGGGGATGATGCTGAGGGACTGTTGCTGAGGCACCAGACGTGCAGGTGGCAGTGCAGGTGGCGGTGTCCACCGCCGTACAGGTTGCTGCTCTGTTTGCCAGAAGGGGTGACACCAGTCCCTCAGCCGGAGGCTCAGTGCCCTGTACTGACTTCCCTTTAGCCTTGTGTCCCTTCCCCACTTTGGAAGTCGCTGCTGGGACCTTGCCACTGTCCCCTTTTGGCTTGGAGGAGGCCTTGCTGGGTGGTTGGTGCGGCTTTTCCCTACGGCATGTGGGCACCTTCTTCACCTTGGCAGGTGGTGGAATGGGATGATTCTTGGCCTCGCTAGGTGGAACACTGGGAGCCGTGATGGGTGCCGCCCGCGATGTTACACGACTTGCAGGGACCAGAGAGCTGGAGGATTTGGTGGCTGAGGTGCTGGGCTGGGATCTGGACATCCTGGCCCTAGGGGAAGGACGGGGGGGGAGGTGTAGGGAAGAGGTCAATGTTAGCCAGGAAAAGGTTTTTAGACACACTGGGATGGGAAGATGGAGGGGGTTTGGGAGTGGAGGAAGAGGTAGTGGTTGTAGGAGGTGTACATCTGCTGAATTTGGGTGAAGGTGCATGGGCTGGAGGCTGTTGTGAGGTGGATGGCTGCTGAGTGGGTGTGTGCCTGCATTTGTGTACTTTGGGAGAGGACACAGGGGATGTGTGCATGGTAGTGGGGGTGGTGATTGCACGTGAGCATGTGTGGTGATGGGTGTGCTGGTGATGGAGGTAGTGGCTGAAGATGTAGTGCATGCAGGTGTGACTAGAGACGAGACTGGGAGGTAGGAGGAGGACGACGTGGAGGAGGGGGACACAGTGGAGGCAGTGGATGTTGGTGTGTGCATGGGAATGGTGCTTGTGTGAGTGCCTGTGGGATGTGTGGTGCTTATGTTTGCCATGTCCACTCTTGTGTGTTGATGAGTGTGCATGCTGGTCTGATGGTGTGCTTGGGATAGGCTGAGGTACACGGGACTGGGTCTGGGTAGTGGAAGTTGGAGGGGGAGGCTGGACACAGGGACAATGGCTACCATTAGCGCTGATGCCAGAGCCTGAAATGCTCTCTGTTGTGTTGCCACGCCAGAATGAATGCCTTCCAGGTATGCATTTGTTTTCTGCAAATGCCTCTCGACACCCTGGATGGCATTCAAAATGGTTGATTGCCCAACAGTGAGGGATCTCAGGAGGTCAATAGCCTTCTCATTGAGGGCAGCAGGACTGACTGGGGCAGGGCCTGAGGTGCCTGGGGCGAAGGAGATGCCCACCCTCGTGGGTGAGCGGGCACGGGAAACACACTGAGGGGCTGCTGGGAGGGTGGTGCTGGTAGGGGGAGTGGCGGCTGTACCTGTTGATGCGGTGGGCACAGAGGTGCCCACCACCGCAAGGGAGCTCCCATCAGAGGAGGAGTCGGTGTCGCTGGTGTCTCCTCCTGTCCCCGTCGTGGAGCTCTCCTCACCCTCTGTCCTACTGGTGCCTTCAGACTCCGTAAATTCACCTTCCAGGGCCATGTGGGTTGCAGCTCCCTCCTGCTCTGGTGCCAATGCTCCTCCGCCAGATGATGCTAATGCACACAAGGAAAGGGTGACAAAACAAAAAGGGGGGGAAAGACAGACGAGACACATGGTCAATGCCTGCAACACCACTACCATTGGCGGACACAACACACATGGAGCAGCCCTGTGCACTAGCCCATGCACTAACAGTTCAGGGGAAAAGCATATGCCCATGGGGGACTCTGCCTAGACCCATTTGATGCACAGCTGGAACCCACCAGAGCCTGACTAGGTGTAGAGGGACACTACCACTGAGCCTACAAAACAATGGATCTACCTTGGCACGTCTGCCCTGGCTTAGGGGAACCCCCAGCCCACTTCCCCTACCCAGAAACCTCATTAAGCACGCAGAGTCAGCTGAATGAGACTGTGCACACCCCCTTGTGGCTGCTGTGATGCCCTCAGGCGCCCATCCAACTCAGGATATGCCACCACCAGGATCCGGTACATCAGGGGGGTCATGGTGCGACGGGCACCCCTTCCACGTTGGGAGGCCATCCCCAGCTGGGCCTCTGCCATCTTCTTGCTCCAGCGGCCCAGGTCCTCCCATCTTTTGCGGCAGTGGGTGCTCCGTCTATGGTAGACCCCCAGGGTTCGCACTTCCTTGGCGATGGCACGCCAAATCCCCTTCTTCTGGTGGGCGCTGACCTAGAGGAATAGTGAAGTAAGAATGGATGTTACTCCCCCGTCCGGTTCTTCTTACTCATTGCCCACAAACCTCCAACCCTGGCCCAGAAAAACATACACTCACCATCCTCACATGCTGGCCTCTGCCCCCCGTCTCTTCCATCCACAACACTCCATACATTCATGTGCCATGCATTATGCTCACAGTGTACTCACCTGTTTGTCTGGAGGATGTAGAGTAGCGTGTACTGGGGGACGACCCCATCCACCAGTTTCTCCAACTCCTCTGCAGTGAAGGCAGGGGCCCCTTCCCCAGAAACTGTAGCCATTGTCGCTTCCAGACTCAGGTCACAGCAGCACTTGCAGTGTAAGTCCTCTCCTGTTGAAGGTCAGGTATCAAGTGAGTGAACAGATAGAAAATGGCGGTCACGTCCGTGGCGGTGCGTAATGTCACTGCTGGCATACATCATCATTGGCTCCTGGGACCCATAGGACCCAATGATAAACAATGCTGAATTGCGCCGCGGTCTTCGACCGCCTACCGCACCACTGCACAATGCCAGCGCAGTTACCTCATTTCCCCTTGTCCCTCCTTACAGGTCAGGCGCCGCCATTTCAGGGGCACATGGCAGGGCAACTAACTGTGTCACAGCACTTTTGGCCAGGAATACGGACAGACAGCGCCACACACCGATTACATCACGATTGTTCTAAACAGCCTTGTGAAACCTATGTGGTGTATGACCCTCTGCTCACCCTTCTCCTCCATAGGGCACTTCCACTAGGGCAGGTGATGAGATGGCATCATTCTCCGATATACAGACCCCTGGTGGACCTGTCGACAATGGAAGACAGACACATCATTATCACCTACAGACTTGATTGTGGCACAATCCAGGAACTGTGTGCCCAGTTGGAGCCAGACCTGATGTCAGCTATCTGCCATCCCACAGGAATACCTCCTCTAGTGCAGGTCCTGTCAGTACTCCATTTCCTGGCCAGTGGGTCCTTTCAAACAACAGTGGCCATGGCATCAGGGATGTCACAGCCAATGTTCTCTAACGTGTTGTCCAGAGTGTTGTCTGCCCTTCTGAAACACATGCACAGCTACATCGTTTTCCCTCAGGTGGAGGATTTGCCCACAGTGAAAAGTGACTTCTATGCCCTGGGGCATATCCCCAACATCATTGGTGCCATTGATGGTACACATGTGGCATTTGTCCCCCCCCGCTGTAATGAAGAGGTGTATAGAAACCGCAAAAGCTACCATTCTATGAATGTGCAGATGGTGTGTTTGGCAGACCAGTACATCTCCCATGTGAATGCCAAGTATCCTGGCTCAGTGCATGACGCTTACATTTTGAGGAATAGCAGCATCTCTTATGTGATAGGGCAACTCCAGAGGCACCGGGTGTGGCTAATAGGTGAGCCCAAGGTCCCAACACAGTTTACATAGGTGTCTGGGTATGGGAGAGTCTCTAAGGGTTGGAGGATGTCTAACAGTTGCCCCTCGATATTTGCAGGTGACTCTGGTTACCCCAACCTGTCATGGCTACTGACCCCAGTGAGGAATCCCAAAACAAGGGCAGAGGAACGCTACAATGAGGCACATGGATGAACTAGGAGGATAATAGAGCGCACCTTCAGCCTCCTGAAGGCCAGATTCTGGTGCCTCCATCTGACAGGTGGCCCCCTATACTACTCACCGAAGAAGGTGTGCCAGATCATCGTGGCATGCTGTATGTTGCACAACCTGGCTTTGCGATGCCAGGTGCCTTTTCTGCAGGAAGATGGGACTGATGTTGGTCTTGTGGCAGCTGTGGAGTCTGTGGACAGTGAAGAAGAGGAGGCAGAAGAAGAAGATATAGACAACCGAAACAACATCATCATGCAATACTTCCAGTGAGACACAGGTAAGAGACTGGCACTGCTCCTCTCATATCATACTACTGTTGGGCATTGCCAGAATCTGCCTTTTTACCTCTGTGTATGGACCCTGACATGTCACTTTGGCTTTCCATTTCACAGATCTGGGTCCCACTTTGTGCCTTCTGCTAGGCTTACCGCTACCCAACAACTGTCTAACATTTGTATGTGAACATGAACATTGACATTGCTATATTTCTGAGAGGTTGCAATTACACATTTGTGAAAGTACAGACTGACTCCAGATTGATTTGTGATTCAAGGATGTTTATTTCTGTGCAAATAAGTGGAGGGGGCTGTGCAATGGGCTGGGGTGATGGTGGAGGAATGTCCAGGGTAGAGACAAGTCTCTTGGTCTCACAGGTGCATTGTCCAGGGGGGCATAGGAAGTGGAGTAATGGCAGTTCAAAGTTGTCAGGGTGACAAAGTGGGACAATAGGGTGACAATCAGGAGAGTGTTATTTCCTGGTGGGGGTCTTGGCAATGTTCTCTGTCTTGTTCCTGGATCTCAGGGACCATTTGCGGGCTGGTTCTCCTTCTGCAAGGGGTGGGTTGCTGGTGGCCTGTTGGTCCTGTGGCGGAACCTCCTGTCCACTAGCGCCGGCGGAGGTGGAGGGCTGTTCATCGTTCAGACTAGTGTCAGGGGCCCATTTGTGTGCCACTGTGTCCCTCATGGTGTTGGCCAGGTCTGCCAGCACCCCTGCAATGGTGTCCAGGGTGGTGTTGATGGACTTCAAGTCCTCCCTGATCCCCAGGTAGTGTTCCTCCTGCAGCCGCTGAGTCTCCTGAAACTTGGCCAGTACCGTGCCCATGGTCTCCTGGGAATGATGGTATGCTCCCATGATGTCGGACAGTGCCTCGTGGAGAGTGGGTTCCCTGGGCCTGTCCTCCCCCTGTTGCACAGCAGTCCTCCCAGTTTCCCTGTTATCCTGTGCCTCTGTCCCCTGACCCTTGTGCCCACTGCCACTGACCCCAGGTCCCTGATTGTCTTGGGTTGGTGGGTTTGCCTGGGGTCCCGGGAGTAGTAGACACACTGCTGATTGACGTGTCCTGGGGACAGAGGGATGGGCCCGCTGGGTGGGTGCTGTGCTAGTGTTTCCTGAGGGGGAGGGTCTGTGGTAGTTTGTGACTGCGGCAGGGGAACCGACTGTCTAGAGGTCTCTGATGGGCCGGGCTGGTCATCTTTTTCCAGGCGTGCAGAGCTGCTGTCATCACTGTGGGCCTCTTCTGTGGGGGGACTGGATATGTCTGGCACCTCCTGTCCGGTGACGTTGGGTAGGGCGTCCTGTTGGGGTGTAAATGCATAGTTATTGTATCTGTGTGTGCCATGTTGTGCAATAGGTGAGATACCCTCTACTCCTGTGCTTGCATTATTGTGTTTGCCCTTGTGTGATTAGTGATTTTGGGTCCTGGGTGTGTATCTGTACTGGACATGCTTTGGTGATGGGTTTCTATGCAGAGGTGTTGCATGCAGGGCTTGGGATTGGGAGGGGTGGGTTGTGATGGTGGGGCATATGTGAGGTGTTGGAGTTATGGGGGGTGAGGGTGGGGGTATGTGATGGCACGCAGGTGGGGTGGGGGGATATAGTAGTAAAGATATGACTTGCCAGAGTCCAGTCCTCCTGCTACTTCTGTGAGGCCCTCAGGATGCAGTATTGCCAAGACTTGCTCCTCCCATGTTGTTAGTTGTGGGGGAGGAGGTGGAGGTCCACCGCCAGTCCTCTGTACTGCTATTTGGTGTCTGGATACCACAGAAAGCACCTTCCCCCGTAGGTCGTTTCACCTCTTCCTGATGTCATCCCGTGTTCTGGGGTGCTGTCCTACTGTGTTGACCCTGTGGACGGTTCTCCGCCATAGCTCCATCTTCCTAGCAATGGAGGTGTGCTGCACCTGTGATCCGAAAAGCTGTGGCTCTACCCGGATGATTTCCTCCACCATGACCCTGAGCTCCTCCTCAGAAAAGCTGGGGTGTCTTTGAGGTGCCATGATGTGGTGTGGGTAATGTGTGAGGTGATGTTTGTTGTGCTGTGTGATGTGTTGTGTTGGGGTGTGTTGTTTGAGGTGCGTGGATGTTGTGCGAGTGATGGTGTTGTGTGCCTGTGGATGCTGGTGTTGTGTTTGCTATTCTCTCTCTGCTTCTTCAAAAAAAAGTTGTTGTAAGGGGTTGTGGGTAATGTGGGTGTGTGTTTTATAGTGGTGTGAGTGTGTGGGTCTGATGTGTGTATGTGTATCAGGTGTGTGTATTTTGAATTGTCCAATATAGTTGTGTTTTGTAAGTGTGTGTGTATTTTGAGCGCTGCAGTGCGTACCGCCAATGGATTACCGCGGTTGAAAGACCGCCGCATTGATTCGTGGGTCGTGATAGTGGAGGCGTATTCCTGTTGGCTTGACGGTGTGGGTGTTGGTATCGCCAGTTTATCACTGACCTTTGGTGTGGCGGACTTGTGTGGGTGTCTGTATTGTGGCAGATTATGAGATGTGGGTCGTAATACCTGTAGCGGATTTCCACCGTAGCCACGGTATGTTGGCGTTCTTCAGCGCGGCGGTAAGTGGGATTTACCACCAGGGTTGTAATGAGGGCCATAATGCCACTCAATAAACATTGTCCCGCACCCCCGTTATGTAACAATAGACGTGTAGGACCACATGAACTAAAGCTACACATATACTAACTAATCCTATGTCCTAAACAAATACATATTTTTGTGTATTTTTTAACATATACCCCTTCACATAACCACCCACCCAACTCCCCAAACAAAAAAAGGCCTAAATCCCACCCCCCAAACTATACTAATTATATCCTACAACTAACCTACTCTATGCTACCTAACCTATGTCTACCTCCCTAAAACCCACTAAAACAATACACAATGCAGACTGGGAAAGGAAGGTCCTGGGAAGTGATTTGTGGCCACACCTACAGCTTCTTCAGATTCCTTTGAATGTACTTTAGGAGTTTGTAGTTCCTGGCATTGTCTGCCTCAAGTCTGGCCAACCTAGACTTGACCTCGGCCAGGTCTTGTCACATTTCCACCTCAAAGGTGGATCCAGTGGCAGATGGTGGTGGCTGCTGCGGTCCTGCTGGCATCAGATGTGTTGTGGTGGTTGAGGGTGCTGAACCTAATGGAGCACCACGGACTCTTGGTGCAGAGGACACTTCTTTTTTAGGGTGGTGGCAGGCTGTTGAGTTGGTCCACCATGTGGGAAAGCCTTCCACCACCCCGATGAATTTTCAGTGCGGTACCTGCTAGACATGTTCCGGTAACCTGCCTGGACCTTGCAGATGTCTTGGAACCGTTTGACACGTTTATCAAATTTTCAAATTGGTGTTTCTGGGCTAGTGTAAATTGTGGCAGCTAAAACATGAACAGAATATGTCATCAGTAACTCCATTGGGTAGAGGAAGAACAAGCATGCATTGTAAATAGCACTTTTTGATGACACATGTTGTCAACCAATAAGCCAACAACAAGGGCAAGACCCAAGTCTATACAAATCTGCCTAGCAAGCATCTACGGTATTTTGTACATGTCATGGGGATAATGGCTCTCCAAAGTTGCACACTAGGGCCAAGATTTGAGAGGGTCTAGGGCCTCCTTTCACAACATTAGCGTCATAATCAATACAATGCTAATAAGACACAACAAGGCCAAATGGTCAGCAGTGCATAAACAAAGTGGTGCAATCCCTGCATTATGCCACTTTGTCACCCCTAGTGCCACATTAGGCTTTTGCCAGGCATGATGTATGCAAGGGTGGCGTTCCCCCGGTAGGGTGATTACTAAAATGGCGCACTGCAATCTAAGAGATTCAGCTACATCATTTTGTTTTGGCTGCTTTGAATTCCAGCTCGGAGCTGGCAATAAAAGAGGGAACATCATTGGTCACAATGGGCCCCTATGTACAGTCCAGAGTTAGCATAAGATTCTCTTGCACTAACCATGAGCAGTACATCATTTTCGTTAAGATGTTAACCACAATTGGCATATACTCTGTGCCATGCAGTGCAGTATATCATATACAGCACACACATGGTAGCAGATGGGGGGAACTAAGGATCACATGAAAAGTGGCACAGCGCTGGGTCCAGCACCTGTTTTCTTGTATTCGCCCCTATCAATGCACAAACCTGATACACATCCTAACTACCAGGAAAACACTCACAATGCACATTTCACATACATGTGATGTGATCATGCTTGCTCACAACTATCATGATGGCTAAAACCTGTTGCTTTATCTGCACTCTCTCACAAATTTCTATGTGTACTCAACTGATTGTTGTCCTTCTTAAAAAACTCCTTGCACATCCGGTGCCTCAATTCATTACTGAAGAACGGTGAAGCATCGGTGGTGCTAGTGTCTCCTTAACGAAAGGCAGTTGAAGAGCTCTACACAGGTACATATATTGTACAATGTCCTTACTAAAGTTGTGCAATATGTAGCACACAGTGCAGGAACAGGTGCTGTGAAAAATATGAAAAATATGTTGGAAACATCCAGGCATTGCAGAAAGCAAGCTCCTCTGTCAAATATCATGACTGACGTCACTGTGTTTGTGGGCATACATAACATTTCCTGTGACCCATTAATCCATAGAAGCACACGATGGCAGGTCACCAGGCAGGTCGCTCCCCCCATCTGCCACGCAGCCCCCTGTGGGTTGAACCTCCGTTGCCGCTTTTGCCGCCTGACTACTCGCTCCCTTTTTTCTGTACCCCTGCGCTTGGCTTCTGTGCCACTTCGTTTTTTCATTCTGTGCCCCTGTGTTTTGCTTTCTGTACCCCTGTGCTCTGCTGTCCCTCTCCTGCCATCTTTTCCCGCCGTTTTTTCCCCGGGTTTTTCCCTTGCTGCTGAGCCCCTGCTGCCCCGCCCCTTCGCTCCCATTGGCCGCCCCGCTCCCACCTCCCAGCTGCTCCTCCTTCCCTCTGCCCTCATATGGAGGCCGCGAAGCGGTGGTAGAGAGCGACCTTTGACCCTGTCACCAGGCAGGTCGCTCCCCCCATCTGCCACGCAGCCCCCTGTGGGTTGAACCTCTGTTGCCGCTTTTGCCCCCTGACTACTCGCTCCCTTTTTTCTGTACCCCTGCGCTTAGCTTCTGTGCCACTTTGTTTTTTCATTCTGCCCCTGTGTTTTGCTTTCTGTACCCCTGTGCTCTGTTGTCCCTCTCCCGCCGTCTTTTCCCGCCATTTTTTTCCCGGGTTTTACCCCGGGTTTTTCCCTTGCTGCTGAGCCCCTGCTGCCCCGCCCTCTTCACTCCCATTGGCCGCCCGCTCCCACCTCCCAGCTGCTCCTCCCTCCCTTTGCCCTCATATGGAGGCCGCAAAGCGGTGGTAGAGAGCGACTTTTGACCCTGTCACCAGGCAGGTCGCTCCCCCCATCTGCCACGCAGCCCCCTGTGGGTTGAACCTCTGTTGCCGCTTTTGCGGCCTGACTACTCGCTCCCTTTTTTCTATACCCCTGCGCTTGGTTTCTGTGTCACTTTGCCTTTTCATTCTGTGCCCCTGTGTTTTGCTTTCTGTACCCCTGTGCTCTGTTGTCCCTCTCCCACTGTCTTTTCCCGCCATTTTTTCCCCGTTTTTTTCCCGGGTTTTTCCCTTGCTGCTGAGCTCCTGCTGCCCGCCCCCTTCACTCCCATTGGCCGTCCCGCTCCCACCTCCCAGCTGCTCCTCCCTCCCTCTGCCCTCATATGGAGGCCGCGAAGTGGGCGCGCCGCTGGCGCGCCTAAGGCAAGCCCGTCTGCGCCCGTCCACGTCTGGACCGCATCCAGCACCAGAACCCCTGGAACCTGCACCCCTGCAACGCCAGACTGCACTACGACGCAAGCACCCTCCACGCACTGAACACCAGACGAGACCACCCCTGCTACCGGGCCACCACGAAACGCACCCAGGGGCCTTTCACCTGCCGGAACTGCAGATTCACCAGCATCCAACCCTCCACACCACCAGCCAGAGAACCCAACCACCTCCGCTGCATCCTCCTCAACACCCGCTCCGCTCGCAAGCACGCCATCGAACTTTGGGACCTCCTAGACTCCACCGCCCCAACGTCGCCTTCCTGACGGAGACCTGGCTGAAAGCCACCTCAGCACCAGACATCGCCATAGCCATCCCACAGGGCTACAAGATCTCCCGCAGAGACCGCACCAACGGAGTGGGAGGAGGAATCGCCATCATCCACAAAGACTCCATCAAAATCTCAACGAACACCGATGACACCCTCACCACCGCCGAGCACATGCACTTCCAGATCCACACCGACCCCAACACCACCCTCAGAGGAACTCTCATCTACAGACCTCCCGGACCCCGCCCACAGTTCAGTGACACCATTGCCGACCTCATCAGCACCCACGCCCTCGCTTCCACGGACTACATCCTCCTCAGGGACCTGAACTTCCACCTCGAGAACAACAACGACGCCAACTCCACCGCCCTGATCGACAACCTTGCCAACCTCGGACTCAAACAGCTCGTAACGACACCCACTCACGCCGCTGGACACACGCTCGACCCCATCTTCTCCTCAAGCCCCCATGTCTCCTTCAACCACACTACTGAACCACACTAGACCGACCACAGATGCGTCCACTTCACCTTCAGAAAACCCACCACACACTACCGCACCCAACAGCTACCACGTCGCTGCTGGGGCAAGGTCACCGAGGACCAACTGACTACCGCCCTCGCCCTGAGACCACCCACCGACCCCACCGACCCAGACACCGCCGCGACCAACCTCACACAGTGGATCAACGACTGCGCCAACACCCTCGCCCTTCTCAAGACCTTTACAACCAACCACACCAACAAGAAAGCCGCCTGGTTCACCGAGGACCTCCGGATCTCCAAGCACACCTGTCGGAAGCTGGAGAAGAAATGGCTCCACGACCGAACACCAGACAACCACACAGCCCTCAAGAGCGCCATCCGCAGACATCACCAACTCATCAGGACCGCCAAGAAGACCGCCTTCAAGGACCGCCTAGACAACAACGCACACAACACCAAAGAGCTCTTCAGCATCGTGAAAGAACTCTCCAACCCCAGCTCCATCACCAACGACATCCCGCCATCTCCAGATCTGTGCGACTCCCTGGCCACCTTCTTCCACCGCAAGATCACCGACATCCATGACAGCTTCAACCCCGACCCCCCCACACCCACCACTGAGTCCACCACCCCTGTGACTACCACTCGCACCAGTCGCCTGACCGTCTGGTCCATCGTCAGCGACAAAGACACCATCAAAACCATGAACTCCATCCACTCTGGATCCCCATCGGACCCCTGCCCTCACCACGTCTTCAACAAAGCCAGCGCAGCCATCGTGCCCCACCTCCGGAAAACAATCAACTGTTCCTTCGAGACAGCAACCTTCCCAGAAAGCTGGAAGCACGCCGAGATCAACGCCCTTCTGAAGAAGCCTAAGGCGGACCCCAAGGACCTCAAGAACTTCCGGCCCATCTCCCTGCTCCCTTTCCCGGCAAAAGTGACCGAAAAGATTGTCAACAAACAGCTGACCCGCTACCTCGAAGTCAACAACATCCTGGACCCTTCCCAATCCGGTTTTCGCAGTAACCACAGCACCGAGACCGCCCTCATCGCCGCCACTGACGACATCCGGACCCTGATGGACAAAGGAGAAAAAGCCGCCCTCATCCTCCTGGAGCTATCAGCAGCTTTGACATGATCTGCCACTGCACCCTATCAGCACGCCTCCATGACGCCGGTATCCAAGAGAAGGCCCTGGCCTGGACCACATCCTTCCTCTCCGGCAGAACCCAGAGCGTCCGCCTCCCACCCTTCCGCTCTAAAACCACCGAGATCATCTGCGGCGTCCCACAGGGATCCTCCCTCAGCCCAACACTGTTCAATATCTACATGGCCCCCCTCGCCCACGTCGCACGACAACACAACCTCAACATCATCTCCTACGCCGACGACACCCAGCTGATCATATCCCTCACCGAAGATCCCCACACCGCCAAAGCTAACCTCCACCGAGGAATGAAGGCTGTAGCGGACTGGATGAAGGACAGCAGACTGAAGCTGAACTCAGACAAGACGGTGGTCCTCATTCTCGGACCCACCCCATCAGCCTGGGACGACTCTTGGTGGCCCACGTCACTAGGCACAGCCCTGGAACCCACGTACCACGCATGCAACCTAGGGGTCATCCTCGACTCCACTCTCTCCATGACCAGGCAAGTCAACGCCGTCTCTGCGTCCTGCTTCAACACCCTCCGTATGCTCCGCAGGATCTTCAAATGGATCCCTCTCGACATGAGAAAAACTGTTACCCAGGCCCTCATCACCAATACTCGACTACGGGAACGCCCTCTACTCAGGAATTACAAACAAGCTCCTGAGACGACTCCAACGCATCCAGAACGCCTCGGCCCGACTCATCCTCGATGTCCCCTGCCGCAGCCACATTACACTCCACCTGAGAGGCCTGCACTGGCTCCCCGTCAACAAAAGGATCACCTTCAAGCTCCTGATCCACGCACACAAAGCACTGCACAACACCGGACCCACTTACCTCAACAACCGACTCAGCTTCCACACCCCTACCCGAAGCCTCCGCTCAGCCAACCTTGCCATCGCCACAGTCCCCGCATCCGACAAACCACTGGCGGTGGCAGATCCTTCTCCTACCTCGCCGCCAAGACCTGGAACACTCTCCCCACCATCCTACGACAGACCCAGGACCTGCTGGCCTTCAGAAGACTCCTCAAGACCTGGCTCTTCGACCAGTAGCACCCCCCCTCCCCAGCGCCTTGAGACCCTCACGGGTATGTAACGCGCTTTACAAATGCAGTGATTGATTGATTGATTGATGGCACCTGTGCATCATTCAAATTATTCCACATCGTCGCATAGGTTCTCATTAGGGTAATGAGGCTACTGGATTTGGGGGGTAGGATCGCCCGGGTTGTGGGTACTGAGTACAATTCCACACCAGGTGACACCTGGCTAATCTGGGGATTCCGGCTAACTAGAAGCGCCCCATTTCTGACTGAGATGATTGTGGCAACCTAGCTCATGGTAAAATAGACTCCTGTCAGTTACCAAGATCTTACTCAGGCAAAGACAACAGAGGCAGAATATATTTAAAGGAGCATATATTAAAATATCTGCATCTTGGATAAAAAGCAGTGCACAGCAATAACAAGGATAATAAAAGACAATAGGAGCAGGCATGTGACTAAAAAAGTTAAATACAAAAACAGTCCTACCATGCTGTCTAAACAGGGAAGTGGATCTATAGCCCCTCACCTACGCTAAGTATGAGCACAGCATACTAAGCCTAATCTGCCCTTCGGGTTTCCCCCTGGAAGAACATCGTCCCTCAAACTTGAAGAAAGGTCCTGAGGTCTAAAGAGACACTGCCCCCATCTGGATCAGGGCTTGGTTTTCTAAGCAAGTATTTGTAGCGAAGCTTCCAGCAGTCAGCATACAGTCTTGGTCATCTGGCTGGAATCTCCCTCTAACATGGCTGGGACTAAGGGGTGTGTTATAATAAAACAGCTGACATTCTAAGAAATGGTCCCCACATATGAGTGTGTGTGTTTCTGTGAATGCTGGAGACTCAGCATACCACTTTTGTCGGCAACCCTATCTGACTGTAGCCTTGGAGAAAGCACAAAGTGAACTATATGTCCTACTAAGAACACAATGCTTTCCTAGGAGGAAGGACAATAAAATGGAGAGAAATAAAACAGCAACGCAAATGAAGCTGTTGCTAGAAAAAAGAAAGCAATGCCGTGTAAAATGTAATAGGGTGAAAGTGCACAGCGGCAGGTATAGTTAGTGAAAACAATGTGTCTAAAACTAAAACCCTTGCAGGTCAAAGGTTGTTAAAGCTATTGCGGAAATAAGGTATACAAAACCCTAAACTAAAGCATCAACCAAGGTGTTAATTATGACAAGTTCAGTGAACACAAGCCATACGAAAGGACAATTTTGAATACCACAACGTGGCACATGGAACCAAATTTCAAAAGTCAAAGTCAGTTTGGGCATCGCCAATTATATCTAGGACTGTGGAAGCCAGGAGACGGTCAACTTCGGCAGGTGACAAAATATCCAAGTCATGTCCAGGGAAGACCATAGAACACTTGTGTTCCAGAGCCTGAGTTTCAGCTGAGGCAGCAGCCTTCCATTTCAAGCCCACTGTAGAGTTAAGTGTCGCTGAATCTACAAAGGGCAACTCATACACGGCTTCCTGTAGCAAACGCACCCTCAACCCGCATGTCTGATGATGAGCCCTCATCGAGAACATCAACAGATCAGCATCCAAACAAAGTAAACGCACATTCAAAGAGGCATCAAAACATGGGCTGCACACAGTCCAAAACTGGTCTGAATGACAAAGACCAGTCACACTCCAGCTGTTGCAGGAGAGGTGCTCCGAAATACAGCATCAGGCGTTCACGACACAGTTGCACTGGTGGTAGAGCTTTCAGTCTTCCTTGCTGTGAAGGGACAGCCATTGCTCAGAAAAAGTAGCAACAGCAGGATGCCACCAATTAAAGCCAAAGTGATCGGGAATCCCCCAAAACACTAAAAAAAAGTGAATGTATGGCTGAAGGTATTAAACCAAATATAGAGGAGAAGGTGTTAACAAAACCCGAACCAACAGCCTTAAAAAAGTGGGTGATTCCACTAATATTAGACGCTTTGAATATTCGTCCCACAAGTTTACGAAAGTGTCTTGGAAAGTTAGTATTTAAAAGGGACTGAATCTCTGTCAATGACTTTGCAACTTGAAGTGCATAGGTCTAGTGGGCTGATGTAAGCACCACATGTTTTTGGAACAATAAGGCCTTCAGTCTGCTACTTGTCAAAATTAACATCAGAAGTAGCAATATGGGGCCAAATGTCTGTTACTTCTTTGAATTGTGCAGAGGAATAAAGGACATTTCCGCAACATGTAACAATTTGAAGACGGAAACGACATAAGGTATTCTGGCTCACATTCCACCACAGCTCTCACTGTTAAGGAGCACATAGCTGCCATTGGAGAGCACCTGGAACGCAGGTCTAATTAAGGATACAGGGACTCCCTTCAGATAAAAGGCTAAATTTGAAGCAGAGGCATTACATGCCCAGTGCAAGGACAGCTGTTTTCAAACCATCGATTGGCTCACAGTAGTCTCACATTCGCTGCCACTAAGAAAGACCTCTGAAACATTTGTACAAAAAGAGGAGCTCCCACTCCTTGTGTATGTAATTATCTCCCAGCCTTTCATATCTGCCTACCGGAATGTGTTTCAAGCAGGATGTGAATTGAAGTGTTGAAATAGGCAGATTAATAATCCCATGTATTAACCATTCAGCAGAGGGTACCTCAGCCACAGTAAAAGGCAACTTTTCTAATTTCTCTATTCTCAACATGATGTTTGTTGCTTCCTTCTTAGCCATCATTTGTTGCTGTCATGTTAAATTAAATGTTGAAAAAATCTCCCTTGTGCTCACATGTTGCCAGGGGATGTGAGCTGCCTTTATGGTTTGTAGTGTCCAACCTAACTGCATGATTGATCGTAGCTGACTTTGTCCATGTTGCAGAAACGACACATCACTCTGTACTATATTGCAGAGGACACAATATTATTTAGGGTGTAAATGCGGTTGGACAAGGTGTTAATTCCATTATCTACGACGGCTAATGCTTTCTGTAAGTTTTCCTGATCTATGTGCCTCACCCGGGCAGCCGCTTCTTGTTGGGAAAGTTTCCAAATTTCATTGCATGTTTCATATATGAAGCGTTTTCTGTGCTGTCTTCTGGGGCCTAACAGGAAGTCCTGAAAATATGTGTTTTTGGACAGGAGACCAAGATGTTCTTTCACAGCATCTAATGTGGAGACCTTTATCCATTGCTGGCACAGTTTTCCTACATTATGGCCCTCATTACAACCCTGGGGGTCGGTGATAAAGTGGCGGTAATACCGCCAACAGGCTGGCGGTAACTACTGCCAAATTATGACCATGGTGGAAAGAGCTCCAAAAGACAGGCAATGTACCACACCGTCCGCCAGGGCGGAAATAACAGACACCACGGCGGTAGCCGCTTACAGCCAGGCGGAAGTCAATGTTCCGCCCACCATGTTATGACATGCAAAACCGCCTCCTTTTCCGAGGCGGTACCAATGACATCAAAAGCCTGACGGAAACAGAGCTCAGAAGGGAAAGGACTCACCATTGAAGACACAGAGAACAACGCCGCCGCCATGGAACCTGAACTGCATGTCTTCCCGATGATCTTCTACGTTCTACTCCACCGCGAACACCAACGCTGGCGAAGACGACGATGGTGAGTACAGCCGCCTAGCACACAAGGGAGGGGGGAGGAAAAAGAGAGTGACACACACACACACACAACACACACCCCACACACACACCATACACACAACCAGATGCATTAAAAAACAATATGACCCCGTAACTCGGCTAAAAATTGCAAGGACAAAACTATGTCGAAAAAGTGAATGTAATGAGATCAACACAGTATGGTAAATAAGATAGGCAAGATAATAGACATATACATATGTACAGAAAAAGGGACACAGCCCAGTCCACAATGTTTGTAGGCCACATGGCCACAGGCCAAAGTCCAAGGCCACACATGTCACCTGCTTCAACAAAGAGAGAACACTGCAGGGGCATCACTTAGTAAATAGGCAGTCACCTCAAGGGGAAGGGGGGCACCTCAGCCGGGAGATGTTATAAGACCACTGGTTCTGGAGGGGGCAACATGCCCTGTGCTTGATCCTGGAGAGTCATGGGCCACAGTCTCTCAGATGGGTGTCTTGCCTACTGGTTCTGGAGGGGGCAACATGCCCTGTGCTTGATCCTGGGGAGTGATGGGCATGTGGGTGTCTTACCCACTGGTTCTGGAGGGGGCAACATGCTCTATGCTTGATCCTGGGGAGCCATCAGCAACAGTCTCTCAGGTGGGTGTCATCCCATTGGTTCTGGAGGGGGCAACATGCCCTGTGCTTGATCCTGGGAAGCGATGGGCATGTGGGTGTCTTACCCACTGGTTCTGGAGGGGGCACCATGCCCTGAGCCTGATCCTGGGGAGTGATGGGCATGTGGGAGTCTTACCCACTGGTTCTGGAGGGGGCAACATGCCCTGTGCTTGATCCTGGGGAGTCATTGACCACATTCTCTCAAGTGGGTATCTTGCCCACTGGTTCTGAAGGGGGCAACATGCCCTGTGCTTGATCCTGGGGAGTGTTGGGCGTGTGGGTGTCTAACACACCTGTTCTGGAGGGGGCAACATGCTCTGTGCTTGATCCTGGGCAACGATGGAGATGTGGGTGTCTTAACCACTGGTTCTTAAGGGGCCAACATACCCTGAGCTTAATCCTGGGGAGTGCTAGTCACAGTCTCTCAGGTGGGTGTCAAACCCACTGGATTTGGAGAGGGTAGGCCGCACAGCAGCCCATGGAGGCAGGATTACATACTGTCCGCCGACGGTGACGGCTGCACAGTGATGGTGGTGCTGCTGGTGGGGGAGGCTTCTGCCCATCCCCTGCAACCTCGGACGGCTGCACAACCATGGGTGGTGGTGGGGGCTACTTCATGGTTCCTGGCATAGACCCCTTGGTCTTCCTGTCTGCTGGTGCAGGCTCCTTTCCCTTGAGGGTGCCTGGTGCAGGATCCTTCTCCTTCAGAACATGTGGCCTGGATTCCGTTCCACCACTAGTGGGTGTGGTGAAGACTTGGCCCGTGAACTGTGTGGCTGAGGTGCTTGGCTGGGTTCTTCTTACCTTGCCCATACGTGCAGGGTGAGGGGGTGGTAGGGAAGAGGTCAGTGGTGGATAGGAACAGTTTTTTAGGGACATTGGGGTGGGAAGAGGGAGAAGGAATGGGAGTGGAGTATGAGGGAGTGGTTGTTGGAGGTGTCTGGCTGCTGCTTGTGGGTGCAGGTGCATGGGCTGTATGCTGTTGTGAGGTGGATGGCTGTTGGGTGTCTGAGTGCTTGTGTTTGTGTACTTTAGGATGGGGGACAGACACTGTGGAAGAGAATACAGGGGACATGTGCATGGCTGTTGTGGAGGTGTCTGCCAGTGAGGTGTGTGTTCTTCTTGGTGTGGTGATGCTGGTATTGGATGATGATGTGGTGCATGCAGGTGTGAGTGTGGATGGAACTGGGTGGGAGGTGGAGGAGGAGGAAGAGGGGGAGACAGTGGAAATAGTGGATGTTGATGTGTCTGCAACTGGATGGTGTTTGTGTGAGTGCCTGTGGGATGAAGTAGGGTGCTTGTGTTTGCCTGTGACACTCTTGGGTGTTGTCTTGTGTGCATGCTCATCTACCTGTGTGCTTGGGATGGATTGGGGTTGAGGAGAATGGGACTGGGCAATGGAAGTTGGAGGGGGGGCGGTAGAAACAGGGACAATGGATGCCATCAGAGAGGAGGACAGAGCCTGAATCGATCTCTGTTGGGCCGCCAATCCAGTGTGAATGCCCTCCAGGAATGCATTAGATTGTTGCATCTGGGCTGCCAGCCCCTGGATGGCATTCACAATGGTTGACTGCCCTACAGAGATGGATCTCAGAAGGTCAATAGCCTCCTCATTCAGGGAAGCAGGGTTAACTGGGGCAGGGCCTGAGGTGCCTGGGCTGAAGGAGATGCCCACCCTCCTGGGTGTGCGGGCACGGGCAACTCGCTGAGGGGCTCCTGGGAGGGCGGTGCTTGTACGGGGTGGCAGCTGTACCTTTAGCTGGGGTGGTCACAGAAGTGTCCGCCACCACCATGGAGCTTCCATCGGAGGAGGTATCTGTGTCAGAACTGTCCCCTCCAGGCTCCGCTGTGGTGTTCCCCTCGCCCTCCGTCCCACTGGTGCCCTCACCGTCGGTGGACTCTGCCTCCTGGGTCCTGTGCGATGCAGGTCCCTCCATAGCCGGTGCCTCTACTCCTCCGTCAGATGATGCTAATGCACATAAGGACAGGATGATGAAACAAAAACAGGGGGAAGAGACAAAGGATACATTTGGTCAGTGGCTGCACTAACACCACCGTTGGCATACACAGCACCCTCACAAACAGGGAACAGGCCTACGCAATATGCCATAGCACTACCAGAGAAATAGTTAGCGGCAAAGGCATGGGGAGGGGCACACACTGCCTAATGCAGCACACCTGGGATCCACGCAGCCCTGACCAGTAGTGGATGCCTACAAGCTACGTAGCAAGATTTTCCCTCCTGAACCCTAGCCACCAGGGGACCCACGCAGCCCTGACCAGTAGCGGATGCCTACGAGCTAGCTAGCAAGATTTTCCCTCCTGAACCCTAGCCACCAGGGGACCTACGCTGCAATGTCAGGCTTGGCCTAGGGGCACACACTGACACGCATCCCCCATCCAGATACCACTCTACCATGCGTAAGTTTTAATGATGGGCACTATACTTACCTCCTTGTGGCTGCTGTGATGCCCTCAAGTGGCCATCCAGCTCGGGATAGGCCACCGCCAGTATGCGGGCCATCTGGGGGGCCAGGGTTTGACGAGCACCCCTTCCTCATTGGGAGGCCATTGCCAGCTGGGCCTCCGCCGTCTTCCATGCCCTGCATCTCAGGTCCTCCTACCGTTTGCGACAGTGGGTGCTCCGCCTGCCATAGACCCCCAGGGTCTGCACCTCCTTGGCAATGGCACACCATGGGCCAGATGTATCATCAAGGCCATTTGCGATTCAGAAATAGCAATTTTTAAGAAATCGCTATTTCCGACTCGCAAAGTGCCATGTATCACATTTGCGAATCAGTAATAGCGATTTCTTAAAAATCGCAAATGCTATTACCGAATCGCAAATTGCGATACCGGCCCCATTCACACCTATGGGCCTGTTGGCCCATATCTGCGAATTTTTAGCATTTACAAAATTGCGATTTCTGAACCAGAAATTGCAATATTGGAAATGCAAAACCCCAGGGTGCTGGGGGCCTAAGGCCCCATCTGCAGCACCCCAAAATATTTTGGGGGGAGATGTAAGGTGCACACATGCCAAAAGGGCATGTGTGCTTTACATGTACAATTTAAAAATGCATTTTAAATGCATTTTTTAATTTTGCACATGGTTACCACCAAGTTCAACTTGGTGGTAATTAGCGATTCCTAAATGCCAAAATCGCATTTAGGAATTGCTTTATACATGTGCTAAGGAATCGCAAATAAGGAATCCTTATTTGCGATTTCTAATTTAGAGAGTCGCAATTTGCGACTCTCTAAACAGGGTCGCAATTTTAAGGAATCGCTATTTCAGCGAGTCCTTAAAATTGCGTTCAGAATGTATTTCATACATTCTGAAATGGCATTTTGCATTTGCAAACGGGCATTCGCACAGTTTGCGAATGCAAAATGCTTTCATACATCTGGCCCCATATACCCTTTGTTTGATGGGCACTGACCTGCAGAGGCAGGACAGACAGAAGAACACCATTAGACAAACAGTCCTGCCTGTTAAACATATGGCCCACCATACCCATTTCCATCACCATTTACAAACACATGGCCCAGCACACAACCTGTACACCGCCCAGAGGACATCCACCCACCCCCTTTACAGGAAGCCTTCACACACACCACTCCATGCATTCATGCCACATGCATTGTGCCTACAGTGTACTCACCTGTTGGTCTGGAGGCCCATACAGCAGTCCGTACTGGGGTAGGGCCCCATCCACCAGTCTCTCCAACTCCTCTGATGTGAAGGCTGGGGCCTTTTCCCCGGTCACACGGGCCATGGTAGGTTCCAGACACAGGTCGCAGGAGCACATGCAGTGTAGGTCCTCTCTTGTGGAAGGTCAGGTAGCAAGTGTGGAATCCGATAGAAAATGGCAGTCAAGTCCGCAGCGGTGCATACAGTCACTGCCAGCGTAGATCACCATTGGCCACTGTAACCCATAGGGCCCAATTATAATCACTGAGGAGTTGCACAGAGGTTCCCGACCGCCTCCCGCAACAGCGCACAACGTCAGCGGAATTACCTCACTTCCACCTATCCCTCCACACAGTACAGGCAGACGCCATTTCAGGGGGAGCAGGCCCTGGAAAATTGCTGCATCACTGGTGATATTAGTACATACTGGACAAATCACACTGACCCATTACAAGTTAAAAGGATGCAAAGTTGTGTTGTAGCTCCATTGTTCAGTTTGTGACCGGCTCCTCACTGTTTTGTTCCTTAGATTCCTACCGCTGCAGATGAATAGGAGATGGAGACATACCCCTGTGTACAGACCCCTGGTGGACTTGGCAACACTGGAGGACAGGTACATTGTCCTCACTTGTAGACTTGACAGGGCCACAGTCACAGAGCTGTGTGCCCAATTGGAGCCTGACCTGATATCTGAGATCCGTCATCCCACTGGATCCCCCTTCTTGTGCAAGTGCTATCAGTGCTCCATTTCCTGGCAACTGGTTCTTTCCAAGTGACAGTGGGCTTGGCAGCAGGAGTGTCACAGCCAATGTTCTCAAACGTGCTGACAAGAGTGTTGTCTGCCCTGATTAAACACATGTGCAGCTACATTGTTTACCTCCAGGTTGAAGATTTGGCCACAGTGAATGCCGAGTTCTATGCAATGGGACATATCCCCAACATAATTGGGGCGATTGATGGAACACATATTGCATTTGTCCCCCCGCCAGAATGAACAGGTTTTCAGAAATTGGAAGAGTTTCTACTCTATGAATGTACAGATGGTGTGCCTTGCAGACCAGTACATCTCCCACGTCAATGCTAAGTATCCTGTGTCAGTGCATGATGCCTTTGTCCTGAGGAATAGCAGCATCCCAAATGTAATGGCCCAACTACAGAGGCACAGGGTGTGGCTAATAGGTGAGCCCTGGTTCCCACACATTAGATGTTGGTGTATGGGTATGGCGTGGGCCATATGGGATATTGTGTGGCTAAGTGTTGTCCCTCAATATTTCAGGTGACTCTGGTTACCCACACCTATCATGGCTTCTGACCCTTGTGAGGAATGCCAGGACAAGGGCAGAAGAATGTTATAATGAGGCCCATGGCCGAATCAGGAGGATAATTGAAAGGATCTTTGGCCTCCTGAAGGCCAGGTTCTGGTGCCTCCATCTGACAGGTGGATCCCTGTGCTACTCACCCAAGAAGGTCTGCCAGATAGTGGTGGCAGGCTGCATGTTGCATAACCTGGCCCTAAGACACCATGTCCCATTCCTGCAGGAGGAGGAGGCTGGAGATGCCAGTGTGCCAGCAGTGGACCCTGTGGACAGTGAGGATGAGGAGGCAGAGGATGAGGATGAGGACAACAGAACATCTGTGATCAGACAATACTTCCAATGACAAACAGGTAGGACAGTGTTACTTCACATTTCAATGACTTTTGTTTGAATTTTTGTGGCATTGGCATGCTGATATTTCCCACTTCTATGCCCACTAACTGTTCCCTCTGGCAATTCATTTTGCAGATGTTGGTGACCTCACATATACTCCTGGTGTGATCATTGCAGCCAGCTACAGGTCATTAGTCTATGCTAATTTCCTGTACAGTTGAATTGCAATGTTTGTACCTGTTTCAATGAATACACAATTGATAAACATGACATGCTTCAAACTTCTTTTTTTTCCAAGGGTGTTTATTGAAGTGTTAAAATACAGAGGGGCAAGTGCAATGGGATGGGGTGATGATGGAGGAAAGTCCAGATTATTGTTCCAGTCTTTTTGTAGCACAAGTGCATTGTTCAAGGGGACACAGGAAGAGGAGCAATGGCAGTGCAAGGTGGACAGGGTGACTGAGTGGGACACAAGGGTGACAATCAGGAGAGTCTAGTTTTCTGGCGGGGGTCTTGGCAAGTGTCTCTGGCTTCTGTCTCGCTCACAGGGAATGTTTGCGGGCTGGTTCACCTTCTACAGGGGGAGGGGTGCTGGTGGCCTGTGAGTCCTGTGGCGGGCCTCCTGTCCACTAGCGGTAGAGGAGGTGGAAGGCTATTCAGATGTCTGGCTAGTGGCAGGTGCCCTCTGTTGTGAGACTGCTTCCCTCATTATATTGGCAATGTCTGCCAGCACCCCTTCTATGGAGATCAGGGTGTTGTTGATGGCCTGCAAGTCCTCCCTGATCCCCTGGGACTGTCCCTCCTGCAGCTGCCTGTTCTCCTTTACATTTTCCAGGATCTGGCCCATTGTGTCCTGGGAATGTTGATAGGCTCCCAGAATCTCTGCAAATGCCTCCTGGAGAGTCGGTTTCCTGGGCCTGTCCTCCCCCTGGTGCACAGCAGTCCTCCCAGTTTCCCTGTTGGCCTGTGCATCTGTACCCTGAACTGTGTGCCACCTGCCACTGACCCCAGGTCCCTGATTGTCTTGGGTATGAGGTGTGGCCTGGGGTCCCTGTAGAGGTGGACACACTGCCGATTGACGTGTCCTGGGGTCATAGGTGTGGTTACGCTGGGTGGATGCTGTGGTGGTGTTTCCTGATGGGGGAGGCTCTTTGGTGGTGTGTGACTGGGCCTGGGTAACCGGCTGTCCAGAGGTCCCTGATGGGCCGAGTAGGTCATCCAGATCCTGAAGACCAGAGTTGCTGTCATCATTGTGGGCCTCTTCAGTTGGGGGACTGGATATTGCTGGAACCTCCTCTCTGCTGACATTGGCTGGGGTACCTGTGGGGATGTAAATGATGTGTTATGGTTTCGGTGTCTGGCATTTTGTGCATCCGTGGCTTGCCCTCTTTGGTTGTATTATCCCTGGCAACTTTCACTTGTGTACGTTGGTGTATGGTGGTATAGTTAGTTCTCTATAGTGTGCATGCTTTAGTGATGAGTGTCCATGAAGGGCTGTGAGTGGTGTCCATGCACTGGTAGATCATGCAGGGCTTGGCATTGGGATGGGTGAGATGTGATGGGAGTGAGGGTAGGGGTGAGGGTATGTGATAGCATGCAGGTAGGGGAGTTATAGTAGTTGACTTACCAGAGTCCAGTCCTCCTCCTACTCCGGCCAGGCCCTCAGGATGGAGGATTGCCAAGACTTGCTCCTCCATGCTGTTAGTTGTGGGGTGGAGACTGGGATCCACTGCCAGTCCTCTGTACAGCGAGCTGGTGTCTTGCTGCAATGGAACATACCTTCCCCCGTAGGTCATTCTACCTCTTCCTGATGTCATCCCTAATTCTTGGGTGCTGTCCCACAGCGTTGACCCTGTCCACGATTCTCAGCCATAGCTCCATCTTCCTAGCTATCGATATCAGATGCACCTGTGCCCCAAATAACTGTTGCTCTACCCTGACAATTTCCTCCACCATGACCCGTAGCTCCTCCTCTGTGAAACGGGGGTGTCTTTGTGGTGCCATGGGTGTTGTGTGAGGTGTGTAGGTGAGGGTGTATTAGGTAATGTATTGGGTGTGTGATGTGGGGTGCGTGAGTGGTGAATAGTGTGTGACTCTGGTGGTGTCAGTAGTCTTGATGTCTCTCCGCTGGCAATGCTTTGTAGTTGTAAAGGGTTGTGAGTACTGTGGGTGTGTGTTTTATAGTGGTGTGGGTGTGTGGGTGTGGTGTGTCTATGGGTGTCAGGTGTGTGTTGTTTGAATTGTCCAATGTGGTGTTGTTTTGTTTATGGTTGTCCATTTTGAGCGCAGCGGTATGTACCGCCAATTGTTTACTGCAATTGAATGTCCGCCGTGGTGATTCGTGGGTCATCGTTTGATGGGCGTAGTTCTGTTGGCATAATAGTGTGGGTTTTGGTACCGCCAGTTTATCACTGACCTTTGGTGTGGGGGATTTGTGTATATGGCTGAATACTGACGGACTGGTGTGTGTGTGTCACAATATGGTGAACGGATATCCGCTGCGACGGCGGTAAGTTGGAGGCAGTCAGCATGGCGGTAAGTGGAATTTACTGCCAATGTCATAATGAGGCCTATCTTTTGTCACAATACCCAAATGCTCTAGTGATATATCACGAAGGTCTGGTCTATTAGTTCTAAATCCCCCCGAGGAGTTTACAAAACGCGTATGACACCCATTGGCATCTACAGGCCACAATAACCACCCACCAGAATGTGATAATGACGTATAATATTTTCCATTTTGTACCCTGTTATTAAGCTGGTCTTCAGATGCATTTATATACTTTTGCCATTTGTTAAGTTTTGCAGGGACGGAAATACTGGGCGCATTCAGTTCTTTAATGTTTCCTCAGCCTAAACAGCTCGTTTGTTGTACTGTTTCATTTAAGAATATCATCTGAACAGGAATCATGCAAGCTCTAAATAAAGCTTCTGTACCTCTAATTTGCCAATTTCTTGTTCCCCACACACTTTTCAAATCAATTGAATTAACCCAATGTTCATAACATTCTAAGGCCAATCGGGAAACAAAGGAATCAGAATATATACATTTTGTATCAGTCAATAATACATGCAAATCTTCCATTACTGGCAATTTGAAATAATATGACTCAGCATTCTTGCCATTGTGTCCAGGAAAATATGCAAACTTTTCAGTATACGTTTTTGAACTGCCTATTGGCGGAGTCGGACAACGTTCCCATTGTGCACATTTAAAAGCAGTTTTTGGGGTATGAAATTATGTCCATAATGATTATAACAGGACGTATCTCCATAATTTCCTTTAAATTGGTACATATCATCATTTTCAGAAACTGTATAATACTGTAGATCAGACATCATAGTATCAACTGTTTTTACATCCCAATCTTCAGAAATCACTCCGGGTGTAATTACATCAGTCAATGAAAGTTTGAACACATAAGGAATCTGAATGACCTCTGTAGGACCATATATGTCGAATAAGACTTTATTCCACACAATCCCATCGTGAATTGGCACTGCTTTAATGTTCACTAGGGACAGGTCTCTGCGTATTTTATATGAAGAAAAATTTGGTTTTAAGACTTCATCCACCAGTTCAACTGTAGAGCGATCAGGAAGGTAATAACCATGTATAAGAAGAAAGAAAACAATGACAAACCCAAACCAAAGAAAAAAGGCAACCACAGTCAGTGATAACCATAAATAGTTCCATGGACGAGTGAGATAGTTAATTTTTAGCCAGTGTATTAGCTTATGTGCACTTGACAGTTTGGTCTCAGTTGAGGTGGATGGGCCCGAAGAAAAGTCGTCAGCATCGACGAAGTAACCATTATCTGTGCAAACAAATGCTGGAGGTGTATTCAGAGAAGGAGAAACTACTAAGGATTCCCTCTGTGGTGTGTGGTAAGTTACAGCATCCGTTTGTATGGAATTTGTAGAAGGCTGCTCTTTATCAGCAGAAATCAATGAAGTAGTAATCGTCAATGGAACCAATGAAAGCTCATTTTCCACCCTCCCTAAGCTTGGAGAGGTATCAACGTTTCTGTTGAAAACTTGCAGGGGAACATCCTGGTCTGTAGTGGGAGGGATTCGGGCACTACTCAGGAGTCCTCTTGGTCTGCTGTGCAGGATCGGCCACATGGTGTAGCTTGACATTGTCAATGGAGACAAAGTGATTCTCTTTCGAACCAGTCAGCGGTGGTAGAATAACAGTTCTGGTATTGTGTATTCCCAGGACTGGGACCGGTGCACGATAAGAAGGACCAAATTCCTTTTTCACAGCAATCTTTTCACATACTAGATTCCCGAGCTTGGGAATCCAGCCAGTAGATGTTACTGGGATATCCCTAATTCCAGAGGGGGCAGCACTGGCATATGCGTTGTCATCACAGAATTGTTGTAACCCCTGCAGCACAGTGACACGTTCATTCATGTCAAAAGGTGTATCTGCCACCTCAAATCCAGGACCATCAAGATCTGGAACATACATTTGAGTTCCAAACAGGCACTCATATGAAGTACGCCCTCCCAGGGACCTTCTAGGCAGATTATTAAGTGCTTTCTGAACTCCATAAAAGTGTGTAAGCCAACTACAACCCGTGCCTAATACCCTTGCTGTTAAGGATTGCTTTAGATCGTGGGTAGGTCCCTCCCTGACACTATTTCCCTCTGAATGAAATGGAGACGAGTAATGCAGTTAAACCCCTAATAAAGCCATGGTATCCGTATAAGCCATTGAGGCAAAAACAGGGCCGCGGTCCCAGTGGAAAGCCGCAACAGCATATGTACTGACTAAGACTTGCAAATCTTTAATAACAGTTTGAGCGTCTGCTGAGCATTGTGGCCAGACCCATGGAAATCTGGACCATGAGTCTACAGCGACTAAAATGTATTTGTATGCACTGTCTAGTGTCAGGGGACCACATTGGTCCAATTACACACATTGTAAAGATTTGTTGGAAATTAAGAGGGGTGTCTGTGGAGGGCGCTTAACGCTGGAGCCTTTTATTTGCTGGCAGATGTCACAACAAAGGACATACTGCTTAGCCTGTTTGTAAAGACCTGACCACCAATAGCGTGATTGTAATATTGAAATTGTAGCGTCCACACCGGCATGTGCAGATGCAACTCCCTCATTCACTGCTTTTAATAACTCTGTTTTTTGTTGGGAATCACTCGGGCCCCTACGCCTGAAATTTTAACTTGTGCCTCAAACATTGCCCCCATCCGGTAGGAATATTTAGTGGGATAGGCTTTGGGCATAGGTGTGCCCTCAGCCGTCGCTCCTATTGCTGCTAATGTTTCATCATCTACTCTTGTTTTTGAGCGTGTTACTGCTGCAACCGTAGCCATTGCTACTGCTGACTTTCTGCTTCAGCAGCCAAAGTGTTGCCTTCAACATATATCCCCACACGTTGGTGTCCTAGTGTATGTACAACATGGACATTCGGTAGATGTTCCTTCAGATCCACTACCTTCCCCCACAGACGTCTGTGTTTTATTGTATTATCTTTGGAATCTCTGAACCCATTTTGTTGCCAGTAATGCAAGTATTCATTAAAGAACTGGACACAGTAGCATGAATCACAGACAATCAGAGTAGTGTGAATCACAGACAATCAGAGTCATCTGTTCTAGATCTGTATGTTCCAGTGCCATCACCAGAGCCCTAAGCTCTGCAAGTTGTGCTTGTTGTGCAAGTTGTGCTGTACAGTGCCCTAGAGTCTGTGTGTATGTTTTTTCTGGATGGAACTAGCCATCCTTCATATACCCACTCAGGACTGCGCAGGCAGCTGAGTATTGGTGTTTGGTGCCTATAGCAGGTTGTGCTGAACCATTTGTGTGCAAGATTGTTTCGTAATGTTGGATAGGTAGTGTATTTGCTGGAACAGGATACTCAAGTTCATATTGTAGGAATTCTTGGGTCTGTAATTTGGAATCAAACACATAATCAACATCAGTGGTCGTCAGTGATGTTGCCCATTGAATCCAATGTGGATGTAATGCTTTGGCATTCGGAGCGCTTGCTTTGGTAACAGCTGAAGGGCTGGAACTGAGGATACAACAATGATGCATTTCCTTAGGCCAGAAGCTTCTCTTTAAGGACCGCCATCTGAATAAGCAGTGAGAATTTTCTCAGTGGGAGAAAAGCGTTGTTCAGCTGGGGAATATAAGTGTGATTTATATGCTAACGGGACAGTCTCACCGTCATTAATTGTCACATAGGTGAAACCAATGGCACCAGCATTCACTCTGATGACCAAATGTTTTTTATTGTCCCTTGTCTGCAGGTGTTTAGCTTCAAGCATGCCTTTTTGTAAGGCTTTGAGAATGCATGTGTGTTGCGACTTTCCAGAGTTTGCTGGTAAAGTCAGGACGTATTAGGTCATATAATGGTTCAATGCGTTGTCCATAGTCTGTAATATAAGTTCTGCCAAAATTCAGGAAGCCCAACACTGATTAAAGCTTTTTTATTGTATTTGGTGGTTGTAGTTGTGCGCATTTTTCTAAAAATTGGGGCGCCAGTCTCTTGCCTTCATCCGACAACTCGTATGCCAGTAACAGGATACTGAGAAAGGCTATTTTTGTTTTTTTAAGTTAAATTTGTAGCCGATTTTGGCTAATCCTACAACAACACAGGCTACCCGTCTTAAATGTTGTATGAGGTAATCATCCATGAGGTAAACATCATCCACTTACACAAACACTCAAAAAAGAGTGTCTGCGAAACAGGTTCATCTGGACAGACACGGCTGAGACTGCCTTTCAAAACCTAAAACAGGCCTCACCCAAGCACCCATACTGAGACATCCGGACACCAATAAACAATTTATTGTTGTTACGGACGCTTCCGAAAAAGCCATCGGGGCAGTATTACTACAACAACAAGACGACAATGGTTTAGAACAGCCAATCTTTTATCTATCATATGTGATCTCTGATTCTGAGCAACATTATTCAATACTGGAAAGGGAACTGTTGGCTCTAAAGACTGCCTGCCAAGAGTAGAGACAATTTCTCATGGGTTCTAAGGAGCATTTTGAAGTAAGAACGGACCATCATAATCTGCAATGCTTACGATTTCTATGTTACCTATACAGTATTCCAGGATCTCAAAACATTCTGGCAGATACCCTATCTCGCCGTTATCCCGATAGTACTCATACCCCGTCACCATATCTACTTGAACCAGACAAGATCAGTGGTGTAGTTCAGTCATTCCTAGATGAAGTACGATCTGAATACTCAACACTTTCAGAACAAGAGCTAAAAAATCTGCGTCCCAAGATATGCGAACATAAAGGATACTACTATCACAAGGACATCTTATTTCTCCCTTCTAAAAAAGTGCAAGAAAAAGCACTTGAGATGTGTCATGATTCTCCAGTAGCTGGTCATCGAGGTATTAAAGCCATGCAGGAATTAATTCTTCGATCCTTTTGGTGGCCTACATTGAAACAAGACATCGGAAGATACGTGAAATCTTGTCCTATTTGTGCTCAAGTGAAAGTACCCTGTACTAGGCCTGCAGGATTACTTCAACCATTACTAGTTACACCAGCTCTTTGGCAGATGATATCAACCGGCTTTATATGTTCATTACCTAAATCAGACGAAAACCGAGTTATAAAGGTAACAGTAGATTCCTTTACTAAGATGGCTCATTTTACCGTCTTGAAGAAATTACCCAACTCACAAAAATTAAGTCAGATATTTATTCAGCACATTTTTTGCCTCAATAGTCTCCCCCAGAGCATTGTGTCAGACAGGGGACCTCAATACATCTCACGGTTCTGGAAACACTTCTGTAAGATCTTGAACATCAATGTAGAGTTATCTGGATTTCATCCTCAAACCAATGGCCAGACCGAACGTCTCAACCAGGGAGTTGAGCAATATCTTTGTTGCTTCTGTAACTCCACCCAGAGTAACTGGAGCACTTATCTTCCCATTGCAGAGTTTTTTTACAATAATACTGTCCATAGTGGCTCCAAGGTCACTCCTTTTTTCTGTTCATATGGATTCCATCCTACTTCTTTTCCTACTACTCCTAAGACTTCCTCTACTCTTCCCGCTATCACCTCTCTTTCCAAGAGACTACAGAGAATTCAAATACTGATTCGATATAATGTATTAGTCACTAAAAGATACATGAAAAGACTGGCTGATAAGAAACGTAGTGAGGTTCAAGCGTATCACATCCAAGACAAAGTCTGGCTCTCTTCAAAATTTCTGCCCCTATGTCTTTCCCAAAATAAATTTAAGCCTCGGTAATACGGACCCTTTTGTATTCTTCAGAAAATGAATCCTGTAACTTTCCGTCTCTGTTTCCCTCGAACTTGGAAAATCCATCCAGTCGTTCATGTCTCGCAGTGGACACCCTATATACCTGACCCTTTTTCCCGACATTACACATGCCCTTCCCCTTTGTTGGTGAATGATGAACCTGAATATGAAGTACAGGAAATACGTGACTCTCGTATATTCTGGAACCATCTTCAGTATCTGATTCATTGGAAGGGCTATCCTCTTAGTGAATGTTCTTGGGAAGATGCCTCTTCTGTTCACGCCCCTCGTCTGGTTCGTCAAGTTTTTCCGGTTGTTTCCGCACAGACCAGGGGCTCCGGGGGGGGGACCTACTGTTGCGCAGCGTGCTGCTGCGCTAGCTAAATGGCTATCTCTGTCGAGGCCCCAAATTGGGCATGGGGCCTCGCTTCTGCATTGGCACGGTGCGCCCCCGTTAGTTCCTGCATCTCCCCACTCACCCTTTTCTTCCCCACTTGCCTTCTATTTCTTTTTCCTTCTTTTCTGTCGTCCTCGTTTTCTTCCTAACTTATGCCTTTCTTTCCTACCCATGTTTCGTTTCTCTTTCCCAGCATGCCTTCCTTTTTCCCTGCATGCCTTGGAACCTTACTTAATATGGTGCTTTTTCTATAGAATTCTATGACTCAATCCCAATCCAATATGGCGGCTTTTACTTCATGTCAGTCACTTCCTGTTCTTTGGGTATATAAGGTGTGTGATTCCTCTTCTCTTTGTTCTTCTGCTTCAGATATTGAGTTTCTTATCCTGGTCATTTTTGCCTTTTTGTTCTGATTTACTTTTACCTTTGTTTTTGTTTCAGGAGTTCCTTTTTTGAGGTTTTTTTCCCCTTTTGGGGTTTTTATCCCCAGGGACTCCTTCTGGAGGGCACGGACTGCCTTTGGCGTTCCCTCCGTCAGCAGCACTGTGGCTACCAGAAAGGGTCACCCCTATTTGGGCCAAGGCAGAACCTACAAGAACAAGAATCTCGCCACGCTTCCAGTGGGCCACAGACACAGACTACGAGTAGGTTGTGACACAGGGTCTATGTCGTGTAATATTGATGTCATACGAGCTGACAACAGTCCAGGACTGTTCTTATAGCCTTTATGGAGTCGTCAATTTTTTTTCTGGGAGCCTAAAGCACTGAAACCTATTAAGTTCCTACTTTCAGGCAATATGATTTGGCAGAAAACCTGTTGGATATATCCAGTGTTGTTTTGTATTTTCTTTGCACAATGTTGTTCATTAATGCTGTAGTATGTGCGTTTTGTATAGTATTTAAATGCCTATAGTCTAAGACTATTCTATATGAGTGGTCGGATTTAGTGACTGGAAATAATGGATTGTTCATTGATGAGTCTGAGTGTTCAATGACACCCTCGTACTTTAGTTGTGTGAGGATTTCCCTCACTGGGGCTTTTGCCTCATATTTTATTGGATATTGAGGTTGGGGCTGAGGTGTTTGATTTTATTGGTATTATATGGTAGGGAGAATCTTTTTCTCACCCTACATGATTGCGATATAGTGCCCAATCAATGGCATATTTTTCAATGAGCTCTTTCGGAACAAGGGACGAGCAGTGCTAGCACCCACTTCTTGTTCTTTAGTAAAGCCCTCTTCTTGAGTGGCATGTCGTATTGCAACTGCTGCCACTGGTTTCTTTTTAAATCTGTTGTGGAAGTTTCTCTTCTTTTTTAACAGAAATCTCTGACGAGTGATGTGAGTCCTTTCTCAGTTCCACGTACTTGGTCTGGTGATCTGCACATCTAACTCTCTCACTGCATTTTTCCAGTGAATTCTGAAAGGAACAAGATTGGCATGTATCAGTATACTGATATATATCAGGCGTTTTTGTCTTATCCCTATTTCTAAAGTTGTATCTATTTTGTGGGGTCTCCGAATGCAGAGATTCTTCCCTTTCTTTTCTAGGTGTTTGTTGTTTTTTCAGTCCAGCATTTTTTAGAACCCTCAGGTGTTGTTTGGCAGCATCCTTATCGGATCTACCTTGTACTTGTGGCTTAGTCGGTCTGGCTCCCAAACTATCTCGACCTATACTGGAGTGTGTTTCAGCAATCATTTTTGACAGCTCACGCTCTTGAACCTGTGCCGCAATATCAAAGCCCCATGTGCACTGTCAGTACAACTGCTTTCCCTTTAAAGTTACTTAATATGATTGAAAATACAGTGGCAAAATTAACTATTAATTGCATCCCCAAATCTAGGGGCTGCCCCATAGTCATCTTGAATTTGTTCCAACACAACCAGAAGATTGGCAAGTGTTAGTCTACCATGTGCTGTTGTGTAGAGTGTGGCAAATTCCGTGCCCCATGTATTGCAGTTTTCAATTGTGGGAACCATGCCGAAAATTCACATTTTCAAAATTCTATTTTTATCCTGAGGTACCGCATGGGGAAAGACTGCTTCCAGTGCATTTATATTTTGAGCTAACCAAAACGGAATTTCCTCCCGTTTGGCGGGTACTTTACCCATGATCGAATGTACAGTTGCAGGATTTATACCTGGCGCTGCTGCATGTGCTTGTCCTTGAGCAGCTCATGCTGGGCTTGTGTTTAACATTTGCATAACAAATTGCACTACCATTCTATATGTCGTTGTGACTTCCGTATATAAGCGGCAGACCTCAGCTACCGCCATTGCTGCTGTGTCAGGATGTGGTGTATATGTAGCCAATAAAGGCAAGGTCAGCCTGCATTGCTCAACGGACCTAACAGGTAAATTTGTGTGTGGTAGGGCACCATCAAGCCAATTATTATGGTCTTGATAAGCTAAAGGTGTTTCTAAGGATGGATAAGCTCTGTATTGTTCCAGGAGGATTTGCCCGTGTATAATTATGAAATGTATTTGTGTTCCCATCCACTGCTGGAAAGGTGAGCCAAGAATAAAATGTTTCTGTTCTATAGGCTGCGTGAGCTTCTACAAGAAATGTAACTGGACCTCTCTGGGCCGTTAAGCCGTTTGCCAATAAATGTGCAGTAAGGGGGCCTCTCATATTTAATGCTATTAATGCTATTGCTACCTGTTGAGGGTTCACCATATTACTGATTTATGCGTTCAGAGATAAGGATACCAACTGGGGATCAATCCTTTTATGGTTCAAGCTTTAACAACCTACAGCTGAGGATAGGTCCCACTTACCTAGCTGAGGAAGAAATCCTCAATACCACTGACTTCTCCGTATATAGTATCAAGGTGTCTTTAGCCTTCAGTGAGACAGAGATACTTAGGAGGATCTGATTTTTTGTGCCTAACATTGGTGGCTCCATGTCGCGTAGGTTCTCATTAGGGTAATGAGGCTACTGGATTTGGGCGGTAGGATCACCTTGGTTGTGGGTACTGGGTACAATTCCACACCAGGTGACACCTATCGGCCTAATCTGGAGTTTCCAGCCAACTAGCAGCAGCCCATCTCTGACTGAGATGATTGTGGCAACTGAGCTCATGGTAAAATGGACTCCCAGGGAATCGTCGTATATCAGATCGCATCCCTTTCTCTCAGTTACCATGATCTCACTCAGGCAAAGACAACAGAGGCAGAATATATTTAAATGAGCATTTATTAAAATATGTGCATCTTGGAGAAAAGCCGGTGCACAGCAATAACGAGAATAATAAAAGACAATAGGAGAAGGCATGTGAGTAAAAATGTAAAACACAAAAACAGTCCTACCATGCTGTCTAAACAGGGGAGTAGATCTACAGCCCCTCACCTATGCTAAGTATGAGCACAGCATACTAAGCCTTATCTGCACTTCGGGGTTCCCCCTGGAAGAACATCATCCCTCATACCGGAAGAAAAGGCCTGAGGTCTAAAGAGACACTGTCCTCATCTGGATCAGGGATTGGTTGTCTAAGCAAGTAGCTGTAGAGAAGGTTGCAGCATTCAGCATACAGTCATGGTCATCTGGCTGGAATCTCCCTCTAATGTGTCCGGGACTAAGGGGTGCTTCACAAAAAAACAGTTGGCATTCTAAGAAATGGTCCCCATGTATGAGTGTGTGTGTTTCTGTGAATGCTGGAGACACAGCATACCACGTTTTACGGCAACCCTATCTGACTGTAGCCTTGGAGAAAGCAAAAAGTGAACTATATGTCCTACTAAGAACACAATGCTTTCCTAGGCGAAAGGATAATAAGATAGAGAGAAATAAAACAGCACCGCAATTAAGCTATTGCTAGAAAAAATAAAGCAATGCCGTGTAAAATGTAATAGAGTAAAAGTGCATAGCAGGCCTAGTTAGCTAGAACAACGTGTCTAAAACCTAAGTAAAATAGCTATACAACAACATCATCAGCATACCATCAGACATGATGTCGATACCCAAGGATAGATGATAGTGTCTAAATTGACACACATGCCATTTGTACATGGCTTAATACACATCAAACCCTCTCAGACACAACACTGTGGGGGTCATTCCAACCCTGGTGGTCGGTGTTAAAGCAGCGGCCAACCCGCCAACAGGCAGGCGGATACAAAAATGGAATTCTGACCCTGGCGGGAACCGCCAACAGAGACCGCCACTTTAACACTCCGACCGCCACGGCGGGACAAACAAACAGCGCGGTGGTCACCGCCAACAGGCAGACGGGAGACAATGTACCGCCCACCCTATCACAACCCACCAATCCGCCACCTTTTCCGGGGCGGGAGCCCCACCGATAAAAACACGGCGGAAACAGACAGTACGAACGGAAAACGCTCACCTCTACACACTCCACGAGGAATCTGGACAGCATGGAACCCGAATTACACATCCTACCAGCTATTGTCTTCCTGCTCCTCTACCAGGAGCACGAACGCCGCCGCAGGAGACAAAGGTGAGTACTGCACCTACGACACAGGGGAGGAGAAAAGATTACGGGCACACACATACACGACACACCCACCCTCACCCACAACTACATACACATCAATGCAGAGCAACAACTCAGAGTGACACCCCCCAAGCCCCCCGGAAGAATGCAAAGACAAAATAAAATGTTCATGAATTGTGAAGTATATTGAACGGCTAAGTAAAAAAATATAACAAACAACTATACATACATATGTAAATTGTCTTGTCCAAATTGGGTATCAGCCATTGTACGTGGGCCAATGGGCCGAAACACATGGGCAAACCCCACACAGGAGACCCGAATCCATTGGAGAGAACACTGCAGGGGCATCAGATATCAAAACTACAGGCACCTCAGGGGGGGCACCTCAGCCAGATGAGTCCACGACGCCAGATCCATGAGGGGCCTCCATGGCTACTGTTCCATCCTGGGGAGTGCAAAGCCACAGTCTCACAAGTCTCTACAGTGGGTGGTTTGCCCACTGTTCAATCCTGGGGAGTGCAAAGCCACAGTCCCACAAGTCTCTACAGTGGGTGGATTGCCCACTGTTCCATCCTGGGGAGTGCAAAGCCACAGTCTCACAAGTCTCTACAGTGGGTGGTTTGCCCACTGTACCATCCTGGGGAGTGCAAAGCCACAGTCTCACAAGTCTCTACAGTGGGTGGATTGCCCACTGTACCATCCTGGGGAGTGCAAAGCCACAGTCTCACAAGTCTCTACAGTGGGTGGTTTGCCCACTGTACCATCCTGGGGAGTACAAAGCCACAGTCTCACAAGTCTCTGCAGTGGGTGGTTTGCCCACTGTACCATCCTGGGGAGTGCAAAGCCACAGTCTCACAAGTCTCTGCAGTGGGTGGTTTGCCCACTGTACCATCCTGGGGAGTGCAAAGCCACAGTCTATCAAGTGGATTACAGACTCCACTGGTTCTGGAGGAGGCATGGTGCCCAGAGTGCTTCGTGCAGCCCTGCCCGACACAGATCCGGCCCTGCCCCTTCTGCCAATGGGCCAGCGGTGCTTGAGATGAAGGGCCCAGCGGAGCGGTGCTTGAGACGGCGGTGCCCAGCGGAGCGGTGCTTGAGATGAAGGGCCCAGCGGAGCGGTGCTTGAGACGGCGGTGCCCAGCGGAGCGGTGCTTGAGATGAAGGGCCCAGCGGAGCGGTGCTTGAGATGAAGGGCCCAGCGGAGCGGTGCTTGAGATGAAGGGCCCCGCGTAGCGGTGCTTGAGACGGCGGTGCCCTGTTTAGCGGTGCTTGTCTTGAAGGGCCATGTTCAGCGGTTCTTGACACGGCGGTGCCCTGTTCAGCGGTGCTTGTCTTGAAGGGCCCTGTTCAGTGGTGCTTGTCTTGAAGGGCCCTGTTCAGCGGTTCTTGACATGGCGGTGCCCTGTTCAGCGGTGCTTGTCTTGAAGGGCCCTGTTCAGCGGTTCTTGACACGGCGGTGCCCTGTTCAGCGGTGCTTGTCTTGAAGGGCCCTGTTCAGCGGTTCTTGACACGGCGGTGCCCTGTTCAGCGGTGCTTGTCTTGAAGGGCCCTGTTCAGCGGTGCTTGTCTTGAAGGGCCCTGTTCAGCGGTTCTTGACACAGTGGTGCCCTGTTCAGCGGTGCTTGTCTTGAAGGGCCCTGTTCAGCGGTTCTTGACACTGCGGTTGTCTTGAAGGGCCCTGTTCAGCGGTTCTTGACATGGCGGTGCCCTGTTCAGCGGTGCTTGTCTTGAAGGGCCCTGTTCAGCGGTTCTTGACACGGCGGTGCCCTGTTCAGCGGTGCTTGTCTTGAAGGGCCCTGTTCAGCGGTTCTTGACACGGCGGTGCCCTGTTCAGCGGTGCTTGTCTTGAAGGGCCCTGTTCAGCGGTGCTTGTCTTGAAGGGCCATGTTCAGCGGTTCTTGACACGGCGGTGCCCTGTTCAGCGGTGCTTGTCTTGAAGGGCCCTGTTCAGCGGTTCTTGACACGGCGGTGCCCTGTTCAGCGGTGCTTGTCTTGAAGGGCCCTGTTCAGCGGTTCTTGACATGTGTCTCCAGGGCACCAGACCCGGCCATGAGATGGAGTTCACTCGCCACCCAACATGTGGCTGCCGGGCCCTTCGTGCACATCTGTCTTCTCGCTTGCGGGGCCCTCCTGTGCTGGCGTCCCGGGCCCGTTGGTGTCCTCCTTCACACCTGGAATGGGGCTGGTGGGGCCCTCCTGGGCAGCTCGCCTGCTGCCGGACTTGTCGGCCGTGCTGCCCTTGCCACCCTTCCCTGCTCCTCTGTGGCCCTTTCCTCCCTTTGTCGTTGTGACAGGTGGCACCCCACTTCCTGACGGTGCCAGGGTAGTGCCATTGGAGCCTGCTGTCTCTGGCCTCTCGCGCCGGGCCTTGCCTTTCTTAGATTTTTTACCAGGGGGTGGGCTGGCTGTCCCTTTACTGCTAGCTGAAGTAGCTGCCCTTGAAGGTGGTGGACTCCAAAATCCCTGGACTATTGTCCTTGGAGGTCCAGGGGATGTGGTGGCTGAGGTGCTGATTCGACTCTTAAGAGATGGAGGGGGTGGGTCAGGTGATGGAAAGAGGTTAATTTTGGACAGGAATATTTTTTTAGGAGCAGTGGGAAGGGTAGATGCAGTGGGTATGGGATTGGAGGAAGAGGATGTGGTTGTAGGTGAGTCAGGTCTGGTGTCTTTGGGTGCAGGTGCTTGTGCTGGAGGCTGTCGTGAGGTGGATGGCTGTTGGGTGGGTGGCTGTCTGCATTTGTGTGGTTTGGAAGAGGGGGTGACAGACACACTGGGAGAGGACACAGGGGACGTGTAAATGGCAGTGGGGGTGGTCTCTGCACGTGTGCGGAGTGTCCTTGTGGGTGTGCTGGTGATGGACGTAGTGGCTGATGATGTTGTGCATGCAAGTGTGAGTGGAGACGACACAGGGAGGGAGGAGGGAGACGAGGAGGAGGGGGACACAGAGGAGGCAGTGGCTGTTGGCATGTCTGCATGTGGATGTTGCTTGGGTGACTGCTTGTGTGATGTGTGGTGCTTATGTCTGGATGAGCTTGCCTTGGGTGTTGAGGTGTGTGCAGGCTGGTCTGTAGGTGTGTCTGGGATAGGCAGAGGAACAGGGGAGTGGGACTGGGTTGAGGAAGTTGGAGGAGGGAGGCAGGAGACAGGGACAATGGCTGCCGTCAGTGCTGAGGCCAGAGCGTTGAACGATCGCTGATGGGCAGCCTGACCCAAATGAATGCCCTCCAGGTATGCATTACTCCGGTGCACCTCCCTTTCTACACCCTGGGTGGCATTCAAAAGGGTAGACTGCCCAACAATGAGCGTCCTGAGGAGGTCAATGACCTCCTCACTGAGGGCAGCAGGGGTAACTGGGGCAGGGCCTGAGGTGCCTGGGGCGAAGGAGATGCCCACCTTCCTGGGTGAGCGGGCACGGGGCGAAGGCTGAGGGGCTGCTGGGAGGGCGGAGCTGGCGCGCTGGGTGGCGGCTGTACCTGTTGTTGCGGTGGGCACGGATGTTGCCGCCACCACAAGGGAGCTCCCTTCCGAGGACGTGTCTGTGTCGCTGATGTCAGCACGTGTCCCTGCTGTGGAGCTCCCCTCGCCCTCCGTCTCACTGGTGAACTCCGAGTCGGTTGCATGGCCCTCCAGGGCCATGTGAGATGCAGCTCCCTCGTGCTCCGATGCCACTTCTCCTCCGCCTGATGATGCTAATGCACACATGAACAGGAAGACCAACATAAAAGGGGGGGGGGAGAAATAAAGACATGTTGAGTGCATGCATTGGAGAGGACAGACACAGAAGCCCCCTGCACTACGCCGCGCACTTGGGGTACACTACTCAATCCGTGGGACATGGCCTACAAGCCTATGGACGACAAATCCACACATAGGTGACACAGGGCCATGATTAGCTGTACTAGGCAACCTACAGAGGGGGGGGGCGGGGGCACAGGGCCATGCCTAACGGAGGGGCCTAGCCTACGGAAATCGCCCTGGCCTAGGAATACCCACAGCCCTCCTCCCCCACCCAGACACCTCCAATGTGCGCTAAATCAGCAGAATGTGCTTGTACTCACCCCCTTGTGTCTGCTGTGATGTCCTCACGCGCCCATCCAAATCGGGGTAGGCCACCGCCAGGATCCGGGACATCAGGTGGGTCAATTGACGGGAGCCACCCCTCCTACGTTGGGAGGCCATCCCCAGCAGAGCCTCCGCGGTCTTCCTGCTCCCGCGGCGGATGTCCTCCCACCTCTTGCGGCAGTGGGTGCCCCGTCTGTTGTGGACCCCCAGGGTCCGGACGTCCTTGGCGATGGCACGCCAAATGTCGAGTTTCTGATGGGCGCTGACCTATGTCACATGTACAGGGGGAGAAATAACATTGTCATAATTTTCTGCATGCTCGATGTGAGTGGCCCCTCATCCCCACCCTTGCCATGTGGCACATGCTCTCATCCGTCGTTTGATGCATGCCTCAATCGCTCCCCTCCCCACCATCTTTCATCCACCCGACTCAACCCAGGCATTGGCCACAAAGCATGGTCCCAGTGTACTTACTTACCTGTTGGTCTGGAGGACCGTAGAGTAGCGCATACTGGGGGAGGACCCCATCCACGAGTTTCTCCAATTCTTCAGAAGTGAAGGCAGGGGCCCTTTCCCCAGTCGCAGCAGCCATTGTCTCTTCCAGACCGAGGTCACAGCAGCACTTGCAGTATAGGTCCTCTCCTGTGGATGATCAGGTCTCGAGTGATTAAGCAGATAGAAAATGGCGGTCACGTCCGCGGCGGTGCGTACCGCGGTGGTGCGTACCGCGACCGCCGGCGCACTTCGTAATTGGCTCCTGAAACCCATAGGGTTCAATGTTAACCAATGCGGCTTTGCGTCGCGGTCTTCGACCGCCTACCGCCACGGTGTGCCACACCAGCGCATTGACCTTACATCCCATTGTCGCATTTCACAGGTCAGGCAGCCGCCATTTCAAGGGCCCACATGGCTTAATTTCTACTGCGTCACACATGCCTAAGCCTTGCATCGACACTCATACAAGCCATTCAATGCATAGAGAATCGTGTACTGTCCAAGCTGTGGGAACGTACCTGTGGGTTGATTGACTCTGTGCTCGCTGTTGTCCTTCCTAGGCACCGTCCGCTGGGACTTGCGAGGAGATGGAGGAATGTTCCCGTGTACAGACTGCTGGTGGACCTGTTGACAATGGAAGAAAGACATGTCATACTGACATACAGGCTTGACAGAGCCACTATACAGGAACTGTGTGCCCAGCTGGAGCCACACCTGATGTCACCCATCCACCAACACACAGGGATCCCCCCTCTAGTGCAGGTTCTGTCAGTACTCCATTTTTTGGCAAGTGGGTCATTTCAAACAACAGTGGCCATTTCATCAGGGATGTCTCAGCCTATGTTTTCAAAGGTGCTGTCCAGAGTGTTGTCTGCCCTGCTCAAACACATGCAGAGATACATCGTTTTCCCTGAGGTGGAGGATTTGCCTACAGTGAAGGGTGATTTCTATGCCCTTGGACATATTCCCAACATCATTGGTGCCATTGATGGGACACATGTGGCTTTGGTCCCCCCCAGCAGGAGTGAACAGGTGTACAGGAACAGAAAAAGTTATCATTCCATGAATGTCCAGGTGGTCTGTTTGGCTGACCAGTACATCTCCCATGTAAATGCCAAGTTCCCTGGGTCAGTGCATGACGCCTACATCATGCGAAATAGCAGCATCCCTTATGTGATGGAACAACTACAGAGACACCGTGTGTGGCTAATTGGTGACTCAGGTTACCCCAACCTGTTGTGGTTACTGACCCCAGGGAGGAATCCCAGGACAAGGGCAGAGGAACGGTACAATGAGGCACATGGGCGTACTAGGAGGGTGATCGAGCGGACCTTCGGCCTCCTGAAGGCCAGGTTTAGGTGCCTGCATATGTCAGGTGGATCCCTAATGTACTCACCAAAGAAGGTGTGTCATATCATCGTGCCCTGCTGCATGCTTCACAACCTGGCTTTGCGACGCCAGGTGCCTTTCCTGCAGGGGGATGCTCCAGATGGTGGTGTTGTGGCAGCTGTGGAGCCTACGGAGAGTGAAGAGGAGGAAGACGAAGAGGACGACACAGACAACAGGGACACAGTGATACAGCAGTATTTTCAATAACACACAGGTAAGAATCAACACCGGCATTTTACATTTACTTACAGTCTCCTGCCTCTCTACTGTCTGAGTTTCCTCCCAGTGTATGTTAACTGAGTTGTGACTTTCCCTTCCAATTTCAGATATGTGGGCCCCACTGCGTGACCTCTGCTTTGTTTGCCCGTGGACTACAGCTGTGTGACAGTGGTATGTTGTCATCACAATGTAACTGGTCATTTTGGCACGTTTATGTCTAATACATATTTTCAAAAATACAGGCAGACTACAGATTATTTGTGTGCAATACGTGTGTTTATTAAAGTGCTCAATTTTGGGACATGCTTGAAAATTGGTGATGGGTGATGGTGGAGGAATGTCCATGGCAGAGTCCAGATTCTCAGTCTCACAGGTGCATTGTCCATATGCCTGTGGAAGGTGGATCAGGGGCAGTTTAAGGTTGGACAGGGTGACAATGTGGGACAGTGGGATGACATCAGGGGGTATCCTTTCCTGGCGGGGGTCTTGGCATCCTACTCTGTCTTCTTCCTAGATCTCAGGCCCCGCTTGCGGGGTGGTTCTTCTTCTGCAGGGGGTGGGGTTCTGGTGGCCGGTTGTACTTGTGTCGGGGCTTCCTGTCCACTAGCGCCGGCGGAGGTGGTAGCCTGTTCCTGGTCCATGCTAGTGACAGGGGCCCTTTGTGGTGCCACATGGTCCCGCAATGTGGTGACAATCTGGTTGAGAGCCACAACGATGGTGCCCATTGCGGAACTAATGTTTCTGAGTTCTTCCCTGAACCCCATAAACTGTTCCTCCTGCAGTACCTGGATCTCCTGGAACCTGTCCAGGACCGTCGCCATCGTCTCCTGGGAGTGGTGGTATGCTCCCATGATGGAGGAGAGGGCCTCGTGGAGAGTGGGTTCCCTTGGCCTGTCCCCCCCCTGTCGCACAACAGCCCTCCCAGTTCCCCTGTTTCCCTGGGCCTCTGTCCCCTGGACCGTGTGCCCACTACCACTGCCCCCAGGTCCCTGTTGTTGGGGTTCCCTGTAGTGGTGGACACACCGCTGATTGACGTGTCCTGGAGACAGAGGCATGGGCCCGCTGGCTGTGTGAGGGGAACCGACTGTCCCGAGGTCCCCGATGGGCCAGGCTGATCATCTGGGTCCAGGGAGACAGAGCTGCTGTCATCACTGGGGGCCTCTTCTGGGGGTGGGATGGACATTTCTGGACCCTCCTGGGCGGTGTGGTGGCGTTCGGGTCCTGCAGGGGTATAAGAGTTATTATTGCTTCTGTGTGTGCCATAGCGTGCAATGGGTGGGTGCCCGTGTACCCCAGTGCTGGCATTCGCTTGTGGGGGCTGTTGTGACGGCGGTTTGTGGGGGAGATGGGTATGTGCAGTGGGCATGCTTAGGTGATGGGTGTCGATGGTTTGTGGTGGCATGCAGGGTTTGGTGTTGCGATGGGTGGGTTGTGATGGTGAGACATTAGCAAGGAGGATGTGTGATGGGGGTGGGGGAGAGGGTGGGGGTATGAGTTGGCATGCTGGTGGGTGGGGGGGATGAAGTAGTTGAGATTAGACTTACCAGAGTCCATTCCTCCAGATACTCCTGCGAGGCCCTCAGGATGCAGGATGTTCAAGACCTGTTCCTCCCATGTTGTAAATTCTGGGGGTTGAGGTGGGGGTCCGCCGCCAGTCTTCTGCACCGCGATGTTGTGCCTGGATACCATGGAACGCACCTTCCCCCGTAGGTTGTTCCACCGCTTCCTGATGTCGTCCCGATTTCGTGGATGCTGTCCCACAGCGTTGACCCTGTCCACTATTCTTTGCCATAGCTCCATCTTCCTAGCAATGGTGGTGTGCTGCACCTGTGTCCCGAAGAGCTGGGGCTCTACCCGAACTATTTCCTCCACCATGACCCTGAGTTCTGCGTCTGAAAACCTGGGGTGTCTTGGGGGTGCCATGGGGTGGTGTGGATGAGGTGTGGTGTTTGCGGTGATGAGTGTGGTGAGTGTGGTGGTTTGTGGTGTTTTGTGCATGGTTGTTGTGTGGGTGATGGTGTAGTGTGCCTCTGTGTGATGGTGTTCTCTATTCTGTGCTGTATCTCTCTGGGCTTCGTCTCTGATTTGTGGTCGTAGGGGTTTGTGGGTGATGTGGGTGTGTGTTTTATAGTTAATTGGGTGTGTGGGAGTGTTGTGTGTATGTCTCTCAGGTGTGTGTATTTCAAATTGTCCAATGTGGCAGTGTTTTGGAGCTGTATGTGTATTTTGAGCGCGGCGGTGTGTACCGCCAATGGAATACCGCCGCGTGGATTCGTGGGTCGTAATGGCATGGGCGTATTTCTGTTGGCGTGACAGTGGAGGTTTGGTCTTCGACAGTTTATCGCTGGCCGTTGGTGTGGCGTACTTTTGTGGCTGTCGGGTTTTTGGCAGTTTGCCTCTTGAGGGTCAGAATGACCGGGGCGGTTTACCGCGACCGCAGCGGTGTTGTGGCGGGCTTCTGACCGGCGGTAAGCGCCTTTTACCGCCGAGGTCAGAATGACCACCTGTATGTACACATGGGACATACAAGGTGACGCTTACTGGTTGCTTCAGAGCCTTCAAAAGTGGAAACCTCGCCGATGGTGTAGTGTGGAGATCTGCCTGCAAGACATGACAGGAAAACATAGCTTTGTGATTTGTGAACCAAGATTTGCATGGACAACTGCTGCACATTGCACTTGTTTAGATGAGTGACCTAGTTAACGTAGTGTTAGGAATGACCCACTGCCATCTACAACATGCCAGACAGACATAGGTAGCACCCAAAAACATATATAGCAATGTGACACACCCCTACAGACATGTCTTAGATTCATGCATCACACTTACTGGGGGACAAGACACTTAATTGTCAGAAGCTTAGAGGCAGATAATAGGGAACTGGCGCTGCACCCAGTGCAGCAACACTTTTCTTGCACCCCTTAGGACCCCCCTACCGCCACCATATGTGCTCCGTTTCTAAGATACGGCGCACATTGGTGCAGGGCAGGGGGGGGCAATGGCATCATTATTCTTGACGCTATTGATGTACTGTTCAGGGTTAGTGCCAAGATTTTGGCCCAACCCTGGACAGTACATAGGGGCCCATCATAAATAATGATGTGCCCCCTTTTGACACCTGGTCTCAGCAGGCATAGAAAATGCCAGAAAGATGTATGCAAAGAAATCTCTTAGTTTTCCTTCTGCCTTTCATTTTGTCCCCTCTAACGTGGAAATGGCCCCTTTGCATACATCATGCATGGTGTAGACATAATGTTGTCCATAGGCTCACAAAGTGGCGCAATGCACGCATTGTACAACTTTATCAACCTTTCCGCTACATTATGCCTGCACCAGCCATACTGTATGCAAGTGGGCATTTGCTCATTGGGGGAAGGCAACAAAATGACACATTGAAATCTAAAGGAATATTTTGCGTCATTTTGTTCTGCACATATTTACACGTGCTCAAAGCAGGCGTTAAAAGGGGGCACAACATTATGGGGGTGATTCTCACCCTGGCGGGCGGCGGAGGCCGCCCGCCAGAGTTCCCCCCTCCAAAATACCGCTGACCGCTGGGGGTATTTTGGGTTTTGCACTGGGCTGGCGGGCAACCGCCAAAAGGCTGCCCGCCAGCCCAGTGCAAAACAGCCTTCCCACGAGGACGCCGGCTCAGAATTGAGCCGGCGGAGTGGGAAGGTGCGACGGGTGCAGTGGCACCCGTCGCGTATTTCAGTGTCTGCAAAGCAGACACTGAAATACAAAGTGGGGCCCTCTTACGGGGGCCCCTGCAGTGCCCATGCCATTGGCATGGGCACTGCAGGGGCCCCCAGGGGCCCCACGACACCCCATACCGCCATTCTGTTCCTGGCGGCTATGGGGTGTCAGAATCCCCATGGCGGCGCAGCGAGCTGCGCCGCCATGGAGGATTCTACAGGGCAGCAGAAAACCGGCGGAAGACCGCCGGTTTTCCCTTTCTGGCCGCAGCTGAACCGCCGCGGTCAGAATACCCTGTGGAGCACCGCCAGCCTGTTGGCGGTGCTCCCTCCAACCCTGGCCCCGGCGGTCCATGACCGCCGGGGTCAGAATGACCCCCTATATTTTGATGGCCCACTATGTACTGGTCAGGTTTAGTGCCAAATCTATGGCAATAACCCTGAGCAGTACATCAAAAGCATAATGTTGCTTTTGCCCCCCGACCCCCCTCTAACCCACGCCATGGAGTGCTGCATCCTAGATACCTTATGGCGGTGGGGGGGTGCTGTGAGGCGCAAGGATGGTAGCGCTGCACTGGGTGCAGCAACACTTTTCCTTAAATCTGCCCCTTGCCCCTCATGACATGCTGCAGATATCCTTATGCCCTACTGTCATGCACCTGCAAAGGAGGATGTGGCTATGTTACAGGTTTACTTGCCAATAGGTTTGTCAACTTAAACCACCAGGTGATCCAGGACATCCCATTCCCCGGCAATAAGGTCTGCCCACTGGTGCTTGATCTGTTGGTCTGTGCGCTCAACCTTGAAGATCTTGCACAGCTGGAAACACACTTTCCCCCACTGCAGCTTTCTGGTCTCCGTAGGGTAGCCCATGATGACACGTCACCCATTTTCACCATGTTGGGGATCTAATGGTACACTAACCATATGAACCCTCCCAGTACTTCTGGACTCATGCACTGTGCCCTTCCCTTGCCAGACATCTTGCTGTTTCCCTCCACAGCAAACAATAAACCCCCTAAAATGTATATAATAACTGCACCCCACCCCAAATACCCCAACAAACTACACTACCCCAAGACAAACACCTGACAATACAAATACAATAACAAGACAATAACACCACACAAAACTTACAAATCCAACAAATTAGACTTAACAGTAACAGGACACAGCACAAAACTTTCAGAAACCACCAGTCCTCAACTAGCACCAGCTCCACACAACCTCTCACAACCACAGACAAAAAGACAGGAAAGTAAAAGTGAAAGTAAATTTACATTACCATGTGTGCAGCAAGAAAGTCCTGTTACATCACCTCCTGGGCATATGTGTCACGTTTTCTGATATGCATAGTTTTTTTTTTTATGCATGACGGCCATGCATGGATTTTTTTCATGATGGCTGACAAGGTCTATCGACTTGCAATTTATGCGCAGGGGCCAGGCATCATTTTTGGCATGTGCGATGTTTGAGGCACAATGGTATGCTTCAAAACCTTTGACGCATAATGGGCATGCTTGGATTTTGGAGGGGAGGCTGACACAGCAAGACAGTTCAGACGCACATGGTGCCAAGCGTCATTTTAGTGATTTGCGATTTATGGAGGTGTACCATATGCGTCATTTTTCTTTTTAAACGCATAACGGCCATGCCTGAATTTTGGTGGAAAGGCTGAGTGCACCCACTTTCACTTTCCTTGTTACAGGGGCTATACATCTATGTAGTTTGTATGGTATGGCTACATGTGTGTGCCTGTTCATTTAATTATGTACTGGTAACATAGGAATGCGTTACCATATGTTAATATGTGTGTGTCATGCATGCAAGGATTGATACTGTTTGCAAATGAGCCTGTGTATGAAGACTCTTTGCCACATACATGTTTACACATGTGTACTGAGTGTACATATATGATGCTAATCATGTTGTGCGTCTACCACATTGTTGTGTCAGAATTCCGACTGTATGGTACAATACGCAACATAAGGTGGGAAGGGCCATGTGTAATACATGTTCAGGTATATCATACAGTTAACACATCTTTAGCAAAGGGTGCTGTTGAATAAGACCGGGATAAGATCCTGTAAGCCATTTAAATGTGAGTGCAAGTATGTGTGCACTCTGGTGTGTTGTAAGGAACAGACTTAAAGATGCAAAGAAACACATGGAATAAATAGTTCAACATGCATGCAAAATGTTGGAGATGGTGTGCTGACATGTGTCATTGTAGGTATATATGTGACATGTTTTTGGTGTGAAAATATATATATCATGTCTGATAAGTGTTGCATGAATCAATGGTGTGTTTAGAGATTGGACACATACCAACTCACTTTTCCAGCTGTCTTCTATGTAGGCCATTGTTCCAAAGCTGTGTACTCATATCTGTGTAAAACATGTTTCACAATGGGGAACATCTGTACTGGTCATGATAAGTTGTAAGTTTTCAAGTGACACATACACATTTTATCATGTATATTGTACTCATTTGTCAATCCTCAGATTGACAGCACTGAGCCTGGTCCACTAGCTGGGACATGTGATTAAATTTAGGGTTTATATTTTAACAACATACCTTTTCAATGTTCAATGACTCAAACTTTGATGTTATTGGCAGAATGATTAAATTGAATACAATCTGTATGGCAGGGGTGCTCTTATGCAGTGATGGCTCCCTGGTCATCAGTGCTCCTGTGGCACACTGAATGACCACACAGGGCCATTGTTGCATATATGAACACTGGTTGACTGTGTTCACCTCAGCTCAGTTCACAGGTTGCAATCAGCAGGCCCCTGACTGTGTCAAGGCTCAATGTAGCCTACTTAGGAGTTTGAGGGGTAGTTGGGTGGTGATCTACCATCCTCATGATGGATCATCAGCACTGCTATGCACAGTCCCCTGCAAACATACACCTGCACATTTGTGATCGCGTCGCCAAGTATGTGTTGTTACCTTTGAGGTTCTTGATGTCAGGCTTGCCCTATCATATACTAGGAATGACAGCCTGTTAGTGTAGGACATGCTTCATCATTTCCCATGGTTTTACATGATTTGCCATGAATCAGTGTGGTTATTATTAGGATGCTTGGTTAGGTCACTGATAGTTTGAGGAACTGGGTCTTGTCTGTAGACCCAGGGTACAGATACTGTCCTCCCTGGGCTTCCCTTCTTTGTGGATGACCACTATGGAAGTCTGGCACTGGTCTAACAGGAGTACTCACCCCTTCTGGCTCTTCTCTCGTACATGTACTTCAGATGTGAAGAAGCTTTGCGCCTGTCAACTTATAGGGTTCTATTGGTAGCCTGTTGGTCTCTGATGCTTTGCCGAGCTGCACATCCCTATAAGGAAAGTGTGTCTTCTAAGGCTTCCTTATCCTCTGTGGTGAGGCTCGGGAGGGGAATGTCACCCACAAGCTCACTTGCTTTGCTTTTTGTGGTGAAATACCTTGCATAATCTATTTTCCCATAGTAGTGGGAAACATTTTGGCTATGGTTTGTCCACTACTAGCAGGTTCCTCCTGCTCTTTCTGGATCCCAGGAACCCATCTATCTGCTGCCTCCTACCTGTCCAGCCAGGCCAATATTTTTCCTGTCTTGTCCCCCGTTACACTGATGTTGTGCTGCGTTGCCCTATGGTGCATACTGGCAGCTTCCTAGGGCCATGTCTCAGTATTCATTTTGCTTCAGGGCTAGGATGTGGGCTCCCTCTGATCCCTACTCATCAGGTAAGCCAGCCTCAACGGACAAAAACTCACATTAAAAAGCCTTCAATTTGGCCCTTTTCAGTTTTTTCCCTTGCACCATCATGGTGAGACACATCCCCTTGACTACTGTCTCATAGACCGATAGTCATGATGTCTCTCCTGAACTAATCTTACCCTGCTGGCCGTGTTCTGTTCCCCCCTCGAGTTGTACACCATTGTTATGATCCCCCTCATTGGGGACATCTACTTGTTCATCCCAGGGGACATGTGTGTAGACAAATGTTGTGCGAAATGACACACACAAGGATCATTTTACAGACAAGGGTTGGTGCATATAACTGTCCTCCTCCTGTATGATGTAGGCACCTGAACCTTGATTTAAGGATGCCAAATGTCAACTCCACAACATTTCTGGTCCTTAGGTGGGCTTCCTTGTAGGCCCGCTCTGCATCTGTTGTAGGATTTCCAAAAGGTGTAATGACCCATGGCTGGATGCCGTAACCTTGGTCATCAGCAAAGGAATTTGAGTACATGTGTCAGTCATGCACATTAGTTAATTGCTTTGGCCCATATTTGTTCTGAGTGGAGTGCTGTATCAGACTTACATCTGGTATTGTGTGTGTTCCTTTTTGGATGGATAGTTGCATTGGTCTGTTGTGGTGCACTTTCCGATCATGGGTTGTGCCTTAGGTATATGGTAATTGTAATTGGAATTGTTGTCTGACAGTTTACCCCATGCCAAATATGTGTGGTGTTCTCTATATTTGAACCAGGGGCCCACATCTGTAAAGCCCTAGCACCCCCTAGCACCACAATAGCCTTATTTTTGTAGACACTATTCTGGGCCAACTATGCAAATAATGACAGCACTGTGTTTAGAAAGTGCCACTACTCATGCAGTGTACAGTTAGTTAACCTTTGTGGCACATTATGCCTGTGCAAAGCATCATGTATGCAAGGGGTGTGCTCCCACATTGGGCAAAAGCAGAAATGATGTATAGGAATATAAGAGGTTCCAATACCTCATTTTTATCAGGTACTTTTGACGCCTGCACAGAACAGGCATAAGTATGGGGCACACCATAGGTTTAAATGTGCCCCTATGTACTGTGCAGGATTTGCATCATACATTTGGCAATTATCCTACACAGTCCATCGATGGCATTCATCATGTTGACACTATTGCCCCTACTCTGCGCCTTGTTGAGCCATATATTGAATATGGAACACACATGTTGGGTGTAGGAGGGAGCTAAGGTGCACATGTAAAGTAGCACTGCTTTAGATGCTGCCTCACTTTTCTGACATGTGGGCCTTAGTGCCTTCACTTTAGACCTGCAGAAGTGTGATGTAGTGGACATGTGTACCTATTTTGTGTGTTGTGTGCCATGTAACAAGTGTAGAGCCCTGTGTGTTACATGTGAATGTGTGTTACATGTGTGTTACATGTGAATCCCACGCCTTTGCCCTTGAAATATCTCCCTTATACAAAGTTTCATTGTTGGCAATTGCTGGCTGGCATACATATGTACATGAGGTTCATATGCCCAGTGTGGGACAGTTATATGGGATGTATTGTGATGTATGCAATATTTTACCAACAGCTGTGGGACAGGACAGGGCATGCTGTGCTTTTCAGCACTGCTCTGAGTCCAGCCCTGCTCAGTTCCATGTATCTTCATTCATATTAATTTCTGACTTGTAAGTAGTACATCTGCCACACTCCATTGTTGGTACCCTTATATCATGCTATGGAGATGTGGGATTTGCAGGTATGTTTGTTGGTGTGCTGTGAGGTGTCAGTTCCTGCATATGATATTTGATTGATGGTGATGTTGTTTTTCAATGTGTGCTGAACTATCCAACACACAAGGGACACTTGTACCCAATGAGTATATCTATTATATTTTGCTGATATGTAGATGGTGATGGGGCAATAGTTATTAGGGCTGCCTGAGATTTCTACAGCATAGTAAATGTGTAGCAGTGTCAATATGTGAGTTGTTTGACATTTGAATGGCCAATGCAATTCACATAGCAGAGCAATTCCTTGGTAAGTGTTATATATGAAGGACCTGTGTTTTGTTGTGAATCTGTGGACAGATGTAGTTGTTGAGTCTAGCTTTTATATTCATAGGGGACATTACTCCTCCTGTCTGTCCAGTGGTGTGTCAGTCGGGTGCTGCCAGGGACTTGTAGATATGGGTGTATGTGAAGATGATGTGCCTTGCCTGCAGTGTAGTGTGACATGTGGCATATTTGTTTGGTGTTGTGTTTGTATTGTTTGTACTAGAAGTTTGGTGTGTTGTATGTGTTTTGATTTGTATGGTATCGTACCTACAAGTAGGCCATTGCCATATTGTCCATCCTGGAATTGTTGGTTTATAGTGCAGTGCCTGAAGATGTAAGCATTGTGGACACTTCTGGGATATTTTGCAAGGATGATTGTGATATTTTCATGGTGGTCTACGATGGCCTGCACATTGATGGAGTGGGTATATTTGCAGTTCCTGTAGAGGTGTTTAGTTGCTGCAGGAGGGCCAAGTTAGACATGGGTGCAATCATTTGCACCCACCACATGAGGGAAGCCAGTAATTTGGTAGAAACCTTCCTTGGTCTCCTGCTGCAGCTCCTGGGTGTTAGGGAACTGGATGTGGTGGGGTGTGAGTCTGATGATGACTTCCAGGACCTTCATAAGGAAGGCAGAGAGGAATAGTTGGGAGATCCCGGCCACTTGTGCCACAGTCATCTGGAATGAACCAGATCCCAGCAAGTGGAGGACAGCCAGTAGTTTGGTCATGGGTGGAATTGCTTTGTGACTCTGCAGTCTTGCTGTGATGTCTGGGGCAATGTGGTGGAGCAGGAGTATAAGGGACTCCTGCCTCAAATGTTAGAGTCTGATCACCTCTTCTTTTCTGAGGGCCAGGATGCTTGCACAGTAGCGGAAGATCCTCTCTTGCCTTCTACACTACGTTTGCGGCTGCTGTGGTGATGTTTGCGGTTGCTGCGGTGGTGCTGGAGACACTTGGCGCGGTTGCTGTCATGTTCGACAGGTGCTGAGCTGTAGGAGTAACAGTTCCATAGTGTCCAGTTGCTTTCCAATGATCCTTCTGTGTGCTTCCCTTATGTAGTGGTGTGTGGGCCTCATTTTAAAGTCTGGTCCAGGGTGTTAAAATTTGACACTAATCAGACTTAGCGTCATTTTTTGGACCCAGTCTTTTGCGTGCGTTGTTTCTCCTTCGGGTTCTAAATTTAGTAATAGAGGCCTAGCGTAATTTTTTATGAGGGAACTCCTACCTTGCATATCATTGTCGTTAAACGATGCAAAGTGAGGTGGCGCTCCCAAAAAATGACACTAAGTCAAAAATGTTGATGCTAGACTGCCCTAGCGTCAAAATATAAATATATAAATATATATGTATTCACTTAGGAAAGCAAACGAAAGGTTACAGGCATGTTATAGTTAGGCTCACATTTTAAAGGTACAAAACCATAGAAGTTCACCTGTTATAGTTAGAGATTTTTCAAGTAACTATAAGGTAACTATAACTTGCTACTCCCCCATGCAGAGTTTTCTCTTCAATAATTTTACTGCAGTAGTTACATTGATAATATGAATGATGTTATATGCGGGCTAATTAGCAGTGCATGGCGAGGGTGTGAGTTGTAGTTACCTTAGGGCAGTAATTAAAGTTACTTGAGCTAACCATAAATATATTTGCTGAAGTTCTATGGTTTTGTGTGAGTAAAATGTGAATATATTTACATATACATACACACACACAGACACACATATATATATATATATATATATATATATATATATATATATATATATATATATATATATATATATATCAAACCAAAACCCTTTCAGGGATAGAGCGACGCATAAATTATGCAAAAAACAAAGAAGAACTCTGGGAAGTTCCCAATTTTAGGTGGAGAGCTGCTCTAGTAAGGAGCACCCTGCAACACCAGCGACACTCTAGATTTGCTCACCTCAAATGTCTGCTTATCTAGCAAAGTCTTTAAGCATAGGATTAGCACAGTGCTATCCTCGCCGAGCTAGATAATGACAAAGTCTTTTGCCATTTGTACAGCAAAATCTTTAAGCATAGAATTGACATAGTGTCATCCTTGCCGAGCTGTAAAATGACAAAAGCCATTTACCACTCCAGGCACAGTATTACAGCTTTGGACTGGTCAAATACCATCCAAGCCAACCTGGAATGAGTAAAGCAACCCCTGACACGTGTTTCGCTCTCATTAGAGCTCTTCAGAGGAGTATAGCTTTGTCCAGACACAAGGGAGCACCCAGTATAAGTCAAACCAAAACCCTTTCAGGGATAGAGCGACGCATAAATTATGCAAAAAACAAAGAAGAACTCTGGGAAGTTCCCAATTTTAGGTGGAGAGCTGCTCTAGTAAGGAGCACCCTGCAACACCAGCGACACTCTAGATTTGCTCACCTCAAATGTCTGCTTATCTAGCAAAGTCTTTAAGCATAGGATTAGCACAGTGCTATCCTCGCCGAGCTAGATAATGACAAAGTCTTTTGCCATTTGTACAGCAAAATCTTTAAGCATAGAATTGACATAGTGTCATCCTTGCCGAGCTGTAAAATGACAAAAGCCATTTACCACTCCAGGCACAGTATTACAGCTTTGGACTGGTCAAATACCATCCAAGCCAACCTGGAATGAGTAAAGCAACCCCTGACACGTGTTTCGCTCTCATTAGAGCTCTTCAGAGGAGTATAGCTTTGTCCAGACACAAGGGAGCACCCAGTATAAGTCAAACCAAAACCCTTTCAGGGATAGAGCGACGCATAAATTATGCAAAAAACAAAGAAGAACTCTGGGAAGTTCCCAATTTTAGGTGGAGAGCTGCTCTAGTAAGGTGCACCCTGCAACACCAGCGACACTCTAGATTTGCTCACCTCAAATGTCTGCTTATCTAGCAAAGTCTTTAAGCATAGGATTAGCACAGTGCTATCCTCGCCGAGCTAGATAATGACAAAGTCTTTTGCCATTTGTACAGCAAAATCTTTAAGCATAGAATTGACATAGTGTCATCCTTGCCGAGCTGTAAAATGACAAAAGCCATTTACCACTCCAGCAGACATTTGAGGTGAGCAAATCTAGAGTGTCGCTGGTGTTGCAGGGTGCTCTCCACCTAAAATTGGGAACTTCCCAGAGTTCTTCTTTGTTTTTTGCATATATATATATATATATATATATATATATATATATATATATATATACATATTGTAAGACAAAAAGATTATGGCAAGTTTGTAAACTTGGAAGAAGATCGTTTGGTTGAAACGCATCGTTTGTGGCACTGAATATAAATGAAGAAATAAGCCTTAACAGAGTGCGTTACCATAATCTTTTTGTCTTGCAATTTAATTGAGGGGACGGTCCGCCCTCGTGCTCCGCACTAGCTGATGAGTGCGTCACTATTCAATCGACCGCATTGCTTTTGCAACTGCTGCACCCTCCTTTCGGCAGAAAGACTTTGGGATCATCCCTTGACACCATTGCCAAAACCAAAGCCCATTTTTGTTAGAGATGTAGTGACTTTAGTCATGGATAAGAACATTGGGTCCGAAATTGTATCATCTCAATCAAAAGATTCCTCCCAGCAAACAGATCAGGAGCAATAGTCCACACAAACTGTTGCTCCTTAGTTAAAACCAGAGAAGGAATTTGAGATTGTTGCACATAAATGTGAGGTGATGGATTTTGCCCATTAAATCTGCCCGGATTTCTCACTTTTTGATAAGCTGGTAACTCACCCATTGTAAACTCATAGTAAATAGACTGCTCGTGTTCACCGCCAGTGTCTGCCTTTTAGGACAAGGCTTCTGCAACACAGCAAGTGTAAGGGGCACTTGGCTGGTTACATGAGAAGATGAATGCACACTTGTGCACAAGTGTGAGGGCTCTGCGTGGGAGTTTTCTGTAGTGTGTAGTCCGGTAACTGTCCAGTGGTATGCTGGGGTAGAGGAGACTCTGCGGATTGGATACTGACCTTGGGTAGGCCGCATAATGTTAGTATACAGTAATAGGGAGAGTCAGCCTGCTTTACGTTCTTGTCTGCAGTAACACTCCATTATTTACCTATGGAAAGAATTCCTTAGATCTTAGGACTTCTGTTCATTTATGGATATTCTAATTATTTGACTTCAGCATTTAGTTGTTGCCATTTGTCCCTTCGGAAGCATCATGTGCAGATATCGCAATCAATACCCCACCCTGATCACAGCTTTTAGTGCCTCCCATACGGTTGTCATCTCTACCTTCTGGGTGTCATTGGTCTGTTGATAGTCCACAAGGCTGTAGTGATTGCCTGTACATGAGTGAAGTGTTGAATGATTTGCCACACAGCCTCCAAGTGACTGTGGTTACCCTCTTATGATCTACTCTTAGTGTCAGGGACATTAGGGATTGGACAGCATCATGGGGGTCAATTTCAATGCTATGGAGTAACGACTGCAATTAGTGTATATAATCTCTCTGGTCATGATGTGTGAGTCTCCACAGGTCCACCAGTCTGCTCTCCCTTAGCCACAAGTTCTTCTTCTTGGAGAAGGCCCCAGTCTGGCCGTGCCATGGCCCAACTTGTCCATATCATTGTTTATGGCTAGATTTATATTGCCACCTACTAAAATGGCCATATTTGTAATATGAAGGATCCCAGGTATGGCATCAAGGAGTAAACTTTCATAATGTTCTTTAGAGATATAGACAGTCACTACTTTCAGATATTGGTCTCCCAGCTTAACCCAGTATGCTAACAGTTGCCCCTTAAGCTATGCAATTTTGCCTTTTACCTTCTCTTGAAAGGTCTGAGCTATAAGTATAGCTACCACTCTCGTTTGGCAACTGCTGACCAGTATTGCTGAGGGAGCCATCAGGATTTCAATCTTTGCTCACCCTTTGCTAGGAGATGCATCTTTTCCAGTAAACATGTCTCCCTTGGGATGTCCAAGCATGACCCTTTTAGATGGGTGATTTAAGCCTCAAACATTGAGGCTGATTATTTTAATTTTGAGAGTAGGCATGTTGATGTGTGTCCCCTGGCATTGCTTAACAGCCTGCATAATATGTCGGACAGGCTGATCAGTATCATGGTATCATCTGCCTTCAAGGCAGTTGTAATGGAGGGCTAGGCCAAGAAAGTAGATGCAAAACCATGTGCTCCCAATATAGTATTAATAAAACAACAACAACAACACCAAATCATTATACATCAGGTCCATGCATTATGGGGTTGGTAGGTGTGTGTCTTTTAGGCCCTGTCAAATCTGTGCTACGATGCATCCCTTCAAAATAGTGTGATGCACATCTGCCCCCGCCTCCCACCTGTCTTACTTGGTTCATGTCGGCAACCTGGAATTGTCCCCTCAGCCTGCCGACTCTCCCATCTGTTGGGCAACTCTCTCAGTCAGCTTCCGGTTTCCTCTGAAAATTTATCAAGCACCTCACTGGGATCTGCAAGCTCACAGAGCCACAGTTGCTCAAGGGTGAGCCCTTTGGGTCTATCTCAGGGATGTCCAGGACTTGGTGTGCCTCTGAATGTGTTCTAAGATACTGTAAAGGCCCGTCCCATCGGAAGATTATAAGAAATGGGTGACCCCCATCCATAGGACATCCGTTGCTCCTGATAAATTCCGTGATGGGGCAGAAGTCCTGTCTTCATTGGTAGGTGATCATAGCGAGAGCCTGGAACAGAGCAATCTTGTAGTCTGGAAATTGGTGTGTACCTAGCCCTGCAGAGGATTTCTTCGACACAAACCAGAATGTCTGGGCCTCTGGCATTGTTTTCTCATGGGTAGTGCACTCTGTGAGCTCTGTCCAATTGAATAGACGTGTAGCCGTCTGATCATAAGAAGTGTTGGAAAAGGGATCTCACATAACTTTGGTGCCCATCGGAAATCCGTGGATCCAGATATTGTCACAGCAAGAGTGATTATTGAAGTCCTCTGTGTGTGCCTGGAGTTCTACCTGTGCAGTACCTCCTGGTGCAGGTGTTCAAGCTCCTTCCATCTCTCCATTTCCATGTCTTCCAGGTGGGATTGTCTATCTCCTAGGGTGCACAGGTCTTGTTTCACCTCTTACGCAACTGAGATAAGGTCATACTTCAGTTTGCCGGTCAGTTCTTTAGTAGTCAAACAGGGATTCCAAGAATGCCTTTGTAAACAGGGCCTGATTCTCATTTTGATTGTCATGAGAATGACTCAGCAAGGCCGAAGCATTTTACGTTATTTCAGCCAGCTGCGTATTTGGCACTCGACAACAATCACTGTGAGGTTTATACAACTGCCCTGGAGCTAGAAAAAACAAGAAAAGCAAAGTCAACAGAGTACTGTTAGCGCCGCGGAGGTCGCCGTGGAGGTCACCATCTTCACAGCGTCCCTCTCTTCAGAGCCGGTGCCGGTGAGAAGGTCTGCTGAGTCCTTGTGCGGGGGGCTCCTGGTCGGAGGAATCCCTTGCCACCCCCAGTGGCAAGCATCAAGAAGCGGCTGTAGCTGCCCTGGGAGCAGGCGGTGGTCCTGCTGTTCGGTGTGCCGACTGAGGGAAGAGCCGGGTGCACACCGCTTGTCTGCGAGCAGCCCCTTCTTACAGACATCCTACAGCGGCGAGGAGCGTTGACTGGATGGCCGCTGAGATCCGAGAGGAGTGGACTCGGGGGCTGTGGAAATGCTAAGCACAAAGGAGCTCATATGGATCTGATGGGCCCTGCTGTGTCTTTCTGGAAGTTGGTATCAAGGAGCAGAACATCATGACGGATATGTCTTGTAACAGCTCTACAGGTTCCATCAGTCGTGAAATCTGAATTACTTATGATACAGCTGTTCTCTTCAGGGTTTGGATCGGGATGGTTTTGTCTGTGAGTCAGTTACAGATCGGACAGTGAACTTGAACCGGTGCTACTTGATTGGGTAAGCCATGCACTGACTGGAAATAACTCCAAAAAACTGGATCTAGACGATGGTGTTGTGGAAAAGCTTTGGGCCTATTTTGACAGTATTGTTAATAGCAGGAAGCTGAAGCTGAAGCAACTTTTGAAGGAAGGAAAGACAATAAACCTCTGGTTTGCCATTGCACAGACTTGAGAGGGACTACATATCCCAAGCTGCTTTGAGGCCCCAGGAGGTGGCCATTTTCACCTGCACCTGCACCCACTTGACACCAACGAGTGCTATAAAGCGCGTGGGGACACCTTGCTGCGTGGGACGTGCTAAAAGACTTGAGAGGGACTACATATCCCAAGCTGCTTTGAGGCCCCAGGAGGCGGCCATTTTCACCTGCACCCACTTGACACTAATGAGCGCTATAAAGCGCGTGGGGGCACCTTGCTGCGCGGGACGCGCTAAAAGACTTGAGAGGGACTACATATCCCAAGCTGCTTTGAGGCCCCAGGAGGCGGCCATTTTCACCTACACCGTCACCCACTTGACACCAACGAGCGCTATAAATCGCGTGGGGGCACCTTGCTGGGCGGGACGCGCTAAAAGACTTGAGAGGGACTACATATGCCAAGCTGCTTTGAGGCCCCAGGAGGCGGCCATTTTCACCTGCACCCACTTGACACCAACAAGCGCTCTAAAGCGCGTGGGGGCACCTCGCTGCGCGGGACGCGCTAAAAGACTTGAGAGGGACTACATATCCCAAGCTGCTTTGAGGCCCCAGGAGGTGGCCATTTTCACCTGCACCTGCACCCACTTGACACCAACGAGTGCTATATAGCGCGTGGGGGCACTTCGCTGCGCGGGACGCGCGCGGGCAAGGCCGGGCCAAGGGTGGGCTCGTCCACGCCTTCGGAGCCCGGAAGAGGCTGGGCTGGGCCACCCCCCTAGCATTGACTATTCAAGTAGGCATCATTGATTTTAGCTCTATGCGCTATTGCCAATACTGTGCCATCCCGTAGGTTGCACCATTATACTGATACTCTATAGAACGTTTTATCACCAATAACCGTCCCAGATGCGTAAAAGGAAAGCAATAGAGGCTGGTGCAGGGGCTGTGCTAAAAGCTAAGCGGAAAAGACACAAGCATGCAGATAGTAACTGCGTTATGGACAAAATTGACTCTCTTTTGGGTGAATGCAAGGACATTTTAACTACTCCTCAGGGAAATAATTCTAACAGCACTGGGGGGGAGCAATCCCCAACCAATAGGAGGGCTGGCCCAAAGAAAATTGCTGAAATCTTCATGAAACGCGGGCAACAAGACACAGCCACTACAGGACAGGGAGAGGGCAGGAATGTTATCACCCACACTGCTCCATCTCTAGTGAAGGAGCTACCACTGGACTCTAACGATTTCATTCAGTGTAGCAACCGCTTTAACCCGCTAATTAACACCCCAGAATCACATGACGACATCAACCAGGTATCAGGGCGGATGGGCTAGCACCCACAAGCACATACTCAACTCACATTAACCCACAGCACATTCAATGCATACAAGATTTAAAAAAGGAAGTACTAGAACTTAAGCTCATGGTTAACTCCTTAATTGCAATAGTAGAACAGTTAACTCTTGCAGATGACACGACCACCATGAACCTTACCCAGAGCCCAACCCTACCAGGCCCCAAGATGAATCTGCCCATTCTTTCAGCACCCAGCCGTGATGGCCTCGTCCCAGTTGGTGCTAAGACTAAGAACTTACTCCAGCCTCCTTTGCACAACAGTTTAGGCGCTGGAAACACACTAGACGGCCATCACAAAATCCCCAAACTCATGAGCAATACTGTCCCAAAATACTCTGCACAGCCTGCCAATAATTGGTCTCAATCAGGCAATGTAGTTCTAATGGTCAACGTCCCCAAATTAAACACATCGATACATAAGGAAGGGGCAGACTCTATTAAAAACAAGGCAATCCATTGGATTCGCCATGTAAGAGGCTGTCGCTCTGTAATACGCGAGGACATAATCAATGTAGCAAGATGGCCAGACCCGGGAACACATTTTGACATTTTAAAACTGACACTCAAGGACGGGACCATGGTGGCCCTAGATGCAAGAACAAGCCCACCTGCACATTCATGCATCCAGTTCAAATACCGTAGGCCACCTAAGCACTACGGGGATCGTCCGAGCTACTGGCCAGCAAAAAATGTATCCACCCTTGGCGAGAACGATTGACTTAAAGCTTCATCCAAAACCTATGCTGAAATACCACGCAGCCAACTAATATCAATCAACCCCAGGTCTGCTGCAATCCCTAACACTGCCAGTGCAAGTATTCTCTCTCCAATTCACAATATATTCCCCAAGACCTTTGACAGTTCACTGTGCAAATATGACAATACTGCATCTTTCATCTTGCAGGAATACTACCCACCAAATCAAGAACCGATAGCTAAGCCTGCAAGCACTTCCCCCACCAGGGCCAGGCCAGCGTCACTAGAGGAACATCACCACTCACCCCAGGTCTCACTGACCGATATGGGTAATGATCCACTTCTTCCGACTCAACCACACCTGCCAAATCAACCTCTGGCAGCTAATCATGCAAATACCAGGCATCTAGACAGGATAGCTCAACCGCTCACTGGGGTACGACTTGTCTCATGGAACGTGGCAGGTTTGAAATCTATCCTCCCTCTTCCATCCTTCACCTCTTTTATTGATGAACATGACATATGTCTTCTTCAAGAGACATGGTCAACCGATCCAATTTTTCGAACAGGCTATTCAAACTTCCATATCCCTGCCGTGCCTAGTACTAGAGGCAGGCCTTCAGTGGGCTTGACTGTTTGGATCAGAACATCACTTAAATGTCATAAATTACAGCTACCCACTGACTCTCCCGACCTGTTAGGTCTTCGTTTATCATTTGGGCCTGACACTGTTGTGAACATTTTCAATATCTACACCCGAGGGGTCAGGGGGGTCAAGTCTCCAAAACCCTTTGTGACCTGGCAGCCCTTTTGCAAAACTGCCCCCACCATCATAAAACCATTGTGGCAGGTGACTTTAATGACACATTTGAACATCTAGACTGGGATGATCTCAGGTCCACAGACGAGGAGGATCGAACTTGGTCTATCCCCGCCCTGCCCATTCCACCCATCAAGAGATGGACGCAGGTTGCTGTCCAAGTTAAGTCACTGACCATGGAATTTGGGCTCAGGGCGTTAAATGGCAGAACCAAATCAGACACCAAAGGCCATCACACATTCAACAAAACCAACCACACCAGCAGAATCGACTACTGTCTATTCAACATAAGATTATGGCCCCTAGTCATCGATATGACGATTGTTGAAAGAAATGAAAGTGATCATAATCCTCGCTCTGTTCACACGCTAGCTTTGGGTGACCTCTCGCCCATGATTAACTCCTCAGTAGCAGCACCAGAGGGTATCAGCCTGGCTAACGACAAACGACACCTAAAGTGGGACAAGATTGTGGCTCGGCCCGCATCCATCAACGCAGCCAATAACACCCTAAAGACTACATTAATGAACCTAGAGGTGGGTCCCGCAATCCCCTATAAGGAAATACGTTTAATCCACACCTCATGCTTCAGGGATATCGCATCCCACTTCTTAGTATCCCCAGCCCATGATGGCATGAGACCCATAGGTAGGCACCGCTAGTTCAATAAAATGTGTTGGTCCCTAAATAAGCGCTTAATCCAAGCTATTAAATCCAAGGATACCACTGCCATCTGCCTAGCTAGAAAGTCCTACAAGTCAGCCATACGCAAAGCCAAGCGTGACCAAGCTGACAAGTGGTGGACAGCACTTAGTGACGCTGTCCGCGAGAGGAACTGTAGTCTGTTCTGGTCCCTGGCCGCGCGAGGCCCAGAAAGCAGTGGATTGGACATTACAACAAACATTGCCCCGAAGGACTGGGTAGATGATTTTAGCAGGCTGTACTCCCATGAGCATGATAGCCCCACTCCTGTCCGCATGGACCCCTGCCTAAATACTTCTTTAGCACCCACCACTGAATTACCCCAGTTGTTCTCTCAAAGTGACATAACTTACTCCCTAGGCACCCTAAAATGCAGCAGGGCGCTCGGATGGTGCCCCAGCAGACCTGTTCTCAACCGACATAGCATCCTGGTCAAGATACCTCACCATCATAGCGAACGCTATAGCATCTGGGGCGCCTAACCCAGAGTCCTGGAAAGGGGCTATTGTTATCCCAATCTTTAAAAAGGGCGACAGATGACTTTCCTGCAACCATAGACCAATTAGTCTAATTGACTGTGTGCAAAAAGCCTTCTGCCCCTGCATCTTGGGAAAGATCGAAGACTGGATGACCGAACATGATATCCTTAGTCCCCTCCAAGCTGGTTTCCGGAAGAAAATATCTACCACTGATCAAGCCCTCAGGTTCCTATTTCTACACTGGAAAACAGTGCTTAGTGGCAAAGGGACCCTTTATGTAGTTTTTGTGGATCTAAAGTCTGCTTTTGACCTAGTACCTCGCAACAAGCTATAGGACACTCTCTCCCGAATGGGAATCCCGGAGCATATCCTAGCAACATTGATACGGCTCCACGAGGACAACTACGCACGAGTTAGGTGGGACAACGAGGGTCAACTAACTGATAGAATCCATGTATCAAGGGGTGTGCGGCAAGTGTGTGTCCTCGCCCCGACCCTCTTCTCTCTGTATATTAATGAAACCGTCCCTTCCCTGCTTAGAGTGGAGGCTGACGCACCATCACTTGGCACACAAAAAATCCCTGTCTTGCTCTTTGCAGATGATACTCTCTTGATATCCAAGACCCCTAGTGGACTAAGGAAACTCTTAACGTGTTTTGAGAAATTCTGCTCAACGGGGGGACTTGAAATCAATGCCTCTAAAACAAAACTAATGACCCTCAATCCCCATAGATCTTTTAGAGGGAAGTTTATACTAGACGGCACCACACTTGAGAAGGTGAGCATTTTTAGCTACCTGGGTATAACATTGTCTGACAACATGTCTTGGAAATCACACATAGGAAAGCAAGTCTTAAAACTAAAGCAAACAACAGGGGTACTATCAAAAAACTTTCACCTCTCACACACAAAACCAATTCGCCCAGCAATACAGATATACGAAGCCCAGGCTGTGACCTCAGCTCTTTATGGGGCCGAACTATGGGGTTATGCTAAAATCCAAGACATAACCATCGCAGAGAACAACTTCCTGAGAAACCTTGTGTCCCTTCCGCCAAGCGCTCCACTGTTCCCCCTTTTTAAGGATCTTGCCATAAAATGCATCAGTCAAAAAGCCCGCCTACGCCCTCTGCTGTACTGGCGGCGTCTCTTGACTACTCCAGTGCTTGAAACCTTTACTGAAACCCTGCAGGTCATTTTAAAAGCTGATCATCTTCACAGAATCCCCTGGCTACGATACATCAAGGGGTCATTCTACTCACTCGGGCTCGGTGAACTTTGGAATTCACCAACCACCTCCGTCTTTCCCTCGAAAAGCGAATTAAAGAAACTATATTGGCAAATAGCAGATCATGAAGATATAGGGGCTGCACTTCACACTACATTATCCTGTGACTTTGTTAACTTAAAAGAGACATCCAAGTATGAGGCTTTTTGGGACATAATCACGGTCCCAAGGGAAAGGAAACTGTACTTTCAGCTCCACATTGGAACATTACCATTGAGACTTTTCACCAGCCGCTGGTCACACAATGAATCAACCGCCTGTCTAGCCTGCAAAGCCCCCGTCGAGAATCTCCCTCACGTCCTTTTTGTCTGCCCCGCGTACACCACCTCATGTAGGAATGGCTGGCCCGACATGTAGACGGCTGGGCGTCCGCAGCTCTGAAATAGCCCTGCCAATCCTCAGATCAGACACTAGGCCAACGCTAGTGATCGCCATTGGCAAGTTCCTCGGAGCTAGCTGGTTTGTCAGAGGGAAATTCTTATCTCTTTAAGGATTCCAACTAGACTGTCCCATCGCACTGTGTGAGTGTATTTTATCTTTATTCCATTTTTATCATTTTATGTATTGTTATATTTATTACCTTGTGTATTTATTGCAGCTATGCGCTTTTATGGCTCTTGTAGCCGAAATAAAGTTTCTTTGACTTGACTCCTGTGCAACGGCCTTTCCTTCTTTGCTGACACATTTGTGCATCTTGTCAACATGTCTTGGAAAGTTTGATCCTTCTCACCCTTGTTGGAGGCTATGATGGAGGGATAGATTGTGATAATTGTGCTCCTTGTCTTGTGCTAGTTGTGGGTTAATGCTTCAGCGGATAGCCCAGTATTGGGCTCATTCTTAGTCTCTAGTGATCTCCTGGTGCAGCTGTTGCAAGTGAAGATGGTTCAGCTCCCAGGGCCTGCTTCCCCAGGACCCACTCAGTGGTGAGGGCTCCTGTGGCATGACTTGCTTGTGTCTCCTTTGAGCGGGTTTCAAGTACCCGATTTGGGATTAGTGTGGCCCCTGTGCATGCATCAGCTCCTCTTGGACTCACCCCTCATCTGTGGGCACAAGATCCAACATATGTGGAAAGCTCTCAACTCCTTCTTTCACTCTGCTATGGGTGGAGTCCTGGCCCCTGCCTGCCATGGATTGTCTGGCTGGTCTGCCACCCACCACTCTCCTCTACATGGGCAGCAATTGCATGCCTCCTTTTAGCTTTTATCCGTGAGGGCATTAATGTGGCTCTATACCTGGGGGCTTGGGCTTTCACAATTGCCTCACTGCCCCTTGGGAGGAAGACAGCAAACCAGATCCACCAAGTACAGCCAGAGCACTTACAACAATCCACACCAGTAAGCCTTGAGACTCAGTCACAGCTGTGTGGCTCATTAGCTGCATGCTACTACTCACCTTGGTCCACTAGAATGCGGGAGACCAATGGATTTTTGTCTATCAGGCAGGGTGGTACCAGCACATGCCTTGTCGTTCTGGGATAGAAGACTACCCCACAGTCTTATAGAGCCAGTGGCAACTCCTTGATCTCATGTCCTCAGTGGGCTTTCCGGTGGAGCGTGGCAGCAATCTTGGTTGCAGTGTGGCTCACTCTCTGTCACCTCTTTAATTCCAACAGCTGTGAGTGTCTGAGCTCCCCCACCGCAGGTCATTGGGCCTACGGGAGTCTCCCTCAGCAAATTCCTAGGGCTATGGTCATAGTCCGGGCCTTATTGTAGTTGGTGGGCAGGTGGAGGAGCACGAGGCATGACCCACCCATCAGCCATTGCGGCCATGTCCTCCTCTTTGATGTTTTGATAGCAGAAGCCAACATTGAAGTTTGTATCTTGAGCCAAGCCCTTCGATGATTGCACCTGCTGCAACCTATTTGCATAAGGTAGAAGAAACATTACATTCTTAATGATGAAGCTGCTGGTTTTGTGAATAGATTACTCATTTGTGATTGTACACCTTTATTTGATCTGCAGTACAAAACTGATCCGTCTCCTTTCATCCCAATTCAGCACTGGATGCCTCTTTTTCTAATAGCTGAATTGTCAAAATGTCTCAACTTGATGACAAAATGCTGCAACACCTAGGATAAAGAAGAGCTCAATAACTCTCTTGTCCACCATCTGCACAGCATGATGGTTTCTCCAGTAGCAGAAGAACCAATTTATTTTCTCAAAACTTTGAGAGACGACAATGACATGTCTTTTCATGCAATGACATTTTGTCCCTTAAAACTATGAAGAGATATCACACATATCATTACAAATGACTCTTCACTATGGAGATGAACTGTACATACTGGATTAACAACGTAATTTCTGCTAGACAAAAGATTACTTCAACTGCACATAATTGATGTGTTATATATTTGGTGTGCCAATGGTTGTAAATAAAAAAATCGACCAGTGCACAGTATGCGAGGGACTACTAGTCCAACCTTCAGGGCAACCACAAACTTTGCAAATATTGATGGCCGCTAAAAAAGATCCTGCCATTTAATTAGAAAACTACAAGAGGCACTCATCTCTAACCTTTAAGTCCCATAGTATGCTGTCACCAAAGACTGAGAGGACTACACTGCTTGTGGACTGGGCTACTATTGAAATAAAGACAAATAGATACTACACTGTATGCTACAATTTGTCTGAGAGTGGTGCTAGATAGACAATTAGTCAACAGTATGTACACCAGTGAAAACTCAGTATGTTAACCCCTTGCTTCTGCTGAGTCCACCTGGACTTGGGCACCTTGACTTTCAAATTGTATGACATTCGACATTTCTTTTGCAAAGAAAACTCCATGGTGCTTCTGCTCAGCAAGCTGGTCCTCCTCTCAAGATGAACAATATCTGAATGAAGTTGTGCAATTCTTTATGTAGTAATACCTTTCCTTATTATTCATTTTGAACTGCGTACATCCTCTCTATTTTGCACTTTACATAGTTACCATAGGAGTCAGTATCCAGCTAAAGAATGTTTGAATTGTATTAACTGTTGCCTTCCTTCCATAACCAATGCCCCATGTCCATGGGGGTGGTTGAATGATATGTCTGGCTCTATTTCCACTTTTCCCTAATCACTTCTACCTATCCCTGAATTAATTCCCTAAACCTATTCCCCTCATTTGTGAGATGTATTGTGTTACAATCTATTTCCACCATCAGCAGATCTTTCAGTTGTCAGAGAACGTGTGGTGTAAGCAGCACTAAACTTTTCCAAAAGAACTGAAAAAATAAAGCCACTAAAACCATACCCCTTATCATAACCTAAGTCCAGAGATATTCTTGAGCTCAGAATTTTGGTCAGTAGACAAAGCTAGATGCACTATAATTTTCCTTTTGCTAATCAATGGCTACACACCTCATAAAAGTTTGTGTAGCTACCAAATGTAATTTTGTCTGCTTGATGACTGAAACATCTCGGCTTGTATGCTGGTGCACTACACACTTTACTCAACCCTAGAAATAAGTTAGCCTTTTTAAGCCTCTGATGTGCACAGTTTTCTCCCTTTGTATCGGGGCCAGTGATGATTTTTCCTGCGCTGGACCACCATGCCTCATGCGGACAGAAACAATATGCATTAGAAGGCCCTCCCTCATATGGCAAGGCTTCCGAAACTGTGATCCAAAAGTCCCTATGGCAGAAGATTGACTTTGTAACATTTCTGATGGCAGAGTTGTTGGAGCTCCATACCCTTGGGTAGCTTAATGCAAACATTGATTGAAGTATCTACTAATGACCCTCTTCACAAAAAATAAAATAAATGTTCTGCATTGTTTTCTTGCACATATGTTTTGTTTAAATGTATGCATTTTAGAGGCTCAACCAAAATCACCATGAGCATGCATTAGAAAGTGTAAATAGTGGATTTACATGTGTACACCTAATGAACTACATCCAGTCTTCATGAATGTTTGCAGTTGGGAAATTATTCTAAAGTATGGGTAATTTTTGCAATTGTTTCTCTTCATGGAGAATATTTTCATTGTGGCAATATCTCCCCTTGCATCCTCTAAATATAGATGGTAGGATATTTTTGCCTAAACCAATTGGAACATTTACTCCAAAATCTTTTGGTGCTGACTTTTTCAGTTATGCTTTTTTTCTAATTAGTAAAAAATCGCCTACAGCCCCTTCTCCAATAAAGTTATCAAAATAATTACCACACTTCACTCTAATCATTCAGTTATCCTTTTTAGCTCCTTCGCCATCTTCTTCTGTAAGACCATCAATTCATCATACAATCTGGATTTAAATTCAATTTCTTTCTTTACTTGATTGTTTTCTTCCTCCTTTCACCAACACATTTAAAACCTCTTGTTATTTTCTTCTTTTCTCACCCAAATTATAAATCTCCTTTAAAACAAATAACTTTCAAAATCTTATGATTAGAGGTAATATAATTAGTTCAGTTAGCACTGTTTTTAATAAACCACAAACAATCTCACTTACCCATTTATCCGTTTTGCGAAATTGTTTACCAAATTTCACTGACAGATTCACTGTTTCCCACACACCAGTTTTTCCCAGAGAAAGAACTTCACTTAAATTGTTAGTTATATCATCAATGTATCTTTCAATACTCATACTGTTATTTGGCATGCATGTGCAGCACTGCTAAATCCCAATCACATGACACACATCACTTTCTAAAGCAACTCTGTTTTAAATCACCATTACACAAATAGAAAGCATTTCTTCATTCATTTTAGTTAACACCCCTGGAGTATTAGTAGCCAAACATTCTATCAAAGTAGACACATTCCTAATATTAACATTATTCAAAGCAACACAAATAGGGGGAATCAGCAAACACAATAGCCTGGCCTATTCCATGTTTCCCTCTTTTATAATTCATTTTACTCATTTCATTCAACCTATTTACATGGTACTTTTTAAGGAATAGCAAAGCTACACAACAAGAACCTACACAGTTACTTGGAATGTTAAAGTAGGCTGTTTTATTACAAATATGATAAATACCTCTAAATATAGGGTCTAAATATGGGAACTAACATAACATGTCTATCAAGTTTATATTTATAGCTTTCCATGTTATCCAAATCATAGCTGAAGTTTCCCATCTATCAGGCCTTGGTCACATACCACAAACAAATCCCTTCTTTTCGCTTGAAATCCTAAGTCCAGGATATATCTGTGAATTCTTAATCATGGCATCATCTTTCAAATGAAATTACATTCCTTCAACACCATTGTATTCTTCTTTCATTATATTCTCTAACAACTTTACAGTCTGCATCAGTTTACTTACATGCACTATTCTCATTCATTCCAATAGTAATAGAACTAAAAAATAGTAGAGGAATCTAGTTCAGGTATTTTATCTATAGAAAAGTTATAATATGAACTTGATTCCTAAGTACACTGAAATATATTGAGCACAACAGTTCATTGCAAAGAGGAAACTATATATATGTGACATCTTCTGACACAGAAGTTTGAAGATGTGGGCAAATGTGACCCAAATAGTTATAATCTGCTCTTAACCACTAATTCCCCTAAGTATTTTCCTCATAATTTCCATAGAAACTGTAGCCATGAGCTAACCTATTATCTTCAGTAATATTCATATTCTGTGTATTATTTATATAACTTGAAACAGATCCAACACAAGACTTTATATGTAAGAAGCTTTCACTTATTATTATCAAAGTATAACTCCTAAAAATTGTTTTAAGAGTCAAGTAAAATCTGGGCCTGATTTAGAGTTTGGCAGATGGGGCTACTTTGTCACAAGGGTGATGGATTTCCCGTCTGCCATATTACGATCTCCATAGGCTATTATGGGATCGTAATACGGTAGACACGATATCCGTCATGTTTGTGACAGAGTAATGTCCTCTGCCAAACTTTAAATCAAGACCCCATCTTTCTATTAAAAATAGAGTCCCTTAAAAATCTAGGGGCCTGATTCAGAACTTGGCAGATGGAATAATTAGTCACAAATGTCATGCGTATCATGTCTGCCGTATTAATGATCTTCATAGGATATAATGGGATCGTAATACGGTGGACAGGATATTCGTCATGTTTGTGACGGAGTATTCCCCCCTTCCAAGTTCTAAATCAGGTCTTAAGTCTCAAAAACGAAATTCAAACATTTTCCAGTACAGTTAGGTTTGGAGTGGGAATAGTAGATGTGACCTCCATAGTCCAACAATGTCCCCAATGTGGTTAAGGTTTTAGTTCATTTGTGCATCTGAATCCCTGAAAGTCCAAGACTTACCCTAAATTGCTTACATTTGGAGTGGGAATAGTAATTTTCATTCCCCCAAATGTCAACACTGTTCTTAATGTGGTTAAGTGTGGCGATGGAAAAGTACATCAGAACCCCCAAAGTCCAAAGCTTTCCCTAATATGGTTACTTTTGGATTTGGAATAGTACATCTGAACCCCCAAATCCAATGCTTTCCCCGATGTGATTAGGGTTGGTGGAGGAATAGTAAATCTGAACCCTCCAAAAGTCCAACAGTTTCCCTAATGTGGTTACATTTGTAGTGGGAATAGTAAATCTGAACTACCCATGGTCCAAAACATTCCCCAATGTTGTTACATTTGGAGTTGTAATTTTTAACTCTCCAGAGTCCAACCTTTTCCCAAAGGAAGTCAAATATGGAGTTGGAATAGTAATTTTGAACCCCATCAAAGTCCAAAAGTTAAACAATGATGTTACATTTGGAGTGGGAATAGTAAATATGCCCCCTCCCAAAAATCTAACACTTTCTCCACAGTGGTCTAGTTTGGAGTCGGAATAGTAAATGTGCCTGCCCAGAGTCCATCTTCCCAATGTGGTGAAGTTTTATGAGGGAGTTGCAAATTAGGATTTCTATAAATTATTACAGTTTATCCAATGTGGTTAAGTTTTTATTGGGAATAGTAAATGTGATGTCCATGAACTGTAAGAAGTTATTTGTATTTGTATTTTGCACTCTAAACGGTTATAGCCATTTATACTTTTTATTATATAGATTTAATAAACTAACCTTATGCAATTTATAATTACATTTTCTAGGCATTTCTAAGCATTTCTCTGGATTTCTTTTAATACATACATACATAATCATTCATGCGGTTGCCACTAGGTAGTTAAAGTTAGGACCTAGTTGCTATAGAAAAAGTGTCTTTAATTGCCTATATCTTCGGTGCTGGTTGATGAATCTTCACAAACGTTTCCAAAAAGATTTGCCAGTCACGTCAGCTGCTGTCTAGAAAATCTTTCAGGGATCTGTCAAACGGGGGCCGAGAAAAAGGTGGGGTCCCAACACTTTTTCCCCATTCATTTTTCCTCAGGGATTTTGAACAGCGATAGCGCAGAAACCACTAGACAGAATTTCACCACATTTAGCAGAAAGCTAGGGTCTGGCCCAGAAAGCAACCTTTTTGTGATTTAATTTAAATCTGTTTAGTAGTTTTAGAGAAATTAAAGAAAATCCAAATTTGTACATAAAGGGAAGTGAAGGCTCTGCAAACCATCCCTATTTCGTGATGAGGTCTGATTGGCTGCCAACACTTCAACAAGGAAGTGTGGGCAGCCACAGAAAAAGTTTAAAATATAGAAAAGAAAAGAGGCCAGGATACGGCCACCCTGGCCCCTTAGCTCTGGTGGTTGGGTCCTAGAGGGACGCCCCCCAGGGCTCAAAAGCACTTTTTTAAAATAAATTTACTGCAAATTCTCAACGGTTTGCAAGTCCATGGCAATTTTTTTTTTTTTAAATGAAGTGCGGGTTTCCATGCTTCTGAATATCTAAGACCCCTGTGGGTCTAGCCCCCCCTGCAGACCCGGGGACTGCCAACTCCCAGGGGTACTAAACAAATATGATGCAGAGGCTGTGGGGGTCCCCTGCAGCCCCAGGGACTATGCCCTCCCCGGGGCTTAAATGTAATTTCATGCGTGGGGCTCATGGCCCCCCCACAGTCTCGAGGACCACTACCTCCCGGAGACAAACTTTAAAAAATAGAAAGGGGTCTGTTTTGGACCCACATGCTCTGGGGACCACCACCTCTCTGGGGCTATTTTCGTAGGAGGGGGCCATGCAGCCCCCCTCAAGAAGTCACAGATGGCCGTGGGACCACCACCCCCCAGGGCCAGCTCCTGCTATGTCCCGGTGTGCCTACCCCCAGGATATAGGTGTTTAATGTGGCTTGGCAGTACTTTGACAGCTGCCACCAAGCCACAGCAAACACTCTTCTCCAATGAAGGGTGAGCTGTCAAACAGCTCTCCCTTCATCAAAGCAGAGGTTTCCTCTGTCTGTCTGCGCACGGAGATGCAGACAGGCACACTGAGGAAACTGCTTTCACAAAAAGCTCCCTCTCTGGGACAGCAATGTTGGCTCCTGAAGGTGACGGGCAGCCAGATGGGACCACGGGGGCCTTCAGGCTCCCCCCACAATCCTCAACATTGAGACAGGATGCCATGGGGGCACCCAGGTCTCTTGGCCGGGCCCCAGGGATGGGGTCCGAGATTAGTACTGGGGAGTTGGGCCATGTGGTCCCAGTACCCAAAACAAAACATTAGGGTGGGCCCTGGGGATGGGGCCCCTGGGTCCATGATTGGCCTAGGGAGGGGTGCTGGTTTTGTGGACCCCCCCAAAAAAAATTATACCAGGCCTTGGGTGTGGCATCTCTGTGGCCGAGATCGGCCTGGGGAGGGGGGCTGTGTGGCCTCCCCCCAAAAAAATAATAAATGTTCAGGCCGGGCTCTGGGGGATGGGGTCCCTGGAGTGAGATCAGCTCGAGAGGGGGGGCACACAGACCCCTCCCCCAAAAAATCTAATATTTACACTGGGCCTGGGAGATGGGGTCCCTGAGGCTGATATCGGTCTAAGGAGGGTGGGCCATACTGAGTTGAGTTGTGATAGGGGTTGTTTGCTGTGACTGGCCACAGGCCAAAGGCCGTGCGCAGTGCAGAGTTGGGTGGTTATAGGGGTTGGCCCCAGGGACTTGTTGCAAGGTAACTATATCTCATGCCCTCACCGTGCACTGCTAATTACTCCACAATTTACGTAACTCACAACATCTTTGATAACATCATTCATAATATCAGCATAATATTTGCAGTAAATCGTTTGACAAAAAACTGTGTATGGCGGAGGGCACAAGTTATAGTTACTTGGGATAACTCTAACTAATGATTTTGTACATTAAAATTGGGAGTCTAACTATACCGTCCCTGTAACCTTTAGCTTTTCTCTTTTTTCGTGTTTTTCAGTGAATATACATATATATATATATATATATATATATATATATATATATATGTTTCTATATATATATGTATATATATATGTATATATACATATATATATAGATAGATAGATAGATAGATAGATAGATAGATAGATAGATAGATAGATAGATAGATAGATAGATAGAAATATACATATATATATAGAGATATATTTAGATATAGATATGGACATTACCTACTGGTGGCCGCCAGTAGGTATAATTAGAACCTACTTTCCAAAGAAAAAGCATTTTTGACTTGGCTATATCATTGGCACAATTTGACGAATCTTCACAAAATTTTCCAAACAAAGTGTCACGTTGGGTTTTGCTGTGCATGGAGAGCTTTGAGGTGATCTTTTAAGTGGGTTAGAGAAAAAGGGGGGTCAATTAGTGTGTGTCCCATGTCAATGCCAGTAGACTCTTTAGGCATGCCTGCAGCTCAAACCGCCAGACAGAATTACATCAGATTTGGCAGAAAGGTAGGTTTTGAGATATTAAAAGAAATCCAAATTTGTGTAGCTAGGGTTGCGATAACTTTGCTATCTTGTGCTGAGATTTTATTGGCTGTCAACACATCAGTCAGTGTTGACAGCCAGCTTCAGTCGAGTCCCAAAAGAACAAAAAAAGAGAAAGGGGCGAGGATAGGGATACCCTGAGCCCCTAGCCTTAGTCCAGGGGGCCCCGGGGACCACCCCAGGGCTAAAATTTACTTTTTTTAAATTCACAGTGAATATTTCTGCATTTTGCTGTGGATTAAAAAAAAGCAATCACAGTCTCCTGTGCTTACTTTTCATTTTGTCCCCCACGTGTACCAGATCCCAAGGGCATTCCCAAAACAAAGGAGGAGGCACAGGGGCCCCCACTCCTAGGACTTCTGAAATACTTGGGGACCACCACCACCTCCCCGGGCCTATAATATTATAATACATGGGGTGCCCTGCAGACACCCCAGACCATGAGTACAACCATCTCACCAGTGCTACAATAAATTAATACCGGGGGCTGTGCAGACAGCTCCCACCAAGCAAAAGCAATCACCCCATTTCCAGTGGGCATAAGCTGTCAAAGTGCTCCGCTTGAAGCAGAGGTTTCATTTATTTTCTTGCCCGCAGACATACAGGCATAGAAGGAGATGAAATGATTTGTCTTGCACGTAGGAGCTGCATGTTTAGCAGTTACCTGTGTGCAATAGCAATACTGGCTCCCGCAGGAAGCGGGGAGCCGGCTGGTTCTGCACGGGCCTTGAAGCTCCACCCACAGTGCCATTGTACACTGGGTGCCCTGGGGGCACCCAGGAGACATGGCAGGGCTCTGGGGGATGGGGTAATGTATTTTAATGTGGCCAACCCACCTTTAATCACCTGGTCCCATGCCACGCCCAGCTTTGGCAGTGTGCAGCGGGGGTTGGCCACCGGGCCTGGCCCATGGCCAGCACCTACAGCAAACCCCTATAACCACCCAACCTAGCACCACACACAGTTTCAGCTGTGCACAGCAGGGACTGGCTGCAGGGCCTGGCCTGCAGCAAGGAACTGCGTCCAAACCCCCTATATCCACCCAGCCCTGTGTAATGCATAGCCTTTGGCAGTGTGCAATTGGATTGGCCACAGGCTTGGGCTGTGACCTGGCCCTGTGGCCAAGCCAGACATAACCACCCGATCTCATGCCATGTACAGCTTTGGCTGTGCAAAGCAGGAGTTGGCCGCAGAGCCTGACCACAAGCTAGGCTCTGCGGTTAACCCCCTATAACCACCCAACCTCACGTCATGTACAGCCCTCAGCTTTGCATGATGGATGTTGGCCGCATGGCCTAAGATACGGCCAACCCCCCATAACCATCCAACCCCTTGCTGTGCATGACCTTTACTTGTGTGTGGCAGGACATGTGGCCAACCCCCCATAACCATATGACCCAGCACCACACATATCTGTATGTGTGCAGCAGGGGTTGGCCAAGGGGCCTGGCTGGCTGCAGCCAACCCTCTATAACCACTGACCACAAGCCACACACGGCCTTTAGCCATGCACAGTGGGGCTTGGCTGCAGGGCCTGCGACAAACCCCCTATAGTCACTCAACCCACGCCATGCATGGCCTTCACGTATGTGCATTGGGGGTTGGCCACAGGCCTTGCAGTCAACCCCTTTTAAGCTCTAACCCAAACACCACACACAGCCAAAGGGGTTTGAAGCTTAAAGGGGTCAACATTAAATAAACATACTTAAGGGGGCCACATGTGCCCCCCGGACCCATGGGACCACCATCTCCCCAGGCCTACATAATAAAATATTTAGAAAGGCCACACAGACCCCCGGGCCCTGGGGGCTAGCACCTTCCCGGAGCAATACAAAAAATCTTGGGGAGACAATGCAGCCCTCCCACCCAGGTCCCAGTGATCACAACCTCCCTGAGAGAACATGAAACAAATATATGGGGGCCTTCATGGACTCCCCCATGTCCCAGGAACCACCACCTCCCCAGAGCCACATCTTACAAAAGATGAAGGGTGGGCATGCAGACCCCTCAAGGTCCCGTGGACCACCACTTCCTTAGGAAAACATAAGAAAAATATGGGGGCCACACAGACCCCTCTGCGCCCTGGGGACCACTACCTTTAAGGGCTACATTTTAAAAAATGTGGTGGGGCTGCGTGGACTCCCCTCACCCTGAAGAACACAAACTCCCCAGGGATATCTTTAATTTGTTTTTTAAATGCAGTGCGTGAAACCCCACGAGACCAGGGGACCACCACCTCCCCAGGGACAAACACAATTTAAAAAGGGAGTGGGGAATATGCCCCCCTCCCTAGGCTGTTTTCAGCCCCAGGGACCTCACCCCGAGGCCAGGCCATGGATCTATGGGTGACCTCCCCACCCAGGGCACCCTTCAAATAGTTATGGGGACCATGGTTGAAGCCTCACAGTCCCTGCGGTCCCATCAGTTCACATCTCTGATAGGAGCCGGCATTGCTCCCACATGTAGGGAGCTGCTACAAATAGGAGCTCCCTTCGGTGGGAAGCAATGTTTTTATCTCTTTCCCTGCATTAATGTATATATATATATATATATATATATATATATATATATATATATATATGATGGCCAGTAGGTTATAACTTCTATCATTTGTTAAGGACACCAGTCACTTTCTTCAGATTATTGAAAAATCAAACCAAACCAACACATTTGATGATGAGACTCTTCTGGCTACATTTGATGTTACATCCTCATGCACCAATATACCACATGATGATGGGCTTATGGCATTATCTGAAGCTCTTAATAAAAGAACTGTGAAAAAAAACATCAACAAATGTACTTACCAACTTTGCAAGAGCTATCCTTAAATCCAACAATTTTACCTTCAATGGTAAACACTACTGCAGATACAAGGGGCATCCATAGGCACTCGGATGGCCCCTTCCTATGCAAATATCTTCATGGGCAAACTGGAGGACTATATACTTGCGAGTTCTAACATCAAACTACTGGTATGGCTATGATACATTGATGACATATTTATAATATGGAATGCAGGAAGCAGAACACTGGAGCAATTTACAGCTTTTATCAACAGTATCCATCCTACCGTTAAATTCACTGGCAGCAATACTAAACAGAAGAGTAATTTCCCTTTTCTGGATGTGTTACTCACCATTCATGAACAAAAAGTATAACTGATCTGTACCACAAGCCTACAGATGCTCCTTTGTATCTAAACTGGACTTCATGTCTCCCACCCCACACTAAACACAGCATCATCCACAGCCAAGCACTCAGAATGAGATGTACCTGCAGCAATGAAGACATTTGTAAAGACCATATATAGGAGCTTGTTGTATAATTTAAAAAGCAAGGCTATCCTCTGCATATAATTCTACAACAAATTGACAAGTCTTTGCAGTTACCCAGGGAAGCACTTATTTGGAATACCAACAGAAGTAACAAAAGTGACAGAATCCCATTTGTGGTTGACTATCATCCATCAGCTCCCAAATACAGAAATAAAACACAAACAACTTTTCCCTTACTTTCCACTTGTGAAAAATTGCAAAAGCTTTTTACAAACCACCAGTCATTGCTGTCCGCAGAACTCCCAATTTACTACTGCTTATTGTGAGAGCTGAACTTATGCAAACTGTAACAAAGGCAGGAGTTCATTGCTGTGATTCTAAAAGGTACATAACATGTGAATACCTTTTACAAACATCATCATTAACTAGGTCTGTTACACGAAGGACCCATGGAATAAGACAGCATCTCACATGTTGCTAAACATGCATTATTTATGTGATTCAGTACCAACGCCAAAGCTGTAAAAAACACAATATGTAGGGTAAACAGTGAATGACCTCCGTACATGATTCATCAACCACAAATCAGCAATAATTAACAAGAAACTTGACCAGCCTGTAGCCAGTCATTTTAGCCTTGTGGACCATTTGCTGTCAGATTTGAAGATTTTACTTGTGGAATATGTCTTTAAGCACGAACTACTGAACATCAGAGAAAACTTCTGGATGTACCATTTAAAATCACTGCATCCAGATGGACTGAACATCACTGACAATACCCCTTGATTTCTGCATGCATATCAGATGAGTTCTCAGGACTGCATTGATTTCACATTCCAATTGGAATCTTTACTCATAATGCTTTTTGAAAATCCACCAGTGTCAACTGTGCAGCCACTGAGCAAACCATCTTGTACTACCTGAGGAAGGTGGAAGCTGAAACGTTGTAGTGGAAATATATTTTTGTTCTTTGGTGAGATCATTGTTTCAGTCACGTCTTTCTTGGATATTACGTTTTCTTGTGACTCATTGTATCCTTTGGGATCCAGATTTTTGCCCTGGCTGGCTGTTGTTCTCTTGTGATCCTTCATCTTCTAGTGTACTGTTTTGGGGATTACAAGCCTGTATCCTCCTTCGATCCGAGGCTCAAGCCAGAAGCAACCACCATTTCAAGGACAAATCTACATCCTAGACATGCAGTGTTCATCCAGGAGAAAGTCAGCAAGTGCCAATTTACAATAGCACATTAACAAATCTATAGATATATATATAGCTATATATACATAGATTCACTGAATAATCCAAAGGTTACTGGAACTTTATAGTTTGGAAATGGAATTGTACTTAAAGGGGCGGTTCTAAATATACTCATACAAAACCATAGAAATTTAGCAGTTATAGTTAGAGTTATTTCAAGTAACTATAACTCATGTCCTAAGGTAACTCGCTCCCTCGCCATACACACTTTTTTCTTCAATTATTCGACTGCTAATGTGCTCATTGATATTTTATTGATGTTATAAAGTTGTCATGAGTGCTATAATATCTAGAATAGCTAGCAGTGGCCAACCTCCATAATCACCCAACCCTGCGCCGTGCTGTTAGGAAGGGGTCTGTCTCTCTGGGTGTGAGAATAGGTGTGAGAAGATGTTTCTGGGTATCAGAGCAGGTGTGAGAGTGTTTGTTTGTGAGAGTGGGTATGAGGCAGTCTGTGTGGGTGTGAGAGCAGATGTGACATTGTCTGGGTGTGAGAGAAAGTGTGAGGGGGCGTCCCTGGGTGTGAGAGTGGGTGTGAGAGTGTCTCTGTGAGTCGGTGTGTGAGTGCCAGTGTGGGTCTATGAGTGGGTGTGTGCCTAATTTGTCTGTGGGTGGGTGTTTGAATTTCTGAGTGGGTACATGAGTGTCTAGGTGGGGCTGTGAGTGAGTGAGTCTCTCAGTGGGTCTATGATCGGGTTAATGAGTCTCTAATTAGGTCTGTGAGTGGATACAGAAGTGTCTAAGTGGGTCTTTAAATGGGTGCATGAGTATTTGAGTGGGACTGTGAGCAGGTGCATGAGTGTCTGAATGGGTCTGTGAGTGGGTGCATGAGTCTCTGAGTGGGTCTGTAAGTGGGTGTGTGAGTGTCTTAGTGGGTCTCTGGTGTGTCAGTGTCTGAGGTGGTCTGTGAATGCATGTGTAAGTGTCTGAGTTGGTCTGTCAGTGGGTGCATGAGTCTCCGAGTGGGTCTCTGAGTGAGTGTGTCAGTGTCTGAGTGAATGGGTGCATGAGGGTCTGAGTGAGTCTATGAGTTTGTGAGTGGGTCTATGGGTGGGTGTGCGAGGGTCTGGCTGGGACTGTGAGTGGGTAATTGAGAGTCTGAGTGGGTCTGCGACTGGGTGCGTGAGTGTCTAAGTGGGTCTGTGAGTGGGTGCATAAGTGTCTGAGTGGGTGTGTGAGTGGGAGAAAGATTCAAAGAGATAGAGAGAGAGAGAGCAAGAGAGTGAAAGGGAGAGGGAGAGAGATAGACGTTTTTTAGGCTTTGGGATATGATCTACTTAGAATGAGATATTTCTTGACGAATTTGAAAACACAAATGTATTTGTTATTTAAAGAAAGTAAGTTCACCTTTCAGTACGAGTCTTAAACAATTAAAGTAGTTAAAAAAAAGGAGGGAAACATGTCCGGCTGGACTCAAACCCTCAATGCTTGGTGTGAAGGTCCTAGGCCTTCACAGTGAGCTATTTCTTTTTTTTAAAGTTTTTTTAGCCCTATCTGGGAGGGCTCCCCTATGGTCCCTACATTTTAAAAAATTAGTTTTGATATCAAGCCCTTCACGGGCTACCTGGGACTGCGGGGGAAGTCTCAAGGTCTCCCCCGTGGTCATATTGCTTCAAGAACCAAGTAGAAGCTCTGTGGTTGCTGACGCAATCCTTTCATCTCTGTTCCCTGCACCAATATCTGTTTGCAGGGAACAGAGATGAAAGCTCCACTTTTTGACAGATGGACCTTTTGACAGATGGACCTGGTCAAAAACTGGAGTGTTTGCTGTGACTTGGCTGCAGCAAAAGCTATGTCCTGGGGGTGAGCTTTCTGGGACATAACATGAGCCGGCCCTGGGGGGATGCAGTCCCCAGGGGTATCAATGGCTACAACCAAGAATGACCCGGGGAGGTGGTGGTCCCAAGGAGTAAGGGGTCCGAAACTGACCCCCTATCATTATTTTATATATAGCCCCGAGGAGGTAGTGGTCCCTGGGTCTGCCAGGGAGGCCATCAGGCATGCCCCACATATTAAAAGCATTTTTGCCCCAAGGGTAGTAGTCCCTAGGCTGTAGGGGACCCCAGGGCCCCCTGCACTTCTCTCATCATAGTCCCTGGGAGGTGGTGGTCCCTGGGGCTGTGGGGCAGGCCATCGCGCCTCCTCACATTATGAAATCCTTTTGCCCCAGGGATAGTGGTCCTCAGGGTGTGGGGAGGGGCTGCCTGGCCCCCTGCTCATATTTCATTATAGCACTGGGAGGAGCTCTGGGGGAAGCCATCAGGCCTCCCCCACATATGAAAAGCTTTTTTGCCCCAGGAGTGGTGGTCCCTGCGGTGTGGGGAGTGTATGGCCTCCCCACTCATATTTCACTACAGCACCAGGGAGGTGTTGGTCCCGAGGGCTGTGGGGGAGGGGATCGGCCCTCCCCACATATAAAAACATTTTGCCATGGGGTTAGTGGCCCCAGGGGTGTAGGGGCCATGCGGCACCTTCTCACATTTCAGGAATATCCCTGGGGAGGTGGTGATCCCTGGGGCTGGTGGGGGAGGCCATCGGCCTCCCCCACATATTAAAAGCATTTTTGCCCAAGGGGTGGTGGTCCCCGGGGCACAGGAACCATGCAGCTCCCTCGCACATATTTTAGAAATAACCCCGGGGAGGTGGTGGTCCCTGGGTCTGCCAGGAGGCCATCAGGCATGCCCCACATATTAAAAGCATTTTTGCCCCAAGAGTGGTAGTCCCTAGGCTGTAGGGGACCCCAGGGCCCCCTGCACTTCTCTCATCATAGTCCCTGGGAGGTAGTGGTCCCTGGGGCTGTGGGGCAGGCCATCGCGCCTCCTCACATTATGAAAGCCTTTTGGCCCAGGGATAGTGGTCCTCAGGGTGTGGGGAGGGGCTGCCTGACCCCCTGCTCATATTTCATTATAGCACTGCGGAGGAGCTATGGGGGAAGCCATCAGGCCTCCCCCACATATGAAAAGCTTTTTGGCCCCAGGAGTGGTGGTCCCTGCGGTGTGGGGAGTGTATGGCCTCCCCACTCATATTTCACTACAGCACCAGGGAGGTGTTGGTCCCGAGGGCTGTGGGGGAGGGGATCGGCCCTCCCCACATTATAAAAACATTTTGCCATGGGGTTGGTGGCCCCAGGGGTGTAGGGGCCATGGGGCACCTTCTCACATTTCAGGAATATCCCTGGGGAGGTGGTGATCCCTGGGGCTGGTGGGGGAGGCCGTCGGCCTCCCCCACGTATTAAAAGCATTTTTGCCCAAGGGGTGGTGGTCCCCGGGGTACAGGAACCATGCAGCCCCCTCGCACATATTTCAGAAATAACCCCGGGGAGGTGGTGGTCCCTGGGGCTGTGGGCCCCCCCATTCAAAAGAAAAGAGTGCCCCCGGGACCTGGCCCACCCGGAGGCTTTTTTAAAGACAAGGACCGGAGCCCGCTCTATTTGTTTTTTTTACCTTTTACCACCATTTGCAACCTTGCTGTGATTCCATGGTAAAAACTAAATGCTTTTTAGCCCTTTGGGACACCAGCACCAGAGCTAAGGGAGCAGAGTGTTAGTACCCTGTCCCCTTTTGTATTTTTAATTCATTTTTTGATGTGACTTGGCTCAAGCCAAGTCCCCAAATGGCTGCTAACATTTCCTGGTTTGAAATGTTGTCAGGCAATCAGTTCTCAGCACTAAATCGAGAGGAGCTGCAAATCCCTTGCCTCGCTGGACATAAAATTTGATTTTCTTACATTTCTCAAAGACTACTGAACAGATTTACACCAAATAACAAAAAGGTCTCTTTCAATCAAATTGCGTCCAGTGGTTTTTGCGCTATCGTTGTTCAGTTTTTCCTATGGGAATTAACATTGGAAATGCTCTAAATTTCACCTCCCCCTTTATCTAAGCCCCCATTTGACAGATCACCCCAATCTAGACAGCAGCTCACAGGACTGTTGAATTTTTTTGGAAACATTTTGTGAAGATTCATCAAGCGGCGCCAAAGATATAGGCAAGCAAAAAACAGAAACAGCTTCTTCTAGAAACTAGGTCCTAACTATAACTTTCTAGTGTTGGCTGCAACTACGTTTGTATATATATATATATATATATATATATATATATATATATATATATATACATGTATTCACTTGATAAAAAAGGATACAGGGATGTTATAGCGAGGTTCTGAATTTACTTGTACAAAACCATAGAATTTCAGCAGTAATAGTTATTTCAAGTAACTATAACTCGCATCCTAAGGTAACCATATCTCACACCCTCACCATTCTCAGTTTTGTCATCAATAATTTCATTTCAAAAGTTGCAGTGATGATATCAAAGATGTCGTAGAAGATGTCATCAATGATATATGTGGAGTAATTAGCTGTGCATGGCAAAGGCGCGAGTTATAGTTACCTTAGGGCACGTGTTATATACTTAATTGAAATAACTTTACTTATAACTGCTGTTTTTCTATGGTTTTGTATGAGTACATTCATAAACTAACTTATTCATAGCCTACCTTAACAACAGACTCAGCTTCTACAACCCCACCTGACAACTCCGCTCTTCCAACCTCGCCCTCGCCTCCATCCCCCGCATCTGACACAAATCCTTCGGCGGCAGATCTTTTTCCTACCTCGCCGCCAAGACCTGGAATACCCTCCCGTCTGACCTTAGACAGATCCAGGACCTGCTCACCTTCAGAAGACACCTCAAGACCTGGCTCTTCGAACAGTAGCAGCACCCCCCCCTTTTATTCTCCCCCAGCGCCTTGAAACCCTCACAGGCATGTAGTGCGCTTTATAAATAGATTGATTGATTGATTGATAACAACCCTGTAATCTTTGTTTTTTCCGTGAATATCTATGGTTTTTCTAATGTAAAGTAATTTTAATTACTATGGCCCTCATTACATCATTGGCGGTAAGTGCCACTTACCGCCATGCTGACTGCCGCCAACATACCATGACCGCTGCGGTATACCGCTACGGGTATTATGACCCACACATAGAAATCCGCCACTATACAGACACCCACACAAATCCGCAAGCCCAAAGGTCAGTGATAAACTGGCGGTACCAAAACCCACACCGTTACGCCAACAGTAATACGCCCCCAGCATCATGACCCACGAATCACCGCAGCGGACATTCAACTGTGGTAAACCATTGGCAGTACACACCGCCACGCTCAAAATACACTCACACTAACAAAACAGCACCACATTGGACAATTCAAACTACACATACCTGACACACATACACACACCACACCCACACACCCACACCAATATGAAACACACACACACAATACCCCCAACTCTTTAGAACCCAAATATTTTGACAAGTGAGAGAGAGACAAGCCAGGAGCACCCACTGAATCTGATCCACAAAACACCATCACCCATACACCATCCACACACCACACAACACATCACGCCACACACCCTCACACTTACCACTCACACTACACCCATGGTACCACAAAGACACCCCAGGTTCTCAGAGGAGGAGCTAAGGGTCATGGTGGAGGAAATCATCCAGGTTGAGCCACAGCTATTTGGATCAGAGGTGCAGGAGACATCTATTGCAAGGAAGATGGAGTTATGGTGGAGAGTCGTGGACAGGGTCAACGCCGGGGGACAGCCCCCAAGAACAAGGGATGATATCAGGAAGAGGTGGAACGACCTACGGGGAAGGTGCGTTCTGTGGTAGCAAGACACCAGGTAGCTGTGCAGAGGACTGGCGGTGGTCCCCCACCTCCTCCCCCACAACTAACAAAATGGGAGGAGCAAGTCTTGGTGATCATGCATCCTGAGGGCCCTGCAGGAGTAGCAGGAGGACTGGACTCTGGTAGGTCAATTCTTTACTACTTTATCCCCCACCCTACCTGCATGCCATCACAAACAACAACACCTACCCTCACCCCCATCACCCCACCACCTCACATATACCCCACCATCACAACCCACCCATCCCAATACCAAGCCCTGCATGCAACACCAATGCATGGACCCCCATCACAGACCTGCATGGACACCCATCACCACAGCATGCACACTAGTGACAATCACTTAGTCAAACCAAGCACAACTCACACAAGCCAAAGCTGCCTTGCTAATAACAACCATAGAGGGAAACATATCCATGCACTAGATGGCACACGCAGATACAATAATATTGCATTTACATCCCCACAGGGCCCCCACTCAACGTCACCGGAGAGGAGGTGCAGCCACATCCAGTCCCCCCCCCCAAAGAGGCCCACAGTGACGACAGCAGCTCTGCACGCCTGGATCACAATGACCAAACTGGCCCATTAGGGACCTCTGGACAGTCGGTGACACAGCCACAGTCCCAACCCACCACAGAGCCTCCCCCTCGGGAAACATCACAACAGCACCCACCCCGCGGGCCCATCCCTCTGTCCCCAGGACATGTCAATCAGCAGTGTGTCCACCACTGCAGGAACCCCAGGCAACCCCACAAACACAGGACGATCAGGGACCTGGGGTAGGGGTCAGTGGTAGTGGGCACATGGTTCAGGGGACAGTGGTACAGGACAACAGGGAAGCTGGGAGGACTGCGGTGCGACAGGGGGAGGACAGGCCCAGGCAACCAACTCTCCACGAGGCACTCACCAACATCCTGGGAGCATACCACCATTCCCAGGAGACCTAGAGCCAGATACTGGCCAAGCTGCAGGAGACACAGTGCCTGAAGGAGAAACAGTACCTGGGGATCAGGGAGGACCTGAGGGACATCTACTACACCCTGGTCACCATTGCAGAGGTGCTGGCAGACATGGCCAACACCATGAGGGAGACAGTGGCACTCCAATGGGCCCCTGATCCTATCCAAACCTAAGAACAGCCCTCCACCTCCGCCGGTGCAAGTGGACAGGAGGCCCTGCCACAGGACCAATAGGCCACCAGCACCCCACCCCCTGCAGAAGGAGAACCACCCTGTAAACAGTCCCTGTGATCCAGGCAGAAGCCAGAGAACATTGCCAAGACCCCCGCTAGGAAATTAGACTCTCCTGATTGTCACCCTTCTGTCCCACTCTGTCACCCTGTCCACTTTGAACTGCTATTGCTCCCCTTCCTATGCCTCGTTGGACAATGTACCTGTGATACAAATAGACTGGACTCTACCCTGGACTTTCCTCCATCAGCAACCCAGCCCATTAAAATACCCTCTGCACTTATTATCACAGAAATATACACCCTTGGAACAAAATCAAATATGGAGTCTGTCAATTCTTTGACAAATGTATTAGTTTCACAAACTGTAAACATTGCAATTCAAATGTTCTGTAATATTTACATAGGTATGGCCTGTAGTGGGAAGCAGTAAACACACCAGAAGCCAGAGTGGGGCACAGAGATCTGAAAATAGAGACTCCAAAGGGTACAGTAAGTGGCCATAGAAATAGGGAAATCAGGCTGCCATGTTCAATGTCAAACACAAAACTGCAATGGAAGGTGAAGTTACAGTGTCCTACCTGTGTGTCACTGGAAGTACTGTTGAATTAGTGTACTTCTGTTGTCCACATCTTCTTCCTCTGCTTCCTCTTTGTCACTGTCCACAGGCTCCACTGCTGCCACTCAACCATCCCCAGGCTCATCCTCCTGCAGAAATGCTAGGTTGTGCAACATGCAACATGCAACGATGATCTGGCACACCTTCTTGGGTGAGTAGTACAGGGATCCACCTGTCAGATGGAGATACCGGAATCTGGCCTTCAGGAGGCCAAAGGTTCTTTCAATGATCCACCTTGTTCGCCCATGTGCCTCATTGTAATGTTCCTCTGCCCTTGTCCTGGCATTCCTCACTGGGGTCAGTAGCCATGAGAGGTTGGGGTAACCAGAGTCACCTGCAAATATTCGAGGAATACCTGTTAGCCACACACTCACCATTAGGGCCAAACCTACACCCATATACCTACATCAACTGGGTGGGGACCATGGGCTCACCTATTAGCCACACCCGGTGCCTCTGGAGTTGAGACATCACATAATGGATGCTGCTATTTCTCAAAATAAAGGCATCATGCACAGAGCCAGGATACTTGGCATTGACAAGGGAGATGTACTGGTCTGCCAAACACACCACCTGCACATTCAGAGAGTGAAAGCTTTTCCTATTTCTGAACACTTGTTCATTTCTCCGGGGGGGGGACAAATGCAATATGTGTACCATCAATGGCACCAATGATGTTGGGGATATTTCCGAGTGCATAGAAGTCAGCCTTCACTGTGGCCAAATCCTCCAACTGAGGGAATACAATGTAGCTGCACATGTGTTTCAGCAGGGCAGACAACACTCTGGCCAGCACGTTTGAGAACATAGGCTGTGACATCCCAGATGCCATGGCCACTGTCGCTTGGAAAGAACCACTTGCCAGGAAATGGAGCACTGACAGGACCTGCACTAAAGGGGGGGATACCTGTGGGGTGGCGGATGACTGAAATCAGGTCTGGCTCCAATTGGACACACAGTTCTTGGATTGTGGCCCTTTCAAGTCTGTAGGTCAGGATAATGTGCCTGTCCTCAATTGTCGCCAGGTCCACCAGGGGTCTGTACATGGGGGGATGTCTCCATCTCCTATTCATCCTCAGCGGTTGAACTCCAGGGTGAAAAATGGTGAGCAGAAGGTCATATTCACACATATGTCAATATTAATATGCATTTCTTCCTTTATAGAAACAGTATGTGAATTCGTGAGCCAGTTGATGTGCCAATGTCTGCTGTGACGCAGTTAGGTGCCATGGCCTGTGCCCCACTGAAATGGCAGCTGCCTGACCTGTGAGGAGAGACAAGTGTATATGAGGTAATTCCGCTGGTGTTGTGCTCCATTGGGGTCGGCGGTCAACGACAGCTGCGCAACACTGCATTGGTTATCATTGGGCCCTATGGGTTCCAGGAGCCAATGGCGATGTACGCCAGCGGTGACGGTACGCACCGCCTCGGACGTGACCGTCATTTTCTACCTGTGCCCTCACTTGCTACCTGACCTTCAACAGGAGAGTACCTACACTGCAAGTGCTGCTGTGACCTGTGTCTGGAAGTGACAATGGGGGTCATTCTGACCCTGGAGGTAATTACCGCCATGGCGGAGGTCGGCGGTAGCACCGCCAACAGGCTGGCGGTGCACTGCTGGGCATTCTGACCGCGGCGGTTCAGCCGCGGCCAGAAACGGAAAGTCGGTGGTGTCCCGCCGACTTTCCGCTGCCCTTGAGAATCCTCCATGGCGGCGGAGCGCACTCCGCCGCCATGGGGATTCTGACACCCCCTACCACCATCCAGTTCCTGGCGGTTCTCCCGCCGGGAACAGGATGGCGGTAGGGGGTGCCGCGGGGCCCCTGGGGGCCCCTGCAGTGCCCATGCCAATGGCATGGGCACTGCAGGGGCCCCCGTAAGAGGGCCCCAAAAAGAATTTCAGTGTCTGCCTAGCAGACACTGAAATTCGCGACAGGTGCAACTGCACCCGTCGCACCTTCCCACACCGCCGGCTCAAGTCTGAGCCGGCGTCCTCGTGGGAAGGGTGTTTCCCGCTGGGCTGGCGGGCGGACTTTCGGCGGTCGCCCGCCAGCCCAGTGGGAAAGCCAGAATGACTGCCGCGGTCTTTCGGCGGGAACCGCGTGGCGGGCGGCGACCGCCGTCCGCCGCGGTCAGAATGACCCCCAATGGCTCAAGTGTCTGGGGAAAGGGCCCCTGCCTTCACTTCCGAGGAGTTGGAGAGACTAGTGGCTGGGGTCCTACCCCAGTACACTTTACTCTGTGGTCCTCCAGACAAACAGGTGAGTACACTGTGAGCATGATGCGTGGGCCATAAATGTATGGATTGCTGTGTGTGTAAGCCCAGTGTAAGGGGGTGTCTGAGGGGCCCTGGGCAGAGTGCTGCATGTATGGGGGACAATGTATGTGTGTAAGGGGATGGGAGGGATTTGGTGGGCCATGAGTATGACAGTCCAGACGGTATGACTAATCCCTTTTCTGCTGTATTTTTTCTGCAGGTCAGCACCCATCAGAAAAAGGGTATTTGGCGTGCCATCACCAAGGAGGTGCGGACCCAGGCGGATCACCCACTGCCGCAAATGGTGGGAGGACCTGCGCCGCTGGGCAAGGAAGATGGCGGAGGCCCAGCTGGGGCTGGCCTCCCAACGAGGAAGGGGTGCCTGTCAGACCCGACCCCCCTGATGTTTCGCATCCAGGCGGTGGCCTATCTGGAGTTGGATGGGCGCTTGAAGGCATCACAGCAGCCACAAATGGGTGAGACCAGATTCAGAATCATGACTTTGCACGCGTTAAGGTCTTACCTGGGTGGGGGATGTGGGCTGTGGGTGCCCCTAGGCCAGGGCAAACATGGCAGAGTATTTTCAATGATGGGCAAGATCAGATGCACCCCAACGCCAATAGTGTTAGTGGACATCTACTACTGGGCAGGGTCCTGTGGGTTTTAGGTGTGCAGCTAATGGCATTAGGCATTGTACCCCATGGGCTGGTGACTAGCTGTGTAACTGGTAGTGCACAGCCTAGTGCATAGGCTGTTCCATGTGTGTTGTGTGCGCCAACTGTAGTGGTATTGCTGGCATTGACCAAGTGTATCCTCTGTCTTTCCCCCCATTTTTGTTTTGTCACCCTGGCCTTGTGTGCATTAGCATCATCTGGCGGAGGAGCAGAGGCACCGTCGACAGAGGGAGCTGCATCCCACATGGGCCTGGAGGCTGAATCCACTCATCCTCCGATGGAAGCTCCCTGGCGGTGGCAGACACCTCTGTGCTCACCCCAACAACATGTACAGCCGGCACCCCCCGTACCAGCACCACCCTCCCAGCAGCCCCTCAGTGCGTTTCCTGTGCCCGCTCACCCAGGAGGTTAGGCATCTCCTTCGCTCTAGGCACCTCAGGCCCTGCCCCAGTCAGCCCTGCTACCCTCAGTGAGGAGGCTATTGACCTCCTGAGATCCCTCTCTGTTGGGCAGTCAACCATATTGAATGCCATCCAGGGTGTAGCACGGCATTTGCAACAAACAAATGCATACCTGGAGGGCATTCACTCTGACGTAGTGGCCCAACAGAGAGCATTCCAGGCTCTGGCCTCCGTACTGCTGACAGCCATTGTCCCTGTCTCCAGCCTCCCCCCTCCAACTTCCTCTACCCAGTCCCAATCCCCTCAACCCCAGCCTATCCCAGGCACACCTTCAGACCAACAATCACCCAAATCAACACACAGAAGTGGCTCAGGCAAACAAAATCATCTCACAGACACTCACACAAGCACCATCGCCATCCAGACACACCAACATCCACTGCCTCCACCGTGTCCCCTTCTCCTCGTCCACCTCCCTCCCAGTAGCGTCTCCACTAACACCTGCATGCACTATATCCTCATCCACTACCTCTATCACGCCTATCACTACATGCTCCTCACTGGCAGTCACCACCCCCACATCCATGCACACGTCCCCTGTGTCCTCACCCACTGTGTCTGTGACCCCTCCTCCGAAAGCACACAAACGCAAGCACACACACACAACCAACAGCCATCCACCTCACAACAGCATCCAGCCCATGCACCTGCACCCAAGCACAGCAGACTGACAATACCTCCTACAACCACTCCTTCTTCCTCCACTCCCAAACTTTCACCCTCTTCCCTCCTCAGTGTCCCTAAGAAGCTTTTTCTCGCCAACATTGACCTATTCCCTACCCTTCCCTCCTGTCCTTCACCTCGGGCAAGGATGGCCAGAACCCAGCCCAGCACCTCAGCCACCCAGTCCAGGACCACTGTGATTTCTGCAGGTGTGAGAGGCTCCAAGGAGGCACCCGTCAGCCCAGCCAGTGTGCCAGCACCACCTGCCAAAGCCAAGAAGGATCCACCACCTAGCAAGGGCAAGAAGGGGACACCAGCCATCAAGGGGAAGGAGGCACAACTAGCCAGCAAGGGCAGGCAAGACAACGACTCCAGCTGGCAAAAGCATGGAGGCACCACCATCTGCCAAGGGCAGAAAGGGGCACAGAACACCAGCCATGGCACTTCAGCCGTCCGAGGCTGCAGGTGAAGGCCTGGAGGCTACCACCACCACTGCCAGCACCACCACCTACACTGCGGCCAGCACCGCCACCTGCCCGGCCGCCAGCAGCACCACTGCCAGCAGCAGCAGCCCCAGTGGGCAGCCGTCCGAGGCTGCAGGTGAAGGCCTAGAGGCTACTACCACCACTGCCAGCACTGCCACCTGCACCGCGGCCAGCACTGCCACCTGCCCTGACGCCAGCAGCACCACTGCCAGCAGCAGCAGCCCCAGTGGGCAGCCTTCCGAGGCTGCAGGTGAAGGCCTAGAGGCTACCACCACCACTGCCTGCACCCCCACCTGCAGCGCAACTGGCATCCACTGAGCAGCCGTCACTGCCAGAGAGCAGTGTGTAGTGGTGACTACATGGGCTGCAGTGCGTCCTGGACTCTGCAACACCTGTCGTTGTGACAACTAGGTGAGAGACTGTGACCTTGCCCCATCCAGGATGAAACACACTGGGCACAAGGCCCCCTCCAGAACCAGTGGAAGAAGTCATCCACTCAGCCCTTCCTTGCCAGGATGAAGCACACTGGGCACAATGCCCCCTCCAGAACCAGTGGAGAAGCCATCTACTCCAGAGACTGTGGCCTTGCATTCCCCAGGACCAAGCAGTGGGCAAACCACTCACTTGAGACACTGTGGCCCTGCACTCCCCAGGACCAAGCAGTAGGCAAACCACACACTCCAGAGACTGTGGCCTTGCACTCCCCAGGACCAAGCAGTGGGCAAACCACCCAATTGAGAGACTGTGGCCTTGCACTCCCCAGGATCAAGCAGTCAGCAAACCACCCACTTCAGAGACTGTGGCCTTGCACTCCCCAGGACCAAGCAGTAGGCAAACCACCCACTCCAGAGACTGTGGCCTTGCACTCCCCAGGACCAAGCAGTGGGCAAACCTCTCACTTCAGAGACTGGCCTTGCACTCCCCAGGGCCAAGCAGTGGGCATGGAGCCCCCTCCTGGCCTGTGGCGTTATACCATCTTCCGGCTGAGGTGCCCCCCCCATTCCCCATCCCCCTGAGGTGCCTGTGTGTTTTCGACCTGATGCCCCTGCAGTGTTCTCTCCGTTTTGAGGCAGGAGTCAAGTGTGGCCTTGGCCTATGTGTTTTGGCCCAGTGGGCCACAGACATTTTGGAGTGCCCATTGTCTCTCCTGTTGTATATATTGTGTATATTGTATATATTGTACATACTGTTTATTTCTTTAAGAACGTATTTCTAAAAATTACCTAAATTCCACTCATTTGATTCCATTCCTTTTGTCCTTGCGTTATTCCAGAGGGTACGGGGTGTATATATAATGTTGTTGCATGTGTTTGTGTGTATGGTGTTGGGGGTGAGGGTGGGGGTGTTGAGTGTTGCGTGTGTGTCACTCTCTTTTTCCTCCCCTCTCCCCTGTGTGCTAGGTGCAGTACTCGCTGTGGTCGTCTTCGCCGGCGTTCATGGTCCTGGTGTATGAGAAGGTACACCAGCATGGGGAACACCTGCAGTTCGGACTCCACGGTGTCCCGGTTCTTCCTTGAGTGTCGAGAGGTGAGTAGTTTCCCTTCAGAGTAGTGTTTCTACCGTGCTTTTGATGGCGTTGGTTCCGCCTTGGAAAAGCTGGCAGATAGGAGTGTTGTAATGCAGTGGGTGGTACATTGTCTTCCGTCTGGCTGTTGGCGGTTACTGCTGTGGTGTTTGTTGCTACTGCCGTGGCAGTTGGAGTGTTAAAGTAGCTATTTGTGTTGGCAGTTTCCTCCGTGGTCATGATTCCAGTTTTTTGCCGCCAGCCTGTTGGCGGTTTTACCGCCGCTTTATCACCGACCGCCAGGGTTGTAATGAGGGCCTATATGTTAATCCAACCAGTGCACTGCACGGCCTTCAACCGTGCATGGCAGGAGTTGGCCACACGGCCTGGCCTGGAGCCAGGTGCTAAAGACAAGGCTTTATAACGACTCAGCCCTGCACTGCACACGACCTTTGGCCATATGCAGCGGGAGCTGGACACAGGGACTGTCTCTGTCAGTGGATCTGTGAGTGTGTGAGTGAGTGTCTCAGTGGGTCTGAAAGTGTGTGTGTGACTATGAGTGGGTCTGAGTGGGTGTATGAGTGTCTGAGTGGGTGTGTGAGTGGGCTCATGACTCTGAGTGCATGTATGAGTGAATTAATTAGTGTATGAATGTGTGAATGTGGTTTTTTAAATTTTGTTTTACTTACACGCTAATATTCTGAATTATTCTAGAATATTCTCAAACATTGTTGATTACTCTTGAATTTGCATGAATATTTGCGAATATTGAGCATGGTGAAGAAAAATCATTTTAAACCCAAATGTGAACCTGAAAGGCCCCTATATCACACCCCTGGGGTCAGGGTACCGCCACCCTGTCCCCTTATGGTACTTTTCATTTTGTTTTCAGCCCCTGGGACCATGTCAAGGGACCTTAAAATGACAGATGCATCTTTCGGTTCAGATTGCGGCCAACCATTTACAGTGCTTTTATTTGTGCGTGCATTTTTGAATATTAGCAAATAGTCGCAAATTATTTGCGACCTCTGATATCCAAATTTGTATTTTCTTTAAATTTGCATAAACTATTGAATGGATTTACACCAAATAGCTAAAAGCACAATCTGTGGGACAAAATCTAGCTTTCTGACAAATTTGGTGCAATTCCATCCAGCCGTCCAGGCTGTAGTTGTGTTTAAAACTCCTATGGGAAATGCAATTCTTTTTTTACCTTTCCTTTTCTTGGCCCCCATTTGGCATACCACCCCGAAACTTCCCATGCACAACAAAAATCACAGGTACACTTTTCAAAATAGAAATTGTGAAGAACCGTCAAATAACGTCAAAGATATTGCTAAGTCAAAAAATGCTTTTTCTATGGAAACATGGTCCTAACTATACCTACCTAGTGCCCAACACTAGGTGATATATATAACATATGTATAAAAAGTGGGATAGAGAGAGGGATATGATTGATTAACTTAAAGCTTAAAGGTTTTAAAACAATTTTCCAAGAAAAAAATAACTTAAGAATAAATCCATTTTAACAATCAATGTAGTTGAAGTGTACATAAACTGAGTTGCTGTTCTGCAATTTTTTAAAACATGTTGCATCGTATTTTCTAACTAAACTTTAATCAATATGATTTAATTAAAAGTATTAATAACGTTTTTATATTTTATTAGTGTTTGTAAAATCTATTCATCCATAAAACATTTTGGTATACTTTTTAAACAAAGCATTTTTATAAATTACTTATATGTTGTTTATTATTTTATAAACATAGATAAAAAAAATACAGCTTTAACAGATTTCTATGGAAGTATTTTCTTATTTTCATGTTTCCACCTTTTTTCAGTTTCTTTGATTCTGTAGTCTTTCTTTGTCATTTCGGATTCTTTATGAAGTTTGTGTGTTTTTCTAAACTATGGTTCTTGCTACTGAATCTACATATGGAAACCTGGGTTGTTAGCAACTCTGAATGTAAGGAGTTCAAGCATTTCTTTAGTTTGCTTGGATATTTTTTAGTTTGAGTTGAGTTGAGCTAAGGATTGTTTCACTCAGTTCCTGGTAGCTTTCTTATTTTTGGAGTATTCCTAAGATGTGGTAGAATGTAGGGTGGCTTCTCCAAGTGTTCCACAGGAGGAGTGGTGTTACTCTTCTACTGCATTATTTGTCTCTGCTTCTTTGGACATAGTCTTGTCATAGAATGTGATACTTGGGTATGCTCAAAATAATCCATTAGCGTAGCTTGTTTTGTTTCATGTTGCAGAGTAACTTCAATTAGCATATCACAATGCTTAGTGATGTGTTCCAGGAACATAGGGTTCAAGCTATTAGCTTTTTTGGCATGTGGAAATTCTAGGTTAGTAGCATACTTTATGATCATGGTGGATTTTTGAAGGCCTCTTGATATGCGGTGGTTCAGTGATAGCAACGCCCCTAAACTGCACTGCACTGTTAGATTTTAAGTATATTTGAAATCATTGCCTATTTAAAATCTATGATGATTTTTGTGGAATACAGTTGTTAGTTTGTTGCTTTAAATGTGTTAGCATTTCATTGTAAGCCACATACATACACACACATACACAGTACACACAATATGGCCATCACACACACATGTCAAAAACACACACTTACTCCCAGAAACACAGCAACAGCACAGTCACACACAACACCTTTAAATTACACTACAACACCACAACCACAACACCATTAATGCATTGGCAAGCCCCCACAATAGACACTACCGATTGACAAATCACACAGACAACACAATGTACCAGCAACCGTGAATGAACACACACTATCACATAACCATACAGTGCAGCATTCGACATACCCAGCAGACACACATTGCAAGGTGTCTGACATACCATACACCAAACATGCACACAGTCAAAGCACACAAAGCCACACAAAACTGCAACAAACACATGGCAACTCAAACACCACTCAATACCATGGCAACAACATGTCTCCAACATGCAAAATGCCCATCACACAACACACACCCATCACTGAGGGACATACGCACTGGACACAACCTCACATGCTGCCCAGACAAAACAGGTAGCACAAGCACCACTTACACACGAACAGTCACACAAACAATGTCAGCCATGAACAAATCTGCCCTAAGAAAAGGAATCCAGGACAAATATGTAACGTCGAAACCAACATAAGGCTGGTCCACACAGATATTACATTTTTTAACCAGTATTAAAATGTCCAAGGCAATAGGCCAGTCCAAATATAAATAGTGCAACCTACACTTGATGCATATCTTGGTACCCCACACTTTACTCCTGACTGCCATGTAACCTCCACAGGTAGGGTCATCAAAGGAGCAGGCAGGCACCTCAGGGATTGGGGGGGCTAAAGGGGGGTTGGGTTTAGGCTTGGGAGGGGGTCCTTTGGGATTGGGTTTGGGAGGGGGATTAAGGTCTAGGCTTAGGAGAGGGTTGGGTTCTCTTGGAGGCGTAAGAGACAGGCCTGGGGAGGAAAATGGAGCATTTGGGGTCTCACATGAGGGAAGAGAAGTAGGGAAAAGGTCAAACATGAAAGGAACACTTTTTAAGACATAACCGGACGGTCATCAGAAGGGGGTTTGGGAGTGGAGGGTGAGGGAGTACTTGTCTGACATGTTGGTGTGGTTGTCATTGGTGCATGTGTGTGAGAGGTATACTTGTGGGTGGTGGCTGTCTGTTGGGTGGGTGACAGAGGGCATTTATGTGTACGGGACTGAGGGGGTGGAGGTGCTGGGGGATGCTGTGGTGGGTGGGTTACTGGCTGTTGGGGTGGTGACTGCAGGTATGGTGGATGTGCTGCACATAGGAGTGTCAGCAATTGTGATGTCTGCAGTTGTGGTGACTGGGGTGGATGTCTGACAGTCTGCTGTGGTGCTATCTATGGGTACGTTAGGTGTAATGGCTAGATCTGTGAATGTTGGTGTGGTGTCTGCAGGTGTGTTGGGTGTTGTGTCTGTGATGCTCGGGGTCGTGGGGGTGTCAGGTCAGGTTGTGACGGTTGATGTGTGTGCAGTTGTATGTTGCTTGTGTGTATGCCGGTGATGTGACTTGTGGTGTTTGTGTCTGTCTGAGCTACCCTTTGATGTTGACGTGGATGCATGCTTGTCTGTCTGTGTGCTTTGGTTGGGTCAGGGAAGAGTGATTTGGGATAGGGAAGAGGAAGGTGGAGGGTGGACAGAAGACCAAGCATGACTGGCGCCATCAGTGTGGAGGCCATAGCCTTAAAGAATCCCTGTAGGCCAGCCAGTGTACTGTGAATGCCCTCCAGGAACACATTACTCTGTTGAGCTCGAGTTGCCAGTCCCTGGATGGCATTCACGATGGTCAACTGACCCACAGAGATTGAACTAAGGAGGTAAATAACCTCCTCACTGAGGGCAGCAGGGCTGACAGGGGCAGGTTGCAGGGGCAGAGGTGCCTGCAGCAAAGGAGACTCCCACCCTCTTGGTGAGCGGGCACAGCCAACTGGGTGTGGAGTTACAGGAAGGGCGGTGGTAGTAAGGGGGCTGGTGGACAGAGATGGTGCTGGGGTGCTCCCAGATGGGTCCACCACCACCAGGGAATGTCCACTAGAGCAGGATTCTGATGATGAAGATGTGGTTCCTGCCTCCCCAGTGGCACACTCCTCACCCTCCGGGCAACTGGTTCCCTCGGTGTCGGTGGTCTCAGCATTCTGGGTCATATGGCCAGCAGCTTCCCCACTCAGCTGTGCCCCGTCTCCTTCGCCTGCCAATGCTGATGCACAGAAAGAGATAGAGAGAGGGTCATCACATTCTCCACACTCACATACATTACAACATTCACAACATTAACAAAACATCAAGATGGATTGGCTCCATCAAAAATCTATCACCATAAAGATCATCACTGTCCATCATCAAATAATTTCACTTCAAAGGACACTACAGCCCTCATTACAACCCTGGCGGTCGGTGATAGAGTGGCGGTAATACAGCCAACAGGCCGGTGGTAAAAAAAATTGAATTATGACCACAGCGGAAACCACCAACACAAACAGACACTTTAACACTCTGACCCCCACAGCGGTAGCAACAAGCACTGCGGCGGTAACCACCAACAGCCAGGCGGAAGACAATGTACCACTCTATTACAACAAGCCAATCCGCCACCTTTTCCGGAGCTGTACCAATGCCATCAAAAGCACGGCGGAAACAGTACACAAAAGGGAAACGACTCACCTCTCGACACTCAAGGAAGAACCACGACACCCTGGAGCCCGATCTATAGGTGTTACCCATGCTGGTATACCTCCTCCTACACCAAGAACACGAACAGCGGCGAAGACGACCACGGTTAGTACCGCACCTAGCACACAAGGGAGGGTGGGAGGAAAAAGAGAGTGATACACATACGCAACACCCCCACCCCCAACACCATACACACAAACAGATGCAACAACATTACATATCCACCCCATACCCCTCAGGAATAACGCAAGGACAAAAGGAAGTGAATAAAGTCAGTGTAATAATATACATTTTGAGAAATATGTCCTCAAAGCACAAAACAGTATCTACAATATATACAAATGGAGGGACACTGCCCAGTCCAAAATGTCTGTGGCCTACAGGGCCAATTCACATAGGCCAAGGCTGCACTTAACTCCTGCCTCAATACTGAGAGAACACTGCTGGGGTATCAGGTCGAAAATGCACAGGCACCTCAGGGGGGAAGGGGAAGGGGGGCACCTCAGCCAGAAGATGGTACAACACCACTGCTCCTGGAGGGGGCTACATGCCCTCTGCGATGTCCTGGGGTGTGCAAAGCCACAGTCTCTCTAGTGGGTGGTTTGCCCACTGCTTGTCCTGGGGAGTGCAAAGCCACAGTCTCTCTAGTGGGTGGTTTGCCCACTGCTTGGTCCTGGGGAGTGCAAAGCCACAGTCTCTCAAGTGGGTGGTTTGCCCACTGCTTTTCCTGGGAAGTGCAAAGCCACAGTCTCTCTCTAGTGGGTGGTTTGCCCACTGCTTGGTCCTGGGGAGTGCAATGCCACAGTCTCTCAAGTGAGTGGTTTGCCCACTGCTTGGTCCTGGGGAGTGCAAAGCCACAATCTCTCTAGTGGGTGGTTTGCCCACTGGTTCTGGAGGGGGCCTTGTGCCTAGTGTGCTTCATCCTGGCAAGGAGGGGGTGAGTGGATGCCTTCTTCCACTGGTTCTGGAGGGGGCCTTGTTCCCTGGGTGCTTCATCCTGGCAAGGAGGGGGTGAGTGGATGCCTTCTTCCACTGGTTCTGAAGGGGGCCCTCTGCGCAGTGTGCTTCATCCTGGCCAGGAGGGGGTGAGTGGATGCCTTCTCCCACTGGTTCTGGAAGGGCCCTTGACACAGTGTGTTTCATCCTGGCAAGGAGGGGGTGAGTGGATGCCTTCTTCCACTGGTTCTGGAGGTGGCTTTGTGCCCTGTTATCCAGATCCTGAAGGGTGCAAGGTCACAGTCTCTCACCTGGGTGTCACACCTACAGTTTTTGCAGGGGCCAGGACGCACTACAGCCCATGGGGGCACGACTACACACTGGCTGCCGGCAGTGACAGCTGCTCAGTGTTGGCAGTGGTGGGGCTGGCAGCGGTGCTGCCAGTAGTGGGGGGAGGCTCCAGCCCTCCCCCCGCAGCCTCGGACGGCTGTCCACTGGGACTGCTGCTGCTGCTGGCAATGGTGCTGGCAGTGGTGCTGGTGGCGGTGGGGGTGCAGGTGGCGGTGCTGGCGGGGCTTCTGCCTGTGGGGGGAGGCTCCAGCCCTTCCCCCACAGCCTCAGACGGCTGAAGTACCATAGCTGGTGTTGTTTGCCCAGATGCTGCTCCAGCACCAGGCTCCATATCCATCCTGCCTGCGGCGTCTGTGCCTTTGTCATTGCCCTTGGCAGCTGGTGTTCCCTTCCTGCCCTTGGCAGCTGGTGGTGCCTCCTTGCTTCTGCCAGCTGGTAGTGCCTCCTTGTGTTTGCCATCTGGTGGTGCCTCCTTGCGTTTGCCAGCTGGTGGTGCCTCCTTGCTTCTGCCAGCTGGTGGTGCCTCCTTGCATTTGCCAGCTGGTGCTCCCTTTTTGCCCTTAGCAGCTGGTGCAGGCATACTGGCTGTGTGGACGGGTGTCTTCACGATGCCTCTCACAACTGCAGTGGCTGCAGAAACGACAGTGGCCGTGGACTGGGTGGCTGAGGTGCTAGCCTGTGTCCTGACCACCCTGGCCCGAAGTGAAGGATGGGGGGAGGGGCAGGGAATAGGTCAAGGGTGGAGAAGAAAAGCTTTTTGGGGACACTGGGGCTGGAAGAGGGTGAAGGTTTGGGAGTGGAGGAAGAGGGAGTGGTGTTAGGAGGTGTCTGCTGTGTTTGGGTGCAGGTATACGGGCTGGATTCTGTCGTGAGGTGGATGGCTGTTGGGTGTCTGTGTGCTTGCGTTTGTGTACTTTGGGAGGGGGGGGCACAGACACAGTGGGAGGGAACACAGGGGACGTGTGCATGGATGTGGGGGTGGTGACTGCCAGTGAGGGGCGTGTACTGATCGGCGTGCTGGTGATGGAGGTAGTGAATGAGGAAGTAGTGCATGCAGGTGTGAGTGGAGATGCTACTGGGTGGGAGGTAGACAAGGAGAAGGAGGGGGACACACTGGAGGCAGTGGATGTTGGTGTGTCTGAGTCTGTATGGTGCTTGTGTGAGTGCCTGTGGGATGAAGTGTGGTTCTTGTGTTTGCCTGAGCCACTTCTGTGTGTTGATTTGGGAGCATGCTGGTCTGAAGGTGTGCTTGGGATAGGCTGGGGTTGAGGGAAATGGGACTGGGTAGAGGATGTTGGAGGGGGGGCTAGAGACAGGGACAATGGCTGCCATCAGGGAGTTGGCCACAGCCTGGAATGATCTCTGTTGGGCCACCACACTAGAGTGAATGCCCTCCAGGAATGCATTTGTTTGTTGCAAATGCCCTGCCAGACCCTAGATGGCATTCACTATGGTTGACTGCCCAACAGAAATGGATCACAGGAGGTCAATAGACTCCTCATTGAGTGCAGAAGGGCTGACTGGGGCAGGGCATGAAGTGCCTGGGGCGAAGGAGATGCCCACCCTCCTGGGTGAGCGGGCACGGGAAACACGCTGAGGGGCTGCTGGGAGGGTGGTGCTGGTACGGGGGGTGGAAGCTGTACCTGTAGTTGGGATGGCCACAGAACTGTCCACCACCACCAGGGCGCTTCCATCGGAGGAGATGTTGCTGTCTGAACTGTCCCCTCCAGTCTCTGCTGTGGTGCTCCCCTCGCCCTCCGTCTCACTGGTGACCTCACTGTCGGTGGATACTGTTTCTGTCACAACATGCAAGGCATTTTACTCTGAGGATAGGTGTGAATATGACCATCTGCTCACCGTTTTTCACCCTAGAGTTCAACCGCTGAGGATGAATAGGTAATGGAGACATACCCCTGTGTACAGACCCCTGGTAGACCTGGCAACAATGGAGGACAGGCACATTATCCTCACCTACAGACTTGATAGGGCCACAGTCCAAGAGCTGTGTGTCCAATTGGAGCCAGACCTGATCTCAGCTATCCGTCACCCCACTGGGATCCCCCATCTTGTGCAAGTCCTATCAGTGCTCCATTTCTTGGCAAGTGGCTCTTTCCAAGCGACAGCGGCCATGGCAGCAGGGATGTCACAGCCTATGGCCCTCATTACAACCTTGGTGGTAAATCCTACTTTCCGCCGCGCTGATGGCCGTCAAGATACTGTGGCCGCGGCAGAAATCCACTACAGGTATTACGACCCACATCTCGTAATCCGCCACAATACAGACACCCACACAAGTCTGCCACACCAAAGGTCAGTGATAAACTGGCGATAGCAAAACCTCCACCTTCACGCCAACAGGAATACTCCCACACTATCACGACCTACGAATCAACGCGGCGCTCATTCAACCGCAGTAATCCATTGGCGGTACACACCGCTGCGCTCAAAATACATACACATTTACAAAACACAACCACATTGGACAATTCTAAATACACACACCTGATATACATACACACACCACACCCACACACTCACACCACTAGAAAACACACACCCACGTTACCCACAACCCCTTACAACGATTTGTTTGGAAGAAGCAGAGAGAGAGAGAATAGCAAACAGAACAGCAGCATTCACAGGCACACAACACCATCACTTATACAACATCCACGCACCTCAAAGAACACACACCAACACAACACATCACACAGCACAACAAACACCACCTCACACATCACCCACACCACATTATGGCACCTCAAAGACACCCTAGGTTTTCGGAGGAGGTGCTCAGGGTCATGGTGGAGGAAATCATCCTGGTAGAGCCACAGCTAAACGGATCCCAGGTGCAGCAGACATCCATTGCTAGGAAGATGGAGCTATGGCAGAGAATTGTCGACAGGGTGAACGCAGTGGGACAGCATCCAAGAACACGGGATGACATCAGGAAGAGGTGGAACGACCTACGGGGGAAGGTACGTTCTGTGGTTTCTAGACACCAGCTAGCCGTACAGAGAACTGGCGGTAGACCCCCACCTCCTCACCCACAACTAACAACATGGGAGGAGCAAGTCTTGGCGATAATGCATCCTGAGGGCCTCACAGGAGTAGCAGGAGGACTGGACTCTGGTAAGGCAAATATTTACTATTATATACCATCACCCTACTGCATGCCATCACAAACTCCAACCCTCACACCCATCACCCCAACACCTCACAGATACCTCACTATCAAAACCCACACATTCCAATACCAAGCCCTGCATGTAACACCAATGCATGGACACCCATTACAGACCTGCATGGACACCCATCACCAAAGAATGTCCAGTAGAGAGACTCACCCAAGCCTCAAAATCACCAATCACATTAGGTCAAAGACAATAATGCAAGCACAGGAGTAGAGGGTAACTCACCCATTGCACAAGATGGCACACACAGATACAATAACTATGCATTTACACCTCAACAGGACCCCTACCCAATGTCACCAGACAGGAGGTGCCAGACATATCCATTCCCCCCACAGAAGAGGCAACAGCAGCTCTTCACACCTGGATCAAGATGACCAGCCTGGCCCATCAGGGGTCTCTGGACATTCGGTTCCCCTGCCACAGTCACAAACCACCACTGAACCTCCCCCCTCAGGAAACACCACCACAGCACCCACCCAGCAGGTCCATGCCACTGTCCCCAGGACACGTCAATCAGCAGTGTGTCCACCACTACAGGGACCTCAGGCAAACCCACTAACCCAAGACAATCAGGGACCTAGGGTCAGTGGCAGTGGGCACACAGTTCAGCGGACAGAGGCACAGGATAACAGGGAAGCTGGAAGGACTGCTGTGCGACAGGGGGAGGACAGGCCCAGGGAACCCACTCTCCACGAGGCACTCTCCAACATCATGGGAGCATACCACCATTCCCAGAAGACCATGGGCCAGATCCTGGCCAAGTTGCAGGAGACCCAGCGGCTGCTGGAGGAACAGTACCTGGGGTTCAGGAAGGACTTGAAGTCCATTAACACCATCCTGGTCACCATTGCAGGGGTGCTGGCAGACATGGCCAACACCATGAGGGAGACAGTGGCACACCAACGGGCCCCTGACACTAGCCTGAACGATGAACAGCCCTCCAGCTCCGCCAGCACTAGTAGACAGGAGATCCCGCCACAGGACCAACAGGCCACCAGCACCCCAACCCCTGCAGAAGGAGAACCAGCCCGCAAACGGTCCCTGCGATCCAGGCACAAGATAGAGACTATTGCCAAGACCCCCACCAGGAAATAAGACTCTCCTGATTGTCACCCTTCTGTCCCACTATGTCACCCTGACAACCTTGAACTGCCATTACTCCCATTTCCTATGCCCCCTTGGACAATGCACCTGTGATACCAATAGACTGGACTCCACCATGGACATTCCCCCACCATCACCCCAGCCCATTGCACACCCACCTCCACTTATTAGCACAGAAGTAAACACCCTTGAATCACAAATCAATCTGGAGTCAGTTTGTACTTTCACAAATGTGTTATTGCAACCTCTCTGACAAATAGCAATGTCAATGTTCATTTTCACATACCAATGTTCGACACTTGTTGGGCAGCAGTAAACATAGCAGAAGGCAGAAAGTGGTACCCAGATCTGTGAAATGGAAAGCCAAAGTGAACTGTCAGGGTTCATACACAGAGGTAAAAATGCATAATCATGCAATGTCCTACTGTAGTCTGATATGAGAGGAGCAGTGCCAGTCTCTTACCTGTGTCTCACTGGAAGTATTGCATGATGATGTTGTTTCAGTTGTCTATATCTTCTTATTCTGCCTCCTCTTCCTCACTGTCCACCGGCTGCACAGCTGCCACAAGACCAACATCAGGCCCATCTTCCTGTAGAAATGGCACCTGGCGTCGCAAAGCCAGGTTGTGCAACATACAGCATGCCACGATGATCTGGCACCCTTCTTCGGTGAGTAGTATAGGGAGCCACCTGTCAGATGGAGGCACGGGAACCTGGCCTTCAGGAGGCCGAAAGTGCACTCTATTATCCTCCTAGTTCGCCCATGTTCTTCATTGTAGTGTTCCTCTGCCCTTGTCCTGGGATTCCTCACTGGGGTCAGTAGCCATGACAGGTTGGGGTAACCAGAGTCAGGACTATGACAAGTATTTGGCGAAGAATAAATATAGACAATTTTCAAAAAATTTGAGTCCTTATGAACTAGCTGCATTGGAAATACTCAAACAGGACAAAGATATTATTAGCAGACAAGCAGACAAAGGTGGGAATGTTGTCCTCATGAATAAGATAGATTATGACAATGAGATATTGTCACAACTAAATGATAGGGTATGCTATGAGAATATTACTGGTAATCCCATTCCCAACCTGGTGGATTTGATTAACAAAAGGTTATTTACTTGGCAACAACAAGGGTTACTCAATAGGGACGAATATCTTTATTTGAAGGTCAATCATCCCAGATATCCATGTCTATACACACTACCCAAGGTTCATAAGGGTCTGCCTTTTCCACCGGGAAGACCGATTGTTTCTGGTATACTAGGTCCTACTGAAAGACTTTCTGAATTTGTGGATTGCTTTTTACAACCAATGGTTGGTAATCTCCCGTCTTTTATAAAGGATACCACACATATTCTCAGTATTTTGAATGATGTGGAATGGGATAAGAATATGTTGTTAGTCACACTGGACGTAGTATCCTTGTATACTTGCATTGAACATGAGTTAGGACTGGAAGCCATTAGTTTTTTTCTAAATAAAAGATCAGCGAGTCTATGGGAACATACTGCAATGGTAATTGAAATGATAATTTGATTCTTACTAATAACTTCTTTTTGTTTAATAAAGACTGGTTTAGACAAAAACGGGGTGTTGCAATGGGCTCCAAATTCTCCCCTTCCTATGCGAATCTTTTCATGGGTTGGTTTGAACATAAATGGGTTTGTGGCCCGGAATCCACTCAATGGCAAACCCATATATTGTTTTGGGGTCGATTTATAGACGATTGTTTCTTGATTTGGACTGGTGGAGAACAAAAGCTGTTGGAATTTTTTACTTTTTTAAACTCCAACACCATGAATGTTAAATTTACATATCAATTTAGTTCGGAGAGAATTGAATTTTTAGATGTAGAGGTCTTTTTTGCAGATAATAAAATCCAAAGCAGACTTTTCCGCAAAGCCACAGCCTGTAACTCTATTCTTCATGCTGAAAGTGCACACCCGAGACATCAAATAGCTTCTATTCCTTTTGGCGAAATGGTGAGGGCACGACGCAATTGTAGTTTGGATGATGAATTTTTAAATCATGTAAATGATATGGGTAGAAGGTTTAGAGCACGAGGCTACTCGAATAAGGTGGTCAAGATGGCACAATCTAGAATTAAACGTTTAGACAGGAATGATACTTTGAGAACCAAAGATCGAAAAAACATGAGTGATGAATCTAAGAAGGTTGGACTCATAACAGATTATAATGATGCCTCTTTGATTTTGGTAAAGTTTATGGCTAAACATTGGAATATATTATCACAAGATGAGTCAATTAAAAATCTAATACCAGAAAGAGTGCCTACAACATATCGGAAGGGCAGGACCTTGAGAAGTATTTTGAGCCCTAGTTTTACTACTTTGTCTCCCAACAAAACTTGGCTATCCACACAAACAATGGGCTTTTTCAAATGTGGCAATTGTGGAGTATGTCGTTGGGCATGCCACAAGATTAAGGAATTTTCTTTGGATGGGAGAGTTTACAAAATATGTACAATGATCAACTGTAACACTACTCATGTTGTATATATAATACGATGCAAATGTACTCGAATATATGTGGGGAGTACAATACGCCCACTCAAGGCTAGAATTGGAGAACATATTCGGATGCTTAAAAATGGTGATGTAAGATATCCACTAGTCGCTCATATTACAGCTTGTAACTCACAATCAGTTCACAAAAGTTTTGAATTTTTTGGATTAGAACATGTTCCCCGTGATCCGAGAGGTGGCAATAGAGAATTATCTTTACGTAGGAAAGATGCATTATGGATAATGAGATTGAGGGCTGTGGAATCGGGCCTTAACTCTGATAGAGAGTTGGAATTCTTTTTGGGTGATTGAAAAAAACATGTATACGATTTATTTCATCTTGTCAAATTTATTTCAAACTGTATTGTTATGATGTCAAGTTATTGGTTTTAACTATAATTTATTTATACAATAATTGCAGCTATGAACCAAAATTCTCAAACTAAAAAAAACTGTTGAAACAGTTTACAACATATGGGGATGTGAGGGTTCTACAATTTGACTGGATTTGAACTAGCAATTCTATTTCTGTTTAATTTTATTGATCATTGACGTTTTGAGATGGGCGTTCTGATTTGAACAATGGTTGATGGAGAGTGTTGGTATAATGCTATCTTAGCATTGTATGTAAAATATAAAACAGATAGAAATTAGAGTACTGGTCTGGGCTGAGGTTGAGATTCAAGTAGAGTTTATATGGTATGAGGTGGCTTCTTCTTCTTCTTTTTTGAATGATCAGGAGTATTATATGATTTAATCTATTTAGTTGCTGTCTAATTTACGTTTTTATCAAATGAAGTGGACTTAATAAGTTGAATTGACCATGCTAGAGTTTTTTCTTCACGACAAAGATGATACTTTTTCAATTAGAATATTAAACAATTTTCAATTGGAGTGTTTTTCAAGTGTAATTTGCTTTGTATCATATGATTGTCTTTCAGTCTATTTATAGACGATAGGAATATTTAGCTCTAGGAAATGTTTCTTATCTAGAAACGCATTGGTAACCTGTAGTCCCGTCTTTTGTATCAACGGACGATAGTCCGTCTTCTATGTTTAGAATGTAAGCTGGTATCGCGCTCCCGGAAGTTTATTTAACTTCCGTGTTCAGAAGCGCCAATATGCGTACTCGCAGCCTGACGTTCCAAAATAGTTGAACGCCGTATTTTGACCAGCTTAATTACATTGGGTAAGTGACTGCAAAATGGTGTTTCCCGACTGTGGTGGTTTTCAAATTCTAAATTAATGATTGTGAAAAACGTAAAGAAAGACCTTGAGTGTTGAGTTTGTATTTCTATTTTGTTGTAGTATATGAATGGAAGCGGTTTTTCACTTCAATTACAGTGCACGCAGTGAGCCAGGAGTTTAAAGTGAGGTACTTTGTATGAGCTTATTTTTGCCATATGTTTGTAATTAGAAATGATGTAAAATTGTAATGTGTTTTGGGATTATTCATTATACACTTAACTGGAGTTTTTTTATTCTTCTTTGTTTAAATAGGCGTGGATAATTTACACTGAGCAGACATATTAGGAACATTAGTTACTAATGGGAAGGACTTACAGTTTATTGGATTTTGAGTATACAAGGTACGATTAGGAGGTATACATAATATGGTAGAGGATAATTGTGAGTTGTCTACTATTAATTCACTGGATATAGTGCTTGGACAACATATACTGGGCGTCTAGAGCTTGACACAAAGCATGTGTATTTGTAAACTAGGGAGATGACTACACTGTCGCATGAGTTTGGGATTGCATGTGGAATATGGTCTACTTAGTGACTGGAAGCACTTTTATTGGTTTCACTTGGTGACTTGTGATTTGTGATTTGGGTATACTAATTTTCTTTTGGTTTATACAACAAAACATTTCTTGCTAACAGACGGAATCTCTTTCCTCTCACTTGACTTTGGGGTCTGATTCAAATTGATGTAAATGGGACTTATACACTTTATTTAAAGATGCAGTTTGAGCATTTTGGTTTCTAATTTAAATAATTTGCTTATGATTTAGAGCCCTGAAGAAGTTGTTTGGGATTAGAGAATTTCCCTTGACGAAACACGTGTTGGCTCGGAGTGCATTTCCATGGATGGTTGCTGTAAAATTTGAAGATGTGATTCAATAAACTTCTGGATTGGATTGGACATTGTAACAGTGGGCGTTAAATCTATAGGATGTGTCTTCTCTAACAACACTCACTAGAGTTTCAACATATTTTGATTTGTGGAGTGGTTAACATTGGGATAGGGGGGCCTCACATTGCTTATGTAACCAGAGTCACCTGCAAATATCGAGGGGTATCTGTTAGACACACACCAACCCTTAGTGACTCTCCCATACCCAGACACCTATTCAAACTGTGTGGGGACCTTGGGCTCACCTATTAGCCACGCACAGTGCCTCTGAAGTTGGCCCATCACATAAGGGATGCTGCTATTCCTCAAAATGTAAGCGTCATGCACTGAGCCAGGATACTTGGCATTCACATGGGAGATGTACTGGTCTGCCAAACACACCATCTGCACATTCATGGAATGGTAGCTTTTGCGGTTTCTGTACAGCTGTTCATTCCTGCTGGGTGGGACAAATGCCACATGTGTACCATCAGTGGCACCAATGATGTTGGGGATATGTCCCAGGGCATAGAAGTCACCTTTCACTGTGGGCAAAACCTCCACCTGGGGGAAAACGATGTAGTTGCACATGTGTTTCAGCATTGACTGTGACATCCCTGATGCCATGGCCACTGTTGTTTGAAAGGAACCACTGGCCAGGAAATGGGGTACTGACAGGACCTGCACTAGAGGGGAGATTCCTGTGGGATGGCGGAGAGCTGACATCAGGTCTGGCTCCAACTGGGCACACAGTTCATGGATTGTGGCACGATCAAGTCTATAGGTGATAATGATGTGTCTGTCTTCCATTGTCAACAGGTCCACCAGGGGTCTTTACACCGGAGGATGACGCCATCTGGTCAGCTGTCCCAGCGGACATGCCCTATGGAGGAGAAGGATGAGCAGAGGGTCATACACCATATAGGTTTCACAAGGGTGTCTAGAACAATTGTGATGTATTTGGTGTGTGGTGCTGTCTGTCCGTATTCCTGCACAAAAGTGATGTGACGCAGTCAGTTGGCTTGCCAATTGGCCCCCTGAAATGGCGGCTGCCTGACCTGTAAGGAGGGACAAGTGGAAATAAGGTAACTGCGCTGGTGTTGTGCAGCATCGAGGTAGGCGGACGAAGACCGCGGCGCAATTCAGCATTAGTTATCATTGGGCCCTATGGGTTCCAGGAGCCAATGACGATGTACGCCGGTGGTGACAGTACGCACCGCCGTGGATGTGACCGCCATTTTCTATCTGTTCACTCACTTGATACCTGACCTTCAACAGGAGAGGACCTACACTGCAAGTGCTGCTGTGACCTGAGTCTGGAAGCGACAATGGCTACAGTGTCTGGGGAAAGAGCCCCTGCCTTCACCGTGGATGAGTTGGACAACATGGTGGCTGGGGTCCTCCCCCAGTACACGCTACTCTACGGTCCTCCAGACAAACAGGTGAGTACACTGTGAGCATGATGGATGGGACATAAATGTATGAGGTGGCGTGCATGGAAGCTACGGGGGGTAGAGGCCAGCATGTGAGGATGGTCACTGTATGTTTTTCTGGGCCAGGGTGGGCAGTTGTGGCCAATGAGTAAGAAGAACCGGACAGGGGAGTAAAATCCATCCTGACTTCACCTTTCCTCTAGGTCAGCGCCCACCAGAAGAAGGGTATTTGGCATGCCATCGTCAAGGAAGTGCGGACCCTGGGGGTCTACCATAGCTGGAGCACCCACTGCCGCAAAAGATGGGAGGACCTGCGCAGCTTGACCAAGAAGACGGTGGAGGCCCAGCTGGGGATGGCCTCCCAACGTGGAGTACTGGATCCTGGCGGTGGCATATCCCGAGTTGGATGGGTGCTTGAGGGCATCACAGCAGCCACAAGGGGGTGAGTACAGTCTCATTCAGCTGACTGCGCGCTGCATGAGGTGTTTGGGTGGGGGAAGTGGGTTGTGGGTTCCCCTAGGCCAGGGCAAACGTGCCAGGGTAGGTCCCTTGTTAGGAAGGCTCTGTGGCACTCCAACCCCAAAAGTGTTAGTGGCCATCTACACTTAGTCAGGGTCCTGTGGGTTACAGGAGTGCATCAAATGGGTCTAGCCACAGTCCCCCATGGGCATGTGATTTTCCCCTGAACTGTTTGTGCATGGCCTAGTGCATAGGGCTGCTTCCTCTGTGTTGTGTCCGCCAACGGTGGTGTTGTTGCAGGCATTGACCATGTGTTTCTTCTGTCTTTCCTCCCCTTTTTGTTTTGTCACCTTGTCCTTGTGTGCATTAGCATCATCTGGCCGAGGAGCAGTGGCACTGGAGCAGGAGGAAGCTGCAACCCACATGGTCCAGGAGGGTGAATTTATGGAGTCTGAAGGCACCAGTGGGACGGAGGGCGAGGGGAGCTCCACAACGGGGACAGGAGGAGACACCAACAACAGCAACTCCTCCTCTGATAGGAGCTCCCTTGCGGTGGCGGGCACCTCTGTGCCCACCACATCAACAGGTACACCCCCCCCCCCCACCAGCACGGCCCTCCCAGCAGCCCCTCAGCATGTTTCCCGTGCCCGCTCACCCAGGAGGATGGGCATCTCTTTAGCCCCAGGCACCTCAGGCCCTGCCCCAGTCAGCCCTGCTGCCCTCAGTGAGGAGGCTATTGACCTCCTGGGATCCCTCACTGTTGGGCAATGAACCATTTTGAATGCCATCCAGGGTGCCGAGAGGCATTTGCAGCAAACAAATGCATCCCTGGAGGGCATTCATTCTGGCGTGGCAGCCTAACAGAGAGCATTTCAGGCTCTGGCCTCAGCACTGATGGCAGCCATTGTCCCTGTATCCAGCCTCCCCCCTCCAACTTCCACTACCCAGACCTAATCCCCTCTACCGCAGCCTATCCCAAGCTCACCATCAGACCAGCACACACACTCATCAACACACAAGAGTGGACATGGTAAACATAAGCACCACACATCCCACAGGCACTCACACAAGCACCATACCCATGCAGACACACCAACACCCACTGCCTCCACTGTGTCCCCCTCCTCCATGTCCTCCTCCTCCCTCCCAGTCTCTTCTCCACTCATACCTGCATGCACTACATCCTCAGCCACTACCTCCATCACCAGCACGCCCATCACTACACACCGCTCACATGCGATCACCACCCCCACTACCATGCACATGTCCCCTGTGTCCTCTCCCAGTGTGTCTGTCAGACCTCCTCCCAAATTACACAAACGCAGGCACACACCCACTCAACAGCCATCCACCTCACAACAGCCTCCAGCCCATGCACCTTTACCCAAATTCAGCAGGCGTACACCTCCTACAACCACTACCTCTTCCTCCACTCCCAAACCTCCTCCATCTTCCCGTCCCAGTGTGTCTAAAAAACTTTTCCTGGCTAACATTGACCTTTTCCCTACACCTCCCCCCCAGTCCTTCCCCTAGGGCCAGGATGTCCAGATCACAGCCCAGCACCTCAGCCACCAAATCATCGAGCACTGTGGTCCCTGCAAGTACAGTAAAATCGCGGGTGGCACCCATCAGGGCTGCCAGTATGCCACCTAGTGAGGCCAAGGATCACCCTATTCCACCACCTGCCAAGGTGAAGAAGTGGCCCACATGCCGTAGGGAAAAGCCACACCAACCACCCAGCAAGGCCTCCTCCAAGACAAAAGAGGACAGTGCCAAGGTCCCAGCAGCAACTTCCAAGGTGGGGAAGGGACTCAAGGCTAAAGGGAAGTCAATTCAGGGCACAGAGCCTCCGGGTGAGGGACTGGTGTCACCCCTTCTGCAAGACAAAACAGCAACCTGTACGGCGGTGGCCACCGCCGCAACCACCGCCACCTGCACTGTCACCTGCACCGCCACCTGCAGCTCTGCTGCCTCTGCTACAGTCCCCAGCATAATCCCGAGTGGGCAGCCGACCGAGGCTGCAGGAGACATCCTGCTGTCTCCCTCCACAGGTGCTGACACATGCACCACCGGCAGCATCTCCGCCGCAGACCCCGCCGCACCCACCGCCACCTGCCCCGCGATGTGCTCAGACAGTGCCACCACAGCCGAGATCAACATCATCCCCAGTGTGCAGTCGTCTGAGGCTGCAGGAGACGTCCTGAACCCTGCACACACTACATGAGGCACCACAACCAGCACTGGCAGTACCATGAGTTGGCAGGCAAAGTCGCCGCAGGGTGGAGTGTGTCTCTGCCCCCATGGAGTATCATGCTACCTGTTCCCAGAAAATCTCATGGCTCTGACACCCAGGTGAGGAATGGGAACTGCCACACACCATGTGCAGAACTTTGGCCACCATGGCCCCTCCAGAACCAGTGGAGAGATGCATCCACTACCCCAGTCCTTGACAGGATGAAGCACTCTGGGCACTAAGCCCCCTCCAGAACCTGTGGAGAAAGACATCCACTACCCCAGTCCTTGGCAGGATGAAGCACTCTGGGCACTAAGCCCCCTCCAATACCAGTGGAGAAAGACATCCACTACCCCTGTCCTTGGCAGGATGAAGCACTCTGGGCACTAAGCCCCCTCCAGAACCAGTGGAGAAAGACATCCACTAGGGAACATGTCACCCACTTGACAGACTGTGGCTTTGTACTCCCCAGGACCAAGCAGTGGGCAAACCACCCACTAGAGAGACTGTGGCTTTGTACTCCCAGGACCAAGCAGTGGGCAAACCACCCACTAGAGAGACTGTGGCTTTGTTCTCCCCAGGACCAAGCAGTGGGCAAACCACCCACTAGAGAGACTGTGGCTTTGTACTCTTCAGGACCAAGCAGTGGACAAACCACCCACTAATGAGACTGTGGCTTTGTACTCCCCAGGAGCAAGCAGTGGGCTAACCACCCACTTGAGAGACTTGAGAGACTGTGGCTTTGCACTCCCCAGGAGCAAGCAGTGGGCAAACCACCCACTATAGAGACTGTGGCATTGCACTCCCCAGGAGCAAGCAGTGGGCATGGAGCCCCCTCGTGGAGCAGTGGCGTCGTCCCATCATCCGGCTGAGGTGCCCCCCTGCCATTCCCCCTGAGGTGCCTGTTTTTTTTCGCAATGATGCCCCAGCAGTGTTCTCTTTGTTTTGAGGCAGGTGTCATGTGTGGGCTTCGCCCATGCATTTTGGGACCACTGGTCCACAGACATTGAATGGAACACTTTCCGGACTTGTATAGTTGCTATACATATTTGTATATATTGATCTCTTACAGACATGTTGCCCTATCTGGATTTTCGATGATTACACCCATTACAATCATTTAATTTGGTCCTTGCGTTCTTCCAGAGGGTTACGGGGTGTATATGTAATGTTGATGCGTATATTTGTGTGTATGGTGTTGTGGGTGAGGGTGGGGATGGGGCTGTTGCATGTTGCGTGTGTGTCACTCTCTTTTCCCCCTCTCCCCTGTGTGCTAGGTGCAGTATTCACTGTAGTCGCCGCCGCCGTCTTTGATGTTCATGGTAGAAGAGGAGGTAAACCAACATTGGTAACACCTGAAGTTTGGGCTCCATGGTGTCCTGGTTCCTCGTTGGGTGTCGAGAGGTGAGTGGTTTCCGTTCCAAAGGCTGTTTCCGCAGTGCTTTTGATAGCGTCGGTACCGCCCCTGAAAAGGTGGCAGATTGGTGCCTTGTAATACAGTGGGCGGTACATTGTCTTCCGCCTGTCTGTTGGTGATCACCGCCGCGGTGTTTGTTTCTACAGCCGTGGTGGTCGGAGTGTTAAAGTAGCTGTCTGTGTTGGCGGTTTCCGCCATGGTCGTGATTCCATTTTTTTTTCTGTTGGCGGTATTACCGCCACTTTAACACTGACTGCCAGGGCTGTAATGAGGGCCTATGTTCTCAAACGTGCTGACCAGAGTGTTGTCTGACCTGATGAAACACATGTGCAGCTACATCGTATTCCCCCAGGTGGAGGATTTGGCCACAGTGAAGGCTGACTTCTATGCACTGGGACATATCCCCAACATCATTGGTGCTATTGAAGGTTCACATATTGCCTTTGTCCCCCCCCCAACCCGAAGAAATGAACAGGTGTTCAGAAATCAAAAGACCTTTCACTCTATGAATGTGCAGATAGTGTGCCTGGCAGACCAGTACATCTCCCATGTCAATGCAAAGTATGCTGGGTCTGTGCATGATGCCTTTATCCTGAGAAATAGCAGCATCCCATATGTGATGGGTCAACTCCAGAGGCACAGGGTGTGGCCAATAGGTGAGCCCATGGTCCCCACACTGTGTCTTTTGGTATATGGGTGTGGTGTTGGCCCTAAGGGTGAGTGTCTTGCTAACACGCATCCCTCGATATTTACAGGTGACTCTGGTTACCCCAACCTCTCATGGCTACTGACCCCAGTGAGGAATGCCAGGACAAGGGCAGAGGAACGTTACAATGAGGCACATGGGTGAACAAGGAGGATCATTGGGCGCACCTTTGGCCTCCTGAAGGCCAGGTCCTGGTGCCTCCATCTGACAGGTGGATCCCTGTACTACTCACCCAAGAAGGTCTGCCAGATCATTGTTGCATGTTGCAAAATCTGACCTTGAGACACCAGGTGCATTTTCTGAAGGAGGATGAGGCTGGACATGGTTGTGTGGCAGCGGTGGAGCCTGTGGACAGTGATGAAGAGGAGGCAGAGGAAGAGGATGTGGACAACAGAACAACTGTAATACAACAGTACTTCCAGTGACACACAGGTAAGACACTGTAACCTCATCTCCCATTGCTGTTTTGTGAAGTGAATTTTCTCTGGCTGGCTGCTGTTCCCACTACAATGGCCACTTATTGTACCCTTTAACATGTCTATTTGCAGATATTAGTGTTGTCCTGTGACTCCTGGTGTATTGATTGCAGCACATTACAGGTCATAACTATGTATACATCACTGTACAGTCTATTTGCAATGTCTACTGATTGCTATACAACTACATCCTTTTATCATTTGACATACTCCATACTTGTTTTTTCCAAGGGTGTTTATTTCAGTGCTGAGAAGTAAATGGGGATGTGCAATGGGCTTGGGTGATGGTAAAGGAAAGTCCAGGATAGGGTCCAGTCTATTGGTATCAAAAGTGCATTGTACAAGGGGGCATAGGAAGGGGAGGAATGTCAGTTCAAGGTGGACAGGGTGACAGAGAGGGACACAACGTGACAATCAGGGGAGTCTTATTTCCTGGCTGGAGTCTTGGGAATGTTCTCTGGCTTCTGCCTGGATTGCAGGGACCATTTGCGGGGTGGTTCTCCTTCTGCAGGGGGTGGGGTGCTGGTGGTCTGTTGTTCCTGTGGCCGGGCCTCCTGTCCACTAGCGTCAGCGGAGGTGGAAGGCTGTTCATCGGTGTGGGTAGTATCAGGGGCCTGTTGGTGTGCCACTGCCTCCCTCATGGTGTTGGCCATATCTGCCAGCACCCCTGCAATGGTGTCCAGGGTGGTGTGGATGTCCTTCAGGTCCTCCCTGATCCCCAGGTACTGTCCCTCCTGCAGCCGCTGGGTCTCCTGCAAGTTGGCCAGGATCTGGCCCATGGTCTCCTGGGAATGGTGGTATGCTCCCAGGATGTTGGTGAGTGCCTCGTGGAGAGTCGGTTCCCTGGGCCTGTCCTCCCCTTGTCGCACAGCAGTCCTCCCAGCTTCCCTGTTGTCCTGTGCCTCTGTCCCCCGAACCGTGTGCCCAGTGCCACTGACCCCAGGTCCCTGATCGTCCTGTGTTTGTGGGTTGGCCTGGGGTCCCTGTAGTGGTGGACATACTGCTGATTGACATGTCCTGGGGACAGTGGTATGGGCCCGCTGGGTGGGTGCTGTGGTGGTGTTTCCTGAGTGGGGAGGCTCTGTGGTGGGATGGGACTGTGCCTGGGTAATGGACTGTCCAGAGGTCCCTGATGGGCCAGGTTGGTCATCGAGATCCAGGCGTGCAGAGCTGCTGTCATCACTGTGGGTCAATTCGGGGGGGGGACTGGATGTTGCTGGCATCTCCTCTCCGGTCACGTTGTGTGGGGGTCTTGTGGGGATGTAAATGCAGTGTTATTGTTACTGCGTGTGACATCTTGTGCATGGGAATGTTTCTCTCCATGGTTGTTATTACCAATGCAGCTTTGGCTTGTGTGAGTTGTAATTTGGTTGGCGAAGTGATTGTCACTACTGTGCATCCTGTGGTGATGGGAGTCCATGCAGGGCTGTGAGTGGTGTCCATGCATTGTTGTTGCATGCAGTGCTGGGTACTGGGAGGGGTGGGTTGTGATGGTGGGGTGTATGTGAGGTGGTGGAGTGATGGGGTGGAGGTAGGGGTGGGGGTATGTGATGGCATGCAGGTAGGGGGGTGAAAGTAGTTAAGATTTGTCTTACCAGAGTCCAGTCCTCCTGCTACTCTTGCCAGGCCCTCAGGATGCATGATTGCCAAGACTTGCTCCTCCCATGTTGTTAGTTGTTGGGGAGGAGGTGGGCGTCCACCGCCAGTCCTCTGTCCTGCTATCTGGTGTCTTGCTACCATGGAACACACCTTCCCCCGAAGGTCGTTCCACCTCTTCCTGATGTCATCCCTTGTTCTGGGGTGCTGTTCCACAGCATTCACCCTGTCCACGACTCTCCGCCATAGCTCCATCTTCCTAGCAATGGAAGATTTGACTTAGCAGAGCCCATTCCTCCAGCTACTCCTGCGAGGCCCTCAGGATGCAACATAGCCAAGACCTGCTCCTCCCATGTTGTTAGTTGTGGGGGAGGAGGTGGGGGTCTGCCGCCAGTCCTCTGAACCGTGATGTGGTGTCTTGAGACCACGGAATGCACCTTCCCCCGTAGGTCGTTCCACCTCTTCCTGATGTCATCCTTAGTTCTTGGGTGCTGTCCCACTGCGTTGAACCTGTCCACGATTCTTCGCCATAGCTCCATCTTCCTAGCTATGGTGGTGTGCTGCACCTGTGATCCGAATAGCTGTGGCTCTACCCGGATGATTTCCTCCACCATGACCCTTAGCTCCTCCTCAGAGAATCTGGGGTGTATTTGTGGTGCCATGGGTGTAGTGTGTGTGGTGTGTGTGAGGGTGTATGGGGTGATGTGTTGGGGTGTGTGCTGTGAGGTGCGTGGATGGTGTATGGGTGATGGTGTTCTGTGGCTCTGGTTCTGTGATGCTCCTGGAGTGTCTCTCTCTCTCTGTTGTAAATTGTTTGTAGTGGTAAAGGGTTGTGGGTAATATGGGTGTGTATTTTATAGTGGGGTGAGGGTGTGGGTGTGGTGTATGTATGTGTGTCAGGTGTGTGTAGTTTGTATTGACCAATGTGGTGTTGTTTTGTATGTGTGTGTGTATTTTGAGTGCGCCGGTATGTACCGCCAATGGTTTACTGTTGAATATCCGCTGCAGTGATTCGTGGGTCATAATGCTGTGGGCGTATTTCTGTTGGCATAACGGTGTGTGTTTTGGTACTGCCATTTCATCACTGACCTTTGGTGTGGCGGACTTGTGTGTGTGTCTGTATAGTGGCGGATTTCTATGTGTTGGTCATAATACGCATAGCGGTATACCGCCGCGGTCGTGGTATGTTGGTGGCAGTCAGCATGGCGGTAGCGGCACTTACCGCCAATGTCATAATGAGGGCCTACATGTGGCATCACAAAGTGACATAGCATGTCATTGAAACATCTATCTAAATACTAGGAAATTATACCTTAGGAGTTTCTACACCCACTATTCTGATACATTGTCACATAGATAACAACTGTACGCACTGCAATAGGGGCCTACTTAGCATACAGGACACATCCACAGACAACCACAGGAAGCATAGTAACACCAACAATACATTTGACACCAAACAATGTGCATGAATTGTTCATACATCCACCGTACAGGCTGAATAGGAACCTTTATGTGACAATATCCAAACACCTACATCACTAACAACTGTCCAGGCGTGATTCCTACTACCTTAGTCTAGTACTAACAGTAACACAACTGATTACTAATGTACCCAGGACTTGACAGATACACCCAGAGGCAAGCAAATTGAATGACAACATATCCCACAACACCAACAAGTGGATGTGAAATGTGATACCCGCCACACCATTTAGTCAGGCAGAAATGAGCACAGCCATACCTAAGGCTGTCTAAACAGCCTCAGATTTGCTAAGGTAAGTCTGGGAAAATAGAGGCTTCAACATCATATCAGGCATGAAGTATCAATAGATACATGATGGAGGCAGCAAACAGCGAATGGTGCACTCATATAGGTATGGTATTGCCCTTTGTAGCATGTGCAATATACATGGGCTAAGGAATCAGCAGCCTAGTCACATACCTTCTCTATACCACATACATTAGGATGAAAGGTATTTGTACACATGTCAATGTAATACCATGACATGGTAATGTCTTATTGTCACCATGATATTCACATTGTAGGATGTCCACCCTTAACAAACTTCGCATTTCCCAATGTATGAGTCTGACATGACAATGGGGACACCTCCCCAAACCTCATAGGGAGTGTAGTAACTTGGCAATACCAAAAGCCTGATTGGGATGACAGCCTCACATGACATGTTCAACTATTCCAGAATGCAGGGTTACTTGGCCCTGTTACTCATCTGTCAGACCAAATGTTGCATATAGAGCAGATCCAGTAGAATAGGAGTGGTCAGAGACCAAAGAGCTATACAACTTACCATTTGGGTACATGGACTTGGGAACCGTAGGTGGAAAGGATGACAAAGCAGGTTACAAATATATATGGCTTGGTAGAGTCACACATATGACACATGCAGTCATACTATTTGATAGACAAAGATGAACAACATGTTCCCAATGGCCATATCTGTGTTTGTATGCTGGCAACTGTGGTACCATGTCTTCCTAGTAGTCACCATACCTGTAGCACTTACCACATCATCTCAGCTGCAATACTTAGACATCATACACTAAACTTTGGGTACATGGGTTCCGTCAGTACTTACCACCTTGTGGCTGCTGTGCTGCCCTCAAATGCCCATCCACCTCAGGGTGGACGCAGGCCACTAGGGGGGGTCAAAGTCCGACAGGTACCCCTCCCTCATTCAGGGGACATCCCCAGCTGGTCCTCTGCGGTCTTCTGGATCCAGCGTCTCAGATCCTCCCACTGCTTCCTACAGTTGGTGCTCTGCCGGCTGTGAACCCCCAGGGTCCACATTTGCTTGGTGATGACATGCCAAATTCCCTTCTTCCGATGGGCGTTGACCTGCACGGATGACACAGGCAAAAGGAAAAAGTCATGTCTACATGCACCGTACCAATAGTAGTAGACAGTACACATTAGTGACAGCAAATAGGAAAACTGTCCCATCCTTTCAACTCACACACATTTACAAATTATCATCTGCATGCATCAACACTTTCACTACTTTACATTACACCATCATTCACCACACCTATCACACATTGGTATTGCATTGGAATCATCTGCTCCCCTGGTGCACCATATAGCTGTCGATACAGGGGTAGGACGTCCTCCTTGAGCTTTTCTAGCTCCTCAGGGGTGAAGGCTGGGGCCGTCTCACCTGCAGAACGTATCATGATAGTTCCCAGAGGCAGCACACAGCAACTCAGGTAGTAGAGGTCTTGCTGGCAGCAGGGTCAGGAGTCAAGTGAGCAATACTTCAGAAGATGGCCATCACGTTTGCCACGTACATGACCGTCACCACCTGCGGACATCGCCATTGGCCCAAGTCTGCCAAAGGCAGTAGTGTCTTCCAATGGCAATTTCCACCGCGGTTGTGACCGCCTACCGTTATGATGACTTTCGCCGGTGGACTTAGGTCACTTCCATGTGTGCAGTACTGTAGGTCAGGCGGCTACCATTTTAAGCATATCACACGCATGGAAAAGTATATATTTTTTCGTAATTTTTTTTTATTAGAGAAAAATATAAGACGGTACACAGTATACATTGACATTTTTTCAGTAATCCGTAGTTCAGTCGGTAATTTTACAAATGATATCTGAATGTACATTGTCTAATAGGTACACTGATTTGTCGACATAGACTGTGGTTTGAAGATTAGGGAGGGTGCGGGGAAGGGGGGGTAAAGGTTATTGGGGCTCAGATTGTAGAAGGGGGGAGCAGGAGAGAGAGAAGAATGATAGAGAGGAGAGTGGGGCGATAGGGAGGTTAGGTAGAATATTAGGGGGGAAGGGCGGGTATTTTGGCTCAGTGTTTCTGGGTTATTCGATGGATATTCCGGTTGTTCCTCGTCATTTGCCGACGATCTTACAGGATTGTGCCATGTGGTACATTTATCAAAGTGTATTTTAGGGTGGGCCAAGAGGATACATTTATGGGGCGGAGAGGGCTATTCCGGGGGAGGGTAGACAAGGGAGAGTATCTGTGTAGATTCAGGGTTAGATGTATAAAGAATCCGGCCTTGCCTACTAATGTTGGACAGTTAGCCTCTGGTCGAGCAGATCAAAGAAGGATAGTTTCTAGTACTTATTTAAGCGGGTCGATATGGCATGGTGTAAAGGGTGTTCTCTGGGATGAATAGTCTCCGGAGTGGAGGAAAAGGGTAGGAGGGCGGGGTGGGAAGCGAGGGAAAGAAAGAAAGGAAGATGATGGGGTGTCAACTGCCATCCACTGACCATCAGCCAGCTGCCTCATGGTCTTGTCAGGAAAGGGCTCCAAATTTCTGTAAATAGGGCCGCTTGATCCTGTAGGTTATAAATGACTCGCTCATGGGGAGCTGTTTGGAACATGGCTGTCATCCATTCCGTTGGTGTTGGGGCGACAGCAGACCTCCAGTGTTGAAGAATGCAGATTTTCGCTGTGGCAATTGCCGTATGAAGTAGCCGTTTATGGGGACGTGATAGGGAGGGGTATGGGCGCATGTCATGTAGGATAATGAGTGTTATCGGTGACGGGTTTGGTATTGATATGAAATCCCTAAGTGTCTGGAACACAGCTTCCCATAGGGGCTGTATCGTCGGACAGTGGCATAAAATATGAAGTAGATCGCAATGGAGATCTGCACATTACCTACACCTCGCATGTGGTATCAGACCTGCCCTGAAGAGTTTTGTGGGAGTCCAGTACCAGTCCTGGAGGATTTTGAAGAGACAGAATTTCAGGCGGTCCTCGCGTACCCCCCTGTCTAGGGCTTCGATTATGTCTTGCCAGTCTTCTTCTGTGTAGGCTATCGCTAGTCGATCTTGCCATCTGAGACGCAGTCGCTCTAGGAGAGGTTGCGAGTAAAGGTGGTTCGTAATCTCTGCGTATAGACCGGCCATGACTCCTCTGTGTCGGCCCCATTTCTGCAGGTAATTGACAACGGGTGAGGTTTTGATCGTCCACGGGGGGGTCCTAGGGCCTTGCGCATACAGTGCATAAGTTGCATGTACCTCCATTCCTGATTTTTATGAATTCCGAATTCTTCCCGTAGGTATTCAAAGGGCCAGAAATCATTGCCATCTATTATTTGGGTTATGTTGTGGATACCAGCATCGCTCCACTGGGGCCATCTTAGGGTACTTCCCCCTATTTTTATACATTTGTTTCCCGCTAAAGGGGCTTGAGCATGTAGAGAAGGGTGCACTCCCAGTAGCCGGTGGGCTCTGCGCTACGCTGCATTTGTGGCCGCGAGGATAGGGTTGGACGAGTGAGAGTAGTCGGTATATATCCCGCCTAGTTTGGAGTGCTGTCCCTGTATGTGTTTCTCTGTGATTGTCCATTGTGGAGGGTCTGGGGTGCCTGGTAATGTGTAGGCTAGTTGTAATAGTTGTAGGGCTAAAGCGTATTGTTCTACCGAGGGTAGGCCTAGTCCTCCATAGGGTCTGCGCGCTAATATTGTCCCCGGTTTTAGTCTTGGCCGTATAGAACCCCAGACAAAGGACCTTATCAAGGTATCAATCCTTCGGAGAAGAGAGAGCGGAATCTGTAGGGGGAGCATGCCTAAAACATATGTGAAGCGGGGGAGGGTGACCATCCTAACCGCCTGTGTTCTGCCCCACATAGATAGGCTGAGTAAGGTCCACTCGGAAAAGTCCTGTTTCATCCGGGATATAAGAGGGTCTAGATTATCCCTGGCCATATGTTCTAAGCCTCGGTTAATATATGTCCCCAGATATTTGAGGTGGGCTGGGGTCCATTTAAATGGACGGCCATGGATTGCAGCTCTCGTTGTTACGCGAGATAGGGGCAACGATTCACTCTTGTCCCAGTTTACTCGATACCGGGACAAGGGTGCAAAGCTTTCTATGATAGAGAGTAGGGATGGGATGGATCTTTCTAAGTCAGACAAGATTAACAGAATATCGTCTGCATATATTTAAATCTTGGAGGAACCCCCTGGTAAGGAGATGCCTGTTATCTGTTGAGAATTCCTTATAGTTGCCGCCAGCGGTTCCATTGCTAGTAGGAATAAGAGCGGAGACAAGGGGCAGCCCTGTCGAGTGCCCCTTCCGATGGGGAATGGGTCCGACAGGAAGCCCCCACAGTTAACTTGTGCCGTAGGGTGATCGTATAATAATCGGACTTTAGAAATAAATTGATCTCCGAGACCAAAATGTTTCATGGTGGTGAATAAATATGGCCATTCGATGCAGTCAAATGCCTTCTCCGCGTCGAGGGATAGTGCCAAGGCTTCTTCTGGTAGGTTTAACGATTCAAGCAGGGTGTGGCATAGTGTGCGCATATGGTTTCTGGAAGTGCGGCCCGGTACAAATCCCACCTGGGTATTATGGATTAGGGACGGTATGACTTTGCGTAGACGTGCTGCAAGGACACTAGCTAGTAATTTAACGTCTCCGTTTAAAAGGGAGATGGGGCGATAGCTACTGCAGAGTAGGGGATCCCTTCCAGATTTAGGCAGAACGACAATCGTGGCCCTGTTGCACAGGGTACCCAGAGAGCCCTCCTGGCATGCCTCCATGAGTGCCTCGTGTACTGCCGTGGTTGTCTCTTCTCCTGACCATCTGTAAAATTCCGCGGGGAATCCATCTTCGCCCGGGAATTTATGGTATGGGAGTTTTGTGATAACCTGTGTGATTTCTTCCCTGCTTATATCGCCTTCAAGGAGAGCTCGGCCGGCTTCTGATAGGCAGGGCAATTTTGCCGCAATGAGAAATGCCTCTGTCTGTGCCTGGTTGGTCGTTGTTTCGGGGGTGTAAAGGTGTTGATAATATGTAGCAAATTCATTCACAATGTCTTGCGGGCGGGTCATTACTGCTCCGGAGGGAGGCGTTATGGCCGGGATAGCTGAGGCAGCATCTCTCTGTCGGAGCTGTGCCGCTAAGAGGCTTCCGGCCTTTTCTCCTTGTTCATAGTGGCGGTGGCGTAACCTTTGTAGTGCATATTCTGCCTGTGTTGTGTAAAGATCGTTATGTGCCATTCGGGCTTGTTAGAGGGAGCGGCGTAGCGCTGGGGACGGGTGAGTAGTGTATTGTTTGGTAAGGCGTTGGATCGTGTCTTCTAGGGTGCGGTAGCTGACCTCCCTATCTCTATTGGCCAGTGCAGTGTCCCTCATCATGTTCCCTTTCAGAGTGGCCTTAGCCGCTGCCCATAAGACCCGCTTAGATGTCACAGATCCTATGTTTTCGATCATATATGTGGATATGTGGGCCTTGAGTTGCTCTTTCCCCTGGGGGGAACGGTATCTGTGTATGGGAAAGCGCCATGGTTTTTACGACCAGGAGAGGTCAAGCCCACCTGTATAGAGAGTAAAATCGGGGAGTGGTCTGAGAGTCCGCTATCTAAGATGCTAGGGTCTTGTATTTGGGGGATTATGGTGTGTGATACAAGGAAATAGTCCAGGCGTGATTGGGTGCCATGGACGGACGAAATGAATGTGAATTCCTTGTCCTTTGGGTGTGTTAGTCTCCAGCAGTCGACTAGGCCTACATCTGCTGTGATGTCCGTCAGTAAGGCCCTATCGGAATTATTGCCCACATCGATGGGGCCTGTCCTGTCCAGTATGGCATCTCTAGCAAGGTTCCAATCCCCCCCGATGATATAACGTGTGGTCCCTATTTTGGTCAGTACACGATTGAGTTGTAAGAAGAAGGAACGCTTTTACACGGTTGGTGCATAGACAGAACCCACACATAGGAAGGTATTTCCTATTTTCAGTTTGACAAATGTATATCTCCCTTCTGTGTCATTCCATGTTTTAATGATCGTGGTCGGCAGAGATTTACGTATTAGTATTGCTACTCCACATTTACGAGGTGTGCCTCCCTTGGTTCCCTGATCTTCTGGACAGCAGCTGAAGGAGACCTTTCCTACCCAGTCACGTCTAAGTTTATCGGACTCTACTTTGTCAAGGTGCGTTTCTTGGATCAGGGCTATGTCTGCTTTTTTAGATTGAAAATATGACAAGATCTTTTTCCGCTTGATGTAGTTCGTCATGCCATGGACATTCCAGGAGAGGATTCGTAGTGGGTGCACTATGTGGGGTTTGTCTCTGGCATACTGAGTTAGAGGAAGGAATTTCAGCAATACTGGGGGTGGTAGTCGTGTGGTGCTGTGTTAGCTGTAATGTGAATATTTGAGAGTTCGAGGGGTGAGACGGAGGCAGCTGATGAGGGTCGGGTACCCCAACAAGAAAAGGGGGGGGGGAAGAAACGAGAACGTGGAGGGGTTGGTGAGGGAGGGGAAAGGGATAATATGGGAGGAAAGAAGGCTAGAGTTAGAATTTGTCTGTGAAGTAGGATGGATGTGATGATTGGGAGGGGAAGAGGTTGGAGGGATATAGGGAGGACCAGGAGTGCTATGCTCCCTTGGGGACGGTCTGTAAACGGCGAGTCTGAGTCCTATCCGAGCTCCTAATGCCGTCGGTGCAGCCTCTCTGCCGAGGAGGCGGCATTGGGGCAAGGGGCGGCCAGTATTGATCCAAGGCGGTCGAATGCACAGGTTCTGAGCTGAGCTCCAGAGGGGGGGAACGGATAAAGGGGAAAGCCATGGGCATATTATGGGAGGGGGTTTGGGGGGGCCCGGGAGAGGGTAGTAGCTATGTTGATAAGGGAGAGTGTGGTGTGCAGATAATGGGGGGGGTATTTGGTGACATAGGTTTAATATGGTGAGGGTGGGCATAGTGGGAAAGGTGGTAGAGAGGGAGTTCACACTGGCCTGGATTAAGAGATGGAGGAAGATCCAGTTGATACCTCGCAATGTCCAATGTCTAATATAATAGGTTAAATGTTTATCCTATTTTCGAGTGAAAGGGGGCTAGCGATCATTGTACTTGATGTGTGTCATCGCGATGGATTCTATGTTGTGAGGGTATGTTGGTCGAGGAGGGGGATGGGTGTGGATCAGGGTGTGTATTTGTAATCATGATTATAATGATAGATGTAAATGTGATAATGATTTTAATGTAGATGTTACAGTAGATGTTGGTATAGGTGTAAGGGGGGGGAGAAATGATTTGTGGGATCAAAGGGTGGGTGCCTAAAGGGCCAGAGGAGAGGAGAGGGCGGGGGGGGAAGTGTGTAAAGTAACATAATGCTGGTTCAGATCAGGATATTGGAGTACATTTGCACATAATAACAGTTGAAATATTACTATACTTATATAGCATAATGGGCCAGATGTAGGAAAGGATTTGCAACTCGCAAACGGCAAAAACTGCCGTTTGCGAGTTGCAAATCGCATTTTCCTATGCAGAAATGCATTCTGCGAGTCGGACCGACTCGCAAAATGCATTTCAGAATCGCAAATGGGAAGGGGTGTTCCCTTCCTATTTGCGATTCCTAGTGGTATGCAATACCATTTGCGACCGCTTATGCGGTCGCAAATGGTGTTGCAGTTACCATCCACTTCAAGTGGATGGTAACCCACTCGCAAATTGGAAGGGGTCCCCATGGGACCCCTTCCAGTTTGTGACTGGACCCAAAAACATTTTTTCAGGGCAGGGAGTGGTCCAAGGGACCACTCCCTGCCCTGAAAAAATACCGAAACTAAAGGTTTCGTTTTTTTTTTTAAGTGCAGCTCGTTTTCCTTTAAGGAAAACCGGCTACACTTAAAAAAAAAAAAATGCTTTATTTAAAGCAGTCACGAACACGGAGGTCTGCTGACTACAGCAGGCCTCCATGTTTGCGAGTGCCCATAGTCGGTATGGGGCCGCAATTTGCGACCCACCTCATTAATATTAATGAGGTGGGTCATTGCGACCCCATACCGACTCGCAGACGGTGTCTGAGACACCGTTCTGCATGACATTTTGCGAGTTGCAAATAGCGAGTCGCTAAGACTCGCTATTTGCAACTCGCAAAATGCTTCTTTAGTACATCTGGCCCAATATCGCTATGTCAAACAACATAATGTCAAACAGCATAATGTCACTGCAAACTGTTAATTTGTATAACATAACATAATATAATATAGCATAACGTAACACAATATAACTTATTTCCACACAGGTAATCGTATTATATTCTATTAGTTTATATGTCGTGGGACCAGCCCAGGGGTGGGTGTTGTTATAGAAGAGTGGAACATGGGTTGTATATGCAAGTGGCTGATCTACTGCTCATCATCTACGTGGTCAGGTGCCATCGCGAGTATATGGAGGGGTTGCATCCCCCTCATGGGGAGGATTCTGGGGAGTGCATGTGAATGTCGGCCTATTTGTTATGCCTCCATGGAGATATAGTGTTCCCGTAAGAAGTAGTGGTGCATCTCCGTAATATGTAATGTTGTGTTGTATTATATCTTATCGTCCCCTGTGGCAGGTGATCATGTTGTGCCGGTACTCTGGTGATCGTCGGGATGTGTATTATTGCGTGTAGATTATATTACATTTGTTGCCCTGTGCGGCCGTTTAAGGGAGGAGTGGAAGGTGGTAGGTTCAGCTGGAAGGTGTCAGCATTACGACTTGTCTGCAGAATCGGGCCTGTTCATGTAGTCTTGTTGTTATTGAGTGGTGTTGTGTTGTTGGATGTTCTATATTGTAGTAGTGCTGTGAGGGGGTGAATGGCAGCTTCTCTTTAGGTGTTGGAACGTATCCCTACTGAGCAGGGTCCCGATGTATGTGTTTGCATCACCTGTGGGGTCTGCAAGATCCGGCTTTTGTGTTTTGCGTTATACAATGGACGTCTATGCAACAGTGTTATGGAATAAAGCCCCTTGTTATCTTGTAGGACATGTAAACATAATGGTCATCTAATGGTGTTAAAAGGGTTTTTGACGATTGTTAAGTAATAATGGCTACAAACAAAACCCGGGTTTGTACTCATCCTTCCGTGAGTTCTCGTCGTTCAGGTTTCAATGTCTTGTAATCATCTCACATGCGCCCAGCGAGGGATCGTGTGTTAGGGGGGTACAGTCGTTGGTTTTAGAGGTGATCTGGATTTGTCCCTTTCTGACAGTTGGGTGTAGGTTGCCACAGCGTGGAGAACCTGACCCCTGTCGTCGTGTAGTCTGGCTAGTCTCTCTGCGTCCCTGCCCCTTTGATTGAGGTCGGCGTCATGATGGAGCGGGCCTTCTTTCTCTGGGCCCAGGGGTAAGAGTCCTCCTCCTTCGTTTTCTCTCCCGGTATCTTGTGAACAGTCTGGATTGGTATAGTCCATAGGCTGATGTTGTAAAGAGTCAAGGAAGAGGCTCAGTTCATCTGGATTATAGAAGTCTTTGGATATACTGTTATTGGTGACCCACATTCTGGCGGGGTCGAAGAGGCCAAATTTCATCCCCAGTTGGCGAAGTCGAGGTCTTAGAGCTAGGAAGGCTTTTCTTTGTTCGTTGGTGTCCTTGGAGTAGTCAGCCGTTATTCGGATGTCATGTTGGCCTATCCGGAAAGGGCCCTGTTTGCGCGCCCTTTGTAATATCTGTCGGGCATGATTGTGGCGTAATAGACAAGCGATTATCGGTCTGGGTCTTAAAGATGTGTCAGAACGTTTCGGGCCTACTCTGTGTGCTCTTTGGAATTCCAACGGTGGGTCAAAGTCCAGGGAGGTTAGTTTGGGGAGAATGGAGCCCAGGAAGGCCTGCATGTCTGTGCCTTCTTCATGCTCCGGGATTCCCAGTAGGCGAATGTTATCTCTTCGACTCCTATCCTCTAGGTCTGTGAGTTTACTCCTAAGATAAAGGAGGACTTGGTCTCTGTCTCGATAAGTGGTCACCTGCGTTTCCAATGAGCCCATGCGGTGTTCCAAGCCTGTCACTCTGGTTTGAAAACCTGCAATGTCTGATCTCATAGATTTGGTTTCCAGGGTCAGTGAAGATAGGGAAGCGTCCATTCCCTCTATTCGGCGGCTGACAGCAGTGATCTCCTGTAGTATTTTTTCCATGGTTATGGATTGTTTCTTGTCAGACATTGCGGTGGATTGCGTTGGGGAGGGTGGTGAGTGAGGCCCTGTTATCGTAGATGTTGGGCGCCTGTGATGAAAAGCTTCCGAGAATAATAATTGCCGTGCCGACTTACCAGTGGATTTCTGGTTTGTTTTGCTGCCGGGCGTCGCCTCATCCGTCTGCGTATGTTGTTCAGCTAATTCCAGAGTTTTCCTCGGAGTCTGGCGAAAGCAGCGTTACGCAGTCAGCCGGTTCTTGTCTTGTTCTGACTTTTGATATTCTCTCTTTTTTTTTTTTCCTTTTCCTTTCTTTTCCCCTCCTCTTTTTTTGGTTTAGGCGGTAAGAGGATTGGGGGAGGGAGGATTTTTTGGTTTGTTTCTTCTTTCTTTCTTTCTTTCTTCTCCCCCCTTTTTTGTTTTTCTTTCCCCCTTTCCTCCCTTTCGCCTCCCCTCCCCTCCCCCCTCCTCCTTTTCTTTATTTAACTTGGTTCTTAGCTCTCTTCTTCCCCTTTTCTGTTTGCTCTTTTTTCTTCCTTCCTTTTATTTTTCCCTTACTCCCCTTCTTCTCTTGTTTCCGTGTCTTTAATCCTTTCTATTGTTTACTGTCCTGGTTCGCTCCTCCTCTCCTGCTCACCTCGTTCCCCTCGCCGCTCCGCGGCACTGTCTTCCTTTCTCTCCCGGGCCATATAGAGGATAGATGCTCACAGCCTCCCTTTGGAAATTGGGTGCGAAGGGCTGTGCCTGTGACTCCAGTCGCCGTAATGGTAGGGAGGCCGGCTCCTCTCTCGGCTCAAGAGCGCGGCTCCTCCCCCGCAGTTGGGCCTACTTCGATATTGTGCACCCTAAATCCCCTGGTGTTCCGGAGCGTGTCCCCACTTGAGATCGGAGGTCCTGGGCTTTGGAAGGCTCCTCAGGGTCTTCCGGACTGGGTTCCTCCGTCCTTAAGAGAGCCGGTTTTCTGTTCGAGGAGACGCGGCTCCGCCTTCTCTGTAGGCCATTTTTCCCCCTTTCCCTCCGAGGCGCGCTGCCGGCCGGTAAGGTCTCGGCGGCCGGTTGTTGAGGTTCGGGTCGGAAGCTCGAGGTTGTGGGAGGGTTTCGACATGCGTTAAGATGATTTTTCGGCCTGCGCAGGGCCCCCGCCGCCTCCTCGGGACCGCTGCGGCACGGAGCTCAGGACTTAGGCGGCCATCTTCTTTCATGGCCCGGCCACGCCCCTGCATGGAAAAGTTTTATCATCTGCGTCATTAACTATACCCTATATTGTGCAGTACAACTGTGAGAACTGCCTTCATTTTTAGTTGTCAATTTGTGCATCAGTTCATTGAATGATGGAGCAACGCATGTGTATATCACGCATGCCTTTACAACGCGGTCTCTACAACAGCCATGTCTTTACCAAACATGCCTTTACCACTCATGCATTTACAACAAAATTTGTTGTAAAAGCATGTTTGGTAAAAGAAAATGTGTGTTAAATTCCTCCCATCCACACCCTACACCTGAGACCATACTCCACCCAAGCCCTTTAAACTGCCCCTCTCACCTCCTACTCTAAGCCCTATTGTTTCCTAAAACCTATCCTGTGCTGTCCTAAAAAGTACCCCGATCTCCCGTCCTAAAACCTAAAACTTACCCTGTCCTAAAAATTACCCCACCCTGTCCTAAAAACTACCCTGGCTCTCCTGCCCCCACCCTGAACCCTAAAACCTAGCCCGTCCTGTCCTAAAAACTACCCCGACCATCCGCCTTCACCCTAAAAGCTACCCTGCCCTGTCCTAAAAACTACCCTGACCCCGCCCTAAAGCCTAAAACCTACCCGGCCCTAAACCTACCTGTGCTAAACCCTAAAACCTAGCCTGCCCTGTCCTAAAAACTACTCCACCCGGTACTAAAAACTACCCGACCCTGACCCCCGCCCTAAACCCTAAAGCCTACCCTGCCCTGTCCTAAAAACTACCCTGACCCCACCTGAAACCCTAAAAGCTACCTGCCCTGTCCTAAAACCTACCCCGCCCTGTCTTAAAAACTACCCTGCCCCGTACCATAAAATCTACCCTTCCTAAAAACTACTTCTCCCTGTCCTGAAAACTACCCGACCTTCGCCCTGAAACCTAAAACCTACCCCGCCATGTCCTAAAAGCTACCCTAACCCCCACCCTAAACTTTAAAAGTGACCTGCCCTGTCCTAAAACCTATCCCACCCTGTCTTAAAAACTACCCGACCCCACCCTGAACCCTAAAAGCTACCCTGCCCTCTCCTAAATCTTACCCTGCCCTCTCCTAAAAACTACCCCGACCCCCCGCCCTCAACCCTAAAACTCATCCTACCCTAAAGACTTCCCCACCCTGCCATAAAAACTACCCTGACCCCAACCCTAAAATCTACCCTGTCCTAAAACCTACCCCACCCTGTCCTAAAAACTACCCTGAGCCACGCCCTAAAACCTACCCTGCCCTGTTCTAAAACTACCCCTCCCCACACTAACCGCACAAAGCTACCCTGCCCTGTCCTAAAACGTATCCTGCCCTAAAAACTACCCCATCTTCTGTCCCCACCCCAAATCCTAAAAATTACCCTGCCCTGTCCTAAACCCTACCCTGCCATGTCCTAAAAATTATCCCAACCCCGCCCTAAACCCTCAAATTTATCTTGTCCTAAGAACTAACCCACACTGTCCTAAAAATGACTCCACCCCCCCACCCCTATGCTGAACCTTACAACCTACCCTGCACTGTCCTAATAACTATCCCGCCCCACCCTAAACCCTAAAACCTACCTGTTCTAAAACCCTCCCCACCCTGTACCCTAAAACCTACCCGCCCTGTCCTAAAAACTTCCCACCCCCGCCTTTGCCCTAAACCCTAAAAGCTATCCTGCCCTGTCCTAAATCCTACCCCACCCTTTCCTAAAACCTTCCCCATCTCCACCCTAAACCCTGAAACCTATAATTCCCTGTCCTAAAAACTACCCCTCCCTAAACCCAAAAGCTGCCCTGTCCTAAAAACCTATCCCCTCTTGTCCTGTCCAACAAACTATCCCAACTCCCCTCCCCGCCCTACACCCTAAACTCTACTCTATCCTAAAAACTACACCGAACCCTAAAACCTTCCCCACCCTGTCCAAAAACCACCCTTACCCTCTGACCCTGTCTTAAGAACTACCCCAAACCCCCCCAACCCAGCCCCAATTACCTCTCTCTCTCCTGGTCGCTGCTTCTTCCTGTTCAGCCCAGACTGCTCTCGCTTCCGCTACCACGCATATGTGTGGGGTATAGTAAACGCATATGCGTGGCAATGGCAGCATGGCCAATGCATAGCGTTACATTGACCGCGTTGCTAGTGATGATTCCCGTAAATGCTGTGTTACTGGAGGACATGTGGTTATAGCAATGTACACATGTGCTTTGAAAACGTTAATTATGTGCAAGCTATGTAAGACATGTCAAATCGGTTGGACTTACAACCATGTACAGTAACAGATGAATCTGTATGTGTAGTTCAATAGTTAATTGGGGGACTGTGCACCACAAAGGGTGTCATCTGGTTCATAACTATGTGCTGTACTGTACATATCTGAGTTTGTAACTGAGCTCGACAGGAAATATGTGTGAGTTGTCCCTCTTGACTCTACATGATATCTGCATGCTGCATGTCACATAGGGCCTGATTACGACTTCGGCGGAGGGGATTACTCCGTCCCAAATGTGACGGATATCCCGCCCGCCATATTACGAGTTCCATAGGATATAATGGACTCGTAATACGGCAGGCGTAATATCTGTCACATTTGAGACGGAGTAATCCCCTTTTCTGAAGTCGTAATCAGGCCCATACTATTTTGAATTTTTTTCACATAGTTTTCATGCCATGAGAAGAGGACGTCAACCACCAGTGTACCGTACACTAGTAGACCTGCACACCATGGAGGAGCGACATTGTATCCAGGCATATTGGCTGATTGTCATACTATCATTGATCTTTGTGATCAATTGGAGCCAGATCTGATGCCTGCCATTGTATCGTATAACATACCTCCCATTGTTCAAGTCTTGTCAATGCTACACTTCCTGGCCACTGGGTCCTTTCAGAATACAGCGGCCCTAACTGCAGGAATGTCTGAGCCCATGTTCAGTCTGGTTTTTAGGGGTGTGCTGTATGCATTGTTGAAACTCCTGGACAGCTACATCAGGTCTCCCCAACTTGCAGATCTGGCCTACGTGAAGGTAGAGTTTTATGCTGTGGGGCACATTCCACATGTGGTTGGAGCCATAGATGGCACTCAAGTAGCCTTGGTTCCCCAATGCCAATGAACAAGTGTATGGGAACAGGAAACACTACAGCTCCATAAACGTTCAGGTGGTGTGTCTAGCAGACCAGCACATTCCACAAATCAGTGCCAAGTATCCAAGATCAGTCCATGATTCCTTCATCATGCGTAACAGTAATGTCTCACTGCTGATGACACAACTCCACACAGAGAGGGCCTGGCTGGTTCGTAAGTTACAACTGAATGTGTGTTTACAATGAATGTCTCCTGCCATCACAATGTTTGATGTCCCACGTATATGTGTGTGTTGTGCTACCAATTTGTTCACAGGCGAGTATGGCTTTTCAAACCGTCCTTGATTGTTGACACCAGTAAGGTACCCAACCACGCCAGGGGAAGTCCACTACAGTGAGGCTCACAGGAGGACAAGGTGTGTCATTGAGTGGAGTTTTGGGCTCCTGAAGATAAGATTTAAGTGCTTGGACAGATCAGGAGGAGCTCTTCTCTACTCTCAAGGTATGTCAAACAATAGTTGCCTACTGTATGCTCCACAATCTTGCCCTGAGACAACAGATACCATTTATACCAGATATGGGGGATCCAGCAGAACCTGTGGGTCGAAATGCAGATTTGCCAAGTGTTGAAGAGCCAGAGGAAGATGAAGCAAGAGACTCTATGGGAAATCTTATCAATCAGTAATTCAACTGACTAAAAGGTATGTGAAGCAGACATAATATTGTGGTTCAAATTTGCAACCTGAAGTAGATGGGTAGCATGCCACCTCTTTTCTTGCATCATCTGTGGGGATGTAGATAGTTCCAATGCCTATGAGCGAGATGTGCATGCAAACTGTAATTGGTATTGTGTACAGAACAGAGTGGTCTACAGTCTCATGTATTGAAATAGCAGATGCAAAGTTACACTTCTGGACATGACTTCTCTGATTTAAGGAGTGTATTCTATTACAAACTTAGATTTGCCTAGATCCTGTTGGTAAACGACAGATAGTGTCAGAAGCACATGGGAATTGCAGACAAACATGAGAAGTGGACATGGCTGATACCAGGTACTTTGAGTCTTGATTATGTGGAGTTTGACTGACATTGTTAGACTGTCAGGACACTGGAGTGTAAAAGTGTATTCCTGTCAAGGTAACCTGAAGGGTACATGAGATTGTCAGAAGCTGTCATTTGTGTCTGAATATGTGTCTGGCCCAATTGTAAATGTTGTACTATAGCCTCTCCCTGGACAATGGTAACAGTTTAAAGTATCCTACCTTGAATGTAGCTGCCACTGTGTTCCTACCTTGCAGACCAACGTACATGTCACTGTGGACTGACATAGGTGAGTGACAAGCCTACGGGTTTGTGACCAATGCAAGAGAAAGTTTCCAGGTATGCGTAAATCAGTACTGACCTCTGTCTGTACCATAGGATTTGTATATTTGGAAGCTATGGCACGGGTACAGGTGATACAAAGAACAAATCTGTGTGCCTCTTGCCTTGTTGGTAGAGTGATATGACCCTAACATCTGTATCATGTAGTTTAGCATTGTGTTACACCTTAGCAGACATCCTGATACTACTCTCAGTCATGCTTTTTGTGTTATGAGCATATCTTTCACTGATTGTGTGTAGTTCACAACCTAGTTGTTATCTGTCCTGGTACAATCCTATTGTAATGAGTCTCCTGTTGATGGATTGGATGTATGGGGTCCATAACAATGGGTGTACAATACAGAGGGACATGATCAGACTAGAACTGTCATGCCTAACTATTGTACATGGTTGATAAATGAGACATACACAGGACCTGTGTTAAAGTGTGACTTATTGTGGAAATACAAACAACATATGAGACTATAAACGTTAGACACACACAGATAATGGTGATAGGTTTAGTCATGGCGGATGACATCATCAGGGTAGCTGCTACACCATTTGGGAACACAGGCCCAGTGTCCTTGCACCATAGGAAAATGGAGATTGGTTACAGAGCAGTCAACAGGGTGCATCTGTGGCACACAAGGGGAACAGTTCAGGAGAGGCTTACTTCCTGGCAGTGTGTTTGGTCTTGGCATCTGCTCGTGCTGGATGACTGGGTGGACGTCCACGTTTGCAGGGGGAGGTTTTTTTTCAGCTCCAGACAGTGGGATGTCTGAGGCATGTCCGTCCCCTGGCAGGGCCTTCATTCCACTAGCAACAACAGATGTAGAAGGACCTTATATATCATTGCTAGTGGAAGGGGCCAGATGTTGGTTACAAGACCTACTCAGTATGGTATTCAAGTCTCTCAGCACCCCTGCAATGGAAGCCACGTGGGTATTTTGTGCCTGCCACTGCTGCATGACTTCCAGGTGGTTGTCCCTCTGCAGCTTTTGGTTTTCCCCCAACATGGTGATTACGTGGCCCTTTATGCCTTGGGAACTTTGGTAGGCTCCCAAAACTTGGGAGATGATTTCCTGGTCAGTAATGTCCCTTTGAGACCCCATCCTCTGGCCCACAGCATCTCTCCCACACACCCGGTCCCCATGTGCCTGTGCCCCTGGCATAGTGTGCCCACTCCGAGTGGTGGCAGGTCCATTATTGTCGGGGGTGGCAAGGTGAGACTCAGGTACCTGTACTGTGGGGCGCACAATGAATGAAACAGTCCTTGGGACACGGGTTGGGGCGAACGGGTGCCTGTGATATAGAAGGAAAAGGGCTGGGAGGAGTTGATGTGGGCAGGGTGAGGCTGACAGTTGTTGACTGACCAGGTGTCCCAAGATGGACCAAGTTCTTCATCAGTGTCCAGACATCCAGGGATGTTGTCCTCACTGGGATCTTCATCCTAAGGGGTACTGGCAGTCTCTAGTATCCTCTCCATGCTGACAATGGCAAGGTTACCTGTGGAGGGAGTGGAACACAGAGTTCAGGTTACAATGGGGGTGTGGTAGCTATTGTATGAGGTGCAGACAGTGACTTGACATGATCCCCAGCAATGACGTTGATAGCTGATGCACTACGTAACTTGGTACAACATGAAACTCTGTAACTTCAATTCTATACACTATGTTTTAAGTTGGTAATCTATGTTGGTAGTGATAGTACAACTGTTGGCATCTTATAATGTCTGATAATTGACATAGCTGTTCACCTCTGTTACCTAGTGAACTGTCTGGCATGACAGCTGGCACAAATAAGAGCTGGAGAATGCACATTGGTATGTTTGTAGGAACACAGTTTTTGAGGTTACAATGGACATTGACCTGTATCTCGATGCACTGCATGTGCATCCACTCAGCCATCTGACTTTACAAACCAGGAAAGGATATTTCTAGCTTGGGATCTTTGATCTGTGGCCATTATATTTGGCAGTCAGCTATAGCTGTGTTTTTCTTGGGATTTTAATGTGTATAAGTCACTGCATTGCTTTCATTTCCATGTACTGTTCCACCATAGCACAATCAAGATGGGTTGGATCAAATATTGGTTTGACATGCATGACAAAGCAATACTTGTGTTGAATATGTTGGAATTTTGCATTATGGGAGTTTTAGTGCAATAATTAGCCATTGCTTCACGTGCCATTTGCTAGATGTGTTTAGTGGACATCTGGCATGCAAGGGACAGGTATTAGGTGATTAGGAGAGAGTTGTAGTGGGTAGACTGAAAATTGGGTGGGTATAGGTGGTGAGGCGGCATGCAGGACAATTGTGTGACATGAATGTTGTTGGTACTTACCAGACCCCACTCCCGCAGGAATTCCTGTCAGGCCCTAAGGATGCAGGATGTTCAAAATCTTCTCCTCCCATGATGTGAACATAGGGGGAGGAGGTAAGGACCCACTGCCAGTCTTCAGTACAGCTAGCTGGCGCCTGGAAGCCATGGAATGGACCCTTCCATTGAGGTCATTCCACCTCTTCCTGATGTCCTCCCTTGTGCATGGATAACTGCCAACAGAATTTACCCTGTCAACTATCCTTTACCACAACTCCATTCTCCTGGCAATAGATGTTTGTTGGACCTGTGCTCCAAATAGGTGTGGATATACCCTTACAATTTTATTTACTATAACCCTCAACTCCTCATCAGTGAATCTTTTTTTTTTTTTGTGGGGACATGGCAGTGGTTGTGCAGACGATGTGGTTGTGTGCTAAGTGAATGGGCGCAGAGTTTAGAAAACTGTGAGGTGTAGGTGCTGTGATGTGAGTGTGTGATGGGAATTGTGTATTGTGTGTGCTACTAATGTTTGTGTTTGGTATGTTGTGCAGGTGTGTGATGTGTGCTTAGTGAAGTGTCAATGGGTTGGGGTTGTATGTAGCCTAATCTTGCTATTTTGAACATTTTGGGATGTTGGTTGTCTGTGTTGTTGTGTTTGGCATTTTGATTGCAAAGGGTTGTGGGTTGTGTTGGGGTGTGTTATATAGTGCAGTGAATAGATGAGTCGGGGATGTGGATATGTATCCGGTGTGGGGTATTCAAACTGTCCAATGTGGTGTTGTATTCTGACAGAAGTGAATTGAGTCCGCCGCGGTTTGCACCGTCAATGGTTTTCCGCCATGGAAGAACCGCTTTCGTGATTTGTGGATTGTAATCTGATGGGTGCATTTTTGTTGAACTGATGGTGCTGGTGGTGTGATCGCCTCTTTTCCGTCCTCCCCTGTCCTGGCAGTTTCGGAAATTCGGCTGTTTTTTGGCAGACTTCACAGTGTGACTCTTAATACGATTGGATTGCTGCTAACAAGACGGTCTTTTGGTGGCCGCCACTGCGGCGGTCTTGTCAAAAGTCAGCCAAACTCGTAATGAGGCCCTAAGTGTTGGGGGTAGCTTAATTTTTTTTAGGTGGTACTGGTGCTTTCCTGGACTTTCTACCTGTTCTGGCAATTAATGATTTTAGGGTTGGCACACCAGGGAGTTGGCTTGTTTCTTGTTCTATTTTAAGTATAGCTCCTGTTGGCTTTTGTGACCTTTTACTGGCCTCATTTAGGTTCTGTAAATATTTCTGACTTATATTTCAGTAATATCGGGGATTGTTATTTTCCCTAATGCTTTAAACATTTTCATTTTTATCGGCAGCCCCCCCCCCCCCCCTTAGCATGCATTTGAATCACATTCACTGCCTTTCCAGAGTGTTCTTCCTCTGGTGGTACTCTGTTTAACATAACTATATTATTTATAATGTAATAACAGTTTTTGATGTATTTTGCTGTTACCAATTTTTGGGCTGTGGGATTTAGTGTCTAGAAAGCATGTATTAATTTTTACATAAACAATATGTGATGGTAGATTTATTTTAACATTTTAAATTGCAGATGCATGTTCTAATGTACATTCTGGATGCTGTCTTTACTTCGTTTTAATTGTCATTTTTTGCTTTGCTTGACTGTTTGGTGTTGTTTTTGGCACAGTTTTCTTGGTGCAGTCTGTTGAGAGGAAAACATTGATAGCTGTGGTAGTTTAATTGTGATGTAAATATGTAGATGAGGTTTGTTTATTTTATTTATTTATTTTTATTTTGTTAAGGTGTTTTCAATTTTTAGTTTAATATTAGTTTTGTACTTTGGTCACCATAATTACTTTCAAGGTGGTCTTTTTTAGTTTAAGTAATTCAGTTCACGTGTCTTTCTTTTCTTTTCTGTGTAGACCTTTTTTACCTCTAATGTAAATTATGCTATTTTAATATACTTTAAGTTGCTTTTTTAATTTTGTTAGCTATTATTTATTGTCATAATTACTTTATTTGTAGTGTGTAGTGATTTGTTGAAAGGTCACAGGCTTCTTTTGTATTTTTGCAATCCAGCAGAACATGGCTGTCCTATTGTAATTCTTTTTTAGGAAGCATTGTACCCTTTTTGAACGGTTTGTTAATTGGAAACACATTTCTTTTTCTTAACATTTTTTGAGTTTACTTTTATAAGTTGGATGGAGACTAGTTTTTTTTTTTTACCATTTATGGTAAATTCTAATTAGTGTTTTTGTTATTTATTGAATGTATATAAATTTTATTTAGACATTTTTATACATGTTTATCTATCTTTAATGTAATATCATGTGCTCTATTTAGCAGTATGTTGATTTTCTGGTGTTCAATAGTTTGTTTTCTTAGTTGTTGTTATGTTTTCATAGTTTTAATGCATAAGCAATATTTGATATTTCTCTTTTTGTTTCAAATGTTGTTGTATTTTTAGATATTTCTTTCCCCAATGTATTTTTCATTAATATTTGTGTTTTACTGTTTAAGCATGGGGTCACACAACTTATGTTTTTAATATGTTTTGGCGATATTTCTGTATGTCAATATTGTTTTTCTCAATATATTGTCATACAATCTCATTTACATGTCTCTTATTCTAATTCCACTCTGTAATTTGCAACTAGTTCAATGCACCACACCTCAATTTGAGCACAATTTAAATATGGATGAGGCTTAACATAGATATGCTAAAAAAGAGGAACATATACATTTATAAATATATTTATCATTGCATGTGCTTGCGCATTTAAAATGCTAAGTTCAGATAGAGCGCCTGATTACGACCTTTGCGGAGGAGATTACTCTGTCACAAACGTGACAGATATCCCACCCTCCAAACTGTAAGTTCCATTATATCCTATGGAACTTTAAATATGGAGGATGGGATATCTGTCACGTTTGTGATGGAGTTATCCCCTCTGCAAAGGTCGTAGTCAGGCCCAGAGTGATGGTTCAACATATTACGATATAAGTCAAATTTCTCCTCACCCTATAGACCTAAGAGAATACTCAATTATGTAACATATTTGAAAACAACAAAGCGTATGTACTCATGCACCAAGTGCTTCCATGCCTGTTTTGCACTAAACAGCAAATGCTTAGTTAATAACATTTTGCACGTGACGGCCATAGACTTATTAGTTAATTAATCAAAATTTAGAATATGAAAAATGAATGCAAAAGTATACTAGTAGCATTTTTAGGAAAGCGCTGGATAATAATTTCATTAAGCTAATATGGTAGAATAACATGTTAACCAAGGTGATGGACTTCTTGCTCAATTTGGACATCAGGCCATCAGTCTAAGTACCTCAGAACGTCTCTCATATGCAATGTTGATACTATGATGCACGTTTTCTTGTTCAGGATTTTCACGCTAAGTATAAAGGTCCCATACAGAAAAAACAGAAAAACATTTAAATGACCCCTCCTACCCTGAGAGAAACTCCCATAATGTCAGGGCCATGAGCTCCTATTTTGTGAGCTTGTTTTTCAACAACTAAAATGTTTCTTTATTGGCTGCACAGCCGACATGCAATACTATCACAGGACCACTGCCACAGAGATCTTCACCAGGCAGGCCGAGATTTCTAAGTATCATTGGAGGTTATATGGTGGAATAGCAAGGTTTTAACAGACACCACCCTAGTGGGACTGCAATTCACCTCTAAATGTCAAATAACAACAATATCATAAATATGAACTGTTGATTTTAAACTGTATAGATAGTTTTGCATAATGTTGTTAAGCACCTTATCTTACCTCAAAATATGTTGCTATCTGCAACAAAATATAAATTCCCAGTTCACATAACTCATGAGATACAGACAGCTAAAAAGAGAATCAAACTAAAAACCTGCATAGCCTGCAAAACCTGTAAAGTACATGTTCTTAGTCCTTGACAGTTGATTTCTAATCCTTTGACTATATCACTTTCTTGGAAAAAAAAGTGTTTTATAATTTAATATTTGGTGGTCAGACCGCCTTCCTACCAGGGTAGCAAGGTTATAGTATCTGTCACTGAGGCAGATGACTCCCTGCTATATTTTGAGATCTTATGTCAGAGATCTCTTTGCCTTACTAGAAGCTGCCATCATGTTTGCTGAGTCACCACCAGGTTGCATGACATTTTTTTTAAGAAACCGTTTTTTTCATTTACAAAAATCCCCAAATTACTTTTAAAAAAATGGCTCCGACACCCTACAATTTTTCTCCCAGACTGCGGAGGTCATTAAAAAAAAATTCTGATCAGGGCCACCAGGCTTTTCCTGGTGGCCTTAACCCCTTCGCTGCCAGGCCTTTTCCCCTCCTGTGCCAAGCCTTTTTTTGGCTATTTGGGGCAGTCGCACTTAGGCCCTCATAACTTTTTGATCACATAAGCTACCCACGCCAAATTTGCGTCCTTTTTTCTCCAACATCCTAGGGATTCTAGAGGTACCCAGACTTTGTGGGTTCCCCTGAAGGAGACCAAGAAATTAGCCAAAAAACAGTGAAAATTGTGTTTTTTTTAAAAAAATGGGAAAAAAGGGCAGCAGAAGGCAGCTTGTGGTTTTTCCCCTGAAAATAGCATCAACAAAGGGTTTGGGGTGGCAAGATCACCATCTTCCCAGCTTTCAGGAACAGGCAGACTTGAATTGGAAACCCCAATGTTTCAATACAATTTTGACATTTTACTGGCTAAACATTTCTGAAAAGTAGACAAAATTCTAAATTAATTAAGGGGTCATTTGTGTACATCCTACAAGTGTTTCCTACAGAAAAAATAACAGCTGAAATAAAAAAATATTGAAATTGAGGGGGAAAAAAAGGCCATTTTCCACCACGTTTTACTCTGTAACTTTTTCCTGCAATGTCAGATTTTTTATATGTACCGTTACGTCAGCTGGACTCCTATGGTTGCAGGGATATATAGGGCTTGTAGGTTCATTAAGAACTATAGGTACCCAATAAATGAGCTGCACCTTGCAATGGGTTTTTATTCTATATTCGTGTTTACCGCCGTGTTCATAATGACCCCCTAAGTCACTGCTCTAAAAGTGCAATATTAAGTATGCCATGTTGTATGCTGCACATTTGGTGAACACCAGAACTTTTCAATGTTTATGGGTTGAACTGTGTGTTGGGATTCAGCGGGGATTCTGCCCATCAGTGTGGGGGGGGGAGTAGGGTTCGGTTGTGTTGCATGCTTAATACCGCAGAGGCTGATGCTTTCTCTGAATTCTGGTTTAACTGGTATTGTTACCAGCTGATCGGTTCATATACCCACTCTCTGATACATCTCTGCACGCCACAGCTGCACATATAACTAAGATAGCGTGTATGATTTGGAACATTAGGGGCCTGAGCAATCTGAAGAAAGGTAAAAAGGTTCTATCTTACTTCAATAGACATGAGATAAAAGTGACATTTCTTCGAAAGACTCATCTACCACCTCGGACTGAGCATTCCTATGCTGAACAGTGGGGAACTAACCGATATTTTGCATGTTAAAGTTCTTACTTGCGTGGAGTTTGTATATTAATACATAAGAGTGTCCCCTTTGTGCGCCATGATGTGATCAAGACCCAGATTGGTGGTAGTTTCTGCTTCACGGGATGTTGGCGGGGATTACTGTGCTGCTAGCTAATGTCAGTGCTCCAAATGTTGACACCCCTAAATGTTTTGCTAATCTCCGTACCCAAATTACTTCCTTGGCCGCTGAGCAGATCCTGCTTAGTAGCCACTTCAGTATAACCCATGACCCACTGTTAGACTCAACAGGACACTCGGGAGTCCCCAAACCTCATGCTATACACATCATAACAGACCTATTGGACATGTTTAATCTTTCAGATGCTTGGTGCACCCAGCATCCTAAAACGCCAGACTTTACTTTTTATTCTGCACCGCACAGCACATGGACACGTATTGATCACTGCTATTTCCCCCCTTTGGACAAATACCCTGTGCCACCCCCATGGTTAGAACATGGCAGCTACCTGTAAACTCACTGCATGACGAAGTATTTCAGTCTGAGGTTACTGAATATTTTACCTTCAATATTGGCTCGGTCCAACATGTGTCCATGCTATAGGAAGCATTTAAGGCATACATAAGGGGTTTTGTATAGTAAAGCACTCTGGTGTCCTTTGCGCTCTTAGGGGGGACCTGGCTAGGGGAGAAAAACAGCTGATTGACATTGACAGCTAGCTCGTAGAGCATACAGACCATGCGGCTACGCACGTGAGGGCAGAACTGCTGTATGAATTTCACACCTTGGCATTGTGTGAGGTAGCCCACCTTAGTAAGTATGCCTGACCCCGCCAATATGGAGAGGGCGAGAGACTGGGTTGCACTTTGGCCTGCTTCCTGCGCACCCAAAACCAGGCCACATATGTCAATAGATTGGGTCATTCAGATGGCACAGAACTTATGTCCACCACTGACATTGTTTCCGAATTCACTACTTACTATTGTGAATTATACACCTTGCTTAGCAGTGCCTCTTCCGAGGTTCTTGCAGAGTATCTTTCAGAGGTGGCCATGGTGTGGCTTGAGAGACATCAGCAGCAGTACCTTGCTGCCCTTATAACCTGAGAAGAGATCTCTCACGTCATCGATTCTCTGAGTGGCTCAAAGGTCCCGGGAATGGATGGTTTTGAGGGGACTTATATAAAACTTACAAAGATATTCTAACCCCACACATACTTGAGGTTTATGCTGAGTCCCAGCAGATTGGCAACCTCCACCCTAATGTGAAGGAAGCGTGATAATATTACTCTTAAAACCCGGCAAGCCGTCACATTAATGTGCTTTGTATACACTGCTATGGTTGCTAAACCATCACAAAAAGATACTGGCAAAGGTTGTAGCCACTCGGCTGGCTTTTCTGATAAACCAAATTATACCTGCTATGTAATCAGGGTTTGTACCGCACCACTCAACGGTGATAAACCTCTTTACTATTTTCGCCATGATCAACTGACTGTGTCTGCTGCGGCGATGCTGCTGGACGCCAAAAGACATTCGATTCTCTTGAACGGTCCTTTCTTCATTCTACTGTGGCAAAGCTGGGGTTCCCCAAAGGTTCCAGAGAGCTGATAATCTTGCTTTACGCAGCCCCTCTCACCCTTGTCCAGGTGAATGGTACACTATCGGGGACCTTCCCCCTTACCCGCAGCACTCGTCAGGGCTGCCCGCTGTCCCCTCTGCTATTTATAATAGATATGGATCCTTTAGTGCGATTTTTTCATCTTGATTCGGGACTGATGTTTCCTCGGGGCCCACTGCTGGCCTTCCTCTATGCAGATGATATCCTACTATTTGTCTGGGACTCCGCTATAAAACTCCCTCCCCTCATTTGGGAGGTTGTGTGCTTTAGAGCCAACTCCGGTGTATCTATTAACTGGAGAAAATCTGATATATTCCCATTGACTGATGCCACGGTGCCCTGCTCCTTGGAGTACCCTTCAGGTGGTGCGTGGACCCACAAAAATACCTTGGCATTTTTCTCCATAGAGACAATGCTGAAGTTGTGCGGTTGAACTATGGCCCTGCTGTGGACAAACTACAATGCAGACCAACAGGTGGCTTGCACTTCCCTTATCTATGGATGGCAGAATTGCTATAATCAAGATGATGGTTGTGCTGCACTTTTTATACTTGTTTCTAAACATTTCCCTTGTTCTCTATAATAGATTTTTTAACACTCTTGGGGGTTTGCTTATTAAACTTGTCTGGGCTGGACAGCGTCCTCATGCTTGCTGGGATACTTTAACTCTACCTTATGACAGAAATGGATTTGCAGTGCCCGACCTGCATCTTTATTATCTTGTGGCCCAGGCACATTTTGCTCATTTTTTCTACCAGCCAGACACGCGTCTACCCTTTCTTAAACCTGAACACTTGCAAGCGCTCCCCTATTTCCAACCCCACTCTGCTTCCGTGGGGACTCCCTAAAAGCCTGAATGAGATCCAGACACTTCTTACTCGTTCAAACTACTCACGCACCACTCTGTATTTCCCACACCTGCCCTTGTCAAACAATCCCTGGATACCACTCACTCTGGTGCGGTACGCTCAGCGTACCCTCATCACTCATTGCTCGTATAATCTGGGGGAGCTTTACAGCGATGGCACCCTTAAATCTGTGCCCACACTACTGGAGGGGGAAGCGTGACATATGCAGATAGATTCATCCTTCACCGCCTACACAGTACGTTGCGCACAATTCTGCCTATGTGTCCGGTGAAATCACCTGAATTTCCACCTCTCTCCTTGATCTTTGCTGCCCCCGAGGGAACGCATCTGATTTCCAGGCTTTATAGCGCCTCGCTGACACGATGACCCATTGGACTGCAGAACTCCCGGGGCTGCCTGGGAGCTGGATTTAGGTAGCACTCTTACTGACAAACAATGGCTATACTGCTACGCCCAAACTAAGCTGATCTCCAACAATCATCGACACAAACTGCTGCATTACAAATTCCTGCATCGCACACATGTTACACAACAGCTATTGGCCAGGCTTGACCCCTTCTGTGCACATACCTGCCCCAAGTGCTCTGCTGAAGATGCTGACTTGCATCTTGGCCTGGAATTGTGCCCCGATTTGCGCTTTTTGGGAATACATTCAGGCCCGTATTTATACTCCGTTTGCGCCGAATTAGCGTCGTTTTTTTCGACGCAAATTCGGCGCAAAACTAACGCCATATTTATACTTTGGCGTTAGACGCGTCTAGCGCCAAAGTATGGGCAAATAGCGTCATTTTTTTGCGTGAACGCCTTCCTTGCGTTAATGAGATGCAAGGAAGGCGTTCCCGTCTAAAAAAATGACGGCGACGCAAATGCGTCGTATTTATACTCCCGGGCAAAAATCACGCCCGGGAGGTGGCGGGTCAAAAAACCCCGCATTTGCACCACTATTTAACGCCTGGGTCAGGGTAGGCGTTAAGGGGCCTGTGGGCTCAAAATGAGCCCACAGGTGCCCTCCCCTGCCCCCAGGGACCCCCCCTGCCACCCCTGCCCACCCCAGGAGGACACCCAAGGATGGAGGGACCCACCCCAGGGACATTCAGGTAAGTTCAGGTAAGTATAATTTTTTACATTTTTTTTTTTTTTTGGGTGGCATAGGGGTGCCTTATTTGTGCCCCCCTACATGCCACTATGCCCAATCACCATGCCCAGGGGACATAAGTCCCCTGGGCATGGCCATTGGGCAAGGGGGCATGACTCCTGTCTTTACTAAGACAGGAGTCATTTAAATGGCGTCTGGGCGTCGAAAATAATGGCGCAAATCGGGTTGAGGCGATTTTTTTGCCTCAACCTGACTTGCCCCATTTTAAGACGCCCTAACGCCATTTTCCCCCTACGCCGGCGCTGCCTGGTCTACGTGGTTTCTTTCCACGCACACCAGGCAGCGCCGGTCTGCTAGCGCCGGCTAACGCCATTCCATAAATACGGCGCCCGCATGGCGCTTCAGAATGGCGTTAGACGGCGCTAAATTTTTTGACGCTAAACTGACGCTAATATGGGCCTCATTGTATTGTCGCACAGATGATACGACATCCACTCACCCCAACGCCGCTGCTAACACTGCTGGGATATGTAAAACCACTGCCTCAACACATTTGGTAGTTCGCTGCCCTGACCCTACTTCTTGCAAAGCAGCGGGTTGCACTTTATTGGGGAAGTGGTACTCTCCCTACTGTGTCAGCCTGGCTCTACGATATGTCCTTTTGTGATACTACCAGCGAAACTATGCAACATTGCAGCCACTCTCCTCAAGACCTAAAGATATATGGCAGCCACTTCTAAACTATCTCTTGACAGTGCCACCACTTGCGCAGAGTCCCACATGTACAACCGGTCCATCCACTCTCCAGCTACCACTTGATGTAGTTTTACTCTACTTTCTCATGTTCTTCTTGCTGGCTCTGCTTCAAAACTCACAACCCCATTCTGAACCTTTCTCTATGTATGCATGCGATTGTCCCCTCTACTATGTTGCAACAGCTGGGAGATCATATTTATTGTCATTAATTCTTGTACCTATGCCATCTATTGCTGCTAGCATAACTAGACTTGCAGCTTCTGTACTGTTTACTATGGTAAATTCTGCTGTATTTGTTGGTATAAAAGCTCAAAAATAAAGGTTTACAAAAAAGGCCTCATAAACAATTGAGGCACAGCCACATGGTCTGGCTCAACGTAAGGTAGAGTTTTCTTCCTGTGCTATGTCCTTGAACACAGGCCAGCAAATGCAATGTCAAGTGGAGGAGTACAATTGCGCAGTGTTGTGACTACCCGAAGAAGATGATCCGGCTTTTTTGACTTGTGTGCTCACATGGTCCCTAAAGAGGTTCATTATGAAGGAGTGCTCGATGGGGTTGGATATCAAGACTGTTTTGATCATGATCTCAGCGTCAGTGCTGGGATGTGACTGGTACATTAGTGGAAAGTGGCAAGTGGAGATTCATTAATGGTGAAACTGTAGTCCCACTACTAGATGCATCCAGATGTCAGTGCTAGCAGCATTGTTGGGACTGGACCAGGCATAGCCCAGGCCTCCTACAATAAAACCCTTCCTGGCCCACATTTAGAAAGGGCTTGCATTGTCCTTGCATTACTCAAGGTGACACAAGCCCTTTAGTACTAGATCATACAAAGCCAACCTACATGCTCTGCTTTGCTTAGTAAATCCAAAGTAAGGCAAGGCAGCACAAATTTCTGCCTTTGCAATAATCTGCATTGGGAAGGTGTTCCATAGATTTTGATGCAATCAAAAATATGCAAGGGTTAGTAAACCTGAAATTGCATACTGCAGCATATGTATAAAGAGGAAAGTGACTCAAGGGATTGTTTTTGAACTGTAACACAGGCACCTTTGCACCATGGTGTAAGGGTGCCTCCATTGGTGCTAAGCAGCACTGAGTAGGCAAGCACTGGAAGAGAGCAAGAATACATCATATTTTAGGAGATATGGCACATTTTTGTTCTCTCCCTGTCTCACAATGCAGTGCAGCAACTTGTCTTGCTGCATTGCGTTATGTGGCTTTTTAATAAATCTGCCCAGCATTCTTTTATGCGTTGTATGGATATACAATATTGTTAGCCTCAAGACCTGAGGCCCAACAGCCAAGGGTACACTGTAACTTTTGGAGACAAAAAACTCCACTTACAAAGGAAAACCTTCTCTCCTGCCTAGTGGTCTTAGAAAGGGGCTTTGAGGATAGATTATCAAAAGACCTATTGACATAAGGAGGGACATTTCAGACCTCAAGAAAGACATCCAGGGACTGGGGTAGAGAGTAGAAGCAATAGAACATGTTACAGTCTATGTCAGATACTGGTCAGGTAGTCACAACCTCCATTGCAATGCTACCCTCCAAGATACAAGTATTCACTGACATGTGTACGGATCTTGTGAATAATTTCTAGAGGGAAAACATTAGGATCAAAAACCTGAGAGATGGAGTGGAGGAAGGTGACATTCAAGGCTGTGTCCACCCTCACGTCTAATCAATCCTATATGAGGATGATTTCTCAATGATCTTTAGGGAGACAGTTTAGGGAAAGTCAGGTAGTGCTGCACTAAGGACTAGCAGTAACCATGTCAAGAAGACAACTGCTCTATCAAGAGGTAGTGTAGCATCTCAAATCAAAACACATCTTATGATGCTGTAAAAAAAAAAAAAAACTGTAAACTCTGCACTTGCATAGCACACTACTCACCTGTTAGGGTCTCAACACACTGTTAACATACCACTGTGGAACCCCTGCTGGCTTTTCCCTGTGAGGTGCCCACTCCTGGACAGCCCCAGGGTGAAGCCAGGCATCCCACCACTGTGAGAGCTGTTGTGGAGATTAAGCAAGCTATTGCCTAGAGTGGGACCCATTTATTAGATTAGGTACCAAGGTGAGAATTAACTGGTCCAAAGGAATTGAGCCTAAGACCTGCTGAGGTGGGAATTGAACCCTGGTCCCAGGGCAGATCTCTGCATTAGGCTCTACCGCTCTAGCCATTGTGCCACACTTCTCCACAATCTGCATGTCATTCAGGAAGATGGTGGATCTTCGTGAATTACCTGCAGATTTGACAGGAGCACAACCAAATGATACCATGATGTATCAAAAGGTGGTGTACATCTCAAATCAAAACAGATCCTATGATGCTGCAGCTTCCTCAAGGACCTGCAGATTTGATGGAAGCACAACCAAATGATACCAGGATTGGTGGAGGAGGCCTGGAGGCTCTTGGGGATCACTGAACCAGAGGCAGGCAATCAACAAGGGAGAAATGGCCTAGACAAACATGGTCCAAGAAATGGAGCAAAGTAGCAACAATCAGGCTGATGCTACCTGGGGACGGCAACATTCTTTGATTTTTTGGCTGTTTCCGCGAATAGGGACCTAATCCTTGTCTTACCATGTTAACATTTTGGAGATGGTATCAGAAGACGTTAGACATTAGGGCAAAGATAGAACTTATGATACACAAATCAGCTCGGGGCTAAACTGTGCTGCTCAAATAGCAAGGTGACCCTATCTTTTGGACCCTTTGATGTATTGGCTGCTCTTTTTGTGGGACCAGCAGAATACAGAATCAGCTACTGCACTTGACACCCAACAATGCACACGATATAACCAAGATGTTCAGAAGGTATTGAGAGTAATTTTTTTCATGTATTGTCTTTTTGCTCATGTTAGATCTGACAGCCTTCGTGTGGTCACCCCTAACTTTTTGCCTGCCTCCCTCCACTTTTTAGATACTGTTTTAAGACTCTGCGCACTTTACCACTGCTAACCAGTGCTAAAGTACATATGCTCTCTCCCTTTTAAGCATGGTAACATTGGATCATACCTAATTGGACTATTTAATTTACTCATAAGCCCCTACTAAAGTGCACTACATGTGCCCAGGGCCTGTAGATTAAATGCTACTAGTGGGCTTGCAGCACTGATTGTGCCACCGACTTAAGTAGCTCCTTAACCTTGTCTCAGGCCTGCCATTGCAAGGCCTGTTTGTGCACTTTCACTGCCAATTTGACTTGGCATTTAAAAGTACTTGCCAAGCCTGAAACTCCCCCTTTTCTACATATGTCACCTCTAAGGTATGCCCTAGGTAACCCATAGGGCAGGGTGCTGGGTAGGCAAAAGGCAGGACATGTACCTGTTTAGTCCTGGTAGTGTAAAACTCCTAAACTCGTTTTTGCACTGCTGAGAGGCCTGCCCCCTTCATAGGCTAACATTGGGGCTACCCTCATATACTATTGGAGTGGTAGCTGCTGATCTGAAAGGAATAGGAAGGTCATATTTAGTACGACCAGAATGGTGATACAAAATCCTGCTGACTGGTGAAGTTGGATTTAATATTAATATTTTAGAAAGTGAGCATTTCTCTGCACTTAAATCCTGTGCCTTACAATTCATGTCTGGCTGGGTTCAGTTGACAGCTCCCTTGTGCATTCACTCAGACATACCCCAAACACTGTATACTCAGCCTCACTTACATACATCTGCATTTTGAATGGGTCTTCCTGAGCTGTCTGACATTTACATGTGAAAAGACTGTAGCCTGCCCTCACACAAAGACTGCCACACCCCCCTACTGGGACCCTGGCAGACAGGATTGAACTGAAAGGGGACCTTGTGCACTCTTAAGCCACTCTTTGAAAACTCCCCCACTTCAAATGCACATTTGGGTATTTAAACAGGGCCTCTGCCCCTACCAACTCAGACACTTCTGAGGTAGACATTTTACCTGACAAGACATTTCCTGGAGAAGAGAACCTGAAGCAGAACCTACATCCTGCCAAGAAGAACTGCCTGGCTGCCCAAAGGACTCACCTGATTGCTTTCTGTGAAGGACTGCTGCCTTACTGTTTCCCTGCTACCTTGCTGCTCTCTGGCGAGAAGTGCTCTCCAAGGGCTTGGATAGAGCTTGCCTCCTGTTCCCTGAAGTCTCAGGACCAAAAAGACTTCATCTCTACAAGAAGGACTTCTTATGTGGCGAAAATCGACGCACAGCTTGCCAGAAACGGAGCAGAGCCTGCACTGCGGTGAAAAATTCACTGCATGCCGAACCGGAACGATGCAGCCCGACTTTGCAGCGAGAAGATCAGTGCAGCACCAACGTAGCAACTAGAAATTAGACGCACAGCCCACTGGATCGACGCACACCTGAGCCGGAACTGTTAGGGTTTGTACACAGCAAAGAGCATGTCCCCTCTCACTGCACTAGTGGGTTCTGTAATAGCTCCCTTTTAAACTTACTATTCAAAGCCTTTCTTGTTATCTCACCTTCCCCCCCCCCTAGGCTTCTGTGTATGTTGTTTAATGTGCTGTTTTGTTTACACATTGGGCCTTGCTTTTACCAAGGCTTCTTTAAAACACTCCTCCCTAGGCCATGTGTTAATCCAACTCATTTGCATAATAACTGAAACTCTGCACACCTTTCAAGAACATGTGCAGCATGTGAGGACCACACCCAGCTCTTCAAACCACACCCAGCTCTGCACACCTTCCAAGAACATGTGCAGCATGTGAGGACCACACCCTGCCCTTCAAACCACACCCAGCTCTTCGAACCACACCCAGCCCTGTCTATAAAAGGCATCCCCCGAGCCTCACCCAGTGCTTGTGCTCGTCTACCTCCCGCTTACCTGAGAATAGATCCCTCGGCGCTGGCACTCCTGCTCTTTACAGACTTTCTTTGACTTCAATTGGCGCAGCTGCTGGCTCTTCCTTCTTCCGGTTTCCGGTTCCTCCTTGCCTCAGCCTCTCTCCTACGAGTAACCTGCAAAAGAGAAAGAAGACAAGGTTAGACTGATCAGTATCTCTTGCCAGCAACAAGTAAGTGCAAAACTTTTTATTACCTGAGGGAGCTTTGACGGCAATTTCTGGATTCGTGTATAGACAGTTTGAGGCGAAGTGCCTTCCACGAGCATTGTGATTAAGGCTCTTTGTTGCAGGATTATTTTGCAGGACTTTGTGAAGCGGACATTGTTTTTTTTCATGGAACTTTTGGGAATCGAACAGTGGAAACCATTGACAGCAAGGAAAACAGTAAATCAAGGACTTGCACAAATTACATGCTGTATTTTGATGTAAAAGTACAGTATTTGTTTTATAAAAGATTCTGGAAATATGCGAAAAGTGAGTCTGCTATTGGGAATTTAGGCTTTAGTTATATTATGATGAATGTTTGATATTGGTAATTCTGATAACGGTATTTGTTTAATTTTTTAGAAGCTTAACAGTAATAGAAAACAAATCCCAGAGCAGTAACACATTCCGAACCTGGAAACTAGAGACCAGGATCCAAGAGGTACTTTTAGAAGAGAATTTCCAATAAATAAAGGGATAGTCAGGAACCCATTTAGGAATAGGTTGCACTTATCTGTTCTTTGTTTATGTTTCATTAGGCACCAGTTTCTACAGAAGTCAGAAAGGGCCGCAGATTTGTGCAGCACTTCAACAGTGGAAACGCAAGAACGGTGTTGTCTCTCTTTTTTTAATTTTATCCACTTCCCCCCTTCCCTTGAGCTTCTGTTCTTAGTGCACTGTTTTAAAAACTAGTGTGCTGGAACAAGCAGTTTCAGGGTGGGGTCGGATTGTCTTCAACCTCCATCAGAACTGAACAAGAACTCAGGTGAGCTGGGCTTTGACAGAAGCACAAGCCTTAAAAAAAAAAAAATCAGTTCTGGTGGACGATGAATACCGGGGAAGAAATAGAGGGCATTGACGTCACGGATATGGCGCAGGCCCTAAATGAGGACTTGGCTCATAATGAATCAGTGTCTGGCATCTTGCAACATATGCAAGAGGAAATAGAGAGATTAAAGATGGAGAATACCTCTTTAAAACAGGATTTAAGCAGGTATAAATTTAGGGGATCTCAGTGGAACACAGCTTCTACGCCTTTGTTTAAAACCTCCTCAGAGACAGGGGCGCCATCAAAACATACAACTTTGCCTTCCCCAGTTGAGGTTACTGTTAATGTTCCTAATGTTGTGCCCTTAGCAGCACCTGAACGTTTTCATGGAGATAGTAACAAATTCCATGTTTTTATCAATCAATGTCAATTACACTTCATTTGTAAGCCACAACAGTTCCCTACTGATGATACGAAAGTGGCATTCGTCTTGTCTTATTTGGGTGGCACAGCAGCCAATTGGTCAATTCCTTTCGTGGATAGAGATGATCCCATCCTCCATAATTGGAATCAATTTAAACGTACCATGACCAGCCTTTTTGCAAAACACACTTTCATGCAGGCAAGTGATAATGAGCTTTTAAATCTTAAACAAGGTAACAAGGATTTATTGACCTATCTCACTAGTTTTAATCGTTTACTCACCGAGACACAGTGGCCAGAAGAAAAGCGTGTCTCCCTTTTTTATAAAGGTTTGAGAGACGAGTTAAAAGACGCGCTGGCTCATATCGTTGATTTGCCAAAAGACTATTCAGACTTTGTAGATTTAGTTGTGAAATTAGAACATAGACTAGGAGAAAGAAAGAGAGATAAATACAAACTGGAATCCCGGTTAACTTTTATTAGACACGAGAAGAAAGACACAGATAATAAACTCCCTGAACCAGAGCCTATGCAAATAGGGACACTCAGAGGTCCACTCACATCAGAGGAAAAAGAAAGAAGGAGAACATTTCAATTATGTTTATATTGTGGCAGGGCAGGTCACTTTGCCAGAGAATGTCCAGTAAAGCCTAAAACTCCACGAAAGGGTGCTGTTTCCTCCACCTCCTCAACTGAATCGGGAAACGATTAAGCTCGACAAGGGGAGAGGTTACTTGTTCGAGAAAACATCTTAATCAAACCTCTAATGCTGCAGCCTTCAGGGTACCGCACATACCTAGACATTTCATAATTCAGGTCGTTTTAATTGTTACTACCCAAGTGAGGCATTCTCTCCCTGTCCTACTGGACTCAGGCGCGACAGGAAATTTTGTGGATAATAAGTTAGCTGAAATCTTAGGACTTCCTATGTGCCTAAAGCCTTGTCCAGAAGCAGTATGTGCAGTGAATGGGTCAGAATTGACCTCTGGATTAATCACAAAACAAACAAGTCCACTTGTTATGGTCTGTCAGAACGGGCACACAGAGGTGATTAGCTTTGATCTGATAGATACTCCTAATTTTGGTTTGATTCTCGGGGTACCCTGGTTAACAACTCATAACCCAAAAATTGATTGGGTGAATAGAACTGTTACTTTGGATTCCTCTTTCTGTAGAACCAATTGCTATCAAGAAGCAGGTACAGAACAGAGCACAGTATTACACTGTGCTAGTGTTACACAAGATGAACCAAGTCTCCCTCCTGAATATTCTGACTTTAAAGACGTCTTTGATCCAGTAAAGGCTAGTGTGCTGCCCCCACATCGGTCTTATGACTGCCGTATAGATCTTATCCCAGGGGCCCCTTTACCTAATAACAGAGTATATGCTTTGACTGACGAAGAAACCAAATACTTAAGAACCTACCTAGATGACCTACTACAGTCTGGGTTCATCCGTCATTCCACATCTCCAGTGTCATCTCCACTCTTTTTTATCCCGAAGCCGGATAAATCCCTGCGCACGTGTATCGATTATAGAGGACTAAATAAGGCTACAATAAAGAATAAATATCCTCTTCCTCTAATACCTGTGTTGTTGGATCAATTAAGACATTCTACTGTATACACTAAACTAGATCTGCGGGGAGCTTACCACCTGGTCCGAGTAAAAGAGGGGGATGAGTGGAAGACAGCTTTCAAGACAAAGTTTGGTTTATTTGAGTACACAGTAATGCCCTTTGGGTTATGTAATGCCCCTGCGGCCTTTCAGTTCTTTATAAATGAGGTCCTACACGAATTCCTGGACGTTTGTGTCATAGCATACATAGACGACATCCTCATTTACTCTAAGAACTCAGAAGAACATACCCAACATGTTCGTGCAGTATTATCAAAGTTAAAAGAAAATCATCTTTTTGCTAAGTTAGAAAAGTGTACTTTTAATGTCAACAAGGTGGACTTTTTAGGATACTGCCTGTCACCTCAAGGAATAACTATGGATGTAAAGAAAATCAGTGCTATTGCTGATTGGCCAGAACCATCCTCTGTAAAAGATAATCAGAAATTTCTGGGTTTCGCCAATTTTTATAGGAGGTTTATTGCACATTTTGCAGACATTGCAGCCCCAATAACTACCTTGTTGCGGAAAGGGCAACGATTTCTTTGGACTGATGAGGCGGCACACGCCTTTCAACTCCTAAAACAAAAGTTCACTTCAGCCCCAATTCTGAAACATCCTGATCCTGACTTGCCCTTTTTTGTTGAAGCGGATGCTTCACAAGTAGCTTTAGGAGGAGTTCTCTCTCAACGAGATGCAGTAGATGGCCAGTTACATCCTATAGCCTTCTATTCCAAAAAGTTATTACCAGCTGAACAAAATTACACTGTGGCTGAAAGGGAACTACTAGCTATCAAAGTAGCCTTTTCAGAATGGAGGCCCCATTTAATGGGAGCCAATTACCCAGTTACAATCTTTTCTGACCATAAGAACCTACAGTTTTTTGGATCACTTAAAGCACTAACACCACGTCAGATGCGCTGGTTAAATTTTTTTAGCACATTTGACTTTGTTATAACCTATAGACCAGGTGCACAACAAATTCAATCTGATGTGTTATCTAGATACGGACATACCTCAGACATGAAACAAGATAAAATAGGAGAACCCATTATTCCTCCCCAAAAGTTGTTGGCACCAGTACAACAGAAGGATTTCATCACAGATCTATATAATGCACACATGCAAATAGCACCTCAGGATTGGTTAAAGGATTCCCATAACACAATACAACGAGGTTTATTGTATCACGACAACATGCTGTTAGTGCCCACCTCTGAATTACAAACACAGGTGATAATTTGGCATCACGCCTCACCGTTGGCAGGTCATCCTGGTTGGGTAAAAACCCTGGAAAATGTGCAAAAACACTTTTGGTGGGACACTATAAGAAAGGACATTAAGCAATTTGTCACTACCTGTCCAATTTGTGCAAGACATAAATCTTCTCATAAGGCTCCTGACGGCTTGTTAATACCAATGCCAACACCCAAACAACCTTGGCACACTGTGAGCGTAGACTTTATTGTAGGTTTACCACCTGTAAAATCCTTCACATGTCCCGGTTTCGGACGGGGCTGATCAGGACTTTGGTTGGGACACCCCTTGAGGTCACCGAATATCCTAAAGAGGTAGTACACTGGGGCAGAGGAGCAGCTAAAGGCATACACGGAAAGGACAGCTATGGATAGGCACAGGAAACAGGAAAGTAAAAGCAGAGCAACCCTTGTGCGAACAAACAGGAAACAGATTACCAGTGGACAAACACGCTGGGGTTGTACACAGAGTAAGGCGCAGAACCTCCCACAGTGACAGGGAATCTCAATGCCTCTGTGCAGTTTGCTCTTACAGATAGTCACCCTGCCAGCCCCATAGAAAGGAGGCGGCAGAAGTGATTCTGTCTCTGGACCCTAGAGCACAAACAAGGATAGTACTTACATACACAGGACACGCTCTTGTGGGTCCAGCTGGAAACACAGTGGCGATTCCTGAGAAAACAGCAATAGCACACTGTCACTGTTAGGCACGATATACAACGTATAACACTGGACAAGGATGGGGGCTGGAATTGCCTCCTGGAAACCAGGAGCCAACCCCAGTACACAGGAGGACACGTATACACTGGTGAAGACTGATAGAACACTTACCAGACACAAAGAACCAAGAAGAAACAGAAACAGAAGGGAACAAACAAAGAGGCAGAGGCAAGAACTAGGAACAGGCTCAGGCTGAAGCAAAGGCGGGACTAGGACTTGAAAACAGGGCGCAAACTTCTGTCTGGGACAGACAGAGACAGGACTGGGAAATTGAGAACAGGCTCTGGCTGGAACAGGCAAGGACAGGACTGGAATACAGGGAGTAGGAAATGAGCAGTAAACAGGACTGGGAAACAGAGAGAAGGTTCAGGCTGAAACAAGGCAGGAGCAGGGCAGAGAAACAGGGAGCAGGCTTTGGAAGAAACAAACAGGTACAAGGCTAAGAAATAGGGAGCAGACTCTGGCTGGAAAAATCAGGAGCAGGGCAGAGAAACAGGAAAAAGGATCAGGCTGGAACAGAACAGGAACAAAACTGGAACACCATCCGACAAGGGGTCTGTAACACAAAGGAATTGAAGTCCGATGCACGACGGGGAGCTTGAGGAAATGGCTGCTTATAAGCAGTTCCAAGCTGGGCTGCACAGGAGAGGTTTCAGGTGTGTGTGGTTTCGGACACTTGCAAGTCCTGGAGGAGAGGATCCAGTGAAAAGGAGCAACTGGATTTCTCCCATTGAAAACAATGGGAAACAGAATCCGGGTTTTCCTGACTACCAAGCAGTGCATTATGGGATTTGCAGTCCCAAGAAGCAAATGTAGTCCTACACAAGTGTACCATGGAGAAAAGAGAAACAAACAGGAGTCAGCAAGGGACTCTAGATAGGTGTTCAAGGTGCTTCCCAGGCTTCTGACAGTCCCCTTACAGCGCCCCCTGGAAATGGGACGACCGAGTCGTAACATCACAACAGTGTTGGTTATAGTGGATTTTTTATCTAAAATGGCACATTTTGTACCATTACGGAAATTACCCACGGCGGCAGAATTTGCCGATATTTTTATAAGGGAAATTGTGCGTTTACATGGTTTGCCAAGCAAAGTGGTGTCAGACCGAGGGAGCCAGTTCAACTCCAGATTTTGGAAAAAATTATGTGAAAAACTGAAAATAGATGTGGCCTTATCCACTGCTTTCCACCCAGAGACAGATGGACAGACTGAACGACTGAACCAAACCTTACTTCAAACGCTACGTTGTTTATTGGCTGATTATTCTAGTGAATGGTTGGAAGCTCTTCCTGTAGCAGAGTTTGTTTATAATAATACTGAGCATTCAGCTCTACTTTGCTCACCATTCTATTTCTTGCAGGGGTATCATCCAAGAGCTATACCCATTTTGTTAGAAGATTCCCTGTTGCCTACAGTAACGGATAGACTAACGAGGTTAGGTGACATACAAGACAAAGCCAGGAAACATTTATTAAAGTACAAGGAAAGCATGAAAAGACAAGCAGACAAACACAGGTCTGAGGCCCCAATGTATAAAATTGGTGACAAGGTATGGCTCTCCACAAAAAACCTAAACATAGAGGGATCCCGAAAGCTGCTACCACGTTTCATTGGACCCTTTAGTATAACTACCATAGTAAACCCGGTAACAGTAAAATTAGATTTACCAAAAAATATCCAGTACATACTACATTCCATGTGTCCTTGCTTAAGCCGTACAACTCAAAAACCCGACCTGAACCACCACCTCCACCCATACCAATTAAAGGAAATCTGGAATATGAAGTGAAAAGCATAAAAGACTCAAAAAGAATTAGTGGACGTCTGTTTTATTTAGTAGAATGGAAAGGATATGATGAATCTGAGAATTCATGGGAACCAGCATCATATGTACATGCCCCACAGCTGATTAGACGGTTTTATTTAAAAAATCCAGGAAAACCCCGTCCTGTAGGAGGGCCTTTGAGGGGGGCAACTGTTAGGGTTTGTACACAGCAAAGAGCATGTCCCCTCTCACTGCACTAGTGGGTTCTGTAATAGCTCCCTTTTAAACTTACTATTCAAAGCCTTTCTTGTTATCTCACCTTCCCCCCCCCTAGGCTTCTGTGTATGTTGTTTAATGTGCTGTTTTGTTTACACATTGGGCCTTGCTTTTACCAAGGCTTCTTTAAAACACTCCTCCCTAGGCCATGTGTTAATCCAACTCATTTGCATAATAACTGAAACTCTGCACACCTTTCAAGAACATGTGCAGCATGTGAGGACCACACCCAGCTCTTCAAACCACACCCAGCTCTGCACACCTTCCAAGAACATGTGCAGCATGTGAGGACCACACCCAGCCCTTCAAACCACACCCAGCTCTTCGAACCACACCCAGCCCTGTCTATAAAAGGCATCCCCCGAGCCTCACCCAGTGCTTGTGCTCGTCTACCTCCCGCTTACCTGAGAACAGATCCCTCGGCGCTGGCACTCCTGCTCTTTACAGATTTTCTTTGACTTCAATTGGCGCAGCTGCTGGCTCTTCCTTCTTCCGGTTTCCGGTTCCTCCTTGCCTCAGCCTCTCTCCTACGAGTAACCTGCAAAAGAGAAAGAAGACAAGGTTAGACTGATCAGTATCTCTTGCCAGCAACAAGTAAGTGCAAAACTTTTTATTACCTGAGGAAGCTTTGACGGCAATTTCTGTATTCGTGTATAGACAGTTTGAGGCGAAGTGCCTTCCACGAGCATTGTGATTAAGGCTCTTTGTTGCAGGATTATTTTGCAGGACTTTGTGAAGCGGACATTGTTTTTTTTCATGGATCTTTTGGGAATCGAACAGTGGAAACCATTGACAGCAAGGAAAACAGTAAATCAAGGACTTGCACAAATTACATGCTGTATTTTGATGTAAAAGTACAGTATTTGTTTTATAAAAGATTCTGGAAATATGCGAAAAGTGAGTCTGCTATTGGGAATTTAGGCTTTAGTTATATTATGATGAATGTTTGATATTGGTAATTCTGATAACGGTATTTGTTTAATTTTTTAGAAGCTTAACAGTAATAGAAAACACATCCCAGAGCAGTAACACATTCCAAACCTGGAAACTAGAGACCAGGATCCAAGAGGTACTTTTAGAAGAGAATTTCCAATAAATAAAGGGATAGTCAGGAACCCATTTAGGAATAGGTTGCACTTATCTGTTCTTTGTTTATGTTTCATTAGGCACCAGTTTCTACAGAAGTCAGAAAGGGCCGCAGATTTGTGCAGCACTTCAACAGTGGAAACGCAAGAACGGTGTTGTCTCTCTTTTTTTAATTTTAACAACGCAGCCTGACTTCCAGAGAGGAATTGACGCAGTGGCTGACGTGCTGTAGAAATTTCCACGCAACGCCCACCGGATCGACGCAGCCCCTGTGACTTCGTCCTGTCAGTGCTGGAAATCCATGCATCGTCCCTGGGGTGTCTGAAAACCCCACAACCTGAAGAGGATCCATGACCGAGCACCGGAAATCGATGCACAGCCGTCCCTGCGTGAAAACTAAATGACACATCGCCGTGTGCGGCCTGAGAACTCAACGCACACCCCCTTGTTTTCCACACATTTCCTTCTCTGCGTTCTTTGTGGAGATTTTAAACGCTTACCTTGTGCTTGAAAGAAACATTGATTGCTTTTAAAAGACTAAAGACACTTTATATCCCTTTTTAGAGGAATATCTCAACATATACTTATTTCATTTTAATCATTTTGACCTGCATCTTATCAGATAAATATTATATATTTTTTTCTAAACACTCTGTGGTGTATTTATGTGGTGCTATACTGTATTGTTGCATGATTTATTGCACAAATACTTTACACATTGCCTTCTAAGTTAAGCCTGACTGCTCAGTGCCAAGCTACCAAAGGGTGAGAACAGGATAATTCGGATTGTGTGTGACTTACCCTGACTAAAGTGAGGGTCCTTTCTTGAACAGGGGGTAACCTGACTGCCAACCAAAGTCCCCATTTCTAACAGTTCACAATAATGTTCACTTCTATTCTTTAATCAGTTGTGGGTTGCTGGGGTAACCTCAAGGGGAGGAAGTACATGTACACCTCAGAGGCAAATGGGTGCAAGCGTAGCAATAGCTTAACATGAAGAGGCTTAATGGTACAGTGTTAGACCTGACAGCCTTAGGGTGGTCTTCCCCCCAACCTTTTGCCTACCTTCTCCACTTTTCTGACCTCATTTTTCCTGGTCTTAGGACTAAGTGCCCTTTACAATTGCTAAATACTTTGAAAGTGTATATGCTTGCTCCTTAAAACATGGTAATTTTGGCTTATCCTCAATCAGTATATGTAATGAGCTAATAAATCCATAGTAAAGTGCAGCACATGTGCCAAGGGCCTCTAAATTAAAAGCTATTTGTGGGCTTGCAGCACTGATTGTACCACCCATTTAGGTATGTCTCAGGCTTGCCATTGCAGAGCCAGTTTGTGCACTTTTACACTACCATGTCTACCTGACAAAATAACCCTTTTGCCAGGCCAAAACGTCCCTTTTTTATACATATGTCACCCTTAAGGGGGGGCCTTCGACAACCAAAGAGATCCGGGTGCAAGGTATTTAAAAGAATGGGCATGTACTTTTGAATTTTATATGTCCTGGTAGTAACAAAATTCCCAAAGTCGCTTTTCACTATAGTAAGGCCTATCTCTTGTAGGATAACATTGGGATTACCTTATTATATCTTATAAGTATAATTCACAATCTGGAAGAGAGAAGTTTTTTGAGTTTGGTGTCTCTGTAATCACTATTCAAAATCACAATTTATGGTGAATTCGGATTTTAAAATGTAATTCTGCAAATACCTCTTTTAGAAAGCTGGCATTTTCTTAATTTAGCTATTTGGTGTCTGCTGCCTGTCTCTGATCACCTGTCGTGGGTGGGTGACAGCTCGACTTTGTGTATTCCCCTCAGACTCTCACACACAATGGAAGCTTAGGTGTGACTTGATGGCCCTTGTTGGACCATCCTGGCAGGATGGCAGGGAGGAGCTGGCCACATCAATCAATCAACCAAAAAATGTATAGAGCACGCTACTCACCCGTGACGGTCTCAAGGCCCTGGGAGGATGTGGTTAAGGGGGAGCAGTGAGGGTCACTGTTCGAACAACCATGTCTTGAGGCTCTTTCTGAAGAGCAGGAGGTCTTTGGTTTTGCGAAGGCTGGTGGGGAGGGAGTTCCAGGTTTTGGGGGCGAGGTAGGAGAAGGACCTGCCTCCTGTGGTGGTGCGTTGGATGCGGGGGACTGTGGCTAGGGCGAGGTCGGCTGATCAGAGGTTGCGCGTGGGAGTGTGGAAGTTCACTCTTTCGTTGAGGTAGGTTGGGCCGGTGTTGTGGAGGGATTTGTGTGCGTGGATGAGGATCTTGAATGTGATTCTCTTGTCTATGGGGAGCCAGTGAAGGGATTTGAGGTGTGGTGAGATTCGTTCGTGGTAGGGGAGGCCAAGGACGAGGCGTACGGATGTGTTCTGGATTCTCTGGAGTTTGCGTTTGAGTTTGAGTGTGGTGCCGGCGTAGAGGGTGTTACCGTAGTCTAGTCTGCTGCTGATGAGTGCATGGGTGACTGTCTTCCTGGTCTCTGGGGGAATCCCTTTGAAGGATTTTTTTAGAGTGCGGAGTGTGTGGAAGCAGGAGGAGGTTAGAGCATTGATTTGCTGTGTCATGGAGAGGAAGGGGTCCAGGATGATGCTGAGGTTGCGTGCGTGGTTTGCGGGGGTAGGTGCAGGGCCTAGGGCAGTGGGCCACCAGGCGTCGTCCCATGTGGTTTTGTTGGGGCCGAAGATGATGATCTCGGTTTTGTTGGAGTTAAGCTTGAGGTGGTTAGTAGTCATCCAGTTGGCGGTGTTGAGGAGAGCAGCATGTAGGTTGGTTTTGGCGGTGGTGGGGTTGCGGGTGAGGGAGAGGATGAGTTGGGTGTCATCTGCATAGGAGAGGATAGTGATTCCGTGTGCTCAGAGGATGTTGGCTAGGGGGATCATGTAGCTGTTGAAGAGTGTGGGGCTGAGGGAGGACCCTTGGGGGACTCCAAAGATGATCTTGGTAGCGGTGGAGTGGAATGGTGGAAGCCGGACTCTCTGGGTCCGGTCGGTGAGGAAGGAGGTGAGCCAGTCTCTGTAAGAGCGACCTCTGACCTGTTTTTGGTCCAGAGCTCGCCCCCCACGTCCGCAGCACCAACCTGCTGTCTCCTGCCTCTGACCCCCGCCCACGCTGCTGCGAGCGTGTTCGAGGCCCTGAGAAGCCTAACTTGACCCGTGTAGCGCTTTTCGCCGTCTGTAAGTGTTTTTCCGTTTTTTCAGCGCCTTGCCTCCTTGCGCTTCTGCCCTCGTTGTGCCCCTCTGATTGCTGTACCCCGAGTGTAACTTGTGCCATTATTGTATTTTGTGCCTTTTTTAAGTTTGTTTCCTTACTGTTTTGTGCCTTTTTCCCTGGTCTTTTTTCGCCCCTTGGGTGCTCCCCCTTGCTGATTTCCCCTTGCCGCTGCCTCCCTGCGGCCCCGCCCCCTCGCGCCCCCATTCGCCGCTCCCTCCCGCCTCCTGCCTCCCAGCTGCTCCTCCCTTCCCCCTCCCCCTCCCTTCTTAATGGCTGGCGCTGCGCGGCGCGAGTGAGCGACCTCTGACCTGTTTTTGGGTCCAGAGCTCGCCCCCCACGTCCGCAGCACCAACCTGCTGTCTCCTGCCTCTGACCCCCGCCCACGCTGCTGCTAGCATGTTTGAGGCCCTGAGAAGCCTCACTTGACCCGTGTAGCGCTTTTCGCCGTCTGTAAGTGTTTTTCAGTTTTTTCAGCACTTGCCTCCTTGCGCTTCTGCCCCCGTTGTGCCCCTCTGATTGCTGTACCCCGAGTGTAACTTGTGCCATTATTGTATTTTGTGCCTTTTTTAAGTTTGTTTCCTTAATGTTTTGTGCCTTTTTCCCTGGTCTTTCTTCGCCCCTTGGGCGCTCCCCCTTGCTGATCTCCCCTTGCCGCTGCCTCCATGCGGCCCGCCCCCCTCGCGCCCCCGTTCGCCGCTCCCTCCCACCTCCCGCCTCCCAGCTGCTCCTCCCTCCCCCCTCCTTTCTTAATGGCTGGCGCTGCGCGGTGCGAGTGAGCGACCTCTGACCTCTTTTTGGTCCAGAGCTCGCCCCCCACGTCCGCAGCACCAACCTGCTGTCTCCTGCCTCTGACCCCCGCCCACGCTGCTGCTAGCGTGTTCGAGGCCCTGAGAAGCCTCACTTGACCCGTGTAGCGCTTTTCGCCGTCTGTAAGTGTTTTTCAGTTTTTTCAGCGCCTTGCCTCCTTGCGCTTCTGCCCCCATTGTGCCCCTCTGATTGCTGTACCCCGAGTGTAACTTGTGCCATTATTGTATTTTGTGCCTTTTTTAAGTTTGTTTCCTTACTGTTTTGTGCCTTTTTCCCTGGTCTTTTTTCACCCCTTGGGCGCTCCCCCTTGATCTCCCCTTGCCGCTGCCTCCCTGCGGCCCCGCCCCCCTCGCGCCCCCTTTCGCCGCTCCCTCCCACCTCCCGCCTCCCAGCTGCTCCTCCCTCCCTCCCCCCTCCCTTCTTAATGGCTGGCGCTGCGCGGCACGAGTGAGCGACCTCTGACCTGTTTTTGGTCCAGAGCTCGCCCCCCACGTCCGCAGCACCAACCTGCTGTCTCCTGCCTCTGACCCCCGCCCACGCTGCTGCTAGCGTGTTCGAGGCCCTGAGAAGCCTCACTTGACCCGTGTAGCGCTTTTCGCCGTCTGTAAGTGTTTTTCCGTTTTTTCAGCGCCTTGCCTCCTTGCGCTTCTGCCCCCGTTGTGCCCCTCTGATTGCTGTACCCCGAGTGTAACTTGTGCCATTATTGTATTTTGTGCCTTTTTTAAGTTTGTTTCCTTACTGTTTTGTGCCTTTTTCCCTGGTCTTTTTTCGCCCCTTGGGCGCTCCCCCTTGCTGATCTCCCCTTGCCGCTGCCTCCCTGCGGCTCCGCCCCCCTCGCGCCCCCATTCGCCGCTCCCTCCCGCCTCCCGCCTCCCAGCTGCTCCTCCCTCCCCCCTCCCTTCTTAATGGCTGGCGCTGCACGGCTGCGCCGCTGGCGCGCCAGAGGCGCGCCAGAGGCAAGCCCGTCTGCGCCCGTCCGCGCATGGACCGCGCCCAGCGCCACCCCCCCCTGGTCCTCACGACCCCCGCACCCCATGCCTTCGCTACTCGGCCAGCAAACTCCTCGCCCTCAACCCTGGCCCCTCCTCAGAGTGCTTCCTGGCCACCCGGAAGCACACCAAAGGACCTTTTTCCTGCCGCACCTGCAACTTCACCTGCAACAAAACAACGAAACCAGCAACAACCAACACCAACCACCTGCACTGCATCCTCCTCAACACGCGCTCTGCACGAAAGCACGCCATCGAACTCTGGGACCTGCTCGACACCACCGCCCCAGACATAGCCTTCCTGACCAAAACCTGGTGGAACGACTCCTCGGCCCCTGACATCGCCATCGCCATCCTTGACGGCTACAAGATCACCAGAAGAGATCGCACCAACGGAATCGGCGGAGGAATAGCCATCGCCCACAAATCTACCCTTAAGATCCGCACCCACACGGACGACACCCTCAAGACAGCCGAACACCTCCACTTCCAGATTCACACAGACCCCAACACTACCCTCAGAGGAACCCTCATTTACCGCCCTCCAGGACCCAGAGCCCTCTTCAGCGACGCCGTCTCCGACCTCGCAAGCACCCACGCTCTCGCCTCTTCAGATTACATCCTCCTGGGAGACCTAAACTTCCACCTGGAAAACAAGAATGACGTCAATACCGCATCCCTGACCACCAACCTCTCCAACCTCGGACTCCGCCAGCTGGTCAACACTCCCACCCACATCGCCGGCCACACCCTTGACCCACTCTTCACTTCAAGCAACCACATCTCCTTCAGCCACACCTCCGAACTCCACTGGACCGACCATCACTGCGTCCATTTCTCCTTCCAGAAAAACACCGAACACCACCGCACCCCCCTACCGCCTCACCGCCGCTGGGGAAAAGTCACCGAAGATCAACTTACCAACACCCTCGCCAAAAACCCACCACCGGACCCCACCGACCCGGACTCCGCCGCCATCAACCTCCAACAATGGATCCTCGACTGCGCCAACATCCTAGCCCCACTAAAGAGACCCACCGCCAATCAAGAAAAGAAAAAACCAGCCTGGTTCACAGACGAACTGACCACCTCCAAACGCACCTGCCAGAAACTCAAGAAAAAATTGATCCTCGAGCGCACACCCGAGAACCTCACTACCCTCAAGGAAGCCAACCGTGAACATCACCGACGGATCCGACTCGCGAAGCGCTCCCACTTCACAGAACGCCTCAACAACAACGCTTATGACTGCAAGGAACTCTTCGGCATCGTGAAGGAACTCGCCAACCCCAACGCCATTATCAACGACATCCCTCCATCCCAGAAACTCTGCAACGATCTCTCCACCTTCTTCTAAAAGAAAATTGCAGCCATCCATGACAGCTTCAACAATCCACCTCCGCCAGACCCCACCCCCAACAACTCCTCCCACGCCGACCACATCACCACCTGGACCCAAGTAGACGATGCCGAAACCCTAAAGACCATGAACTCCATCCACTCAGGATCTCCCTCTGACCCCTGCCCACACCATGTGCTCAACAAAGCCGACGCCACCATCGCCCCCGCACTCCGAAAGATCATCAACCTTTCCTTCAACACCGCCACCTTCCCGGACAGCTGGAAGCACGCAGAAATCCAACCCCTCCTCAAGAAACCTAAGGCTGACCTCAACGATCTCAAAAACTTCCGACCAATCTCCCTCCTCCCTTTCCCAGCGAAAGTCATCGAGAAGATCGTCAACGCACAGCTCACCAACTACCTAGAAGACAACTCCATCCTTGACCCCTCCCAATCTGGCTTCAGACGAAACCACAGCACAGAGACTGCACTCCTCGCTGCCACTGATGACATCAGACTACAAATGGACAACGGCGAAACATCAGCCCTGATCCTCCTAGACCTATCAGCCGCCTTCGATACAGTCTGCCACCGCACCCTACTAACCCGCCTACACGAAGCCGGCATCCAAGGGCCCTCAAATGGATCTCCTCCTTTCTCTCCGGCAGAACCCAGAGAGTCCGACTCTCACCTTTCCGCTCCAATGCCACCAACCTCATCTGCGGCGTACCCCAAGGCTCTTCACTTAGCCCAACGCCGTTCAACGTCTACATGGCCCCCCTCGCACAACTGGCCCTCCAGCACAACCTCAGCATCCTCACCTACGCCGACGACACACAACTCGTCCTCTCCCTGACCAAAGATCCTCTCACCGCCAAAGCCAACCTCCACGAGGGACTGAAATCCATCGCCGAGTGGATGAACAACAGCCGCCTGAAACTCAACTCCGACAAGACGGAAGTCCTCATCCTCGGGCGCACCCCCTCGGCCTGGAACGACTCGTGGTGGCCGACCGCCCTGGGCCCCCCACCCACCCCAGCCAGCCACGCACGAAATCTCGGCTTCATCCTCGTCTCCACCTTCACCATGTCCAAACAGGTCAACGCAGTCTCATCCTCCTGTTTCAACACCCTCCGATTACTCCGCAGAATCTTCAAGTGGATTCCAACAGGAACCAGAAAGACGGTAACCCAAGCCCTCGTCAGTAGCAGACTCGACTACGGCAACGCACTCTACACAGGCATCCCAACAAAAGACATCAAACGACTCCAACGCATCCAGAACGCATCCGCCCGCCTGATCCTCGACATACCCCGCCGATGTCACATCTCCCCTCACCTGAAGGACCTCCACTGGCTCCCCGTGGACAAGAGGATCACCTTTAAACTCCTCACCCACGCACACAAGGCTCTACACGACACCGGACCCGCCTACCTGAACACCAAACTCAACTTCTACATTCCCTCACGACAACTACGCTCTGCCAACCTTGCCCTCGCCATCGTCCCCCGAATCCAGCGCAAGACCTCTGGCGGCAGATCCTTCTCCTACCTCGCCGCCAAAACCTGGAACTCACTCCCGACCTCACTGCGCCAGACCCAGGACCTCCTCACCTTCAGGAGACTCCTCAAGACATGGCTCTTCGAACGATAGCAGCGCACCCCCCCCACCCCTCCCCTCCAACGGGTACATAGCGCGCTTTATAAATTATTGATTGATTGATTGATTGATTGCTTTGTGGCGAATTCCTATGTTGTTGGGGCATTTGTGGAGTGTGTGGTGGCAGACGGTGTAAAAGGCTGCGGAGAGGTCTAGGAGGATGAGTGCAACGGTCTCGCCTTTGTCGACTTTGGTCCTGATGTCGTCAGTGCATGCGATGAGGGCGTCTTCCATGCTGTGGTTCTTGCGGGACCTGGATTGTGAGGGGTCAAGAGTGTTGTTTGCTTCGAGGAAGTGGGATAGGCAGGCGTTGACTAGTTTCTCGGCAACCTTGGCTGGGAAAGGGAGGAGGGAGATGGGGCGATAGTTGGAGAGGATCTCTGGGTCGGCTTTGTTTTTTTTTTAGGAGAGCGGTGATTTCCGAGTGCTTCCTGGGGTCTGGGTAGGTGGCGGAGTCGAAAGAGGAATTGATTATGTCGCGGAGTATGGGGGCGATGGTTAGGCTGGCTTTGTTGTAGATGCGATGTGGACAGGGGTCGGAGGAGGATCCAGAGTGGATGGAGTTCATGTTTTTTTCGGTTTCTTCGTGTGTGGTGGGGGCCCAGGTGGTGAGTGTGGTGGGGGGGTCATGAGTGGGGGTTGGGTAGGGTGAGTGAGGGTTTTGTGGTGGGTGTGTGTGGTATGAAGCTGTTGTGGATGTCCAGGATTTTGTGGTGGAAGTGGTTGGAGAGGGCGTCACATAGGGGCTGTGTGTGTGAGGGGTCTATGTTGCTGGCTTTGGGTTTGGCAAGCTCATTAATGATGGTGAAGAGTTCTTTGCTGTTCTGAGAGTTGTTGTCAAGGCGTGTCTTGAAGTGATCTCTTTTGGCGGTGCGTATGAGTTGGTGATGGGTGCAAATGGTGGTTTTGAGGGTAGAGAAGTTGGTTGTAGAGGGCTCTAGTCGCCATATTTTCTCAGCTTGGCGGCATTTGCGCTTGGAGTTCGGGGGTGAACCATGGGGCGTTCTTGATGTTGCAGGTGGCGATGTGTTTTCTGAGGGGGGCTAGTGTGTCTGCGCAGTTGGTGATCTATTTGGATAGGTTGTGCGCTCCTGTGTTGGAGTCATTGGTGTGGGGGGCGGGTTGTGAGCCAGTTGGGAGTTTAGGCGTTCTGTGGGGATCTTGTCCCACATGCGGTAGGGTGTTGTGTGTTGATGGTGGTGTGTGGGGGGTTTGGTGAAGGAGAAGTGGACGCAGTGGTGGTCAGTCCAGAGGAGTTCAGTGGTGTGGGTGTAGGCTATGTGTTGGCTTGAGGTGAAAATTGCGCCAAGCGTGTGTCCTGCTGAGTGGGTCGGTGCGGTGACCAGTTGTTTAAGTCCGAGGTTGGTGAGGTTGTCTATGAGGGAGGTAGAGTTGTGGTCTTGTAGGTTTTCCAAGTGAAAGTTGAAATCACCGAGGAGGATGTAGTCTGTGGAGGTGAGGGCGTTGCGAGCTGATGGTGTCGCAGAAGGCGGGCGTGGTCCTGTTGGTCTGTAGATTAATGTACCTCTGAGGGTGGAGTTGTTGTTAATGTGGATCAGGAAGTGCATGTGTTCTGTGTTGTTGATAGTGTCTTGGGAGCTGGTGGTGACTTTGATGGTGTCCCTGTGTAGGATAGTGATGCCACCACCTGGCCTCTTGAGGCGGTCTTTGCATTGGAGTTTGTATCCCTTGGGGGTGGTGATGGCTATGTCGGGTTCTGAGGAGGGGTTGGTCCAGGTTTCTGTAAGGAAGGCGATGTCGGGTGAGTGTGATGTGATGAGGTCCCAGAGTTCTATGGCATGTTTGTGAAGGGAGCGGGTGTTGAGGAGCAGGCAGTTGAGGTGGTTGTGGTGGGTGATATTGGTGTGGTGCATGAGTGTGTTGTTGCGGGGTGTGTTCTGGTTGTGGGCTGGTGTGCAGCATGGCTGGTTGGTGGGGGTGGGGGCAGAGCAGGTGAGTATTGCGTTGGGGGTGTTGAGTTTGTTGTCGGGGTTCGCTATGGTTGGTGTGTGGTGTGAGGGATGAGGAGCAGGAGAAATGACAGGTGTGGCAGGTGAAGGGGCCATGAGTGTGTGTGGGGCTGGAAAGGGTGCACGTGAGGCGGGGGCCTGAGTTGAGTGAGTGGAGGGTGAGAGGGAGTAGGTTTGTCTGAGAGGGCCAGGGGGACTGGCGCTGGGCGCGGTCTTGGCGCGGACGGGCGCAGACGGGCTTGCCTTTGGCACGCTAGCGGCGCGACCGCGCCGCGGCTGCCATAAATGGAGGATAGGGTGGGAGTGGCTGCTGGGAGGAGGGAGGGCTGGTTGAATGGGAAGGCTGTGGGGGTGGGGCCGCAGGGGATGGCAGCGGCGGGAAAAAATGCAAAGGAAACGGAGGTGAGGAGGAGGGGGGAGGCGGGAGGGCCCGCAAGGGACGCAGCGGCTGGGGAAATTGACTAAAGCAAAAAAAAAGATGGTGACTACCATAGTCAATGGGATTTAGAATGATGGAGTAACCCGCCCGCCAAGTTCTAAATCAGGCACTAAATGCAATTTGAAGCATATGTACATACATGCTACACTTTTAGAGGAATCATCCTCAATCTTTACAAGATAGAAGGTGGGGTGCAGGTAAGCTGTCTTACCAGAAAACATGGGACGGTGATTTAGAAAGAGAAATATCATATATAGGGAACTATGTTAAAAGTTGATTTAGAATTGGTAATTAATACCGCAGAGTCTGAATGCCTTTACCTGGGGAGTTCAGACATATTAAGGAAATGCAAAACAGAGATGGCAACTCACTTGCACATCTAGTGATTATGTCCAAAATTGAGGGCCTTTTGTAAGGAAGTACTGACCAGAATTACAACAGTGTGGGTTACACCATAACAGTAAGCCAGGAGATGATACTGTTGAGATCTGGGGATCTATGAGCAGGTAGAACGTTAAGAAATGTTAGAGAGTTGGCAGCCCTTTCTTGTTTACTGAACAACACCTTATACAGGTGGTCTGAAAAACACCAGACACATCTCCCTTTGCTAAACGGTAGTGTAAGCTATGGGAGAAGCAGGCATTAAATAGCTACCCCTTGAAATGATGGATTCGCATGCAGGGGTGTAGATTAGTCAGTAAGATTCGAAGGGGGTGAATTTCAATTTTCTCAGTAAAAAAGCAGTGGGAAATATGACAGAAGTTTAGGTTGGACTGCCCCACCCTCCCAAATTAGCAGCAGAGTCAGCACTGATTTGCTTTAGGTGGGCCTCTGAGGCTAATTTAGAGTTTGGCGAACAGGTACCCTATTGCAAATGCAAAGGAGTACCCTGTCTGCCAAACTCAAGGTCTGCCCACCTGATATCATGTCAGGCAAAATGCAGGTTTTACACTGATGGAGTAAAATGTACTCTGTTCATGTGAAAGTTCCTCTGAGAGCCTAATAGAGTGGTGCCCTCGGAAGTAAGCCTTCCAGCCTTCTGCCCAATTTACTGCAGATGGTCGGATGCCTTTTGTTTCTGTCCACCATTGCCAGGTATATTCTGGTAATCGGGGACAATAAGAAACAAAAATGACCCCCCCCCAGACCATGGGTGAAAACTCCCATGGCGTGTGGGTCATTCGTTTTTAAAAACCATAGGGGGTCAATACAACATTGGCGGTAAAAGCCGCTTACCGCCGTGCAGAAGACCGCCAACACACCGCCGCGGCTGCGGAATTCCGCCACGGTCATTATGACCCACAGCTCAGAATCCGCCAAAATCCAGACACCCACACAAGTCCGCCACACCAAAGGTCAATGATAAACTTGCGATAACAAAACCTCCACTGTCACACCAACAGGAATACGCCCACACTATCCCGACCCACGAATGCACACAGCGGTCTTTCAACCGTGGTATTCCATTGGCGGTACACACCGCCACGCTCAAAATACACACACATATACAAAACACAACCACATTAGACAATTCCAAATACACACACCTGATACACATACACACACCACACCCACACACTCAATACAATATAAAACACACACCCACATCACCCACAAACACTTACAACCACAATTGTGACTGAGGGCCAGAGAGAGACACCACCATCTACAAACTAGCATCCACAGGTACTCAACACCATGACTCACACAACATCCACGCACTTCTCACAACACACCTCTAAATATCACCCCACACATCACAACACACACTACCCCACACATCACCCACACCACCCCATGGCACCGCAAAGACACCCCAGGTTCTCTGAGGAGGAGCTCAGGGTCATGGTGGAGGAAATCATCCGGGTAGAACCACAGCTATTTGGATCACAGGTGCAGCACACCACCATAGCTAGGAAGATGGAGCTATGGCGAAGAATCGTGGACAGGTTCAACGCAGTGGGACAGCACCCAAGAACTAAGGATGACATCAGGAAGAGGTGGAACGACCTACGGGGGAATGTGTGTTCCGTGGTCTCAAGACACCACATCACGGTTCAGAGGACTGACGGCAGACCCCCACCTCCTCCCCCACAACTAACAACATGGGAGGAGCAGGTCTTAGCTATGTTGCATCCTGAGGGCCTCGCAGGAGTAGCTGGAGGAATGGACTCTGCTAAGTCAAATCTTAACTAGTGCATCCCCCACCCACCTGCATGCTATCACATACCCCCACCCTCGCCCGCACCCCATCACTCCAACTTCTCATGTATGTCCCAATATCACAAACCATACATCCCAAACTCAAGCCCTGCATGTAACACCAAAGCATGGACACCCATCACCAATGCATGGCCACTACACATACCCATACACCACCCTAAACCATTATCACACAAGGTCCTACACAGGAATGCAAGCACTGGGGTACACGGTCACCCACCCATTGCACACCATGGCACACACAGATGCAATAATCCTGCCTTTACACCCCTGCAGGACCCCTACCCAATTTCACCGGACAGGAGGGTCCAGATATGTCCACTCCACCCACAGAAGAGGCCCACAGTGATGACAGCAGCTCTGACCAACTGGATCTAGATGACCAGCCCGGCCCATCTGGGACCTCGGGACAGTCGGTTTCCCTCACACTGGCACAGGCCACTACAGAGCTTGCCCCCTCTGGAAACACCAGCGCCGCACCCACCCAGCGGGCCCATACCTCTGTCCCCAGGACACGTCAATCAGCAGTGTGTCCACCACTACAGAGAACCCAGGCTAACCCACCACCCCAACAACACCAGGGACCTGGGGGCAGTGGTAGTGGGCACAGGGTTCAGGGGACAGAGGCCCAGGAACACAGGGGAACTGGGAGGGCTGCTGTGCGACAGGGGGAGTACAGGCCCAGGGAACCCACTCTCCACGAGGCCCTCTCCAACATCATGGGAGCCTACCACCATTCCCAGGAGACGATGGCAACGGTACTGGCCAAGTTTCAGGAGACCCAGCGGCTACAGGAGGAACAGTATTTGGGGTTCAGGAAGGAATTCAAATCCATCAATTCCACCCTGGGCACCATTGTAGGGGTGCTGAAAGAACTCGTGAACACCAGGAGGGACACTGTGGCACAACAAGGGGCCCCTGACACTAGCCTGGACGATTAACTGCCCACCACCTCCGCCGGGGCTAGTGGACAGGAGGAACCGCCACAGGACCACCACACCAGCACCCCACCCCCTGCAGATGGAGAACCACTCCGCAAATGGTCCCTGAGATCCAGGACAAAGACAGAGAACAATGCCAAGACCCCCGCCAAGAAATGAGACCACCCTGATTGTCATCCTTCTGTCCCATTTTGTCACCCTGTCCATGCATAAACTGCCCCAGCTCCATTTCCTATGCCCCTTTGGACAATGCACCTGTGAGACTAATAGACTGGACTCTGCCATGGACATTCCTCCACCATCACCCCTGACCATTTTACAACCCCCTCCACTATTGAGCACGTAAATAAACACCCTTAAATCAAAAAACAATCTGGAGTCAGTCTGTGTTTTCGAAAATGTGTATTTGCAATAACAGTGGCAAAATGCTATATCAAATGTAATGTCAACATACCTATGTCACACAGCACTAGTCCATGCGGAAACAAAGCAGATGTCACACAGTGGGACCCACATCTGTGAAATCGTAAGGGAAAGTGACAACTCAGTGACCATACACTGGGTGAAAATGACAGACAGGTGAGAGGTAGTAGAATTAAATCAGATGTAGCAGGCTGTGTTGTCTTCTTACCTGTGTCTCACTGGAAGTATTGCAGGATCACCGTGTTCCTGTTGTCTATGTCCTCTTCTTCAGCTTTCTCGTCTTCACTGTCCACAGGCTCCACAGCTGCCACAACACCTCCATCTGGACCATCCTCCTGCAGAAAAGGCACCTGTCGTCGCAAAGCCAAGTTGTGAAGCATACAGCAGGCCACGATGATCTGGCATACCTTCTTTGGTGAGTAGAATAGGGAACCACCTGTCATATGGAGGCACGGGAACTTGGCCTTCAGGAGGCCGAAGGTCCCCTGTATAATCCTCCTAGTTTGCTCATGGGCCTCATTGTAGCGTTCCTCTGCCATTGTCCTGGGATTCCTCACTGGGGTCAGTAGCCATGACAGGTTGGGGTAGCCAGAGTCACCTGCAAATGTCGTGGGACAACTGTTAGACACACACTAACCCTTAGGGATAACACCAGACCCAGACACCTAGTCACACTGTATAGGGTCCATGTCCTCACCCAATAGCCACACATGGTGCCTCTGGAGTTGCCCCATCACATAAGGGATGCTGTTATTTCTCTAAATGTAAGTGTCATGCACTGAGCCAGGGAATTTGGCGTTCACATGGGAGATGTACGGTTCTGCCAAACACACAATCTGTACATTCATCGAATGGTAACTCTTCCGGTTTCTGTACACCTGTTCACTCCTGCGGGGGGGACCAAGGCCACATGTGTCCCATCAATGGCACCTATGATGTTGGGGATATGTCCCAGGGCATAGAAATCATCTTTCACTGTAGGCAAATCCTCCACCTCAGGGAAAACGATGTAGCTCCGCAAGTGTTTCAGCAGGGCAGACAACACTCTGGACAACACGTTGGAAAACATAGGCTGGGACATCCCTGATGCAATGACCACTGTAGTTTGAAATGACCCACTTGCTAGGAAATGGAGTACTGACAGTACCTGCACTTGAGGGGGGATTCCTGTGGGATGGTGGCTAGCTGACATCAGGTCTGGCTCCAACTGGGCACAAAGTTCCTGGATTTTGGCACGATCAAGTCTGCAGGTGATGATCACATGTCACTCCTCCATTGTCAACAGGTCCACCAGCGGTCTGTACACCGGAGGATGCCGCCATCTCCTCACATGCCCCAGCGGACGGTGCCTATGGAGGAGAACAGCGAGGAGAGAGTCAACCAACTCTGAGGTACATAAACACAGCATACTCAGAAATATTAGCAAATCGACATATGCCTGTATGAGTGTTTAGGCAAGGCCTATATATGTGTGACACAGTCCAAAATAATGCCATGTGGGCCCATGAAATGGCGGCTGCCTGACCTGTAAAGTGGGACAAGGGGATATCAGGTAACTGCGCTGGCGTTGTAAACCGTCACGGTAGGCGGTCAAAGACCGCGGCGCAATCCTGCATTGGTTAACATTGGACCCTATGGGTCCCAGGAGCCAATGACGATGTACGCCGGAGGTGACGGTACGCACTGCCGTGGACGTGACCACCATTTTCTCTCTGTTCAATCACTTGATACCTGATCTTCGACAGGAGAGGACCTACACTGCAAGTGCTGCTGTGACCTCAGTCTGGAAGAGGCAATGGTTTGTGTGTCTGGGGAAAGGGCCCCTGCCTTCAGCACGGAGGAGTTGGAGAAACTCGTGGATGGGGTCCTCCCCAGTACACGCTACTCTACGGTCCTCCAGACAAACAGGTAAGTACACTGTGAGCATGCTGTATGGGCAATGCCTGTGTGGAGTGGTGTGGATGAAAGATAGTGGGGGGTGAGAATGAGGCGTGCATGAAACGACAGTGAGTGCATGTGCGTCATGGCAAGGGTAGGGACGCGGGCCAATGACTGTGACGGTGCGGACGGTAATAACTTATCTTTTTCCCCTGTACTATTCCTGTAGGTCAGCGCCCACCAGAAGAAAGACATTTGGCGTGCCATCGCCAAGGAAGTCCGGACCCTGGGGGTCTACCACAGATGGAGCACCCACTGCCGAAAAAGATGGGAGGACATTCGCTGTTGGAGCAAGAAGATGGCGGAGGCCCAGCTGGGGATGGCCTCCCAACGTGGGAGGGGTGCCCGTCGCACAATGACCCCCCTGATGCATCTCCTTCGTCCCAGGCACCTAAGCCCCCGCCACCCCTGCTGCCCTCAGTGAGGAGGCCATTGACCTCCTCAGGTCCCTCACTGTTGGGCAGTCTACTATTTTGAATGCATCCAGGGTGTAGAGAGGCAGTTTCAACAAAACCAATGCATACCTGGAGGGAATTTACTCTGGTCAGGCAGCCCATCAGCGAGCTTTTCAGACTCTGGCCTCAGCACTGATGGCAGCCATTGTCCCTGTCTCTAACCTCCCCCCTCCAACTTCCTCCACCCAGACCCAAACCCCTGTACCTCAGCCTATCCCAAGCACACCATCAGACCAGCATGCACACACCTCAACACACAAGGGAAGCTCTGGCAAACATAAGCACCACACATCCCACAGGCACTCACGCAAGCATCACACACACATGCAGACACACCAACATACACTGCCTCCACCGTGTCCCCCTCCTCCTCATCTCCCTCTGCCCTCCCTGTCTTGTCTCCACTCACAACTGCATGCACTACATCCTCAGCCACTACCTCCATCACCAGCATACCCACCACCACACCCCGCTCACGTGCAGTCACCACCCCCACTACCATTCACATGTCACCTGTGTCCTCTCCCAGTGTTTCTGTGAGGCCACCTCCCAAGGTACACAAACGCAGCCACACACCCACCCAACAGCCATCCACCTCACGACAGCCTCCAGCCCATGCACCTTCACCCAAAGTCAACAAACGTACACCTCCTACAACCACAACCTCTTTCTCCACTCCCAAACCCCCTCCATCTACCCGTCCCAGTGTTCCTAAGAAACTTTTCCTGTCCAACCGAGACCTCTTTCCCTCACCTCCCCCACCCCTTCAGTCTCCTAGGGCCCGACTCTCCAGGTCCCAACCCAGCACCTCAGCCACAACATCTGCGGGACCAGTGGTGCCAGTAGTAACCGGCTTCTGGAGTGTGCCAGGCAGCAGGGCAGCCAGTGTGGCAAGGAGCCAGAGCACGGACAGTCCCCCACCTGTAAAGCATAAAAAGTTGTCCAGTGCCCGGCGGCAGAGGGGAAAGAAATCAGCCACCAAAGCCTCTCCCAGGGGTACAGTTGGGGGTGTGGAGACAGCTGCGCCACCATCCAAAGTGGGGGAGGGGCACAGTAAAACCGGCAAGTCTGGGAAGATCTGCACAGCGGACAAGACTGCCACCAGCCACGCTGCCCAGGCCACCGCCGCCAGCAGCACCGCTGCCCAGGACACCGCCGCCAGCAGCACTGCTGACCAGGACACCGCCGCCCCCAGCCCCGCTGCCCAGGACACCGCCGCCAGCAGCACCGCTGAACAGGACACTACCGCCACCATCCCCGCTGCCCAGGACACCGCCGCCGGCAGCAACGCAGGCCAGGGAGCGCCAATGATTCCGACGCTACTGAGGCTGCCACGGGCAGGATGAAGCACTCTGGGTACAAAGCTCCCTCCAGAACCAGTGGAGTATCACATCCACTACCTCAGTCCTTAGCAGGATGAAGCACTCTGGGCACCAAGCCCCCTCCAGAACCAGTGGAGAGATACATCCACTACCTCAGTCCTTGGCAGGATGAAGCACTCTGGGCACAAAGCCCCCTCCAGAACCAGTGGAGTATCACATCCACTACCTCAGTCCTTGGCGGGATGAAGCACTCTGGGCACAAAGCCCCCTCCAGAACCAGTGGAGAACAGCATCCACTACCCCAGTCATTGGCAGGATGAAGCACTCTGGGCACAAAGCCCCCTCCAGAACCAGTGGAGTATCACATCCACTACCTCAGTCCTTGGCAGGATGAAGCACTCTGGGCACAAAACCCCCTCCAGAACCAGTGGAGTATCACATTCACTACCTCAGTCTTTGGCAGGATGAAGCACTCTGGGCACAAAGCCCCCTCCAGAACCAGTGGAGAACAGCATCCACTACCCCAGTCCTTGTCAGGATGAAGCACTCTGGGCACAAAGCCCTCTGGGCACAAAGCCCCCTCCAGAACCAGTGGAGAACAGCATCCACTACTCCAGTCCTTGGCAGGATGAAGCACTCTGGGCACAAAGCCCCCTCCAGAACCAGTGGAGTATCACATCCACTACCTCAGTCCTTGGCAGGATGAAGCACTCTGGGCACAAAGCCCCCTCCAGAACCAGTGGAGAACAGCATCCACTACCCCAGTCGTTGGAAGGATAAATCACTTTGGGCACAAAGCCCCCTCCAGAAACCAGTGGAGAATGTTATCCACTTGAGAGACTGTGGCTTTGCACTCCCCAGGATTGAACAGTGGGCAAACCACCCACTGTAGAGACTTGAGAGACTGTTGCTTTGCACTCCGCAGGATATATCAGTGGGCAACCCACCCACTGTAAAGACTTGAGAGACTGTGGCTTTGCACTCCCCAGGATATAGCAGTGGGCAACCCACCCACTGTAGAGACTTGAGTGACTGTGGCTTTGCACTCCCCAGGATATAGCAGTGGGCAACCCACCCACTGTAGAGACTTGAGGGACTGTGGCTTTGCACTCCCCAGGATTGAACAGTGGACATGGAGCCCCCTCGTGGATCTGGCGTTGTGCACTCATCCGGCTGAGGTGCCACCCCTTCCCTTCCCCCTGAGGTGCCTGTTTTATTTCTATCTGATGTCCCAGCAGTGTTCTCTCCGTCTTGTTTGGGTATTGAGTGTGGTCCTCGCCCATGCCTTTTGGGGCCAGTGGTCCACGGACTATGATAGTGGAATACCTTAGACTTGGATTCTTGGTGTATATATTTGTTTATAGTGTGAATATCTTAATATATGTATATATTTTTTATTACTGTCTTCGTATAAATTACAATCATTCGACTCATTTCCTTTTGTCCTTGCATTCTTCCAGGGGAGGCTGGGGGGTGTAACTGTAATGTATCATGATGTATTAGTGTGTGTGTTGTCGTGAGTGAGGGTGGGGGTGGGGTTGTTGCGTGTGTGTCCCCCTGTTTTTTGCCTCCCCCTCCCCTGTGTCATAGGTGCAGTCCTCTCCGTGGTCTTCGCCGCCGGCGTTCGTGCTCCTGGTAGAGGAGCAGGAAGATAAGGGCTGGAAGAATCTGAAGTTCCGGTTCCATGGCGTCCTGGTTCCTCGTGGGATGTGTAGAGGTGAGCGTTTTCCCTTCCAAGTCCTGTTTCTGCCGTGTTTTTGTTTGCGGTGTATCCGCCCCGGAAAAGGTGGCGGATTGGTGGCTTGTAATAATGTGGGCGGTACATTGTCTTCCGCCTGTCTGTTGGCGGTTACCGCCGCGGTGTTTGTTTGTACCGCCGTGGTGGTCGGAGTGTTAAAGATGCTGTCTATGTTGGCGGTTTCCGCCACGGTCGTAATTCCGTTTTTTTTCCGCCGGCCTGTTGACGGTTTTACCGCCGCTTTAACACCGACCGCCAGGGTTGTAATGACCACCATAATCTCCCGCTTTTTGTTCTTGAAAAAAAAAAAACTGGGAAAAGTTTGACTGCCAGCCACAATTTTGATGGCGTGTCCAGTAAATGCTTCCTACTTTGACATCAACCACCATTTTCTATCAATGTATTCATATGTCTGCAGGGCTTGTGGATATCTCTAAATTTGGCAGGCAGAGTTAAGGCAGGGTGACAGGCGTAAATTCCTCTGCCACCTTGTCCACCTTTACTCTGTCTTCCAAACCCTAAATCAGGTCCTCTGTCTAGTGTGGCACGGTGGGCAAAAAACAATGGTTTGGAATGCCACTCCAAGTGATTTCAAGTGTGTACACTATTTGCAAGTCTGGAAACCTAACACTGGTGAACCTTTACATGCCTACTACTGCTAATGAGTATGAATTCCAAAAAGTAGTACATTTGCCTCCATTTAAGGAGTATTTCTGTGGGTGAAGATTTGCTACTTTTTGGTAAACTGGTTACAATGTTTCTTTAAGTTCCTTAACCAGCTAAAACCAGTAAGTTAAATCAGGGCATTAAGAAAAACTAACACAAATACAACAAATCTGGCTTAGAAACCCCAGATCCAACTTTCAAGCCAAGAAAGCATTTATTTGGAAAGTTTCTCATCCTACTCTTCCCCTCCTAGAAGCTATGCCCTTATCAGCAAGAGTGCTTTCTGTGTTCTATTTGCCAACCACTGATCATCATTTGCAGTTGAACACTATTCATATGCAATCAGTGAAAATGCTCATGATGGTTCTGCAGTGCTGACAGGAGTTGGAGCGAACAGGGTCACTCAGAGAGTCATTATGACTTTGGTGGACGATTTACACCGTCCTCCGAAGTCCAGACGGTCAGGTTGCCACCAGTGCGGCCACCTTCCCGTGGCCCCAATAGGAGTTCCTTGCTGGGTCAGCGGGCAGAAACGGTGTTTCAACCTGCTGGCCCAGTGGGGAATGGCCTACAACATTGAGGCCGGCTCATAACAGAGCCGGCGGCAATGCTGTAGTGCGTAGGGTGCACCAGTACCCATCGCGATGTTCACTGTCTGTTGCGACGGGGCTGTCCAGGGGGGTCCTGCACTGCCCATGGCAAGGGCCCCTGCACCCTGTCTCCACCATGCGTTACATGGCAATGCTACCGCCACGTAATCGCTTGCAAAGAAAGGGAGTCGTAATCCCAGGATGGAGCTGCTTGCAGCACAGCCCTGGCAGATTAGGACCGCCAGCAGTGCAAGTCCCTCCTATGGAGGATATCTGGCCGCTCTGGGTCGTAATGAGGCCCTTAGTGTGTATGACTTAGAGCAGCTTGGATGGGAATTTGACTCTTTACTTTTTCTTTCACTTTTCTCATGGCGGTGTGGGATGTGCAGGGGTGGTGGGATGCGTAGTGAATCATGGGACTAGGGTTGGAATTCTTGTCACTACAAGTTGTAAAACGGAAATGGTGGTAATCATGTTGCCGTTTTGTGACTTTGATCTTTATTATTTGAAACTGATATGTTTAGATCAGACCAGTCAACTTGCAAAGAGTACGTTTTAATGACTATCACACCCTTTAGGGAATTATGTAATGCTCCAGCAGAAAGGCGGAAAATAGGGATTATTACGTGCTACTAAGGTTTCAATAGTGCAGGTTGAAGTAACCTACACGTTATTGGGCAGGTTTTGTCGTTATTATTGGGCAGAATGAGCTAGGGCATCATGTGATCCATACAATGTTCGATAAGTGAGTGGATGGGCTTTAGATGCCTTCAGAATTTGGACCTGTGAAGTTATGATGAAATAGGGAAGACGCTGTCTGGCTGTTTAATATTTTCCTTTCTAAAAGTAGTATTGTGAACACTAGGCTGTTGTTTTCGATGAGCTAAACTTACGTTTTGGAACAAATATAATGATAGGGAAATATGACTGTGTGCACTTTTTAAGTCTGTTGTAATGGGATTGTAAACTTAAACTAATCAGCGGATGATACAGGATGGCTTTCGGTGTCTTGTATTAGCCAAAACCTTTTGGCTTTTGATTTTACTAAAATTATAGGCATAATGTAAATTTAGACACTTTCAGTCAGCCCTCTTAAACCATCGGTCTGTTGTTTTGTCATTTACATTTTCTTCCACTTACTACAACATACGTGATTGGGAAATTGGCTAGCCCGTTTCGGCTATTGGCTAATTTCACTGCGAGTGCTGGAATTCTGCACTTTCACAAGCAACACTTCCTCACACAAAATACTTCGTTTTATGCTAATGATTGCCATGTAAATGTGTGCTTTTTGAGACAGAAACATCCTTTTTATAGGGTTATTTTACACAGGGAAAAGGGCCCAGCTCCTGCCTCGATCATTAAGTTTTGCAAGAGCAATGACAAAACAAAACAAGCATTACAAACGCTAAACTGCTGGCAGAACTGTAGATCTATTGGCTTTGCCATTGATTGATTCTAGTCATGGTTCCAAAAGAAGTACTAATTGGCTAAAGTGAGGTTGAAACTGTATTGACTTAAGAGTTTAGCAGACAGGTACATCTGTCTCATAGGTAATGGCACTTGTAATAAGGCAGATGGGAATTCATTCACTCACTTGAGATGGAGAACCCATAGACGACTAAATACCGCATTCATAAGCTGCGCTGAAGATAAGAAAAATCTAGCAATTGTCAGTAGTGTTAACAATTTGTCTATGTGCTTATTCAAACAATGATTTATCCAGTAACCTATCTACCAGAATCAGAAACAATTCTAGGAAAACCTTTACTTCCAACGTTCTCAGACACCTGGCTAAAATGGAATGTGTTATGAACTAACCCCTGCTTATTCATTTTTTTGACTCATGGAGACCCACTAAATTGAGCAAAGATTTAGGGGCATATTCAAGAGCCCCTAGCGCAACCTTAGCACCATCATAGCATCATTTTTTCATGCTAAGCTGGTGCTAAAGTAGCTTTTTCCATGTGCCACTTTGTAAACCCTTGAGCCACGTTATGCCTGCTACAGGCATAATGTATGCAAGGGGGGCGTTCTCCTGTTAATGGGGCTGAAAAAATGGCGCAAAGAAATCTAAAAGTTTTCTTTGGACCATTTTTTGTGGCATTTTAAACACCTGCACAAAGCAGGTGTTAAAATGAGGCTCCCATTGTTTTCAGTGGGCCGCTAGGTGCTTTGCAGGATTAGCGTCAAAATAGCATCTTCAATAGCGTCGACAATTTTGATGCTAGTTCCCTAACTACTGCAGTGGTGCACCGTATGTTAAATATGGCGCACACACAGTGACGTTAGGGGGGGAATTAAGGGCCACAGGAAAAGTGGTCTGCATATGATGCAGCACCACTTTTCTTAAATTTTGCCCTTAGTCCCATATTAGCAAGGGATGTTTCATGCCAGCTGTCCATCATGTGAAATGCCTCATGTTATTATGAGACATGACAAAAAATGGTTCTCCAGGTGAATAGACTTATTGACAAAGTTCAAATGGTGATGGGATATTGCAAGAACAGAGTTGAGTGGAAAAGATTAGTTGGTTGATCTCAGAGAAATATGTCATAGATTACATGATGTTAGTAGTTAACTATGAACCGCTTTCTCAGAAGAGTGAGGCTAAGTTAAGTGCACTTTAATGAATGAGTGGTAGACTTAACAGTCTTAAGTGATCTTCCCAACACGTTTTGCCTGCCTCCATCCATTTTTCTGATCTCATCTTAGCTGGTTTTAGGACTCTGTCCACTTTCCCACTGCTGACCAGTGCTAAAATGATTGTGCTCTCTCCCCTAAACATGGTAACATTGGCTCATACCCAATTGGCATATTTCCCTAGTAAAGTGCACTAAATGTGACCAGGATCTGTAATTTAAATGCTACACGTGGGCTTGCAGCACTGATTGCACCACCCACATAAGTAGTCCCTTAACCATGCTGCATGTCTGCCATGGCCAAGCCTCTGTGGGCAGTTTGTCTGACACTTCAACTTGGCATTGAAAACTACTTGCCAAGCCTTAAATTCCCCTTTTCTTACACATAAGGCACCCCTAGGGTAGGCCCTGCGTAGCCCATAGGGCAGTATGCTATGTAAGTAAAAGGCAGGACATGTACCTGGTAGTGAAAAAAAAAACAAAGTCATTTTTCACTACTGTGAAACCTGCTCCTCTCATAGTCCAACAAACACAAATGGTGAAAGGAATGCGGAACCAATCAAACATTCACCCCCAGTCACAGTTCTGGGTTTAATCCATTAATTCTTTTGCTCACCAAGCCACCCATATGCAAATCAGATTTGACCCTGTTCCCCATTGGAACAGTCCAGCCCGAACTGCCAGGCCAGGTCCTCCCTGGAACGGAAACAAGCATCCTGGGACTGGTTTTAGGGTATCACCCTCCAAAAGCCAGGCTAGCTTGAATCCAGTGGCAGAGTGAGCCCAGGACCCACATCTGGGCATACCCGGCGCACTGAGGGCGACAAAAGCCAACAAACACAAATGATGGACGGAATGCGGAACCAATCAAACATTCACCCCAAGTCACAGATCTGGGTTTAATCCATCAATTCTTTCGCTCAAAGCTGCTTTCCATGTCCTTGTAGATATAGGTCAGCAGTCTGCGCCGCCAATACATCAAAAAAGTGATGCATCGGTGGCACAGGCTGCTTGTAAATCTGGGACCCAATTTCTAACAATGAGGAAGTGGGGCCTGAGTCTCATTGTGAATTAATTTAAAGTGGCTATTCAGATTTTAAGGAAGAGATATTCCAAACCAGTAAATTAAGCAGTGAGAATGAATGGGAACATGAGAACGTAGATGGGACTGATCAATTGTGCTCCAAGGAGGACCACAGATATTGGCAGGGATTTTCTGAGTGATACTGCTACGGAAAGGATGCAATGTATAGAGAGCAGATACACAAGGCAGTATTCCATGAAAACATCTTTGGAACTGGTGAAAGAGTAAACCATGAAAGACGGTGTTTAAAAATCAATCCATAAGAAAGTGCTTACTTTCAGTTTGCTTTTCTTGACATTATTAATTGTAGCATCATTCAGCGTTTAATTGCAGTACAACAGTGTGAAATATGGATGAAGATGAAGTAATGTGTTGGTATGTGAGCATAATGAGTTTAGTGGGTGTATGGCTTCAGTCAAAAATGGCAGATGCTGTCCTGCCAACCTTGTGGTTCACTCAGCTGATTGTGTCGTCCATTGGATGTCCAGGTTTCGTTTGGAAAGCGACTGCTCGCTGTTTTGTTTCATAACAATTATATGAACGCAAATTAAGGGTAACCTGAAGTTGCCTGTGCTGCACAATCAAGCGGCTGGACTGGTGATGGTGATCTAGTGTCTGCTACTTGGAATTTATGCCATATACAAATTTTCCCAGAACAATATAGAGCACTGAAAGACATTGTCATCTTCATTTTTCTTAGACTTTAAAGTTCAGTCAAGGCTGTAAAAACATGTTTAGATTCAAAGACTTTACAAAGCAGCAGGCAAATGACAGTACATCACTTTCAAATCTGTCCCTTAGTTCATATATGTTCAACCCTGAACAGTATCGGCTGCTAATGATACTGGTACCAATGCACAAATGCAAACATAGAAAACAAATCAGGGAGCACTCTATTAGAAGAGTAGATCTATTACGCCCATGTGTTAAAAAGAAAGAAAGACGGAGATGAGGTGTCTCAGTGTTTTTAATCAACCTTTTTATTTCCGTTCCAAAAAGAGCCCATACAGCCAACAGGTTTCATTCAAGCAAAGTTCTTCAGGGCTGCAGATACTAATAAAAGCATGCGACTAAGCCAACATGATTCTAAAATTTACAAAATAAATAAATACAAGTCACAATCCATCAAGTCACAAGAAAACCCCATTAAAAGACCACTTATGTAGTCAAATCATTTAGCTCCTTAATTCATACCCATAATTGATGAGGTCAAGAAAACCAAAGTCTTACCCAAAACTTAAATATACAAAAGGCTCATATTAATCTTCTCAAATATATATCAATTCAAACTAAATAAAACAATAATAAACCTCTTAATCTAGCATGTAAGAGACACGAATAATATAACAAACACAATTATGAAAAGTAGCACAGAACCAAACAAGTGCATGCAAAGATTCATTAGGCACTATGTGCAATCATACATTAAAAAGACCCAGTGATGGTGTATTCAGCTCCATGTTCATGTGGCAGGAAGTTTACATGTAAATATTGTATTTAAAAAAGCCAGATTTTAGTATTTCTCTCTCCCTCTGATTGTTACAACCGTTTTGTTCACAATACATCCAATTTTGAAGTCATTGGTCAATGGTATTCGATACCTAATTATGATTGGAATCAGACATAGAATTCCTAAGTGCAGAAGTTGTAGACCAATAGCATATTGCATAACAATAAACAACATTTGTATCTCCAAATGGTGGGTTTGTACCAGATGCTAGCTATCCTAAAACCCCTATGTAGTTGGCTTTAAGGGACATCAAAGGACAAAAAAAATCTTTAGCGCACTATCTGTTTATAACCCTGTGTAAACTGTAAAACATGCTTAGATTCATTCTCAATTTTCAAAATGCATCGAAATTAATAAAAGCCCCTTTTTTCACTGTGTGCCTCTCACAAATTCTAATTACTAAGGACTTTAATTAGAGTTTGACATCTGCCAGACAGTGAAAGGTGTTGCTTCCTCTCTAGAGTACACAAAGGAAGATGTCCTTTCTACATAGGACATGTTTGAAATGGGGCCTCTGGTTGGCAGTCAGTTTGCTCTCTTTCCAAGCAGGGACCCTCACTCTTGTCAGAGCAAGGAAGATACTTAAGATAACCCCTGCTCACCACCTTGGTAGCTTGGCACAAGCAGTCAGGCTCATCTCAAAGGCAATGTGTAAAGAATTTGTACCAACACACACAGTAATTCATTGAAACCACTACAAAATGGACACCACACCTGTTAAGAAAAATAGCCAATATATGTCTAAATCAAACAAGACAAAAACGAAAAAAATTTAACATACATATGGATATTTAAGAATTTTCAAAATAATAGAATCTTACTCCATTGAAAACAATGGAAACATTGTTACACAAAGTACCTGGTTTGCCTCAAAAATAAAGCCGCACGGGTGAGTGTGCATCGGAAATGTCAGTGATGCGTCGATTCCTTTCTCGCATGTGAGGCCATACATCATTTCTTCTCTGGTCAGGTAGGTGATGTATTGTTTTTATCTCCTGCAAGAGAGTGATGCATCGATTGCCGGGCGGTAACACAGGTTCACGTTGATTTTCACTCCCAGAGATGATGCGTGCAAAATCCGGCCGCATGAGGACAAGAATCCGTGCTGTTTGTGTCGAATTTATCAGCCACAAGTGGGTGCTGTGTCGTTTCACCAGCTGCAATGCAGGGGATGCATCGATTTCCCAGCCACGATGGAGGTGGTGCATTGATTTCAGCTGCGAGGTTGGTGGCGCATTGTTTTTACATCTGCGTCGGAAGTGGTGCGTCAAAACTTTCCCTGCTAGGCTCCTGTGTGTGGATTCTCATCATGGTTCCACCAGCTTCACGTTTCAAGATCCCAAGGACTGGATAGGACACCACTTGGCAGGGTTGGAGTCTCAGCAGAGAGTCTAAGTGCTGACAGAGGAAGTCTTTGATGGCACTGAGACTTCAAAACAGGAGGCAAGCTCAATTCAATCCCTTGGAGACACTTCACAGGCAGGAATATACCACAAAGTCATGTCTTTGTCCTCTTTCAGGCAGAAGCAGCAACTGCAGGCCAACCAAGCAAAGCACAGTCACAGGCAAATGGGCAGTGATCCTCCTCCAGCTTTTCAGCTCTTTTCCTTGGCAGAGGTTCTTCTTGGTTCCAAACGTAATCTGAAAATCTGGGGTTTTGGGTCCACTACTTATACCCCTTTCTGCCTTTGAAGTAGGCAAACTTCAAAGGAGATTCTCTGTTGTTCGCAAGATACTGCCCAGACCTGGCCCCAGACACACAACAGGGGGTTGGAGATTGCATTGTGTGTGGGCAGGAACAGCCCATTCAGGTGTAAGTGTCAGCTCTTCCCTCCTCTCTAGCCCAGATGGCCCATCGGGAAGTGCAGGCTGCACCCCAGCTCTCTTTGTGCCACTGTCTAGTGGAGATTCAAAAAACGCCCAACTGTGAGTCTGACCCAGACAGGGAAACACAGCCAGGCAGAGTCACAGAATGGTTTAAGCAAGAAAATGCCCAATTTCAAAAAGTGGCATTTTGAAACTGACAATCTAAAACCCAACATTACCAAAAGATGTATTTTTAAATTGTGAGTTCAGAAACCCCAAACTCTGCATCTCTATCTGATCCCAATGGGAAACTACACTTAAATTATATTTAAAGGCAGCCCCCTTGTTAACCTATGAGAGAGATAGGCCTTGCAACAATGAAAAATGAATTTGGCGCTATTTCACTGTTAGGACATGTAAAAACATCAGTAAATGTCCCATCTTTAACATACACTACACCCTGCCCATGGGGCTGCTACCTCGGGCCTACCTTAGGGGTGCCTTCCAAGTACAAAAAGGGAAGGTTTGGGCCTGGGAAGTGGGTACACTTGCCAGGTCGAATTGGCAGTTGAAAAATGCACACACAGACACTGCAGTGGCAGGTCTGAGCCATGCTTACAGGTCTACTCATGTGGGCGGCACAATCAGTGCCGAAGGACCATTAGTAGCATTTGATTTACAGGTTTTGGGCACCTCTAGTGCACTTTACTAGGGACATACTAGTAAATCAAATATGCCAATCATGGAAAAGACAATTACACATGCAATTTACACAGGGGACACTTCCACTTTAGCACTGGTCAGCAGTGGTAAAGTGCCCAGAGTAACAAAACCAACAAAAACAGAGTCCAGCACACAGTCAAAACATAGGAAGCAGATGCAAAAAAGACAGGGGAGACTAAGCAAAAGATGCCAGGTCTAACAGGACAGATGTAACATTTGCTACTTTTTGGGGGATATCCTGCATCTTTCACACTCTAAATAAGGCCCTAAATCTTTAGTTAGTGTCAGAGTCACCAGATCCTCGGGGTCTGTGCACGTTCCCAACACGTCCACCACTGAACAGCTCCAAGACTCTGATAGATAAATCACAGAGACTGAGAGAGTTCAAGAGGGGAAGAGGGGATTAGGAAGGGAACAGCCAGGAAGGAGACCTGTAGTAAGAAAAAGGTTAGAACACACAATATGAAAATTATATCTCCTGAAATCAATACTAGACTATGATTCTAAGCCTAGTCACTCTGAAAACATGAACAATCTAAGAGTTAAGTTTAAAATGACTAAGTTTCAAGATGGCCGGATACCTGTAAGGGAATCAAGATGAATTAAATGAAAACTTTCTTATTCAAGTAGTTTCCTTTACATGAGAATCAGAAAAAACATTCTGACTAAATTTTAAACCAGTCATATAAATTCTGTTTTGAGAATGTATGCTAGGACCATACAATATTGCATCTAGAAACTCTGGCCTTCTGTGTACTCTTAAAATGTTTCAACACAAATTGCGCATATTGCAAATATATATATATATATATATATATATATATATATATATATATATATAGTAAACACCATAAAAGGATTGTGCATCATGGATAACACAATATGGATTCAGGAAACAAATCACATAACTTGTCAACTCGAATATTACATAATAAATATCTTAGAATAGTGGCATACAATAAACAACATGAAATAAACTTGAGGAGAGAATCGTGCGTCTTGCCGATTCGAGTGTCACCATGTAAAATACCAAGAAATGGTAACACACAATGAATATCAAAGTCAAATCATCATTAATCGAATTGCGCGTCTTGCCGATTCATAAAACATGATGTAAATGTCAAGAAATAACAGCTCACAATAAATAACAAGATCAAAGTACATTGAAACGAATCGCGCTTCTTTTGCCAATTCTTAAGCCACAATGTAAATGTCAAGAAATGGTAGCGCACAATGAACAACAAAGTTAAATCCTCATGAAACGAGTTGCGCATCTTGCCAATGCGTAAAACATCATGTAAATATCAAGAAATAGTAGCGCGCAATGGACAACAATGTTTAAACACGATAAAACGAATTGCGCGTCTTGCCGATTCTTAAGTCACCATGCCAATGTCAAGAAATGGTAGCACGCAATGAATAACAAAGTCAAACCTTTATAAAACAAATCGCGCGTCTTGCCTATTTGTAAACTACCATATAAATGTCAAGAAATGGTAGCGCGCAAGTAATCTGTTACTCATTTAAGAATTAAACCAAGAATATGAAAATTCACAATAACGGTGTCGGAAAAGTCCAACCACTGTCTTACCGCCTGGAACAATGATCACCAATGAAGGATGAAGGGCAGAAGAATGGAAGATCCAAATAGGCCGCCGGGAGAGGAGCTCAGGAAGAAGCTGCTGCTCTGCACCGGAACCTCTGAATAGTGAGCACTGGGAGTTGGGCTGGCTCTCTTTTATAGAGTCTTGGCCCAGCCCAGAACCACGCCCAGGCATGTTGCAGGGAAAGTTTCTTGAAGGCCCTGGAAAGGGGCCACACCCTAACACACTCTGAAAAGCTGCAGCAATACATTGCAAAGGAACAGTATTTGTAAGCATATTAAAAATAAGTTTTCAGGATTGAACTCTGCAATGCAAAAGGTTAAACCACAACATATCAGCACAATGCATAAATTAAGTTGTATTGAGAGTGCTGGGTTTTTGCATTTTTGTCGCCAATAGAGCGCGTACTGCTCTGGTGTTGACAGTACTCCCCTATCCCAGATGCGCTTTAAGGCCTGGTTTGCTTGGATTAAGACGATGAAAGCGTCTCACAAGTACTGGAGCATGAACATCAGATGCGGAAACCCATGAGTTACTTTCAGGACCATAACCTTTCCATGAGATTAAGTACCATAGATTACCCCCTCTCAGTTTAGAATCCAACACTTTCTTGACTTCGTATTCTTCTTCCCCTTGTACTAGAACAGGAGCTGGATAAGGGTGGACCTTCTGGACTGCCTTTTTAAGAGGGAAGTGTGAAACACTGGATGAATCTGTAAGGATCTGGGCAATTGTAGTTTATAGGTCACTGGATTGATTTGCTGAAGGACAGTATGAGGACCTATGAATTTGGGGTTAAACATGTGCTTCTTCTTGAAGTCTATATGTTTTGTGGAAAGCCACACTTTGTCACCTGGTTGATATTGCGGCCCCTCACAATGTTTCTTGTCATAATGTCTTTTATATTTTTGTTTGGCTTTTTCTAAATGCTGTTGAATCAGTTTCTGGGTTTGATGTAAATGCTGAATGGTTTCTGACACAGCTGGAGTAAGAGAACTTTCTTGAGGAATTGTGATGGGCAAGGTGTCAGGATGATAGCCAAATAAACCAAAAAAGGGTGTAACACCAATAGAAGTGTGGAATGAGTTATTGTAAGCTAACTCAGCTAACCAGAGCATAGATGTCCAAGAATGAAGTGCCTGTTCAGCATAGGCTCGTAGGTATTGTTTCAAAGTCTGACTTAGTCTCTCCGTTTGACCATCTGTTTGAGGTTGGTGACTAGTAGATAGCGTAGATGTCACTTGGAGTGTTTTACACCATGTCTTCCAGAAATTGGAGGAAAATTGTGACCCCCGATCGGAGAGGATAACCTTTGGCAGTCCATGATAACGAACCACTCTGTTCAGTAACATAGTTGCCAATACACTAGAAGTGGGCAATTTTTTACAGCCGATGAAATGTCCATATTTCGTTAGACTATCTACTACCACAAGAATTACTGAATGCTGTTGAACCACTGGCAGACCGGTAATAAAGTCTAAAGAAATGTGCTCCCATGGACGACTTGGGGTTGGAAGTGGATTTAACAACCCTTTTGGTTTTGAATGACTTGTTTTAATGCGATCACAAACTTCACAGTTGTTTACCATTGCTTTTATATCTTTTGTAAGGGTAGGCCACCAAAAATAGCGTTGGATCAGTTCTAAGAGTTTTAGGAGTACCTGGGTGCCTGCCGTAGGTATAACATGCAACCAATGAAACACTATCTTGCGAAGTTTGGTAGTGGGTATGAACAAGCGAGCGTCATGAAAGGGTAAACCTTGCTTGATTGACCTTTTGGGATGTGCTTGGGCCCATGTTTGCCATTTTTCAACAGTCAAAGAGTTGCAAATTTCTTCAAAGAAATCTTCAGTTTTTATGATACATAGAACCTTGTCAGGAGCAATGATAGCTCTGGAGGCTTGAAATGCAGGCAACGTGGTAAACTCTTGACGGGACAAGGCGTCAGCCTTGCGATTATCTTTACCAGGCCGGAAGGTTACTACAAAATCAAATTCAGCAAAAAAAAGCATCCAGCGTAATTGCAGAGGGGTCAAAAGTCTGGCGGAACTCATGAATTGAAGATTACGATGATCAGTATATAACTGTGACAGTGTATTTGGCACCCAACAAATGATGTCTCCATTCTTTAAAGGCGTCACGAATCGCCTGAAGCTCTTTTTCAGCAATGGCATAGTTCTGTTCGGCTTCGTTCAGCTTCCGAGACATATAAGCTACAGGATGAAGTTGACCAGTGTCTTTATTTCGTTGTGATAAGACGGCTCCTATTGCTACATCTGAAGCATCAGCTTCCACTATGAAAGGTTGATTCGCACCAGGATGAGTCAAGACTGGGGCAGTGGAGAGAGCTTCCTTCAAAGTTGAGAAGGCTTGATCAGCTTCTGGGGACCATACACACTTTTCTTTCTTTCTTAGTAGCTTAGTGATTGGAGCCACTGTCTGGGAGAAATGATTTATGAACCTCCGGTAAAAATTTGCAAACCCAAGGAAACATTGTACATCACGAACAGTCTTTGGGTTGGGCCAATCAGATACAGCTTTTACTTTCTTTTCTGCCATGACCATACCTTTAGGGGTAAGAATAACCCCTAAAAACTCAACTGTGGTAACATGAAACTCACACTTGGTTAGTTTGCAATATAAATGGTGTTTTCGAAGGGCTGCAAGAATTTTCTTGACATGTTGGACATGTTCGTTTTCATTGTCTGAGTAGATCAAAATGTCATCGATGTGGACTATGGCAAATATGTCGAGGTACTCTCTAAGAACGTCATTCAAGAAAAATTGAAATGCTGCTGGAGCATCACACAGACCAAAAGGCATGACAGTGTATTAAAAAAGGCCATATCTTGTCTTGAATGCTGTTTTCCATCAGTCACCCCCTCTCATTCTGACCAAATGATAAGCACCTCGAAGGTCAAGCTTCGTGTAGATTTTTGCTCTCTTTACTTATTCCAATAACACCGGAATTAGGGGTAAAGGATATTTATTCTTGATGGTGACTTTGTTCAAACCCCTATAGTCGATGCAAGTTCAAAGTTCTCCATTAGCTTTTGGAACAAAAAACAAAGGCAAAGCTGCAGGAGACTTAGAGGGGCGAATGAAGCCATTCTCCAAAAATTGATCTAGGTATTTTCCTAAATGTTGATTTTCATGTTCTGACAGGGCATATATACGACAGTTGGGAAGTATCGCACCTGGGGCTAGATCAATTTGACAGTCATAAGATCTATGAGGAGGTAGAGTCTCTGCTCCTTTCTCATCAAATACATCTTTGTAAGATGAATACTGTTTGGGCAGCTGAATTTCTTTCTCCGCGGCAGTAGCTATGTAAGAGTTGCAAACTTTTGGTACTTGAATCTTTTGGAGACATTGTTCGTTACATAGCGCAGATGAGAACACGATTTTTCGTTCTGCCCAATTGATCTCCGGATTGTGATGAGTTAACCATGGCAAGCCGAGGATAATCCCATATTGGGGAGCCTGGATCACGTCAAGGATGATTTTTTCTTTATGTTTTTTTTTTTTATTCTTATCTTCACAAATCATCGACAAGGGGATAGTCTGAAGAGTTATCGGACCGCCAGTCAAGAGTTTTCCATCGACTGCCTGGATGGTTTCTGGGGTCTTCTTTTCAATGCTTGGGATCCCCCATGCACGAACCAATTGAACATCAACAAAGTTCCCAGTAGCCCCAGAATCGACTAGAGCTTTTTTGAAATAGATCTTTTTCTTGACCTGAACTCTTATTTCCAGTTTAAGATGTCTAGATTGTGAAGGGTCCACGTGACACCCAAGAGCAACCCTTCTGTGCATCTTGGGTGTTTTAGTTTTCCAACTCGACTGGTGCATTGGCTGCGACCTTCTGAACTGGACCTTGCTTGTTCTCTGGTTTGATTGGACAATCTTTGGCAAAATGACCTTTTCGCCCACAATAAAGACATTGTCCATTTTTTCTGCATAGGTCCTTTTCATCTTTGGTCAAAGGTCTTCTGATGGTTCCAATTCCCATCGGTTCCGGCGTTCTTTCTTTCGGAGTTCTTGAGTCTCTGTTATCATGAACGCGCCATGAATATTTTTCAATCTTTTTGCGCGTTCCTTTACGTTCTGCTAAACGATGATCAAGTCTCAAGACTAGATTTATTGATTCTTGACAGTCTGTAGGTTGTGGGTCGATTTGCGCTAAGATATCTTTTAGTTCCTCTTTGAGTCCCTTGTAAAACAAGACCGCTTGTTTTTCTTCAGGCCAGGATGTCTCGGCAACCAGCTGGTTAAAGTTGGCTACATACGACACTAGGTCTTGATTCCTTTGGCTTCAATCTAATAATTCACGATCTGCTGACTGTGTTACAGTTCTACGATCAAAAACTCTCTCAAACTCACAAACAAAATTTCTCCAGTTGTACAACAAGGGACTATTTTTACGCACAAGAGGAATTGCCCAAGTAGCTGCATCCCCAGACAAATATGATAACAAGAAAGCTACTTTGGACTGGGCATCGGGGAAAGTATTTGGTCTGCAGGTGAAGTGTAGTTCCACTTGAACCAGGAAAGATTGCGCTTTCAAAGGGTCACCTGAGAAATGTTCTGGGGGAGCTAAAGGAATTGCAGAAGGAACATTTAGGGAAATCGGATTACTTCCAGAAGCCTGAGAAGAAGTACCTGGCCAAGACACACCTGTGGGACTTTGTTCCTTCTTCTCCACCTTATCTTGCAACTGACTCACTCTCTCTGCTATGCTAGTTGTCAATTCTTTGGATAATACCACCTCTGCTTGGAGCTGGGTGATAGCCTTGACTAACTCGTCTAGCATGGCCATGCTGAGAACATACACAAGCCAGGAGGATAATAATTTGTGGGCTCACTATTCTGTCAGAGTCACCAGATCCTCGGGGTCTGTTCACGTTCGCAACACGTCCACCACTGAACAGCTCCAAGACTCTGATAGATAAATCACAGAGACTGAGAGAGTTCAAGAGGGGAAGAGGTGATTAGGAAGGGAACAGCTGGGAAGGAGACCTGTAGTAAGAAAAAGGTTAGAACACACAATATGAAAATTATATCTCCTGAAATCAATACTAGACTATGATTCTAAGCCTAGTCACTCTGAAAACATGAACAATCTAAGAGTTAAGTTTAAAATGACTAGGTTTCAAGATGGCCGGATACCTGTAAGGGAATCAAGATGAATTAAATGAAAACTTTCTTATTCAAGTACTTTCCTTTACATGAGAATAAAAAAAAACATTCTGACTACATTTTAAACCAGTCATATAAATCCTGTTTTGAGAATGTATACTAGGACCATACAATATTGCATCTAAAAACTCTGGCCTTCTGTGTACTCTTAAAATGTTTCAACACAAATTGTGTATATTGCATATATATATATATAAATATATATATATTAAACACCATAAAAGGATGGTGCACCATGAATAACACAATATGGATTCAGGAAACAAATCACATAACTTGTCAACTCGAATATTACATAATAAATATCTTAGAATAGTGGCATACAATAAACAACATGAAATAAACTCGAGGAGAGAATTGTGCGTCTTGCCGATTCAAGTGTCACCATGTAAAATACCAAGAAATGGTAGCACACAATGAATATCAAAGTCAAATCATCATTAATCGAATTGCGCGTCTTGCTGATTCATAAAACATGATGTAAATATCAAGAAATAACAGCTCACAATAATTAACAAGATCAAAGTACAATGAAACGAATTGCGCTTCTTTTGCAGATTCTTAAGCCACCATGTAAATGTCAAGAAATGGTAGAGCGCAATGAACAACAAAGTTAAATCCTCATGAAACGAGTTGCGCGTCTTGCCAATTCGTAAAACATCATGTATATGTCAAGAAATAGTAGCGCGCAATGGACAACAATGTTTAAACACCATAAAACGAATCGCGCGTCTTGCCGATTCTTAAGCCACCATGCCAATGTCAAAAAATGGTAGCACGCAATGAATAACAAAGTCAAACCTTTATGAAACAAATCGCGCATCTTGCCTATTTGTAAACTACCATATAAATGTCAAGAAATGGTAGCGCGCAAGTAATCTGTTACTCATTTAAGAATTAAACCAAGAATATGAAAATTCTCAATAACGGTGTCGGAACAGTCCAACCACCGTCTTACCGCCTGGAACAATGATCACCAATGAAGGATGAAGGTCAGAAGACTGGAAGATCCAAATAGGCCGCCGGGAGAGGAGCTCAGGAAGAAGCTGCTGCTCTGCACCGGGACCTCTGAATAGTGAGCAATGGGAGTTGGGCTGGCTCTCTTTTATGGAGTCTTGGCCCAGACCAGAACCACGCCCAGGCATGTTGCAGGGAAAGTCTCTGGAAGGCCCTGGAAAGGGGCCACACCCTAACACACTCTGAAAAGCTGCAGCAATACATTACAAAGGAACAGTATTTGTAAGCATATTAAAAATAAGTTTTCAGGATTGAACTCTGCAGTGCAAAAGGTTAAACCACAACATATCAGCACAATGCATAAATTACGTTGTTATGAGAGTGCTGGGTTTTTGCATTTTTGTCGCCAATAGAGCGCGTACTGCTCTGGTGTTGACAGTTAGCAATGAAATGCTTTACATTATTAATTGATTTTGTGTGAAAACTCATTTTTTACATTTGTAATTATTGATATATGAAGAGATGTGGTTTACCAATAGTAGTTTTGTGTGACTGTTCTTACCAGAATGGTACTTCGTTTATACTGTGTAGGTGCGGCACAGGGCAGTTTTCTGTAAAAACCCTGTTCATGTGTTTCAATAAAAGTAAACAAATAAATAATTAAATAAATAACCATTATAGGATGTACGAGAATGAATATTTGTGTATTCTTGACTACTATTAGGTGAATGTTGTCCTTTTTCATTAAGGAGCCAAGCAGCTGCATGATAAAGTAAAACTATAATCATTTAAAGTGACTTGTTTCCTATTCATAAATATATTACTTTATTTTAGGTGTCAGAAATAGTACGACGTTTTCCATAGGGCAGCAAATCTCTTTAAAGAGAACACTCTATTGTAGCAATATCACAGTGCCTAATTTGTAAAAGAAATACCGGCAGCCAGCATTATTAAATAGCGGCGTGACAAATACCAAAGAAGCCTAATTTTGATTCAACCTAATGCTACTTTCATCCACATTCAGACATTCAATAGCCCACTGTCTCATTTCAAAAGTCAGTCAGTCAGAATAACTTTATTCGGCATACTGCCATAAAAGTACACATACATACATATAAATCATCATAATATACAGTACTTATTTGTATAATTCGAAGACAAATATCTTTGATCTGCAAATCTATAGAATCTAAGTTTACCACTTAAGCCTACTAATCAGTATAAAATAATAAATACTTATAAAATCGTATACAGCAGTAAAACAATATCTAAATTCCCTTAATTAATAATCACGTTACTGATTCGTTTCGGTTCCTAATGGTGATAGCGGATTTGATCAAATTTAAAATAGAACTGCACATTTGTTTGGATGAAAGGCTTTGAATGCCAATCAATCCTTCTTTATAGGAAAGGGTGTGCAAATTACGCAAAATAGGTAATAAAAAGATTTCCCTAGGAGCTGAATAAAGTGTACAAAATAAAATAAAGTGGCAAGTACTTTGTTTTGAAAAATTATCACAAGGGCATGGTGGTAATATTTTTTCCCACACACATTTTGTCGGGAATGCCACTCTAAAATGGATCAAGTTAAATCTAAAAAGTACAAGTAAAGAGTATAAGGAGGGGATCGGGAACCAAACAAAATAAGGTACTAACGAATCTAAAGATGAAATTTGTACATATGAATTAAAAGAACTCAATTTCTCTGCCACTTGATATCTAAGATTCATAACATGCTCTTTATAACGGAGTTTAACAGTTTCTTTCGCATTGGCAGACAAAAGCTCTGGTTTGAAATACATGTACTCCAAGTCCAAGTTTCGAAAGCCATTGCGAACAGAATTTAACCATGGAATTTTGTTAAAATTTGCTAACGAGATACAGTCTTTTATACAATCATGTGTTAAAATGGCCGCCGGATTTAACCATACATTTATCCAAAAACAGAAGTGGGGCAATATCTATCAGGTCTGTAATATGACGGATTCCCAACTTCTCATGGCATATAGGAGGTCATTCCGACCCCGGCGGTCAAGGACCGCCGGGGCCGGGGATGCGGGAGCACCGCCAACAGGCTGGCGGTGCTCCTCAGGACATTCTGACCACGGCGGTTCAGCTGTGGTCAGAACAGGAAATCCGGCGGTCTCCCGCCGGTTTTCCGCTGTCCTGCAGAATCCTCCATGGCGGCGCAGCTTGCTGCACCGCCATGGGGATTCTGACACCCCATACCGCCATCCTGTTCCTGGCGGGTCGCCGCCCGCGGGGGTCAGAATGACCCCCATAATATTTGCTACGTTCTGGGCACCATAAGTAACCGATGGAGAAATTTATTCTCTGCCAGTTGTAATATACTTGAACTGGTATATCCCCAGAGGCCACTCCCATAAATCGCCGCCGAAACACATTTGGATTTATAGAGTGTGATGATCTGGTGAACCGGTCTATGCCCTAATCTACGGGCAAAGCGGAAAATTGCTTCAACATTTCTTTCCAGTTGTTGGAGCTTTGAATTCAAATGAAATTTCCATGACAGAGTGGTACTTAAATACAGGCCTAGATAACAAAAATCTTTTAACTTTGTTAAAACATTTCCCCCCATTATAAAACATTTAGTGCGTGTGTTTTTAGGGCTGCAAATCATAACATGTGATTTTTTAAAATTAACTTTCAGATCAAGCTCTTGTATGTGTGTTAAAAAAAGATCCAAAAGAGACTGTAGGCCATTAGCCGTGTGGGCAATTAAAACGGCGTCGTCAGCGTATAATAAAATCGGCAATTGTCTAAAACTCATCCTTGGGAAATCCTTGCCATTTTGGGCTAAATAACCATACAAACCATTTCTATACAGCAGAAATAAAAAAGGTGCCAAAGTGCAGACCTGTCTAACACCCCGATTGGATGCAAGAGGATGGGATCTTTCGCCATGTTGTCCAAACTGAATTATAATAGTAAGGTCAGAATATAGGCGTTTAATCAAATCCAACAGATCTTGCTCGATCCCCATTGTGTCCATTATTTCCCACAATTTTGCTCTGTTCACCATATCAAATGCACTGGACAGATCTATGAAGGCTAGGTGGATAGATTCCCTTTTTGCAATAACATATTTGCTAAGAATGAGATGTAAATTTAGGGCCTGATCCACTGTGCCTAATCCAGTCCTAAACCCATATTGAATTGGCGATAAAATGTTTGTCCCTGCAGCCCACTCCTCCAGCCGAGTCAATATGATACTCCCCAGAATCTTAGCCGTGGAGTCAATGAGAGAGATGGGTCTATAGCAGAAGGGGTCGAGCCTATTACCCTTTTTAAATATCGGGACAAGTATTGCAGTTAACCATGAGGAAAGGATAGCGCTTTGAATAGCACTATTCAAAACATTTGTAATTAGTGGAACCCACAAATCAGGTAAAGATTTGAATAAGTCCACTGGAATCCCATCGGGCCGGGGGCTTTCCTTATTTTCATTTTAGTTATTGCTGCACTGATCTCATATGCCTCAAATAAAATACTACTCTTGATTGGAATGGAAGTAGGCGAGCGTGGGAGGACGCATACCTCCACACCATAATTAGGGTTATTTACAGACTGAAATACGGCTGAGAAATGTTCTACCCAGACCCCTTCTGGTATCAGACAGTCATCCTCCCTGTTTGCCTGCCCTGAAAAATATGGATGATTAACCACCTTCCAAAATTGGGAGGGGTCCCGCAATTCTGTGGCTGCCATGAGATCTTCCCATGCGCTAGTGCGCATTTCATTCTTCCTTTCCTCAAGAACTAACTTGTATCGGCCATTTCAAAAGTCATTTTTATCCCTGTTGTTAGACCTGACAGCTTTGGGGTGGTCACCCCTAACTTTGTGCCTGCCTCCCTCCACTTTTTAGATACTGTTTTTGCTGGTTTTAAGACTCTGCACACTTTACCACTGCTAACCAGTGCTAAAGTGCATATGCTCTCTCCCTTTAAACATGGTAACATTGGATCATACTCAACTGGATTATTTAATTTACTTATAAGTCCCTAGTAAAGTGCACTATATGTGCCCAGGGCCCGTAGATTAAATGCTACTAGTGGGCCTGCAGCACTGATTGTGCCACCCACTCAGGTAGCTCCTTAACCTTGTCTCAGGCCTGCCATTGCAAGGTCTGTGTGTGCAGTTTCACTGCCAATTTGACTTGGCATTTAAAAGTACTTGCCAAGCCTAAAGCTCCGCTTTTTCTACATATAAGTCACCCCTAAGGTATGCCCTAGGTAACCCAAAGGGCAGGGTGCTGTGTAAGCAAAAGGCAGGACATGCACCTGTGTAGTTTACATGTCCTGGTAGTGTAAAACTCCTAAATTCGTTTTTGCACTGCTGCGAGGCCTGCTCCCTTCATAGGCTAACATTGGGGCTACCCTCATATACTATTGGAGTGTTAGCTGCTGATCTGAAAGGAGTAGGAAGGTCATATTTAGTATGGCCAGAATGGTGATACAAAATCCTGCTGACTGGTGAAGTTGGGTTTAATATTACTATTTTTTAAATGCCACTTTTAGAAAGTGAGCATTTCTCTGCACTTAAATCCTTCTGTGCCTTACAATACACGCCAGGCTGGGTTTAGTTGACGGCTCCCTTGTGCATTCACTCAGACATACCCCAAAGACAGGATACCCAGCCTCACTTGCATACATCTGCATTTTGAATGGGTCTTCCTGAGCTGTTAGGGAGAAGGGCCTGACATTTACATGTCAAAGGACTGTAGCCTGGCCTCACACAAAGGACTGCCACACCCCCTACTGGGACCCTGGCAGACAGGCTTGAACTGAAAGGGGACCTGGTGCACTCCTAAGCCACTCTTTGAAGTCTCCCCCCACTTCAAAGGCACATTTGGGTATTAAAACAGGGCCTCTGCCCCTACCAACTCAGACACTTCCTGGAGAAGAGAACCTGAACCAGGAACTTGCATCCTGCCAAGAAGACCTGCCTGGCTGCCCAAAGGACTCACTTCTCTGCTTTCTGTGAAGGACTGCTGCCTTGCTGTTGCCCTGCTGCCTTGCTGCTCTCTGGCTGTGGTGAGAAGTGCTCTCCAAGGGCTTGGAGAGAGCTTGCCTCCTGTTCCGTGAGGTCTCAGGACCAAAAAGACTTCATCTCTACAAGAACGACTTCTTGTGCGGCAAAAATTGACACACAGAGTGCCAGAAACGATGCACAGCCTGCACGGAGGTGAAAAATTCACCGCATGCCGAACCGGACCGACGCAGCCTGACTTCCGAATGGGAAGATCGATGCAGCACCAGCGTAGCGACCGGAAATTCGCACACGGCCCACTGGATCGACGCACAGCTGAGCCGGAATGACGCAGCCCGACTTCCAGAGAGGAATCGACGCAGTGCCTGCCATGCGTTAGAAATTTCCACGCAACACCCACTGGATCGACGCAGCTCCTGTGACTTCATCCTTTCAGCACCAGAAATCCACGTATCGTCCCTTGGGCATCAGAAAACCCCGCAACCTGAAGAGGATCCACGAACAAGCGCCGGAAATTGATGCACAGCCGTCCCTGCGTGAAAACACAACTACGCATCGCCGTGTGCGCCCCGAGAAATTGACGCACACCCCCTTTGTTTCCACGCACCTCCTCCTCTGCGGTTCTTTGTGGAGATTTTGCACATGAACCAGGTACTTTGTGCTTGAAAGAGACATTTATTGCTTTTTAAAGACTAAAGACACTTTATATCACTTTTACAGTGATATCTCAACATATACTTATTGCATTTTAATCGTTTTGACCTGCATCTTATCAGATAAATATTATAAATTTTTCTAAACACTGTGTGGTGTATTTCTGTGGTGCTATACTGTTATTGCATGATTTATTGCACAAATACTTTATACATTGCCTTCTACGTTAAGCCTGACTGTTCAGTCAAGCTACCAGAGGGTGGGCACAGGATAATTTGGACTGTGTGTGACTTACCCTGACTAGAGTGAGTGTCCTTGCTTGGACAGGTGGTAACCTGACTGTCAACCAAAGACCCCATTTCTAACACCTGTTTTCTTCCTATGTCACTGTTTTTCAGTCTTTCTCTTTCTGCTTATCTCCCCTATTTGTGTTTCTCTCTCTCTTGGACCCTACCTGTACCCAAATTAAGTTCTGCAGTAGCATGTCAATCTGACTGAGATCTGAAATCCGATTGCCTAAACAACAGTGCAATGGTCCTGAGGTATTTATGTGTAAGTGGGACAGCGCTAGAGCCAATACCCACTTCGACCCCAGACAAGACAAACTAGGCTAACACATTTAAGGTTGGCAGGCGTTTTTTTCTCCAAAGCGTCATTTGCCTCCCTGGCAGTGGCAGCTTTAGGGTAAAAAATCAGCTATAACATGCCTGCTTTGCTATGGCAGTGTGGCATATTTCATGGCACTTTTTTAGGAATAAAATCCCCATGAACTGGTTGAGGTGGATTTGCCTAGGGAGGAAAGAAAGGAATGTCTATTACACACTTGGATTTTTCTTCCAGCACATGCAGAATAGCTATAATCTTTAGTTTCCCAGCCTGCCTTAGCTTACATGTTGGATCCAGTCAGGAGTAACTTCCACTGCCAGTACTGGGTCTGTCATAAGGGGTTTCCTGTGAACCGAGATGGGGTGGGGTTCTGCCACTGGGAAAACCATCATTTCCTAAACCTGAATGACGCTGTGGATGTGAGAGATGGAAGGACGTGTCATCTCTATATTACAGTCATTATCCACTAAATCATTCTCCATTTATGTGTAAGATATACATGTCTACCATCCGTACTAAACAAGACACAAAACAAAGAGTTCATGGTAATGGTTTTATGACCACATTAAGCAGAAAGTAAAGTATGGTCATTAATACCAGAGCATGGAAAATAAACATACTATAGGCTTCACAAAGGATGTTTACATAGCCTGAGGTGTGGCTACCAATCAATTATGATGCAGTGTATATCTATAACCCACCATCTAAACATTTACGTACATGTAATTAATAACACATGTGAATGGAAGCCAACAATGTGGCAAGAATTTCCACCATTATATCTGGTTCAGCATTTTGCCAGAAATGGGTGACATCATGTAATCCGTTTCCACACTATGCCATTAATTATCACCATTATATTATGGCCAGCACTGTGCTAGAAGTGTGCACCACCATACTACACTGCACTAGGAATTACCAACACTATGATGATACTTAGCATCATTATTGCATTGGTCGGTCCTATCCAATTGCAGATGGGCCCAGTATGTAGTGGGTATACATGAGGTGCTACCAGATGCCACGTGTGGCCTGAAATGAGGGTGATTTGATTACTGGCCAATGAGCGGGATAGTACCAGGTGGAGTGACTTGGACTTGCAGGCACCATCTGCTCAAGACACAAGTACAGGGCAGGTTTCTAACCAGACCTAAAGACTCCTTAATCAGCTCATTTGTTTTGTTTTGAAAGACTCCTTTTAATTTAGTGACTAATCAAATTATAATGGTTATTAGTATTTCTTTTAGAGCTTCTTGATGGCATTCACAATGGTTTACAGCACTACAGAGATGGACCTCACAAGGTCAATAGCCTCCTCACTCAGGGCAGCAGGTCTCACTGGGGCAGGGCCTGAGGTGCCTGGGGCGAAGGAGATGCCCACCATCCTGGGTGAGCGGGCATGGGCAACTCGCTGAGGGGCTACTGGGAGGGCGGTGCTGGTACAGGGGGATTGCTGCTGTACCTGCAGCTGGGGTGGTCAGAGGGGTGTCCGCCACCACCAGGGAGCTCCCATTGGAGGAGGTATCAGAGTCTGTGTTGTCCCCTCCAGTCTCCACCATGGTACTCCCTTCGCCCTCCGTCCCACTGGTTCCCTCAGCGACGGTGGACTCTGCCTCCAGGGTCTTGTGGGATGCAGCTCCCTCTGTCGCCGGTGCCTCTGATGCCAGATTATGCCAATGCACATAATGACAGGATGACAAAATAAGAAAGGGAGGGAGAGAGACAAAGGAAATACTGGGTTAATGACTGCACCAACAGCACTGCTGGCGTACACAGCACCCTCACAAACAGGGAACAGGCCTACGCACTATACATTTCACTACCAGTGAAATGGCTAGTCACCAAGGCATGAGGAGAGGCACACAGCGCAAACTGCAGCACACCTGGGACACACGCAGCTCTGCTCAGAAGTGAATACTAACAAGCTATGTAAGCAGTATTTTTAATCAAACCCTTACCCTCCAGAGGACCTACGATGCTATGCCTGGCCTGGCCTATTGGCACCCACTGACACACAACCACCACCTGGATACCACCCCACCAGCCATAAGTTGTAATCATAGCCACTGCACTCACCCCTTTGTGGCTGCGGTGATGCCCATCCAGCTCAGAGTAGGCCACTGCCAGTATGCGGGCCATCAGGGTGTCTGGGTCCGATGGGCACCTCTTCCTCGTTGGGAGGCCATCCCCAGCTGGGCCTCCGCGGTCTTTCGTGCCCAGTGTCTCAGGTCCTCCCACCGTTTCTGACAGTGGAGGCTTCACCTTCCATAGACCCCCAGTGTCCGCACGTCCACGCCATAATCCCTTCTTTTGATGAGCGCTGACCTGCAGAGGTAATACAGACAGGAGAACTCCATGAAGCAAACAGTCCAGCCTGTCACACACATGACCCACCATACCCAATCCCATCACCACTGGCACACACATAGGCCAGCTCACAACATGTACACTTCCAACATATAGGCGGTCATTCTGACCTTGGCGGGCGGCGGAGGCCGCCCGCCAAAGTCCCGCCGTCAGGTTACCGTTCCGCGGTCGAAAGACCGCGGCGGTAATTCTGACTTTCCCGCTGGGCTGGCGGGCGGTCGCCTTCAGACCGCCCGCCAGCCCCGCGGGAAAGAGGCTTCCACGATGAAGCCGGCTCGGAATCGAGCCGGCGGAGTGGAAGCTGTGCGACGGGTGCAGTTGCACCCGTCGCGTATTTCACTGTCTGCGCAGCAGACAGTGAAATACATGTAGGGGCCCTCTTACGGGGGCCCCTGCAATGCCCATGCCAGTGGCATGGGCACTGCAGGGGCCCCCAGGGGCCCCGCGACCCCCCCTACCGCCATCCGGATCCCGGCGGTCGGACCGCCGGGATCTGGATGGCGGTAGGGGGGGTCGGAATCCCCGCGGCGGTGCAGCAAGCTGCGCCGCCGTGGAGGATTCAATGGGGCGGCGGTACACTGGCGGGAGCCCGCCAGTGGTGCCGGTCCGACCGCGGCTTTACCGCCGCGGTCGGAATCCCCATTGGAGCACCGCCGGCCTGTCGGCGGTGCTCCCGCGGTCCTCCGCCCTGGCGGTCTTTGACCAGAATGACCGCCATAATCTCCCCACCCCAACCACCCTTACACGATGCCTTCACACACATCTCCATGCCTTCATGCCACATGCATCGTGCACACAGTGTACTCATCTGTTGGTCTGGAGCCCATACAGCAGTCCGTACTTTGGTAAGACCCCATCCACCAGTCGCTCCAACTACTCAGAAGTGAAGGCTGGGGCCCTTTCCCCGGTCACGCGGGCCATGGTAGCTTCCAAAGGTTACAGCAGCACATGCAGTGTAGGTCCTCTCCTGTGGAAGGTCAGGAAACAAGTGAGGAATGTGAAATATGATGGCGGTCACATCCGCGGTGGTGCATTCCGTCACCCCTGGCGTAGATCCCCAATGGCCACTGTACCCCATAGGGACCAATATTATCCAATCAGGAATTGCATGGCAGTTCACAACCACCCACCGCCACGGCACCCAATGTCGGCGGAATTATGTCACTTCCACCTGTCCCTCCACACAGGACAGGTGGTTGCCATTTCAGGGGGGGTGAACAGGCCTATCAATAATTGCTGCGTCAGAGGATAAATAGGCACATACTTTCACTGTCCCAAAACATGATTGCATAATGTAGACTGCTGTTGTGGTATAGTTGTTCAAATTGTGACAGTCTAGCCACTCTTGTGTCCCTTAGATATCTTCCACTGTGGATGAATAGGAGATGGAGAAATACCCCTGTGTACAGATCCCTGGTGGACTTGGCTACACTGGAGGACAGGCGCATTATCCTCACCTATAGACTGGACAGGGCCCCAATCACAGAGCTATGTGCCCAGTTAGAACCTGACCTGATTTCAGCTATCCGTCATCCGACTGGGCTACCCCCTCTTGTGCAGGTTCTATCAGTACTCCATTTCATGGCCACTGGTTCTTTCCAAGCGACAGTGGGGTGGGCAACAGGAATGTCACAGCCAATGTTCTCAATTATGCTGGCAAGAGTTTTGTCTGCCTTGATAAAACACATGTGCAGCTACATTGCTTTCCCCCAAGTGGAGGATTTGGCCACTGTGAAGGCTGGGTTTTATGCAATGGGACATATCCCCAATATAATTTGGGTGATTAATGGAACACATATTGTGTTTGTCCGCCCCCCCAGCAAAATGAACAGGTGTTCAGGAATCGTAAGAGTTTCCACTCCATGAATGTGCAGATGGTGTGCCTAGCGGGCCAGTACATCTCCCACGTCAATGCTAAGTATTCTGGGTTGGTGCATGATGCCTTTGTCCTAAGGAATAGCAGCATCCCAAATGTGATGCCCAACCATGGAAGCACAGGGTGTGGCTAATAGGTGAGCCTTGGTTCCCACCCAGTATATGTTGGTGTATGCCTATGCTGTTTGCCATATAGGATAGTGTGTGGCTAAATGTTGTCCCTCAATATTTGCAGGTGCCTCTGGTTACCCAAACATATCATGGCTGCTGACCCCGGTGAGGAATGCCAGGACAAGGGCTGAAGAACATTATAATGAAGGCACATAGGCAAACCAGAAGGATCATTGAGAGGACCTTTGGCCTCCTGAAGGCCAGGTTCAGGTGCCTCCATCTGTGCTACTCACTCGAGAAGGTCTGCCAGATGGTAGTGGCATGCTGCATGTTGCACAACCTGGCCCTCAGACACCATGTGCCTTTTCTGCTGGAAGAGAAGACTGGAGATGCCCCTGTGGCAGCAGTGGACTCTGAAGACAGTGAGGATGAAGAGGCATATGATGAGGATGTGGACAACAGAACATTGGTGATACATCAGTACTTTCAATGACACACAGGTGAGACAGTGCAACTTCACATTTCTATGACTATTGGTGTATTCTGTGTGGCACTGACATGCTGCCTTTACACACGTCTTTCCCCTACTTACTGTTACCTATGGATATTCATTTTACAGATGTTGGTGGTATGACAACATTGTCCTGATGTGATCACAACAGCCAGCAACAGGTCATAATATTTACAGTTCATTTGAAATGGTTGTAGCTGTTTCAAACAATACAAATTTGCAATACATGAAATACTAGTAGTCAAGTTTTATCCCAGGGTGTTTAGTGTAGTGCTATGAAATTGAGGGAAAAGTGCAATGGAATGGGTTGATGATGGAGGAAAGTCCAGGGTATTGTTCCAGTCTGTTTGTAGCACAGGTGCATTGTCCATGGGGACATAGGACGACATAGGAAGGGGAGCAATGACAGTTCAAGGTGGAAAGGTGACTGAGTGGGACACAAGGGGGACAGTCAGGAGAGTCTCATTTCCCTGCAGTGGTCTTGGCAAGTGTCTCTGGCTTCTGTCTAGTTCGCAGGAAATGTTTGCAGGGTGGTTTACCTTCTGCAGGGGGGGTGCTGGTGGCCTGTTGGTCCTGTGGCGGGGCCTCCAGGCCACTAGCTGCAGTGGAAGTGTAGGGCTGTTCAGATGACTGGCTAGTGGCAGGGGCCCGCTGGTGTGCTGCTGCCTCCCTCATGATGTTGGCCATGTCTGCTAGCACCCCTGCTATGGAGATCAAGGTTATGTTGACGGCCTGCAAGTCCTCCCTGATCCCCTGATACTGTACCTCCTGCAGCCGCCTGTTCTCCTGCACCTTGTCTAGGATCTGGCCCATCGTGTCCTTGGAATGTAGGTAGGCTTCCAGGATCTCGGAGAGTGCCTCTTGGAGAGTGGGTTTCCTGCTCCTGTCCTCCCCCTGTCGCACAGCAGTCCTCCCAGTTTCCCTGTTGGCTTGTGCCTCTGTCCCCTGAACGCTGTACCCACTGATGGATTGCCTTGTGTGCGAGGTGTGGCCTGGTGTCCCTTTACAGGTGGGCACACTGCAGATTGACGTGTCCTGGCGACAGAGGCGTGGGTACACTGGGTGGGTGCTGTGGTGTTGGTTCCTAATAGGGGAGGCTCTGTGGTGGTCTGTGAGTGGAATTGGATGAACGGCTGTCCAGTGGTCCCCGATAGGCCAGGTAGGTCGTCCAGATCCAGAAGTCCAGAGTTACTGTCATCACTGTGGGCCTCTTCTGTTTGGAGACTGGATAGTTGTGGCACCATCTGCTTCTGCAGGCAGGTCGCTCTCCGCTCCGCCATCCGCGCCACCTCCACTTCCTTTTTCCTGGTTTTTCCCTGCCGCTGCGTCTCCTGCAGCCCCTCCCGCCTCCCCCCTCCTCCTCACGTCTCTTTTTTCCTTGTTGTCCTTTTTCCTGGTTTTTCCCCGCCGCTGCCTCCCCTGCGGCCCCTCCTACCTCCCCCCTCCTCCTCACCGTCTCTTTTTTCCTCGTTGTCCTTTGTCCTTGTTTTTCCCCGCCGCTGCGTCGACATCAGCCCCACCCCCAGCCCTCTCATTCGTCAAGCCCTCCCTCCTCCCAGCTGCCTCTCCCACCCTCCCCTACTCTTAAGGCAGCCGCAGGGCTGCCGTGCCGCTGGCGCACCACTGGCGCACCGCTGGCATGCCAAAGGCAAGCCCGTCTGCGCCCGTCCGTGCCAAGACCGTGCCCAGCGCCAGTCCCCCTGGCCCTCTCAGACACACCTACTCCCCCCTCACCCTCCACTCTCTCAGCCCAAGCCCCCGCCCCACATGCACCCCATCTAGCCCCACACACACTCATGGCCCCTTCACCTGCCACACCTGTCACTTCTCCTGCTCCTCATCCCTCACACCACACACCAACCATAGCGACACCACCCTCAACAAACGCAAGACTCACCCGCCCTGCCCCCACCAACCAACCCCGCCGCACACCAGCCCACAACCAGAACACACCCCGCAACAACACCATCACGCACCACACCAACGCCACCCACCACAACCACCTCAACTGCCTGCTCCTCAACACCCGCTCCCTTCACAAACATGCCACAGAACTCTGGGACCTCATCACATCACACTTACCTGACATCGCCTTCCTCACAGAAACCTGGACCAACCCATCCTCAGAACCCGACATAGCCATCGCCACCCCCAAGGGATACAAACTCCAACGCAAAGACTGCCTCAACAGGCCAGGTGGTGGCATCGCCATCCTACACAGAGACACCATCAAAGTCACCACCAGCACCCAAGACACTATCGACAACACTGAACACATGCACTTCCTAATCCACATTAACAACAACTCCACCCTCAGAGGTACACTTATCTACAGACCACCAGGACCACGCCCCGCCTTCTGCGACACCATCACCGACAGCATCAGCTCGCACGCCCTCACCTCCACAGACTACATCCTGCTTGGTGATTTCAACTTTCACTTAGAAAACCTACAAGACCACAACGCTACCTCCCTCCTAGACAACCTCACGAACCTTGGACTCAAACAACTGGTCACCGCACCCACCCACTCAGCAGGACACACGCTCTATGCAATTTTCACTGCAAGCCAACACATAGCCTACACCCACACCACGAACTCCTCTGGACTGACCACCACTGCGTCCACTTCTCCTTCACCAAACCCCCCACACACTACCATCAACACACCACACCCTACCGCATGTGGGATAAGATCCCCACAGAATGACTAAACGCCCAACTGGCCCATAACCCCCCCACGCCAACGACCCCAACACCGGAGCACACAACCTCTCCAAATGGATCACCACCTGCGCAGACACAGTAGCCCCCCTAAGAAAACACATCGCCACCCGCAACATCAAGAACGCCCCATGATTCACCCCTGAACTCCAAGACTCCAAGCGCAAATGCGGCCAAGCTGAGAAAATATGGCGACTAGAACCTTCCGCAACCAACTTCTCCACCCTCAAAACCACCATCCGCACCCATCACCAACTCATACGCACCGCCAAAAGAGATCACTACAAGACACGCCTCGACAACAACTCTCAAAACAGCAAAGAACTCTTCACCATCATCATCAATGAACTTGCCAAACCCAAAGCCAGAAACATAGACCCTGCACACACACAGCCCCTTTGTGACGTCCTTTCCAACCACTTCCCGCACAAAATCATGGACATCCACAACTGCTTCATCCCCCACACTCCCACCACACACACCCCTCACCCATCCAACCCAACCCCCACGCATGACCCCCCCACCACACTCTCCACCTGGACCCCCACCACACACGAAGAAACCGAAAAAACCATGAACTCCATCCCCTCCGGTTCCCCCTTCAACCCCTGCCCACATCGCATATACAACAAAGCCAGCCCAAACATCGCCCCCATACTCTACAACATAATCAACTCCACTTTCGACTCTGCCACCTACCCAGACCCCTGGAAGCACACGGAAATCACCGCTCTCCTAAAAAAAAAAAAAGCCGACCCGCAGATCCTCTCCAACTACCGCCCCATCTCCCTACTCCCTTTCCTGCCAAGGTTACACAGAAATTAGTCAACGCCCGCCTATCCCACTTCCTCGAAGCAAACAACACTCTTGACCCCTCACAATCCGGGTTCCGCAAGAACCACAGCACGGAAACCGCCCTCATCGCATGCACTGACGACATCAGGACCAAAGTCGACAAAGGCGAGACCGTCTCACTCATCCTCCTAGACCTCTCCGCTGCCTTTGACACCATCTGCCACCACACACTCCGCACACGCCTCCACAACATAGGAATTCACCACAAAGCCTTAGACTGGCTTACCTCCTTCCTCACCGACAGGACACAGAGAGTCCTCCTTCCACCCTTCCTCTCCAACACTACCAAGATCCCCTGCGGAGTCCCCCACGGGCCCTCCCTCAGCCCCACACTCTTCAACATCTACATGACCCCCCTAGCCAACATCCTCCGAGCACACGGAATCACTATCCTCTCCTATGCAGATGACACCCAACTCATCCTCTCCCTCACCCGCAACCCCACCACTGCCAAAACCAACCTACAAGCTGCTCTCCTCGACACCGTCAACAGGATGACCACTAACCAACTCAAGCTCAACTCAAACAAAACCGAGATCATCATCTTTGGCCACAACAAAACCACATGGGATGACTCCTGGTGGCCCACCGCCCTAGGCCCCGCGTCCACCCCCGCAAACCACGCACGCAACCTCAGCATCATCCCAGACCCCTCCCTCTCCATGACACAGCAAATCAGTGCTCTAACCTCCTCCTGCTTCCACACACTCCGCAAAAATCCTTCAAAGGGATTCTCCCAGAAACCAGGAAGACAGTCACCCACGCACTCATCAGCAGCAGACTGGACTACGGTAACGCCCTCTATGCCGGCACCACACTCAAACTCAAACGCAAACTCCAGAGAATCCAGAACACAGCTGCCCGCCTCGTCCATGGCCTCCCCCACCACGAACGAATCTCACCACACCTCAAATCCCTTCACCTGCTCCCATAGACAAGAGAATCACATTCAAGATCCTCATCCACGCACACAAATCCCTCCACAACACCGGCCCAACCTACCTCAACGAAAGAGTGAACTTCCACACTCCGACACCCAACCTCCGTTCATCTGACCTCGCCCTAGCCACAGTCCCCCGCATCCAACGCACCACCACAGGAGGCAGGTCCTTCTCTTACCTCGCCCCCAAAACCTGGAACTCCCTCCCAACCGACCTTCGCAAAACCAAAGACCTCCTGGTCTTCAGAAAGAACCTTAAGACATGGTTGTTCGATCACTGACCCTCCCTGCCCCCCTTTATTCCCCCCCGTCAGCGCCTTGAGACCCTCACGGGTGAGTAGCACGCTCTGCAAATTTTTTTGATTGATTGATCTCTCCAGTGACATTGGCTGGGGTACCTGGGGTAACTGTGGGGATGTTAATGATGTATTATGCTTCAAGTGTATGACATTTCTACTTCTAAGATTCCCCTCTATGGTTGTTGTTACCCTGCCAGCTTTTGCTTGTGTGTTTTGATGTATTGCGGGATTGTTAGTTTCCCTATGCTGTGCATGCTTTAGTGATGAGTGTCCATGCAGGGCTGGGAGGGGTGTCCATGCATTGGTACAGCATGCAGGGCTTGGCATTGGGATTAGTGTGATGTGATGGTGGAGTGTGTGGGATGGAGTGAAGTGATGGGGGTGAGGGTGTGGGTGTGTAATGGCATGCAGGTATGGGGGGTGATAATTTGTTAAAAGTTGACTTACCAGTGTCCAGTCCTCCGCCAACTCTGCCGAGTCCCTCAGGATGCAGTATTGCCCGTACCTGCTCCTCCCATGTTGTGAGGGAGGAGGTGGGGGTCCACTGCCAGTCCTCTGTATGGCGAGCTGGTGTTGTGCTACTATGGACGGTACCTTCCCCCATAGGTCATTCCACCTCTTCCTGATGTCGTCCCTTGTTCCTGGGTACTGTCCCACTGAGTTGACCCTGTCCACGATTCTCTGCCATAGCTCCATCTTCCTTGCTATTGATATCTGGTGCTCCTGTGTTCCAAAGAGCTGTGGCTCTAACCTTACGATTTCCTCCCCCATGACCCTTAACTCCTCCTCAGTGAAACGGGGGTGCCTTTATGGTGCCATGGTTGTGGTGTGATGTGTGTTGGTGAGGGTGTGTTGGGTAATGTGGTGGGGTGTGTGATGTGGAGTGCATGAGGGGTGTATGTGGTGTGTGTCTAGTTGTCTTTGTGCTCTTCTTCTCAGTCTTGTGGTGGCAATAGTTGTTCGTAAAGGGTTGTGGGTAATGTGGGTGTGTGTTTTATAATGGGGTGGGTGTGTGGGTGTGCTGTGTGTATGAGTGTCAGGCATGTGTTTTTTATATTGGCCAATGTGGTGTTGTTTTTTTATGTGGGTGTCCATTCTGAGCGCGGCAGTATGTACTGCCTATGTTTTACCACCACTGAATGTCCGCCGTGGTGATTCATTGGTCATAATGGGATGAGCATTGTTCTGTTGAAGTAATGGTATGGGCTTTGGGACCGCCACTTTAGCACTGACCTTTGGGCTGGCAGATTTATGTATGAGGCTGTATTCTGTCGGATTGGTGCGTGTGTGTCATAATATGGTGAACTGATATTCGCCATCGCGGCAGTTAGTTGGCGGCTGTCAGCATGGCGGTAAGCGGGATTTACCGCCAATGTCATAATGAGGGCCTTTATCTAGACCTTTTGAAAGACTTGCTTTTCACAATGAATATTTGTTGTGCAAAATGTTTTCCTTCTCATTTATTCAGATGTTCCTACTTCTAAAAAGGCTTCTGTTAGCTAATACATTTACAAAGATAGATATCAAAGTTCACACACAGGGATATAGTTTTAAATGGGAGGATGCATCATGAGAAACTAGATGAAATAGTTGTGTGATAAGACATAGTTGCAGCCTTAGAAACTGCTGTCTGAAGTTTATTGTGTTCCTGTGAGAAGACGGGGAATTAATATGTTCCCAAGGGCGTATCAAAAACTGAATGAACAGCTGAAGAAAGAAGAGCAACAAGTTTCACAACATTGATTTTGTGTGATTAAAATAGTGTATGTTCCTAGGGTAAGTTTTTCATCTTTCTGTTTGCCCTTTTTCCTGCCCATACCATTTCGTACATGCTAGAGACTCTATTGAGTTTCTTGAAACACTCTTCATGAGAAGCTCTGCCTTGATAGATTTTGAACTATTAAACTGACCTTTGATTTTGAAGCTTTATGCTTTATGCTTGATTTTTCCTGAATCAGAACTCTTTATGGGTGTCTGAAACTGACAACTTTTCCTTTTCATTCTTAGAATAGGAATGCTTTCCATTATGGATCTTGCTTAATCCATAATTATTGAGACTTATTGATGACCTATTGATTGTGTGTTGGAGTATGTGCATTGAATGAACTGGTGATGCTTCAGTGTTTAATGTAAAGAAGGTGACATGGTTATTGGACTCAGGAGTAGTGTAAGATCCCTGGATAGATAGATAAAAGAGTTCATTTAATGTTTTTTGTCTGCTAAAGGTTTGTGGTTCAGAGTGTGAGGTACCGTTGACTGTACAATTGAAATAAGGACTCTAATCAGTTAGTGCAGATGTACTAATATTGACTGGTATAAATGAAACCTATTGCGCAATAATAAAATACATCAATTAGGGTGATTTTCTGCTGGTCGAGATTTCATTTGCATGTGTGAAGGTCTTTGGTATGAAAACCCGAAGAGTGTTAAAACCTTAATATTTCGATTGTTGAATTACCTTTGTTTCTTTAGAAGAGCAGACAAAGGGCCTTATTATGAGTTTGTTGGTACCAGGACGGCCATGTTGGCAGTGGTGGTCTGACTGTCATCAGTCTGGTGGATATGACCGCTGTATTGCGAGTTTGGAGGCTGTACCAACAGAAGACCGCCAGTGGTCCACTGGCACCACCAGGCAGCATAGACCACCACAGTTATGAGGAAGCACAAACAGGCCGGCGGAGCCTGTGTTTCCACTGGACTCATTACGAGATTGTACACCATCAATGTAACCGTGGCTGTCCAACCACCACGTATCAGAAGGCGGAAACAGACAGTATAAAGGGAGACACTCACCTGGAGGCTGCCTAACACATCCAATGCCACCATGGAGCTATTCACAAACGTCAAGCTGTCACTGATGATCATTGATAGACAACAAAGTCAATGTCTATGACACCAACAACCATATGTACACACATACCTACCTGCATCCGCAACCATAAAAAGAGCTTGTAGCGCCAGCGAACACATCATAAGGGGGAACGCCAGGGGCAGCTGGTACACATCTCAAATAACACACACTCACAAACATACATCAACATGGACATGTACACAGTCAAAATACACACACTTTGAGCAGCGCACTCACACATCACTGCAACACTACACAAATGCACACGGCCACACATCTTAGGCACATGGAAACTGAAGGCTACAGAACATTGTCATGCACATCAATAACAACACACCTACAGCACATATACAAATACAACTCACACATTCACATTCCACACTGGCCAGGGACTGTCCTCACATACAACACACATATGTAGCGATGTGGCATGGAACACAAACAACACCACCAGTAAACAATCCTGCAGTGGACACACACACATCACAGTACGATGGAAGCACAATGGCATGCACAAAACACAGAGACAAAAATAGACCAAGAACAGCATGACAACTATGCCTACACAATTGGGATGGGGCCATCTGGGTCACCCAGGGAAGGAGATTGCACTGGGACATATAACACTTTGACCAGACCCTCAAACAACATGTTCATAGGAAATTGCCCTACATGGGTCTCAGAGACAAACAATACCAAAACCAATAGTCAAGTACATCTGCACAATGGAGAAGGACAACTCAAAAAAGCACATACAACTCCTACTGCATGGGACATACCTCTACAAGAACTAGCTACAAGGGACACACACAAAATGGATACATGGACAGGCAAATGCAAACACTGCTAGCACAATTTAACACATTCCATGTCTGCACAAACACAACTCAAGATGACTGACATCACATGTATACATAAGACATATCAGGGGGACAAGTCTAACACCATACCTGCCCACATTGGACAACAGAAACAGAAATACTCACCATCTAAATCAGTACACAGTGTCATGGCACCACCATTGTCTTTACACACACATACTTATACACACAACATATACCCTTCTATTGTGGGACAACAGCAGTGCACACAAACTCATATACTTCAAACAAAAGCTCATTAAGCAGCAAGCAGACCTAAAAACACACAACTGGAGGCATACAACCAAAGTCACTCAGGAACAACATAAAGCTGGAAAAGGAATTGAAGGACAAATGTATACCTAAACACCTGTTTGGGTTTATTAACTATGAAAAATAGGAATGGCCAAAGGCCGTTAGCCAGTCCATATAACATGCCAATTATGGCACAGTGTTGTGCCTAAATGTGACTCTCAACTGCCATGTAACCTCCACAGGAAGGGGCATCAAGGGGGGCAGGCAGGTATCTCAGGGATTATCCAGGGGTGGGGAGGACTGAATTTGGGAGTGGGGGTTGGGCTTGGGCTAGGGAGGGGTGGTCTTCTTGGGAGGGGTGGGCTTATTCTTGGGAGGGTCGGGCTTCTTCTTCTGGGAGAGAGGTATGGGTACTTGTAGGGGGACAGGGGAGGTCTTGGACGTGGAAGGGACTGCCTGGGAGCTTGTTGGGGTCTTTCTGGGTCTGGAACAGGGCAAAGGTTAAGGTCAAGCAAAAAAGTTTTTGGGACACATGGGGACGGTCATCGGTGTCGGGATTTGGAGGTTGAGGGAGTGGTTGTCTGATGTGTAGGTGTGGATGTTGTAAGTGTGTGCTTATGGGAGGTATTCTTGTGTGTGGTGTGTGTCTGTTGAGTGGGTGAGTGAGAGCGTTTATGTGTCTTGGGCTTAGTGGGGGTGGAGGTCCTGGGGGATGCCCTTGTCTGTTGTGGCGGTGACTACAGGTATGGAGGATGTGGTGGATGTATGTGTGTTTGTAGTTGTGGTGTCTGCGGGGTGGTGCTTATGGTGGATGTCTGGGGGTTTGCTGGGGTGGTATCTGTGGATAGGAAGGCTCTGTCAGTGACTCTTGTGGTGGTGTCTGTAGTTTGCTTGATGTCATGTGTGTGATGCTGGGAGTGGTAGGGGTGTCAGGGGAAGTTGTGAGTGTGGATGTTGTTTGTGTGCCTGCCAGTGTGTCCTGTGGTGCTTGTGTACGCTCCATTTGTCTGCTGAGGTGGATATCTGCAGATCTGTTTGTGTGCTTTTGTGGGATTTGGACTGGGAAGAGGGAGTTAGAGCAGGGACAGAAGGTGGGGGGTGACTGCCTGCCATCAGTGTGGAGGCCAGAGCCTGAAAAGATCTCTGTAGGCAAGCCATCACACCATGAATGCCTTCCAGGAATTTGTTAGTCTGTTGGAGCTGACTTGTCAATTACTGGATGACATTCACAATGGTTTTCTGACCCACAGAGATACTCCTCATGATCTTAATAGCCTCTTCACAGAGGGCAGCAGGGGTAACAGGGCTGGGGCAGAGGTGCCTGCAATGTAGGAGATGCCCACCCTTTAGGGTGAGTGGGCACAGCCAACTGGGTGGGAGCAACAGGGAGGGCGGTGATAGGACAGGGGGTGGACAAGAATGGTACTGGAGGATTCCCCAATGGCTCCTCCATTACTAGGGAATGGCCACTGGAGGAGGAATCTGAGGGTGATGACGATGTCCCAGTCTCCCCTGTGGCATTTCCCTCACCCTCCAGACAACTGGGTCTCTCTGTGTCTGTGGTGTCTTGACCTGAGGTCCCATGGCCAGGTGCTTCCCCACTTGGCTCAGCCCTGTCTCCTTTGCTTGCCTGATGAGCAAAAAGAAAGAGAAATAGAGTAATAGCAGGTCCATTATAACAGTTCAATCACAACTATGATTAACATACAATACCAACATGTCAAGTAGGCCCCAGCAAATACTTACACCTAAGTGGCACATACATGAGCATAAGCATGCATGCCATCTGGATTTACTAAAGTTGCCCACAGGAAGATGAGGATCTCAGACAACTACAGTTTGCCTAGTTGCATGGCTGAAGTCTTGCAACCACAATAACCACAATAACCACAATAATGTACTCTCAGCAGTGTCGAGACAGCTACATCCAATTTCCTCAACGTGAGGATGTCACCCATGAGAAGGCTGAGTTTTATGGTTTGGCACACATCCCACATGTGGTGGGAGCCATTGATGGTACACATGTTGCCTTGGTCCCACCGCATGGCAATGAACAAGTGTACTGCAACAGAAAGAGCTTCTATTCCATCACTGTCCAAGTTGTTTGTTTGGCGGACCTCTACATTTCACAGGTCTGTGCCTGTCTTCCAGTTTCAGTCCATGATGCCTTCATTATGCGAACAGCACGATCCCCCCAGCTGATGTCACAACTGTATCCAGAGTAGGCCTAGCTGGTTGGTAAGTTACATATGTCCTGTTTGTTTGTGTACAATGTCTGCTGCACAAATTGCAGTGGGAAGAACTCATAGTTGCACATATGTCCCATTCCATAACAGGGGACTTTGCATACCCTAACCGTCCATGGTTGTTGACACCAGTGAGGAACCCAACTACGCCAGGGGAAATCCATTTCAACTATGTGCATAGAAGAACAGAGTGTGACGTGGAGTGGGCATTTAGGCTCCTGAAGGCCAGATTTAGGTGTCTGGACAACACAGGTGAAGCCCTCCACTACTCACACGAAAAAGGTTGTAGTATCATTGTGGCCAGCTGCTTACTCTACAACATTGCCCTGTAGAGGGATATCCCATATATTCCAGATGAGGGGTAGCTAGCAATGACACCGGGTGAGAATCCTGAAATGCCAAGTGAAGATGACAGTGATGAAGAGGAAGGTGAAGACTTGCGGACTTTACTTGAGTGTAAGTATGTAATGTTATGTGATTACTGTGAGGACCTGTAGTTGTCAGGATGTGTTGAGCAGGGTTATTTTTTCAAAAGACAGGGGAACTTATGCTTTGCAGTATATGGCCAAGGTGTGCTTACTTTAAACATTTCACTACCTTGAATATCTGCTTTGTTTCTGTCAGTCTCATTTTAGTGTAAGTGTAAATATTGATTTGGGGTTTTGGTCATAGGTATTACATTTCCAGCCTAAACTCATTGTATTGTTTTTGACCAGGTACCTTCATCATGCCATCCTCATGTAAGTTGTGACATTGGCAGGTATCTGTTGCTGTTCTGACATGTGAAGTGGACATGGATTGATCCAGGTAATGTTGGTCCCAGATTTAGGGTGTGCAAGTCCTATGTCAATGCAGCTTGCACAGTGGGTGGATGGAAATCTGAAGTGCACAATACACTGGTTTGATGTGGTGTGTTGATCCAATTGTCTCGTGTCTGAACGTGCAATCCATGCATTCTCCTTTCACGTTGTGTTGCCAGTGATCCAGTATGACCTTTTTGTAGCTGTAGATTTGTTTTATCATTGCAGGCCACAGTGCCTGTGTCACAACACGGACATAGGTTTGTATTGTACCACCAGAAGCTTGGTCATTGTAATAGGACGGACCTATGAGCAGCGACTTTTGTACTGCCCTCTGTCTGTGCAATGGCATATGTTATGTTGGCAGACCGATCTGTTAGCCTATTCTTCGGGACGAGATCTGACAAAGCCCTTTTTCCTGCGGTCTGGGGGACTGCACCTTGGGATATCTAGCCTGACTCAATATGGTTCAGCAATTTTGGGATATAACATTCCAGACATGTTAACAGCCTGTGTGTTGTATAGTGCTATAAAATGTCTGGTGTGACCAGACACTAGTATCATTGTGTTGCAAGTAATGCTCAGCATGACACTACCTGAGAGACATCCCTACTTCCCTTATCATCATGTATCTTCCTCATGTGCATCACATGGGCTTACATTTCAACATTTCAAAATGTGGATAAGAAGGTAGCAGGCAATGTCTTAGTGAAAGATGAGTTTAATGATAGGTGCAGGAAATAATTGAAAGATATAACAAAGAAGTAAACTGGAGGAATCAGTCATGGTGGATGTAGTCATATTAGTAGATGCCACAACATTTAAAGTCCAGTGTCCTACTACCATAGGGCATGGAAGGTGGTCAAATAACATTAAACAGAGTACATATGTGAAACACAAAGGAATTCCTTCAGGAACTTGCATGCAGTGATTGGTGTCTTGCCATCCGCACTTCCTGGATGCTTGGATGGGTGTCTGCGCTTGCAAGGGGGGTCTTCTGCTACAGAGGCAGGGGTGTCTGAGGTGGGTCCTTCCTCTGACAGGGCCTCCATTCCAGTGGCCACCACAGATGTTGACTGGACTGGTGTTGCTTGGCCAAAGAAGGGGGCGTGGTATTGCTCACAGTCCCTAATCACTGCTGACCTCCCTGAACATTCCTGATAGGAAGGCCAGGAAGGTGTTGGTGGCTCTCACTTTTCCAGAGACTCACGATGGAAGTCCCTCCGTAACTGCTTGATCTCCCTGGGTTTAGCAAGTACCTGGCCCATCACGTCTTGGGATTCTTGATAGGCTCATAAGACTTGGCTGATGACTTCCTGCCCAGGACAATCCCCAGTATACTCAAGCTGCTGACCTACAACATTCCTCCCACACACCCTACCCCCACGTGCCTGCGCCCTTGGCACAGCTTGCACCCTACCACTGGTTCCAGGACCATCACTGTCAGAGGTGGGTTGCTGTGACTCAGGATTCTGGAGTGGGGGGGCACAAGATGGCACAAGATGGTTGTCACAGTCCTTGGGACACAGATTGGGGGGGGCGAATGGCTGCCTGTGATATAGATGCAACTGGACAGGGAGGACTCAATGTGGTCATGGTGAGGGTTACTGGTATCATGTAACCAGTTGCCTTGATGGGCCACAACTGTCCTTTACGTCCAGATGTCCCAGAGTGTTGTCCTCACTAAGGGATTCATCCATGGGGGTAGTGGCAGTCTCTTGAGTGGGCTCGATGTTCCCAGTGGCAGCTAGACCTGAGATTTGGTGTTACATGTTGTATTGTGACATCTACCTCCAATAGTTTACAATGATATTTAGCAAAGGCCATGTACACATTGGATTTGCAGGTTTCCTTCATGTGATAGGTACACATGCTATCAATTGTATTGACCTGACATTTGAGTAACATAAAAAATCCATTTCAGTTCCATTTCAGTCAACCAGCTGCAGCATGTATGAGTTCATTATTACTGCGGAGGATGGTCATAAATTTACATCTTGCTGGTAGTGCAGGCAAAGCAGTGGCTGGGCAGAATGTGGTTTACATCATTTTATGGTGTATATGTGATTGTTGTCATCATGTGGTCATTGCATTGTGAAAGTGTCTGCTGCCAATACCATTCAGGTGATGCATCTGAGGCCTTTGATTTTTTTTGGCTGCACATAGGTTAAGCTGTCCTTCCTGTTCACAATATTTTCATCTTTTCTTAGCTGCTCAATATGGATCAAGGTAGTTAGCGACATCACAGAGTGCACCATGATCTGTATCTTGGTCCCTCCCAGGTAAGTAAACTTCATTTGTGAGTTCACAGACAGATGCACAATAACATATGGACACTGGCCTGGTTATTGGAGTTACAAGGACTGGCCATCCTCCTACAATCATTTTACTCCAAGGACTACACACAGTATACATAGGTCATCCTCTCAGGTGAGTACACTTCCATTGTAAGTTGACAAACAAGGATATTTGGACATATGCACACTGGCTTGCGTTTGGATTTGGGGAGACAGAGCCTCCTGGCCTTAGTAGTCATGTCACTCCCTGTACTTCATATACTTTTTATATGTCATTCCCCAAGTGTGTACACTTTTTTGTGATTTCCGAAATAATGGTATATTTGCTAGTGTACACTGGACTGGTGTATGGAGTGACAGTAAGGGAGCCTCCTGTGAGTTGCAGCTATGTAACTCCCTCTATTACACACACTATACTGATGGTTTCCTCCCAGATGAGTACACTTCAATGATGATTTGGTTCACAGGTGTATTTTGGAGGCAGACACAATTTTGTTGCTTGTGGTTTGGGGAGCATTGTCTGCTGTGAGTTGAAGTCCTGTTACTCTCATTGGAGCAGAGGATACTGTGTTAGCTCCGGAGAGTGACAGTACAAGTACCTCTTGGCCTTAGCAGTCCTGTTTGGGCGTGTACTACACACATCCTATACAGATGTCATCCTTCCAGGTGGTTGCACTTCAATGGTGAGTTCAGGGACAATAGTCATTGGAGCAGGGGACACTGTGTTGGCTGAGTGAAGTGACAGTACCAGTGCCTCTTGGCCTTATCAGTCCTGCCAGTGCCTGTACTACGCGCACACTATACAGATGTCCTGCTCTCAGGTGGGTACACTCCAATGGGGAGTTGACAAACAAGGTAATTTTGAGTAGGATGAACTGTTCTGGTTTTTTGAATTTTAGAACAGTGCCTGCTGGGAATTGTAGTGCTGTCGATCCCTGTACTATGTAAAATACACAGAGATGTTGACCCCCCAGCTGTGTCTACTTCACCTGTGGGATGCCAGACCGGGATCTATGGACAGGTGGACACTGGGCTCGTGAGTGAGGTGACAGTGAAGGCATCAAAAGGTGATCAGTGAACATGCACGAAAATACATCTTGGTGATATTTTTGTGTTGTGACTTACCAGACTCCCCCAGGTATTCCAGTCACGCCCTCAGGCTGTAGGATGGTCAAGACCTTCTCCTCCCAGGTTGTGAGTTGTAAGGGAGGAAGAGGGGATCACCGCCAGTCTTCTGGACCTGCAGCTGGGGCCTTAATGCCTTGTAACAGACCTTCCTCCTGAGGTTGTTCCACCTCTTCCTGATGTCATCCCTTGTGCACACGCACAATGGGGCCTACAGAATTCACTTTGTTGAATATCCTTTGACACAGTTCTATTTTTCTGGCGATAGTAGTGTGCTGGATTTGGGCTCCAAATAAATGTGGCTCTACTCTTATAATTTCACCCACCATGACTTCACTCATCTTCAGTGAAACAGGGATTTTTCTGGGATGACATGGTGGGGATTAAACAATAAGTGATGGGAAATGAATAGGTGATGGTGAGTTAATAGGATTGGGAAGTGCAAATGGATGTGAATAGAAATAGGAGTGTATTGACGGTGTGGGATATGTGCCTAGGGAAAGTTGTGGGGATGCCTAATCTATGGTTTGGTAGTTTTTGGATGTGCTCTGGATTGGGTGTTTGCCCTTGTAGATGCAAAGGATTCTGGTTAGTGAAGTGGTGTGTTTTACGGTGTGCTTTGCAGGTGTGCAGAGTGTGGCAATGTGTGTCAGCTGTTTTCAAATCCATCCAATGTGGTGTTGTGTATTACTTTTTTGACCATGAACCACCATGGTTTGGACAGGCATGGGTGTCCATCACTGCGACTTTTGACTTGTAATATGTTCGGTGGTTGGTTGATGGGATGTCAATACTGGTGGTCGAACCACCTGTTTCCCTCCCTCAACAGTACTGGCCACCTGGGTATTTTGACTTGCTTGTGGTCCTCCCTTTGTAACTTGTAATACAACGGTCTTTATTACTACCAACATGGCGGTCTTTTGGTGGCTGCCTCTATGGCGGTCTGGCAGTCCGACCACCAAACTCGTAATCAGCCCCAAAGTGTTTGTTGGTTCTTTGGATTTGTTTTGAGTTATAAAATTATTTATATAAAAGAATTGTAAAGCAGGGTGAACTGCTGTACAGAGTGAAGAGTTACATCAGAAAAACTGCACTGAGATTGTATGGTTAGGGTGAAACACTGCATTGTGATTGGGTGATGGTCTAGAAGATTAATTGATGTGTACGGAATTACACAAATTGAATCAAAATACTGAAAATTTGCATTGTCTTTGTTTATTACTAAATAGCTCAAAAGACATGAAATGCTTTTAGGAGTTTTGTGAGTGGGGATGTGAGAATCCCATTACAGAAAGGTGAAGAGGCACAGCCCAAGGGTACACCAGCACACTATTGTCACAAGGACCTTCGGATTACAACAAGACTGCTAGATTTGGGATGGCAGCACCTCTGCTTTATAGGCGATTGGCAGCTGTCACTCCAACCCTTCTGGCTCTCTAGCAGCACTTCACCCAAACCCAAACGGTAAAGGTGATTTATAACAGCTTTGTGCATAGAACTCTGAAAACCCTGCAGGGAAATGATGGTAAACAAGCCTTACCCTTTCTCTCCACATACAAGTCTCTTACACACACACACACACATACACACACATAGACAAGAAAAGATATGCAGGATAGTTTTCATTACATTTATTGAAAAGACTGCATCTAAGAAAAAATGCATGAGCTGCAATGATTAGGATAATAAGGAACAAAATCAGGATTGTGAAAATCAGAGATGTAAATATGAACCACCCCAACATATTGCAATGGCACAAATCTACAATTCCTACCTAAAAGCCTAATCTCTATCCCCTAAGTGAGAGCATGTTGATGTAAGCCAAATCTGTCCGTGCAGTGTCCATGAGAATCTCACCCCACCCCTTTACCTTGGTACAAGGTCAGTCCTTCAGTCTCCAGATCAGGCTTTGCAGAAACACAGAGGCTGAGTTAGTCCACACACTGGCATACAGCATGGATGAAAAGTCCTGGCTGGACCTCCTCCTCCTCCTCTAATACCTTTTGTCCTACAAGATGGTTTTATAGGGGACGTGTTTATACTCTTGTACAGAAGCCTGATGCAGGTATGTACCTAAGCGCTGGACTATTTGCCAAGTATTGTGACGGCAATACAAAATATTATCCTGTCTGTCTCGCATCCTGTTCTTGTGAACCCAAGTAAAAAGAACATGATGCAAAGTATGTCATCCATAACACTGACAGTGATGCTCTCACAGAGTAGTGACTGAATATGAAAAATAAAACCATTTCCACTGAAAGAGGCTGAAGTAAAATGAATAAAAATGAATAAATTAATACATAGCCTCTTATTTGGGTAAAAGAGCACAGGCTGCAAGCCTAAGCAAAGCCATCACTGTGCCCAGGCAGGGAACTACAAACGGACCCACAACACTATATGGGAACGAATGTGGTGTTATATACATGTTTATGGCTATGTCAAGTGGTGTCAGTTCACTAAGAATGAAGGTCTATTAAGATTTCCACAATATGGCATTTCTGAGTTAAGAATTGGTGAAAGATTGAGGGGAAAATTATACGAGAGAAAGCCACTACCTAGACTTACACAATGAGAAGCATGAAATGCTTGGGATAAAACATCATGGGGTCATTCTGACCCTGGCGGTAAATACCGCCAGGGCGGAGGTTGGCGGTAGCACCGCCAACAGGCTGGCGGTGCACCGCCGGGCATTCTGACCGCGGCGGTACAGCCGCGGCCAGAAGCGGAAAGCCGGCGGTGTACCGCCGACTTTCCGCTGCCCATGGGAATCCGCCATGGCGGCGCAGCAAGCTGCGCCGCCATGGGGATTCTGACACCGCATACCGCCATCCTGTTCCTGGCGGTTCGCCCGCCAGGAACAGGATGGCGGTATGGGGTGCCGTGGGGCCCCTGGGGGTCCCTGCAGTGCCCATGCCAATGGCATGGGCACTGCAGGGGCCCCCATAAGAGGGCCCCACAAATAATTTCAGTGTCTGCTCTGCAGACACTGAAATTCGCGACGGGTGCAACTGCACCCGTCGCACCTTCCCACTCCGCCGGCTCCATTCTGACACCGCATACCGCCATCCTGTTCCTGGCGGTTCGCCCGCCAGGAACAGGATGGCGGTATGGGGTGCCGTGGGGCCCCTGGGGGTCCCTGCAGTGCCCATGCCAATGGCAGGGGCCCCCATAAGAGGGCCCCACAAATAATTTCTGTGTCTGCTCTGCAGACACTGAAATTCGCGACGGGTGCAACTGCACCCGTCGCACCTTCCCACTCCGCCGGCTCCATTCTGAGCCGGCGTCCTCGTGGGAAGGGTGTTTCCCGCTGGGCTGGCGGGCGGACGTTCGGCGGTCTTTTGACCGCGGTACGGTCTTCTGGCGGTTCCCGCTTGGCGGGCAGCTACCGCCGCCCGCCAAGCTTAGAATCACCCCCCATATGCTAAAGAAAGAGAAAAATACCAGAATAAGGCTGAAGGAGTTTTTCAAAATTGTGCAAATGCTCAAAAGGATGAAGGACTGCAAAGGAAGAGAAAATGTGTAGTTGAGGGAGCTCGAATGTATCTGTTATAAATACAGAGAAGACTAAAAGGAACAAGACGCAAAGAAAGCTGAAACTGATAATGATTCAGGGGATGATATTTTGGATGCATTATTGATTGTGCATCCACCACCATATGTGTCCCCTGTAACAAATAATGAAGGGATTTAACTCTGGTTGTACAGTGCCTACAGCCTCTGTTGATCCAAATGTAATTCAGATTGAGAGACCATCGCAAGCAACATAGCCTTTTGTACAAGCTGTCATATCTAATGTTGTACCTGCACACGTTGAAACTGTTCCCACAGTGATACCTCTAGGAGTTAATGCTTCTATTGTGACCGTACCAACACCAGTTACTAGATTCATACCTTCTCAGCCTTTAGATATTTGAACAGCAACTACACCTATAAACATTGTCCTGAATAATGTGGTGCAAGGAGCTGTTGGAGGAGCCCCTGCGACATTGTACATCCCTATATCACAGAATTCACAAATTGTTGTTTTGACACCACCATGAACTGTTTAATAAATGAGAGAAGGAGAAGGATTGTCTTTATGACACCTATAGCACAGGGAGAGACAAATGTATTTGAAGATGGATTTTTTTCACCATGGTTTGTAGAAACCAGAGAATAAAATGCTAAGAAATGCAGAGCATTAAGTTGTTATCCCAGAAACTAAAGCACAGAGACCTTTAAATGTCCCAAAGTTGAAGTCCGAGTTAGAATAAATAGTTTGGGGATCTTTAGAAATTGGATTCACAAATCAGTATCAAGAGAATGAATTAATCTAAGTAAAGTGATTACAAGGCATGCTGCTGCCACCCACAAAAGATTAGCTGAATTTCAGAGAAAATAGAAGGTTGATCTTCCAAATAGTGCCCAATTGCAAAGACGTTTCAGAGCACAGTTATGTGATGAGGTTATGGAGAGCCCTTAGCACAATTCCAATACCAAATTAGCGTAATTTGTTATGCTAATGGGCATTAGAAGGCCAAAAACACTGTGCCATGCATGCATAGCGCCACTTTGTAATCTTTTTAATTACTTTAGGTCTGCATCAGGCATAATGTATGCAAAGGGGGCATTCCCCATTAGGGGGGGCTGCAAAAATGGCTCAAGGGAATTTAAGAGATTTCCTTGCGACATTGCTTCCTGCACTTTTAACGCCTGCTCATAGCAAAATTTAAAAGGAGACTTCTACTGGTTACAGTGGGCTTCCGGATACTTTGCAGGATTAGCATCAGAATTTTTTATGCTAATCCTGAAAAGCACCGGACTAGCATCAAACATTCTGATGCTAGTCCCCTAACTACCACCATGGTGTACTGTATTTTAAATACGGCGCACACATGGTGACATTGTAGGGGCACTAAGGGGCGCAAGAAAAGTGGCACTGCACTGTGTGTAGAGCCATTTTTCTTAAATATGCCCCAATACTTTTTTCAGCAATGTGATTAGTCTTGCTAGGGGAGTGTTTGAAAAGTTTTAACACTACCTCCATTATTTTATTTTGTGTTGTTACTTATCTTGGTCAGCTGCAGAAGATGTGACCTGCCACCATATACCTTTGTCCTGTAGTGTTTACTTAGTTTAATATATAGGCAAGAATACTCTGAATATTACTACTCTAACTACGACATGAAAGTTCCTATAAAGAAGAGTATAAATATTCATCCACAGGAAAAGAAATAGACACAGCTTGGTATTATTTTAGACCATGCACACCTATAGACACAGCTAGGGCACATTGAAAACAATTTCCTATTTTAATGAGACCATTGGAGAAGACATTTATCATGTCATTAGAAGAAAGGAGTGCACACATTTCTCACAGTAAAAACAAAGGGGAGACAATTTGAAAGATGTTTGGAAGATAAAAGATGAATATAGAAGGAAAACTATCTATCCTAAACTTAAATTAGATAGACGACAAAAGGGAAAAAATGTGTTTACAAAATTAAACCAACTTCTTAAAAGACCCATAGGAATTAGTAACTGTGAACACACGTTGGAAATATTTTGAGGTTCATGGCAAATTTTACAAGAAGAGGCAGTCATTCCAGGAGTCTATTTCATTTGTGGACAAGATGCTTATTTTCAATTACCAGCTGATTGGGAGTATGTATAATATATATGCTTTGACAAATGCCTTCATCATCCAGACATACATGTAGTTTAAATAATGGAACACAATTAGTAGGAGATATCCCTGGAGCCAATATTCCACCAGTAGGAGTTGTTTTAGTGGACAAGAAGATTAGAAAACTTTCAACAGTAGTGGATAAATTGGAAACCAGTACTTCTGAAGCTTTATTAGTTGTTAACATAGAGTTTGTGGCTATTAAACCAATGGTCTTACAAGATCAATTAGCTTTAGATAGTTTGCTTGCAGATAAAAGTAGAATTTTGCAAGGTGTTGAAAGATATTCATACATACCTGATGAGAATAAGAACATTTTGGAATTCACAAAGAGCATTTCTGATTTAAAACCTGAATCAGAACCATTAGAAACTACTCATGTTTTAGATAATGTAGGTAAAGGAGTGTATGCAATAAGCAACTGGTTTGCTGTAACTGGAGGATGCATTTTCAGAGCTATATTTAGTGCCAGTACTAATAGTTGGATTTTGCTTATTATCTTTGTTTGCTATATATAAAGGTTGTAGACATTATTTTCCAAAGAAAAAGAACAGTGAAAGAATCAAACAGATTATAAAAGTTAAACTTCGAAGAAGCTAAGAATAAAGAATATAAAAGATTGAAATGATCTGAGACTTTGAAAAGAAAGAGAGAAAACTCAACTGAGGATGACAGTGAACTCTGAAGATTAATTTGTGAAGAAGATGTAATGATTTGATAACCATCAGAAGGGAGAAATTGAGGACGCATTTTTGAAAATGTCGAGAAATAAAATTAAAATAATACGCAAGACTAATGTCATTTAAAACATATGTTAGATGCAAAATTGCAATATGCAATCATACTTTAACATGGTAGGCCTGAAACACCAAGGCCCATATTTATACTTTTTGACGCAAAACTGCGCCAACGCAGTTTTGCGTCAAAAAAATTAGCGCCGGCTAACGCCATTCTGAAGCCATATTTATTGAATGACGTTAGCCGGCGTTAGCCGCCGGCGCCGTTTGGTGTGCGTTAAAAAAAACGACGTACACCAGGCAGCGCCGGCGTAGGGGGATATGGAGCTTGGGCGTCAAGAAATGGGGCAAGTCAGGTTGAGGCAATTTTTTCGCCTCAACCCGATTTGCGCCATTTTTTTTCACTCCCAACTCCCATAAAAATGACTCCTGTCTTAGCAAAGACAGGAGTCATGCCCCCTTGCCCAATGGCCATGCCCAGGTCCCCTGGGCATGGTCATTGGGCATAGTGGCATGTAGGGGGGAACAAATCAGGCCCCTCTATGCCACAAAAAAAAAAAAAACACTTACCTGAACTTACCTTAATGTCCCTGGGATGGGTCCCTCCAGCCTTGGGTGTCCTCCTGGGGTGGGCATGGGTGACAGGGGGTGTCCCTGGGGGTGTGGGGGGGCACCTCTGGGCTCCTTCAGAGCCCACAGGTCCCTTAACGCCTGCCTTTTGCAGGCGCTAAAAAACGACGCAAAAGTGGGCGTACGTCATTTTTTTTGACCCGCCCACTCCCGTGCGTGATTTTTGCCCGGGAGTATAAATCCCACGCACATGCCTTGGAGTCGATTTTTTAGACGGGAACGCCTACCTTGCATATAATTAACGCAAAGTAGGTGTCCACGCTAAAAAATGACGCTAACTCCATGGACTTTGGCGCTAGACGCGTCTAACGCCAAAGTATAAATATGGAGTTAGTTTTGCGTCGAAATTGCGTCAAAATAAACAACGCAATTTCGGCGCAAACGGAGTATAAATATGCCCCCAAGATACTGACATATTGTAGCTAACTAAACTAAAAGAATTGTGGAACCAGCTTAAAGCTTGATCTTGACCTTTTGAAAGTCTTGTTTTCACAATGAATAGTTTTTGTGCAAAATGTTTGTCCTCTTATTTACACAGATGTTTCTACTTCTAAAAACACTACTGTTAGCTAATGAATAGGCTTCTTATTTAGCAACATAGATATGAATGTTCACACATGGGGATGAGGTCTTGAAGGAGAGGATGAATCATGAGAAATTAGACAAAAAAAGTTACACAATAAGACATGGTTGCGACCTGAGAAGTTGCTCTCTGAAGTTTATTATACTCCTGTGAGAAGAGAGAGAGTGAATATTTTCCCATGGGCGCATTGAAAAAAGCTGAATGGACAACTGAGAAAAGAAGAGCAACAAATTAAACAACATTGATTTTGTTTGTCCTGATTAGTGCATGTTCTTAGAGTAGGTTTTTCATCTTTCTTTGAGCCTTTTCTCTTGCCCATGCCATTTCATATATGCTAGAGACTCTACTGAGTTTCTTGAACCTCACTTCATGAGAAGTTCTGCTTTGATTGATTTTGAACTATTGAACTGACCTTAGATGCTGAAACGTCATGCTTTATGCTTAGTTTCTCCCAAATCAGAACTCTTTATGGGTTTCTGAATCTGACACCCTTTCCTTTTGTTCTAGGAATAGGGATTCTTTCTTTTTTGGAAGGTGCTTAATGCATTATTATTGTGATTTTTTGTTAACTAATATATAATTGACTTCTAACAAAATTAAATTAACAGAAATGTATCATATTTATCTTGTGACTTTAATAAAGATGAATTACTAAAAGATTTGGAGAGTAAAACTCATTAACTCCTTGAAAACGTTATTGATGGAAATTGAATTTAGAAATTGTTATGATAAACTAATATGATGTACAGCTTCTGATTAATCTTGTCAAATATCCTTGGACCTGAGTTGACGGTAGCAGGGTTTCCCTGATTAGTTATCCAACCTTTCTGTGAACTGAACTTTAACTGAAATATTCTGGTGGCAGCATGTGCGTGTTTTACTCATTACCTAATACACACCTCTTTAGAGTTAGGAATTCATTTTCCTTTCAACTTCATAATATTTCTCAGATATATCTTGTTTCTAGAACAATCACAGTGATAACGGTGGTAATTGGAACTCTTTTCACTCTGCCAGCTGCACTTGCCCTTGTTCTTTCAGGACTAATTTTGCATGTAGACTTTGTGAAGTACAATGTAGTTTCACATGGACGGTGTTCACAACAGTTGCCTGGGAATTTCCTGTCCTCTTCGGTTAGACTAAACTTCAAATGCCCAGAGGTGGACGTTAGGCTAAACATTAGTAGCGTGCACGTCACAAACTCGTTTTACACCTGCTGACTTGTGTTTGGAAACAACCTTTATAAAACAGACCTTTAATATTCTGGAGAAATTGTCTAATTTCCTCCAAGCCCTGATTTTTGGAAACTCACTAGATAACCACTTGAAATCATAATAAATAATAGATTACTTTTGCTTCCTCAACTTCAGGAAACCACTCAAAATGTACTTAATTTTACAGCCTTATTGCTAAAGTCCGAAACTGGCCGTGAACTCGTGCTGTGAGCCGTCTTTGAGACCTGGCCTTCATATAGCATGTTACAGAAACATGTTACTCATACATGCTATCATACAAGCATATAAACAGTCATCAGCAACCTGCTGACCTGCAGTTTTAAAATACACTAATTTAGACTGTTGTGGTAAATCATGTATTTACAGTTTACCACCAAACTAGCAGGGCAGCCATTTATAACACCGTTGGTGTGATTTTGCGAGTATTTCCAAATAGTTTAGTGCTGACCAAATTAGAAATGTATGATTTACAAATGAAAATCGTGCTTTCTGGAATTGAATTAGAAAGCGAGAAACAGTTGCTAAAACGGTAACATTTATGCCCTGCAGGTTTCTGGGGACTTAAACAGTAAATCAGTCTCATGGCCGTGTCAGAAATGATTTGCAATTACTCATGACATATTTGGAACTGAACTATAGTCTTTTCCAGCTTTATGTTTTTCAGATAAACTGAGACCCCATTATTCTATAGATAAACACTAATCCATGCTAATTGTACCATCCATGAGCACTACTCACAAAAGCTCTTTCTTCCACGTGGGTATCCATGGAAAACAAGTTTTTGAATACAGTCTCTGAGGTCAAGTGTTATCGGAAATCTGCAACCACAACATTTTTTCTCAGTAGGGTGAGGACAGTGGAATGTGGTACGATGGTAAAGCGGGAATTAGAGGTGGTATCAAAAATGTAAGTCATGCGACTCCACGTCTTTAAATCTAGAGAGTTAAGAGGTCTGTGTGTGAACTTTCTGGCAGAATAAAAGGCACCTTTCCAATTAAAGTTAATAGAAGAATAACTTCAGACACACCAAGGGGGAAGAAAGGCATTTTATAAGTCATGGGGAGTTCAAAGGGAAAGAAGGGAGAAACACAAAGCATCATGGGAAGTGGGATTCAAGTTACCATGTCAAACAGGCTGATTAACAACAGCTCCACGTGGTTCTGATCACCAGGGAGTCTAACAGATAAAATTATTCACCCTCTCAGAAAGAATCCCAGTGAACTGAACAAATGTTTCTTTTTTGAATAAGAAATTTATCACAAAAAGGCTCTGAGAGGAAAATGGACAAAGAGCCTGAGTCACCCAAAGATCTGAAGTTTGAAACTGGGGAAGGTTTGCAGGAGTGTAGGTTCCGAATGTAGCTTCAGTCTTTAGAGGGGCATATCGATCATTTGTTGCAATTATGTTGTTAAATATGGCCTAAAGATGCAGTTGATTGCCGCACAGCAATAAATGTGTTTAATGAACTCATTTGCATGCTACATATTAGAAAATAACGTTCTGAAAAAAACACAAACCTTTAAACATTAGGGTGTTAAAATCTGCACTCATTCCATACAAATCTGGTTGTGTACGTATACGGGTACAGTTTATATACATTTGGTAATTCATTTAGTATTTGTTGTAGAGGCTGCAGCCTCCTTCCACAAATACTCCATGCCAGTATCCCTGCTTCCTTCCCCACGAGCCACATGTAAGAATGGCGTGCAAAACTTGATGTGTGGCTTTCCCTACAGCAGCCTGTGGAAGAGGGATGGTGGTGGGACCTGCCTGCTCCGACCTGGTCATAGTAGGCCATCTGCCATTTAGTTGGCACATCAATCCTCATGGCTTCCTCCCAAGCTGTTTGTGCATGTGGGCACGTTGAGACAGGTACTCCAGAGGATACCCTGAGTCCTGGGGAAGGAGGAGCATTTCCTGGCACCCTGCACCTCAAGTCACCATAGTAATCCTTAGGAATATATGTATAAATGTCCTGTTACGTCCCCTGTCCAGCCTCCTATATAAATGCATGGATTCTACGCTACTGCAAACGTCCTCACATATAAATTCTATCTCAAAATCCTCCTCTAATTCTCACAAAATAAGTCCTCCTCAAACAATTATAGCCAATCACACTCACTCGGGCTCCCAATTCTAGTCCACGTATGTGAGCATATTTATTTCACTGCAACATCCTTCCCGAACTATCAATGACTCTGTTTGGTTGCACATTCAGTGGCGTAGGTGAACAGTAATATTGGTGGATGTGAGCTTCAAATTCCCAACAATCACGGTGGCATATCATGGTAAAATGCATAACTTGAGAAGTGGAGCATGAGAGAGCTTAAGGGGCAGTGGGAAGGGATAGCAATGCATTATTAGGGTTATGTAAAAGACAATGGCGGTCATTCCAATCTTGGCGGGCTACGGGCGTACCGCGGTCAAAAGACCGCAGCGGTCATTCTGAGTTTCCCGCTGGGCTGGCGGGCGACCGGCAGAAGGCCGCCCGCCCGCCCAGCGGGAAACCCCCTTCCACGAGGATGCCGGCTCCGAATGGAGCCGGCGGGGTGGAAAGGGTGCGACGGGTGCAGTTGCACCCGTCGCGATTTTCAGTGTCTGCTTTGCAGACACTGAAAATCTTTGTGGGGCCCTGTTAGGGGGCCCCTGCAGTGCCCATGCCATTGGCATGGGCACTGCATGGGCCCCCAGGGGCCCCACGACACCCGGTCCCGCCAGCCAGGTTCTGGCAGTCAAAACCGCCAGATCCAGGCTGGCGGGAAGGGGGTCGGAATCCCCATGGCGGCGCTGCCTGCAGCGCCGCCATGGAGGATTCTTCAGGCCAGGGGAAAACCGGCGGGAAACCGCCGGTTTCCCTTTTCTGACCGCGGCTTTACCGCCGCGGTCAGAATTGGCCTGGATGCACCGCCAGCCTGTTGGCGGTGCATCCGTGGTCCCCGGCCCTGGCGGTCTATGACCGCCAGGGTCGGAATGACCCCCAATATGCTGTAAAATAACCAACAGTTTTAAGAACTGTCTGTGTGTGCATGTAAAACTCCTAAGTGAAATCTGAAGGCAACCTCGCCATTCCAGACTGAAAGAACTTGTATCCAACTATTTAGTAAAAAAAATACATTTATTGAGGGGGGGGGGCATAGCACTCCACAGCCCCCCAAAGCTACATCCCTGCCTATACTCCACCTAGAAGACCTAGTAAGTGCAGCTAAATCTTTTTGAAATACCCTTTTGAATACTAATCTCCAGTAAAATCTACAGTTAACCACAATTATTGTACCTATAGCACTCTCTGATAACTCAATCCATTTATGAAGAAATGTAGTCCAGTAGACCTCAAACCCAATCGTAGTTTCTTCCCCTGTAACAACTTAACACATGCTATCAGACCATCTACCATGTCTCATAGGAGTGTATGTTTAGGTGGGGGAATTTATTTAGGGCAACATTCAGTGTAAAACATGGCTCTTAGAGATTTTAAGCAGACATTATTAGCCGGCCACGGGAATGTGCCAGTAATAATACGAACAGGTACGCCTTTTTTCTGTTCTGAAAGTCAGGAGATTATCTAAACCACTATGTATAAATGTAGGCATCATGTATGTATGTATGTATAAACAAAAATCTATCTATCTATATATATATATATATATATATATATATATATATATATATATATATATATATATATGTATATATATATGTGTGTATATATATATATATACACACACACACACACATTTATATCTGTATATATGCATGTATGTTAGTAATAGGGGCTCTAGTAGGCAGTGGTGTGAACCCTGTCCAAGTAGGAACCCTCACTGTAGTCAGGCGGCCACACAGGTAAGATAACCCCTGCTCACACCCTCGATAGCTTGGCACGACCAGTAAGGCTTATCTTACAGGCAATGTGTGAAGTATTTGTACACAGTAACAGTGCAACCACCACACAAGTACTCCACACCAGTTTAGGAAAGTAGCCAATATTTATCTGAATACAACAAGACCAAAACAACAACATTTCAACATGCACAAGCAAAGATACACATTTTTAAAGGTTAAGGGCCAGATTTATGAAATACTTATTTTGCCTTTCCTAAATAGCGACTCCTTAGAAATCGCTATTTAGGAAATGCAAAATGCTATGTACAAAAATAGAGATTCACTAATAGCGATTCCAACAGTGTAGAAATCACTAGTAGGAAATTGCAATTTAGATAATGCCAAACAATTCATTCCTACGGTTCTAAAGGCCCATAGGTATGAATGGTTTAGTATTTCCTAATTTGCAGTTTCCTAGTAGGAAACTGCAAATTAGGAAATACTAAAGCAAGGGTGACGTTCAGTCTAAGGTGCACCTCGAAAAAAGTGGTGCACATGTAAAGCTGCAACCTGAAAAAAGTGTGCACATGTAAAGCACACACATGCCCTAGGTGCATGTGTGCACTTTATTGCAATTAAAAAAAATGTACTTTTTTTAATTACACATGATTACCATCGAATTTGAGTTGATGGAAATAGCATTTCCTAAATGCCCATATTGCATTTAGGAAACACTTTGTACATGTGCATAGAAAAACGCAAATAGGAATTCCCTATTTGTGTGTCGCAAAAAGCAATTTCTACTGGGAAGAAATCACATTTTGTGATTTCCAAATGGCGTTTGTACATGCCAAAAGGCTATTTAGCATTTCTTAATGGGACAAAATAGCAATTCGGGCTGTCAAGAAATGCTAAACACCTTTGCTTCGTACACTTGGCCCTAAATCTCAATAAAAGCACTTAGAAACACAATAGCTCCAACTGGGGCTATCACAATGTCTTGAGGGAGTCGTTCCCAACAGTCCAACACCACTCACCAGGGAGTGTGGGCCGTCAAGGAGTCACACGGACCCCAGGTACAGTACCTTTGGTAAACAATGAAACAAAGACGTTGCATGGAGTTGGTGAGGTGAGGAGTCGCTGGAGCTGGTGTGTCATTTTTTCCTTACTGCTACTGGTGAGGTGAGGCGTCGGTTCCTTACTGCCAGACAGGGCAGATGATGTGTTGGTTCCTTATGGCTGCAGGGTAGGTGATGGGGCAACGGTGGTGAGGCGTCGGTTCCTTACGATTCGGGAGGGTCTATGAATCCAGCAGGTCAAGACGCAAGAAGAGGCCACAGGTTCTGCGGTGGGGTAAGAGTTGGGTGCTGTAGATGTCAAATACATGACACTTGGTAATCATGCTGTGGCAGGACTTTGGAGGTGCTGCAGCGGCATATGGACTGTAGTGGGGGTCACAGTTGTTGCACTCAGCGGGGACCACGGCTTCTGATGAAGGGAGCGGCATGGAGTCAGACAGTGGCGCCAGTTCCGTAGTGGCTCTGGAGTCGATGCATTTGGTTTTTTCTTGGTTGCACCAGAACTCAGTCCTAATGGCCCAGGGGCTACGTTTGACACCACTTGGCGAGTCAGGACTCTCAGCAACAGAGCCCAGGTGCTGGCATGTGAAGTCTTTGATGTCCCTGAGGCTTCTCACAGGAGGCAAGCTCAGTTCAAGACTTTGAAGAACCTTGGAAAGCAGGATATAGAAAGCAAAGTCCAATCCTTTCACTCCCAGGACAGAAGCAGCAAGCCAGCACAGCAAAGCAACAGGTAGAGCTGCGGTCCCTCTTATGGCATCTTCCTGTCAGAATGTACTCTGTCCAGAAATATTCTGAAGTTCTGGTATCAGAGGCCCAATAGTTATACTCATTTCTTCCTTTGAAGTAAGCAAACTTCAAAGGAAAGTCTTTGTAGTGCACAAGACACTGCATTTCCTGCTCTGGCCTCAAGCACACTCCAGGGGGTTTGAGACTACTTTGTGTAAGGACAGGCACAGCCCTGTTAAGGTGCAAGTGTCAGCTCCTCCCACCACTCTAGCCCAGGAAGACCCATCAGAATATGCAGGGCACAACCCAGCTAACTTTGTGTGAATGTCTAAATTGAAGCCCATCTGTCATCCTGACCCAGGCGTATTCCACAGCCAGGTAGAGGCACAGAATGGTTAAGCAAGAAAATGCCCATTTTCTAAACGTGGCATTTCCAAACTCAAAATTTAAAAAACACCTTTAACAACAGTTGTATGTTTAAATTGGGAGTTCAGAGAAACCAAAGTCCACATCTCTATCTGCTCCCAAGGGGAAATTACATTTAAAAAATATTTCCAGCCAATACTAACGTTAACCTATGGAAGAGATGGGCCTTGCAATATTGAAAACCACATTTAGGCCTTTTTCATTATCAGGGCATGTAAAACACACTTGTACATGTCCTACTTTTTAAATACACTGCTCCCTGTCCATGGGGGTGCCGTGGGCCTACCGTAGGGGTGACTTACATGTAGTAAAAGGGAAGGTTTGGGCATGGCAAGTGGTTGCACTTGACAGTTCAACCTGGCAGTTCCAATCTGCCCACACAGACACTGCAGTGGCAGGTCTGAGACATGTTTACAGGCCTACTCAAGTGGGTGGCACAGCTGCACGTTCACTAGTAGCCTTTGATTTACAAGCCTGGCACCTCAGGTGCACTTTACTAGGGACTTACTAGTCAATCAAATATGCCAATCATGAATAGACAAATTACCAAACCAATTTAGACAGAGAGCACTCGCACGTTAGCACTGGTCAGCAATGGTAAAGTGTCCAGGGTCCTAAAACTAGAAAAAACAGGTCAGAAAAGACAGGAGGAAGAAGGCAAAAAGAATGGGGATAACCATGCAAAAAGGGCCATTTGCAACAATGTGTGTGTGCATGTATATATATATATATATATATATATATATTAATACATACTTTTATAACCATTAAAAATATCAGTGAAATATATATATATAGAGAGTTATTTAAAGTCGCTATAACTCATGCCCCCGCCATGTACAGTTTTCTTTTCAATACTATGATTACTAATGTTTCACTGGTATTTTGAATGATGTTATAAAAGTTGTCATGAGTGGTGTAATATCTAGGGTAGTTAGCAGTGCATGGTGAGGGCACGAGTTATAGTTACTTTAGGGGGCGAGTTATAGATACTTGAAATTACTTTAAGTATAACTGCTGAATTTCTAAGGTTTTGTGTGAGTAAATTCATGAACATAACTATCACATCCCCGTAACTTTTGTTTTTTTCAGTGAATTTTCTATAATTACCCAACTCCATGCCACACGGGGCCTTTGGTTGGAGTTAACTGTGTCCATAGCCGACAATAGTAAAACAACCAGAGATAATCTGGAGGGATGCCTTCACAGTAGTTGCTTACTGGATGAAGGGCTCTTGCCTGAAGCTTAATGAAGATAAAACAGAGGTTATCCTTACTGGGAATTACACCTGGTGGGTGAGTACCCTTGGTACTGCTCCTATTCCCAAGAAAAACAGCCAGGAATTCTGGAATTTTATTTGATGACTCTTTCTCTCCCTTTATGATGATCACATAAATGGAGTTTGTGGTAATTGCTTTGAACTTCTGCGTCCCTTCTTGCAGGATTTTCAACTGGATACCCATCCAGCACCTCATGGACATTACTCATGCACCTATCAGCAGTCAACTTGATTATGGCATGACATGGCACATCTGATTAAAGGTAGTCAGTCATTACATGTTGTCATGGCTGATTATCTTTTCACATGCTTGCAAAATATTCAAAATATGACAGTCTGCATGATCTTTATTTACCTAACAAATGTCTGTGTCTGCAAGCCTTAGTTCTCTTTATTGGCTACTGGTTTACAAGTTGCTCTGCCCTGTGCCCCACACAGTTCGCAATGCTGGCTCTCACTCTCTGAGAGGAAAAGTCTTTCTCTACAGACCAATCAAAATACTCAGAACAGCACATCAAGCCATAATTGTTTCTAAATGCATTCGTACAGTTAGAATATGTGGTCCTACCTTGTAGCTGTCCACTGGAATGCCCTCTCACTTAACCTGAATTGATGTCAACATTCACCAAACTATTGAAAACATGGTTGTGTTGCTTCCAGGCTAGCTTTTTGTTTGCTCTAGTTCTGTTTAAACTTCATCTGTTTTGTTTTGTATTTGGTGCTTTTTTCCGTTTGGTGATGGCTAGCACTGTGATAACCCAGTGGGGATGAGAGAGCACTTTAGACAATCAAATAACATAACATGACAAGGCATTTTTGTAGCACAAATCAAGTAAAAAAAACGTAGGAGAGCACTGTTCATGGTCACGCACAAGCATAAAGTCAACAAGTAAGAAGAGAGGAAGCTGAGTTGTAGATAGTTATTATACTGCAATTTAGTGCTCTTTATGGAGGTAAGTGTTCAACTCTTTCCTGAACTGGAGCAGCATTAGAGTGGTCCTGGTAGATACACTGATGTTGTTCCAGAGTACAGAAATGGCAAAGGCCTGCTTCCTTATTTCTTCTTTTATACATTTTGTAGTCTGCTGTTTGGTGGTGGCCTAGCTGTTGGTATTCTGAGATCTTCCAGAAATGGTAGGCTTCTCTGCAAGATAGGCAGGGATGCTAGTCATTATAGCTTTGTAAATGATGTACCTTATTTTGAAAGTGGTTTGGACCAGCAAAGGGAACTCATGGAGATCCATAAGGATGGCGTTGATGTGATCATATTTCTTCAAGCCCAGGCTGAGACCTGCTACAGCATGTAGGATGGCTTTAAGGGATGTCAGTGTGGAGTCTGTGAGGCCATGGAATAGGACATTGCCACCATCCAGAGGGCTTGAACAGCAGTTCTGAATTTGCTTTCTGGAAGAAATTGTTTGACGGTCTTACGAAGAGAGTTCTGGTACAAAGCTATGTATTTGATTTTTGGCAGTGTGTGCCTTGAGGGTGAGGTTAGTTACCAAGGTGAACCCACAGGACATGGCTCTTAAGGAAAGTTGGGGTTCAAATCCATCAAGGTTCATGTCATTAAGGTTTGTACTGTATCTTGTTTATTGCCCTCAGCAATAACAGCAATTCTATTGCAGTTGGTTTGAGCTTCAGGTAGGCACTGGGCATCCAGGTCTGGATGACGTACATGAAGTGTTTGAGGCACTACATGTCTGAAGCAGAAGAGAATTGCAAGTAGAGATGTGTATGATAACATATTGGTGAACCTTGATGCAGTTCTGTGTGAGTAGAGCAACAAGTGGTCTCCATGTATATGTTAAAGGTGACAGGAGACAGCATGGAGCCCTGGGGAACGCCACAGGTCATAGGGATCTATTGGGACCTGGACGTATCCATATGAACAAACTGGTGTTGATTGGAAAGGTAGGAGGAAAACCAGTGAGGGTCATTGCTGGTGAATCCCATTTGAGATTCCAGTGTGCGTACTACGGTGAGATGGTCAACTGTACTGAAGGCAGGTGAGAGATCCAGCAATATATCAGGAGGCAGGGGTCATGTTTATCTGTGGCCCAAAGGCATTGTCTACTATGTGTTAAGGTTGTGGCCTCTGTGCTGCAGTGTGATCTGAAGCCAGAGTGATGGTCATGTAGGAGATGATTAACACTGATGTGATTTTGCAGTTCAGCATAGACTGCTTCTCAAGTGACCATGCTGACGATTGGTAGGGGAGTGATGGGCTGGTCGATAGCAAGGTCATCAGGGTCCAGTGTGTGTTTCATTAGAATTAGGAGTGTCTGTTCAGTCTTAAGAATTTCTGGGAAAGAGTCATGAATAATGGAGGCACTGATAATGATACGAGGGAAGAAGACAGCTCTTCATGGAGAGCTTGGATGAAGGATGATGATAAGACATCATCTTCATAAGAAGTGGCTTTGAGAGAATTGAGTATAATAACAAGATCTATGAGGGATAGGGCCTTAAAGGCTCACCAGTGCCAAATTCTATAGGAATGGGTGGGTGTAAGAATTCAAGGAGGGTTGATGTTATTGATGTGCAGTCAGATTTTCTGTATTTTTTCATGAAGAAGAGGTTGATGGCATTGCACTTTCTGTTCAGTGAGGAATAGGTGGTTCTAGCAAAGAGTTGATGCAGTGCATGATTGTCTTGAACAGCTTTCTACGTCTGTTGGTGGCTGTTGTTGTTGTAATTAGCTTTATCTTATGCTATGAGCTGTCTGCATGTTGACTGGAGGTAATTCAATATCAAGAGATACTCTGGAGTTATTATTTCTTCCATTTTCTTTCGTATCTGTTGATGGATTGTTTATTGTCAGCATGGTCTGTAGAGTACCAAGGTGTAGAACACTTTGTAAGTGGGCCTAGATGTTCACATAGCTTTCCAAAAATGTTGACATTGTTTAGAGGGATGTTGGCCTTGGATGTGGAGTTGAAAGGGTGAGAGATTAGTTTAAGTATTAAGTTATCCATGGAGAAGTCTTTGAAGGATCTTAAGGTTTGGTCTTCTGTGTTGTGTTGACCATGTGTTTTTTTAATAAGAGGTAAAGAACGGTGATAGTGATGGCTAAGTGTTCAGTTCTGTCCAGGGGAAGAGGTGGTTTGCGTTGGAGTATGGATGATGTTGACAAGTTTGAGTATGTGTCCTTTAAAGTGTATTGGTTGTACAAAATGCTGTACTATGTTGAATGTATCAATGAGGTTGAAGAACATGTCTCTTGTTTTTCTTGTCTTGTGTTGTCTGGGTGGTTGAAGTCACCTTAGGGTGATTTAAGTGGTGTGGAGCTCTGAAAATTCATCATTGAAGTCCTTGTTATGTCTGAGAGTTCAGCAGATGAGACTGCAGGTTCTATCTGAGATGCAGAGAGTGGGAAATGTCAGTAGCTAAATGGAATTGAGTGTTCATTGGTTGCGTAGGGTGCAGGACTAGGAGGACATCTGGAGGACAGCAAGGCCTATTTCCTTATGTGCGAAATCTACACAATGAATGCTGTAGCCCATAGGAAGAAATACATCTAGGTGTGAGAAGATATGGGAATGAACATGTTTTTATGATGAACCTTGTGATAGGTGATGGGGTTTGCGATATCTAGTGCATGGAGTACTGCATAGCAAGCTCTGATAAGGATGAGTTGGAATGTGTGTTCTGTAGTTTGAGTGTGTGTGTGGTAGGTAGTGAAATATGTACAAGATTGGGTCTACGTGTTGTGTGAATGTTATCTGATAGTTTGGATTGTCTGCATCTGACAGTGATTGAGGGATTGGCAGTATGAGATGCTGTGTGATACACACGATTTTATCTCACCCTGAAAAATTCAGTTGTTGATGTGTTCTGGCATAATGCCCTATCTGACCCTGTGTGCCCTTTGCTGGGGACGACAAGGAGTTGGGATGCCTTAAAGAGTTGACTGAAGTAGGGTGAAGGCAAGGGGTGCTACCACTTGCAGTACTGATGATGGAAACTGAAGTGGTGTGAATTCCTGTGTGGATGGATTAGGAGAAATTAGGTCCTTGGCTTCTTCTTTGAAAGACATTTTTTTGGGAAACCAGAGATGTCACTCCTTGTGTAGATGAAAGGGACCTCACTGGTTTACAATATAGGTTCACTAAGGCTGGATCCCTGCTAGAAGATTGGAATGCTCACATAATGTACATGTCTGCACAATGAAACTAAGTGAAACTCATTTGCAAAATCAGTAATTATTCTGAAAATCTGCCATGGATCTTGCCTTTCTGCACCTATGTTGAACACCTCTGCACTAGATAGTATTGTGGAAGAGAATTCAGAAAGGATGCCATAAAAGAGAAGGCCAGGCTGTTAAGTTCCAGTTTGCAGAAGACACTCCAGAGTGGGTTTTTGTACAGGTGTATTCCATGTTCACAGCAACAGACCACCAACCCACATCTGCAGCCTCAGGAAAGCAACTAACTGACTATTAGTCAAACTTCATAACATAGTGAGTATACAGAGCTTTGTGCTGTAACAGTTGACATATGTAATATTCCAATAGCAGTGGCCTAAGCCACCACATTGCAGAGCTGCCTAAGCCACAATACATCTCTCATCCATATCAAATTTACAACTAAAAGCACACAAGAAAAAAAGACCATACAGGCAACAATATGGAGGGGAAAAGAGGAAGGAAAAACACAACAAAAAACAAGCACAGACATTATAATCTGACTGACAGCCAAATCTCAGACAGTTACATAATCATTGTGCAAAACAGGTTTGACCCTGCGGGCCTGATTTATGAAAAGTTAGCACTGTATTTGAGACAGTTTTGATGCAAAAGCGGTGCAAACTTACAAAATATAATTTGATTTTGTGAGTTTGCACTGTTTTTTGAGTTTGCACCATTTTCGAGTCAAAAAATGAAGCAAAGGCAGGGCTAACTTTTGTAAGTTTGCACCATTTTTGTTTCAAACAATTACACAAAGGTGGCACTACATTTTCATAAATCAGGCCCTTGGTCTCTTAGTGGTGTGTTCACAACCATTTTCCAGATTGATAACTGAATCATCTTCCTCTGAAATTTTGTCTCCTGAGCCTGTCTTGTCTTCAAATTTCATAAAAAAAGACATCATCCATACATATCCAGAGTCCAACACCACAACATTTGTCCTCACCCCAGAAATAATAAAAGAACAGCATTTACTCAACATGCCAAGTTTTTTGATGAAATCTATGGGGGTCATTACAACATTGGCGGTAAGAGCCGCTTACCGCCGTGCAGAAGACCGCCAACACACTGCCACGGCCGCGGAAATCCGTCACAGCTATTATGACCCACATCCCGAAATCCGACAAAATTCAGAACCCACACAAGTCCGCCACACCAATGGTCAGTGATAAACTGGCGAAAACCTCCACCGTCACGCCAACAGAAATACGCCCATGCTATCACGACCCACGAATTCACGCGGCGGTCTTTCAACCGTGGTATTCCATTGGCGGTACACACCGCCGCACTCAAAATACACACACATTTACAAAACACCACCACATTGGACAATTCGAAAGACACACACCTGATACACATACACACACCACTCCCACACACTCAATACTATATAAAACACACACCCACATCACCCACAAACCCCTACAACAACAAAATCTGAAAGAAGGCCAGAGAGAGACACCACCATCCACAAACTAGCAGCCACAGGCACTCAACACCATCACCCACACTACTTCCATGCACAAAACACCACACACCACTACATATCACCACACTTATCACCACATACACCACCCCATACATCACCTACACCACACCATGGTACGGCAAAGACACCCCAGGTTCTCGGAGGAGGAGCTTAGGGTCATGGTGGAGGAAATCGTATGGGTAGAGCCATAGCTATTTGGATCACAGGTGCAGCACACCTCCATAGCTAGGAAGATGGAGCTATGGCGAAGAATAGTCGACAGGGTCAACGCAGTGGGACAGCACCCAAGAAATAGGGACGACATCAGGAAGAGGTGGAACGACCTACGGGGGAAGGTGCGTTCCGTTGTATCCAGACACAACATCGCGGTACAGTGGACTGGCGGCGGACCCCCACCTCCTCCCCCACAACTAACAACATGGGAGGAGCAGGTCTTGACTATTCTGCATCCTGAGGGCCTTGCAGGAGTCGGTGGAGGAATGGACTCTGGTAAGTCAAATCTTAACTATCATATCCCCCACCCTACCTGCATGCTATCACAGACCCCCACCCTCGCCCCCTCCGCTATCACTCCAATTCCTCACTAATGTACTAATAACACAAACCACCCATCCCAACACCAAGCCATGCATGACACAACAAATCATGGACACCCATCACTAAAGCATGCCCACTGCACATACCCATAACACCCCCCTCAACCATCATCACACAAGCCCCCACACAGGAATGCTAGCACTGGGGTACACGCTCACCCACCCATTGCACACCATGACACACACAGATGCAATAATCATGCCTTTACACCCCTGCAGTGTCGCGTGGGCTCTCATTATCCTAAATGAGACTACTGGATTTCAAAGCAGCAGGATCGATAACGGTGTGAGGGAATAAGTCTGACCCACGTGTAAGGAACTCTGTCACCCTAAATCCGGTTTTTGCTCCGGCTAACTAGCAGTGCCTCATTTCTCCCACGGGGAAGAGATGATTGGGCAGCCGAGTGCATGACATCTTTGGAACTTCTCAGGGAAGTCGTGGTCACTCAGATCCAAACCAACTCTCTCATTTACAATATGATCTCATATATAAATGACAAAGACAGTATAAGTTTTATATAATGTTTTAATAAAACAACTGTATTTTAGATATTAAGGCGTGAGCCGCAATAACCAGAACAATACAACACAGTAGGATTGAAATAGTCACCAGAAGAGTAAAACATAAGAACAAAGCTATCATAGTGCCTAACAGTTTCTACTCTCCCTCTGCTTGTTCTATTTAGAGCACAGCATGTTAAGCTTCTAGCTTGCCTTTCAGAATCACTGGGGAGACATCAGCCCTCATAACTGAGCAAAGGCCTGTGATCTTGGTTCAGCATCTGCAACGAGGCAGTCAGCGTCTAGTTGTGGTTCCCTGGTCGGAATCTCCCTCTCGCGTGTATTGGGACAAGGAAGTGATTTTATAACTAACATGTCATCGTGATCACAAAATGTCCCTACGCAGGAATGCCAAATCTAAACTCCTACCACGTCTATCGGCAATGTACCAGACTGTGGCGGTCATTCTGACCGCGGCGGTCGGCGCCCGCCAAGCGGTTCCCGCCGAAAGACCGCTCCGCGGTCAAAAGACCGCGGCGGCCATTCCGGCTTTCCCGCTGGGCCGGCGGGCGACCGCCAGAAGACCGCCGGCCGGCCCAGCGGAAAAGCCCCTTCAACAATGAAGCCGGCTCGGAATGGAGCCGGCGGAGTTGCAGGGGTGCGACGGGTGCAGTGGCACCCGTCGCGATTTTCACTGTCTGCAAAGCAGACAGTGAAAATCTTTGTGGGGCCCTGTTGGGGGCCCCACGGCGCCCGTTCCCGCCATCCTGGTTCTGGCGGTGGACACCGCCAGAAACAGGCTGGCGGGAAGGCGGTCGGAATCCCCATGGCGGTGCTGCAAGCAGCGCAGCCATGGCGGATTCCCTGGGCCAGCGGGAAACCGGCGGGAAACCGCCGGCTCCCCTTTTCAGACCGCGGCTTTACCGCCGCGGTCAGAATCGCCCAGGAAGCACCGCCAGCCAGAAAAATTACCATGTATTACCAGAAAAAAAGTAACCACAAATCCCAACCACAAAAAAAGAGTCATTACAGCCATTAAAAGCCACAAATAGTTCCAAGGAAAAACAAAATACGTGCGTTTAAGCCAACACAGCAGCTTACGTGGACCTCGGACAGAAGACATCAAGGACGAGGAGTTGGACACTGCATCATTAGTGTCGTTGAAGCATTCAGAGGCAGTTCTTGCAAAAGGTGCAACTGTGAACAAAGAAGCAGATGGATGCTCTCGCCTTGGCACACTATATACAACACGTTCAGAAACCTCAGTAGAACGTACAGCAACTTGATCAAAAGATTCCAAATTAATCGTCGTCTGTGGAACAATCGCAAGATCATCATCCACCCTCCCCAAGCTCGGAGAGGAAACAGCGTCGGTGTAAATCACCTGCAGCGGGACTCCTTCCCCAGGAGTGAGAGGGATTCCGGAACTACTGGGTGTCCCTCTTGGTCTGCTGTGCAGAATCGGCCACATGTTGTAACTTGACATTATCAATGGAAACAAAGCGATTCCCTTTGGCCCCTTGCAGCGGCGGCAAAATCACAGTTCTCGTGCCGCTTACCCCTAACACAGGGACAGGTGCTCGATAAGAAGGACCAAATTCTTTCTTTACTGCGACCTTTTCACGCACTAGATCCCCAATCCTGGGTATCCAACCAGTAGGTGTTACTGGCTCATCCTTAATTCCTGAGGAGGCAGCACTTGCAGAAGAGTTATCTTCACGGAATTGTTGTAAATCCTGCAAAACAGTGACACGATCATTTATGTCAAAGGGCGTAACTGCCGCCTCCACACCAGGGCCATCTAAATGAGGAACATACATTCGTGTTCCAAACAGGCACTCATATGAAGTACGACCCACCAGTGACCTTCTAGGCAAGTTATTAAGTGCTAAGTCGAAAGTCAGGGCACTCATGAGTCAAAGTTCATTTCATTACAAGTGTTTAAAATCCATACTGAACTTGTATGGTGCTGATAGCCACACAAAGAAATTCGTTGTAAGACCGGGATTCATGAAAGAAGGAATCTTAAATTTATTCTTGAAAGATAAAGTTCATCACAGTGATAGTAAACAATCCTTAAGGTCAGCAATCATGTGACCATAACAGCTGACAATAATCATGTAGCAACAAACGCCAACACGTGTTTCGTCTTATGAGAGATGTAAAGAAATGGCTCCCTGTTGCAGTTACCCCCCACTTTTTACCTGATACTGATGCTGACTTGACTGAGAAGTGTGCTGGGACCCTGCTAACCAGGCCCCAGCACCAGTGTTCTTTCACCTAAAATGTGCTTTTGATTCCACAATTGGCACACCCTGGCATCCAGGTAAGTCCCTTGTAACTGGTACCCCTAGTACCAGGGGCCCTGATGCCAGGGAAGGTCTCTAAGGGCTGCAGCATATCTTATGCCACCCTGGGGACCCCTCACTCAGCACAGACACACTGCTTGCCAGCTTGTGTGTGTCACGATGAGAACAAAACGAGTAAGTCGACATGGCACTCCCCTCAGGGTGCCATGCCAACCTCACACTCCCTATGCAGTATAGATAAGTCACCCCTCTAGTAGGCCTTACAGCCCTAAGGCAGGGTGCACTATACCATAGGTGAGGGCATATGTGTATGAGCACTATGCCCCTACAGTGTCTAAGCAAAACCTTAGACATTGTAAGTGCAGGGTAGCCATAAGAGTATATGGTCTGGGAGTCTGTCAAAAATGAACTCCACAGCTCCATAATGGCTACACTGAATACTGGGAAGTTTGGTATCAAACTTCTCAGAATAATAAACCCACACTGATGCCAGTGTTGGATTTATTAAAAAATGCACACAGAGAGCATCTTAGAGATGCCCCCTGTATTTTACCCAATTGTTCAGTATAGGCTGACTGGTTCCAGCAGCCTGCCACAACCGAGACATGTTGCTGGCCCCATGGGGAGAGTGCCTTTGTCACTCTGGGGCCAGTAACAAAGCCTGCACTGGGTGGAGATGCTAACACCTCCCCCAGGCAGGAGCTGTAACACCTGGCGGTGAGCCTCAAAGGCTCACCCCTTTGTTCCAGCACCGCAGGACACTCCAGCTAGTGGAGTTGCCCGCCCCCTCCGGCCACGGCCCCCACTTTTGGCGGCAAGGCCGGAGAAAATAATGAGAATAACAAGGAGGAGTCACTGGCCAGTCAGGACAGCCCCTAAGGTGTCCTGAGCTGAAGTGACTCTAACTTTTAGAAATCCTCCATCTTGCAGATGGAGGATTCCCCAATAGGATTAGGGATGTGACCCCCTCCCCTTGGGAGGAGGCACAAAGAGGGTGTACCCACCCTCAGGGCTAGTAGCCATTGGCTACTAACCCCCCAGACCTAAACACGCCCTTAAATTTAGTATTTAAGGGCTTCCCTGAACCTAAGAATTTAGATTCCTGCAACTTACCGAAGAAGAAGACTGCTGAGCTGAAAACCCCTGCAGAAGAAGAAAGAAGACACCAATTGCTTTGGCCCCAGTCCTACCGGCCTGTCTCCTGCCTTCTAAAAGAACCCTGCTCCAGCGACGCTTTCTCCAGGACCAGCGACCTCTGAATCCTCAGAGGACTGCCCTACTTCCAAGAGACCAAGAAACTCCCGAGGACAGCGGCACTGCTCCAAAAGAACTGCAACTTTGTTTCAAGGAGCAGACTTAAAGACCCCTGCAACTCCCCGCAAGAAGCGTGAGACTTGCAACACTGCACCCGGCGACCCCGACTCGACTGGTGGAGAACCAACACCTCAGGGAGGACCCTCCGGCGACTCCGAGACCGTGAGTAACCAAAGTTGTCCCCCCTGAGCCCCCACAGCGACGCCTGCAGAGGGAATCCCGAGGCTCCCCCTGACCGCGACTGCCTGAACTCCATTTCCCGACGGCTGGAAAAGACCCTGCACCCGCAGCCCCCAGCACCTAAAGGAACGGAACTCCTGTGCAGGAGTGACCCCCAGGAGGCCCTCTCCCTTGCCCAGGTGGTGGCTACCCGAGGAGCCCTCCCCTTGCCTGCCTGTGACGCTGAAGAGATCCCTTGATCTCTCATTTAAAACCATAGAAAACCTGACGCGTGTTTGCACACTGCAACCGGCAGCCCCCGTGCTGCTGAGGGTGTACTTTTTGTGCTGACTTGTGTCCCCCCCGGTGCCCTACAAAACCCCCCTGGTCTGCCCTCCGAAGACGCGGGTACTTACCTGCTGGCAGACCGGAACCGGGGCACCCCCTTCTCTCCATTGGAGCCTCTGCGTTTTGGGCACCTCTTTGACCTCTGCACCTGACCGGCCCTGAGCTGCTGGTGTGGTAACTTTGGGGTTGCTCTGAACCCCCAACGGTGGGCTACCTTGGACCAAAAACTGAAACCTGTAAGTGACTTACTTACCTGTGAAAACTAACAAAAACTTACCTCCCCCAGGAACTGTGAAAATTGCACTGTGTCCACTTTTAAAACAGCTTATTGTGTTTTATGTAAAAAGTATTCATGCTGGTGTAATGATTTAAAGTTCCTGAAGTACTTACATGCAATACCTTTCAAATGAGATATTACATGTAGAATTTGAACCTGTGGTTCTTAAAATAAACTAAGAAAATATATTTTTCTATAACAAAACCTATTGGCTGGATTTGTCTCTGAGTGTGTGTTCCTCATTTATTGCCTGTGTGTATGTACAACAAATGCTTAACACTACTCATTTGATAAGCCTACTGCTCGACCACACTACCACAAAATAGAGCATTAGTATTATCTCTTTTTGCCACTATCTTACCTCTAAGGGGAACCCTTGGACTCTGTGCATGCTATTCCTTACTTTGAAATAGCACATACAGAGCCAACTTCCTACAAGAGATCAGTCTCAAAGACTTCATCAGGGCTGAAATAAACAAAAATAGTGTCTACAAGTTGTAGTATAACAACCTCTAATTCATTAAATATAATGAGCGACAAGAACAAGTCACTCACACCGTGATGTTTATGTGATTGGAAAACATGCAATACGTGACATGTGTGACATACGAAGAAGAAGATCATACAGGTTTGTGAAGAGAAAATAGCAATAAGTACAAATAGAAAAGGAGGTCACTTTTGACGAAAGTGCAATAAATCGAGAAAAGCGCTAGCGGCACAAAAATTCTTTACAAAGCTATTCTAAACAAAAGGTTATTGCGTCATAGTTGTTGCACGTCCTCAATTTTAAATTAAGAAAAGGTGAAAACACCCAAATGAACCCAAAATATGTCAGGCCGGTATGAGGAGACCTATCTAAAGTCACACATGTGACCATAGTGATCATACCCAACCTTAAACCTGTGTGTCGAAATCATACAAGTAAACTGAACATACCTGAGCTACACTCAAGAAATCAATCAATAATGTTCTCCAGAACAATCCAAAGATTCTGAAACTAAATCAAATAAACCCGATGCGATTAGTGAACACAATCATGGGAACAAGGTGGTAATGCCGTAAAACGAATATCAACACAAAACGGCCATATGACCTGAGACTGACCTTATTGTGTCTGGGATAGAGAATAATGGCAAGTAGTAGTTAAATCTAAACTACGGAGTATCCTAAAACCAAACGAAAACAATAAGACCGTCAGTAAGTAGTCGAAACCTCATACGCCCGCTGAGTATTAACGTGCTCCAAAGTATTTCCAAGGCCGAAACCTGTATCCTATAAAAGACCGCTCACCTATTAAGTATGAAGTAGAAGAAGCACGAGAAACCGCGTTCAAATAATTGCGCGGTGTTCCGTAGTGTCCGGGTAATATATAATCGATCCATTCCATAGAAGGTGCTCTATTTAAAGCGTCTCTACTGTGCGTTCTAATCATGAAATAAAGATAGGACTCAAGCTAACCCACGGGTGCCATCTTGGAGTGGTAAGACCACACAATCCTGGTAAGCGAGAGTGGCGGTCAGTACTAAGAAAACTATAAACATGTGTAGTCATAGAAATAGAAAAAAGAAGAAAAGTTGGTCTCTTGTTTGTGGAGCACAAACTTCATACAGAAGGCTCTGTAATAATGTCTAAAGACTAGTCGATGGATAGATGGTGCCATCGAATGTTCTTCAGCCATAGTGAACACTGACTTTGTTTCAATGATGGTTGACTTAAGCAATATCGAGCTACCTCCAATAATTGTGTCAGAAAACAAAGAAATATATGGATAAGTAAATGCCAATGTTGGAATTGTAAATAGACTACGAGGGAACTTAAAATAAAGGTGACGTGCCACAACTATGACCCAAATAGAATGGACCTGCCAACAGCCAGGACCATGATACAAAAATCACTTTGATGACTACAAAGTTGGTGTAGTGACCAGGTACTAATTGCAGAGTACATATAAAGGCATGATAGATGGATGGGGGACAAAGAAGGTATAAATACTCAAACATGGTTAGAGAAAACATACCGGGGAAATCTCCAATTGGTCTAATATGAGATTCTGTGTATACATAACTAATGTTTATTCCAGTACATAGAACATAGAGTAACAGGTATTATATCAAACAATCTGGAGAGAGAACAAAATATTAGCAGTGTCATTTTACTCCCCTAAATAATATTCCATCTCAAAATTGGTATTGAGGCCCTCCTCTACCGCTCTGAGTTTAAGGATCCAGTAGCATTCCTTCCTCCTGAGTGCTAACTCTCTGTTGCCTCCTCTGGGGTCCTTGCTGATGAGATCAAATCCAAAAAATTCAAAACCACATGTATTGTTTTGTTTCGGACATTGTCTCATATGGCTCACTATAGGATATCTTTCGTCATCCTGTCTTAGGGCCCTAAAATGTTTGCTTGCCCTTACTTTAAGTGGCCTAATGGTACTGCCTACATAATAAAGGCCACATTTGTAAATGATCATGTAAATGACAAAATTGGTATCACATGTGATGTTGTGGTTAATGTTAAACTGAGATCCAGTCGAGCTCTTAAACGTAGAGATACCTGATTTGGCCCATCGGCACATGCCACAATGGCCACATTTAAAAAATCCTTTGTTACGGCTATTAAGCCAATTATCCTGATTCTGTTTTGTGCGATAACTAGGGCACAGACTGCTCTTCAAAGTTTTACCCCTTCTGAAAGTAAAAACCGGTTTATCTGAGATCACCTTCTTGAGGTTAAGATCCGCAGTTAATATGTGCCAGTGTCTATTCATGCATTTCTGTAGTAAAGTAGCTGTTCTAGTATAGTTAGTTATGCAGCGGATAACATTAACCCTAGGTCTAGATCTCTGTTTAAGTGTGTCTAATCTTTTCAGACGCATCGCCCTAACGCGAGCTCTCTCAATCACCTTTGGGGGATAGTCCCGTGCTCTGAATCCGATACTCATGTCTTCAATGCATAGGGCAAAGTCTTCTGCTAAGCTGCAGTTTCTTCTTGCCCGTACCATCTCCCCATATGGTATCGAGTTGATTTGATGTGTTGGGTGTGCGCTTTGTGCATGTAGAATAGAGTTGCATGCTGTACTTTTTCTGTATAGTCGACTCTCTATTTTATTCTCATGAATAAATAATTCTACATCTAAAAAGGCAATATTGGTAACGTTGTGTTCTGAAGTGAATTGAATGTTGTAATCATTAGTGTTTAGGTAGCTAATAAAGTCATTGAGCTTGTGTAGATTGCCCGTCCAGATCATAAGACAATCGTCTATATATCAACTCCAAAAGAGTATGTCCGAAATCCACGTACTGCCCTTTTCACTCCAAATCATGTTTTGTTCGAACAATCCCATAAAGAGATTGGCGTAGGCTGGAGAGAATTTGGATCCCATTGCTACCCCTTGTTTCTGGCGATACCAGTCATTTTTAAACAGGAAAACATTGTTGTTCAAAATTAGATCCACCATATTCAATAGCATGTTAGTGTGCCCATAAAGGTTGGCTGGTCTCGTGTGGAGATAGTGACATAATGCTTCCTTTCCCATCTTATGGTTGATACTAGTATATAGGGAAGTTACATCTAATGTTACCAGGGTCATCCCTATTTCCCAAGTGATGTCAGACAGTATGCTAAGAATATGTTTGGTGTCCTTAATATAAGATGGCAAATTCACTACAAATGGTTGCAAAAAGATATCTACATACTCTGAGAGTCTCTCTGTAGGGCCACCTATGCCTGATACAATGGGCCTCCCTGTTGGGAATGTTGGGTTTTTGTGTATTTTAGGTAATACATAAATGCAAGGGTATCTAGGTCTGAGTACACAAAGGTACATATATTCTTCTTCTTTCAGAAGTGAGAGATCCAAACACTCCTGCAGGAATTTATTGATTTTGTTGGCAAGTGAGGGAATAGGATCTGCAAAAATCTTCTCATAGCAAGTAGCATCGTCCAGCTGTCTGTACAGCTCTCGGTCGTAGTCTGAGGTATTCATAACCACAATGTTTCCTCCTTTATCTGCCTCTCTGATCGTAATGTCCGTCCTGGTACGTAGTTGTCTCAGACTAGTTTTCTCTGCATGGCTTAAGTTATGATGCCAGACATGTTGTTGAGTGCCGTTAGTAAATTCTGATTTATTGAGATCACGCCAGACTAACTTGAAAAACGTGTCTATGCAATTGCCACTCGTAAGGGTTGGTGTCCAAGTTGATTTCCTCCTCAGACCACTGTAAAGTGTATCCGATGGGATATCTAGATCTGATAAAACCCGTAATATAGTAGTAGGGTCCTGTTCGCAGTCTGTAATGGACAGTAAAGTGGCCGTGTCCTGAATATCCCTAATGGACAGAGGTTGAGAAACGTTGTGACTGTCAGGGAGGATGCTAAAATCCCTGTTGTCAGTGTAATTTGCAAAATGTTTGTTCAGTTTCAAACGCCTAATGAACTTAAAGAAGTCAATTTTTGTCCTCTGAAAATCTCCAAAGTCCCCTGGACAGAACCCAAGGCCTTTACTGAGAAGTGTCAAATCGTGTGTGGTGAGTGTGGAATTAGAAAGATTGATGACATTGATAGAACTATTGCTAGGATTGTCTATTTCCCTTTGTCCCAAGATCTTGTCTTCATTCCCTTTCTTGTCTCTGAATGCTCTACCTCTCCTGCCTCTCCTGGTTTTCCTGGGTCTACCTTGCGTCGACTCGTTTCCCATTGTCCCTGTCTTATTCTTTGAACCTCTGCTAAAAAAGAGGGATAGACACGTTTTTCAAGTTAGTCTGGCGTGATCTCAATAAATCAGAATTTACTAACGGCACTCAACAACATGTCTGGCATCATAACTTAAGCCATGCAGAGAAAACTAGTCTGAGACAACTACGTACCAGGACGGACATTACGATCAGAGAGGCAGATAAAGGAGGAAAACATTGTGATTATGAATACCTCAGACTACGACCGAGAGCTGTACAGACAGCTGGACGATGCTACTTGCTATGAGAAGATTTTTGCAGATCCTATTCCCTCACTTGCCAACAAAATCAATAAATTCCTGCAGGAGTGTTTGGATCTCTCACTTCTGAAAGAAGAAGAATATATGTACCTTCGTGTACTCAGACCTAGATACCCTTGCATTTATGTATTACCTAAAATACACAAAAACCCAACATTCCCACCAGGGAGGCCCATTGTATCAGGCATAGGTGGCCCTACAGAGAGACTCTCAGAGTATGTAGATATCTTTTTGCAACCATTTGTAGTGAATTTGCCATCTTATATTAAAAAACACCAAACATATTCTTAGCATACTGTCTGACATCACTTGGGAAATAGGGATGACCCTGGTAACATTAGATGTAACTTCCCTATATACTAGTATCAACCATAAGATGGGAAAGGAAGCATTATGTCACTATCTCCACAAGAGACCAGCCAACCTTTATGGGCACACTAACATGCTATTGAATATGGTGGATCTAATTTTGAACAACAATGTTTTCCTGTTTAAAAATGACTGGTATCGCCAGAAACAAGGGGTAGCAATGGGATCCAAATTCTCTCCAGCCTACGCCAATCTCTTTATGGGATTGTTCGAACAAAACATGATTTGGAGTGAAAAGGGCAGTACGTGGATTTCGGACATACTCTTTTGGTGTTGATATATAGACGATTGTCTTATGATCTGGACGGGCGATCTACACAAACTCAATGACTTTATTAGCTACCTAAACACTAATGATTACAACATTCAATTCACTTCAGAACACAACGTTACCAATATTGCCTTTTTAGATGTAGAATTATTTATTCATGAGAATAAAATAGAGAGTCGACTATACAGAAAAAGTACAGCATGCAACTCTATTCTACATGCACAAAGCGCACACCCAACACATCAAATCAACTCGATACCATATGGGGAGATGGTACGGGCAAGAAGAAACTGCAGCTTAGCAGAAGACTTTGCCCTATGCATTGAAGACATGAGTATCAGATTCAGAACACGGGACTATCCCCCAAAGGTGATTGAGAGTGCTCGCGTTAGGGCGATGCGTCTGAAAAGATTAGACACACTTAAACAGAGATCTAGACCTAGGGTTAATGTTATCCGCTGCATAACTAACTATACTAGAACAGCTACTTTACTACAGAAATGCATGAATAGACACTGGCACATATTAACTGCGGATCTTAACCTCAAGAAGGTGATCTCAGATAAACCGGTTTTTACTTTCAGAAGGGGTAAAACTTTGAAGAGTAGTCTGTGCCCTAGTTATCGCACAAAACAGAATCTGGATAATTGGCTTAATAGCCGTAACAAAGGATTTTTTAAATGTGGCCATTGTGGCATGTGCCGATGGGCCAAATCAGGTATCTCTACGTTTAAGAGCTCGACTGGATCTCAGTTTAACATTAACCACAACATCACATGTGATACCAATTTTGTCATTTACATGATCATTTACAAATGTGGCCTTTATTATGTAGGCAGTACCATTAGGCCACTTAAAGTAAGGGCAAGCGAACATTTTAGGGCCCTAAGACAGGATGACGAAAGATATCCTATAGTGAGCCATATGAGACAATGTCCGAAACAAAACAATACATGTGGTTTTGAATTTTTGGGATTTGATCTCATCAGCAAGGACCCCAGAGGAGGCAACAGAGAGTTAGCACTCAGGAGGAAGGAATGCTACTGGATCCTTAAACTCAGAGCGGTAGAGGAGGGCCTCAATACCAATTTTGAGATGGAATATTATTTAGGGGAGTAAAATGACACTGCTAATATTTTGTTCTCTCTCCAGATTGTTTGATATAATACCTGTTACTCTATGTTCTATGTACTGGAATAAACATTAGTTATGTATACACAGAATCTCATATTAGACCAATTGGAGATTTCCCCGGTATGTTTTCTCTAACCATGTTTGAGTATTTATACCTTCTTTGTCCCCCATCCATCTATCATGCCTTTATATGTACTCTGCAATTAGTACCTGGTCACTACACCAACTTTGTAGTCATCAAAGTGATTTTTGTATCATGGTCCTGGCTGTTGGCAGGTCCATTCTATTTGGGTCATAGTTGTGGCACGTCACCTTTATTTTAAGTTCCCTCGTAGTCTATTTACAATTCCAACATTGGCATTTACTTATCCATATATTTCTTTGTTTTCTGACACAATTATTGGAGGTAGCTCGATATTGCTTAAGTCAACCATCATTGAAACAAAGTCAGTGTTCACTATGGCTGTAGAACATTCGATGGCACCATCTATCCATCGACTAGTCTTTAGACATTATTACAGAGCCTTCTGTATGAAGTTTGTGCTCCACAAACAAGAGACCAACTTTTCTTATTTTTTCTATTTCTATGACTACACATGTTTATAGTTTTCTTAGTACTGACCGCCACTCTCGCTTACCAGGATTGTGTGGTCTTACCACTCCAAGATGGCGCCCGTGGGTTAGCTTGAGTCCTATCTTTATTTCATGATTAGAATGCAAAGTAGAGACGCTTTAAATAGAGCACCTTCTATGGAATGGATTGATTATATATTATCCGGACACTACGGAACACCGCGCAATTATTTGAACGCGGTTTCTCGTGCTTCTTCTACTTCATACTTAATAGGTGAGCGGTCTTTTATAGGATACAGGTTTCGGCCTTGGAAATACTTTGGAGCATGTTAATACTCAGCGGGCGTATGAGGTTTCGACTACTTACTGACGGTCTTATTGTTTTCGTTTGGTTTTAGGATACTCCGTAGTTTAGATTTAACTACTACTTGCCATTATTCTCTATCCCAGACACAATAAGGTCAGTCTCAGGTCATATGGCCGTTTTGTGTTGATATTCGTTTTACGGCATTACCACCTTGTTCCCATGATTGCGTTCACTAATCGCATCGGGTTTATTTGATTTAGTTTCAGAATCTTTGGATTGTTCTGGAGAACATTATTGATTGATTTCTTGACTGTAGCTCAGGTATGTTCAGTTTACTTGTATGATTTCGACACACAGGTTTAAGGTTGGGTATGATCGCTATGGTCACATGTGTGACTTTAGATAGGTCTCCTCATACCGGCCTGACATATTTTGGGTTCATTTGGGTGTTTTCACCTTTTCTTAATTTAAAATTGAGGACGTGCACCAAGTATGACGCAATAACCTTTTGTTTAGAATAGCTTGGAAAGAATGTTTGTGCCGCTACCGCTTTTCTCGATTTATTGCACTTTCGTCAAAAGTGACCTCCTTTTCTATTTGTACTTACTGCTATTTTCTCTTCACAAACCTGTATGATCTTCTTCTTCGTATGTCACACATGTTACGTATTGCATGTTTTCCAATCACATAAACATCACGGTGTGAGTGACTTGTTCTTGTCGCTCATTATATTTAATGAATTAGAGGTTGTTATACTACAACTTGTAGACACTATTTTTGTTTATTTCAGCCCTGATGAAGTCTTTGAGACTGATCTCTCATAAGACGAAACACGTGTTGGCGTTAGTTGCTACATGATTATTGTCTGCTGTTATGGTCACATGATTGCTGACCTTAAGGATTGTTTACTATCACTGTGATGAACTTTATCTTTCAAGAATAAATTGAAGATTCCTTCTTTCGTGAATCCCGGTCTTACAACGAATTTCTTTGTGTGGCTATCAACACAATACAAGTTCAGTATGGACTTTAAACACTTGTAATGAAATGACCTTTGACTCATGAGTGCCCTGACTTTCGACTTATCATTGTTCAGTTTCTTCGGGAACTTTAGAGGACAAGGGAAGATCCTCTTGCCATGAGCACCGTGCCTTACCTTTTGTGTTTATTTGTTACTATGTGGATTCACTGTGAGCGCCCAAGTACTATGTTTTTTCTTCCTGGTTGCTAGTGTCTTGAAGTTATTAAGTGCTCTCTGTACTCCATACAGGTGGGCTAGCCAACCACGACCCGTACCTATAACTCTGGCCGTTAAGGATTGCTTTAAATCATGATTTAAACGCTCCACGACAGAATTTCCCTCGGGATGAAATGGAGACGAGAATTGGAGTTGGACCCCCAACGAAGCCATGGTGTCCCTGAATGCCTTAGAGGCAAAAGCAGGGCCCTGGTCCGAATGAAAAGCCGCAACTGCAAATGTATCGACAAAGATACGCAAATCTTTAATAACAATTCGAGCGTCAGCCGAGCGTTGTGGCCATACCCACACAAATCTGGAGCACGAATCTACAGCAACCAATATATATTTGTATGCACTATCTGGTGTCAGCGGACCACAATGATCCAAGTACACACACTGTAAAGGTTTATTTGAAATCAGAAGGGGCGTCTGCTGGGGGCGTCTAGCCGACGAAGCTTTAATCTGTTGACAAACGTCACAACAAAGGACATATTGCTTTGTCTCTTTATAGAGACCATGCCACCAGTAACGAGCCTGTAAAAGTGAAATCGTGGCAGCCACACCAGCATGTGCAGATGCCACCCCCTCATGTGCTGCAGAAATTAATCGAGGTCTCTCAATTTTATTGGGTATTTCACGTACACCAATGCCTGGAATATTAACAGCAGCATTCAGCGCACCACTCAAGCAGTAACTATATTTAGAAGGAAATCCTTTAGGAAATCGCGTGCCATCAGCCGTAGCCTTTATGGCAGCCGAAATCTCTGTGTCTGGTTTGGAACTCGAACGAGTCACTGCGGCCACAGTGGCGACAGCCACTGCTGATTTCGCGGCTTCATCAGCCAAAGTATTCCCAGCAACGTGCATTCCAATGCGCTGGTGCCCAAGTGTATGTACAACATGGACCTTAGGAAGCATCTCCTTCAGATCCGCAACCTTACCCCACAACAATTTGTGTTTAATGGTGTTGCCTTTAGAATCTCTGAACCCATTCATCTTCCAATAGTGTAGACATTCATTGAAAGACTGTTCACAGTAGTAGGAGTCACAGACCAGCAAGGTCAAAATCGCCGGATCCGCGCGTTCCAATGCTAACAATAGAGCTTTGAGCTCAGCCAGCTGTGCCGTGCAATCTCCCAAGGTTTTAGTATAAGTATGTCGGGGGCAGAACACGTCCCCCTCCATAGTGCCGCTCACCACTGCACATGCAGCAGAATACTGTTGTTTAGTCCCAACTGCTGGTTGCGCAGAACCATCGGTATACATGACCACCTGATATTGTTCAATAGGCAATGTGCCAGCGGGAACTGGGTACTCCATTTCATATTGAAGAAATTCTTGAGTCTGCAGTTTAGGGTCAAATATGTAATCTACATCAGTGGCTGTCAAAGACGTAGCCCATTGTATCCATCGCGGGTGTAAAGCTTTCAAATTAGGAACACTCGCTTTTGTAACTGCCTCTAAGGCCGGAATTGGGGAAACGACAATGATGTGTTGGCCCTGGGAAAGCGGTCTTTCTTTAATCACAGCCATCTGTACTGCAGTGAGTATTTTCTCAGTCTGTGCAAATCGTTGTTCTGCAGCAGAATACAAGTGAGACTTGTTTGCAATCGGGACTGTCTCACCCTCATTAAAGGTGACACACGTAAACCCAACAGCCCCAGGTATCACCCTGATGACTAAATGTGTCTTATTGTCCCGTGTGTGTAAGTGTTTAACTGCTAAGAGATCAGTCTGTAACTCTCGTAGTATGTGTGTATGTTCAATCGTCCAAAATCTACTCGAAAAATTCAGGCGAATCAATTCGTATAAGGGTTTTATACGCGTAGCATAATCAGGAATGTAAGTTCTGCCAAAATTCAGAAACCCCAACAGTGACTGGAGTTTCCGAACCGTATTAGGAGGCTGCAATAAAGCAAATTTCTCCCAAAAATGCGGTGCTAAGCTCTTGCCCTCACTCGACAACTCATATCCCAGGAAAATGACGCTGAGGAAGACAATCTTTGATTTCTTAAAATTAAACTTATAGCTAATATCAGCAAACCCCACAACAATGCGCGATAAACGCCTTAGATGTTGCAGAATCTCATCGTCTGTCAGATATATGTCATCATCATATGATAACGCTTCAGGGTCCAACTCGTGCAGCATTTCAGTCACACGAGCCGAAAACAGTCCTGGGCTATTCTTATACCCCTGAGGCAAACAACAAAACTTTTTCTGAGAGCCAAACGCACTGAAACTGGTATAGTCACGACTTTCGGGTGCTATATTTTGGCAGAAAAATCCATTCGAGATATCTAATGTTGTTTTGTACTTCTTACGTACGATATTATTCATAAGTCCTGCGCTATGTGAATTCTGTATTGCATATGTGCGTGTATGACTATTCAAATGTCTGTAATCCACCACTATCCTATATGAATGGTCCGGTTTAGCAACCGGAAATAAGGGATTATTAATCGGCGAGACACAGGGCTTAATTACACCCTGGTACTCCAACTGTGTAAGAATTTTCCTAACCGATGCCCTTGCTTCAAATTTGATAGGATACTGCGGCTGTGGCTGAGGTTCGCCCTTTATTGGAATTACATGATAAGGTGATTGTCTATCCCATCCCACGTTATTTCTATAGAGGGCGGGAGCCTGTGCTAGAGCCCATGTTTTACTATAGGACTCCGCTAGTTCTCTCGGAACAAGTGGTGAGAAGGAAGGCGTAATAACCTCCTCCCCAACCGGACAGTCACGAACAAAGTCAGGTGGCCAATCTTGTTCGGCGAGCAGAACATCATATGATTTTACCACATGGTCCTAAAAGATGGCGTGTACAATGCGGTTAATGTCCCCTTCTAATCGCAGAGTCACTTGATATACTCTATCAGGATCAGAGACTCGCATATCCGCCGTTTCGACTTGTATGAAGTCATCAGTTGCTTTCACCTCCAGGTGCTCTAGAAGACTCCAGCGAACTATTGTGCCCTCTGCCGCCCTGTCTAACAGTGCTAACGCCCATGTCTTGTTCGTCAAGAGAACTCTCTTCTTGAGCGGCATGTCTAACTGAGACTGCTGCCACTTTCTTCTTTTTAAATTGCTGTTTTTATTGCAGCGGTTTCTCTTCTTGTTTAATAGAAACCTCCGCCGAGCGTTGTGAATCCTGTCTCGGTTTCACGTACTCCGTCCTCCGCTCTGACCGCCCACCTCTCTCACTTCTCTTCTCCGAGGAGTCCTGAAAGGAACAAGATTGGCGTGTATCAGTATATTGATATCTATCAGGCGTCTTCAAAGTATCCCTATTCCTGAGATTATACCTATTCTGCGGGGTCTCCGGTTGCGGAGACTGCCCCCCATCTTTTTTAGGTGTTTGCTGTTTCTTTTCCCAGCGCTTTTTAGTACCCTTAGGTTGCTGCTGTTTAGCATTATCTTTACTATTTTTACCCTGTAATTGGGGTTTTTGTGGTCTAGCCCCTAGGCTATCTCGACCAATACTAGAATAGGTTTCTGCTATTATTCTCAGAAGTTCCCGCTCCTGATCAATCTGCGGAACGTCCCGAAGACGCATTCGCACTGCTAGTGCTACTGCCTCTCCCTTGAGATTACTCAAAATAATAGAAGAAACTGTGGCAAAATTGCCCATCAACTGCATGCCCAAATCTAAGGCAGGGGCAGCCCCATATTCATCTTGAATTTGTTTAAGCACTTCCGGTAAATTAGCTAATGTCGGTGTACCGTGTGCCGTAGTGTTGAGCGCGGCAAACACCGTGCCCCAGGTATTACAAAGGTCCACCGGAGGAACCATCCCATACTGCAAACACATCGTCAATATTCTATGTTTATCCTGAGGTCCCGTATGGGGAAATACCGCTTCCAGCGTATTAATTTTCTGCGCCAGCCAAAATGGAGTTTCCTCACGTTTAGCCGGTACCTTACCCATAACTGAGTGTACAGTGGCCGGATTGATACCCGGAACCACCGCCTGTGGGTGCACCGGAGCAGCACGCGCTGCGTTTGTATTTAGTGTCTGCATGACAAACTGAACTAACCGTCTATATGTAGACGTTAAGTCTGTATATAAATGACGAACTTCAACCACTGTCAATTGAGCAGCCGCAGGATGAGGTGTATATGTAGCCAATAAAGGCCAGGTCGGACCATCATTACTCAGCGGACCTAACCTAACTTGTGCTACTGTGTGTGGGAGGGCGCCATCAAGCCAATTATGGTGTTCTTGATAATATAAAGGTATCTCTAAGTATGCGTAAGCCCTGTACTGTCCAGGGACATTCGCAACAGTATATTCGTGAAAAGTATTTGTACCCCCATCAACTGCTGGAAATACGACCCAAGAATAAAAAAGTTCTGTTCTATAGGCTGCATGGGCGTCCACCATAAAAGTGACCGGACCCCCCTGGACCATCAGTCCATGTGCTATCAGATGGCCTGTGAGCGGGTGACGCATATTGATTGCTATATTCACTACATTAGGATTCGCCATTTGTAAAAAAAATAGCTCTAGGTCAGAGAAGGCACACCAATATCGGGGTTTTCCTTTTACAGTTCAAGCTTGAACAACCAACCACTAAGCAATAGGATGCACCTATCCCGTGGTGGCGGAAACCCTCAGCCCCACGGACGTCTCCGCATACGGAACCGAGGAGCCAAAATATATATGAGACCGAGAGAGTCAGTCGGACCTAACTATTAGAGCCAGACCAATCGTTGGCGGCGCCATGTCGCTTGGGCTCTCATTATCCTAAATGAGACTACTGGATTTCTAGGCAGCAGGATCGATAACGGTGTGGGGGACTGAGTCTGACCCACGTGTAAGGAACTCTGTCACCCTAAATCCGGTTTTTGCTCCGGCTAACTAGCAGTGCCTCATTTCTCCCACGGGGAAGAGATGATTGGGCAGCCGAGCGCATGACATCTTTGGAACTTCTCAGGGAAGTCGTGGTCACTCAGATCCAAACCAACTCTCTCATTTACAACATGATCTCATATATAAATGACAAAGACAGTATAAGTTTTATATAATGTTTTAATAAAACGACTGTATTTTAGATATTAAGGCGTGAGCCGCAATAACCAGAACAATACAACACAGTAGGATTGAAATAGTCACCAGAAGAGTAAAACATAAGAACAAAGCTATCATAGTGCCTAACAGTTTCTACTCTCCCTCTGCTTGTTCTATTTAGAGCACAGCATGTTAAGCTTCTAGCTTGCCTTTCAGAATCACTGGGGAGACATCAGCCCTCATACCTGAGCAAAGGCCTGTGATCTTGGTTCAGCATCTGCAACGAGGCAGTCAGCGTCTAGTTGTGGTTCCCTGGTCGGAATCTCCCTCTCGCGTGTATTGGGACAAGGAAGTGATTTTATAACTAACATGTCATCGTGATCACAAAATGTCCCTACGCAGGAATGCCAAATCTAAACTCCTACCATGTCTATCGGCAATGTACCAGACTGTGGCGGTCATTCTGACCGCGGCGGTCGGCGCCCGCCAAGCGGTTCCCGCCGAAAGACCGCGGCGGCCATTCCGGCTTTCCCACTGGGCCGGCGGGCGACCGCCAGAAGACCGCCGGGTGGCCCAGCGGAAAAGCCCCTTCAACAATGAAGCCGGCTCGGAATGGAGCCAGCGGAGTTGCAGGGGTGCGACGGGTGCAGTGGCACCCGTCGCGATTTTCACTGTCTGCAAAGCAGACAGTGAAAATCTTTGTGGGGCCCTGTTAGGGGGCCCCACGGCACCCGTTCCCGCCATCCTGGTTCTGGCGGTGGACACCGCCAGAAACAGGCTGGCGGGAAGGCGGTCGGAATCCCCATGGCGGTGCTGCAAGCAGCGCCGCCATGGCGGATTCCCTGGGCCAGCGGGAAACCGGCGGGAAACCGCCGGCTCCCCTTTTCGGACCGCGGCTTTACCGCCGCGGTCAGAATCGCCCAGGAAGCACCGCCAGCCTGTTGGCGGTGCTTCCGCCGCCCTCCGCCATGGCGGTCATGGACCGCCAGGGTCAGAATGACCCCCTGTATCCTTGACTGAAGCACAGCGTGAATATGTTATGGAGAACTCCAGTGCTGAAGTATGCAAAACAGTGTGATATGAATAAAAAACAACACCGTAGAACTGGCTATTTGAAAAATAACAGTACGAAGCCTAATAAAAAGCATTTAGAGCAAAGTGCACAGAGGATCTAAGCTGTCAGCAAATTAATAAAATACATTCAGGGCAAAGTGCACAAAGGCCTAAAGCCTGAAGCTAATGCGCAAAGGATACATAAAACTAACCACACTACAGCAGGACCACTACCCAACGTCACCAGACAGGAGGGTCCAGACATCTCCACCCCACCCACAGAAGAGGCACACAGTGATGACAGCAGCTCTGTCCAACTGGATTCAGATAACCAGCCCGGACCATCGTGGGCCTCGGGATAGTCGGTTCCCCACACCCAGTCACAGGCCACCACAGACCTTCCACCCTCTGGTAACACAAGCAGAGCACCCACTCAGCGGGCCCATACCTCCGTCCCCAGGACACGTCAATCAACTGTGTGTCCACCACTACAGGGAACCCAGGATAACCCACCACCCCAACAACAACAGGGACCTGGGGGCAGTGGTAGTGGGCACACGGTCCAGGGGACGGAGGCCCAGGAACACAGGGGAACTGGGAGGGCTGCTGTGCGACAGGGGGCGGACAGGCCTAGGGAACCCACTCTCCACGAGGCCCTCTCCTCCATCATGGGAGCATACCCCCACTCCCAGGAGACAATGGCAACGGTACTGGACAAGTTTCAGGAGACCCAGCGCCTGCAGGAGGAACAGTATTTGGGCTTCAGGGAGGAACTCAGAACCATCAGCACCGCCCTGGGCACCATCGTATGGGTGCTGAAGGAGATACTTAACACCAGGAGGGACACTGTGGCACTCCAAGGGGCCACTGACACTAGCATGGACGATGAACTGCCCACCACCTCTGCCGGCGCTAGTGGACAGGACGCACCGCCACAGGACCACCACACCAGCACCCCACCCCCTGCAGACGGAGAACCACCCCGCAAACGGTCCCTGAGATCCAGGAACAAGACAGAGCACGATGCCAAGACCCCCGCCAGGAAATGAGACCACCCTGATTGTCATCCTACTGTCCCACTTTGTAACCCTTTCCATATTGAAACTGCCCCAGCTCCACTTCCTATGCCCATATGGGCAATGCACCTGTGAGACTAATAGACTGGACTCTGCCATGGACATTCCTCCACCATCACCCCTCACCATTTTACAACCCCCCTCCAATATTGAGCACTGCACTAAACACCCTTGAAGCACAAAACAATCTGGAGTCAGTCTGTGATTTTGAAAATGTGTATTACCAATGACAGTGACAAAATGCGTTCTCAAATGTAATGTCAACATACCTATGTCACACATCTCAAGTCCATGAGGAATCTAAGCAGATAACACACGTTGGAAACCACACCTGTGAAACCGTAATGGAAATGTACAACTCAGTTACCATATACTGGTTGAAATCGACAGACAGGATAGAGGTAGAAGTGTGAAAGTACTTGTAGTAGGCAGGAATGTATTCTCACCTGTGTGTCACTGGAAATATTGCTGGATAACTGAGTCCCTGTTGTCAATGTCTTCTTCCTCTGCTTCCTCCTCATCACTGTCGACAGGCTCCACAGCTGCCACAACACCGTCATCTGGACCATCCTCCTGCAGAAAAGGCACCTGTCGTCACAAAGCCAAATTGTGAAGCATACAGCAGGCCACGATGATCTGGCACACCTTCCTTGGTGAGTAGAACAGGGAACCACCTGTCATATGGAGGCACCTGAACCTGGCCTTCAGGAGGCCGAAGGTGCGTTCGATCACCCTCCTAGTCCGCCCATGGGCCTCATTGTAGCGTTCCTCTGCCCTGGTCCTGGGATTTCTCACTGGGGTCAGTAGCCATGACAGGTTGGGGGTAACCAGAGTCCCCTAATAGCCACACCCGGTGCCTCTGGAGTTGACCAATCACATAAGGGATGCTGCTATTCCGCAGGATGTAGGCGTCATGCACAGAGCCAGGGAACATAGCATTTACCTGGGCGATGTACTGGTCTGCCAAACATACCATCTGTACATTCATGGAATGATAATGGTTCATGTACACCTGTTCACTCCTGTGGGGGGGACCAGAGCTACATGTGTCCCATCAATGGCACCTATGATGTTGGGGATATATCCAAGGGCATAGAATTCACCTTTCACTTTAGGCAAATCCTCCACCTGAGGGAAAACGATGTTGCTCCGCATGTGTTTCAGCAGGGCAGACAACACTGTGGACAACACGTTGGAAACCATAGGCTTGGACATCCCTGATGCCATGGCCACTGTTGTTTGAAATGACCCACTTGCAAGGAAATGGAGCACTGATAGCACCTGCACTTGAGGGGGATCCCTGTGGGATGGCGGATTGCTGACATCAGGTCTGGCTCCAACTGGGTACACAGTTCCTGGATTGTGGCACGGTCAAACCTGTAGGTGATGATCAAATGTCGCTCCTCCATTGTCAACAGGTCCACCAGCGGTCGGTACACCGGAGGATTCCGCCATCTCCTCACATGTCCCAGCGGACAGTGCCTATGAAGGACAACAGCGACCACAGAGTCAAACAACTCAGAGGTATGTACCCACAGTCTACACAGAACACCATTCATACACAGAATCTGGCCTGTATTTGTGTTGTGCGACAAGGCCTAGGTCTGTGTGACGCAGTTGTTAATTAGGCCATGTGGGCCCCTGAAATGGCGGCTGCCTGACCTCTAAAGTGGGACAATAGGATGTGAGGTAACTACGCCGGCGTTGTACACCGTCGCGGTCGAAGACCGCAGCGCAATGCTGCATTGGTTAACATTGGACCCTATGGGTCCCAGGAGCCAATGACGATGTACGCCGGCGATGATGCTAGGAACCGCCGCGGACGTGACCGCCGCGGACGTGACCGACATTTTCTAGCTGTTCAATCACTCGATACCTGATTTTCAACAGGAGAGGACCTACACTGCAAGTGCTGCTGTGACCTCGGTCTGGAAGAGACAATGGCTCGTGCGTCTGGGGAAAGGGCCCCTGCCTTCACTGCAGAGGAGTTTGAGAAGCTCGTGGACGGGGTCCTCCCCCAGTACACGCTACTCTACGGTCCTCCAGGCCAACAGGTAAGTACACAGGGAGCACGTTGTATGGGCTATGCCTGTGTGGAGAGGGCTGGTTGTAAGAAGGAAGGGGGCCCAGTTCTGCGTGCATGAAGGACTGTGAATGCATGTGCCACATGGCAAGGCTAGGGATGTGGGCCACTCACTTCGATGGTGCAGTTGCTAATGACTTCTCTTCTTCCCCTATACATTTCATGTAGGTCAGCGCCCACCAGAAGAAGGATATTTGGCGTGCCATCGCCAAGGACGTTCGGACCCTGGGGGTCCACCACAGACGGAGCACCCACTGCCGTAAAAGATGGGAGGACATTCGCCGCTGGAGCAAGAAGACGGCAGAGGCTCAGCTGGGGATGGCCTCCCAACGTGGGAGGGGTGCCCGTTGAACCATGACCCCCCTGATGTTCGGATTCTGGCGGTGACCTACCCTCAGTTGGATGGGCGCTTGAGGGCATCACAGCAGACACAAGGGAGTGAGTACAACATCATTCAGCTGACTTTGCGTGCAGTGAAGGTGTCTGGGTGGGGGAGGAGGGCTGTGGGTTTCCCTAGGCCAGGGAGAGTTCCATAGGCTAGGCCCCTCTGTAATGCAGGTCATGTGGCACCACATCCCACCTGTAGAGTGCCAAGTACAGGTATACATGCCCCTGTGTCATCTATGTGTGCAGATGTCGACCATAGCCATGTAGGCCATATCCCAGGAATTGCATCTGTAGAGCCCAAGAGCGCGGCGTAGTGCTGGGGGCTGCTGTGTCTGTATTGTCCGCCAACGGTAGCGGTAAGCCATGCACTCAACCTGTCTTTCTTCTGTCGCCCCCCCCTTTTTGTGGTCTCTCTGTTCTTGTGTGCATCAGCATCATCAGGCCGAGGTACAGTGGCACCGGAGCACGAGGGAGCTGCATCCCACATGACCATTGAGGGCCACACCACGGACTCGGAATACACCAGTGGGTTGGAGGGCGAGGGGAGCTTCATGTCGGTAACAGGATCTGCAACCAGCGACACGGACTCGTCCTCCGATGGGAGCTCCCTTGTGGTGGTGGCAAAATCTGTGCCCCCCACTTCTACAGGTACAGCCGCCACCCACCCTACCAGCACTGCCCTCCCAGCAGCCCCTCAGCCTTCGCCCCGTGCCCGCTCACCCAGAAGGGTGGGCATCACCTTCGCCCCAGGCACCTCAGCCCCTGCCCCTGTCACCTCTGCTGCCCTCAGTGAGGAGGCCATTGACCTCCTCAGGTCACTCACTCTACCATTTTGAATGCCATCCAGGGTGTAGAAAGGGAATTGCAACACACAAATGCATTCCTGGAGGGCATTCATTCTGGTCAGGCTGCCCTTCATCGAACCCTGCAAACTCTGGCCTCAGCACTGATGGCAGACATTGTCCCTGTGTCTAGCCTCCCCCCTCCAACTTCCTCCATCCAGACCCAATCCCCTGTACCCCAGCCTATCCCAAGCACACCATCAGACCAGCATGCACACACGTCAACACACAAGGGACGCTCAGGCAAACATAAGCACCACACATCCCACAGGCACTCACGCAAGCATCACACACATACAGACACAGCAACATCCACTGCCTCCACTGTGTCCCCCTCCTCGTCGTCTCCCTCCTCCCTCCCAGTCTCGTCTACACTCTCACCTGCATGCACTACCACTACAGCCACTACGTCCCGCACCAGCACACCCACCACCACACCCCGCTCACTTGCACTCACCACCCCACTACCATTTACACGTCCCCTGTGTCCCCTCCCAGTGTGTCTGTGACACCCCCTCCCAAAGTACACAAACGCAGACACACACCCGCCCAACAGCCATCCACCTCACAACAGCCTCCAGCGCATGCACCTTCACCCAAAGTCACCAAACGTACACCTCCTACAACCACTACCTCTTCCTCCATTCCCAAACCCCCTCCAGCTACCTGTCCCAGTGTTCCTAAGAAACCTTTCCTGACCAAGCTTGACCTCTTTCCCACCCCCCCTCCAATTCATAGGTCCCGTACTAGCACCTCAGCCACAAAATCTCCGGGACCAGTGGTGCCTGTTGTTACAGGTATGTGGAGTGCACCTGGCACCAGGGCAGCCAGTGTGACATGGAGCCACAGCACAGCTAGTCCCCCCCGTGAAGCACCAGAAGTTGGACAGTGCCCGGCGAGAGAGGGTGAAGACTGCAGCCAGCAATGCCGCTCACAAGGGTCTCGGGGGAGTGTCGACTCAGCTGTGACTCCTCCCAAGGTGGGGAAGGGGCAGAAGAAATCGCCAAACTCTGGGAGGAGCAGCACGGCGGAGAAGACCGCAATCATCCCCGCTGCCCAGGAGGCCACCGCCAGCCCAATCGTCAGTGGCCAGGAGGCCACCGCCAGAGTCAGTGCCCAGGAGGGCAGCCCGATCGTCACTGGGCAGGAGGCCACTGCCAGAGTCAGTGCCCAGGAGGGCAGCCCGTCACTGGCCAAGAGGCCACCGCCAGAGTCAGTGCCCAGGAGGGCAGCCCAATCGTCAGTGGCCAGGAGGCCACCGCCAGAGTCAGTGCCCAGGAGGGCAGCCCGATCGTCACTGGCCAGGAGGCCACTGCCAGAGTCAGTGCCCAGGAGGGCAGCCCGATTGTCACTGGCCAAGAGGCCACCGCCAGAGTCAGTGCCCAGGAGGGCAGCCCAATCGTCAGTGGCCAGGAGGCCACCGCCAGAGTCAGTGCCCAGGAGGGCAGCCCAATCGTCACTGGCCAGGAGCCAGGAGGCCACCGCCAGCCACAGCCCAGCTGGGCAATGAAGGACCGCCATGGCAAGTTCCGTTGAATAGGGCAAGCACCGCTGAACAGGTCAGAAACTGCAAACTCAAACACCGCTGAACAGGGCAAAGACCACCATGGCAAGCACCGCTGAACAAGGCAAGCACCGCTGATCAGGTCAGAAACTGCAAACTCAAGCACTGCTGAACAGGACAAAGACCGCCATGGCAAGCTCCGCTGAACAGGGCAAGCACCGCTGAACAGGTCAGAAACTGCAAACTCAAGCACCGCTGAACAGGGCAAGCACCGCTGAACAGGTCAGAAACTGCAAACTCAAGCACCGCTGAACAGGGCAAAGACCGCCATGGCAAGCACCGCTGAACAGGGCAAGCACCGCTGAACAGGTCAGAAACTGCAGACTCAAGCACCGCTGAACAGGGCAAAGACCGCCATGGCATGCACCGCTGAACAGGGCAAGCACCGCTGAACAGGTCAGAAACTGCAAACTCAAGCACCGCTGAACAGGGTAAAGCCCGCCAAATCAAGCCCCGCTAGTCCATGGGCGGCAGGGGCAGTGACGCAACTGGGCCCGTCACAGGGTGAGTGATGCACTATGGGCACCAGTCCCCCTCCAGAACCAGTGGAGGCTGTTATCCACTTGAGAGACTGTGGCTTTGCACTCCCCAGGATGGTACAGTGGGCAACCCACCCACTGTAGAGACTTGAGAGACGGTGGCTTTGCACTCCCCAGGATGGTACAGTGGGCAAACCACCCACTGTAGAGACTTGAGAGACTGTGGCTTTGCACACCCAGGATGGTACAGTGGGCAAACCACCCACTGGAGAGACTTGAGAGACTGTGGCTTTGCACTCCCCAGGATACATCAATGGGCATGGAGCCCCCTCGTGGATCTCGCGTGGTGCACTCACCTGGCTGAGGTGCCCCCCTTCCATTCCCCCTGAGGTGCCTGTTGTATTTCTATCTGATGCCCCAGCAGTGTTCTCTCCATTTTGATCAGGTATCTAGTGTGGGCCTCGCCCATGCATTTTGGGCCCAGTGGTCCACGGACAATGAATGGTGCATTACCTGCACTACTTATCGTGGTGTATATTTTGTTTAATGTGTACATATATATATGTATTTATTTGGTTACTGTATTTTGATATATTACAATGGTTCCACTCATTTCCTTTTGTCTTTGCATTCTTCCGGAGGGGGTTTGGGGTTGTTACTGTAATGTTTGGATATGCATTGGTGTGTGTGTTGTAGTGGGTGAGTGTCGGGGTGGGGGTGGGGGTGTTGCGTGTGTGTGTCCCTGTCTTTTGCCTCCCCCTCCCCTATGTCGTAGGTGCAGTACTCACCGTTGTCTTCGCCGCCGGCGTTGATGATCGTCGTATAGGAGCAGGAAGACTAGTGCAGGAAGAATATGGAGTTCCGGCTCCGTGGTGTCGTCGTTCCTCATGGAGTGTGTAGAGGTGAGCGTTTTCCCTTTGAAATTCCTGTTTCCGCCGTGTATTTATCCGCGGTGAATCCGCCCCGGAAAAGGTGGCGGATTGGTAGGTTGTGATACTGTGGGCGGTACTTTGTCTTCCGCCTGTCTGTTGGCGGTGACTGCCGCGCTGTTTGTCTGTACCGCCGTGGCAGTCGGAGTGTTAAAGTGGCTCTCTTTGTTGGCGGTTTCCGCCACGGTCATAATTCCCTTTTTTTTACCGCCGGCCTGTTGGCGGTCTTACCGCCGCTTTAACACCGTCCGCCAGGGTTGTAATGACCACCTATGTCTCCAACTTTCCAAACACATTAATCTACAGTACTCTTTACATCAAATCTAGCTTTATACTTTTCTTTGTGTGATGTCCTGTGAAAATTCAGATCAGCTTCAGAATTGTCCATATCACTCCTTCCACCACTCAAACTCAACCATGCAGTGTTGAGTTTATTATGAGGCTTTCTACCTCTCTGTGAGACAAACAGTGGCATCAAGGTAACACCATTAGGCGTGTTAGGGTGAGCCCACCATGTCTCTCTCAACATGTTTCAGAGAGTTCTTTGTAAAATTTGCTCTCGGAGCACAACTCTTCACCCTCTTATTCATACTCTCTGCCAAACCATTGGCTTCTGGTGAGTAAAGAGCTGTTGTTTTAATATCTACAGCAGACACTTCCTTGAAAAATGCACACATTTCTTGAGAAATTAAATGCACCCCATTGTCTATGATCAGTTACTTGGGAATAGCTTCCCGGGAGCAATCTTCCTTGAGAAATCCAATCACTGTCCCAGTAATAAGTGAGGCCACACTTTTGATGACCACCCATTTAGAAGTGTAATCAATCAATAACAAAACATACTATTTGTTGTGGGTCATTAATTCAAAAGGACTTCTAATGTCTAAACCTAACTTGGTCCAAGCCTCCAATGGAATTTCAACTGGGGACAATGGGTCAGTTTGTGTTTTCTTGCATTTATCATTATTGGCACATTGGCAACAGTTTTTTGCACCTTTAATTTGATGATCCAAACCAGGACACTAATACCACTCTTGTAGCCTAGTTTTAGTCATGTTCCTCCCTAAATGCCATTTATGAGCTAAACTGATCAATTTCTCCTTTAGGGAATGGGGAGGGGGATACCACACAATTCCCTTTGAAAATGTTCTCTTCCACAATGCAAAGATTTCCTTCACATGAAAAATCCTCTCAATTTATTAGGACCACTCTTACTGTCTGGCCAACCTTTCACTGTGAACTCTCTTAAAATTAAGAAATCTGTATTCTGTGAACTGGCATCTGACATTTTTCAACCGTACCTTCACATACCCATCCAAGTAATGTGCTGTCACAATTCCCACCATCCTGGTCGATTGCCAGTCTCAATAAACGGTCAGCAATACCGTTTTTAGGTTTCAACATGTATTACTTACCAACATTGTACTCTAACAACCCCTCCATCCACCGTCTGATCCTGGGAGACAATTGTTCCACCCCCACTGCAAGTAAAGATTTGAGAAAGTGGATGAGAAAGAGATTTAACAGTAAATGTTATGCCCCATGGAAAAAAATTGAAATGGAGCATGGCCCAATACAAAGGCAATGCCTCATGCTCTATAACAGAATACCGCTCCTCAGCACCTTTCAATGAGCGTGAAGCAAAAGCCACCACTTTCAATTCGCCATCAACGTACTGAGATAATACTGCGCCTAAACCCCTGATACTAAACCTGATGGCATGCAGAGGATAGATCCATGACACTGAATAATTGTGCATTTTTTTATCAGAGGCAAAGTCTTAGAAATATTTGGTAAAGGCTGTCTATCAACCTAGATGTGTTTATTCAACCTCCACAGATTTCCCTCCTAATTTCTTTTCAGCCACCTTCTGGAGCCAAAACCACAGGAGCAAATCTTAGGAATTTCGAAGTTACAAAAGAAAATTTAACCAGTATATTCAACTGTGTGGAACAGCTTTTCAGCTTGCTTCCAGACTCAAAGGGTAAATATCTTCAGCGGGAGAAGCTGTGGTCTCGGGTCACTCATGGGTCACTAACAGATGTCCTAGGTCCAAGTCGTACCTAGATGAAAGCATTTAGGGACACATTTACATGACCCTCGCGCCACCTTTGCGCTGCCTTAGCTTCATTATTTTGATGCTAATGCGGCATTAAGGAGGCCCCCACTGTGCCGCTAATTTACAAAGTCAAGCATTGCACCACTTTGTAACCACTTGCACCGCATTATACCTGCGTTAGATATAATGTATGCAAGGGGGCATTCCCCTGCAGTGAGGCGCTAAAAAATGGCGCAGTGAAATTTAAAAGATTTCACTACGCCATTTTTCTGTCATTTTTAACGCCTGCTCAGGGCAGGCGTTAAATTGAAGCTCCCATTAACCCAATGGGCCTCCCTGACCTTTGTTGGATTAGCTTTAACATTTTGGATGCTAGTCCAGCAAAGCTCCACAAAAGCATCAACAATTTTGAGCTATTGTCCTAACATGCGCCATGGTGCGCTGTATATTAAATGCAGTGCTACCATGGTGACATTAGGGGGCACAGGGTGACACAACAAAAGAGGTGCATCAGAGCTGATGCACTCCTTTCTTGTAAATATGCCCCTTAATGTCTTATTCCAATACTTCTTTATGGGGCATTTTTTCCTTTATTACATTTGATCTCAATGTTTGATGTTTTTTATTTTTCTGCAATTTTATGTAAAAAACATTTGTCTTTTTAGACTCGGTTAGAACCTTTTATCCCTTCATTTTATTTCTTAATACAAAGTAGGGGTACACTTCAAGTACCTACTTATACAATGTTCCTGATGTGCTAAAAATATCACTGCCCCTTGATGTCTTGGATATTTTGAATGGACTGTCAGAAGCCATTTATGGCTTGTTGGGGTGGTGTAATGGAAAGGAGGGCATGTGAGGCCCCTGACATGTTTGGTGGAAGTTGTGTTATAATGTATGTATGCTCTGTTCATACGAGGTCTTGCATATGACCTCTTGCCACCAGTCTTTAACCAGACAGACATGTCTCTGTGATCAGGAGATTGTCCCAGTGTTCTGTCCATTCATCTTTTGTTAACTACTTGACACATAATCAGTGGAACATTATGGCCCACAATATGATATTGGTGGTAAAAACCGCCTACCGCCGCGGCGACGGCTGCCAAAAGACCATCGCCGTGGCTACCAGCATCCACCGTAATATGTCCACAGATGAATTTCTGCCAGAAGGATTGCAGAAATCCAGCTGTGGCCATGCCGGCAGATGGCTGTATGGTGGAGCTGCAGCCACCAGCAGCACCACGCCAATAGACCGCCACCAGCCGTATTATGACCCATAATACTGCCTGGAGGTGTTCTGCTGGCGGATGCTCCTGGTGGCAGCAGCCCCCCGTTCCGTCTCCTGCCGGAGGATTCCGTGAACACAGATAAGTGGGTGCTCCGACAGGGGACTGGGGTGGGGGGTGTTGTTTGTGTGTGTGGGTGTGTGTGTGAATGTTTGTGCGTGGATGTATGTGGGTGGGTGTTTTGTGTTGAATGCGTGTGTGCAGGTATGGAGGTGTGTGTGCATGTATGTTGTGTTCTGTGAATGCGTGTCTGGGTGTTTGTATGAAAGTGTGTGCAGATGTGTGTGTGAATGGATGTATGCATGCGTGGATGCATGTGGCAATGGGTGTGTGCATGCGTGTGTGAGGGGGCGTGAATGTAGGGGGGATTTGGAGAGGAAGTGGGGGATATCTGGAGAGTGGGGTGGGGATGACCTCTATCAGTGACAGGAAAGGGATTCCCTGTCACTGATAGTGCCTACCACCATGGTTTTCATGGCGGTAAGGAAGCCATGGAAACCATGGCGGTAGGCTGGGTCATAATCCCGCAGGCGGGACAGTGACAGCCGCCAGGTTGGAGATTGATATCTCCAGCCTGGCAGCTGTTACCGCCATGGGGGTCACAGCCAAACCGCCAATGTCATAATATGGTGGAAAGTACCCCCAGCCTGTTGGAAGTACTTTCCGCCATATTACTGCTGACTGCCAGGGTCGTAATGAGGGCCTATATTTCTCAGAGATACTGTAGATAGTTAAAGTGCTTCCAATGGTCATCTGGCACCCTGCTCCTAATTTGCTGTCTGTGACTGAACGAGTATGTTTCTACATAAGAGACTTGTGCCAGTAATCCATTAGACTAAATGCTTTTATGGTTCACTCGCCAGCAGAGTACTACACATTGTTGCGTGAAAGACTGTATCAAGAATGGCTAATGATTGGTAGCTGCCAATTAATAACCATGGGGTAAAGCCTGTTTACTTGAACCCCATTCCAGAGACTGAATACTGGATTTCCCTTTGCAATTCTGAGTAGTCGAACACAAATGGGTCTTCTGATAGCATGCAGTGTGTGTAGGTAGTACTGGGTAAATGAAAGTTGGGCTACTCATAGTTTGGGTTCTCCATATGGATATAGCCCCTAAGGTTGTCAGGTGCTCTATAGGGTTTAGTAACAGTCAGAACTGCTATCTTCCCTTTTCCTGCATGCCCCACTGCACTGCTCCTACCCCTCATCCATAAAGCATTGTGAATGTGTTTATGTATGTTTTGGTAATTCCAAAGTGAAGCTGCTAGAGGGCTACCAATGGAGCTCAGTACAGGGACAAAACTGAACCAAAGAATATGAATCTTATTGGAAATCACAAAAATATTATTGGGCCAGGAAGGATCTGTTGTTCTCTACTCCCTGCACCAAACATTTCCTGCAGGTCAGAGAGTGGTCTGGGTGAAGTATCTGAACACAAGTTTGCGAACGAGGATATGGTCAACACTGCACATCTACAGAAGAGGTGGGCTGCTATTCTATGTACAGCATCATGTGTTAAAACTCTGTCCAGGAAGCCAAGAGCCATAAACAGCACCCTTTTGTAAAGAGGTTGCAAAGTCAAACCTAAAAATTAGAGTGACAGTTTTCCTTATTCAGGTTGGCATGGCGTCCAACCTGACCACTATCATTGTGATGGTAGACAAAAAGAAGAGGCTATTTGTAGAAGCATTGTCCAAGATTATATTGATCGTCAAAGGAGATCAGAGATACTATGTGGACGTGCTACACAAAGTAATAGAGGAAGTCAAAGTTTAAACAGAGCAGGGCCTCAAGAGGCAATTCGGAACGAGAGATGTAGCTCGGGGGGAGTGGTGATGTTTGGGATGTTACACCCCCCTAGAAATTATATTCTGGATTAAATAGTTGGGTACAAGTGCTTTCATTTGGGTAATATGAAGGGCCTATCGGATTTGATTAGTTTGAAAAATATTGCATTTTAAGTACCCCTCACAATCTGCCCCCTTCTAGCTGTCTAGTGTCCCTTAAGATCCCTCCCTCCCGCCCCCAATGTCCTGCTTTTCATTTAACAAAAATTCCTAGCATGACTGATAGGAACTCTGAATGTGACACCTCCCAATCATACTGAGCAAGCTACGCCCCTGTTCGGCACTCAGAATAACTAGAACCTAATGTATGCAAAACAAACAGATAACAGTATTACTAGTAAAAAGGGTGTAGGAAGGAAAGAAAGAAAGAAAGAAAGAAAGAAAGAAAGAAGGAAAGAAGGAAAGAAAAAAAGAAAGTCACTGGAAACCAAGGCAGGTGGGATAGGAAGGTAGCACTCAGGGAGAGAAAGGAATGGATACCAAAAAGGGTAGGTACAAAGTAGATAAAGTTCATGGAGACAGGGAGCACTGGAAAGTAGTAGCTGAAGAAACGAAACAGATAAAAAGTGAAGAACAGTATTCGATTTGGAAACAAGGTGCGAGTTTGGGAAATAATGATAGTATGTTCAACGATGTAGGTTCAGGAAGCAATAATATACTGTTAAGCACCGTACGTTCAGGAAACAAGCCTTCACTACTAAATGGTGCACATTCACGAAACAAAAATCTACTGTAGCGCAGGGTTCAAGAAAGACGAATATTTGAAAACAGAGGGTCTGCTAAACATGAAATCAACAGCAATAACCAGCCCTGGTTGAAATACAAAAGTGGACCTAAAAGAGGTCACTAATTTTCACATGCCTCAGGAGTGTTTAAGCTAGTAGCTGCCAGTGACCTAGAACAATTGGCAGGGAATTTTAGCAATTACAGTCTTTGGCATTAAAGCAAATAGGATTTCACAACAAATCTGTATGAGTTTGCAGAGCAAGCAAGTAAAATACCGAACCTTTTTCAGAGAACTGTATTTGGGAAATGTCACAAATTCAAGGCTTCTGGGAAATATAGTCATTGGGAGGAAAAACATTCTGTCTATATCATGAAGCATGGTGTGGATTCAACAATAATGACAGGGTCAGAATATTGCTGAAGAAGGTGAAGTGCATAAATATAGCTTGTTGGAAAGGACATGTCCCAACTGCATGTGACTCTGGTATCCTTCCTTTCATTTTGGCCCTGACGTAATGCTATCCTAGCTTATGTGCTGGAGCCTAGGCCTGTCCCTGCCAATGAAAGGCCTAGTACCTGTCCTGTGACCTAGAAAGATTTGCCTAGTGTTCCCTCATTGTAGAAAAATAACTACTGTCCTTTTCCTAGGTGTAGCAGATACAGCAATGGGGGCAGCATACCATGTTTTGTGATTTATTAATCATCCTGACATCCAGTGTGTGTCAAGTGAGTCAAGTGAGGCTGGGTTTCATGCATGGCAGTAGGACACTGTGTGTGTGTGTGTGTGTGGGTGGTGTCAATGTGTGTGTGAGTACAGAATCCAATGGGATCCATCTTGTATGTCCATGGTGTAGCATGGCACAAGATGGAGGCTGAGGACAGTTGTCAACCCACTCCAACTCCTATGGCATCTTCCAAGCCCCTCTTATTCCATACACATCTGCAAGAGCTGGTTTACACCCTTTATGTAATTGTTTGTATCTGCCACCCCAAGGGCTACTGAAAGAGGGTTTATGGCCCTGCTGCACAGAGTGATTTTCTCTATGACCCAAATGCTGGCAGTAACAACGTTTTGTATTAAGGCACATTGTGACCCTAAACATTGTGTAACAGGATTGAGCTAGATTAAGTCATTCCCCGTGTTAATAATGTAAAGAAGACTCTGAGGCTGTTGCCTGAAATCTCATAAGAACTGGAGGAGTTCATGATGTAAAGCAGCCACCTTGAGCAAGGGTGCATTGTAAAAGTCAGCCACTCCTGTTTTTCAACCACCAGTCAATGAGAATTATTGCTTCAGTAGCAGAGCAAGGAAGCCCCTTTCTTCTGAAACGTTGTAAAAGTGATTAACCTGTCTGGATGCCATGTTGAGAGGTCTCCAGGAAGACAGAAAATTTCTCCACGTTTCTTGAAAAGAATGAAAAGATCAGAGAACAAGGGTGGTCAATCTCTGTAGACACACACCTTTGATTTCTAAAAATATCCTTGGTAATTTTTGAACTTTTCAGGATTCTGACTATCAATTACTAAATTCCTATTGAACCCAAAGCAGCACAGTCATTAAAAAGCGTTTCTTGAAACATTACTTTATAGCTTGGTAATTCTTTAATGACCTGAGGAACTCCGGGACAAGATCATTCCTTGGACAAAGTAACTAAGTATGCTGTGATAATACTCTTTGATGACAATTAACTATCTCAATAAGCTGAAAGACTGCAAAATTGATTAAAGACATTCCACAGGTGTGTGTTTGTTGGCATAGGCCTATTAAAAATAGGCTTTATTGAAGAAAAGTAAAAGTGGTTTGATTATATGTCCATGTTTTGCTTTACATATGTACAAAGACAAATAATTGTGATTTGGTTCTACGTTGTTTGAGCTCAGTCTCAATACCCTTTTTTCTTCATAAAACATTTCCAGGAGAGTGGTCATTCCTTATACAGGCACTCCTCTAATTTTTCATCTGACATGAGGAAAAATGTAGGCGAGATTACTTTAATTCTAATGTGAATACTGATTGGACTCTGTCCTATTGTAGGCATCAGTAATGTGACCTCCCTCTTAAAAGGATTTACTCCTTGATGTCCCTTCCTCAACATTGTGGCACTTTAACTTTATGTAGTTTGCCATTTAGAGTTGTCTTATGGCTACCACACAAGATCCAGACACCTGGAATGAAGAGGATGGAGACAGGGCTACCTTTAGAAATTCCAAGAAGGCTTTGGTAGCAGGACACTGCTTGTTAGTTTTTCCCGGGCATTGCCATTTGGTAGATGGTAGGGTGAAGGCTGGGATTGCTGTTTCTGTTGTTAAATCTGTGGAAGTTTCTAGGCCAGGCATAATATTTTAACTATCCCTAACTACTGCTACAGAGAGGCTGATGATGTCTAAGTGCAGAAAGTTTACACTCCACTATGCCATATGTTTGGAGACAACCCCTGTGCCACTTGTTGTAAAAAGCATCACTTTATATATACGTTGGCCTAGAGAGCAGCCTGAGAAGGAAATTTGATAGGAGAATCAACCCAAAACTGGTTCTGAGGGTTCAGACAGAGGATTTGATTCCCAGTCTAGAAGATATGTATAAATGTGGGATTCAAACCACCTTACTTTGTTCCAATATTGACCAAAGAATTGAGTGCTTCACAGTGTACTTGAAGAGCTGCTGTGTAATGGGCGATGTCTACCTGACAGCCAGATTTGAGAAGACATCACCTGAAATCTGCACTTTGCTCTTGAGAACCTGAAGTCTGCCTGCCTGTTGAGAGAAAAAAGGAATGTGACTGGCCTTGCAGGAGGAGAGATTGTTAAGGAGGAGAAGCTAAATATGTTCCCAGTCAGTGGAACACACATAGAGAGTGGACAACATTGGAGGGTAAATCCAGGAGTGACCGACAATGTGAGTGGGTCTTCTAGTCTATCTGCTTGATTCGTTCTGAAAACTGCCCTGACACATCACCAAATTGACTGCTGATGTGCCCACTGACAGTCCAGCCTGTAATCTACAGTAGAAGGAAGAGGTGTTACCACTGAAGTTAGCAGATCAGCCTGAGAGGCAGCAATTGCTAAAGAAACCCTGATCTAGCCCTTAGACTTGCTATGCTGTGATCATCCAACAATACTGATGTTTTGCCACTGTCTTGAGCCAGACAGTCGGAAACACCACAACTCATTAAGAGGCTATACTGTAACCCCTGAACCACTGCATTTATCAAGAGCGCATGCCATAACACAGGCCCTGCAAGGCTTCAACCACAACTGTAGCAAAAGACACGCTCTGAGTAAGTTGAGTGCAAGACTTTCTGCCCAACTTAAACCTGACAAATTAACTATTAATCTTGTGTGCATCTATGCTCAATGGTTGTTAACATGGTTGTTAACAGTGAACTTATCCTCACCTGTGCTTAACCCATGCTTCTTCTGCAGAATACATGATACTGTACCTTTGAGGATCACCAGGGTGAGGAGAGAATACACCACACCAGTTTTAGAAAAATAGCCAATATTTTTCTATCTAATACAAGCCCAAATACAAGAGAAAAAAAACAACATACAGTAAATAAGATACAAATTTGGCAAAAATTACTTAAAAAGACAGATCCTTGAGGTCAACAGCTGCGTTAGGGGCTATCACGGCGTCATGAATAACAAATCCAGAAGTTGAGGCCGACGGCGGTGTCACCGGCCAGCTATGTTGTCGGGATGACCCACAAACAGTACCTTGGAAATGGAGGCTGTCATGATCCTCCCGATGCGGTCCAGAGAGTGGCATCACTGGCGTTGCATTGTCGGTTCTGCAGGTCAGTGCGGGGGTCGTCGGGCTCTTGAAGTCACACCCTTTGCAGATTAAAGTCCAGGCTGATGAAGTCCGGAGCACTGGCATGGATGGGGTTGGAGCTGCGTGCGAAGCGGGACGATGCGACATGTGGTGCCTTCAGATCACGATGCAGGCAGAGGCTCAGTGACGGTGTCCAGCAGCCAGGGCTACGGTGTGAAGTGCGGCGGTGCGATGTGCAGTATCAGCTGGTCATAGTGCAGGCAGCGCCATCGTCGTTGCTGAAGCAACAGCAGGTCCAAGTCAGCGAGGAGGTGTGGGACGGGCTCCGCAGGGCATACACGGGTCACGGTGACAACACTGGAGTTGATGGTGCTGGTGTCGGTGGACCGGGACAGCGATGTGGGATGGGACGGTGCTTTGTGTACCTCACGAGTGGTGTCCACAGGCCAAGGTGCAGGCATCGGTGCCGGTCTCAGCAGGAGTGTTGTTGTCGGGATGCCCAGGCTACGTTGTGAGCAAGGCGATGCCAGTGTGTGGGGCCCACGGGTCACGGTTCAAGCAGCGGGTTGGTGGTGGAATCATAAGGCGGCGTCAGTGAGACCAGGTTGCGATGGAAAGTGGGGCGGTACGGCTTCGTGTAGCACTGGCAGGTCACAGTGCAGGCTAATGGCGTCGTTGGCAGCATCGCTGTGGTTTTTCTTCCTGAACAGCACAAAACACACAGTTCCCAGTGCTGTAGGAAGATGAACCTGAAGTCTTTGGTGTCCCTGAGACTTCCAACTGTAGGCAGGCTCTACTCCAAGACCTTGGAGAACTCTCTGAAGCAGGATACATAGCAAAGTTCACCTGTTGCTCTCTTTTAAGGCAGAAGCAGCAACTGCAGACCAACCCGGCAAAGCTACACTGCAAAGGGGCAGTGCTCCTCCTTGGGCTCTTCAGCTCTTCTCTTTGGCAGAGGTTCCTCTTGATCCAGAAAGATACTAAAAGTCTGGGGTTTTCGGTCCACCACTGTGCAAAAAGGGCCATTTCCAACACTAATAATAATAACGTTTGACGGAGAACAAGCCAAAGCAAATGACAATAAGCTAAGTGGGGTGTGCTCAGTGGCAGAAGAAGGACCAGATGAAATATAAAGCTGGGTGGAGCTGGAAGATCAGCAGCTCGGGATGGTGAGCCCAAGGGTATCCAGAAGGTGAGATGAGGCTGGTGAGGAAACCATGAGGCAGGGGAACAAAGCTACCTGTGGGATAGAGGAGTTGTATTTTCTGATGCCAGTCTAGTGAAAGCACAGTGGCCACAGGCAAGTACTTCAAACTTTCAGATGCAACTAGTTTTAGCCTATGGCTGAGGCAGTCCCAATATGGAGATCTCTTTGTATACTTTATGTGGAGAAACGCACTAGATCCTCAGGAGGTGGTGCTCTGTATGAGAGCAGGAGGAAGAGCACACGCCTAGCAGAAAACCCGGGAAATATTTTTCTCATTGTTTTATTTTCTGGATATCATCTTCCCTTTCCATGAACTGTTTTGCTCTAATTTTTTGTAAAAGCACTTACTAAATTATTTTTCATTTGTGATGTTACGTTTGCCTTTTCGTATGCTTTAAAACATTCAAACTATTTAAAAAAAAAAGAAAATATTTTATTGATTATATGGTTTTTCCTGTACATCACAGTTCATAGTATAGAATTTTACATTCTAATTGCAACAGCAGTATGGACATTGACATTAGGCATCAGTTATACAGTACACGTCACTTAGCTTCATTCCAGTTAGTATTCTTCATTCAGGTTCCATCCTGTGCATGTGTTCATGTGGGATTAATTGCGTGGTCCAGTGGTATGTTTACATGGGTTGGATAAGTAGGTATTACAGTTTGACCAGTTGGGTCTTCACCTATAATACTGTAGATTCTTCAGATCTGGTCGACTTTCTCATGTAACTGCAGTATGCTTGTGTCCCGAAGGAAGAGAGGGTAAATTGGTGAGTGATGATGGAGTGAACAGGGAACAAGAAGAAAAAAAAAGAAAAACAATTAGCAAAACCTTAACAGTGACTGGTCTCTGAGGGGTCTTGCAGGAGATTTCCTATGGTGTGGAGTGTGTGGGGGGGTTGTGAGTGTGCCAATGTCTCAAGTTATTCCAGGGTTTCAGTCCTGGCATCCATGTATGTGCTTGCCTTGCTCTATATGTCAGGGGGAGTGTGTAGTTAATGTATTGAGTGTTTCTTCAATTCATGTCAGATGTGGTTGAGTCCACGTCGTTCCCACCAGACTCACTTTGGTTTGATCCTGTGTCCCCTTCTGGGTACACCCAACTCTCCAGAACTTTACACCACACCTCCCGGTGCAGGACGTTCTCTTCTGCCCTGCACCAGTGGGTGACAACTGTAGCCCAGGTTTCCATTTATGCTCCCAATTTCACCTTCCAGCGTAGTGCTATTCTCAGCCTAGCTAAAGTGAGGGCTAGGTCCAGGAATCTCGAGCCAATTTTGCACTTTTTGGGTGGATGGAACTCACCAAGTAGGCATATCTCTAGGGTGCAAGGGAAGGCACAGCCCAGTGTCTCATTGAGGTGAAGCATCACAGCCTCTCATTATACATGTAGGGTGGGGCATTCCCACAACATATGCCTGAAGTTCACATCTGGTTGGTGGCGTCTGGGGGACACCTCCGATTCTCCCCCATAAATCGTGCTCACCCTCTGTGGTGTAATGTATGTTATGTGCAAGATATTGAATTGTGCATATTTGAGTTTCGTGTTGCGGGATAGGTTGTGGGGGTATGCCAGCAACCTGGTCCAATCCCTGTCTGATGTTTCATGGTTCAGGAGCGTGTCCCTTCCGTTCTTGAATGATGTTAGTGGTTTCTGACTCATTTCCAGAAGGGATCTGTATAACCAGGTTACCTCGCTGAGATGAACCTAATGTGAGCAGTAAGTGAAGCACTGCATGTTGAGGGGGTTCATGTCTGCCCCTCCCACACAGATCAGCATTGGTCCTCAGAATTGCCTCTTATGTCAGGAATTGACCACGGGGTAGAGCATATTGTAATATCAGGTCGGTCCAAGGCATAGGTACACCTGAGGAATAGCATTCTCCAACAGTTGTCATCCCAGTTTCTGTCCAACCCCACAACTGTGCCAATGTGAAGCAGGCCACGGTACACCATGAGGCAGCCCCACTAGCAGCAAACTCAGGGTATACAGCGACGCCACTCGTGTTCTCACTTTGGAGCTGCACCAGCAGTCTAGCGCCATCCAGAGTAGTAAACCGGACCTCACGATTGGTATGTCTGGGTGCAGCATGTTAGCCAGTAATACCCCCTGATGTGGTATTAGGCCAATGAAGCCGGGAAAGCCCTTGCGTGCACCATCAAGCCACCTGGGCATCCACTGAAGCTATGCTGCCAAATAGTAGAGATTGAAATCTGCTACCCCTGTAGGAACACAGCACAGCATCACCAGGGACACTCTATGACGGCGGCCATCCCATATGAGCTCACGGATGAGAGCGTTCAATTGTCTGAACCATGGCGCTGGGATGGTATCTGGGAGATTGGCGAAGAAGTACAGCAATCGCAGTAGCATTATCATCTTAGTGAGTGATACGGGGACCATGGGCGGCAGCTTTAGGGACCTCCAAAAGGCTACGCAGGAGTGGAGGGAGCCCAATGTGCATTCCAGGTTTCCCTCCCACATTTTGTTTAGGTCATGGTAGACTTGTATGCCCAGATATTTAAAAGTCATGGGTGCCCATGTTATTCCCATTGGGAGATTGGGCGGATAAGGGGTGTTCGGGAAACACAGGAACAAGCATGTCTTGGCCCAATTAACCCGCAGGACAGACGGTTCCATGAAGAGTTCCAAGTGGCACATCGCTCAAACCATTCAAACTTTAATCCCAAAAGTTGTAGATGTTTTATCTCTATTTCATTATACTTTTTAGGCTACGTCTCTTTCAACTTTTTTAATTATAATATCAGGTTATTTTGATGCTGCTAAAGGTGTCATTATTTAAACTTTAGTAAGGTATAATCTATGTGAGAGCTATTGGTTTTATCAATGTCTTTTAACCAAGTTGTACCGCAGCGTGGCTGTGCAGCATGGCTAAAAGTAAAGTCAGAAAAAAAGAGCTATGATGTGATCTGCACTGGCCACATCATGGCACTTTGTATTCTTCTATTGGGTGGGAGTGGGCGAGATGCACAATGGGAGGGATAGGACAGTTAAGTGAGGGAGGGTGGGAAAGGGACAGTAAAAAACGTTCAATGGCATGGCAAGGGTTGGCCACATCATAATACTTTTTTGTTATCGCAGGTGGGGCAAAAGGCAACACAAAGGGGAAGAAGCAACAGGGTAGAAGCACCAGGCATACGGGGGTGGGAGGGAAAGAAGAATCATGAGCTGGGAAGGGGAAGAAGCAACAGGAGCACAGGGGTCGAGGGAAAGAAGCAACAGGAGCTCTGGGGCATGGGAGGGTTGAGAAATCAAGAGCAGCACAGGGGTGGAAGAAAAAAAACAGAGCACAGAATAAGAGGAGAAAATAAAATAAAGAAAATAGTGCCTGAATCACAGCATGAACAATGAATGGACAGTAGACGGACATTAATCAAGCTTAATCATAAGTTGGTCTGCGCTTCATACAAAAGAAGAGGAAGTTTAGAGAAGCAGCAAAGAAGAGTGACAATGACTGATTTGGGGATGAAAAACCCAGAACTGGAGCATTATGGCATCAGCAGCTTGTGTAATCTCGTAAACCTACTCTTTACAACAAGTGCACAAACACAAACAAAAACCTGGACTGAGTGAGGTACACCAGGCCATTGGAAACGTGAGAACTCTGAAATATTGTCATATTTACACCACAGGTTGTTTTATCACTTTTTAAATATCTTCCTTTTTCAACCCTGAGCATCTCTACTTCTAGCTGACACCACAAAAAGGGAAAATTACTAATCTGCTATTTTGCTAGCCAGACTTTTGAAGAGGAACAGAAATGCCATTTGCAAAGCCAATAAGTCTGACTCGAAAACTGAGTCCCAACTAAAATAGTTTTTTTGAAAAGCCTGCTACTGTGAAAAATACACAACCCAAAATGTGCTATCTATAGTCACTCCGTCTAGGAGGTAAATGATGTAATGTGCCATGATTCATTGTACTATTTGGACCTAGAATATTCCCGTACAATACAAACACTTCAGAAAAGGTGGAATACTTCAAACAGCCAATAGCATGAGGTGACTGAAAAATACTCCTCTGGGCATAGCCAACGCCGAATCCATTTGTATTTCCAAGAACTGGTCAGAGGGAAGCAGCACGTTATACTGTGAAGCCAAACATAAAAAAAGCTTTAGCTAATAGAATAGGTCTGCTATTGGCTACAAACCATTTGGCTTTGTCAATGCTTACCATACTCTATCATTGTTTTTTTTAATCAAACTTTATTGTTGGGGGAGGTGGAGGGCACTTGCCCTTATAAAAAAAAACTGTTGCTGGAAAAATATTTTTTAGTCTCAAAAAGCACACATTGAGATAGTAGCCCCTGGCACTGAGGGAAATTGCTGTCACTGAAAGCGAAGTTAGCTAATGGCTTAAGTGGGCTGAACCACTGTGGCATGATGTATACTGTAGTTGGCCAAACAAAAATGTGAATTATGCAATAACAGAGCAATGGATGAAGAAAGTGTGTTGGAAGTCCCTGTATCCTAAATATATTTTTAATACATTCAAAAGGTCTTGGCTAATGACAGACCTAAAATGGATTGCAAAAAGAAAATACAAATGCTGGGGCACCGGTGTTTCGGAGAGTGAGGGAGTGTTATGGGAAAGAAGAAGGACTGTGAAAGCCAACTATGGTTTTTGGTGGTCATTTAGAACTCACCAGGCACAGTGACCTCCTTCCCCAATGTTTTTTTTTAAAGACAGGGGGTCGATGCTAACCTTCTTATAGCATACTGGAGCTGGGGATGATAATATTAGTAACAAGAGCAAAGTCTATTGTATAGCAGAACATTTTCCTAGTGCCAAAAATTAACTGAACTTTGCTTTAACAGTGGAAAAGATTACTTTGTTTAAGAAATAAAAGATTATGTTGGAGACTCCTAATTTAATGCTGTTTCTGTTCCTGACCTCCAGAGAGAAGGATATAAAATACAGTGAATACTCCCATCCAGTACATTCAAATCACATCAAATCTGCATGATGTAGTGTCTTTGATATCATGCGCTCTGGCCCCATGGTCCTGGGTGGACTCTAGACAGTGATTACTTAATTGGATGGGAGGTGTTAAGGTGTGGTTATAAAAGTTGTGACACAATGCGTGCAGAGCACAATACTATGATGAAGAATAATGACCTCTGTTACAGAGCTCCATGTGTAGCATATTCATTTACATGGAAGAATGCTACAATTGGCGATGAGTAGGGGATACGTGCCCTGAAGAAACAAAGCTGATGTTCCTGAGAGTTTGAAAATGTGCAGCAAACTGCTCATTCATGCCACATGCTCCCCAAATTGAAGCAAAGCAGGCATTGATTGGCGTATGTGGAATCAAAACTCTACTCCAGCCCATAGACAGCCTTCAAAAAAGTGGACGGCCCTGTAGCGGCGTACATTCGAAAAGCATTCCAACAAGGCTGAAAGAAGAGATACTGTGCTGTGTCATTAAACAGAGCCATCATCAATACAAAGCAATCGCTAAAGGAAGTGACAACGTGGTACGAAAACAGTCACTTACTTACCTACACAAGTAAGTGAAATGCTATATGACCTTAAAAGTCGGGTGTAACAACTAGTCAGAAGAAATGGAGTGTTCCCTGGAGCGGTTGTAGGTCCTGCTTTTTGAGAAGAATGCTTCCTGAACCGCACATGCTCTCACTGGTGACAGAAGAAAGTGCAAAGTACGACAACGCTACATTATTGAAGCAGGCTCCTTCAATTGAGACTGTGAAGAAACAGAACATTGGTGCCAGGTGGACTGCATGGATCAAAACATTTGATGACTTCATAGATGCGCTAAGAGAAGAAGACAACAAGAAAGTCATTAACTATTTGAAAAACCTTGCCAGTGATAGAGTGAAAGAAGTGGTAAAGAAAGTCTCACAAGCTGATGCAACATCATACCTAAAGATAAAAAAGCAAGTTCAGTCCAATGCCGAATGTCGACCAGGAGAGGTATATCTTTAACCAGGCATGACAACAAGCTGGTGAAATGATGGATGAATTTTTGAGAAACTTGATGCACTTCTAAAAGTTTGTAAGTTCTATGACTTTAATGATGAGAAAGCCATGCGCTTCAGAGTGATTCATGGCTGCCTTTCAGATTCCTGCAGAAGGCACATGTTGAGAGTGCCACTTAGTTTAGAGAAAATGCTAATGGCTGCATGGGCAGAAGAATGATCAGATCCACCAGCTGCTAATATGGAAGCAGGAACAGAACTTAATTAATCAGCGTTGATCATGGAAAGCAGGCAAGAAACAGATGCATACAAGTCAAAGTCTCAGAAGAAGAAAAAGTTATGCAGCCATAGGACAGACATGCAAAGGTTGCTGGAAAGAAAACCACTTCATAACAGTCTGCAAAGTGAAGGAGAAATTAAATGTATCACATCGAGAAGAGAAAATGGACACCAGAAGGTTCCAGAAGCATTCTCGCCATGCCCATAAGACCAAAAGGCAACATCAGTTACGACAAGTAGAAACCAAGCAAAGTCGATCATCGTCTAGTTCGTCGTATAAAGGCTCTTCAATGTCATTATCAAGCACTAGCAAAGAAGACTGATGTGCGTTGATGATATTGACTAAGGAGCGACATGCAAATATATGTTTAGCTGCTTGCAAAGAAGTTCAAAAGTCAAAAGAGGATCACCAAATGAAGTGACAAAATTCATTTGGACATTGTCCTAAAATCACATTTAACATGAATGGTTGTCCCATATCCTTCATTATCAACAGTGGCGCGTCGATAAACACCATGCTAGTAGAGGAGTTCAACAGCATGTCCCCTTGGCTACGCCTTACTCCGTTAAACACAAAGGTATACACGTAGGCTGCTTTTCGACCATTACAGAGTCAAGCGTCATTTACAGCAACTTTGCAACACAAAACAACATCAGTTCAAGCATCAATTCATGTTGTTCAAGGGACTTCATCTAGTGCATGAGTATTGAGCTTTAGCACTGTTGCTGACATGGGACTGATATCTCTCAACTACAACATCAATGCTCAGGCTGAAAATGTGAATTAGTTCCCATCATTGTTTCATGGCCTAGGAAGACTCAAAAAGATAAAAGTGTAACTTCATATTAATGAGGATATTCACGGTGCAGCGCAACATCACCAGAGACTCGCTTTTCACTTAATAGCAACCATTGAGAAAGAACTAGAAAAACTGTTGAAGTATGACATCATTGAACCTTCCACCGGTCCTACGCCGTGGGATTCCCCCATAGTTGTGGTGCCAAAAAAGGACAGTGGGGGTTCAGTGCGCATTTGTGTTGATATGCACTAGGCCAACAAAGCAGTTGAGAGAGAAAGGCATCCTGGTCCACACTTAGCAGATATGATCATGCAGCTGAAAAGAGCTAAAATATTCTCCCGTCTTGACCTGAACAAAGGATATCATCAAATCAAGCTGAAAGAGAACTGAAAGTACACTACTACTTTTTGTTACTCCTGTTAGTTTGTTCAGATGCAAAGACTGAGTTTTGGAGTATCTTTGGTGGCGGAGATACTTCAGGATGTTATTTGCCGAATTATTCAACCTGTTACACATGCTTCCAATTAGAGTTATGACATACTGGTATTTGGTGCAACAACAAAGTAGCATGACAAGGCTCTTATACAGTGTGTAAATTACATGCTGATGCAGGTCTCACTCTGAATGCAGCAAAAACAAAACTTACATTCTTTGGGCACATATTCTCTGATGGGGGAATGTCTCCTGACTCGGATAAGGTGCAGCCACTGTCATCTACCTGCTCCCCACAAAATGTAACAATGCTGTGATCCTTCTTAGGCATGGTCAGTTATTGTTCAAGGTACATTCTTGACTTTGCTACAATGAATGCCCCATTGAGAGACTTCATAACTCTAGAATGTGATCATAGTTTCAAAGAAATAAAACAATGCAATTGAGAATACAACTATAATGGCCTATTTTGACCAAGTTACATAGTTATATCACAGTAGATGTGAGTGCAGTGGGACAGCCCTTTCTTAACATCCGAATTCCTAAAGACACGTTTTGGCCTATGCCAGTAGATGTCTGCCTGAAACAGAGCATGGCTACTCTCAGCTGGAGAAGGAGAGTCTGGCTGCAATGTGGGCAAACATTTTAATTTGTTTTTAATGGGAAATGTTTCATAATCATCATAGACCACCAGGTGTTGTTTAACATTTTTGGAAACCCGAAAGCTGAGATTCCTCCTTGCATCAAGAGGTAGGGGTTGCGACTGCTAGAACATGAAAATGTGACTGTAAACAAGCCGAGGAAAGACAAAAACCCTACAGATTACTTTTAATGAGTGTTGCTACATCTCCACTGTTCGACATCGAAAGCAGCTGAAGAGTACTTTGTTGTAAGGTCCAGCATGCCAGCAGCTTTATCCATTGAACAGATTATTGCTGCTGCCAAAGCTGATAAAGACATATTTCATCCTCAAAGACCTCATTACAACGCAATTTTGGAAGACAAGCATTCAAACTTTTGCTGATGATGTGAATTAAAACAATTAAAAAATATAAAGGATGAGCTATTCATCCCCCAGGAGGGTATCATATTAAGAGGCTTGAGAATTGTCATACCCGATAGCAAGAGACAGCAAGTCATTGAGCTAGCCGATGAAGGACATTGTGGCACTGTAACCACCAAAAAAGCCTTAAGAGAGTGTGGCTCCCTTGCCTACATGAACGAGTTAAGAGAGCGCTAGAAGCATCCCACCTTTGTAACTGTTTATCCCCAAAAGTGACTCAGCATCCATGGACAATGTCTGGCCTTTCTGCCCATGTTTGTGAGAGAGTTGCAGTTGATTTCTTTGGGCCTCTAGGAAATGGATATCATCTCATGGTAGTCATTGACTGTTTGGTGGCAACCCATGATAAACTCATCGAGAGGCTTGATGACATCTTGGCAGTGTGAGGCATCCCCACAGTTATCAAAAATCAGATAAAGATCCAGCCTTTCAATAGCAAATAATTCAAGGAGTTTCTTGTTTGACTGAATGTCAAGCACCAAAAAAGTACACCTCGGAGGGGACGTGGCTTGCCAAGATGGCTGATCAGACGTGATCCACTCTGGCTCAGCTGTCTTAAGCAGCAAAGTTAGGGCAATTAACATTTTAACATGCACAATTACACCCTCTGCATGCCCCTGAACTGAGAGGATGACATTAGCATCCCGATGAGCAGTTTGTGGGAGACTGCAGTCGTGGATGTCGACTGATTCGGGGGCTAGTGCAGAGGCCTAGGAGGCGCAGAGGTGCTACTGGCTCGATGTGCCCTGCCTGACTGCTTGACACTGTGGCCACAACCAGACTCAATACAGCGACAGAGGCAGCTCTCCGGAACTGGGGGAATCACCAGTGAGTGTAGTGATCTACAGACTGGGACTTGTGCTGTTTCTGTGCATGTCCCTGAAGTGACGAGGGCCCCTTGTGTTGGTTCGGGGAGACATAGAAATTACCTGGGAGCCTCATGATTCCCAGGGTGACGAATGGGGGTCTTGTGACCCCAGATGCCCCGAACTGCTTACAAGGGTTTTTGAGAAACTATGAAGGCCCCCCCCCCACCGGTGCCAGTGTTGCAGTGGTCGATTTACTAGCCCTCAGATGGTGCGCAGCCGGTGTCTGATTTGAATGACCACCGATAGAGACAACATACGCACTACGGAGGCCCTTGACGATACCGAAGACAGCTGAGGAACCCTAAAGAGGAAATAAGTATGTTATGGTGACTGGGGGGTGCCGACTGCTACTGCACACCAGTGACGCGGCCTCAGCATTTACCTGCTGTGGTGATGGGGGAGAAGGACCTGGGCTTCATCTGGGGAGAGCAGAGGCAAATGTTTCCCCCATTGGCATGATTCTTCTGCCTGACCTAGTCTGATGTGGGATCCCCTGATGAAGGAACAACCTATTTAGAAAGTATCCAGTTGATGACAAGTATAACCCCCGGCCTCTTTCCGCTGACAAGGACACCGGGACGAGTCGGGTTTAGGGGGCCTGGATGTTGAACTCTGCAAGCTGTGTGAAGAATGGCTGTGTGAATAGCCCCATGGCTGTGTAAACAGCTACAGTAGAAGATAATCTAAATGGTGGGACACTAGGCTGATGTGCCACTACAGGTCCAGCCCACCATCAAAAGTGAATTCAGATCAGAATGCAGAACCTGTAACCAGGTGCTTGTGGGTGAGTTGTTGCCGGTACCCATCATGGGGCTGACAGTAGAATCAAGATGGCGATTTGGAGGACTGGGGTGTACCCGGGGTTATCCCCACTGCAGGTGATGAGACAACAATGCCAGTTCTGCTGAGACCTCCTTATGGTGAAAGGGACGTTGGTGGTGAAGTACTGCGAGCTAAGATATAAGGAGGGTATCAGCAGGTGGGCACTACTCGGCTTTATGCCAACCCAAAAAACAACAAATCAACAGTCAACAGGCGGAAGGTAGGCAGAGTTTCTCTGATTTACTACCTACGCTTTTTTGCCTGCGGCAAGCCACTGTTTGTATGAGTCTCAACTGTGAAAAGCTAGCATTGAATCTGATGTACTGAATTTTATATGTTTATGCACTCTGCACTTTGCCGATGTACACGCTCGTTTTTTAGTCTTTTTTAGTCACAATGAAATCGTTTTTTAGATGGTAGACAGGCATGCTGGTATAATTAAAGCTGACTTGAGTTAAATAACTTATCCTCTACACAACTATCGGGGGTAAAACAATACTAAAAACAGGACACTCCCTTTCAATACAGATCAGAAAAAGCGTCGCCATTTTTTGAGGGTTAGCACTCTAGCCTCTTTTTGTTAGAGAGCTATTTATAGACGCCATGACCGTGGCGCGCAGCGGAAGGTAAGCAGAGTTTCTCAGATTTACTACCTACGCTTTTTTGCCTGCGGCAAGCCACTGTTTGTATGAGTCTCAACTGTGAAAAGCTAGCATTGAATCTGATGTACTGAATTTTATATGTTTATGCACTCTGCACTTTGCCGATGTACACGCTCGTTTTTTAGTCGTTTTTAGTCACAATGAAATCGTTTTTTAGATGATAGACAGGCATGCTGGTATAATTAAAGCTGACTTGAGTTAAATAACTTATCCTCTACACAACTATCGGGGGTAAAACAATACTAAAAACAGGACACTCCCTTTCAATACAGATCAGAAAAACCGTCGCCATTTTTTGAGGGTTAGCACTCTAGCCTCTTTTTGTTAGAGAGCTATTTATAGACGCCATGACCGCGGCGCGCAGCGGACGCGCCGAAGGCGCGCCAAAGGCAAGCCCGTCTGCGCCCGTCCGCTCCAGACCGAGCCAAGAGCCAAGAAACTATGCCCAAAACTCCTCAGAGAAGGTAACTATTACCTACTCCAGAGAGGAATTATTCATCTTAAACACTAAGGGGGTCATTCCAACCCTGGCGGTCGGTGTTAAAGCGGCGGCCAACCCGCCAACAGGCAGGCGGTAAAAAAAATGGAATTCTGACCCTGGCGGAAACCGCCAACAGAGACCGCCACTTTAACACTCCGACCGCCACAGCGGGACAAACAAACAGCGCGGCGGTCACCGCCAACAGACAGGCGGGTGACAATGTACCGCCCACCCTATCACAACCCACCAATCCGCCACCTTTTCCGGGGTGGTAGCCCCGCCGATAAAAACACGGCGGAAACAGCCATTACGAACGGAAAACGCTCACCTGTACACACACCACGAGGAATCTGGACAGCATGGAACCCGAACTACACATGCTACCAGCTATTGTCTTCCTGCTCCTCTACCAGGAGCACGAACGCCGGCGCAGAAGACAACGGTGAGTACTGCACCTACGACACAGGGGAGAGTGGAGGCAAAAAATTACGGGGACACACATACGCGACACACCCACCCTCACCCACAACTACATACGCAGAGCAACAACTCAGAGTGACACCCCCAAACCCCCCGGAAGAAAGCAAAGACAAAATAAAATGACCATGAAATTTGAAGTATATTGTACGGCTAAGTAAAAAAATATATCAAACATCTATAACTATATATACATTTGTAAATTGTCCTGTCCAAATTGGGTATCAGCCATTGTTCGTGGGCCAATGGGCCTAAACACATGGGCAAAGCCCACACAGGATACCTGACTCCAATGGAGAGAACACTGCAGGGGCATCAGATAGCAAAACTACAGGCACCTCAGGGGGAAGGGAAGGGGGGGCACCTCAGCCAGATGAGTCCACGACGCCAGATCCACGAGGGGCTTCCATGGCCACTGTTCAATCCTGGGGAGTGCAAAGCCACAGTCTCACAAGTCTCTACAGTGGGTGGATTGCCCACTGTGCCATCCTGGGGAGTGCAAAGCCACAGTCTCACAAGTCTCTACAGTGGGTGGATTGCCCACTGTGCCATCCTGGGGAGTGCAAAGCCACAGTCTCACAAGTCTCTACAGTGGGTGGATTGCCCACTGTGCCATCCTGGGGAGTGCAAAGCCACAGTCTCACAAGTGGATTACAGACTCCACTGGTTCTGGAGGAGGCATGGTGCCCAGAGTGCTTCGTGCAGCCCTGCCCGACACAGATGCGGGCCTGCCCCTTCTGCCAATGGGCCAGCGGTGCTTGAGACGGCGGTGCCCAGCGGAGCGGTGCTTGATTTGAAGGGCCCAGCGGAGTGGTGCAGAGACGGCGGTGCCCAGCAGAGCGGTGCTTGAGATGAAGGGCCCAGCGGAGCGGTGCAGAGACGGCGGTGCCCAGCGGAGTGGTGCTTGAGATGAAGGGCCCAGCGGAGCGGTGCAGAGACGGCGGTGCCCAGCAGAGCGGTGCTTGAGATGAAGGGCCCAGCGGAGCGGTGCAGAGACGGCGGTGCCCTGTTCAGCGGTTCTTGACTTGAAGGGCCCTGTTCAGCAGTGCTTGACTTGAAGGGCCCTGTTCAGCGGTTCTTGACTTGAAGGGCCCTGTTCAGCGGTGCTTGACTTGAAGGGCCCAGCGGAGCGGTGCAGAGACGGCGGTGCCCAGCGGAGCGGTGCTTTAGTTGAAGGGCCCAGCGGAGCGGTGCAGAGACGGCGGTGCCCAGCGGAGCGGTGCTTGAGTTGAAGGGCCCAGCGGAGCGGTGCAGAGACGGCAGTGCCCAGCGGAGCGGTGCTTGAGATGAAGGGCCCAGCGGAGCGGTGCAGAGATGGCGGTGCCCTGTTCAGCGGTTCTTGACTTGAAGGGCCCTGTTCAGCGGTGCTTGACTTGAAGGGCCCTGTTCAGCGGTTCTTGACTTGAAGGGCCCTGTTCAGCGGTGCTTGAGTTGAAGGGCCCAGCGGAGCGGTGCAGAGACGGCGGTGCCCAGCGGAGCGGTGCTTGAGTTGAAGGGCCCAGCGGAGCGGTGCAGAGACGGCGGTGCCCAGCGGAGCGGTGCTTGAGTTGAAGGGCCCAGCGGAGCGGTGCAGAGACGGTGGTGGCCAGCGGAGCGGTGCTTGAGATGAAGGGCCCAGCGGAGCGGTGCAGAGACGGCGGTGCCCTGTTCAGCGGTTCTTGACTTGAAGGGCCCTGTTCAGCAGTTCTTGAGACGGCGGTGCCCTGTTCAGCGGTTCTTGACTTGAAGGGCCCTGTTCAGCGGTGCTTGACTTGAAGAGCCCTGTTTAGCGGTTCTTGAGATGGCGGTGCCCTGTTCAGCGGTTCTTGACTTGAAGGGCCCTGTTCAGCGGTGCTTGACTTGAAGGGCCCTGTTCAGCGGTTTTTGAGATGGCGGTGCCCTGTTCAGCGGTTCTTGACTTGAAGGGCCCTGTTCAGCGGTTCTTGACTTGAAGGGCCCTGTTCAACGGTGCTTGACTTGAAGGGCCCTGTTCAGCGGTTTTTGAGACGGCGGTGCCCTGTTCAGAGGTTCTTGACTTGAAGGGCCCTGTTCAGCGGTTCTTGACTTGAAGGGCCCTGTTCAGCGGTGCTTGACTTGAAGGGCCCTGTTCAGTGGTTTTTGAGACGGCGGTGCCCTGTTCAGCGGTTCTTGACTTGAAGGGCCCTGTTCAGCCGTGCTTGACTTGAAGGGCCCTGTTCGCGGTTCTTGACTTGAAGGGCCCTGTTCAGCAGTGCTTGACATGTGTGTCCAGATCACCAGATCCGGCCATTACATGGATTTCACTCGCCACCTGACATGTGGCTGCCGGGCCCTTCGTGCACATCTGTCTTCTCGCTTGCGGAGCCCTCCTGTGCTGCCGTCCCGGGCCTGTGGGTGTCCTCCTGCACACCTGGAATGGGGCTGGTGGGGCCCTCCTGGGCAGCTCGCCTGCTGCCGGACTTGTCGGCCGTGCTGCCCTTGCCACCCTTCCCTGCTCGTCTGTGGCCCTTTCCTCCCTTTGGCGGTGTGCCAGGAGGCACCCCACTCCCTGACGGTGCCAGGGTAGTGCTTTTGGAGCCTGCTGTGTTTGGCCTGTCACGCCGGGCACTGGCTTTCGTGGCTTTTTTTTCAGGGGGTGGGCTGGCTGTCTCTTTACTCCTAGCCGAAGTAGCTGGCCTTGAAGGTGGTGGACTCCAAAATCCTTGGACTATTGTCTTTGTAGGTCCTGGTTTTGTGGTGGCTGAGGTGCTGATTGGAGTCTTATGAGATGGAGGGGGTGGGTCAGTTGTTGGAAAGAGGTCAAGGTTGGAAAGGAAAATCAATTTAGAAAGACAGGGACGGGTAGTTGTAGTGGGTATGGGAGTGGAGGAAGAGGATGTGGTTGTAGGAGAGTGAAGTCTGGTGTCTTTGGGTGCAGGTGCTTGTGCTGGAGGCTGTCGTGAGGTGGATGGCTGTTGGGTGGGTGGCTGCCTGCGTTTGTGTGGTTTGGAAGAGGGGGTGACAAACACACTGGGAGAGGACACAGGGGACGTGTAAATGGTAGTGGGGGTGGTGACTGCACGTGTGCGGAGTGTTCTGGTGGGTGTGCTGGTGATAGACGTAGTGGCTGAAGATGTTGTGCATGCAAGTGTGAGTGGAGACGTCACAGGGAGGGAGGAGGGAGACGAGGAGGAGGGGGACACAGAGGAGGCAGTGGCTGTTGGCATGTCTGCATGTGGATGTTGCTTGGGTGAATGCTTGTGTGATGTGTGGTGCTTATGTCTGGATGAGCTTCCCTTGGGTGTTGAGGTGTGTGCATGCTGGTCTGTAGGTGTGTCTGGGATCGGCAGAGGTACAGGGGAGTGGGACTGGGTTGAGGAAGTTGGAGGAGGGAGGCAGGAGACAGGGACAATGGCTGCCGTCAGTGCTGAGGCCAGAGCGTTGAACGATCGCTGATGGGCAGCCTGACCCGAATGAATGCCCTCCAGGTATGCATTACTCCGGTGCACCTCCCTTTCTACACCCTGGATGGCATTCAAAAGGGTAGACTGCCCAACAATGAGCGTCCTCAGGAGGTCAATGACCTCCTCACTGAGGGCAGCAGGGGTAACTGGGGCAGGGCCTGAGGTGCCTGGGGCGAAGGAGATGCCCACCTTCCTGGGTGACCGGGCACGGGGCGAACGCTGAGGGGCTGCTGGGAGGGCGGAGCTGGTGCGCTGGGTGGCGGCTGTACCTGTTGTTGCGGTGGGCACGGATGTTGCCGCCACCACAAGGGAGCTCCCTTCCGAGGACGTGTCTTTGTCGCTGGTGTCACGACGTGTCCCCGCTGTGGAGCTCCCCTCACCCTCCGTCTCACTGGTGAAATCCGAGTCAGTTGCATGGCCCTCCATGGCCATGTGAGATGCAGCTCCCTCGTGCTCCAATGCCTCTTCTCCTCCGCCTGATGATGCTAATGCACACATGAACAGGAAGACCAACATAAAAGGGGGGGGGAGAAATAAAGACATGTTGAGTGCATGCATTGGAGAGGACAGACACAGAAGCCCCCTGCACTACGCCGCGCACTTAGGGTACACTACTCAATCCGTGGGACATGGCCTACAAGCCTATGGACGACAAATCCACACATAGGTGACACAGGGCCATGATTAGCTGTACTAGGCAACCTACAGAGGTGGGGGGCGGGGGCACAGGGCCATGCCAAACGGAGGGGCCTAGCCTACAGAAATCGCCCTGGCCTAGGGATACCCACAGCCCTCCTCCCCCACCCAGACACCTCCAATGTGCGCAAAATCAGCAGAATGTGCTTGTACTCACCCCCTTGTGTCTGCTGTGATGTCCTCACGCACCCATCCAAATCGGGGTAGGCCACCGCCAGGATCCGGGACATCAGGGGGGTCAAGGTACGACTGGCACCCCTCCTACGTTGGGAGGCCATCCCCAGCAGAGCCTCCGCGGTCTTCCTGCTCCCGCGGCGGATGTCCTCCCACCTCTTCCGGCAGTGGGTGCCCCGTCTGTTGTGGACCCCCAGGGTCCGGACGTCCTTGGCGATGGCACGCCAAATGTCGATTTTCTGATGGGCGCTGACCTATGTGACATGTACAGGGGGAGAAAATAAAAAATCATCACCTTGTGCATGCTCGATGTGAGTGGCCCCCCATCCCCACCCTTGCCATGTGGCACATGCTCTCATCTGTCGTTTGATGCATGCCTCATTCGCTCCCCTCCCCACCATCTTTCATTCACCCCACTCAACCCAGGCATTGGCCACAAAGCATGGTCCCAGTGTACTTACCTGTTGGTCTGGAGGACCGTAGAGTAGCGCATACTGGGGGAGGACCCCATCCACGAGTTTCTCCAATTCTTCAGAAGTGAAGGCAGGGGCCCTATCCCCAGTCGCAGCAGCCATTGTCTCTTCCAGACCGAGGTCACAGCAGCACTTGCAGTATAGGTCCTCTCCTGTGGATGACGAGGTATCGAGTGATTAAGCAGATAGAAAATGGCGGTCACACCCGCGGCGGTGCGTACCGCGGCGGGGCGTACCGCGACCGCCGGCGCACATCGTCATTGGCTCCTGAAACCCATAGGGTTCAATGTTAACCAATGCGGCTTTGCGCCGCGGTCTTCGACCGCCTACCGCCACGGTGTGCCACGCCAGCGCATTGACCTCACATCTCACTGTCACACTTCACAGGTCAGGCAGCCGCCATTTCAAGGGCCCCCATATCTTAATTTCTACTGCGTCACACATGCCTAGGCCTTGCATCAACACTCATACAAGCCGTTCAATGCATTGAGAATCGTGTACTGTGCAAGCTGTGGGAACGTACCTGTGGGTTGATTGACTCTGTGCTCCATGTTGTCCTTCCTAGGCATCGTCCGCTGGGACTTGCGAGGGGATGGAGGAATCTTCCCGTGTACAGACCGCTGGTGGACCTGTCGACAATGGAAGAAAGACATGTCATACTGACATACAGGCTTGACAGAGCCACTATACAGGAACTGTGTGCCCAGCTGGAGCCAGACCTGATGTCACCCATCCGCCAACCCACAGGGATCCCCCCTCTAGTGCAGGTTCCTTCAGTACTCCATTTTTTGGCAAGTGGGTAATTTCAAACAACAGTGGCCATTTCATCAGGGATGTCTCAGCCTATGTTTTCCAAGTGATGGTGAGACATTAGCAAGGAGGATGTGTGATGGGGGTGGGGGGGGAGGGTGGTGGTATGATTGGCATGCCAGTGGGTGGGGGGGATGAAGTAGTTGAGATTAGACTTACCAGAGTCCATTCCTCCGCCTACTCCTGCGAGGCCCTCAGGATGCAGGATCGCCAAGACCTGTTCCTCCCATGTTGTAAATTCTGGGGGTTGAGGTGGGGGTCCGCCGCCAGTCTTCTGAACCGCGATGTTGTGTCTGGATACCATGGAACGCACCTTCCCCCGTAGGTCGTTCCACCGCTTCCTGATGTCGTCCCGATTTTGTGGATGCTGACCCACAGCGTTGACCCTGTCCATTATTCTTTGCCATAGCTCCATCTTCCTGGCAATGGTGGTGTTCTGCACCTGTGTCCCGAAGAGCTGGGGCTCTACCCGAACTATTTCCTCCACCATGACCCTGAGTTCAGCGTCTGAAAACCTGGGGTGTCTTTGGGGTGCCATGGGGTGGTGTGGATGAGGTGTGGGTTGGTGTTTGTGGTGATGAGTGTGATGAGTGTGGTGAGTGTGGTGGTGTGTGGTGTTTTGTGCGTGGATGTTTTTATGAGTGATGGTGTAATGTGCCTGTGAATGCTCTGTACTAGCTGGTGGTGTCTCTCTCTGGCCTTAGTCAATAAATGGTGGTCGTAGGGGTTTGTGGGTGATGTGGGTGTGTGTTTTATATTGTGTTGGGTGTGTGGGAGTGGTGCTTGTATGTGTATCAGGTGTGTGTATTTCAAAATGTCCAATGTGGCAGTGTTTTGGAGCTGTGTGTGTATTTTGACCGCGGCGGTGTGTACCGCCAATGGAATACCGCGGTTGAAAGACCGCCGTGTGGATTCGTGGGTCGGAATGGAATGGGCTTATTTCTGTTGGCGTGACGGTGGAGGTTTGGTCATCGCCAGTTTTTCGCTGGCCGTTGGTGTGGCGGACTTTTGTGGATGTCAGGTTTTTGGCGGTTTGCCTGTTGCGGGTCAGAATGACCGTGGCGGTTTCCCGCGCCGGTGTTATGGCGGTCTTCTGACCGGCGGTAAGCACCTTTTACCGCCGAGGTCAGAATGACCCCCTAAATCTCACAAGTTGTGTGTTAAGAGCATAGACCCTTATATTGGTAAGTATAGATGCCCTTTTTGTGCCTGGTCTTTCCAAATGCATACGGACTCTCAAACGGGTAAGGACTCTGACAAACTACCCATTTTATTACTTAACTGTCGCTCGTTAGGAGCTCATATAATGGATATTCACCTTCTGGTGGAACAAATAGAACCTCTGGCTTTATTTCTGACAGAAACGTGGCTGGATGAAAGCTCTGCTCCAGATATTGCGATGGCACTCCCTACTGGCTATAAGATCAGCAGAATTGATAGACCTAATAGAGGAGGTGGTATAGCAGTTATCTATAGAGACACATGTAAGATCACTACAGCACCCAATCTAATTAAAGACTGCAAGAGTATGTCTTTCTCCATTAGCGTGAATCCTCATTACACCCTGTCTGGCGTTTTGATCTACCGTCCACCAGGTCCAATGGGAGATTTTATGATCTCACTGGCAGAAAATATCTCGCAATCAGTATATACTAAATCAAACTTCTTAGTGCTGGGAGATTTTAATCTACATGTGGAAAATGTAGATAATGCTTCTACTAAGATGTTGATAGCAGACATGAATGCATGTGACCTAGTGCAGTTAATTCAGGGACCTACTCATAATAGAGGACATACACTCGATCTGGTATTTTCTAATGTACCAGGTCTAGAATTTTTATCCTCACGCCCGCTAGCATGGTCGGATCATTACCTTCTAGAGTTAGAACTATCCATTGCGCATTATAAGAGCATGAATACTGTTGACCCTCCACGCAGAAGGAAGTGGCACAAACTAAAGGCCACAGAGTTTATTAACGCACTGGAGAAAAAGAGACCAGGAAATATAAACACAAACAATATAACAGATTTCACGCACTCCGTGAATAAATGGATAGAGGATAGCCTGGAGGAAATCATACCCCTTTCCTATACCAAAAACATACCCCGAAAGAAATCGGCTCCCTGGTTTAATGCAAGCCTTCTTGAGAAGAAAAGAGGATGCAGGAAGCTAGAAAGGAAATGGAGATATACTCAAGATGACTCTGTGAAAAGGGATTACAAGAATATGATTTGAGAATACCACTTAGAAATTTAAAAAACACAGGCGGCATACTATTCTGAAAAAATTGAAGCAGCAGCTAATTCACCCAAGGAGTTATTCAATGCTTTAAAAGATCTTATTCATCCTACTGAGGAGTCAGAAATTAGGGACTTCCCACAGCAACATGTAGAGGATCTGGCAAGCTTCTTTTTAAGTAAAATTCAGAACATCTATGAAGCTTTCCCCAACCCCCCAATCAAAGATCAGGGGACGATGAACCAGGAGGCTAGGGAGGAAATCTTCCTAACAAACTTTACTCCCATTAGTTTGGATAGAGTTATTAAACTATTGAATTCAACGAAATCAGGCTCCCCGCTGGATCCTGCCCCCCCCCCCAGATTCTATCCATGGGAACATCAGTATTAGGCCCAATAATTACTAAACTTATTAACACTTCATTAGTTTCTGGCATGGTACCAGACTCCTGGAAACAGGCTATTGTTAAGCCTCTCCTAAAAAAAAACAATCTGGATTCCAGGCTACTTAGTAATTATAGACCAATTTCACTGCTGCCTCTAATGGCTAAACTTGCGGAGAAGCATGTACACTCTCAGTTGTCTACGCTTCTGGAAGAAAGAAAGCTTCTACATCCTATCCAGATGGGTTTTAGGCCTAAGCATGGGACAGAAACCGCATTTATTGCCATTACAGAAGAAGCAAAAAAGAGGATAGACAAAGGAATTGAAACCGCAATCATCCTCTTGGACTTGAGTGTGGCATTCGACACAGTTGATCTAAATATCCTCAAAGACAGATTGCGGGGATGTGTAATCGCCGGAGTCGCACTAGAATGGATTGCTTCATTTATACATGGAATGTCCTTTCAGGTACTGGATAGATCATATACCTCTAGGCGCACTTTCAGTAGTTGTGGTGTTCCTCAGGGGTCGGCTTTGAGTCCGCTACTTTTTAACGTCTACATGCGGCCTCTAGCAGAGATCGTGGAGCCATTTGGACTGAACCTGGTATCTTATCCAGACGATACACAATTGGTCGTCTCCTTCTCCAATATTCACCCAGATATGGGTACGGCACTAGGGCCCTGCCTGAAAGCAGTTGCTACCTGGATGTCGGGAAGCAAACTGAAGCTTAACGACGAAAAAAACGAGGTTTTGTTCTTTGGGAAAAAAGTGCCCTTAGTTAATTCTAGCCTATTAAGAGGAGTTCCCACCCCCCCCTCCCCTAAATGTCTCATTAAAAGCCTGGGCGGATGGTTGGACCCCCTACTTTCAATGGCCCAACATGCCAATAGAATAGCAGGAACTTCATTTGCCCTGCTCAGGACTTTGAGGAAGGTTTTAACTATATTACAGTTTTTGGCCAGAAGACTGGTTATTCAGGCACTGATAGGTTCTCGGATTGATTATGGTAATGCCCTGTTTATAGGATCACCTAGATATGTGATTCAAAGATTACAAAGGGTACAAAATGCAGCTGCACGTCTGCTTTTAAATACCCCTAAGCAACACTCTATACGGGCAGGAATCGCGTCCCTACATTGGCTCCCGGTAGAGGAAAGGATTCAGTTCAAGGCCCTATGCCACATTCATAGAGCCATATTTGATAATGGTCCTGAAATGCTTAAAACGTTGGCACAGGTCTACATTCCAGCCAGGCCACTCAGATCCTCCTCAGCTAACTTGATCATAGTGCCAACGGTGAAGAAAGCAAGATGGGTAGGAAGATCATTGGCATATCAAGGTGCCTTGCTCTGGAATAACCTTCCTATCAATATAAGATCAAATTCACAAGAGACTTCTTTTAGGAAGGATCTGAAGACTTAGCTATTTAAAACCTAAACTTTTTCACGAACATAAACAGTACATCTCCGCTATGGCAGTATAAGCGCTACGAGTCCTCCGGGCAGTTAGGCGCTATATAAACAATTATAACATAACATAACAGTCTCCAGCTATTTCTCTTCTGCATCGCCTGAACATAACACCATGTCACTCACCTGGATAACTTGCTCTTGTCCCTCAGGAAATTTAAAAAGGAGCTCCATGAAAAGCTGAAAGCAGACATGGTCTCCTCACTAGGACTACTAAGACAGACCTCAGTGTTAAACTAGCTGCACTGCAACAGGACAGGGATTCAGTCGGGACCATGGTGTTAGATCTGGGGGCAAAATCCTCTGATTTTTATACCCGCACGGATCACCTGGAAGGTTTAACACAATCACTATGGCAGCAACTCCAGACATCAATCTTCTAACATGAGGACTTAGAGAATAGATCACGGTGTGAAAGTATAAGTATCTTGGACCTGGTGAAGGGGACGGAGAGCCCCTACCTAGAGGCATTCATAGTGGGCCTGTTTTTGGGCTCCTAGGGTAATTGACCATGAAGGTTAAACTGGACAGAGTTCATAGAGTGGGCCTAAGATCCTCAGGTGACAAGAGATAAACCAAAGCGGCCCCTCCAAGCAGCATGTAAAGCTGAGACCATCACCTTCCAGGGAGACCGGTGTACATTTCAGTTTGGGCTTGCCTTTGACCTGCAAAATAAGTCCCATCATGTAACTGATCTGCCAGAAGCAATGACACTGTTGGACCTCCCTGACCCAGAGGCTCCCACAGAGGAGGGAGTACCCGGGTCCATGTGAGAGAGCTTGGGCTACACCCCAAACACTGGGGCCTGGCTTCCTCAATGACACCTGCACCGCCATAAAATATATTGATCAAAGGGGGAGGCACTTGAGTCCTAGACTGAATCACCTGACTTCTATAGTATAGACCTTACTGCCTCGGCAGAGTGTCCACCAAAGAATGGCACCGACTGGTCCCTTGGGTGAAATATCCCCTACAATGAGAGGAGAGTGAATAGACATGCTACCCACCTACACGAATCTTCACAATATATATATTCCTTCTTTTTCCAATTGTTTTGTGATTGCTAGTCATTCCTCAGTTGTAATTAATGCCTTACCTACAAGCTTTTCACATAAAGACACTTTAGCAGCATCAGGCCAATAGCCCAGTAAGATGCAAATACTAGTACTTCTTTTACTGAGTTGGTGACCTGCGGTCCCATTTTTTTTCCTTGTAAGTGATCGTGGGTATGGGTCTTTGGTGTTGATGAAACATATTACCATCAACTCTGGGTGGGACTGAGGTCTCAGATGCCGGCGGTGAAAGACGGGTGGGTTATTTACCTTATGCAAAAGGGAGAAGAGAATGCCATATACACCTTTTAGAGGCAGGAACTGAGTGGTCATGGAATTAATCTTCAGACATGGTAATAACAACAATTACCGGGAACATTAAGGGCTTAAACTCCCCTGCTAAACGTCACAAACTTTGAAAGTATTTACTGGATCAACATTATGATTTGGTAGCATTACAAGAGACACACCTTAAGTGTGGGGAGGACCACAGGCTAAAGTGCAATACGTACTCACAACTTTTCAAATCCTCCATTGCCTCTAGACACAATGGAGTGGCACTTATGTTTCATACATCATTTAATTTTAACCAACAGGGCACACAATTGACAAAAAGGAGAGAGTTATCATAGTCAAGGGCATTCTTCGGGGTCAACCTGCCACCCTCGCCTCTATCTATACCCCCGACACCAACCAGGAACAGTTTTTACACTCCTTCCTAACACTGCTGGGGGGATTTGTGGAAGGAGAGATTCTCCTAATGGGAGACTTCACTCTTACTTGGCATGCTGGCACTGACAGCACACACCACCACTGATCACCCACAGGCAACTTTTCCAAAACACTGAAACACGCAGTGCAGGAGTTGGCCTGGTTGATGCCTGGAGAACACTTCACCCAGCCTCCCAAGACTATACTTTTTTCTCCCATTTCCATCATACATACTCCAGACTTGATTATATATTTATTAGCCACCCGAGGGTCCAAGTCCTCTGAATAACAAAAAAACATCCCAAAAAATGTTCTGATCATGCCCCATGGGTGTTACACTGCAATGGGGGAATGCTCCGCTGAGACACCACCTTTGGTATTTCCCACACTCCTTATTAGAGATTGACTCTCCAGAGTTAAGCTGTGTCAAACAATTAGGTAAAACGTCCAACTGAACTCCTCCTCTGACACAAACTCTTGTATTAATTGGGGCTCATTCAAAGCGGTGTTCTGAGGGAAATATATTTCCCTGACGGCAGCACTGAATAAACAAAGGGCAAAGGATCACCTAGCCATTGAAGGGGAATTGCAGACATTGAAACCGATAGACAAGGAACATGGCATTGAGGGGTCAAATAAATCCTATATACACAGACAGGGTGGAACTCACCCTACTGCACCTAAAGCGTACATATTATGAACAGGGCAACAAAGTAGGTGCCCATCTGGTGAGACAACTCAGAGTTAAGAGGGAGAAGGAGTACGTAGGAGATATAAGGTGATCTACAACTGAACTCACCAGTTCAGATACGGCGAAGGTAAAAATATTTGGGCCATTTTATTGGAAATTTTACACAGGGGAACACACAACCACCCGCTTCCAACTTGACTTTTCGGAGTCTGTTGACCTCCCCAAGGTGACTCTCACCCAAAATTAACTCCTAAGTGAACCCATTGATAAAGAGGAGGTGCGGCTAGCTATTGCTAATCCAAAACTTCATATATCACCAAGGCCAGATGGCCTCAAGGCCCAGATGTACCAAACTTTCAGCTCTGACTTGATTCCACATCTGACCTCCCTATTTAATCATATTGGTATCTCAGGGCGCTCACCCTATTCAAGAGTGAAGCACTAATCACCATTATTCCCAAAACAGGGAAAGATCCACAAGCCTGTGGCTTCTATCGGCCCATAGCTCTCCTAAACCTGAATGCAAAGCTTTGCTCAAGGATACTAGCTGCCAGGTTGGATGACCTGATGCCTGACCTGGTCCACCTGGACCAAGTGGGCTTTAGTAAAGGTCAACAGACACATGACAATTTACAAAGGGTAGTCCACCTGATTGAGAAAGCCAATAAAAAGACACCTGTAATCTTTTAGATTTTGGATGCCAAAAAGGCTTGAGACCTGGTAGACTGCTCCTTCTTATCCCCCACCCTCACGCGCTACGGATTTTGAGACCAATTCATCACTGTGATACAAGCTTACTATTTTGTGACTCAGTCTAGGGTCTCAGAAAACTGGGTAAGCTCCAATACCTTCCAACTAGCCCAAGGGATGAGACAGGGTTGCCCCCAGCCCCTCTTTTATTTTCACTTGCTATAGAGCCTCTAGCTGCAAGGATTCAATCCTCCTCCACCATTTATGGGATACCATTTGGCTTGATATTACTGACGGAAAGCAGGACAAACTATAGAGAGATATCTCGAAATGCAACCATTCAATGGCACTAAAGGAAGGCCATTATAATATTGTATACCGTTGGTATTTATATCCTACCAATTTCCCCCCCCTTTTTTCAGGCTTTTGATATTTTACTTTATCAATACAAAACAAACCCACAACAACCAAGGGAAGAGAGAGGGCGCTCCCAGCTAGGAATGAATCATACACAACAATTCATCAATAATACATTATCAGAAAAAAGACTCATGAAGAGAAAAAGAAGAAGAAAATTACATAGAACAAATTAGCAGAATTCATCTCATAATAGGTGTAGATGCTAAGGACACACAAAGTAAATACATAGTTTAAAACGTTTAGGGCTGCTAACCCCTTATGGAAGTACATCTCTAGAGTTCAAAACAAAGACAGATATATAATTCTTCAAGGGGTTAAAGCTGCCAATCCTTGCAATGAAGACAATACCCAATACATGTTATCCTAAAGTGCTAATCTCATCCGTGTGAAAATACCAATAATGTACATTAATTGAGCATACATTGAATCTTGGATGCATAGGATATGCCCTTTTAGGTCTACGGGACGACAACCTTAAATACCAAACATTTAACGGTAAGGCCTTTATATGGTTATACCTAGGTACTGCAAAGATGGCAATCTCAGCAGCCTGGAAAAAAAGAGAAGCCCCAGCACTCACTCAATGGCATGCCTGCCTTGTGAGGGCCCTTACATTGGAAAGGATGACAAACATATTTTAGATGACTTTAAAAATGTCAAGTTTGCTTGGGGACCACTAGTCTCTTATTTATCTGTGGCCTTACTGCTGACGGCCTGTCCCACAGACACAAGGGCATGTCATCTCTTCCAGTATTAGCACCTGAGAACAACTCCTCCCCATCGTCTCTGCATATCAACCCCCCCTGCCCCCCCTGCAGAATACCAAACACTCACTCCTGCCCGCCAACACACCCTACTGCCTACTATGTCATATGAGCACCATGGACCCTTAATGGGTTTTGTTTGGTTAGAAATTATTGTTTTTGTTCCTAGAAATGTTTGAATTGTCTGTGCATAACTCAGAGCATTAGAGGGAATCTCCTATTGTGATAAATACTGTATTTTCTCAATTTGCTAAGTTGTTAAAATGTGAGCCAAGGGCAGGTCGCTCCCCCTGCCGCTGCAGCTCCTCCAGCTCCTCCAGGTTCCTGAGTTCCTGAGACCCACCTCACAGTAAGTACCCCCCCACCTCCCAGCCCCTCGCCCTGCCCCACGCTACTCACCCTCTCTCCTGCTCCTGCTTCTTTTCCTCCTCTCTGTCTCTTCATCCTCGCTCCTCCTCTGCAATCTTCTTCTGCACTCTTCTTCTCCCCGTCTTCCCTCTTCTTCTGTGTGCTCCTCAGCCTCTCCTGTCGCCTCTCTTCTTCCTCATCTTGCTCTGTGGTCTTCTGCCTTCTGCTCTTCGTCTTCTGTATCTTCTTTGTTGATCTTCTGTTCGTCTGCTCTTCTGCTTCTTCGTCCCCTGCATCTTCCTCTGTGTTCTTCTGTTCTTCTGTGTTCTTCTGTTCTTCTGTGTTCTTCTCTTCTGTTCTTCTGTGTTCTTCGGTTCTTCTGTGTTCTTCCGGTCCTCTGTGTTCTTCTCTTCTGTTCTTCTGTGTTCTTCCGGTCTTCTGTGTCCTTCTCTTCTGTTCTTCTGTGTTCTTCCGGTCTTCTGTGTCCTTCTCTTCTGTTCTTCTGTGTTCTTCCGGTCTTCTGTGTTCTTCGCTTCTTCTGTTCTTCGGTCCTCTCCGACTCCTGTCTCTTCCCGCCCCTGTCTCTGCCCTCCTGCTCCTGCCTCACCCCCCTCCATCTCTCCACCTATCTCTCACTATCACCCACATCTACCCTTTCGCTACCTGCCTCCCTCACTCCTCTACCTATCTCTCCACCTAACTCCCTCACTCACCCCCTCCTCCTATCTACCTATTTTTCTATCTCCCCACCTATCTCTCCATCTATCTATTTCCCTATCTCTCCCCCCGTCCCGACACCCCCTCTGTTACCTATCTCCCTATCCTCTCACTTTACCTCTCACCCTCACCCACCTCTACCACCCCCTCCCCTATCTTTTCAACCCTACTCCTATCTATCTCCCTATTCTCCTAAAACTCTAACACTCACCCCCCTCCACCCTTAAACCCAGCTCCCCCAGCTCTTCTCACTCTACCTGTCCCCCCCTCCCTCGCGCTTTCCCGCCGCGACCTCCTGCACGCCCCCGCCCCCCAGCTCCCATTCGCCCCCAGCTGAACCCTCCCCCCCCCTCCTTCTTATGGCGGCCGCTGCGCGACCGCGCCGCTGGCGCCAGAGGCAAGCCCGTCCGCACCTGGCCCGCGCCCTGCACCACGACCCCTGGTCCCCAGCCCTCCCCTACCCCGCTGACCCGCTACGACCCCACCACCCTCCACGCCCTCAACCCCGGGCGCTCCAACACCTGCTTCCAAGCCCACCCCAAGCGCACCCATGGACCCTTCGCCTGTAACTCCTGCAAAAGCATCTTCCACCACGCAACTACCACGACCACCAGCCCACGCGCCATCAACCACCTCAAGTGCATCCTGGTCAACGCTCGCTCTGTCCACAAGCACGCCGTTGAACTCTGGGACCTCCTGGACTCCACAGCTCCGGACGTCGCCTTCATCATGGAAACCTGGATGAACGCCTCATCAGCTCCAGACATCGCCACTGCCATCCCCGAAGGCTACAAGATCTCCAGAGAAGAGCGCACCAACCAAGCAGGAGGAGGCATCGCCATCGTCTTCAAAGACTCCATCAGCATCACCACCTCCACCGAAGACACCCCTCTCGCCGCTGAACATCTGCATTTTCAAATTCGCACCGATCCCAGGACCACCCTCAGAGGATCCCTCGTCTACCGTCCCCCCGGACCGCGCGCCCCTTTCAGCGACGCCATCGCCATCGCCGACTTCATCTCCCCGCACGCCCTCGCCTCGCCGGACTACATCCTCCTAGGCGACCTCAACTTCCATCTGGAACAGAACAACGACCCCAACACCACCGCCCTGCTCGACAACCTCGACAACCTCGGCCTCAAGCAACTGGTGAACACCGCCACCCACATCGCCGGACACACGCTCGACCCTATCTTCTCCGCCAGCAAACACATCTTCTTCAGCCACACCTCCGCTCTACACTGGACCGACCACAGCTGTGTCCACTTCACATTCCGACGCGAGACCCGCCACCTCCGCACTCAACCCATCCCTCGTCGACAGTGGAACAAGATCCCCGAAGAGCAACTACTCTCCGCACTCGCCGCCAACCAACCCACCCTCACCACCGACCCCAACGACGCAGCCCTCAGCCTCACAAACTGGATCTCCAACTGCGCAGACAACCTTGCTCCCCTCAAACGCACGCATCGACAGACCAACACCAAAAAACCTCTCTGGTTCTCTGACACCCTGAAAGAATCAAAGAAAACTTGTTGCACCCTCGAGAAGGCCTGGCGCAAGGACCACACCGCTGACAACATGACCCCCCTCAAGAACGCTACCCGCGAACACCACCACCTGATCCGCGCTGCCAGAACTTTTTCACTGACAGACTGGACAAAAAACAGCCACAACAGCAGAGAACTTTTCAGCATCGTCAAGGAGTTCTCCAACCCCAACGCCAACGGAAACACCGTCACGCCCTCACAGGATTTGTGCGAATCCCTCGCCACCTTCTTCCACCGCAAGATCAGCGACCTCCACGACAGCTTCGGACACCAGACCCAACCTAACATCACCGAACCCGCACCCCCGGCCTTCACCCTCAACAACTGGACCCACATCAACACTGAAGAAACCAAATCCATCATGAACTCTATTCACTCCGGCGCCCCTTCGGACCCCTGCCATCACTTCATCTTTAATAAAGCCGACGACATCATCGCCCCGCACCTCCAGGCCGTCATCAACTCTTCTTTTTCTTCTTGCCATGTGGCACATGCTCTCATCTGTCGTTTGATGCATGCCTCATTCGCTCCCCTCCCCACCATCTTTCATTCACCCCACTCAACCCAGGCATTGGCCACAAAGCATGGTCCCAGTGTACTTACCTGTTGGTCTGGAGGACCGTAGAGTAGCGCATACTGGGGGAGGACCCCATCCACGAGTTTCTCCAATTCTTCAGAAGTGAAGGCAGGGGCCCTATCCCCAGTCGCAGCAGCCATTGTCTCTTCCAGACCGAGGTCACAGCAGCACTTGCAGTATAGGTCCTCTCCTGTGGATGACGAGGTATCGAGTGATTAAGCAGATAGAAAATGGCGGTCACACCCGCGGCTGTGCGTACCGCGGCGGGGCGTACCGCGACCGCCAGCGCACATCGTCATTGGCTCCTGAAACCCATAGGGTTCAATGTTAACCAATGCGGCTTTGCGCCGCGGTCTTCGACCGCCTACCGCCACGGTGTGCCACGCCAGCGCATTGACCTCACATCTCACTGTCACACTTCACAGGTCAGGCAGCCGCCATTTCAAGGGCCCCCATATCTTAATTTCTACTGCGTCACACATGCCTAGGCCTTGCATCAACACTCATACAAGCCGTTCAATGCATTGAGAATCGTGTACTGTGCAAGCTGTGGGAACGTACCTGTGGGTTGATTGACTCTGTGCTCCATGTTGTCCTTCCTAGGCATCGTCCGCTGGGACTTGCGAGGGGATGGAGGAATCTTCCCGTGTACAGACCGCTGGTGGACCTGTCGACAATGGAAGAAAGACATGTCATACTGACATACAGGCTTGACAGAGCCACTATACAGGAACTGTGTGCCCAGCTGGAGCCAGACCTGATGTCACCCATCCGCCAACCCACAGGGATCCCCCCTCTAGTGCAGGTTCCTTCAGTACTCAATTTTTTGGCAAGTGGGTAATTTCAAACAACAGTAGCCATTTCATCAGGGATGTCTCAGCCTATGTTTTCCAAGTGATGGTGAGACATTAGCAAGGAGGATGTGTGATGGGGGTGGGGGGGGGAGGGTGGTGGTATGATTGGCATGCCAGTGGGTGGGGGGGATGAAGTAGTTGAGATTAGACTTACCAGAGTCCATTCCTCCGCCTACTCCTGCGAGGCCCTCAGGATGCAGGATCGCCAAGACCTGTTCCTCCCATGTTGTAAATTCTGGGGGTTGAGGTGGGGGTCCGCCGCCAGTCTTCTGAACCGCGATGTTGTGTCTGGATACCATGGAACGCACCTTCCCCCGTAGGTCGTTCCACCGCTTCCTGATGTCGTCCCGATTTTGTGGATGCTGACCCACAGCGTTGACCCTGTCCATTATTCTTTGCCATAGCTCCATCTTCCTGGCAATGGTGGTGTTCTGCACCTGTGTCCCGAAGAGCTGGGGCTCTACCCGAACTATTTCCTCCACCATGACCCTGAGTTCAGCGTCTGAAAACCTGGGGTGTCTTTGGGGTGCCATGGGGTGGTGTGGATGAGGTGTGGGTTGGTGTTTGTGGTGATGAGTGTGGTGAGTGTGGTGGTGTGTGGTGTTTTGTGCGTGGATGTTTTTATGAGTGATGGTGTAATGTGCCTGTGAATGCTCTGTACTAGCTGGTGGTGTCTCTCTCTGGCCTTAGTCAATAAATGGTGGTCGTAGGGGTTTGTGGGTGATGTGGGTGTGTGTTTTATATTGTGTTGGGTGTGTGGGAGTGGTGTTTGTATGTGTATCAGGTGTGTGTATTTCAAAATGTCCAATGTGGCAGTGTTTTGGAGCTGTGTGTGTATTTTGACCGCGGCGGTGTGTACCGCCAATGGAATACCGCGGTTGAAAGACCGCCGTGTGGATTCGTGGGTCGGAATGGAATGGGCTTATTTCTGTTGGCGTGACGGTGGAGGTTTGGTCATCGCCAGTTTTTCGCTGGCCGTTGGTGTGGCGGACTTTTGTGGATGTCGGGTTTTTGGCGGTTTGCCTGTTGCGGGTCAGAATGACCGTGGCGGTTTCCCGCGCCGGTGTTATGGCGGTCTTCTGACCGGCGGTAAGCACCTTTTACCACCGAGGTCAGAATGACCCCCTAAATCTCACAAGTTGTGTGTTAAGAGCATAGACCCTTATATTGGTAAGTATAGATGCCCTTTTTGTGCCTGGTCTTTCCAAATGCATACGGACTCTCAAACGGGTAAGGACTCTGACAAACTACCCATTTTATTACTTAACTGTCGCTCGTTAGGAGCTCATATAATGGATATTCACCTTCTGGTGGAACAAATAGAACCTCTGGCTTTATTTCTGACAGAAACGTGGCTGGATGAAAGCTCTGCTCCAGATATTGCGATGGCACTCCCTACTGGCTATAAGATCAGCAGAATTGATAGACCTAATAGAGGAGGTGGTATAGCAGTTATCTATAGAGACACATGTAAGATCACTACAGCACCCAATCTAATTAAAGACTGCAAGAGTATGTCTTTCTCCATTAGCGTGAATCCTCATTACACCCTGTCTGGCGTTTTGATCTACCGTCCACCAGGTCCAATGGGAGATTTTATGATCTCACTGGCAGAAAATATCTCGCAATCAGTATATACTAAATCAAACTTCTTAGTGCTGGGAGATTTTAATCTACATGTGGAAAATGTAGATAATGCTTCTACTAAGATGTTGATAGCAGACATGAATGCATGTGACCTAGTGCAGTTAATTCAGGGACCTACTCATAATAGAGGACATACACTCGATCTGGTATTTTCTAATGTACCAGGTCTAGAATTTTTATCCTCACGCCCGCTAGCATGGTCGGATCATTACCTTCTAGAGTTAGAACTATCCATTGCGCATTATAAGAGCATGAATACTGTTGACCCTCCACGCAGAAGGAAGTGGCACAAACTAAAGGCCACAGAGTTTATTAACGCACTGGAGAAAAAGAGACCAGGAAATATAAACACAAACAATATAACAGATTTCACGCACTCCGTGAATAAATGGATAGAGGATAGCCTGGAGGAAATCATACCCCTTTCCTATACCAAAAACATACCCCGAAAGAAATCGGCTCCCTGGTTTAATGCAAGCCTTCTTGAGAAGAAAAGAGGATGCAGGAAGCTAGAAAGGAAATGGAGATATACTCAAGATGACTCTGTGAAAAGGGATTACAAGAATATGATTCGAGAATACCACTTAGAAATTAAAAAAACACAGGCGGCATACTATTCTGAAAAAATTGAAGCAGCAGCTAAGTCACCCAAGGAGTTATTCAATGCTTTAAAAGATCTTATTCATCCTACTGAGGAGTCAGAAATTAGGGACTTCCCACAGCAACATGTAGAGGATCTGGCAAGCTTCTTTTTAAGTAAAATTCAGAACATCTATGAAGCTTTCCCCAACCCCCCAATCAAAGATCAGGGGACGATGAACCAGGAGGCTAGGGAGGAAATCTTCCTAACAAACTTTACTCCCATTAGTTTGGATAGAGTTATTAAACTATTGAATTCAACGAAATCAGGCTCCCCGCTGGATCCTGCCCCCCCCCCCCCCAGATTCTATCCATGGGAACATCAGTATTAGGCCCAATAATTACTAAACTTATTAACACTTCATTAGTTTCTGGCATGGTACCAGACTCCTGGAAACAGGCTATTGTTAAGCCTCTCCTAAAAAAAAACAATCTGGATTCCAGGCTACTTAGTAATTATAGACCAATTTCACTGCTGCCTCTAATGGCTAAACTTGCGGAGAAGCATGTACACTCTCAGTTGTCTACGCTTCTGGAAGAAAGAAAGCTTCTACATCCTATCCAGATGGGTTTTAGGCCTAAGCATGGGACAGAAACCGCATTTATTGCCATTACAGAAGAAGCAAAAAAGGGGATAGACAAAGGAATTGAAACCGCAATCATCCTCTTGGACTTGAGTGTGGCATTCGACACAGTTGATCTAAATATCCTCAAAGACAGATTGCGGGGATGTGTAATCGCCGGAGTCGCACTAGAATGGATTGCTTCATTTATACATGGAATGTCCTTTCAGGTACTGGATAGATCATATACCTCTAGGCGCACTTTCAGTAGTTGTGGTGTTCCTCAGGGGTCGGCTTTGAGTCCGCTACTTTTTAACGTCTACATGCGGCCTCTAGCAGAGATCGTGGAGCCATTTGGACTGAACCTGGTATCTTATGCAGACGATACACAACTGGTCGTCTCCTTCTCCAATATTCACCCAGATATGGGTACGGCACTAGGGCCCTGCCTGAAAGCAGTTGCTACCTGGATGTCGGGAAGCAAACTGAAGCTTAACGACGAAAAAACCGAGGTTTTGTTCTTTGGGAAAAAAGTGCCCTTAGTTAATTCTAGCCTATTAAGAGGAGTTCCCACCCCCCCTCCCCTAAATGTCTCATTAAAAGCCTGGGCGGATGGTTGGACCCCCTACTTTCAATGGCCCAACATGCCAATAGAATAGCAGGAACTTCATTTGCCCTGCTCAGGACTTTGAGGAAGGTTTTAACTATATTACCGTTTTTGGCCAGAAGACTGGTTATTCAGGCACTGATAGGTTCTCGGATTGATTATGGTAATGCCCTGTTTATAGGATCACCTAGATATGTGATTCAAAGATTACAAAGGGTACAAAATGCAGCTGCACGTCTGCTTTTAAATACCCCTAAGCAACACTCTATACGGGCAGGAATCGCGTCCCTACATTGGCTCCCGGTAGAGGAAAGGATTCAGTTCAAGGCCCTATGCCACATTCATAGAGCCATATTTGATAATGGTCCTGAAATGCTTAAAACGTTGGCACAGGTCTACATTCCAGCCAGGCCACTCAGATCATCCTCAGCTAACTTGATCATAGTGCCAACGGTGAAGAAAGCAAGATGGGTAGGAAGATCATTGGCATATCAAGGTGCCTTGCTCTGGAATAACCTTCCTATCAATATAAGATCAAATTCACAAGAGACTTCTTTTAGGAAGGATCTGAAGACTTAGCTATTTAAAACCTAAACTTTTTCACGAACATAAACAGTACATCTCCGCTATGGCAGTATAAGCGCTACGAGTCCTCCGGGCAGTTAGGCGCTATATAAACAATTATAACATAACATAACAGTCTCCAGCTATTTCTCTTCTGCATCGCCTGAACATAACACCATGTCACTCACCTGGATAACTTGCTCTTGTCCCTCAGGAAATTTAAAAAGGAGCTCCATGAAAAGCTGAATGCAGACATGGTCTCCTCACTAGGACTACTAAGACAGACCTCAGTGTTAAACTAGCTGCACTGCAACAGGACAGGGATTCAGTCGGGACCATGGTGTTAGATCTGGGGGCAAAATCCTCTGATTTTTATACCCGCACGGATCACCTGGAAGGTTTAACACAATCACTATGGCAGCAACTCCAGACATCAATCCTCTAACATGAGGACTTAGAGAATAGATCACAGTGTGAAAGTATAAGTATCTTGGACCTGGCAGAGGGGACGGAGAGCCCCTACCTAGAGGCATTCATAGTGGGCCTGTTTTTGGGCTCCTAGGGTAATTGACCATGAAGGTTAAACTGGACAGAGTTCATAGAGTGGGCCTAAGATCCTCAGGTGACAAGAGATAAACCAAAGCGGCCCCTCCAAGCAGCATGTAAAGCTGAGACCATCACCTTCCAGGGAGACCGGTGTACATTTCAGTTTGGTCTTGCCTTTGACCTGCAAAATAAGTCCCATCATGTAACTGATCTGCCAGAAGCAATGACACTGTTGGACCTCCCTGACCCAGAGGCTCCCACAGAGGAGGGAGTACCCGGGTCCATGTGAGAGAGCTTGGGCTACACCCCAAACACTGGGGCCTGGCTTCCTCAATGACACCTGCACCGCCATAAAATATATTGATCAAAGGGGGAGGCACTTGAGTCCTAGACTGAATCACCTGACTTCTATAGTATAGACCTTACTGCCTCGGCAGAGTGTCCACCAAAGAATGGCACCGACTGGTCCCTTGGGTGAAATATCCCCTACAATGAGAGGAGAGTGAATAGACATGCTACCCACCTACACGAATCTTCACAATATATATATTCCTTCTTTTTCCAATTGTTTTGTGATTGCTAGTCATTCCTCAGTTGTAATTAATGCCTTACCTACAAGCTTTTCACATAAAGACACTTTAGCAGCATCAGGCCAATAGCCCAGTAAGATGCAAATACTAGTACTTCTTTTACTGAGTTGGTGACCTGCGGTCCCATTTTTTTTCCTTGTAAGTGATCGTGGGTATGGGTCTTTGGTGTTGATGAAACATATTACCATCAACTCTGGGTGGGACTGAGGTCTCAGATGCCGGCGGTGAAAGACGGGTGGGTTATTTACCTTATGCAAAAGGGAGAAGAGAATGCCATATACACCTTTTAGAGGCAGGAACTGAGTGGTCATGGAATTAATCTTCAGACATGGTAATAACAACAATTACCGGGAACATTAAGGGCTTAAACTCCCCTGCTAAACGTCACAAACTTTGAAAGTATTTACTGGATCAACATTATGATTTGGTAGCATTACAAGAGACACACCTTAAGTGTGGGGAGGACCACAGGCTAAAGTGCAATACGTACTCACAACTTTTCAAATCCTCCATTGCCTCTAGACACAATGGAGTGGCACTTATGTTTCATACATCATTTAATTTTAACCAACAGGGCACACAATTGACAAAAAGGAGAGAGTTATCATAGTCAAGGGCATTCTTCGGGGTCAACCTGCCACCCTCGCCTCTATCTATACCCCCGACACCAACCAGGAACAGTTTTTACACTCCTTCCTAACACTGCTGGGGGGATTTGTGGAAGGAGAGATTCTCCTAATGGGAGACTTCACTCTTACTTGGCATGCTGGCACTGACAGCACACACCACCACTGATCACCCACAGGCAACTTTTCCAAAACACTGAAACACGCAGTGCAGGAGTTGGCCTGGTTGATGCCTGGAGAACACTTCACCCAGCCTCCCAAGACTATACTTTTTTCTCCCATTTCCATCATACATACTCCAGACTTGATTATATATTTATTAGCCAGCCGAGGGTCCAAGTCCTCTGAATAACAAAAAAACATCCCAAAAAATGTTCTGATCATGCCCCATGGGTGTTACACTGCAATGGGGGAATGCTCCGCTGAGACACCACCTTTGGTATTTCCCACACTCCTTATTAGAGATTGACTCTCCAGAGTTGAGCTGTGTCAAACAATTAGGTAAAACGTCCAACTGAACTCCTCCTCTGACACAAACTCTTGTATTAATTGGGGCTCATTCAAAGCGGTGTTCTGAGGGAAATATATTTCCCTGACGGCAGCACTGAATAAACAAAGGGCAAAGGATCACCTAGCCCTTGAAGGGGAATTGCAGACATTGAAACCGATAGACAAGGAACATGGCATTGAGGGGTCAAATAAATCCTATATACACAGACAGGGTGGAACTCACCCTACTGCACCTAAAGCGTACATATTATGAACAGGGCAACAAAGTAGGTGCCCATCTGGTGAGACAACTCAGAGTTAAGAGGGAGAAGGAGTACGTAGGAGATATAAGGTGATCTACAACTGAACTCACCAGTTCAGATACGGCGAAGGTAAAAATATTTGGGCCATTTTATTGGAAATTTTACACAGGGGAACACACAACCACCCGCTTCCAACTTGACTTTTCGGAGTCTGTTGACCTCCCCAAGGTGACTCTCACCCAAAATTAACTCCTAAGTGAACCCATTGATAAAGAGGAGGTGCGGCTAGCTATTGCTAATCCAAAACTTCATATATCACCAAGGCCAGATGGCCTCAAGGCCCAGATGTACCAAACTTTCAGCTCTGACTTGATTCCACATCTGACCTCCCTATTTAATCATATTGGTATCTCAGGGCGCTCACCCTATTCAAGAGTGAAGCACTAATCACCATTATTCCCAAAACAGGGAAAGATCCACAAGCCTGTGGCTTCTATCGGCCCATAGCTCTCCTAAACCTGAATGCAAAGCTTTGCTCAAGGATACTAGCTGCCAGGTTGGATGACCTGATGCCTGACCTGGTCCACCTGGACCAAGTGGGCTTTATTAAAGGTCAACAGACACATGACAATTTACAAAGGGTAGTCCACCTGATTGAGAAAGCCAATAAAAAGACACCTGTAATCTTTTAGATTTTGGATGCCAAAAAGGCTTGAGACCTGGTAGACTGCTCCTTCTTATCCCCCACCCTCACGCGCTACGGATTTTGAGACCAATTCATCACTGTGATACAAGCTTACTATTTTGTGACTCAGTCTAGGGTCTCAGAAAACTGGGTAAGCTCCAATACCTTCCAACTAGCCCAAGGGATGAGACAGGGTTGCCCCCAGCCCCTCTTTTATTTTCACTTGCTATAGAGCCTCTAGCTGCAAGGATTCAATCCTCCTCCACCATTTATGGGATACCATTTGGCTTGATATTACTGACGGAAAGCAGGACAAACTATAGAGAGATATCTCGAAATGCAACCATTCAATGGCACTAAAGGAAGGCCATTATAATATTGTATACCGTTGGTATTTATATCCTACCAATTTCCCCCCCCCTTTTTTCAGGCTTTTGATATTTTACTTTATCAATACAAAACAAACCCACAACAACCAAGGGAAGAGAGAGGGCGCTCCCAGCTAGGAATGAATCATACACAACAATTCATCAATAATACATTATCAGAAAAAAGACTCATGAAGAGAAAAAGAAGAAGAAAATTACATAGAACAAATTAGCAGAATTCATCTCATAATAGGTGTAGATGCTAAGGACACACAAAGTAAATACATAGTTTAAAACGTTTAGGGCTGCTAACCCCTTATGGAAGTACATCTCTAGAGTTCAAAACAAAGACAGATATATAATTCTTCAAGGGGTTAAAGCTGCCAATCCTTGCAATGAAGACAATACCCAATACATGTTATCCTAAAGTGCTAATCTCATCCGTGTGAAAATACCAATAATGTACATTAATTGAGCATACATTGAATCTTGGATGCATAGGATATGCCCTTTTAGGTCTACGGGACGACAACCTTAAATACCAAACATTTAACGGTAAGGCCTTTATATGGTTATACCTAGGTACTGCAAAGATGGCAATCTCAGCAGCCTGGAAAAAAAGAGAAGCCCCAGCACTCACTCAATGGCATGCCTGCCTTGTGAGGGCCCTTACATTGGAAAGGATGACAAACATATTTTAGATGACTTTAAAAATGTCAAGTTTGCTTGGGGACCACTAGTCTCTTATTTATCTGTGGCCTTACTGCTGACGGCCTGTCCCACAGACACAAGGGCATGTCATCTCTTCCAGTATTAGCACCTGAGAACAACTCCTCCCCATCGTCTCTGCATATCAACCCCCCCTGCCCCCCCTGCAGAATACCAAACACTCACTCCTGCCCGCCAACACACCCTACTGCCTACTATGTCATATGAGCACCATGGACCCTTAATGGGTTTTGTTTGGTTAGAAATTATTGTTTTTGTTCCTAGAAATGTTTGAATTATCTGTGCATAACTCAGAGCATTAGAGGGAATCTCCTATTGTGATAAATACTGTATTTTCTCAATTTGCTAAGTTGTTAAAATGTGAGCCAAGGGTAGGTCGCTCCCCCTGCCGCTGCAGCTCCTCCAGCTCCTCCAGGTTCCTGAGTTCCTGAGACTCACCTCACAGTAAGTACCCCCCACCTCCCAGCCCCTCGCCCTGCCCCACGCTACTCACCCTCTCTCCTGCTCCTGCTTCTTTTCCTCCTCTCTGTCTCTTCATCCTCGCTCCTCCTCTGCAATCTTCTTCTGCACTCTTCTTCTCCCCGTCTTCCCTCTTCTTCTGTGTGCTCCTCAGCCTCTCCTGTCGCCTCTCTTCTTCCTCATCTTGCTCTGTGGTCTTCTGCCTTCTGCTCTTCGTCTTCTGTATCTTCTTTGTTGATCTTCTGTTCGTCTGCTCTTCTGCTTCTTCGTCCCCTGCATCTTCCTCTGTGTTCTTCTGTTCTTCTGTGTTCTTCTGTTCTTCTGTGTTCTTCTCTTCTGTTCTTCTGTGTTCTTCGGTTCTTCTGTGTTCTTCCGGTCCTCTGTGTTCTTCTCTTCTGTTCTTCTGTGTTCTTCCGGTCTTCTGTGTCCTTCTCTTCTGTTCTTCTGTGTTCTTCCGGTCTTCTGTGTCCTTCTCTTCTGTTCTTCTGTGTTCTTCCGGTCTTCTGTGTTCTTCGCTTCTTCTGTTCTTCGGTCCTCTCCGACTCCTGTCTCTTCCCGCCCCTGTCTCTGCCCTCCTGCTCCTGCCTCACCCCCCTCCATCTCTCCACCTATCTCTCACTATCACCCACATCTACCCTTTCGCTACCTGCCTCCCTCACTCCTCTACCTATCTCTCCACCTAACTCCCTCACTCACCCCCTCCTCCTATCTACCTATTTTTCTATCTCCCCACCTATCTCTCCATCTATCTATTTCACTATCTCTCCCCCCGTCCCGACACCCCCTCTGTTACCTATCTCCCTATCCTCTCACTCTACCTCTCACCCTCACCCACCTCTACCACCCCCCTCCCCTATCTTTTCAACACTACTCCTATCTATCTCCCTATTCTCCTAAAACTCTAACACTCACCCCCCTCCACCCTTAAACCCAGCTCCCCCAGCTCTTCTCACTCTACCTGTCCCCTCCTCCCTCGCGCTTTCCCGCCGCGACCTCCTGCACGCCCCCGCCCCCCAGCTCCCATTCGCCCCCAGCTGAACCCTCCCCCCCTCCTTCTTATGGCGGCCGCTGCGCGACCGCGCCGCTGGCGCCAGAGGCAAGCCCGTCCGCACCTGGCCCGCGCCCTGCACCACGACCCCTGGTCCCCAGCCCTCCCCTACCCCGCTGACCCGCTACGACCCCACCACCCTCCACGCCCTCAACCCCGGGCGCTCCAACACCTGCTTCCAAGCCCACCCCAAGCGCACCCATGGACCCTTCGCCTGTAACTACTGCAAAAGCATCTTCCACCACGCAACTACCACGACCACCAGCCCACGCGCCATCAACCACCTCAAGTGCATCCTGGTCAACGCTCGCTCTGTCCACAAGCACGCCGTTGAACTCTGGGACCTCCTGGACTCCACAGCTCCGGACGTCGCCTTCATCATGGAAACCTGGATGAACGCCTCATCAGCTCCAGACATCGCCACTGCCATCCCCGAAGGCTACAAGATCTCCAGAGAAGAGCGCACCAACCAAGCAGGAGGAGGCATCGCCATCGTCTTCAAAGACTCCATCAGCATCACCACCTCCACCGAAGACACCCCTCTCGCCGCTGAACATCTGCATTTTCAAATTCGCACCGATCCCAGGACCACCCTCAGAGGATCCCTCGTCTACCGTCCCCCCGGACCGCGCGCCCCTTTCAGCGACGCCATCGCCATCGCCGACTTCATCTCCCCGCACGCCCTCGCCTCGCCGGACTACATCCTCCTAGGCGACCTCAACTTCCATCTGGAACAGAACAACGACCCCAACACCACCGACCTGCTCGACAACCTCGACAACCTCGGCCTCAAGCAACTGGTGAACACCGCCACCCACATCGCCGGACACACGCTCGACCCTATCTTCTCCGCCAGCAAACACATCTTCTTCAGCCACACCTCCGCTCTACACTGGACCGACCACAGCTGTGTCCACTTCACATTCCGACGCGAGACCCGCCACCTCCGCACTCAACCCATCCCTCGTCGACAGTGGAACAAGATCCCCGAAGAGCAACTACTCTCCGCACTCGCCGCCAACCAACCCACCCTCACCACCGACCCCAACGACGCAGCCCTCAGCCTCACAAACTGGATCTCCAACTGCGCAGACAACCTTGCTCCCCTCAAACGCACGCATCGACAGACCAACACCAAAAAACCTCTCTGGTTCTCTGACACCCTCAAAGAATCAAAGAAAACTTGTCGCACCCTCGAGAAGGCCTGGCGCAAGGACCACACCGCTGACAACATGACCCCCCTCAAGAACGCTACCCGCGAACACCACCACCTGATCCGCGCTGCCAGAACTTTTTCACTGACAGACTGGACAAAAAACAGCCACAACAGCAGAGAACTTTTCAGCATCGTCAAGGAGTTCTCCAACCCCAACGCCAACGGAAACACCGTCACGCCCTCACAGGATTTGTGCGAATCCCTCGCCACCTTCTTCCACCGCAAGATCAGCGACCTCCACGACAGCTTCGGACACCAGACCCAACCTAACATCACCGAACCCGCACCCCCGGCCTTCACCCTCAACAACTGGACCCACATCAACACTGAAGAAACCAAATCCATCATGAACTCTATTCACTCCGGCGCCCCTTCGGACCCCTGCCATCACTTCATCTTTAATAAAGCCGACGACATCATCGCCCCGCACCTCCAGGCCGTCATCAACTCTTCTTTTTCTTCTGCTACCTTCCCCGAATGCTGGAAACACGCCGAAGTCAACGCCCTCCTAAAGAAACCTACGGCTGACCCGAGCGACCTGAAAAACTTCCGCCCCATCTCTCTCATGCCTTTCCCAGCCAAGGTAATAGAGAAGACCGTTAACAAACAGCTGACCACCTTCCTGGAAAACAACAACCTGCTCGACCCTTCACAAACCGGATTCCGAACCAACCACAGCACGGAAACCACCCTCATCTCAGTCACAGACGACATCAGAACCCTGATGGACAACGGTGAAACAGTCGCCCTCATCCTCCTCGACCTCTCGGCGGCCTTCGACACCGTCTGTCACCGCACCCTAATCACCCGCCTCCGCTCCACCGGGATCCAAGGCCAGGCCCTGGACTGGATCGCCTCCTTCCTCTCAAACCATTCCCAAAGAGTTTACCTCCCACCGTTTCGCTCAGACCCCACCGAGATCATCTGCGGCGTACCTCAAGGCTCATCGCTCAGCCCGACACTCTTCAATGTCTACATGAGCCCCCTCGCCAACATCGTACGCAAGCACGACATCATCATCACCTCCTACGCCGACGACACCCAACTTATACTCTCCCTCACCAAGGACCCCGCCAGCGCCAAGACCAACCTACAAGAGGGTATGAAGGACGTCGCAGATTGGATGAGGCTCAGCCGCCTAAAGCTGAACTCTGGCAAAACGGAAGTCCTCATCCTCGGCAACACCCCGTCCGCCTGGGACGACTCCTGGTGGCCCACGGCCCTTGGCACCGCACCGACCCCCGCAGACCACGCCCGCAACCTCGGCTTCATCTTGGACCCCCTTCTCACCATGACCAAGCAAGTCAACGCCGTGTCCTCCTCCTGCTTCCTCACCCTCCGCATGCTACGCAAGATCTTCCGCTGGATCCCCGCCGACACTAGAAAAACCGTGACCCACGCCCTCGTCACAAGCCGCCTGGACTACGGCAACACCCTCTACGCTGGGACCACCACCAAACTCCAAAATCGCCTGCAACGCATTCAAAACGCCTCGGCCCGCCTCATCCTCGACGTACCCCGCAACAGCCACATCTCCGCACACCTGAGACACCTGCATTGGCTCCCAGTCAGCAAAAGGATCACCTTTCGACTTCTCACCCACGCACACAAAGCCCTCCACAACAAGGGACCGGAATACCTCAACGGACGCCTCAGCTTCTACGTCCCCACCCGCCTCCTCCGTTCCTCTGGCCTCGCGCTCGCTGCTGTCCCTCGCATCCGCCGCTCCACGGCGGGTGGGAGGTCTTTCTCCTTCCTGGCAGCCAAGACCTGGAACTCCCTCCCCACCAGCCTCAGGACCACCCAGGACCACTCCGCATTCCGGAGACTCCTAAAAACCTGGCTTTTCGCGCAGCAGTAACCCCCCCCTTTCCCCTAGCGCCTTGAGACCCGCACGGGTGAGTAGCGCGCTTTATAAATGTTAATGATTTGATTTGATTTGAGATGATTCTCAACAATATCCCATGCTTTGTGTTTTGACTTTCAAATTAATAAAAACTATTTTGACAAAAAAAAGAGTACACCTGTCTGGCCAATGGTGTTGTTGAATGATTTATAGGCACCCTGAAGAGGGTAATTCACTTAGTGCTGATGGAGGGAATCAATCTAAAACAAACCCTGTGCCCAGCCCTTCGTGGCTATCAATCAACTCCTTACTCCATAACTGATGAGAGTCCTGCCACCTTGCTATTTGGGAGAGCCTTAAAACCAAGCTACCACAATGGACATCAGACCGATCAATGAATGCCGATGGGGTTTTTGTCACAGACACATCCCAAAAGTGCAAAATAAAAATATATGCCAATCAGTCCTGACACACCCAGGAAACAGAGGGATTTGTCATACTTTAAACATCTACCTCAGTGATCGTCAGCTCCTGAGATCACGAGCGAGGCGACCCCCATCTGAATGTCTAGGTCACACATCTGAGCTCATGCCATGGATGCATTATGATGGTGCATTTCATCTACCTCATACCACCCAATATGGCATACCACTGAGGAAATATGATGCTAATATGGTTTGTACACAAAGGGGGAGATGTAGTGTCTTTGATATCATGCACGCTTCGGCTCTCACTGTCCTGGGTGGACTCTAGACAGGAATGACATAATCAGATGGGAGGTGTTAAGGTATGGTTATGAAAGTTATGACACAATGCGTTCAGAGTGCGATAGTATGTTAAAGAATAAAGATGTCTGTTACAGAGCTCTGTGTGTGGTGTATTCATTTACATGCTCCTGGGCTGGGGAGGACTCTACACCTGACATGGAAGACAATATTTAAATGTTATGCCTCTCGAACTTCAGGAATGTATAGAAAGAGTGTAAACTCCCATTTTAAAACATAACTGCACAACTAACTCCGCCCTCCTCCCCTGCCACAGCTACCACACCCACGTTCAGAGATTTATTTTAACAAAACTGAACGTGCAGGACTGTAGTTTCACTTTCCCATTAGTGTTGTCATCTGACAAGGCAGAGCAAGCTGGCTATAAATGCCATGCCACAGGACTATATGATGACTGTGTACAAACAATAACTGAGTGTATGTGTGTGTTAAAATGTTGCCAGGGCTGGCTCTGGGTTTCATCCTTCAAAAGTTAATATGTGCAATTGTGGAAAACTTAGAGTGCCAGCTTCTTACCCAGCTGCATAGCCATAGCAGAAAGCACTGTGAAAAAGGGGAAATATATCATCAGTGAAAATAGATTTAAAAAATAAGTTTACTTTGACAATGCTCTTTCAAGCTGTTACAAACATAGCATGCAAAAAACAACCAGATACCATATATTATATATAAAACTGCAACCTTTCAAAGTAGCTAGAAAGTGACCAAGACCAACCACCACATCTAGCAACATAGGGCAAGATGTATCAAAGCTTTTTGCATTCGCAAACGGTGCAAACGGCCGTTTGCAAATGCAAAAATGCCTTTCAGTATGTATGAAAGGCATTCGCTATGCAATTTTAAGGAACCGCTAAAATAGCGATTCCTTAAAACTGCAACCCCGTTTAGAGAATCGCAAATTGCGATTATAAGAAATCGCAAATAAGGAATCCTTATTTGCGATTTCTTAGGCACATGTAACAAGCTTTTCCTTAATGCGAATTGGGCATTAAGGAATCGCTATTACCACCAGATACAATTTGGTGGTAACTATGTGCAAATTTAAAAAATGCATTAAAAATGCATTTTTAAGATTGACCTTTAACGCACACATGCCCCTTTGGCATGTGTGTGCCTTACATGTCCTAAAATAATTTTTTGGGGTGCAGCAGAGGGGGCACCCTGGGGTTTGCATTTCCCAAATTGCGAATTCCAGTTAGGATTTAGCAATTTGGGAAATGCAAAACAATTTGCAAATATGGGCCTACATAGTAATAGCATTTGCGATTTTTAAGAAATCGATATTACCGAATCGCAAAAATGATACATTCCATTTTGCATTTCTGAAATAGCGATTTCTTGAAAATCGGCATTAGAGAATCGCTAAATGGTTTGGTGATACATCTGGCCCATTATCTGATAAATGTTTCATTGGACATGAACTGGCATGACATTCTATTTAACAAATAGAAAAAATAGATTCTGTGATCCTGGGAAGATACCCTTACCTCTTGCGGTTCTGCAGCAGTTAGAAGCCAGTTCGACAGCATTATTAGTGCACTTAAAAACAAGGGCAAGGAGGCTAAACTACTATAATGGAGGAGTGCTGGGTACCAGGTTAATATGATCCTTTCCCATCACGTCTCAGGAAAGCTCTGCTGTGCGGACTCAGCCTGTTTCAGGTAAACAGAAGGCCCCTGGGTTGGACGGTCTGTGCATTTGTGATTATTTCTATGTATGCCTGAGCATGTGCGTCAATTATCTGCATCTTGTGTGTGTGTGTGTCGGTATTCATTAATGTTTGAACCTTTGGCTGTGTGCTCCTTTCAGTCTGTCCGAGTGAGCCAGTGTGTGCGTGCCTGTTTCTGAGTTTGTCTGTAGGAGGAGTTTATGTTCACATCTGTGATGTGTTTAAATGTGGTCTCCAGCTTTACACATACATTAGCTAGCATCACAAAATTAATATAGACCCACTGAAAAGGCCATGAGAGGATGTTAGCTGTCAAAAACTAATTTTTCTTACCGCCAGATCATATTAGAGGGAGCAGTGATGACTTTGCCCCGACCTCAAAAAAAGAAAGTAGTGGCTACATAAGTAAACAGATTTTCTCTCTAAACTAATACACATTTGCAGAAAGAGACAGCCTTAGCATTGCTTCATAGCACTTGTTTTTGGCAGGCAGTGTAGTTTATTGCATGATTTAGAACAGAACCTTTCTGGCTCCCTGAGGACTCCGTATGAGTGTATGATGTAATAGCTAGAATAGAGTCTATGAAAGCTTGCTATATTATGCAGGAGCTCACAGGTACACGCAGAGGAATAAAGACGTGTGATTTACAGCTCTGTGTGTGGCCTAGTCAGTCATTCAGCGGGTACCACGCTGGAGAAGACGCTACAACTGGGACAAGATAGGGGATAAGTAACCCGAAGAAGAATGTGTTCTTCTTGAGAGATTGTTGTGGCCCAAGCAAACTGCTCCTGTGCGCCACATTTCCCTTCCTCAAAGTGCTGAATCCACGGCTGGCGTATGTGGAGTCAAAGAGCAACTCCAGCTGGTGTGAAGAGTGTGACTGGATAGAGAGTTTCACGGATAAACTTAACACATAGTTGGCCAAGAGAATATGACCAAGATCCTACAAAAGGTACAGCACTGCCACACAAAATAAAGTTATACAATATATGGAGTATTAACGCTAACGGTGGATCCAGCCAGGTTTACAAAGCACAGGTTCAGACAATTATCAAATAATAAATAGTGTTAAAGGTGGATCAACCAGGTGTAAAACAATGGGAACTGAAGTATGCAAAAAGAAAGTAAAGGACTTACTGAACTCCCTAAAGAGAGTATTTGCATCATAGCTGACGTTGGGCCCAAGTAGAAGCACAGGGATTGTGCTAAAGGAGCAGTTCGTATTTCCAGCATCCAGAAACTCGGCAGAAGGCCGTTCTGCTGATGAAGCCCATCAAAGGTGACCCTGGGGGTGGTCCATCGTAGGGCCAGTGCATGAATTGACTTGATCCCGATTTCAAGTTAGAGAGGCCAGGGAAAGCGCTACTCTCAATATCAGTAAGTTCCACACTGTTTTACAATACTGCTGACTTCCTCAAATCACCACAACCATTTGACACTGTCAAAAAGCAAAGTATTTTCGATGGATGGACCGCATGGATAGGGACATTTGAAGATTTCATTGATGCACTTGAAGAGACTGATAACAGGAAGATTATCAAATATCTCAAAAAGTTTGCTGCTGATGGTATGAAAGAAGTCAAAGAAAATGCCAAGACCTGATGAAGAAATCAGATACTGTCAGATTAAGAATGCATTGAATCTTAAATTCAATCGAGTACCAAAAGCTGATGATGAACGATATCTCTTCAGTCAAGAATGTCAAAGATTTGGTGAAACAATCAATGAATTTGTAGAATTACTCGATACACTCATCAAAAACTGTAAGTTCCATGAACTTAATAATGAAGCAGCCATGCAGTTAAAGTAATAGATGGAGCTAATGCGATTCATTCAGACAACAAATGATGAGAGAAACTCTTAGGGGCATGTTTACAAGGAATGATGCATAGCTGCGCTAAGGCAGTGATGTATCATTTTAAATTACGCTGCCCTATGACAAATCATGACACCTTTGGTGCTCTGTATCTACAAGACAGAGCATCAAATCACAAGCTCCCATGGTGCATTAGTAAAACTGGCACATCAGTGGAAGGCAAGGCGCAGTGCAGCGCGAAAGGGCCAAGAGCGATACATTGAAGAATTTGGGCTTATGATGAGTGCAAATTCAGCAATGCGTCACGCAACAAAGACAATGCGTCACTTCAGAGTGATGCATATGGCCTATTATGTGGGGGCAATGTCATAGTACAACTAAAAAAGGAATACTCACCTTCAACACACTTTTATTGGGACAGGATGAAAAGCAGTCAACTCTATAGTAAGCCTATGTGTAACTTTACATTGGCCATAGTCTGCATATGTAGCACTTACCACTACGTAGGTGTGACATACTAATTCTGTATTATACATCAGTATCTAAGGTCCCATGGCCCCAGGCTGCACTAGCGTTCACATATGAAAATTGGGACATGTATAGGGCCTCTAACAATAGGGGAAATGTATGAATTAAATTAATTAGTAAGTGTAAAGTGACTTCAGCTGGTCACTTTCCCATTGAAAACCCCTGCGTCAGTTCCTACTCTTGAGTTACAGTGGCAAAGGAATTTTATCGCATTGCAGGCTTAGTGAGATGCATCAGAAAAATGCATTACACACTGCCTACCTTGTAGATACCACTGTGTCAGTTTCCCAATGGATTTTACTTAGAAACACCTATCTTGCATATATTAAAATGTGTGTGACACAGACAATTGTGGCACAAGGAATTTTCCAAAGCATCCATTTGCAAACTGATGCATTGACCATAATGCGTCACCTTACGAAATGGCGATATGATTGCGCTGCTGGAGCATCAAAAATAGTGACTCATCAAGTATTGATGGCTGCCAGAGCAGAGGAACATGCTGAGACAAGCTGCCAACATGAAGGCTGGAGGTGCCTAGAGCAGTCATGAGTGTGAAAAGTAATTCAAAACAAAAGACTGACGGTCACAAAGTGATGTCTACATGCAAAAAGAGGTTGTGGTTCAGATGTAGATTTGCTTTTCCACACGGAGCAAAGTATCTTGCCATTAGTCAAATATGCAAAGACTGTGGTAAAGAGAACCATTTTGTGATGATGTGTAGAGCGAAGGAAAAAGTAAGAGCATCATGATGCAAAGATAAAATGGCTGACTGAATGTTCCAGATGAAACGTTCGACGCACGCCACCAAGGCCAAGTGATAACATCAGTTGAGGGAAATAGATACCAAAAGTACCTGATCATCATCAAACAGTTCTTCAGCCTCAATAATAAATGAGAATGAAGAAAGCAATTGTTCCATCTCAATGCTTACCTCAGAAACACATGCACACCAAAGTATACACTGTTGTGACACCCATGAAAAGTAAAGGTTCATTTATGACGACAGTTAGGACAGTTTTGCGGCAAAAAGCATAAATCTGGGCCTAAGTCCCTTGTAAATGGTACATAGGTACCTGGGGTATGGGGTACTAACAGTAGGCCGTTGAGGGCAGTAGCACTGATTGTGCCACCCTCTAGGGCAATGCATTCAGATGCATCCATAATTGGCATTGCAGGGTGAGTGTCCTGATGCAAACCCAAAAGACAAACTCGACATGGCACACTGCTTGTGTGCCCTGTCCACTACACACTGCATGCTGTAAAGATAAGAGACCCCTCTGGCAGGCCTTCCATCCCTAAGGCAGGGTGCACTACACTGTATGTGAGGGCATAGCTGCACAAGCAAAATGCCCCCACTGTGTCCTTAGCAAATCTGGGACATAGGCAGTGAACATAGCAACCATTATAAATGCATGTTCTGGACACTAGTCAATACGAGTTTCACAGCTACATGATGGCCACTCTGAACCCTAGGTTGTTTGGTATCAAACAACTGAGAATGATAAATCCAAACTGGTACCTGTACTGGAGTTATTCAAAATGTTGCCAGGGGTCACCTTAGAGGTGCCCCCTGCCAAAACTAACTGTCCTGGCATGGTTGCTGGCTGGTATCAACCAGCTTGCCACCACAGACACAAATCCTAACCCCTACAATGAGAGCTCCTGCTCTCTGGGACCCAGAACAAAGCTCTTCCTGGGTGGAGGTGCTAACACCCCCTGCCTCAGGAATGTGCACTGCCCTGTTTGCAAGCTTCAAATAGCTTACTGCCCTTGAAACTTGACCCCAGGCCTTCTGCTAGTATCAGATGGCCACCCCTGTTGCAAACCCTTACTTTTGGTGAGAGCAACAGTGGTAAAACCAAACAAAGGACAGGAGGAGTGGTCAGCCCTGGCTTGCACCACTTCAAATGTGCTACATGCAAGGTGACCCCTCCATTTAATTTTCCTCCATCTTCATGGACTGAAAATAGCCAATCTGGTGATCAGGTGCAGGTAAGTGACCTCTGCCTACAGGAAGTGGTCACCTAGTGGGTGTAGCTATCCTAAGATAGATGGTCCATTGGCCACTTCTAGGTTCCCCCTAAAAAGCCCACTAAATACAGTATTTAGTGGGCATCCCTAGACCAAGAACTCAGATTCCATGGACAAAAGAAGAACAGCAACAAAGAAGACCCAATGCTCGAGAACTGAAGCTCTGCTGCACAAAGGAAAGGTGTGAAACCCTGCCTGCCACACCCAGGACTTGACAATCGCCACTGAGGGGCTGCTTGGACATTGGAAAGACTTCAAAAAAACCCTGAGGACCTCCACTCTTCACAAAGTGCCAAAGATCCCCTCCAGAGTGAAGGTACCACTCTACAACCCCAAGGAACCAAACATCCATTGACTTGTTGCTGACCAAGAAGTTGGACACCACAACTGGAGCAAACTTTACCCTTTGGACCATGAGGACAAAGCCTACAAGTGTTCCAAGTTTCGTGGCATTGCACCCTCCATTGGCCAGACCGTGCAATAGCCCCAGGGACTGGTCACCTCATGTCAGACACCCAGAAGAACTATCCACACCAGACTGAAAAAGGACCGGGGGAAGCCCTAGTCAAGGTACTTCAGGAACCACCTGAACCTCCCACCAGAGTGTCCCTGCTGACCTGCATGCGACCCTCCCAGGTACCTATCTCCTGCTTCCAAGGGCACCTTTGCACACAGCTCCTAGCTCACTGATTCGCTCTGCACTCGGTTGCCCTGTGTCCTGCACCGAAGATCCAGCTGTCCCCTAAGGGTCCCCAACCTTGCAACCTCAACATTCCAAGGGGATTCACAGGGCTTACCTCTAAGTCCACCAGTGCAGCACTTTTCCAAGTGGTCCCCAGCACTGGCCTGGCACCAGCTCCATTGACTTTCTGCAGCTGTTCCCGCTGGAACTGGGAGTCACCCAAACTTCTCCAGCTGGTCGAGTGTACCCATCGAGGACCTCAACATACCTGCAAAACGAGACACTGGTAAACGCATTGCCTGATTTTCTGTGAATTTTCAGAGTATTTCTCCATTGATTTCTACGGTTCGTAATTACGCACAAAAATACTATTTTTATTAAAGTTCAAAAACTCAGATCTTACAAAGGACTTACATGATTTTGATGATCTTGGTCTTAAAATGTATATAAAATCTGAAGTATTTTTATAAACTGGTCTCGAGTTATTCTGTTGAGTGTGTGGCCTCATCCATTGATACTGTGGGTACAACAAATGCTTTGCACTTTTCCATGATTAGCCTAACTGCTCGATCAAGCTACCATAAAGATTAAAATTAAATTAGTTTTTACCTGTGCAACTCAACATGTGGTTGCCTGGACCCCTGCACAATGTGCCTAGCTTTGCACACTAAATAGATGGACAGGCTCCTACATTCAACATAAAACATCACAAGATCACACCCTTGTGGCCACACATCACCAGACTTGTTGAGCATCTTATGAGTATGCTAAAGAAAGCAGTGCAGTGTGCAACTCTTCAGAAGCTTAGTCCAAAACTGTTCTGAACTCTACTTTAAGAGCTTATGGTGCGAAAACTCACTCAAACACAGGAGAAATTCCTATGACTTTGATGTACAGGACAGCAATGGCAACCAAGGTACCCCAATGGACCACAGAGAGGGATAATAATGAAAACTTGTGTAATACGAGTTACTTGGTTCAAAAACAGAAAATGAAAATGTATGCAGACAAGAGGTGACATGCGAAAGACCGCTCATTTAAAAAAGGAGATTTGGTGATCTCTCAACAACTACACAGTAGTAGTGTCTACCAAAGGACACATGGTTTCTACCCACTGACCAGGAAGGACCCTTATTAGAGACTCTTTTCACTTCAGGCCTGTGTTTCACAGGTCCTCAAATCGAGATGGTAAAACAAAGACTGATTTTGAAAACTTAGTGACTTTTGCTGATTCCTTACCATCATTGTCAACTTGCAACTTTGTAGACAACCATTTACAGCTTCCAGTATCCAGATCAGGTGGACAGATCAAAGTGCCAAGAATATTATTTGAAGAGATTTAATTGTACTTGTTTCTATAGATATAGATATTTGTGCCTGTCTGAGGATTTTCTAAACATCTACAGTATTTCATTTTACAGAAGAAGAGATGTAGGCCCTCATTACAACATTGCCAGTAAAAGCCGCTTCCCGCCATGCAGAAGACCGCCAACACATCGCCCCGTCTGCGGAATTCCACCACAACTATTATGACCCACATTTCGGAATCAACCAAAATTCAGACACCCACACAAGTCCACCACACCAAAGGTCAGTGATAAACTGGCGAAAACAAAACCTCCACTGTCACGCCAACAGAAAAACGCCCACACTATCACGACACACTAATCCAAGCGGCGGTCTTTCAACCGCGGTATTCCATTGGCGGTACACACCGCCACGCTCAAAATACACACACTCTTACAAAACACAGCCACATTGGACAATTCGAAATACACACACCTGATACACATACACACACCACTCCCACACACCCATTACAATATAAAACACACACCCACATCACCCACAAACCCCTACGACAAAAAATTCCAAAAGAAGGCCAGAGAGAGACAGCACCAGCAAGAACAACAGCATCCACAGGCACACAACACCATCACCCACAGAACTTCCACGCACCTCACACAGCACCCCACTACATATCAGCACACTTATCACCACATACTCCACCCCACACATCACCTACACCACCCCATGGCACGGCAAAGACACCCCAGGTTCTCGGAGGAGGAGCTCAGGGTAATGGTGGAGGAAATCGTCCGGGTAGAGCCACAGCTATTCGGATCACAGGTGCAGCACACCTCAATAGCAAGGAAGATGGAGCTATGGCGAAGAATAGCGGACAGGGTCAACGCAGTGGGACAGCACCCAAGAAATCGGGAGGACATCAGGAAGAGGTGGAATGACCTATGGGGGAAGGTGTGTTCTGTGGTCTCAAGACACCACCTGATGGTTCAGTGGACTGGCGGCAGACCCCCACCTCCTCCCCCACAACTAACAACATGGGAGGAGCAGGTCTTGGCGATTCTGCATCCTGAGGGCCTCGCAGGAGTAGGTGGAGGAATGGACTCTGGTAAGACAAATCTTAATTATTACATGCCCCACCCTACCTGCATGCCAGCACATACCCCTACCCTCACCCTCACCCCCAGCACCCTAACTCCTCACATATGTCCCAACATCACAAACCACCCATCCCAACACCAAGCCCTGCATGCAACAACAAAGCATGGACATACATCACTAGAGCATGCCCACTGCACATACCCATACAACCCCCTAAACCATCATCACACAAGGTCCCACACAGGAATGCAAGCACTGGGGTGCACGGTCACCCACCCATTGCACACCATGACACACACAGATGTAATAACCATCCTTTTATAACCCTGCAGGACCCCTACCCAACCTCACCGGACAGGAGGGTCCACACATTTCCACACCACCAACAGAAGAGGCCCACAGTGATGACAGCAGCTCTGTCCAACTGGATCTAGATGACCAACCCGGCCCATCAGGGAACTCTGGACAGTAGGTTCCCCTCACCCAGTCTCAGGCCACCACAGACCTTCCCCCCTCTGGAAACACCAGCTCTGCACCCACCCATCGGGCCCATACCTCCGTCCCCAGGACACGTCCACCACTACAGGGAACCCAGGATAACCCACCACCCCAACAACAACAGGGACCTGGGGGCAGTGGCAGTGGGCACACGGTCCAGGGGACGGAGGCCCAGGAATACAGGGGAACTGGGAGGGCTGCTGTGTGATAGGGGGGGGACAGGCCAAGGGAACCCACTCTCCACGAAGCCCTCTCCTCCATCATGGGAGCCTACCACCACTCCCAGGAGACGATGGCAACGGTACTGGCCAAGTTTCTGGAGACCCAGCGCCTGCAGGAGGAACAGTATATGGGCTTCAGGGAGGAACTCAGAACCATCAGCTCCACCCTGGGCACTATCGTAGGGGTGCTGAAGGAAGTACTCAACACCAGGAGGGACACTGTGGCACTACAGGGGCCCCTGACACTAGCATGGATGATGAACTGCCCACCACCTCCGCCGGCGCTAGTGGACAGGACGCCCGCCACAGGACCACCACACCAGCACCCCCACCCCCTGCAGAGGGAGAACCACCCCGCAAACGGTCCCTGAGATCCAGGACAATGACAGAGCATGATGCCAAGACCCCCGCCAAGAAATTAGACCACCCTGATTGTCATCCTACTGTCCCACTTTGTCACCCTGTCCATACTTAAACTGCCCCAGCTCCACTTCCTATGCCCATATGGGCAATGCACCTGTGAGACTAATAGACTGGACTCTGCCATGGACATTCCTCTGCCATCATCCCTCGCCATTTCACTACCCCCTCCAATATTGAGCACTTAAATAAACACACTTAAAGCACAAAACAATCTGGAGTCTGTCTGTGATTTCGGAATAGTGTATTAGCAATTACAGTGACAAAATGCTCTTTCAATTGTAATGTCAACATACCTATGTCACACAGCTCTAGTCCATGAGGAATCTAAGCAGATGTCACACAGTCGGACCCACATCTGTGAAAATCGTAAGGGAAAGTGACAACTCAGTGACCATAAACTGGGTGAAAACGACAGACAGTAGAGAGGTAGTAGTGTTAAAGTACATGTAGTAGGCAGGTCTGTACTCTTACCTGTGTCTCACTGGAAATATTGCTGGATCACTGAGTCCCTGTTGTTCATGTCTTCTTCCTCTGCTTCCTCGTCTTCACTGTCCACAGACTCCACAGCTGCCACAACACCGCCATCTGGACTATCCTCCTGCAGAAAAGGCACCTGTTGTCGCAAAGCCAAGTTGTGAAGCATACAGCAGGCCACGATGATCTGGCACACCTTATTTGGTGAGTAGAATAGGGATCCACCTGTCATATGGAGGCACCTGAACCTGGCCTTCAGGAGGCCGAAGGTCCGCTCGATCACCCTCCTAGTTCGCCCATGGGCCTCATTGTAGCGCTCCTCTGCCCTTGTCTTGGGATTCCTCACTGGGGTCAGTAGCCATGACAGTTTGGGGTAACCAGAGTCACATGCAAATGGTGAGGGACAACTGTTAGACACGCACTAACCCGGAGGGATATCCCCAGACCCAGACAACCATTCCCACTGACTTCCTTCCAGGTGCTCACCTAATAGCCACACTCGGTGCCTCTGGAGTTGACCCATCACATAAGGGATGCTGCTATTCCGCAGGATGTAGGCGTCATGCACTGAGCCAGGGAACATGGCATTCACGTGGGAGATGTACTGGTCTGCCAAACATACCATCTGTACATTCATCGAATGATAACTCTTCCGGTATCTGTATACCTGTTCACTCCTGTGGGGGGGACCAAAGCCACATGGGTCCCATCAATGACACCTATGATGTTGGGGATGTGTCCCAGGGCATATAAATCACCTTTCACTGTAGGCAAATCCTCCACCTGAGGAAAAACGATGTAGCTCTGCATGTGTTTCAGAAGGGCAGACAACACTCTGGACAATACGTTGGAAAACATAGGCTGGGACATCCCTGATGCTATGGCCATTGTTGTTTGAAAAGACCCACTTGCAAGGAAATGGAGCACTGACAGCACCTGCACTTGAGGGGGGATTCCTGTGGGATGGCGGATTGCTGACATCAGGTCTGGCTCCAACTGGGTACACAGTTCCTTGATTGTGGCACGGTCAAGCCTGTATATAATAATTACATGTCACTCCTCCATTGTTGACAGGTCCACCAACGGTCGGTACACTGGAGGATGCCGACATCTCCTCACATGTCCCAGCGGATGGTGCCTATGAAGGACAACAGCGAGCACAGAGTCAAACAACTCAGAGGTACGTACCCACAGTTTACACAGAACACCATTCATACACAAAAGATGGCCTGTATGTGTGTAGAGTCTAGGCCTAGGTATGTGTGACGTAGTTGAAAATGAAGCCATGTGGGCCCCTGAAATGGCGGCTGCCTGACCTGTAAAGTGGGACAATGGGATGTGAGGTAACTGCGCTGGCGTTGTACACCGTCGCGCTAGGCGGTCGAAGACCGCGGAGCAATGCTGCATTGGTTAACATTGGACCCTATGGGTCCCAGGAGCCAATGACGATGTACGCCGGCGGTGACGGTACGCACCACCGCGGACGTGACCGCCATTTTCTATCTGTTCAATCACTTGATACCTGATCTTCGACAGGAGAGGACCTACACTGCAAGTGCTGCTGTGCTCGGTCTGGAAGAGACAATGGCTGGAGTGTCTGGGGAAAGGGCCCCTGCCTTCACATCGGAGGAGTTGGAGAAGCTCGTGGATGGGGTCCTCCCCAGTACACGCTACTCTACGGTCCTCCAGACAATCAGGTAAGTACACAGGGAGCATGTTGTATGGGCTATGCCTGTGTGGAGAGGGCTGGATGTAAGAAGGAAGGGGGGAGAGTGCTGCGTGTGTGAAAGACGGTGAATGCATGTGCCACATGGCAAGGGTAGGGATGGGGGCAAATCAGTTTGACGGTGCAGTTGGTAATAACTTCTCTTTTTCCCCTGTACTATTCATGTAGGTCAGCGCCCACCAGAAAAAAGATATTTGGCGTGCCATCGCCAAGGACGTCCGGACCCTGGGGGTCTACCACAGACGGAGCACCCACTGCCGTAAAAGATGGGAGGACATTCGCCGCTGGAGCAAGAAGACAGCGGAGGCTCAGCTGGGGATGGCCTCCCAACATGGGAGGGGTGCCCGTCGCACCATGACCCCCCTGATGTTCAGGATCCTGGCGGTGGCCTACCCGGAGTTGCATGGGCGCTTGAGGGCATCACAGCAGCCACAAGGCGGTGAGTACACTCTCATTCTGCTGACTTTGCGCGCAGTGGAGGTGTCTGTGTGAGGGAGGTGGGCTGTGGGTTTCCCTAGGCCAGGGCGAGTTCCGTAGACTAGGCCCCTCCGTAAGGCAGGCCATGTGGCACCCCACCCCACCTCTGTAGAGTGCCAAGTACACCTAGTCATGCCCCTGTGTCATCTATGTGTGCAGATGTCGTCCATAGCCTTGTAGGCCATTTCCCAGGAATTGAACAGTGGACCCCAAGAGTGCGGCGTAGTGCAGGGGGCTTCTGTGTCTGTTGTGTCCGCCAACGGTAGCGGTAATGCATGCACTCAACATGTCTTTCTTCTGTCAGTCCCCCCCTTTTTGTGGTCTCCCTGTTCTTGTGTGCATTAGCATCATCCGGAGGAGGAGAAGTGGCACCGGAGCACGAGGGAGCTGCATCCCACATGGCCCTGGAGGGCGCGACTACGGACTCAGAGTTCACCAGTGGGACGGAGGGCGAGAGGAGCTCCACGGCGGGGACAGGAGCTGACACCAGCGATACGGACTCCTCCTCTGATGGGAGCTCCCTTGTGGTGATGTCAACATCTGTGCCCCTGCATCTACAGGTACAGCCGCCACCCCCCCTACCAGCTCTACCGTCCCAGCAGCCCCTTAGCCTTTGCCCCGTGCCCGCTCACCCGGCAGGGTGGGCATCACCTTCGCCCCAGGCACCTCAGGCCCTGCCCCAGTCACCCCTGCTTCCCTCAGTGAGGAGGCCATTGACCTCCTCAGGTCCCTCACTGTTGGGCAGTCTACCATTTTGAATACCATCCAGGGTGTAGAGAGGCAGTTGCAACAAACAAATGCATTCCTGGAGGGCATTCATTCTGGTCAGGCGGCCCTTCAGCAAGCTTTTCAGACTCTGGCCTCAGCAGTGATGGCAGCCATTGTCCCCGTCTCTAGCCTCCCCCCACCAACTTCCTCCACCCAGACCAAATCCCCTGTACCTCAGCCTATCCCAAGCACACCTACAGACCAGCATGCACACACGTCAACACACAAGGGAAGCTCTGGCAAACATAAGCACCACACATCCCACAGGCACTCACGCATGCATCACACACATGCAGACACACCAACATCCACTGCTTCACTGTGTCCCCCTCCTCCTCATCTCCCTCCTCCCTCCCAGTCTCGTCTACACTCACACCTGCATGCACTACCTCTACAGCCACTACGTCCCTCGCCAGCACACCCACCACCACACCCAGCTCACGTGCAGTCACCACCCCACTGCTATTCACACGTCCCCTGTGTCCTCTCCCAGTGTGTCTGTGATGCCCCCTCCCAAGATGCACAAACGCAGGCACACACCCACCCAACAGCCATCCACTTCACAACAGCCTCCAGCGCATGCACCTTCACCCAAAGTCACCAAACGTACACCTCCTACAACCACCACCTCTTCTTCCTCTCCCAAACCCCCTCCAGCTACCCGTCCCAGTGTGTCCAAAAAACTTTTCCTGTCCACCTTTGACCTCTTTCCCACACCTCCCCCACCCCGTCCGTCTCCTAGGTCCCAAACTAGCACCTCAGCCACAACATCTCCGGGACCAGTGGTGCCTGTAGTCACCGGAATCTGGAGTGCACCGGCCACCAGGGCAGCCAGTGTGGCACTGAGCCACAGCACAGACAGTCCCCCACCTGTGAAGCATCAGAAGTTGGCCAGTGCCTGGCAGGAGAGGGGGAAGACTCCAGCCACCAAAGCCGCTCACAGGGGTCCAGGTGGGAGTGTGGAGTCAGCTGTGACACCTTCCAAGGTGAGGAAGGGCCACAAGAAACCTGGCAGAGCAGCACGGCGGAGAAAACCACCACCATCCCTGATGCCCCGGAGCCCACCTCCAGCACAAGCCCTGCTTCCCAGGAGTCCACCACCAGCACTAGCCCACCTGCCCAGGAGGGCACCGCCAGCACCAGCCCACCTGCCCAGGAGGCCACCGCCAGCACCAGCCCAGCTGCCCAGGAGGGCACCGCCAGCACCAGCCCACCTGCCCAGGAGGCCAGCACCAGCCCCCCTGCCCAGAAGGCCACCGCCAGCACCAGCCCACCTGCCCAGGAGGCCACCGCCAACACTAGCCCCGCTGGGCCATGAAGGACTGCCAGCAACAGCCCCGCTGGGCCATGAAGGACCGCCAGCACAAGCCCCGCTGGGCCATAAAGGACCGCCAGCACTAGCCCCGCTGGGCCATGAAGGACCGCCAGCAAAAGCCCCGCTGGGCCATGAAGGACCGCCAGCAGCTGAGACCCTGCAATGGAGACCGCCATCGCAAGCACCGCTGAACAGGGCACCACCAACTCAAGTACCGCTGAACAGGGCACCGCCATCTCAAGCACCGCTGCGCAGGGCACCTTCATCTCAAGCACCGCTGCACAGGGCACCGCCATCTCAAGCACTGCTACACAGGGCACTGCCATCTCAAGCACCGCTGAACAGGGCACCGCCAACTCAAGCACCGCTGAACAGGGCACCGCCGTGTCAAGCACCGCTGAACAGGGCACCGCCAACTCAAGTACCGCTGAACAGGGCACCGCCATCTCAAGCACCGCTGCGCAGGGCACCGCCATCTCAAGCACCGCTGCACAGGGCACCGCCATCTCAAGCACTGCTGAACAGGGCGCCGCCAACTCAAGCACCGCTGAACAGGGCACCGCCATGTCAAGCACCGCTGCACAGGGCACCACCATCTCAAGCACCGCTGAACAGGGCACCGCCATCTCAAGCACCGCTGAACAGGGCACCTCTAACTCAAGCACCGCTGCACAGGGCATCGCCATCTCAAGCACGGCTGAACAGGGCACCGCCAACTCAAGCACCGCTGAACAGGGCACCGCCGTGTCAAGCACCGCTGAACAGGGCACCGCCAACTCAAGTACCGCTGAACAGGGCACCGCCATCTCAAGCACCGCTGCGCAGGGCACCGCCATCTCAAGCACCGCTGCACAGGGCACCGCCATCTCAAGCACTGCTGAACAGGGCACCGCCAACTCAAGCACCGCTGAACAGGGCACCGCCATGTCAAGCACCGCTACACAGGGCACCGCCATCTCAAGCACCGCTGAACCGGGCACCGCCAACTCAAGCACCGCTGAACAGGGCACCGCCGTGTCAAGCACCGCTGCACAGGGCACCACCATCTCAAGCACCGCTGAACAGGGCACCGCCATCTCAAGCACCGCTGAACAGGGCACCTCTAACTCAAGCACCGCTGCACAGGGCATCGCCATCTCAAGCACGGCTGAACAGGGCACCGCCAACTCAAGCACCGCTGAACAGGGCACCGCCGTGTCAAGCACCGCTGAACAGGGCACCGCCAACTCAAGTACCGCTGAACAGGGCACCGCCATCTCAAGCACCGCTGCGCAGGGCACCGCCATCTCAAGCACCGCTGAACAGGGCACCACCAACTCAAGCACCGCTGAACAGGGCACCGCCGTGTCAAGCACCGCTGCACAGGGCACCACCATCTCAAGCACCGCTGAACAGGGCACCGCCATCTCAAGCACTGCTGAACAGGGCACCGCCAACTCAAGCACCGCTGAACAGGGCACCGCCATGTCAAGCACCGCTACACAGGGCACCTCCATCTCAAGCACTGCTGAACAGGGCACCACCAACTCAAGCACCGCTGAACAGGGCACCGCCGTGTCAAGCACCGCTGCACAGGGCACCACCATCTCAAGCACCGCTGAACAGGGCACCGCCGTGTCAAGCACCGCTGCACAGGGCACCACCATCTCAAGCACCGCTGAACAGGGCACCGCCGTGTCAAGCACCGCTGAACAGGGCATCGCCATCTCAAGCACCGCTGAACAGGGCACCACCATCTCAAGCACCGCTGGCCCATGAGCGGCAAGGGCACTGACGCAACTGAGTCCATTACGGGGTGAATGATGCACTCTGGGCACCATGCCCCCTCCAGAACCAGTGGAGACTGTCATCCACTGCCTCTTTCCTTAGCAGAATGAAGCACTCTGGGCACCATGCCCCCTCCAGAACCAGTGGAGACTGTCATCCACTACCTCTGTCCTTAGCAGGATGAAGCACTCTGGGTGCTATGCCCCCTCCAGAATCAGTGGAGACTGTTATCCACTTGTGAGACTGTGGCTTTGCACTCCCCAGGATATGGCAGTGGGCAAACCACCCACTGTAGAGACTTGAGAGACTGTGGCTTTGCACTCCCCAGGATTGAACAGTGGGCAAACCACCCACTGTAGAGACTTGAGAGACTGTGGCTTTGCACTCCCCAGGATTGAACAGTGGGCAAGCCACCCACTGTAGAGACTTGAGATACTGTGGCTTTGCACTCCCTAGGATTGAACAATGGGCAAACCACCCACTGTAGAGACTTGAGAGACTGTGGCTTTGCACTCCCCAGGATGGAACAGTGGGCAAACCACCCACTGTAGAGACTTGGGAGACTGTGGCTTGGCACTCTCCAGGATTGAACAGTGGGCAAACCACCCACTCTAGAGACTTGAGAGACTGTGGCTTTGCACTCCCCAGGATGGAACAGTGGGCATGTGGGCCCCTCGTGGATTTGGCATTGTGCATTCAAGCGGCTGAGGTGCTCCCCCTTTCCCTCCCCCTGAGGTGCCTGTTTAGTTGCTCTCTGATGCCCCTGCAGTGTTCTCTCCATCATGGTCGGGGATCTTGTGTGGGCCTCGCCCATACCGTGTGGTCCCAGTGTTCCACGGACTTACTTAGAGCACTACCTGGACTACTATGCTTGGTATATATTATGTACATGGTGTATATATATATATTTATATATATTTCTGCCTACTTGCTTTTAATATATTACAATGGTTACACTCATTTTCTATTGTCTTTGCATTCTTCCGGGGGGTTTGGGGGTGTAACTGTGATGCATTGATATGCATTAGTGTGTGTGTTGTAGTGGGTGAGGGTGGGGGTGTTGCGTGTGTGTGTCCCTGTTTTTTGCCTCCCCCCTCCCCTGTGTCGTAGGTGCAGTACTCACTGTGGTCTTCGCCGCCGGCGTTCGTGCTCCTTGTAGAGGAGCAGGAAGACTATTGCAGGTAGAATTTGGAGTTCCGGGTCCATGGCGTCCTCGTTCCTCGTGGGGTGTGTAGAGGTGAGCATTTTTCCTTCGGGATTCCAGTTTCCGCCGTGTTTTCATCCACGGTGAATCCGCCCCAGAAAAGGTGGCAAATTGGCCTGTCATAATAGTGTGGGTGGTACATTGTCTACCGCTTGTCTGTTGGCGGTGACCGTTGCGCTGTTTGTTTGTACCGCCGTGGCGGTCGGAGTGTTAAAGTGGCTGTCTTTGTTGGTGGTTTCCGCCACGGTCGTAATTGCTAATTTTTTACCACCGGCCTGTTGGCGGTCTTACCGCCGCTTTAACACTGACCACCCGGGTTGTAATGACCACCGTAGTGTCTTGCATGATTTAGAATGTAAACTTTCTGGCTCCCCAAGGAATCCGTATCAGTGTATGATGTAATCATTAGAACTGAGCATATGAAATCTTGCTTTATCATGTTGGACTTCATAGGTACATGCAGAGGAAAATAGATGAGTGATTTATAGCTACGTTTATGGCCTAGTCATGCTGCAGGTACTAGGCTTGGGAAGACACTGCAGGATAGACAGGCAAACAAGGAGGAGTGAAGCTGGAGTGGGTACGGGCAAGCCCGGAGGATGGGAAGGGGTAGGGAACGGGGGGCAGCAAACTGAACCACCATCCGAGTGCCAAGCACAAGCAGCACAAAAGAACACTAATTGAAAGAACCATCAGTACTTGAGCCATGCTCCAAATAATCACACACTGAAGCCATCCAACCAGATTCAGCGCACCAATTACAAGCAAGAAAAGCAATAAAAAGGCGCAAGTGCTATGGAGTGAGCATAAGACAGAGGGCTTTGGAAGGTGGAAGAAATAGTCCCTCAGATATGTCAGAATGAGGGGACGGCACATATTAACTAGAATGTGCTTGGTCCCTGCTCCACAGAAATGATCGGAAATTATGTTTGGCCTGCAGGGGCCAATTAAAGAGGCTGGACAAAAGAGTAACGTGATACCAAAAACTGGTAAGCAATGGGCGGGTTCTTTACTACTGCTAACCAGTGCTAAAGTTCATATGCTCTCTCCCTTAAACATGGTAACACTGGTTTACCCCCAATTGGCATATTGAATTTACTTATAAGTCTCTAGTAAATTGCACTACATGTGCGAGGGCCTTGCTGCTAGTGGGCCTGTAGCACTGATTGTGCCATCCACATAAGTAGCCCCTTAACCATGTCTCAGGCCTACCATTGCAAGGCTTGTGTGTGCAGTTTCACTGCACTTCGACTTGGCATTTAAAAGTACTTGCCAATCCTTAAACTCCCCTTTTTCTACAAATGAGTCACCCCTAAGGTAGGCCCTAAGTAGCCCATAGGGCAGGGTGCTATGTAGTTAAAAGGCGGTACATGTACATATGTTGTATATGTCCTGGCAGTGGAAAACTCCTAAAGTCATTTTCCACTACTGTGAGGCCTGCTCCTTTCATAGACTAGCATTAGGACTGCCCTCGTAAAGTTTTTGAGGGCTAGATTCTGATCTGAAAGGAGTAAACAGGTCATATTTAGTATGGCCAGAATGGTATTAGAAAATCCTGCTTATTGGTGAGGTTGGATTTTATGTCACTATTTTAGAAATGCCACTTTTAGAAAGTGAGCATGTCTCTGCACTTAAAAACCATCCGTGTCTTACAGCCTCTGTCCAATCAACGTCTTGGCTGAGCTGGTTGACAGCTGCCTTGTGCATTTCACCCGGACAACCACAAACATAGGACACTCAGTCACACCTGCACTGTCTGCATATTGAATGGGTCTTCCTGGGCTGGAAGGGTAGAGGGCCTGACACATTTCAAAGGCCAGTGGCCTGCCCTTACACAATGGACTGCCAACCCCCTAGGACCCTGACAGGACTGAACTGAAAGAGGAACTTGTGCACTTCAAAATCTCTCTTTGTAGTCTCCCCCACTTCAAAGGTATTTTGGGGTATATAAACTGGGTCTCTGACCCCACCAACTCAGACACCTCTGGAGCTACACCTATATCATGTCAAGAGAAATTGCCTAGCTGCCCAAAGGACTCATCTGGACTGCTTTGCTGAGAAGGACTGCTGCCCTTCTGTTGCCCTGCTGCCCTGCTGGCCTCTGACTTTGCTGAGAATGACTCTACCTTCCCCAAAAGTGCTTCCCAAGGGCTTGGATTGAGCTTGCCTCCTGTTTTCTGAAGTTACAGGGCTAAAAAAACTTCGGCCCTCATTATGTCAATGGTGGTAATGTCTGCCTACTACTGTGGCGATGGCCCCCAAAACACCGTTGCCGCAGCTACCTACTGTCTGCCATATTAATACCGTAGTCGGAATTCTGCCAGAAGGCTGGCGGAATTCCGGATGCGGCCATGGTGGCAGAGGGCGGTAAGGTGGTGCTGCTGCCAGCAGCAGCGCCACACCAGTAGACCGCTGCAGACCGTATCATGACACATGAAACAGCCTGGCGGTGTTCTGCTGGCGGACGCTGCTGCTTGCAGCAGCACCACGTCCAGTTTTCTACAGAGGACCCCCTGCAAGCAGGTAAGTCGGGTGTTGTGTTTGTGTGGGGGTGTGTGAGTGTATGCTTCTGTGTGCATGCATGCGGGTGTGTGGCGTGTGGAATACATGTGTGCATGAATGGGTGTGAGTGTGCATCTATGTTGGGTTGTGTGAATGCATGTGTGCTTGTATATATGTCAGTGGGTGTGGATGTGTGTGTGAATGGATGTATGCATGCATGGGTGAATGTGTGTATGAGTGTGTGTATGCGTGTGTATGTTGGTGCGTGTATGTGCGTGTATGTCATGGGGGTCTGGAGTGGGAGGGGGAAGGTAGGGGAGGACTCTGGGGAGGAGGGTGGGGGAGAACCCTAACAGTGACAGGGAAGGAATTCCCTGGCAATGATAGTGCCTACTGCCATGGTTTTCGTGGCGGTCAGAAAGCCACGAAAACCATGGCGGTAGGCGGGGTCATAATCCTGCGGGTGGGACAGTGACAGCCGCCTGGCTAGAGAATGAAGTTTCCAGCCCAGCAGCTGTTACCGCCCTGGCAGACGGAGTGACTCAAGCCAAACTGCCAATGTCGTATTTTGGGGAAGAGTACCGGCAACCTGTGGGAAGTACTTTTCTCCAAAATACCGCCGTCCGCTGGGGTCATAATGAGGGCCTTCATCTCTTCAGAAAACTTGTGCATCAAAAATCGATGCAGTGCCTGCTGCAATCGACGTGAAGCCTGCATTGAGACCAAGAAATCGCTGCACAGCCATCAGGAACGTCGCAGCCCGACATCCCAAGTGGAAATTCGATGAAGTGCCTGCCTTGCGACGGAAAATTTGACGCACTGCATACCGGATCAACTCAGTGTCCGTGCCTTCTTCCAGCATGTCAAGGATTTTCCCTGCATCGTCCCTGACCAGCAAAATATTCCTGCATCGCAGTGAGGAACCATGACTGTGCACCAACAAACAACGCAAATCCCTTGCAGCTTCGAAGGAAAAGACGCATAATCTGTGCGGCGTCGGAAAATCCGATGCACACCTTATTTTTCCACGCATCTCCTCATCTGCAGTCTTTGTGTGACGTTATTTTTTTAGGCATACCAAGTACTGCGTGTAACAAAGAGACAACAGGTCATTTCCAAGGATTAAGACTCTTCTAAACCTTTTAACACAGATATTTCAACTTGTGCTTATTGGATCTTTGTCGTTTTTACCTTATTTTATTCAGATAAATAATATCTATTTTTCTAAACCTGTGTGGAGTATTTTTGTGGTATTGTCACTGTGTTACTGTATGATTCATTGCACAAATACTTCACACATTGCCTTTTAAGTTAAGCATGACAGCTCAGTGCCAAGCTACAAGAGGGTGGGCACAGGATAATTTGGATTGTGTGTGACTTACCCTGACTAAGACTGTGGTCCCTACTTGGTCAAGGGTGTAAACCTCTGCCAACTAGAGACCCAATTTCTAACAGTATACAATAGTGTCTTGCAAGCCAGATGAATGCACCAGCACATACTCTTGCAATAGAGATCCTAAAGAAGTGTGTGAAGCATGCCTTAATGAAAAAAGTAAAAATAATTCCTGTACATGATTGAAAATTATATTATGAATAGACAGTTGATTAAAACTTTACACCCAGTATATCGATTGAGTATCTTGATATGACATGTGGTCAATCCAAATTCACCAACATATGTACTCCACTTTCTCTTAAAACCTATTAATGGATTATGCGTCTTCTCCCTGTTGAAACACAATAGTCCACTGTTTTTGTAAATGTTTTTTACTTTAATTTAGTGTTCTAGGCAGTGCTCTTATGCCAGAAGCCCACGTGGTTCTGTCCAAAAGATAACTCTATTGATAGAAGGGACAACACTATTATGAATAGAAAACCCATATGTATAGGCAACAGTGTGTTATTAGCAGTGTTGTAAAGTTACATAAATATCTTGCTGATCATTATAATGTGCCATTGTGCTTCTGTACCTCTATTATACTGGCTATCTGTGGAGCAAAGACATACCCTCAATAAGCAACAGCTTTGGAGCTATTTCAGTGCTAGATCACTATATAATATAGTCTGGAATGTTCCAGAATGATTTTGATTAATTTTGTTTCCAGCCTCCCATCAAAGTCTTCAAAAGACTTTGGCCCTGATTTAGAACTTGGAGGACGGGCTACTCCATCACAATGGTGACAGATATTCCGTACACTGAAATCTAAATCCCATTATAGACTGTTTTGACGAGCCTATGGGATTTAGATTTCGATGAACGGGATATCCATCACTGTTTTGACAGAGTAACCCTTTCGCCAAGGTCTGAATCGGGCCCTAAGTCTAGAATATTGAAGTGTGGCTACTTGCTCCCTGTGGAATTTCCAAACAGCCCCAGCTTCATTTATCCAGAGTAGATATAATTAATACTCACTGAGAAGGAATGATTACAACCATTTTAACTGAAGTAATGCCTACACGATTTTCCTCTATTATCTCTATAGTGACAAGCATTGGCAAAGGGAGTAACTTTTTTGTGTGGGTCTGCAAGAATGGGCCAGCCAGTGAAAGTGATTAAGTGAGCTATTGGGTGAATGTAGGTTTGTTTGGTGAATGTGAGTGACAATGCTTAATGTCCTGAATGAATGTGAGTTGTTGTGGACAAAGCTATGTGGGCGAAGCTTTGAGCTGAGAGTGTTGGTGCAACCTTTGGGATAACCTAAGTGACAGATCGACCCAAACTTTCTTGTAGTAAGATTTCCATGATCAAACAAACATCCAAGCTATTGCGGCATGACCATTAAATACTAGTTTAGGCTGAATGGTTTTTATAAGTGGATGTTAATATTTAGTCTGTAAAACAGGGGGCATCTACGCCTGCTATCACCTTATATCTAGCCTTGCATCAACCCTGTTGTCTTTTACCCTATGCTTCTTGTTTGTGCATGTGGTCCTGCAGTTAGCTTTGTTTGTCACATTCATATTCTAGACTGCCTATTTTAATTTTATTGCAAGACCGCAGGGTCCTATTATGCTTCTCTAATCCTGCATTTTTTAAACAGCAGTAGTAGTAGCAGCAGTCAAGAATAATGAAGAACCTACAGGGTTAGAGACAAACTATCAGGGTTAGAGACAACAAGCCAATGGGAGTTAAATAGTAGCATCATAAACAGCCAATCAGGGACCAGCGTTCCCTAAAATACTGTTAGAAATGGGGTCTCTGGTTGACAGTCAGTTTGCATTCCAACCAAGCAGGGACCCTCACTCTAGTCAGGGTAAGGGAGACACACAATTAGGATAACCCCTGCTGAACCCCTTGGTAGCTTGGCACAAGCAGTCAGGCTTATCTCAGAGGCAATGTGTAAAGTATTTTTACAAAACACGCACAGAAACACGGTGAAAACACCACCAAGGGACTCTACACCAGTTTAGAAAAATAGCCAATATTTATCTAAATTAAACAAGACCAAAACGACAAAAATCAAACATACACAAGAAAAGATGTTAATTAAAAAAAAAAGTCTTAATCTATAGAAATCAATGGATGCATTGTTTTAGTACACAGTACTTTGTATGCCTAAAAAATAAAGCCAAAAGGGCAACAGTGCATCAAAAAAGCAAGTGATTCATTGATTCCTTACTCACAAGTGAGACCGTGTGTCAATTCCTTACTCACACTGGAGGCTGTGTGTCGATTCTTTTCTCACAAGGGAGGCTGTGCATTCATTCTGGGTGTGCGGCCTCAGGTTTGTGTGGGTGTGTTGAAGACTTTGATGCCCAGGATCCGTGCGTGGAAATTTCCAACGTGCTGTGCGAAAAGTTCACACTGAGAACAGGAGCTACATTATTTCTGCAGCCCCGAGGCAGGTGCTGTGTCGAATTTCCAGCCATGGAACGGGGCGTGCATCAATCTTTCTGAAACGCACACAGTTGTGTGTGGATTTTCCCTCACAGGTTACCAGCTTTCACTTCTAAGGGCCCACGGACTGTTTGCCACCACTTAGCAAGTCAGGACCCCGAGCAGATGAAGTCTTTGATGTCCTTGAGACTTCAGAACAGGGGGCAGGCTCAGTCCAAGCCCTTGGAGAAACTTCACAGACAGGATACATATCAAAATCCAGTCTTCGTCTGCTCTAAGGCAGACATCCAGTTCTTTCCCTCTTCAGACAGAAGCAGCAGCAGGCCAGCACAGCAAAGCAACAGGTGGAATGGCAGGTCCTCCTCCAGCATCAAGCTCTTCTGTTTGGCAGAGGATCCTCTTGATCCAGAAGTAATCTGAAAACCTGGGTTTCGGGTCCACTATTTATTCTCATTTTTGCCTTTAAAGTAGGCAAACTTCAAATGAAAAGTCTCTTGTTCACCAGATCCTGCCTTGCCCAGGCCTGGCCCCAGACACACACCAGGGAGTTGGAGACTGCATTGTGAGAGGACAGGCACAGCCCTTTTAGGTAGAAGTTTCAGCTCCTCCCTCCCCAGTCTAGCCCAGGAGACTCATCAGGATATACAGGCTACCCCTCCAGCTCCCTTTGTGTCACTGTCTAGTGGGAATTCACAAACAGCCCAAGTGGCAGTCTGACCCAGAAATGGATTCCTCAGGCAGGTGGAGGCACAGAATGGTTAAGCAAGAAAATACCCACTTTCTAAAAATGGTATTTTGAAACTGACAATCTAAAAAACAACTTTACCAAAAGATGTATTTTTAAGTTGTGAGTTCAGAGACCCCAAACTCCAGTTCTCTATCTGCTCCCAATGGGAAATTGCACTTAAAAGATATTTCAAGGCAGTCCCATGTTAATCTATATGAAAGATAGGCCTTGCAATAGTGAAAAACAAAGTTGGCAGTATTTCACTATCAGGACATGTAAAACACATCAGCACATGTCCTTCTTTTAACATATACTGCAGCCCCCCCATGGGGCTACCTAGGCCCTACCTTAGGCCTGCCTTACATGTACAAAAAGAGAAGGTTGGGCCTGGTAAGTGGGTACACATGCCAGGTCGAATTGGCAGTTTAAAACTGCACACACAGACACTGCAGTGGCAAGTCTGCGCCATGGTTACAGGGCTACCCGTGTGGGTGGCACAACCAGTGCTGCAGGCCCACTAGTAGCATTTTATTTACTGGCCCTGGGTATGTATAGTGTACTGTACTAGGGACTTACTAGTAAATTAAATATGCCAATCATGGATAAACCAATCACCAATATAATTTATGCAGAGAGCATGTACTTTAGCACTGGTTAGCAGTGGTAAAGTGCCCAGAGTCCTATAGCCGACAAAATCTGGTGAGAAAAAGTAGGAGGATGGAGGCAAAAAGTTTGGGTATAACCCTGCAAAAAGAACCAGGTCCAACAAATACCTACCTTGACTGTGAACCTTCCGCTTTTCTTGCTGCTCGTAGTCAAAATATATATTTTCATATTATTCTTGTCTTTACATTGTGTGTTGCCAAAGTTTATAGTATCGAGCGAGTATTGTGTATTTTCAAATCACAGTGTATTTTTGACAGTGTATCACTTGCTCAGTTGCTCGACTGCTGTCAAACGCGTTCTTGTCCCTTTCTTTTCAGCTAACGCGTTCTCGGTCACACCCACCATTTGTCTGTGGTGCAGCATGAAGGACGTCCTACTTTCTTTTCCCTAACAAGCCTGCTCATCAAGGGCCTTCCTGCCCCGTAAATTTCTTCGTGGCTGGTGTTGGAGCTCCAGTTGTCTCTTTTGACATCAGAGTTTGAGGCACGCCTGGGGATGCAGCCCCACTTCACGTCCCTTCATTTACATCAGCCTTCGGTGCACCACGTGTCTACTCCAATTGGATGGAGATTGCTCCCTGTTGACTGATGACTTTTTCCCTTAACCCTTTACAGTATATTAAAAATACCTTTTAACTGGGGGAGAATTATTGCAGGGCCTATTTCTATGTATTCCTTGCCTGTCAATCTTCAGTTATGGAGCTGGATAGTTCCCCAAAGTTTAATTGATAATGATGACAATGGGAAAGATTTTAGAAATAATCTCAATGGGTTCCTACAGTCTTCTGTTGAACAAGCTGTGGCTGCTTCTGTGGATAAAGTTACAAAACATATTGAAAATTATATGTCATCAATTTAGTATTTAAGACCCTATTGGCACAATCTGCAGTGGAAAGCAGAAAGTGCAAAGCCATGGTAAACCCTCCATCGGCTAAATATCTTCAGACAACAGCTTCCAAATCTAATGTTTTGCTTATGGCTACTGAGATTTCCTCACATATGACGAGGACTATGCTCCTTCTAAGCCTGCTTCAATGGAGGGGAATACTGCTGTATTTCCTAAATGCAAATCTAAATGAAAAAATGTTGGAAACAAAACTTTAGAAATTGTAATTTCTCATATCCTTGACACTGATGATGACATGGGTGGCTATGATAAGGAAGATGATAAGGATATGACAGGGGATTCAGACTCCTTGGGTCATCTTGAAAATAAGAGACTGTAGTCTCCTCTCTTTTGGACCCCCATTATGGTAAAACAGTCTTGGATACAGAGGGACTCCATATGTTTGATCCTAAGCTAATCCACTATCCGAACTCTACAGAATGGTTTCCTTCAGACCACATGAGTGACTATCTTGCTTCCAAACTTTGTTTGTCTCTAGATAAGTAGATTAAAATTAGAATGTCCTAGACCTACTTTACCCTCTCAGATAGCTACTGCACCCACAAGAGACCCCAACATAATTACCATTTTCTCAAAATTTGGCAAATAACCTTTTAAATGGGGTAGACAAGGCCTGGTCTATGTGCCAGGATAAGATGCTGGACATCATCGGTCCTCTTGCCCGTATTCTTGATTTAGTAGAATCTGCAAAGCTTGACAATGTTTCTGTTGATGCAGAAGAACTGTCCAAGTGGACCCAAAAAGCCCTCTGCTTATTTGGAAATGCCAACTCTGGGAATACACATGAGAGCAGAAATGGTCTCCTTTTGAAACTAAACCTCAAGCTAGCAAACCTTGCAACCATAAATCCTGACATTAAGGCAGAAGCTCTATTATTTGGAAATTCCGTTATCAAGGAACTAAGTAAATATATTACTACTTTTGCCTCCTTGGATAAGGCCCAACAATCACTCCAAAAATAATTTTCTCATTGTGTTTTTGTCCCGGCCAATAGAGGCAGGAGCCATTTTACCGGCCGATACTTCAGAAACTCCTACAATGCAAACTACCAGAAGTTCAAACCACAATTCTACCCGCAAAAAGGAAGAAGTTTCCTTGATCAAGGCCAAAAAAGCTACAGGAATACAAAACAAGCAAGTTAATCTTCCTTCTGGCTTGCATTTTGTAGGAGGCCGGTAAAGGTTTTTTTCTGACAAAACGTCAATCAATAACTTCCAACCCTTGGGTCCTAAACATGATGCAGAGTTTTTATATAGATCCTTATGCAGTTCCTTCTCAAACTGTATTACCCCCCCAAAAAATGTCATTCGAAATGTCCGCCCTAATATCATAAGAGATCAATTCCCTTTTACATGAACAAGCAATCCAGCTATTGTGCCTCAATCCTTCAAATTTCTTAAATTTACTTTTCTCAGTACAAAAAAAAAACAAATAGATGATACCTGTCATCAATCTCCGAAACTTCAACCAATTTGCTGTTTATTGTCATTTCAAGATTGAGACTATCCTCCACCTCAGAGACGGTTTACTTCAATGCAATTGAATGGTGAGTTTGGATCTACAAGATGCTTATCTTACCATTAGCATTCACCTCGATTACAGAAAATATCTTCTATTTCAATTGCAGGGAAAATCATATAATTTTTCTTCTCTTCCTTTTGGCCTTTTCTCTGCCCTGTGGAGCTTCATGAAGCCGGCTGTGGCCCACCTCATTCCCCTAGTGCTTCCCTTCATTTACCTTTTGCCAGAGTGACAGCTATCAAATCAGAGATTGCACAACCACCACAGAATTCCTCTATCTCCCTCAGATCTCTTGCAAGGATTGTTGGTCTTCTTTCCGCATAGATTCAGGCCATCTTTCTGGGACTTCTTCACTATGAGGCTCTCCAAAGACTGAAGATTCACCTTTTGTGCAAGGGGCTCACTTTCTCCAACATCATCAGTCTAGATCAAGTGTCTCAGCTGGGACCCCAGTGTTTGGTAGACAGTTTAGATACCTGCAATGGCAGAATCATTTTCATGTCGTCACAATCTTGTAGTAGTATCTGATGCATGTCTGGCAGGGTGGGAATGCCCAGTGCGGTCCAATCTCGACTGGGGTACATGGTCTCGTGAGGAGTCAAAATTGCACATACATTTTTTTGAGATGCTTACAGGCTCCCTTGCAATAAGAAGACAAACAAAAACAGGGTCCATTGCTCCAATTCGTCTTCAGATGGACAATGTTACTGGGGTAAGATACTTCAATCACCTCAGCAGTATCGGATTCAAACTCCTGGTGGAACTAGCAAAATGCTTTTGGGAATTCTGCCTTCTTCACAAGTTTTCCGTTCGTGCAGGATATCTGCCAGGCAATCTCAGCTCAGTAGCAGACTGGCACTCCTGATATGTTTACGATTCCAGGCACAAGATACTTCATCCTTCTGTTTTCAGAACATTTTTTTTCACAAATGCGGACCTTTTGAAATAGAATATATATATGAAATATGCATACATTTGTGTCCTGCCTCAATTATCATCTTGGCCACTTTTTCAGCTGGCATTCGGATCCATTAGTGTTAGCTTCTCGTGTCTTTCTTCAAGACTGGTCCTAAGCAACAAACTATGTATCCTCTCCTTTCCTTATGATGAACAGAGTGTTAGCCAAAGTCAGATGACTGAAGATGACCTTGGTCATTGTGGTTCTGTTCTGAGAATCCTAGGTATGGTTACCCCATCCTAGAACTAGCAATCAATTCTTCTTTTACCATCCTTCCCCAAATTCCTCCTCGGTCTTCAGGGACGGGTGTTCCCGAACTTGTCCTAGCATTTCGACAGAAGCTTCATGATACATCAATAAATCCTGGGCTCCAGGCACTACCAAGGCACATAAATCAGCCTGGTCTATTTGTACAGGCTGGTGTGCGGGAAAACCTATGAATCCCTTTTCAACAGATATAACTTACATAGAAAATGTCCTTGTAGCCAAAGCTAGTCGAAGGAAAACCTACTGAACTATAAATCTTTGCCTGACAGCAATATCAATAAACCATCCTCATGTCAATGGAAAACCCTTGAGAGATCACTCTCTCGTCACTCGCCTACTAAAGGGAGTAAAATTAGCAATCTCTCAATTCCAAAATGCAGTCAATTATGGGATGTAACTGTTGTTTTGCAAATGTTTATTTTATTTCCTGGCTTGATAATGTTGATCTTTCTCACAAAATGCTGCCTAACAATGCTGTTCTGCTTGATGTCAATACAATGTTTGTCTGATGTAAAACCAGTCTTTTCCCCTACTCTCTCCCTTTGGATCAAATTGGTTTTGTCTCTTGTGGGGACAGATACCATAATGTTTCGTGCCCCCTCTTCCATGGGAACCGTGGCATCCAAAGCCTTCTGGCAGGTTCCCGTTTGGAGGACATGATCAGCTGATTCATCTGAATGTTTTTCACACTTTTTTTGTAAACCTGTACATCCAGAATCTTCTTTTGTAATTAACATGGTTTGAACAAGCAGAATGGGAGCCTAAGGTCTTCAATAAAATGTAGATTTTCATAGTAATTAATGAAGGAAAGTCTTAATTGTTTTGAAGACATGCAGGTGAGTATTATCACATCTCAACACTGTTTTCACTTAGAGCCAGATGTACGAAAGGATTTTACCCATTCTGTGTCTATGGGAAAAAGCTTTCGTACATATGACCCTTTGTGTTTTCCCACCAAAACAGTTACTGCTACTCCAACCTCTTCATCCTTCCAAGAAGACCTCGGAATATCAACATTTAGCTTCCTCGGATCCTCCAGAAGCAGATTCTCCTGTCTTCTCCCATTCTTCCATTTATCCTGCTCTTCCTTTCGCATTCAACATTTTGGACTTTTTCCAAGAAATGTTTATGTTTACTCTAGCTGTTACCATTGTGGTTTCTGTTTTTCATTTGTTCAATACTTATTTACAACTTCTAGCTCATGATGGGAACGGTAGGTTTTTTCCATTGTTCTTGACTGCTGCTGTTTAAGAAATGCATGATTAGGGAAGTATAATACTCACCTCTGTGTCTTTAATAAAATCAAGACTTTCCATTATAACTTACTAGGAAAATCTACATTACCCACTGTCTGGTTGTAAGTAATGTCTCAGAGGGGACCATGGGGGTCATTCTGACCTCGGCGGTAAAAGGCGCTTACCGCCGGTCAGAAGACCGCCATAACACCGCCGCGGCCGCGGAAAGCCGCCACGGTCATTCTGACCCACAACGGCCAAACCTCCAAAAATCCGACCTCCACTGCAGGCCGCCACATCAGCGGGCAGCGATAAACGGGAGATGACCAAACCTCCACCGTCACGCCAACAGAAATACGCCCATGCCATTTCGACCCACGAATCAACGCGGCGGGCTTTCCAACGCGGTATTCCATTGGCGGTACACACCGCCGCGGTCAAAATACACACACAGCACCAAAACACAGGCACATTGGACAATTACAAATACACACACCTGATACACATACACAACCCACTCCCACCCAATCAATCAACTATAAAACACACCCCCACATCACCCACAAACCCCTACGACCACAATTACTGAGAGAAGGAGAGAGAGACACAGCAGACAATCCATAGCAATACACACTGAGGCACACTACACCATCACACACACCACATAGTAGCACAAAGCACCACACACCAACATACTCATCATCACATACACCACCCCACACCTCACCCACACCACCCCATGGCACCCCAAAGGCACCCACGCTTTTCGGACCAAGAACTCCGGGTCATGGTGGAGGAAATCCTAAGAGTGGAACCCCAGCTCTTCGGCTCACAGGTGCAGCACACCAGTATAGCTAGGAAGGCGGAGCTATGGCAGCGGATCGTGGACAGGGTCAACGCGGTGGGACAGCATCCCAGGAATAGGGAGGACATCCGCAAACGATGGAACGACCTACGGGGGAAGGTCCGATCGATGGTCTCCAGGCACAACATCGCGGTCCAGAAGACTGGCGGCGGACCCCCACCCACCCCTCCCGAATTTACATCATGGGAGCAAGAGGTCTTCAACATCCTGCATCCTCAGGGCCTCGCAGGAGTAGCCGGAGGAATGGACTATGGTAAGTCCAATCTCAACTACTATATCCCCCCCACCCCACCAGCATGCCAACCCACACCCCCACCCTCACCCCCAACCCCCCAGCACACATCCTCCCTGACAATGTCTCACCAGCACAACCCACCCATCCCAACACCAACTCCTGCATGCCAACACAATCCATGGACACCCATCACCCAAGCATGACCACTGCACTTACCCCCCCCCCACTAACTACCCTCACAACACCTCCCTCAAGGGAATGCCTGCACTGGGGGACGAGGGCACCCATATCACGCACGCCATTGCACACACAGAAACAATAACCAAACTCTCTTACCCCATGCAGGACCCGAACGCCAACACACCAGCCAGGAGGGTCCAGAAATGTCCATCCCACCCCCGGAACAGGCCCACAGTGAGGACAGCAGCTCTGTCGACACTGAACCTGATGACCAGCCCGGACCATCGGGGACCTCTGGGCAGTCGGTTCCCCTCAGGCAGCCACAGGCCACACCAGACCCGACCCCCTCTGCCAACACCAGCACAGCTCCCACCCAGCGGGCCCATGCCTCTGTCTCTAGGACACGTCAATCAGCGGTGTGTCTGCCACTACAGGGCACCCAGGCTAACCCAACACCCCAACAACAACAGGGACCTGGGGGCAGTGGGAGCGGGCACACCGTCCAGGAGACAGAGGCCGGGGGAAACCGGGCAGCTCGGAGGGCTGCTGTGCGACAGGGGGGGGAGGAGAGGCCCAGGGAACCCACTCTCCAAGAGGCCCTTACCACCATCATGGGGGCCTACCACCACTCCCAAGAGACGATGGCGACGGTACTGGCCAGGTTCACGGAGATCCAGGCACAGCAGGAGGAACGCAACATGGGGTTCAGGGAGGAGCTGAGAATCATCGGGACCGCAATGGGGACCATCGTTCTGGCCCTCAACAGGATAGAAGACGCGTTGCGGGACCATGTGGCACCACACAGGGCCCCTGTCACTAGCCCGGACCAGGAACAGCCTACCACCTCCGCCGGCGCTAGTGGACAGGAGGCCCCAACACCACGACAGGCCACCAGAACCCCACCTCCTGCTGAAGAACAACCACCCCGTAAGAGGATCCTGAGATCCAAAAAAAAGACAGAGTAGGATGTCAAGACCCCCGCCAGCAGGACATACCCCCTGAACTCTTCCCACTGTCCCACATTGCCACCCTGTCCAACCATGAACTGCCTCTGCTCCATCCTTCCACAGGCAAAAGGACAATGCACCTGTGAGACTGAGAACTGGACTCTGCCATGGACATTACTCCACCCCCACCCATCACCCTTATAATCACATGTACCAATATCTAGCACTGTAAATAAATCACATATTGCACACAAATCAGTTTGGAGTCATGCTGTATTATTAGCAAATGTATTACATATTACTGTTCAATATCTGTTCTGTCAATTAGTGATGACAACATACCAATGTCAATACGCTGTAGTTCATGGGCAAACCAAGCAGAAGTCAGGCACTGAGTCATACAGCACTGAGAAGGGAAGGGAAAAACAAAAATTACCCAAAAAGATCTGGTGGGAACTACAGAAAGTACAGATGCAGGAGGCTATAAGCAATTGTGAAATGGCGTGGGTGATTCTTACCTGGGTGTTACTGGAAATACTGTTGTATCACTCTGTCCCTATTGTCTGTGTCGTCCTCTGAGTCTTCCTCCTCTTCACTCTCCACAGGCTCCACGGCTTCTACAACACCACCATCTGGACCATCCTCCTGCAGGAAAGGCACCTGGCGTCGCAAAGCCAGGTTGTGAAGCATACAGCACGCCACGATGATATGGCACACCTTCTTTGGTGAGTACATTAGGGATCCACCGGTCATATGCAGGCACCTAAACCTGGCCTTCAGGAGGCCAAAGGTTCGCTCAATCACCCTCCTAGTACGCCCATGGGCCTCATTGTAGCGTTCCTCTGCCCTTGTCCGGGGATTCCTCACTGGGGTCAGTAGCCACGGCAGGTTGGGGTAACCAGAGTCACCTATTAGCCACACACGTTGTCTCTGTAGCTGCTCCATCACATAGGGGATGCTGCTATTTCGCATCACATACGCGTCATGCACTGACCCTGGGAACTTGGCATTTACATGGGAGATGTACTGGTCAGCCAAACAGACCACCTGGACATTCATCGAATGATAACTTTTTCTGTTTCGGTACACCTGCTTATCGTCTTTTGGGGGTACCAAAGCTACATGGGTCCCATCAATGGCACCAATGATGTTGGGGATATGTCCAAGGGCATAGAAATCACCCTTCACTGTAGGCAAGTCACCCTCCTCTGGGAAAATGATGTAGCTCCGCATGAGTTTCATCAGGGCAGACAACACTCTGCTCAAAATCTTAGAAAACATAGGCTGAGACATTCCAGATGACATGGCCACTGTGGTCTGGAATGACCCACTTGCCAAAAAATGGAGGACTGACAAAACCTGCACCAGAGGGGGAATCCCTGTGGGTTGGCGGATGGGGGACATCAGGTCTGGCTCCAGCTGGGCACACAGTTCATGGATAGTGGCACGGTCAAGTCTGTATCGAAGTATTATATGGCGTTCTTCCATTGTCGACAGGTCCACCAGCGGTCGGTACACGCGAGGATTCCTCCTTCTCATCGCAAGTCCCAGCGGACGGTGCCTAGGAAGGACAACATGGAGCACAGAGTCAGCCAAACCACAGGTACGTACAGACAGCTTGCACAGTTAAAGAATGGCAATGGGTTGAAAGCCGTGTATGTGTGGCAATGCAAGGCCTAGGCCTGTGTGTCGCAGTCAAAATTAAGCCATGTAGGCCCTTGAAATGGCGGCTGCCTGACCTGTGAAGTGGGACAATGGGATGTGAGGTCAATGCGCTGGCGGGGCACACCGTGGCGGTAGGCGGTCGAAGACCGCGGCGCAAAGCCGCATTGGTTAACATTGAAGCCTATGGGTTTCAGGAGCCAATGACGAAGTGCGCCGGCGGTCGCGGTACGCACCGCCGCGGTACGCACCGCCACGGGCGTGACCGCCATTTTCTATCTGCTTAATCACTCGAGACCTGATCATCCACAGGAGAGGACCTATACTGCAAGTGCTGCTGTGACCTCGGTCTGGAAGATACAATGGCTGCTGCGACTGGGGAAAGGGCCCCTGCCTTCACGTCTGAAGAGTTGGAGAAGCTCGTGGATGGGGTCCTCCCCAGTATGCGCTACTCTACGGTCCTCCAGACCAACAAGTGAGTACACCGGGTGCACATGGAATGGGCTATGCCTGTGTGGATTGGGGTGGATGTAAGTTGGTGGGGTGGGGGGCGAATGAGGAGTGCAACGCCCGACAGATGAGAGCATGTGCCATATGGCAAAGTTGGTGGGGGGGCCAATTACATCTAACATGCAGGTCATTGATGATTTCCTCCTTTCCACCCTGTACATGTCAAATAGGTCAGCGCCCATCAGAAGATCGAGATTTGGCGTGCCATCGCCAAGGAAGTCCGGAACTTGGGGGTCCACAACAGACGGGGCACCCACTGCCGCAAGAGGTGGGAGGACATCCGCCGCGGAACAAGGAAGACCGCAGAAACACTGCTGGGGATGGCCTCCCAACCTAGGAGGGGTGCCAGTCGCACCATGACCCCCCTGATGTCCCGGATCCTGGCAGTGGCCTACCCTGAATTGGATGGGCGCTTTAAGACATCACAGCAGACACAAGGGGGTGAGTATCAGCACATTCTCCTATCTTTCTGCGCAGTGGAGGCGTATGGGTGGGGGAGGAGGGCTGTGGGTGACATTAGGCCAGGGCGCTTTCTGTAGTGTAGTCCTCTCCCTTAGGCATGGCCCTGTGCCCCCGGCCCCCACCTCGGTAGGGTGACAAGTACAGCCATTGAAGGTCCAGCATCTCCCATGTGCGCGTTTGACGTCTCTTGGCCTGTTGTCTTAGTTAGTAGTACTGAGTAGTGTACCCCGAATGCGCGGCTTAGTGCATTAGGCACCTGTGTCTGTCCTCTCCGCCAACGGTGTTGACATTGCATGCACTCAACCTGGTCTTCTTTTTTCTCCCCCCACCCTTTCTCTTCATCTTCTTGTGCATGTGTGCATTAGCATCATCAGGCGGAGGAGATTTGGCATCGGAGCACGAGGGAGCTGCAGGACACAAGGCCCCGGTGGGCCCAGGAACAGACACCGAGGGCACCAGTGATCCGGAGGGCGAGGGGAGCACCACGACGGGGACCGCTGGTGAGAGCAGCGAAAGCGACACGTCCTCGGATGGGAGCTCCCTAGGGGTGGCGGCAACATCCGTGCCCCCCGCCTCTACAGGTACAGCCGCCACCCAGCGCACCAGCCCCGCCCTCCCAGCAGCCCCTCAGTCTTCGCTCCGTGCCCGTTCGCCCAGGAAGGCGCGCGTCTCCTTCGCCCCAGGCACCTCAGCCCCTGCCCCTGTTGCCCCTGCTGCCCTCAGTGCGGAGCTCATTGACCTGGTAAGGACGCTCATTGTTGGGCAGACGACCCTTTTGAATGCCATCCAGGGTGTGCAAAGGGAGGTGCAACAGAGCAATGCGTACCTGGACGGCATTCATTCGGGTCAGGCTGCCCATCAACGAGCGTTCACTGCTCTGGCCTCAGCACTGACGGCAGCCATTGTCCCTGTTTCCAGCCTCCCTCTTCTTACTGCCTCCAGCCTTTCTCTGTCTCCTGTTCCTCAGCCTATCCCATCCACACCATCAGACCAGCCTGCACACACCTCAACACCCAAGAGCAGCTCATCCAAACACAAGCACCACAGATCCCACAAACACTCACCCAAGCAACACCCAGATGCAGACATGCCAACAGCCACTGCCACCCCTGTGTCCCCCTCCTCCTCGTCTCCCTCCTCCCTCCCTGTGACGTCTACACTCACACCTGCATGCACCCCAACATCAGCCAGTGCTTCCATCACCACATCACCCTCCAGTACAGTCCACACTCGTGCAGTCACCACCCCCACTGCCATTTACACGTCCCCTGTGTCCTCTCCCACTGTGTCTGTCACCCCCTCTTCCAAGACACACAAAAGCAGGCAGCCACCCACCCAACAGCCATCCACCTCACGACAGCCTACAGCACCAGCACCTTCACCCAATGACAGCACACCTGACTCTCCTACAACCACCTCCTCTACCTCCACTTCCATCTCCACTTCTCCTACCCTTTACCTTGGCCCTAAAAAACTTTTCATGGCTAACCTTGACCTCTTTCCCCCCGATGAGCTCCCCCATCCATCTTCAAAGAGTCCCAAGAGCACCGCAGCCACCACCAGCCCAGCTTCGGGTGTCACTGTTGTGCATGGGTTCTGGAGCCCACCCTTTGCCAGCAGTGACACATCGATCAGCAGCAAGGACACGTCCAGCCCCCCTCCCCGGCAAGAGGACCCGCAAAAACAAGGGCCGCCGTGCGAGGACCGACAGGGCTGCCCCCAAGGAGCAATGTGCGGCCACTTCACCAGCCACACCATCTAGGGGAGGCAAGGGCCCGAGAGCCCCATCAAAGGAGCGGAAGGGCAGCAGGAGCGCGGAGAAGGTGGACCCCACATGCCACATCCCAGCTGGGAAGGAGGACACTAAGGAGGCCAGGAGTCCGTCCCCGAAGGGTCCAGAAACGTCACGGTCCGAGGGCGACTGAGCAGGGAGTCCAGGCCAGGTCTGGCTCCCTTGACCTGCTGGATGAGCACCGCTGAACAGGGCCCGCCGTGGAGAAGAGCACCGCTGAACAGGGCCCGCCGTGGAGAAGAGCACCGCTGAACAGGGCCCGCGGTGAAGAAGAGCACCGCTGAACAGGGCCCGCGGTGAAGAAGAGCACCGCTGAACAGGGCCCGCCGTGGAGAAGAGCACCGCTGAACAGGGCCCACCGTGGAGAAGAGCACCGCTGAACAGGGCCCGCCGTGGAGAAGAGCACCGCTGAACAGGGCCCGCCGTGGAGAAGAGCACCGCTGAACAGGGCCCGCCGTGGAGAAGAGCACCGCTGAACAGGGCCCGCCGTGGAGAAGAGCACCGCTGAACAGGGCCCGCCGTGAAGAAGAGCACCGCTGAACAGGGCCCGCCGTGGAGAAGAGCACCGCTGAACAGGGCCCGCGGTGAAGAAGAGCACCGCTGAACAGGGCCCGCGGTGAAGAAGAGTACCGCTGAACAGGGCCCGCCGTGAAGAAGAGCACCGCTGAACAGGGCCCGCCGTGACGAAGAGCACCGCTGAACAGGGCCCGCCGTGGAGAAGAGCACCGCTGAACAGGGCCCGCGGTGAAGAAGAGCACCGCTGAACAGGGCCCGCGGTGAAGAAGAGCACCGCTGAACAGGGCCCGCCGTGGAGAAGAGCACCGCTGAACAGGGCCCGCCGTGGAGAAGAGCACCGCTGAACAGGGCCCGCGGTGAAGAAGAGCACCGCTGAACAGGGCCCACCGTGAAGAAGAGCACCGCTGAACAGGGCCCGGCGTGAAGAAGAGCACCGCTGAACAGGGCCCGCCGTGAAGAAGAGCACCGCTGAACAGGGCCCGCCGTGGAGAAGAGCACCGCTGAACAGGGCCCGCCGTGGAAAAAGAGCACCGCTGAACAGGGCCCGCGGTGAAGAAGAGCACCGCTGAACAGGGCCCGCGGTGAAGAAGAGCACCGCTGAACAGGGCCCGCGGTGAAGAAGAGCACCGCTGAACAGGGCCCGCCGTGGAGAAGAGCACTGCTGAACAGGGCCCGCGGTGAAGAAGAGCACCGCTGAACAGGGCCCGCCGTGAAGAAGAGCACCGCTGAACAGGGCCCTTCTTCTCAAGCACCGCTCCGCTGGGCCCTTCCTCTCAAGCACCGCTCCGCTGGGCCCTTCATCTCAAGCACCGCTCCGCTGGGCCCTTCTTCTCAAGCACCGCTCCGCTGGGCCCTTCATCTCAAGCACCGCTCCGCTGGGCCCTTCATCTCAAGCACCGCTCCGCTGGGCCCTTCTTCTCAAGCACCGCTCCGCTGGGCCCTTCATCTCAAGCACCGCTCCGCTGGGCCCTTCTTCTCAAGCACCGCTCCGCTGGGCCCTTCATCTCAAGCACCGCTCCGCTGGGCACCGCCGTCTCAAGCACCGCTCCGCTGGGCCCTTCATCTCAAGCACCGCTCCGCTGGGCCCTTCATCTCAAGCACCGCTCCGCTGGGCCCTTCATCTCAAGCACCGCTCCGCTGGGCCCTTCTTCTCAAGCACCGCTCCGCTGGGCCCTTCATCTCAAGCACCGCTCCGCTGGGCACCACCGTCTCAAGCACCGCTCCGCTGGGCCCTTCATCTCAAGCACCGCTCCGCTGGGCCCTTCATCTCAAGCACCGCTCCGCTGGGCCCTTCCTCTCAAGCACCGATTCCGCTGGGCACCGCCGTCTCAAGCACCGCTCCGCTGGGCCCTTCATCTCAAGCACCGCTCCGCTGGGCCCTTCATCTCAAGCACCGCTCCGCTGGGCCCTTCTTCTCAAGCACCGCTCCGCTGGGCACCGCCGTCTCAAGCACCGCTCCGCTGGGCCCTTCATCTCAAGCACCGCTCCGCTGGGCCCTTCTTCTCAAGCACCGCTCCGCTGGGCACCGCCGTCTCAAGCACCGCTCCGCTGGGCCCTTCATCTCAAGCACCGCTCCGCTGGGCCCTTCATCTCAAGCACCGCTCCGCTGGGCACCGCCGTCTCAAGCACCGCTCCGCTGGGCCCTTCTTCTCAAGCACCGCTCCTCTGGGCACCGCCGTCTCAAGCACTGCTCCGCTGGGCCCTTCCTCTCAAGCACCGCTCCGCTGGGCACCGCCGTCTCAATCACTGTTTATGGTTCACTGTGCCCACCATGCCTCCTCCTTGACCAGTGGAGACTGTCATCCACCTGATGGACTGTGGCTTTGCACTCCCCAGGATGGTACAGTGGGCAGCCCACCCACTGTAGAGACATTGAGAGACTGTGGCTTTGCACTCCCCAGGATGGTCCAGTGGGCAGCCCACCCACTGTAGAGACATTGAGAGACTGTGGCTTTGCACTCCCCAGGATGGTCCAGTGGGCAGCCCACCCACTGTAGAGACATTGAGAGACTGTGGCTTTGCACTCCCCAGGATGGTACAGTGGGCATGGTGGCTCCTCGTGGATCTGGGGTCGTGGACTCATGTGGCTGTGGTGCCCCCTCCTTCCCTTCCCCCTGAGGTGCCTGTAGTTTTTACATCTGATGCCCCTGCAGTGTTCTCTCCAAAGGACTCAGGTCTCCTGTGTGGGCTTTGCCCTTGTTTCTCAAAACTTTGGCCCACGGACATGATGAATTCGTAGGATGTGCAGGACTTGTTACTTCAGTTATACACTGATGTGTATGTCATTTGTTTTCTTGTGAATATCTTTCATGGTTGTACGATATTTTTCAGGACCTTTTTGGTACATAAATATTTATTCCAAATTTGATTATGTCCTAGCATTTTTCTGGGGTGTTTGGGTGGTGTCACTGTGACTTGTTGCTCTGCATTGGTGTGTACATAGTTGGGGGGGGGGGGTCGCATATGTGTGTGCCCGTAACCTTTCGTCCTCCCCCCTCCCATGTGTCGTAGGTGCAGTACTCACCATTGTCGCCTGCGCCGGACTTCGTACTCGTGGTAGATGAGAAGGTAGACGAGAGCAGGTAGGATGTTTAATTCGGGTTCCATGCTGTCCTCCTTCCTCCTGGAGTGCGTAGTGGTGAGCGTTTTCCCGTTCATAGTCTGTTTCCGCCGTGTTTTTATCGGCGGTGCTCCCGCCCCGGAAATGGTGGCGGATTGGTGAGTTGTGATAGTGTGGGCGGTACATTGTCTGCCGCCTGGCTGTTGGTGGTGACCGCCGCGCTGTTTGTTTGTACCGCCGTGGCGGGCGGAGTGTTAAAGTGGCTGTCTGTGTTGGTGGTTCCCGCCAGGGTCAGAATTCCATATTTTTTACCGCCAGCCTGTTGGCGGGTTGGCCGCCGCTTTAACACCGACCGCCAGGGTTAGAATCCCCCCCCATATGTCTTGTGGTTGTGCTTGCTGTGGGAGAATCAGTAAGTAATTATTTGCAGAGTGAGTCATTGCAAAATATTGAATCTTAAATCCAAGACTCCATCTAGGGCTAGGCCTCTGGCCAAGAATATTGATTGCCTACATTTGACCGATAGTAGTGTCAGTGTTGGGTTTCATCTCACTGCTGAGGAGGACTATTTGACTACTGAACAGATTTAGCACACAAACACTGTACTAAGGGATTGTTGATGCTGCCCAGGGCCTATTGTTATATAACTAGTATTATGTATGAGTATGAATGTGTGAATGAGTAGAATTATGGATAAGGGCTTTTTGATATTGTATCTTTTGATAATCTGTTACCAGAGCCACAGGACTTCTGTATTGTGTGGTTACTGTATGCTGTTGGACTTTTTTTTTCTACTTTGTGTGTGAGCATTTGGAGTGGTGTGGAACTCTACAGCAAAGCCCACCAAATACCCTCTGTGGGGCTGATTTCTGGGCAATTGACGTAGGGCGCCACCACAAGTCTTGCTGTGCTGCCCTATGCCAGTGTCAAAGGACAGAAATTGTATTCATGCAATAACGTGCATTTCTCTGCTTTCCCCCAGCTCTGGTGCACAATAGGCTGCCTAGCACCAATGCAGGCACTGTTGCATCATAGAGCAAGGATGTCTGCGTTGCATGCAGTATTGTGTTTGTGCAGGAATGGTCACCTTCCTGCACAAAGAGAGTCGTTTTCCTCTTCTATTTATGCTTCAGAATGCAGCACACATGGAAAGAGTAAATAATAAGGAGAAATAAAAATATTTCTCCATGTTAGTCCTGCCCTGAGGAGGCGTAAGGTTTTGGTGCTTCTCCAGGTTTAAGTGATTAAGTAAATCTGGGGCAGCACTAAAATCCATCGATGTTGCATGGGGAAACCCACTGCAAAGCCCACAGAACACCTCCCTGGCAACTTGCTCTGCTTTGTCTTACTCCATATCTATGAGGCCATTCAAAGTCATACAAAGTGGCTTTGCGTGGCCTCATAGATATGTTTGAGAGGTTTGCGCCACCAGAGCATGAGAAAAAGTGATGCTCTGGGAGCACAAGCCTCTCATAAATATGCCCCTGTAAATTTTTGGACTCTGTAGCATAACAGTGCATCTAATGGGGAAAGGATTCCCGGCTCTTCCCTCCACTGCTCCAGACTTCTGAATATCCCATCATGAAAGGGGCACTCAGCCTCATTAATCCCATTTTAGTAAGCTGTTGTTTAGCCTTGGGTTCTAGTGACTGGGGAATCCAAGAGTTGGCAGTAACTGAGAATATAGGGTCGAATTTAAGAATAGTGGCACTGCATCCAATGCAGTGTCACTTTTCTTGCACCCCTCTGTACCCCCTAGTGCCACCATGTGTGCGCCATATTTAAGACATGGCGTACCATGGCTGCAGTTAGGACAATAGAATCAAAATTTGTGACGCAGTTGTGGCACTTTGCTAAACTAGCTTAAAAAATGTTGATGCTAATGTAGCAAAGTGCAAGGTGGCCCATTGATTTAAATGGGTGTGTCATTTTAACGCCTGCTCTAAGCAGGTGCTAAAAATGACAGAAATATTTTTGCAGTGAAATCTTTTAACTTTCACTGGCCTCCTAATATGGAATGCCACCTTGCTTTCATTATGCCTAGTGTAGACATAATTTGGCACAAGGGGTTACAAAGTGGCACCATCCATGCATTGCGCCACTTTGTAAATATGGCACGGGGAAAAGGCCACCTTAGCACCGCCTTAGCATAGGCAAAATGACGCTAAGGCGGAGCTAAATTGGCACAAGGGGCCTTTAAATCTGCTCCATAGTCCTTGGGTCTTGTTTGTTCATTATTCCCCGCCATGCCTTCGTTGTACACTTTAATGGGTCCATCCTGCCCACGAATGCCCCAGGTGTTGTCATGATGTCAGTGCTCATGGTATCAGAAAATGTGCAAAGCAGGTATACTTTATTGACCTGCCTTTCAATTATTATAGATAAGGTACAGTTAACCCTGTTTATGACGCTTAGTATTTTTCCTAAACACTTGTGGCGTATTTTTACATAATATATATTTCCTGTTAATATCTTTAAATGTACTTATAAGAGCTTCTCAACAGAGCATTTTAAAACTAAAAAAAATGAGATATGCAAAGCATGTCTGAAGGACATTGAAGAACGTTCCTGGATCCGGGGCCGTCATTTTTTTCTGCTTCATATAGAAGCTACACGGCTTCCCATTGATTTCTGTGAAATTTGCCGACCCATGAAAGCCTTATCATTACCGACTTCAAGTTGATTAAACTCTTCTATGGGTTAATTGGTATATTTGTGGAAAGTCCGATCAGCCTCGGAGAACCATAACAGCTATTCGAACAGCGAGTGTCAATGGATACCTTATCCTGTGGATGGCTTGCTCTGACAGCTTATCTGTTACACTCCCATAGCCCTGAATATAACTATCAGGTCTTTATGTAACTCGAAACCTAGGTATCGTAGGCATACACTTGTCCATGTTAGCAGGAGTCTTAAAGCGTATTTACCCAAAAGTCCACACCCATTCAACCATTCATCCATTCATTCACTTGCTCATCCTTCACGCATGCACCCATTCTTGCACCCAGACACCTACCCACTTATTCTTAAATCATTGTACTCATTGGTCCACTCAGTCGGCCTATATGCCTTATTGAACTCAGTCATTGGTTCATCCATGCAGTCAACCCATCGTTGGCCCCTGCACTCAACCGTTAATACTCCCATGGTTTCACTCAGTCATCCAGCCAACCATCCGTGCACTCACTCATCAATGGACTCAGTCCCTGATTCATCCATGCAAGGACACCGATCCACTGAACTCAACATTCAATCACTCATTAGTCCATTCACACACCATTCATCCAGCCGTTCACACAATCACTAATTCATGCACTCAATAAATCAATCCAGCACCTATACATCAACATCCATGCAGTCACTCGATCATGCATTACCCTCTCACCCATATGCATTTTCACTTATCAAAAGACAGACATCTTAGCTCGAGGAAACCTCAGTGTAAGGTGATTTCAGTTGATTATGGTGAGCATAAAGAGAGCTGTTCATAAGCGAAAGGCATAGTTTCTAGATGGTGGAAATAGTATGGTGGCTAGGAGTGGTCAGATAATCCTGTGCAATCATTTGATGTCACTCACACAGACAAGGCGCTATGAGGATCTGCGACTCTCTCTGCTTACTCTTGGCTCCACTGCAGGCTTCAGCACAGCTACAAGTTTTCTGATACACTTTAGTAGCATCACTCCTGTGCTCAGCACAACACCAAAACTCTTCTTGCATAGGCCACACTATATATCAACCAAGTGCAATGATATTTAACGCTATTTGACGCTAATCGTGCTAGCGCCATTTTTGTTTCAAAAGCTTAAAGAAAAGCCCGCAAAAATGCCAAAGAGTAGCCATGAGGACCCAAGATGGAGAATGCAGGAAAGGAGAGATTTCACAGGGACCCCAATCGGCCCAGTCCAAGCCAGGATGAACGGACAGACTCACAGGAGAAGGGGAAAAGGAAGAGGAAATGTCGTTTCAGTGAGGAGGAGAATAACATCTTGGTCAGAAAGGTAACAGACACCAACACCAGCTCTTTTTCACCTCCAAATTGCCAATAGGTAGGAGGGAGGCCATATGTTAGTCAATAAAGTCAACAGTGTGAAGACGTGAAGAGGACTGTGACCGATTGTAAGAAGCACTGGCAGGATTGCAAGCGCAGAACTAAAGAGAAACTGGCCAACAACCGAAAGGCAGCACTGCAGACCTGAGGTGGAAGTCTGGTACCCCAGGTGGACCTGGATGGACTGGAAGAGATGGTGGCAGTGGTCATCGTGGAGGAGGTGCTCACCGGAATCTCAGGACAGGACAGGGCAGCCTTTCAAGAACTACCACAAATGCAGGATAAGTTCCAGTGGGGGGGGGGCAATCTTGTAACTAACAAATGGCAGAAGGGAAAAGCGCATAGGGCACACTGAATGCATGCAAAGGGATTGCATGGGGGCACAATAATGGCCAAACACTTGTAATGGGCTCTCACATTCCACCCTTTATGCACAGACCATTTCTCAACCCTCACATCACTCCCTTCACTGTTGCAACTGTACCATCTTCCCATGTGTTACACTTATTGGGCAACATGTACAAGGGGCTGTTCCACAGGGTGAGCCATCAAGAACTGGGATACGCCTCCATGCGCCATTGGGAATGGACACAAATGTGATCAAACACAACATATGGGGTATGTCTGTGATTACCATCTGTGCTGCTGTACAAGTAGCTCCCATGCCACCATCCTATAAGGTTGCCTGTGTAGTGGGGATGGTTGGTGTCATGCACAAAGTAACATCTTCCTGCATAACATCCGTTACAAGTGGTCTCACCGTCTCACTAGGGAACATATATCCAAGGCCTTTGTGCAGCATCATCATCATATTGATTGATGCCAGTGTGGGCTGAAGCTGCCCATTCCCCTTTTGCCACATTGACAAAGTGACACAATGCATGTATAGCTCCACTCTGTAAATCATTGCACCACAATATGCCTGTGCCAGATATGATGTATTCAAGGGGGACAGTCCTCCCACAGGGAGGGCAGAACAAATAGGGCAGAAAAATCATAAATATTTCACTTTGCCGTCTTTGAATGCCATTTGTAAGGCCTGCCAAAGGCAGATGTGGAAGTGACACGCCCATTGTAATGAATGGACCTCCCTGTGCTATACTGCACTTTTGCCATAATTTATGATGCCAATGCAGTAAAGCACCATAATAGTGCCATAACTCATGAGGCTATTGTGGAAACATCCGCTATGGTGAACAGTGATGGAAATAAGGTGCTTCCATGATGTTGTTAGCTGAGGCATGGGAGGGTGCAAGGAAAGTGGTGCCTCCGGAACAATGCTCCATATACATATACATTTTGCCCTATGTGTGATGCACAATGCAACACACATTGAACTACTAAATTCATGGGACATCGCAAGTTCTCACACACCCACTTGTCACTTCCACGCCAATCTTGAGTTTTTGGGCCAAACTGAAGCAAACACAGATCTAACAAATTTGATATGCATCAGAAGCTGGGTGGGTTAGGTTAGAAACCTAACATTATTAATAAAATATGAGTAACCAAAATGTAACACATAACACGTACTAAAAGAGTTTAAATGGAGAAACGTGTGTTCGAAAAATAATACGTGAATGTTTGAAATGTGGTTGACGTGGTCTCCGTCACTTGAAATTCTAGGTGAAATAATAATTGACTGTGAAAATTTATTTTGTTGAATAATAACCACATGTACTGACAAAAGATGACTAATATTCATGTACTACAAAACGAATGGAAATTAATGGAAATTATTATTATTATGAAATTATTATTAGAAATTGTCTGATTCTTTATGTTTTAGCAGTAGTAAAAAGGCCTACGTTGTAGAATTTTTCCAGAAGCACAATGTTGAAGTGTTATGCAAACTTTACTGAAATGCCTTTGCAAATATTGTTTATTAGACAACTTATTACAAGCACACAGCGGAAATCTACTGCTTTCTCGTTTTGTACTTCCTTGTGATAATACATGCAAGTTTTAACAATGGGCCTTAGTTTCTGGTAGGAAGTAATGTTAGCTAAATGTCGTGTTCTGTGGCATTTTCTACAATGTTATATTTGGGAGAAAACTGCAGACCAGAGAGGAGCATCTCCATGAGCCTATCTTGGAGAAGGAATGAAGAAAGATACAAATGGAGAAAGAACGAAACCCAATTGGCTGTTCACTTTCACACCTCATAGTCTTGTCCAATAGAAGCCTAGCTAGTGATTTTGGAACTTTAACTAGGCAAACTTTTAAGTGATGTAAGCCAGATTCTGTTCAGTTTCTTTCCAATTCAGTTCTTCGCAGCTCTTATGTTTAGCTAGTTATGATTTTAACAGTTCAGATACCTTAGGCCCAACGTTACTGAACTGTTGCCCTTTCCATGTTCCTGATGCTGATTATTGAAGACTCTGCTGATTCTATTAGCTGCTGTTTCCTTTAGGAGAGGAACAACCAATGTGCAGTTGTTTTCCTTTGCAGGTTTTCCCTTAGAATTCCAACAGCATATTTTTGTTAGCGCCATAGTTAGATATTTTCCAATTTTTTTTTTTCTTACTTTTAATTATTTGCAAGTGCAAAGACCAGCCCAACACATGCTTTTCAAATTAGAATTTGGTAGTTAGGATGTCTGATCCAATAATTGACTTAAATGTATATTAATTGATAATGATTGATTCAACTACACAACTAATGAAAACTGTTTCAATTTTTCAATAATACTGTTGCTATTCTGTATAATTCTTTTGGAGTTTTTAATGGTAATTGGTCTAACAAGATTGAGATTCTTCAGACGGTTTGGACAGCCTGTGTTGTTTCTGTTTTGGTATCATTTGGTTTTGTGCTTCATTTATGTGACCTTAGCATTGTTAATTTAAGGGCGATAAATGTTGAAACTATACTAAATTGGTGTGGTGATTCATGATCACATAGGTCATGGTGTATATAAATTTGTGCCTGCTAATTGAATATTGTTGTTGGTTATGGCTATTCATTCTATTTGTTTGATTTGATGATCATAGTACTCCTGTCTGAGTCTAAAGATTTGAGTCGACCTCTGAGGGTAGTAGATGTCACTGCTCTATTACGTGTCACCTTATCCTAATTTTAGGAGGTCACATCCCCGCAGAATTTAGTAGCAGAGGATGGTTCAGTTTCAATAGGAGAGAGATCATCCTTGTTTTGGTGATTTAGTTTTGCCAGTGCTTGTTTAGATGTTGTTTCATCTCAATAGGAAAGTGAGCATCCTGGTTTTTTGAGATTTGGTATTACCAGTGCTTGTTTAGATGAGAGTGGTATGTTCCCAGTGTTGTGTAAGTTCTAAGTAGGGTTTGCGCTTGCAATGCTTTGGCTAATCGCAGGTGAATTGTGATGTATGAGAGAAGTAGGGAGTTTTCGTACACCAACTTAGTTGAGTAGGGCGTTTGCATACTCCAAAGGGTGAGGGTAGGGAAGTCATCCAACTTCAAGTGAATGTGGTGCTTTGTGCTAAAAAAATTGCCCACGTGGCTGTTGTTGTAATGGACCCTGCGAGGCTTAAGACTCTGGAGTACTGTATAAGTGTATAAGACAATTAGTTGTTGTTGTTTATTTGTCAGCAATTGGTGTAGTTGTATTCCTAGTCTGCATGTTAAGTGAGTGCTTGTTTGACAGGTTCTAGGGGATTTCTGAATGCACAAGGAGGATCTGGTGAAACTTTGCAGGTAAACTTTTACTTGCACATGAGAGAAAGCCACAGCCGGAGGAGTAGCTGTTGAGCCAAAGGCCACAGTCGAAATTTCCGTACAGCTTCTGAAGTGATTGAGACCTACCTGTAGTAGGCAGACAAGTGTTTTTTGTTGATTTTTTTTAGTGCTCACGATATTTGCAGTAAGTTTTTCCGCGTGAATCGAGTTTGAAGGATGAGCCACAAGACTTTGTCAGCCGCTGTGTGAGTGAGTGTAACACCACTGGTCTGTGCAGAGATTGGTCGGTTGGTGAAAGGAGAGCCGTGCATGGCTTGGTGGACTACCGTGAACAGCTATTGGTTGAGAGTAGCAAGCGAAAAGGATTTTAAGATTGAAATACTTCCTGTCTTGAATTTAATTTTTAGTTTAAGTCCTAATAAAAGTAAAAGTGAAAATTTTTAAATCATTAAAAGGCGTGATAAGAGGAGATGCATTCATTCCAGTTAGAATAGGAGAAATTGCCCCGCCAGAAGGTACACCTGCATATATAGTAATTGAAGGAAAAGATCCAAAAGCATGTAACATTAGTGCAAAATAACAGAAAGAAAGATGCTTAGCTTTTCCTAATCATGGAAATTTTTCTATGAGAATTTTAGGAAATTTGAGAACAGTACTTTATGAATGAAAGCCTCCTCCGAGACCAGCACACTTTGAAGCGTTAGCTATTTGGGAGCTAGTAGCCAGACAACAAGAGAAATTAAAATTTGAGATACAAATGCAAGAAGCTGAGAAAACATTGTCAGAAGCCAAATGGGATACTGAGCAGAAGCTTTGGAGAAAAGAAACCTTACAATGTATTAGAATGTTTCCTGTAATTTCACAAGAGAAAGGGGACAGTGCCAGACCAAAGACCAGAAAAAAGAATTCTGAAGTAACTGAGTTGAAGTCAGATAAAGCTTAAAGATCACTTACTTGATCACTGAATGATAGTGATTCAGATGATGATGAATTTATAATACAATTATTGAGAAATCGTCCTCCACCATATGCAGCAGAAGAGGCAAATCAAGGTGCTAGTAGTGCTAGTCCAAGTGCACCTCCAGCTGAAGTAACACTGACGCACATACAGTTCACAACTGATGTTCTTGCTATTATAGTAACTCAGACTCCTGTGATTCAAACTGTAGCTCTGCCTGTAATATATTCTACAATTCCTATTGTTAGTTCTGCACCGAGTATTACAGTTCCGTTGGCACTACAGATACCAATGATGGTCCAGGTGGTGTCTACACCTAATTCAGTAACTCCTGTACAAGTTATTAATCAAGCTCAGACAATGCCAATGTATACTCCAGTAACAATATTGCAATCAAGTTCCACAGTATTTATAGCTCAGAGATCTGGAATAATTTCCTTGAGTAATCAGAATAATTCATCAAGTCCAGAAGCATTAACAATTCCTGTCACAATTGGTTCAGTTGTTCCATTGTTTGCCCAAGAAAATACTGAGAGCAATATGCAGAATCCTAATTTAGTTAATACTACAATATTTTCACCTTTTAACTCCAATGCAGAAATGGAGAACCTCAATGCTACTGGAGGAGATATGTCTCTAATAAATCAGACTTTTGACAAAACAGGTCCATTTATAGACGTAACTTGTCCTTGAAGCTCACAAACTTTAGTGTCTCCAAATTTGGTTCTAGTGTCACCTGAAAGAGTGATGGGTCCATCTTGTAATACTCCACAATATGTGCCCAATGTGAATAATAATGTTTCTTTACAAGGTCTGACAACTCAGCAATTGACAGCATGGTTGGAGAAAGTCAATGGAGCATCAGCAATGAATATGAATGAAAACTGAAGGGGAAAGAACGATTAATTTGGCAAGATTAAAATTAGAAGGGAGGGAACACTTGAATTAAGTAGAATTGACTCATATAATGAAGGTGAGTTATGTTTCTTGTGTAAAGATGTCACAAACAGAACAGGATTGCCACATCATAAATTATCAGAACTTGCAGAAAAATGTGAAGTAGATATTGATATATCTAAACCATTAAAGATGAGTTACACATTAGAATTCGATTCAAAGGACATTGCAAACATGAGATAATCTGGAATTAAAATAAATTCATATTAGAGCATTAATTCAATGTATTCAAATATGGGGAGCATCAGATAAATGGGAAAGAAGGTGGATAAAGATAAAGGAGCAGAAGAAAATAGAGTCTCCGACTGCGAACTCTACTGACATACAGTAGACTGACAGTCCAATAAAAATATTACCAATGAGGGAAATTCCTAGATGGCATTATATCCATGTCCCTTGGAGCAGGAGTGATATTTTATCATTCACAAATAATTACCTAAGATTGAGAGAGAAGCCAGTGGAATGGTACCAACAGACAGACAGGTTTGTGAAACTTGCAAAATGTTTGTGGGAGGAGTTAAATACTCTTTTAGAAATAGTGGTCCCAGCTGATTTATGGATTGAATGCAGAAGTGTTGATTGGCAGATGAAAGAGCCTCCACGAGATCTGGTTACAACCAATTGAATGTTCATGGAATGAAAGTTCTTCCTCTTTCTTTACACCTGTTCACTTACTCTTGTGGGGATGATAGCTATGTGGGTGCCATCGATGGCATCTATCACATGGGGTCTGTTGGCAAAGGCATAGAAGTCTGACTTGATGGCAGGGAGGTCAGCACTTTGGGGAAACCTCGTATAGGACTTCAGGTGTTGTACAAATGCATTCAGGAATCTGGACAGTATAATGCTAAACATTGGCTGTGAAAAACCTGCACCCATGCCAACTGTCACTTCAAATGAGCACCTGTACTTCAGTAGGGATGGCATGCTGATTCCGATTAGCTGGTCTCAGTGCTGGATCCAGTAATGCACAAAGTTTATGAACAGTAGCACAAGTGAGTCTGTAATTGATAATGATATGACGCTCCACCACGGTCTGTAAATCAACAAGTGGTCTGTACACCGATGGGGCCCTCCCTCGCCACAAGGGTCTGTGCCTAGGAGGAGTATAGAACACATGTGAGGAACACACATACATCTGCACACATTGTTTCTTATTGAGCACTGCTAGCATGATTGTCGATGACACAAATGCTTAGTATGTGTGACATTACAGCAACATGACCACAATGATATATCAGGACTGTTCAGGTGAGGTAATGTATATTGTTTCATGCCTATGGGTTTTTAGGGGACAATAGGGCCTGCATGGTGCAGATGAGGATTTTACAACTGCGTAGTTAAGGCCAAAATGTCTGCCCCCTGTAATACCGAAGTGTTGTGGTGGAAGTGACCTCATACCGCTAGCAGTTGACGTAATAGCGTAAGGCAGTGTTTACCGCCGTGCGCAAATTCATTGGTTAACATGGTTGTCAATCAGCATTCTTAGCGTATCATGATCACCGCCGGCGCTGACGGTGCATAACGCTGCGTGCGTACATGAACTCATCACTCCATATTCACTTGACTTCTGGATCTCGTGCATGCAGGTACTCCACTGAGTGTACTGCTGTGTCCTGCCTCTGGTCATGGAAATGGCACATGTGGCAGGGGAAAGGACCCCGGCCTTCACCAACAAGGAATTGGAGAAGCTTGTGGACGTGGTCCTACCCCTGTACGCCAAGCTCTACTGTCGGCCAGAGGTACAGGTGAGTAGGAGAATTGGGGGGCATGGATGTCTGTAATGGTGGTAGATGGCAGTATACATGTGTGAACGTGTGACACTGTATAGTCGTGGGTTCCTGACATGCTGCGTGTGTGCTGTTAGGTTGTTTGAAATGTCGGTCCCATAGTGGACGTATAGCCAGCTGCATATTATTGGCTATTGTCTGACCTGTTTTTCTGTGTGTCCCTTACAGGTAAGCGCCCATCAGAAGAGGGTACTTTGACAGGCCATTGTCAGGGAGGTGCGGACCCTGGGGGTCTACAACCAGAGGAGCACCCACTGCAGGAAGCGGTGGGAGGACCTGTGGCGCTGGGCAAGGAAGATCTGTGAGGCGCAGCTGGGGAAGTCCTCCCAATGAGAAAGGGGTGCCCGTCAGGCACTGACCCCCACCTTATGTGACACATTCTGGGGATGGCATACCCGGACCTGGATGGGTGCTTGAAGGCTGCACAGCAGTCACAAGGGGGTGAGTACAAATACCATACTTTGGCTCCTTGATGGATGTGTCTGTGTGCGGTTGTATTTATGCTGTCTAGTGGCAGGAACTCTGACTGATGTCCATTTACATAATGGCCGCCGTGGGGAGTAGGGGTTTAAAGGTCAAGTCTGCAGTACGTCAGGTCCTTCAGTGCTATAGGGAATGGCTCTAGAGCAGGTTTCTGGCCACTAGTCAGGGACATAGCCAGGTGTATAGCGGTAGGTGCTGCCTGGTGGAATATTTTTAGGGTGGGTGTATGTGGTAACCAGTTATGCACCTCCATTCAGCTATTTACAAGTGTCTCTCCTGTTTTGTCTCCCCATCCCTTTTCTCTTGTGTTGTCTGTGTACATCAGCATCATCCGGCGAGGGAGCTGAGGCACCGGCAAGTGGGGATGCAGCGGTCCACGGTTCCTCAGAGGCAGAGTCATCCAACGCCAAGGGGACCAGTGGGTTGGAGGGCGAGTGGAGTACCACGGGGGAGACAACTACCACTGGAGGTAGTGACTCTGATACCTTCTCCGATGGGAGCTCCCTGGCTGTGGCGGACCCTAGTAGGCCCACCCCTTCTGTGTCATCTTCCGCCACGGCCCATACCATCACCGCCCTCCCATTAGCTCCCCGCCGAGTTGCCTGTGCCCGGTCACCCAGAAGGGTGGGCGTCTCCTTCACCCCAGGCACCTCCTTCCCTGCCCCAGTCAGCCCTGCTGCCCTCACAGAGGAGGCCATTGACCTCCTGAGAACTATCTCTGTAGGGCAGACAACCATCATCAATGCCGTCCAGGGGCTAGCATCAAAGGTGCAGCAGACCAATGCCTATCTGGATGGCATTCACAGTGCCATGTCTGGCCTACAGAGATATTTTCAGGCTCTGGCCTCCTCTTTGGTGGCAGCCAGTGTCCCTGTTCATTCTGTCCCCCCTCCAACCACCTCTACCCCTTCCAGCACCCCACTCCCTTCACCCGTCCAAAGCCCACATTCTGACACACAGGCACACACACCAACATCCACTTCCACCAGTGTGTCCACCTCATCCACCTCCCTGTCTGTCCCCTCTACATGCACACCCACAGGTACTGCACCCTCATTCAATGTTTCTGACCCTATTCTTGCAGTCACCACAATATCAAACATCCATTCATGCACCCCAGACACCACACCTGCACTCACCACAACGACTTAAGTTGACACATGCAGCACTCACCAGACTTGCAGACACCCAGACAACATACATTTACACTGACAGCCTGTCTTGTCCCAATGTGTCCACCACCCCTCCTCCCAAGACACTCAAACGCATCAGAACACCCAACCATCACACATCCACCACACCTCAGCGTACTGTCCAGTCAGCTGCACCCACGTCACGCACACATACACCTGTTACAGCCACTCCCTCTACCTCCACTCCCATGCCTTCCTCCAGGTCCACCCCAATTGCACCTAAGAAAATTTTCCTATCCTGTGTAGACCTATTTGAACTCACTGGCCCACCCTGTCTCATCCCTAAATGTGCACACCTCCTTGCCCTGTCCACTCCTCCCACGTCGCAGCCCGCCCCTGTCCGCCCTTCCCATTCCTGTGCTACCTCACCAGTGAGGAAGAGACCCTGTGGTGGCCCAGGAACATCTGCCGCACCCCAGGCCAAATCCGCTCCACCAGCTGCAAGCTTAAAACCCAAGCCCCCTCAACCTTCCAAACGTAAATCTAAACCCCCCTCCCAGTCATAAGTCCCAACCACCTCCTGACCCTATTCGCTGAGGTGCCTGGATGCCCCATTGTTGCCCCTATGAGGTGGAGTACCTTTGCATTTGTGGGAGCCAAGTTGAAGCCAATGTAGCCCATCAAACTACTTACTCTGGACTGGCCATTAGCCTTATGTTGCACTTATATTGCTCATTGAGCTGAATAAAAGTTAATGTGTGGCCTGTGTTGTGTATGGCACACTCTGGATCCGTGGTTTATCGTTTCATTGTTTAGGGGTGTTGAGCACATGTGTGTACTTTGAGCAGGTTGGATTTGCCTTGTGTCGGGTAAGTACCTCTTGCTGTGGGGTATATGGCTTGTGCTTCTGTGAAGGGTTGTGGGAGCGTTGCAGGGTGGGTGGAGTGGGTGGGTATGTAACTGTGCCCTTTCTTCCCTTTTTTAGTAGTTTGCAGTACTTACCATCGTCGTGTTCGTTGGAGGTCTCGGTCGTGGAGACATATGGCAAGGAGCAGGGCTGGCATGATCTGCAGCTCTCTATCCATGTCTGCTTCGGTGTGTTGTGTGAGCCTCCGGTGAACGTTTCCTTATATTTGGTTTGTTTCCGCCTGGCTTTGGGTGGTGGTGGTTCCCGCCCCGGAACTGATGGCGGTCTAGTGCTTCATTATTTGATGGGCTGGTAGGGCCTTTCCGTCTGCCTGTGGACGGGCTCTGACTTCGTTGTCGGCACTCCTCTGCTGGAGGTGAGTGGTTTTTAGGATGCCCGTGTTTAAGTTGGTTCATTATTCGGCGATTTAGACTGCACGTCTGTTGGCGGTTGTTACCGCCACCACCGGTGGTGCGGTGTTTACCGCCGTATTCATAATGAGGGCCTATGTCCTAGAACTAACCTCCACTATGCTAAATAACCTATGCCAACCTATCTAAAACCCAGTATGACAAAGAACTGTTAAAACTAGGGGAAGGGAAGGTGATGATAACATTTAAAGATCCAACGTCAGTGCCTCTAAACTATCTTCTTAATGTACTGCAGCATCTTACATTTTATCAGTTTTTGTATCCATTTTGTCCACCCTCAACTTTAGGTCTGCCACGTCCTTCTGTATTTCCTCTTCAAATGTAGGAGCCGTGATTTCAGGTCTTGGCTGCACTAGGGCCCGTAAATGTTGAGGGGGCGGACCCTGCAGAGCCACCCCTATCCTTCTGGTTAGACTTGCCAAAGTCCTGTTTGGCTGGTCCTCCAAGAGGAAATGCCTGCCAGGACCCCGATGCTTTCTCACTCTGATACCTTCTGGCCATCCTGAGGTACCATTCTGGACAGCATGGATGTGCCTGTATTATTCTGCGCTTTTTCCAAAAGCAAACTTCTGTGCTGGATTCATTTTGGCCATTAAATCAAGAAGGAAATATGTAAACAAAATCTGCATTGGGCAGAGGAAGAACATGCATGCAATCGAAACAGCATCTTCAGATAACACATGTTGTCCACCACAACTCACAAAGCATCATCAAGGCCAAAGTTAATACAATTCTGCATTACAACTATCTTCAACATATTGTTCATGTCCCAAATATAAAGGCTAACCAATGTTGCACACCAACAGTGCATAAGCTTGTAAAAGTACCAGGTAAACTTTTACTATGCTAATGATCCCATTTCCACCCGGGATTTCCTGGCGGGATTCCCCCAGTAAATCCCTGGCGGAAGGTATACCAGTGACATGAATTCTCATTCCTGTTACCAGTATGTGACACGCCAGGCCCACCCCACTGCCATAACCCCCCCACCCTCCCAAGTGCCTAGACCCCACCACCCCCACCCGAACCCTGAAAATCAAACTATTACCCCTCCTCCCCCTGATCTCCCTGTAGGTCTTCCCCAACCCCCCTCACCATCCCCCACTATCCCTCCGTTCAAAACCCCCTCACCCCCTTTTCCTCTCAGACAGCACTTACCTTTTCAGTAGTGCTGCTTCAGGAGGGAACAGGCTCCCTGGATGCTGCTCCACCGGCAGCGCTTCGCTGCCATCCACCACCACACCTATAATTGCATCATAATAGGTGTGGCGGTGTCTGGCTGACGTGGCAGGGAGGATGGAGCAGCATCCAACTCCGCCACCGACCGCCAGTATGGCGTCTGGCGGTTCACACCGCCATCAATGGCGGTGTGCCACCAGGCGTCAGTACATGGCGGTCATAGGACTTCCAGCACTGGCAGTCCTGCGGTGGCGGTGATCTTGGTGGTCCACTCTTTTGACCTCCGAGATCATAATGAGGACCTATGTGTGGTGTTGTATATATTTGTCCCTTAGTCCCATTACTTTAGACCTGCAGAATAGTGATGTTGGATAAGTTTGCACCAATTTTGCGTGGTGTGTGCCATGAGACAGGTGTTGTGCCCTGTGTGTTGCATTTGAATCCCACCCCCATGGACATGGAAGACCTCCGGTGCACAAAGAGTTATTATAGCAATTTACTGGTTGGCATGCATATGTGTATGTAGTGAATACGCACAGTGTGGCATAGTTGTTTGGGATGTATTGCCATGTAAGTGACAAGTGTACAGACAAGTGTGGGACAGGACAGGGCATGAGGGGTTTTCTTCACTGCATCACCAGTACAGGCCAAAAAGTATGCCATGTCTCTTCGATATTGTGAATTTCTGACCTCTGCCAGTGCCCTGGCAGTAGTTCAGCTGCCAAAGTCCACTGTAGGAGCCCTTGTAGCATGGTAGATAGATGACGGATTTACGTGTTTGTTTGTTGCTGTGCTGTCAGGTGTCCATTCCTACACATCAATGATGGTAATGTCCTGTTTCAATGTGTGCTGCAGTATGCACCACACATGGGAAAAGTCTACACATTTAGAGTATTAGGAATTTTTCTTGATAGGTAAATGGTGATTATTTGTTGCTGCTGCCTCAGGTTTCTACATTGTGGTAAATGTGGGGCAATGACAATATGCGTGTTGTTTGATGGTGGCGTGGCCAATGCAAAACCTATTGCTGACCAGGTCCAAGCTAAATGATATGTGTGAAGGATCAGTATTTTCCATACCAACATGGGAACACAGGTAATGGCTTGACTCCACCTTTTTAATGCAGAGAGGGCATTGCTCCACCAGTGCATTATTAAAAGTGACAGTCTTGTGGTGTTAGGGACTGGTACATGTGGCCATATGTGAAGGTGATGTGCATTGAATGCTGTGGAATGATGCATGTGGCATATGTGTTGTTCTCCAAACATCTGTGCTTCCCTGTCCATGTGTGCATAGTGTGATGTATGTATTGTTTGCCCCACATGTTTAGTGTGTTGTCTGTGTTATGTAGTTGCTGTTTGCTTACCTACGAGAAGGCAGTTGCCACATTGTCCATCCTGGAAACATTGATTTATTATTGGGTGTCTGAAGATGTAGGCATCATGGATGCTGCCTGTTTATTTAGCGAAGTTGTTGGTGAATATCCCCCGATGGTCCACAATGGACTGTACATTGATTGAGTGGGTGTGTTTCCTGATCCTATAACGGTGTTCCCTACCAACAGGGGGGACACGTTGGACATGTGTGCTGTCCATTGCACCGAGCACATGCGGAAACCCAGCAATTTGGTAGAATATTTGTTTTGTCTCCTGCTGCAGTTGCTAGGTGTTGGGGAATAGGATGTGGAGTGGTGTGAAGCAGATGATGGCGTCCAGGACCATAGGGAGGAAGGAAAAAAGGACGGTTGTGAGATACCACCCACTTGTGCTGCAGTGGTCTGAAATGATCCATAGACCAGCATGTAGATCAAGGCCAGGAGCTTGGTCATGGGTGGTATGGTTGTAGAACTTTCCACTTTTACTGTGATGTTGGGAGAAATGCAGAGGATCAGCCATACAATGGACTGACTTAAGACAGTAGAGTCCGATGGCCTCTTCTTCCCTGTGGCCAATGGTGGATGTCCGTTGGAGAAATATTCTCTCCCTCCTTCTGCACTGCCCTTGTGGTTTCAGTGGTGCTGGTTGAGGGTGGTGTGGTGTTTCTGGTGGCACTTGGTGTCATCACTGTTGTCGTCTGGGCTGGGCTGTAGCAATAACAGGTCCATGTTGTCAGGTTGTTTGCTAGAGCTCCTTCTGTGTGTTTTCCTTATGTAGTTGTGGCTGGGCATCATTTTAACGCCTGGTCTGAGCATTAAAATGTTGACTCTAATCAGAGTTAGTGCCATTCTTTCGGGGTGACCCTAGACATGCATCTTTTTTCTGTTGGCTTGTAAATATGGTGCTAGAGGGCTAGCATAATTTTTGTAGGAGGGAGCATATCATTGTCGTTAAATGACGCAAGGTGAAGCCGGGTTCCTGAAAAATGACGCTAACTACATAAAAGTGATCGATTGCCACTTTGTAAATATGGCACTGGCTTACTACCACTTTTGAATCGAAAAAAGGTGGCACAAACTTTTCTTAAATTAGGGCGTTACTGTTAGCCTTAGGGACTTTCACAATAGGTACATCAATCTGATGATCACATGCATCACCAAAATATCTTCCATTTACAGACTCTAAACCCGTATATAACAAATGGAGTAGCAAGCAACCTGTCCACCCAGAGGTGCTTCATGGCATCGTAGTGCTTTGTAAATGCATCTACAATACAATATGGTACTGTGCTATGGCTGGCTCATTCTAGTCTTCACATGTTTGAATCCTAGACCACACTGCTCTCAGCTTTCATATTTTGGTAGATAGGCACACAGGATTACAGTGGTCATTATGTCCCTGGCGGTCGTCTGAGTGGCAGGGATAATGTGGCAGTATGACTGTCAACAGGCTGGTGGTACATACCGCCACATTATGAGATTGGCGGGTTGGCTGCAGCCAACCCACTACTTCTTCAGTATGGCAGTATGAGCCACTGGGCCAGAGATGTCTATCTCCAGCCTGGCAGCTGGCATAGTACCGCCCATGGCATTATGAGCCGGCCTACCACCACGATTTTTGTGGCGTTAGCAAGGCCACAAAAACCATGGGGGTACGCCCTACCGGTGATAGGAAATTCCTTCCCTGTCACTGGTAGGCGGTCCCCCACCCCTACCAACACTCACCCGATGCCCCCACCCCCTTCCATCCAAACTCAATACATAAACCAACCCCCACCCGCCTTTGATCCCCTCTCCCTGTCCCCCATACATGCACACACCACACAAATGACCCCACCCCCACATCCACACACACACACATCACTCCCCCACTACAGTCACAGTGCCCTTCACCCCACACCCCCTCCCCGCATACACGCACACAGACACCCACACGCACCACGCATACACCCATTTACTTACACTGACATATACGCATTCATTCACACACTGACATACACACATTCATTCATGCATACTTCCAGACATACTCACACACATTCGTACACACAATCATACTGACATGCAGACATGCACTCACTTCTCCATTCTTACACGCATACAACCACGTAAACAACACAACACACACAGACACATTCACACACACTCACACATTCATGCACACGCTCAAACAAACACAAACAACACCCCCTACCCTCCCACCACCTCCCCTGTCGGAAGCCAACTTACCTTGGGCGTGGAGGTCTTCCGGCAGGGAACGTGAAAGGGCGCTGCTAACACCAGCAGTGTCCTACCAGCAGAACACCGCCAGGCTGTATTACTGGTCATAATACGGCTGACCGCGTTCTACTGGCGTGGTGGTGCTGATGTTAGCAGAGCCAGGTTACCACCTTCTGCCACTATGAACACTGCTGGATTTCCACCCTTATTGTGGTGGAAGTCAGGCAGTGCTCATAATATGGCAGACGGATGGTAGCTGCTTTGGCAGTATGTTGGTGTCCATCACCTCGGTGGTAGGCGGTATGTACCGCGAATGTTGTAATTAGGGCCTATGACTATGTTGAAAATTATTTCTATTTTCTGTTATATTGCACAAGCAGAAGAATATAGATATAGTATACACTACAATACATTTCTTGTTTTGTCTAAAATCTGTATCCAGTACGAATTGTTTAAGAGCAAGGGTTTAACTACCACCAATATTGAGCACCTTATTACATAAATTTCGAGCGCTTGCTGGGGGCTGCAGGTTTTGATGATACAATGGTGAAAATGGTGCAATAAGCCAGATAACCCTACTCATGGTGTCACTAGATGAGTGATTGAGTGTGAATGTCACAATCGTTTGAGCTGAGGGAACAATTTCCAAAATTCAAAGAAGTGGTTTGTGCTGTACAATTTATGCTGCAACTGATTCCACCACTCCTTCATTTGATGTCAGAATAGCATATGTTGAAAATTACAATTACAACTTTTCTACAACAATTACAACTTTTCTAGAGGTGTACAAAATCATAATTTCACTGGCTACCATCAAGTGTAAACCAACGGCAAGAGCCCGACCACAGGCTGGCTGGTACACAGAGGAACCAAGTAACACTAGCTTGAGCGAAAATGGAGAAAACGTCAAGCCACCATGGATAAAGCAATTTTTAAATGTGCCCTAAGACGCTGCCACCAGCAGATACGGAACACCAAGTGCCAAGCTCTTACAGATCGCATTGGCACTAGCACTAACAGCAGCAAGAAAAGCTTTGCCTTCATCAAAGATTTCACCACGCCTCTTTCTGCCGCTAGCACAATCACCCTATCAAAAGACCTTTAAAATAAGCTCTTGGGAATCTTGTGTAACAAAATCACCTCCATATATGGCAACTACCACGACCAACCAGACCTCATCACCATTGCAACTCAACTTTGCATCACAGTTGAAGGATTAACCCAGGCCTCTTGAGGCAACATCACCACCATCAAAACTGAGGCTACAATGAAGGCCATCCACTTAGGTCCACATCTGACTTTTGCCCCACCATGCCTTCACCAAAGAATGTCTACAAATCAGGAAAGCACTAACACCCATCCTCAGCACCTCTAGTGACTCAGTCACATTCCCAGATACTTAGAAACATGCCATCGTCACATCCTTACGCAAGAAACCATTTGCTGACTCAGACACACTTTCCAACTACAGACCCATCTCCCTTCTACCATACCCAGCAAAGGTCTTAGTTTTTGGCACAAATGCCGGTCCGGCTACTGTAATAGAATGCGCTTTGGGTCAGAATCCATGGATGTGTGTGCTGATCTGCCCCCAACACAAATAGAATGCGCTTTGGGTCAGAATCCATGGATGTGTGTAGAGATGTCATGTAATATAGATGGGTTGATATTAGAATGTCATGAGCATGATGGGATTCTAGAATGGTAGAGAGTAAGCTGGGAGAGAGACAGGAGAAGGGGAAGAGGAAGGCGTGCTGTAATGGTGATGCTGTACTTGGTTTACTGGAGATGCTACACATGTAACTAGGAATAAAGGAAAGATGGAATTAAACTTCGCCTGAAGACTCATCTTTACATTGGCGACGAGGGGCCATACCGTGCAGGAGACGGTTTAAGCATCTCCACTCCTGGAATCAAATTAATTAATCAAGAAGTTTTGGAAAGAAAAAGAAGATGGTGAAGACTACAAGACAACTTTATAACATCGATCTCTATTGGATCTGGTGAGCAAAGGAAACTCTAACAACTTGTGCTTGAACTTTCAATATTTTTATGCAAGCAAAATAATTAACAACCAATTTATACGAGGATAAGCTAAAGTTGTGTAGTATAACTGAGGTCGATTATACTATTATAACTATCACCTCTAGCGCGTCAATAACAGACTGTGTATTTTTTTTAAAAGGAGAAAAAGAACGCGCGTGACAGCTACGAACTGAGCCTGCTGTTGGTAACGGGATATAAACTGCGTGTGCATACGGCACGTGATGGAAGCTCTATAGTGCTTGCGGCCAGCACTATTCAAAGAAAAACTTGCCGCGAGCACTAAACAGCGTGCGCACACGGCACGTGAAAGAGACTGTGTAAAGCTCTGAGTGTGGGCAGTTCTATTTCAAGAAAACATATGTGCCGCGAGCACAATAAACAGCGTGCGCACATGGCACGCAAAAGAAGCTGTGTAAAGCTCTGTAGTGCGGCCAGCTCTATTTTAAGAAAACACACACGCCGCGAGCACCATTAGAGCAAATAAATAACAGAAGAGAATTTCAAATAATTTATAAGAAATTCAGGAAATGGACTTACGTTTAATACGTCTGTATCTTCAACATCGTTGGTCTTGACTACATCAATCTGGAAAAATAGTAGAAAGTAAAGAAGGACTTATTCAATTCTAGGAAACTAAGGAAAGACTTATAGAAATTAGATACTTTGCTGAGGAAAGACTTTAAAAAAAACAAAAAAAACTACAATACAATTAATTATTAATTATAATAATAATATTGGATGAGGATCTAAAGGAATTATGGGTGATCAGAGTATCTCTTCACCACCACCCTTTTTACCAACCCCAGGAGAACCATCCATTCCTTGGAAACAGTGGAAAAAAATATTTTCTACCTACTTACTAGCAATTGGGGGTGATCGTTACAGTCCAATCAGAAGACAAGCGATTCTTCTTCATCATTTAGGTATAGAGGGAAGAAGAATCTATGAGGATCTACCAGAGGTTTCCTTAGGTATGGGTGATGGTCAGCCCTCCAATTTATTTGAAATGTCTTTACAAATGCTAGATTTGCAATTTACACCTAAAACTAATTTGGTTTTAGAACGCCATAAGTTCTTTTCGAGGATGCAGAATCCTGAGGAAGATATATCATCATATGTAGCAACCTTACGTGGACTTGCGTTATCTTGCCGCTTCGAACAGTTATCTGATTCTCTGATAAGAGACCAGATTGTAAGGTGTGCTTACAACAAAAAGATAAGAGAGAAATTACTTATGAAAGATCCTAATCTGGAGGAAGCTGTACAGATCGCTAAAGCAATGGAGCACACGGCTGTATGGTTACAGGAAATGGATGGTTCGAGTAGAGAAGAAAAGTGAAATATTGTCAACGAAATAAGGGATAAGTGCAAATTTTCAATTGGTGGAGTGAAGAAAAAATCAGCAAAGAACTGGGAAGACCAAGACCGGGGAAGATTTGACTCAAGGGAAGTAAAATGTTATAGGTGTGGTGCGCCTGGACACATTGCTTCGAGCAAAATGTGTGCTGCGAAAACCGCTATATGTCGCAATTGTGGAAAAAGGGGACATTTTGCCAAAGTTTGTAAATTTAAAAACAATGAAGGTAATGGACGTGCAATCCAAGAAATCCAAGATGTGTGTGGAAACTTGGAAGAAATAATTTTAACTGTGGATGAAAGCGTCATTGATCCAGCTCCAAGTGTTAAAACTGCGAGTGTCCACGATGTGATACACAATGTTAATCTGGAAAGTACAAATGTTTTAGAGAAACCTCATGCCCAGATGTTGTTGAATGGCATCCCAGTTAGGTTATTGGTAGATTCTGGAAGTCTATTTACCCTCATTTCTAAAAAAACTTATGAGGAAGTATGGGATAAGGTTGGAGAGGAAAAAATGGTGGAGCCAGACATAAAAGCTGTGGGGTATGCGGGAAAAAGAATACTGATGATAGGTATGATTTGGATGACAATTGTTTTTAAAGGAAGAGCAGTTAAAGGAAGAATATATGTCACAGACTTTGGTACCAATTTATTGGGTTGGCGCCACCAGAAAGATTTAGGGATAGTCTTAAATCCCAATGCTAAAGAACCAGTAATGGTAATGGAGAAAGGAAAAGTTAATGAAGTTAATGAAAACTATCGTCATCCTTTAATTCAAAAGCATCCATTAGTTTTCTCTGCAAGACTAGGGGTCTTGAGAGGATTTTCCCATAAAATAATTTTAAAGAGAGATGCTAGACCGGTTGTTCACAAAGTGCGTGGCATTCCTAACTTAATGAAGGAACCACTAAGAAAGGAATTGGATAGATTGTTGCAAGATGGCATCATTGAACCTATTCAGTCTTCAGAATGGCTCGCTCCCATCGTTGTCGCACCTAAGGAAGGAGGAAGAATTTGCCTATGCATTGATCTTAGGGATTTGAACAAAAACATTTGGGTGGACAGACAACCATTGCCTAACATTTCTCAGATGTTGTCTGTAAAAGGGAAAGGATGCATCTTTAGTGTATTGGATATGTCATCAGCATATCATCAGATTAATTTACATGAAGATTTCAGGCACTTGACGTCCTTTGTGACGCCTCTGGGGGCGTTCCGCTATAAGAGGATGCCTTTTGGATTAGCCTCTGCCTCGGCCGTTTTCCAAAGATTAATGGAGGAGATTTTCGGAGATTTGGAGAAAGTGTTATGCTTTCAACATGACATTCTGATTGTAGGTGATAACAAAGAAGAGCATAACCTCTTATTTGAAAATGTGATGTCCAGATTACAGGAAAAGGGCTTAACCATTAAGGAGGAGAAGTGCCAAATTGGGAAAACTGAAGTAACTTATCTGGGACATTCGGTTAGTGAAAACGGTATTAGACCTAAGAAAAGCATAGTGGCTGCTATTGAGAAAGCGCCAGAACCAACTAACAAAGATGAATTGAGATCTTTTCTGGGTCTTGCAGAGTACTGTGCCAAATTCATAAAGAATTTTACAGAGATTGTGGAACCTTTAAGGAGATTGATGAAAAAAGGAGTAGTATATGAGTGGAGTGAGGATTGCAAATATGCTTTTGAGAATGTAAAAAAATGTATTTTGAGTGCTCCTACCTTAGGTGTCTTTGATGTATCAGCACAGACGTTTGTGACTTCGGATGCGAGTAATGTTGGAGTAGGGGCAGTATTAACACAGAGGAAGAATGGGGATGAGTATGTTGTTGGGTTTGCTTCAAGGAGATTGCAGGGTGCGGAATTATCGTATTCGGTAATTGAAAGAGAGGCCTTGGCTTGTTGCTGGGGAATCAATCACTTCAAGTTTTACTTGTGGGGAGTGCCTTTTAAATTGAAGACTGATCATAAACCCTTGATTTATATATTTAAAGGGGAACGTGGTTTGGAAGGGAACATAACACCGCGAATTTCAAGATGGTTATTATCTGTAATGGAATATAATTTTGATGTGGAATTTGCAAAAGGTAATAGAAATGTGGTGGCAGATTGTTTATCTAGAATGCCTGTGGAGGTGGATGAACTCGTGAGTAAAGTAGTTGAGGATTTTGTGGGCACCATCTTGGGTGAGCTGGCCTTAAGTGAGGTCGAGTGGGCGAATGCTAAAGTGAAGGATTTGGTTATGAATAAGGTGGAAAGTAAGATAATTAACGGGTGGACATATGAAGACGAACAAGATAGTGATGTGTCTTGTTACTATAGGATTAAGGATCAACTGAGTATACTGGAGGGTTGGGTATATAGGAAGAATCAAATTGTTCCTCCAGAGGGTATTAGGAAGCACATTATTGACATAACACACCAGGGACATTTAGGACGAGGAGTGATGAAAAGGAAAATAAGACAATTGTTCTGGTGGCCAGGAATTGACAAACAAGTAGAAGAAACTGTGAAACATTGTGTGCCTTGTGGTAATAGTGACAAAACTAAGATTCTAAGACAAACTCCTCTAGCTCCCATGAGTTTTCCAAAAAAACCTTGGGAAAAATTAGCTGTAGATTTCATTGGTCCCGTCTTCAGGTTGGGTACTAGGAGTAAATTCATTATTGTGCTGGTCGATTATCACTCAAAATGGTTTGTGGTCAAAATTGTTGACCATGTGGTTACTGCAAAAGTCATAGAATTCTTTGAAGAAGTCTTCTTAGAAGAAGGTATTCCAAAAACTATTGTGTCTGATAATGGAGTACAGTTCGTGTCACGTGAAATGGTGGAATATCTACGGAGGATGGGTATTAGTCATGAGAGAGTTGCTCTCTTTCGACCACAAGCCAATGGCTTGGTCGAAAGGGTGAACAGAGTGATAATGGATAATATTCAGTTGTCATTAGCTAATCGTCTTTCTTGGAAAAAAGAGCTATGTAAAATGATGTGGACATATCGCACAACTCCACATTCGGTCACTGGGGTAGCACCGTTTGTGTCTCTGAAGGGGAGAATGCCTCGTGTGAAAGAATGCCCGGTGTGGTTAAAAGCTGAAAGGAATGTAAGAGTGGACAGAAATGCTATATAAAAAAATGTAGAAGAGATGCAAAGGAAAAATATCCTGCAATATAATAAAAGAATGAGTGTGAAACATACTTACATAGTTAAAGGAGATTGGGTAGTGACAAGGAGAAGTGGTGTGCTGTTGAAGGGGGACAGCAAGTACTCTGCTCCTCAACTGGTGAAGGAGGTCAAACGAAATGTAGTAGTTTTAGAGGATGGTACTTCCTGGAGTATGGGAAGTGTGTGCAAAATTCATCGTTGATACATTAGAATGCTATTTTTCTTATATATTTGTAGTACTCTTAGTGCAAGCTGGTGTTTATGGTATTATTTTTATTTTTATATATATATATATATATCATATCCTATTTATCTTCTTTATGTTTGTTGGGTGTTGTGTATCGTATAGGGGGGAGAAGTGTAGAGATGTCATGTAATATAGATGGGTTGATATTAGAATGTCATCAGCATGATGGGATTCTAGAATGGTAGAGAGTAAGCTGGGAGAGAGAAAGGAGAAGGGGAAGAGGAAGGAGTGCTGTAATAGTGATGCTGTACTTGGTTTGCTGGAGATGCTACACATGTAACTAGGAATAAAGGAAAGATGGAATTAAACTACGCCTGAAGACTCATCTTTACAATGTGTCTGCTGATCTGCCCCCAACACACCCTACTGATGCAAAGCAGCATAAGGTGAGTTTCACTCTTTGAAAAAAACACCTCTCCAGCATAAAGACCTTCTATGCTGAAAATTAAATAACTGCTGCAGTTTTGTGGTGCAATAGTGACAGCACAAATCATTAGCAATCTGAGCCATTGTCTCAGAAAAATACAAGGTGTGAATGGATTTTCTTCCACACAGCCACAGGAAACCACTGACCAGTAGTCCTCATGTCACTAGATGTCATTAGAGTATGTTGAGCATGGAAAGTGTATACCACTTGCATAACAGATCTCATTGAAGCATGATGGTTACAAACACAAAACAGTTACCCTAAGTGTCTAATTAATACTTTTTATTTCTTAGAAGAATTTTAGTCCAAACCCTTTTTTAATGAATTAGATTGTTTCATCACCTTGCGAAGACATTTTTGATATTTGTAAAATATCTTTCTTTCGATAGCAAATTCATCTAAATCACCTTCCTGAAGTAGTAAATCACTGCTTGCGGTACAGCAGCAAAATTCCTAAGCAGGTGTACAAATTTTACACTGTAGAGTAGATATAATTAAAAGTATAGTATGAAAATGATGAATACATGTAGAGCAGTTCAGTCCGAAAAAGATTTAAAACGATTGCCTGTTCAATGGTACCATAAAAACAATTGCCAATATTTTGGGCATAGGGCAGTAGCACGGATTCTGTTCTTGATATGGGGATCCTTAGGACTAGGGCAATGCTCTCTGTCAATTCCTATTGCTGATAATTTCATCCTACTTTCTTTCCTCTGTGATCTGAGCACCATTTAGGTCAGCTAGCAACTGGAAAGTTTCCATAGTCAAATTGTGATGGGAATACTGAGTTGCTGCCTTTTGTAGAAGGGGATGTTAATCATAAATAAAGATCAGGTAGCAACTAGCCAAAGCTCATCTTCTTTATATATCATCCCCTTCATGTCATTATTACCTCTGATTCAGAGAAGGAACTAGTTATAACTTACCACATACAATGTAGGCCATCTACCAAGATACAGTAAGTACCTTTTCAAGAAAATCCAGCAGAGTTTGACTCTTTTAGGCACTCTCCAATATACCTAATAATGGTATGCCATACTGATAGGGTCACTGAATTTGTTACTGAATGACTTATTGCTACAACACGTTTTCAACTAACATTATCCATGCAATGGTCTCTAAAGAATTGGTGACTGCTTACAATCACACTTGTCAATAGCACCCTATTGAAAATCTCTGCTGTTGCTAAGCGCCCAATTGCAAAAGGAGCATCAGTACCAACAGGACTCATTGGAGCACTACCTCAGGTAAGGGTAATCAACATTCATGACAACTTCTACTGTAGCCCAGAAGACTGATACATGGTAATCAAAGCTAGGTTTTAATCACCTGGTAATAGAGGAATGATAATGATAAAAGAGTAAATGGTGAGGAGAGTGTGATGGAATAAATTCTTCCATATGTAGCTTGCATGGTAATCCTCAATTTTTGCACTTGAGCCCTGCTCACTCTTTTTAATACATACCATTTCCAAGACTCCATATAATGATACCACAACTAAGAAAGGCTATCACAAGGGGGCTTTACCCCATGAAGATAGAGCTAGTAGCACAAACAGTGAGATTTGTGTTCTACAGATTGTGCCTCCATTGTTGCTCCTATTTTACATAAATTAATCTGCAATGAGAGGACATCTTAATGGGCTCTGAAGTTGTCCTTAAGGACAACACATATTTGTATGCCACTGAGTCAACTGTAGAAACAACTGAAGGAAGAGAGTCAGAGGGTGAATGACGTAGAAGGCAGCCCTGCTGAACCATAGGGCCTCTCCTCAGAATCAGAAGAAAATGTTGAAGCCCTTAGACGCTGAATGTCTATCCAGCCAGTCATGGCTGGAATAGATTAGATCACATAGAGATGTAATAATATAGAAATGTTTAGCATTATTGAGGGTTAAGATGGGTCTACTCTGCTAGACTTAGGTCCTCATTATGATCTTGGCTGTAAAACCCGCTGAGATCAGTGCTGGCGATCAAGAGAAACCCCCAGCCGTATAATGTTCTCCCTGCTGGACCGGCGGGCGGAAACAGTGTTTTCGCCCGCAGGCCCAGCAGGGAAAAGTGCATTGACAGCGGCTCCATATGGACCCGCTGCCAATGTTGGTGTGCGGTGGGTGCAGCAACACCTGTCGCGCAGATCACTGCCCGTAAATCGAGCAGTGACCTGCGCGACGCGACACTGCACGGGGGCCTCTACCAAATACATGGCCAGTGCAGGGACCCCCAGGGGGGCCCCGGAGCAACCCTTCCACCAGCCTGAAAGGCTGGTGGAAAAAGGGTTCTTTATCCGGGGGGCAGCTCTGCTTGCAGCGCTGCCCTGTCGGATAAAGCATTCCACCATCGTCAGGCTGCCTATTGGCGGTAGCCTGGCGGTGGTGGAAGGCCACCTGTGGCAGTCCCCACAGCCTTCATTATTTGGCGGCTGAGACCGCCATGCCGGTCAGCAGATTACCATTGAATCAGCTGCATTGGAAAGCAGAGCACCCCCAATACCCCAAGTTGCAGATTCTTTTAAAATCTTACCTCTCAAGTACAGCGAGGAATAAAGGTTGGAAAATTATGAATATGATTGACAAATCTAGAGAAGAGGTGATGCTGCAGGAACCAGCAAGAGAGAAAGTAATTTTCTGTGGAAAAGATACATTTTGCTCTGCCAAGCACCTTGTAATGTATAAACCAAGAGACTCTTATAATGTGACAAAAAGTAGTTGTAGAGCAGAACAGTTCTTGACTGTACAGGAAATGAGAGAGGGAAAATGTGAAAAATGTAAATAGTAGACGTAGATATTTTCCTATACCAGGTTAAGTTAGAATAATAAGCTTTATCATCAAACCAGGTTTCATGGACTAAAACTAAAAAGCCCAGTATATTAAACTCACTTAGCTCCTTACTCTATGGGAAAGCTTTATGAAGTGTATTCCCTGAAAAGGAGGGATCATCAAGGGAAGGGGCGTAAGTTAAGAAGATTGCGGGGTGGGTGGGGAGGATGACATTTGGCCTGCAGTGAGGCACACAGGGTGGGCAGTAAAAGAACATTGAAACAATGCCTAAAAGTAAACAGGATAGCTTTAAAATAAAATGATTAGACTCAGAAATCTAGTAACCTTGAAATGTACAAGGCCCAAATGTAAGAAGAAAACAGCATGGCTTAACCCCAGATATAGAATGCTTACGAGACAGTCACATAAATCGCTGGGAAAGTGCCAACATTTTCAACTGTGCAGGCTTGTGACATGCTATAAATTGCAAGTTTTCCTGCCTCATTCAGGGTTGGGAGAACCAAGGGGTTTCCATCAACATAGCCTCATCTGGCTTCACCAGCTGAAACCCTTGACTCAGTGAGCAGTAGGCCACAGGGCCACCAATTAATAGTGAAGGGCACCACGCTGTACTGAGGTCGGGCACTCCCTTGCTACATTTTCCTGCCAGGAGCCATTTTGTGACCCCCTGTATGTCAGGTATGCACATCAGTCCTGTGGGACTGATTCAAGAGCGAGAACTTCTTAGTTACTTAAAGGAATCCAAAAATGTATAGCATAGACATTCTTTTACATACAATAAATATTTAAGAAACACTTGAGACCAGAGGGAACAACAATGGACTACTGCTGGTTTTCTGTCAATTATATATATTGGCAATGTACATGTAGTCATATGTGAGCGGGTGAACCAAGTGCAGAGGATGTAATGCTTAAACATGAAACAATGTTTAAAACACATGTACATTAAAGCACTGTACAATCTACTTGTTTTGAACTACATTTCTTGATATCAATCTAGGGATCCTGTAAGACAAATCATAGTCCCTACTGCTATGAATTCAAATGAAAACTGGGGGCAGGGGAGGCGGGGGTATGTCAATGTTTTGACCCTCTATGAATAAGGATGAATAAGGGTATCCTCAGTACCAAGTCATCTGACCATTCAACTTCAATGTAATAAACACAGAAACTAGATTCCATCCTTAGTTTCAGTTAATATTTAAATAATGGACTATCACTCTGCCAAAGGTGATGTATAAAGAAAAAACACCACTCACCATCAAACCATTGTGGTGATAAACCTTTTTTTATTTATGCTTTGAAGATATGCTTTGGGCATGCAACTGTAATGCATTCAAAAGATTGTGCACTTTGTCACCATTTCTGATAGGTGATCTTGAAGAGGTCATAAATCCTTTCTGGGACCACAACTGTCCAAAGTCATGAACAACACCAAAGCCATCCTGATTATTGGTGAAAAGTGTCACCTTCAGCTGTTTGTGAATACAGCATGCTCTTTTAAGAGCAACTAAAGTGGCTACTCCTTCAAGCCAGGAGGCTTCAATTACACCGGAGACTGTAGAGACTGCATAACCAGCTCTCAGGGTACCATAATTGTCACTTAAACAGCCATCAGCCCATATTACACAATCATTTTAGGGAAGTGGAGTCTCTTGAATATCTGGATTTGGCTTGGTGCACAGTTCAGTGACCGCTAGACAGTTATGCTCAATTTCACCAGTACAAACATCATTTACATCTTTAGCATTCACAGGATCTGGCATCAGATTTGCTGGATTCAAGGTATTGCAACGTTTAAGACTGATGTTCTGAGCGGCCAAAATTATCAGCTCATAATGTTTCAAAAGCTCACTTGTGAAATGCTGTGTTTTGGTGCGGGTTAAGAAAATTTCCATGGAATGGAGCACAAAAACATTCAAAGCTGGACCCATAACAATGCTTTTGCTCTGTTCTATGCTGGCGCTTACTGCAGCAACTGACTTAAGACAGTTAGGAAATGCTGAAGTCACAGGATCAAAAGTAGCAGAAAAATATGCCACAGGTCTATTGGCATTTCCATGCTTTTGCATCAAAACTGAGAGAATGCATCCCTCCCTCTCACAGCAGTACAAAGTAAAATATTTATTGCAATCAGCATTCCCAGAGCAGGGGTACAACATAGATTTTCTCTGAGCTCTGTGAAGGCACTTTCGCAGTTGTCATCCAATGTCACTGAATCAGTAACATCTTCATGTGTAAGCCTCTGTAAAGGCTTTGCCAAAACGGAAAAGTTTGGAATCCATTGATGACAATAGCCAACCATTCCCAAGAACCTCCTGATTTCTTTGTGAGTTCGTTGGGGGTTAATTTTTAGAATTACTGAGATTCTTTCTTGCACCACATTCCTTGCACGTTTCGCAATGTGTTAACCTAAGTACAAGACTTCTTTCTTACAGTACTGCAACTTAGTACAGGAAACTTTATGTCCGTTCTCTCCTAAATTATTCAATAGGACAACTGTATCTCTCCCACTGGCTTCCTGAGTATTTGACTCCACTAGTAGGTCATCAATATACTTGACTAAAACTAAATGGTAAGGCATTTTAAGTGACTCCTTTCAAGATCTGGTTAAATATGGAAGGGCTCTCAGGATACCCTTGTGGGATGCGGCACCATATCAAACCACGACTGCCAAACTAAAACACAAAAAGAAACTGGCTATCCTCAAGCAACAATATGGAGAAACATGCTTGGCACAAGTCAATCACAGTGAATTATTCTGCTTCACGTGGAATTTGGAAAAAATCACTGCTGGGTTTGGTACCACCAGACAACATGGAAAAACGATCTCATTTTTCTTCTAAGGTCCTGGACTATGCAGTATTTTCCACTAGGCTTCCACAGTCCCATAATGGGGGAGTTACATGGATTTCCCATTATCTTTCTTAGTATTCCCAGCTCTATCAATGACCCTAACTTTGGGGTAATTCCTGCAATGGTTTCAGGTGTCATGTTATATGGGGGAGTTCTCGAGTACACAGCAATTGGTTTCACAATTATCTTGATTGGCTCAACCCCTTTAATTAGCCCTATCTCTTTTTCTGAAAAGTCCCAAACTTTAGGGGATGCAGTGTCTTTTAAGTCTTTGAGCAAGTCATTAGATGTCAACATTGAGTACAATGTGACACTCTGGTTTGATTCCTAATTTTAAATGGAGCATCTTTATCATTTGTGTGAATCTCAATACCACATGGTGTACAGCCGATGGAACAGTTTAACTTGCATAGCAAGTCACATTCAAGTAGACACACAAGACTTGAATCACACACCACAAACTGGTGCTCATCCTCAAATGAACCTGTTTTTGTCACGTAGGCTCTCATTATTCTAATGAGTCTACTGTATTTTGAACAGCAGAATCGCCTGCGGTGTAGGAGACTGAGACTAACCCACTGCAGGTGACACCTGTCGTTCCAACCCGGGGTTTGCTCCGGCCAACTAGCAGTGCCTCATCTCCTCCCAACGGCAGGGATGACTGGGCAGCCGAGCACATGACATAATTGGTTTCTCAGGGAAGCCATGGTCACTCAGGTGTCATCCGTTTCTCTCAGTTACTTTAGTCTCATATATAAATGACAAACAGAGGCAGTATATGTTTTAATAATGATTTTAATAAAATGACTGCATCTTACATAGCAAAGCATGAGCTGCAATAACCAGGACGACACAGCATGACAATATCAAAGTGAAAGGGAGGAGAGTGAAGCATAGAAATAATGCTATCATACTATTGCTACGGATGATAGACTAATTCCTACCTAAACTATCATAGAGCACAGCATATTAAGCTCTAATTCTGCCCTTCAGGTTCCCTTGGGAAGACAGCACCTCCCATACCTGAGCAAAGGACTGCAGTCTGCATTAGCATCTGTAGCGAAGCATTTGGCAATCAGCATACAGTCGTGGTTCTCTGGCTGGAATCTCCCTCTAACGTGTTAAGGTACAAAGAATTGTTTTTATGATAAAACAGCTGATGTTCTGAGAAAATGTCCCTACGTAAGGATGTGTATTTTCTACAAATGTCGGAGACTAAACTTATACCACGTTCACTGGGAATGTACCGTGCTGTAGCCTTGGAAGAAGCACATAGTGAGCAAGGATGTCTTGTTTGAGAACATTGTGCTGGCTTAAGAAAACACATAGATAAACAGAAAATAAAACAAAACCATAAAAGTAGCTATTGTAACAACAAAATAAAGCTGAATAAAATGTATCTAGGTTAGAGTGCACAGCGGCTTGGCCTATTGTGTTAAAATAATGTGCACGGAGCTATAGCTAAAATGGCTACACTACACCCTCCCCTTGTCGGTTAAAGGTGGTTCAAAGCCTAATGACATATAAAATGACTACTAAATGTTCAACCTAAAATATATATGTACAAATTAACATCAATTATGAAAAGTCGAAAGGACACATGGGCATATAAAGGGACAATTTAAAACAGGAACATGTGGCATAAAGGACCACATTTTCAGAGTCAAAGTTATTTTTGAAAAGTTCTAATCGATTGAAGGACCATAGATGACAGGAAATCTTCCACTTCAGCAGATGTTGAGGATGAAAAAGCATCGCTAGGAAGGACCAAGGAACAGTCGAGTTCCATAGCCTCAGCCAAGGCAGCTTTCCGTGATGTCCCCAGAGATGAGTTTAAAGCCACATCCTCCAGGAAGAGCTACTCATAAGTAGCTTCCCGTAGCAAACGCAACCTCAATACGCATGTCTGGTAATGAGCCCTTAGCGAGAACATCAACAGTTCGGCGTTCAATGAAAGCAAGCACTGCATAGAAAGACAAACTTCCAGTGCATGTTCGAAGGAGCACCAGAGGCACCGAAACACGGGCTGCACACACTGTAGAACTGGTCTGAATGACAGAGACCAGACACACTCAAATTGCTCCAGGAGTGTTGCTCTAAAATACTGCATCATGCGTTCACGACACCGCTGCACTGATGGGAGCACTTTCATTCCTTCTTGCGGCGGGACAGCCATTGCGCATGAAAAATAGCAACAGCAAAACGCCAGCTAATAAAGCCAAAGTTACTGGAAAAACCCCCAAAATACTAGAGGAAATTGAGTGGATGGCTGATGGTATTAGACTGAAAATGGAGGTGAAGGTGTGAATGAAACCTGAACCAACAGCCTTAAAAAATTTTGCGATTCCAGAAGTACTGGACGCATTAAATATCCGTCCCACAAGTTCACCAAAGTGTCTCGGAAAGTTTGCACTTAAAAGGGACTGTATCTCTGCTGACGACCTTGCCACCTGATGTGCGTAGGTCTTGCGTGCAGAGGTAAGGGCCACATGCTTTTGAAATAATAAAGCCTTGAGTCTGCTCAACTTGTCAAAATTCACATTTGAAGTAGCAATGTGAGGCCATATATCAGCTACCTCTTTAATCTTAGTAGGGGGAAAAGTAAGTTCCCACAGCATGTAAAGATCTTAGAGACCGAAACAACATAAACTATTCCGGCTCGCATCCCATAACAGTCTTCACTGTTGAGGAGGACATCTGAACTTCCTTCCGATAACAAGGCAAATTTGCTGCAGACGCGTTACACGCCCCATGCAAAGACAGCTGTTTGCAAACCATTGAATGGCTGACTGAAGTCTCGCATTCAATGCCGCTAAGAAAGACTTCTTTCATGCCACTGAGACATTTATATGAGAAGGGAAGCTCCCACACCTCATGAATGTAACTATCTCCCAGCCTTTCATATCTGCCTACCAGAATGTGTCTTAAACAGGAGGTGAATTGAAGTGTAGAAATAGGCAGATTAATGACTCCGTGTATTAGCAGATGGTATTTCAGCCACAGTAAAAGGTGACTTGTTTCATTTCTCGATGTTTAGCGTGACATAAGTCACATCTCTCTTAGCCATTAGTTGTTGTTGTCGTGTTAAATTAAAGGAAGAAGAAATGTCCTTTGTGTTGACATGCTGCCAGGGAACGTGACCCGCCTTCAGTGTTTAAAGTGTCGAACCCAACTGCATAATGGACCTTAGCTGACTCTGTCCCTGGTGTAAAGAAGACATATCTGTTTGTATAATGTCTATAGCAGAAGAAACAATGTTAATTAAGGTGTATATCCAGTCGGACAGGGTATTAATCCCATTATCCACAACAGCTAATGACTTTAAAAAAAAATTCTGGTCTATTTGCCTTAACCGGGCAGCTGCATCTTGTTGGCAAAGCTTCCAAATTTCATTATATACTTCTGCTGTGTTTTCTGGATTCTAACAGGAAATCCTGTAAATCATTATTATTGGACAGGAGACTGAGGTGTTCTCTAACTGCATCTAGTGAGGAAGTTTTTAACCATTGCTGGCATAGTTTCCCCACACTATGGCCCTCATTACAACCCTGGCGGTCGGTGTTAAAACTGCAGTAATACCGCCAACAGGCCGGCAGTAAAAAAGTGGGAATCACGAACATGGCAGAAACCGCCAACACAGACAGCCACTTCAACACTCCGACCGCCACAGCGGTAGAAACAAACACCGCAGGAGTAACCACCAACAGACAGGCGGAAGACAATGTACCTCCCACTGTATTACAAGGCACCAATCCGCCAGCTTTTCCGGGGCAGTACCAACGCCATCAAAAGCACAGCGGAAACAGTCTTTGGAACGGAAACCACTCACCTCTCGACACCCAACGAGGAACCAGGACGCCATGGAGCCCGAGTTACAGGTGCTACCAATGTTGGTTTACCTATTCTTCTACCAGGAACATCAAAAACGGCGGCAACGACCACGGTGAGTGCTGCACCTAGCACATAGGGGATGGGAGAGGAAAAAGAGAGTGACACACGTGCAACACGCAACACCCCCACCACCACCCTCACCCACAACACCATACACAGAAACACATGCATCAACATTACATTTATACCCCGTAACCCTCTGGAAGAACACAAGGACAAAATGAAATGAGTGTAATCATTGACAATTCAGATAGGGAAACAGGTCTGTAACAGATCATTATGTACAAATATGTACAGCAACTACACAAGTCCAGATAGTGTTCCATTCATTGTCCGTGGACCAGTGGACCCAAAATGCATGGGTGAAGCCCACACATGATACCTGCCTCAAAACGGAGAGAACACTGCTGGGGCATCAGGTCGAAAAAAACAGGCACCTCAGGGGGAAGGGGAGGGGGGCACCTCAGCCGGATGATGGGATGACGCTACTGCTCCACGAGGGGGCTTCATGTCCACTGTTTGCTCCTGGGGAGTGCAAAGCCACAGTCTCACAAGTCTTTCCAGTGGGTGGTTTGCCCACTGATTGGTCCTCTGGAGTGCAAAGCCACAGTCTCACAAGTCTCTCAAGTGGGTTCACTGCCCACTGCTTGGTCCTGGGGAGTGCAAAGCCACAGTCTCACAGGTCTCTCAAGTGGGTGGGTTGCCCACTGATTGGTCCTGGGGAATGCAAAGCCACAGTCTCACAAGTCTCTCAAGTGGGTGGGTTGCCCACTGATTGGTCCTGGGGAGTGCAAAGCCACAGTCTCAAAAGTCTCTCAAGTGGGTCGGTTGCCCACTGATTGGTCCTGGGGAGGTCAAGGCCATGGCCTCTTCAGTGGATGCTGTTCTCCACTGGTTCTGGAGGGGGCTTGGTGCCCAGAGTGCTTCATCCTGCCAAGGACTGGGGAAGTGAATGCTGTTCTCCACTGGTTCTGGAGGGGGCATGGTGCCCAGAGTGCTTTATCCTGCCAAGGACTAGGGAAGTGGATGCTGTTCTCCACTGGTTCTGGAGGGGGCTTGGTGCCCAGAGTGCTTTATCCTGCTAAGGACTGGTGTAGTGGATGTATCCCTCCACTGGTTTGGGAGGGGGCTTGGTGCCCAGAGTGCTGCACATGGTGTGTGGCAGTTCCCATTCCCGCACCTGGGTGTCAGAGCAGCGAGATTTACTGGAAACAGGTACCATGATACTCCATGGAGGCAGAGACACACTCCACCCTGCGACGACTCAGCCTGCCAACTGCTGGTACTGCCAGTGCTGATTGTGGTGCCTCATTTACTCTGTGCAGGGTCCTGGACGTCTCCTGCAGCCTCGGACGAGCCCACTGTGAATGATATTCATGTCAGCTGTGGTGGCACAGTCTGAGTACATCGTGGGGGCAGGTGGTGGTGGTTGCGGCAGTGTCAGCGGTGGAGATGCTGGCGGTGGTACATGTGTCAGCACCTGTGGAGGGAGACACCAGGACAGATCCTGGACGTCTCCTGCAGCCTCGGACGGCTGCCCACTGGGGGTGATGCTGGGGACTGTAGCAGAGGCAGCAGACATGCAGGTGGGCATGCAGGTGGGTGTGCAGGTGGCGGTGGTTGCGCAGTGGCCACCGTCATACAGGTTGCTGTTCTGTCCTGCAGAAGGGGTGTCACCAGTCCCTCACCCTGAGGCTCCGTGCCCTGGGCTGACTTCCCTTTAGCCTTGTGTCCCTTCCCCACCTTGGAAGTCGCTGCTGGGACCTTGGCACTGTCCTCTTTTATCTTGGAGGAGGCATGCTGGGGGGTTGGTGAGGCTTTTCTTTACGGCATGTTGTCCCCTTCTTTGCCTTGGCAGGTGGTGGAATAGGGTGATCCTTGGCCTCACTAGGTGGCACACTGGCAGCCCTGATGGGTGTGGCCTGCGATGTTACTGGACTTGCAGGGACCACAGTGCTTGATGATTTAGTGGCTGAGGTGCTGGGCTGGGATCTGGACATCCTGGCTCTAGGGGAAGGACGGTTGGGGGATGTGTAGGGAAGAGGTCAAAGTCAGCGAGGAAAAGTTTTTTAGACACACTGGAACGGGAAGATGGAGGGGGTTTGGGAGTGGAGGAAGAGGTAGTGGTTGTAGGAGGTTTACATCTGCTGAATTTGGGTGAGCGTGCATGGGCTGGAGGCTGCTGTGAGGTGGATGGCTGTTGAGTGGGTGTATGCCGGCGTTTGTGTACTTTGGGAGGAGGGCTCACAGACACACTGGGAGAGGACACAGGGGACGTGTGCATGGTAGTGGGGGTGGTGATTGCACGTGAGCGGGGTGTGGTGATGGGCACGCTGGTGATGGAGGTAGTAGCTGAGGATGTAGTGCATGCAGGTGTGAGTGGAGATGAGACTGGGAGGGAGGAGGAGGAGGATGTGGATGAGAGGGACACAGTGGAGGCAGTGGATGTTGATGTGTCTGCATGGGGATGGTCCTTGTGTGAGTGCCTGTGGGATGTGTGGTGCTTATGTTTGCCTGTGCCACTTTTGTGTGTTGATATGTGTGCATGCTGGTCTGATGGTGTGCTTGGGATAGGCTGAGGTAGAGGGGATTGGGTCTAGGTAGTGGAAGTTGGAGGGGGGAGGCGGGACACACGGACAATGGCTGTCATCAGTGCTGAGGCCAGAGCATGTTGGGCTGCCACACCAGAAAGAATGCCCTCCAGGTATTCATTTGTTTGCTGCAACTGCCTCTTGACACCCTGGATGGCATTCAAAATGGATGATTGCCCAACAGTGAGGGATCTCAGGAGGTCAATAGCCTCCTCACTGAGGGCAGCAGGGCTGACTGGGGCAGAGCCTGAGGTGACTGGGGCGAAGGAGATGCCCACCCTCCTAGGTGAGCGGGCACGGAAAACACGCTGTGGGGCTGCTGGGAGGGTGGTGCTGGTAGGGGGGGTGGCGGCTGTACCTGTTGATGCGGTGGGCACAGAGGTGCCCACCACCGCAAGGGAGCTCCCATCAGAGGAGGAGTCACTGTCACTAGTGTCTCCTCCTGTCCCCGTTGTGGAGCTCCCCTTGCCCTCCGTCCCACTGGTGCCTTCAGACTCCGTACGTTCACCCTCCTGGGTCATGTGGGTTGCAGCTCCCTCATGCTTAGGTGCCCATGCTCCTCTGCCAGATGATGCTAATGCACACGAGGACAGGGTGACAAAACAAAAAGGGGAGGAAAGACAGAAGAGACACATGGTCAATGCCTGCAACAACACCACCGTTGGTGGACACAACACACAGGTAGCAGCCCTATGCACTAGGCCATGCACTAACAGTTCAGGGTAAAATCAGATGCCAATGGGGGACTGTGCCTAGACCCATTTGATGCACACCTGGAACCTACAGGAGCCTGACTAGGTGTAGAGGGCCACTACCACTTTTGGGATTGGACTGACACTGAGCCTGCCTAACAATGGGTCTACCCTGGCACCTTTGTCCTGGACTAGGGGAACCCACAGCCCACTTCCCACACCCAGAAAACTCATAAAGCGTGCAGAGTCAGCTGCATGAGACTGTACTCACCCCCTTCTGGCTGCTGTGATGCCCTGAAGTGCCCATCCAACTCCGGACATGCCACCACCAGGATCCGGTACATCAGGGGGGTCATGGTGCGACGGGCACCCCTTCCACGTTGGGATGCCATCCCCAGCTGGGCCTCTGCCGTCTTCTTGGTCCAGCGGCGCAGGTCCTCCCATCTATTGCGGCAGTGGGTGCTCCGTCTATGGTAGTCCCCTAGGGTCCACAGTTCTTTGGCAATGGCACGCCAAGTACCCTTCTTCTGGTGGGCGCTGACCTAGAGGAAAAGTAAAGTAAGAATGGATTTTACTCCCCCGTCCAGTTCATCTTACTCATTGGCCACAACCTCCCACCCTGGCCAAAAACACATACACTGACCATCCTCACATGCTGACCTCTGCCCCCCACCTGTATTTTCCATCAACGCCACTCCATACATTCATGTCCCAACCCTCATTCTCACAGTGTACTCACCTGTTTGTCTGGTGGACCATAGAGTAGCGTGTACTGGGGGAGGACCCCAGCCACCAGGTTGTCCAACTCCTCTGCTGTGAAGGCAGGGGCCCGTCCCCAGACACTGTAGCCATTTTCGCTTCCAGACTCAGGTCACAGCAGCATTTGCAGTGTAGGTCCTCTCCTGTTGAAGGTCAGGTATCAAGTGATTGAACAGTTAGAAAATGGCGGTCACGTCCGCGGCGGTGCGTACCATCACTGCCGGCGTACATCGCCATTGGGTCCTGGAACCCATAGGGCCCAATGATATCCAATGCTGAATTGCCCTGCGGTCTTCTACCGCCTACCACGACGCTGCACAACGCCAGCGCAGTTACCTCACTTCCCCTTGTCCCTCCTTAAAGGTCAGGCAGCCGCCATTTCAGGGGGCCACATGGCAGGGCAACTAACTGCGTCACAGCGCTTTTGGGCAGGAATACGGAAATATAGCGCAAAACACAGATTACATCACAATTGTTCTAAACACCCTTGTGAAAGCTATGTGGTGTATGACCCTCTGTTCCCCCTTCTCCTCCATAGGGCACGTCAGCTGGGGCAGATGATGAGATGGCATCATCCTCCGGTATACAGACCCCTGGTGGACCTGTCGACAATGGAAGACACACACATCATTATCACCTACAGACTTGATCGTGCCACAATCCATGAACTGTGTACCCAGTTGGAGCCAGACCTAATGTCAGCTATCTGCCATCCCACAGGAATCCCCCCTCTAGTGCAGGTCCTGTCAATACTCCATTTCCTGGCCAGTGGTTCCTTTCAAACAACAATGGCCATGGCATCAGGAATGTCACAGCCAATGTTCTCTGACGTGTTGTCCAGGGTGTTATCTGCCCTGCTGAAATACATGCGCAGCTACATCGTATTCCCACAGGTGGAGGATTTGCCCACAGTGAAAGGTGAGTTCTATGCCCTGGGACATATCCCCAACATCATTGGTGCAATTGATGGTACACATGTGGCATTTCCCCCCTCCCGCAGGAATGAACAGGTGTACAGAAACCGCAAAAGCTACCATTCGATGAATGTGCAGATGGTGTGTTTGGCAGACCAGTACATCTCCCATGTGAATGCCAAGTACCCTGGCTCTGTGCATGATGCTCACATCCCTTATGTGATGGGGCAACTCCAGAGGCACTGTGTGTGGCTAATAGGTGAGCTCAAGGTCCCAACACAGTTTACATAGGTGTCTGGGTATGGGGTTGTCCCTAATGGTTAGTGTATGTCTAACAGTTGTCCTTCGATATTTGCAGGTGACTCTGGTTATCCCAACCTCTCATGGATACTGACCCCAGTGAGGAATCTCAGGACAAGGGCAGAGGAACGCTTCAATGAGGGTGAACTAGGAGGATAATTGAGCGTACTTTCAGCCACCTGAAGGCCAGGTTCCGGTGCCTCCATCTGACAGGTGGCTCCCTATACTACTCACCGAAGAAGGTGTGCCAGATAATCATGGCATGCTGTATGTCACACAACTTGGCTTTGCGACGCCAGGTGTCTTTGCTGCAGGAGGATGGGCCTGATGTTGGTCTCGTAGCAGCTGTGGAGCCTGTGGACAGTGAAGAAGAGGAGGCAGAAGAAGATATAGACAATCCGAAACAACATCATCATGCAATACTTCCAGTGAGACACAGGTAAGAGACTGGCACTGCTCCTCTCATATCATACTACTGTAGGACATTGCATGATTTTCCCTTTTTACCTCTGTGTATGAACCTTGACAGTTCACTTTGGCTTTCTATTTCACAGATCTGGGTACCACTTTGTGCATTCTGCTATGTTTACTGCTGCCCAACAACTGTCGAACATTGGTATGTGGAAATGAACATTGACATTGCTATTTTTCTGATAGGTTGCAATTACACATATGTGAAAGCACAGAGGAGTAATGGCAGTTCAAGGTGGACAGGGTAACATAGTGGGACAGAAGGGTGACATTCAAGAGAGTCTTATTTCCTGGCGGGGGTCTTGGCAATGTTCTCTGTCTTGTTCCTGGATCTCAGGGACCTTTTGCCTGGTGGTTCTCCTTCTGCAGGGGGTGGGGTGCTGGTGGCCGTAAACGTTTCAGAATAAGTTTTAGAACTCTCTTGTGGTGGAGTCGGACAATGTATCCATTGTGTATAATTTAAAACAGTTTTTGGGCTACTTGCTCTATGTATAAAATAGTGCCCATAATAATTATAGCAAAACATATCACCCTAATTTGCTTTAGATTGATAAACATCTTTGTTTTCAAATACAGTATAATACTGCAATTCAGTCATCATAGAATCAACTGTTTTCACATCCCAATCATCAGAAACAATGTCTGGTATTATTATATAATTCATTGAAAGTTTGAACACATATGGTATTTGAATAACCTCCGTTGGACCGTATATATCAAATATTACTTTGTCCCACACAATCCCATCAGGAATTGGTATTGCGGAAATATTCACAAAAGACAAGTCTCTTTGGACCTTGTGTGATGAAAAATTTGGTTTTAGGACCTCATCCACCAATTCAACTGTCGATTTTTCTGGAAGAAAATGTCCGTGTATTAACAAAAAGAAAGTTATGACAAAACCAATCCGAAGTAGGAAAGCTATTATAGTCAAAGAAAGTCATAGATAGTTCCATGGAACAACAAAGTATGTTATTTTAAGCCAGTTCAATAGCTTACATGTTTGACAGTTCCGGTGTCGAAGAGGCGAATGAGTCTGAGACGTCATCATTGATGTCGGCAAAATATCCAGAAGTAGTTTGTGCAAAAACTGGTGCTGTGTTTACTGGTGGAGTTGGTGTTTCTCTTGTGGTGGCACAGAATAAATAGCACCATCTGTTTGTGTTGATGCTGTATCAAATCGATCAACTGTCTCTGTATTATTTGATGTTAGTGGAACCAATGCAAGATCATTTTCCACCCTCCCCAAGGTCGGAGAGGTGTCAATGTTGCTGCTTACAACTAGTAGAGGAACTCCTTGACCAGTAGTGAGAGGGATTCGGGAACTACCGGTTGTTCCTCTTGGTCTGCTGCGCAGGATCGGCCACATGGTGTAGTTTGACATTGTCGATGGAGACAAAATAATTTTCCTTGGTACCTGCCAACAGCGGTAGAATGACAGTTCTGGTACCGTGTACCCCCAAGACGGGGACTGGTGCTCGATAGGAAGGACCAAATTCCTTTCTCACAGTGACCTTTTCACATACTAAATCCCCAACTCTAGGAATCCAGCCGGTAGATGTTACTGGTACATCCTTAATTCCTACGGAGGCAGTACTGGCAGAAGAATTGTCATCACAGAACTGTTGTAATTCCTGTAAGACAGTGACACGATCATTTATGTCAAAAGGTGTTTCTGCCACCTCCATGCCAGGACCATCAGGATCTGGAACATACATTTGAGTTCCAAACAGGCACTCATATGATGTACAACGCCCCGCCCCCCCCGGGACCCTCTAGGCAGATTGTTAAGTGCTCTCTGAACTCCATACAGGTGATTAAGCCAACTACGACCCGTACCTAAGACTCTTGCTGTTCACTCTACGACACTATTTCCCTCGGGATGAAATGAAGACGAATACTGGAGTTGGACTCCCAATGAAGCCATGGCGTCCCTGAATGCTCTTGAGGTGAAAGCAGAGCCCTGGTCTGAGTAGAAAGCTGCAACTGTATATGTACCGATAAAGACTTGCAAATCTTTAATAACAGTCCAAGCGCCAGCCGAGCGTTGTGGCCACACCCATAAAAATCTGGAGCAAGAATCAACAGTGACCAATATATACTTGTATGCACTATCCGGTGTTAGGGGACCACAATGGTCCAGGTACACACATTGTAAAGGTTTGTTTGAAATTAGGAGGGGTGTCTGCGGTGGGTGTTTGGCACTGGAAACTTTAATTTGTTGACAGATGTCACAACAAAGGACAGACTGTTTGGTCTCCTTGTAGAGGCTTGGCCACCAATAGCGAGCTTGTAAGATTGATATTGTAGCCGCCACACCATCATGATCAGATGCCACCCCTTCATGCTCTACTTTAATCAACTCTGGTCTTATATCTTTATTGGGAATATCTCTCACGCCTACACCTGGTATCCTAACCTCAGCGTTCAGGCGATCTCTAATTCGGTAGGAATATTTATCCAGAAATATTTTAGGATAGGGCGTACCATCAGCTGTAGCTTTCACAGCAGCTGCGTCCGGTTTTGTACTTAAATGTGTTACTGCAGCTACAGCAGCCATAGCTACTGCTGACTTTGTGGCTTCATCAGCCAGTGTGTTTCCAGCCACGTGTACGTACAACATGGACATTTGGGAGCATTTCTTTTAGATCTGCTACTTTCCCCCACAGTAATCTGTGTTTTATGGTGTTGCCTTCAGAATCTCTGAACCCATTCTGGCACCAGTAATGCAGATATTCATTGAAGGACTGGATGCAATAGTAGGAATCACAAACAATCAGCATTAGCTGTGCAGGATCTGTGTGTTCCAGTGCCATCAACAGAGCTTTAAGCTCTGCCAATTGTGGTGTGCAATCCCCAAGGATTTGCGTGAATGTGTGTAGGGGACAACATGTATTGTCCTCCATATATCCGCTTACGACTGCGCAAGCAGCAGAACATTGGAGTTTTGTGCCAATTGCAGGTTGTGCAGAGCCATCAGTATACATGACTCTATGATATTGTTCGATAGGCAGTGTGTGTGATGGAACTGGGTACTCTAGTTTGTACTGCAAAAATTCTTGAGTTTGTACTTTTGGGTCAACAATTATGGGGGTCATTTCAACCCTGGCGGTACGGGACCGCCAGGGCTGAAATGACGGAAGGACCACCAACAGGCTGGCGGTGCTTCCAGGGACATTACGACCACGGTGGTTTTCCGCCACAATGGCCCCGGCAGTTGTAATCCGCCAGGGCAGCGCTGCTAGCAGCGCTGCCCAGGGGATTACGAGTCCCCCTACTGCCAGGAAAAGGCTGGCGGTACGGGGAGTCGTGGGGCCTCTGGGGGGGGCACTGGCATGGGCAGTGGCATGGGCAGTGCAGGGGCCCCTTGACAGGGCCCCATGCGGCTTTTCACTGTCTGCTCTGCAGACAGTGAAAAGCGCGACGTGTGCAACTGCACCCGTTGCACGTCCGCAACACTGCCGGCTCCATTTGGAGCCAGCTCCATTTGGAGCCAGCTCCCATGTTGCGGCCCACATCCCCGCTGGGCCGGCGGGCGGAAACTCTGTTTCCGTCCACCGGCCCAGCGGGGATGTCAAAATGGGCACCGCGGGAGTGTGGCCGCATTGGCGGCCGCACGCCGGTTACAACTTGCGGGCGGCGGTTGCCGCCCGCCAATGTTGTAATGAGGCCCTTAGTCTACATCAGTGGCTGTCAAAGATGTGGCCCATTGTATCCAATGTGCGTGTAATGCTTTTGCGTTTGGAACGCTGGCTTTTGTGACAGCCTCTAGGGCTGGGATTGGGGAAACAACAATTATGCTTTGCCCTGAGCTAGAGGTCTTTCTTTAATGACAGCCATCTGTACAGCAGTGAGAATTTTCTCTGTGGGAACAAAACGTTCTGCTGCTGAGCATAAGTAAGATTTATAGGCAATCTGAGCTGTTTCACCTTCATTAAATGTCACATAGGTGAAACTGATGGCACCAGCAATTACTCTGATAACCAAGTGTGTCTTGTTGTCCCTTGTGTGTAGATTTTGTGCGGCAAGCATGTCTGTCTGCAGATCTCTGAGAATGCGTGTATGTTCAAATGTCCAAAATTTACTTGAGAAATCAGGACGTATCAAATCATATAAAGGTTTTATGCATGTAGCATAATCTTGAATGTAAGTTCTGCCAAAATTTAGGAAACCCAACAGAGTTTTTTGATTGTGTTTGGAGGTTGTAGTTGTGCGCATTTTTCATTTAAGAATTGTGGCACTAGGCTCTTTCCTCCACTTTACAGCTCATATCCCAGAAACAGGATGCTGAGGAAGGCAATTTTTGTTTTTTTGAAGTTGAATTTGTAGCCAAATTCAGAAAATCCGACAACAATGCGGGCTACCCGTCTTAAATGTTGTAGTGATTAATCATCCGACAGAAATATATCATCTACATAGGACAATGCTTCAGGGTCAATCTTGTGCAAAATTGCAGTGACACTAGCTGTGAACAGTCCTGGGCTATTCTTATACCCCTGAAGTAAACAACATAATTTTTTCTGGGAGCCTAATGCGCTGAAACTTGTTAAGTGTCTACTCTCAGATGCTATATTCTGGCAGAAAAAAGCATTGGAAATGTCCAGTGTTATTTTATATTTTTACACACTATATTGTTCATCGGTGCTGTGCTATGTGAGTTTTGTATCGCAAATGTACGTGTGTGACTGTTTAAATGTCTGAAGTCTAAGACTATTCTGTATGAATGGTCTGGTTTAGCCACTGGAAATAAAGGGTTGCTCATTGGAGAGACAGAGGGTTCAATTACGCCCTGGTATTCTAGCTGTGTGAGTATTTCCCTCACAGGTGCTTTAGCATCATGTTTTATTGGATACTAAGTTTGTGGTTGAGGTTGATTTTTAATAGGAATTACATGGTCGGGGGATTCTTGATCCCATCCTACGTGATTGCGATATAACGCAGGTGCCTGTGCCAAAGCCCAATCAATGGCATAGGATTCAGCAAGTTCCTCCGGAACAAGGGGCGAGAAAGAAGGTTTAATAACATCCTCTCCATATGGGCAGGTACAGACAAATTCAGGTGGCCAATCCTGTTCTGCCAACAAAACATCATAAATGTTTATTACGCGATCCCAAAGGATTGCGTCTATTTTGCACTCAATGTCTCCTTCTAACTGTAGCATTACTTCATACACCCTATCAGGCGTGGAGTCACGCATGTCCGCAGTTTCTACTTGTAGAAAGTCATAAGTTGCTTTCACCTCCAGATGCTCTAGACGACTCCAGCGAACTATTGTGACCTCTGCTGCGCTGTCTAGCAGTGCTAGAGCCCACTTCCTGTTCTTCAAGAGGACCCTCTTCCTGAGTGGCATGTCGAATTGCAACTGCTGCCACTTTTTTCTTTTTAAATTGGGGTTTTTGTTGGGCAGGTTTCTCTTCCTTTTTAACAGAAACTTCCGATGAGCGTTTTGATTCCTGTCTCGGTTTCATGTACTCTGTTCTTCGCTCTGTTCGCCCACCTCTCTCATTTTGTTTTTCCGATGAGAACTGAAAGGAACGAGATTGGTATGTATCAGTATATTGATATCTATAAGGTGTTTTTATATTATCTCTATTTCTGAGATTATATCTATTCTGTGGGGTCTCCATACGCGGAGATTCTCCCCTATCTTTTTAAGGAGTTTGTTGTTTTTTATCCCAGCGTTTCTTATTACCCTCAGGAGCTTGCTTAGAAAAATCTTTGTTAGATTTGCTCTGAAATTGTGGTTTAGTTGGCCTGGCCCCTAAACTATATCGACCAATGCTAGAAGAGGTCTCTGCAATAATCTTGCAGCTCACGTTCCTGATCCTGTTGAGGAACGTCACCGCGCCGCATGCGCACTGCTAGTGCGACTGCTTCCCCTTTAAGATTACTTAAAATAATTGAGGGTACCGTGCCAAAATTACCCATCAATTGCATCCCCAAGTCCAGGTCCGGGGCAGCCCCGTATTTATCTTGAATTTGTTTCAACACTTCTAGTAAGTTGTCAAGTGTTGGTGTACCATGTGCGGTTGTATAGAGCGCGGCAAGTACAGTGCCCCAGGTATTACAGTTTTCTATTGTAGGGATCATCCCAAATGGCAAGCACATTGTTAGAATTCTATGTTTAACCTTAGGCCCCGTATGGGGAAATACTGCTTCCAGCGCATTTATTTTTTGTGCTAACTCAAACGGTGTTTCCTCTCGTTTGGCGGATAATTTACCCATAATTGAATGCATAGTCGCAGGGTTTATACCTGGCCTTCCTCCGTGTGGTTGTGCTGGTGCAGCACATGCTGGGTTTGTATTTAATGTTTGCATCACAAACTGTACTAACTGTCTATATGTCGCTGTTAATTCAGTATATAAGCAACGAACCTCAGCTACTGCTAAAGTCGCTACTGCAGGGTGTGGGGGTATAGGTGGCCAATAAAGGCCAGGTAGGACCATTATTACTTAGAGGACCTAACCTTACTGGTAATCTTGTGTGGGGTAGGGGGCCATCAAGCCAATTATTATGTTCTTGACAAGATAATGATATATCTAAACTTGCATATGTCTTGTATTGCCAAGGTACGTTTGCATGTGTATAGTGATCAAATGTATTTGTGTTACCATCTACTGCTGGAAATGTGACCCAAGAATAAAAAAGTTCCATTCTATAAACTGGATGGGCATCCACCACAAATGTGACTGGACCCCCCCTGGGCCGTTAGGCCATTTGCTAGTAAATGTGCAGTAAGAGGTTGTCTCATATTGACTGCTATAGCTATCTGCTGTGGATTCGCCATACTAGATCGAAGAAACGTTCAGAGAAGGCATACCAAATAGGGTTTTTCCTTTTAAAAGTTCAAGCTTGAACAACCTCCAGCACCAGATAGGATAACCAACGTAGCTGGGGCGGAAATCCTCAGTACCACAGACATCTCCGTATACGGTATAGAGGTGTAATTATATATAATGAGACTGAGATACTCAGGAGGACCCAAAAATTTGAGCCTGACCAAACGTTGGCGGCGCCATGTCGCATAGGCTCTCATTATTCTAATGAGTCTACTGGAATTTGTGCGGCAGAATCACCCGTGGTGTGGGAGACTGAGTCTAACCCACTGCAGGTGACACCTGTCGTTCCAACCGGGGGTTTGCTCAAGCCAACTAGCAGTGCTTTATCTCCTCCCAAGGGCAGGGATGACTGGGGAACCGAGCGCATTACATATTTGGTTTCTCAGGGAAGCCGTGGTCACTCAGGTCTCAGCCGTTTTCTCTCAGTTACCTTAGTCTCCTATATAAATGACAGCCAGAGGCAGTATATATTTTAATAAAATGACTGCATCTTAGGTAGCAAAGCAGGAGCTGCAATAACCAGGACAACACAGCATGACAATGTTAAAATGGTAACGAGGAGAGTGAAGCATAGAAATAATGCTATCATATTATTGCTACGGTTGATAGACTAATTCCTACCTAAGCTATCATAGAGCACAGCATATTAAGCTCTAATTCTGCCTTTCAGGTTTCCCTGGGAAGACATCACCCCCCATACCTGAGCAAAGGCCTGCAGTCTGCATTAGCATCTGTAGCGAAGCATTCGGCAATCAGCATATAGTCGTGGTTCTCTGGCTGGAATCTCCCTCTAATGTGTTAAGGTACAAAGAATTGTTTTTATAATAAAACAGCTGATGTTCTGAGAAAATGTCCCTACGTAAGGATGTGTATTTTCGACGAATGTCGGATACTAAACTTATACCACGTTCCCCGGCAATGTACCATGCTGTAGCCTTGGAAGAAGCACGTAGTGAGCAAGAATGTCTTGTTTGAGAACATTGTGCTGGCTTAAGAAAACAAGTAGATAAACAGAACATAAAACAAGACCGTAAAAGTGGCTATTGTAACAACAAAATAAAGCTGAATAAAATATATCTAGGTTAGAGTGCACAGCGGCTTGGCCTAGTGTGTTAAAATAACGTGCATGGAGCTATAGCTAAAATGGCTACACTACATTTTTACAGGGTCAGATTCTGTTACTGGGTTGAACAATTGTTTATTTGCAAATCCTTCAACTTAAATTTTCTTTACTGAAAGTGGCAAGTTTGGTACTTCTGCAGGTCTTACAGTGGAGTGTGTAGCTCCTTTGTCAACTATAAATGACAAATGGTGACCATTTACATCCACATATGGACCACGTTGATCCACTTCTAAGGAAGCACCTAGCCAGCACTTCTCTTCCTTCTTCGGACATCTTAACTGAAAAATGTTTGAAAAATCACCATCACATACATCAATTAAAGGAAACTGTGATGCCTACTGATTCACATCAACATTTATAACCTGATTTAAATTCTGTCAGGGCACATTTGTCTGTTGCTGGGACATTGAAGCTTATGGAACTTGCATCTGCTGTCTGTGGGATACATTTTCATTTTGCATTTGAGGTCTGTGAACTCTCTGCATTTGAACCAGGTTATTGCCTTTTGCTTGCATGTTTCCATTACTATGTACCTGATTATTTGTACCATTAAGGGGGCACTTCCTCCTCCAATGGTCCAGCTGACCGCACATATAACACAGATTGGTTCTCTTTAAAGTCCGCACAACCACAAGTCCAATCTGATCTGCAGGAACACTGTGTCCTCTACCTTCCTGCTGGAAATGATTACCTCCTTGTTACACTCCTTGTATACCACCAGTATTCCACTACAAACTGTGTTTTCTGATGAGCTTTCTGTGCAGCTTTAAATTGCATCACCTTCACCTTCTCCTTCAACGTTTTCTGTTTCAATTCCAGTACACCACCACAGTACTTTGTATATCACAGGATCTCATCAATCAGTTTCTTCTGCCAACACATCAAATACTGCTGAATCATGTTACTTATGCCTGGCTTCAATCCCTGTACAAGTTGGAACACAAAATCATCCGTTGTTTGCTGCAACAATCTCTCATAGTATGAATCTATTGACTCTTTAGTTTCCTGAGTTGTCCTGTCAATCCTCAGCCAATCAATGTCTTTAGGAGACACCTTGTTGTTTAAAAAGCCAATTACTTACTGGTACTTTTTCATTATCCCTTCAGACAGCGCATTTGCCACTGGATCTCTTTGAGGTTCACTATCAGGCCAATCAACAACATCCTTACACTCAGTCAATAAATTACTCAGGACCACAATGTCAAACAATGTACTCAAATCTTCCCACAGGCATTTTGAAAGTTTTGTAAACCTTTCTGTCTGCTTATACCACTCCACTTGTTTCTCTCTCAATTTTGTGTAATCATTTGTGAATGACAAAATTTTGCTTCTACTCCAAAAAACATGAACATATCCTGCACTAGGAATTTCTCTCATGGGAAGCACCTTCACATTTCCCTCAGCTTGATTTGCTCCTGCCGGAGGCAGTTCTTATTTCACCTTATTCTGATCTCTTTCCATTCCCCATCCACCGTCCAACTTGTGTAAGACTCTTCATTTCTGAAGGTAAGTGATCAATTCTCTAATCAGCAATCTCATTCCAGGAGGTCTCATTTTCAATATATCCTTGTCAGTAACTACTCTGTAATTCCTCTTCAGTGGTTTTGATTTTGCCAACTCATCATATCTCTGGACTAATTCAGCTAGTCTGTCATAGGTTTGACCTTCATGCTTTGTAATGTCTTTGCACACAAACAGCAATGCATCCTCAATGTAAATCTCTAAGTGAACTGTGCCCACACTTCTCAATATCATCTCATTTCATTCTAATTTCAATCTGGGTATATCCAATGGTCTATCTCTCTTGGGGTATTGCAATAGACATGTCTTCTGGAGTGTTAAAGGGTAACCTTTTATTCAGGGTACTGTAGTCGATTTGCTTAGGAGGTTCCGATCTGGGCAGAAAATATGGTGAGGATCTCTGAGGAAACCTTGTATCAGGAGTAAAGTCTGCCTGAATTTTCAGTGAAGTTGGATCTGAAATGCATGTAGGTGTCAATGGCCTTGGAAGAGAATTAATTCTCTCTGTCTCCGAACCACTGGGACTGACAAATTCCTGTACACTGCTTGATGTAAAACCACTTGGAACAACTGGGGCATTCAGAACATTTGAGGCATTCAGAACACTAGGGACAATTATCGTGTCTGGATTATTGCCAGTCATGCCTGGAGCATATAAATGAATAACTGGACCTATTGTCACTGGAACTGTCAATGCATCTGGGTTCATGTAATTCATTTGATTCTGTGGAACTGTCATTTCTAAACTCTGTAATGTCAAAGTTATATTCAAACTGTGTCGTGTGTGATTTGGGGTGAATATCTGTACAGGCTGATTCAAATTAAAACTCTGTGCTGGCTGATTTATATTAGAACTCTGAATTGATCGATTTGTATTAGGGGCTCTTAGACTTGGCATCCTTGGCGTAGTCCCCCCTAACATGTTGCCTCTGTTTTCCATGTTGTTGATGACTGCTGGACTCTGTTTTTGCTATTTGTGGTACTCTGGGCACTTTACTACTGCTATCCAGTGCTGAAGTGAAAATGCTCCTATGTAAAATACATGTGTAATTGGCTTTCCATGATTGGCATATTTGATTTACTAGTACGTCCCTAGTGCACTAGAAGTACCCAGGGCCTGCAAATCAAATGCTAATAGTGGGCCTGCAGCTCTGGTTGTGCCACCCACATTAGTAGCCCTGTAAACATGGCTCAGACCTGCCACTGCAGTGTTTGTGTGTGCAGTTTTAAACTGCCAATTCCAGTTGGCAAGTGTACCCACGTGCCAGGCCCAAACCTTCCTTTTTCTTACATGTAAGGCACCCCTAAGGTAGGCCCTAGGTAGCCCCATGGACAGGGTGCAGTGTATGTTTAAGGTAGGACATATCTAATGTGTTTTATATGTCCTGATGGTGAAATACTGCCAAATTTGTTTTTCACTGTGCAAGGCCTATCTCGTCCATAGACTAACATGGGGGGTGCCTTTAAATATTATTAAAGTTCAGATTCCCTTTGGGAGCAGATAGAAATTTGGAGTTTAGGGTCTCTGAATTCACAATTTAAAAATACATCTTTTAGTAAAGGTTGTTTTTAGATTGTGTGTTTGAAAATACCTCTTTTAGAAAGTAGTCATTTCTTGCTTAAACCGTTCTGTGACTGTCTGTTTGTGGATTCCCTGTCTGGGTCAGTTTGGGAGTTGTGCTATTTGTACCTCTCCTCTAGACAGTGACACAAGGGGAGCTGGGGTGTAGCCTGAATTTCCTGATGAGCCATCTGTGCTGGGAGGGAGGAGAGGAGTGGTCACTCACACCTGAAAGAGCTGTGCCTGAGCTCACACAATGCAGTCTCCAACCCCCTGGTGAGTGTCTGGGGCCTGGCCTGGTCAAGGAAGAATCTTACAAACAAGAGAGACTTTCCTTTGACGTTTGCCTACTTCAAAGGCATAAAGGGCTATAAGTAGTGGACCCAAAACCCCTGAAAAGTAGATAACTTCTGGAATCAAGAGGAACCTCTGCTAAGGAGATAAACTGAAGAGCTGAGGAGAGGTGCTGCCCCTGTCTGTGACTGTGGTTTGTTGGGCCATCTCAGCAAAGCATTGAAATAAAAGGCAAGGGTAGAAATGTCTGCATCTCTCAGAGTCCAAGCAAAGTCAAGTGAAGAATGCTTCTAATTCAACTGGAGAACAGTATATTAAAGTCCAAAGTGCAAGATGCTTTGCTCATCCATCACTCCACATGACTTTGAATGTGTAAGTGTCCAATGAAAGTCCATCATATGAAATGAAAGTGCGACATCAGGAAAGATTCCTATTACCAACATGGGAAAGGCATCCATCTTAGCTTATCCTTACGGGTCGAAATAAAAGTATACACAGTCTGTTTTCACAGTTCCTCATTTCCTCAAGGTACTGGATTCAAGGTTACTCACACTGGCTCAATATGTGTAAGATAATAGGACATCTATTTCTAAGCTAACAATTCATGGGAATAAAGGGCAAGATTATGACGTTGGCGAATGGGATACTCTGTCACAAGTGTGACGGATATCCTACCCGCCGTTTTACAAGTTCCACAGGATATAACTTGTAATATGGCAGGCGGGATATCTGTTATATTTGTGATGGAGTATCCCATCCTCCAAAATCGTAATTAGGCCCAAAGTCTGAAAAGAAAAGGCACGTTAGCAAGAATAACTAAACATTTTTCTACACAACCAGGAAACAGGGACTTGGAGGCCTCATTTAGGCTAACTAAAGTGAATTAAAACAGCATTCATTTATATCAAGCAATCATTACACAGTTAATGCACATTAACACAGGTTTTCAGTGCACCACTTTACAGTTATTCTATTCAGGCATCAAATAACAAAAAGGAAAGATTGTCACATACAGATGATTACTGTGGTGACAAAAGTACCAATAACATTTCTGCTACATCAGTGGTAATGTCCTTAGTACTCAATATTCTTTGAACACTAAGGACTTTACCACTAGTATGAGATTGAATCTATATGAAAATGAATCTATATGTATATACCTCATACAACAACCTCTCTCACCACAAAGTTTGTACGGTCAGTCATATTAATGTACGTCAATAGTGCCTGTTTTTGTTTTAAGCATGCAGATGAGGGCACAGCTGAACTGAGGACTTGGTAAAAGAATTTAAACTATTTCTAAAGTCCTCACTTTCCTCATGATGATGGCAAACAGGAAAGGGCAATTCAGTATGGATTGCAAAATGTGCAGTGACAGTATAATAAAAACAAAAATTGCAATGTATCAAATTGAGAATTTCTGGAAATGACGCAGAATAATATTCAGTAATATGGCAGAGGAAGGTGGTTGAATAAAATACAAATGATCCAGTAAGGGTTAAATATTTTAAAAGGCTCTGTTTGTAGAATGCGCTGATCGACAAATGAAACTGGACGCTTTGTGGGCGTGATCATTGCTTTGTTAATAGACAGACCAAACGGCCTTGCCTGAAACGGAGGAACTTTGAAAGGAGGCAGCTCTTGAGAACCATTGCTGAACAGAAGCAGTGCTGTCTACGTTAAAATTAACTCTGCTGTATGAAAGCAGAAACTAGGCTAAAGAGATGAGAAGAGGTTAAAATCAACACTCTGCAGTCTTTGTGAGAGGATTCACAGGCTGTAAGGAAAACACAGTTTTGTAATTAAAGATGTGTAGCAGGTAAGGATGTGTGGTCTTGTGATGTGGCCTTGCTTGAACAACGAAGGTAAAACAGTGTGTTTATAGCAAAACACTCTTAATACATTAAAATATTACCAACCCAGCCTGTTTAATTTGAAGTACAAAGAAAGATACTTACTTTGACTGCAAGCAGGAAGCAAAGAGGGATAATTGCAGTCAAGATAGGTGTTATAGGTATTCCTTGTTCCTGACTGGGGATCTTAGGTGTACTACTATTATTCTTCCATTGGCTTGTTGGTCCTAGGCCCTATTGTAAATGTACTTTCTTATTGTTCTTGACTGCTGGTCCTGAGATTAAAGCAAGTTAAGGGAAGCTGAATATTCACCTTCATTTCTTTAACACAATTTAGAACTTTAACACTAAGGAAATCTATATCTTCCTTCTTGGGCATACTCTGTGACACTGGATAAAGAAGAAGTATCAAATCTAATTTGAGTTATGAATAATTATTTAGATTCCATTTTCTTGAAGAAACTAGACAGAATAGTTCAGAATGAGATCATCCTGCTTTTATGAATGAACTTTGTGACAGCAATACGTCTTCCAAATGCTGCAGTACTGGGCATGGGCACTTTACTAAATGAAATGTATATAATTGTTTATCCAGACATACTTTCTTGGAAGGAATCAAGCAGATCAAAAAAACAAAAAATCCTGAAAAATATGAGCTGAGACCATGATTGTATTTCGAAAACAAATGATAAAAGTGCACTTAAGGACTGTTATTTCTTTGAAGATATACTGGAAAATCTATGCCATACACACCGTTAAAGTAAGGCAACATGAGTTTATCCCAGACGAAGATACTACCTCCCATACCAATCTTGCAAAGGGCTTGCTCTATCACACACAATCTCTAAATTGCCCATTATGTTGGATTATGCTTTGAAGGAACAAATGTGTTTTGTTGAGTCCCTTCACCTCTTCTTTTGGGGTGTATTTAGACATATATAGGTTAGCCATAACACTCAGACTACAGGCATTATTACACCATTTACAACTAATGATTTTTGCCCATAGTAACCAGTTGTAATCTATACATTGAGGCAGTGCAAAGTGTTGCCCTCTTCCATGCTCATTATTCACAATCTACATGGAGACACTACTTAAGAAACTAGTTAGAAACTATAATGCCACTGTATTAAGATGCTGCCAGCTGTAAAACAGGTTGCAGATTACTTTAACCAGTTATCTACACACAACATAACAAAATATAACAAAAAACACATTTTTATGGCTGGAGGGATGCTGAAAGCATACTAGGGTGTAGTTATTGCTACTATGCTGATAAGTACTACTTGATTGTCACTTTATCTGGTGGTATCCCAAAAGGAATTAAACTTAATTATGATTCAATAGCCTTCTATTCTCCCTGATGAGATGGATTACTGTTAGAAATGTCTGCCATAGGGTAACTTTCCCCCATGCTTTTTGCCTTTCTCCTCCATTTTTGAAGATCTTAGTTTTGCTGGCCTTAGAATTCTACATTCTTTTTCACTGATAACCAGTGCTAAAGTGCTTGTGCTCTCTCATCTAAGCATTGTAAAAGTGGCTTATACACAACTGGCCTACATGCTTGTAAGCCCCTAATAAGGTTGTACTACATGTACCCAGGGCATGCAAATTAAATGATGATAGTGAGCCTACAGCACTGATTGTGCCACTGGATTATGTAGCCCCTTAATATATGTCTCTGGCCTGCCATAGCAGCGTGGGTGTGCAATTTTAAACTTCTCTTTCTACCTGGCAAAATAAACCTTTCGTTAAACTGAAACCTTCCTTTTTAATGCATATGAGTTATCCTAGGGTAGGTTCTGAACAGCCCAGAGGACATGATGCACTGTATTTCAAAAGCATGAAATGTACTTTTCAGTTTCACATGTCCTAATAGTGAAAAGCTCTTAAATTTGTGTTCCACTACTGCAAGGCCTACCTCTCCCCTAAATAGCATTGGCCTTCCTTTGTTACATTTTATAAGTGATAACTTTCATTTGGGAGCAGGTAGAAATTTGGAGTTTGGCATCTTTGTATTTGTAATTAAAAGCCTTCTTTGATAATAAAGTCAGATTTTTAATCCCAACTCTGAAAATGCCACTTCTACAATGTTGCCATTTTCCTGTCGCAACCATTTTTTTTTCGCTGCCTGTATCCTGGGTCACATGACTAAGTGTATTTGACAGTTTGTCTTTGTGTATTGCTTCCAGACAGTGAGACAAAGTGAAGCAAGGTGTTGGCAGGTTGAGCCACTCTGCGTTAACAAGGGGGAGGAACTGCCGCTTACCACACAATGCCATCTTTAGGGTGTTGTGATTGGTGCAACCACACTGCGACGACCTGGAGGGGACACTGGCCTTAGGGGAGGTGCACTGTGGCTAGCAATAACTTACAACTTAACTTACAGTTTAAAAACAACTGCTGCAGAGTTCCTTGTGAGTCCAGCTTTCAGGCAGCAATTAAAGTGTCAAGATAGCTCTTATAATTAATGTGTAGTTAATGATCCTGATAGAGAGGGAGATTGGAGTTTCTCCTAGTGGTAGTTGTGACTTGCCATAATGTGGCACGGGGGTTAATATGCCTACTGCAAAGAACAGATCTGTATTTTATGTGGATAGTTGAGTTGATTAGTGAAGCCAGCCATTACCAGTTATTTAAAACAAATGAAATGTATGTGAGTGGTGCTATGATGAGATGAGGGGCACCGCTGTTAGGTGGGAGTGAGGGAATCCAGGGAGTAGGTGATGGGGGGTGCCAAAAAATACTTTTTTCAGTGGGCACTACAAGCACTAAAGCTGGCCCTGCTACTACATTTGCACATTGCAAAGGCCCTGCCTCAGCATTCTCACAAAGGGGTTAGACATTAGTCTTGTGTGACCCCAGACAATCTGTGGCCAGAGAAGAGAGTCAGGAAGTTCCAAGCCCCTCCTGGAGGGGGGGGGGTTGAAAAACTCTTGAAACTTCTCCTACTTTAAACACTCCTGAACCTGTGGATACTACAGAAGAAGAACTGCTGTGCTGCTCTGCTGCCAGAACCTCCACTCTGCAGCCCTGCTACTCTGTGGCTCTGCTGCCTGCTGCCCTGCTTGCTGAGAAGTTAGATTGTACCTGCGCCGTTCATCCCAGGCTTAATTTACTCCACGCGTCAGCCAGCTGACCTCCTGCTCTGAGTTACTGGGACATAACACACTCTAGAGGCTCCCTGAGACTGCCCAGCTGACCTGCTGCCTGTACCTGAAACTGGACCTACAACTAGACCTCCCTGATCTCTGCTGGCCTCTGATAGAGTGAGTTACGGATGCCCAAGTGGTGCCCATCAGATTATGGACCCTTGGTGTGGCCTCAGTTGAGCTCCCCTGAACTTTTAAGGCTCTATTGCAAGCGTGAGCAGGCCTGTTTGCACCAAGATTCTGCCGACTCCGCCATGCACCAACGCGAAACTTCAGTGAACCAGACTGTGTGTGCTACAATATCTTCCTGCACATACACAATCATTCCCTTCAATGCAGGCACCCTTGAACTACGGTGCAAAGATGTCTGCGTTGGCATCTATATTTAAGTCTGGTGCAGGGGGAAACACAAGAGTGTGCCATATTTTAGTAACTACGGTGTATCCCTGTATTTCTAAAGTGACGCAGTGTGGCACTGCTAATTTTGATGCAGCACCACACTGTGCCACTTTCTAGTGAATCTGGCCATTTCAACAGAGAATGTGCTATCTGCATATATCACCACCCTACCACATGATGCTTTCTAATATGTTTTCGACAGTGTCCTCTAAAATGCACCACCAGCTAAATACTACACAATTTCCAGGAATTGGTGTGGCTCAGTTGCTACTTTTATTCTTTTTTTGACCCCTGGATTGTTCAGAATCCCTGTGACTTCATTCATGTGACATGATGAGAGTACCACCACTCTGAAAATTGCAACAGCACCACTGGTGAAATGCCTTTGCTGTCTGGCGCCACACTTGGCATATTTGACGTATGTTGACCGACGTGCTCACTACGCATGTTAAGTTGCCACACCCGCAGTAAACTTCAGATATATATCCTGTTTTTCAAACCTTGTAAGTCGCTACTAGGCTGCCTTGATATTTTGTCCCTTACCTGTTTAACAGACTACTTGCTTCACACTGCATTTGTCCTCCAACTAGTGGTAACTCTGATTTTTCGTGCAATGGTTCTCATGTTTGCTTGATGTCTACTTATTTTTCCAAAGAAACACGCACAAACTATAACAAGGGGCTATGTCTCATGCTGACAGTAGACAGGCTTTGGTGTATGTGTATTATAGGAAGCACCAGATCTTTTATTTAATGACAAAATATTGTCCCTGGAAAAGGTACCTTCGAGTGCGGCTTTTTGTTTGAACATAAAAAAACGATGTTCATTTTTGTAAAACACATCTTTTAATGACCTGGTATATCTATTTTGACTAAAAGCAAATTAATCCTAGACATTCTACACAAGTTATATGTCATAACTGCTTTGATCCTTACAGACACATTTTTCAACAATTTTAAAGTACCCCACTTAAAAAATTTCACTGTCTGTGGCTTTATTTAAGCACTGTGCCACAACAGCTGCTCAGTGTTCTACGCACATAATTCCTCCAAAGTTTCAAACTGTTTCCATCCAACCTTCTTACTAAAATGTCTCTCAGTAATCAAAAATATTACTTCATGAAATCATGCCAGATAGCCTCTCGCAGAAAACTTTGTTTCTTTTTCCAAATGAAATATGGAACGAAAAAGCAAAAATTAAATTAAAGAGTTGCTAAGGATGCCAGGGCTTGATTAAACATCCTCAGGAAATTAACTATTAGTGTTTACATGCAGTCTTAACTCAGTGCCTTTTTTGCACACTCAGCACATCACATATTTAACCACTTTCCCGCATGCTTGAAATTAGTGTTCACGTGGGGAAACACATGAAGCACATGAAACAGTAAAACCTTTGTATGACCTCCTGGAGGCTGAGTGAGACTGTAACACTCTGGGAAAGGTGCACTTTTCACTTAGGGTGAGAGTGACTACCACCATCAGCAAGACGAACAATAGTATAAAATCAAGGACTAAATATTAGAAAGTAGTAGGTCACCCTTTTGTCCTCTTGCCAATGTCAGTGACATTGAGGTAGACGTAAACAATATATGATAAGTGTATGCCCCATTTGAAAAGTCAGAATTTTTATCACATATGTTTGGCCTAGGATATGAATGAATTTCTGACTTTTTAGTATTTCATCTTTAAATACAAATCAATCATTGGACTTGGCTCTTTTTTTAGGTCAACCACAGCTCTTTGCCTTATGTTGCCTAATATGTTCTTATTGGCATTAGGACTGTGCTTATTTTCCCAGCTAACCAGTAGTAAAGTGCTTGTGATCTCTCCCAAAAACTTGATTTGATTGGCATTTACCTATTTGGCACATTTAATTTACTTGTAAGCCCATAGTAAATGTAACTACATGTACCTAGGGCCGGTAAATTAAATGCTACTGGTGGGCCTGCAGCACTAATTGTGCCATCCACTAAAGTTGCTCTTTAAAACATGTCTCAGGCCTGCCTCTGCAGTGTGTATGCAGTTTGAAACTGCCATTTTGACATGGTAGAATTAACCTTTATCCAAGACTAAACCTTTCATTTTTAGTACTTATAAGTCACCCCTATGGTAGGCCCTAAAGGCTCATAGTGCAGGGTGAATTCTATTTCAAAAGTAGGACATGTATACATAAGTTAATTATATCCTGGCAATGAAAAACTCCTAATGTGGTTTTTCACTGATATATGGCCTATATCCCCAGTTTGCTAACACTAGGTTACCTTATTACTTTTAATAAGTGCTAACTTTGAATTGGAAACAGGTAGAGATATAACAATGAAATTAATTGTCATTTTAAATTCTCTTTGATGGTAAACTCAGATTTTAAATTAGAATTTTGAAAATGCTACTTTTAAAAAGTAGTCATTTTATTGTCCAACAACTGTGTCTTTCTGCCAGTGTTGTGGTTCAAATGACTGTGAGTGACTCTGCTGTTGGGATTTGTGTATTAATCCGAGACAGTAACACAAAGGGGGCTTAGGTTTGGACAGGATGGGCCATCCTGACAGGATGTTTGGGGATGGACTGTACCCAGCCCCACCTACGCCTAAGGCTCTTACACAAACACAGGAACATGACACCAAGCCTGCCCTGCCTTTTTTCCACCCCAGAAAAGTCTGGATCCTTGACCAGGAAATAAGGAAGAACCTTCCAGAACCAGTGTTGAGAGAAGGTCAGGGAATCCCCCACACAAATGCTGTCACCAGGTATAAATATTGGTACTCCCGAGAGCAGATCAGTACAAACATGGATCTGAAGATTCCAAAGGATTGCCCTGCTGCCCTGCTCCTGGAAGGACTGCCTTGCTGCCTTGCTGTCTGAGGAAAGAGAAATGCACCTTCTTTTTTTAACCTAGGACCACATGAGTGTCTCCAAAGGCTGGTGGCTAGCCTCCAGTGTGAACTACAGCAACTTTAACAAGTTTCAGAAGCATCCCTGAAACTGCCCAGCTGACATGCTGCAACTGGTCCTGCGTGGACCTGCAACTAGACCTTCCTGAACCCTGCAGCTGCCCTTTGCTAGAGTCCTGATCCCCAGGAAGTACCCTCCAGGTCCTGAACCCTTGGCAGGCATCAGTGAAAGCTCTGCCTGCAAGAAAAGTGAATATGCTGAAGTTTGGGCTCTTTGTGAACAGGCCTGTATGTGCCAAAACTCTACCTCCAGCTGCGGTGAAACATAATCTTCCCACCAACAACGACTGTCCACAGCCACCAGCAACTCAAGACCAGATACAGCAATGACATCCCACAATGACTGCCAACGCAAAGCTACAGCAACAACCATCGGCAACAGTCAATGAGCTCTTTGAGCTACGCGATGGCTGTCCACAATGCCCAAGCTGTTTCTCATGCTACAGCAACCACCGTCAACAATGCTCAGCCTCTCCCTCAGGGCCTCCTCCAATGCGCAGGACTTAGAAGGTAACTTTTCAGTGGGACTAAGCTGGTCCTTGTATCTGGCCTGCATTCCATTGTGGTCAGCCTGAACTTGTCACTTTCCCCCAGTCTAGTGTGATAAGATAGCCTCTAGTGGAGCTTTGTGTTTTTAGGTGCTATTTTCATTCAAAAGTTTAAAATGCAATATCTACAGTTCTACTGATTGGGTTCTTATTGTTCTTGTGTAATTTTATTTATTAAAACATATTCTCTTTTTTCTAAATTGGTTTGAGATTTTTCTTGTGTTGTGTTTTCACTTTATTACTGTTTGTGTGCTTCATAAATTCTTTACACATTCCTCTAAGTTAAGCTTAACTGATTTTGTGCCAGGGTACCAGATGGTTAAGTACAGGTCAATTTAGTTACTTTTGTGGTTCGCCCTGACAAGGATTTTGATTATTGCCTGAGTGGGGCTTCCACTTTCCTTAACCAGTAACCCATATTCTTACACATATGTTTAGTTTCAGTTTAAAAAAAAAGGCTAAAATAATATACAAGCCGGTATAAACTATCGTAAAATGTAAATGCTCAAACATATCTTACAATAACTCCTATTAGTTATATTCGTAATGTTACAAATTCTAGATCTTTCATTTGCAATTTCTTGATTCTTTTCCAACCATGGTTGACTATAGATTGATCTCATGTTACTAAATGAGACACACAAGACCAGAGTTGCCCTTATTTTGAGAGGCCTGTAATTCCAGATGGGTCTGGCAAAAGGATTGTCTGCCCCTTTTCCAAATTTTAATGTCTGAGGTTTTACCAGGGATACCTCATGTTTTCCCCAGAGACTTCAGCAGCTGAAATCAGCTGACATTTCTGGGAGAACTGTGGGGGAGAAACAGGAATTTACTTCCAAAATATGACATGAAATTGACCCCCTGCCCTCTAAAACACAACAAAATAACATCTATACCCCAGGCCAGTTGGTACATGGAGCAACTCTGACTGATGAAGCACCACTGCAAGCAACTGGAGCACAAATGGATAATGAGGCAGGAAAATGCAGACAGACTATGTTAAAATCTGCCCTGAGATTCTATCGCCAAACGCACAACTCTGGCAGACCACACTGATGACAGAAGCAATTGAAGCAAAAAGATGTTCACCACTGTGACGGATTTCATCTCACCATCGTCCGCCTTCAACTCAATGTTCGCCTTTCAGGACCTATGCAACAATATCTCTCAATTCTTGAGCAACAAAACCATCACCATGTACATTAACTTCAACCTGCAATTGAACCGGACAGACCTCGTCAAAACACTCCCAATTTTCTCCAAAGAACCAGTGCTAACCCCATGGCCTGATATAACCCAGGACAAAACCGCCACCACATGAAGTCCTTCTCATTACAGACCTCATTGGGCCCATGACCACCGTGCTCACTCCAATTCTGAACAACTCTACCTCTTCTGTGACACACCTCTACCTCTTCTGTGATCTTTCTAGATGCTTGGAAAAATACAAATGTCGTCCTCCTTCTTGCTTAAAAAATCCTCCTTGGACTCTTCAACACTCGCAAACTACAGACTGATCTCCCTGCTATCATTCCTGGCTAAGGTCTTAAAGAAAATCAGCAACAGACACCTCACCAAATACCTCAATGACCACCAACTACTTGACAACACTCAGTCTGATTTCACACCTAACTACAGCATGTAAACTGCCCTCATTGCCGCTACGGATAACAGCTCTATGACTATAAATGGAGGAGACACAGCAACCATCATCCTTCTTGACCAGCATTTGACATGGTGTCCCACCCTATCTTCATCCAATGCCTACACAACATCGATATTCAAGGACATGCACTGTGATGGATCTGCTCCATCCTGACTGGAAGGATCCAGTCAGTCAGCATGGCATAATTCACCTCAGACACCGGCGACCTCATCTGTGGAGTTCCACAAGGATCCTCCCTGAGCCCGACCCTCTTCAACGCATTCATGATCCCTCTCTCCAGCGTTATCCACTGTTATAACATCAACTCATTCCCTCCCTCACAGAAAAGATGCCCAGTACCCGGATCAAGTTCAATTCCTACTTGACTGAAATCGCCCACTGGATGAAGTCCAACTGCCTGAAGACCAACAAGACCAAAACTGTGATCTTTGAGAAGGGTACTTCACCTTGGGACATCACTTGGTGAAAGAGCTGGGACTGACACCATCCCCCACCACCATCACCAAAACTCTTGAGTTTGTCATCAACAGCAAACTCAACTTGACTGCCCAAGTTAGTGATGTCTCCACCGCATGCTTTCATACCCTGAAGATGCTGAGTAAAATTTTCAAATGGCTCCCAATCAACACCCGGAAACGCATCACACAAGCCCATGCTACAAGCAAGGTGGACTACGAGAAAACCCTCTATGCTGTGACCAACAAAAAACTCACCGGAATGCTGCAGACCATTCAGAACTCAGCAGCCAGAATCACTCTGTGCCTCCCATGCTGCGCTCACATCACACCACACCATACACAAATGAGCACAATTCGATCCTTCTTGAATATTTCTCATAAAGCGTGGTATGACCTGCTACACATAAGAACCTCCTTCTTACTTTTTGAATTCTGCAAGATGCTGAAATCTAGCTTTTCGAGTTGTCTCATTCGGCCCTACACTAGATTCACACCTACTCAGCACCAGGGTACACTTTCGGGTGATAGTGCACTCTACAAATCTGCATTACATTGCCAATTCACCCCGTTATAGTAATTGTAAGAGTTCAACCTAGAACCACTGTTAATTCCTCACATGCTGGGTTAATCGAATCCTCCGAATCACTAACTCCAAGGATGCAGAATTAACACCTCTGCTCATACTGAGGCTCAAGCACCATGGTAAAGTCAGCACAATCTGTCTCTATTTTACAATTTCTTAGAAAATAACCCAAAAAGTACTCCTTAGAACAAGTGACGGTTGCAGATTCCTAGCAGTACTCATTTATGTTTCCATTTACGCTTACAGCAATGTACAGCTTGAGCTCGCAATTAAATTTTGTTCCCAAACAAGCAATATTTTGGGGTGAATAAACCCCATTTTTGAGAGAAACATTTCATCCAAACTGAATGGTGTGCTCATAAATACCTTTACCTGCTAACTTAGTTTTTGCTTTAGTGCAAAAATAGGTTTCTGAAACAGGTCCTTAGTAGTAGCCGAATGTCTTACGATTGCCATTTCATTTAGAGTGCATATGGGTCCATATTTAAGAAAGGTGGCGCTACACCAAGTGCAGTGCCACTTTTATTGCACCCCCTAGTACCCTATAACGCCACCATGTGTGTACCATATCTAAGATACAGTGCACCATGGCGGTAGTTAGGGAATTAGCTTCAAAAGTTTTTTATGTTAGTTTGGAGCTTTGCAGGATTAACGTAAAAAATGCTGACACTAATCCTGCTAAGCCCATTGAGGCCCATTGTAAATAATGATGTCCCTCCTTTTAGCGCCCTCTGAGCAGGCGCTAAAAGTGCCGAAAAAATCACGCGAAGAAAAATCTTTGATTTAATTGAGACATTTTCTTGCCCCTCCCCCGATAGGGGGAACGCCCCCTTGCATACATTATGCCTGGTGCAGGCATAATGTAGGTCAAAGGTTTACAAAGTGGCGCTTCATTGAGCCAATTTGTAAATATGGAGCGGGGAAAAGGCCACCTTAGCCTAAAAAAAATTATGTTAAGGCGGCGCTAAAGCGGCGCAAGGCCCTCTTAAATCAGGGCCCTAATTTTTTACTTCACAAGTACAGGACGGCCTTTGGAAGAGATGGGCTTGGTGGCAGCGCTTGGATATGAGGCACTAAGGGCCCAATGTGCTGCTGACAGAAGGTAATCACTTTTGTACAACAGACACAACTGCTTTTGTTTCCCTTTGTTTTCTCAGCCAAATAGGATTGCTTTCAGTTTCTTCTTTTCTAAATCTCCAACTCCTTCCTCTCCTTCTCTCCCTGCTTTGCAATAACTAGGCTCTGGTAGTTAGGACTGCCACAATGTGGCAAATTTTGGTCAGACGTTCTTAGGTGAACTGCGTATTTTTAATTTAGCCTCTATTTAGTAGTGTTTTGTGAGCACATTAGTTAATGTTTGCAAACGTTTGCGTATCAAGACACCTCAGCTGTCTGGTCATCTAGTCCCTGCAGGCATAGAAACAAGAATATAATAAAAAGAGGTTTACCCAAAAATCCTACCTGACCTGGGTAAGGAAACATGTATCCATAAACAATTGGTCAAAAGGCTGGGATAGATTACTCAATTTTCTGACAAGAGAAGTGACAAATACTCTCTTGGGGAAATTATTTCTTTGTCATATTTATTCATATATAATCACATAGGATGAAGAAAATCATCAATGAGACAAACTGTCCCAATTAAACTGGAAAATAACACCGGGACTAACATTTACACAACAATACCAATTATTCAACATTTAAGAGAATATGAACAAATCACGGAAAAATGACAAAAATTAAACAAACTGGCCACAGGTTGAGGAAGGCAAGTGTACTTATGAACTGGCTGGGTTTTGACCGGGCAGAACTGACTGACAACGGACCTAGTTGTCTTTGTTGTGGCCCGGGAATAATTAATTTTCTAGCTACGCATCAAGAATTTTCAATTCTATTAAGGACGCAGACGTGAGGATTATGCTTCTCTTTACTGCAAATTAACAGCATCTAATCAAATCACTAATAACAAAAACAACTACTTTTCCCATGAACCCCAGAAGTCCATAATGTCCACAAATCACAGGTCTGACCCCTGTATGTATGTCTCTGCCAACACAGTCCTTCCTCTCTCTTTGAAATCAAAACCAAACAAGTACTTGACTCCTTGGAACTGAAATCTCCTTGAAAAACTGGAACTCTGATGATGTCTTCGACTATCATCCGGCCTGAAGAATCTCAAGACTCTCCTCATCCTTTCTCACCACCCGACCGATCAGGTACCTTTGTTCTCTCCTCCTGTGGAACAATAAAAGAGATATGCAAATAATAGCATCCTCCATAGATGATATAACGGGTGGGCATGCAATCATTCTAACACAATGCATAGCATCATCAAAATTCAACAAGATAAATAACACAATAAATTATCTTCAGGTGGGATAATCCTCACCTCCGTATCCTTAATAGAATTGAAATTTCTTGATACGTAAGCTAGAAATTTTTTTATTCTATGTTAGGACTGAAGGCTCCGGATTATGCTAGTTCAAAGCTGATCCACTCCTGAGGAAACAACATCAACAATAGGCTTGTGATAGAAAACTTTAAATGTGGAGTCTGACGACCAATCAGCTGATCTCATAATGTCCTCCAAACAAGAACCAGCAGAAAGTGCCTTAGAGGCCATAGCTCCTCGAACTGAGTGTGCCCCAAACATAGAAACATCTATTCCAGCTTCCTCCAAAATCCATCGAACCCAACGTGCCAGTGCAGCCCAGAAACTGGACCAAAGGTTTTCTGTAAAGAAATTAGCAATTGCCAGTGTATATCTCTATGAAGCAACACTCTTCATAAGCTTTCAAACATTTAACAATGCATAACTTCTGATGGTGAGGAAAAGCTGGATAAGAAACACATCTAGAAGCTGTCTTTGTACGGTTGGAAATGGTAAAGGAATTTCCTGAAGAAGTAAATACTCTACCTGCTAAATCTAGTGCACGAATATCTGACACTCCTTGACATGACAGAAGACAAAGTAAAATAGTTTCGCTGAGAGTTGCTTATGTGAAAGATCTTCGTTACACGACCACGCTCTCAAAAACCGAAAGATTATATCTACAGCCCATAGAGTTGAGTATCTGGGCTGAGGAGGTTTAACCATTCTAATACCATGCATCAGTTTACATACTAAAGGGTGTTCCCCTACTGGTTTCCCTTCTAGATGGGGATGACCCGCTGAAATTGCCAATCTAAATTGTTAATGGTTCTGTAAGCCAAACCTGGGAGGCTAAGTCAGAAAGGAAATTAACGATCATACTAATATTCATCCCCAGGAGATCAATACTTTGTTCACTACACCAAAACACCCATCTTTTCCACAAAGATTGATATCTCTTGTGAGTGAAAGGGGCCCAAGATTGGGATGAGAAAAACAGTGATTTGTCTGAAACTCCAGACACCTGCCATCTTCTTTGGTAATTCTTCTCACCATAATCGATAACTGCCCCATTACCATCAGAGGATTTAGAGACCCCACTGGGTCCAGCAACAGCTTCGGATCCCACGCGATCACAATCGGATGTGCACACAACATTGACATCGCAACTTGGAACCATGGTGGGGCTTTCCAAATGAGCGTCACCAAAATTAATGCTGCCTTCTGCCTCCTCACAGGAGAAGAAGTAGAGAAGGCAAGAAAAAAGGTACTGGAGTATGTAAAGGGAAAAATGGCAGAAGATAAGGTGGATTGGTAAAAAATAATGCATACAAAATAAGAAAAAAATGAAAGTGTAAACAGTTACTCTGATCGTCTCCTCCAGGTATACCAACAGAGCAGTGGGATGAAAAACTCACTGGGTGAGGTGATGCCATCATTTGTTACTACTTTCGCATATGGCTTACAGCAGCCCATTCAGACACACTTACAAACATCTTTCGTATGCTGACAACAAGAGCATATAGATATGGTATTAGCAGCATCCAGGTACTGTGCAGACTATCAAACACATCTGCAGAAGGCAGAAGAAGAAAAGACAAAAAGAGACAAGATTAGGTTAATGGTGGTGCAGGAGTGGTTCTACAGCGGTAGCCAAGGGGAGGGGCAGAGGACGGGGCAAGGGGCAAAATGAGCGAGCATCCTCTCAACTCGCCACCACACACTCCGCACACGCCTCCACAACATAGGAATTCACCACAAAGCCTTAGACTGGCTCACCTCCTTCCTCACCGACCGGACCGAGAGAGTCCACCTTCCACCTTTCCACTCCACCGCTACCAAGATCATCTGCGGAGTCCCCCAAGGGTCCTCCCTCAGCCCCACACTCTACAACATCTACATGCTCCCCCTAGCCAACATCCTCCGATCATACGGAATCACTATCCTCTCCTACGCAGATGACACCCAACTCATCCTCTCCCTCACCCGCAACCCCACCACCGCCAAAACCAACCTACACGCTGCTCTCCTCGACACTGCCAACTGGATGACAACTAACCACCTCAAGCTTAACTCCAACAAAACCGAGATCATCATCTTCAGCCCCATCAAAACCACATGGGACGACTCCTGGTGGCCCACTGCCCTAGGCCCTGCACCCACCCCCCCAAACCACGCACGCAACCTCGGCATCATCCTGGACCCCTCCCTCTCCATGACACAGCAAATCAATGCTCTAACCTCCTTCTGCTTCCACACACTCCACACTGTAAAAAATCCTTCAAATGGATTCCCCCAGAGACCATCAAGACAGTCACCCATGCACTCATCAGCAGCAGACTAGACTACGGTAACGCCCTTTACGCCGGCATTACACTCAAACTCAAACGCAAACACCATAGAATCAAGAACTCAGACGCACGCCTCGTCCGTGGCCCCCCGCCACGGACGAATGTCACCACACCTCAAATCCCTTCACTGGCTCCCCATAGACAAGAGAATCACATTCAAGATCCTCATCCACGCACACAAATCCCTCCACGACACCGGCCAAACCTACCTCAACAAAGGAGTGAACTTCCACACTCCCACATGCAACCTCCGATCAGCCGACCTCGCCCAAGCCACAGTCCCCCGCATCCAATGCACCACCACAGGAGGCAGGTCCTTCTCCTACCCCGCCCCCAAAAACCCCGAACTCCCTCCCCACCAACCTTCGTAAAACCAAAGACCTCCTGCTCTTCAGAAAGAACCTCAAGACATGGTTGTTCGAACAGTGACCCTCCCTGCCCCCCTATGACCTCCCCCCAGCGCCTTGAGACCCTCACAGGTGAGTAGCGCACTCTATACATTTTTTTGATTGATTGATTGATTGAACCCCCTCCAGGTACCGCATGCTTCCAGTGCAACCAGCAGGGACACTGGAAAGCAGAGTGTACTCTTCTGGCGAGGGGACCGAGAGGTAGGAGTCAGCCGAGACAACAACATGGAACAACACCCTTGCTTTACACCAACATGTTTGATGCCCCCACCAACAACATGACACCCCACCAGGACAGGTCCTAAACACCTCAACACCCACCGCCACCCCGGAGCGGTGATGTACAATGGAATAGGGAGCAGAATGTGTTCCCGTACCGGCCTCCTCCTTAAAACATACTTTATGGGTCCGGTAATATCAGTAGATCAAGATGGTCCATATGTGGACGGGGCAGTGTTGAGTAAACCGGTAACCTTCCTTGTGGACACCGAAGCAACAAGATCAATGCTGAAAGCATCCAATATACCAGATGCACCAATATCAGGAACACAAATAACAGCTGTAGTGATGACAGGAAAACCTGTGAATGAATATTTAACACAGCCACTGAAATTCAAAGTAGGCTCTATCACCGTGAAACATCAATTTCTCTTTGGGAGGAATTGCCCAGTTAACTTGCTGGGGAGGGACCTCCTATGCAAGTTACAGTGCACTGTCAGCTGCTCACCTAAAGGGGTATTTCTGTAAAGTCAGCAGAATGGATAATGTTACAGGCTTTTATGAAATGTGATCACCAAGAAAAAGTACAAGTGCAAGGCCTCCCTCAAGAGCTACAAGACTCAGGCCCTCATGAAGACATTGGTGGTAATAACCGCCTACCGCTGCAACGACGGCCACCAAAACACCATCGCCGCGGCTACCTACCGTCTGCCATATTATGACCGTAGCCAGTATTCTGCCAGAAGGCTGGCAGAATTCCAGTTATGGTCATGCCGGGGGTCGGTGGTAAGGTGGTGCTGCTGCCAGCAGCAGCACCACGCCAGTAGACCGCCGCAGACCGTATCATGATCCATGATCCGGCCTGGCGGTGTTCTGCTTGCGGACGCTGCTGCTGGCAGCAGTGCCAAGTCCCGTCTACTGCCGGAGGACCCCCTGCAAGCAGGTAATTCGGGTGCTCCTACAGGGAAGGTGGGGGTGTTGTGTGTGTAGGGGTGTGTGTGTGTGTATGTGATTGTGTGTGTGCATGTGGGTGTGTGGCGTGTGGAATGCGTGTGTGCATGAATGGGTGTGAGTGTATATGTATGTTGTGTGGTGTGAATGCATGTGTGCTAGAATGTATGCCAGTGTGTATTGATATGTGTGTGAATGAACGTATGCATGTGTGGGTGAATGTGGGTATGAGTTTCTGTATGCGTGTGTATGTTGGTGCGTAAATGTGCGTGCATGCCATGAGGGTTAGGAGGGGGATGGTGGGGGAGGAGTCTAGGGAGGGGGTGGGGGAGACACCTATCAGTGTCAGGGAAGGAATTCCCTGACACTGATAGTGCCTACCGCCATGGTTTGCGTGGTGGTAAGATTGCCACGAAAACATTGGCGGTAGGCGGGTCATAATCCCATGGGTGGGACAGTGTCAGCTGCCTGGCGGATGGAGTGGTACATTGGCAGTTTGGCTTGAGCCAAACCGCCAATGTCATATTTTGGGGAAAGGTACCGCCAGCCTGTTGGCAGTACCTTTCTCCAAAACACTGCCGGCCGCCAGGGACATAATGAGGGCCTCAATCGCTAGCAATGTCTGGGTACAGGGACCAAATGGTGTGGGGAGGATATTAGATTACCCCCCAGTGTGGGTGACACTGCGTCCCAGGGCTTCATTGCCACAGGCACCTCATTACAAAAGATTTAAAGAGGGGGAGGACAGCATAGAGGAACTCCTGAAGAAGGGTATACCAAGGGAAATATCGAACAGCCCCTGTAATTTGCCGATCCTCCCAGTGAAGAAGGCCACCAAGGGGCTTGACGGGGCCCTGGAGTACCGTTTTGTTCAAGACATCTGAGAACTTAACAAGGCGGTGATACCATAATTCCCAGTTGTTCCAAATCCTGCCACCAACCTGTCCAGCATTCCAATTCCTGCCACCCACTTTTCAGTATTGAACCTCAGCAATGTGTTCTTTTCCGAGTACCAGTATTTATTCTCCTACCAATTCCAGGGAAAAAGACTAAGGCCTTCATTACAACCCTGGCGGTCGGTGATAAAGTGGCCGTAATACAGCCAACAGGCTGGCGGTAACTACCGTCAAATTGTGACCATTGTGGTGAGAACTCATATAGACAGCCACTTTACCACACTGACTGCCAGGGCAGATACAACAGCAACCATGGCAGTGGCCGCCTACAGCTAGGAGGAAATCAATGTTCTGCCCACTATATTAAGACCCTGGAAACCACCACCTTTTCCGGGGCGGTACCAAAGACATGAAAAGCCTGGTGGAAACACTGCACAGAAGGGAAAGGACTCACCTTTGGAGACAGGGAAGAACCATGCCGCCATGGAGCCTGAACTTCAAATATTCCCAATGATTTTCTATGTCCTGCTCCACCATGAACACCAACGACGGCGAAGACGACCACGGTGAGTACAGCCACCTAGCACACAGGGGAGGGAGGGAGGAAAAAGAGAGTGACACACACACGCACAACACCCCCTCCCCACCCCCAACACCATACACACAATCAGCTGCAGTGATAAAACATATTTACCCCGTACCCTTGAGGAATAATGCAAGGACAACAGGATTGTGCAAAAGTGATTGTAATAATAACAACACAGTAGAAATACGAAAATGCAATGTAATGGTATATACATCTGTACAGTTCAAAGAACACTGCCAGTCCATATTGTGCGTGGGCCACAGGGCCACAGGCCAAAGTCCAAGGCCCCACTTGTCACCTGCACCAATACGGAGAGAACACTGCAGGGACATCAGTTGGAAAATAGGCAGGCACCTCAGGGGGATGGAGGCACCTCAGCCAGCTGATGGAACAACACCACTGGTTCTGGAGGGGATACCATGCCCTCTGTTTGGTCCTGGGGAGTGCAAGGCCACAGTCTCTCAAGTCGGTGACTTGCCGACTGGCTCTGGAGGGGGCAACATACCCTATGCTTGGTCCTGGGGAGTGTAAGGCTACAGTCTCTCAAGTGGGTGACTTGCCCCCATGCGCTGGAGGGGGCAACATGCCCTGTGCTCAGTCCTGGGGAGTGCAAGACCACAGTCTCTGGTGGGTGTCTTGCCCACTGGTTATGGAGGGGGCATTGTGCCCTGTGCTTTTGATCCTGGGGAGGCTGGGGTTGGTGGGTGTCTTACCCACTGGTTCTGGAAGGGGCATTGTGCCCTGTGCTTCTGATCCTGTGGAGGCTGGGGATGTTGGGTGTCTTACCCACTGGTTCTGGAGGAGGCATCGTGCCCTGTGCTTCTGATCCTGGGGAGGCTGGGGCTGGTGGGTGTCTTACCCACTGGTTCTGGAGGGGGCATCGTGCCGTGTGCTTCTGATCCTGGGGAGTGCAAGGTCACAGTCTCTCAGCTGGGTGTCATACCCACTGGATTTGCAAGGGGTAGGCCGCACAACCGCCCATGGAGGCAAGAGTACATACCGTCCACCGGCGGTGATAGCTGCTCAGTGGTGGTGGTGCTGCTGCTGCCGCTGGTGGGGGGAGGCTCCAGCCCATCCCCTGCAGCCTTGGATGGCTGCCCACTGATGGTAGTAGTGGTGTTGCTGCTGGTCGGGGGAGGCTCCAGACCATCCCCTGGAGACTCAAACGGCTGACCACTGGTGGTGGTGCTGGTGCTGCTGCTGCTGGTGGGGGGAAGTTCCAGCCCATCCCCTGCAGCCTCGGATGGCTGCCCACTGGTGGTGGTGGTGGTGCTGTTGCTGCTGGTGGTGGTGGGGGGAAGCTCCAGCCCATCCCCTGCAGCCTCGGACGACTGCACATCCATGGTTGGTGGTGGGGGCTCCATCTGAGTCCCTGCACCAGGCCCCTTGTCCTTCCTGCCTGCCATCGCTGGCCCCTTGCCCTTCCTGGCAGCAGCTGGGGCAGGCTCCTTGTCCTTCCTGGCAGCAGCTGGTGATGGCTCCTTGCCCTTCCTCGCAGCAGCTGGGGATGGCTCCTTGCCCTTCTGGGCAGCAGCTAGAGAGGGTTCCTTGTCCTTCCAGGCAGCAGCTGGGGCAGGCACCCTTTCCTTGAGGCTGCCTGGTGCCCTGGATCCTTTCCGACCACAAGTGGGTATGGAGACTACTGGGCCCATGGACTGGGTGGCTGAGGTGCTTGCCTGGGTTTTTGCCACTATGGCCAGATGTGAAGGTCGGGGGGAGTGGTAGGGAAGAGGTCAGTGGTGGAGAGGAAAAACTTCTTAGGGACATTGGGGCAGGAAGAGGGAGAAGGTTTGGAAGTGCAGGAAGAGGGAGTGGTTGTAGGAGGTGTCTGCTGTGTTTGTGTGCATGTGCATGGGCTGGATGCTGTTGTGAGATGGATGGCTGTTGGGTGTCTGAGTGCTTGCATTTGTGTACCTTGGGGGGGGGTGACAGTCACAGTGGGAGAGGACACAGGGGACGTGTCTGCCAGTGAGGTGTGTGTTCTGCTTGGTGCCGTGGTGATGCTGGTAGTGGATGAGGATGTAGTGCATGCAGGTGTGAGTGTAGATGCAACTGGGAGGGAGGTGGAGGAGGAGAAGGGGGACACAGTGGAAATTGTGGATGTTGGTATGTCTGCATCTGGATGGTGTTTGTGTGAGTGCCTGTGGGATGAAGTGTGGTGCTTATGTTTGCATGTGCCACTCCTGTGTGTTGTCTTCTGTGTGCATGCTCGTCTGCCTGTGTGCTTGGGATAGGTTGTGGTTGAGGGGAAAGTGATTGGTAAGAGGGAGTTGGAGGGGGAGGGTTGAAACAGGGACAATGGCTGCCATCAGTGAGTAGGCCAGAGCCCTGGATTGATCTCTGTTGGGCCGCCAAGCCGGTGTGAATGCTCTCCTGGAATGCATTAGTCTGTTGCATCTGGACTGCTAGTCCCTGGATGGCATTCACAATGGTTGGATGCCCTACAGAGATGGATCCAAGGAGGTCAACAGCCACCTCACTCAGGGCAGCGGAGCTAACTGGGGCAGGGCCTGAGGTGCCTGGGGCGAAGGAGATGCCCACCCTGGGTGAGCAGGCACGGGCAACCCACTGACGGGCTGCTGGGAGGGCGGTGCTGGTACAAGGGGTGGCGGCTGTACCTGTAGCTGGGGTGGTCACAGATGTGTCCACCACCACCAGAGTGCTTCCATCGGAGGAGGTATCTGTGTCCAAACTGTCCCCACCTGTCTCTGCCGTGGTGCTCCCCTCGCCCTCCATCCCACTGGTGCCCTCAGCTTTGGTGTACTCTGCCTTCTGTGGGATGCAGCTCCCTCTGTCACCGGTGCCTCTGCTCCTCCGCCAGATGATGCTAATGCACATAAGGACAGGGTGACAAAACAAAAAGTGGGGGAAGAGACAAAGGATGCACTGCGTCAGTGACTGCACCAACACCACCGTTGGCGTACACACCACCGTCACACACAGGGAACAGCCCTTTGCACTATGCATTGCACTACCAGTTCTAATGCTAGCCACCAAGGCATAGGGAGGGGCACATGCCGCCAAATGCAGCACACTTGGGACTCACACAGCCCTGACCAGTTGTGGATGCCTACGAGCTAGGTAGAAGGATTATCAACTCAGAACCATGGCCAACATGGGACCTACTCTGTAATGTCAGGCCTGGCCTAGGGGCACCCACTGACACACATCCCCCACCCGGGTACCCCACTACCATGTGTGAGTTGAAATGATAGGCACCGTACTCACCCCCTTGTGGCTGCTGTGATGCCCTCAAGCGCCCATCCAGCTCCGGATAGGCCACCGTCAGTATGTGGGCCATCACGGGGGTCAGGGTTCGACGGGCACCCCTTCCTCATTGGGAGGTCATCCCCAGCTGGGCCTCCGCCGTATTCCATGCCCAGCGTATTGGGTCCTACCACCGTTTCCAACAGTGGGTGCTCCACCTGACATAGACCCCCAGGGTCCGCAAGTCTTTCGCAATGGCACATCATATACTCTTCTTTTAATGGGCGCTGACCTGCAGAGCAATACACACAGGAAATGGTATCAGTCAGACCGTCCTGCCTGTTACACTTATGGCCCACCATACCTCTTCACATCGCCATTTACTCACACATGGCCCAGCACACAAGGTGTATGCCGCCTTGGGGACATCTACCCCTCCCCTACACGAGGCATTCACACACACCACTCCATGCATTCATGCCACATGCATCGTGCTCACAGTGTACTCACCTGCTGGTCTGGAGGCCCATTCAGCAGTCCGTACTGGGGTAGGACCTGTAGGAGGCTGGCCTGGCTTATAGTGGGTACCTGATGGTACTTACACCTTGTGCCAGGTACAGTTGTCCCTTATTAGTAGATTAGTAGTGTTCTAGCAGCTTAGGCTGATAGAGGTAGCTATAGCAGAGCAGTTTAGGCTGAACTAGGAGACATGCAAAGCTCCTACTATACCACTTATATCATATAGCACTATATCATAAGAATCACAATACTCAGAGTTACTAAAAATAAAGGTACTTTATTCTAGTGACAATGTACCAAAAATATCTCAGAGGATATACTCCCTTAGGAGGTAAGTAAAATACACAAAATATACACACAAACCAGAATCAGGTAAGTAAACAGTTAGAAAAGTAGTGCAAACACTGTAGACTACATTAGTATGCAATAGGCCTGGGGGCAACACAAACCATATACTCTGAAAGTGGAATGCGGACCACGAAGGGACCCCGAGCCTAGTGTAGTGTGTAGAGGGCCACTGGGAGTGTAAGAAAACCCTAAGGGTGTCCAAGATACCCCACCCCAAGACCCTGAAAAGTAGGAGTAAAGTCACCCTACTTCCCTAGAAACACACTAAAGTTGTGATAGGAGATTCTGCAAAGACAACAACTGACTGCAAAGCACTGAAGACGGATTCCTGGACCTGAGGCCCTGCAAAGGAAGGGGGCCACGTCCAAGAGTCACAAAAGTGTCCAGTGGAGCAGGGAGGCAGGAGCCCACTAAACCCCGATGAAGGTGCAAAATGGCTTCCTCTGGCTGGAAGAAGCTGAAGATTCTGCAACAACGGAAAATGCCCAGAACTTCTCCTTTGCACAGAAGATGCTCCACGGCGTGCTGGAGGATGCAGAGTTGTTTCAATGCACAAAGACCACAAACAATCCTTGCTAGCTGCAAAAGTCGCAGTTGAAGAAAATGGGTGCTGCCCGGACCCAAGAAGGACCAGGAGGCTGCCCCTTGGAGGAGGAGACAGAGGGGGTGCTCAGCAACACAGAGAGCCCACGCAGAAGCAGGCAGCACCCGCAGAAGCACTTGAACAGGCATTCAAGAAACTCAACACTACAAAGGAGGGTCCCATGAAGTCGGTGGTCAACTCAGCGAGTTGAGCAATGCAGGATGGAGTGCTAGGGACCTGGGCTATGCTGTGCACAAAGGATTCCTTGCAAAAGTGCACAGAAGCCCTAGCAGCTGCAGTTCACGCAGTACACAGGATTACTGTCTGGCGTGAGGAGGCAAGGACTTACCTCCACCAAATTTGGACATGTGGACCACTGGAGTGTCGGGGTCACTTAGATCCAGCTCTTGTGTTCAAGGGACCATGCTCGTCAAGATGAGACGGGACCCAAAGGACCGGTGAAGCAGAAGTTTGGTGCCTGCGGTAGCAGGGGGAAGATTCCGTCGACCCACGGGAGATTTCTTCTTGGCTTCCAGTGCAGGGTGAAAGCAGACAGCCCTCAGAGCATGCACCACCAGGAAACAGTTGAGAAAGCTGGCAAGATTATGCACTACAATGTTGCTGGTAGTCTTCTGGCACCTTTGTTGCGGTTTTGCAGGTGTCCTGGAGCAGTCAGCAGTCGATCCTTGGCAGAAGTCGAAGAGGGAGATGCAGAGGAACTCTGGTGAGCTCTTGCATTTGTTATCTGACGAGAAACCCACAGAAGAGACCCTAAATAGCCCTCAGAGGAGGATTGGCCACCTAACCAGGTAAGCACCTATCAGGAGGGGTCTCTGACGTCACCTGCCGGCACTGGCCACTCAGAGGCCTCCATTGTGCCCTCACACCTCTGCATTCAAGATGGCAGAGGTCTGGGACAGACTGGAGGAGCTCTGGGCACCACCCGTGGGGTGGTGATGGACGGGGGGAGTCACTCCCCTTTCCTTTGTCCAGTTTTGAGCCAGAGCTAGGGCTGGGGGATCCCTGAACCGGTGTAGATTGGTTTATGCAAGGAGGGCACCATATGTGCCCTTCAAAGCATTCCCAGAGGCCAGGAGAGGCTACTCCTCTCAGGCCCTTAACACCTATTTCCAAAGGGAGAGGTTATAACACCCTCTCTCAGAGGAAATCCTTTGTTCTGCCTTCCTGGGACTGGGCTGCCCAGACCCCAGTAGGGCAGAAGCCTGTCTGTGGGTTGGCAGCAAGTTGCAGTGAAAACCCCAGAGAGCTAGTTTGGCAGTACCTGGGGTCCATGCTGGAGCCCTGGGGATGCATGGGATTGGGACCCTAATACCAGATTTGGCATGGGGGGGACGATTCCATGATCTTAGGACATGTTACATGGCCATATTCGGAGTTACCATTGTGAAGCTACGTATAGGTATTGACCTATATGTAGTGCACGCTTGTAATGGTGTCCCCGCACTCACAAAGGCGAGGGAAATTGCCCTGACCAATGTGGGGGCACCTTGGCTAGTGCCAGGGTGCCCTCACACTTAGTAACTTTGCACCTAACCTTCACTAAGTGAGTGTTAGACATAAAGGTGACTTATAAGTTACTTAAGTGCAGTGTAAAATGGCTGTGAAATAACGTGGACGTTATTTCACTCAGGCTGCAGTGGCAGTCATGTGTAATATTGGTCTCAGCTCCCTATGGGTGGCAAAAGAAATGCTGCAGCCCATAGGGATCTCCAGGAACCCCAATACCCTGGGTTCCTAGGTACCATATACTAGGGAATTATAAAGGTATTTCAGTGTGCCAATCAGAATTGGTAAAAATGGTCACTAGCCTGCAGTGACAATTTTAAAAGCAGAGAGAGCATAAGCACTGAGGTTCTGATTAGCAGAGCCTCAGTGGTACAGTTAGGCACCTCACAGGGAACACATTTTGGCCACAAACTATGAGCACTGGGGTCCTGGCTTGCAGGATCTCAGTGAGAGAGGCAAAAACAAACTGACACACTAGTAAAAATGGCAGTAACATGCCAGGCAAGATGGTACTTTCCTACAGGACCTGATCCACCAGTCGCTCCAACTCCGCCGAGGTGATGGCAGGGGCCCTTTCCCGAGTCACAGGAGCCATGGTAGGTTCCAGACACAGGTCACAGCAGTACATGCAGTGTAGGTGCTCTCCTATGGAAGGTCAGGTAGCAAGTGAGTAATCAGATAGAAAATGGCAGTCACGTCCGCGGCAGTGTATACAGTCAATGCTGGCGTACATCACCATTGGCCACTGTACCCCATGGAGCCCAATTTTAACCAATGAGGAGTTGCACGGCGGTTCCTGACCGCCTCTCACAACGGCACACGTCATCAGAATTACCTCACTTCCACCTTTCCCGCCACACAGGATAGATGGACGCCATTTCGGGGGGGTGCAGGTCCTGGATAATAACTGCATCACAGTTAAAAATTGGACATACAGGACAAATACCACTTACCCATTACATATTAAAATCATGAATTGTACTGTTGTGGGTCCGATGTTCAGTTTGTGACCGGCTTCTTACTCTTTTGTTCCTTAGACTGCAACCGCTGCAGATTAATAGGGGATGGAGACATACCCCTGTGTACAGACCCCTGGTGGACTTGGCAACAATGGAGGACAGGCACATTATCCTCACCTATAGACTTGACAGGGCCACAATCACAGAGCTGTGTGCCCAACTTGGGCCTGACCTGATATCTGCTATCCGTCACCCCACTGGTATCCCTCCTCTTGTGCAATTCCTATCTGTGCTCCATTTCTTGGCAACTGGTTCTTTCCAAGTGACAGTGGTTTTGGCAGCAGGAATGTCACAGCCAATGTTCTCAATAGTGCTGACAAGACTGTTGTCTACCCTGATTAAACACATGTGCAGCTACATTGTATTCCCCCAAGTGGAGGATTTGGCCACAGTGAAGGCTGACTTCTATGCAATGGGACATAACCCCAACATAATTTGGCCACTTGATGGAACACATATTGCATTTGTCCCTCCCCCCCCGGCAAAATGAACAGGTGTACAGAAATCAAAAGAGTTTCCACTCCATGAATGTCCAGATGGTGTGCTTAGCTGAAGAGTACATCTCCCATATCAGTGCTAACTATCTTGGGTCGGTGGATGATGCCTTTATTTTCAGGAATAGCAGCATCTTAAATGTGATGGCCCAACTACAGAAGCACTGTGTGTGGCTCATGGGTGAGCCCTGGTTCCCACCTAGTAGATGTTGGTGTATGGTATGGTGTGGACCATATAGGATAGTGTGTGGCCAAATTGTGTCCCTCGATATTTGCAGGTGACTCAGAATACCCCAACCTATCATGGCTACTGACCCCTGTGAGGAATGCCAGGACAAGGACAGAAAAACGTTACAATGAGGCATATGGGCGAACAAGAAGGATAATAGAACGGACCTTTGGCCACCTGAATGCCAGGTTCAGGTGCCTCCATCTAACTGGGGAATCCCTGTGCTACTCACCCAAGAAGGTCTGCCAGATAATTGTGGCATGCTGCACAACCTTGCCTTGAGACGCCATGTGCCTTTTCTGCAGGAGGAGGAGGCTGGAGTTGGCTGTGTGGCAGCAGTGGACCCTGTGGACAGTGAGGATGAGAAGGCAGAGGATGAGGATGAGGACAACAGAACTGCAGTGATTCGACAATACTTCTACTGACACACAGGTAGGACAGTGTTACTTCACATTTCATTGTCATTATTTAGATTTTCTTTGCCACTGGCATGCTGTTATTTCCCACTTCTATGCCCACTCACTGTACCCTTTGGCAACTCATTTTGCAGATGTTGGTGCCCCATTATCACTTCTGGTGTGATCACTGCAGACAACAACAGGTTTTTCCTATTTGAACATTACTGTACATTTGAATTGCAATGTTTGAACCTGGTTAAATGAATACATACTAAAATAAATTTGACATACTCCATACTTCAATTTTTTCAAAAGGTGTTTAAGTGCTAAGAAGTAGAGGGGCAAGTGCATTGGGATGGGATGTTGATGGAGGAAAGTCCAGGATGTTTTTCCAGTCTATTTGGTGCACATGTGCATTGTCCATGGGGACATAGGAAGGGTAGCAATGGCAGATCAAGGTAGATAGGGTGACAGAGTGGGGCACAAGGGTGACAATCAGGAGAGTCTAATTTCCTGGTGGGGGTCTTTGCAATAGTCTCTGGCTTCTGCCTGGAGCGCAGGGAACATTTGCGAGGTGGTTCACCTTCTGCAGGGGGAGGGGTGCTGGTGGCCTGTTGGTCCTGTGGTGGCACCTCCTGTCCACTAGCGGCAGAGGAGGTGGAAGGCAATTCAGATATCTAGCTAGTGGCAGGGGCCTGCTGTTGTAAGGCTGCCTCCCACATAATGTTGGCCATATCTGCCAGGACCCCTGCTATGGAGACCAGGGTGGTGTTGATGGCCTGCAAGCCCTCACAGATCCCCTGGTACTGTCACTCCTGCAGCCACCTGTTCTCCTGCACGTTGTCCAGGATCTGGCCCAGCGTATCCTGGGAATGTTGGTAGGCTCCCAGGATCTCTGCAAGTGCCTCCTGGAGAGTCAGTTTCCTGGGCCTGTCCTCCCCCTGGTGCACAGCAGTCCTTCCAGTTTCCCTGTTGTCCTGTACCTCTGTCCCCTGAACCGTGTGCCCACTGCCACTGACCCCAGGTCCCTGATTGTCCCTGTAGTGGTGGACACACTACTGATTGACTTGTCCTGGGGACAGAGGTATGGGTACGCTGGGTGGGTACTGAGGCAGTGTTTCCAGATGGGGGAGGCTCTGTGGTTGTCTGGGACTGTGCCTGGGTAACCGACTGTCCAGAAGTCCCTGATGGACCAGGTTGGTCATCCAGATCCAGGCAACCAGAGCTGCTGTCACCACTGTGGGCCTCCTCAGTTGTGGACTGGATATTACTGGAACTTCTTTGCCGCTGACATTGGCTGGGATACCTGTGGGGATGTAAATGCAATGTTATTGTTTCTGTGTGTGACATATTGTGCATCAGTGGGTTGTCCTCTTTGTTTTGTATTTGACCTGGCAGCTTTCACTTGTGTACATTTGTGTATGGTGGGGTGATTAGTTCTCTCTAGTGTGCATGCTTTAGTGATAGGTGTCCTTGCAAGCCTGTGAGTAGTATTCAAGCATTGTTCTGGTATGCAGGGCTTGGCATTTGGATGAGTGAGATGTTATGGTGGGGGGGTGTGGGAGGTGGTGGAGTGATGGGAGTGAGGGTGAGGGTGGGGGTATTTGATGGCATGCAGGTAGGGGGGCAATAGTAGTAGAGAGTTGACTTACCAGAGTCCAGTCCTCCTTCTATTCCGGCCAGGCCCTCAGGATGCATGGTTTCCAAGACTTGCTCCTCCCATGCTGTTAGTTGCATAGGAGGAGGTGGGAGTCCACAGCCAGTCTTCTGTACAGCGAGTTGGTGTCTTGCTGCAATGTAATGTACCTTCCCCCGTAGGTCGTTTCACCTCTTCCTGATGTCGTCCCTTGTTCTGGGGTGCTGTCCCACGGCGTTGACCCCGTCCACAATCCTCTGCCATAGCTCCATCTTCCTAGCAATGGATATGTGCTGCACCTGTGCTCCAAATAGTTGAGGCTCTACCCGGATGATTTCCTCCACCATGACGCTTAGCTCTTCCTCTGAGAATCTGGGGTGCCTTTGTGGTGCCATGGGTGTTGTGTGAGCTGTGTAGGTGAGGGTGTGTAGGGTAATGTGTTGGGGTGTGTGATGTGGGGTGCGTGGGTGGTGTATAGGTGTAGGTGATGTGTGGCTCTGGTTTTGTCTGTAGTCATGGTGTCTGCCTCGTGCCAATGGTTAGTAGTCGTAAAGAGTTGTGGATTCTGTGGCTGTGTGTTTTATAGTGGTGTGGGTGTGTGGGTGTGTTGTGTATATGGGTATCAGGTGTGTGTTTTCAAATTGTCCAATGTAGTGTTGTTTTTGTATGTGTGTGTGTATTTTGAGCACGGCGGTATGTACCGCCAGTGGTTTACCGCCATTGAATGTCCCTGTTGGTGATTCATTGGTCATAATGTGATGGGCGTTGTTCTGTTGGTGTAACAGTGTGGGTTTTGATACTGCCAGTTTATCACTGACCTCTGGTGTGGGGGACTTGTGTCTGTGGCTGAATAGTGATGGATTGGTGTGTGTGTGTGTCATAATATGGTGAACGGATATCCGTCGCGGCGGCAGTCAGCATGGCGGTAAGTGTCATATTGAGGGCCTAAGGTGGGAACGTCTTCCCCAGTGCTATTGCGATAGCCCACTGATATTTTCCAAAGCCCTATGGACAGATTTAGCATCTCTACATTTGCCGGGAGGGTCCACCTTAGTGCAATACATTGATGACCTATTACTGGCCTCGCCATCATGGAGAGCATGCATTCAAGATTCAGTGGCATTATTCTGTCACCTGGCAAGGAAGGACCATAATGTTTCTTCCAAGAAATTACAGTTCTGTCAAACTAAAGTGCAATACTTGGGACATGAATTATCACAAGGGACAAGAAAATTACTGCCAAGCAGGATAGCAGTTATAACACAATACCCAAGGCCCCACAAACAGAGAGAGGTGAGGGGATTTCTTGGGGTGGCAGGCTATTGTAGGCACTGGATCCAGATTTTTTCCCTGATTGCACACCCACTCCAGAACGTCACGCACAAGCAAGTCCCAGATAAGGTACCATGGTCCACGGACTGTGAGGAAGCTTTCCAAAAGCTGAAGAGGGAACTATGTGCAGCACCAGCACTTGGCCTCCCAGATTACACTGAAGACTTCCACCTGTTTCGTCACGAGAAAGGAAGTTGCTCCTTGGGAGTATTGGCTCAAAAACATGGTTCCTTTTACCGCACAGTGGCTTATTATTCTGCCACCCTGAACCCCATGGCAGCAGCGCTTTCACCATGTCTGAAGGCAGTTGCGACAGCTGCGCTAGCAGTAGAACAATCAGAGAATGTGGTGCTGGCACATATGCTGATATTGCACATCCCACATGCAGTTGACTCATTACTGACTACCACCAAAACCCAACACCTCTCAAATGCTCGTATCTCCCGGTAAGAACTAACATTGCTGGCACCACACTTAGGCCCTCATTACAACCCTGGCGGTCAAAGATCGCCAGGTTTGAAGTGGCGATTGTACCGCCAACAGGCTGGCGGTACAATTCGCCATATTTTGACCGAGGCGGTAGCGCCGCGGTCACACCGCCGGGACCGGCGGTTTTCCACCATGGTTGTCCCGGCGGTTTGAATCCGCCAGGGCATCGCTGTTTGCAGGGCTGCCCTGGGGATTTTGACTCCCCTTCCTGCCAGCCTGTCTCTACCGCCATCGACAGGCTTGCGGGAAGGGGAGCCTGCACTGCCCATGCACCCTGTTTCTGCCCGCTGGCCCAGCAGGGATGTCCAAATGCGGGCGGCGGGTTTCCGACCGCATGGGCAGCCGTCTGGCGGTACAACCTTGTCCGACCACCAAGGTTGTAATGAGGGCCATAATGGTTAAAAGGTGTACCACATTGATTCCCTCTTGCCTTCTGCCCACTGAGCCTCTATAGACAACTCCTTCCACGACTGCACTATGGCGGTTGACAAACACACGATGGTGAGACCTGACATTAGAGACACTCTGCCCAGATGCAGAAGGTGATTTGTTTGTCGATGGGTCATGCATAAAGGACCACACGGGGCAAAACAGGCTGCTTATGCTGTAGGAACGGCCAAGAGATTGTTGGAACGTGGAATGCTACTGACAATAAAAAGAGCTCAGTCAGCAGAATTAGTAGCACTTACGAGAGCCTACAAGTTGGTGAAAGTAGGTCGGTAAACATTTACACAGATAGCTAATATGCTTTTGGGGTTACACATGATTTTGGCCAGTTGTGGGTAATGAGGGGATTCCTTACCTCGGCTGGTCAACACATATAGCTTGCATCATTGATTGCTGAATTGTTGCAAGCACTACTTTTGCCAAAAAAGATTGCTATTGTAAAATGTAAAGCTCACACCTCTGCCAGGGATTATGTTTCCACGGGCAATGCATTTGTTGATAGGGAAGCAAGGAGGATAGCATTGAGTGGGTGTGAAATGGTACAGGTCACATCTGCCCGACTGGCAAAGGAAGAAAGTGCGTACTTTGATCCCAAAAGTGTTCAACAACAGGCTCGGGAACAAGAATAAGAAGAATGGAAGAGGGGTGGCTACAGAGAAGATAAAGAGGGAGTTTGGGTAGCCCCAAATGATAAGATATGTTTGCCATCCACGCTGCTCCCCTCCACGGCCCGCTGTTTTCACGGCCCCTTACATGTTGGGTGGGATTGAATGATCCGTCTGTTTTCCCAATGTTGGTTCAATACCAAGTTTCGGCAATATACAGAACATTTGTGTAAAGAGTGCAGTATCTGTGCACAGTGCAATACAGGCAACGGTACACCCACTGCTCCATGCAACTTCCCACTACCACATGGACCTTTTGAGAGTCTTCAAATGGACTCATTGACATGCCTCCCCACGCACAAGTTCAGATACTTCTTAGTGATAGTTTGTATGTTTAGTAAAGGGACAGAAGGGTACCCCACCAAGAACAGCGATACACAGACAGTTGCTAAATGCCTTCTAAAAGAGCTAATGCCACGCTTTGGAGTACCGACTCTTTTAAGCTCTGACAATAGACCAGGATTCATTTTACACGTGATTCAGAGCCTCTGTAAAGGGTTAGGGATCACCCAGAAGCTGCACTGCGCATACCACCCACCTTCAGCGGGAGCTATTGGGAGAAAAAATGGGGTACTAAAAAACAAGATAGGGAAGATATATGTAGCGACTAAACTATCATGGAATGATCCACTGCCACTGGCATTGCTTGTTGTGAGAAGCACCCCTGACAGGGTAACTAAATTAAGCACCCGCTAGGTGGTGTTTGGGCACCCCATGACCATACCAGGACACATGTCCGTAGTGCCACTGGCAGTGACAGATGACCTATTGTTACAATACTGCAGGAAAATAATGAAGACATTACGTTATCTCCACAGCCAGGTACTGCAGGCCTTACCAGAAGAAGATACACCACCAAAACACAGACTGCAGCCTGGAGATTATGTGTAAGTCAAGGGCCACACCAGGCGCCACAGTCTACAACCGAGGTGGGAGGGACGTTACCAGATTCTACCTATAACAGCTACAGTGGTCAAGAGTGAGGGGCTGACATCCTGTACCCACAGCTCAAACACTAAGAAGGCCGTGGGACTAACAGCTCTTCAACAACCACCTGCATTGGTGATGAAATCGCCACTGCCACTGCAGAGGTACAATCTCCAATCGACAAGCCAGACAAGTCAACACTGGCAGGACTGCTCGTGCTGCACCCCCTACAGGAGCATGGAGGTGCAAGCGGGTCCCGTAGTGACTCTTCATAGGACTGCTCGTGCTGCACACCTCGGAAGACATAGGGTGCAAACGGGTCTTGTCTGCAACAATCTACAAAGTACCTTGGTTAGCATCAAGTGCTAGTTAACCTCTGATGTCACACTGTGAGGAACCACCGAGGGAACAGGAGAATTAGGGACAGACTAAGAACAATAACAAGAAGAAGAAATAACATCAGCATAAGGATCGCACTCAAGACTTCAGACAACAACTCAAGAACAGCTACAGACTGTGATATTATCTCATTGTTGGACCTGGCCATTTTACAGGGCCATTCCCCAGACTTCTTGCTTTTTGCCTCCTTATTTTTCTGACCATTGTTGGCTGACATTTTGACTCTGAGCACTTTTTCACTACTAACCAGTGCTAAAGTGCATGTGCTCTTCCTTGTAAAATTGGTTTAATTGGCTTATACCTAATTGGCATATTTAATTGACCTGTAAGTCCATTGTAAAGTGGTATCCCTATACTCAGGGCCTGTAAATTAAATGCTACTAGTGGGCCTGCAGCGCTGCTTGCGCCATCCACTGAAGTAGCCTGTCAAACCTATCTCAGGCCTGCTAGCACAGGGCCTGTGTGCGCAGTTTTCTGCCACAGGGGCCCTTCATCTAAATTTACTTGCCAGGCCCAGAACTCCACTTTTACTACAGGTAAGTCATCCCTAAGGTACGCCCTAGCTAGCCATATAAGGGCAGGGTGCCATGTATGTAGAAGGCAGGACATGTGCCATGTTGCGTGCCCTGTCCTGGTAGTGACAAACAGCCTAACTTGGTGTCTCACTGCTGTGAGTGCTGCCTTCTCATAATATTGCATTGGAGATGTCCTGCCTTATGTGTAAAGGGTATTGTCTGATTTATGAGGGGTAGCGTAGGCATGTTTGGTATAGTTGTGATAGTGATGAGAAATGCTGCTTACTGGCATAGGTGTATTTTTTATTACTATCACAGAAATGTCACTTCTAAAAAGTGCGCATTTATCTGTGCTTATGACTTTGGTGTTTTGCAGCTTGCCTCCAATCCACGTCTGGGCAGACTGACAGTTGTGGCTTGCATACTTTTCAGACAGCCTGTACACAGGGAGGGTGGAGGTGTCACAGAGGCACATCTACATATTGTATAGCCTTCCTGGGCTGAGAGAAGGGAGAGGCGGGGCACACCTGCATTTGTAAAGGCTGTGCCCTATCCTCGCACAATAGGGTCGTTTACCCCCCACTGGTGGTTGGAGCCTGTGCTGGAGGAGAGAAAGGGCACTCCCAGAACCAGTTGTACCTGGTTGGAACCCCCTCCCTTCCCCATTGTAAAACACACTGTAAACTTAGTATAAGTACAGGGGAATTTCCCCCACAATTTAGACATCATTTTGGACATTCTTGGAACTCCAGGAACCTTACCTGGAGCTGGACAGGATGCTGTTGAAAGGACTCAACAGGACCACCTTGGACTGCTGCTGCTGTTCTGACCTGTGACCTGCCTGGTCACAAGGAGGAACTGCCACTGCTTGCACCCCCTTGTTGTGCTGACCTGCTGCTGGGTTCTCCAGCCCTGCTCCCCCTTCTTCACCAGTTGTCTCCAGAGGCACGGTGCTGTGGCCCCTGACCTCTGTACATTTCTTCCAGCACAAGGAGTGCTGCTGTTGCTGCCTAGCGCTCTGGGAGTGCTCCTTTTAGCCACAAAAGCACTTTTGCAAAAGTGCGTTTCTGCTGACTGGAGGAAATCACTGCCACAGCCGGGCGCTTCTCGTTTTGCCAGGGAAAGCGCTTCTGCCCGATCCACAATCACCGCTGCAGCCCGGGCTTCTTTAATTACCCAAGCGCGTCAGTGCGCGCTGTACTCTGTGCCCCCAGGTCACTCCAGAAGACAGAGAGTAGCCGCCGCGCTCTTCTCAGTGCCCCCGGGGACCCGGCAACCTGAGAAAGGGTGCCCCCGGGGTACACGCCGGCTCCCCTGTTGTCAAGGGGATCACCGCAGCAACCCGGGAGGCACAGGATTAGCTCCTCTCCCACAGGCAGCCACACCGGGTATGAGGGCAGCTACCTCCAGCATCGCAGGGCCCGGGGGCGAGAAGGGAGTTCCTTTCCCCAGGTCTCTTTTTACAAACGGGCACTTCTCGTGGAAAACCATAAATAAATAATTGTTGTTGGGCCTCGCCTGGCCCCCACCCCGAGGACAGGGCATAAGGAGGCTGAGGAAGGCCCCCATCAAAATCGCTGGCCCCCAGAGGGGCCTGTTTACTATGAGGAGAGGGTGCCAACCGCCCCTCTCCCCCAGGAGCACCGCGTGGCCCCCGTTGTGCACACAGCAGTGCCGGGGGCCCCCCCATGCTCTTCCTTTAGGCACAGGGAGGGTCTCTTCTGCAGAAACCAGGTACATTTGAGACAATATTGGTTCCAGGAGCCTAGTATAGACCTTGGGGAGTTATAGATCTCCTCCTGCTTTCCTTCCATTACATATATGTGCTGATGTTCCTTTTATGGGCATGATTTGCTGATATGTATTTTTTATGATTTGCGATATGTTCTTTTTATGGGTATGAATGAGGTATTCATGACAAGTGCATAGAGTCCTTACTGTAGTTCCTGACTACTGCTTATGTTGCAGAATCCTGAGTACTTATGTGTTCTAATGTGACAACTGCTTATTCTTGCAGAGTATTAGTAACTTGTGTAACGTTCTGACAACTGCTAAGGTAGCAGGGTATTATTAATGTGTAATGTTTGTCTAATTATGTTTTGTGCAATACAGTTTATTTTTACAAAGCTCAGAGTTGTGTTTACTTGTGGTGCACATTTTGCGTCACATGTGTTGAGTGTGTTGTGCAAATGCGTTACACATTGCCTCTGGGATAGGCCCGACTGCTCGTGCCAAGCTACCAAGGGGGTGAGCAGGGGTTAACTTGGACGTGTAACTCCCTTGCCCTGACTAGAGTAGGCGGGTTCTGTCTGACTTAGGTGCATACCCTAGCCAACCAGAAACCCCATTTCTAACACTCATCAATAAGAAGGATCATGCCTGGAAGAAAGAAAGAAGAAAGGAAGTGGCCAGCAGAGTTGACTGCCATGTGTACCCCAGTTTCAGGGATAATATTGACAATAATAATAATAATATATGCAAATGAAATATATGTGCCGTTTTTGGATGAGGATAATTACATAAATAAAAGTGAAGTAAAGAATGTGAAAGAATCAGAGAATAGTGACAAAGACCAATTGGAAGAGGTGGGCAGCAGGGGACAGACATCATGGGTGAGTATAAGGAAAATTATGCTGATCACACATTTGCACAAATGGTTAGATTGTATACAGAAGCTGCTAATGTGTCAGATTGTTATGTATGCACCCACTTGCCCACACACTCCCAAAATACCATGAGTTACATGGCTATCACACTCAGCAAGCATGTGGGATGTAACGTGGTGAACAGTCTTATAGAGCAGCAGCTCCACAAAAGAGTATATTGTAACAAGAGAACATACAGAAGGGACAGGCATCGAAATGGCACAGCATGTGGGGGACTGACTCCTCAAGTAGAAGACCAGTTGATTCTGGGACAGCTCCAGGGACCTAGGCAAATGAGTATGGACAGCAAAATGATACAAGAGAAGTGTCAGGGACACGGGGACAAGACTGCAAAAAGTATAGGCATCCCATTCCTAAGAATAAGTGAGAGGAAGAAAGCCCCTTGGTGCATAAAGTGCACTTGTTGTGAAGGAGATCAATAAGGTCCTTCGCCCCATAATTATGTTCTTCCGCCCTTCTGACCGTCGCCTCATGCCTAATTGTGGGCCAGGTTGCGCTGATGCCAGGATTAACATAAATGTGGGCACCAGCGATTGCCTTAGTTACACCAACTTAGACAAAATAAGAGTAGGTTCCAAAAAGTTGTCCATGGACCTCTCAGGGCACAAAGGTTTTTTTTTGGGGTATGTGGTACTTACGCATATTTTAAATTACAGGCTGGATGACGAGGCAGCTGTTATCCAGCTTTAGTGCTGCCACGTATAACACATGTGAGAAGTATGTCGCAGATAACAGACCCAGCATGCCAGAAGGTACACAGAAAAAATACCCCTTTGTGGATAGATCAAGCCTTAGAAATTATAGGAGTGATAGTGCCACCACCTGGGATTATGAATTCAGAATATAAAATGCATATATTGGCCGGACTGGTGGAGACATTGGCGAACTCCATGGCAACAGCCCTGGGAAACATCTCTGAGGAACTTATGGATCTAAGAGCTGTTGTGATTCAAAACAGAATGGCGAGAGACATCATTTTAGCAAAAGATGGTGGTGTCTGTCAGGCGATCCATCAAGACTGTGGTGTGTATATATACCGGAAAATGGCGGTAATATAAAAAAGGCAATAGGAAGTATAAGGAAAGTAGAAAAGGAGGTAAAGGAAATGTTTGTTGCCACAGACTCTGGCGGGATTTGGGAAAAATTAGGAGCATGGTTCCGTGGTTGGGGATTGTGGCTGATAGAAGCGCTGGTAATAGGGGTAGTGGCACTCATAACTGTGTGTACTGATAAGAGTTTATCCCTCCTGCATGACAGTCCTAATAAAGAGTGCCTGCAGCAAGACTACTACAAATCTTGCCAACTAGAAAACGAAGACAACCACAGAAATGGAACCCCTTCATCATGAAGTTTAGGTTGTCATTGAGTATCGGATGGCGGAATGTGGAATCACATTTTTCTGGGATCCATTTTGGGCATGCTAGGCCCAATGATACCCAATGACAACTAGGCCTGTTTCTGTTGACCTACATGAACTATGCCTACTGATATTATATTGTTGCTTGGAACGCATTATGTTTCAAGGTTTGCTATTAGAACAGCCTCCATGAAATATCATTGCATGTTAGCTGAAGCAATCTCTCTTTAGAAATGTACCATCCTGTGTACGTGCTGTTCTCAGTTCTATAGAAAAATGTATCACACAATATTAGACATGTAGGACATATTTCATAATTTCCTTGTCTATGCATTATTTTACTATATATGGTGTGTTATGAAGAATTAACGGTAAAACCTCTTGCAATGTTGAAGAAATGATCATACGTAAATGTCAAGAACCAATGAAATGTACGAACCTTCCTTGTGGTTTGCTAGAATAAAAGATCATGAATTACTTCCTTCTTTAGACTGTTCAAACTTGGTCTCCAAGGCTGACAGTCTCCGTGTGCAAGTACTAAATGACTTTATCTTACTCTAAGAGCAGGCTGGTCTTTCGTTTCTGAGCTGAGCTGAGCTGATTTAGCTTCCACACTCCTCTTTACTGGTGGCAATAACAATTGGGCCTTGACAGAGTCCACCTGAAAGCCTAAGAAATCTATGACCCTAGTCGGGGTCATCGCTGATTTGTCCTAGTTGCTAAGGAACCCTAGATCCTGTAGGAGTTTGACTGCACAATACAGATGTAACAAGACCAACTCTTCTGTTTGATCCATGATCAGAATATCGTCGAGGTATATAATGAGGCAAATGCCTCTTTCCCTGAGGAACTGCACTACCAGTCTTAAGAGTTTGGTAAAACACCAGGGAGCGGAGGACAGACCGAAAGGGAGAATGGCAAATTCGTACCATTGATCTCACCAGTGTAATTGGAGATAAAGACGGTGTGATTTGAAAAAAGGCACCGTAGGATATGCGTCTTTGAGATCTATGCCCACTAAGTAGTCTTCCTCCTGAAGAAGATCTCTTAAGAGATGGATACCCTCCATCTTGAAATGACGGTAGACCACCCAGGAATTTAATTCCCTTAGATTGAGTACAAGACGTGAGCTGCCACCTTTTTTTCTGGACCAGGAAATAGAACTGACAAACCTGGAAGGGTGGGGACTTGATCTGGTGATGGCTCATTTCTGTAGAAGGGCTGTTACCTCTTTGTCCATGAAACAGCTTTCTATCTGGGAAAAATGAATGGGACGAGGAAGAGAATTCTGCTGAGGGGAGGCGTAAAATTGTATTTTTTATCCCAGTGCCATCTGTAGAACCCGAGGGTCCCGTGAAATACGCCCCCAAGCCACAATGTGATCCTTCAATCTCCCCCCAGAATAACTTCTGAAAATTGAATAATTCTCACCTGTAGATGTTCCTTCGGAGTAGTTGAAACCACCTTGGTTGTTGCGAAAGCCACAACCTCGTCCTCTCCGGGCTCTCGTAGGGTAGAACCCTGACCTGGAGTAAGAACTTTGGCCCTGCAGATTGTAGCCTCTAGACGTCTGGTAGAATCTACAGCCTGGCGCTCGACCCCCATAGCATCTGGCCCTGGGAAAAGGGGCTCTGTTGAACATCCTCATTGAAGATTGGGCCTTGTGCAGTGCAGAAAAGGTGGCAACATACTTCCCCAAATCCTTGATGAATTTGTCGCCAAAGAGCAAGCCATTAGTGGAAGAACCTGCCTCAGTAGGGGCCAATTCTGCCAGCCTAGGATCAATGCTCATCAAAAATGAGCATCTGCGCTCCATAGACATAGCATAATTTGCATTGCCCAACAAACAGATGGCTCGCTGAGCCCATTCCAACATAGTTTGGGGATCCAAAGGTGAACTAGATTCCTTAGCCTGGACCACCAGTTCTTAAATCTTCGTGAGATGGCCTGACATATCTAACAGTTTATCTTGGCAGCCTTTCCAGCCTCAGCCTAAACCCTTCTTCGGGTCCTTAGAAAATCTTTTGATGAAAGTTGGTATGTTTGGGTTGAGATCAGGAGTATCTGCCACTTTGCCCAATAACGAGGGGCATGGACATTCAGAATGCAAAGTATTGCTCACATCACGGTCAAAACCCTTTCTGATACGGCCCTGCACATATTGAGCTATCACTGCATATGGGATCCAGTCTGTATAACAGGGATGGATTATGCTTTCCAGATAAAATGGCAAGGTGCAGGGAACTTGATTACTCTCCTGTATGTTATGAGATTTACGTTTCTGTTTGCCAGAGGGCTTAGGTTTGTCCTATTCTTGGTCAGAACCTGAGGAGTGTGAGACAGAAGAAGGAATCCCTTCTGTCAGAATGGAGGAGTCCATACCTTTCTCTGATGGACCTCCAATGTTGGGAAACAACCATAATCATGGTTTTTTATCACGGACGCAGCCATTTGTACCAGGATTTCTGCAGATGAAGCTGGTACCTTTGAGGCTTATCGGGCAAAGCCCACATCAGAATGCTGGTCATGTTTGGAGCCAGATTCAGGAAGAGAGCACCCTCTCCATTCACGTTGGCCAAACCTTACAAGTGGCTGAGTAAAGGGTTTCAATGCCTTAATAAGAGCCTGATTTACTGAGCCCTGGACATGATATCCCAGGGCTTCTATTAATCTCTCCTCCATATGATTTTCATCAGTTCCCTCAGGAAGATCCTGATAATACTCATCCTCCTTGGCATAGTAGGCCATGATTTTACTGAGGATGAATGAAGGAGTTCACAAACGGGGAGGGTAAAGCCCCAGCAGGAAGAAGCTCACAAAGTGAGACAAAAAAAAATAAATAAATATCTATATGTATAAATATATATATGAATAAACAGCAGACTAAAATGTGACGGGAGCTCCTGCTATTCACCCTTGAGGCAGAGCCTTACAACACTTAATCGCCCCGTCGGGCGTTCGAGGGCTCACTGTGTGAGGCCTAAAATATGAGCGTGCTGCGTTCTCCCTGATCTCACAATGAAATACGGAGGAGATCCGGGGAGGACGCATGCGTGCTGTGGAAATAGAAAGAGTACTAGCCTCTTAGATTTGGTCGCAGTCTAGGAGTACCCAGGACTCCTAAACTTTCTCATCGGGTAGAGCCCTTCTCAATATGCACGTCCCTGAAAGGAACAGCGCTTCAGGTCACCCCTGGAAATAAGTGGGCTGGAACCTACGCACAAGGCGATCGCATCTGACGAGATCGGTCGCAGGACTAGGAAAGTTTATAGAGCGCGGCTGCGCGTTTCAGAGCCCACCCCCGCTCCACACTGTTACTGTATATATACTACAATCAATATTTCAAATTAATAACATTGTAAACATTAGAAGAAAGAATGTGTAATGTTCACTTATCTGTTGTCTGCAAGCAGCAAAGAAACAGGAAGGACTGTTGGCAGAGACAGATACACAGGGGTCAGACCTGTGATTGGTAGACATAATGGATTACTGGGGTTCATGGGAAGGGTAGTTTTTTGTTGTTAGTGTTTTGATTGGCTGCTGTTAACTTGCAGTAAAGAGAGAGAAGCATAATCGGAAGCCTCTGGTCCTGGCATAGAATCCAAGAACACATTTTCTTGAGTTAGCATTGGGGAAAGGTACTTCGTGTGAATTTCCTGTCAGAATAGTTTACGCTCAGACATTCACACTACAGTGAAAATAGAAAATGGCAAAACATCATGTATTGCAATTGAAAATGCTAGAGTTTATATTCTCCTTCCATCCGCAACAATAAAGAAAGCCAGCAGCAGAGACCCGCACAACAAAACAAAAATCAAATTCAGAAGGAATAAGTAAGTATAAGGGAGCCACTTTAAAATGTTCCAAAAATAACATAAAATGTTTGAATAAGTCGTGCTACATCAGATGATGGTATATCCTAAGTTTGTGTACATGAGCATACATTTTGCCAATCTTTGCCTTTCGACTGACAGAACAGTGGACATAAGTGAGAAAAAAGCATGCACGATCATTTATACTTTAAAGCCCATTGTGAAAATGAGGATGTCATGATGGAAATAATCACAACAGTTCCCCCTGAAAGCCTTGGGTAAAACTTCGCCTAAGTATGACTTTTCACCATGAAGTTTGAGGTAAGGGCGGGGCCGCTCAGCAGATGTATCCAGTCTTAGAAAGTCATTTTCCAGCTATGGCTACCAGCTTCGCCGTGCTGAACATTTTTGACTTCCAAAATGGTTTTACATTCAACCGAACCCAAAAGGCTGACTTTAATTATTGCTTTTTCGATATTTTTTTACCCATCTCACTGGACCTACTTTGGTTTGGAAATACTGGCCCTCATTACAACCCTGGCGGTCGGTGATAAAGCAGTGGTAATATCGTCAACAGGCCGGAGGTAACCAAAATGGAACTGTGATCACAGCGGAAGCCGCTCAGACAGCCACTTTAACACACCGACCGTCGCTTCGATATCAACAAGCAGCACGGCGGTAACCGCCAACAGCCAGGCGGAAGACAATGTACCGCCCACACTATCACAATAGGCCTATCCGCCACCTTTTCCGAGGCAGAACCAATGACATCAAAGGCATGGTGAAACAGAACACAGAAGTCAAAGGAGTCACCTCTGGAGACTCAGGGAACAACCACGACGCCATGAAGCCCGAGCTGCACATATTTCCAATGCTTGTCTACCTTTTTCTGCATTATGAACATCAACCCCGGCGAAGAAGACCACGGTGAGTACTGCCGCATATCACAGAAAGGAGGGGGGAGGAAAAAGAGAGTGACACACACACACGCAACACCCCCACCACCACCACCAACACCATAAACACAACCAGATGCATAAACATTACATATTCACCCACTACTCATTAGGAATAATGCCAGGACAAAATGATTTGAAGAAAGTGAGTGTAATACAATAAAATAACATGAATAAGTGCCTCAAAATGTATATATATATTTACAACTGTAGGGACACTGCCCAGTCCTCAATGTCCGTGGGCCACAGGGCCACCACACAAAGGCCAAGGCCCCACCTCACTCCTGCAACAGCATGGAGAGAACACTGCAGAAGTATCAGGTTGAAAATACACAGGCACCTCAGGAGTACAGTGAATGTGGGGGGACCTCAGCCAGAAGATGGTACAACACCAATGGTCCTGGAGGGGGCTACATACCCTGTGCTTGGCCCTGGGGAATGCAAGGCCACAGTCTCTCAAGTGGGTGGTTTGTCCACTGCTTGTTCATGTGGAGTGCAAGGCCACAGTCTCTTAAGTGGGTGGTTTGCCCACTGCTTGGTCCTGGGGAGTGCATGGCTGCAGTCTCTCTAGTGGGTAGTTGGCCCACTGCTTGGTCCTGGGCAGTGCAAGGCCACAGTCTCTCTAGTGGAAGGCTTCTCCACTGGTTCTGGAGGGGGCCTTGTGCCCAGTGTGCTTCATCCTGGGAAGGATGGGGTGAGTGGATGGCTTCTCCACTGGTTCTGGAGGGGGCATTGTGCCCTGTGATGCAGATCTTGGGAAGTGCAAGGTCGCAGTCTCCCACCAGGGTGTGAGACCCACAGGATTTGCAGGGGCCAAGTCGAACAACAGCACATGGAGGCAGGACTACACACCGTCTGCAGGTGGTGATGGCTGCTCAGTGGTGGCAGTGACGGGGCTGGTGTCGGTGCTGGCAGTGGTGAGAGGAGGCTCCAGCCCATCCGCTGCAGCCTCGGACGGCTGAACAACCATGGTTGGTGGTGGGGGCTCCAAATGACTCCCAGCACCAGGCCTCCTGTCCTTCCTGCCTGCTGGTGCAGGCCCCTTGCCCTTCCTGTCAGCAGCCGGGGATTGCCCCATGCCCTTCCCTCCTGCAGCTGGTGGTGCCTCCTTGCCCTTCCCTGTCACAGATGGTGGTGCCTCCTTGCACTTCCTTGATGCACCTGATGCAGGCACCCTTTCAGTGTTGCTGCCTGGTGCCCGGGATCCTCTCCCACCTGCAGTAGCTGTCAACACTACTATGGCCGTGGACTAGGTGGCTGAGGTGCTCGCCTGGTGGCCTGGCCACCCTGGCTCGACGTGAAGGATGGGGGGGCGGGGAAGTGGTAGGGAAGAGGTCAATGGTGGAGAGGAAAAGCTTCTTAGGGACATTGGGGCAGGAAGAGGGTGAAGGTTTGGGAGTGGAGGAAGAGGAAGTGGTTGTAGGAGATGTCTGTCTGCTGTGTTTGGGTGCAGGTGCATGGGCTGGATGCTGTTGTGAAGTGGATGGCTGTTGGATGTCTGAGTGCTTGTGTCTGAGTACTTTGGGAGGACAGGGCACAGACACAGTGGGAGAGGACACAGGGGACGTGTGCATGGATGTGGGGGTGTTGACTGCCAGCGAGGAGCGTGTAGTGATAGGCGTGATGGTGTTAGTGGTTGAGGATGTAGTGCATGCAGGTGTGAGTGTCGATGCAACTGGGAGGGAGGTGGATGACAAGGAGGAGGGGGACACAGTGGAGGCAGTGGATGTTGGTATGTCTGCACCAGGATGGTGTTTGTGTGAGTGCCTGTGGGATGATGTGTGGTGCTTGTGTTTGCCTGAACCACTCCTGTGTTTTGTCCTGGGTGCATGCTGGTCTGCCTGTGTACTTGGGATAGGTTGGGGTTGAGGGGAATTGGATTGGGTAGAGGAAGTTGGAGGGGGGAGGCTAGGAACAGGGGCAATGGCTGCCATCAGGGAGGAGGCCAGAACCTAGATTGATCTCTGTTGGGCCGTCAGGCCAGAGTGCATGCCCTCCAGGAATGCATTTGTTTATTGCAAATGAGCTGCCAGCCCCTGGATGGCATTCACAATGGTTGACTGCCCAACAGAGATGGATCGCAGGAGGTCAATAGCCTCCTCACTCAGGGCAGCAGGGCTATCTGGGGCAGGGCCTGAGGTGCCTGGGGCGAAGGAGATGTCCACCTTCCTGGGTGAGCGGGCACGGGAAACACGCTGAGGGACTGCTTGGAGGGCAGTGCTGGTACAGGGGTGGTGGCTGTACCTGTAGTTGGGGTGGGCACAGAGGTGTCAGCCACCACCAGGGAGCTTCCATCGGAGGAGGCATCACTGTCAGAACTGTCCCCTCCAGTCTCTGATGTGGTGCTCCCCTCGCCCTCAGTCCCACTGGTGCCCTCACTGTCAGTGGATTCAGACTCCTGGGCCTTCAGGGGTGCAGCTCTCCCCGTCGCCGGTGCCTCTGCTCCTCCACCAGATGATGCTAATGCACATAAGGACAGGGTGAAAAAACAAAAAGGGGGGGAGAGACAAATGATACTCTTGGTCAATGGCGGCAACAACACCGCCGTTGGCGTACATGACACACACACACAGGGAACAGCCCTACGCACTAGGCAACGCACTAACAATCACAATGCTAGACACCAGCCCATGGACAAAGATACCTAACGCCAATTGCAGGATACCTGAGACCCACAGACATCTGCCCAGTAGTGGATGCCTACTAGCTTGGTTGGAGGAGGTTTACATCAAACCCTGCCCAACATGGGCCCTACCCTGCAATGTCTGGCCTGGCCTAGGGGCCTTGTGGCTGCTGTGATGCCCCCAAGTGCCCATCCAGCTCCGGGTCGGCCACCGCCAGTATGCGGGCCATCAGGGGGCTCAGGGTTCAATGGGCACACCTTCCTCATGAGGAGGCCATCCCCAGCTGGGCCTCTGCCGTCTTCCATGCCCAGCATCTCAGGTCCTCCCACTGTTTGTGACAGTGGGTGCTCTGCCTGCCGTTGACCCCTAGGGTCCGCACGTCCTTGGCGATGGCACGCCATATACCCTTTTTGTGATGGGCGTTGACCTGCAGAGAAATACACATAGGAAAAGGCATCAGTCAGACCGTCCTGCCTGTTACACTTATGGCCCACCATATCCCTCACATCCCCTTATGCACAGACATTGCCCACCATACATGCAGCACGCTGCCCAGGGCCCTTCCACCAACCCCACCCTACATGAGGCCCTCACACACAGTACTCCATGCAGTCATTCCCCATGCATCGTGCTCACAGTGTACTCACCTGTTGGTTTGGAGGCCCATACAGCATTCGGTACTGGGGTAGGACCCCATCCACCAGTCTCTCCAACTCCACAGCGGTGAAGGCAGGGGCCCTTTTCCCAGTGACATGAGCCATGGTAGGTTCCAGGCACAGCAGCACTTGCAGTGTAGGTCCTGTCATGTTGAAGGTCAGGTAGCAAGTGAGTGAACAGATAGAAAATGGTGGTCACGTCCACGGCGGTGCATACCGTCACCGCCGGCGTACATCACCATTGACCACTGTAACCCATAGGGCCCAATGGTATCCAATGACGAGTTGCACAGCGGTTCTCAAATGCCTCCTGCAACGGCGCACAGCGTCAGCGGAATTACCTCATTTCCACATGTCCCTCCATACAGGACAGGCAGACACCATTTCGTGGGGGGCAGGCCACGGAACCTAACTGCGTCACAGTACACATAGGCACCATTTGGTCCTATCCAATAATATACTGTTACAGTCACAACATGCAATACAGTGTAGTGTTTGGACATATGGAATACTGACCAGTTGCTCACCGTTTGCCCCCTAGATTGCAACTGCTGTGGATGAATAGGAGATGGAGACATCCCCCGGTGTCCAGGCCCCTAGGGGACTTGGTAACAATGGAGGACAGGCACATTATCCTCACCTATAGACTGGACAGGGCCACAATCACAGAGCTGTGTGCTAATTGTAACCTGACCTGATATCTGCTATCCATCAGCCCACCGGGAACCCCCCTCTTGTGCAAGTCCTATCTGTGCTCCATTTCCTGGCAACTGGCTCCTTCCAAGTGACAGTGGCTTGGCAGCAGGAATGTCTCAGCCATTGTTCTCAGTAGTGCTGACCAGATTGTTGTCTGCCCTGATTAAACACATGCGCAGCTACATTTTCCCCCAGGTGGAGGATTTGGCCACAGTGAAAGACAATTTCTATGCAATGGGACATATCCCCAACATTATTGGGGCTATTGATGTTACACATATTGCATTTGTCCCCCGTGGAGAAATGAACAGGTGTTCAGAAATCGAAAGAGCTTTCACTCCAGATAGTGTGCCTGACGGGCCAGTACATCTCCCATGTCAATGCAAAGTATCCTGAGTCTGTGCATGATGCCTTTATCCTGAGGAATAGCAGCATCCCATATGTGATGGCTCAACTCCAGAGGCACCGGGTGTGTCTAATAGGTAAGCCTTTGTTCCCACCCAGAAGGTGCTGGCGTATGGTGTGGGCCCTAAGGGTTAGTGTGTGGCTAACAGTTGTCCCTCGATATTTGCAGGTGACTCTGGTTACCCCAACCTCTCATGGCTACTGACCTCTGTGAGGAATTCCAGGACCAGGGCAGAGGAAAGTTTCAATGATGCACATGGGCGAACAAGAAGAATCATAGAAAGGTCATTCGGCCTCCTGAAGACCAGGTTTCGTTGCCTCCATCTAACAGGTGGATCCCTGCACTACTCACCCAAGAAGGTGTGCCAGATCATTGTAGCATGCTGTATGTTGCACAACCTTGCCTTACGTCGCCAGGTGCCTTTTCTGTAGGAGGATGAGGCTGGATATGGGCGTATGGCAGCAGTGGATCCTGTGGACAGTGAAGATGAGGAGGCAGAGGATGAAGATGAGGACAACAGAAGTGCAATAATATGACAATACTTCCAATGACACACAGGAAAGACACTGTAAATTCACTTTACATTGACGGTTTTGTGTTTGACATTGTCACTGGCAGGCTGATTTTCCCACTTATATGGCCACTTACTGTGCCCTTTGGCATCTCTATTTTCAGATATTTGTGCCCCACTATCGCTCCTGGTGTGTTGACTGCAGCCAATTACAGGTCATTCCTATGTATACATTATTGTACAGTTGTATTACAGTGTTTAAAGCTTGTTAAACAAATACATAGTTCAATAATTTGACAGACTCCTTGTATTTATTAAAATTGTGTTTATTTAAGTGCTCATAAGTAGAGGGGGATGTGCAATGGGCTGGGGTGATGGTGGAGGAATGTCCAGGATAGAGTCCAGTCTATGTAGATCACAGGTGCATTGTCCAAGGGGGCATAGGAAGTGGAGGAATGGTAGTTCTAGGTGGACAGGGTGACAGAGTTGGACACAAGGGTGACAATCAGGAGAGCCTTATTTCCTGGCGGGGTCTTGGCAATAGTCTCTAGCTTCTGCCTTGATCGCAGGGACCATTTGCAGGGTGGTTCTCCTTCTGCAGGGGATGGAGCGCTGGTGGCCTGTTGGTCCTGTGGCGGGGCCTCCTGTGCACTAGCGGCAGCGGAGGTGGAAGGCTGTTTATCAGTTTGGCTAGTGTCAGGGGCCTGCTGGTGTGCCACTGCCTCCCTCATGGTGTTGGCCATGTCTGCCAGCACCCCTGCAATGGTGACCAGGGTGGTGTTGATATGCTTCAGGTCCTCCCTGATCCCCAGGTACTGTCCCTCCTGCAGCCGCTGGGTCCTGCAACTTGTCCAGTATCTGGCTCACCGTCGCCTGGGAATGGTGGTATGCTCACAGGATGTTGGTGAGTGCCTCCTGGATGGTCGGTTCCCTGGGACTGCCCTCCCCCTGTTGCACAGCAGTCCTCCCAGCTTCTCTGTTGTCTTGTGCCACTGACCCCAGGTCCCTGAGCGTCCTGTGTTTGTGGTGTGCCATGGGGTTCCTGTAGTGGTGGACACATGTCCTGGGGACAGAGGTATTGGCTTGCTAGGTGGGTACTGTGCTGGTGTTTCCTGAGGGGGGAGGCTCTTTGGGGGTATGGGACTGTGCCTGGGTAACCGACTGTCTGGAGATCCCTGATGGGCCAGGGTGGTCATCCAGATCCAGGCGTCCAGAGCTGCTGTCATCACTGTGGGCCTCTTCTGGGGGTGGACTGGATGTTGCTGGCACCTCCACTCCTGTGACATTGGTTGGGGACCTGTGGGGATGTAAATGCAGTGTTATTGTTTCTGTGTGTGACATCTTGTGCATGGGTGTGTTGCACTCTACAGTTGTTATTGCCCTGGCAGCTTTGCCTTGTGTGAGTAGTTATTTGGTGGGATAGGTGATTCTCTCTATTGTGTATGCTTTAGTGATGGGTGTCCCTGTAGGTCTGTGATGGGGGTCCGTGCATTGGTGTTACATGCAGGGCTTGGTATTGGGAGGGGTGGGTTGTGATGGTGGGGTGTATGTGAGGTGGTGGGGTGATGGGATTGAGAGTAAGGGTGGGGGTTTGTGATGGCAGGTAGGGGGTTGATAGTAATAGAGATTTGACTTACCAGAGTCCAGTCCTCCTCCTATTCCTGCCAGGCCCTCAGGATGCATGAATGCCAAGACTTGCTCCTCCCATGTGTTAGTTGTGGGGGAGGAGGTGGGGGTCCACCGCCAGTCCTCTGTACAGCTATTTGGTGTCTTGCTGCTGTGGAACGCACCTTCCCTCGTAGGTCGTTCCACCTCTTCCTGATGTCGTCCCTTGTTCTAGGGTGCCGTCCCACAGCGTTGAATCTGTCCACGATTCTCTGCCATAGCTCCATCTTCCTAACAATGGATGTCTGCTGCACCTATGATCCAAATAGCTGTGGTTCTACGTGGATGATTACCTCCACCGTGACCCTTAGCTCCTCCTCTGAGAACCTGGGGTGTCGGTGTGGTGCCATGGGTGTAGTGTGAGTGGTGTGGATGAGGGTGTGTGGGGTTATGTGTTGGGGTGTGTGATGTAAGGTGCATGGATGGTGTATAGGTGATGGTGGTGTGTGTCTGTGGTCTTGTCTGTGGTCTTGCTATCTCTCTTGTGGCACTTTTTTGTAGTCATAAAGGGTTGTGGGTAATGTGGGTGTGTGTTTTATAGTGATGTTGGTGTGGTGTTTGTATGGGTGTCAGGTGTGTGTTATTCAAATTGTCCAATGTGGTGTTGTTTTGTATGTGTATGTGTGTATTTTGAGCGCTGCAGTATGTACCGCCAATGGTTTAGCACCATTGAATGTTCGCTGTGGTGATTCGTGGGTCATAATGCTGTGGGCGTAGTTCTGTTGAGGTAACGGTGTGGGTTTTGATACCGCCAGTTTATCACTGACCTTTGGGCTGGCAGACTTGTGTGTGTGGCTGTATAGTGACAGATTGCTATGTGTGTGTCATAATATGGGTAGCGGTATTCCGCTGTGGCGGTGGTATGTTGGCAGCAGTCAGCATGGCGGTATGAGGGCCATTATGTTTTTTATTTCTTAACTGTTTTGTGGTTTTTGTGTTAGTGCGCCAATGCTTAATGCAATTGTCCCTGAAATGTCTACTTGTTCTGCTAAACTTCCAGGGTTTATCCAAGTGTTTGTTATAGAAATGGGTTCAAATATTCCTAATTCAGATTACTAATCCTAATCATACTAAGTTTTTTCAGCATGCTACCGGTAGATAGGTTGGTCATTTCAGTAACCAGGTACACTTAGAACATTATTGACTTATCACAGAGTAGAGGTGGATGCATTTCATTACTAAAACTCTAATATGCATATGTTATTCTACTGTCATTTTGCAATAACGTCAAATTAGTGGTACCTATTCTAATAATTATATTTAAACTGAGAAGGTCTATTGTGGTGTGGCGGAGTGAAATAAACATCTGACGTAGATTCTCTTTCACAAAGAAAGTTTATTCCGAACAGAAGTACAGGAATTAAAGGAACTCACAACAGAGACCTTCAATCCACTCCTCATCCCACAGAAAAAACGACTGCGTCTCGAACCTAGAGTCCTGTGGCACGAGGGACCCATCGAACGTCTCAAGAGACGCTATGACATAATAAATAGAATACTACATAACCGCCTTTCCCTTAACAAACAAACAAAAGTGTGCTTAAAATAATAAGCATAAAGCATTAAGAACAAAAATACATTAAAACTTTTCAATACATCACAGTAATCAGTACATAACAAAATCCTGATATATTGCTGGCAAAATAGATGGTCTAGATCTTTCATAACATTGTCCACGTGGGTGAGCACTAGCATTGTGCATGGTAACGTCAGTACAAGATGACGTCTCAGATCCTCCATAAAATATCAACTCTGTACTATCAATTTTTCCTGAATGAGAACCAACATCAGTAGTAAGCATAAAATCATCATCCTTATTAACACAACTCGTTTAAAAAAATATTTCAGCTTGCATGTTAGAGATAGGTACCACACTGTCCTTATTCCACCACCCCTTATCTTTCAACAAAATAGCAGCTTTACTAGTTTTAACTACCTTTACAGGTAGAGTAAATTTTGACTCTCTTTTTCTTATTTTTTTAGGTGTTCTGATTAACACCCATTCATTTACTTGTATGTCGACTTCACGCACATTGTTTCTATTGTCATAATGCTTTTTTTGTTTAGTCTGATTGCTCGTAACTTTTTTCCTAAAGTCATTCTCATGCCAGAAAATTTCGTCATAACTTTTTTTTTTAGTATTATCAAGCCAGGCTGGCAACACATTTGTCTTCGCCTCTCTACCACGTAGTACAAAAAAGGGAGTTACTTCAGTGGTAGAATGAGGCGTTGTCAAATATGCCCACACTTTACACTTCAAAAATTCTTTAGCATCAAGACCTGAGCTAATAGCTGTTTGTACACCTTCTTTCAAGAAACGATTTGCTCTTTCCACCAAACCATTTGAAGAAGGACTATACAGCGCTACTTGTAAGTGAACAATATCACGTTCCAACATGACGTTTTTAATTTCTTTTGGCACAAAATGTGTCCCATTATCCGTAACAATATACTTTGGATTGCCTTCAATTAGAAAAATTATTTCCAGGAAAACAATAGCTGATTTTGTACAAGATGCTTATACATAATCAAAATAAATCCACTTCGATAAGTAGTCCTCTAAGACCACCAGATATTTCTGTTCACCAGGCACCAAAAGAAAAGGACCTGAAAAAGCCATTGCTACCATTGTCCAAGGCCTTTCTGGTAAAGACAAAGGCAGTTATGGTTTATGAGTGGACTTCCAATGCATCAGAGACAATACATTTTGGAAATTTTTCTATTAAGCTTGAAACTGATTTATCCAGACCTGGGCACCAAAAATACTGCTTTCTTTTCTTAGATGTGGCAGAAATACCTAGATGCCCCATATGTGCCAAAACACTGAGACGTGCACGTAATGAAATGGGAGGTACAACTAAATTGTTTCTCGTGCAAATATGATTTTCAATTGACAGTTCTGGGGCCACTTGTGCAAAGCACCTTAAATCCTGTGAAAGAGACTTCATAGACTGCCACCCAGATTTGATATATCGAATCACTCTCTGCAAGCATTCATCCTGCAAGGTGGCATTCATCCATTCTTCTTCGGAAATTGTACCTTTGCATAGAGCTCGTACATCTAACTCAGCCACAACACATTCCTCGTTTTCATACAAGTTTTCTTCTTTTACCTCCAAGGGCAATCTCGACAAGCAATCCGCAAGATAATTCCTACCTCCCTGAATATATTTAATGCTAAAGTTATATTCTTGGAGTTTAGATAGCAACCTGACCAGGTGCGCAGATGCTTTTCCCAAACCATTCCCACTTAACATGTACACAAGAGGTTTATGATCAGTATAAAAATCAAATGACACACCCCAAACATATGCTCTGACTTTTTCTACAGCCCATATGCAGGCTAACACCTCTCTTTCTATGGTGCTATAGTTCTCTTAAGCTTCTGAAATAAATCTTGAAGCAAAAGCCACAGTATTCTCTTTCCCTCTCAACCATTGTCCAAACACTCCTCCTATCCCCTTCAAACTGCCATCTACTGTTATGAACGACTTTCCCTGTTGTTCAAACGGGTGTAGAGAAGGGGCTGAAACAACAAGTTTTTTAATCTCTTTAAAAGCAAGATCCACCTGTTTTGACCACACAAACTTAGCTCCTTTTTTTAGAAGAGTACATAAAGGCTGCACTAATAGACTGCAACCTGGGACAAATCTAGCATAATATTCACACAGCACTAAAAAAGACTTGAGCGAATCTTTGTCAGTGGGTGGAGGAGCATGGTTTGACATCACCTGAGAAGTAACAATGGACCTCTCAATGCCTTTAGCTATGTCTATAGTTTCTATTAAAGATGGATTCCTGCAAGTCAAAAGTCTCTCCTGTATTTTCTTTGAAAAGCAATTAAAGACAAATTGATCCCTTATGTAAATATCCATGTTGTTCTCAAATTCACATTTGGATGCCAAAACTCTTAACGTGGCAATGTACTCTTCCACAGACTCATCGCAGGATTGTTTACACTTGAAAAAACTGTGCCTCTCCAGAAGAACACTCAGCTCTTCTGAATACTGCTTGTGCATCCCTTCCTTTGTCTCCTGGTACATATTTTTATTAACCGGAGCAGGTGTGGCCGGAAGATTATCAAAAACTCTTTGGCCTGCTATACCTAAATGGTTAAAAAGCAAAGCCATTTTCCTGGCCGGCGAATATTCACCTGCATCAATGGCCGTGAGATAATTTTCAAAGATACGTAGCCACTCCTTCCATTTTATATCTGGCTTACCATATCTTTGGAGAAATGGTGGTGGTTGAATCACTCCTTGTGTTGTTGCCATTCAAACAAGATGCAGGAAAAGGAGTATGTATAGATAAATGTAAAGTATTTATTTCTTTTTTATATATATGTCCCAGTTCAATATGGCTGACAAGGCAAATAATCAGCAAGCACAATGTGGTAGGACGGCTTCCCAATGCAAAATGATCGAGAACAAATAAGAAGAGTTTTGTTTTTCCTTTCTTTTTGAACACGTGGAAAATATATATATATATATATATTTTTAATATTTCCTCGTAGGATGTGTTGCATGTGGTATAATGTGTGGAGTGAACATGCACTTGATATGGAGTGCGTAGTCCCCACTCGCCTACACTTCCCACCACACCTCGCGCGCACAGTTCCAGTAAGCGCAAAGATAAAAACACACACGTGCCATTGCGCAGGGCACGCGTGCAACAAGTTGAATGAGGCGCACGCACTTAACGGAAACCACAGAGCTGTAAAGCAAAGAAAAACCCCACCACAAACTACATAACTCCCAGTTTCCAGGACGGAACAGCCAAATTACATGCATAAAGTAAGTTTCTTTCTCAGTTTTTATCTTCTGTTTTTTCTTTGTCCTTTTGTCAGTGAGTTCCTCTTTTCACACCCCACTCCTGGTACCAAAATGTGGTGTGGCAGAGTGAAATAAACATCTGACGTAGATTCTCTTTCACGAAGAAAGTTTATTCCAAACAGAAGTACAGGAATTAGGGAACTCACAACAGGGACCTTCGATCCGCTCCTCATCCCACAGAAAAAACGACTCCATCTCGAACCTAGAGTCCTGCGGCACGAGGGACCAATCGAACAACTCAAGAGACGCTATGACATAATAAATAGAATACTACAGCTATCTTCTTGCCTAAAGATGTGAAAGCATTTGGAAGACATACTATAGTGCCAAAAACTTTAGTGCAGTATGGACCAATACATAGAGAATAATTAATAATTGACAATTGATGATACTTGAATCCGTTTTTTAAAATAATGTACAACAATATGTATTTTATTGTTTTTGTTTCCTTTTTAATGAAACACAATGAAATGCACTTCTTGTTTTATGAGTTATACTCCGAAATTCATAGCCCTTGATTGATGATTGTGCTCATCAGTTAGTTTTAATTTCCAGTCGTGACAGTGTTCAGACTGGGACATTAAGTCAAGGCCCACCAATTGAGCACTACTAATGTTGAACAAAGTGGAAACAGTTTAGCTTCATGAAGGCGAAATCCCAAACCAAGAGGGAGGAAATAAACCAAGACAAATGGCAGACCTGGCTAAAAGTAAAAGAAAACACACAGAGGGGCCATAGCTGAGGTAAAGCATGCCTATAAATACAATGGAGACAATCCAGTATGGGCCAATGCCTTGCACGATAGATTTAGGCGTGAGGAATGTTAAATAATCCATACCATTTTGGCTCTGTCCTTAGGCAGACACAATGGAACACATGTGTGCATATTAAACCTTTATCACTGCATGCGACCACTTATAGCACATCACATCACATGCAGACATGCACAACATACTGTGCCCATTTGCTTATTATACAGTGACATGCCCTCGAAGGACAAGAGATCACTGGAGAGATTTTAGCAAAACATTTCAAACCATGATTCCACAGCCAGCAGGCATACTGCAGACAACAGCCAAACTGCAAGCCTGAAACCAGCCGTTCTTAGGGCCTCGTCAGTGAGTCCATGGATGTTTTACAAAAGTATATATTATTACAATTAATAAATTAAAATTAATAAAGTATATACAAATAAAGATGCAAAATTCAAAATGTGAAAACTTGTCCAAATGTGATTATGAATTAAAATAAAAATTCCAGTATTTGGGCATTTTAAATTGTATACATGTTTTTGCATTTGTGTGCATTATTTTGAGGTTTAAATCATAGAAATTGCCTAGTTTGAGGGTCCCAGGTTTGTAACAGTGACTCAGTGGGGGTCTCGAGATTCCAGTAATGATTCAGTGGGGGCACACAGCAGTCAAAAGTTCAGAGCCGCTCCCTTAAACATTTCAAGGCCTAACTTCATGATGTATTTCCTGGATTCTGACATACCCTAATCAGTTTCTTCATCACCAGTTGGTATTTTATTAATGTTTGTTACATTGCTGTCTTGAAAATTCATTTGCTATTGTGTCACTGTTAATGGAATTCATTTTGTATAAGTTATCAAGCCCGCAGTACTTTAACTGAAGACCAGAGCACAGTTTTTTACTCCTCAAATTCCTGTTTCATCCACAGCATGATTCAAATGGTGATTCCTATCAATTGTTGGAGGATGCCTTCTCCCTGACAGGAGACTAGAATCATGCCCATTGCTTGTTTATGTCCTCCCACGTGAACATGGCAACGATTAAGTGCATTTATTAAAAAGGCGCAAAACTAACAGTAAAAGGAGAGCACAAAACGCTGCCTTAGTTTGAAATATGTGGTCTCTGATTCCAGGCTTCCTAGTATTCATCACTGTCATGCTGCACATTAGGGCACTCTTTTTGACCATTAGCCTCATTTCCTTTGTAATTACTGCTTAGTTTAGTAATTTGCTTTTGTTACATTTTCAAATTCCACCTAATCTTGTAGCCCACAATAGCAGCAATGGAAGGGCATTTGTTTTCTTGTGATGGGAAGAATAACTTATCTAAGCGCAGCTAATCTTCGTACATTATTTTCTTGGTTTAAAGAAATGTTCATGAAATGCTGAATGGCCTCCAATTAAAGGGCTCAGAAACTTGAATGGCTAGCAAGTCGTTTATTAACATTGCAATCTTAAATACGCATTGGTCCCCGATTACGAGTTGTACAGAACCTCCAGTGACCCGACAATTAATAAAATCAAGTTTGGAAGTGTTTTTGAAATGTCCCATAATAGATGTGCCTTCTAACCCAGAGAGGATAGGTTACACAAAATATTGAGGAGGCGCCAACACTTAGGAATCTCAGTTTTGTTATGTAAGATATTGTTTCCTTAACTAAGCGAACTAATTGAATGTATATAAATCAATAAATTGAAAAATGCTTTAAGATAATAATAGTTGATCAGTACATAAATGGATCGAATGTAGCAACATGCTTGTAGGTATTTCCAGAAGAGTATTCATCAAAATAATTGGTAATCAGGGTTCTTACGCATTCCTTATTAAAGACATTCTTTTTGCTTTACAGATAAAAATTCAGCCAACGTGATTCACTTCCTGTGGGCTTGTAGGCATAGAGCTTTTTCAAGACTTGTAATCCCTTCTAGTAAATAGGTAAAAGGTGTAAAGCCAGGCTTCCAAAATGCGGTCTGGATCATTTACGTGGTCAATGATATGCCAAGAAGTGGTTTGTGTGCTCACTGTGCCATTTGAACCAGGCTACACCTAACTGAATAGCCCCAGTCAGGCCAAAATTGGTCTTGGATTGCTTGTGTTCTGGTTAGACTAGGACCTAGCCTGGCAATTTGGGCCAGCCTGCTCCAACTGGAGCACGGTCAAGACTGCTTTGCATATGTCTGGTTCCAAACTGAGGTGGCATGGTGGATAAAATAATGATGGGATATGAATGTTACCCAGAGCGATGGACAGTAGTTAGATAAACTGCAAGCATTCCTCACTTTTGGTGTATTTGAATTACTAGTTCAGCCCAGACCCTTTTTGTGTGATAGTGAAATGCATCCTTCTAACCACAATTATGTAAACTTCTGCTTCAATTTGACATTTGACCCACAGCACTAGCATTCCATGTGCGTGCTGGCTACATGTATGTAGGATGAATGTGTAGCTCCTCAACAGTAACCAGGGGCCACATGTATCAAACTTTTTTGCATGGTGCGAATTGCAAAAATCGGCCGTTTGCGAATGCAAAAATGGCAAATACGATGTATGAAAGACATTTGCAGTGCGAAAATAAGGAATCGCTGAAATAGCGATTCTTTGTGACATGATTTTGCGTATCGCAAATAGCGACATGATTCAGCGAGTTGCTTTCTGCATTACACAAATTGCGACCTGGATTTGCGAATCGCAGATAGAGAGTCGGATAATCTTGCCGCTATTTGCGATACGCAGATTGCTACACGCAAATCCCATTTCGCAATGTGATGCATAAAAAATTCGCAAATAGCAAATATTCACAGCATGGCTTTTTGCACATGCAATTTGCCACAAATTGGAATCAGGTGGTAACCAGGTGCAATGTATATAAAGAGGCCCAGAATGACTCAGCCTCTTTTCCACAATGGCTGCACTCTACATGATGGCGAGGAGAATGAGGATCCTGGCAGGTTTGAGGAGAGGGAGGAGGATACAGGAGCGCATTTTCAGAGTGCGCTTCCTACGTCCACACACTCCATTTGAGTGTTCAGTGGCCTCACTGGCGCCTCTTGTAGGCGGGTTCCAAGACAGTACTGTGTCTGGTTCTGCGACGCCTAGGATCCATCACAGGGGCTGTAAGACTGCTGAGGCTAGAGAGCTCGTCACTATTCCCACCACCAAGTTTGCTATTTGTAGCACTGAGTGCTGTCTCGATTGCATCAAGAACATTGGTTATCTGCACCAATCTATGTGCAACGTCCCGATTGCAAGGTGCCATCTCCACCTGTATGCCCACAGCACGTCGTGATATCAAGGCAGATGAGCTAGCGACCTGATTGACCGATCAGCAGAGCACATCAAACCTTCCCATAAATTGGTGATGGCGCCTACGGTGACTGACACACTCCTGCTGAATCTCAGTGCAGAGTTCCCTAATGGCGTTTGTCAACTCCTTTGTGTTCTCTGCTGCTGTTTGCTGTCCCTCATTCAGAGACTCCAACTGCTTGTTACATGGATCCCATGTTTTCATTGAGTGCATCCAACTGCTTGTGCAGTACTCCCATATTGTCATTATGAGATACCACCTGCCTGTGCATTGACCTCGTGTGTTTGCATTGCAGGCGCAGCACTTTCAGCATGGAAGCTTCAAGGCCGCCAAAGATTGATGGGCTCTCTCCTTCATCTTTGCACTGCCTGCCTGCATCGTGATGCCTCCTGACGGGAGTTGACTGACGGTGGGACAGGGACTGGTGTCTTCCTGTGGATCTAGTCTCTGGGGGTGGTGTGGATACTTCCTCCAGCATTTCATCTGAGTCCAGGTTATATTCTGGGAAAGGTAACCCCCTTGCCCTGCGTCTAGTTGGTGCAATACTGAAGGACTCACTGGTGTTTGAGTCGGACTGTGGCTGTGTTTCGCCATCCCCCACATTTCCACCTTCTGCTGCGTCAGGGCCTGGGACATCTACAACGACAATGTGCTGCATGTCATTTATGAATATTTCACATAATGTTGCACAATAGTAATGACTGTACACTAACATTGTCTCACTGTGAGTATTTTGCCTTGTTCCTCTGTGTGGCTGTACACTAACTTGCTATATATGTGGGATTAGCACTTTAGGGGTGTGGACTACCACTCCCATAAGGATATTACATTTTATGTAAGATGTGGCATGGACTACTTATCACAATGTATCGAGCTAATAGCTATTTTCTAAGGGGCATTTGTACATGCATATATTGGGATACACATCATTACTGCCCTTACCTTTGCTGGTGCTGGGTGACCCTGAGGTGTCAATGCCAGCTTCAGGAAGCAGTGTTGGCTCCACCATGTCTTCCATTGGTGTAGATGGTTTCTGGGTGGGTGGTCTTCCACTGGTGCTTCTTGCCACCATTAGCCTGCTGGCCATCCTCTCTTCGGCACAGGAATTCCTTCTCACTGAATTTGAGCTTGCTCTTCCTGTCTCCTTTCTCCTTCACATTCCCATCATTGTCCATGTTGCTGTTTGGTCCTGGCTGGCTCACACAACTGCCTCCCTGGTGCTGGGCTGTGTCTCTCTGCTTGCTCCTGTGGGTGTGGCTCCTCGAAACAGCATGGGCTGACTCACTTCCTGGTTGTGATGTCATTAGCCTGTTCCGGTTTGCCGTTTTCTCAATTTGCGATGTTCAAATACCAATTCGCTAATTTTTTTGTGATTCGGTATTTGCAACTCTCAAATTGCGTTTGTGAATTTTAAGAAATCGCTATTACCGACTTGCAGTTTTGACACATCCCATTTTGCATTTCTAAAATAGTGATTTCTTAAAATTTGCTATTTAAGAAATGCAAACTGGCAGCTTGATACATCTGGCCCCAGATACTGTATATAGTAATAGTACAAGTGCTGCTACCAGTAGTATCCATTTTGGATGACCCCTGGTTAAACATTTCAAAGGGCAGAAAGTGTCTTGCAGGTTTCCCAGACAGTAGAAGTGTATTGACTCTGTTCATGTGGCTGGAGGGTGGAGAGTCAGACACTAATGTGAAGGAGGATGGACAAAGAGTTACTGTTAGAAATGGAGTCTCTGGTGGGCAGTCAGTTTGCACTCTTTTGAAGCAGGGACCCTCACTCCAGTCAGGGCAATGAAGTTACACACTCAAGATAACCCCTGCTCACCCCCTTAGTAGCTTGGCACAAGCAGTCAGGCTTATCTCAAATGCAATGTGTAAAGTATTTGCACCAACACACGCAGTAATACAGTGAAAACACAACAAAATGGACCCCACACTAGTTTAGAAAAATAGACGATATTTATCTAAATCAAACAATACCAAACTGACAAAAATCCAGCATACACAAGTCAAGATATGAATTTTCAAAGAACAAGAGTCTTACTCAATAGAAAACAATGGAGTCGTTGATTTTACACAAAGTACCTTGTTTGTGTAAAAAATAAAGCCGCAGGGGCGAGTGTGCATCGGAAAAGTAAGCGATGCGTTGCTTCTTTACTCGCAAGTGAGGCTGTGCGTTGTTTCTTCTCCGGTTGGGTAGGCGATGCGTTGTTTTTCTCCCTTGCAAGACAGTGATAAGTTGATTTCCGGACAGGGCAACTCGGATCCACACAGGTTCATGATGTCTTTGACACCCAGTGACGATGAGTGAGAAATCCGATCACACAGTGTTAGAAAACAGCGCTGCATGGGGCCTGTGGAGTTATCAGCAGCCGCAAGCAGCTCCAGCCACGATGCGTCAGTATCCCAGCCGTGATGCAGATGGTGCATCAAACATTTCCCCGCATGGTGTTCTGTGCGTGGATTTTAGTCCCTCTTCTGCAAACTTCACCTTTCAATGACCCAGGGACTGGAAGGGGCACCACTTGGCAGGGCAGGAGTCTCAGTGGAGAGTCCAGGTGGGTGCTGAAAGAGGAAGTATTTGATGGCCCTGAGACTTCAAAACAGGAGGCAAGCTCAGTCCAAGCCCTTGGAGATTCTGCTCAAGCAGGAATGCACAGCAAAGTCCAGTCTTTATCCCCTTCCACAGGCAGAAGCAACAACTGCAGAATAGCCCAACAAAGTACAATCACAGGCAGGGGCAGCACTTCTCTTCAGCTCTTCTTCTTGGCAGAGGTTCCTCATGAATCCAGAAGTGATCTAAAAATCTGGGAGTTTGGGTCCAATAGTTATACCCCTTTCTGCCTTTGAAGTAGGCAAACTTCAAATGAAAGTCCCTGTTGTTTACAGGATCCTGCCTTGCCCAGGCCAAGCCCCAGACACACACCAGGGGGTTGGAGACCTCATTGTATGAGGGCAGGCACAGCCCATTCAGATGTAAGTGACCACTCCTCACTCCACTCCAGCCCAGATGGCACAACGGGATATGCAGGATACACCCTAGCTCCCTTTGTGACACTGTCTAGAGGAGATTCACAAACACCCCAACTATCAGTTTGACCCAAACAGGGAATTCACAAACAGGCAGTCACAGAATAGTTTAAGGAAGGAAATACCTACTTTCTAATAGGGCCATTTTCAAACCAACAATCTAGAAACCAACTTCGCTAACAGATGTATTTTTAAATTGTGAGTTCAGAGACCTCAAACTCCTACTTTCTATCTGCTCTCAAAGGGAAACTGAACTTTAAGAATATCTAAAGGCAGCCCCCATGTTAACCTGTAAGAGAGATTGGCCTTGCACCAGTGAAAACTGAATTTAGCAGTACTTCAGTGTTAGTACATGTAAAACCCATCAGTATATGTCCCACCTTTAACATGCACTGCACCCTGCCCATGGGGCTATCTAGGACCTACCTTAGGGGTGCCTTACATGTATGAAAAGGGAAAGTGTGGGCCTGGCAAGTGGGCACACTTACCAGGTCGAATTGGCAGTTTAAAACTGCACACTCAGGCTCTGCAATGGCAGGTCTGAGCCGTGTTTACAGGGCTACTCATGTGGATGGCAGAATCAATGCTGCAGGCCCACTATGAGCATTTGACTTACAGGCCCTAGGCACCTTTAGTGTAGTTTACCAGGGACTTACTAGTACATCAAATATGCATACTATGGAAAAGCCATTTGCACATATAATTTCACATAAGGAACACTTGCACATTAGCACTGGTCAGCAGTGGTAAAGTGCCCAGAGTTACAAAAACAGCAAAAACACAGTCCAGAACACAGCATCAAACTGGGTAGCAGAAACAAAAAGTTAGGGGAGAGCATGCCAAGGATGCCAGGTCCAACACATGTCCCCACTAGTTGAAAGTGGGGAGAACTACCCAACCTCATTGCAGTTCTCTTCACTAAGGTGAAAGAATGAGAGACCCAAAACTCAATATTTCCATCTGCTCTCAAAGGGAAACTGAACTTAAAGAATATTTAAAGGCAGCCCCATGTTAACCTATAAGAGAGATAGGACTTGCACCAGTGAAAACTGAATGTAGCAGTACTTCACTGTTAGGATATGTAAAACCCATCAGTACATGTCCCACCTTTAACATACACTGCACCCTGCCCACAGGGCTACCTAGTGCCTACCTTAGGGGTGCCTTACATGTATCAAAAAGGACAGTTTGGGCCTGGCAAGTGGGTACACTTACCAGGTCAAACTGGCAGTTTAAAACTGCACACACAGGGTCTGCAGTGGCAGGTCTGAGCCATGTTTACAGGGCTACTCGTGGTGATGGCACAATCAATGCTGAAGGCCCACTAGTAGCAATTGACGTACAGGCCCTAGGCACCTTTAGTGTTCTTTACCAGGGACTTACCAGTACATCAAATATGCATATTATAAAAAAGCCAATTACACATATAATTTCACATAAGTAGCATTTGCACATTAGCATTGGTCAGCAGTGGTAAAATGCCCAGAGTAACAAAAACAGCAAAAACAGAGACCAGCACACAGCAAAAAACTGGGAAGCAGAGGCAAAAAGTTAGGGGAGAGCATGCCAAGGATGCCAGGTCTAACACATGTCCGCCCTAGTTGAAAGTGGGGAGAACTACCCAACCTCATGGGAGTTCTCTTCACTAAGGTGGAAGAATCAGAGACCCCAAACTCCAATTTGCATCTGCTCTCAAAGGGAAACTGAACTTTAAGAATATTTAAAGGCAGCCCTCATGTTAACCTATAAGAGAGATAGGCCTTCCACCAGTGAAAACTGAATTTAGCAGTACTTCACTGTTAGGACATGTAACACCCATCAGTACATGTCCCACCTTTAACATACACTGTACCCTGCCCATGGGGTTACCTAGGGCCTACCTTAGGGGTGCCTTAAATGTAGAAAAAGGGAAAGTTTGGGAATAACAAGTGAGTATTGTGGGTACTCAGTATAGTGTTGACTGTATAGTATTTTGTTTTACTGTGATATTAAAGTACTTCTCTGTCACTAATTTAGGCACTGGTCTAAAAAATATGTTATTGTGTCTATTTTTGACTGTGGAGTTCTGTGCTCTTCTACTCAAACTACTACCCTTAGAAATGATTTACTGCTCACTCTCACCACCCTGAGAGTTAATTGTAGAAGGGATGTACTTGGCCCAGTTCGCAGAGACATAGTAGGATGGACCCCAGGTCACCAGTGGAAAATTACCTAAACCTCAACGGCTGTAGTCCAGTGTCCTTTGCGGTCTATGGCCCTCCAAATGCGATCTTATACTTAGTAAAGCATGTCAAAGGCAAGGCTCCATGTTAAACCCCTACATGCACCGGGTTTGGTTGCTAGTGATGGGTTGAGAAAATGGTGCGGCCAAAGTCCAGGTCCTGTGGCCAACCAAATCTGCACAAGGTGGTTTAATCATTGGCCTGGCCATTGGCCAGGCCCCGTATCCTACCCCTACTGCATTTGGCCTTCAGCCATGCACAGTGGGGTTGGTCGCCTATGACAGGGTGGGTGCAGACCCTGAGGCCAACACTCGCTGTGCAGGATCTGGGAGTTGGTCACCCTCAGCAGGGTTGGCATAGGAAAAGGATGGATGTGGCATATGATCAAAAAAGACAAACATTTCTCTGGAAAAACGTTTAAAAAAAGTTAAAGTGAAGTTATGGTTTCATATTAAACCTGAAAAACAATGACATTGGCAAGTTCTGCTTAGATCTGCAATACATAACTTGCACAACAGACATTCAAACCATAAGTAGCACACTAAGTGCAATGCTTATCAACAAACAATATTTCTAGCAATATGCGAGAACACCTAAAAGCACAACACAATTACTTAACAACATATTCTTAAAACAATAATAAATACTACATTCATGGTCACCTTTCAGAAAGTGTGATTGGAAATATGATATTCAATTTCATCTTTATGATTATACATTGTTGTTGCATCTATCACATCAAGGGTGACGTCATAAGCTTTTCATTTGGTGTGTGAGTTCCAGTACCGAAGTGTCTTGTGTGAGTTTTGTCTTGAGATCCTAACCACGATTCATACATTTCAGTGGTTGTTGATTTTTAATTTGCAGTCATAAATCCACTTTAAAAATGTGGTGTTGTCAGAGAATGTAATATTTATGATTACTTTAGTAATTATTGGTGACTGAGAACCACTAAGGCAACCAAAAATATTACTTATATATCATATATATTATGTTGAAAGTGTTAGAGCATAATTTGTCATCTCAATTAGTGAAGCAAGTAAGCCAGTGAGCCCACTCCACTTCAGACAGATAGGTAGATTTTGACCCTCCACCCAATAAATTATTAAAAAATTGGGACAGATAAATTAGACATAGGGGCAAATCTAATTCCTGTTAGTAAATTATAGTAACTATTGGAGACTGTACTTTTATTGACATTTTTAGACAAAAATGAATGGATGGCTGTCACTGATTAATTCTCTCAAAACTTTGAAATAGTAATCATCAGAGATGAATGTAAATACCTGGTGGAATAACAAGCCAGAATTTCTACTTTTTGAGTCCCCCGCTAAAATGTTTAAGTTAAAGAGGCCTTTACTGTCAGTGATCAAAAACGTAACTGAACATGTCAACAATACTTCTGTTGCTTTTGTTTAATCTTTCTTCAGATTTGATGAACATGACTAATTTTCTTTAGAATATAACTTTTTATGTATCAGCACTTCATACCAAGATAAAAAACATTAACAGGAGAAGTGTTAAATATTTCTTAGACATTTATTGAACAATAAGAAATGTTGTTAAGTATAATTGTGTTTGTTCTGGCACATACCTATATTATGTTTGAGTATAAATACTATGTACAGTTTTGTAAAGTAGCAATGGGGTTAAGATTTCCACCTGGAGTGGAAGTAGGAGTTTGCCTGGCACCTTACTGATGGTAACAATAGAAGCATGTTGTCATCTGGATATCATCATCATCAAGAAGGAAAAAAAGTTGTGTGGTAAAATTGTGTTTGATCTCATAATGAGAAACTTGATAAGATCAAGGTTATGAAGAATCTGAGCCAGAGGAGTACTCTGCTCCTAGACGCCAGCTTGAAAATCACTGATTGAAGGAGTGAAACATCTATGCATAGAAAATAAACTTCTGCAAATGGCATATTCACGTTGATGTTGGCCACTCTGAGAGTAAAACACAACTGTAACGGAAGACTAGGGATGTAGAAATTGCCATGAGCCCTGATAGGTAGATGAGTTTTGTGGCAGACTGGAGGGAGGGGAGAAAACAAAGAGACAGGTGGGAACATAATATGGTCATACAGTATGTTGGGAGTGTAGTTGGGGGGGAGGGCATCACATGGTTAAGTTCTTGCTTTCGTTCATTGATATGTTGTGATTTGCTGAGTTCGTCTCAAATGGTCGTTTCCTACCCACATGACCGGAGGTATTCATGCAAGTGTACATTGATATACTGTAACTTTGTACCACCTGTTGGACATGTACTAATGCTTATGTAAACATGTTACACTGAAATAAAATAATAAAGGTATTTAAAAAAACATTTTGGGATGGTGAAAACACAGATTATAGCTTTAAAATCAAATTCTACCTGAATTGCCAGTCCACATTTGTGGTATGTTTGCCAATGTCTTTGTAACAAAATCTACATAGGAAGCAGAGGGCATCCACTCAAAATCAGAGTCATAGACTATGTGAGGACACATGCTAACATGGATTTGAAGCTTGGGACTCCACATCACGTTCTTAAGCTAGAGGTACAGCTTTTTACTTCTTTGCTATGGATCATGTTGCTATCAATGAAAGATATGAGCATAAACAACAGACTTTGAAACAAATATAGGGACTGTGTTTTAAACTTTTGGCTTAGGGCCTGATTTAGAGTTTGGCAGAAGGGTTACTCCGTCACAAATGTGATGGATATCCTGTCCGCCGTATTACGATGTACATAGGACATAATGGAATCGTAATAAGGCAGACAGGATATCTGTCACATTTGTGACTGAGTAACCCCATCCGCTAAACTCTAAATCAGGCCCTTAGTCAGTGTAGTGCTTCAAAAAGGAGAACAAACTGTATATATTTTCCTGAATTACCAGAAAGATGCCTCTGTATGTTATTTGGCTTTGGGTAAATTGGTAAGAAGCAAAGCAGAATAACCTTGGCTAATAGAAGAGAAATGGTACATCAGATGGTGCTTGAGACAATATTATCAGAGTCAAACGCTATTAGTGCTCCTCTTTGAGCTTTCTAAGGAATGTAGAAGCACAGTTACTTTAGATTTGTCTTTTACTAACTGACACCATTCGTCTATAGGGAGAGTGACAAGGAGCCATGTGGAAATGCCACTTTGAATATAAATTGGACAATGATTGAGGTATTGAGGCAGTACGTTCAGCTGTTTTTTTTAAGGTGGAAGCATATATATATATATATAGATATAGATATATATCCATACACTGAAAAACAAAAGGTAACAGGGACGTTGTAGTTAGGTTCAGAGTTTACATGCACAAAACTATAGAAATTCAGGTGTTATATTCAGAGATATTTCAAGTAACTATAACTTGTGACCTAAAGTAACTATAACTTGCGCCATGTACAGTTTTCTCATCAATATTGTTACTGCCAATGTTACAGTGACATTATCAATGATGTCAAAGATGATGTCATGAGTGATGTACTATCTCGGGTAATTAGCAATGCAATGGCGAGTGTCCGAGATGTAACCAAGTAAAAGAAAACTTTTTCTATGGAAACTAGGTCCTATCTATAACTACCTACTGGCCACTGCCAGTTAGTAATATATATGTTGACTTGGTTGCAGTTATACTTCCATAAACCCCTTGTCACAGGGCTGCTTTTTAGCCTCAAACACAATGTGTCATTGGGGAGATAGCATAAATATATTTGTCAGAAACAGTGCTTTAAAATGGACTGCTATTCAGACATTAAGGCGGTCATTCTGACCGCGGCGGGCGGCGGTCGATGCCCGCCATGCGGTCACCGCCAAATGGCCGCTCCGCGGTCAGGAGACCGCGGATGCCATTCTGGCTTTCCCGCAAGGCCGGCGGGCGACTGCCAAAAGGCCGCCCGCCGGCCCAGCGGGAAAGCCCCTGCAACATAGAAGCTGGCTCCGAATGGAGCCGGCGGTGTTGCAGGGGTGCAACGGGTGCAGTAGCACCCGTTGAGATTTTCATTGTCTGCAAAGCAGACAGTGAAAATCTTCATGGGGCCCTGTTAGGGGGCCCCTGCACTGCCCATGCCAGTGGCATGGGCAGTGCAGGGGCCCCCAGGGGCCCCACGACACCCGTTCCCGCCATCCAACAGGCTGGCGGGAAGGGGGTCGGAATCCCCATGGCGGCGCTGCAAGCAGCGCCGCCATGGAGGATTCCCTGGGCCAGGGGAAAACCGGCGGGAAACCGCCGGTTCCCCTTTTCTGACCGCAGCTTTACCGCTGTGGTCAGAATGGCCCTGGAAGCACCGCCATCCTGTTGGCGGTGCTTCCGTGGTCCCCGGCCCTGGCGGTCATGGACCGCCAGGGTCGGAATGACCCCCCAAGTATTTTAAGAACACATTTTAAAAACGTGAGTAGAGGATTTTAACCTACAATTCCAGAGCACAAATAATCAATCTGGGAGATGGGACTCTGTATTAAAACTTTATGGAATATTTGTTTGACATTTTGGATTCTTTGGACCACATTGTATTCATTCATCCTGCTCATGGGCTCATTTTATCTTTGTGTAATAATATGAGAGGTGTACATTAGATATTTCAGCTGCTGGACAGTAGATGATCATAATACGGGTGCTAAATGAAGTGATGGCAGTGATGGTGTGGAATTTAGGCCCTCATTATGTACCGCAGTCAACCGTGCCGGCGGTCAACAAAAGACCGCCAGTGGCGGCAGTCGGCATCCCGCCAAATAATGACGTATGGTGTCTCACCGCCAGTGATGGGGGTGAGGCCCGTCATGTGCCATGCTGGTGGTCATTGTCAGGGTTGGATGCTGCTCCACCCTCACCGCCACGTCACTCCCAACACTGCCACACCTATAGTGAAGCAGTTATGTTCATAGCGGTGTATAGAGAGGCAGGGATGGTGGTGGAGCAGCATCCAGGGATCCCGTTCCTTCCTGGAGCAGCGCAACAGAAAAGGTAAGTGCTGTCAGAGAGGGAAGGGGGAGAGGGGTGTGTGTGTGTGTGAGTGCATGGGGGTGTACGTGGGTGTCTGTGGGGGGGGATGTGTGTCTGGGTGCATGTATGTATGTCCGTGAATGGGTGAATGTGGATGTGGAGGTTTGGGGGGGGCCTGTATGTAGGGGTGGGGAGAGTCGGGCTCGGGGGACCTGCATGGTCTTTTGGGGAAGGAGGGTTGGGTGGTTGATTTTCAGGGTTCGAGGGCTTGGGGGTGGTGAGTAGAGATTGTGGAAAGGGGGAGGGTCCAGGCATGTCACATACAGGTGACAGGAATGATTATTCCTGTCACCCATATGCGTTCTGCCAGGGATTACCTGGTGAGGTAAATCACCAGGGATTCCCTGGCAGAAATGGGATTGTAATCCCACCGCCTTTCCTGCCTCCACCGCATGTCCAAATGTGCTCACAGTCAGCCTGGCAGTGGATTGTGGCCTGGCGGTGGGTGGTAGTGAACTGGCTGCTTTCACTGCTATATTCAGAATATGGCGGTCCGGACCGCCATGCCGTTGGCGGTAATGACCCCCACCGCCAGCGTGGCAGGCCATACCGCCATGTTCATAATGAGGGCTTTAGTCTCACAAGGAAGAATCAGATATGGAAGTAGGAATAGTTGTGGCAGCCATGCTGAGAAGGAGGGCAACATTACGCTTCACAGTAGTTGCATCATGTATGAAAAAAAGTAACAAATTCTGTACAGATGGCAGTTGATGTGTGTAGGAGGCTGGCCTGGCTTGTAGTGGGTACCAGAGGTACTTACACCTTGTGCCAGGTCCAGTTATCCCTTATTAGTGTAGAAGAGGTGTTTGTAGCAGCTTAGGCTGATAGAAGGTAGCTATGGCAAAGCAGCTTAGGCTGAACTAGGAGACATGTAAAGCTCCTATTATACCACTGGTGTCATATGCACAATATCATAAGAAAACACAATACACAGAATTACTAAAAATAAAGGTACTTTATTTTTATGACAATGGGGGTCATTCCGACCCAGGCGGGCGGCGGGGGCCGCCCGCCGGGCGGAGACCGCCAAAAGACCGTACCGCGGTCAAATGACAGCGGCGGTCATTTTGACTTTCCCACTGGGCAGGCGGGCGACCGCCAAAAGGCCGCCCGCCCGCCCAGCGGGAAAGCCCCAGCAACGATGAAGCCGGCTCCGAATGGAGCCGGCGGAGTTGCTGGTGTGCGACGGGTGCAGTGGCACCTGTCGTGATTTTCAGTGTCTGCTTTGCAGACACTGAAAATCTTAATGGGGCCCTGTTAGGGGGCCCCTGCAGTGCCCATGCCAGTGGCATGGGCACTGCAGGGGCCCCCAGGGGCCCCACAACACCCGTTCCCGCCAGCCTCTTCCTGGCGGTGTAAACCGCCAGGAACAGGCAGGCGGGAAGGGGGTCGCAAGCAGCGCCGCCATGGAGGATTCCCTGGGGCAGGGGAAAACCGGCGGGAAACCGCCAGTTTCCCTTTTCTGAACACGGCTTTACCGCCGCGGTCAGAATTGCCCCTGAAGCACCGCCAGCCTGTTGGCAGTGCTTCCTCCGTCCCCGGCCCTGGCGGTCCATGACCGCCAGGGTCAGAATGACCTCCTATATGCCAAAAGTATATCAGTGAGTACCCTCAGTATGAGGATAAGATATATACACAAGATATATGTACACAAACCAAAATTATGCAGGTAATAGCAAGAAAAGTAATGAAAGCAGTGTAAAGTTACAATAGATTGCAATAGGAGCACATAGGTATAGGGGCAACACAAATCATATACTCCACAAGTGGAATGCCAACCACGAATGGACCCCAAACCTATGTGAACTTGTAGAGGGTCACTGGGACTGTAAGAAAACAGTGAGGGTTAGAAAAATAGCCCACCCCAAGACCCTGAAAAGTAGGTGTAAAGAGCATCTACTACCCCCAGAGAGCACAGAAGTCGTGATAGGGGGATTCTGCAGGAAGAACAAACACCAGCAATGAATCAACAGTGAAACTGAGTAACTGTAAGACAAGGGGACCAAGTCCAATAGTCGCGACAATGTCGAGAGTGGGCAGGAGCCCAGGAAATGCCAGCTGAGGGTGCAAGGAAGCTGCCACCTATTGGAAGAAGCTTGGAGTTCTGCAAGAAAGAAGAGGACTAGGAACTTCCCCTTTGGAGGATGGATGTCCCACGTCGCGATGAAGCTTGCAGAGATGTTCCCACACAGAGAGACCGCAAACATGCCTTGCTAGCTGCAAGGGTCGCAGTAGAGGTTTTTGGGTGCTGCTGTGGCCCAGGAGGGACCAGGATGTCGCCATTTGAATGAGGAGACAGAGGGGGCGCCCAGCAAGTCAGGGAGCCCTTACAGAAGCAGGCAGCACCCACAGAAGTACCTGAACAGGCACTTGGAAGAAGAGTGAACCGGAGTCCACGTGAAGTCACAAAAGGGAGTCCCACGATGCCGGAGGACAACTCAGAAGGTTATGCACTGCAGGTTAGAGTGTCGGGGACACAGGCTTGGTTGTGCATTAAGGAAATCCTGGAAGAGTGCACAGGAGCCGGAGCAGCTGCAAATCACGCGGTACCCAGCAATGCAGTCTAGCGTGGGGAGGCAAGGACTTACCTCCACCAAACTTGGACTGAAGAGTCACTGGACTGTGGGAGTCACTTGGACAGAGTTGCTGAGTTCCAGGGACCACGCTCGTCGTGCTGAGAGAGGACCCAGAGGACCAGTGATGCAGTCTTTTGGTACCTGCGGTTGCAGGGTGAAGATTCCGTTGACCCACGGGAGATTTCTTCAGAGCTCCTGGTGCAGAGATGAGGCAGACTACCCCCAGAGCATGCACCACCTGGAAACTGTTGAGAAAGCCGGCAGGATGAAGTGATACAAGGTTGCTAGTAGTCGTCTGGCTACTTTATTGCGGTTTTGCAGGCGTCCTGAGCAGTCAGCGGTCGATCTTTTGGCAGAAAGTGAAGAGAGAGATGCAGAGGAACTCTGATAAGCTCTTGCATTCGTTATCTAAAGAATTCCCCAAAGCAGAGACCCTAAATAGCCAGAAAAGGAGGTTAGGCTACCTACGAAGGAGGATTGGCTACCAAGAGAGGTAAGGGCCTATCAGAAGGAGCCTCTGACGTCACCTGCTGGCACTGGCCACTCAGAGCAGTCCAGTGTGCCACAGACACCTCTGTTTCCAAGATGGCAGAGGTCTGGGATACACTGGAGGAGCTCTGGGCACCTCCCCTGGGAGGTGCAGGTCAGGGGAGTGGTCACTCCCCTTTCCTTTGTCCAGTTTCACGCCAGAGCAGGGCTGTGGGATCCCCGAACCAGTGTAGACTGGCTTATGCAGAGATGGGCACCATCTGTGCCCATCAAAGCATTTCCAGAGCCTGGGGGAGGCTACTCCTCCCCAGCCTTCACACCTATTTCCAAAGGGAGAGGGTGTTACACCCTCTCTCAGAGGAAATCCTTTGTTCTGCCTTCCTGGGCCAGGGCTGCCTGGACCCCAGGAGGGCAGAAACCTGTCTGAGGGGTTGGCAGCAGCAGCAGCTGCAGTGGAGACCCCGGAAAGGCAGTTTAGTAGTACCGGGGTTCTGTGCTAGAGACCCGGGGGATCATGGAATTGTGCCCCCAATGCCAGAATGGCATTGGGGGGACAATTCCATGATCTTAGACATGTTACATGGCCATGTTCGGAGTTCCCATTGTGACGCTCTACCTATGTACAGTGCACGCGTGTAATGGTGTCCCCGCACTCACAAAGGCCGGTGAATTTGCCCTGAACGATGTGGGGGCACCTTGGCTAGTGCCAGGGTGCCCACACACTAAGTAACTTTGCACCCAACCTTCACCAGGTGAAGGTTAGACATATAGGTGACTTATAAGTTACTTAAGTGCAGTGGTAAATGGCTGTGAAATAACATGGACGTTATTTCACTCAGGCTGCACTGGCAGGCCTGTGTAAGAATTGTCAGAGCTCCCTATGGGTGGCAAAAGAAATGCTGCAGCCCATAGGGATCTCCTGGAACCCCAATACCCTGGGTACCTCAGTACCATATACTAGGGAATTATATGGGTGTACCAGTATGCCAATGTGAATTGGTAAATTTAGTCACTAGCCTGTTAGTGACAAATTTGGAAAGCAGAGAGAGCATAACCACTGAGCTTCTGGTTAGCAGAGCCTCAGTGAGACAGTTAGGCATCACACAGGGAACACATATAGGCCACAAACTCATGAGCACTGGGGTCCTGGCTAGCAGGGTCCCAGTGACACATAACAAACATACCGACAACATAGGGTTTTCACTATGAGCACTGGGCCCTGGCTAGCAGGATCCCAGGGAGACAGTGAAAACACCCTGACATATACCCACAAACAGGCCAAAATTGGGGGTAACACGGCTAGAAAGAGGCTACTTTCTCACAACGTGCTCAAGTGTTTCAGATCAATCCAGGTTTCAATAATAGCTGTGACGTTTGGTGGAGGCATGTGAAGATTAAGGTTGACAGTGAAATGCGAAGTGTTTTAGTTTATTGAAAAAAACAATAAGAAAACAAAGATGTGCATTTCAGCAAATACTGAACCAAATAATGGTGTGATAAATGTGTGTGACTGAGTGGAATTTTGGTGCAGGGAGAAACTCCGATGCATGTGAGTCTTGACAATCAAAAGGGAATGTGATCCTTGGGTCGCAAGGACGTTGGTGGGGTTACCTTTCTCACAAACCTTCGGCATTTTCTCATGGTACCCAATGCAAGCTCCTCATAAAGTGATATTTGGGTGGCCTTGTGAGTTACAATTATTTAAACACACACACACACAATGTAACATGCTCTCTTTGGGTTGCAAAATGTTTTTTTCATAGAACAGAAGTTGTGTTAGTCTGGGGCTTCACATCAGCAGTACAAAACTTCTCCTCTGCGCCTCTGAAACTGGAGAGATGCTCTCACCACTTAGAATGTGGAATCAAACAAAAGAAACCAGAGCTAAATGCTTCATAGTACAGCATGACCCAGATTACAGATGAGGCGGAAGGGGGCGAGATAGTTGACACCCAGTAAATACTATTAACCTGAGGTAACACCGCTTAATCTCCAATTGTCATTTGGAAATGGGGCATAATGGAATGGAATCACTGTTTAAGGCATCTAACTCTGCATGTTTTGCCATTATTCCAGGCCTTTTCCATAGCAAAATATAGACTGGTTTATCCACCCACAATGTCTGGAGAAAACAGCACCGGGTAATAATTATCACACAAATCAGAATTCTAATATCTTCAAAAACTCCTTTTTGATATGGATCAGAATTTAACCTCTAATCAGGACTATAAGGGGGTGATTCTGACCCCGGCGGTCTTAGACCGCCGGGGCCAGGGTCGGCGGGAGCACCGCCGACAGGCAGGCGGTGCCCCGCAGGGCATTCTGACCGCGGCGGTAAAGCCGCGGTCAGACCGGCAACACTGGCGGTCTCCCGCCAGTGTACCGCTGCCCTGTTGAATCCTCCAAGGCGGCGCAGCTAGCTGCGCCGCCGAGGGGATTCCGACCCCCCCTACCGCCATCCAGTTCCCGGCGGTCCGCCCGCCGGGAACCGGATGGCGGTAGGGGGGGGTCGCGGGGCCCCTGGGGGCCCCTGCAGTGCCCATGCCACTGGCATGGGCACTGCAGGGGCCCCCGTAAGAGGGCCCCTACAAGTATTTCACTGTCTGCTTGGCAGACAGTGAAATACGCGACGGGTGCAAATGCACCCGTCGCACCTTCCCACTCCGCCGGCTCGATTACGAGCCGGCATCCTCGTGGGAAGGTCGTTTTCCCCTGGGCTGGCGGGCGGCCTTTTGGCGGCCGCCCGCCAGCCCAGGGGAAAACTTGAAATACCCGCCGCGGTCTTTTGACCGCGGCGCGGTATTTTGGGGGCGGAATTCTGGCGGGCGGCCTCCGCCGCCCGCCAGAATCAGAATCACCCCCTAAATCTTAATAGTAACTGTATTTCAAGACGTCAGCAAAGAACAGGCCCCCTTTAACAGTTGAGATTGACCTGTCTTTCTCATACCTTATGTTTACAAGCAGTCACGAATGATAGCCGTGTCTGGGTATTTATGCGAATGGAATTCACAGTACATGTTGCTGAAAGGCCTTGCACCTATCATTCGCCATTCCAGATCTAGACGTACTTAGAAGAGGCTATTAAGTGCACAGCTTGTAAGCTATTGTGACAAGTCAATTTTTACGTTGATCTTGTTGCTTCCCTAACTCCAATCATTAGGTTCCAGAAAAGCTGAGACCTTGTTATATTTACTTTGTTACTATAGTGTTTGCAAGGAGACATTAGAGATAAATCCCCTACTTGCAGGGAAAGGAAGGGGTAGAATAAACATGCATACTGCTCCTAAGTCTCACTGCAGCACTTTGCAGGTGTGGGAAGGAGTAAGTGGAAGGGGGTGTAAGAGGGAGAGAAAAACACTGTGTGAGAATCAGAGAAATAGAGAATCTTTTTATAGATAGCAAGGCCAATGCACTAGAGAGAATCACACAAATGATAAAAAAAATGTTTAAAATGTGATAGACAATTTGATGGAATATGAACAGGCTGATGTTACGTGTTCATTTGCAGAGCTCACTTCATCCCTATTACAAAGTACCAGTGGAGGCCGGTATTTTTAGGAGCGAGAGGGCGGGCGGAAAGCATACACACACTTATTCATTCACACATGCACGCACATCCATTCACAACACTCATCAAATATTCAAACATACATGCATACACCAAACATTCATTTAAAAAACACACACACACACACTTACCGTCAGCTCGGAGGTCCCAGGAGGGTTGGGACGGCTGCCTTCCCTCACTGACTGTCCATTGGTCAGCCAATGAGGAAAGGCAGCAGTCCCAACTTCGTCACAGAGTGGGGTGGGGGTCAGTGAGACTGCTGACCCCACCCTGTGACAAGGTGTCACTGATTGAAACTCGCCCTGGGCGCTTCAGGGCTTAAACCTGAAGCGCCTAGGTCGAAGTCAATGGGTGATGCTTCCCCTTGTCCCCAAGGGGGGGGCCTCAAGGCACCTTTGCTGAGCTGAGGACGTCATTCCCATAGGAGCTGTGACCTCTTCAGCCCAGCAAAATTCAGCACAGGCAGCCAGGAGTCTACACAAATCACACATCTCACTCCTGGCTGCCTGATCTGAACATGAAGAGTTTCTGTCAGGCTGACCTTTGCTTAGGCTAACAGGCACTCTCCATGAGGGTCAAAAGGTGGGGGGGCGTGGCCCCTATGCCCTAAACGACGGGCCGCGGCTGCAAAGTACTCAGTTTCAGTCTAAAGATTAATGTGCCATGCTTTCTGGCACATTTCTCAGTGGTGCATTCCATTCACAGTTGTTACAGCAACTCTGAAATAGCCTTTAGCAATGGTAGTTAAAGGAGATAGACTGGCTGCCAGTTCATAAAACAATGGTACCCACAGTATTTGTTTGGAAGCAAAAGGGATGTAAAAAGGATTAACTGAAACAAACATGAAAGATGGGATACAAAGGGTTGAAAATGGCAGCTTCATTTTTGAGGTAAATAAACTAGTATATAATTCTCAATGTTTATTGGTCCTGCAATTGGGACATGCATCCATTTATGAAGAAAACAGTTTTCGAATCTTCAATGTCATGGCATCTCACATCTGATTCCAACACGCATTGTTTCACCACATGTCCTACGGTCAGGCAATGAAACATGAGGCTGAGGAAGTGTGGTCAACAGACATGATGACATTTGCGCGTCATTTCACCTTAATGCTGAAACATTTAGAACTGTAGCTTATGAGTGTTCAGTTTCTTGAAATTCCAATGGCACAGACAATTGAATTATTTCCACATACAGAGTGGGTAGACTGTTCCAACTGCCAGAGGGCTGCAGTGATATTAAATCAGGCATTATGCAGACAAATTTATTTAATACAGCAGACAATAAAAAATAATAAAAAAGAGACTAGTGGTTCACAAGCTCTCGGCACATCCTGCACACCTGAGTTCTCATGCAGCATCAGTCAAAATTACACGTAGTATTTATCAAATTGCTTTATCTTTTCATTCACAAATGTTCTTAGTCCATTCCTGTTATGTATGCATGCTTTTGGTACCAAACTCATACTTCAACTATGGTCAATGGAATAAACAATTGTGAACTTATCTTTGAAAGGGGTGATATTTAGGGCAGCATTTGATGATGGGTGGAAATGAGATATTCACTGAAAATTGGCAATTGTCCCGTCCAATCACCCCTTGGTTCCACCACCACATTTTGAGGTAGGGAGGGACCATGTGTTTCCAAACCACGACACTCAACCGCCTAGACCACTGGGAAAACTTTCACAGCAGGCCAGCATACTTTGGGGGTTATTCTAACTTTGGAGGAGTGTTAATCCATCCCAAAAGTGACGGTAAAGTGACGGATATACCACCAGCCGTATTACGAGTTCCATAGGATATAGGCCCTCATTCCGAACCTGGCGGTTTCAAACCGCCAGGGTGGAGGACCGGGGGAGCACCGCCGACAGGCCGGCGGTGCTCCAATGGGCATTCCGACCGCGGCGGTAAAGCCGCGGTCGGACCGGCAACACTGGCGGTCTCCCGCCAGTGTACCGCCGCCCATAGGAATCCTCCAAGGCGGCGCACCTAGCTGCGCCGCCGAGGGGATTCCGACCCCCCCTACCGCCATCCAGTTCCCGGCGGTTCTCCCGCCGGGAACCGGATGGCGGTAGGGGGGGGTCGCGGGGCCCCTGGGGGCCCCTGCAGTGCCCATGCCACTGGCATGGGCACTGCAGGGGCCCCCGTAAGAGGGCCCCTAAATGTATTTCACTGTCTGCTTCGCAGACAGTGAAATACGCGACGGGTGCAACTGCACCCGTCGCACAGCTTCCACTCCGCCGGCTCGATTCCGAGCCGGCTTCATCGTGGAAGCCTCTTTCCTGCTGGGCTGGCGGGCGGCCTGAAGGCGGCCGCCCGCCAGCCCAGCGGGAAAGTCAGAATCACCGCCGCGGTCTTTCGACCGCGGAACGGTATTCTGGCGGCCCCCGACAGGCCGGCGGCGACCGCCGCCGGCCAATGTCGGAATGAGGGCCATAATGGACTCGTAATACGTCTGGTGGTAAATCCGTCACTTTTCCGTCACTTTTGGGATGGATTAACACCTCCTCCAAAGTTAGAATAACCCCCTTTGTGTCTTTCTAAATTTCTTATGACAAATTAAACTGTTTGACTAATTGGAGACTATCCACATTTTTTGGAATGGTATAGATATTTTTTTTAACTCGTAAAATTGCGCAACTTCAGCTACGAATTAAGAAAAAATGATATGTACTTCAGAAATGAGTTCTATTTATTTTGATTTGCCTTCTTTTACTCTCGAAAGGTAAACGTTTCTAAATTTAAACAGAAACAGATACGTCTACCATTTTACATGAAAAACAAACAAATAGACATGGTAATGATAAAATAGAATAATTTCTAATGACAGGTCTCCAACTAATATATTTCATTGTAGGTACCGTATTCAAATGCAGCTTTCGGATAAGCATGGACACTGAGTTTAATTACTTCAAAGTGGTGTTTCAGTTTAATGTAAAAAGTACTTTTGTGTTGCACACGTAGATTGCTGTACATTTATGCATTGTGAGCATGCATTGTACAGGAACAGCATAATGAATTGTTGACACTTCCTTGTCGATATGTGTCATCCGACATTGATCAACTTTCTGGCACAGTTTATCTAAATTCTGCCAATGCACATCAATATGAGCCTAAATATGCTAATGGTGTCTCAACGAGTGTCGACTAGCAGCAATACATTCCTGAGCAAGTTAAAGCATGGACATTTAGTAAGGATCAAGTAAATAGTTTCCAGACGTGCAGGTTTTCTACAGGAATAAGAGGATGAGGAGCCTTTTCTACAGTTCCCTTATTTTACTGAGGGCATAGTATATCCTGAAATAATTTCCTCTTCAAGAAATGAATTGGTATATATCAGACCTAGGCAAAATGTGGCTTACCCCAGCGTAGTTAGAGTGATTTTGGTCATTTTGCATTATTCTTGTTACACCAAGTTCCCCCAAATTATGCTAGTATGCCACTATATGTAATTAAGCACTGTTCACAATAAAAATGCACTTCAAATTCGCCACTCGCAGTAAAAAATTTAGCACAAACGCACAGGAACAACACGAATAACGGAGCATGAGTGTCTGTTATGTGCGGTGCTTTTGTTCTTTTGCAGTATTATTTTACAGCAAAATACATTCTCGTGTCAAAAATGGACATGATGATGCATTTCACATTACAATACAGTGCCAAATGCTTGTTTTGCATTTTTTTATAAGTATGTGTAATTTTGCACAATTTTGGTGAAATTTTATGTAACTATGACTAAGCATACCACACACTTTTTGCAAACCCCTAATATTCATATGGTTCTATTTTAACAGACATTTGATCATGCGCAAGTTGACCTTTTTTACACGTGTAAAGTCATGGTTGTGCTACACATAGCACTGCCAAACTTTTAAAGTGAGTAAATCACTGCTCTTCTTTGCAATATTTTGCTTTCTGGTTGATTTGCTCTAAAGAAAGCTACTTTTTGGCCATCATAATGGCATGCATTATCTTGGTCTCTCCGTAATTTGTATTCTGGGAATTTATTTCTGGTGATGTATGTTTAACATGCTTTTGGGTCATTTTACAGGTGTCTTTGTTAATGTGTGGTTATCTGAGGGATTATGATTCACGTATTTTCTCTTTTTGATTGAAATGATTGTTTTCGTAGGTTTGTGAAGTCATATAAATGTGTTTGTAATTGTGGTAATTTTCCTTCCATTTGTTTTAACAAAGTTGATGTAGTCTCCTCTTCCTACCCTGGTTCATGCATGTGGAAATATCTTTTCGCTATGGAGCATTGAGGATTTTCTGACCAGTGACCTCATCCAAATTCAGTTCGTAATGGAAAATCAATTAATTTGAGGGAAAGTGAATAGAATATTCCATTGGCGGATTCTTCTCCATTAGAAATTCTGCAGTGAACATACCTCACAATACTATTCCAATGGAAGAGATAATTTCTCTAGTGGATTTTACATCTCAACAATGAATCTTCAAACAGAGAATTTAGCTTTTCCTCCACAACCAGAAAATACTTGGTGATAAACGTGCATTAAACTACAAGGATCTGGGAATTCTGGATAAAATTCTGTGTAGGAAACACAGGTATGTCAGTTATTTCTCATTCAGTGGCATTTAACTCATAACAGAAGGAATTATGGCCCAGATGTACAAAGTATTTTTCCGGTTACAAATGGCTTGATTCACATAATTGGGTCGTTTGCAACTGGAAAGTTGCTTTTTCTAATGTACAAAAGACAAAATACAATTTGGTAATTTGTTACCAAATCACATTTTCTGTTTCCGATTCGGTTTTTGGAAGGGGCATGTTTAGAGTGTCCCTTCCAAATACCGAATTGGTTTAGTATGTATTACTGTTACAAAAACTGTCGATAACCCATTTGCTGAGGAGACGGGGTCCCAAGGGACCTCTTCCCATTTGAGAAAGTAAATGAGATTTTTTAAGAGCAGGCAGTGGTTTCTCGTATTTTCTTTTTAAACACATCCAGTTTTCCTTCAACGTGCAAGCACCCCGCCTAAAACATGTTAAACAGATTTCCTTTAGAAACCAGAATAATGTTATTTGGCTTTTGGCTGGAGAGTCTGTTTCTGCTGAATTTGTTCTCGTCACCAGTGTCTCAGTCATTTACAGAAAATAAGTCAGACATATGGTACTTGTAAGATTCACAGGTGTCTAAAATCATTGCAGCTTTAACAACACAGAAGTATTTAGTCATCATATTTAGTTTCATTCAACTTTCTAACAGGGCAGAAACAGTATTAATTGGGTGCTGTGATGAGAGGAAAATGTGTTCCACAGTAGTGGTGAATGAAAAGGGGCAAAGGAAGCTGATTGATTAGGTAATTGATTCTTTTAGGACCTTTGTATCATTGTAGTCTGAGCTGAATAGTGTATCATTGTAGAATATGCAGAATAGAATATCCTTGTCGCTGATTTGACTAGGACTACAAACGTATGAGTTGGGGTGAGGAGAAACCTTCTTACAGGAGAAGTCTCTATTCAGTGCAAGGGAGTCTTGCACCTGAATCTGCAATGTGCCCATGTCAGATGGCAGAGATAATATGAAGTGAAAACAGGCTTATGGATTTGTCACTGGTTACGCAGGAGTAGAAATAGGAGCAAAGACAGATCCTACAGCTGGTCAGATCATGCCTGTATTGCTATTGAGGTAGGGTGGGTTGTGGGATAAGTGTATCACCTTGAAGCACAAAGGGTAGCTTTGGGCTGGTCGATCCAGAAGCAATGAGGGATGGAGAGAAGGGAGATTGACACAAGATTCACAAAGCTTGTGAGAGAATTTAAAGCGCTTTGAAGAGAAGGATTTCTTGATGAAGACCCACCTGAGTGTACACAGCTTCAGACCAGCCAGTTACAGAGATTTTGCATGTGAAATTGTCAAGGACTCCGTAGTACCCATAAAAGGTCAAGGAGTATCGGAACGGATAAGTAGTGTTCCGTTACAGAGAAGCAGGCAAAGGCATACACCAGGAAAGAAAATACACAAACAGGGTAATGCACAGAAACATGATAAAAATGGCAAAGGAAAAGTAATGTGAACAAACAGGGAATGTAATGAATAATGGACAAACACTCTGGATTATCTCTAAAGTTGTACACAGGTAAGACTCTCTACACCGGTAAGAACTTTCCACAGCAACATGGGATGTTAACCTCTTAGCTGCTGGGCCTCCCCCCCCCAGTGCTGAGCCCTTTTTTGGCTATTTGGGGTAGTTCGTGCTTAGGCCTTCATAACTTTTTGTCCACATAAGCTATCCACGCCAAATTTGCGTCCTTTGTTTCCAACATCCTAGGGATTCTAATGGTACCCAGAGTTTGTGGTTTCCCCTGGAGGAGACCAATAAATTAGCCAAAATACAGTGGAAATTTCGTTTTTTTCAAAAACAATGGGAAAAAAGGGCTGCAGAAGAAGGCTTGTGGTTTTTTCCCTAAAAATGGCATCAACTAGGGGTTTCTGGTGCTAAAATCACCATCTTCCCACCTTTCAGGAACGGGCAGACTTGAATCAGAAAACCACATTTTTCAACACAATTTTGGCATTTTACTGGGACATACCCCATTTTTGCTATTTTTGGTGCTTTCAGCCTCCTTCCAGTTAGTGACAGAAATGGGTGTGAAACCAATGCTGGATCCCGGACAGCTAACCATTTCTGAAAAGTAGACAAAATTCTGAATTCAGCAAGGGGTCATTTGTGTAGATCCTACAAGGTTTTCCTACAGAAAATAACATCTGAAATAAAAACATATTGAAAGTGAGGTGAAAAAAACAGCCATTTTTCTCCACGTTTTACTCTGTAACTTTTTCCTGCAATGTCAGATTTTTTAAAGCAATATACCGTTACGTGTGCTGGACTCTTCCGGTTGTGAGGATATATAGGGCTTGTAGGTTCATCAAGATCCCTAGGTACCCAGAGCCAATAAATGAGCTGCACCTTGCAATGGGTTTTCATTCTATACCAGGTATACAGCAATTCATTTGCTGAAATATAAAGAGTGAAAAATAGGTATCAAGCAAACCTTTGTATTTCCAAAATGGGCATAAGATAAGGTGTTGAGAAGCAGTGGTTATTTGCACATCTCTGAATTCCGGGGTGCCCATACTAGCATGTGAATACCAGGCCATTTCTCAAATAGACCTCTTTTTTACACACTGTCTTCCATTTGGAAGGAAAAAATGAAGAGAAAGACAAGGGGCAATAACACTTGTTGTGCTATTCTGTGTTCCCCCAAGTCACCCGATAAAAATGGTACCTCACTTGCGTGGGTAGGCCTAATGCTTGCGACAGGAAACGCAACATGGACACATCACATTTTTACATTGAAATCTGACGTGTTTTTTGCAAAGTGCCTAGCTGTAGATTTTGGCCTCTAGCTCAGCCAGCACCTAGGGAAACCTAGTAAACCTTGGCATTTGTGAAAACTAGACACCTAGGGGAATCCAAGATGAGGTGACTTGTGGTGGTCTGACCAGGTTCTGTTACCCAGAAACATTTGCAAACCTCAATATTTGGCTAAAAAAACAAATTTTCCTCACATTTCGGTGATAGAAAGTTCTGGAATCTGAGAGGAGCCACAGATTTCCTTCCACCCAGCGTTCCCCCAAGTCTCCCGATAAAATTGATACCTCACTTGTGTGGGTAGGCCTAGCGCCCGCGACAGGAAATGCCCCAAAACACAACGTGGACACATCCCATTTTTTGACAGAAAACAGAGGTGTTTTTTGCACAGTGCCTACCTGTAGATTTTGGCCTCTAGCTCAGCCGGCACCTAGGGAAACCTACCAAACCTGTGCATTTTTTAAAACTAGAGACCTAGGGGAATCCAAGATGGGGTGACTTGTGGGTCTCTGACCAGGTTCTGTTACCCAGAATCCTTTGCAAACCTCACACTTTTCCTCAAATTTCGGCGACAGAAAGTTCTGGAATCTGACAGGAGTCACAAATTTCCTTCCACCCTATGTTCCCAAGTCTCCCGATAAAAATGGTACCTCACTTGCGTGGGTAGGCCTAGCGCTCACAAATGGAAATGGCCCAAAACACAACGTGGACACATCACATTTTTTCACAGAAAACAGAGGTGTTTTTTTACAAAGTACCTACCTGTGGATTTTGACCTGTAGCTCAGCCGGCACCTAGGGAAACCTAGCAAACCAGTGCATTTTTGAAAACTAGAGACCTAGGGGAATCCAAGATGAGGTGACTTGTGGGGCTCTGACCAGGTTCTGTTACCCAGAATCCTTTGCAAACCTCAACATTTGGCTAAAAAACACATTTTCCACACATTTTGGTGACAGAAAGTTCTGGAATCTGAGAGGAGGCACAAATTTCCTTCCACCCAGCGTTCCCCCATGTCTCCCGATAAAAATGGTACCTCACTTGCGTGGGTAGGCCTAGCGCCCACGAATGGAAATGGCCCAAAACACAACGTGGACATATCAAATTTTTTCACAGAAAACAGAGGATTTTTTTGCAAAGTGCCTACCTGTAGATTTTGGCCTCTGGCTCAGCCGGCACCTTGGGAAACCTACCAAACCTGTGCATTTTTGAAAACTAGAGAGATAGGGGAATCCAAGATGGGGTGACTTGTGGGCCTCTGACCAGGTTCTGTTACCCAGAATCCTTTGCAAACCTCAAAATTTGGCTAAAAAAACACCTTTTCCTCACATTTCGGTGACAGAAAGTTCTGGAATCTGAGAGGAGCCACAAATTTCCTTCCATCCAGCATTCCCCCAAGTCTCCCGATAAAAATGGTACCTCACTTGCATGGGTAGGCCTAGCGCCCACGAATAGAAATGGCCCAAAACACAATGTGGACACATCAAATTTTTTCACAGAAAACAGAGGTGTTTTTTGCAAAGTGCCTACCTGTAGATTTTGGCCTCTAGCTCAGCCGGCACCTAGGGAAACCTACCAAACCTGTGCATTTTTTAAAACTAGAGACCTAGGGGAATCCAAGATGGGGTGACTTGTGGGGCTCTGACCAGCTTCTGTTACCCAGAATCCTTTGCAAACCTCAAAATTTGGCTAAAAAAACACATTTTCCTCACATTTCGGTGACAGAAAGTTCTGGAATCTGAGAGGAGCCACAAATTTCAAAAATGGTACCTCACTTGTGCGGGTAGGCCTGGTGCCCGCGACAGGAATAGATCACACAACAGTCAATGTTGGTCCTTACATGAGGCAGCTGTTGACCCTGGGGTGATCCATTCCTGACGCAGGCACTAGGTGTAGGCACTCAAGTGGGGTAGTGTTTTTATCAGGGCAGGTGAGGAATCACTGGGTGGTAGGAATTTTGTGGATCCCAGCATATTCCTGTGGTTTGTGTGACAGAAATGCGAGAAAAATAGAGTTTTTATTCAACATTTCAGCTTTGCAGGGTATTCTGGGTAAGAAAACTTTGGGGAATCCACACAAGTCACACCTCTGTGAACTCCCCCGAATGTCTAGTTTCCAGAAATGTTTGGGTTTAGTGTGTTTCTCTATATGGCCGCCGAACCCAGGACCAAAAACACAGGTGCCTGCCTTACAAAACCAGTTTGTTTTGCGATAGATAATTTTGATGTCTCCACAATACGGTTTGGGCAGTGGAATTTGGGGCTGAACTAAATTGGGGAGCTCCCAAGAGAGCACTCCCAAGAGAGCACTCTCTCTCTCTGCTTGCCGTCGCATTCACCTGCTCTCTGGGTTGGGCTAACCAACTATTATCCCGTTGCACAGACTGCTTGCGAAGGGACAGCAGGACTGTCCTCATCACCTCCCTTATAATTTACTGGAAGAGGAGTTATCGAATGGGACTCCTCCGACTGAAAAATCACTCCCAGAGTCTGCGCCATTGTCCTATCCCTCAGATGCTGTCTCAGTATCTGATGCCTCAGTCTCTGATCCTATGTCAGAGCTGTCCTCTATAACCCAAGTGACGGCAGCAGTCATCCATCAAGATGCCATCTCTGCTATTGGCTAAACTGTTGCTCTAAAACACTAGCCCACGTAGACAGTCACAAAATCGATGGTGTGTGTGTGAGATACGTGCAACAGTAGAGGCCACCTTACCTGCGCTTCTTCCCTCAATCAGCACATTCTTTCAAGACACTCAAAAAACACCTTGTCACATACCATTCGTCACAGTCTTTAGCAGCTCCTGCGCCCAGTCCAACAATCATTATTGGTGCTCCCACTCCCTCCTCCTCGGATTCCCTCATTACCACCCAGCAAAAGTGCCCTTCATCTCTCCATAGCCGCCCTCCACCCCGCACATACATTTCATTTGTATTATAGCGCAGGTAATGGCTGACTTCACTAATGTACTTAGCTATTTACATAAAATACAGATTTGCTCTTTGCAGTAGGCATATAAACCTTCTGCGCTTCTTTATGGCACTAAAACTGCCACTAGACAAGTCTGACCCTTTTGTAGCAGAAACATAATCACAATACTTACTTGACTTTTTTATTGCTGCCTAAAAGCTACAGTTGAAAAGCGTCAGTTGAAGTATGTGCATTGCTTTGAAGACGCAAGCTGCAAATGCAAGACAACTGGTGGCAAATCTCTCTCTCTCTCTCTCTATATATATATATATATATATATATATATATATATATCCCTTTTATATGTGGGTCTGGTTTTCCTGGGGGCCGATCGCAGCCCCCAGGGAAACCACACACGTATTGACAAAAGTGATATATATATATATATATATATAGATCTATCTCTATATATATATCTATCTACATAAATATATCTATAGATATATACATATATCTATATATATCTATAGATCTATCTATAGATATATACATGTAGATAGATATATCTACATAGATATATATATATATATATATATATATATATATATAGATCTATATTTTTTTTAGTTGTTGTATGGTTTCCTTGGGGGCCAAAATGGCCCCGAGGGAAACCCTACAACAACTAAAAAAAATATTGCCCCCACAGGGGGTCGTCCTGCCCACGGGCGACCCCCTGTCCATTTCTTTTTCTTTAAAAAAATAAAAAATAAATGCAATTTAGCCCCGGGGGCGGCGACCCCCCCAAGTGAAATCACTGGTGTCTAGTGGTATTTCCTGGCCCCCGATCGCAGCTGTGCTGCGATTGGGGGCAAGAAAAAAACACTTTCAGGAAGGCCTCGTAAGAAAGGGGAGACTCTCCCCTTTCTTACGAGGCCTTCCTGAAATTGTTTCTGGCCCCCGATCGCAGCTGTGCTGAGGGTTTATTAACCCCCTCCCTGGTGTCGGCAACTGGTCGAGACCCGCACCAGGGAGGTAGTGCCACTGGCCGACGCCCGCATCCAAGGGGTTAATGTCTCTGTGCAGATTACTCCTATTGGTAGCCACCCGGCAACCCCACAGAAATGAGGCAGAAGAAGTGATTCTGTGTCTGGACCTTAGAGCATAAACAAAGTTTTTACTTGCATACTAAAGCGAAACTCTTATGGGTCCAGCAGAAGACACAGTGGTGATTATCAAGTAAATAGAAAATTCACAGTTAATATATTTAAGAATGCATGTAAGGCAAGACAACCAGAAGCCATCCCCTGTACAAAAGAGAACAGTTGAGGACAAAGTAGTACATTTACGAGACACAGGAGCCCAAGAAGAGAATGCAAAAGAAGCACTAGAAAGGAACCTAAGAGCTGTAGCAAATAGGAAAAGGGAATACAAGGAAAACACTGAAGAACAAACAGGTAAGTCAAGCATCAGGGTTTTAGGAACTTCAACAAGCAAGAGACTGCAGCATAATATAAACTAAAGACAGTAAGAGAAACACTGAGAAAAGGAACATAAACAAAGGCCAAAATCTAGAACACTGTGAAGAAAATTGAAGAGCTATGACAGACAAAGGAATGAGCAATGGAAATAAATATCAGGAACAGAGGAGGATGAATTAGAATGAGAACAGCCCAGAGGTTGAAACTAACTGTAGAAAAAAGGCAGACAAGGGAGTAAAGTAAAAGCAATGCACAATGGAAATCGATCTCCAGCAAACTGCACAGGAAAAGAGCATAGGCTCTGGCTGAAGCAAGGCGGGAACTTGACAGGAAAGCAGACACCAAGAAGGCTGGTACACAGATGTTCAAACCTCAAAGCATAAACAAGGAGCTTCAGTCAACAGCAGTTTGTAATCACTTTCAGGCAAGCCCAAGGTGGAGTCACATGACTGGCCTGCACATGGCTATTCACAGGTGTGTGCAATTCCAATAATAAAAGAACTGCAATACTACTATCATTGACAGCAATACACATTGAATGTTGTTTCTCTGTGACTATGTGGCAGTGCATTCTGGGATCAGCAGTCCTTGGAAGCAAACATTAGGCTTCCAGTATGTCCAAGACAGAATTGGGAACCAGAGTCTTTGGATGAGTCTTTTTAGTGATTTGCAGTTGGCAGTTGGTCCATGTACAGTGTCTCCAGAGGCAGAATGATGGAATCATAAAATTATGCCTCCTCCCAAGTCCATTGTCAAGGGGCCTTGCAATCTTTTGACTGCAGTAATTTGAAGTAGAACAGCTATAGAAAAAGAACCTAGTGCCAACTGAGGTTGACAAGTTTACAGTGTTCTCAAAGATTAGTCAGACTTGGAGAACAACAAGTAGAAATACCTGTATGGGCCCTGGTGTCTTTCCACTTAATAACTTGACTGACATGAAGGAGAGACAAAGGAGTTGCTTTCTGATGATGTGGATTCAGTAGCAAGCAGATATGGAGTGATGAGCTGCACAGTTTAGAACACTGGTTTCATGTGAAGTATGGCAGCCAGCTCAGTACTTCTTTCAAACTCACAGGATAGTTTTGTTTCTACAGCAGTACTTACATTGATGGTGGTCTGAGATTTATGAGCGAAAGAGACTTAAAATGTTTTGTTAACTGTTTCTTTTTTTAGAAAATGTGAGACTTTTCTTCAGACTGTGATGACTTCAATGTATCAGTAACTGAGTTAATTCTTTTAGGTCTGTTGGAATTAGATGGAGAGCTGAAAGCATACAAGCCATACAAGCTAAATATTTAGAGTTGCCTTTTGGCAATACTGAGATTACTACTTTACAAGTGCTCTGTGGTGTATTCATGCCATCATTAAGTGTTTCTTTGCACAGCCCTATTACCACAGGTAGATGAACAGCAGCTACGTCAATACCTGAAGACTGTTCTTTGGGAAAGAACAGAAGTCTCATGGGAAGCTGCATTTTCATTCTTGACAGACATCTCTGCTCTAGTTTTAACTATTGAGGAGGACATTTTGCTAAACAATACAGATTACAGTACTTGCCATTATATCTTCAAATGCAGATTTTGAATATTGAGCCTTCTGCTACAGATGGAAACATTCCATTCTTTGATACTTGTACTTCTGTCCGTTATTGCTCATTTTCAGGAGTTTTTTGATTTCAGGCAAACAGAGACAATTGGTGTGGCCAGTTTAAAATCAGGATCAAAACCTGGATCTTGAGACAGGAGGCGTAGTGGAAGTGTTTAGTAAGCCAGTGTCAATGGATGCAACTGTGTCCAGTTTTTGGCTCAGACTATCATTAATTATGACATGCTGTTCTGTCTCAGATTGCTGGCTCTCAAGAGGCGTAGATTTGAGACAGACAGGTGTCATTGGGTTGGCTGGCTTCAAATCTGTATCATTGACTGGCATGATTTAAAAATGTCTTTTGCTGAAATGAGAGCTGGAGATAGGAAGCACTGTAGAAGCCAGATCTCTACCAAAATCATTAGTTGTGCCCAATTCTATAAGGAAACTGGATTTCCAAGCTGGGTCTGGGGAAAGTTCTGAAACACCAATAGATGGGAAAGAGATTGAAGCACTGGTCAGTATATTAGAAAGTGAAGCAGACTCTGGACTGTTAGTACAAGGGGGGAAACTGATCTATTGTAGTCCTTGGAGTGATTTTAGTAGTGCCACATGTAGGACCATATTCTCTGTCTAACAATGCCAGTTGCTCTGCAGTACTTTCAATCAGCTTCTTTGCTATTTCTCCTGGCCTATAGATGAACAGATTGTCTGGTTCTGGCAATAGTGAAACATAGGATGGTAAAAAGAGCCCATATGCAAGAATCTCTGCATAGGGATCTAAGCTTCAGTACATGAAGAAGAAGCTTCAAGCAATTAGGCTTATAAATAGTTCCAGGCAGCAGCAAGCCCAGGGTGAAGTCACATGGCTGACCTGCAGAAGACTATTCACAGTTGTGTGTGCAATTGCAACATTTCACGAGACCTGGATGAGAGAATCCAGTTCTTCATAACTGCAGTACTTCTACCATTTGCAGCAATGCACAGAGGATGCTGGGTCTCTATGAATTCTTGGCAATGCACTTTGGAACCAGTAGTCCACAGAAGCAAACATAGAGTTTCCAAGATATTCAAGACTGAAATGGGAAGCAGGCAGAAGTCATACAGGTACTTTGGATGAGTCTTACTGATGATTTCCAGGCTGCAATTGGTCCATGTACAGTGTCTCCCACAGAAGGAATCATGGAATGGTAAAAGAAATAGTTGGAGGTGATGCGCTGGAAAGTTTTCTTATGTTCAAGTTGATTAGGGCCAGCTTAATGCCATTCAAAAAGTTTGTGTCTTTTAGCATTCTGGAAGCTACATGATCAAGGGGGAGTTGGTGGAGGCCAGTGCTGATTCAATATAATCCCATCCAGTCCAATTCAATCCAATCCAATCCAATCCAACCCAACCCAACCCAACCCAATCCAGTCAATCCAATATAATCCAGTCCAATGCAATTAAATCCAATCCAAACCAATCCAATCCAATCCAATCCAATCCAGTCCATGTGCACTTTTTATGATGGTCTGTACCACGGAATAAAGCTCCTGCTCTAGAATTTACTCTTTATTATCTTCCGTATTCACATATTGGATTGGGCAGATTTCATAATAGTTTAATATACAGTTCGGGATACAGTTTATTGCCCAAGATGATGCCCAAAAATGTTGTCTTTCACCCAAAATTGTGTTACATTCCTAGATCAGAGATAGAAGTAAAACGTCTCTGAATGTTGATTGGGGTGTGGGGATGGAAGGTGTAAAATTCAGTTTGTAGAAGGTTGTCACTTTGATGTAAGGCTGCATACCATCTGCTTTTGTGTGTATTGAGATCATAATGTTCTCCAGATCCGATTTTCTCAGGGAATCCTTGTAAGCATTACCAGTGAAGAGGATTGAACCTCACCATGTGTGAGGTTTATATTGCTTGAATGCCATCAAATTGCAAAACTTGTGGTCTTTGCCCAAGTCTGTCTTGACGGAGGTGCTCCCACTTTGCAAGGTTTATATTTGTCCAAATCTATTTTGCTATGTTTTATCTCCCGGAAATAAAGAAACTTTGAAAATTTGGATTTCCAGTTGTCATGAACTGAATTCAGCTGAAATCAATTTCAAAAGCAAAACAGTACAGTCACTGATGAAGTATTGTGGTACTATGAAAAGCATAGCTGTAGAAGGCTAAATTAGCCAGAACAAGTCACACTTTTTGGGTGTTACAAAACTGGACATAGTTATGAGCGCCAGTCCCCCTGGCCCTCTCAGATACACCTACTCCCCCCTCACCCTCCGCTCTCTCAACCCAGGCTCCCTCCCCACATGCACCCCATCTAGTCCCACACATACTCATGGCCCCTTCACCTGCCACACCTGTCACTTCTCCTGCTCGTCATCCCTCACACCACACACCAATCATAGCGACCCCACCTTCAGCAAACACAACCCTCCAACACAAGACTCACCCATCCTGCCCTCACCAACCAACTCCGCAGCACACCAGCACACCAGACCACACCCCGCAACAACACCCTCACGCACCACACCAACGCCACCCACCACAACCACCTCAACTGCCTGCTCCTCAACATCCACTCCCTTCACAAACATGCCATAGAACTCTGGGACCTCATCACATCACACTCACCTGACACCGCCTTCCTCACAGAAACCTGGACCAACCCCTCCTCAGAACCCGACATAGCCATAGCCATCCCCAAGGGATACAAACTCCAACACAAGGACCGTCTCAACAGGCCAGGCGGTGGCATCGCCATCCTACACAGAGACACCATCAAAGTCACCACCAACTCCCATGACACTATCGACAACACTGAACACATCCACTTCCTCATCCACATTAACAACAACTCCACCCTCAGAGGTACACTAATCTACAGGCCACCTGGACCACGCCCGCCTTCTGCGACACCATCGCTGACAGCATCAGCTCGCACGCCTTCACCTCCACAGACTACATCATCCTTGGTGATTTAAACTTTCACTTAGAAAACCCACAAGACCACAACACTACCTCCCTCATAGACAAACTCACCAACCTCGGACTCAAATAACTGGTCACCGCACTCACCCACTCAGCAGGACACACACTCGACACAATTTTCACCTCAAGCCAACACATAGCCTACACCCACAACACCGAACTCCTCTGGACTGACCACCACTGCGTCCACTTCTCCTTCACCAAACCCCCCACACACTACCATCAACACACCACACCCTACCGCATGTGGGACAAGATCCCCACAGAACGACTAAACTCCCACCTGGCCCATAACCCCCCCCACACCAACGACCCCAACACAGGAGCACACAACCTCTCCAAATGGATCACTACCTGCGCAGTCACACTAGCCTCCCTCAGAAAACACATCGCCACCCGCAACATCAAGAACGCCCTATGGTTCACCCCTGAACTCCAAGACTCCAAGCACAAATGCCGCGAAGCTGAGAAAATATGGAGACTAGAACCTTCCACTACCAAATTCTCCACCCTCAAAACCACCATTCGCACCCATCACCAACTCACATGCACCGCCAAAAGAGATCACTACAAGACACACCTTGACAACAACTCTCAAAACAGCAAAGAACTCCTCACCATCATCAATGAACTTGCCAAACCCAAAGCCAGCAACATAGACCCCACAGTCACACAGGGCCAGATGTAGGTACAAAAAAATTAGCGACTCGCAATTTGCGAGCATGTGCGACTCGCAAATTGCGTGTCGCTAACTGGAATGCAGGTATAATTTGCGGGGACAAATTGCGACTCGCACCCGGAGTCGCACCGCAGATAGCGAGTCCGCTGTTTGCGAACTCGCTTTTTGCGACCGCGCAAAAAACGGACTCGCAATTTGCGAGTGGGTGTCGCAAATTGCGAGTTTCATGAAAATTGATTGCAGGTGCTGCAGAACACTCCAGAAACCACTCCAGAACACTCTGGAAACACTTCCTGGCACATGATGATGACATCACAGCCAGGAAGTTTACAAATACACCTGGGAGGAGGGAGGACCACACCCTTTCTAACTGCTGCACAGCTAACAGAGCAACAGCAACCATCGCTGACACTCCCAGAAAGAGAAAGCTGAAATTTGCTGAGAAGGAGCTGGAGGTGCTCACAGAGGAATGCTGTCAGCACCATGATGAGCTATTTGGGAAGGCAGCCCTCAATGTGCCAGACTCTGCCAAAAAAAGAATTTGGCAGGAAATTCAGGAGAAGGTATACTCCCTGGGGGTCAGCCACAGGAGTGTCGATGAAATAAAGAAGAGGTGGTATGACCTCCGCTCCCGGACCAAGGAGAGGGTGGCAGAAAGGCTCCGGGAGATGAGAAGCACAGGAGGGGGACCATCTTCCATACCACCACCCACACCCCTGGAGGAAAGGGTGGAGGAGACCCTGGAGCCGGAGTCTGTAACAGGATTTGGAGAACTGGACACCTCTGAGCCCAGAACATCAACCGGTGAGTACCATGTGATATGCCTGTACCCCAATCAATGCCATACCCCCACCCACCATGTACACAGGGGCATGCACAACCAAGATAGCTCCATTTCAGAGTAGCAGATACCAGCATGATGCATTATGGGCAATGTAGTCAAGTAGGCAGTTAATAGGCAATTTTTTATTGGGAAGTGTGAATCAGATAGTAGACACTGACAGTGTTTTCCCCATGTCCCACAGGTCTCCCACAAGACCCCACCACCAGCCACAGCAGCCAGGTGCCACTGGTCAGCCAGCCCCATGAGGAGACAACAGGAGCAGCCACCACTCCCACCTGCACCACCAACACCATCCCCTCTATGGCAACACCCGCTGCAACAGTGGTTTCGGAGCCTGCACCAGCAACAACCAGAAGTGCCACAGCACACATCACAGGGCATCCACCGCTGCGCAGGCGACGCAGGATGAGGAGAGCAGGGCTGCAGGCAGAGTCAGGGCTTCCATCCACCACACTGACAGAGGCACAACTGCTACGTGGTCAGCGCCTGCAGAATCAAATGTTAGGGCGGATTAGTGGGGTTCTGCAGCACTTCGTAAGGAACAATGAAAACAGCATGCAGCAGGTTCATGCACAACTGGAGGTAATTGGCAACAACACTGGTGACCTAGCCCTGTCAATGCGTGATCTGGTGGCTGGACTGCTTACACAGAGCGAGGGTGCGCGGCGCAGGGACCGCCAGCTGCTCCAAAGGCTGGACAGGATGGCCTCCTCTATTTGCAGACTGGCAGTTAACACTACTGGGCTGTCAAGGAGAACAGTCGGCCTCCAGGTTGAAATGGGCCACTTTGCGGGTCATGTGGCAAGGGGCCTGGGCCGGATCACTCATGTGTTAGACCTCATGGAGGCACGGCAGGTGTCCAGGGGTACAGGGGACACCCCACAAGACAGCGAGGAGGGCTCCACTGTCAGCAGTGTCTCTGCTGGTGACACCAGGGTGCTCCGGAGTGGGAGTACGAGGCGGAGCACTGCAGAGCAACCTGGTACCAGCCAGGCTGGCAGAGGCCGCCGTAGGCTGTAAACTAAACACTGTCCCTGATGTTGGGACACATGATGGCAATGTGCCCCATGCCAGGTGGGCTTTTTGAAGTCCCTGAACAGTTTTTCATTGTATATAGTTTGTTTTTTGCACATATTAAATAATTTTTTTGTTCCACTTAACAAATGGAGTGTTTGTTCAATTGGTGAGTATGGTAGAAGTAGGCACGTACCTTCCAAAGTATTGTGTTTCAATGTGTTCCCGTCTCAGTCTGCCTCGATTTGCGATGCTCCTATCCCCATGATGGCGATGTGGTTGCTCTTGCTCTTCATCCTCAGAATCTGGGTCTGCAGGGGTGAGAGGTAGCCCACGTCGGGTGGCAATGTTGTGCAGGATAGCGCATGCAACAACTATTTTGAATGTCATTATGGGGGTATACTGGAGGGCACCTCCACTTCGGCATCTGAACCGTGCTTTCAGCAATCCAAAGGTTCGTTCGATCAGGTTCCTGGTCCTCTTATGTGCACTGTTGTATCGCCTCTCGCATTCATTGCTGGGTGTTAAGTACGGAGTCAGTATCCATGGCCTTAAGGCATATGCACTGTCACCTGTTGGGCACAAAAAGTACACTGTTAGAAAGTCCTGGTTGGTGTGCACATTGATCTGCGTGCATGTCTACAAGGTGTATGCAGCTCTACCTAGGAGGTATCCGTCTCCAAACTCCCCACGTTCCAGGCGTTGGTGTATCCCACTGTGCCTAAAAATGTAGGAGTCATGAGTACTGCCTGGAAATTTAGCTACAATGTCAGTGATGACATAATGGGCGTCACAAACAACCTGAATATTGAGTGAGTGGGTACACTTTCTATTGCGGAACAGATATTCCAGGTTTGCAGGAGGGCATATTTGAATATGTGTCCCATCTACACACCCTATGACATGGGGAAAGTTGGCAATCCGGTAAAAGTCCAACTTGGTGCTGTTGATTTCTGCCTCATTCCTGGGTAGGTATATGTATTGGGACATGTATGTGAGTAAGGCATCTAGGAAAGCCCTGAAGAACCTTGATAGTGCACTTTGGGATACCCCACCTGCCACAGCAATGACCCCCTGATAGCTCCCCGAGGCCAAGAGGTGCAGTGAGCATAGCACTTGAACATGCGTAGGGATGGCGCAGCCGCGCAGAGTCTGGCGTTCTAGCTGTGGTTTGAGTAATTCAATTAAATCTAGTATAGCTGCGCTGCTAAGTCTATATTTATCGTATATTTCCTCCTCAGTTTGCTAGAAGAGTGTCTGCCTTGTTCTGTAAATCTTCTCCTGTCTCTGGCTCCTCCTCCTTCTCTGCTGGGCGGCGTGGGCTCTCCTCCTCACTGCTATCAGGTATATCTCCGCCATCTAGAGTAACCCAGATGGCTTCTGGGTCTCCTTTTATACTTTGGTAATGATTACCACCTGCTCTGAGTTAGTGGTAAATTGGACATGCAAACTGGGCTTTTTGAGACTAGTCGCAATTTGCGAGTTGCTATTGCATATGGTTTGCGACTCGCAAATTGCGACTTCCTATTTGCGGGTCGCAAAATGGGGTCGCCAATTTTGCGAGTCGGTAATGGCTCGCATCGCTTTTTGCGAGTCGGAAATGGGATTTTGCATCCCATTTCCGATTTTGCGGATTCGCAAATAGTGATTCGGGCCATTTGCGACTCGCAAACGTTTGCTACATCTGGCCCACAGCCCCTATGTGACGCCCTTTCCAACCACTTCCTCCACAAAATCCTGGACATCCACAACAGCTTCATACCACACACACTCACCACACACAATCCTCACTCATCCAACCCAACACCCAAAGTCGACAAAGGCTAGACCGTCACATTCATCCTCCTAGACCTCTCCGCAGCCTTTGACACCGTCTGCCACCACACACTCCGCACACGCCTCCACAACATAGGAATTTGCCACAAAGCCTTAGACTGACTCACCTCCTTCCTCACCGACCGGACCCAGAGTGTCCGCCTTCCGCCCTTCCACTCCAACACTACCAAGATCACCTGCGGAGTCCCCCAAGGGTCCTCCCTCAGCCTCACACTCTTCAACATCTACATGATCCCCCTAGCCAACATCCTCTGAGCACACGGAATCACTATCCTCTCCTATGCAGATGAAACCCAACTCATCGTCTCCCTCACCCGCAACCCCACCACCGCCAAAACCAACCTACACGCCTCTCTCCTCGACACCGCCAACTGGATGACCACTAACCACCTCAAGCTCAACTCAAACAAAACCAAGATTATAATCTTCGGCCCCAACAAAACCACATGGGATGGCTCCTGGTGGCCCACTGCCCTGGGCCCCGCACCCACCCCCACAAACCACGCACGCAACCTCAGCATCATCCTTGACCCCTCCCTCTCCATGACACAGCAAATCAATGCTCTAACTTCCTCCTGCTTCCACACACTCCGCACTCTAAAAAAATCCTTCAAATGGATTCCTCCAGAAACCAGAAAGACAGTCACCCACGCACTAATCAGCAACAGACTGGACTACGGTAACGCCCTCTATGCCGGCACCACACTCAAACTCAAACGCAAACTCCAGAGAATCCAGAACACAGCCGCATGCCTCGTCCTTGGCCTCCCCCGCCATGAACGAATCTCACCACACCTCAAATCCCTTCACTGGTTCCCCATAGACAAGAGAATCACATTCAAGATCCTCATCCACGCACACAAATCCCTGCACAACACCGGCCCAACCTACCTCAATGAAAGAGTTAACTTCCACACTCCCACACGCAACCTTCGATCAGCCGACCTCGCCCTAGCCACAGTCCCCCGCATCCAATGTACCACCACAGGAGGCAGGTCTTTCTCCTACCTCACCCCCAAAACCTGGAACTCCCTCCCCACCGACCTTCGCAAAACCAAAGACCTACTGTCTTCAGAAAGAACCTCAAGACATGGTTGTTTGATCAGTGACCCTCCCTGCCCCCCTCGATTCCCCCCCCAGTGCCTTGAGACCCTCACGGGTGAGTAGCACACTCTACAAATTTGTTTGATTGATTGATTGATTGATAAGGCTGATTTGGAGAATTTTCTAATTGTACATTGTATTTATGTAACTCTTACTACCCCTGATGAGGCATTGAAGCATTTTGTGGTGAGTAACGTGCTACTCTAGAACCCAAGTTAAGAGTTTAATATTTAGTAGATTAGTAACAAGTGCTTTCTTTTTTTTTCTTTGTACATTAGCTGTGTTACATTTGTGCTCTTGGAGAGTGCATGTTGGAATTAGAGGAAATAAGTTCAAAAGTTAGTGGGCAACATACTGGTTGACATCACATGCAACATTGGCAAGATTCCATTAAAGCTGTGCAGAAGACAGTAAGCAAACACATACTTCTCTCAAGGTTGGGTGGAATTGACATGAAAGAGATTGTGAAATGGAAAACTAACAATAGAAGATAGACAGAAATGGAAAAGTTACCGGAAAGGAAAGAAAGATCTGATGTCTTGAAAGCCTTTGATTTCAAGAAGGTAAACATGAATGATTTAGTTATGATTGAGACAGATGTTAGTGAGAGAGTTAATTTTAAATCCACTAGAACTGATGTGAGTGGTAAAAGTGTTTAAATCGTTGTCAAGATGGAGATCCATAGGTACTTGAATTTAAACAGAGTCTCACTTTATGGAAATACCAAAGAATAACTTTTACGTCTGGTTATTCAATTAAGAGCGTGTATTTAGTACACTTTGTAAATATCTAAATACCCCTTCGGAAGCACTGTCTAATCAGTTTAGAAAAACATTTTTGGTCTTGTAAATTAGTCTTCCCCTTTTTCTCACTGACTATGTTTCTGTATTATCTAATATTATCAAATATTAGGTATGTCAGAACAGCCTGGCTTTAAGTTATACTCTTATGGTTTATAATATTTCTACTGGACTGGAAGTTGGTGGAGAGCAGATAGGGGGTTAGTGAGGTGCATCTAATATATTACTCCTCAGAACTTACACCATGTTAGATTCTCTATGAAGCATACTTGTTGGACATAATGAGTAAAGTTGGAAACATTTCAGGTAAAAAATGAATAGATGTAAATCAAAAGTACAAAACATTTGGAATATAGAATGGGCCAGGAATGGCCTCATCTCACAACTTTAGGAAAAAATTGGAAATATTCTATCAAAAGATAGTCATTTTAGATGTCATCAATGATGTAATCAGTGATGTCACTGACCATGTCATGCGTGATGTAATATGTGAGAACATAAGCTGTGCATTGTGAGGGCGTAAGGTATATTTATCTCAGGTAACTATAATTGATGAATTTCTATGGCTTTGTGTGTGTCAAATCTGAACCTAGCTAAAACTTCCTTGTAACCTTTGTTTTTTTTCAGTGAATTTCTATGTTTTTTTAATTCTATTTCCTAACTATAATGTCCCTGTAACCTTTGTTTTTTTCACTGAATTTCTATGATTTTTTTAACGATGTTTCCTAACTATAACGTCCCTATAATCTTATTACTGTTCTCACACTTTATACATATACAACATAATTGATGTACTCTATCAAGAATCATCCTTGAACATTGGGTAAATAAACAATCATATAGACTGTATAAAAAAACAGTGACTGCATAGTTTGTCACTGCAAATAAGCAACACAGAGTATTGCACACACTACAATTTTTTAATCAATCATTTTATCTATACATGCAGTACTAATCTAAGAAACTTGGTTATATGTTGAAACCATGAGTGCTTCAAGCACCCATGGCTCAACAACGACTTCGGAACAACAAACTTGTTGGTATCACTAATGCCTTTGCCACAAATGCCTTTACAACGATTTTTCGTTGTAAAGGCATTCCTGGTATAGGCATTAGTGATCAGCATGCACGGTTCCAGCAGGCTTCCCACTAGCCCCCCACATCTAAAAATTACCTTCGTGAAAAATGAGAGTGGTAGTAGTGTGTGTTTTACCAGAAATAGATATTTGTCCTGCTTTAAAGTTAGTAATCTCAGCATCTAATTTATGTGCCATCTGCTATACATCACAGTAGCATTAAAATGACATATTTCCCAGTTCCTACTACATGTAAAGTTGACAGAACATCTGTTCAACAATTTGGACATACATTATTTTGTGTAGCTTTTTTCACTAATCTCTCAAAATTAAAACTTTTGGAATCTAGTAACACTAAGGCCCTCATTATCAATATGGCAGTCTGAGGAATGCCGCAGTGGAGGTGGCTGTCGCACCGCAGGGGGGCCCAGTGGAGTAGACCACCACATTATGACCATGGCGGTGTTCCGACTGGAACACAGCCAAGTCACCGCCAGTCCTGTCAGTGTGGATGGGCTGCCACAGCCGGCGGTAGGCATCTCCAGGCCGGCAGGGAGCATGTTTCGGCTGACCATATAACGAGGTCGCACACTGCCAGGATATCCTCCGTGGTTGCCCCGCCATGAAAAGCCTGGTGGAAACGAACAACATAAAAGGGGATATTCTCCTTCAGGAACACAGGCATGTCTGCAGCCGCCATGGAACCCAAACTGGAAGTCTTCCCAATGCTCCTGCTGGCCATACAACTCCAGAACCAGAGACGAAGACACCAACCGTGAGTACAGCTGCCTAGCACACACTGGAGGGAAGGCCGTTAGTACACACACACATGGGGCATGTCTAGCGATGGCACACAGATGCAAACAACCACCCGTTGCAACATATACACACACATACACACACTCACACACAAACCACACACAACAAATCACACATATGCAACACATACATGTGTAAGAAAAGCCAGGACAAGGTAATTACCCTCGATATCAATGGATCTCTGGTGCAGATATATTAGATTGAAATGTGAAAAAATAAATAACTATATACAACACAGGCCTGCTGGACAGTCCAACTGTATTGTGTGCCCCTAGTACACAGGGCAATGTCTACGGCCCCAACTTGATTCCTGACTGCAAAGGGGCCTCCACATGGCAGGGGCATCAATGGGGCATGCAGGCACCTCAGCGGTGAGTGGGGGTCTGAGGTGGGGGTTTGGGTTTTAACGGGGTGTCCTTACGTTTTGGTTTAGCGGGGCTCCTTTGGTTTGGGTTGGAGGGTTTAGGTTTGGACTTTGATTGTGGGGGAGGGTGCTTGAGTTTGGGAGGGGTAACCTTGGGCTTTGTGGGGTAGAAGCCTTAGGTGGGGGATAGACATGGCATGTACCAGGGAGACCATGGGAGGACTGGGAGGTGGAAGGCAGGGGTTTCGGCAGGGTAACAGGGTGCTTGGGGGGGAACAGGAACTGGGAGAGTGGGAGGGAAATGTTTGTGAGTGGAGGGAGAGGTAGTGGTTGGGAGGTGTGTTCGGTGAGGTGTTGTGGGTGCAGGTAAGAGCGTGGATGCTATGTGTGTGCTTTGTGACTGTTGGGTAGGTGAGTGTGGGCATTAAGGTGTAGTGGGAGGAGGGGGAGGAGGTGCAGGGAGATGGCAGGGTGGATGTGTGAATGTATGTTGTTGTGGTATCTTCAGGTAGGGTGGCTGTCCTGCATGTGGGGGTGTTGCCAGTTGTGCTGAGTGTGCATGTGGTGCATGGGGTGCATGTATGGGGGTCTGCTATTGTGGTGACGGTGGGAATGAATCAACTTGTGGCAGGATCTGGGAGTGATGATGTGACTACAGGTATGAGTGGTATAGTGTCTGTGAGGTGGAGGTGGTGGGTGAGTCCATGTAGGGAGTGGATGTTGTTGTGTGTGCGTGTGTCTGTTGTGTGTGTGCATGATGGTGGTGTCTTTTGTGGTGCTTGTGTTTGTCCTTGCAAACCATGTCTGTGGTTGTGGATGCATGTTGGTATGAAAGTGTACCTTCGATGGGTGAGAGGAGACAGCTGTGGGATTGGGAACAGGTAGTTGGAGGGGCAACATAAGAAGAAGGGACACTGGCTGACGTCAATGAGGAGGTCAGAACCTGAAAGGATCTCTGCATGGCAGCCAGAACACTGTGAATGCCTTGCGCATAGGCATTGGACTGCTGCATCTGTGATACCAGTCCCTGGATGGCCTTCATCATGGTTGACTGCCCCACAGAGATGGATCTCAGAAGGTCAATAGCCTCTTCACCGAGGGCAGCAGGGCTGGATGGGGCAGGAGCAGAGGTGCCTTCCGGTGAAGGACATGCACACCCTCCTGGGTGAGTGAGCACGGGCAACTGGGTGGGGAGCTACAGGGAGGGCGGTGCTGATAAGGGGGGTGGCGGACAAGGATGGTGCTAGGATGGTCCCAGATGGGTCCGGCACCACCAGGAAGCATCCATCAAAGGAGGAATCCGAAGATGTTGTCGTCAATCTTGTCTCCCCTGTGGCACTTCCCTCCCCCTCTGTCCCAAATGTCCCCTTGGCTCTGCTAGTATCAGCGTCCTGGGTCCCATGGGCTGCAGTTTCCCCACTCACCAGTGCCCCTTCTCCTTCACCTGATGATGCTGATGAACACAAAGACAGAGGAGGAGAGGGAAGGAGGGTGTCAGAGAAAGACAGGGTGCAATGGGTCAACACCAACACAACATTCACACGGAGTAACAACATCAATATCTGCTGCTATGCCATTGCAGGCCATGCCCTCACCTATATATGCTACAACAGTAGGACAGCATGAGAGAAACTAGAGCAATGCTGATGTAAACTTCTGATGGTGGAACAATAGCACTCCTGTACTTGATGAGGGTCACAACAGTCACACTTGCCCAGTGCTCTGCACATTCTCATGGTCGTTTATGGAGACATATCCTGTACTCCTTATTCAACAGAATCCTGCATGGGTAGTTAGCATGCCCACTAATCCATTGACAAATAGCACAGTGACATCTGGGCCCACTGTGCCTATCTACAAATACAGTACATGGCAGCTGATTGAGGACTCACTTATTACCTCTGTCACAGTGGTAGGCTGATACTGATCGCAATGCCCTGACACCTCAGGTGTACTGATGGTGATGGTAGGAGCTGGGCTCTTAATCTTTGTTGAGGATGACCACAAATATCCCAAATTGGAAGTAAATGCCCTCATAAGTCACTGTCTGCATGGTATGGGCATGCATCTTTGAAACCAATCATGCCAGGGTAGCTGATACCCATGGTCGAAATGCATCTACCAATGACCTACCCACATCTTCCCACTAGTAGTCAACCCAAAGCCATACAAGCATTACAATATCGAGGTGTGTGTGTGTACTTACTCCCTTGTGGCTGCCAGCGGGATTCACCATTGGCCCCAGACTCCGATAGGCAACAATGTTATGCAATGAGGAGTTGCCGGGTGGTTGAGACCACCTACCACCATGATGACTAACGCCAGTAGAATAAGGTAACTTGCATCTGTCATGTGCATGCAGGACAGGAGGCTGACATTTTACATGTGATTAGTGATTAGTAGTATAATTGTAGGTGTATCATAGATGAAATATAGTGACTACTGCATAGATTAACTATGTCTACACATTGAACACATCAACTTTTGACTTCTCCTCTCTCCTATTCCCAGATACGGTGCAATAGTGAAAATGAAACATGCCCCTGTGTACTTGCCCCTAGTTGACCTTGCTAGAGAGACATGTTATTCAGACGTATCATCTGAACCATCAAACCATCATGATGCTGTGTACCCATTTGGAGCCGGATCTGTTGCCTGCCATACATCATCCCTATGCCATCCATCTGACAGTACAGGTGTTATCAGTCCTCCACTTCCTTGCCTCAGGGTCATTTCAGATTACAGTGGGATTGACAGCAGGGATGTCACAGCCAATGTTTCAGTAATGTTTTGAAGGATGTACTGTGTGCTTTGCTCAAACATCTGCCCTGCTACATCAGGTTCCCACAGCGTGCAGATTTGGCCAAGCTGCCTTCTACGATTTGGCATATTTCCCTCATGTGATAGGGGCCATACATGGCACTCACATTACCTTGGTTCTACCCAGGATAAATGAACAAGTGTAAAGGAACCGGAAAAACATTTAGTTCATTAATGTCCAGGTGGTATGTCTTACTGACCAATATATCTTATGGCCAAGCTCCCTGGTTCTGTGCATGACTCATGCATTCTGTGGATCAGCAATGTCTAACACATGATGGCACAACTACAGAAGGACCGAGCCTGACTCATTGGTATGTATCCAATTGTATGTGTGCCCCTCTAATCTCACCTCTCTTCACAATTTGCCCTCTGTCTCCACCGGTATTGAGATGGGTCCAACCTTTGTGTACACAGGTGACTCTGGCTACCCTAACCTTCCCTGCATGCTGACACCTGTGAGATATCCGACTACAGATGCTGACAACTGTTCCAAGGAGGCCCACAGCAAGACAAGGCGTGTCATTGAGAAGACCTTTGGGCTACCGAAGGCCAGATTCCGGTGTCTACATGTCTCCGGAGGTGCCCTTCTCTACAAACCACTTAAAGTCTGCCAGATCGTTATTGCCTGCTTCATGCTATACAATCTGGCCCTGAGACATCGCATCCCATTGCTGGATGTAGAGGAGGTGGCAGCTGGACCAGTGGCTGATGAAGAGGACATAGTGAGTGATGAGGAGGAAGATGATGAGGATGTAGCCGACTCTAGAGGAGAGTTAATTCAATAATACTTCCCATGAGTAACAAGTATGTGTCAACATTTTTGTATGTGACCTGTCATCTTATCTGCCTTGATACATAGCTGCATCTGGTGTCTGTCATCAGTGGAAGTGTTGAGTGCAGTTCTACCTCTGGGTGGGTTTGGGGGAGGGGAACATATTGCCCATCAGAGGAGGTGTTACTGTTCAAATGGCAGTGCTATATCCACTCTGCTGTTGTGTTGGCATCACTGATGCAACTTTTTGTCCATGTTTTATGTTCCCTGTACTGCCAAGTCAACTGCACTTGTAGTGCCAAACATAGTGGTGTCATCAGTATTGCTACTTATTCTCACAGTCCACAATGGCAGAATGTCTAACCTAACTGTTACTGACTGTCGAACATGCCCTTAGTTGAGTTTTGTCAGCTGTGAGGGAAGGACCATTGGGTATGGATGTCAATGAAATGTAGATCTGACATGGGCATATGGTTTGAGATTCCACTTGCCAAATCACACTAGGGATTTAAGCATTGAACTGCATGTGTGTTGAGTGGGCAACGTTGACTATTGTGATAGTTGTCCCTGTCTTGGTCTATTTGCAGGGCATTCGTTTGGTGCAACTCTGGTTTCTGCCTTTCCTGTTGACTCCCTTGACACATGTATCCAGAATATGTCTGCTCCATTATAATACTTGCTGCATATTGCCCCCCTTCTGTCTATCTTGCAGACCTTCGCAGGATAATGGGGTTGACTGTAATGACAAGATTTTCTGTTGTACAACATACTTGTTACAATAATGACACATAGGCAGTAGCTGTGCTCAAAAGTGTTTAATGTGATTGACAAATGCAATGGATGATGAGTGGGGTTATGATTGGTGAAATCATCAGAGTAGTTGGCCCAGCTGTAGGTAGTCCAGGTCCATTATCCAGGGGCCATGGGAAAATGGAGACATGACAGTGGACAGTCAACAGGGTGTGTCAGACAAGGGAGAATGTTCAGGAGAGGGTCACTTCATGGCAGTGGTCTTGGTCTTGGCATCAGGTCCTGCAGGATGTCTGGATGGATGTCCTTGCTTGCGTGGGAGTTCTTCACCTACAGGGGAGGAGTGCTGGTGGTCTGTGGGTCCTCTGGCAGGGGCTGAATTCCACTATCTGCCCCAGAAGTGGAGGGCTCCTTTGGAATGTGGCTAGTGGAAGGTGCCTGCTCGTGGGTGCAGGACACACGCTAGATGGTGGTCAGTCCCTTGAGCACCCCTGCAATGGAGGCCATGGTAGCATTGAGGGTCTGCCACTGCTGCACGGCCTCCTGGTCGTATTCCTTCTGCAGCCTCTGGATCTCCTGCACAGTATGCTCCCAGGACTTGGGAGATGGCATCCTGGCCAGTCGTTTGGTACGAGTGTCCCATCCCTTGCATCAGAGGTGCCCTCCCACTGGCCCTGGTCCTCTGTGTCCCTGGCACAGTGTGCCCACACCCAGTTGCAACAGGACCTTCATCGTCTTGGGTGTGTGGCCTTGACTCTGGTTCCTGTACTGTGGGGCACACTGCTGATTGATCTGTCCTTGGGACATAGGTTTGGGGATGAAGGGTTGGCTGTTTGGTGGTGGACTCACCATTTATCCCAGATGGGCCAGGTTCATCATCAATATCCAGATATCCACTGGGGCCTTCACCCTGGGGAGGGCTTTGTCTCTGGCATTTGCTGACAGGTGGCAATGGCAGCGGGACCTGTGGATGGAAAGGGAGAGAGTTACATTGTGGAGATGTACTTGTTTGTATCATCGTCTGATGCATGGAGTAACTTAACTTGCTTCCCAGTGATGCCAATGACAGATGAAGCACTGCAGACATTGCTTGCGGGTGACGGATTGCACCATTGTTTCCATTTCCCATTGAGGGTTGAGGATAGTGGATAGCCTGGCTGACATTGCCATTTTTTGGAACGCAGTCAAAGCATCCAGTTGGGGTGGCATGTGTTATGGTTTACTGTGCAGGTGTTCCACTGTGAAGTGGGACTGTGATCTTTTGACGTGTAAGGAGTGATACATTGTGGGAGTTGTAGTGCTTGGCATTGTGATTGGTATCCGTTCAGTAGGGAAGGACTGTGTGGAGAAAGTCTCATTGGGTTGGGGTGGCATGCAAGGGAGGTGCATGATTGGGAGTTGCAGAAGTGTGAGATGGGGTGGATTAGGGAGTGTTGGTAGTGAGGCTGCATGATGGACAGGAGTGGTTGTTGCCTGGGGAGTGTTGTTCACTTATTAGAGCCGAGTCCTCCGATGATTCCAGTCAGGCCCCCAGGATGCATGTTGTCCAAGAACTTCTTCTCCCACGATGTGAACTCAGGGAGAGGAGGTGGGGGCCCACTGCCAGTCTTGTTGATGGTTTCAGGAATTCCCAATGTGCCTCCTGCGTTATCTGTCAGCATCCCCAGGGATTAGGGTTAAATCATATCTCTGTTCTTGGTTAAACCTTCATGTTTCTAAGTAAACATAATGTGCTGTGTCACACAATTGGTTTTATCAATGCTTATTTTACCCATGCTTGTTTGCTAATGTCAGCAGGTGTAGGCATGTGCTTCTAATTGGGTGTGGTGTAGACATGTGCTTCTAATTGGGTGTGGTGACTCATCCACATGTGGAAACTCAACTGCTTTCCTGATTGGATATAAATAGCAGAGTGAAGCATACCTCCCTGCTTGGCTTTGTTTTGCTTCCTGATCTCAGCATCTGATTTGGCATTCCAGTCCCTGCTGTCATCCTCGTATTCAGGACTTTTGAGGCAATTATTTTCTTCGTTCCTGTACCAGCTGACACCAGGCATTCCTCCAGCACTCCGGAAAAGACTGCAGCTAAGTGACTAGTATTCTCCAGGGAGTTTATTCTTTGAGCGCCGCGCTTTCCTAGAACAGCTAGTGTATTTCAGACCTCGTATTTTGGCAGAGTGCTTTTAAAGAGACAAATGCATTTCTGAACATTCTACATTATTATTGTAGTTACTTGCCTATATGTGCTTCAGGAAATCTGCTTGAGCTCAAGTACTACAAAAAGTGACAGTGCAATTTTTAAAGAGCATTTCCATGACGTTTCTTTCTCAAATAGCATAACTCTTGGATTTAAATTGTGTCATTCATGCCTGTGTTTCAGGTTTGAGGAATTTGCTTTTGAAGGGTTTTTCACACACACAGTGAAATCAAATAAAACTGTGCCACCCTAACTGTTTAAACCCAGAGTCGACATTTGTATTTCTTGGATTGTTTTTGTTCCTTTTAGTTTAACCCTATGCATGCAGGAAAGTTATACGTGATATAATTAATGCCCTTGTGTGCCTTTCTTGTGCATGATAAGTGCAACCATAGATCTAATTGTAGTGTGCAACAGTGAATCTCTGTGAAGCCAGCCCTAGTGTTGCAGTACTTATTGTTATGGTACTCAGTTTGGGGTTTTGCTAATGCAGTGTTAGTAATTGTGGCAGCAGTTATTATTATCCAAGAAATGTGCTGGAGCATCCCGGTGTTCTTCTACCGCTCCCGTGCCCATGTCAGAAAGAGAGATTCAGTTTCAAGGAAGTTGAGTGCACTAACTCTACTATTACTCTGTCATCAACGACCTGTCCCCCGAAGATACAGGGTGCCTGGCTGGACCGGCAAGACATGGCAGTGTTTTGTTTCTTTCTCTTCCACTCCCCCTTTCCTCTTGGGACATCTGCCGGGGTTTCTGTGTCCACCAGGAAGTGCAGAGATGTGTTCCAGGAGGTTGGGGGCATACCATCACCCCTGCAGACATCCTGCTTTTCAGGTGAGTGGGCTCATCTCAGCAGATGGCAATCTGGTGACATGATGCCATAGAATGCACCTTCCCCCGTAGGTTGTTCCATTTCTTCCTGATGTCCTCCCTTGTGCATGGATGGGGGCCCACTGAGTTGACCTTGTCAACGATCCTCCACCATAAGTTCATTTTTCTGGCTGTCGAGGTTTATTGCAGCTGAGCTCCAAGGCTGTCGAGGTTTTATGGAGCTGAGCTCCAAACAGTTGTGGCTCTACCCTGACGATTTCATCTACCATGACTCTCAGCTCATCATCTGTGAAACGTGGGTACTTCTGACGGGACATGGTGGTTGTGTTGCGGGTGGGGGTGTGTGTTGTGTGTGTCAGGTGCAATTTAGGGTGGTTGGTGGAGTGGGGGTGTTTGGTTGTGTGTGCTGGTGGTATCTGGTGTTTGTGTGCAGTGACAATGTGTGTATTGTGTTGCTGGTACAGTTGTGTGGTGTGTGATGTGTGAGAAGGGTGATGGTGCCTATAGTATTGATGTGCAGTGTCCTCCGTTGGCGTGCTCCTTGATGTCTCTGTTGGTAGTTGTGGTTGCAAAGGATTGTACGGGTGTGTGAGGGGTGTTATATAGTGAGCAGTGAGCAGGTGTGTATTGTGTGTGTCTGTGTGTCAGATGTGCGTTATTGAGACTGTCCAATGTGGTGTCAGGTTCTGGTGGAGGTGATTTTTAGACTGTCCTGATTCACACCGCCAATGGTTTTCTGCCGTACAATGACTGCCGTGCTGATTTGTGGGTTGTTATATGGAGGGTGGGATGTTGTCGGGGGGGCGGAGCTGGTGGTGGGGCCGTCTCCCTTCCGCCGTTGATCGGCCTGGCGGTTTGGGATTTGTGGCTATATTTGGGCAGTCTTCAGTTCGTGACTCATAACACGGAGGTCTCTGTACCACCATCACTGGTGGTCTTTTGGCAACCGCCGGCGCAGCAGTCTTGCCAAAAGACCACCAAACCCATAATGAGGGCCTAAATAATTAAAATGCTCTGATTCTATTTGTGTAGTTGATGTGTATGAGCAATCTTCACATTCATGGTGCCACAAGTAACTAAGTCCAAATAACTCATTAACCGGTATCTCATTTTCTTCTAAAACAGCAAAAATCACCATTAAAAACTCCTGTGCATCTTCTTAAGTATTTTGAGTACACTATACAAATCCACTACATGTAATTGCAGTATCTTAAATTACCGATGAAAGGAAATTAAATGAAAAGTACATTTATAAAGCACATTAAACCCAAGGGCATTCAAGCGCTAATTCAAACAACAGAGCTCCCTAACAATTACCATGACCAATGAACGTAGAAGATTTTCTTAAACAGAACAAAATAGTCAATCTAGCAATGCGGCAAGCAGAGTGTTCCATAACCTAGTGGCAGCCCCAGAAATAGAATGGCTGCCCCATCTGGCCTTGTGGAACCTAGGAGTGATGAGTTTTCTACCTGAGAAAGATGTGAGTTGTGCCCAGAACACACCATTTAAACAGTGGAAAAAGATGTTTGGAACCGGTAGGGCTTTAGGGCTCAGAAGACCACACAAATATCCTTGAAGGCAACCCACTTCCTAATAGGGAGTCAATGTAATGAGTGGATGCCCTCTCTAACATATGTTCATTTAGGTGTGCTGAGAATGAGGCGAGCAGATGCATTTTGCACCACTTGCAACCTACTTAATGAGAAGGTGTTAATATTCAGATACATTGCAGTAATCCAATCTAGAAGAGATTAAGGAAATGACTACCGAGTGACACTGTTCAACTGGACTAAAACGTGGGTCCTAATTATGTGAAAGCATGTGGTTGTAATACAATTGACCTCTGCCTCAAAATTCAAAGATGTATCAAAGATAACCCTGAGATGTTTAGCCGCTTTCACAGGGGTAGGTAAGGGACCACAATCCTCTGGCCACCAGCTGTTCGTTTGAAAAAATCTTCTTTCAACCAGACTCTTATCCTGGTTATACAAGGATTGATGCAGACTGTTTTTTAGTTTTCTCAGCACGCAGATGGTTCAACAAAACAGAACACAATACGTTCTGTTGTTTCCCTTGAATTGTATCGACAACACCAGGCAATGCAAATAATATGTATATCACAAAATATAAGCATAACAGTTCATACCAGAGGGGTTTAACATTGGTAACCAACAATATCTACCTCAGTTTCATTTTTTTGTTTCTGAATAACTTCCTTCATCTCTTTTATTTCATTCCTTGCAACTGCATCACTACCGTGCTTTGAAACTTTCCACTTTGAACAGATGAAACATTTCTCTTATCAAATGCAGCTAGATACAAACCAATGTCCTAACTCAAGACAATGCTACATTTGACATACCTTCCTTGAACAGTGTTCTACTAATATGAATAAATACTGCATTTAAACTTAAACCTTGTGATTTATGAATAGTAAAAGGATATGCTAGAGAAACTGGATACTTTCTCCGTCGAACGTATAAATCTTTCACAAGCAAAAAACCTGCAACACATTGTCCAATTTGCTTTGCATTGTCATGTCACGGTCTACCTTTCGCATGTGGCCTTTGTCAGCTGGAACAGAAGGATGACCTTGATTCTTGCAGTTCCTGCTCTGGCCAAGGTAAGGGCGGCCCTTTCCGGTAGCCATGGTGCTGCTGACAATGGTATGTCAAAGGCAGTCCGTGCCCTCCAGAAGGTTTCCCAGAGGAAAAACCCCTAAGGGAAAAAACCTCTATGACAGGAACTTCATGCAACAAAAGAAAATACATGCACAAAAAATATTAGACTTTTAAGTCAAGAAAAAATAACTGGAAGAAAGCTGGAACAAACAGGAATAAGGGCTGGAATCGGAAGAAAATTATTGGAGCGTGATCACCACCAAAGGAAGTGTTGCAGCAGATGGAAAAACAAGAATCCAACTCCTTAAATACCCCTGAACAGGAAGTGACATATAGGAAAAAGCAAGAACACCATGATTGATTGGGAAAAGACTATAGAATGAGATAGATGAGGACGCCATATTAGAAAGGCAATCAGATGCATGCAGGGAAGAAGACAAGAAGAAAGGCATGCTGGGAGAAAGAGAATATGGCCCCTACTTAGAGAAAAGAAAAAAGAAGAAAGAAGCCCAAAAAAGGCAAGACACCAGGTAAGTGAGGGGTGGCACATACTCCTAATGTCGGGCCATGCTGCGCCCCGAACATGGCGAGGTCCGATGCCCAATTATGGGCCTCGGATGATATGCAGCCTGAAAAAAGGTCCACGGTGAGTCCCGCGGCTGGAAAAACAGACCGTTGCTCCAACCGCAGCCCAAACTGATTCCCATGCCCGGGCCACGGGGGCCCGCGGCACAACATGTCAATCTCATCAAATTTAATCACAAGGTGTTGTACCTCATTCCAATTAGGAAAAGTAATACAATCACTTAACTGATTGTACCATGAACCAATCCTTCTTCAACATTTAAAATGCGGCTCATAATCACTCTATAGTTTTTGCTTAGGCTTAAAAAAAAAAAAATCTGCAGTTTGTGATACAGATTTTTCTAATGAATCTGGTTTTGCTTATAACTTTTCCTTTAGATATTACGTGACACATTGGTGTGCCATTTTACCTATTGCCTTTATTTGAAACATTTCTTCTTTCACCAATTCCAGCAATTCATTGTTGAAACGTGCACACTCTTCAAATGTAGGCAATAGGCAAACAATATGTTTATGATTTTGCGTAATACTAAACAATACTTCTGCTGCTGTCTTCATTGTTGGAAAAAACATTTAAGACTACTTTGAAGAACACATCTTCCCTTTTTTGAAAGAACACCTACTCTAATATTGTTCAAAATATTACCATATTCATTGTCAGATGCTTCCTGATTAATTCTTATTTTATTTGAAATTTAACCAAATATTCACATTTCTAATGCTTTGCAAAACAAATGACAGTTTCATCAAGCAGCAATGTTTTGAACATTGGCTGACCCTTCCCAGGAGTAAATTGTAGTAGATCTCCAAAAACAATCAAATGCTTTCTTCCAAATATGGCATCATAATCCATTCTCAGAACCTGTTGCATTCTCAAATGCACAAAGGAAAGCATTACGTTTGAGACCATGCTCACCTCACAATTGATTAAATGTTTCAACTTTTTCAACACTCTTGACACTTCATGACAAGCTTCACCAGATAGATTTTGATATTCCAGTTTATTGTCATGTTCAACAGGCAGCATCAAAGTCAAGGGAAAGTAATACCTTTGATATTGTGTGCAGCTAGTCCAGTAGGTGCTGTAATCATCTATGATAAATCACAGTCTGTAGTATTTTGCAGAAAAGCAGTAAAAACGTATATGAAGAAACTTTTACCAGTGCCAGCTTTACCACTGGCATACAACAGTATAGACCTAAATGTTGAGCATGTACACTCCTCATTGACATGAAGCAATCCATGCTCAACTGCAGCCTTCACCTCAATATATATTTGCATCTGCTCATCATTTAGTAATTGTCAACACCAGGACAGTGCGCGTTCTACGGGCAACATAATGCAAAATTACAAATTATGTAATGTAATAATTCATGTTTTGTGTGTTGATATTGCATATTAACTTTTTGCACTGCAAGTATTTATCTTGAAATGTCTTTAATACTGTTTGCAATGTATTGTTCATTTTCAAGCCTTTCCTGCAGCCTGGCTGGGTGTGGCTGGGTGTGGCTGGGTGTGGCTGGGTGTGGCAGGTGGGCAGGGCTTGGGTCTATTTCAGGAACCCAACCCAGCTCCATGTGCTCACTATTCAGAGGTCCCTGTGCAGAGCAGCAGCATTTTCCAGGGCTCCTGTTCCAGAGGGCTACTTGGACATTTCCTGGCCCTGTCCTCATTATCTTGCTCATCTTCAAGCAGGGCGATAAGGCGGAGTTCCGGGAAGTCCATCAACTCCATTTTTCTAGAAACATTTGAATTTTTGGCTTTGTGATTTACAGTGTGTGCGATCTATTCTTGGCACTTAACCCTTGCAGTTCGGATCGGCAGAGTGTGCAATCATTTTGAGGCTTTTGAATCTTGATGGTTGAATCGGCAACAGTGTGCGTGATTCATTCTTGGCAATTAACCCTTGCAGTTCGTATCGGCAGAGTGTGTGATCATTTCAAGGCATTTTAATCTTGATGGTTGAATCGCCAACAGTGTGAGTGATTCATTCTTGGCAATTAACCCTTGTAGTTCAGATCGGCAGAGCACGGGATTATTCTAGGTACTTGAGTTTTAATGCGCAGTCTGGCAATAAAGTGCGCAATAATTTCTGGGCAATTGAATCTTGAACCTTTGATCAAACAGAGTGTGATCTTTCTAGATAAATCGAGTTTAGTCAGTTTGCATATTTTACAGTCTCATTCATGAATCCTATAGCAGTTAATTCTTTGAGAACGAATGTACTCATTGACTCTTGTTGTGACGTAATTGCTATTCTAAGGATTAACTTGAGAGAGTTCAATGTTCAGAGTATATGATTATAAAAAGGTCACGTTATTGAAAAGTTCTTGATCTCTCATGTTATTAGAGCATAAAGAATTAAAACAAAGTTCATGAAGATTAATGTGAATGATCTTGCTATTGTGTTCTTAACTTTTGCTTCCACAGGTCTCCTTCCCCGCTGTTCCCAACCTAAACCCCATTCTCCACTTGGCCATTCTTTAACTCTGTGCTATAATAGCTAGTAGAGTTTGGAGCTGCCAAGAGGTAGACAGATTGGGAACAGGTGCAAACCCCGAGGATCCGGTCTCGCTGACAGCAAAGCAACAAAATCTGCCAAATTGATTGTGTGCTGCCTTGCTTGCTCCACGGCAGACTCAATCTCCTTCATTGCAGTAGCAGCCTCATTTTCAATGTTGGCTGTCAAAGTGGGTCGTGACTTTGAGGAGTTGAACTGTGAGTACTTTGCGAACTCTCTTTAGCGACCTCAGCAGCAATTATATCTTCCTTTTGAATTTTATCATTCACATTTTTCAAGTAGTTTACAAATACAAAGCACTCAATGCCATGATTTGCAGCACTGAACGATTCTTCATAGCAGTAAAGCATATCAGTTTCTATGGTAAATTAGACTTCCTTTGCTATTTTGCACCAAACACCCATTTCAACCAACTGCTAAAAAGTTACCTCATCTACATTTCTGTCACATTGTTCCTACATGTATAGTACTGGAGCACTTCAAACATTTTCATGATGTACACTCCTATTTGGATAGTAAGTGTCCAACATGTTTGTTTTTACAATGTCTGAACTATCTAGTTCAGATTTGGCAAGACATTGAATTTTTGGGAAAGATTTCAAAACTCTATTTTGAGTTGAAGCTAGGTCTCGACTTAGAATATTAATATCCATAGGATCCAATTTTCCTGTGTAGAGACATCTTCAAACTGAAGCTGTATTTTTTATTTTGTTAGAGACTTTTCAGCAGAGAGCTCTTCCCACGCATCTTTTAACTCTTTCTTCTCAGATTTTGTTATGTATGAAGTAACAAGCAACAGCTATACAGTTGCCTGACACAAATGGAATATCCAAATTGGAATCCCACATTTTCAAAATGACAGGATTATAGTAATTTACATATTTCCTGAGGTTGTAGGTGTTTTTTGCTGAGTAATAAGTCTATGTCTCACTGCAGACATAAAACTACTCGCTCTTCCTTTTGAAATAATAATCCTTGGAAATCCAAAATTACATTTTGTGTAAAATCCTCCTTTTACTGTGTAATTTAGCCAGCAGTACTTTCCAAATCTATGTGATTGGAAATGCAGTACCTGCTGCTTTAGGCTTTTTTGCTTAGTGTCTTTTGGAATGCTACATGAAATATATTGTACTGTGAAAGAAGGTGCAGACTCATCTGTAGCTGTTCCTCATCTAGGTGCATCTTTTACCCATTACATCATATTAATATGAGGAGTACTGCTTGCTAGGTACTCTCTTTGCCAAAATAAATCTGTATTCCTTCATAAACATTTAGATGTTGAAGTTCCCCTTGAATTTTAACCATCTTTAAATTATTGTATATTGCTTTTGCAGGCATTTTGATGTTCTTAAATTTATCATAGCAATATTTGCACATGATCTGGCATGTGGGCAAATTAAAACATTCTTCTACAAATAAATATACTGCAAATTTTAGCTACTTTTCTCTGTTTTCTTCTTCAGTTTTCAAGCACACATCAACAGTTTGAATTTGGCTTGTAGTGGGTGTGCTGACATCAAATACAAACATAGAGCCATATTTACAAGAAAGTGGTGCATCACTAGTGATGCACCACATTTCTTGGGTCCCCTTGCATCCTCTAAAGCCACCATGGTAGCACAGTATTTACAATAAACTGCACCAAGGCGCATGTTAGGGGCAATAGTGCCATATTTGTTATGCTAATGTAACACTATACTGGATTAGCATTAAAAAAATGATGCTAAGCCAGTATAGTGTTAAGAGGCCCATTGAAAGCAATGGAAGCCTCATTTGAATGCGTACTTTAAGCAGGTATTAAAAAATGAGGCTAGGAATGGCACAATGGAATCTTATAGATCCCATTACACCATTTTTAGCGACCCTCTAACGCGGGAACGCTACTTTTGCATACATCTTGCATATATTATGCATGATGTGGCGCAAAGGGTTTACAAGGTGGGGCAAAGCTAGTTTGCGCCACCTTGCAAATTTGACGCTATGGTAGTGGCACATTAGCATCACATTTGCAGCAAAAGCAAATGTGGCGCTAAGGGGTGCAAGGGCCTTGTAAATATGGCCCATAGTTTGGTTTCTCTGTAGAAACTTTGTTAAACTTTTCTACTTCTCATCTAAAGTTATCAGGTTTATAATCTGCACTTTGTTCCTCTGCACTTGAACGTACACCATACCAACTCCTCTTTTTGCCTAGAGTGTTCCTCAGGACCAACGAAAAGTAAAAGAATATCTTCGCAAACATTTTCAACCTCTGATACTGTACCATCCAGAAGTGCTTTGTTCATTTCTCCTAAACACAGTGCAGGACTCTTTACAAGCTTAAGTCTTTGTAACTAAATTTTACATTTTTTAATGATGAACAAACAACATTTAAAAATGATTGAAGTTGATTGTGCACACTTTTCTGGATAGACACGCCAGTCTATAATTAGACTAATTAGACTAATTAGATAATTAGAATATTTCCTTACTTTGCATGGACCTAACGTTTGCAAAATTGCAATTTTCCACTTTATATGCCTACCTGGAAATTGACATAGAAAATTTCGTAATATTCAATTGACTCCTGTTGAGTATTACAAATTTCACTGCAGCCCCATTTATGCTCAAGAGCAAGTCTACACCTTCCTTATACCTCTTCACTTAGCTCTTTCTCTACATTTCTTGGAATCATCTCCTCTCTTGCAATGGGGGTACCATTTTTACCTTAAAGAATGCCTCAGTACTAGAGGTGTGCTTCCATTCTCCCTGGAATATTTTGTAATAATTACTGTTATTAATAAGTCTTTTCTAGCTTCTTTTCTTCATAGACAACACTGTTTTATCCAGTGTTCTCATTCTGTTTAACATCAAAATAAATAATTTGTGTTTCAGGGCAAATACTTTATCAACCACACTCTCAATATGTTGTTTTTGCTTCAATGATGTCCTTCTCTTCTTAAGCTGCTTCATGTTTTGTGCAAGATTTTAAACATTCACAATCCCATTTCTTTAAATTATTTCTGTCTCCTTGGGAAAGTACATGTTTTCTTATGAGACTCCTCTCTTTCAATGCAACTTAGTCCTTCTCCTTTGTGAGTTGATTTCAAAGCTTGCCTTTTATTTGCACTTTTATCCACATTTTACATATTTTCACATACTATTTTGAGAATCTCCTTAGTTCTCTTACAAGCATCTCTTTTTTCCCAGCACATTCTCACCATCATGTCTTTTTTAATCTCACTTTTATGCAGGTAGTACTGTCTCTTCTGTTCTTTTCTCCTCTCTTACTTTCCTGGCATAGTACATTCTCCTCCTTCAAGACAATTAGATACCTGAAAACAAAATACAGAATACATTTAACCTTTCATTACATACTATTAGATTACATACCAGAAGCAAGTAAGTACCTCAATAAGTGGTTATGTCAGTTATGGCTGTGTAAGTGTCTCAATATGGGCATATACATAGGCATATGAGTGCCTGTGTAGGTGGGTAACTGAGTCTGTAAGTGGTTGAATACATATGTGAGTGAATACATCGCTACCTGTGTGGGTGTGTCACTGGATGTGTAAGTGGCTGTGTGGGTATCTGAATGGCCGTGTTAGTGAGGGTATCAGTTTGTAAATGGGTATGTAAGTAGTTTTATGGATTGCTAACTGGCTGTGTTTGTGACTGCTTAGGTGTCTAACTGTGTGTGTAACTGTCTATGTTTGAGGTGCATACATAATTGTTCTGTGGGTGTGTGAGTGGATGTGGAATTGCCTCTGTCTGACTGGGTGTGTAAGTGGCTGTTTGGTTTAAATGGATATATATGAGTGTGCAGACGACTGGGTGTATAACTGGGTGTATGTGTGTGCAAATGTGTGTTTACCTAATTACCTGAGTTCTGCATATATAAACATCTGCCTGGGTAAGTGTGACAGTGCCTTTATTGGTCTGTGAATGACTATGAAAGTGGAGGCATAGGTGAGTAAATGGATGTGTGAATGCATTTATTGTTGTGTATCTGAGTGTATCAGTCAATCTCTGGCTAAATGAGTTCTGAGTACATAGGTGCTTTTGTGGGAGTTTAACTAGATATGTAAGAGCTTTTCTGACTTTTTGAGTGGGTATAACTGCCATACTATTAAGTTACATATTATGACCAAGCACCCACATCTAATTTCAAACACATTCATTCATTCTGCCTAACCAATTCCTCCTTCTCCTTTGCTGGTCGCTATATTTTAATTTAACGTTCTCATCTAACCTACCTTCCATTTTGCCTTTTATTGTTCTAGAACCTGTCTAGAACCTACACATTTTCTTTCAGGTATATATGCAGTTATGTATATTTTTTTACACATAGTTTTTTTTATAGTGCACCCTAATTCACTTACCTGTAAAATTTATTTGCGGTTTTCCAACTCTTCTCTTACTAGCACTGACACTGCTGTACTTAGCAAATCACAGGTTTCCTTTCATTTTTTGATTTTGATATACCACTTCTAACTGGTTGGTAGTTTTAACCCTTTTTAGGTCTCCTGTAAAGAAAACCAATTTGATGGTGGTTGTGGGTGAATCTGTGGCTCCACCGCAGCGCACAGTGCGCACCCCTGTGTAAATTCACAGCGGATCCATGGATCCGGAAGCCCTCACAAGCATTTACCAATATTCTGTCAACCCTTTCCATTTATAGTTTACTTTGTGAAAATATTCTATAGCAAGCCATACACTCCCTACTGAGATATTTTTCAACACAACTCTGATTTGCAGTTTCACACTGCAGTCTCTTTTATTCCCTTTCACCAACTATCTTTTAGCTCCATTTTCATAAAAACCATGTTTGGATTACTTTCTGCTATCACTAGGTCAAAAGTTCACAATACTTTCTCTAAGCAGCAAACTAGCTTCAAGTTAAACTTTAGCAGGTGTGGTTGACTGTTTGCAATTCCAAGCATGTTCCAAACAAAATAACTTTTTAAAATTTGTTTATTGCTAATCACTGAGTTAGTTACTTTTTCCCTCAAAAACACTAACTAATTTTAGTTCCCTTCACATCTCCACCATTTAATCAAATATGTTCTGTAATGTTTTACATTTTAAATGCCTTTCATCTTCAAAACTGCATCTTTCTGCTGCAGTCTTTTCCTGTATGCTGCTCCTGCTTGTCTCCAAAATGGTCAGAGTCTAGATTGCAGGCCATAGTTTTGTTTTGGGGGAAAGCGAGAGTGCTAGAAAGAGTAGCATTGACAGGGACCTAGGTTTAACTAATGTAGACATAACTTGGGTTGGCCAGAGAGGGCTAAAGTGACATCAATTGTTGCCTTTGGTTGAAAGCATTGCAGATTCCCAACATCCAGCCCTCATGACTGTTCATTGTGGTGGCAATGACCTAGACTCATTAACTGGGGTAGGACTGGAAATCCTAATTAAGGATACCTTTGTTAAATTAATGACACTATTCACACATACTGCCTCGGGGGTTCTCCAACATTTGCCAAAGCCAGAAGTGGCAGTGGTCAACCCAATTTTGTCTGCAGATAGAAAAATCCAGGAAACTTGTTGTAAAGAAATGGCTCCCTGTTGCAGTTACCCCCCACTTTTTGCCTGATACTGATGCTGACTTGACTGAGAAGAGTGCTGGGACCCTGCTAACCAGGCCCCAGCACCAGTGTTCCTTCACCTAAAAAGTACCATTGTATCCACAATTGGCAGACCCTGGCATCCAGATAAGTCCCTTGTAACTGGTACTTCTAGTACCAAGGGCCCTGATGCCAAGGAAGGTCTCTAAGGGCTGCAGCATGTCTTATGCCACCCTGGAGACCTCTCACTCAGCACAGACACACTGCTTGCCAGCTTGTGTGTGCTAGTGAGGACAAAACGAGTAAGTCGACATGGCACTCCCCTCAGGGTGCCATGCCAGCCTCTCACTGCCTATGCAGTATAGGTAAGACACCCCTCTAGCAGGCCTTACAGCCCTAAGGCAGGGTGCACTATACCATAGGTGAGGGTACCAGTGCATGAGCATGGTACCCCTACAGTGTCTAAACAAAACCTTAGACATTGTAAGTGCAGGGTAGCCATAAGAGTATATGGTCTGGGAGTCTGTCAAACACGAACTCCACAGCACCATAATGGCTACACTGAAAACTGGGAAGTTTGGTATCAAACTTCTCAGCACAATAAATGCACACTGATGTCAGTGTACATTTTATTGTAAAATACACCACAGAGGGCACCTTAGAGGTGCCCCCTGAAACTTAACCGACTGTCTGGGTAGGCTGACTAGTTCCAGCAGCCTGCCACACCAGAGACATGTTGCTGGCCCCATGGGGAGAGTGCCTTTGTCACTCTGAGGCCAGTAACAAAGCCTGCACTGGGTGGAGATGCTAACACCTCCCCCAGGCAGGAGCTGTAACACCTGGCGGTGAGCCTCAAAGGCTCACCCCTTTGTCACAGCCCAGCAGGGCACTCAAGCTTAGTGGAGTTGCCCGCCCCCTCCGGCCACGGCCCCCACTTTTGGCGGCAAGGCTGGAGGGAACAAAGAAAGCAACAAGGAGGAGTCACTGGCCAGTCAGGACAGCCCCTAAGGTGTCCTGAGCTGAGGTGACTCTGACTTTTAGAAATCCTCCATCTTGCAGATGGAGGATTCCCCCAATAGGGTTAGGATTGTGACCCCCTCCCCTTGGGAGGAGGCACAAAGAGGGTGTACCCACCCTCAGGGCTAGTAGCCATTGGCTACTAACCCCCCAGACCTAAACACGCCCTTAAATTTAGTATTTAAGGGCTACCCTGAACCCTAGAAAATTAGATTCCTGCAACTACAAGAAGAAGGACTGCCTAGCTGAAAACCCCTGCAGAGGAAGACCAGAAGACGACAACTGCCTTGGCTCCAGAAACTCACCGGCCTGTCTCCTGCCTTCCAAAGATCCTGCTCCAGCGACGCCTTCCAAAGGGACCAGCGACCTCGACATCCTCTGAGGACTGCCCCTGCTTCGAAAAGACAAGAAACTCCCGAGGACAGCGGACCTGCTCCAAGAAAGGCTGCAACTTTGTTTCCAGCAGCCTTGAAAGAACCCTGCAAGCTCCCCGCAAGAAGCGTGAGACTTGCAACACTGCACCCGGCGACCCCGACTCGGCTGGTGGAGATCCAACACCTCAGGAGGGACCCCAGGACTACTCTGATACTGTGAGTACCAAAACCTGTCCCCCCTGAGCCCCCACAGCGCCGCCTGCAGAGGGAATCCCGAGGCTTCCCCTGACCGCGACTCTTTGAATCCAAAGTCCCGACGCCTGGGAGAGACCCTGCACCCGCAGCCCCCAGGACCTGAAGGACCGGACTTTCACTGGAGAAGTGACCCCCAGGAGTCCCTCTCCCTTGCCCAAGTGGAGGTTTCCCCGAGGAATCCCCCCCTTGCCTGCCTGCAGCGCTGAAGAGATCCCGAGATCTCTCATAGACTAACATTGCGAACTCGACGCCTGTTTCTACACTGCACCCGGCCGCCCCCGCGCTGCTGAGGGTGAAATTTCTGTGTGGACTTGTGTCCCCCCCGGTGCCCTACAAAACCCCCCTGGTCTGCCCTCCGAAGACGCGGGTACTTACCTGCAAGCAGACCGGAACCGGGGCACCCCCTTCTCTCCATTCTAGCCTATGTGTTTTGGGCACCACTTTGAACTCTGCACCTGACCGGCCCTGAGCTGCTGGTGTGGTGACTTTGGGGTTGCTCTGAACCCCCGACGGTGGGCTACTTTGGACCAAGAACTAAGCCCTGTAAGTGTCCTACTTACCTGGTTAACCTAACAAATACTTACCTCCCCTAGGAGCTGTGAAAATTGCACTGTGTCCACTTTTAAAACAGCTATTTGTCAATAACTTGAAAAGTATACATGCAATTTTTATGATTTAAAGTTCCTAAAGTACTTACCTGCAATACCTTTCGAATGAGATATTACATGTAGAATTTGAACCTGTGGTTCTTAAAATAAACTAAGAAAAGATATTTTTCTATACAAAAACCTATTGGCTGGATTTGTCTCTGAGTGTGTGTACCTCATTTATTGTCTATGTGTATGTACAACAAATGCTTAACACTACTCCTTGGATAAGCCTACTGCTCGACCACACTACCACAAAATAGAGCATTAGTATTATCTATTTTTACCACTATTTTACCTCTAAGGGGAACCCTTGGACTCTGTGCATGCTATTCCTTACTTTGAAATAGCACATACAGAGCCAACTTCCTACATTGGTGGATCAGCGGTGGGGTACAAGACTTTGCATTTGCTGGACTACTCAGCCAATACCTGATCACACGACAAATTCCAAAATTGTCATTAGAAATTGATTTTTGCAATTTGAAAAGTTTTCTAAATTCTTAAAAGACCTGCTAGGGCCTTGTGTTAGATCCTGTTTAGCATTTCTTTTAGAGTTTAAAAGTTTGTAAAAGTTTGAATTAGATTCTAGAACCAGTTGTAGATTCTTAAAAAGTATTCCAACTTTTAGAAGCAAAATGTCTAGCACAGATGTGACTGTGGTGGAACTCGACACCACACCTTACCTCCATCTTAAGATGAGGGAGCTAAGGTCACTCTGTAAAATAAAGAAAATAACAATGGGCCCCAAACCTACCAAAATACAGCTCCAGGAGCTTTTGGCAGAGTTTGAAAAGGCCAACCCCTCTGAGGGTGGCAACTCAGAGGAAGAGGATAGTGACTTGGAGGAAAATTCCCCCCTACCAGTCCTATCTAGGGAGAACAGGGTCCCTCAAACCCTGACTCCAAAAATAATAGTCAGAGATGCTGGTTCCCTCACAGGAGAGACCAACACCTCTGAAATCACTGAGGATAACTCCAGTGAAGATGACCCCCTGTTAGCCAGGATGGTCAAAAGATTGGCTTTGGAAAAGCAGCTCCTAGCCATAGAAAGGGAAAGAAAAGAGATGGGCCTAGGTCCCATCGATGGTGGCAGCAACTTAAATAGGGTCAGAGATTCTCCTGACATCCTAAAAATCCCCAAAGGGATTGTAACAAAATATGAAGATGGTGATGACATCACCAAATGGTTCACAGCTTTTGAGAGGGCTTGTGTAACCAGAAAAGTAAACAGATCTCACTGGGGTGCTCTCCTTTGGGAAATGTTCACTGGAAAGTGTAGGGATAGACTCCTCACACTCTCTGGAAAAGATGCAGAATCTTATGACCTCATGAAGGGTACCCTGATTGAGGGCTTTGGATTCTCCACTGAGGAGTATGGAATTAGATTCAGGGGGGCTCAAAAATCCTCGAGCCAGACCTGGGTTGATTTTGTAGACTACTCAGTAAAAACACTAGATGGTTGGTTAACTGGAAATGAAGTGTGTGACTATGTTGGGCTTTATAATTTGTTTATGAAAGAACACATTTTAAGTAACTGCTTCAATGAAAAGTTGCATCAGTATCTGGTAGACCTAGGTCCAATTTCTCCCCAAGAATTGGGAAAGAAGGCAGACCACTGGGTCAAGACTAGGGTAACCAAAACTTCCACTGGGGGTGACCAAAAGAAAGGGGTTACAAAAACTCCCCAGGAGAAAGTGGGTGACACTAGAAACAAAGAAAAAGAGTCCTCTGTAGGCCCCCAAAAACCAGAACAGGTGGGTGGGCCCCAAGACACAACCCAAAACAAAGGTGGGTACCAGGGTAAGAACTGGGATGCCACTAAGGCATGGTGCCACAACTGTAAACAGTCTGGGCACCACACCAAGGACACTTCTTGTCCCAAAAACAAACTCCAGAACAAAATTCCAGGGGTAACCAGTGTAGCCATGGGAGATGACTCCTCAGATGAGGAGGTCTTCATAGCCTTCAACTGGAAACAGGGCCCAACAGGTGAGTTGGAGATTCCAGAGGGAAGTAGACACTTCCACCACCTACTGGTGAATGGAATCCCAACCACTGCCCTGAGAGACACTTGTGCCAGTCACACTATTGTGCATGACAGGCTGGTGCTCTCAAACCAGTACATCCCAGGTGAGACTGCCAGGGTAAGAGTTAGCCTAGACAGGGTCACTAAGAGGCCTGTGGCTTTAGTACCCATAGAAGTGGGTGGCACTCTTAGCTGGAGAAGGGTAGTAGTCAGTACAGACCTCCCCCTTGATTGTCTCCTTGGAAATGACTACCCAGAGGTTAGTCAGAGCCCAAGAGAGGAACTGGTCCAGTGCCAGTCCTCTCCCAAGGATTCTGGAAGTCCTGCCTCTGCAGTAAATGCAAGCAGGCCCCAGAAGAAGAAAAAAAGAAAACAGAGTAGGAAGGGTGGACAACCTTTAGCCAAGGTTACAGCAAGCCAAGGAGATTCTGCTCCAGTAGGGGAGAACTCCAAAAATGGCCCTGATAAAGTCCAACCTGACCCACAAGAAGTCCTGGCTAGTCAGGCAACTGTTAAACCTGAGTGGGTGGCTCCTCAGCTAACAGAAGAAAGAGTGGAAGAAGGGTGTTTACTACAAGATGTGGTAACCCCCCACTCTAATACAGCAGACAGGCAACCTGAACCCAAAGAGGCCTGTAACTTAGCCCCTTCCCTTTTAGGTGAAGAGCTAAAGGTGTGGTTCTGGGCACTGACAGCCGTCAGTGGCCTCTGCTGGGTGTTAGCCTTTATGGCTGCACTATCCTTAGCATGGTGGTCTGACCCCATGCCAAATAGCAAGTTAGGCCCCCTGACCCTATTGGTCATGGTGGGGTTACTCCAGCTCTGGGTAACCTCTCTGGGTAAGCTAGGGGTAACCCTGGCCAAGATAAGGTTAGCAGAGGTGGATACCTCTAAAGACCAAAATAGAAAGAATGGGTGGAGACATTGAAGAGGCAGACAAGAGGCAATTCAGACTAGGTCCTATCACTGTGGAAGTAGGTCAGTTCCCCAAAGGGAATGACCTGAACAGAAGGATGTAAGGCAGAGTAGGCCCTGCAACTAACCAGCCTATTTCTCCTACTCTTCCTCGCCTGACAGACTAGGAAGACTCTCCCAGCTTGGGCTGAGTCTCCTGGCCTGTGGGCTGGGGGGGGCTTGTGTAAAGAAATGGCTCCCTGTTGCAGTTACCCCCCACTTTTTGCCTGATACTGATGCTGACTTGACTGAGAAGAGTGCTGGGACCCTGCTAACCAGGCCCCAGCACCAGTGTTCCTTCACCTAAAAAGTACCATTGTATCCACAATTGGCAGACCCTGGCATCCAGATAAGTCCCTTGTAACTGGTACTTCTAGTACCAAGGGCCCTGATGCCAAGGAAGGTCTCTAAGGGCTGCAGCATGTCTTATGCCACCCTGAAGACCTCTCACTCAGCACAGACACACTGCTTGCCAGCTTGTGTGTGCTAGTGAGGACAAAACGAGTAAGTCGACATGGCACTCCCCTCAGGGTGCCATGCCAGCCTCTCACTGCCTATGCAGTATAGGTAAGACACCCCTCTAGCAGGCCTTACAGCCCTAAGGCAGGGTGCACTATACCATAGGTGAGGGTACCAGTGCATGAGCATGGTACCCCTACAGTGTCTAAACAAAACCTTAGACATTGTAAGTGCAGGGTAGCCATAAGAGTATATGGTCTGGGAGTCTGTCAAACACGAACTCCACAGCACCATAATGGCTACACTGAAAACTGGGAAGTTTGGTATCAAACTTCTCAGCACAATAAATGCACACTGATGCCAGTGTACATTTTATTGTAAAATACACCACAGAGGGCACCTTAGAGGTGCCCCCTGAAACTTAACCGACTGTCTGGGTAGGCTGACTAGTTCCAGCAGCCTGCCACACCAGAGACATGTTGCTGGCCCCATGGGGAGAGTGCCTTTGTCACTCTGAGGCCAGTAACAAAGCCTGCACTGGGTGGAGATGCTAACACCTCCCCCAGGCAGGAGCTGTAACACCTGGCGGTGAGCCTCAAAGGCTCACCCCTTTGTCACAGCCCAGCAGGGCACTCCAGCTTAGTGGAGTTGCCCGCCCCCTCCGGCCACGGCCCCCACTTTTGGCGGCAAGGCTGGAGGGAACAAAGAAAGCAACAAGGAGGAGTCACTGGCCAGTCAGGACAGCCCCTAAGGTGTCCTGAGCTGAGGTGACTCTGACTTTTAGAAATCCTCCATCTTGCAGATGGAGGATTTCCCCAATAGGGTTAGGATTGTGACCCCCTCCCCTTGGGAGGAGGCACAAAGAGGGTGTACCCACCCTCAGGGCTAGTAGCCATTGGCTACTAACCCCCCAGACCTAAACACGCCCTTAAATTTAGTATTTAAGGGCTACCCTGAACCCTAGAAAATTAGATTCCTGCAACTACAAGAAGAAGGACTGCCTAGCTGAAAACCCCTGCAGAGGAAGACCAGAAGACGACAACTGCCTTGGCTCCAGAAACTCACCGGCCTGTCTCCTGCCTTCCAAAGATCCTGCTCCAGCGACGCCTTCCAAAGGGACCAGCGACCTCGACATCCTCTGAGGACTGCCCCTGCTTCGAAAAGACAAGAAACTCCCGAGGACAGCGGACCTGCTCCAAGAAAGGCTGCAACTTTGTTTCCAGCAGCCTTGAAAGAACCCTGCAAGCTCCCCGCAAGAAGCGTGAGACTTGCAACACTGCACCCGGCGACCCCGACTATGCTGGTGGAGATCCAACACCTCAGGAGGGACCCCAGGACTACTCTGATACTGTGAGTACCAAAACCTGTCCCCCCTGAGCCCCCACAGCGCCGCCTGCAGAGGGAATCCCGAGGCTTCCCCTGACCGCGACTCTTTGAATCCAAAGTCCCGACGCCTGGGAGAGACCCTGCACCCGCAGCCCCCAGGACCTGAAGGACCGGACTTTCACTGGAGAAGTGACCCCCAGGAGTCCCTCTCCCTTGCCCAAGTGGAGGTTTCCCCGAGGAATCCCCCCCTTGCCTGCCTGCAGCGCTGAAGAGATCCCGAGATCTCTCATAGACTAACATTGCGAACCCGACGCCTGTTTCTACACTGCACCCGGCCGCCCCCGCGCTGCTGAGGGTGAAATTTCTGTGTGGACTTGTGTCCCCCCCGGTGCCCTACAAAACCCTCCTGGTCTGCCCTCCGAAGACGCGGGTACTTACCTGCAAGCAGACCGGAACCGGGGCACCCCCTTCTCTCCATTCTAGCCTATGTGTTTTGGGCACCACTTTGAACTCTGCACCTGACCGGCCCTGAGCTGCTGGTGTGGTGACTTTGGGGTTGCTCTGAACCCCCAACGGTGGGCTACTTTGGACCAAGAACTAAGCCCTGTAAGTGTCCTACTTACCTGGTTAACCTAACAAATACTTACCTCCCCTAGGAACTGTGAAAATTGCACTGTGTCCACTTTTAAAACAGCTATTTGTCAATAACTTGAAAAGTATACATGCAATTTTTATGATTTAAAGTTCCTAAAGTACTTACCTGCAATACCTTTTGAATGAGATATTACATGTAGAATTTGAACCTGTGGTTCTTAAAATAAACTAAGAAAAGATATTTTTCTATACAAAAACCTATTGGCTGGATTTGTCTCTGAGTGTGTGTACCTCATTTATTGTCTATGTGTATGTACAACAAATGCTTAACACTACTCCTTGGATAAGCCTACTGCTCGACCACACTACCACAAAATAGAGCATTAGTATTATCTATTTTTACCACTATTTTACCTCTAAGGGGAACCCTTGGACTCTGTGCATGCTATTCCTTACTTTGAAATAGCACATACAGAGCCAACTTCCTACACTTGTCAATAAAGCTGTTTCTGCATTTCTCCAAGACCACAACATGGGTTCTATATACCATAACAACTTATGCTTTGACATGGATGGAATGTATCAAAAAGATGGAGTCCATTTTAAAGACGTAGGCAACAGAGTGTTCCTCAATAACTTAAAAGACTGCTTCCTGTTCTATGTGTAATTATCATCCAAATGCCGACCCTTTTCCCAAACACTGGTTCTTTTTGTTTACAAATCCTTCCTGATAATTTCACAATCTGATCTGCTGTGGCTATCCAGCCGAATAGGAGGCCTATCGGCTATGTTGCAGGTGGATCCCTGACAGATCAGTGGATCTACCCCAACAAAAAGCACACATTCAACTCAAAACAACAACACATTTAACTCTTTTGCTGCTACCCTCTTTGCCCCCATGCTAAGCCTTTTTTTTTTATTATTTAGGGTAGTTTGCGATTAGGCCTTCATAAATTTTTGTCCACATAAGCTATCCATGCAGAATGTGTCTCCCTTTTCTCCAACACCCTGAGGATTCTAGGGGTGCCAAAGATTTCAAGGTTCCCCTAGAAGGGACTGAGAAAATAGGCAAAATATGGCAAATTTTGAGTTTTTTTTTAGAACAATAAGGACAAAGTGCTCCAAATAAAGGTGTCTGTTTTTTCCCCTAAAAATGACATCAATGAACGGTTTGCTCTTCTAAAGTCACAATCTTCCCAGTTTTGAGAAACATGCATAACTGTTGGACTTTTTTCCTTATGCAGGGTCATCCACAGTCTTTTTGCCTCCTTCCTCCTGGTTTTTCTGACCTCTCGCTGTTGGCTCTAGGACTCTGAGCACATTATCACTGCTGACCAGTGCTAAAGTGCAGGTGCTCTCCCATCTAAAGTTGGTATGATTGGCTTATACCTAATTGGCATATTTAATTTACCTATAAGTCCCTTATACATTGGTATCTCTATACTACTAGTGGGCCTGCAGCGCTGCTTGCGCCACCCACTGAAATAGACTTTCAAACCTGTCTCAGGCCTGCAAGCGCAGGGCCTGTGTGCGCAGTTTTCTGCCACAGGGACCTGGCATCTAAATTTACTTGCCAGCCCCAGAACTCCCCTTTTATGACATGTAAGTCACCCCTAACGTATGCCCTAGCTAGCCCTATGGGCAGGGTGCCATGTATGTAGAAAGGCAGGACATGTGCCAGGTTGCGTGGCCTGTCCTGGTAGTGACAAACAGCCTAACTTGGTGTCTCACTGCTGTGAGTGCTGCCTTCTCATAGGATTGCATTAGAAATGCCCTGCCTTATGTGTAAGGGGTATTGTCTGATTTATGAGGGGTAGCGTAGGCGTGTTTGGTATGGTTGTGATGGTGATAATAAATGTGGCTTACTGGTGTGGGTGTATTTTTTATTACTATCACAGAAATGCCACTTCTAGAAAGTGCAAATTTATCTGTGCTTATGACTCTGGTATTTTGCAGCTTGACTCCAATCCACGTCTGGGCAGAGTGACAGTTGGGCCTTTGTTCATACTTTTCAGACAGCCTGTATATAGGGAGGGTGGAGGTGTCACAGAGGGGCATCTGCATACTAAATAGTCTTCCTAGGCTGAGAGAAGGGCGAGGCGGGGCACAACTACATTTGTAAAGGCTGTGCCCTGGCCTCACACAATAGGGTCGTTAACCCCCAACTGATGTTTGGAGCCTGTGCTGAAAGGAGAGAGGGGGCATTCCCAGAACCAGTTGTAACTGGCTGGAACCTCCTCTCCCTGCCATTGCAAAACATTGCAAGGCTGAGTATAAGTATAGAGGAATTTTCCCCACAATTTGGAGACTCTTGGAAACATTTCTGAATGGGACACAAAAGGCTGGAAGGACTCACCAGGAAGCGCCATGGACTGCTGCTGCTGTGCTGACCTGTGACCTGCTTGGTCACTGTAAGGACCTGCCAATAGCCTGCATCCTCTTTGTGCTGGCCTGTTGTTGGGCCCCTTCACCTGTGGGCCTGCTTCTTAAATTTCTGCTCCCCAGGGGCAGGGTGCTGTGGCCCCTGCAACCTTGTGAAGCCTGAGGAGTGCTTCTATATCTGACAAAACATAGCGCTTTACATTTCATGGGCTCAGCGCTTTATTTTTAAGAAGCGCTGCCTCTAGGTTGCCCTAGCGCTGGATTGCTGTGAAAGTGCTGCATGAAGCGCTGCTGCCTGCTGGGATCACTGCTGCAGCCGGGGTTTCCTAATTATTTGAGCGCGTCCGAGACGCTCTGATTTCTGTGCCCTCCGGGCACGAAGAAAATCTGACAGAAGTAACTTGGAGCAAGCGTGCTCCTAGCGGTGCCCCCGGGGCAAGGATCGCTCCGAGGAGTGCCCCCGGGGCACCAGGAGGCCCTTACTTAGGCCCGAACACCGCCGACACTCGCACACCAGACCTGGTGCGGGCGAGTGCCTTTCGGCAGCCCTAGGAGGAAGGAAGACCTCATCGGAGGTCTCCCTTTGGATCCCAGGGCTCCTCTCTGAGCAGGACACGGGAGGCGAGGGAGAATCCCTCTCCCCGGTGCCCTGCATGAGGAGCGTGTTCGCTCCTGAATTCCCAAAAAGTATTTCCCTGACTTTGGCCCCCTCATCGTGAGGGCTAGTGGAGGCCCAGAGGGCCCCAATAATCGCGGGCCCCAGGAGGGCCCTACCTGAAAACGGAGGGGGTGCATGGTGCCCCCCTGCTTTACTAAAGGGAATTGCTGATCTTGGCCCCCCAGTGATCACTGATCCCAGGAGGGGCCCATCACTAATACAGAGGAGGTGCGTGCCACCCCCCTCTGCCTCATAGGATCTCAGAGGCCCCCGCTTAGCGCAGCAGATCACCGGGGGGCCCTTGTCTTCATTTTCCAGGCACTGGAGGTTCCTTCATCATCAGACCAGGTACTTTTAAAGGGACAATATATATCAGAAGTTCTTATTAGAGACTTTATTGTATTATATGTTGCCTACCTGTTTTATGATGTTTTTATACATGTGTGCAAATGTTCCTTTTATGGACATGGTTGCTAATATGTTTTTCTAACTTGCCATATGTTTTCTAATGTTCCTGCTATGGGCATTTTATGATATTCTTATGACAAGTGCTTTGGTGTAACAACGTGTTTTCCTGACTAATGCTTATGTTGCAGAATACTGAGTAACCTGTGTGTTATGTGTGACTTCTGCTGGTTTGCAGAGTAACTGATGTGTAATGTTCTGACAACTGCTAAGGTACCAGGATAGTAATGATATGTGATGTTTGGTTTGATAATTTAGTTGTGTACAATACAGTATATTTTCATATAATCTGGTGTTGTGTTTCCTTTGTGGTGGGGATATTGCGTCACGTGTGTTGTGTGTGTTGTGCAAACGCTTTACACATTGCCTCTGGGATAGGCCTGACTGCTCGTGCCAAGCTATCAAGGGGGTGAGCAGGGGTTCTCTTGGATGTGTAACTCCCTTGCCCTGACTAGAATGGGTAAGTTCTGCCTGGCTGAGGTGCATATCCTAGCAACCAGAAACCCCACTTCTAACAATAATAAATTAAAAAAACTAATTTTGTGCCACAGTTTTGCCATTTTTCTAAGAGGTAACCTATTTTTCCTATTTTTTGTGCTCTCAACCTACTTCCAGTTTGTGGTAGAAACTAGTGTGAAACTCATAGATGATCCAGAAAAACTATAGATTTCTGAAAATTAGACAACGTTCCAAATTCAGGAAGGGGTCATATATGTAGATCCTTCAAGGCTTCCCCAAGGAAAATAACTGTTGAAATAAAGTAATATTGAAAATGAGTATGAAAAAAGGGCATTTGTGACAACATAATCATCTGTAACTTTTTGTTACAATAGCCGATCTACAAAAACAATATATCATTATGCACACTAGACCCTTCTGATTGTGAGGATATATAGAGTTTGCAGGTTCTACAAGAACCCTAAGTACCCAGAGCAAACAACTGAGCAGCGCCATAAAATGGGTTTTCATTGAGTGCCAAATCAAAGTGAAAAATGGGTATTAAGGAAACTTATGTGTTTATGACATGGGCACAAGATATAGAGTTTAGGCACAGTGGTTATCTCTACATTTTTTAATTTGAGGATACCCATACTAGTGTGTGATTTTGAGGGTATTTTTCAAAATGTCATCTTTCTCATACAATGGCTTACATTTGAAAGACACAAATGCAGTGCAATCAAATTGGTAATAACAAATGCTCTACTACTCTATGCTACTATAAGTCTCCTGATAAAACCAGATACCTCACTTGTGTGGGTTGACCTAGTGCCCACAACAGGAAACAGCTCAAAATGCAACATGGATGCAGCACATTTTTCCACCTAAAACAGATCATCTATTTCCAATGTAGTTAGCTTTAGGTTTTGGACTCTATCTCAGCTGGTACCTAGGGAAACCTAGCCAACCTCTACATTTTTGGAAACTAGACAGCTAGTGTTATCCAGTGTGAGTTGACTTATGCACCTCTTACCAGTTTTTTTACCCCGAATCCCTTGCAAACCACAAACTTTGACCAAAAAACATATTTTAAGCACATTTCTGTGATGGAATCTTCAGGGAACCACAAACTTTCTTCTACCTTGTATTCCCCCAAGTCTCCTGGTAAAAATGGTACCTCACTTGTGTGGGTAGACCTAGAGTCCATAACAGGAAATGGCCCAAAACACAACATGGACGCAGGACATTTTTCCACAGAAAACTGAACCTCTTTTTCCGATGTGGGTAGCTCCATATTTTCGACCCTAACTCAGCTGGCACCAAGGGAAACCTAGCCAAACTATAAAAAACTTTAAACTAGACACCCAGGGGAATTGAGGATGTTGTGACTTGCATGAATCTCATCAGGTGTTTTTACCCACAATGCTCTGCAAACATCAAACCTTGCCTGAAATAACGCATTTTCCTTTCATTTCTGTGATAGAAAGTCCCGGAATCCACAAAATGTGTACCACACAGGATTGTCCTACCTGTGCCAGTAAAAATGCTGCCCACTTGTGTGGCTGAGACTGGTGCCCCAGCAGGAGCCAGAGGGATTTAGGGCCATATTTATACTTTTTGACGCAAAACTGCGCTAACGCAGTTTTGCGTCAAAAAAATTAGCGACGGCTAACGCCATTCTGAAGCACCATGCGGGCGCCGTATTTAATCAGTGACGTTAGCCGGCGTTAGCCGGCGGCGCTGCCTGGTGTGCGTGGAAAAAAACGACGTACACCAGGCAGCGCCGGCGTAGGGGGATATGGGGCTTGGGCGTCAAAAAATGGGGCAAGTCAGGTTGAGGCAAATTTTTCGCCTCAACCCGATTTGCGCCATTTTTTTCGACTCCCCACCCCCATAGAAATGACTCCTGTCTTAGCAAAGACAGGAGTCATGCCCCCCTGCCCAATGGCCATGCCCAGGGGACTTCTGTCCCCTGGGCATGGTCATTGGGCATAGTGGCATGTAGGGGGGCACAAATCAGGCCCCCTTATGCCACTAAAAAAAAAAAAAAAAAAACACTTACCTGAACTTACCTTAATGTCCCTGGGATGGGTCCCTCCAGCCTTGGGTGTCTTCCTGGGGTGGGCAAGGGTGACAGGGGGTGTCCCTGGGGGCATGGGAGGGCACCTCTGGGCTCCTTCAGAGCCCACAGGTCCCTTAACGCCTGCCTTTTGCAGCTGCAAAAAAACGGCGCAAAAGCGGCCGTACGTCATTTTTTTTTGACCCGCCCACTCCCAGGCGTGAATTTTGCCCGGGAGTGTAAATACGGCGCACATGCCTCGGAGTCAATTTTTTTGACGTGAACGCCTACCTTGCATATCATTAACGCAAAGTAGGTGTCCACGCTAAAAAATGACGCAAACTCCATGGACTTTGACGCTAGACGCGTCTAACGCCAAAGTATAAATATGGAGTTAGTTTTGCGTCGGAATTGCGTCAAAAAAAACGACGCAATTCCGGCACAAACGGAGTATAAATATGCCCCTTAATGTCTCATGTGTGAGGATGGCTTGGAGCGATCCTGTGCGCACGAGCACTGCGGCGTTGGGTGGTTCCAGGTCGTCCAACTCATAGAAGGGGTTAATACAATCATATCCTAATACAATTCATTTAACTGTATCACTGCCTGTGTGTGGGCGTGTGAGAAGTTGTGTAAATGTATGGGTAGGGGAGCAGCTGTCTAGTGCCTGTATCGGTGTGTGAGTGATTGTCTGGATCTGTGAGTGGATGTGGATGTGTAAGTGGTTGTACTGGTGTGTGAGTAGGGATGTAAGTGGTTATGTGGATGTAGATAGTTCTGTTAGTGTATGAGTGGGTGTGTCACTAACTCTGTGGGTCTGTAAGTGGGTGTATGTGGCTCTATAGATTTGAGAGTGTGTGTGAGTGGTTGTGTGTAACTGAGAAAGGCAGTGAGCGGTGGGTGTGTTAGTGTTTGTGTAAGCATCTGAATGGGTGTGAGGGGTACTCTGGGTCTGTAAGTGGGTATGTGAGTGGCTGTATGGGTATGTGAATTGGGTGATTGAGTGGTTATCTGAGTATCTGAATGGGTGTGTGACTGGTTACATGGGTGTGTGAGTGCATGTGCGAGGAGTTGTGTGAGTGTGTGAGTAGGTGTGTGAGTGCCTGTGTGATCTGCGAGTGGATTTGTGAGTGGTTCTCTGGGTCTGTAAGTGGGAGTGTGAATGGCTGTATGAGTGTGTAAATGGGTGAGTGAGTGGTTTTCTGGGTCTCTCACTGATGTGTGAGTAGCTATATGGAGTATGATTGGGTGTATAAGTGGTTTTAATGGGTCTCTGAGTGGGTAAGTGAGTGGCTCTATGGACGTGTGAGTAGATGTGTGAGTGGTTGTGTGGGTGTGCAAGTGGGTATGCGAGTGTTTGTGTGAGCCTGTGAGTGGGTGTGTGAGTGGTTCTCTATGTCTCTGAGTGGATGTATCATTGACTTTATGTGTGTGTGAGTGGGTGTGTGAGTGGCGGTATGGAGGTGTGACTGGGTGTGTGAGTGGTTGTATGGGACAGTCAGTGGGTGAGTCAGTGGTTCTTTGGGTCTCTGAGTGTGAGTGTGTGGTGGGTGTATGACTGGGTGTGTCAGTGCCTGTGTGAGTCTATGGGATCTCTGGGTCTCTAAGTGCATGTATAGGTGACTGTATGTGTGTGTGTGGCTGTATGGATGTATGATTGGGTGTGTGAGTGGCTGTATGGGTGTGTCAATAGAGTATGAGTGGTTCTCTGGGTCTCTGAGTGGATGCATCATTGATTGTATAGGTGTGTGAGTGAGTGTGTAATTGCGTGAGTGTCTGTGTGGGTCTGTGAGTGGGCATGTCAGTGATTTGTGGGCCTGTGAGTGGGCATGTCAGTGATTTGTGGGTCTGTGAGTGGGTAAGTTATTGGCTGTATGAGTGTCTGAGTGGTTGTGCGGGTGTGTAAGTGGTTGTGTGAGTGGGTGTGTGAGTGGGTGTGTGAGTGGGTGTGTAACTACCTGTGTGCATCAGCGAGTGGGTGTGTGAGTGGCTCTCTGAGTAGATGTTTCAGTGACTGTATGGGTGTGTGAGTGGGTATTTATGAGTGTGTGTGTGGATCTGTGAGCACCTTTGTGGGTCTGTGAGTGGCTGTGTGAGTGGTTTTGTGGGTCTTTGAGTGGGTGTATGGGTGTGCGAGTGGATGTTTAAGTGGTTGTGTGAGTGGCAGTGAGGGTGTTTGAGTGGGTTTGTGAGTGACTGTGTAGGTCTGTGAGTAGGTGTGTAAGTGGCTGTATAGGTGTGTAAGTGGGTGTGTGAGTGATTCTCTGGGTCTCTGAATGGAAGTATCAGTGCCTGTGTGGTTGTGTGATTGGATGTGTGAGTGGCTGCATGGATTTGTGAGTGGGTGTCCGAGTGGTTGTGTGGGTGTTGGTGTATGTTTTTTTAATTAGTGTATGGATCCATAGATCTGTTTCATATTCATGCAGGGGAGCTAAGCTGAACACCATGGTGGACCCACAGATCCTCGCACGAACCCAAAAAACATTTTTGGACATTTTCTTGCCCATGAGGGGTCCCTCACTGGCCACTCCATCAGTCCAAAGGGATCGGGTGCCTCCTCCCTAACCCCCTTCTATCAGTTTTAAGTTTTATTTTTCCCTATCGGGACCAAATTGCGGTGCATATAATGGTGACCGCGACTTTTCTCTCAGGTTTCAGGCAGTCAATAACAGCATTGCTATTGGCACGTGGATCTACGGGTCCTCCTTAGTGGATCCACAGTGGATCTGCATCTCTGGATATAAATATATCTTTTTTCTTTAAGAACTCCAAAACTACTGAACAACTTTACACCAAATTACAAAAAGCACTCGTGATAGGGAAAGTGTTGTGCTTTGGAGGAGTGAGATTTACTATTCCCACTCCAGTCTGTGCAATGTTAGGGCACAACAGTCGGGAAAGTGTTGGGGTAAAATTTACTACTCCACTACAGCCCCTCTGCAACAGCAGAGAAAATATTGGATTTCAAAGGGGAAAATGTACTATTCCAACTCTAAACAGTGCAACTTTAGAAAAAGTGTTGCACTTTGGAGGGGTAAAATGTACTATTTCCACTTCAGTTTGTGAAACAATAGTGAAAGTATTGGATTTTGAAGGGATGAGATTTACTATTCCCATTGCAAACAGTACAACAGTTGGGAAACATTGAATTGCAAAGAGGTAGATGTTATTATTCCTACTGCAGTCTAAACAAGACCAGGGAAAGCACTTCATTTCAAACACATTACACATATATGTACCACTGTGAATGTAGACACATATTAAACTTAATATAAAATGATTGCGACTCTAGGCACCTGCACCTAAAATATAAATTAAAAAATAAGCATTGTATAGTTTACATATTGAAATTAAATTAATAAAGAATTATTAACTCCTTGTTAAATAATTATTATTTAATTAACTTTCAAATCTCGTCCTAGAACCAAATGTTGTTCAGTTATAAGAAATAATTTGTGTTGGTACTCCTTATTACTGTTGTTTATGATGTGAATTTATAACAGTTAGATTAATATAAAAACTTAATTAGAAAATCTACCAAAAGTAACTCCTTCAGGAACATATTGATATATATATGATGATCTATACCCAATTTCCTGGGGGAATATTGGGTTTCCCTATTTCGTGTGATATCGAAACACAGGTTGGAGCGCAAAGAAACAAAATGTAGTGTACAAGAAAAAAAAAACATAACCTTACCTGAAATACGAATGGCCTGAACCAGTCTAGTGAAAAGGTGTTCCTTAGCTTGTGTTCGCTCTCCTGGGTGAAAGATGTATCGTGTTGTTAAAAGTGTAGTGCACCAAAGATTCTAAGCCATACTGACCTATAAAGGAAACCATGCGATATCTCATCAGTTTGTCCTGCATATGCAAAGCATCTGTTAAGTGTCTGACCCTGACCCAAGCCTTCAGCCTTTCCGCAGCATTAGCTATTTGGGAAGTTGCCACTGACCCATAAAGTAGCTATAACCATTGCTCTTGTTTTTTTGTTTCAAATATTGTTTTAATGTTTTGGGAAAATAAAGAAAACGTTGAAAATATGAACATATTGTACATATGTAAGGATCAACATGGTACAAAGAGAAACACATCTCGAAACGTCAACACTCGATAATATTATACGTACCTAAAACGTGCATAATTATGGGAAATTGGACATAATTCTAGTGGTTAAAATAAATGAATCATACCATGGGATGGAAGCAAGAGGAAAAGTCTTGTCGAATGAAGACAGTAAGGGAAATATATTAAGCCAACAGGATGAAATCTACAAAACAGTAGGAAAGAGGAAAGAAAATGTGGAAGAGTGAGGTACCCATGACTCTTGTTAAAGGATGACTTAGTTATTCCTGTGGATGCCACTCTCTAGTCTCAGGCTTTCCTTCCATTGTGCAAACTGTTGCAATAAGAAATTGTAGGTGCATTGTTGCGTGTGATATAAAATAAGACTATAGCTCGCAAAATGCAATAGATAGTAAATTGATGTGAATACTGTTTCCTTGGCACTGGCTCATCGGGGACCGTTCTGGGAAACCAAGACTCAGAAGAGTGTCGTGACTGAAATCAATGATGAAGTCATAGAGAACAAAAGCAAACATAGGGGGAAATAATTAATACAAATTGAATCTGAGAAAAAAGGCAAGAAAGATCAAAGAAAACATCCTAAGTACAAGTGATGAACGCAGGAGTACGATCAATTGTAGAGATATATGAATGAAACTGGAATGGACAGGATGATATGAAAGAGGAGGTGACATTTCTTGCAGGTGAGATAATGCAGAGCGGACTAGAGAGAGCAAACAGTGAGCTTGGGAATGAAAGTTAAGAATGTAAGGGAGGCGGACAACCTTGGGGGAGAAAACGTGACAGGATATTTGAAGGATGAAAGACGGGGAGGATGAATGAAGCTAAGGAGACAGGACAGCCAGCAGTTAAGAGTTAAATGAAAAGCATGTGACTGTAGGGCAAGGCAAAAGTGTGAGAAAATGTAATTCATGACAGATGCTTTGGGATGGCAAGTAGTGGTGGCTGAATCTTAAATCATTTGAAAATCCTAACATGGGCCACGTCCAGTGAGGCTGCTTTGACTCTCAGGCTCCCCCACTCAACTCACTTTGAAGATGTCACCCAAGTTGAGATTCCGTTCAACATTTTAACCCAAACAAGCTTATTGAAGTTGACTGGCAATAGAATCGCCCTTCTGGAGCACTTGCATCACTGCCAAACAATGAACCACCCCTATGGAGTTGGACTGACCTGACTCCTCCTCATTTGACAGAAGGGTGTTTTAGTATAAAGTTCACTTTCGTTCTGTTAACTCATTTTAACAACCCCCTGCCCTGCATTGGGGGCTTGAGGTTAAGTTCTCTTTGAGATAAGACATAATGGATTACTGTGGACATCTATGGCTTGTGCCATGATACTTCCCAGAGTGGCAGAAAGTGACAGCTGGCATAGACATTGTGTGTATCTGGGGCATGTTGCTGCCCACCTCTTTTAAAATACTGCTCCTTGCACAGTAGTGGAAACTCAGCATATTGCAATCATTCAAGGTATGATTGTGCCCACAACATAATGGCTGCTGTGAATTAATGGTAGTTAGTCCTTGCGTATTTTATGTATCAATGGCATTGCAATGTCAACCTAGAAATAATGAAGGTTTGAAATAATTGCTTTGCAATGGCTATTACCTTCAAATCAAGGCAATACATATTAGTGTAAGCTTGTAATGTTTCTTGTGTAACCCAATATTTTGTGATCAAATGTGTATTTTGTAACAAAGATAAAAACTTATATTTACAAATATTTTGTGCTAGTTTAGCATCTAAAATATGACGCTATCCAGCACAATTATTTTTTTACTAATTTACTTTCCAGTGGAAAAATCGTTTTGCACTGGAAAGTACCCGAAAAAGTAAAGCTTTGCATTAGTTTTTGGCACTGCCTCAGGTTTATGATTTCTTGTAAATCTGGGGCAGTGTCAAAAGCAATGGGTGTTGCGTGGAAACTCCCACAGCAATACCCATTGCACGCCCCTCTGCTGCAGAAAACTGTGTCAGGGGGCCTATATTTACAAGACAGTGTTAAGTCACTCAAAGTGGCTTAGAGCAGCCTTGTAAATATGGAAAAGGGCACAGCGCCACAGGAGTGCTGCTGAAAGTGACACTGCGGTGCACCAGGAGCTTGTAAATGAGTCCCACAGTGACTAGCAATCTACTTGGATGGGGGAGAATGCCAAAATGAAAGGAGATATGATGTTGACAGGAAATAAGATAGATTCCATATACATTTTAGAATAGGTTATGGAATATTGTACACTGAAATGTTCTGAATATGGATGTGTGAAATTTATGTAATTTATCTGCTTGCAAATATGCAAAATTATGAATATTTCTGCATAATGCAAAGCTATAATTCTGTGCTATTTTAGTGTTAGAACAGAAGGTCCTCTGCACAGTAATGGACATGCACTGCTGCCCTGAGAGCCCAACTTTACTGATTTCTGGATTCCTAATACTTATTTTTGTTGTTATAGGCAAACGCAGAAGAAGCATGTGCGCCGTAGCATAGGACTGTCTTATGGATCGCAGTTTTATTAAAATGGTATGTGTGCCCATCTGCTGCCTTCCTAGTTGTAGAAGGCCACTGCCTTCACCAGGAGTTAAGCAGCACAAGGGCGGTGGTGGCAGCATATCGTTTAGTGAATAGTAGGAGTGTACAGGTCCTTTTTAGCCTGTGTCACTGGAGTAAGGCCACCAGGCTCGTTCACCTTCTAACGTTCTGCTGCTGTGTACTCAAATCACCCTTGGCCTACATCAGGTTGGAGTGGCTTGTACTCTTATGCCAGACGTTAGTAGTGACCTCGCCCCACTGTTTATCTCCATTCTTTATTGTTGGTGTCTCTCCCATCCTTTTTACTATCGTATACCTGATCTTATTTTGTACGTGGTTATTTGTGTCTTTTCTCATGTGGATTCCACTATATTAGTAGCTTACTTTTGCAACATCGATAGGATTCTTTTATAGCACATTTTAAGATGGAGCCCTCTTTCCCTCTGTCTGTCTTCTACACCTTTTTCGGTTCTGGTTATGTCATTCTCGATTTCCTTCTGGTACATGTATTTAAATAAGCAGTTGGGTTCCTGAATTTGCTACGGAGCTGTTTGCTGCGCTACCAGAGTAATTGACTATCCAGACTGATGTAGTTGCGATAAACATCAGGTAGGCAGGTCAGGCCAATGTCCTAGGACAGTGGTTCCCAACCTGTGTCCAAGAATCCCTGGGCGACTGCTTAGAAAATCAAATATTATTGACAGATCAGGTCCCCAGCTTTCAGTAATGACCCAGTGGGGTCCCCCGGATTCCAATAATGTTCAGTGGAGGTTCCCGGGCCCCAGTAATGATAAAGTGGGGTTCTACAGAAGTCAAAAGGTTGGGAACCACTGTCCTAGGAGTCCACGGCTGATGGTTTCCCCCCACCCGTACTACCCGTAATGTGCTAATAGCACCTACACGGGTGCTCTTTAGGTTAATTTGCATACTGGGGAGATTGTAATGCTATCTAGCTCAGGGTCATTTTCTGGAACATCCGAATTTATTATGTCAGTTACTTCCCAATTTATGGGATGCCTCCGGTGTTATATCTCGCAGCAACCAGTAGATCTCTGTCCCTTTGGCCTAATCTGTACCTTAACCTTCGGTCGTTCACCATGGCCCTTACCTATCTGCCTTTTTATGCGTGATATATTTCTAGACTGTATTTTCTTCCTCTTCTATAGATATGCTTTATCTTCCAATGTAGGAACATTCTTGGCGCTTGTGTCACTTGGAAGTTTCACATCAGGTGTGAGAATTTCTCTGTAATCAGCAAGGGCGCATTTTTGTGCCAGAGAGATATTTCTTTCAAAATTTAAGTGAGTACACTAAAGGCTTTGATAGAATGGGTTTCATCTACACTTCCCTGAACAGTAGACCATTTATTGTCATGCTAGCCTTGACAGGTACCCACGCCCAATGGATGCATTCCCTGAAGGACTGTTTGTCTCTTCTCAACCCCCTCTCATCGACAATCCTATTTGCATTTGGGAACAAGTCCCCTTGTAGTAAAACACTAGGTTTGGTCTATCTACACTTTGATTCTTAACAGTAAGTACAGCCTATCTTTGTATATCTCGAGGGACCTCATGTACGGAGTGGGGCATGCTTTATTTGGTTTTATCTGTATGTATCATGCTTCAGGGAGTCACTAAACACTCTGGCATCTGTGACCTCTTCACATTCCCTCACTTTTGGCTCTAACTTATGCATCAGCATTTTAGAATGTTTTTATAATTGCTTCGGGCCTTCGTCTGTATGAGTATGACATTTGAATAGTACAATTGGTGCACTTGTTCTCACTTGTGACACATGATGATTGTGGTTGTTGGCACAATGTTACATTTAATTCATTTGGCCTTTTTCGGTAGCTTTGTTAAATCAAGCCTCATACTTTTATTTCACTACCGTCTGGCAGTAACTATTATGGAAATGCTTTATGTAATTTCCCCCATGTCACCCTGGTTAGATTGTCAGCGCCATGATGAAGGTGTTTTCCATCTTTGAGTTTCACTAAAACGCACATTAGGACTGTATGTGAGATGGACATAAGACATATATATTGTTTCAATTGTGTCTAAATCAATATGATCATGTCTTATGCTGAATCTAGGGGAACATTCCTTTTATTCACATCAACAATTGATTTTGCTATTACCAATGGCACTATTCTAGTTTAATAATCTCTCAGGAGATGGGGAAGGAATGAAGGATACTCGTTTTTGAGATATTTGAGAGAATGTTTTTGTTTTGTTGAACTTAGTGAACTAAGGGCAGAGGAATATGGTTTTGTGGGAGTTGGATGGTTTGTTGGAATAGTGAATGGGTATGAGAGATGTATGACTGTGATTGATTGAGATGCACAAGAATTACAATAACAGGGAAACATACATGTATGTAGGGGAAAGTATTTCATGTAAGTTTGTGTATTTTAGTGCGGAAGTTTGATTAATACAATCTTGTACTGAATTCCACTGAAATTGAAGGGAGAATTTATTGGTGTAATTTTTGTAACCCTGCTTAATAAATGAGTGTTGTATATTAAACTTTACGTTTTGGCTTGATATATTGATTATATGTGTATTTGTGGGATAATACATGGTAACATTAAATAGAGGGGTGACCGCTTTTTGTTGTCTGATGGAGTGGAGTTATGTGCAGTGCATGCGTTTACTGCACTGGGTGCAGGAGCGGCTCCTCCGTGAGAGCAGAGGAGTGTAGCACCGCTAAAGAAATGCCCCATAGCAGCTGAAAAATAAAACTGTAATAAAGTTGAATACTTTAACCGAGTGTCAGGATGGAGTGGGGCAATTGCTGATGAGTGGCAGCTGGGAATTATGCACTTATGTTTAAAGTGTGCATGTCTCTTTGGCCGGCCATCTTGTGACGGCAAGCCAGACACGCACATTTAAAATTTCTCTAACTTAGCTGTCAGACAGCTGGGTTAGAGAAAGCACAGTGATCTTAAGAGCACTGAGAGAGGCTGCTCCCTCCAATCCTGATGTTTCTCTCATGTTGTTTAACAGCATTAGAGCAGCACCAAGTTTGGGCAGTGCAGTTTTCTGGACATGAGCTTTGACAGAAGACACCAAAGAAGGAGGACATTTAGAGACAGGTCAGAAAGGTAAGTGTTAGAAATGGGGTCTTTGGTTGGCAGTCAGGTTACCACCTGTCCAAGCAAGGACCCTCACTCTAGTCAGGGTAAGTCACACACAATCCAAATTATCCTGTGTCTGTCCTCTGGGAGCTTGGTACTGAGCAGTCAGGCTTAACTTACGAGTCAATGTGTAAAGTATTTGTGCAATAAATCATGCAAACAACACAGTAGAACACCACAAAAATACACCACACAGTGTTTAGAAAAATATATAATATTTATCTGGATAAATGCAGGCCAAAACGATTAAGATGCAATATGTATATGTTGAAAATATCATTGTAAAAATGATGTAAAGTGTCTTTAGTCTCTTAAAAGCAACAGATGTATCTTGCAAGCACAAAGTACCTGGTTTGCGTACATAATCTCCACAAGGAACCGCAGAGGAGGAGGTGGGTGGAAAATAGGGAGGTGTGCGTCAATTTCTCGGGCCGCACATGGCAATGCGTCCCTAATTTTTCACACAGGGAAGGCTTTGCGTCGATTTCCGGTGCTCGGAATTGGATCGTCTTTGGGTTGCGGGTTTTTCAGACGCCCCGGGCACGATGCATTGAAATCTGGTGCTTGCAGGACGAAGTCACAGGGGCTGCGTCAATCCGGTGGGCGTTGCTTGGATATCTCTACCAAATGGCCGGCGATGCGTCGATTCCTCTCAGGAAGTCAGGTTGTGTTGTTCCGGCACAGCTTTGTGTTGATCCAGTGGGCCGTGCGTTGAATTTCTGGTGGATACTCTGGCGCTGGGTCGATCTTCTCCTTGCGAAGTCGGGCTGTGTTGTTCCGGTACGGTGTGCAGTGAATTTTTCCCACGATGCAGGCTGTGTGTCGTTTTCTGCCGGCTGTGCATCGATTTCCGCAGCAAAGGGTGTTCGTCTTGCAGGAATAAAGTCTTTTTGGTCCTAAGACTTCAGGGAACAGGAGGCAAGCTCTATCCAGGCCCTTGGAGAGCACTTCTCACCACAGCCAGAGACCAGCAAGGCTGTAGGGCAACAACAAGGCAGCAGCCCTTCTCAGAAAGCAGTCAGGTGAGTCCTTTGGCCAGCAAGGCAGTTCTTCTTGGCAGGTTACAGGTTCTGATTCAGGGTTTCTTCTCAGGAAGTGTCTGAGTTGGTAGGGGCAGAGGCCCTGTTTAAATACCCAAATGTGCCTTTGAAGGGGGGGAGACTTCAAAGAGTGGCTTAGAAGTGCACAAGATCCCCTTTCAGTTCAATCCTGTCTGCCAGGTTCGCAGTATGGGGTGTGGCAGTCCTTTGTGTGAGGGCAGGCTACTGTCCTTTGCCATGTAAGTGTAAGGCCCTCCACCCTCCCAGCCCAGGAAGACCTATTCAACATGCAGATGTATGCAAGTGTGGCTGAGCATCTTGTGGTTGGGGTTTGTCTGAGTGAATGCTTAAGGGAGATGTCAACTGAACCTAGCCAGACATGGATTGTAAGGCACAGAAGGATTTAAGTGCTGAGAAATGGTAACTTTCTAAAAGTGGCATTTCTAAAACAGTAATAGTAAATCCAACTTCACCAGTCAGCAGGATTTTGTATTACCATTCTGGCCATACTAAATATGACCTTCCTGCTCCTTTTAGATAAGCAGCTACCACTGAAACAGTATATGAGGGTAGCCCTAATGTTAGCCTATGAAAGGAGCAGGACTCACAGGAATGCAAAACAAATTTAGGGGTTTTACACTACCGGGACATGCAAACTACAAAGGTACAGCTCCTGCCTTTTGTCTACACAGCACCCTGCCCTATGGATTACCTAGGGCCTTCCTTAGGAGCGACATATGTAGAAAAAGGGGAGTTTCATGCTTGGGAAGTGCTTTTAAATGCCAAGTCAAATTGGCAGTGAAACGGCACACACAGGCCTTGCAATGGCAGGCCTGAGACAGGGTTAAGGGGCTACTTAAGTGGGTGGCACCTCAAGAGTTTAGGATTCTCACTCCTCATCTGCATGAGCCATCTGAGGGGCCTGTGGTCTGTCTGAGCCCGGAAGTGAGTCCCAAACAGGTATGGTCTCCGCCTCTTCAGTGCCCAGACCACAGCAAATGCTTCTCTCTCAATAGTACTCCACCTCTGTTCCTGTGGTAATACTCTTCCGCTAATAAAGACTAGTGGTTGGTCCAGGCCCTCCTCATTTAGCTGTGCTAGAACAACCCCTATGCCATGCTCTGAAGATTCTGTCTGCATAATAAATTCCTGGGAGTTGTCAGGGGCCTTGAGTACAGGGGCCGTGCACATGGCTTCCTTCAGAGAGTCAAAGGCTTTCTGACAAGTCTCTATCCAATTCACCAACCTAGGTTGCTTTTTGAAAGTAAGTTCTGTCAAGGGTGACATAATGGATCCATAGCCCTTGACAAATCTATGGTAATATCATGTGAGGCTTAAGAAGGCTCTCACCTCTGTTTGTGTTCTAGGTCATTGCCAGGTCTTGATAGTTTCAATCTTGGCCTGGAGTGGTTGCACCTTGCACCACCTACTAGATGTTCCGAGTACACCACGGAACCCTGCCCAATTTGGCACTTACTGGCCTTGATGGTCAGACCTGCCTGTTGCAGAGCCCGAAGCACCTCCTAGAGGTGGAGCAGGTGTTCCTCCCATCTGGAACTATAGACAGCTATGTCGTCTAGGTAGGCTGCGCAGAAGGCATTCTTGCCAGCTAGGACCCCGTTAACCAACCGTTGGAAGGTAGCAGGGGCATCTTTCAATCTAAAGGGCATTACCTTGAACTGGTAATGTCCCTCAGGAGTGGAGAAAGCGGATCTCTGTTGAGCCTCTTTAGTCAAGGTTATCTGTCAGTACCCTGAGTTGAGGTCAAACGTACTAAGGAACTTGGCAGCGGCAAGCCTGTCTATGAGCTCATCAGCTCTGGGAATGGGGTGAGCATCTGTCTTCGTGACAGACTTGAGACCCCGGAAGTCCACACAGAACCTAAGTTCTGGCTGGGCACCGGGAGCAGCAGACTTCTCTATCACCCTAAGAGCCAGCATCTTGGAACCCTCATCCTTGATTCTGGACCTCACTTTGACACCCTGTAAATTTTATTCTTCACAGGTGGACTGTCTCCTGTGTCAATGTCATGGACAGACAAATGTGAACCCAGTAGTGAGGGAGAACAGGGAAGAGAACTGCTCCACCAACTCATCGTAGTCCCCTCTCTGATCTAGAGTCAGGGAGTCAGAGAGAATGACACCCTCCACTGACCCATCACCTTCTTTGGCAGAGAGAAGGTCAGGGAGAGGCTCACTCTCCTCTTCCATGCCTTCGTCTTTCACAAGGAGCATGCTGACCTCAGACATCTCAAAATGAGGCTTTAGGGGTCTCGAGGTCCACTAGGTAAGTGGCCTCCCCCTTTTGCTCCTTGCTCTCAAATGGGCCAGTCCAGTGGTCCTGGAAAGCCCTAGGCTCTACTGGTTCTTTCACCCAAACTTTGTTGCCAGGTGAGAATTCAATCAGAGTGGCTGTCACAGTGCCCTTTCCTCGGGATCTGCAAGCTGCTGAACAAAAGGCCCACCTCCCGGCGTCACCAACTCAGAAAGCTATTAGAGCACAGAGTTATGATGAAGCCAGGCGGGGTGAAGGGAATTAGGGTAGGGAACTGCAGGGAGAGAGATCTGAAAAGAAACGGTTAGAACAAATATGCATATACTCATTCATAACAGTATAGTTCACCAATAGACTCTTGAATAAAGGCGTCTCTGTGATATCATATTGAGACCCTTTGTGAATTGGGTGTAGCCCCTTCTTTGAATCATGGAACAAGAATAAACTGCAACCTCTGATCCATGAGATGGCAAGAGCTTTGGGCTATGGTCATACTCTGAATATCAATCATATAACAACTATGCATTCATAAGATAAACGTTTGATCTCAGCCTAGAAATTTTCAAAGACTTAAATATGTATCTCACATATTATGCTTCTCAAAAAACAATGAAAACTATAATTTGCTTATCTCCGAAACGTTTTCACATTTACTACCTAGGCCTAAAAGTTTTACTCATTGAACTTGAAGTGCTTTGTTCATTGGGCAGAAGCACCTTGCTTGTTGTTCATGAAGCGCTTTGATCACCATACATGAAGCGCTTGGTTCATTATGCCAGAGAGCGCTTTTACTTGCTTTGTCTGAAGCGCTACGCTCGTTATGCTAAGGGCGCGCTTTACTCATGTGGCCTGAAGCGTTTTGATCCTTGTGCCAAGACTGCTTTACTCATGTGTCCTGAAACACTTTGATTGTCGTGCCAAGGGCGCTTTACTCTTGTGCCTTGAAGCGCTTTGCTCATTGTGCTGAGGGGGCGCGTTATTCATGTGGACTAAAGCATTTTGATCCTCGTGCCAAGACCGCTTTACTCATATGGCCTGAAACGCTTTGATTGTCGTGCCGAGGGCGCTTTACTCTTGTGCCTTGAAGTACTTCGCTCGTTGTGCTAAGGGGGCACTTTACTCATGTGGATTAAAGCATTTTGATCCTCGTGCCAAGACCGCTTTACTCATGTGGCCTGAAACGCTTTGATTGTCGTGCGAAGGGCGCTATACTCTTGTGCCTTGAAGCGCTTTACTCATGTGGCATGAAACGCTTTGCTCATTGTGCTAAGGGGCGCTTTAATCATGGGGTCTGAAGCGCTTTGATTGTAGCGCCAAGGCCACGTTACTCTTTGAACCTGGAGCGCTTTTATCATTGTGCCAGGAGCGCTTTGCTCTTTGAACTGAAAACGTGTTGCTCGTTGTGCTAAGGGGCACTTTACCTTTGGAAGTAACAACTCCCTTCAAGATTGAGCTCATCAAGACCTTACCGCTATGAGTACGACCTACTCGTGTCTGAATTCACCATGGAAACAAGGATACTCCGATTTGCTGTCAATCTGCCACGCAGAAAATCTGTCCTTCTTCAGAGGAACCCCCACGAGGTCTGACTGCATCAAAGTCTTCAAAATAGTGAGCAATGTGCTTGGGTGTGGCTGGGCTTTATAGGCCTGCCACACCCCAAGATGGCCGCTGCCTCTAGAAACCTGGGAATTGTAGTCCATTCCTAGAATAGCACCAGTAAGTGCATCTTGTCCACCAATGTCCTGACCCTGCAGCTACATGAGCTTTACCACAGGACAGGCGACGCTGATGACCACTTCTAGAGCAAGAGGGGATGACAAGTGGTGCGCATAAAGTGCCACAAATACACGCAGCGGAGTTTCGGGCAGGACCTGGACCGTGCACAGACTTATTCCTGACAGTGGCCTTCCGGTCATACCACTCCCTCATCACCTCTTGACTGGCCTCGAGGTTGCTCTTGGCTTGCTTCCAGAAGTGCTGTGTCTGGTTGCGGAGGGCCAGATCCTGGGGAGGTTTCTTGGGAGATTCCTCCCATCCCTCTTTCACTATGCTTAGATGTCCCCTGACAGGGTGACCATAGAAAAGTTCAAAGTGGCTGAACCCACCCCTTTCTGGGGCACCTCCCTATCAGCAAAGAGAAGGCACGGCAAGAGGACGTCCCAATTACGCCTCGTGGCCTCAGGTAGGCCAGTGATCATGCCTTTTAGGGTCTTGTTGAATCTCTCAACAAGCCCATTGGATTGTGGATGGAAAGGGGAGGTAAACCGGTAGGTTACTCCACACTCATCCCACATGGACTTCATGTATGCTGACATGAACTTTGTGCTTCTGTCAGACACAACCTCCTTTGAGATCCCTAGACGGCTAAATACTCACATCAGAGCTCTACTCACCACCAGTGCAGTCACTGTCCTCAGAGGGATTGCCTCTGGGTAGAGGGTGGCATGGTCCACCAAAACCAGGATAAACCTGTTGCCTAAGGCGGTTTTGGGGTCCAAGGGCTCAAAGATGTCAACGCCCACTCTTTCAAAGGGGATGCCAACGATGGGGAGTTGGATCAGGGGGGCCTTAAGCCTTTTCCCTGTCTCCCCACTAGCCTGGTAGGTGGGGCAGACCCTGCAGAAATTATCTGAGGCTACCTGCATTCAAGGCCAAGGAGGTGGGTGACAAGCCTAGCAAAAGTCTTGTCTTGGCCCAAATGTCCTGTCAGGGGGATGTCGTGAGCCAGGCCCTGTAGAAAGGCCCGGTAACTCTGGGGGACCACAAGCACATGTGCTGCCCCAATGGCAGGAGACTTAGGATCACTGTAGAGGAGGTCATTCTCCCAGTACTGTATATATGGTGATCGCTAGATGCTTCACCTGCTGCTTGGGCTGCGGCCTGTTGCCTCAGACCCTCAAGAGTGGGGCACTCATTCTGCACTTTGCAGAATTCCTCCCTGGTTGGCCCACCCTTTATTTGCTAGCCAGCAAGTTCAGGCATGTTGCCCAGGTCGGCAAAATCTTCTCCAGTTGGCTCAGGAGCTTCCTCCTCTGGGACTCCATCCACCACCATGGGAATATCTTAGGTGGGTTTCCCGCGCCTCTTGCCCTTCCTCTGTGCAGCTGTCTGAGCCATTGTTCCAGGCTCCAGACGCCTTTGACTCCCTTCCCGGGCAGCCATGGACCACGGTCATGCAGACCCACTCAGGTAAACCTAACATCTCCAGGTGGGATCTGAGTTCTACCTCTTTCTAGGCTGTATGCTCAAGATCATTGCCTAACAGACAATCTACATGCATGGCAGGACTCACAGCTACCTTTAGAGTACCAGAGACCCTCCCCCACTCAAAGGGAACCAGAGCCAATGGTAGGTGACTCTGGTGATTGTCAGTGACTATGACCTGGTGGAATGCATTAGGAATTATCTGCTCTGCTGACACCAGCTGACTCTTGACAGTAGTCATACTGGCTCCTGTGTCACGCAGAGCCTCCACCCTTTTCCCATCACTGGTGACCCACTGCCTATACTTAGAAGTATTCACAGGCATGTGGGCTTTTGGCACCATTTCCTTATCTCCCAGGGAGACTAGTGACACCTCTATCTGCTCTCCAAAGCTAACTGAGACTATCACACCCCCCAAGCGCTACACTAGCCAACCCAGGTGTCTGCCCTCCAGTGGGGGGCTGTGCCCTCTTGGGACACTAAGAGTCGCCCTTAGAGTGTCCATGCTTGAAGTACTCTAAGCATTTGGAAATAAATTTACCTTGCTTTTTATCAAAGTATCACCACCCACCTGGGAATTGTTTTGGGGACCTTTGGAGAACTTCTTATGTTTTAGTCCCCCCCCTTTCTTCTGTTGGAAACCCTGACCCCCTTTGTGGGTGTCCCCCCAGGCCCTTTCTGGACAATCTAGTGCTAACCCAGAGGTCCGCCTCATCAGCAAGCGTCCAGGGATCACTCTACTTACTGTCTAGTAAGTGCTGTTGCAACTCTGTAAAACAAATACTGAGCATATGCTGTCTTAGTTACAAATCATATAATCCTTTGTAATCATCCACTTTGCTGCACTGCACCTATCCATTCAGTGCCTTATTGGTGAAGTCAAAATAGTGTACCCAAGTTTGTGTGGAAAGTTTGGTGCTGTCCCTGAACCTCTGATGGTATCTCTCAGGAGTCAGCCAAAAACTTGGCCAGTAAAGCGGCTCTCATGGGTGCATGTATACTTTGATCTTGTGGATCTAGTGTAAGAAGTGTGTCCTTCACCACTACTGGTACATAAAACCACAAGGACGCCCCTCATTGCTCTTCAGAGACCCCATGAGCCCTTGGTGTAACTTCATAAGCAGCCAACCACTTATCAAAGTCATCTCCCACCACATAACTTGGCACTACCTTTTTGGGTGTACAAACCTTTTCCTCCCCAGCAGGTCCTGCATGTATGCTGCCACCATCACTCCTGGACTACGAATGTCTTCCCTTGACATCTAGCTCCTTGAGACTCAGTTCATGAGCCAACAAGAGTTTCTTTTCAGCCAAGGATCTCTCAGCTGCAGCCTCAGCTCTTCTTTCTTCTGCTGCTCTTTGAGCTTTCCTTTCCTCTGCTTCCATGTTTAACTTTGCCAGTTGCAACTGAAATTCTCTCTCCTCCCTCCTTTCCTCTGTCACCAGGCAGTTGTCAGAGTCACTGCTCCCTGGTTTGGCAGGGGGCACACTCACAGTCGTAATATCCACTACAAATGGCAAGAAATCCTCTGAGGGGCCATCTTCTGGACCCTCCCCCTCAGCACCATTTTGAATTCCTCCTTCCCGGAGGCACCTTGGTTGGGTACTCCCATATCCTTACAGAACCTTTTCAGTTGTTTAACAGTATAGGTCTCCAGCATGGCTAGGTCACAATCTTCATCTCCTACTTGAGACCCAGACAGAGATATGTTGAATAAGAATTTTAGTTAAAAAATGTCAGGTAGGAAATGAAATTGCAGAAAAAAAGATACAAACATTAAGTTGACCTTTAACTGTGGGTGGGTAGGTAGTGAATGCTTAGCTACTGAATGTCACTGCACGAATACAAGTCCTATCCCACCGCTGCCACCAATGTTAGAAATGGGGTCTTTGGTTGGCAGTCAGGTTACCCCCTGTCCAAGCAAGGACCCTCACTCTAGTCAGGATAAGTCACACACAATCCAAAATAATCCTGTGCCCACCCTCTGATAGCTTGGCACTGAGCAGTCAGGCTTAACTTAGAAGGCAATGTGTAAAGTATTTGTGCAATACATCATGCAATAACACAGTAGAAAACCCCAAAATACACCACACAGTCTTTAAAAAAAAATATAATATTTCTCTGATAAGATGCAGGTCAAAACGATTAAAATGCAATAAGTATATTTTGGAATATCAGTGTAAAAATGATATAAAGGGGGTTATTCTAACTTTGGAGGAGGTGTTAATCCGTCCCAAAAGTGACGGAAAAGTGGCGGATTTACCACCAGCCGTATTACGAGTCCATTATATCCTATGGAACTCGTAATACGGCTCGTGGTATATCCGTCACTTTACCGTCACTTTTGGGACGGATTAACACTCCTCCAAAGTTAGAATAACCCCCAAAGTGTCTTTAGTCTCTTAAAAGCAACAGATGTCTCTTGCAAGCACAAAGAACCTGATTTGTGTACAAAATCTCCAAAAGGAACTGCAGAGGAGGCGTGTTGGAAATGGGGTCTTTGGTTGGCAGTCAGGTTACCCCATGTCCATGCAAGGACCCTCACTGTAGTTAGTGTAAGTCACACACAATCCAAATTATCCTGTGCCCACCCTCTGGTAGCTTTGTCAGGCTTAACTTAGAAGCCAATGTATAAAGTATTTGTGCAATAAATCATGCAATAACACAGTAGAACACCACAAAAATACACCACACATTGTTTAGACAAATATATAATATTTATCTGGATAAATGCAGGTCAAAATGATTGAGATGCAATAAGCATATGTTGAAAATATCACTGTAGAAATGATATTCTTTAGTCTCTTAAAAGCAATAAATGTCTCTTGCAAGCACAAAGTACCCTGTTTGCGTTCAAAACCTCTGCAAAGAACCGCAGAGGAGGAGATGCGTGGAAAACATGGACGTGTGTGTCGATTTCTCGAGCCACACACAGCGATGTGTTGTTTATTTTTCTCACAGGGAAGGCTTTGCGTTGATTTCCTGTGCTTGGTCTTGGATCCTCTTTGGGTTGTGGGGTTTTCTGATGCCTCGGGGGCTATGGGCTGAAATCCGGCACTGACAGGACGAAGGCACAAGGTCTACGTTGATCTGGTAGGCATTATGTCAGTTCCTCTCAGGAAGTTGGGCTGCGTCATTCCGGCTCAGCTGTGCGTCGATCCAGTGGGCTGTGTGCCGAATTGCTGGTGCTGCGTCGATGTCCTCCTTGTGAAGTTGGGCTGCGTCGTTCCAGTTCAGCGTGCAGCACATTTCTCACCCTGATGCAGGCTGTGTGTCATTTTCTGTGGGCTGTGCATCGATTTCCACCACACAGGGAATTCTTCTTGCAGGAATGAGGGGCCAGATGTAGCAAAATAACATTTTGCGACTTGCAAATAGCAAGTCATTGCGACTCGCTGTTTGCAAGTCGCAAAATGTTATGCAGTACGGTGTCTCAGACACCGACTGCGACTCGCTATGGGGTCGCAATGACCCACCTCATGAATATTCATGAGGTGGGTCGCAAATTGCGGCCCCATAGCGAGTCAAGGCACTCGCAAACATGGAGGCCTGCTGTAGTCAGCAGACCTCCGTGTTCGTGACTGCTTTAAGGAAAACGAGCTGCACTTAAAAAAAAAACGAAACCTTTAGTTTCGGTATTTTTTTCAGGGCAGGGAGTGGTCCCTTGGACCACTCCCTGCCCTGAAAAAATGTTATTGGGTCCAGTCACAAACTGGAAGGGGTCCCATGTGGACCCCTTCCAATTTGCGAGTGGGTTACCATCCACTTGAAGTGGATGGTAACTGCGATACGATTTGCGAATGCGTACGCGGTCGCAAATGGTATTGCATCCCACACAGACTCGCAAATAGGAAGGGAACACCCCTTCCTATTTGCGAGTCGGAAATGCATATTGCGAGTCGGTCCCGACTCGCAATATGCATTTCTGAATAGCAAAGTGGCTTTTGCGCCTCGCAAACGGCGATTTTCGCCGTTTGCGAGGCGCAAACACTTTGCTACATCTGGTCCGAAGTCTTTTTGGTCCTGAGACTTCAGGGAACAGGAGGCAAGCTCTATCCATTCCCTTGGAGAGCACTTCGCAGCACAGCCAGAGAGCAGCAAGGCAGCAGGGCAACAGCAAGGCAGCAGTCCTTCACAGAAAGCAGTCAGGTGAGTACTTGGGGCAGCCAGGCAGTTCTTCTTGGCAGGTTGCAGGTTGTGGTTCAGGTTCTCTTCTCCAGGAAGTGTCTGAGTTGGTAGGGGCAGAAGCCCTGTTTAAATACCCAAAAGTGCCTTTGAAGTGGGGGAGACTTCAAAGAGTGGCTTAGAAGTGCACAAGGCCCCCTTTCAGTTCAATCCTGTCTGCCAGGGTCCCAGTACAGGGTATGGCAGTCCTTTGTGTGTGGGCAAGCTACTGTCCCTTGACATGTAAGTGTCAGGCCCTCCACCCTCCCAGCCCAGGAAGACCCATTCAAAATTCTGATGTATGCAGGTGAGGCTGAGCATCCTGTGTTTGGGGTTTGTCTGAGTGAATGCACAAGGGACCTGTCAATTGAACCTAGCAAGACGTGGAATGTAAGGCACAGAAGGATTTAAGTGCAGAGAAATGCTCACTTTCTAAAAATGGCATTTCCAAAATAGTAATATTACCTCCAACTTCACTAGTCAGCAGGATTTTGTGTTACCATTCTGGCCAAACTAAATATGACCTTCCTAGTCCTCTCAGATCAGCAGCTACCACTCAAACAGTATATGAGGGTAGTCCTAATGTTAGCCTATGAAGGAGCAGGCCTCACAGCAATGCAAAAACACATTTAGGAGTTTTGCATTACCAGGACATGTAAACTACAAAGGTACATGTCCTGCCTTTTGTATACACACTATCCTGCCCTATGGGTTACCTAGGGCCTACATTAGGGGTGACTTATATGTAGAAAAAGGGGAGTATTAGGATTGGCAAGTGAAACTGCACACACCAGCCTTGCAATGGCAAATGGCAAGCCTGCAACATGGTTAAGGGGCTACTTAAGTGGGTGGCACAATCAGTGCTCCAGGCCCACTAGTAGCATTTAATCTACAGGCTCTGGGCACATATAGTGTACTTTACTGGGGACTTATAAGTAAATTAAATAATCCAATTGGGTATGATCCAATGTCATCATGCTTAAAGGGAGAGAGCATATGCACTTTGGCACTGGTTAGCAGTGGTACACTGCCCAGAGTCCTAAAACCAGCAAAAACGGTATAAAAAATGTGGAGGGAGGCAGGCAAAAAGTTAGGGGTGACCACCCTAAGGCTGTCATGTCTAACATGTGTCCCCCCAGCTGAAAGTGGAGAGAGCTACCCAACCTCCTGGGAGCTTTCATCGTTAAGGCAGAAGTATTTGTAGAAACCATCAGCGTTCGAGTGGTCAATCCCGGGCGATGCTCCACTGTAAATTCCATCCCCTGTAGGGAAATGGACCACCTCAAGAGTTTAGGATTCTCGCCACTTATCTGCATGAGCCATCTGAGGGGCCTGTTGTCTGACTGAACCTGGAAGTGAGTGCCAGACAGGTATGGTCTCAGCTTCTTCAGTGCCCAGACAACAGCTAATGCTTCTCTCTCAATAGCACTCCACCTCTGTTCCTGTGGTAATAGTCTTCTGCCAATAAAGACTACTGGTTGGTCCAGGCCCTCCTCATTTAGCGGTGCTAGAACAGCCCCTATGCCATGCTCTGAAGCATCCGTCTGCACAATAAATTTGTGGGAGTGGTCAGGGGCCTTGAGCACGGGGGCCGTGCACATGGCTTCCTTCAGGGAGTCAAAGGCTTTCTGACAAGCCTCTGTCCAATTCATCAACCTAGGTTGCTTTTTGGAAGTAAGTTCTGTCAAGGGTGACACAGTGGATCCATAGTCCTTGACAAATCTATGGTAACATCCTGTGAGGCCTAAGAAGGTTCTCACCTCTGTCTGTGTTTTATGTGGTTGCCAGGCCTTGGTAGTTTCAATCTTGGCCTGGAGTGGCTGCACCTTGCCACCACCTACTAGGTGTCCCAAGTACACCACAGAGTCCTGCCCATTCTGGCACTTATTAGCCTTGATGATCAGGCCTGACTTTTGCAGAGCCTGAAGCACCTCCTTCAGGTGGAGCAGGTGTTCCTCCCAGCTGAACTATAGACAGCTATGTTGTCTAGGTAGGCTGCACAGAAGGTATCCTTGCCAGCTAGGACCCCGTTAACCAACCATTGGAAGGTAGTGGGGGCATTTTTCAACACAAAGGGCATCACCTAGAATTGGTAATGGCCCTCAGGAGTGCAAAATACAAATCGCTCTTTAGCCCCCTCAGTCAAGGCGATGTGCCAATACCCTGATGTGAGATCAAACATACTGAGGAATTTGGCAGTGCCTAGTCTGTCTACAAGCTCATCAGCTAGGGGGATGGAGTGAGCGTCAGTCCGTGTGACTTAGTTGAGACCCTGGTAGTCCATGCAGAATCGGAGTTCTGGCTTGGCACCGGGTGCAGCAGCCTTAGGTACCAGAAATACAGGGTTGACCCAGGTACTACTAGACTTCTCAGTAACCCCTAGGGCCAGCATCCTGGCGACTTTCTCCTTTGCCTATGCTTGGAAGTATTGGCAGGTATGTGGGCTTTTGGCACCATTTCCATATTTCACAGAGATACTAGGGATACCTCTATCTGCTCCCCAACACTAACTGGGACTGTCTCCCCCAAGCACTACACTAGCCAACCCAGGTGTCTGCCCTCCAGTGGTCGGCTGTGCCCTCTTAGGACACTGGGAGTCACCCTTAGAGTGTCCCATACTGGTAGCACTCTAAGCATTTGGGGATAAACGTCCCTATTTTTTTTAATCAAAGTACCCTGGCTTCTTCATAAATTTTGGCGGGGACTGGTTACCACCCCACCCTTGGGAATTGTTTTGGGGGCCTTTTGAGAGTTTCTTATCTTTAAGTTTTTCTCCCCCCCTCTTTCTGCTGTTGGGAACCCTGACAACCTTTCTGGACACTCTGGCGCTAACCCAGAGGTCCGCCTCCTCTGCAAGCTTCCTGGGATCAGTGAGCTTACTGTCTACTAAGTGCTGGTGCAACTCTGTAAAACAAATAATGAGCATATGCTCTCTCAGAATCAAATCATATAATCCTTTGTAAACATTTACTTTGGTGGTCCACACCGATCCATTCAGTACCTTACTGGAGAAATCAAAACAGTCTACCCAAGTCTGTGTGGAAAATGTGTGGTGCTTTCTCTGAACATCTGACAGTATTTCTCAGGAGTCAGCCTAAACTTGGCCAGTAAAGCTGCTTTCGTGGGTGCATATGCATTTTGATCTTGTGGATCCAGTGTAAGAAGTGTGCCCCTCCCCACTACTGGTTCATAAAACCACAAGGCTCCCCCCATTGCTCCTCAGAGACCCCATGAGCCCTTAGTGCAAATTCATATGCAGCCAACCACTTATCAATGTCATCTCCCACCACATAACTTGGCACCACACTTTTGGGTATACAAACCTTTTTCTCCCCAACAGGTCCTGCATGTATGCTGCCACCATCACTGCTGGACTCTGACTGCCTTGCCTTGATATCCAGCTCCTTGAGACTCAGTTCATGAGCTAGAAAAAGTTTATTTTCAGCCAAGGCTCTCTCAGCTGCAGCCTCCTTGGCTTCTCTCTCTGCCCTCCTCTCCTCCTGTTGAGCTTCAGTTTTTAACCTTGTCATTTGATATTGGAATTCTCTCTCCTCTTTCCTTTCCTCTGTGGTCACGCACTGGTCAGAGACACTGCTCCCTAGCTTGACAGGGGGCACAATCACAGTGGTAACATCCTCCACTAATGGCAAGAAGACCTCTGAGGGGCCATCCTCTGGACCCTCCTCCTCTACCTCCTCCTCCGATTGGGCTTCTGCCCATGCCCTCAGTGCTTTTTGGATTTTTTCCTTTCTGGAGGCACCTTGGGTGGGTACTCCCATATCCTTGCAGAACCTCCTCAGCTGTTTAACAGTGTAGGTCTCCAGCATGGCTAGATCAAAATCTTCATCTCCTACTTGAGATCCAGCCAGAGACATACTGAGTGAGGATTTAGTTAAAAATTGTCAGGTAGAAAACAAAATTGCAGAAAAAGAAAAAAATCAATTTGACCTTCCACTGTGGGTAGGTAGTGAACACCTAGCTATTGTATGTCACTGCACAAATACAAGTCCTATCCTCACCGCTGATCACCAATGTTAGAAATGGGGTCTTTGGTTGGCAGTCAGGTTACCCCTATCCAAGCAAGGACCCTCACTCTAGTCAGTGTAAGTCACACACAATCCAAATTATCCTGTGCCCACTCTCTGGTAGCTTGGCACTGAACAGTCAGGATTAACTTAGAAGTCAATGTGTAAAGTATTTGTGCAATAAATCCTGCAATAACACAGTAGAACACCACAAAAATACACCACACAGTCCTTAGAAAAATATTTAATATTTATCTGGATAAATGCAGATCAAAACGATTAAGATGCAATAAGTACACGTTGAAAATATCATTGTAGAAATGATATAAAGTGTCTTTAGTCCGTTAAAAGCAATAAATGTCTCTTGCAAGCACAAAGTACCTAGTGTGCGTTCAAAATCTCCACAAAGAACTGCAGAGAAGATGCGTGGAAAACAGGGAGGTGTGCGTTGATTTCTTGGGTCGCACACGGCGATGCATCGTTTATTTTTCACTCAGGGAACGTTTTGTGTCGGTTTCCGGGTGTAGGAAAGTACCATCTTGCCTGCCAGGATCAACCTGTTGCTTTTATCAGCAGGAGGTTGACCCCTAGAGAAAAGCGTTGGTCTGCCATAGAGAGGGAGGCCTTTGCTGTGGTCTGGGCACTGAAGAAGTTGAGGCCATACCTGTTGGGCACTCACTTCATTGTTCAGACAGACCACAAACCTCTACTTTGGCTAAAACAAATGAAAGGTGAAAACCCTAAATTGTTGAGGTGTTCCATATCTCTTCAGGGAGTGGACTATACAGTGGAACATAGACCTGGGAGTACCCACTCCAATGCAGATGGACTCTCCAGATATTTCTACTTAGACAATGAAGACTTATCAGGTCATGGCTAGTCTTATTGTCCTCCGTTTGGGGGGGGGTTGTGTAGGAAAGTACCATCTTGCCTGGCATGTTACCCCCATATTTCACTGTATATATGTTGTTTTAGTTGTATGTGTCACTGGGACCCTGCCAGCCAGGGCCCCAGTGCTCATAAGTGTGCCCTCTATGTGTTCCCTGTGTGATGACTAACTGTGTCACTGAGGCTCTGCTAACCAGAACCTCAGTGGTTATGCTCTCTCATTACTTTCCAAATTGTCACTAGTCTAGTGACCAATTTCCCCAATTCACATTGGCATACTGGAACACCCTTAAAATTCCCTAGTATATGGTACTGAGGTACCCAGAGTATTGGGGTTCCAGGAGATCCCTATGGGCTGCAGCATTTCTTTTGCCACCCATAGGGAGCTCTGACAATTCTTACACAGGCCTGCCACTGCAGCCTATTTCACAGCCATTTACCACTGCACTTAAGTAACTTATAAGTCACCTATATCTAACCTTTACCTGGTAAAGGTTGGGTGCTAAGTTACTTAGTGTGTGGGCACCCTGGCACTAGCCAAGGTGCCTCCACATCGTTCAGGGCAAATTCCCCGAACTTTGTGAGTGCGGGGACACCATTACACGTGTGCACTATACATAGGTCACTACCTATGTATGGCATCACAATGGTAACTCCGAACATGGCCATGTAACATGTCTAAGATCATGGAATTGTCACCCCAATGCTATCCTGGCATTGGGGAGACAATTCCATGATCCCCCGAGTCTCTAGCACAGACCCGGGTACTGCCAAACTGCCTTTCCCTGGGTTTCACTGCAGCTGCTGCTGCTGCCAACCCCTCAGGCAGGTTTCTGCCCTCCTGGGGTCCAGCCAGGCTTGGCCCAGGAAGGCAGAATAAAGGACTTCCTCAGAGAGAGGGTGTTACACCCTCTCCCTTTGGAAAAAGGTGTCAGGGCTGGGGAGGAGTAGCCTCCCCCAGCCTCTGGAAATGCTTTGATGGGTACAGATGGTGCCCATCTCTGCAAAAGCCAGTCTACACCGGTTCAGGGATCCCCCAGCCCTGCTCTGGCGCGAAACTGGACAAAGGAAAGGGGAGTGACAACTCCCCTGACCTGCACCTCCCAGGGGAGGTGCCCAGAGCTCCTCCAGTGCGCTCCAGACCTCTGCCATCTTGGAAACAGAGGTGCTGCTGGCACACTGGACTGCTCTGAGTGGCCAGTGCCAGCAGGTGATGTCAGAGACTCCTTCTGATAAGCTCTTACCTGTGTTGCTAGCCTATCCTCCTTCCTAGGTAGCCAAACCTCCTTTTCTGGCTATTTAGGGTCTCTGCTTTGGGGAATTTTTTAGATAACGAATTCAAGAGCTCATCAGGGTTCCTCTGCATCTATCTCTTCACCTTCTGCCAAGGAATCGACCGCTGACTGCTCAGGAAGTCTGCAAAACTGCAACAAAGTAGCATAGACGACTACTGCAACCTTGTATCGCTGATCCTGCTGCCTTCTCAACTGTTTTGCTGGTGGTGTTTGCTGTGGGGGTAGTCTGCCTCCTCTCTGCACTAGAAGCTCCGACGAAATCTCCAGTGGGATGACGGAATCCTCCCCCTGCAACCGCAGGCACCAAAAGAACTGCATCACCGGTCCTCTGGGTCCCCTCTCAGCACAACGAGCTTGGTCCCTGGAACTCAGCAACTCTGTCCAAGTGACTCCCACAGTCCAGTGACTCTTCAGTCCAAGTTTGGTGGAGGTAAGTCCTTGCCTCCCCACGCTAGACTGCATTGCTGGCTTCCGCGTGATTTGCAGCTGCTCTGGCTCCTGTGCACTTTTCCAGGATTTCCTTTGTGCACAGCCAAGCCTGGGTCCCCGACACTCTAACCTGCAGTGCACAACCTCCTGAGTTGTCCTCCGGCGTCGTGGGATCTCCTTTTGTGACTTCGGGTGAGCTTTGGTTCACTCTTCTTTGTAGTGCCTGTTCTGGCACTTCTGCGGGTGCTGCCTGCTTTTGTGAGGGCTCCCTATCTTGCTGGGCGCCCCCTCTGTCTCCTCACGCAATTGGCGACATCCTGGTCCCTCCTGGGCCACAGCAGCGTCCAAAAACCCTAACAGCAACCCTTGCAGCTAGCAAGGCTTGTTTGCAGTCTTTCTGTGTGGGAACACCTCTGCAAGCTTCTTCACGACGTGGGACATCTGTCCTCCAAAGGGGAAGTTCCTAGTCCTCTTCGTTCTTGCAGAATCCACAGCTTCTACCATCCGGTGGCAGCTTCTTTGCACCCACAGCTGGCATTTCCTGGGCATCTGCCCAATCTTGACTTTGTCGCGACTCTTGGACTTGGTCCCCTTGTTCCACAGGTACTCTCGTCCGGAAATCCATCATTGTTGCATTGCTGGTGTTGGTCTTCCTTGCAGAATTCCCCTATCACAACTTCTGTGCTCTCTGGGGGATATAGGTGCACTTTACACCTACTTTTCAGGGTCGTGGGGTGGGCTATTTTTCTAACCCTCACTGTTTTCTTACAGTCCCAGCGACCCTCTACAAGCTCACATAAGTTAGGGGTCCATTCGTGGTTCGCATTCCACTTCTAGAGTATATCATTTGTGTTGCCCCTATACCTATGTGCTCTCATTGCAATCTATTGTGACTGTACATTGCTTGCATTACTTCCTCTTGCTATTACTGCATAATTTTGGTATTGTGTACATATATCTTGTGTATATTTGGCATCCTCATACTGAGTGTACTCACTGAGATACTTTGGCATATTGTCATAAAAATCAACTACCTTTATTTTTAGTATATCTGTGTATTGTGTTTTCTTATGATATTGTGCATATGACACCAGTGGTATAGTAGGAGCTTTGCATGTCTTCTAGTTCAGCCTAAGCTGCTCTCCATAGCTAAGCTGCTAGAAACACCTCTTCTACACTAATAAGGGATAACTGGTCCTGGTACAGAGTGTAAGTACCCCTTGGTACCCACTACAAGCCAGGCCAGCCTCCTACACCGGGGCTCTGCCTTGGATTCTCTTCAGGTTGCGGGGTTTTCGGACGCCCCGGGGGCGATGCGTTGAAATCTGGCACTGACAGGACGAAGTCACAGGGGCTACATCGATCCGGTGGGCGTTGCATGGAAATTTCGACCGCACGGCAGGTGCTGCATCGAATCCTCTCTGGATGTCGGGCTGCATCGTCAAATTTCCGGTCGCTACCCTGGTGCTGCGTCGATCTTCTCCTTGCAAAGTCAGGCTGCGTCGTTCCGGTTCTGCGTGCGGTGAATTTTACACCGCAATGCTGGCTGTGCGTCGTTTTCTGCCAACTGTGTGTCGATTTCCGCCGCACAGGGAGTTCTTCTTGCAGAAGTGAAGTCATTTTGGTTCTGTGACTTCAGGGAACAGGAGGGATGCTCTATCCAAGCCTTGGGAGGGCACTTCTCAGCACAGCCAGAGAGCAGCAAGGCAGCAGGGCAACAGCAAGGCAGCAGTCCTTCTCAGAAAGCAGTCAGGTGTGTCCTTTGGGCAGCCATGCAGTTCTTCATGGCAGGTTGCAGGTTCTGATTCAGGGTTTCTTCTCCAGAAAGTGTCTGAGTTGGTAGGGGCAGAGGCCCTGTTTAAATGACCAAATGTGCCTTTGAAGTGGGGAAGACTTCAAAGAGTGGCTTAGAAGTGCACAAGGCCCCCTTTCTGTTCAAACCTGTCTGCCAGGGTCCCAGTAGGGGGTGTGGCAGTCCTTTGAGTGAGGGCAGGCTACTGTCCTTTGACATGTAAGTGTCAGGGCCTCCACCCTCCCAGCCCAGGAAGTCCCATTCAAAATGCAGATGTATGCAAGGGAGGCTGAGCATCCTGTGTGTGGGGTTTTTCTGAGCGAATGCACAAGGGAGCTGTCAACTGAACCTAGCCAGACGTGGATTGTAAGGCACAGAAATATTTAAGTGCAGAGAAATGCTTACTTTCTAACATTTGCATTTCTAAATAGTATTATTAAATCTAACTTCAGCAGTCAGCAGGATTTTGTATTACAATTCTGGCAATACTAAATATGACCTCCCTACTTCTTTTAGATGCAGCGGCTACCACTCAAACAGTAAATGAGGGTTGCCAAAATGTTAGCCTATGAAAGGAGCAGGCCTCATTGTAGTGCAAAACGAATTTAGGGGTTTTACACTACCAGGACATGTAAACTACACAGATACCAGTCCTGCCTTTTGTCTACAAAGCACCCTGCCCTATGGATTACCTAGGGCCTACTTGTATGTAGAAAAAGGGGAGTTTCATGCTTGGCAAGTACTTTTAAATGCCAAGTCGAATTGGCAGTGAAACTGCACACACAGGCCTTGCAATGGCAGGCCTGCGACATGGTTAAGGGGCTACTTAAGTGGGTGGCACAAGCAGTGCTGCTGGCCCACTAGTAGCAATTAATCTACAGGCCCTGGGCACATATAGTGCACTTTACCAGGGACTTATAAGTAAATTAAATAAGCCAATTGAGTATGATCCAATGTCATCATGTTTAAGGGAGAGAACATATGCACTTTAGCACTGACTAGCAGTGGTAAAGTGCTCAGATTCCTAAAACCAGCAAAAAGTTAGGGGTGACCACCCTAAGGCTGTCAGGTCTAACAGTAAGTGGCATTTGTTTATTATTTTAATATCAGTTGTATGCCCCACCACTTTAAATGCATGCAAGCCACCAATGACTAGGAGTCTCTGTGCCTGGGGAGGATGCCATACAGGAGCAATGCAGTACTGAGTTGTACATGCATGGTGTATGTATGCTGAATATGCATGTGCCTGAGAAAGGTACAGTACCTGAAGGATGTAATGCTGTGTAGTGCATGCAGTAGAAGTGTATGTGCAAGGTTTATCAGTATATGTGAGTGGTACAATACATGAAGAGTACAGTGTGTGCAGAAGTGCATGAGTGGGTATATGTGTCATTGTGAATGGCACAATACATGAAGGATACAGTGCGTGCATGATAGGTACTTGTGCTAGGTGTATGTGTGCCTATGACTGGTACAGTGCATAAAGGATGCAGTGCTGTGTGTGCATGTTCAATACAAGTGCTGTCTGTATGTGTGCCTCTGATTGTTACAGTTCACAGAAGATACATTACTGTACGGTTGATCTACGCTGTATACATGCATTGGGTGAATATGTGCCTGTGGATAGTACAATACATGGAAGGCACTGGGTTCCATTTTGGGTGACCAGGCCTGTATGGTGAAACATGGAGTGGAGGTACAAAGAGCTCTCAAGACAGATTTATGCATTGCTGCATTCTTGCAAGCAAGGCAGAATGCATACTAGGGAGGGGAGGACCCGGTGTCCCAAGTACATTTCGAAGGATGCTTTTTGATTTAGTGAGAGGATACAAGGATGGGGCCTGGGCTGATAAGAGAATCATAAAGAGTAGGGCTGGGAGCCCTAGGTGAACCTTTTGATGGACATATCACTGTGGCTGACAACCAGGTGTGAGTGCTAGTTACTCCCATGGCCTGTGTCGTGGGGCACTCTGCTTCAGAGACATCCCTGCTGCGACACACCATTTTTCAAAAGAAAGAGGGAACAGAGGAATATGCACTTCAAAAGAAGCAGAACCACAACATAAAACTTTAAAGAATCATTCCCTAAATCATATTTGGAGTCTGGAAATGGACCATAAGAGGAGAAGTTTGGGAACCCCAAAATTGCCATCTGCCAAGCTTTTAGAAGGGCTTTGAGGAGGGAAGCTCTGCACACTGTCTACCTGTGATCAGGATGCAGGGCCAAGGCTTTCTAGTCACCCTGCTGCTTGAGGGGACATCACTCAGGGAATTCAAGACCACCTGCCCAGGATCCGGGAGCACCAGTGTCTGCATGCCTGCCAAAACCAGTATGCCCTGTGAGGAAGAGAACTTTGGAGGGAGTAAGGTCCACTGGATGTCCTCCTGAGTAAGCTCCCTGTGTGAGGTGTGAGGAAAGGCTGCTGCACCAATGAGGTCGCTGCTGTGTGCAGGACTCAGGTAAGGACCCATATGCCAGGAGATGGCTTCTGTAAAGATAGCTGTTTTGGACCTAGCCCTTTTTGCAGGGTTACCCCCAAACTTTTTGCCTTCTTCCTCCTGTTTTCTTCTGACCTGTTTTGTTGGCTTTATGACACTAGGCACTTTACCACTGCTAACTAGTGCCAAAGTGCACATGCTCTCTATCTAAAAAGTATTGGCAATCGGTTTATCCACAATTGGCATATTTGATTTACTAGTAAAGAGCATTATGTGTGCCCTGGGCCTGTAAATCAAATGCTACTAGTGGGCCTGCAGCACTGATTGTGCCACCCCCATGAGTAGTCCTGTAAACAGGTCTCAGGCCTGCCACTGCAGTATCTTTGTGGGCAGTTTTAAACTGCCATTTCAACCTGGCAAATGCACCCACTTGCCAGGCCCAAACTTTGCCTTTTACTACATGTACGTCACTTCTAAAGTAGGTCCAAGGCCACCCCATTGGCTAGGTGCAGTGTATTTAAAAGGTAGGACATGTACTAGTGTGCTTTACATGTCCTTATAGTGAAATACTGCTAAATTAATTTTTCACTATTGCAAGGACTATCTCACCCATAGGGAAACATGAGAAGTCCCTTGAAATATCTTTTAAGTGCAATTTCCCCTTGGAAGCAGATAGAGATTAGAGTTTGGAGATCTCTGAACTCATAATTTAAAAATACATTGGCCCTCATTCCAACCCTGGCGGTCTATGACCGCCAGGGTGGAGGGCAACGGAAGCACCGCCAACAGGCTGGCGGTGCTTCAGTGCCCATTCTGACCTCGGCGGTAAAGCCGCGGTCAGAAAAGGGGATCTGGCGGTTTCCCGCCGGATTACCCCTGGCTGGGCTGAATCTCCATGGCGGCGCTGCTTGCAGCGCCGCCATGGAGATTCCGACCCCCTTCCCGCCATCCTGTTTCTGGCGGTTTTTACTGCCAGGAACAGGATGGCGGGAACGGGTGTCGTGGGGCCCCTGGGGGCCCCTGCACTGCCCATGCCACTGGCATGGGCAGTGCAGGGGCCCCCTTACAGGGCCCCACCATGATTTTCACTGTCTGCTTAGCAGACAGTGAAAATCGCGACGGGTGCAACTGCACCCGTCGCACCCCTGCAACTCCGCCGGCTCCATTCGGAGCCGGCTTCATTGTTGGAGGGCCTTTCCTGCTGGGCCGGCGGGCGCTCTTTTGGCGGTCGCCCGCCGGCCCAGCGGGAAAGCAAGAATGGCCTCCGCGGTCTTTTGACCGCGGAGTGGCCACGTGGCGGTTCCCGCCCGGCGGGTGGCACCGGCCGCCAGCCCTATTCAGAATTAGGGCCATTGTTTGGTAAAGTTGGTTTTTGAATTGTAAGTTTGAACATGCCACTTTTAGAAAGTGAGCATTTTCTTGCTTAACCATTCTGTGCCTCTGCCTGTCTGTGAAATACACGGCTGGTTTAGGATGCCAGTTAGGTTGTTTGTTTATTCACTCTAGACAGTCACACAAAGGGAGCTGAGGTGTGCCCTGCATATCCTGATGGCCCATCACCAGGCTGATGGGTCTTCCTGAGCTGGAGTGGTTGGAGGCACTGATACTTGCAACTGAATAGGGCTGTGCCTCCCCTCACACAAAGAAGTCTCCAACCCCCTGGAGTGTGTCAGGGGCCTGGGCAGGGAAAAGCAGGGTATTGTGTCTTCAAAGACAGAAGTGAGTATAAATACTGGACCTCTGGCACCACACAGTTAGAACACTTCTGGACTGAGGACATTCTGCCAGGAAGAAGATCTGGATGCTGTTGGAGGAACTGCCACTCTGCCTTATGCTTTGCTGTGCTGGCCTGCTGCTTGCTGCTCCTGTCCTGGAAGTGAAAGGACTGGACTTGGCTGTCCACACTCTGATTTCCAAGGTATCCAAGTGCTTGAACTGAGCTTGTTTCCTGTTAAGAAGTCTCAGGGACATCAGTGACTTCAACTGCCAGTGATTGGGCTCTTCTGCTGAGAGTCCTGACTTGCCAAGTGGTGCCAATTCCATTCCCTGGGCCCCTGGAAGTGTAAGCTGGTGATCTGAAGGAGAAGATCCACACACTGATGCACCGCGGCTGAAAAATGGACACAACACCTGCAGAATCAATGCAGCACCTGTCTCATGATGAAAAATCAACACAGCACCTGCAGAATCGACAGTGCCTGTTCCAGTATGGTTCCATTATCACACGCATTTCCACACATCATCCCTTGGCATCAATTTCTCATCAACCCCGTACCGCACTGAGGAACCAAGGCTGCATGGCTAGAAATCAACGCTTTGCCTTACTTGTGAGGAAAGATTTAACGCATCACCTCCCCAATGCAGTAAAGATTCGACTCATCGCTTTGCTTTATCTGTTCCTCACCTCCCCTGTGGCCCTCATCATCTTTGTTTTTGATGTATCACAGGTACTTTGTGCTAAAACAATGAACCTTTAAAAGGTGATATCTTTACTTATGTATGGTTGAATTTTGTCATTTTGGTCTTTTTTTATTCAGATAAATATTGGCTATTTTTCTAAATCAGCCTGGAGTACTTCTGTGGTATTTTCACTGTATTATTGTGTGTACATAAACCAGATTGTGTGATATCAGCTAGTCTGCTCGATCCAAGCTACCTAGTGGGTGAGCAGGGGTTATCTTAGCTGTGTGACTTCCTTACCCTGACTAGAGTGAGGGTCTCTACTTGGTCAGGGTGCAAAACACTGCCAACTAGAGATCCCATTTCTAACAGCTGTGGTAAAGACTGTCATGTGGTAGGGGCTGAAGCATTGTGCGGTCACAGTGCAGCATCCTATGGCAGAAGGGGCTGCCATGGATAACATTGACATGTTGGCCAGACCGGAACCTGTGAACAGCAATCAGTGGTGACCCGTAGGTCACTAGAACCAACAAGGTCTGCTACTGGTTCGACACCATTTGAAAAATGAGGCGCCCGTGGGAGCACCATCACCCAAACGTGAGACCAAGAACAGGATCCTTGTAGTCATCCCAGCTATTGAGAGCGTGTGAACACTTACCCCACTGAAGCCACAGGAAACCTCTAATTACTGCATGAGTGGAGACCATGAGGTAGCAAGCCTGCGCCCGCCAAGTGCAGTAGCTGAGTCTGCGTGTGGCCGACTCATCTGACTTGGACTGGAGCCACTGCGAGTACCCATGGACAGGGGGCATTCCAAGACTTCAAACACTGTTCTGCCAGGAGAAAGTAAAGCTTGTTTTTGGCCTGACACTCCTGGGGGAAGCTGCTCCTAAATCATGCACATTTGCCCTCAAATACTGTTGACTTTAAATCAAAGTCGTAGTGTACTCTTGAGACACAGACTACTAGTGGGACATACCCTAGATGTGATCAAAAGTGAATGGGGAACTGCCATGATCACTAATGCAAAGATTGAGTGGGACAGGAAACCACCAAAGAGACACTAGAGTCCCGACTTCAGGGAAGGATTATGAAATGGTGTGTGAATGTCATATTCTTTTTTTGTAGGGTTGGCGATAGAAGTAAATACTTCTCTTTTGTTGTAAAAGTGAGTATTAGGTTGGACAATGATTTATTACTGCTGCTGCACGCATTTTGAAATGTGAGCTATTTTCACTAATATGTATCCACATCTGTTCCCCCAACCCCACTGAAGCAGCCTTGGACTGCTCGACCATGTGCATTACTGAGAGTCAAGTGCAGGAGAGGTACTTGGCCCAGCTGCTCAGAATCTGTAGTAGGCCGGCTGCAGAACTTCAGGACTAAAAGGCTACAACCCCTCATGCAGCTTCTCTGCAGTTTAAACAGTTTCTTGGGAACCAGGGTTTATCTGTGACAGCTTTGCTTGGATGTATATGTATGCCCCACCACCGTTAGACTTCACCAGTTATCAGTGTTAACAACTTCCCTATATGTAGGCACTGTTCTGAAAATTCAGCAGCCAGAACTGGCAATGTTGTCTCTACTGTATATGCTTGAAAATGCATGAGGCCCCATTTCTGCAAATAATTGTCAGGGTGAGAATACGCCCCTCCAACCCCTCTGGAGAAATTAGGACTTGCAGGCTTTGCAGCGGGCACAAAAATCTGCCTCCTCCACACCACACAACCAGACCCTCACAACTCATGTACAGTCACATAAATTAGCACACAATCAGGCACACGGCTTTACAAGACAATAGAGAGTCGAGGTACAACAGATGGTTGGTGGATAGATGAATGAGCGGATGCAGGCTTCACATCCAATTAATCTGTAACCTACTTCTGGAGGAAATCAAACTTGGTGTGGAAAAAATTAGGGCACTTCTACACCCATTCAATCGTTGGCCTCAGTTTGGAAAATTCACTTCCACAAAATAAAGGAACAGTTTCATCCTTTATGCTTAATTGTGGTTAATGTATAGAATATTGCCGCTATATACAATTAAATCACTATGGGATCACTGAGGCATTGCATGGGTAGGGCTGCCTCGCAGTTACTTTCCATGCAAAACTTTAATTGTTTTTTGTTCACTAGAAAATTTCTCTCCCACCATGTGATTGGTGGTAAAAAAAACGAACAAGCGCTGAGGATTACACAGTGGTGGTTGGGAAATGAACGCATGTCTAGTAATGGATCTGTCTTTGAAATTATTACTCTTTAAAATACATTTCTTTTCCAAAGTACGCGAGTGAAGTCTTGCAAATCATTTAACATTCATGTATACATATGCTATTTGGCCTTCCATAGTATACACACATTTCTCTTTACCTCCAACAAGAACAAGGGCTTTCAATTGGTTTTAATTTCCATTTACTATGTTTTCAAATATATTCTCGCCTTAGCCCTTTCCAATGTCAAATCTGTATTTGAACCCTCTGTTTCACTACTCCATGTCTTATGGCAGTACCATGCACAGGTGTAGTACTTTCTCGATTGCAGTTCTTTACCTTTACCGTCTTGGACACTGAAGTCTAGAACGAGTTTCCCACCAAACGTCTATCTACCATCATCCTTAATTGTGTTCAATAAACATCTGAAGGATTATTTTATCAATACCCGTTGACAGGTTTGTTTTACTACATACTTCATGCCATTCTGACTATCGATCTTGAATTTCCTTGACTTTGTTTACCAGATTCTATAATGTTATATCTTTTCCAATTTATGTTATAAATGTCTTTAATAAAAGTGTCATAACATAGTTCTTTATAAAAAGTAACATTGTTTGCATTAACACCATTCAAGGCCATCAAGAAAGAATTTGAAAGAATTTGAAAGAATTTGAAAGAATTTGAAAGAATTTGAAAGAATTTGAAAGAATTTGCTTTCTACTGTTGGCACACAAATTAGTAAAGCAAACTCTCTTTTAGTAACAAAGAAATACCCTAGTGGGCTATTGATGTTAATTATTTCGCTTTTTCACAGTACTTGTTTTACTCTCGCGTGTGCGCGTGTGTACGTTTTTAACAACTTATTAAAACCTGCGCCCATAATTTTGATACGCAAAAAGGATGCAAAAATGGAAATGGCAAATCATACACATAAAGCTAGCTATCATTCAATAATCGACCACCTGGCACTGTGACACGCAGTGCAAAAAAGGTTTTACCACTGTTCCAATTCTAATCATGGATGTTTTCAGGCAAGAGTTTAAAACATTTTGATATATGTGCATCAAATTGGAGTTTGCTCTCCTTTTCATGAATCAGTTCATTGGTTTGTGAGAGAGGACCTCTTTTGACCTCTTTTGACATGGTTAACCCCCACATTTTGCTTGGTGTTTGATGTGGTTTCAAAGTTGTTAGTGCACAGGGCCCCTACTAACTGGGTTCCCAGGGCCGGATGTCTTTCCCAAAACTGTTATGATGCATTGGCACACTTGGAAACACCTTTAGGTGCCACTATAAGTCCCTAGCAAATTTGAATACGGTACCAAGGGCATGAGGCACTAAGGGTAGGCCCCTGAGGGCAGCAGTGCAGATTGTGCCACCCTCAGGGATCATGCATCTAAGTTCACCCAGCACTGCCATTGCAGGCTGAGTGTCCTGGTGCAATCCTAAATTGCAAAACTGACATGGTCCACAGCCTGTGTTCCCAGTCCACTACACATTGCATGCAATATAGTTGTCACCCCTCTGGCAGGCCTTGCAGCCCTAAGGCAGGATGCACTATACTGCAGGTGTGGACATAGATGCATGAGCAATGTGTCCCTACTGCATTCCTGTCAACCTGGGGCACAGTAAGTGAACAGAGCAGCCATTTTAAATACATGTGCTGGACACTGGTCAGTGTGAGTTTCACAACTATAGGATGGCAACTCTGCACCATGGGTTGTTTAGTATCAAGCAACTCAAAATGATAAATCCAAACTGGTACCAGTATTGGATTTATTGTAAAATGTATTGTAAAATGTACCCAGGGGTCACCTTGGAGGTGCCCCCTGGCATGGTTGCTGGCTGGTCACAACCAGCCTGCCACCACCAGACAATATTCTAGAACCCTGGGGTGAGAGCCTGTGCTCTCTAGGTATAGAGTACAGAGCCCTTTGTGGGCAGAGTTGTTACACCTCCTCCTCCAGGAATGTGCACAGCCCTGTCAATGAGCTTACAACCCTTGAAACTTGACCCCCAGCCCTGCTGTTAGCAGCAGACGGATGCCCCCATTGGAAACCCCCATTTTGGCAGGAGCAACAGTGGGGAAATGCACAAAGGACAGGAGGAGCGGTCACCCCCAGATTGCACCATCCCTAAGGTGTTGCATGCGAGGGGACACCTCCATTTCACTTTCCCCCATGTTGCATGGAAGGAAAACCGCCTATCAGGGATAGGGAAGTGACCTCTGCCCACAGGAACTGGTCACATGGTACAACAAAGAAGACCCAAAACTTGAGATCTGCATTCCTGCTGCACAAAAAAAGGGGCCAAACCATTCCTGCTGCACCCAGGACTCAACAATCACAGCTGAGGGGTTGCAAAGACATCAGACAGACTCAACAAAGCTCCAGAGGACCTCCGCCCTTCTAAATATTGCCAAAGATCTCCCTCCAGAGTGAAAGCATCACTCCTAAAACAAAGACCCAAAGACCAGTGAAGTCCAGTTCACTGACCGGCTACTGAACAAGGAACTGGATGCTCCAGCTTGACCAAATTCCATCCGACTGACCCGGAGGACAAATCCTGCAAGTATGACAAGTTTGGTAGCACTGCGGTCTCCAGCAGGTGCAATAGCCTGTGCAACTGGTCACTCAACATCGGACACCAAGAAGAAAAGTTCACTCCGGACTCCAAAAGGACCAGGAGCAAGCTGAGGGACATCAGGACACATAAGAACCACCCCCAGAGTGGCCCTGCTGACCTGCAATCCACCCTCAAAGTGACCTGCCTCCTTCTTCTAACACCTTTGCATACAGCTTCTGGTTCACCTATCTCCTCTGCCCCTGGCCTCCCTGGGCCCTGCACTGGCAAACGAGCAGTGATCTAAGGGTCTCCCACCCTTTGCTGCCTCTACACTCCAAGGAGACCACTGGAGTCATGCTGAAGTCCACCTGTGCATTGTTTTTCCAAGTAGTCCCCCGCAGTGGTCCTGCATCAGCTCCAAGGACTTTTCCCCAGCCCTTCCTGCCAAACCGAGAACAGCCTGAACTCCTCCAGCTGGCCCACAGGACTTCGTGATGACCTTCACCTAAAAGCAAAAGGAGACATTGGTAAATGCATTGCGTGATTTTATATGCATTTTAGCATAGAAAGCCAGCCTCCTACATGGATTAAAGCAGTCAATTTGCTTCACCAAGCATAGAGAATACTGGAAATTATCTTTAGACCCAGTGATTGGTTTAGTCAGGTGTATATACTGGGACTAAAAGTAGGCAAGCAGATTCAGTTCCTATAGTTTTCTTCCCCAAAGCTGTTCCTATCTCTTGGCCTCTTCTTTCCTGATAGTTCAGTTGACACATTTTAAACCCTACCTACAGTTGGAGTGAACTTAGTTTCACAGGGAAGAACCCGAGCCAGAATCCCATAAAACACATCCGACCATATGTACGTATGTTAGGAATTGCAATTTCCTAATTGCGATTCCACGTGAATCGCAATTATGAAATCGCAATTCCATATGTACGTAATTCCATTAAGTTCCTTTCGTGATTCCGAGTGGATTGCAAATAGTCCTACCTCATTAATAATAAGGAGGTAAATTGCAATTTGCAATCCATTGGGAAGTCCAAAAATCAAAGGGATTTTGGCCTGCGGGGGCCAGCAGACCACGATGTCTGTGATCGTTTTTAAATAAAGCAATCGGTTTTTTTAACACGGCCCGTTTTCCTTAAAGGAAAATGGGATACATTTAAAAAGAAAAAAATGAATTGTTGTAGTTTCATTTTTTAAGAGTAGACAGTTGTCTGTGGCACTACTGCCTGCTCTTAAAAAATGTTTTGCATGCATTCGCATGCATTCCCGTTTGCAAATGCATTTGCATCAAGTTGAAATTGGTGTTAAAAAACAAATGTTTTGTGGCCGATTTCCAGTTGCAAAACATTCGTACAAATGACGGCAAATTGCCATTAGGAAGGGGCGCCCTTAACACACCTCTTCCTAATACTGAATCACTAACTCATTTTGCGATTCCGTAATAGGTTAATGAATGGCAAAATATAGTTTTATATATGGGAAAATGTTTATTTGGTCGCAATCCGCCGGAATCTGCGAATTGGGACGTTTGCGAAAAAAAAAACAGCTACGCACATGTGGTCCATGATACCATAACATTCATTTTGGAGTTATCGTAGCTCCTGTTCACTCAAGAAAAAAGACACGCATGATGCAGAGAAAAACATTGTTTTTCATGTAAGACCACTGAAGTGGATGGACTCCCTATTTTCTTATTTAAGTAGGTGATTTTCCATCAATCAGGTGAAAATTTCAAACAAAATTAACTTTTTTTAAAAACAGTTTAGCAAAAGCTATCTCAGACACATGCACCCACACATTACCCAATTTCTGTGCAGGTATGCCACTCTGCATTACACTGAGTTGTGACAATCTTTTTGCACCACCTGTTGCACTAATAGACTAATACTTTTAATCCATGTCTTCTTTCTAGAGTCAATCCTAGTTCTGATGAGACACTGTCCCCTACACAGCCGATGTGAAGGAGGATCAGAGAGGTAAGGTCACCTATGGGCAAGAAAGAACTGTCATTAATGAATTTGCTTGCTGGCACTTTGAGTTCAGTATGTAACCCTGGCCATAGCAGTCTCAGGGAGCAAAACAAAGTGTGGTAAATCTGTTTTAACAGGATATCATTATCAGGGTGAACAAAAGCCCCTATTTCTTTTGATGCAAAAACTCAAAAGTAGCTATACTTTTGGAGAAGCTAAATGTTGGACCTGGCCCTTTTTGCAGGGTCATCCCCAAACGTTTTGCATCCTTCCGCTTATTTTTCCTGACCTGTTTTTGTTGGCTTTAGAACTTTGAGCACTTTACCACTGCTAACCAGTGCTAAAGTGCATATGCTCTCTGTGTAAAATGTACTGTTGATTGGTTTATCCGTGATTGGCATATTTGATTTACTGGTAAGTCCTTAGTAAAGTACACTAGAGGTGCTCACGGCCTGTAGATCAAATGCTACTAGTGGGCCTGCAGCACTGGTTGTGCCACCCACATGAGTAAAATGTTTCAGACCTGCCACTGCAGTGTCTGTGTGTGCAGTTTTAAACTGTAAATTCGACTTGGCAAGTGTCCCCACTTGCCAGGTCTAACCCTTCCCTTTTCCTACATATAAGACACCCCTAAGGTAGGCCCTAGGTAGCCCCATGGGCAGGGTGCAGTGTATGGTTAAGGTAGGACATATACTAATGTGTTTTATATGTCCTGACAATGAAATACTACCATATTCGGTTTTCACTGTTGTAAGACCCATCTCTCTCATAGGTTAACCTGGCGGCTGCCTTTAAACATGATTAAAGTGTAGATTCCCTTTGGGAGCAGATAGACATATTGAGTTTGGGACCTCTGAACTCACAATTTAAACATACATCTTTTAGTAAAGTTGTTTTTGAGATTGTGTGTTTGAAAAAGCCACTTTTAGAAAGTGGGCATTTTCTTGCTTGAATCATTTTTGTGACTCTGCCCGTTTGTGGATTCCTTGTCTGGGTTAGTTTGACAGTTGGGCTGTTTGCACCTCTCTCCAGACAGTGACACCAAGGGGGCTGGGGTGTAGCCTGCATATTCTGATGAGCCATCTGTGCTAGGAGTGAAGGGAGGAGTGGTCACTCACACCTGAAAGGGCTGTGCCTGACCTCACACAATGCAGACTCCAACCCCCTGGTGTGTGTCTGAGGCCTTGCCTGGGCAAGGCAGGATTTCACAAACAAGCATGACTTTCCTTTTGAAGGAAGCCTACTTCAAAGGGCAACATGGGTATGAGAAGAGCAACCAAAACCACAGACTTTAGACACTTCTTGGGGTAGACACTCTACCTCACAGACACTTCTGGACAAGAACCCTGCTGGTGAAGAATCCCTGAACCAGACCTGTCAAGAGGAAATGCCTGGCTGCCCAAAGGACTCACTGGGACTGCTTTTCTGACAAGGACTGCTGTCTTGCTGTTGCCCTGCTGCCTTGCTGCTCCCTGGCTGTGCTGAGAAGTGCTCTCCAAGGGCTTGGATAGAGCTTGCCTCCTGTTCCCTGAAGTCTCAGGACCAAAAAGACATCACCCCTGCAACTTGACCCCTTGTGCAGCGAAAATTCGATGCACAGCCTGCTAAAAACGACACACAGCCTGCCTCGTGGTAAGAAATTCACTGCCGGCCGAACCGGAACCACGCAGCCCGACTTTGCAAGGAGAAGATTGACTCGACTTCCAGAGAGGAATCGACGTAGCGCATGCCGTGCGGGAGAAATTTCCACGCAACACCCACTGGTTCGATGCAGCGCTTGTGACTTTGCTCCGCCAGCTCAGGATTCCACGCACCGCTCCTGGGGTCCCAGAAAACCCCGCACCCCGCAGAGGAACCAAGGCTGCACGCTGAAAATCGATGCAAAGCCTTCTCCTGTGTGGAAACTAATGACGCAAATCCGTGTGCGAAGGGAAGAAACCGACGCACACCTCCCTGTTTTCCCCGCATCACCTCCTCTGCAGCCCCTTGCGGAGATTTTGAATGTAAACCAGGTACTTTGTGCTTGCAAGAGACTTTTATTGTTTTTAAGAGACATACATTTGTTTTTATGAAGACTTAAGGCACTTTATATCACTTTCACAGTGATATCGCAACATTTACTTATTGCATTTTAATCGTTTTGACCTCCATCTTTTTTTTTTTTTTTTTTTTTTTTAAATATTTTTTATTGATTTTTATGTTCCAGTTATGTAATACAAGATGTACAATTTTCAACCCCAGGATAACCCAGTGCAATATCTGGTGTCTAAACCATTTAACAATCACAAACCCCCCCAATAAGCCCGAAACGGAACACTTCCAGTTTTACAGTATCATTTCTAACTGCACCCGCCGTGGGTTTACCCTTTGCTGTTTATCTTATAAAGGTATTCGCTCGTGACCAGTGTGGGCCCTGTTTTACGTGCGTGAGTTCCCTGGCTGGCTGACGGGGGCTCCATTCAGAGTGCTAAGTGCAGGCAGCTGCCCAAGTTTTCTACTCCTCGTGTGTCGCTAGTTCTTCAATGATGGAGGTTTGACGGATTATTGCTACAAGAGAGGGGGAACGGGGGGTGATGCACACGTGCTGCGGTGCCTGGGTGCCCTATGGGTTTTATTACTGTAGTGGGAGATGCAGGTTGATTAGTGTCGCAGTTATTACGAGTGTGTGTTCCCACGTTCAAGGGGGCATCTCATCATTTTTGGCCTCCAATTTTGTTACCAGATCTTCCCAGGTGGTGCACCCTGTGTGTTGTCGCCCCTCACGTACCATTCTTTTTAGTACCTGGTGTTCAGTGCGAGCCCAACGTAATATCAAAGATTGCCAGGATTTCAGGTCGGGAGCCTTGGGGGCTTTCCAATGTATTGCTATTAGTCTTTTGTACATTAAAAAGGCTAGGTCTGTAAACTTGTGTAGGTGTCTTTGTTTTTTTGGTCTCTTTCTCAGACCCAGTAGGCAGGACCTGGGTTCTGCTATTAATGTAAGCCCCGTTAACTCGGATACCTCCCCTACCACCTCCACCCAGACTGTTTGTATATTAGGGCAATCCCATACCATATGATAGAAGGGTGCTGACGGTGTTTTGCATCTGGGGCATACTGTCTCAGAGTCGGGAAACATACGCTTCAATCTGGCTGGGGAGAGATATGTTTGATGCATGTAATTGAATTGAGTGTACCTAAATCTGGGATTCCTTGACACGCCGCGGGTGTGGGACAAGGCTTTTGGCCAATCTGCCTGTGGGATCGGGGTGGGGAGTACTGCGTTCCATCTCCCCCAGGCTTTCCTCGCCTGTGGTTCGGGAGTCTTGTTGAGGGTTTTGTATAGGTTAGATATTATTTTTGTTTGGTCATTATATTGTAAAAGCTGGTGGATTACTGGGGAAATCGCTGGTTCCAGAATACCTGCCCCTCATATTTTCCTTATTTCGTGGCATACAGTGTGGTATGTCAGGAACTGACCCGGGTTTATCTCCGTGAGGGCCTGGAGAGCCTCAAACGCCATTAATTTGCCATCCTCAAAACAATCTCCTACTGTCTGTATTCCTGCTTCACTCCACACCCTCGCAGCTTGCATGCCGGCTGCTGTCCCCACCAATAAATAATTGAGTGGTATGTGTGGGGAGTAAGGGAACTTATTCGCTCCTTTTTGCACATATTTAGCCCAGCACACGTGCGCAACTGCAAGTAATGGATTGATCTGTTCCGTTTTGGGGGGCTTAGACGACAGCCAATTTATGAGGGGGGTCCCGTTCCGCCGAGGCTCTAGGCTCATGGGTTCTGCTTGCTCTGGTCTGTGAATCCAATATTGGACCCACTGAAGCTGTGCAGCTGCATAGTATCTTTCAAAATTAGGAGTTCCCAGGCCGCCGTTGTCTAGCGGGCGTTGCAGCGTGGTTAGAGCCACCCTCGCTCTGCCGCCTCCCCAGATGAGCTGCAGTAGAGCTGTGTTTAAATTGCCGAAAAAGCTTTTGGGAATAGCTATCGGCAAGGCCGCAAAATAATATAGCAGTCTAGGTAGTATCAACATGTTGGCAATCGCTACCTTGCCGGGTGGCGAGAGCGGGAGCTTATTCCAGAATTGCAGGGAGCCTTTTATGGAGGTTAGTGCCCTCCCCAGATTCCCATCTCTCAAATCTTCTGTGTCATGGTACATATTTATCCCAAGATATTTAAATGTTGTCGGGCACCACTTTAAGTGCCCTATCTTAGGGGCATCCTGATTATTGGGAGCCCTCTTTGCCAGGGGAAACGCACAGGACTTCTCCCAATTTACCACCAGGCCTGACAGGCTTCCAAATTCAGCCAATAAGGATATTACCGAGGGAATAACTGCACAGCCGTTCCTGATATATATTAAAGCATCATCTGCGTATAATGAGACCGTGTGGTATAACCCGTTTCTGATTATTCCCCATTCGTGTTCCATGAGGCGTATTCTTGCCGCTAGCGGTTCCATTGCTATGGCAAACAATAGCGGGGATAGGGGGCAGCCCTGCCGTGTCCCCCGAGAGATCAGGAAACTATCAGAAATCACCCCGCCCGTCTTCACCCTCGCACTTGGGTTGGAATACAGTGTCCGGACCCAACGGATGAAATTAGGGCCTATTCCCATGCGAGCCATCGTAACCAACAAGAAATCCCACTCCAGCGTATCAAAGGCCTTTTCTATGTCTAGTGAGAGCACCATTTCCTCTTGTGCATCACGGGGGTGTCCCCCATTATGCTCAGCAGTCTGCGAATATTTAGGAAGGTGCTACGCTTTGGGATGAAGCCGTTTTGATCTGTGTGAATCAATGAGTGCATGTGGGGGGCTAATCTATTAGCTAATATTTTGCCTAATATTTTGCAGTCTGTATTTAGAAGCGATAGTGGTCTATAGGATTTGACATCTGTATGGTCTCGGCCCTGTTTAGGGAGTACCACTATCATAGCTTCCCTTTGGGATATAGGTAGGCTTTCTTTATTCCACGCCTCTGTTAACCCTCCTAGCAGATGGGGTTTCAGGCTGGGTAGATAAGCTTTATAGTATTCCGAGGGGAGGCCATCTGCCCCGGGCGCTTTGTTCCTGGGCAGCTGTGCAAGGGCTAGTTCTATTTCCTCTGTTGTTATGGGGGATTCGATTATATCTCTATCTGTTTGTGGTAATTGGGGCAGGAGGGAGTCCGCAAGAAAAGCCTCGAGTTGTGCAGCTGTGCATGAGGTGCGTTTAGTGTATAAGTTTGAGTAGTAATTCCTGAACGTCTCATTAATTTCTACTTGTGTAGTAGCCATCTCTTGCGCGCCCACACGAATGGCCCCTATCGGAGCTTGCTGTCTATCTTCGTGGAGTAGCCATGCTAGCATCCTGCTTGATCTATCTCCTTCCATTTGCAACCTAGTTAAGTAGTAATTATAGTCGTGACAGCGGAGTCTGCCATCCACATCATTGTATTTTAAGCGCTTTTCTTTGAGGACAGTGTTGGGGATTTCCCCTAGCGCTACCGCTTTTTCTGCTGTTCTTAGCTCCTTCTCTAGCTTGCTAATCTCTGCCTGTAAGGAGCGTCTCACTCCCCATGTAGTGGATATGCATACTCCGCGTACTACTACCTTATGGGCGTCCCACTCTGTCGCCCGTGTTGCTGCAGACATAGCGTTTATTTCCCAGTATTGGCTTATAGATTTCCCCAATGATTCGGTGAATGCTAGGTCTTATAAAGCCTCCGCCTGGAATCTCCAAGTGGGGACTGCCTGACGTGCCCTACCCCAATTCAATGTTACTCTCAGTGGCGCATGATCCGAGAGCGTCTTTGCTAATTATTCAGCTTCAGTGACCAGTGCCCCTATTTCACGAGTGCCCCATATTATGTCTATTCTAGTATGAGTGTTGTGTGGTACTGAGTAAAATGAATATTCTTTTTGTTCTGGATGACCTAGTCGCCATATCTCATGGAGTCCCATGACGTTTGCCCATTCCTGCAGGGGACCTATGGGTTTCCTATTGGCTGGTGAGCTCGAGTAGGCACTGGTTCTATCCAATACTGCAGATGGGGTACTATTGAAATCACCACCCCAGATGGCTAAGGCCACGGGGTGGGACAACAATGCTGGAGTGAGAGTGGTAAGAAAACCCATGATGCCGCTGTTTGGAGCGTATACCCCAACCACCGCCATTTGTCTGCCATCCAGTCTGCCTTCCACCACAACGTATCTCCCACCCTGATCTATCTTGTGTGATGTCAGAAGGAATGGAACTCCTGCCGCTATCCAGATCAACACCCCCCTTGCGAAGGCCGAGTATGTCGTGCCTATCAACTGACCACCCCATTTCATGCGCAGGTCACGTAGGTCCCCCTCTAACGTGTGCGTCTCTTGCAAAATAGCAATATGTACTCCTAGTCGTTTAAGTCGAGCGTACACTCTGGCCCTTTTACTCAGCGCACCAAGACCCCTGATATTCCATGTTACTATAATATACTGGTTTTTAGTATTATTGTGGGAGGACATCATATGGAATTCTGAGGGTGCATTGCTGTGTTAAGGATCTGAGCTCTAGAGTTGGCCCAACTGGTCACTGCTTTTCTGTAGCTGGTATTTGAATATAGCGGGCGCAGGTGATCATTTTGTGCATTAAGTGATTCCGAAGCTTGCATTTCTACTAAACTATTAACCCCAACTCCCCTTATTAGACCCCCTATACTACTTACAACTACTGTGAAACTACAAAACTTAAAAATACGTGAAATACCCCATATCCAGTTGGATTTACATATTGGGATTCTCATATCGTACAGATGTGGCTCTTATAAGGGGCTCACATCTTTTCGCGGACTTAGTCCGCTGATATCGTCAGGCGCCCCGCCTAGGCATGAGTTTATTCCCTCTGGCCCCACCCACAGATCATGTTCCGCCCCCGTGCGCCCCAAAACCCTTAGCTTAGCGTTTATATCAAAGATACATATTGTGGGAGGCACATTGTCCCCACGCCTCGGCGGTGTCACAAAGTCTCCGCAGATTTCCAGGTTTCGAGCATCAACGCTGGCGGTCTCACTGGGCGTGTGCGTGCATTTTTAAAGTTCGTCAGCGGTTCTGGGGGTGACCTTTGGCCCACCTAGTTCTCCTGTTAACGTGGATGTGGAGCTGGCCGTGTCTGAGTCCGATCCCGGCTCTGGGGGTTTCCTAGCTATTGCACTGTGGCTTTGCATGTGTAAGGGCGTCTCTTTTAGCACTTTTGCTCTTTCTTCTGCTGCTTGCCAGTCATTGGGCTGGCCTCTAGTGCGTCTTTTGGATCGTTTCCTAGCAGCAGGAGTTTGCCATTTCTCGTCCCCTTCCTTGTCTTCCCGGGGGTGTGCTAGGCCCTTAGCGTGTAACCATGTCCAGGCATCTTCGGGGTTTGTGAATATATGGGTACGGTCCTCCATTACTACCCTTAGTTTGGCAGGGAAGAGCAAGGCATACTTTATGTTGTGTTCCCGTAGGCGTAGCTTAATTTTGATGAAAGAATTGCGTTGGTTCTGCACCTCTTGTGTAAAGTCTGGGTATGCGTTAATGTTCGAGTCTTCGTATTTGAATGGTCCTTTACTGCGGAATTGTTGCAATATTGCATCTCGGTCTCTGTAATTCAAGAATCTAGCAATCAATGGCCTGGGGGACTGGCCAGGGGCCGGGGGTCTACCCGGAATTCTGTAAGCCCTTTCAACTGAGAAAAACTTAGATGGAGCCCCATTTAACACCTCCTTGATTAGCCACTGCTCTAGGGAAATTTCTGATTCCGATTGTCGCATACTTTCTGGAAAGCCCAAAAACCTCACGTTATTGAGGCGCGCCCTGCTCTCCATTTCCTCCGATCTCCTCCAAAGTACCTTCAGTTCCTCATCCATGCGCTGGATCTGTTTTTGGTTTCCTTGCGCTATTGGAGTTAAGTCGGCTATTTCAGCTTCTGTTGTTTTCACTTTTTCAGCTAGGCTTCGGTGGTCCACTCGCAAAAGGTTCAAGTCTTGCGCAACTGCGTCAATTCTGCTTTCCAGAGATGACTTAGTGTCCAATATTGCCTGCAATACCTTCTCGAACTGAGCAGAATGCGCAAGAAGTGTACTTTCTAGTGACTGTAAGGATGGGTTAGATTGTTGGTCGGCCGGCGCTAGTCCTTGAGTGGTTCGGTCTGAGTTCTTAGCTGCTTTGGCTCTACCGGCCATTTCGGCTGTTTCGAGATCTCCTCCCAAACTACAGTAATTTTGCACTTTTAGTCCACTTAGTTCGTTGATTTAAACTTTTACTGAACGACCTGGGCTTGGTGTACACATTTGTTGTTAAGAGCCCGAGATTGGCCAGCGATGCCAAGGGATGTTGTAGTCTTATTCAGGCGTATTGGTAGCCTGGGGCCTTGTGTTCCTTGACAAGCGCTACAGCCATTGATTGATTTGGTGGTCCGGTGTTGAGTTCTCATGGGACTGTCCGCAGGGCCCACCGGGGCGCACGGGGAGCGTAAGAGTTGGAGGGGAGCACTCTCTCCCTCATGTGTGATGGCAGGGTTGGTGCCAGAGGTTTCCCCAAATAAAGGGGAGCGTATTTGAGGGCCGGGGGAGGCGGCGTCACATGGGAGAGACCACAACGCAGGGCGGGCTCCGTTTAGCAGAGGACAGTCGTGACAGGTGCCCACCGCAGAGGGGCCCGCACAGGTCAGGCGCTCGCCACGCGCACCAGCCGTCTGTGCCGTGGTCCGAGCTCATGGGGGCACGCGGCACACATCAGTCTTACACCCCTGCATTGATGGTGAGGTGGGGTGGGGGGGGGTGTCCAAAAGAGTATGAATTTCACCACAGCATTGGTTTTTACACCCCCCCTCCAGGTGCCCTCCTCACCTCAATCCACTTGCTCCTTCTAAACTGCTGTGAATCCTCAGTCCTGGGCAGGGGTGCCCCTTCTCTGCGCTTCTCTCGCGTGTACACGCGTCTCCTGCTGTCTTCCAAGATGGTGCTCCGACCCCTCGGGCCGGCACCAGCCTCGCGCGCCTCAGGGCGCCTTGAGAAAAAAAAAAAAAAAAAAAAAAAAAAAAACCTCAGTGCAGCCCGCCTGGCCGCGGCGCCTCAGCCCCCCCGGGCGCCAGTAATCATATGGGCGAAGGGCGGCCGAGCTGAACAATAACGCGCCCGGGGCCGCAGCAGCAACCCCCCAGGCTCCTCGCCGCGTCCGGCGCAAGCCCTCAGGACCCGGCCCCGGTCCGTCCGACCGACGAGGGGCGCGTGCCGCACACAGCGGACGCTCCGGTCTTCCCCAGACAGGCCGCCGTCCCAGCCGTTTCAGCAAGGCTGCGGAGGGCGCCTTACAGGATATTTCCTACGAGCCGGAGTCGGAGCGCTCAATCAAGCGACCGTCCCGGCCGCCATTTTGGCTCCTCGACCTTGACCTGCATCTTAACAGATAAATATTATATATTTTTCTAAACACTGTGTGGTGTATTTTTGTGGTGCTATATTGTGTTATTGTTTGATTTATTGCACAAATACTTTACACATTACCTTCTAAATTAAGCCTGACTGCACAGTGCCAAGCTACCAGAGGGTGGACACAGGATAATTTGGATTGTGTGTGACTTACCCTGACTAGAGTGAGGGTCCTTGCTCAGACAGGGTGTAACCTGACTGCCAACCAAAGACCCGATTTCTAACACTAAACAATCATTCTGTCCGAGTCTCCAGTTTTTTGCGTCTGCCTGCATCTTTTGTACACCTATTTCATCGTGCTAGTGATTTGGCTATATATTTAAGAGGTACTGTAACATGAAAATTAGAAATTTAAAAAAACAGTCTTATATTTTTAAATATTTCACTCATTATGCCACTATTTTGTAGTTTTAGGCCATCGTATTACATTAAAAATGGATTCTCCATCGAAAACATGCCATTCGAGTTCCTCACACTGACACTGGTCATATATTTTCATATGGAAACAAGAAGGCGGCCATGTTGTTGCTGACATTGCACTTTAATGCATGGATCTAAGGGCCAGATGTACTAAGATAAGAATTACAAAAAGTGTGTGCAATTTGTGCATCGAATTTTTGCAATCCTATGGTATTTTGTGAACGGACCTATTTACTACTAGGTCGGTTCTCAAAATACCGAATCATATGGGATCACAATTCCGCCCTCCTCGTGAATATTAAAAGAGTGGGTTTTAAACTACCATAACGTGAATGGTGGTTAGGGCCAGCAGACTAGCATGTTTCTGATTGCATTTAAATAAAACTTTTTTTTTATTTTTATTTTTTAAATGCAGCATGTTATCCCTTTATGAAAACGGGTACATTTGTGAAAAAATGAAAAGTTTCACAAACATTTTTAGAAGTTACACATAGATAAAAAACGGTTTTCATCAGCATTCACAAAGGGTAAGGGATCCTGCAGGCACCCCTTCCTGGTTGTGAACGGGCTACCACTACCCCTGTGTTGCCAGTAAAACATTAATATTTTGTGACATGTTTTCAGTCACAAAACATTAATACATCACTTTGTAAAGCCCTGTTTGTAAAAGGCATCCTAAATACACCCCTTCCAAATCGCAATTTGATATGTGTTCACAAGCCCAAATTGCGATTTGGTAATGTGTTATCAAATCGCTGCTTGGGTTTGGTACATACCAAAAACTATTCTTTGGTCACAAATGCTCTGATTTAACAAATCGGAACCTTTGTAACTTCAAAATAACTTAGTACATACGGCCCTAAATTCCTTTTCTTAGTTTTGAATACTAAACAACTATTTTGCAGCACTGTGTTTAGAAATCAAGGGCCAGATGTAGCATTATTGCAAATTGCGCCTTGCAATTTGCGAGTCGGAGCGACTCGCAAATTGCAAGTCGCAATTTGCAATGCAGAACGGTGTCTCAGACACCGTCTGCGAGTCGCTATGGGGTCGCAAAGACCCACCTCATTAATATTAATGAGGTGGGTCGCAAATTGCGGCCCCATAGCGACTATAGGCACTCGCAAACATGGAGGCCTGCTGTAGTCAGCAGACCTCCATGTTCGTGACTGCTTTTAAATAAAGCATTTTTTTTTTTTTTAAGTGCAGCCTGTTTTCCTTAAAGGAAAACGAGCTGCACTTAAAAAAAAAACCGAAACCTTTAGTTTCGGTATTTTTTCAGGGCAGGTAGTGGTCCCTTGGACCACTACCTGCCCTGAAAAAATAGTTTTGGGTCCATTCACAAAGGGGAAGGGGTCCCATGGGGACCCCTTCCCGTTTGCAAGTGGGTTACCATCCACTTCAAGTGGATGGTAACTGCAACTCCATTTGTGACCGCATATGCGGTCGCAAATGGAATTGCATTCCACTGCGAATCGCAAATAGGAAGGGAACACCCCTTCCTATTTCCGATTCGGAAATGCATTTTGCGAGTGGGTCCTGACTCGCAAAATGCATTTCTGCATGGGAAACACGCATTTGCGAGTCGCAAACGGTAAATTTTGCCGTTTGCGAGTCGCAAAGTGTTTCCTGCATCTGGCCCCAAATGAAGTGTTATTTTATTAACTTATGACCGTGCTTAAATGTTAACATAGCAAGGAATTCGGCTTTATATTATTTCAGAAAGGGACGTGTCACTTGTTTATTGAAAGTGGAGAGGCTTAATTTAGACTTAGTATATTTTCAAATTTCCAGCTAGCTGTCCCAAGATCACCAACTTCACAAATTGCACTATAATGTAAGCAAACATGCACACTCAAATAATTCTATATAATTCTCAGCATTTGTGCTATCTGAGAACGATCCTACTACTGTAGTGGGAGAAACAAGCGAATCATTTGTGAAGTGTTTGCTTCATATGGAGAGTTAAGGTCACAGGCTGCAGCCGGCCCTCATGGAATATGGACTTTGATAATTGACAAAACACATTTTGGTTAAATTTGCTGTTCTCTTATACCGTGGCTGTGGAAGTTTTGCAAGCTCAGAACCGCACGTTGAAGAAGGATTGTTAGAAATGGGGTTTCTGCGCCTCAGCCAGGCAGAAACCACAACTCTAGGCAGGATGAGTAAGTCACACACTAAAGATAACTTGTACTCACCACATGGTAGCTTGGCACAGAGCAGTCAGGCTTATCCCCAGAGGCAATGTGTAAAGAGTTTGTGCAACACATTCATACCAGTGACAGTAAATACACCACAAACAAGACTCCACAGAGGATTATATAAAAATAAATTCATATATTGTATCTTGTGCGCATATCATAGTCCAACACGGCATAGGTCATAAATTCTGCACATACTATGCCAATCCTGAGTTCGCACCCATTATCGTGAAAGTGCACAGTACAGAAATTACAGTCAGGATGAACACCTCAGGGTATGAAAGGCATCAGTTAGATAGGTATGGAGACATATCATGGGCCAAACATGTCATACACCATAGACATTGTACGCATTAGGCAAACACTGAAAAGTTACTTGTATCCTGATACGGAGGTCGTCTAAAAACAATAGGCACCATCAATTCAGGGCATAGAAGGCAGCAGTAGGATAGAAGTATAACACATACATAGCCTATCATCATTAGTAATGCAGAAATCATAACATATCATCAGGACCATCAGCCCCAATAAGCCCATGTGGGCACAGAAACTCCTACTCCCCCATTACTCTGATTAGGGTGATCCTCGTGAATGCTTTGGGACAAGCCAGCTGAGTAAGAACAAAAGTACTGGCGCCCTTATTATGATCAATATGGTAATTACAGTAGCACTTCATGAAGGCGACCTTGCGTCTTCCTTGAGAGTGTCGCCATGGAGAACAATGGTTTCAGCTGGCCCAAGGTGAGGAGAAACAGGGGCAGGGCATGCACTGCAAATTGTAGCGGAAGGACCCATTTGGTCCCATTCACGGGCCAGAATCCACTCGGAGCTGCCTTCCATGATGAAGGTAGCTTGCAGGCATGGGGAGCATAAAAGTGCTTGGCACGTGCTGGGGGGAATGAGAACCTGAAGCACTCTCCAGGCATTCTCTCTATTTTGGCAGAACCAGGGGCAGCAAATGCATTACCATAATCTCATGCTGACCCTTTGGAGAACACTTGGGGGAGAACACTGGGTAAAGTGGCATGCAGCACACAATAAGATGTTCAAGTGGTGGTTCCACCTAGCAGCCAAACAGAACCTTGGTAGTTCACAGTCAGGAAACAGGCTTGCAGCAAGCTGTTTGTCATTAGTAGGACATGTAGCACAAAAAAATATATGTTCTACATTTTACATACACAACACCCTGTCCATAGGGCTATCTAGGGCCTACCTTAGGAGTGACTTAGGTGTAGTAAAAAGGGAGTTCAGGCCTTGGCAAGTAGTTTGACTCACCAAATCAATGTGGCAGTAAATTGCGCACGCAGCACTGCAATGACAGGCCTGGACATGTTTGAAAGGCTACTTCTGTGGGTGGCATAATCTGCACTGCAGGCCCACTAGTAGCATTTAATTTACAGGCCGTGGGTATATGGTATACCACGTTACAAGGGATTCTCAGGTGAAATAAGCCAAACAGTTGTAAACCAATTATACCAAGTTTCCAGGTCGAGAGCACATGCACTTCATTCATGATTAGCAGTCGTAAAGTGCCCAGAATCCTTAAGCCAACAGAAAGAGGGCCATACAAATCGGAGGAGAAAGGCAAAAAGTTTGGGGATTATCCTGCAGAAAGGGCCATTTCCACCAAGGATAGTGATAAAAAGCCTTTAACCCCTGAATTGATTATAGAATGAATACCAATCTGTTTGTGGCTCTTTGTTCCAATAGACAAAATAGCATTCAATTTCACGATATAGTTAATAGGAAGATATAAGTTGCCCAGGAACAACTAGCAATAGCTGTGAGGTAAAGATTGGCCATACTCTCTGAAGCTACGTGAGATTTTGGTGTTGAGTTGAGGTCTTCAGGCAGAGAATAATCTAAAATCTAGATTAATTTGCGATTTAAATCAATGCCAATGATAGAAATTATGAAATATGGGTGTTTTATGTACTTATTGGGCTTTTTTAGCATGCTGCATGTAGATCCTGCAACCTCTTTAGAGTGCCGAATGAGAGAAGATGATCTAGACAGAAAGTAGTGCCATGGAACGGAAGAGTGGCAGACTTAAGGTTGTGTGTGAAGGAGACATAAAATCAACAGAAGCAAAGGAAATAGGGAAATGGTGCAGGCATCTGGATTAACCCATGACAGGAAAAAGAAACACTATTTCCATGGGTGTAACTTATACACCAATCTTAAAGGGTGAGCAGATGGGGTTGGGTTTAAGGGCATGCTGTTGTAACATGTCAAATAAAGGTAAACTGCTGCTACTGGGAGCATTACATTCTCCAGCTGTCCAGTGTAGCTTCACAGCGTCATCTGGAAATCTGTACAAAAATGCCTGTAAAAGGCGAATTTAGGGAATCAATATTTAGGTCTTAATTCACACAAGCTATGTTGATGGACTGCAGATTCATGACATGGGATGAAATGCCGAGGACACACCAGCGAGTTTCTAGAAGAGACAACTGCAGGAACCATCATACATAAAGGTGGCCAGGTCAGGATGGGCAGCTGACTTACATATCGTTCTTTTGAAGGGCATGTAAAGCTATTTCGGTGCCCTAGATGACAGTCACTTGTTTGCCTTCAGAGACAAAAAGAGTTTTAGAGAAACAGAGTAAGTCACATGTGGTACGGGTCTGCACATGAAAGAGCTGTAAAGAGTATATCTAACATTCGTTTGCTTTTTGTCTTATTTATTGCTTTTTTTGCGACGTGCTACTAACTGCCCTGTTGTGGCCTCACAGCATTATGGGCAGGGAACGTACAGGAGATGTGTAAGGGGAGGGAACCGTAGAGAAGAGGAAATTATAGTATGATTATCCAAATTGGCTTCTTATACTTAGCAAAAAAATGGTTTCCTAAAAAGGCGATTATACTTTTTCCATGGATTCTCAAAAGCTGATGAACATTGGCAAGAAGGCGTCAGGCATTGCACAGCTATTCAGCCTGTCAGCCCCTTCCGCTTATTTACCCAACAGGTCCATTTACTGTAACTGGATTCGTCTCATAAATCCTCAACGGCTTTTATTTACTTCTTTTAAGCAAGAACACGCGGCTTCCGCGCCTTGAGAAATGTTATTAGCAAGATGAAGGCATTTAGCAGCCCGATCCAGCGGCCCAGCAGCTATTTGGAAACTGTGAAGAGCAAACCCTATTAGGATGCTGCGCGACACAGCCAAAAATGTACCACATTGGGCCCTGTGTGCTCTGACACACGGGTCTCGCGCTGACTTGCTGAGCCGCTTTAAGCCCCCTGTCAAAATGGCATGAGTCTCGGTGATTCATTTCACAGGCACGAGACACCAGCAGAGGGTAAAGCTAAGGCAAACTGGGAGTTGCTGGATCAGGGAGATATGCCTCCTACCTCTGAAAGGGGCTTTGCATTGAGCAGTGCAAGATTACAGTGACTTTCTCAGAACAAATCAGAATGGATAAAGCAGGCAGCTGAAGTACGTTCTTTCTGACCTTCTTTGCTGCCTGTGAAACGCATTCTCTTTTTAATAATGAACAGATACGCCTTCATGATTCACCTTTTGTTGAATGTAAGGGTTTATTTTTTTTAGATGCAATTATGTAGGTGAGTTGGAGGGCGCCACATGCCAGCCAGGAGGGCACCGCAGAGATCCATAATTAAATGTAAAACACAAAAAGAGAGCACTTTATTGAAACACATTTTGCTACAAGAGTATCAGAAATGCTGAGCCTTGCAAATAACGTTGTAATGTTACACTAAAACCCAGGGGAACTCCTGCTAAAGCATTTTTATTACACACTATAGTAGGAAAGTATGTTATGTTTTAAAAATATATCTATGATATTCTTTAGCCTGGATACTGGAGGCAACCACACGATGAACCTTCTTAAATGCTGAAAAGCAAATCTGGCTAGATATGACCTTTCAAAAGAGAAAGATATTAAGTCACTTACATTACCTTTGCTTGTGGAGAGGAAGGCGTGCTTAGTAGGATAGCGATCACTAAATAGAGATTAAACCTTCTGAATGCCTGTGCTCCTGAGGTATCCTTGCAAGGGTGTGGTGGTGGTAAGATTGTTTACTCGCAGTAGCTAAGCCTTCGTATCTGTCATGGTAGGAACTAAGGGTGGATCTGAGAGAAGGTTCTTGCAAACTTTCATGACCTTATCACGTCTCATGAATTCTTTGTTGATGTCTTATGAATCAAACTAAATATCTATGAAAATGGAGTGTAAATTTACCCATGGGAAACTAGTGTTTGGATTGAAGCCACCTTAGTCTCCGTGGGTATTGTGGATATTGAAATCCTGGCCACCTTACCTCCCAGCATGTTGAAGTACAGACAATGATCAAACATCAATGGAACCAAGGTAGAGGCTGTGAGGCATACAAGAGTAAGCATGGCCACAATGGTGGACAGGCTGGTTTTCCCAGAGTAAATTGCCCCAGATGTTCTCAATAGAGTAGTCAATGCGGACAAGGAGGTGAAATTTCATTCCAAACCAATGGTCGCCTTTGAGTGGGGAGGGGCTACTGGCCCTATGAAGGTAGCTATGAGTCCTGCCATTGTAGTGGAGTATCTGTTGGAAAATGATCTAGAAACCTTTGTTTAAGCTGAGGTGGAAAGGAAGACTCATGCAGAAATGTGTTTGCCTGAGTGTGTGTATGCCAACAAGGGCCCAGACACACCATCAGGGGAATCAAGTAAGCATAGAGTCTGGACCAATAGCTCAGTTTCACACAACCAAGGGGAAGGGCAAGAGTTGTGGGAAACCAGCCTAAAAACTTCCCACGGTTCAGAAGGAAACTGATCTGCAGAAGGGGGATCCAGAGTCTAAAGGAGAACATGATTCTACTCAGAGAGGCCTGCCAGAACTTTCTGAATTGCATGGGATAGGAGGACCCTAAATAGAGGAATTCGGCCAAGTGCAGAAAGAGTGTCTACCCTTGAAGGCCTTCAGTGTGTTAAAGATTTTTCAAATCTGCATGACAAATTATCATTATTATAGTTGTAAATGATAAAATGATGCTGATAAAATGATGCTAATAAATGACAAAATAAAAGTAGATCAAAACGTATGATTTAAAAAACTTAATTTAGACATGCCCCATTTTTTAGCGTCCCACAATTTTATTAGAGATGGATGCTGTTTTTGTTTTCTCATTTACTGTGCTCCTGCTCATTCCCCCTTTCAAACAGGGACCCACTCAAACTTTCCACCTCGCAGTCTTCTCAGATATTGTAGGAATTATGGCAGTCATACCCTTGGTTAGAAAGCGTGTATTGTGAATAAATCCTTTTTTGTGTTCTCAATGTATCATTTTGAAGCACTCCATTGGAAGTTCTGATGTAGCCCTGCTGAAGACATTATTTTGTATGAGAGTTTGTCTAGAAATGTTGTATTACTGCATCCCAGACTACCGCAGCTGAGGGACCTCACAGGGTGCACATCCTGGTTCCACATCCTACACATGCTGTGAAAGATCTTGAAATGGTTGCCTCAGAACACCAGTGGATGGTCACACAAGCCCTCATCACCAGCAGGCTGGACTATGACAACACACTCTGTGCTGGAAATGCCAAACAACTCCTAAATCAATGTCATGCCATCCAAAACTCCACTGCAAGACTCACACTCGACCTCCTATGCTGCACCCACAACACACCGGACCCCATTCACAAGCATATCAATTGCAAACTTCTCACATACCCACACAAGACCCTACACAACACAGGACCAGAACACCTGGACAGCAATATACACTCTCACCAACCATCAGACACCTACCTTCTGCCTCACTCTCACTTGCATACACTCCCCACAACCACAAAAGCAAAACTAGCGGTTTGAAATTCATATATGTGAGCTTTTAAATTTGTTAGTGTGCCTCTTTTCCCTCTTTTCGCCACTCTCATGGCCACTCAGTCCCCCACCCCATCCCACGCTTTTCGCCACCCCTCCTGCCTCTCCTTCACTCCTTACCTGCTTTTCATGTCTTCTCTCTCCCTGGAGTCTTCGCTCCCACCCTTTATGGCCCTAACCACTGCCCCAGGTCTCCATCCTCCTCCCAGTACTTACTTAATGGCTAAAGGTGCGCTAAAGGCAAACCCATCTTCATCCACCTACATCTGCACCATGCCCAGCTCCATGACCCCTTTTCAAATCACCCACTGCCTAAGCTTAACAGTGACCCTTTGCAGGCTGAACCCACAATGCCTATTCACCTGCTGCTGCCAAAAGGCAACTCTAAGCATAGTAGGACCTTTCTCATGCTTCCACTGCCTTTTCTCCTAAAGCAACATGGCCTTACATACATCTCATACTCTGACCCCCACACCACCCTCTCACAACCTTACCCCACCAAACACTATACCAGACCCTCAGCAAGCACTAACATGCATGTTCCTCAACACCTGCATGCTCAAAAAACACACAAATTAAATTTGAGAACTCTTCAGCAACAGCACACCAGACCTCTTTCTGACGAAACCCTCGATGAACCCCGCTTCATCTCACGACATTGCTGTCGCCATCCCAGCAGGATACAAGTTTTCACTCTGCGACCGCCTTCACAAACCCTAAAGAGGACTTGTTATCATATACAAAGATGCACTCAAATGCACAGCCACCTTAGACCAGGACACCACTTTTATAACACATGCACTTCAGCCTTCAAACCAATGAAAGACCTGAAGGGCACTTTAGTATACACACCACCCGAATCATGAACAACTTCAGAAACCTCATCTCAGACTTCATCTCTCCCCTCACCACTCATTCCAAGGGCTTCCTACTTCTTGGCATATTCAATTTCTACCTGGAAGACAAGAACGACCACTCATCCACTGAACTCCTTGAGAGCCTGCAAAACAAGAGACTTTCCCAGCTCATTACAGACCCCACACACAGCACAGGACACACTCTAGATGCCATCTTTGCTTCCAGCAACAGTATCAGCTACTACTCAGCCTCACCGCTCACATGGACTGACCACACAATCATTCACTTCAAAATCTCCATTCCACAAACCAAACCTCCCATCAGCATCAACCTACACAGCCATAAGTGGAACAGAATAATAGAAATTAACTGGTGCAATGCACTCAAAAGAACCAACCCCACACCACCCACAACCTAGCCAAGCACATCACCAATTTCAACAAGTAGATCTCAAATGGTGCAGATGATCTTTCACCCTTCAAAGGCCTCTTACTACAAGGATGAAATCCTGGACTCCAAAAGATACTGTAAACTGCTGGAAAGGAAATGGAGTGCCAACCATGATGCCAGATCAACCTATAAGATCGGACTCAGGCACTACCACCACTTCTAAGAGGTGCCAAAAGAAGATCCCTCACCAAACAGATCGCAGCCAGCTCCAACAACAGCAAATTGATTTTTGCTATTATTAAGGAGATCACTACCCCAGAAGCCTTAGCCAGTCACATCAATGCCTCCCAAGAGCTCTGGGACTACCTCTCCAACTTCTACAGTAACTTTGAAAAGCAGCCTGCCCCCATGAACATCACCAGCAACCTGCTCACCATCCACTTGGACACATACCTAACCAACTGGAGAACATTCACTGAGGAAGACACCTATTCAGTCATGAAAACTGTCAACTCCGTGGCCCACACTGAACCCTGTATACATTATATCTACAATTTAGGAGGACATTTGATCAGCAAATTCCTCATGTGTATCAGCTAGTCCTCCATCAATTCTGAAACATTCACCAAGGGCTAGAAACATGCCACAATCAAGGTCCTCCTCAAGAAACCCTCAGCAGACTCCAACGAGTTGAGCAACTTCCTCTCCATTTCCCTTCTACCGTAACCAGCAAAAGTAATAGGAAAGGCAATCAATCTTCATCTCGCTAACCACCTGGAACTCCACAATCTTCTCGACCAGCAACCACAGCACAGAGACAGCACTAATTGCCATCACAGTTGAACTCCGCACTCTTCTGCACTGAGGAGAACCTGACGCCCTCATACTACTAGACCATGTCACACTCCACCCTCATCAAAAGACTACATGCCAAAGGCATGTCCTGAGTGTGGACCTGAAGTTTGTACTCCTAAATGCCCTTTGTGAATTCCCAAAGTCATAGATCAAACGTCTAAGTTTACCTTTGTGAATTGGGTCTTAGTCTGTAAACTTAGCTCAGAAGACTCACACGTTGAGCTATATCCAGATTGAATTGCTCAAAGAAGCAAAACCAGCTAAAATGAAGACAAAATTTGATGCAGTAGTTCTAAGAGTGAGGCAATAGAAATTGACAAGACAGGCGGCAGAAGGAATAAAACCAGTGACTGAGAAAATGATTGAACAGGAAATTCTTCTAGAGATGCGTGGTAGCCGTTACAATACTCCAATTATGAGAATTTAAAAAAAATAACGGCAAATCAAGAATTGTTCAAGACTGCAGGACAATTAATACAATTGCCTCAAATTAATACAAGATGCTCTCGAGTGGTACAGAGTACTGCAGTGATTCTTTTCCAGATTCCATTAGAAGCTGAATGGTATACAGTCATTTACTTATGCAAGTTGTTCTTGTCAATCCCTCTTAATGAGGAATCCCATTATCTCTTTGCAATCCAAGTTTTGTATAAAGTTCTCCTTTGGTGTAGAATTCTAGAATGGTATGCAGAGCGTACATCAATTTTCTTCCAGATACAGAAGAAAGATTTAGGGATTCTAAAATTTCCATGTAACTCAATGCTTGTGCAGTATATATACAATTTAATGATTGCATCCAAGACCAAGGAAGATTGTGAATTGGATACAGTTGCCCTGTTGAACCATTCAGCTGAAAATATATTGAGAAGGGTGTAAGGAAAGTCTCAAATGAAGACATTTCTACAACTTTGGAATAAATATACCGACAACCCAGAGGGAGTTTTGGATGTTTCGGGAATTGTTGGATACTGTCCACAGTGGATTTCAAACTTTGCTGATTACAAGGCCTTGGTGAGATTGTTATGCAGTGATTTTCAAGATCAGGTACATTTTGACAAAAAATGCATTGAGGTATTCATGAAGCTGAAAAAGAGTTTGAGTCATGCACCCGTGCTCGAGATGCCTGACCGCAATATGATTTTCTTTTTGTTTTGCTATGAGGGAGATGGATGTGCACTTTCAATCTTTCCCTAGAAACATGGAGGGTTGTTTCACCCTTTGGTATATTTGTCTGTTAGATCTAGTATTTGTATGTCTCCTAGGTTGTCTGAAGCAGTTGCAGCTTTTTGTTTGGCAATTGAACAAAGTGAAGGGATTGTGATGGGACATACTTTAATTGCTTATGTCCCACATTCAGTTGAAATCCTTTTAACAAGAAAAGGACTCATGAGATAACCAATAGTAGCTGATTTGCTATGAGCAGACTATACTTGCAGCAGAGAATATATCAATTCAGAAATACAATATCCTAAATCCAGCAACACTCCTACTGTTTCCAGACATCAAAGAAAGACAGGGAAAGTGAAATGGATGATGTTTTGGATTTGGATCATGACTGCCTGGAGGTAATTGTTATGTACAAAACCAAGAACAGCTATTAAAAAGATTCCTGTGCAAATGGCTGATTTGACACTTTGTGGATGCTTCCTGCTTAAGGGAAGAAAATAGAGCATTAAGGACTGCCTATATAGTGTGCTCTCTTACAAAGACAGTAGAAGTGTCTTCCCTGCCAAATGTGACATTGTCACAAGTGGCAGAATTGTTGCCTGAACCAGAGCTTGTTGCCCATATGGGAATGTCAGTGTGACAATCTCCAAAGACAAACAATATGGTTTTGGTGTTGTTCATGACTATGGGCATCTGTAGTCTCAAAGGGGATTCATGACTTCCTCAGAGCTCCAATAACAAATGGTGTGTACCTATTGGATTCACTAGGAACTATTCAAAAGCCAAGAGAGATAGCTGTGGCCAAGTAAATCACTCATAAAACTGGCAAGGACATGGTCATGCTTGGAAATAGATATGCTCACCAGATGGCAAAGTATTATGAACTATAGAAAAAGTCAGTGGTACAGCAAAGCGAAAGTGATGAATTTGAAACAAAATACAGTACAGGAACTGAATACTGTAAATTGTTTCTTTATGGATTCAATGTAAACTTTTTTGAGGGAACTCCTTGATTTGCAGGATGATGCCCCAGAAGAAGGAAAAGGAAAGTGGGAAAATTGGACTATAAAAATAATTATCAGGATTTGTATGTTAATTCAGATCAGAACTACATTTTGTCAAATGCAATGCTACAGGCCATGTGTAAATATTTGCATAATCAGACTCTGGATGGTCTGCATGTCTGTCATTTGAAGAAACCGGGTAAGAATACTGTTATCATCATGAATCACACTGGCAAATCAGAAGGCCTGTTTACTAAATTGAAGGCACTCGTTTTTGAGTTGCAACATTATAATGGATTGAAGTACATCTCAGTAAATGTCTGCCTGTTCTCCAAAGGGGTGAAAGCCTATCCCACAAGGAGAGCATATAGCCTTACAGTTGCCAAATTGCTGTTGAGGGAGTTGATAAAAAGGTTTGTCCTACCCACTTCCATTGGAGCAGATTGTTGTTCACACATCATGAATGAGGAACTAGAGTTAATCTGCACAGCCTTTGACATCAAACAGCATTTCAATTTTAGTTATCACCTGCAATCCTCTTCATCAGTGTAGGGAATGAAGGGAACTCTCAAGAACAAGCTGGGGAAAGGGTTTAGTTCAACTTGTTTGAAGTGGTCAGATGCTCTGCCTCTTGTTTTGATGAATACAAGAAGTACCCCTAACAAGAAAACAAGCTTGTCTGCCCATAAGATAGTGTTGGGTAGAGCAATGGACCTCGGACATTCACTGGACCTTCAGCTGCACTAGTTTCAATAACTTATGACATCCTATTAGACTATTACAAGGGTCTGCCTGATGTAATGAAATCTGTCTCGAATCAGTTGAAGGTATCTGCTGAAGACTACAGAGACATACCCTGCCATGCACTGAATGCTGGTGACTGGATTGTAATCTGTAAATATATACTAGAAGGATGCTATGATTAGAGGTGGTAAGGCCTCTATGAAGTTGTATTAATTGCAATGATTGCAGTCTGTTGTGCAGGAGTACCACAGTGGATCTACGCTGCTCACACAAAAAAGTACGAGTAGCTTAAGTAGTGGATAAAACTGATGATGAATATGCACAACACACAGAAGTGGTGGAAGCGAGAAAAAGAGCCAAATTTGAGTTCAAACCATCTATCCAAAGGGAGGGTGAATATTTTTATGAAACTGTAAAGACAGAGATAAATCCCATAGGCAATGGGAGAAGTGAAGTTTGAGGAGAGTGAGTTCTGGTGAAGAACATGAAAACCCAGAGGTCCAATTTCAGAGTGAAAAGCTGTTGGAAAGAAAATGATCAAAGCATGAGTGGCAGCAAGAATAAGTAATCTCTGATTAGAGAGATGACAAGTTACAACTGAGAATCAAATTCACAAAGATCCACTTGGAAAGAGAAAGTTCTCTGAGATCAGAGCAACTGGAGAAGAGCCCAATCGAAATACAAGTTTGAGCTCAAGTTAAGGTTCAGCAGAGAGGTTAAATCTGAGTCCTGAAGAAACAAAGATGGATAAAACAGCCATTGAAAATGGAAAGGTGGGCCAACCACCTTTACTGGCCCAAGATGACTGAAAATGTGAAGTAGTTCAGTTTCTTCTGCACCAACTATCAAGCCAGTGGCAAGACAGGAGGACAACCCATGACTCCTCTGATTCTAGTACTTGTGGTGGGCATACCTTTTCAGTTGGTGGGGATTGAAAGTTTTGGGCCCCTAGACCCAATAATGACTTTTGGGGTCAGGTTTATCATGGTGGTGGTGAACCATTTGAGTAGGTACCCTGAAGCCATATCTCTGAGAATGATAACTGAACCCATGGGGGCCAGGGCCCTGCTTGGTATATTTTCCAGAGTAGGAGTCCCTAAACACGTGATCTCAATTAGGGAACTAAACTTCATGTCTGTATACTTGAAGGTTATGGAGGAATGGTGTGGGGTGATGTACACATTCATCAGTCCTTATCACCCCCCAGAAAATGGGCATGTGGAGAGATTCAGCAAGGCCCTTAAAGGCATGATTATGAGGTTGTCTGAGAAACTCCATAGGAGGTGAGATGGCTTACTCCCACGTCTTTTATTTGCCTCCAGGGTGACACCACAAAAAGATGTAGGCATCAGCTCCATTAGGATTTTGTATGGGCACTCTGCTAGAGGACCCCTACTTCTTGTCCAAGAAGGGTGGGAACAGCCTCTCAAAGACCGCAAACAGGACATTGTTGACTATGTGCTTGTGAGAGAATGGGTTGCTGGATGACTGGGGTGTGAACCATGGTCAAGCACCTACCACCATTCTTGCCAGGGTAAGGCACAAGCAAACCCCAAAATAACCTGTGCTGACCCTCTGGTAGCTTGGCACAGAGCAGTCAGGCTTAACCTGAAGGCAATGTGCAAAGTTTTTGTGCAACACTTCAATCAGTAAAAACAGTGAAAACACCACAAAAAACATGGTCCCACACCAGGTTAGAAACATAGAACTTAGGCCCTCATTCTGACCTTGGCGGGCGGCGGAGGCCGCCCGCCAAAGTCCCGCCGTCAGGTTACCGTTCCGCGGTCGAAAGACCGCGGCGGTAATTCTGACTTTCCCGCTGGGCTGGCGGGCGGTCGCCTTCAGGCCGCCCGCCAGCCCAGCGGGAAAGAGGCTTCCACGATGAAGCCGGCTCGGAATCGAGCCGGCGGAGTGGAAGCTGTGCGACGGGTGCAGTTGCACCCGTCGCGTATTTCACTGTCTGCACAGCAGACAGTGAAATACATTTAGGGGCCCTCTTACGGGGGCCCCTGCAATGCCCATGCCAGTGGCATGGGCACTGCAGGGGCCCCCAGGGGCCCCGCGACCCCCCCTACCGCCATCCGGGTCCCGGCGGTCGGACCGCCGGGATCTGGATGGCGGTAGGGGGGGTCGGAATCCCCTCGGCGGCGCAGCAAGCTGCGCCGCCTTGGAGGATTCAATGGGGCGGCGGTACACTGGCGGGAGCCCGCCAGTGTTGCCGGTCCGACCGCGGCTTTACCGCCGCGGTCGGAATCCCCATTGGAGCACCGCCGGCCTGTCGGCGGTGCTCCCGCGGTCCTCCGCCCTGGCGGTCTTTGACCGCCAGGGTCAGAATGACCGCCTTAATTTCCTAAATAAAACAAGACCAAAATGAAAAAGATCCAATCAGTAGAATAGCGCTCAGAAGCAAAAAGCGCCAACCAGGTATATCTGGTCGCACTGGATCGGGACATAGTCAAAGGTTCATTCCAGGTGCAATGGAGTCCAGGCCGGCTGCAGGGACCCAGTTAGGCCTACTGAGCAAAGTACCTTAATCCTGGTTGTGGAGCATTACATCAATCCAAAGCGAAGATGTGTCGCACAGCCAATGCGAATTGTTGATTCCGAGATGCGGCTGGGCTGCGGTGCGAGGTCCTGTTTCATTGACATCAAAATTTCCATCAACGGGGCTAGCGATGTGAAGGCTGGTGTCTGGCATGCATTGCGCAGCTGAGTCAGTGCAATGGTTCTGATTGGAGCTAAGATAAAATACAGGGCTTTGTCATTGTTGAGGCTGCCGTCGACGAGAGATGCAAGGGCCTGTTCTGGCAATAGCATTGTGCAGCAGCAGTTCCAAAGGTGATGAATTGAACCAAGATGCAGGATGTGACAACAATGCGAGTCTGTTGTGCTGAGCCCAGTCCACGCAGCAGCAGCGATGTGCCGGTTCTGCTTTAGGATACACCGCTCAGCTGAGAAGATGCATTGGTTCTCCTCTGCAGAGAAAATGTGTTGGTTCTGCAAAAAGCATCTCTGACCTACTTTCAAGGGTGCAAGAATGGGGTGGCACCATTTGGCAGGGTAGACTCACAGATGGCAGAGTCCAGGTGCAGATGCATGGTGGTTGGAAATCTTTTATGTCCCTGAGACTTCAGATCAGGAGGTCAGCCATGTAGCACTTATAGTCACTCTGGGTTCTGAGTTGGAGAGATGCAGGTCCAGTCCCTCTCACTCCCAGGCAAAAGGGCAGAAGGCAGCAGGTCAGCACAGCAAAGCACGAGTCCAGCAGAGAAGCAGTCCAGCAGAGTGGTGGCCCTTCAGCAGCACAGCAGTCCTTTTTACATGACAGAGTATCCACAGGTTCAGACGTGTGATGAAGTGGTGGTGTCTGGGGTCCTGTTCTTACACCCAGTGGTGCCTTCGAAGTGAGGGAGACTTCAAAGACATGCCTTTGAAGTGCACAGTCCTTCCTGCCCGACTCCAGACTCACTACAGGACACAGCCTATTCAGGTTTAAGTGAGAGTGGGTCCAGCTCCTAACTTGACTTCTGCCAGGATGGTCCATCAGATCACACCTAAGATCCCATTGAGTGTGGCTGTCTATGGGGAATACACAAAGCCCATCTGTCACCCACCCAGACAGGTTACAGGCAGCAGGGACCAAATGGGTAAGATAAGAAAATGTCAACTTTCTAAAAGTGGCATTTTCAGGTTTGTAAATTACAATTTAACTTCATCATGTAGGGATTTTCAAATGTGATTCCAGATACAACTAACTTGGAGGGGTTATCTCTTCTCATTTGGGAAATATGCTTATAAAATATAATAAGGCAAGTCCAATGTTATCCTATGGGAGAGATAGGGCTTGTAGTAGTGAAAAATGAATATACGGGTTTTTCACTATCAGGACATGTAAAAGTAAAAAGTACATGTCCTTCCTTTTTAATGCATTGCACCATGATCCCTAGGCTGTCCAAGACCTACCCTACTGGTGACATATATGTACAAAAAGGATGGTTTGGGCCTGGCAAAAGGGGTTACTTTGCCAGGTCGACATGCAGTTCAAAAGTGCACTCACAGGCTCTGCCATGGTAGGTGTGAGGCATGCTTAAAGGACTATTTAAGTAGGTGGAACCATCAGAGCTGCAGATGCACTAGTAACATTTAATCTACAGGCCCTGGGTACATGTAGTACAATTTAGGAGGGACTTATAGTTAGCCCCTTGGGAATATGCAAATAGTACCACATTTTAGGTAAAGAGCACAAGCACTTTAGCACTGGTTAGCAGAGGTGAAGTGTGGAGAATTTTAAGGCCAGCTAAATGAAGTCAGCAAAAAGAGGAGGTCTGAAGGCAAAAAGTCAGGAGGAAATCACACCAAGGATGCCAGGCCTAACAGTGCTGAACTTGTGTTCTCACATAGCTGAATACATGAAAGGGGCTAATAAAAGCTTGGAGGCCAGCCGGGAGCATAATAAGTACTGGTACAACCAGTAAGCAAATTTGGTAGAATACCAGCCAGGTCAGAAAGTGTGGTTTGTTGAGCATGTGACTCAAAGGGTCCTCCAGGGCAAATGGACTGTGCCTTACACAGTACTGGAGAAGATGGGTAAGGTTCAACCAGCTGCCTTTATCAGCAGGTGACTGTTCCTCAGAGAGCAGGGTTGGACAGCCGTAGAGAGAGACTTTGCTGTGGTTTGGTCACTGAAGAAACTGAGATGCTACTTTCTTAGGACTCACTTCAGGGTTGAAGCTGACCACAGGTCTCTCAGATCGCTTATAGAGATAAGAGGAAACAACAAACAGTTGTGGTGAACTTTACAGTAGACCACGGACCTGGGACTGATCGTGGCAATGCAGATGGACATTCCAGGTTTTTCTGCCTGAGAGGATGAGAATTGCCAAGGGAATGGCTGAGTTGCTCCACACCTTTCACCTGGAAGTGGGTGAGGTATACAAATGCCTCATTTTGCATGATCACCTTTATGTTTTGGACTGATGCGGCCAATGTTTTTTTTGACTCTGTATATTGGGACTCCACTTACCAGGTCCTGATGCATGTGTGCTGACGGCTAAATCATACATAAATTGGCTACACTCCTAATTGTCATATTTAACTTACTTATTACACACTAGTACATGTATAAAGTGTGCCAAGGGTCAGTAGGTTAAATGTCATTGGTGGCCTGCAGCATACTTTGTGCCACATTAGAGTGAAAGTGTAAAACATGACTGCAGCCTTACCCCTGTAGTGGCTCTGTGCAGTTTCAAAACCGCCAATTCAACTTGTCATAATAACCCTGTCCGAAAGGCCACCTAAGCACTCATTTTAAATATTAATAATCACCCCTAAATAGACCTTAATGTCCAATAAGGCAGGGTGCATGGTATTTGAAAGTAGAACATGTACATGTTTAAGGTAAACATGTTCTTTCATTATAAGGCCTTAAAAGTTATTTTCACTGTAGCAGGGGTAGCTGTTCCATGGGAAAGCTTTGGGATAATATTAAAATTAAGTAACGTTATTACCCCCTTAGAAACTGCTACAAAGTTAATTGTATTACCTTTTATCATATTAATTACACACCCAATTCACTAGTAAAGTCATTTTTTCCCTACACAAAGCCTAAACAAGATCATTTGCATGAGCTTCCAAATGCCACTAAGGAGCTGCTTTAACTCATTCAATGAGGTGTGAACTTGCTCTCAGATTAAAGGGCATGGGTGTGGGGAGTTGTTCTGTTCATCTGAGATGATGCCCAACTGGACAGAGCCCAGGGATTTAATGAACTTCTTAGGGCCTACCCTCTCATGGGCACATGTTGCCAACACTTGGGCCAGTCCGTTCTTTGTCCTTCCATTCTGCCAGGCACCAATCCCAGTGGGAGAGGAACTGCCTCTCATACCCGTTTTGAGTGACCACGGAGGAGGGTTTGGCTCATTTCCCTGTCCACTCCTCTGTGGTGGGCACAGGAGTTCTGCTAAGAGGAAGAGCGTTTCTGCACATTGGATTTAGGTAGAGAGAGACACTGTGGGAATGTTTGGAGCAGGGCACTCTGGGACAGCTGTAAAAAACGAGTAGGGTTACCCTGGCAACTTCTTTCCTGTTGGTTAAGGAGGAATCAGGAGTCACCCCCATCCACAGGCTAATGTCAGGCATAAATGTGGCATCCTTAGGCATTCTCTTCAGAACACTACTAGACCTGTGGAAGACAGAAGAAGGACTGCATGTGCTGTTGAGATCTCTGAGGAGACCTGAAAGGATGGAGCCACCCCGTGTGTACCCAGGACAAAGAAGTGAACTCCAACTGTCAGATGGCTGAACTCCTGTTAAGCTATAAGAACAGAACAAGCTGCTAAAAGCTCGTTTTACTGAAAATGGGTCTGGCTACTTCCAACTGGACCTACCCTGAACCCTGCTAGTGGCTTCCACTGGAGTGGATCTTGGCCCTACAAAGGCTGTTCCTAAGGTCCTCAGACCCTTGCCTGTATCAAAGTCTACTCCTTTTAACATCCTGGAAAAACCTAGGACTTACAAACGTTCCAAAACAATCTTACTTGGAGAACTGTCTGGAGACAGGGACCAACCTGCCCAGCCGATCCAATGAGGGTTCATTGCCATTGGCCCTTAATTTGCCAAGCCCCTGCTACATTTTTCTCAATGCCAGAATCAATTGATGCTGAGGTCTCCTCAGTTTCCAACTGCAGCGTTATTGGTTGTGCTGTCAAAAGAGACCTTCTATCACCAGAGCTTTTTCCGCCTAAATGAACAGTTTCAGTGAAGCTTCATCTCAGTGCCATAATCTGTTGATGTCAAGCCCTTCTGTCAACTCCAGCCCATTACCTGTTCCCACTGATGGCTGTTGATGTTGGGAGGTAACTTTTCCACTGTAAGAAACCTGGTGCTTGTAGCTGACCCAACTGCACTACAGTCGGACTGAAAACTTTCCCCGGACCCTGTCAAGCACTATTTTAATTTGCAATTCTGTTTCCCCTTGTTTTGGTGTAATTTTGTTCAATAAATTAGTCTCTATTTTTATGAATTGGCGTGGGATTGTTATTGTGTTATGTGTTTGACTTTTTAAATGTTTTGGTACTCCTAAATGCTTTGCACCGTTTCATAAGTTACATTTGTCTGTTGCATGCCATCGCCACCAGAGGCTGAGCTTAGGTTTAATTTACTGAAACATTTACTGAACCTAACAAGAATAGTGACATTATTACATGTTGTGGCCTACCAACCACCCCAACTAGTAATCCACTTTCTCACAATGTCACGTCTCCAGTACTATAGCACTCCAGCAGTCACCCCCCAATAATCATATTCCAAACATTTTCCTTCAACATGCCCGACAACCTCCATTAATTGTGTTTACAGAATTGCACTGCATCTGTGTCATATATACTTAAATACCTTAGAATTAAAATTTATCATACATCATTCCCAAGTGGGACATGAGACCTGATAGTCATGAGTTGCACCACTAGGGTAGAATGCATGACTCCAGGCATATTGTCCCCATCACCCTTCCCCTTTTACAAATATTTACACTTATGTAAGAATTCTCTGGCAACTGCTACAAGCAGGAAGTTACGTTGCAGAAGGATTGAGTTAACTGTTCTTTAGCCATGCTTTTAGGTGAACATAGTTCGCCTTCATCCAACTTAAAGGTGGTCCAGTGGCCCCAGAGGAGCTGAGGAGAGAGATGAGAGGGTCCTGTTCTTATTCTGGAGAAAATGGAGTTGATTGGAGAAGCGATCCTTAAGCATTATTCTCAGTTTTATGGTGGTCAGACATGCAGTTGATGAATAAAGCATACTATCATCTGAAGGCTTATTACCAGGTATTGCAATGCAGTAAGGGTCGCCACAAGCACTGAGAGGACCTCCTCTGCTGGTTCACAACAATTCCCAGGACATCCTAAGGTGGTTTCCAAATTCCCCCCATCAGGTATCTCCAGCTGAATTCACAGTTGAGGATGGTCCTGAAGACTCCCTACAAAGACCTTCATCGCCATTAGGAAGGACATCACTATCAGCACAACAGGAAGTAATGTGTACACTTATTCACCTATTGAAGTTCCGTACCTGTAGCTTGCATGAATTATCTTGCAAGAAGTCAAATAATTAGGGTTGTCATGTCAACATTGTCATGATAATTGTATTGCATTGTGTAAAAATAACCACATAATTACCAAATTACTTATAATGCGTACTTAAATGTGTCCAATCTGTCATGTTTCCATCACACACATTAGACTACATTTTACAGAGTATATTTTGTTTGGAACAATAAGACCAAATCTTCATGAACTACAGTCCTTAAGAAAGCTTGTTGACTGTATTTTGGAAAAAAACACCTGAGCAGTATATCGTATTCTTTAAGAAGTCAAGTTAGACAATGATCATACACACTTAGCACACAAATACAATTTGATATTGTGGAAATCACCTATAATTTGTTAGAAGTTTTGTGATTTTACTAAAACTGTGCATTGATATCAGCCATTCTACAATTAATTTACACATGTGTATACTGACACATGGCTATAGTGATTGAAAACTTGATATGATGTGCAGAAGTGTGCTTTTCTGCCTTTAGCTAACTAAGCCTCAGTTAGGCTTTTGTATTAGAAAAGTTTTAAAAAAACAATGCCCTCTTCAGCATGGGAGTTCCCCACATGTTGATGGGGGCATTTTGCAATTTTCACTGCCCGTCACCCCCCAGTTTTACCTGGCAGTGACGGGCAGTGACAAATGGCCATGTGTGCAGGTACTCTAAATTGGGTGTGTGGATACGTGACCAAGCAATCAGTGGCTCTTATTCTGTTGGGCTGTTGGAGGTTTTTGTAGGTGACGGACTCAGAGTAGTCTTTGTTGTCGGTATAGTGAGATCTGTCCATCTCTAAATGAGGTGGGTGGAACTTCAGTTTGGCAGAGAGGGTACTCTGTCACTGTTGCAATGGATTACCCCCGCTTCCATACGTTAAATTGGCCCCTTAGTATATTTCTGATTTTACCTATTATTCTGCATTGATCCTATTATATGATAGCCTTCATGTCAATGAGTTTATCATTTAAATAAGACTATTGCTTCATCTCATTTTACTCTTTCTTGTATTGTGCCTTTTGAATTTTGTGATAAATCTGAACTCCCTTTAATATTGATGTATATTTTTGAAATGCTGTTTTGACTTTTGTATCATAAGTTTGTGGATGACACTGCCCCTAATGCACCCAATGTTTGGCATATAGATTCCAGCTTTGTGAAGTGCAAAAGGTTCAAGATATAGTAGATGTACATGCATCAGTATGGCTCTTTGAAAAGCTCAGGTGAGTATGTTGTGTACTGCAGACATCAGATGTGGTGTTAGCCGGTGACATCTGTTGTTGACACATACCTAGCATTGGGCACTGTGAGGGACAAATACATACTTTTACAGATATGAAATGTGTGCATAAGAAGACAAACATGGATTATTATGATTGACATGGCTTCTGGTTTAGCAGGCTTTGTCACCCATCTGGTGTTAGAGGGCTGTTTTCAATGGGGTACAGACAAATCTATAACATCAAATAACCGGAACTTTGTGACAAATGCCTGGGTTCGCGAGGTTCCATACTGTGATGTCGTTTAATGGGGATACAGTGAATTGAATTTCTCTAGAATATTATTTTTCTATTCCATTTAGATTTTCAGTTCTAACATGTGTTATTGTTTTCATTTTTCTTCATTGCTCCTGTAACTTCCTCTTTCTCTGTCTTTTCTTCCCAACAAAATATAATACAAATGATTTTATTGTCAAATTATACAAACTAACAGTTGGACTTGCAGGGTCTCCCACAGAGTTTTGCCTTTTGCTGCTGAACCCATTTTTCTTGGTATTGGGTCTCTGTGCACTTTTGTCTCTGCTAATCAGTGGTACGATGCTTGTACTGTCTCCTAAAACATGGATCACTTGGCATATACCGGATTTGTACCTTTAATTTACTTGTAAGTCCCTAGTAGTTGGTACGACATTTACCCATGGCCTGCTACTAGTGGGCTGCAGCACTCATTGTGTCACCCACTAAAGTAGCCTGCAGTGCAGTTTCAAACTGCCATTTTTGACTGGTAAAATAGATCTTTTGCCAGGCCTAAACCTTATTTTTATTACTTGTAAGACACCCTTTATATATGCCCTAAAGGCTCAAAGATCAGGGTGCATTGTAGGGCTTGTGTACCTAGGTTTTACATGTCCTGGCCATGAAAAACTTCTACAGTCATTTTTCACTGTTGCACAGCCTAGCTCCCCAATTGACTAACATGGGGTTCCCTTATTACATTTAAAAAACACGGTATCTGTATTATTTTCCCTTTGTTTCTTTGCAGAGAGCATTTTACATTCTCGGCTAGAATGTGAACATAGTTCGTCTTGAGTGGGATTGTCGGATCAATAATTTAGACAGCTCATCATTCTGCAGTATATCCGAAAGTCATCATCATACCGGCATAGCCTACGTGGTAAGTACTTTCTGCCAACATTGTAGCTTGGCAGTCATACTTCACACTAGAAGGACAATTCTTCGCAATATTAGTAACAGTCTAAACATCAACAGAAATACATAAGGGCACAGATTCAGGCAGGTCATATTGGCAAACATTTACTGCCTTGTTGCTACTACTTTTACAATAAAGACTGCCTGGTATTTTCGTTTAATTGATTTATATGACAATGCCATTCAAATCGAGCTTCGGACAACCTTTTACATGAGCTCGGGTTTTATAGAACACACGATTACTGAGTCCGAATAACTCTGTATGTAATTCATAACTCAATAGACCGTAAGTCCACTGCTGTAAGCAACAATGCTACATAAATGAGAGCAGTGTGTGATGTTGTAGTACATTAAAAAAAAAAAAACATCTCTAATGAAATGTAATTGTAACTATCATTTGTATTTCTTGCTTGTTAACTCAGCACTTTCACTGTGTAGGCATCCAGGGTAATACACCTTATTCTTCCTCAGCATTTATTTTATGTAGAAGTAGTGATCTGCACCTTGAATAAAGGTTTCTGAACATAGGGAAGTGTACTCATCAGAGATTGCCTTCCGGACATTTATCAACAATTTAAGGTACTTGGTGACTTTGGAAACATTTCAAACTCCCAATGGTTTATGCGCAATGTTATCTCGTTATGTAAGTATTGCATCGACAAAAATTGCAATTTCTATACAACTGAAGGAAGTATATTTATTTGAAACAAGAAGACACGTATTGAGCAGCTATGAACCTTCTCGTCTCCCGTTGAAGGCTGACGTCCCAGAGACCATAATTCTAGACTCTCAGCACATCAACTGCGACTAGAAGGCAAGCACGCAACAGTAGGAAATGCAATTATTATGATCAAGATATGAGAATTATAGAGAGATGAAAATGCCCTTCAAAGGCACAGTCATTCATACGGTGCACAAAAGCAAATCAATGGGCACAGATTGTATATCATGCGTGCCCATCGAACAGTAGACCAACCAAGAGTTTTTGCAGATAACAGATAGCAATAGCCTCCAAATGTATACACTAAAATATTTAAAATTTTCGAATAAGGTGAGAAAAAATATTTTTGCTTCTGCTGATACTAAAGCAAAGATAAGCATAAATATATGCTTTTTCTTAACCAAAAAACATACAGATTATGGGTTGAATTTAATAAAATGTAGCGCAATGCTGCACAGCAACCAACGTTGGAAGAGGAAAGGAAAGCACCATGTGCCATATTGTACATTGTGTCCCGGGGATGCAACGGGTGTGTGCATCTGATTTTTGCACCCTAGGGGCACAATGGTTTTACAAAAGGGGCCAAAGACACTTGTGTTGCCCATTCTTGCCATCAGGAGAGGGTGTTCCTTCAATTGCAAATGAGGGAATTACTTTGCCTATGTCCCCTTGCCATATTATGGACTTAGAAGCAGAGACAAATATGCTTTTAGAACGTGCAAGTATAATGCGCCACAAAAAAGGTGGCGCATTTTCAGTGCGTCTCCTAAAGGCAGTCCTCTGGAGATACGAAAGGCGGTCCCATGGACCCACCAGACATGCAACTGCAGGTGGGTTCAGTCACTCACTGCACCGACCTGCAAGAGGATTTCCCTCCCTTTTTCAAAGCGCAGATGGCATGACGCCTGTACTGTGAAACACAGAACAGTTTTTGAAGCAGCTGCCCATATTTAACTTGACTGCTCTGCCAACCAGGGCCCTGCATTTGAGACACAGGAAACAAACTCTGCCTGAGAAGGTAATATGAAAGAACAACTCATACCAAGTGGTAGAAAAGTGTGATGTTTCAAGATTTTTAAGGTCAGAAATGTTTTGATACTCAAGACATTTGGGAAACAAACCAGCAATGTAGGTATCTGTGAAGTGTAAAGCCAATGTTATACTTACACTAGATGTAGGGTACTAGATGAGGGGCTCTTAAGATTTTTTTTTTTAAATCTATGTTAATTTATAAACCTACTGTAACAATCAAAGTACAATAATAGGAAAATCAGCACTCTTTTCTTGAATTGTAATAAAAGGCAGGCTCTCATTAAAAAAATATTATTGCCAGGGGGGACATGGCCATGCTGGCTCCCAAGACAGCTGCTTAGAGCCGAGCTCTGCATCCACACTAGTTATCCTTCTATGCAGCATGTGCCCAAGAACAAATAGGCAGCTCAGTGTGAGGTCATCAACAGCTTTTGGGCTCATGGGGCACAGAAATTTGCAGAGCATACATGCTGTGGATGACTCTGCTGAGCTGCCACATCACTTGGAGGACTGCCGTGATAGGGGCAGCCGGTGAGCCTGAGGCCACCATATCAGTTTGCCTATTGCGCCAGGCAGCATTTTTATACTTCACCCTGGATCCACTTCAGTAGCACCACAGAGCTTTGGAGACCTTTGGCTCAGACCTACGCCACTTACAAATTGGCCCCAGATTTTTGGAAACCATTGGACTGACCACACATTCAGGAGATGAGAGAGAGGCCCCTATGCATCGGCTTCTGGCCGCTGTTCTGCTGTAAATGGAGGTACAGTTGGTGTTTTCTTGGGCACATAACCTTATAAACCAGCTTGCAGGTTTAGAGCATTTAAGTTGAGGTCTGGCGCACTTTGCAGCCCTCTCATTGAGTACAAGGGTATGCTTCCAAACATAGTAATATATTGCTTTACCAACTACCTTCATTCAGTGGCTCAGAGGCTGGGGCACCAGAGCTATAGCTTCATAGCCAAGACATCGAAATAAGCCTTTTTCATACCTGACTGAATTTATTAATTGGGTTGGACCCAGCTTGCAAATATAGACCCTCTCCTGCCTGGAGAAATGTTGATGCCTACAGCACAGCACCGTGGACCAACCTCAGCCCCACAGACACCACCCGTTACACATTGGGGGGGCTAACCTAGCAACCCCACTAAGAGGGACATGACCGCTCTCCCTCCATCACCTTACACTAAGCTTATTAAGACAGAGATAGAGAGGAAAGACCCTCCTGCTGGCATCCCTGCCTGCATGAGTTGCATTATAATAGGGAAGCACAGTGCCCCTGGACACACTAAACTGGCCCTGTCACTAGACACCGACCAGCACTTCACTGGCCTACTGCTGCGGACGTGCTGTACAAACAATGAGGCTGGCCCCTGATACTTGAGCGCATCTTATGCTGCCCTGCACAGATATACAATGGGAGAAGGTGGGTAAAAGACCCCGGTTTGGTGTGCACTTTCTCTGCCAGAGACTTGATGCGCCAGCCTTCACTTGCATCATACACCCTGGGGGGACAACCCCCACGCACACACAGAACAGTAATCTTCCTCACTCTGTATTCTCATGACACCAACCTTGGTGGACAACACTAACTACAAACACATAACTCCACCCACTCAGCATCAGCAAGAAACCCCAACCACCATAACCTCAATTGACGACCAAGGAGGTGCCCGGGGCAACCCTTCAATACTACAGTGGGGCATAAGAAGATGATAAAGATCCCCTTGCGCCTGCTTTCATCAAGCCACTCATTACCCACATGGTGGGAAATTAATGACTTGCAACATCTAGCTCCCCCTGATCGGATGCCCAAATTAGATGCCATCTTGCAAGCAATCGAATCCTCACGCACATCTGTCAAGCTGCATATTGCAGAAATTCGTGAAGAATTTTGACTGCTTCAGGATGACCCCAGAAAGCTCACTACAAGGGTCTTAAAAACTAAATGCACCATTGCCGAGCTACAACCTCAAATTGTGACTCAGGAATAGACAACTCGGGACCTATTAGACACAGTGCTGTGATGGTAACACAGAGCCAAGGACGTGGATGGTAGAGCCCTGAAACATAATCCCTACTAGGAAAGCAGAGACATTGTTATCATGGAATATCTAAGACTTGAACAATCCCCCAGGAAGGTGTTTAGGCAATGTTGTTTTAGACACACCTCAATCCTCTGCAGCTTGCTACTTTTATCAAGAAACGAGGCCGGCACATATTTTCCCTTTATTTAGTGCTTACTCTAGAAAAATATGCATCCTAATACTCAGCTCCATTGATTTCATATTTATCATCAAAATTGAAGATTTAGAAGGTCAATTCAGAAGGTAGATTTAAGCGCTGCTCGGATCCCTCTTCAACAGTAATTTGGCCTTGTATCAAATGTGGATACACCTGATTTTTATTGTAAGCACAAGCCTGGATACAGAGGCAGTGATCTGGAGAGGCAACATTAACTTGACATTGAACCCAGAGCTAGATAGACCCAGGGGGCATGGTTCACACAATACACAGGCTTCCAAGACGAACATGGGAAATCTTTTCTAGACATTTGGAGTCTAAGAAGTGGAGAAGTACAAGAATACTCTTTCTATTTATCTCCACATAGAGTGTTCTCATGCTTTGATTACAGACTGACATCACAGGTGGTTGAACACTGGGTCTCAGAGACAGCTTACCTCCTTTGTACACTCTCAGACCATTCTCGAAAGTTGACTGTCATCATGCACTGTTTGTGCTGAGCCACCCTCAGTGGATGTATGTCCGTCAGAATCTGTTGGATGTGATTTCAGTGAAAAGTTCTGTAATAGGCTACAATATGGGAGGCCTTCAAAGTTTTTTGTGTGGCAGCTATCAACATAGGAATTGCAAAAGACATATAGTTGCAATTTAGAACACATTTAGTAGGACTTTGAGAAACTGGGTTGTTAGTTGAGGGGTTGTGAGCCCTTCTGAAACAACAGCTACAATCTTTGTCAGGGTGAACCACAAAAGTCACTATATTAACCTGAGCTGATGCTCTGGTAGCTTGGCACAAAAGCAGCCAGGGTTAATTTAGATGCAAGGTGTAAAGTATTCATAAAGTACACAAACAGTCATAAAGTAAAAACACAGCATGAGAAAAATCCCCCCCAATTTAGAAAAATCGAGTAAAATCTATCACATTATTTGTTACCAAAAGTGACAAGAATCTAATAAGCAAAACCAGAGATAAGTAATTTCAAAGATTTAAGGTAAGTATTTCGCATAAAAGTTCAACATGTCACTCACGGTTATCTGGTCATGTGAGACTGTTTTAAAGTTACTAGTTCAGTGTGGAAGTTAGGGAGCACAGGCTGGATACAGGGACAAGGTTACTCCCAATGAAAGAGTTACCCTCAAAAGTCCAGTACAAAGAGTTCTGTTTGTGAAGGGGCCGCGAGGAGCAAAGAGAGATTCATGGATGGTCATCAATATAGGATGAATAGCAGGCGGGCATCACAGGCAGTCATCTCTGTAGCATCAAGGTCCTGTTTAGCGCCATGGATGGTCGTTGCTTGAGACAATGACACAAAGTGCTGATCTCCATTGACAGTTGTCGCTGGTAGTCACTGTAGCTTGAGGAGGAGATTTCCCTGATCTTTGCATTGGTAGTCTTTGCAGGATGCAAGATATTGGTGTGAACGGGCCTTTGTGTGGTCAAGAAGAGCCCAAAACTTCAAGATTTCTCCTTTTTATTCAAGGAAGAACTCAACTGATGCCACACTAAGGGTCCAGGACCTGGCAGGCACCTCTTGGAGATTAGGAATTTACTTCAGCAGAGGCTAGCAGGGCTCAGGCAGGTCCAGGTCCAGTTGCAGTTTCAAGAAGGTCCAGTTACATCAGGTCAGCTGGGCAGTTGCAGAGGGGGGTTTGGAGCTTTTCGTGTCCCTGCAGCTCAGAACAGAAGGTCAGTCAGATGATCCTTGGAGTCACTTCAGCCTGGAATGAAGGGAGCAGGTCCATTCTTCCTTCTCAGGAAGCAGAACAGACTTCAAGCAGGTGGATAGCAGGACATCCTTATTTTGTAGTAGCCACATGTCCATGACTGTACTGAAGATTGAGCTGGGGGTCCCATTTCTAAACCTGATGCCCACTTTGAAGTGGGAGAAGCTTCTAGAGTTTTCCCCCTACAGAGGTGTCTGGAATATATCGCCTCACTCCCTGGTCCCATTATGTCTGGGAGCACAATAGGCTAATGTGAAGTATTTTCTGTGTGAGTTGAGCCAGATCTTTTTGCAGTGCAATTGTGGTAGTTGGAAACTCTGCTCCCTTATCAAGTCAGAGATGGCCCATCCTGCTAACATCCAGACCCTGCTAACATCCAGACTGTTTGGGGGGAATACACAAAGGCAAACTGCCAACCACACCTATTCATGGAACCCAGGAAACAGGCACCAAATGGTTAAGACAAGAAAATGCCAACTTTCTAAAAATGGGATTTTCTGAATTGTGACTTAAAATCTGACTTTAACATTAAAGAAGTTTTTAAATCACATTTTCATCAGACACCATCCATGAGACTCCTACCTGCTCCCAAATAAAAGGTATTTATTATTAAAAGTAATGAGATACCCTAAAGTTATCCTATGGGAGAGGTATACCTCACAGTAGTAAAACATGAATCTAGGGTTTTTTCACTACCAGGGCATTTAAAACGTAAAATAACATATTCAACTTTTTAAATATAATATGCCCTGCTTATGGGCTGTTTAGGGGCTACCATAGGGCTGAGTTCTAAAGCCAACCAAAGCCAATTTAGCAAAGCAGGATGGGTGCAAGCACAACATTTGGGGGTGACTCTGTGGCGATGGGTAGGCCAAAGAAGAACATTAAGGACCTGGAGGGGAGAGCCTTGGATATGGGTCAGAGCATCTATCTGAATGAAATGCTGAAGAGACTCTGGGAGCACGTTGATAGGGAGATGACCTTTCTGTGGTGACACACACTGGCCTGACAGAATGTTGAGGGTGAGTTACCAGGGAGAACAGTGGCTTGATGTTAAAGCAAGACAGACACAGCAGTAATATAGTACCGGCTGAGGAGGACAAGGGCAAGACAGGCCTCTCTAGTGAAACTATACTAGGAGAATTTGCCAGATACTATGAATGGTTATCTGCACCTAGATTCAGTGAGGACCCAGGCAATACTGAGAAATATCTAGATTAAATAATATCGATATGGCTTGAAGACAATATTTTTAAATGCTTATAGAAAATAAAAGCGGGCACCGAAAAAGTAGATAGTGGGAACTTCCTGGACTAAGATGGATTATCTGCCTAGTTTTACAAGTTCTATACAGATATACTGACCTCACATTTGAAAGAAGTTTATATGGTGGCATTTGGGGAGGGCACACTACCTCTTACATTTTGGGAGCCCATCATTATGGGGCTCCCAAACTCGGCTGAGACTTGACCATATGTATATCACGTTGTTGCTCATTAGAAATTGGGTTTTTGGTTGGTGGAGATATGTACCCTGTCCAAGCAGGAACCACAATCCTAGTCAGTCTAAGTTAAAAACACACCCAAAATTAATCTATGCTTGCCCTCTGGTAGCTTGGCACAGAACAGTCAGGCTTAACTTAAGAGGCAATATGTTAAGAATTTGTGCAACACTTTAAATAATAAAACAGTAAAAACACCACACAAAAAGATACCACACCTGGTTAAAAGCACCAAACTTAATTTAGTCAACAAAATAAGTCCAAAATGACAAAAATCCAAGAAATAGGACTTGAAATGTGAAGTTTTAAAAGAATAAACTGAAATGTAGTGCTTAAAAGCATAAAGCGCCAACTGGGTATATCTGGTCACACTGGACCAGATGAAATCTGAAAAGTTAAGTGGTCCACCATGGAGTTCCTGTCAGATACAGGGACTGGCCTTGACCAGCTGAAAAAGTACTTTGTTTGTGTCGACATGGCATAGATGCAAGGAGGAGAGGAGGCAATGTGTCTTTGTCAATCCTTGAAATGGAGGCGATGCATCAGCTCTGAGCCACGCAAAGTCAGAGATACATCAGAAATAAAGGCGAGGCACCACACAGTTTGCAATGCATTGTACTCAAGCCTCGCAGCAGCACCAATGTGTCAGCATCAATGGAGATGCGTCAGTTTTGACTGGCACAATGGCGTCAATGCATTTATTCTTGGCTGGAACAGTACTTTATACCCACTTCCACGGAACCAGGACTGCATTGGGCCAACTTGGCAGGGTAGGCCTCACAATTGCTGTAGGTGCTGAGTTACAAGTCTTTTGTGTCCTTGAGACTTCAGAAAACAGGCAGCAAGCCCTTTTATTCATTCTGGTTCTGGGTTCAAGTGATGTGGGTCCAGTGCTTCTCACCCAGGCAGGGAGGGCAGCAGGCCAGCACAGCAAGAAAGAAGTTCTTCCAGAGCAGCAGTCTAGCAGAGTGGCAGTTCTTGAAGCAGCACAGTAGTAGTCCTCTTCCTGGCAGAGTATCCACAGGTCCAGAAGTGTACTATAGAGTGGGTCTGAGAACCCTGTGTGGGAGTTTACAGCGTCCCCTACCCTGGCTCCAAGCTGGCTGCAGCGGCAATACAGGGTTCTAACTGTCAGTTCTAACTGTCAGTGTGACCTAAGGCAGGCTGCAGGCACAGAGGGCTGAAGGCAGGAAAATGCCAACTTTCTAAAAGTGCCATTTTTAAAATTGTAATGCTAAATCTGTCCTTACCATTAAGGAGGGTTTGTCAGTACCAAATATGACATATCTACTCCCTCTCGTTTAGGGACTACAGCTCATTAAATGCAATAAGGAATCCTCAGTGTTATCATATGGGAGGGGTAGGCCTCACAGTAGTGAAACGGCTTGGCAAGGGGTTTTAAATACCAAATTGACATTGCATGTTACACTGCATTCAGGCTACAATGGCATGCCTGGGACAAGTTTTAAAGTGCTACTTAGGTGGATGGCTCAATAAGTGTTGCAGGCCATTGGTAGCATGTAATTTACAGGACCTCGTGTATATGGGATACCACTCTACTAGGGACGTACAAGTACATTAAATGTGCCAATTTGGTCAAAGCCATTTTAACCATGTTTTAGGGAGAGAGCACAATCACTTTAGAACTGGTTATCAGTGGTCAAGAGCGCAGAGGCCTAAGGTCAGCAAAAATGAATTCAGCAAAAAGTGGAAAGTAAACGGCAAAACGTTTATGGGTGAGCGTGCAGGGAGGGCTATTTCCAACATTTTTCAACCTCTATCAAAGGTGGTTGTGAATTGCCTATCCTTGTTTACTGATGGCTTGTTCACTCCTGAGAAGTCAGACTTCCACCTACATAGATCCACTACAGTAAACACACAGAATCTGCAAGTTTACCTCATTTGAACAGAGAGCTGGAGACGAGGCTGTATTCTTGAATGTGGAAAAGGCCTTTGATTCTCTGGAAAGACCATGTCTCATGGCCGTGCTCTGAAAGTTTGGCATGTTAGACACCTTTCCGGTAGTCAGGGCCACCAGGCAGAGCTGCCCCCATCACCTCTATTGTCTATACTTGCAATGCCCCACTTGCTCATCGGCTTTAGGACCATATTTCCTTTGGGGGCTCTTATTTCATTTGGGTCGCCTGCTCCTGTCTACGTACATGGACAATATCCTCCTGTTCATCAATAAACCATCTCTAAATCTCTCTCCCTTAATTTGTGAAATAATTACATTTGGCAGTTTTTCTGGCATGCTATCACCTCTGAGAAAACAGATCTATTTCCCCTCATAGCTCCCACAGCCTCAGCCCAGACAGCCCTTGATTATCCTACCCATTGGGTAGAAAGCATGATTCATTATATAGGAGCCGTACTGTGCAAAGAGGCTGAGTCCATGATTTGGTTAAACTATAGGCCAGGCATTGACAAACTAATATTCCACATAAATACTAGAATTAAACTACCCTTATCCTTTGCCTGTCGAGTAATGCTCATTAAAATGGTGGTCCTCCCTATATTTCTGCATCTATTCACTAATATACCCCACCGAATAAGCAAGAGTTTTTCAGAACTTACAAACACTGTGTCAGAGTCACCAGATCCTCGGGGTCTGTGCACGTTCCCAACATGTCCACCACTGAACAGCTCCAAGACTCTGATAGATAAATCACAGAGACTGAGAGAGTCGAAGAGGGGAAGAGGGGATTAGGAAGGAAACAGCTGGGAAAGAGACCTGTAGTAAGAAAAAGGTTAGCACACACAATATGAAAATTATATCTCCTTAAATCAATACTAGACTATGATTCTAAGCCTAGTCACTCTGAAAACATGAACAATCTAAGAGTTAAGTTTAAAATGACTAAGTTTCAAGATGGCCGGATACCTGTAGGGGAATCAAGATGAATTAAATGAAAACTTTCTTATTCAAGTACTTTCCTTTACATGAGAATCAGAAAAAACATTCTGACTAAATTTTAAACCAGTCATATAAATCCTGTTTTGAGAATGTATACTAGGACCATACAATATTGCATCTAGAAACTCTGGCCTTCTATGTACTCTTAAAATGATTCAACACAAATTACGCATATTCCATATATATATATATATATATATATATATATATAGTAAACACCATAATAGGATTGTGCACCATGAATAACACAATATGGATTCAGGAAACAAATCACATAACTTGTCAACTCGAATATTACATAATAAATATCTTAGAATAGTAGCATACAATAAACAACATGAATTAAACTCGAGGAGAGAATCGTGCGTCTTGCCAATTCGAGTGTTATAATGTAAAATACCAAGAAATGGTAGCACGCAATGAATATCAAAGTCAAATCATCATAAATCAAATCGCGCGTCTTGCCGATTTGTAAAACACAATGTAAATGTCAAGGAATAACAGCTCACAATAAATTAACGAGATCAAAGTACAATGAACCGAATCGCGCTTCTTTTGCCGATTCTTAAGCCACCATGTAAAATGTCAAGAAATGGTAGCGCGCAGTGACCAACAAAGTTAAATGCTCATGAAACGAGTTGTGCGTCTTGCCAATTCGTAAAACATCATGTAAATGTCAAGAAATAGTAGTGCGCAATGGACAACAATCTTTAAACACCAGAAAACAAATTGCATGTCTTGCCAAATCTTAAGCCACCATGTAAATGTCAAGAAATGGTAGCGCACAATGAATAACAAAGTCAAACCTTTATGAAATAAATTGCGCGTCTTGCCTATTTGTAAACTACCATATAAATGTCAAGAAATGGTAGCGCGCAAGTAATCTGTTACTCATTTAAGAATTTAAACCAAGAATATGAAAATTCTAAATAACGGTGTCGGGACAGCTCAACCACCGTCTTCCCGCCTGGAACAATGATCACCAATGAAGGATTAGGGCAGAAGACTGGAAGATCCAAATAGGCCGTCGGGACAGGAGCTCAGGAAGAAGCTGCTGCTCTGCACCGGGACCTCTGAATAGTGAGCACTGGGAGTTGGGCTGGCTCTCTTTTATAGAGGTCTTGGCCCAGCCCAGAACCACACCCAGGCATGTTGCAGGGAAAGTCTCTGGAAGGCCCTGGAAAGGGGCCACACCCTAACACACTCTGAAAACCTGCAGCAATACATTGCAAAGGAACAGTATTTGTAAGCATATTAAAAATAGGTTTTCAGGATTGAACTCTGCAATGCAAAAGGTTAAACCACAACATATCAGCAAAATGCATAAATTACTTTGTTTTGAGAGTGCTATTTTTTAAAATTGTTGTCGCCAGTAGAGCGCGTATTGCTCTGGTGTTGACAGTACTCCCCTCTCCCAGACGCGCTCTAGGGCCTGGTTTGCTTGACTTAAGACGATGAAAGCGTCTCACAAGTACTGGAGCATAAACATCAGATGCGGAAACCCATGAGTTACTTTCAGGACCATAATCTTTCCATGAGATTAAGTACCATAGATTACGCCCTCTCAGTTTAGAATCCAACACTTTCTTGACATCGTATTCTTCTTCCCCTTGTACTAGTACAGGAACTTGATGAGGGTGGACCTTTTGGACTGCCTTTTTCAAGAGGGAAGTGTGGAACACTGGATGAATCCGTAAGGATCTGGGCAATTGTAGTTTATAGGTCACCGGATTGATTTGCTGAAGGACAGTATAAGGACCTATGAATTTAGGGTAAAACATGCGCTTCTTCTTGAAGTCTATATGTTTTGTGGAAAGCCACACTTTGTCACCTGGTTGATATTGCGGTCCCTCACAATTTTTCTTGTCATAATGCCTTTTATATTTTTGTTTGGCATTTTCTAAATGCTGTTTAATCAGTTTCTGGGTTTGATGTAAATGCTGAATGGTTTCTGACACAGCTGGAGTAAGAGAACTTTCTTGAGGAATTGTGATGGGCAAGGTGTCAGGATGATAGCCAAGTAAACCAAAAAAGGGTAACGCCAATAGAAGTGTGGAATGAGTTATTGTAAAGTAACTCAGCTAACCAGAGCATAGATGTCCAAGAATGAAGTGCCTTTTCAGTGTAGGCACGTAGGTATTGTTTCAAAGTCTGATCTAGGGGGTCATTCCAAGTCCGCCGCCCGCCAGGCGGGAACCGCCATTTGCCCGCTACGCGGCCAAAATAGCGCTGCCCCCATTCCGACATTCCCGCTGGGCCGGCAGGCGCTAACCATGTTAGCGCCCGCCGGCCCAGCGGGAATGAGGGCTGCAACACAGGAGCAGGCTCCGAATGGAGCCGGCGGTGATGCGGCCGTGCGACGGGTGCAGTTGCACCCGTTGCGCTTTTCACTGTCTGCTCGGCAGACAGTGAAAAGCTGGCCGGGGCCCTCTTATGGGACCCCTGCACTGCCCATGCCAGTGGCATGGGCGGTGCAGGGGCCCCCAGGGGCCCCAAGGCACCTGTTACTGCCAGCCTCTTCCTGGCGGTGAAAACCGCCAGAAACAGGCTGGCGGTAAGGGGGTCAGAATCCCCATGGCAGCGCTGCTTGCAGCGCTGCCATGGTGGATTCTCCCAGCCGGGGCAAAACCGGCGGAGAACCGCCAGACCCGGCTGGGCGACCGCGGCTGTACCTCCATGGTCAGAATGACGATTGAAGCACCGCCAGCCTGTTGGCGGTGCTTCCGTCATTCGTGACCCTGGCGGTCCATGACCGCCAGGGTCAGAATGACCCCCTTAGTCTCTCTGTTTGACCATCTGTTTGAGGATGGTGACTAGTAGATAGCGTAGATGTCACTTGGAGTGTTTTCCATGTCTTCCAGAAATTGGAGGAGAATTGTGACCCCCGATCGGAGAGGATAACCTTTGGCAGTCCATGATAACGAACCACTCTGTTCAGTAAAATAGTTGCCAATTCACTAGAAGTGGGCAATTTTTTACAGGCGATGAAATGTCCATATTTCGTGAGACTATCTACTACCACCAGAATTGCTGAATGCTGTTGAACCACTGGCAGACCGGTAATAAAGTCTAAAGAAATGTGCTCCCGTGGACGACTTGGGGTTGGAAGTGGATGTAACAACCCTTTTGGTTTTGAATGACTTGTTTTAATGCGAGCACAAACTTCATAGTTGTTTGCCATTGCTTTTACATCTTTTGTTAGGGTAGGCCACCAAAAATAGCATTGGATCAGTTCAAGAGTTTTAGAAGTACCCGGGTGACCAATGAAACACTATCTTGCGAAGTTTGGTAGTGGGTACGAACAAACGAGCGTCATGAAAGGGTAAACCTTGCTTGATTGACCTTTTGGGATCTGCTTGGGCCCATGTTTGCCATTTTTCAACAGTGAAAGAGTTGCAAATTTCTTCAAAGAAATCTTCAGTTTTTATGATACATAGAACCTTGTCAGGAGCAATGATAGCTCTGGAGGCTTGAAATTCAGGCAACGTGGTAGACTCTTGACGGGACAAGGCGTCAGCCTTGCGATTATCTTTAACAGGCCGGAAGGTTACTACAAAATCAAATTCGGCAAAAAAAAAGCATCAAGCGTAATTGCCGAGGGGTCAAGAGTCTGGGGGAACTCATGAATTGAAGACTACGATGATCAGTATATACTGCAACAGTGTATTTGACACCCAACAAATAATGTCTCCATTCTTTAAAGGTGTCACGAATCGCCGGAAGCTCTTTTTCAGCAATGACATAGTTCTGTTCGGCTTCGTTCAACTTCCGAGACATATAAGCTACAGGTTGAAGTTGACCAGTGTCTTTATTTCGTTGTGATAAGACGGCTCCTATTGCTACATCTGAAGCATCAGCTTCCACTATGAAAGGTTGATTCGCATCATGATGAGTTAAGACTGGGGCAGTGGAGAAAGCTTCCTTCAAAGTCGAGAAGGTTTGATCAGCTTCTGGGGACCATACAAACTTTTCTTTCTTTCTTAGTAGCTTAGTGATTGGAGCCACTGTTTGGGAGAAATGATTTCTAAACCTCCGGTAAAAATTTGCAAACCCCAGGAAACATTGTACATCACGAACAGTCATTGGGGTGGGCCAATCAGATACAGCTTTTACTTTCTTTTCTGCCATCACCATACCTTGAGGGGTAAGAATAACCCCTAAAAACTCAACTGTGGTAACATGAAACTCACACTTGGTTAGTTTGCAATATAAATGGTGTTTTCGAAGGGCTGTAAGAATTTTCTTGACATATTGGACATGTTCGTTTTCTTTGTCTGAGTAGATCAAAATGTCATCGATGTAGACTATGGCAAATATGTCGAGGTACTCTCTAAGAACTTCATTCAAGAAAAATTGAAATGCTGCCGGAGCATTACACAGACCAAAAGGCATGACGGTGTATTCAAAAAGGCCATATCTTGTATTGAACGCTGTTTTCCATTCGTCACCCTCTCTCATTCTGACCAAATGATAAGCACCTCGAAGGTCAAGCTTCGTGTAGATTTTTGCTTTCTTTACTTGTTCCAATAAGACCGGAATTAGGGGCAAAGGATATTTATTCTTGATGGTGACTTTGTTCAAACCCCTATAGTCGATGCAAGTTCGAAGTTCTCCATTAGCTTTTGAAACAAAAAACAAAGGCAAAGCTGCAGGAGACTTAAAGGGGCGAATTAAGCCATTCTCCAAAAATTGATCTAGGTATTTTCGTAAATGTTGATTTTCATGTTCTGACAGGGCATTTACACGACAGTTGGGAAGTATCGCACCTGGAGCTAGATCAATTTGACAGTCATAAGATCTATGAGGAGGTAGAGTCTCTGCTCCTTTCTCATCAAATACATCTTTGTAAGATGAATACTGTTTGGGCAGCTGAATTTCTTTCTCCGCTGCAGTAGCTATGTAAGAGTTGCAAACTTTTGGTACTTGAATATTTTGGAGACATTGTTCATTACATAGCGCAGATGAGAACACGATTTTTCGTTCTGCCCAATTGATCTCCGGATTGTGATGAGTTAACCATGGCAAGCCGAGGATAATCCCATGTTGGGGAGCATGGATCACGTCAAAGATGATTTTATCTTTATGTTTCTTTCTTTGAATCTTATCTTCACAAATCATCGACAAGGGGATAGTCTGAAGAGTTACTGGACCTCCAGTCAAGAGTTTTTCATCGACTGCCTGGCTGATTTCTGGGGTCTTCTTTTCAATACATAGGATCCCCCATGCACGAACTAATTGGACATCAACAAAATTCCCAGTAGCCCCAGAATCGACTAGAGCTTTTTTGAAATAGATCTTTTTCTTGACCTGAACTCTTATTTCCAGTTTAAGATGTCTAGATTGTGAAGGGTCCACGGTGACACCCAAGAGCAACCCTTCTCTGCATCTCGCGTGTTTTAGTTTTCCAACTCGACTGGTGCATTGGCTGCGACCTTATGAACTGGACCTTGCTTGTTCTTTGGTTTGATCGGACAATCTTTGGCAAAATTACCTTTTTGCAGACAATAAAGACATGGTCCATTTTTTCTGTGTGGGTCCTTTTCATCTTTGGTCAAAGGTCTTCTGATGGTTCCAATTTCCATCGGTTCCGGCGTTCTTTCTTTCGGAGTTCTTGAGTCGCTGTTTTCATGAACGCGCCATGAATATTTTTCAATCTTTTTGCGCGTTCCTTTACGTTCTGCTAAACGATGATCAAGTCTCAAGACAAGATTTATTAATTCTTGACAGTCTGTAGGTTGTGGATCGATTTGCGCTAAGATATCTTTTAATTCCTCTTTGAGTCCCTTGTAAAACAAGACCGCTTGTTTTTCTTCAGGCCAGGATGTCTCGGCAACCAGCTGGTTAAAGTTGGCTAAATACGACACTAGGTCTTGATTTCCTTGGCGTAAATCTAATAATTCATGATCTGCTGACTGTGTTACAGTTCTACGATCAAAAACTCTCTCAAATTCACGAACAAAATTTCTCCAGTTATACAACAAGGGACTATTTTTACGCACAAGAGGAATTGCCCCAGTAGCTGCATCCCCAGACAGATATGATAACAAGAAAGCTACTTTGGACTCAGCATCGGGAAAAGTATTTGGTCTGCAGGTAAATTGTAGTTCCACTTGAACCAGGAAAGATTGCGCTTTCAAAAGGTCACCTGAAAAACGTTCTGGGGGAGCTAAAGGAATTGCAGAAGGAACATTTAGGGAAATCGGATTACTTCCAGAAGCCTGAGAAGAAGTACCTGGCCAAGACACACCTGCGGGACTTTGTTCCTTCTTCTCTACCTTATCTTGCTACTGACTCACTCTCTCTGCTAAGCTAGTTGTCAATTCTTTGGATGATACCACCTCTGCTTGGAGCTGGGTGATAGCCTTGACTAACTTGTCTAGCGTGGCCATGCTGAGAACATACACAAGCCAGGAGGACAATAATTTGTGGGCTCACTATTCTGTCAGAGTCACCAGATCCTCGGGGTCTGTGCACGTTCCCAACACGTCCACCACTGAACAGCTCCAAGACTCTGATAGATAAATCACAGAGACTGGAAGAGTCCAAGAGGGGATTAGGAAGGGAACAGCTGGGAAGTAGACCTGTAGTAAGAAAAAGGTTAGAACACACAATATGAAAATTATATCTCCTGAAATCAATACTAGACTATGATTCTAAGCCTAGTCACTCTGAAAACATGAACAATCTAAGAGTTAAGTTTAAAATGACTAAGTTTCAAGATGGCCAGATACCTGTAGGGGAATCAAGATGAATTAAATGAAAACTTTCTTATTCAAGTACTTTCCTTTACATGAGAATCAGAAAAAACATTCTGACTAAATTTTAAACCAGTCATATAAATCCTGTTTTGAGAATGTATACTAGAACCATACAATATTGCATCTAGGACCTCTGGCCTTCTGTGTACTCTTGAAATGTTTCAACACAAAATGCGCATATTGCATGTATATATATATATATATATATATATATATATATATATATATAGTAAACACCATAAAAGGATTGTGCACCATGAATAACACAATGTGGATTCAGGAAACAAATCACATAACTTGTCAACTCGAATATCACATAATAAATATCTTAGAATAGTAGCATACAATAAACAACATGAATTAAACTCGAGGAGAGAATCGTGCGTCTTGCCAATTTGAGTGTTACCATGTAAAATACCAAGAAATGGTAGCACGCAATGAATATCAAAGTCAAATCATCATTAATCGAATTGCGCGTCTTGCCGATCTGTAAAACACAATGTAAATGTCAAGGAATAACAGCTCACAATAAATAACAAGATCAAAATACAATGAAACGAATCGCGCTTCTTTTGCCGATTCTTAAGCCACCATGTAAAATGTCAAGAAATGGTAGCGCACAATGAACAACAAAGTTAAATGCTCATGAAACGAGTTGTGCATCTTGCCAATTCGTAAAACATCATGTAAATGTCAAGAAATAGTAGCGCGCAATGGACAACAATGTTTAAACACCATAAAACGAATCGCGCGTCTTGCCGATTCTTAAGCCACCATGTAAATGTCAAGAAATGGTAGCGCGCAATGAATAACAAAGTCAAACCTTTATGAAATAAATTGCGCGTCTTGCCTATTCGTAAACTACCATATAAACGTCAAGAAATGGTAGCGCACAAATAATCTGTTACTCATTTAAGAATTTAAACCAAGAATATGAAAATTCTAAATAACGGTGTCGGGACAGCCCAACCACCGTCTTACCGCCTGGAACAATGATCACCAATGAAGGATTAGGGCAGAAGACTGGAGGATCCAAATAGGCCGCCGGGACAGGAGCTCAGGAAAAAGCTGCTGCTCTGCACCGGGACCTCTGAATTGTGAGCACTGGGAGTTGGGCTGGCTCTCTTTTATAGAGTCTTGGCCCAGCCCAGAACCACGCCCAGGCATGTTGCAGGGAAAGTCTCTGGAAGGCCCTGGAAAGGGGCCACACCCTAACACACTCTGAAAACCTGCAGCAATACATTGCAAAGGAACAGTATTTGTAAGCATATTAAAATAACGTTTTCAGGATTTAACTCTGCAATGCAAAACGTTAAACCACAACATATCAGCAAAATGCATAAATTACTTTGTTTTGAGAGTGCTGGGTTTTTGAATTTTTGTCGCCAATAGAGTGCGTATTGCTCTGGTGTTGACACACTGATGATAAGGTTGGTCTTGGCAGACAGAATGCCCTGTGTCCACTGGGATTTCATGACCCTTCCATATTGGAGAGGAGGGGTTGAGGTCTCTGATTTAGAAGCCTATTGTTTAGTGGCACAATGCTACTTTGTGAGGTATTAGTATTACCAAGATTCCAGACCACCCTTCCTCATACCTGAGAAGGAGCAAACAGAGGGCATTCAATTGAACTTACTCCTACAGAGTGGTCTACCAAGACCTAGAAGAGAGATAGTTATGGTATCCACATGTTGGCTTAGAGGACTATTTGTCAAAAGGCTAGGTTATCTCTCTCAAGTTCTCCCACAAGTCCTTTAGCTCCCAACCTACTTCTTGTGCTCACCAAGGAACACACAGTATTGCAGGCACTATCTGCGGTTGTCCTGACAGTGCTAGGCCACTCATACATGGAGGGAAAATTCCTTCCACTAGAGTAAGGATTTATTTGTTTATATCTGATTGAGAGCTAAGGTTTGTGAGGTGATTCTTGGATTCCCTGAGGAGTCATTGGAATTCAAATCAAATCAAATCAAATCATTAACATTTATAAAGCGCGCTACTCACCCGTGCGGGTCTCAAGGCGCTAGGGGGGAAAAAAGGGGGGGTTATCGCTGCTCGAACAGCCAAGTCTTTAGGAGTCTCCGGAAAGCGGAGTGGTCCTGGGTGGTCCTGAGGCTGGTGGGGAGGGAGTTCCAGGTCTTGGCCGCCAGGAAGGAGAAAGATCTCCCACCCGCCGTGGAGCGGCGGGTGCGAGGGACGGCAGCAAGTGCGAGGCCAGCGGAGCGGAGGGGGCGGGTGGGGACGTAGAAGCTGAGGTGTCTGTTGAGGTATTCCGGTCCCTTGTTGTGGAGGGCTTTGTGTGCGTGGGTGAGAAGACGGAAGGTGATCCTTTTGCTGACTGGGAGCCAATGCAGGTGTCTCAGGTGTGCGGAGATGTGGCTGTTGCGGGGTACGTCGAGGATGAGGCGGGCCGAGGCGTTTTGGATGCGTTGCAGGCGGTTTTGGAGTTTGGCGGTGGTCCCGGCGTAGAGGGTGTTGCCGTAGTCCAGGCGACTCGTGACAAGGGCGTGGGTCACGGTTTTTCTGGTGTCGGCGGGGATCCAGCGGAAGATCTTGCGGAGCATGCGGAGAGTGAGGAAGCAGGCGGAGGACACGGCGTTGACTTGCTTGGTCATGGTGAGAAGAGGGTCCAAGATGAAGCCGAGGTTGCGGGCGTGGTCTGCGGGGGTCGGTGCGGTGCCGAGGGCCGTGGGCCACCAGGAGTCGTCCCAGGCGGACGGGTTGTTGCCGAGGATGAGGACTTCCGTTTTTTCAGAGTTCAGCTTTAGGCGGCTGAGCCTCATCCAATCTGCGACGTCCTTCATACCCTCTTGTAGGTTGGTCTTGGCGCTGGCGGGGTCCTTGGTGAGGGAGAGTACAAGTTGGGTGTCGTCGGCGTAGGAGGTGATGATGATGTCGTGCTTGCGTACGATGTCGGCGAGGGGGCTCATGTAGACATTGAAGAGTGTTGGGCTGAGCGATGAGCCTTGAGGTACGCCGCAGATGATCTTGGTGGGTTCTGAGCGAAACGGAGGGAGGTAAACTCTTTGGGAGCGGTTAGCGAGGAAGGAGGCGATCCAGTCCAGGGCCTGGCCTTGGATCCCGGTGGAGCGTAGGCGGGTGATTAGGGTGCGGTGACAGACGGTGTCAAAGGCAGCCGAGAGGTCGAGGAGAATGAGGGCGACTGTTTCACCGTTGTCCATCAGGGTTCTGATGTCGTCTGTGACTGAGATGAGGGCGGTTTCCGTGCTGTGGTTGGTTCGGAATCCGGTTTGTGAAGGGTCGAGCAGGTTGTTGTCTTCCAGGAAGGTGGTCAGCTGTTTGTTGACGGTCTTTTCTATTACCTTGGCTGGGAAAGGTAGAAGAGAGATGGGGCGGAAGTTTTTCAGGTCGCTTGGGTCAGCCGTAGGTTTCTTTAGTAGGGCGTTGACTTCAGCGTGCTTCCAGCATTCGGGGAAGGTAGCAGAAGAAAAAGAAGAGTTGATGACGGTCTGGAGGTGCGGGGCGATGATGTCGTCGGCTTTGTTAAAGATGAAGTGCGGGCAGGGGTCCGAAGGGGCGCCGGAGTGGATAGAGTTCATGATGGATTTGGTTTCTTCCGTGTTGATGTGGGTCCAGTTGTTGAGGGTGATGTCCGGGGAAGCGGGTTCAGTGGTGTATGGTTGGGTCTGGTGTCCGAAGCTGTCGTGGAGGTCGCTGATCTTGCGATGGAAGAAAGTGGCGAGGGATTCGCACAAATCCTGTGAGGGCGTGACGGCGTTGGCGCTGGCGCTGGGGTTGGAGAACTCTTTGACGATGCTGAAGAGTTCTCTGCTGTTGTGGCTGTTTTTGTCTAGTCTGTCGGTGAAAAAGTTCCTTTTGGCAGTGCGGATCAGGTGGTGGTGTTCGCGTGTAGCGTTCTTGAGGGCGGTCATGTTGTCCGCGGTGTGGTCCTTGCGCCAGGCCTTCTCAAGGGCACGACAAGTTTTCTTTGATTCTTTGAGGGTGTCAGAGAACCAGAGAGGTTTTTTGGTGTTGGTCTGTCGATGTGTGCGTTTGAGGGGAGCAAGGTTGTCAGCGCAGTTGGAGATCCAGTTTGTGAGGTTGAGAGCTGCGTCGTTGGGGTCGGTGGTGAGGGTGGGTTGGTTGGCGGCGAGAGCGGAGAAGAGTTGCTCTTCAGGGATCTTGTTCCACTGTCGACGAGGGGTGGGTTGAGTGCGGAGGTGGGAGGTCTCGCGTCGGAATGTGAAGTGGACGCAGCTGAGGTCGGTCCAGTGTAGGGCAGAGGTGTGGCTGAAGAAGACGTGTTTGCTGGCGGAGAAGATAGGGTCGAGCGTGTGTCCGGCGATGTGGGTGGCGGTGTTCACCAGTTGTTTGAGGCCGAGGTTGGCGAGGTTGTCGAGCAGGGTGGTGGTGTTGGGGTCGTTGTTTTGTTCCAGATGGAAGTTGAGGTCGCCTAGGAGGATGTAGTCCGGTGAGGCGAGGGCGTGCGGGGAGATGAAGTCGGCGATGGCGTCGCTGAAAGAGGCGCGAGGTCCGGGAGGACGGTAGACGAGGGATCCTCTGAGGGTGGTCCTTGGGTCGGTGCGAATCTGAAAATGCAGGTGTTCAGCGGCGAGGGGGGGGTCTTCGGTGGAGGTGGTGACGCTGATGGAGTCTTTGAAGATGATGGCGACACCTCCTCCTACTTGGTTGGTGCGGTCTTTTCTGGAGATCTTGTAGCCTTCGGGGATGGCGGTAGCGATGTCTGGAGCAGAGGAGGCGTTCATCCATGTCTCCGTGATGAAGGCGACGTCCGGGGCTGTGGAGTCCAGGAGGTCCCAAAGTTCAACGGCGTGCTTGTGGACGGAACGAGCGTTGATCAGGATGCACTTGAGGTGGTTGATGGCGCGTGGGCTTGTGGTCGTGGTAGTTGCGTGGTGGAAGATGCGTTTGCAGGAGTTGCAGGCGAAGGGTCCATGGGTGCGTTTGGGGTGAGCTAGGAAGCAGGTTTTGGAGCGCCCTGGGTTGAGGGCGTGGAGGGTGGTGGGGTCGTAGCGGATCAGCGGGGCTTGGGGGAGCTGGGGACCAGGGGTCGTGGCGCTGGGCGCGGGCCAGGCGCGGACGGGCGCAGACGGGCTTGCCTCTGGCGCGCCAGCGGCGTGCCCGCTGCGCGGTCGCGCAGCGGCCGCCATAAGAGGTAGGAGGGGGGGGGAGGGGTCAGCTGGGGGCGAATGGGAGCTGGGGGGCGGGGGCGTGCAGGAGGTCGCGGCGGGAAAGCGCGAGGGAGGGGGGGGGACAGGTAGAGTGAGAGGAGCTGGGGGAGGGGGTTTAGGGTGGAGGAGGGTGAGTGTTAGGAGGTTTGGAGATTAGGGAGAGAGATAGGAGTAGGGTTGTGAAGATAGGGGAGGGGGGGTTGTAGAGGTGGGTGAGGGAGAGAGGTAGAGTGAGAGGATAGGGAGATAGGTAGTAGAGGGGGTGGCGGGAGGGGGGGAGAGATAGAGAAATAGATAGAGAAAATAGATAGAGAAGTCGATAGATAGGGAAATAGATAGATAGACAGATAGGTAGGTAGTAGGAGGTGGAGAGTGGGGGAGTTAGATAGTGAGATAGGGAGCTAGAGAGATAGGAAGATAGGAGGAGTGAGGGAGGTAGATAGCGAACGGGTTAGCTAGGGGTGAGAGAGGGGGAGGCGAGTGAGGGAGGGGGATGAGGAAGGAGCAGGAGGGCAGGCTCGGGGGAAGAAGACGGAGGAGGTAGAAGAGCCGAAGACAGGAGAACAGAAGACAGAAGAACAGAAGACAGAAGAACAGAAGACCGGAAGAGCAGAAGACAGAAGACCAGAAGACCAGAAGAACAGAAGAACAGAGAAGAACAGAGAAGAACAGAGAAGAACAGAGAAGAAGAACACAGAAGCACCGAGAAGAACAGAGAAGAAGAACACAGAAGACCGGAAGAACACAGAAGAACAGAAGGGAAGAACAGAAGAACAGAAGAGAAGAACAGAAGAACACAGAAGAAGATTGCAGAGGGGGAGCGAGGAGGAAGAGACAGAGAGGAGGAAAAGAAGCAGGAGCAGGAGAGAAGGTGAGTGGCGCGGGGCAGGGCGAGGGGCTGGGAGGGGGGGGGTACTTACAGTTAGGTGGGTCTCAGGAACACAGGAACTCGGGAACTTGGAGGAGCTGCAGCGGCAGGGGGAGCGACCTACCCTTGGGGTGACCATGAACTCATATAATTAGCTAGTTTCGAAGACGTTTGCAGTATTGAAGTTGTGAGTATCAATAGAGGTATGCGTCACAATTCTTCTGTTGTTCATGTGCTGCTGTATGTTGAATGAATTGGTGATGCTTAAGTGTTTAATGTTGAAGAGCTTATCGAACTCCGACATAGTTTAAGATTCCGGGATAGATTGCTAAATAAATAAGAGTTGATTTTTGTCTGCTAAAGTTTTGTGGTACAAATAGTGCGGTACTTTTACTGCACAATTGGGATAGGGACTCTCATAAATGTTTGTGATTGTATTAATATGGTTGATGTTAGTGAAACCTATTGTGCAAAGGTGAGACTGCATTGACAATTGTGATTTCCTCCTCGTCAAGATTTCATTCACATTTGTGAAGATCTTTTATACGTGAAAAAGTAGGAGGGTGTCAAAACATAAGATTCTGATTGTTGAGTTACTTTGGTACAAAGTATTTGTTGTTATTTTGCATTTTTGTTTTACTTTTAGTAAAGGAGGATGAACCACTGTAAGGAGTAAGGAGTTGTGTCACCAAGAGCTATGCTCAGATTGAATGGTTGGTGTGAAAAGCTGGGCTGTAATTGGGTGACGGACTAGAGAACATTTGACATATATATGGAATCATGAATTGAATGAAAGCATTGAAGCTTTGAATTGTTTTGATTGTTTCTTGTTGCTTTACTCAAAAACATGAAATGTTTTAAGGCTTTCAGTAATATTTTGAGTTGTGATGCAAGAATTCCTGTACAGAAAGGTGAAGAGGAACTGACTGAGGGTACACCAACACAGTACATGGCAATGAAGATGGGGTTACACACACACACACACACACACATGGTTATGATTCCATCACTGGTGCAAGATCACTTAAAATGTGGGTCCATTAAGATTTCCACCATATGGTACTTTTGAATTAAGAATTATTGAAAGTTTGAGTGAATAATTATAAGAGATGAAGCCATCACCTAGTGCTACAGAGTAAGACGCATTAAATGCTTGGGAGAAAACAGCACATGCTACAGAGAGAGAAGAATACCAGAATAAGGCTAAGACAGCTGTGTGAAATTACGCAGGTACAGAATATAAACAAGGATAGCATAGACAGAGAAAATAAGTAGTCGAGGGAGCTAGAATATAGTCAGCCATAACTAGACTAAAAAGAACCAGACACAGGGAAAGGATGATGAGGGAGCTGCAGAGAAATCTGTCACTGAATGAGGGGATGATATTTTGGATGCATTATTGGCCGTGCATCTAACACCATATGTGGCCTTTGTTACAAATAATGAGAGTACCTCAACTTCTGGTACTACGGTGGCTGCTGCCCATGATGAGCTAAATGTGATTCATATTGCAAGAACATTGCAGGTGGCACAACCTGTTGTACAACCTCTTGTAACAGATGTTGTGCCTGCACACGTTGAGAATGTTCCAACAGTGATATCTCCAGGTGTGACTGCTTCTATTGTGACTGTACCATCACCAGCTACTAGAGTAATAATTGTTCAGCCTTTAGAGATCCAAATTGCAAGTACACCTTTAAATATTGTCCAAACAATGTGGTTCAAGGAGCTGTTGGGACAATGATTCTGACAGCGTACACCCCTACATCGCAGAATGTGCAAACTGTTGCCTGGACACCACTGCAAACAATTCAATCACTGACAGAAGGGAGAAGAATTGTCTTTAAAATACCAATAGTACAGAAAGAGAGACAAATTTACTTGAAGATGGAATTTTTCCACCATGATTTGAGGAAACCATAGAAAGTAAAAGGAAAGGGAGTGCTGAAAAACAGGCTGCCACATCATAGACTGGAAAAGAGAGACCACTAAATGTCCCTAAATTAAAGGTTGAATTAGAAGAAATAATTAGGGAATGTTAGGGTATTACGCACATAAATCATTATCAAGGGAATTAATTCATTTCCCTAAGTAAAGAAATGACAAGGTGTGCAGCCAGTACACATGGCAAATTAAATTGAATTGGTGAGAAAATATGACATTAATCTTTCAACGAGCGCCCCTTTGCAGAGAAGTTTCAAAGCACAGTTAGAAGCAATTGAGACAATGTTTTCTTCAGGAATGCAATTGTACATTACCAAATTGGTGAAGTGTACCCATAAATGGAGCGAGTTTGAGAAATTAGAGAACAAATGGATCAAGAAGGAGGAGAAAAAAAGAGACAATCAGATGTGGCTGAAGCAAATAGTAAGCCACCACCAGGTCCTCCCTGTAGCATCCTCCCCAGCTCAGGAGCATGGAAATGACCACACCAGATACAGAGACTCATCCTGGACAAGTACCTGATTGATTGATTGAGCACATTAACAGACAACTTTATTCCTCAGCATACAATCATACACTACTCTAGAATCATGTCATATCCATTGATAACCACATATGAACACCTCGCAACAAGTTACGTAAGTCCTTTTTTGTGTCTGCCTAGAACGGAAAGGGTCCTAGTGCACAAAATCTCATGGAGCCCGAGTTACAGGTCCTTCCCATGATGGTCTACCTCCTTATCTACCAAGATTACGAAAGACCGTGGTGATGACCACGGTGAGTACAGCACCTAGTACACAGGGGAGCGGGGGAGAAAAACGAGAGTCATACACACACGCAACATGCAACACCCCCACCCTCACCCACAACACCATACACACAAACACATGCAGCAACAGTACATTTACACCCTGTTAACCCTGGAAGAGCTCAAGGAGAAAAGGAATAGAGTTAAATCAGTGTAATTTTAGAAATAGGCAGATCTACGTAACAATAATAAAAACAGTATCTACAAAAATATACAATATATACATAAGGCCGTACATTGTCCCTTCCAAATGTCCGTGGGCTACTGCGCCAGAAATCATGGGCCAAGCCCACACTTGACTCCTGCCTCAATACAGAGAGAACACTGCAGGGGCATCAGGTTGAAAACACACAAGCACCTCAGGGGAACGGGGAAAGGTGGGGCACCTCAGTCAGAAGATGGAATAATGCTGCTTCTCCTCGACGGGGCTCCATGCCCACTACTTAGTCCTGGGGGTGCAAAGCCACAGTCTCTCAAGTGGGTGGTTTGCCCACTGCTTGGTCCTGGGGTGGTGCAAAGCCACAGTCTCTCAAGTGGGTGATTTGCCCACTGCTTGGCCCTGGGGAGTGCAAAGCCACAGTCTCTCAAGAGAGTGGTTTGCCCACTGCTTGGTCCTGGGTAGGTCAAAGCCACAGTATCTCAAGTGGATGCCTTTCTCCACTGGTTCTGGAGGGGGCCTTGTGCCCAGTCTGCGTCATTCTGCCAAGGAGGGGGTGAGTGGATGCCTTTCTCCACTGGTTCTGGAGGGGCCTTGTGCCCAGTCTGCTTCATCCTGCCAAGGAGGGGTGAGTGGATGCATATCTCCGCTGGTTCTGGAGGGAGCCTTGTGCCCTGTTTGCTTCATGCTGCCAAGGAAGGTGTGAGTGGATGCCTTTCTCCACTGGTTCTGGAGGGGGCCCTGTGCCTAGTCTGCTTCATCCTGCCAAGGAGGGGGTGAGTGGATGCATATCTCCACTGGTTCTGGAGGGGGCCTTGTGCCCAGTCTGCTTCATCCTGCCAACGAGGGGGTGAGTGGATACCTTTCTCCACTGATTCTAAAGGGGCCTTGTGCCCAGTCTGCTTCATCCTGCCAATGAGGGGGTGAGTGGATGACTTTCTCCACTGGTTCTGGAGGGGGCCTTGTGCCGAGTGATGCAGCACTTGGGTTGTGGCAGTTCACATTCTCTTACCTGGGTGTCTGAGGCATGGATTTCCAGGGACCAGATTGCATGATAGTCCATGGAGGCAGGACTAGACCCCATGCTGCGGCACCTAAGGCTGCAAACTGGTGGTGTTGCCGGTGCTGGTGGGGGTGCTGCCAGTGGTGGTCGGAGGCTCCAGGCCACTAGGGCTGCTGCTGCTGGTAGTGGTCCTACTGTCAGCGGTGCAGGTGGAGGTGCTTGCGGCGGTGTTTGCGGCGGTGCTTGCGGCAGGGCTGCTGGTGGTGCTGCCAGTGGTGCAGGTGCCAGTGCTGCCAGTGGTGGAGGTAGGCCAAAGCCCTTCTCCTGTAGCCTCGAACGGCTGCCCACTGGGGATGCTGCTGCTGACAGTAGTGGTGGCATCGGCGGTGCAGATGGCGGTGCAGTGGCGGTGCTGCCCGCGGTGCAGGTGGCGGGGCTGGTGGTTCTGCTGGTGAGCACCAGGCCTTCACCTGCAGCCTCCGACGGCTGGGGTGCCTTGCCTTGGGTTTTCTGCCCCTTCCTCACCTTGGCAGATGCTGTTGTGACCTTGGCTCTGGCAGCTGGAGTTTTGGAGGAGGCCTTGCTGGGTGGGTCGTGCTCCTTGCCCTTGCTGCATGTCATCCCCTTCTTCACCTTGGCAGGTGGCTAAAAGGTTTGGTCCTTTGCAGGAGTTGGTGGCACACTGGCTGGCCTGATGGGTGTCCCCTTTGAACCTCTGAGATTTGGAGGTACCACAGCAGATGCCGACTTGGTGGCTGAGGTGCTGGCCTGGGTTTGGGACACCCTGGCCCGAGGGGAAGGACGGGGGAGGAATAGGGAACAGGTCAATGTTTGCCTGAAAATATTTTTAGACACACTGGGGCAGGAAGAGGGACAGGGTTTGGGAGTGGAGGAAGAGGAAGTGGTGGTAGGAGGTGTCTGTCTGCTGAGTTTGGGTGAAGTGCATGTGCTGGATGATGTTGTGAGGTGGATGGCTTTTGGGTTGGTGGGTGCTTGCGTTTGTGTACTTTGGGAGGAGGAGTCACAGACACACTGGGAGAGGACACAGGGGACGTGTGAATGGATGTGGAGGTGGTGACTGCCAGTGAGGGGTGAGTAGTGATGGGCATGCTGGTGATGGAGGTAGTGGATGAGGATGTAGTTCATGCAGGTGTGAGTCGAGACAATACTGGGACGAAGGTGGACGAGGAGGAGGAGGGGGACACAGTGGAGGCAGTGGATGTTAGTGTGTCTGCATGGGGATGGTTCTTGTGTGAGTGCCTGTGGGATGATGTGTAGTGCTTTTGTTTGCCTGAATCACTTCTGTGTGTTGATTTGGGTGAATGCTGGTCTGAAGGTGTGCTAGGGATAGGCTGGGTTTGAGGGGATTGGGACTAGGTAGAGGAAGTTGGAGGGGGGAGGCTAGACACAGGGACAAGGACTGCCATCAGTGCGGAGGCCAGAGCCTGAAATTCTCTCTGTTGGGCCACCACAACAGAGTGAATGCCCCCCAGGTATGCATTTGTTTGTTGCAAATGCCCTGCTACACCCTGGATGGCATTCACTATGGTTGACTGCCCAACAGAGAGGGATCTCAGGAGGTCAGTAGCCTCCTCACTAAGGGCAGCAGGGCTGACTGGGTCAGGGCCTGAGGTGCCTGGGGTGAAGGAGATGCCCACCCTTCTAGGTGAGCGGGCATGGGAAACACGCTGAGGGGCTGCTGGGTGGGCAGTGCTGGTAGGGGGGTGGCAGCTGTACCTGTTGTTGTGGTGTCCGCCACGGCCAGGGAGCTTCCATCGGAGGAGGAGTCGCTGTCTGTGGTCTTCCCTCCTGTCCCCGTCATGGTGCTCCCCTCACCCTGCGTCCCACTGGTGCCCTCACTGTTGGTAGATTCGGCCTCCAGGACCATGTGGGATGCAGCTCCCTCCGTCACCGGTGCCTCTGCTCCTCCGCCAGTTGATGTAATGCACACAGAGACAGGGTGACAAAACAAAAGGGGGGGAAGAGACAGAGGATACAGTTGGTCAATGCCAGCAACACCTCTACCGTTGGCAGACACAACACACAAGGAGCAGCCCTATGCACTAGGCCATGCCCATCCAGTTATTAACATAGTTAGCAGCCCATGGGGTACAATCCCTAACGCCATCAGCTGCACACTCGAAACCCACAGGACCCTGCCCAGTAGTAGATGCCCACTAACACTATTGGGGTAGGAGTGCTCCAGAGCCTACTCAACAAGGGACCTACCCTGCCAGTTTTGCCCTGGTCTAGGGGCACCCATATCCCACATGCCCCACGCAGGAACCTCTTAACGTGCGGAAAGTCAGGAGTCAGTATCTATACTCACCCCCTTGTGGCAGCTGTGATGCCTTCAAGCACCCATCCATCTCCGTATATGCCACCCCCAGGATGTGGAACATCAGGGGGTCATGGTGCGGCGGGCACCCCTTCCTCATTGAGAGGACAGCCCCAGCTGGGCCTCCGCCATCTTCTTTGCCCAGCAATGCAGGTCCTCTCACCTTTTGCGGCAGTGGGTGCTCCACCTGTCAAAGACCCCCAGGGTCCGCACCTCCTTGGCGATGGCACACCAAATACCCTTTTTCTGATGGGTGCTGACCTGCATGGAAAAGTCAGCAGAAAAGGGAATTAGTCAACTGCCCGCACCGTCAGACTCATGGCCCACCAAATCCCTCCCATCCCCTGATGCACATACATTTACCACCTTACATGCTGCACTCTGGCCAGGACGCCTCTGCCCCCCCAACATGTTGCTTACATACACAGCACTCCATACATTCATGGCCCACGCATCATGCTCACACTGTACTCACCTGTTTGCCTGGAGGACCGTAGAGTAACGTGTAGTGGTGTAGGACCCCATCCACCAGTTTCCCCAACTCCTCTGCAGTGAAGGCAGGGGCCCTTCCCCCAGGCACATGACCCATTGTCACTTCCAGAAACAGGCCACAGCAGCACTTGCAGTGTAGATCCTCTCCTGTTGAAGGTCAGGTAGCAAGTGAGTGGGTAGATAGAAAATGTCGGTCACGTCGGCGGCGGTGCGTACCGTCACCGCCAGCGTACATCGCCATTGGCTCCTGGAACTCACAGGCCCCAATGATAGTCAATGTGAAGTTGCCGCGCGGTTTTCGACCGCCTAACACAACGGCACACAACACCAGTGCAATTACCTAATTTCCACTCGTCCCTCCTCACAGGTCAGGCATCTGCCATTTCAGGGGGGCACAGGGCATGGCACCTAACTGCGTTACAGCAGACATTGGCACGGCAACTGACAGTCAGGTTCAAATTTTGGTTCTATTAAGTAAACAAATCCTCATTAGTGCAATTGATGTGGGAATATGACCCTCTGCTCTCCGTTCTCTCTCCATAGGCTTCAACCGCTGAGGCTGAATATGAGATGGTGGCATCCCCCGGTGTACAGACCCCTGGTGGACTTTGCGACAATGGAGGACAGACACATAATCATTACATACAGACTTTTATGACCTGGGTCATATCCCCAACATCATTTGTGCCATTGATGGTACCCATTTGGCATTTGTCACCCCCCACGGAGAATTGAACACATTTTCAGGAATAGAAAAAGCTATCACTCTATGAAAATGCAGATGGTGTGTTTGGCGGACTAGTACATCTCCCATGTGAATGCCAATTATTCTGGCTCTGTCCATGACACCTTTATCTTGAGGCATAGCAGCATTCCATATGTGATGGGCCAACTCCAGAGGCACCAGGTGTGGCTAATAGGTGAGCCAAAGGTCCCCACACACTATGAGTAGGTGTCTGGGTATGGGGTCGTCCCTAAGGGTTAGTGTGTGTCTAACAGTTGTCCCTCGATATTTGCAGGTGACTCTGGTTACCCCAACCTCTCATGGCTACTGACCCCAGTGAGGAATGCCAGGACAAGGGCAGAGGAACGTTGCAATGAGGAACATGGGCGAACAAGGAGAATTATTGAAAGGACCTTTGGCCTCCTGAAGGCCATCTGACAGGTGGCTCCCTGTACTACTCACCCAAAAAGGTGTGCCAGATCATTGTTGCATGTTGCATGTTGCACAACCCGGCCTTGAGATGCCAGGTGCCTTCTCTGCAGGAGGATGTGCCTGGAGATGGTCTTGTGGCAGTGGTAGAGCCTGTGGACAGTGAGGAAGAGGAGGCAGAGGAAGAAGATGTTGACAACAGAATCAATATTATTCAGCAGTACTTCCAGTGACACACAGGTAAGACACTGTAGGTTCACTTTACATTTCAGTTTTCTGTTGGACATTGTACATGGCAGCCTGATTTCCCTATGTGTATGGCCACTGACTGTACCCTTTGGCATCTCTATTTTCAGATCTCTGTGCCCCACTCTGGCTCCTGCTATGTGTACTGCTGTCCACCAAGGGTCATTCCAAAGTATATTTCACTGTACATTTGAGTTGCAATGCTTTGATAATGTTGTACTAATACATATGTGAATCATTTAACAGACTCCAGATTAGTATTTGTTCCAAGGGTGTTTATGTAAGTGCTCATAAGTAGAAGGGGATGTGCAATGGACTACTCACCGAAGAAGGGTGCCAGATCATTGTGGCATGCTGTATGTTGCACAACCTGGCTTTGTGACGCCAGGTGCCTTTGCTGCAGGAGGATGGGCCTGATGTTGGTCTTGTGACGGCTGTGCAGCCGGTGAACAGTGAGCAAAAGGAGGCAGAAGAAGAAGATATAGACAACTGAAACAACATCATCATGCAATACTTCCAGTGAGACACAGGTAAGAGACTGGCACTGCTCCTCTCATATCAGACTACAGTAGGACATTGCATGATTATGCATTTTTACCTGTGTATGGACCCTGATAGTTCACTTTGGCTTTCCATTTCACAGATCTGGGTACCACTTTCTGCCTTCTGCTATGTTTACTGCTGCCAACAACTGTCGAACATTGGTATGTGAAAAATGAACATTGACATTGCTATGTGTCAGAGAGGTTGCAATAACACATTTGTGAAAGTACAAACTGACTCCAGATTGATTTGTGATTCAAGGGTGTTTACTTCTGTTCTAATAAGTGGAGGGGGCTGTGCAATGATGGTGGAGGAAAGTCCATGGTAGAGTCCAGTCTCTTGGTATCACAGGTGCATTGTCCCACGGGGCATAGGAAGGGGAGTAATGGCAGTTCTAGGTGGACAGGGTGACAAAGTGGTACAGAAGGGTGACAATCAGGAGAGTCTTATTTCCTGACAGGGGTCTTGGCAATGTTCTCTGGCTTCTGCCTGGATCGCAGGGGCCTTTTGCAGCGTGGTTCTCATTCTGCAGGGGTGGGGTGCTTGTGGCTTGTTGGTCCTGTGGCGGGACCTCCTGTCCACTAGCGTCGGCGGAAGGCTGTTCATCGGTTTGGCTAGTGTCAGGCGCCTGTTGTTGTGCCACTGCCTCCCTCATGGTCTTGGCCATGTCAGCCAGCACCCCTGCAATGGTGACCAGGATGGTGTAGATGTTAGTTAGGTCATCCCTGATCCCTAGGTACTGTCCCTCCTGCAGCCGCTGGGACTCCTGCAACTTGGCCAGTATCTGGCCCATCGTCTCCTGGGATTGGTGGTATGCTCCCAGGATGTTGGAGAGTGCCTCATGGAGAGTGAGTTCCCTGGGTCTGTCCTCTCCCTGTCACACAGCAGTCCTCCCAGCTTCCCTGTTGCCCTGTGCCTCTGTCCCCTGAACCGTGTGCCCACTGCCACTGACCCCAGGTCCCTGATCATCCTGGGTTTGTGGGGTTGCATGGGGTCCCTGTAGTGGTGGACACACTGCTGATTGACGTGACCTGGGACAGTGGCATGGGCCCGCTGGGTGGGTGCAGTGCTGGTGTTTCCATTGTGTCTGCATATGCCATCTTGTGCATGGGTGTGTTTCCCTGTATGGTTGTGATTTCCCTGTCAGCTTTGTCTTGTATGAGTGGTGATTTTGTGGGCTGGGTGAGTCTCTTTACTGGGCATGCTGTGGTGATGGGTGTCCATGCATTCCTGTCTGTTTCAGGGTCCATGCTTTGGTGTTGCATGCAGGGCTTGGTATTGGGTTGGGTGGGTTGTGATAGTGCAGTATATGTGAGGTGGTGGAGTAATGGGATGAGGGTAGGGGTAGGAGTTTGTGATGGCATGAAGGTAGGGCGGATAAAGTAGTAAAGATTTGAATTAACAGAGTCCAGTCCTAGTGCTACTCCTGCAAGGCCCTCAGGATGCATTATTGCCAAGACATGCTCCTCCCATGTTGTTAGTTTTGGGGGAGGAGGTGGGGGTCCACCGCCAGTCCTCTGTACCGCTACCTGGTGTCTTGCAACCACGGAACGCACCTTCCCCCGTAGGTCGTTCCACCTCTTCCTGATGTCATCCCTTATTCTGGGGTGCTGTCCCAGGGCGTTGACCCTATCCACTATTCTCCACCATAACTCCATCTTCCTTGCAATGGACGTCTGCTGCACCTGTGATCCGAATAGCTGTGGCTGTACCTGGATGATTTCCTCCATCATGACCCTTAGCTCCTCCTCAGAAAACCTGGGGTGTCTTTGGGGTGCCATGGATGTGGTGTGTGTGATATGTGTGAGGATGTGTGGGGTGATGTGTGGGGTGATGTGTGGGGTGATGTGTTGGGGTGTATGCTGTGAGGTGTGTGGATGGTGTATGGGTAATGGTGTTCTGTGGCTCTGATTGAGTGGGTGCTCCTGGCTTGTGTCTCTCTTTGTAGGAAATCTTTTTTTTTGTTGAAAGGGTTGTGGGTAATGTGGGTGTGTGTTTTATAGCGGTGTGAGTGTGTGGTGTGTGTATGTGTGCCAGGTGTGTGTAGTTTGAATTGTCCGATGTGGTGGTGTTTTGTAAATGTGTGTGTATTTTGAGTGCGGCGGTAAGTACCGCAATGGTTTATCGCGATTGAAAGAGCGCCACAGTGATTCATGGGTCATGATACAGTGGGCGTATTCCTGTTGGTGTAACGGTGTGGGTTCGGCTATCGCCAGTATATCACCAACCTTTGGTCTGGCGGATTTGTGTGGGTGTCTGTATTGTGGCGGATTTCCCTGTGTGGGTCATAATACCCGTAGCAGAATACCACCGTGGTCACGGTATGTTGGTGGCCGTCAGCACGGCAGTAGGCGGAATTTACCACCACAGTTGTAATGAGGGCCTATATCTCTTCAATAAGTTGATGAGACGCTCTCATAGTCAGCCAGATAGAGTGGTATGGGGTATTTGCTATCCACTGTGGTTGGGCACCAAATCCACTGTTCTGATGCATGATCTGGACTGTCAGGCAGGATCACCTTGTTTATGATTGCAGGATCTGATGACTGCAAAGGTTGGTGCTTAAAATGTGACAAGTCCTGTGCAACGGTTTATCTGAGACGATGCACTGTCACCATGTGTCCTTTGTACATTATCAACCTCAGAGAATAGACAGCAAATGGAGTGTCTGGTTTTCACTTTCATTTCTGTTTGACAAGGACCCAGTCACCTTCACCTGAGCCCATCAATGCTGTTTAGCATATGTTTTCATTTTGCACTTTCGAAAAGTGTCTGTGACATGAAACTTAGCAGCGTTCAAAGGTCGGTCCACCGTCCACTGTGGCAATTTGTTTCAGATGGGTCTCCCAAAATAGGGTGGCAGGACTCTCTCCAGTTGTGGGGTGAAGAGTTGAATAATAAGCACAGAGGACTTGATACAGAGATTGGTTTAACTGGATTCCCTCTATCACGGCTCATTGAGTCATCCCTTTTGAGAGTGCCCATGAATTGTTTGATAACACCATTGGGTTGTAGCCACAGAGGTGTGCTCTTTTGATGCTTGACATTTAGAGCCTGATTTGGAGTTTGATTTATGGGTTAGTCCATTACTAATGTTATGGATATGCAGTGTGCCATATCATAATTCCCATAGGATATAATGGGATCGTAATACGAAGGACATGATATCAGTCATGTTTGTGACGGAGTAACCCCATCTGCCAACCTCTAAATCAGGCCCTTAGCCTGAATGGAAACTCCTTGAATTCCTTTCTATTGAATAGTGGACCACTTTCAGATTTGGAAAAGGTGGGGATACCCCATGCTGCAAATATATTTTCCCACCGCTTGATCACCTTGTCAAGGGTTGTTGATGGTTGCTCCTCTACTAATGGAAAAGGTGAATACCCACCAGTGACTATCATGAGATTGTGTCCGTTTCCTAGAGGCCAGAATAAATCAACTGTATCGTTCCCAGGCCTGAGTGGGAAGGTCAGACATTGTCAAAGGATACTGCATCATTTTGGTGGAAAGGCATTTGCAAAAATGCCACTCTTTTAGTTCCTTCTCAACCCGTTCATCTAAGCACAGGAACCACACTCGGGGGGTCATTCCGACCCCGGCGGGCGGCGGGCACCGCCCGCCGGGCGGAGACCGCCAGAAGACCGCACCGTGGTCAAATGATCGCAGCGGTCATTCTGACTTTCCCGCTGGGCGGGCGGGCGACCGCCAAAAGGCCGCCCGCCCGCCCAGCGGGAAAGCCCCAGCAACGATGAAGCCGGCTCCGAATGGAGCCGGCGGAGTTGCTGGTGTGCGACGGGTGCAGTGGCACCCGTCGCGATTTTCAGTGTCTGCTAGGCAGACACTGAAAATCATTATGGGGCCCTGTTAGGGGGCCCCTGCACTGCCCATGCCAGTGGCATGGGCAGTGCAGGGGCCCTCAGGGGCCCCATGACACCTGTTCCCGCCATCCTGTTCCTGGCGGTTTTTACCGCCAGGACCAGGATGGCGGGAAGGGGGTCGGAATCCCCATGGCGGTGCTGCGAGCAGCGCCGCCATGGAGGATTCTTTGGGGCAGGGGTAAACCGGCGGGAAACCGCCAGTTGCCCTTTTCTGACCGCAGCTTTACCGCTGTGGTCAGAATTGCCCATGAAGCACCGCCAGCCTGTTGGCGGTGCTTCCGCGGCACTCTGCCCTGGCGGTTTTCAACCGCCAGGGTCAGAATGACCGCCTCGGTCTCTTAGGGCTCTTTTATTGGCTACAATGCCCTCATGTCCTTCATGGGCTAGTTCAATGATTTGATGTTGGAGGCTCTCTTCCTTGGTTATGGACAGTTCATCTTGTACATTTTTGAATTTTTGAAATTCAACACTGTCAGCAAAAGGTTGAGTGTCCCAGTTCCACGATTGAATTTAATTGAGTTTTGTGTGTGTGTGTCATAATATGGCAAACGGATATTAGCCACCGCAGCGGTATGCTGGAAACCATCACCGTGGCAGTAAGCGGCATTTACTGCCAACGTTGTAATGAGGGCCTTAATGATTTTCCTATCATCTACTTCTTCTAGGGCATCTATGAAGTCATCAAATGTCTTGATCCACCCGGTCCATCTGGTGGCAATGTTTTGCTGTTGGCTGTTTCGAATGGTGGGATGGTTTCAGAAACACATTTGCATCATACTTTACACTCCTTTCTACCACCACTGAGAGTATATGCTGTTCAGATGATGGCTGCTGTTCAGCTGGTCTGTTAACCTCTGCAAGCACTGGCCGTGTGCTTGCACTTGGGTCATCATAACCGATTGGATGCCATAGATCATCGTTTTCTTTCTTGATGGTGAGTAACAATTCCTTTTCTCGCTCTTGATCATTGTTGCAGTTAGTTTTCTGCATTGTACCTTGTTGTCACTGCTTAAGCTTTTATGTTTGTATCAATGATGGCTCTGTGTAATGGCGTGCCGCAGTATTTCTCCTTTGAGCATTAACAATGGACTCTGATGACCTTTTTGGATGCTCTGTTCTGCATGGTCTTCTACTTCTTGCAGGGCATATGTGGGCTGGAGCAGAGCTTCGACTCCACACACCAATTACAAATTGCTTCTTGTCGATTTGTGGCTTGCACAAGCAGTTTGCTGTATTGTTACAAACTCTCAAGGAGAGCAGTCTTGATTCTTTGACTCATGGATCCCCTACTCGTCGCCAGTTGTAGCATCCTCCTCAGCCTGGGAGCATGTAAATTACCATGCCACAGAGGGATTTCATTAATAGATGGCTTTATTCCTCAGCATACGATCACATACTACTCTCGGATCACATCATAACTGTTGATAACCACACCTTAACACCTCCCACCTCCCGAAAAAGTACACAGTTCTTTTTGTTGAGTCTGCCTACAACCACAGGGGTCCTAGTGCACAAAGTCTCACAAAATTACACCTCTGATAAGGAAGCTCTAACATTTCCGATGAGAGACGTACCAGGTGTAGGGTGTGTAAATATACCATGGAGTAGAGGAGATCTTGCAACATTTATGAACAATTTCCCAAAATTGAAGAGAAAATCCTACACCATGGTTTACACAAGTTGACAGATTTGCAAAGATTTCGAAAGTGCTATGGATTGATTTGAATCCATTATTTGATATTCTGGTACCGAGCGATTTATGGGTTGAATGTAAGATTGCTGTATGATGACCAAGATCAGAGCCTCTGAGGGATGCACAGACTCATGCACCATCTCCTATAGTAATGATAAAGTATGATGAGTTGATTACTTTCCTGAAATGCAAGGTTCCAGCCAAAGATTTTGACTGGGTGAAGATTAATCAAGCTTCACAAGGACCAACTACAGGAATGCCAAAATATGATGAGGTGATTACTTTCCTGAAAGGTAAGGTTCCACCCAAAGATATTGATAGGTTGAAGATTAACTGAACTTCGAAAGAACCAAAAGAATCGGTGCATGCTTATTATGAGTAATTAATGCAGGGGTTTAAAGAATAGGTTGGACAAGAAATTCCTGAAAAGAGTGATATGGGGTTCTGTGTGTCACAGTTTGCTCTGGGTTTGAGACCTGAGATTTGTATGCACATGCAGCAAAATGTGAATTGCTGGTACATAAAACCTTCAGATGAGATCCTAAGGCATGCAAAATACGGCAGTGATGATCACGAAATGAAGGAGAAAAGACTTAAGGAGAATCTTATGCTTACACAGATTAAGTTGGCTCAAAGACATTTTCAGTTCAGAATCCTTAAATTGCATTGGAAGATGGAATGTAGGCTGAATGTTAATAGCTTAAATAGAGATGGCCAAATGCAAGCAGGAACTCAAGTGCAGATGCAAAACATGTCCCTTCAGTAAATGCAAGTGTCAATGCAGACACAGGTTCAGACAATGCAGGTTCCGCAACCACAAATGGACATGCAGAATGTGGAATCTAGTTTTATTAGTAATCAGATGTAAAGAGAAAATGTTATTACATTTTATAATCAGAACCAGAACCCGTTTCAACAGTACCCCATCGTAATCGGTAATAGTTTCTGTTCTGAAAATTCCCAATGAAGCTGCCTGAAGGGGGAGGGACATTGCGTACTTGGTGCTGTCTTAGAAGTAGACCAAAGTCGACCATTTGTAGAAGGAGAAGGTAATAGCTAATAAGTGTTATTTCTTACCAGCACCAGAGCAAGCCATTCCAATGTAAGAAAACAGGAAGTCCCAGACGTACCCCTCTCAGGAAAGAAGATTTAAGCTGTAGGAATTACAAATAAACAGATTACAAACCTAGTTTCAGAGAAAGTCCCTGTAAAAATAGGTTTGTTTGAGGAGAGTCATCAATTTGTTGTTTACGATTCGAGTCCTGTACATCTGCTAGGGAGAGAATAGTTATGCAAAGTTAAATTGCACAATTTACTGTACACCGGAAGGTGTTGAATTTCAAACATACGATGAAGATGATGAATTGAAAATGGCCTGACTAGGAACAGCTGTAAGATTGTGCCTAGTGAGAACAGTAGAGGATTTACCTCCTGATTTAAAAGATAATGTGAACCCACAAGTATGGGATTTTACAGGAAAAAATATCAGACTAACAAGAGATGCAGAAACAGTCCAAATCACAGTGAAGTTGAATGCAGCATATCCAATAAAATCACAATATAATTTGACCCTATAGACAGTGGCAGGAATAACACCAGTAATGAAAGACATGCAATTCTCCGATCATGGCCCACAGAAGCCTAAATGTCAATATCGAACTGTGCAAATTCTTCAGAGTATTAACAACATTGTTTTATGTTGTCCCGTGGTACCCAATCCATCTTCAATAAATTTCAAATCCCATGCTCTGCAGAATGGCTTACTTTTGCGGATCTCTGCCAGGTCTTCTTTTTTATCCCATTGCAGGAGACGAGCCAGTTTGTGTTCTCATTTGTGTTCCAAGATGGCGTTTTGGCATGGTGCTGAGCTCCATAGGGGTATACAGGGAGTTCATCTATTTTCAATACAATCTACAAAAAGAATCTTGCATCACTGCAAGTGCATTGTAGATCAGTTTCATGCAATATATTGATGACCCACTTGTGGCATCAGACACACAAGAAGCTTGCAGATAGAATACAATTGCTTTGTTTAATCACCCAGCTGAGAATAGACATAAGGTGTCTATGAGTAAACTACAATACTGTCAAAAAGAAGTCCAATAATTGGGACATATCATTGACAAGGGAACAAAAAAGGTGTCACAAGAAAGAGTAGAAACTATCCTTAAGATGAATCCATCAAGAACACAGAGAGAAGTCTGAGTGCTCCTGGGAATGGTTGGCTACTGTATACAGTGGAAACCAAACATCTCTAATGGCCAAGCCTTTTCTGGGTCTGATCCTTTTCCATGGGACAAGGCTTGCTTGAATCCTTTCCTCAGGCTGAGAGACAGTCTCTGTCTTGCCCCAGCACTAAGAATGCTTTAATACAGTAAGGTGTTCACATTGTTTTGCAGTGAGAGGGAGGGCTGCGCTCTCTCAGTGCTTACTCTATGCATAGAAATTCATGAAGACGTGGCTTATTTTTCGAATACCCTTGGCCCTGTAGCTGGAGAACCTCCCGGCTGCCTAAAAGAGGTTGCAGCACTTGGTGTCAGTATTAAGAGGTGTGAAAATATAGCTAACTGTTATGGTCCCTCACTTCATTGAAAATCTGCTTACACAAATCAAAACACGGTAAAAGAAAAACAGCAGAGGTGCAATGTTTGAACAACAGACACTCACTTCTGGAAATGTAGAAGTAAGGCAATGTTGTACATTGAATCCTGCAGCTATTTTGCTGATATATGAAGCTGTGAATGCTATTATTATTGAGCATGGTTGTCTAGATGTCACAGATTTATGCACTAGGCTAAGACTAGTCATAAAAGATGAACCTTTCATCAAGGCTGATTATGTAATTTTTGTGGATGGCTCATGTCTGAAAAACAATGAGATTATCTCTTCAACAGAATGCAAATGGACTTTAGGGAGATGCCTGTTTGTAACGGGCTGGGATAAGTCCTGGTTATAATGTATATTTTCTCTCAAAGGGTGTAAGTCTACCCAAAATGGAGAAATGACAGTCTCACTGTAGCTAAGATGCTGTTGCGAGAATTAATACCCAGGATTGCATTACCGGTTTCTCTGCAGTCAGCTCGAGGGACTCATTTCAACATCAAAGTCCTTAGAATGCTATGTGCAGCTCTAAAATGTAACAGAGGTTACATTTTAACTATCGCCCCGAAGATTCTGGAATTGTGGAACAGCTCAATGGAAACATAAAGTCATGGTTGGCCAAAGTTTATGCCTCCACTTCAATGAAATGGCCAGATGCTTTGACTTTGGTATTGATGAGCTTCCTGAGTACTCATGACAGGGGGACAGGATTATCGCTGAATGAGATCCTAATGGGGTGTGCAATGAGACTGCCTGCTATTCCTGCAAACAGACTTGTGAACATCACAGATGACATGATACTCCATTATTGCAAACGATTAGTTGATGTGGTGGGTTCTGTGTCTCACCAGGTTGTAGCTGCTGTCTAAAATCTGCCATTAGTAACAATGTCAAAAGCTTAGTCCTGGTGACTGGGTGTTGATTAAGAAGCATGTCTGAAAGTGAGCTTGGAACCAAGATAACTGGGTCCATTCTAAGTAATTCTGATAAAAAACACTGATGTCACGTGTGCCTGCCTGTGACCAATGTCCTTTATTAGTGGGAGTGGCAGTGAAATTTCCATGGAGGTAAGTCATCTCCTTTTAACACATCAATCACATACTCAGAAGGTGAGGTGTCCCTATGAAGAGTTAGGCCCTCATTCTGACCTTGGCGGGCGGCGGAGGCCGCCCGCCAAAGTCCCGCCGTCAGGTTACCGTTCCGCGGCCGAAAGACCGCGGCGGTAATTCTGACATTCCCGCTGGGCTGGCGGGCGGCCGCCTTCAGGCCGCCCGCCAGCCCAGCGGGAAAGAGGCTTCCACGATGAAGCCGGCTCGGAATCGAGCCGGCGGAGTGGAAGCTGTGCGACGGGTGCAGTTGCACCCGTCGCGTATTTCACTGTCTGCGCAGCAGACAGTGAAATACATTTAGGGGCCCTCTTACGGGGGCCCCTGCAGTGCCCATGCCAGTGGCATGGGCACTGCAGGGGCCCCCAGGGGCCCCGCGACCCCCCCTACCGTCATCCGGTTCCCGGCGGTCGGACCGCCGGGATCTGGATGGCGGTAGGGGGGGTCGGAATCCCCTCGGCGGCGCAGCAAGCTGCGCCGCCTTGGAGGATTCAATGGGGCGGCGGGACACTGGCGGGAGACCGCCAGTGTTGCCGGTCCGACCGCGGCTTTACCGCCGCGGTCGGAATCCCCATTGGAGCACCGCCGGCCTGTCGGCGGTGCTCCCGCGGTCCTCCGCCCTGGCGGTCTTTGACCGCCAGGGTCAGAATGACCGCCTTAGTGTTCTGCGAATCAGAACCAAGGGCATCTGTAAGTACACCAGCCCAAGCAGCACCGCAGCAGTGAGCCGGAAGAGATGAACTATCTCAGACTTTCACTCCAGACCAAGTTCCAGTAATATCACAGAGTAGAGTGAAAATTCCTGAAGGTGAAAAGAGATCTAAACTTAAGACAGCAGTTGAGACATCACCAGAACCATTAGATAATCCAGAAGAAGGGAAAAGTGCTGAAACAAGGAGACTCACACATGATGGCCACAAAGCTATGGTCGAAAGAAACTGAGATCAAGTATGCCAGTTGAACACACACTACCAACTATTGCTGAGGAGATAAAGCCATGCAGTATAAGTGACATAGAAGTAAAAGATCAACAGACACCAAGAAGGTGAAAAAGAGTGTGGGTGCCTTTTCTAAGGTATTATACACCTAAATGGACATACTACACAAATCATTTACTAAATGAGTCAGTGGTGGAATTTGATTGGCCAGCGATCAGAAGTATTTGAGCCTCCATGACGTTATATTTAAAACAGTATTGGGGAAAAGGCTGCTGAAAAAAGTTTCTGAAAGAAAGAAAAGGTTTGAAAGATATTGAATGAAAAAATACAAAGGACTGAAATAAAGACAAAAAAAAAAAATTGTTGTTTTTATATAAAAAGAATTGAGAAGATTTCCCTAGGTGAAGATTTGAGATAACACATTTAGAAAAAGACGGAGTAGGGTTAGGGATGACTATACGAAGATTGCTGTAAATAAAGTTGAAATTATTATTTGCAAAAGAAAATCCAAGAAGCTGCTTTGTGTAAAAGTTTGAAAGGGAACTGTTGACTTAATTTGCTGCTATGTTTCATTAAATGACCTGACTACAGACAAACAGGTGTTTTCTAACAAAAGTTAGATGCAAGATTATTTTGGGTGTTATGTTTATAGTAGTAGTGACAGTAGTCATACCACTAATAGTAAGGTTTTATTTCATGCCAGAGATAGAGAAACCTATTGCTACGCTTGCTCCTGGGACAGCTACACACATGACAGATAAGGTAAAATTGAAAGCATAATTTATAGATTACATGAAAGAAAATTACGCAATAAACGTTTATTATAGGTTAGTTCAAGAATACACACAAGCGTTAGACCCGAAAGATTGCTACTACTGTGCACTCTTGTATTTGTCAGCTGTAGAGAAGGTGCATAACTTCACATACCTTTTTCATGTGCAATCATATGTAGTATTTTACTTAGTTCAGAATATAGGCAGAAACACTTTGCGTATTATTATTCCAATGTCAACATGATCCCTTCAAAAGTGTCTTTACAGAGAATGATGAATATACATCCACAAGCAGAGGAACTGGACGCAGCTTAGTATTATTTTAGACCATCCTCACCTATAGAAACAGTCAAGGCATATGAGAACATCTTGACCTGATTAATCAGACCATTAGAAAAGACATTTATCATGGCATTAGAAGAGAGGAGGGCACACATTTCCCATAGTAAAAACAAAGGGGAAGACATTTTGAAACATGTTTGTAAGAAGGAAGAAGATGAAGACAGAAAGAAAATGATTTATCCCAACTTGAAATTAGACAGAAGACAAAAAGGAAAATATGTGTTTACAAAAGAATATATCAATTTAGAAAGATACCTGTTTGAATTAGTAGTTGTGAACACACATTTGAAATTATGGGAGGTTTATGGTAAATATTGCAAGGATAAGACATAGTAATTCCAGGAGTTTATTTAGTTTGTGGACAGGATGCTTATTTTCAGTTACAGGCTGATTGGGAGGGTACTACTATTTAGCTTTGCTGTTTCCTAAAATGTATCATATAAATAGTATAGATGCTTCAACAATGACACTATCATACAGACATACACATATATTATACCTGATGGAATAAAATTGTTTGGAGACATTTTTGGAGCAATCATTTCACCAGTGGGAGTTGTTTTAAATGCTGAGAAAATTAGAAAGATTTCAACCGTAGTGAATAAATTGGGAAAAAGTACTTCTGGAGCTTAATTTGTTGTTAACACAGAACTAGTGACTGTTCGATCAATGGTTTTACAAAATCGCCTTGCTCTAGACATTTGACTCACAGAAACAGGCGCAGTCTGCAAGATGCTGAAAACTCAGTATTGCTAATCCTACGTACCTAACAAAAGTAAGAACACTTTAGAATTCAACAAGAATGTTTCTGAATAAAGACCTGAGTTAGAATCATTATAAACCACTAGTGATTTTGAGAAGTTTGGTAAAGGCGTTTCTGCATTCAGCAACTGGTTTGCTACCACAGGAGGAGGAATTTTCAGAGCTACAGTTGTGCCAGTACTAATAGTTGGATTTTGCTTATTAACCTTGTTTGCATTTTAAAGGGGTCGCAGATGTTATTTTGATAAGAAAGAGTACAGAGAGAGAAACAAGCAAATTATAAAAGAATTATAATTGGAAGAACTTCAGAATAAAGAATGCAAAAGATTGAAAGGATCTGAAACTTTAAAAAGGAAGACAAAAGACTCAACAGAGGAGGAGAATGAAATCTATAGATTCATTTGTGAAGAAAATGTGATGGCTTGATAACCATCAGAGGGGGGATTTGGAAAGCGTTTTTAAAAAAATGTTGAGAAAAGACAAAAAAAATATAACGCTGAAATAATGTGCAAAGGTAATAATGCTTAAAATGTGGATGAATGCAAAATTGTAGAAAATCATATAAAACTTGCTAGGCCTGAAACATTTAGACACCGACATGTTATAGTTAACTAAGCTTAAGAAATTGCAGAGAAGGCACAAGGCCTGATCTTGGGCTTTTGAAAGTCGTCTTCTGCACAATGAATAGTTGTTACCCAAAATGTTTTTTTTCTCCATTTATATGGATGTTTCTATTTCTACAAAAATAACTGTTAGCTAATGAGCATTGCCATTTATAAGGTTAGATATAGGTTCACACACAGGAATGTAGTCTTGTATGGGAGGATGAATCACCAGAATGATACACAATAGGACATAGTTGCAGTCCTAGAAGTTGCACTTTGAAGAATACTGTGCTCCTGTGAGAAGATGGGGAGTGAAGACATTTGCGTGAGTGCATCAAAAGCTGATTGGTTAACTGAAGAAAGAAGAAGCCACATGAATGTGGCACATTGATTTTATCTGTCCATAATAGTGTGTGTCCTAGAGTAGGTATGCAACCCACCCCATTATTGGTTGCACACTCTTCCATTCCCCTTTCCATGCTCTTGTTATCACGCTGCTCAGATACTTTACTAAGAGAAGTTCTGCTTTAATTGAATAATGAATTACTAAGCTGACTTTTGATGCAGAAGCTTTATGATTTCTCTCAATAGTAGAGCTCTTCATAGGTTTCTGGGACTGCCACCTTAATGCCTTCTTATTCTTAGAATAGATATTCATTCCTTTGTGGAACACACAATGCATTTTTTATATTATGATTTATGGATTACTTATTTTTGATTATTGACAAAACTAATTAATTTACATGATGATTCCAATAAAGATGGTTTAGTAGAAGAGTTGATTAATAAAACCCTTTAATTCATACCAAACTCTTTTTATTGTCTGAAAGTTTAAGTTTGTTATTATACTTCAATGAGATGTACAGCTCCTAATTAGTCTCAGTCAACATCAAAGATCCATCGACCTGAGGAGACGTGGGTTAGCCCCGATGAACGGTAAACTAAGGGGGTCATTACAACATTGGCGGTAAAAGCCGCTTACCGCCTTGCAGAAGACTGCCAATACACCACCGCTGCCGTAGAATTCCGCCACAGCTACTATGACCCACATCTCGGAATCTGCCGAAATACAGACACCCACACAAGTCCGCCACACCAAAGGTCAGTGATAAACTGGAGAAAACAAATCCTCCACCATCACGCCAGCAGAAACACGCCTATGCTTTTACGACCCACAAATCCACGCGGCGGTCTTTCAACCGCGGTATTCCATTGGCGGTACACACCGCCACGCTCAAAATACACACACATCTCCAAAACACAGCCACATTGGACAATTCAAAATACATACACCTGATACACATACAAACAACACTCCCACACACCCAACACTATATAGAACATACACCCACATCACCCACAAACCCCTACGACCAGAAATTTTGAGGAAGCCGACAGACAGAGAGCACAGCAATTGAGAACCCCACCACACAGAGGCACACAACACCATCACCCATACAACAGTCCACGCACAAAACACCACACACCACTACACAGCACCACACACATCAACACATACACCACCCCACACATCACCAACACCACCCCATGTCACGCCAAAGACACCCCAGGTTTTCCGAGGAGGAGCTCAGGGTCATGGTGGAGGAAATCCTCCAGGTAGAGCCACAGCTATTTGGCTCACAGGTGCAGCACACCTCCATAGCCAGGAAGATGGAGCTATGGCGCAGAATCGTGGACAGGGTCAACACTGTGGGACAGCATCCAAGAAATCGGGAGGACATCAGGAAGAGGTGGAACGACCTCAGGGGGAAGGTGCGTTCTGTGGTCTCCAGGCACAACATTGCGGTACAGCGGACTGGTGGCGGACCCCCACCTCCTCCCCCACAACTAACAACATGGGAGGAGCAAGTCTTGACCATCATGCATCCAGAGGGCCTCGGAGGAGTCGGTGGAGGAATGGACACTGGTAAGTCAAATCTTAACTATTACATCCCCCACCCTACCTGCATGCTATCACACACCCCCACCCTCACCCCCTCCCCTATCACTTCAACTCCTCCCTAATGTACTAATAACACAAACCACCCATCCCAACACCAAGCCCTGCATGACACAACTAAGCATGGACACCCCTCACTAAAGCATGCTCACTGCACATACCCATAACAACCCCCTAACCATGATGACACAAACCCCCACACAGGAATGCTTGCACTGGGGTACGCGCACAGCCACCCATTGCACACCATGACACACACACATGCAATAATCATGCTCTTATACCCCTGCAGGACCACTACGGAACGTCACCACACAGGAGGGTCCAGACATCTCCACTCCACCCACAGAAGAGGCCCACAGTGAAAACAGCAGCTCTGGCCAACTGGATCCAGATGACCAGCCCGGACCATCGTGGGCCTTGGGACAGTCGGTTCCCCTCGCACAGGCACAGCCCAACACTGACCTTCCACCCTCTGGTAACACCAGCACAGCACCCACCCAGCGGGCCCATACCTCCGTACCCAGGACACGTCAATCAGTGGTGTATCCACCTCTACAGGGAACCCAGGATAACCCACCACCCCAACTACAACAGGGACCTGGGGGCAGTGGTAGTGGGCACACAGTCCAGGGGACGGAGGCACAGGAACACAGGGGAACTGGGAGGGCTGCTCTGTGACAGGGGGCAGACAGGCCAAGGGAACCCACCCTCCACGAGGCCCTCTCCTCCATCATGGGAGCATACCACCACTCCCAGGAGACGATGGCGATGGTCCTGGCCAAGTTTCAGGAGACCCAGCGCCTGCAGGAGGAGCAGTATTTGGGGTTCAGGGAGGAGCTCAGAACCATCAGCTCTGCCCTGGGCACCATCGTAGGGGTGCTGAAGGACATGCAAAAGACCATGAGGGACACCGTGGCACTCCAAGGGGCCCCTGACACTAGCATGGACGATGAACTGCCCACCACCTCCACCGGCGCTAGTGGACAGGACGCCCCGCCACAGGACCACCACACCAGCACCCCACCCCCTGCAGATGGAGAACCACCCCGCAAGCGGTCCCTGAGATCCAGGACAGAGCAAGATGGCAAGACCCCCGCCAGGAAATGAGACCACCCTGATTGTCCTCCCACTGTCCCACTTTGTTACCCTGTCCAGATTGGAACTTCCCCAGCTCCACTTCCTATGCCCATATGGGCAAAGCACCTGTGAGACGAATAGACTGGACTCTGCCATGGACATTCCTCTACCGTCCCCCATCACCATGTTACAACCCCCCTCCATGTTAGAGCACTTAAATAAACACCCTTGAACCACAAAACAATCTGTAGTCAGTCTGTGATTTGGTCAATTTGTATTATCAATGACAGTGTCAAAATGCGTCCCCAATTGTAAAGCCAACATACCTATGTCACACATCACAAGTCCATGAAGGATGCAAGCAGATGACACGTTGGTAACCACACCTGTGAAACCGTAATGGAAAGGGACAACTCAGTAACCAAATACTGCTATGAAATAACAGACAGGATAGAGGTAGAAGTGTGAAAGTTAATGTAATGTGAAAAAAAGTATTTCTCACCTGTGTGTCACTGGAAATATTGCTGTATGACTGACTCCCTGTTGTCTATGTCTTCTTCCTCAGCGTCCTTCTCATCACTGTCCACAGGCTCCACAGCTGCCACAACACCGCCATCTGGACCATCCTCCTGCAGAAAAGGCACCTGGTGTTGCAAAGCAAGATTGTGAAGCATCGAGCAGGCGATGATGATCTGGAACACCTTCTTCGGTGAGTAGAATAGGGAACCACCTGTCATATGGAGGCACCTGAACCTGGCCTTCAGGAGGCCGAAGGTGCGTTCGATCACCCTCCTAGTCCGCCCATGGGCCTCATTGTAGCGTTCCTCTGCCCTGGTCCTGGGATTCCTCACTGGGGTCAATAGCCATGACAGGTTGGGGTAACCAGAGTCCCCTAATAGCCACACACGGTGCCTCTGGAGTTGACCCATCATATAAGGGATGGTGCTATTTCACAGGATGTAGGCATCATGCACTGAGCCAGGGAACACAGCATTTACCTGCGAGATGTACTGGTCTGCCAAACAGATCATCTGTACATTCATCGAATGATAACTCTTCTGGTTTCTGTACACCTGTTTACTCCTGTGGGGGGGGGGACCAGAGCTACATGGGTCCCAACAATAGCACCTATGACGTTGGGGATATGTCCAAGGGCGTAGAAGTCACCTTTCACTGTAGCCAAATCCTCCACCTCAGGGAAAATGATGTATCTCCTTACGTGTTTCAGCAGGGCAGACAACACTCTGGACAACACGATGGAAAACATAGGCTGGGACATCCCTGATGCCATGGCCACTGTTGTCTGAAAAGACCCACTAGCAAGGAAATGGAGCACTGACAGCACCTGCACGTCAGGGGGGATTCCAGTGGGATGGCGGATTGGTGAGATCAGGTCTGGCTCCAACTGGGTACATAGTTCCTGGATAGTGGCATGGTCAAACCTGTAGGTGACGATTAACTGTTGCTCCTCCATTGTCAACAGGTCCACCAGCGGTCGGTACACTGGAGGATTCCGCCATCTTCTCAATTGTCCCAGCTGACGGTGCCTAGGAAGGACAACAGCGACCACAGAGTCAACAAATTCCCAGGTATGTACCCACAGACACACAGAACACAACACCAAACACAAAATCCTTCCTGTATGTGTGTTGAGTGTAGGCCTAGCTATGACGCAGTAGTAAATGAAGCCATGTGGGCCCCTGAAATGGCGGCTGCCTGACCTCTTAACTGGGACAATGGGAATGTGAGGTCACTGCGCTGGTGTTGTACCCTGTCGCGGTAGGCGGTGGTAGACCGCGGCGCAATGCTGCATTGGTTAACCTTGGACCCTATGGATCCCAGGAGCCAATGACGAAGTGCGCCGGCGGTGATGATACGTCACCGCCGCGGACGTGACCGCCATTTTCTATCTGTTCAATCACTCGATACCTGATCTTCGACAGGAGAGGACCTACACTGCAAGTGCTGCTGTGACCTCGGTCTGGAAGAGACAATGGCTGCTGCGTCTGGGGAAAGGGCCCCTGCCTTCACTGCTCAGGAGTTGGAGAAGCTAGTAGACGGGGTCCTCCCCAGTACAAGCTACTCTACGGTCCTCCAGACCAACAGGTAAGTACACAGGGAGCACATTGTATGGGCTATGCCTGGGTGGAGAGGGCTGGTTGTAAGAGGGAAGGGGGCAGAGTTCCAGGAAGATGAATGCATGTGCCACATGGCAAGGGTAGGGATGGGGCCACTCACATCGGCGGTGCAGTTGGTAATGACTTCTCTTCTTCCCTTGTGCATGTCATGTAGGTCAGCGCCCACCAGAAGAAGGCATTTTGGCGTGCCATCGCCAAGGAAGTCCGGACCCTGGGGGTCCATCAGAGACGGGGCACCCACTGATGGAAAAGATGGGAGGACATTCGCCGCTGGAGCAAGAAGACGGCGGAGGCTCAGCTGGGGATGGCCTCCCAACGTGGGAGGGGTACCTGTCGCACCATGACCCCCCTGATGTTCCGGATCCTAGTGGTGGCCTACCCGGAGTTGGATGGGTGCTTGAGGGCATCACAGCAGACACAAGGGGGTGAGTACACTCTCATTCTGGGGACTTTGTGCGCAGTTGAGGGGTCTGGGTGGGGGAGGAGGGCTGTGGGTTCCCCTAGGCCAGGCAGAAATACGTAGGCTAGGCCCCTCCGTAATGCAGGGCATGTGGCACTCCACCCCACCTCAGTAGTGGGCCAACTGCAGGTATAAATGCCACTGTGGCATCCATGTGTGCAGATGTCCACCATAGCCATGTAGGCCAGATCCCAGCAATTGCATCTGTAGAGGCCAAGAGCAAGGCGTAGTGCAGGGGGCTGCTGTGTCTGTATTGTCCGCCAACGGTAGCGGTAAGCCATCCACTCAACCTGTCTTTCTTCTGTCATCCCCTCCCCTTTTTCTGCTCTCCCTGTTCTTTTGTGCATCCGCATCATCAGGCGGAGGTACAGTGGCACCAGGGCACGAGGGAGCTGCATCCCACATGGCCATGGAGGGCCACACCACGGACTCAGAATGCACTAGTGGGACGGAGGGCGAGGGGCGCTTCACATCGGTCACCGGATCACCAACCAGCGACACAGACTCGTCCGCCGATGGGAGCTCCCTTGTGGTGGCGGCACCATCTGTGCCCCCCACTTCTACAGGTACAGCCGCCACTTCCCCTACCAGCACCGCCCTCCCAGCAGCCCCTCAGCCTTCGCCCCATGCCCGCTCACCCAGGAGGGTGGGTATCACCTTCGCCCCAGGCACCTCAGCCCCTGCCCCTGTCACCCCTCCTGCCCTCAGTGAGGAGGCCATTGACCTCTTCAGGTCACTCACTGTTGGGCAGGCTACCATTGTGAATGCCATCCAGGGTGTAGAAAGGGAGTTGCAACACGGTAATGCATTCCTGGAGGGAATTCATTCTGGTCAGGCTGCCCTTCATCGAACCCTGCAATCTCTGGCCTCAGCACTGATGGCAGCCATTGTCCCTGTGTCTAGCCTCCCCCCTCCAACTCCCTCCACCCAGATCCCAGTCCCCTGTACCCCAGCCTATCCCAAGCACACCATCAGACAAGCATGCATACACCTCAACACACAAAAGTATCTCAGGCAAACATAAGCACCACACAACCCACAGGCACTCAAACAAGCATCACCCACATACAGACACAACAACATCCACTGCCTCCACTGTGTCCCCCGCCTCGTCGTCTCCCTCCTACCTCCTAGTGTCGTCTACACTCTCCCCTGCATGCAGTACATCTACAGGCACTAGGACTCGCACCAGAACACCCAGCACCACACCCCGCTCACCTGCACTCACCACCCCCACTACCATTTACACGTCCCCTGTGTCCACTCCCAGTGTGTCTGTGACGCCCCCTCCCAAAGTACACAAACGCGGGCACCCACACACCCAACATCCATCCACCTCACGACAGCCTCCAGTACCTGCACCTGCACCCAAATCACCTACAGTTACACCTCCTACAACCACCTCCTCTTCCTCCACTCCCAGACCCCCTCCAGCTACCCATCCCAGTCTTCGTCAGCAACTCTTCCTCAGCAACGTTGACCTCTTTGCCACCACCCCCACCCCTCCAATTCTTAGGTCCCATAGTAGCACCTCAGCCAAAAAAAGTCCAGTACCAGTGGTGCGTGTTCAAGGTGTGTGGAGTGCACCGGCCACCAGGGCAGCCAGTGTGACACGGAGCCAAAGCACTGCCAGTCCACCCCCTGTAAAGCACCTTAAGTTGGAAAGTGGCCGACGGGACAGGGTGAAGTCTCCTGGCGGCAAAACTGCTCACAAGGGTCCCAGGGGGAGTGCTGAGTCAGCTGTGACTCCTCCAAAGGTGGTGAAGGGCCAGAAGAAGTCTGCACAGTCTGGGAAGAGCAGCACAGCGGAGAAGGGCGCCATCCTCCCCGGCGGCCGGGACGCCACCACCAGCACTGTCGTCACTGGTCTGGAGACCACCGCCAGAGTCAGTGCTCAGGAGGGCAGCACAATCGTCACTGGTCCGGAGACCACCGCCAGAGTCAGTGCCCAGGAGGGCAGCACTGTAGTCACTGGTCCGGAGAGCACCGCCAGCGTCAGTGCCCTGGAGGGCCCCGGCAGCCACCGCCCCGCTGGGCAATGAGGGACCGTCATGCCACACACCAATGCACAGGTCAGAAACTGCAAAGTCAAGCACCGCTGAACAGGGCACAGACCGCCATGGCAAAGCACCACTGAACAGGGAAAAGACCGCCATGGTGAAGACCGCTGAACAGGGCAAAGCACCGCTGAACAGGGCACAGACCACCATGGCAAAGCACCGCTGAACAGGGAAAAGACCGCCATGGTGAAGACCGCTGAACAGGGCAAAGCTCCGCTGCACAGGTCAGAAACTTCAAAGTCAAGCACCGCTGAACAGGGCACAGACCGCCATGGAAAAGCACAGCTGAACAGGGAAAAGACCGCCATGGTGAAGACTGCTGAACAGGGCAAAGCACCGCTGAACAGGGCACAGACCGCCATGGCAAAGCACCGCTGAACAGGGAAAAGACCGCCCGGGTGAAGACCGCTGAACAGGGCAAAGCACCGCTGAACAGGTCAGAAACTGCAAAGTCAAGCACCGCTGAACAGGGCACAGACCGCCATGGCAAAGCACCTCTGAACAGAGAAAAGACCACCATGGTGAAGACCGCTGAACAGGGCAAAGCACCGCTGAACAGGTCAGAAACTGCAAAGTCAAGCACCGCTGAACAGGGCACAGACCGCTATGGCAAAGCACTGCTGAACAGGGAAAAGACCGCCAAATCAAGCATCGTTAGCCCATGTGCAGCTGGGACAGTGACGGAACAGGAACTGTCACGGGGAGCCTGATGCAGTCTGGGCACCAGTCCCCCTCCAGAACCAGTGGAGACTGTTATCCACTTGAGAGACTGTGACTTTGCACTCCCCAGGATGGTACAGTGGGCAACCCACCCACTGTAGAGACTTGGGAGCATGTGGCTTTGCACTCCCCAGGATATGGCAGTGGGCAACCCACCCACTGTAGAGACTTGAGAGACTGTGGCTTTGCACTCCCCAGGATATGGCAGTGGGCAACCCACCCACTGTAGAGACTTGAGAGACTGTGGTTTTGCACTCCCCAGGATGGTACAGTGGGCAACCCACCCACTGTAGAGACTTGAGAGACTGTGACTTTGCACTCCCCAGGATATGGCAGTGGGCAACCCACCCACTGTAGAGACTTGAGAGACTGTTGCTTTGCACTCCCCAGGATATGGCAGTTCGCAACCCACCCACTGTAGAGACTTGAGAGACTGTGGCTTTGCACTCCCCAGGATGGTACAGTGGGCAACCCACAAACTGTAGAGACTTGAGAGACTGTGGCTTTGTACGCCCCAGGATATGGCAGTGGGCAATCCACCCACTGTAGAGACTTGAGAGACTGTGGATTTGCACTCCCCAGGATATGGCAGTGGGCAACCCACCCACTGTAGAGACTTGAGAGACTGTGGCTTTGCACTCCCCAGGATCATGCAGTGGGCAACCCACCCACTGTAGAGACTTGAGAGACTGTGGCTGTGCACTCCCCAGGATACATCAATGGGCATGGAGCCCCGTCGTGGATCTGTCGTGGTGCTGTAATCCGGCTGAGGTGCCCCCCCTTCCCTTCCCCCTGAGGTGCCTGTTGTATTTCTATCTGATGCCCCTGCAGTGTTCTCTCCGTTTGTGGACAGGTATCTAGTGTGGGCCTCGCCCATGCATTTTGGGCCCAGTGGTGCACGGACATTGATATGTGCATACCTGCACTACTAATGGTAATGTATCAATTCTGGAATGTGTATATATATATATCTGTATGTAGTTGGTTACTGTATTTTGATACATTACAATGTTTGAACTGATTTCCTTTTGTCTTTGCGTTCTTCCGGGGGGTGGGTTGGGGGTTGTTACTGTGCTGTTTGGACATGCATTGGTGTGTGTGTTGTAGTGGGTGAGAGTCGGGTTGGGGGTGGGGGTGTTGCGTGTGTGTCCCCCTGACTTTTGCCTCCCCCCGCCCCTATGTCATAGGTGCAGTACTCACCGTTGTCTTTAGCGCCTACGTAGATGGTGATCGTAGAGGAGCAGAAAGACAAGCGCAGGGAGTATTTGTAGTTCAGGCTCCATGGTGGCCTCCTTCTTCGTGGAGTGTGTTCAGATGAGTGTTTTCCCATTGCAAAAGCTGTTTCCGCCGTGTTTTTATCCACGGTGAATCCGCCCCGGAAAAAGTGGCGGATTGGCGGGTTGTGATACTGTGGGCGGTACATTGTGTTCCGCCTGTCTGTTGGCGGTGACCACCGCGCTGCTTGTCTGTACCGCCGTGGTGGTCAGAGTGTTAAAGTGGCTGTCTATGTTGTCGGTTTCCGCCACGGTCCTAATTCCCTTTTTTTTCCGCCGGCCTGTTTGCTGTATTACCGCAGCTTTCACACCGTCCGCCAGGGTTGTAATGACCACCTAAGACTCTTAACTGAAACGATCCCACACCAGCAGCTGTGTACATTTGGAAGTACGTTTGCTGCTGATACAATGTTGATGGGGTTTCAACACTGTACTGCCACTAGGTGCTAAATACAGCCTTGTACTGATGTAATGCTTTTATTTGTGTTATACAATAAAATTTAAATATAAAAGGATTTTTACCAACACATGCACATTTCATGTGACCAATGTCCTTTGTTAGTGAGAGTGGCAGTGCAATTTCCATGGAGGTAAGTCAGCTCCTTTGAACACATCAAGCATTCTCCACCCTTGTGATCCACAAATTATGGAGAATGAATAACAAGTACGATCCCAAAATGTTCCTCAAATAAATTTACGAAGTGAGTCTCACTGCAGTACATTAAATGGCTTTACTGAAGTGTTGCCTTCAGAAATCAAGCAGACCATGTTGTCAAAAACATATTTGCAATAATCTTAAAATGTTACTTAGTTATAGCTTGACTTTATTCCTGAAACAGTTTAAACAATTTTTTTAAATGTTTTGCAGAAAGTCTTGAATGTTTATGTGAAGGTAAGAGAAGTATTATTCAGTTTATCCACACTACAGGTGAATATACATATAAGCTTCTTTTCCTAACAGAAAAAAAGACAACACCTAATCTTTCAATGAAAGAAATCAGACTCCATGGTTAATTTAGACTCTAGTATGTGGCTTGCACACTATTGAAGTCAGCAGAGCATATTGCCCCCATTTTCAGGCTCAGGACCGCCCACTATATTTAGAGATCCCTGGCTGCCATGTGTGGATCTCTGAACCTTCTGAGCAACTGCTGTGGTGGTGGATGATGTGAAGACTGAAGAATCTGCTGAACGGGTTCCATGTTTGTTGGGCTAACTTTGTAAATATTATTGTTTTTCACTCAGAAAGCGAGTGTTTGTTCTTGAAAACCAAACAAATCATTGGCCATGACATGCAGATAGCTCAGTGTCTCCTTGGCATTCCAAATTGGGATCTTTTTTACTTTGTTCAATTTCGACACAGCTTTAGGGGAGCAAAACAAAGTGTCACCTGTTTCTGATTATGCACTAGCTCATTGTGAAATAACAAATACAGAACCAAATTATTTTTAATGTATTAATTTGAGTATTGTAAATCATCAAGTTTGATTAAAAATGAAGATACACAAATTAAACTGGCCCCTTATAAAATGAAAATGTAGGGTTATTTATTATAAGGGCTAAGAACCACAGATTCCTGTGAAGTTGAACAACAAAATGAGTAAAGCCACATTTTGCCAGTTAGGATTAAAGACTGAAGATCAAAGGCCACCACGTAACAGACAGGAGTTTTTAGGGCAGAAGAAACATTTCAATGGAAGACAATATGTTTTCAGTGTCCTTGATCACAATGACATCTCTACACAGCTAATGGCAGCCTACATTCTGTTTCCATGATGGGGTTTGAATATTTAAACAATAACAGACAACATTGCCACACCAAATATAACAGACAATCTAATATTTCTAAATTGAAAATCCAGGCCGAATCAAGACATTTTTTACCAATATTTTTGCTATTAGTGATATTTTCGCCACCCAGCGGCTAACTTAAGATCATCTTATGGCATTGTGGTCAGTCAAAGCCCACAAAATTCTATCTTGCTAGAGTCGGACATCCTGGTGAGTTGAAGGAAGCCTTTGGGGGATGGATCTCTGAGTGTGATGTTACATTCACCATGCATCTCACTTCGCTCTATCCAGACTTCAGTGATGCCCTTCCAACAGAATCACCTCTAATAACTTTTAAGTGTGCAGCCAGCCGGAACAGCTGAGCAGTACTGGTGAAGCAAGTGGTTGTTTATGCAAATCTTTGATCTTTTTAATGAAGATCTAAGTGTCAAGCAACAAGTGCCTGGAAGGTTGGTGAAAGGGCAGAAGAAAGAGTGCAGATATCAGAGTTTGCTTGTGAAGGGGCAATATGGAACTCAGTAAATGGAGGCTGGGATGAACATTCAGGAAGCTGCAACACTGAAAGCCACAGAGCAGAAGTTGTCCTGCGCATTTGTGCTGACACACCAAAACAGCTGTTTCCTTGATGGTCATTACTCAGGATTTGTTCTGGGGAAATGGGGCGATTCTGGAGACAGATAAATCAGTTCAGCAGAATACACTGTGCTAATGCAGAATGCAGAATCCTTCTTACCTAGATATCAGAAAGTGAGATGATAAATGTAACACAAGAATACTTTCTCAAATGTTGAGAATGCTAGTAATGAAATCCAGCATTAAAAATAATTTATTAAGGGGATCCAGAGAACTGACACGGACAAAGTAGCCTTTCTTTAAACCGGCCTTGGCGATGAACATGATTGAGAAACTTATTTTGGTCATGTTATCTCTGAATTAAAAGGGATCTTACTGTTGGAAGAAATTATAGAGCTCCCTTTCCTTCTCCAAAAATGAATATGAATCATGAATAGTGCTGGGAATCTTCAAGACATATTCATTAAGGTATGATCCTGCAAAAAGCTATACAGAAGTTGTTCACCATTAACAATGGGTTACCATCTCCTTTGATCTTCTTTGATATGTCCATAGATGCAGCCAAAAGATGGTGGGAATTCAAACAATTAATTGCCTTTTTGAGGTGCTGGGGCCTAACCAATGACAGCTCAGCAGCGCAAATTGAAACTATGAGGACACATTAGGGCTCATATTTATGAGCCTCATGCACCATCCTTCAGTGCTCTAGCATCAATTTTTTTATGTTAAGGCGGTGTTAAGGTGGCCTTTTCCCCGCGTCAGATTTACAAAGTGGCGCAATGCTTGCATTGCGCTACTTTGCAATCCCTTGTGTCACATTATGCTTGCAGAGCTCAGTGATAGTGCTAATTCAGGGGACTTATTTGACATGCTCAAAAGAGAAATTATTCACCCCATCACCACAGAATGGATAGAATATTGTAACTTTTCCCTTGTTTCAGCAGGATGCAGGAGACTTGCTATCTTGGTCAAAAGAGGGTCAAATATGAAGATAATATCTTCCGGAGCAGATTCTAAAAGAAGGCGGGCTCAGGCTCGGGCTCTCTTCGCATAGTAAATAAAACATTTGTGGTCACAAATTGCTATGGTCTGATAGAAAACAACGCAAACCAACCCAACTTGCTGTTGGAATTGGCCACTGTTTAGGCAGAGGTCATATTTGGAGAAAAGTATAACAATTTTTCACTGGATATTGACACCATAGACAACATAGAGGCCTTACTTAGCCCAAAACCTCTCAGGCAGTAAATAACCTAATGAGAAAAATTGAGTTAATTGACCCATGGATGATAGGTAATCCACAAACAATAGAATACACTGCCTCTAGAACAGAATATTATTTGACCTCAAAAGATTTGCATTGAACAAATATAATTGCCCTTGTAGCTTTTCAGACTACTTAGGTCTAATGTTAACTTTGGCTGCACAAACTAAAGTTTTTTTTTTAATTAACGGGAGCCCTGAAGGAGCTGATAAAAGACATTGGGGGTTATTACAACTTTGGAGGAGGTGTTGATCCGTCCCAAATGTGACGGATATACCACCAGCCGTATTACGAGTTCCATAGGATATAATGGACTCGTAATACGGCTGGTGGTATATCCGTCACTTTACCGTCACTTTTGGGACGGATTAACACCTCCTCCAAAGTTGTAATAACCCCCATTATCTTTCACTTCTTCATAGAGATAGAGATAGGGCAACTGTCTGTGAAGTTTTTAAATCTGCAATATGAGGAAAGAATACCTCTTTCGCAGATTAAATAAATAAAAGAAAGATATATTTTTTAGCTAAATTAAGAACATCTGAAGTAAAAACAGAACAGAATATTTTTAAACCTTTAAAATGAGGCTAGAGGTAGATGAGAAGCAGATACAATGATCTTACAGAATCTAAAATCCCCCAACCATTGACAACTTGGCTGCTGTGGTTATGAGGAAGGAGAATTTGAGGGGAATATATATAGGCCTGAACATTTCAAGAATAAATGGTGAAACATGAGATCTTGGAGTCATAAAATAGCCACTTAACTAAGAACTTGGGATAAACAGCAGATAATTTTCTGCAACATTACAAAAGGGTTCACCAATATGACTGCAGACCACAGTTCAATTGATAACAACCGAAAAAAGGTAATGAAGAAGTTGGTCTTCCAACTTGATCTTTGTTTATGTCACAATTAGTATCCCCTCCCAAAATATTGTGTTATAGCCTTGAAAGAAGCATGGCTTTTCCTTCTTTAAAATTAGGAGTGTTCCCTTATTAAAACCAGGGAAGATACCAACAGAAACATCATCTTATCATCTTATTATGCTCCTAAATTAATTATACAATATTAGCTAAATTGCTCATAGGAGATTGTCTGCATTTTTGAAAATATTGGTCTACCATGATCAAAATGGGCTCATTCTGAAAATAAATATAGCCACAAATATGCATTTTTGTATAGAAACAACTAGTTTTCCCCAAAGGCACACACTTTTGGCAGGGTTTGTATTGTCAGATCCTGATAAGGCTTTTGACCTCATGAGATAGGAATGTTGTTACAAGTTAACAAAGATGGCCTTTCCTTTGCCCCTCTTAAACTAATAGTGGAATTATAGACTGGAGTAAGCACCTCTATAATTATAAACTCAAAAAGGATTGAATCAGGAGGAATACGCCAGGCGTGTACCCCTCTCTAATTCTTTTCAATTTAGACCTAGAGATTCCTGTTGTAAGTTTCTGTTCAGCATCAAACATACATGTACACATCTCCATCTCTGATCATGCCCATGTAGAAATGACTTGGTTCCTCCTGGCAAGCCCCCAGCATACCTCTCCACACTGGCGCCTTCCTCCCCAGGTGTTGTGGGACCCGGTGGACAAAACTGCTTTTTCCGGATGCTCTAGGGGAGTACTTTGAGCTCAATGCTCCACCAGTCACCCCTCATCACATGCTCTGGGATGGCTTTAAGGTGACCATCCAAGGCATTATATCCTCCTCTGCAATAGCAAGACCATGCAAGGCATGCCTATTTGAAACTAAGTTCAAGGAGAAAATTTGCTCCTTGTAGGCTGTCAACAAGTGAAGCCCTCCTGTGTGCAATAATGAGAAGCTAGCAGTGCTATAAGGCCAACTATGAGCCCACTGGGTTAATAAAGTGGAACAATCCCTACTGGCGCTTTATCAAAAATATTTCGAGGGGGGATAAGGTCAGCTCGCTTTTGGCCCATAGGCTGCACCACCAGTATGCTCGTTAACACATTGCCAAACTACATACGGTAACCACAAGACAGGCAATCTGGGTACCAGACAGACAGCCTTTAGGCCCCATTACCAGACATTATACACTCATAGAAGTGAGGATCATACTGCTACACCTTTGTACCTTCAGGGCTGCCCTTGACCGCTCTCAGATCTGCAGATAACCCAGGATTAAGAAGCCCCCTTTGTGGCAGCAGACCTTAGAAAAACTTTAGGGTCTCTCTCGGGGAGAAGACCCTGGGCCTAGACAGCCGGTTGATAATTTTCTACAAGGTTTTCTACCCATGCCTGAATGACTACCTACTCAGGTTATTTAATTCCCTCACTCACAGTACTGGCCTCACACCCACCATGTCCGTGGCTGAAATTTCATTGATCCCCAAACCCGGTAAGGACCTTACTCTTTTTTTCTTTTATTGGCCCATCGCTTTATTGAATACAGATGCCAAGCTCTACACTAAAATGCTGGCCAATCGGCTAGAACCCCTCCTGCCGGTCTTGATTGACCCAGGTCAGGTGGGTTTCAACCAACATCAGCAGGGCCCAGATAATACCAGGCACCTTTCTTACTTGGTAGAAAAGCCTCAGCTGCATAAAATTCCTGACCTTCTCCTGACATTAGAAACTGAGAAGCCATTCCAGAGGGTCTGCTTGGCTTTCTTTAGAGCTGTTCTTATCAAGATAGGACTAGGTTATTATGGCCTAATCTGCCGCTCGACTACTACCATACGGGTGAATAGCCAATTCACCAAACCAATTGTGCTCCAGCACGGCACTCAAGAGGGTTGCCCCTTGTCCCCTCTACATTTTATGCCTGGTCGTGGAACAGTTGGCGATCTGCCTTCACTAGGCCTGGGATATTGCTGGCATACCATTTGAAGGGCAAGAACATAAGATCCTACTTTATGTGGATGATCTTTTTTTGCCCATGAGTGGGAGGGTCACCACTCTCCATGTAGAGGTGCAAAACCTGCGGGAGTATGAGGTAGTCTTGACTTACAAAATCAACATGGCCAAATCGCAGGTGCTCAACCTGATCGGCCTGCCACAATAATACCCGCAATTGCAGGGACTGGCTCCCTTCTAGTAGGTGGTCCACTCCATTCAATACCTGGGCCTCACTATTACTAGCATTTTGCAGACTTGGACCGAGCTAACTGGCTGTGCTGCTGCAAGGTCATACTAGAGAACTTGTGCTGGTGTAAACCGTTACATATCTCCTGGCTGGGCTGGATAAACGTGGTTAAATGTAACATCCTACCTCGATTGCTTATCTTTTTCAAGCTAACCCTACCCCCATCTCTGTGGGGGATATTTGGCAGATGCAACAGGATCTCCAATACTTCAACTGGAAAGTGAAACAGCCACATATCTCCAATACCTGGCTTATGCTCCCCAGGAATCTAGGAGGTGTGGCTTGCCCTAACCTTTTAGACTACTACCAGGTAGCCCATCTGTGCTTTTTATTGGAATGGGTGGTCAAAAAGAGTGAAATACATTGGTTTCACATGGAATGGAGCTGTGGCTTACAGCCCCCTCTGTGATATGGCTTGGCTCCCTAAATCTCATTGGCCCCAAAGTGCGTACATGGTGATGCCAACCTGGACCTAGAGAAATTGGACATGGTGGCGGTTGAGTGCAAATTAGCTACTTACCACTCTCCAAACAACCCAATAGCCCATAATCCTGACTTCATGCCTGTACTCCGAGTGGGTTACTTTCGGATTGGGAAAGAGGGAAATGTTGAATACTGCAAGACCTCTGTCATGGGCAGACAATAAAATCTTTTGAGCAATGCAAGACAGAAATCAATATTTCTGACAAACTCTGACTTCAATACTGGGCACTTTATCCTCCCAATGCCCTGGGAGTGACCCATTCACGCACACCCTTTGAGGCCTTAATGCGCAGTTCTGAAGGCTCCAGTGGTCTGATATTCAAAGCCCATAGGGCCAGGTTTAAGAAAAGTGGTGCTACATTGCATGTAGCACCACTTTTCTTGCAGCCCCTTGCTACCCCCTACTGCCACCATGTGTGAACTGTATTTAAAATACATCGCACCATGGCACGGGGTAGGGGGCAATAGCATCAGAATTTCGGAAGTTATTGATGTACTGTGCAGGGTTAGCATCAAAATTTTAACGCTAACCCTGAACAGTACATGGGGCCCATTTAAAACAGTGGCATGCCCCTTTTGAACTCCTGCTCTGAGCAGGAGTTAGAAGTGGCAAAACAAAATGATACAAAGAAAACTCTTAGATTTCTTTGCATTATTTTTTCTGCCTCCCTAGCGAGGGAACACCCCCTTTGCATACATTATGCATGGCGCATGCATAATGTAGCGTAAAGGGTTACAAAGTGGTGCCACTTTGTGAATTTGGCATGTGGAAAAGACCACCTTAACACTCCCTTAATATCAAAATAATTATGCTAAGGGGGTGCTGAAGTGGCGCTAGTCCATCTTAAATCTGGGCAATAGTCTTGCAAAAGTCCCCCCTCCTCCCTAGTAATCTGTAACTGACAAAATGGGAATGCAATAGCATGTCAGGCATTACTCAGAAGCAATGGGAACTGATGAGGCATGAAACTCCTAAACTGCACAGGAGAATACCCCACCAAGAAACTGCCTACAAACGTGTGTTCCAATGGTACTATACCCCAAGTCCAACTGTGCACTACCAGTCCGTCAGCTTCATTTTGGAGGTGTGTGGCGACCAGCACTAAGCAATATATATAAATATATGTATATATGTTGCTTAGTGGCATTTGCCAGCATTCTACCAGTAGGTAGTTATAGTTAGGACCATGTTTCCATAGAATTTTTTTTGACTCACCTATATCTTTGCTACCGTTTGACAAATCTTCAGGAATTTTTCTCAAAAAAGTGTGCTGTTGATTCTTGTTGTGCCCAGACAGTTTTGCTGTGATCAGTCAAGTGGGGGTTGAGAAAAAGGTGGGGTCAAGTAGCATGCATTTCCAATGTTACATTCCATAGGAGTTTTGAGCACAACTACAGCCCGAATCGCAGGACGGAATTACACCAACTTTAGGAGAAAGGTTGCTTTTGGTATGCAGATTACACTTTTTGTTGTTTGGTAACACCGTTCAGTAGTTTTCGAGATATTAAAGGGGAAATAAATTTGTATATCTAGGTCCACAGATCTGTTGCAATGTTTGCAATATGAATGCTTTGGATGGCTGGCGGCAACCTGAAAATAAATTTACGACGGCCATTTTGGTTAATGGAGCAGGGTCCGCAGGGCTGAAAAATAAAATGAAAAGTGGCATAAGGGTTCAAGGTGGAGGTGAGTTAGCGGCCTTTGAGGGTGAAATTATGACCATATAATTTTTTTTTTATGATGCACAATATTCGCCAATATGTCACAACGCTCAGCACGGCCCCCTGTGTAATCAATTAACGAATAGCAGTTAACAAAAATGTTTTTAAAAAAATCACAGATTCATTCATACACTAATTCATTCATTCATAGAAGCACTCAGACACTCATGCACCCACTCTCAGACCCACTCAGAGAGTCATACACCCACTCACAGTCCCACTCAGACTCGTCATGCACCCACTCACAAACCCACTCAGACCCTCACGCAACCATTAACTGACCCACTCAGACACACACTCCCACTCATAGACCCACTCAGGCCCTCATGCACCCACTCACAGACCCACTTGGAACCTCACACACCCACTCACAGACACACTCAGACCCTCACACATCCACTCACTGACCCACTCAGACCCTCACGCACCCACTCACAGACCCACTCAGACTCTTACTCACCCACTCACAGATCCATAAATACACTCATTCACCCAGTCACACACCCACGCAACCCCTCACGCGCCCACTCACAGAACCATTCAGACCCTCATGCACCCACTCACAGACCTACTCAGAGACTCATGCACCTACTCACAGATCCACTCAAACACTAATGCACTCACTCACAGACCAACTCAGACCTTCATGCACTCACTCATAGGCCCACTCATGACCTCATGTGCGCATTCACAGACCCAACCAGACACTCATGCACCCACTCACAGACCCATTTATATACTCAAGCAACCACTCACAAACCCACTCAGAGACTCACACACCCACTCACAGGTCCACTCAGAGCCTCACCCACTCACAGGCCCACTCAGACCTTCAAGCACCCAGTTACAGGCCCACTCAGAACCTCACACACCAACTGACAAACCCACTCAGAGACTCATGCACCCACTCACAGACCTACTCAGACACTCATGCACTCATGCATCCACTCACAGTCCCACTCAGACACTCACACACCCACACACAGAACTACTTTCAGACTCACACACTCACTCACAGACCCACTTAGACATTAATGCACCCACTCACAGACCCACTCAGGCTCTCACCATACACTTACAGACCCACACAGACACTTACACACCTGCGAGAGAGGGCCTCTTTTTACATGGTAGCCCAGCACTTTTGTTTGAAAAATGAGGTGGTTTCAAACTGAAAGTGCCCTGGGCCCATGCAAAACAGGTTTCCAGGGCCAGATCTCATCCCCAAAACTGTACTATGTTTGGCACTGCAGCCACCCTTGTCAGTCCCTAGTAAATGGTATCCTTGGTATCTAGGGCATAGGTTCTGAAAAGGGCCCCCAGAGCTGCAGCACCAATTGTTCCACTCCGAGAGACCCCACACCAGTCTCATACAGACCACCATTAAAAGTACATGGCAAGGTGTATTCAAAAGTTGCAATCTCAGTATGGCACTCACCAAGAGTGCCATGTCCACTAGCATTGCATGAAATATAGGCAAGTCACCCCTCTGGCAGGCCTTACAGCCCTAAGGTAGGGCACACTATAATACATGTTAGGGTATATGTGTACATGAGCAAATATGACCCTACTGTGTCTTTGCAAAACCTTAAGGCATAGTAAGTGTACAGGGAAGCCTTATGAAATACAACTGCTGGACACTGGTCATAATGAGTTCCACAGCTAAATGATGGCCTCTCTGAATACTGGGTTATTTGTTTTTAAACAACTCAGAATAATGAACTCACACTGATGCCAGTGTTGGATTTATTATAACAAGTACCCCGAGGGCACATTAGAGGTGCCTCCTGCAAAACCTAACAGCCATGGTTGCTGACTGTTTCTAACCAACCTGCCACCAAAAGACTGAAGTATGGGCTCCTGAGGTGAGAGCCTCTGCTCTCAGGAGCCAGAACACAAAGCCTTTCCTGGGTGGAAGTGTTACACCTCCTCCCACAGGCAGGCATCCTGCACCACCATTCAGCTTCAAGGTGTTTACCACTTTTGAAATCTGACCCCCGCCTCTGCTGCTAGCAACAGATGGCCACTCTGTGTTTTTTCTCCCATTTTAGATGGTAAAACCACCAGGAAACCATAGCCAGAGTAGGAGGAGTGACCCCCCACAGCCTACACCACCCCTCAGGTGATGCAGGCAAGGTGACCACTCCATTTCATTTTCCTCTATCTTGGATGGTAGGAAAATCACCAATCAGGGTTAGGAAGGGATCCCTTCATACAGAAAGTGTCACTTATGGGTGTAGCTGCCCTAAGGTTGGTGGCCCATTGGCCACTGCTAGCTAACTCCCACTAAATGCAGCATTTAGTGGGCATCCCTAGACCTACCGATCAGATTCAATGAACAAAAGAAGACAAGGAGCAAAGAAGACCCAAGACATGAGGACAGAAGTCCTGCTGCACACAAAAAAATAGGCGCCAAACCCTGCCTGCTGCTTCTTGGAATCAACAGTCACCACTGAGGTGTTGCCTAGTAACCTGAAGGACTCTACAAAACCCAAGAGAACCTCCAGTCTTATGAAAATTGCCAGGAACCTCCCTCAGAGTGAAGGTATAACTCCCCTGCCACTTGCAAAAAAAACAGTGAAGTCTAGTTCACTGACCGGTCACTGACCAATGAACCGGAGCAAGCAGCCTGTCCAAAATCCACCTGACATACCCAAAAGACAGGACCTACCAGTGTGCCAAGTTTGGTGGTACTGCAACTTCCAGGGCCTGAGACATACTGTTGCCCAGGGTAATGCACCCCCAATGTCATTCACCAAGAAGGAAAGTCCAATCCAGACGCTCAAAAGCCCAGAAGGAAGCACCAGTCAAAGGACTTCTGGGCACCCAAGAACCACCCCCCAGAGTCACCCTGCTGACATGCAATCTACCCTGTAAGTGACCTGCTCCGGGATCCAAGGACTCCCTGATACATGACTCTTGGCTGACCTATCTGCACTGCACCCAACACCCCTACCCCCTGCATCAGAAAACCAGCTGTGTTCTAGGGGTCCCTAACCCTTTGCAACCTCTACACTACAAAGGGACCCACCAGACTTACCTTTAAGTCCATCTGTGCAGTGTGTTTCCAAGTGGTCCCCTTCTCCATTGTACACCAGCTCCAAGACTTTCAGCCGCTGCCCCCGCTTCGACCGGAAACCATCCGAATTCTCCAGCTGGCCCACCGGTTAGCTTGATGACCTTAACCTAAAAATAGAAGGTTAGATCATTGCCTGTTTTTTATGCATTTTTAAAGATTTTCCTATTCATTTCTATGGTGCGTAATTACGCACAAAACAAAACATTTTCTAAACTTTGAAAAAACATAACTAAAAAAGTACTTACGGTATATTGGTGATCTTGGTCTTAAAATGTTTATAAAAATCTGAAGTATTATTTTTAAATTGGTCTTGAGTTATTCTGCTGAGTGTGCATCCACATTTCTTGATACTGTGTGTACAACAAATGTTTAGCAGATCGCCAACAGAAGCCTAACTTCTCACCCACACAACTACAAAAACAGACCATTAGGTGGTCTGCTTTTTATATCTGGATACCAAGGTGGGGTTGCTTGGACTCGTTGCACAGTGCACGTCTTTTTCGTACACTGTATAGAGAGCCAGCTACCAACACCAGCCACTCATAAAGACACTCTCACACCCACTGTCACACTTAGAGACATCCTCTTACTTTCACACCCTGACAGACACTCTCACACCCAGTCTCATATCCACATAGATCTTCTCACACCCAATCTCACACCCAGACAGATACTCTCACACCGAGTCTCACACTCAGAGACACCTTCTCACACCTATTCTCACACCCAGAGAGGCCTTCTCAGTTTTTTTTATTTCCCTCCTTCACTTTACTTTGCTTTTTTTCTTATCAACTATCGTTGGTGCCCGCTGGCCTTTGGTTCTTCCTTTAAGATAATATTGAACGGAGCATTACCACAACTCAACCTACGCCCCATAGCTCTACCACAGCCCTCTTCCGGGAGCTGTAGACAGGTGACACAAGCTGAACACAGATCTCTTACATCTTGAGATGCCTGATAGGGATGGAGGGCTTGTTTTTTCTATAATGCTTGAATGTACCACTATGCCCTAACTAGGCTGTCATAGATACATGTCACTGTTGTAATCTGGTCACTGCTCAGCGATTGTACTACTTGTTATGCTGTGGTTAATGACACCTACACCATAACTGTAGATGTGGGCCCAGATTTATACTTTTTTCTGCAAACCTGCGCAAATACAGTTTTTCGGCAGAAAGTATAGCGCAGGCTTGCGCCATTCCAAAGCGTCAGCTGGCGCTAAGCTTGGGCACAGTCAGTAAAAATGACGTTAGCCGGATAGGGGTGGCGGTAGGGGTGAAGGGGGATTTGCCTCAAAAAATAATGTTAGGCTGCTAAGAGGCAAATAAATGCCCTTAACCTTCCTAGCATAATTTCCTGATGCACAACCATCCTAACACATGACTCCTGTCTTAGAAAAGACAGGAGCCATGCCCGTCACCCCAATGGCCAGCAAAGGGGACCAAGGTCCACTGGGCATGGTCATTTCACCCAGTGCCATGCAGGGGGACCCAACTTAGGGCCCCCGATGGCACTTAAAAAAATGTATAAAATACTTACCATACTTACCTGGGATGGCGTCTCCATCCTCTGGTGTCCCTCTGGTGTGGATGGGGGATGTTCCTGGGGCTCGAGGAGGCCACTTGTGGACCCATTCCATGGTGCTCAATCATGGAAAGGGGTCCAACTTGCTCTTTGTGGCATAATGTTTGGCAGAAGATGCAAAATTAGACTGCTATGGGTGCCACTTTGGACTGTCACCCCTTGCTACTAACAATTTTATTTTATGGATCCTTCCTCTGTTGGCCTTGGCCTGTAGGTGTGCTGTTAGGAGCTTCCCTGCTTTCTTGGCTGAGAAACAGTCCCTTTCATTTGGGCCCTGGATTTGCAGATCTTGCACCAGATTCTATTAGAGGGTGATGGTTTGTGTTGGTCTAAATGTTGCAGGGCAATTCATATTTCATGCCTCTTTTCGAGCAGCTAGTGTTATGAAGATACCCATCATGTATATTATAAGGAATCCCATAGGTCCATGGAATCAATCCCCCTGTGGTATTGTTCTCTTTTGAGAGTTTACTGCATCTAGATCAGCCCAATTTGCATGGGGGCATATTTACCAAAAGTTCACCTGACGCAGATCAGCAACCAAAGTTGCTGCGCTGCATGAATAGGAGAGAGCTGCAAAGCACCATATCTAGTAAGATATGATGCACTTTCCTATTGCTAGCACACTTGTGACTGCCTAGCACCAATGTAGGCACCCTTGCACCATGGCTTACTATGGTGCAATTTTGTGGACCTAACTTCAACGCAACCCCGTGCCCTGCCATTGCTATCTAAGTTTTCTTCTATCACTTCCCCTTCAAATGACTGGATGCAAAGGATCCTTACACTTGCTCTTTTTGGTTCTGTGAAGCCAAAAAATGTAATGGGAAAAAAACTTGGATTTCTTTGCATGTGTATCTATTGCTAGCAGGTGAGTGTCTTATAAAAGATTGATGTCAGCCCCTGTTGATTTGAGAAGGTTAAAGATCGCTATTCACCTTTTGTAGTAGGAGAGACTATCTCAAACACGTGTGGCCATTGCAATGATCTTGATGTTTGTTAAATAGTCTACAGGTGCCCAGAGTGTGCCTTAGCTTTTCTAGATGACGAAAGGCCCTCTGTATGCCAATATGTGACTGATTGATCCACCCACCCTCAATTTAAATTGAAAATTTACAACAACAAAGAGTTCTCAACAAAACAACATAGGGGGACATTAAAAGTGTCAATGTAGCAGTCCAACTGCCACATTAAGCCCCTGGTGGTCAGACCGCCAGAGAACAGCCAGCTCTGCCAGGATCTTGGATCCCAGTGGTCTGGAAGTGGCAGAGATCCTAATCCCCCAGGACAGCGCTGCCCTGGGGATTACGACCTAGTTCCCACCAGTCTTTTCATGGAAGTAACACCACCATAAAAAGGTTGGTGGAGAACAGGTGTAGGTGACTTCAGGAGGCCCCTGCACTGCCCTTGCACTTGGCAGACTGTGAACATTGCAAGGGTGCTGGTGCACCCTGCAGGCTACAGGATTGCCGCCAACTCGATTTCGAGCCGGTGACAATGCTTTAGCCTGTTTCCCACCAACCTAGTAGGAACTCTTTATGGGCCAGCGGGGAGGTAGCCTGTGTGGCAGAAACTTCCCAGTCAGAAATGCGGTGGATGGTGAAAACTGTCCACCAAACTTGTAATGACCCCCATAGTTTTGATGAGCTGCATCTAGGATGGCTATCTTCATTCAAGATCTCATATCCATGTCTCTCCCATTATCCGCTAATCAGTTACTCCCATCACCACTGTGGGTCTCTGTTACAGTGAAGTGTCGTAGTCTGCCTGCTCAACTTCAGGTTAGGAGCTCCCTGTGGCTCCTGATTCTTCAAATCTATGCCTTGTTTCCACTATCTTCTCTTCTTCCCTTAGGGCCACTTGCTTTGACAGTTCTACTTCAGCAGGGGGAGGAGAGTTATTTTTGGTGCCTTTTGTCAGTGCGCTATTAATGTCCTCTTTCATATTTCCCTGTCTGTCTGAGAGTACCCTGCTCTGATTCTTCTTCCTCAGGAATTATCAGAATCCAGTGGGCTTCTTGATCCGACTTCATATAGTGCTTTTGACCATTTCATGTAAGGGAAGTAGGTAATGATGACGCCATTAGGAACTTTATTGTGGCAGAGATATTCTGTGGTCTGGCTCATGTCACCGATGCAATGTCATTAAAGAAAACTAACTCTTTCTTTAAGCATGTCTTTTTGCGATGTCGTACAGCATACACACAGCAGTATGACTTGGCCAATATTGATACATGCAATGATAATGAACCAAGGACACCCATAACGGGAGAGAATTTCTGTTCTTCAGTAACCCCAGGAATCGAACACCTTTTCTTCTCTTGTTACTGCAGAAGAGTGCAATACTACTGACCATTCATAATTCAGCTCAGTATCAATTGAGTCTTCGCCAGCATCTCCCATGATGTAAAGTATGTATAATGGTTACCAACCCAACCATACAAAATCTACAACACTAAGCAGCAATCAGAGGAAGCACTGCAGCCCCAAGCACCCAGGCAGCACCGGGGGGGAGACAGAGTGAAGTGGGTGTCCCATACACAACATCAAACATGTTTATCCACACACATGCCCATCATGAGAGTTATCCCCCCCACCTGGATCGGTGTGGCCTCACAGAGCCATATCCACCCTGCTCTGCTCCCACATGTCCACATTCCCCCATGTCCCTCAACTACATGTAACATCTCATCCTTGGTCATTAGCCCTCCGGAACACAGCACAGAACTGGGGACCTTGGGATCAAGATCTGTGGTGAAAAGGGCAGATCATCCCCCAGAGACTTCAGAGTTGCTAAGCTTTCCAGCATGGCTCCCCTTATTTCTAGGGCCCAGTTTGTGTGCTCAACTGTGTGCTCAATGTAACTATCATTCTTCTGCTACCCCACATTTGCGCAAAGAAATCTAACTTATGTCCATCATCGATGATGTGGTCCGAGTAGCATATTTCAGTCATTATGTCTTCTTTTTCCCCAAATTAAGGTACTCGAGTGAGGATATTGAGAGAAGAGGTCTCCCTGTGAGGTCTTCTTCGATGTGCTCTCTTTGTTCAAGCCAGCTGGCTTGGGGGGTCATTTGTGTGGTTTTGTATATGGAGCAGTAGTAGCGGCTAGATGTAAGCACCAAGGTCATAGCCTTCCACTCCACGTGGAAAGCCTATGATCCTTATATTGTTTTGCCAGGACCTGTTTTTGAAGACTACCTACTTGAAGGTCAGGTCTGCATATTGTTTTTACAGGGTGAGAATCCGTCAGTCTGCCTCATGATTCTTTTCTGATCTTCCATCCACTGTGCCTTTCAATCATGAAGCCTGCTGGAATTCGATTTTTGGTGTCTTGTAAAAGATCTCTCACATGCTCCTAGATGTAGGATTGAATTGTAGTGAGTTCTTCCTTTATGTCCCTCAGAAATTGCTGTAGGGATTCATCTGTAATTATTGCCATCCCTGAGGAAAGAGCAGATTCACTTTCAGTAGATAATCCAGAGGCTGGGGAGGGCCTTTCTATTTTATCTGTTTTAAATTTGTGTGCCAGCATCTCCTTGATTGTATTGTTCCTGTAGGGTATATTGGGAGCCATTTTGAGTGTTGCTGTGTTGGGTTGGTGTAATTCAGGATCTTTTAATCTTCTAGGTAGTTCCTTGATAGCACTTAGAGTCCCAATACCTCCTGGGCAATGCCTAAGCAGTTCAATATATGTGTTCAACAATTTTCCATTATAGGCAGGAGCTAGCCCTTTAATGAGTGGGAGACTGTCTCTGTTCAGCATAGGTCGGAGGTCTGAACACAGTCTCCACTCAGCAAGGGAAGGCACCTCCAACCAACAGCTTAATGAGATGTGGCCGACTAGATCAGCCCTGGTTTCCCCATTCTCTAAAACAGGGCTCAGACTGCTGGCTCACCATCTTGGGGCCATAGCAGTCAATTAGGTCCTGTGCTGGGAAGCCAATGGGTTTTGTGAGCATATGTGGGAAATGGGGTACTTAGTCCCATGTCAATTGTGGATATCTTTCTAATATAAACTCTCTAGGAATTGAAGGTGCACCCCCACCACAAGTCACTAAATTCAGGTAGCGTTGCCCGTCAACCTCAGTTACAGCTGTTGTCCTGCTCCTACCACGACAGGGGCCGCTTTATTTGATGGCACCTATTGGAATCTGTGTCTCACTCATCACCTTCCATCCAGGCCTTCTTGGGGCTCACTTTCAGGCCTATTTTGGGCACCCAACGTTTCCCAGGGTTACTACAGGCTAGTGGCTATGAAGCCTCTGCTTTTATAACTCCTGCTATGTGGGCCTTCCCAAGGCTTGCTCCCCCTTTGGGCCATCCTTGGTGGCCATGCACTCTGAAGGTGCTTAGTGGTGTTGTACCACATTTCTGACACCTCTCCACCTACAAGAGAGCTTGTGGAGGTCTACGCCATTCTGCACTTCCTGACCACAGCACTGTCTCTGGGCCACAGCCTAGGTCCTCATTAACTTGAGGTGTTACCTTCACCCAGGAGCTGCAGAGCCTCTGCCTCTGCAGATGGGCGAGTGCCCTGTAAGATCTCAATATTCTATCAGATTCCTTGCAGCAGTCATGCAGGCTCACACCCCTGTATCTCTGGTGCTTTGATGCGGGTAGGCGATGTTCCCTCTTCCTTCCTATAGATGGAGGTTGCCATTGTCTCCTACCAGCTCTAGAGGACCCACCATGTCTGGAGAGAGTTCAGACACCTGGGAAGGGTGGCTGTAAGGGCAAATACTTTGAGGATAAAGTAGATCAATTTCTAAGCACATCTACTCCATTCTTCTGCTGGCCACACCACCTGACAATAATTTTAAACCATTGTTAATTAGGGAATGTAATGAAGATATGGACGTTTTTCCATCTCCCTACATTATTAGCAGAATTACTCTGGTAAAAAATGTCAATATTACCACTATTATATTTGCAATCTCCACCACATGTTATTTAAAGTGTGGATTTTCCCTACGTTCAGTAGTGATATCAGAGAGTTTATATGGCACAGTAAGAAACATGTAATTAGATTAGCCAAGCTTGGCTTTACCCAATTGTAGAGGCTACTAAGAGGCTTCTACTGCTCAATACATTATAAGATTTATTCCCTCTCACCAACATTTGCTCTATAATATATTGATGACTAGAAGAAGACTGATTTAAATATTCATTCCCCTGCCATATTTTCTGGAACAGATCCAGTCTCATTCTAGCTCGCTATAAGGCATTGGGAAAACTACAGAAGACATTAGGTGCCCTAAAAGAGCAATGATACCAACGATTGATGCTGAAGTACTACTGCACACTGCGAAGAGTTTGTACTCTCAGTGGAGGGAAGCATTTCTAAACTTTGGGAGGCAACCAATGTGGAGTCAATTATTTTTTTTAGGAAATTGATCCTAGGCATTAAGTGAAAAATAAATTAGGAGTCAGACTTCATACTTTTTTCCTTTATTCATATCGCTAAAAAATCTTTCCATTACTGATATCCCTGAATCTGTTTATTTTGCTTCTAAATTGTTTCCTGGGCAGAGAGATGTATGTATGTATGCATGCATGTGTGGGTGTATAGGATATTTCGTGAACCACAACCTAGCCAAAAGGCAGCAGAGCACTGTACATTGTCAAAGATGAACTTAAAGTCAACGAGTAATAGAAGAGGAAGCTGAGTTCTAGACAGTACGTTTACTGTGATGTAGTGTTCTGTACAGAGGTGAGTCTTCAGATCTTTTCTATATTGATGCAGTATGGGAGCGGTCCTGATTTATATGGGGGTGTTGACCCATATCTTGGTTGCATAGATGGAAAAAGCCTGTTTCCTTATTTATTTTATTTTTTACACTTTTTAGTCTGCAGACTAATGGTGTCCTGGAGATATGGTGAGCTTGTCTCCAAGACGACCAGTAAAGTTGAGATGGCTTAGTAAACAATGCAGCCAGTTTTGCAGATGGTGCATGCTGGCCCTAGGACCCAATTGAGTTTCATGTGTGGGGCTGATGTGATGATATGCCTTCAGGCATAGATGTGATGTGGTGTATAGGATGCCCTTAAGGGGTGCCAAGGTGGAGTCTGGGAGGCCATAGAGTAGGGCATTGCCACCATCATATACAAGAGTACAAGAGCTTGAACAGCAGTTGTGAAGTCTCTTCCTAGAAGAAACAGTTTGACTTACTTTAGACAAGAGGGCTGGTACTAAATCATTTTTTTCTTTTTGGTAATATGTTCTTTGAGGGACAAGTTGGTGTCCATGGTAAATTCAAGTTATTTGGCATTCGGTGAGAGTTGTGGTTGGAAACCATCAAGGTTAATGTAATTGAGAGAGGTTTGTACTGTCTCTTGTGAGATGTTGATGTACTGCAGAATAATCTAAAAATATTAACAAGAAATGTAACAGGAAGGTCAGTAAATATGGGAACTGATCCCACACCACAAGCATGTCCTGAAATGTATGCATTTGCTTTTATGTACCTTAGATGTGCTACTGTAGGTTGTTTTATTTCCAGTTGTCTAAATTACAATTTCGTATAAATGTTCAAGATGTTGCATTGCAAATATCGAAAGCTGAGTTCACATGATTTGGCTCTTAACACAGTTAGTCATATTTTGGCTTGCTGTTTACAGCCTATTTCAAAGAAGACAAAAATATTGAACTAGCTACTTAATCTTTACTCACTGAAAGATAGAAAATGATATCCCAGTATTTTAAGTGTTATAAAAGAAAGATGCAAGAAAAGAGTCTAGGACACAGCTATGTTAAACTCTTTAGAATAACTAATAAATAATGTGAGGTAAATTTGAGAATTTACAACTTGCCTGATGACAGGTTGTATCAGGAACTTTATGCTAAACACATTTTTATTGTTTTCAAAAAGAAAAAAGGTGGAAGGGAAAAAAGGTGGAAAGAAATTACAAAACAGCTTGCACGGGTAAGCACAGTGAGATCCAAATCCAAACGATATTGACATTTGACATAAAAACAATCCAGGGGATAGACTTCGGCCCATTTCTTTGACACAATACTGAGAGTCACGACCCCCCTGTTGGCCTACAGCAGCAAACCTAGCCACCTTCCCCATACCTTCTCATGTTTCAAGGGTAACCCCTAGATTCATACACCAGTTTTTCTTGGTTTGCGCACCAGTCCACCCACCTTCTCCACTTTTGGAGGGACAGACCTGTAGAAGAGTTCTAGGTGGCAGCAATGTCTCTCTTTGCTACCAGCAGGGCCATACCCACAAAGGCACGGTTCGGTCGTGAGCCTCCCATTTCCTCCATCACACCCAATTAGACTAGTTTGGCCGACATCTGTTGCCCCCACCCCAGCACCATGTTCGGTTTGGGTGTTACTTTACCCCAATATTTCTGCAGTATTGGACAGGACCACACCATATGAAAACAATCAGCTGGTTCCTCTGCACATCATGGACATTGAGCAGTGGGGCGAAGACCCGTCGGTGCAGCCTGTTAGGCGTTAGATATGCCCTATGTAAATAGTAAAATTCTACTGCACGAACCCTCACCGACAACGCCAGCACCCTAGGTGCCATCAATGCCTCCCTCCATTCTGTTTCCTCAAAAGCCCCCACCAATGACTCCCACTTATTCCTAGTCAAATCCAGACCTCCTGGGGCATTGTAAACTAACAATTTATAAACCTGGGAAACGCCCTTCCCTCCCAGATTACCCATGAGCAGCTTCGCCTCAAGTGGGCTGAACTCTGGCACAGGGCCAGCGGTCGGCATGTGCTCCCCCCGGAGCTGGAGGTATCTAAAGAGCTGCGTCCGGGACAGCTGAAAGTCTGCCTGCAGTTCCTGAAATGATTTCAATGCACCACCTTTCCACACATCTCCTACCAGTGAAATACCCAACAGATCCCACTCCACGAACCCTTCCAATGTCGCTGTTGCACCCAGCCCCACAGCGGATTCTGATGGGTGACAATAGCATTCCAATGTGTGTTGCCGTAGCGAGCACGCCATGCAAAGAAAACCACCTTTGTTACCGCTTCCATGTCCCGGGGGAGGGGTGCACCATAGAGCAAATCAAGTATATGTGGGAAACCCAGTATCTCCAAATCCACCTGTTAGGCCGGGTGTGCCCACCCCCCAGTAAACCAATCATGAATCACCAGTAGCTGGGTCACCAGGTAATATAGATAAGGATCCGATGCGCCCAAGCCCCCGTCGTATATTACTCTCCAGCAGTGCTGTGCAGCCACTTGATGTATCGCCCCCTTCCAGGGGAATAACGTAGTGGCGCTCTCTAGAGCCTTGAACCACGAGCGTGGGATCGGGAAAGGAAAGTTCTGAAATACATATAAAAGTTGTGGTAAGACCATCATCTTGTACAGGGCAACACGGGCCATCACATTTAATGGCAACGCTTGCCACCTCTGCAAGTCTGTCCTGATGCGTGCCAAGAGCGGAGCCAGATTCCTGGCCCACGTCAACTCGGGCAGAAGGGTCACCCAAATACCAAGGTATATAAAACTGAGTCTGGGTAAGGGTATCATGTCCTGCCAGTCGAAACAGTCACATGAGCTTGCCAGGGGCACCAACACTGACTTGGGTGTGTTCATTTTGAGTCCTGATGCTTTTTCATTGCGTCGTAGAAGGTGGAGACTTTGTGGGCCCATTATATTGGGCTCTTCCATATACAGCAGGACATCATCAGCATACAGGGCTACCCTATCCTCACGAGAACTCCACCATCTCCAGCCACGATAAAATGGGTCTGTCCTGGCCATCTGGGCCAGTGGCTCAATAGCCAGGGTAAATAGAAGGGGGGGCAAAGGGCAGCCCTGTTGCGTGCCCCGACGGACTTCAAAAACCGAAGACAGGGCCCCATTGACCTGCACGTGGGCCGTGGGGTTGGTGTACAGTGCTCGGACCAGGCGGCAAAACCTCGGTGCAAAATCTGCCCGCTGAAGCACCAAAAAGAGAAACCCCCAGTTGACTGAGTCAAAGGCCTTTTCAAAGTCTATAAATAGGAGAGCAAGGTCTTGGGGCAGTCAGTGGCGTTCGGCCAAAACCACATGCAATCGACGGGTGTAGTGTCGTGTGCTATGAGTTGCCATAAACCCACACTGGTCAGGGTGGATTAGCTGCGGCAGAGCCCTCCGTAGACGGGTAGCGAGGATAGTGGTGTAGATTTTTACCTCACTGTTAATCAGAGATATCAGCCTATAGTCCGCACATTGCAGCGATGGAGGCTGAGGTTTAGGAAGCACCACAATGGTGGCAGCATCCAATCCCACCAGGAAGGACCATTGTTGTTCCACTTCCGTAAGAGCTCTGATAGGTGCGGCACCAGATCCTCCCGGAATGCCTTATAATATTCTGAGGGAAAACCATCAGGTCCCGGGGTTTTTCCCATTTCCAGCGCAGAAATAGCGGCCCCAACTTCCTCTGCACTGAGAGGTTCGTCCAGGATCTGCACCTCTGTCAGGGGCAACCATGGAATGGGGACATCCTCCAGAAGTCGACGGGCACAGTCTGGCACGATCGCCGCTGAAGCCCGATACAGTGTCTGGTAATACTGGGTGAAATAATTAGCTATGTCTTGGTGTCCTGAGACGCGGACCCCTTGCTCATTATAGATTTCGGGAATGATCCTAGAGGTCTGATGGTGGGACGTCAGCCAGTATAGCAACTTTCCAGTTTTGTCACCCCAAACATAAATCCTTGCAGTGGTCATCTGCCAAAGGTACTTTGCAGCTTCCAGGGATTGATCTTGGATTTCCTCACGTATTAATAAAAGCTCTCTGGCTACCCCTTCGCTGGGCCTTGCTTCTTGTTCAGCTTCTAAGCGCATTGCCCGTACCTCCAGTTGTTCAATATTATGAGTTAGAGAGGGCTCCTGATCTCATATCAGGCCTCTAGCCACACCTCGCAGGACTGCATGGCTTGCAGCCCACAAGGTTCCCGGAGAAGCCACGGAACCCTCATTAAGAACAAAGTACTCACGAAGCGCCCTCCACAGCTGCCCGACAGAAGACCCATCCTGCAGATACCATGCGTTCAGTCGCCACATAGGGCGAACCAGAGACTGAGTGGGTCCCACAGCAAATCAAAGGGGTGCATGGTCGGAAATTCCTCAAGCTACGATTTCAATATGGGAGAGGCAGTTGCAATTCGTACTTGGCAGAAGCACCAAGTCAATTCTAGATTGCGCACGGTGGGGCACAGAGGTATGTGTGAACTGCTGACGCCACAGATGCCAAACCCACCACGCATCGCAGAATCCCGCGGCAGATAGCCACCCCGTGAGTCCCGCCGCCATGGTCAGTCTGTAAGTCGAGAGTGGGCCAGCCACGCCCAAGACAGGGTCTGGGGCTGCGTTAAATTCTCCCTCCAGCATGGTGAGTCCTGGTGGTAGGTCCAGGAGTAATTTGATTAGGTCCTTAAGGGTCCCACGCACCTTCGTGGGTGGGCTGTAGACACTGACCACATTAATCGTGACACCCTCGACCCTCCCAGTAATGGCCACATAGCGTCCCTGCTGGTCTCTTCATACCTGGACTATCATTATGGGAAATTAGCAGTGCAGCAGTATCGCAAGTCCCCGTGATCCATGTGCAAACCCTGCATGATACACTCTATCAAAACCCCTACGGGCTAAAAAAGGGCAGTGATCGCCCAAGAGGTGTGTCTCCTGCAGCAGGAGCACATCAGGTCGGTATCGGTGTATGAAGGTAAACACTGCGGTGCCCTTAATTTTGTCTAAGAGACTGTTAACGTTCCATGAGATAACCTGTGTGGGGCTCATTGGTGTGGTCAGTGTTAGCTACCGCAGAGTTGCTTCTGGACTCTGCTGTTTCTTGGCCTGGGGTCCCCCCTTTGTTCCACCCATTCCGCATCAGAATGAGTGTTTGCACTCTGTCAATTAGCTTCCTTGACCCCCTATCCTGTGCATTAGCAAGCAAGAACAAGTGTACCAACATATTAGTAAACAATAACAAATACCTTAAAACAAGGTCTAAAATCTCATACCCCCCCAACTCTAACCCCACCCTATACTTCCCCCCAGAAGCATCTGTCGCCCTTATATGTCATCTCACTCCCGAACCTAGTGATTTGGAACAGTAACTGATTGAGCAGTGGTGGACCCCTCCATTGTGTCGGATTAGAAAAGAAATACATTAACTGGTAAGTAGTCGCATGTAGCAGTGTTCTTCATCAAGGCATGAAGCACCCTCCCCGAAATCATCTCCCCTCAAGTAAAGTTACAGTGCCGGGCTGCGGGACAGATCTGAGAGTTCGAACGACCCCGACTGGGCCTGCGTTAATCTCTGTGGTTCCAGGCTCCTGTTGTCACCCTCAGGACCCACCTGCAATCATTGTCCCTGTAGATCCATGGATGGGGCTTCCAAGGGGGAGTTCGAGCAGGAGTTTTGGCGCTCCCTGCACCTCTTCGAGCATGTTCGGTGGCGATGGCCAGATGGCCGCTTCTGCTGGCTGTTTGGCAGCGCTCTGTCCCGGGCCAGCCTTTGTCTCTCACCGGGTGAGCCAAGATGTATCTCCTCCATCAGTCAAGTCCACACCGTGGCTGGCTGTTCGAATAAGTGAGTCTTATTTCCATGTACCACTCGGAGCTTTGCTGGAAACAGAAGACGGTACGATATACTGTCTCAGAAAGTCTGGGCGCTCCAGCAAAGGGAGGGGGGCCTCTCCTCCTTACTGCATGCGTGGTTCCCTGTTTCACCACCCAGCACCACCCCACCTCAGCTCACCTGATCTCCGGGCCTCAATGTAGCGGCCTCTCACCTCCCGATGTCTGGTTGATCCGGCCTGTTCCTTCGCCAGCTCTCCCATCAGGCACGCCCATTGGGGACTCTGTCCTCAGCTCTCAGCTGTGTCGCCCCGGCGGTCTCTGCTCTGTTTCTGAGCTGCCCCCTATCAGACGCAGCATCACATTGTCCCAGGCCCACACCACCGCCAGTACCGCCACAATCACCCGCTGTCCGCCATTTTAAGTGTGGACGGCCACGAGCGCCCAGCGCCGCACAGTCGAGCCGGAAAGTCGGACGGCTTCTACAATTTCTCCTGAGGGGGCAATGCAGCACCCGGAGCAGGTAGGTGCCGCTGATGAAGGCGGATTACACACACGGCTTAAGGTGGATGACGGAGGGGTCCGGAGCACTACAAGAGTGCGACCGCCATCTTGACGTCTTAGCCACGCCCCGTATCGGGAACTTTAAACAGGGCGAGAGATCTCTTGTAGATCATCAAGCCATAGTCATGACTTCACTTTGCGCTTGCACTTGAACTTTATTGTGGGAAGAACTGAAATAAGTGTATTGGTCAGATGTTAATTGCTAGCATTTGTATCTAGTTTTTTTTATGAATGAACTATATTTGACATATTTATGTAAAGGACTAATTCTCTAAAATCAGATAAGCAAAAAGAGATCCTGCTAAAGAATGTAGGCACATGCGTGAATTGCTTGGATGACTTAAAAAACACCCAGTGTCCCTAGATTCTAACTAAGTACATCCAACCTGTATTTCTGAAACATGGAAAAACTGCATTCCACATATGAGTCAACGTAGAATTATAAATAAAAGAACTGGTGGAGAAGTCTTCCGTGAGTAACCCTGTGCATTGCACTAGCTGTCTTGACCTGGAAACTACAACAACCTCATGAGGTCAGGATACCAAGAGACAGCACAACCCCAACCTGATATTATTATATGATATAATTATAAACCTCTCGGGTTGTTGTTTGTTGCAAACTTAGTTCTGCTCCATCCATCACCACTTTTAAGGCATCTTAGTATTTCTCTTTATCATCACCTTCTAAAAGCTGATGTGCTTTTCAGGTGAAAGATGCTAAGTTGTGCAGTTTTATCAACAGCTGAGATTTATGAAAATATAGTTGAATAAGTACTCTTACTCTAGGACCTTCAAAGGATTATCTTCTTGAGCAATGATATCTTGGCGTATGCCTTAAATATGCAAGTCTATGACAAACTGCATTTTATAGTACACTTCATAGTACTCTAATAGTACAAAAATGCAATTCACAAACTGCTCTCCTAAAGTACCGAAATACAGTAGAATGTCAAGAACCACACATCACCACCCATTGGTATTGTAACACCCCCCCATCGAAAATAATTGAGGTATAGACTTTAATTAGAACCCTATAAGAAATGTTAAATTAAATTAAAATATTTTACATTGTTAACATTATAACTAAATTCGATTTGATGTTAAGAAATCTAAGAATAGTACATGTTTATTATTTAATTATAAAATACTTTAACAACCTTTTTACATTTAAATAGTATTGCAACAGTTTTGTTTATTAAAATATTATTAAATTACTTCTCAACAAATCAATGCATCACTTTTATTAGTTATTAAAGCATAGTAAAAATACAGTTTTATCTTTAGGTGCAAATTATTTCATTTGAGCTTTAATTTTACTTTTACTTAATATATTTAAATTAATTAAAGAATAAATGCAAATGCAAAATAAATTTATTAGTGCATAATATTTTTCTTTTGTTCTACATTTAAAATAAATATATGTTATGTTATGTGGATTTTTAGAGCCCAGCTAATTACCCGTGAGGCTATCCATGCATTGAGCAGGTCAGGCCAGATGGGGGGAGGAGGAGATCATGCCGGTTCTGTCTGAAAGAGCCATGTCTTCAGGTTCCTTTGGAAGTCCATAAGGGAGGGGGAAGTTCTGGAAGTGTTGCAGGAAGTCGTTCTAGGTGTTGGCTGCAAGGTATGAGATGAGCATCCTCTGCTTCGGATCTTCTTGATGTGAGGGTGGTGTGCTTTTACCTGGGACGCAGTTCGAAGGTATCTGGTGGGTTGGTCGAATTTGAGGCAGCGGAAGAGGTATGCTGGACAGGTGTTGTAGAGAGCTTTGTGGGCATGGGTGAGTAGCTTGAATGTACATCTTTGCTAGACTGGAAGCCTTTGGAGATTGTTGAAGTGTGGAGAGATGTGGTTATTTCGCAGGATGTTCTGGATGAGTCTGGCGGCAGCATTCTGGGTTGTTTGTCTTTGCCGTAGAACATGGGCTGGGATTCCAAAGTAGATGTTGTTTCCATAGTCACGTCTACTGTGATAAGAGCCTGGGTGACTGTTCCTCTTGTGTTAAGTGGGATCCACTTGAAAGTCTTGCGTAGCATTCTCTGGATGTGGAAGCATGATGAGGCATTGGCATTAATCTGTCTGAGGTTGTGTCTAGGATGATCGTGAGGTTAGGAGGGATACCAAGAGGCATCCCAGGAGGAGCAGTTGTTGCCAAAAATGAGGACTGTGTTGAGCTGGACACAGTTGTTTTTCATCAATTAACAATATTGCTCATGCAGTTGGCGAATTTTGCTTTGGCAGTGCTGCTTTTGTCGGTAAGGGAGAGGATGAGTTGTGTGTCATGAACTTAGGATACTATATTGATGTCCTGGGCTCTGATGATGTCCACAAGGGGAGTCATGTAGATGTTGAAAAGTGTTGAACTGAGCGGCGATCCTTGAGGGACTCCAAAGGTGAGTTTCTTGGATTCTGAGGTGTAGGGGAAAGTTTAACTCATTGAGTTCTGTCCATGAGGAAAGAGAATATCCACTTGAAACTCAGTCCACATAAACCCAAGTGCTGTGAAGCAGGAAATGTACAGCCATTTCTCCTCGGTCGAAGATCCTTTTGCTGCCATTGGTGGCTGCAATGAGGGCTGTTACTATGCTGTGGTTGGTGAGAAAGCCACATTGAGTGAAGTTTAGGATTGATGAAGTTCTAGGTGGTCTGCAAGTTGGGTATTGATGGCTTTCTCCATGACTTTAGCTGGAAAAGGCAGCAGTGAGATGGGTCTGTGGCTACTGAGGGTGTTGGGGTCCGCTGTTGGTCTCTGCAATAGAGCGTTGACTTCTGTATTTTTCCAGCAAGATGGGAAGGTGGTTCTGGAGGTGTTGTTGATAGCGGTGAGTGCAGGGGACATAATAGTTCTTCCAAGGTTGTATATGAAGTGGGGGCATGAATTTGAGAGGGCTCCTGAGTAGATGGTATTCACCCGGGCTGTGGTGTCATCATTCCAGAGGGGCTTCCAGTTGCTTAGCTGCTGTTTGATGATGAGGGCGGTGTCCTGCTGGGCATCCGTATCGGTATGCTGTGGGTCATATGTGTTGTAGATCTTGGCAATCTTCTGTTTAAAGACGTTTGAGAGGTCATTGCAAAAGTGATGCTATGCTGATTTGCGTCACGTAAAAAAAAGCAAGCCATTTAAGTGAAAATTTGAGTGCCGAAAGCATCAAAAAAGAGGTAAAAAAAATACAGCATTGGGCTAAAAAAAATTAACACACTCCTGAAGCAGCTATTGAGGAAAGGGCAGACTCCAGAGTCCAGGGCAACCCCAACAATTCCAGTACCAGCCATGATGTGCAGACAGATTCCAAGGGGAAGAGGAAGAGCAAGCGAGGAGGAGAATAACATCCTGATTAATGAGGTGACGGAGAACCAACACCAGTTCCACGTCACCTCAAAAGTGCCATTACGGAGGAAAGAGGCCGTATGGCACTCTATTGCGCACAAGGTTTTGCGGGGTGAATGAACTCACTCCCTTGACTCAGAAATGACCAAGCAGACTCTTCTTGGCAGTTCCAAAGACAATATTTACTAAGTGTCGCAACAGGGAGAAAAACAATATGAATTGCACCTGAGCCCTGTACAACCTGAAACACTTGAAACAATGTGACGCATAACCCCGAATTCCTAGGTTAAGATATTACTCGCTCCTTATTGCACATTCGACAAAGGTTTATGACCGAGGAATCTTTTACCTATGAATGTATACGCGCTCTTTTGTTAATGTTATTTATTTGAAGTGTGTGCTGAACACAAATCGCGTGCAAATTGCATGCAATTGTGGGCATGAGACTCCCGAGTGTTTGGAATTTGGTTTCTTCCCTGAACCCATTGTAAATCGCGCACCTGTGTGCTTTGGGCTAATTCAATTATGTGCCCAGTATGTAATCAGTCTGCAATCTGTTTCTAGGCACAAAGAGTGTGCTGGGGACTCATGTGCTAATGTCGTAAGTAGCTGAAGGTTGGTCAGACATGAGTTGGTCTTTAACAGATGACCCTTTTGTGTTTCTTACTCCGCTAGATCCTTGAATGAGCCTTTCACCTTGCTCGTGTCCGTGTGAGGGTTTTGCCTAAACTGCTTTTCGAATGTGAACAGTACTGTAGCCTCCATTGATGCTTGATGTTTTCACATTTCGTATTTGTAGTAATATGTTTATTTTTCACATTTCTTGCAACAAGTTTAACAATGTGGCACAAGTCAAGTGGACAGTGATTGAGTGTAAGAAGCGCTGGCATGATTGCAAGGGCAGGACAATGGACAAACTGGTCAGCATCCTCAAGGCAGCATTGCAGACAGAAGGTGGAAGTCAGGCGCCCCAGGAGCAGCTGGACAAGTTGGAGGAGATGATGGCAGCCGTCATCCCAGAATAGTTGGTGGCAGGAGTCCCGGAACATGACAGTGATGCCTATGATGAACAACAAGACACACATGGTAAGTTGCAATGAGGGGCAATGTGGCAACTAGTTAATGTCATAAGGTGCAGGCAACAATGTCCCAGCACTCCTGTGTTGGGGTGTGTATCCATTCACATCTAGATTGCCACATACACTGCTCAACAATGTTTGTAGATAGCTCATGTGATTCCATGGCCAACATGACAGGTACCTTTCCATAGGTAAATCACCTAGTAACACATGTTGCCAAACACTTCTAGCAAAGCCAACAATATGTGCTTAACATTACCTGAGAAGACATGCTAACTCCTAAACAGTAAATCATGGTGTAAACTTGTATGTAGCAAAAAAGTATATTTAATGAAACCTTAAAATTTTATATGACTAAAAGTACCTTACTTACAAAACCTATTCTACCTTATCCTAAATACTAACTACAACTACCTTATCTTAACCTACCTAACTCTATACATTTAACACCACATGATAAACATCAACCCCATAGCCCACCTTAAAACACATCTTCAGACAAATACAACAGAAACTATATCTATACATCAGCTATCTACACATATAGTCCTAAACAAAATGTATATTTTTAAATATTTTTTTTTTAATCTTATTTTTTTGTAATTTTTATAAACACATATACTAAATATCAACCCCACCCACAAAAAACTAAATACCCCTACCCCCTGAAATTGTACCCACCCCTACCTAAACCCATAAACTAATATACCTACCCTATTGTACAACAAGTAACCTATACCAAACTATAAAAATATCTTATATTGCAAGCAACTATACAAAAGGGGAAGGGTAGAAAGGGTCACTGAGGCTCATTTGTGGCGTAATTGCCTCTCTCTACATCCTGCTAGATTTCTGTGAGCAGGAGGATAACATTGTGCATGTTATGCTCTTGCCCTGCCACTCTGAATTTCAGGTGTGAAAATTCTTTGCGGGTATCCTGCTCAAAGTTGCCAGTGGGTCCTGTTTGTGGAGCACAGCGTACATGTTGTCCTGTCTGTTTTTTTTCAGTGGAGATGCTTGGAACCAGTCCTACAGGCCCACCCTGATCTGCCACTACTGTCTTGCCTTTGATAGGCCTGTCCATTGATGGTGGTCTTTGTGGGAAGACATCCCACTCTCCAGATGCCTTCATCACTTTACATTTCTTGCCCACAGCCCGATATGCTTTGTTGACATGTCAGATGTGGCAGAATCTTTCCTCCCGGATCAAGTGCTGCCTCTTTTGCTCTGGGGTCATGTTGTCTGATTAAACAGAAAGAAAAACGGTCATACAAAGAGTAACTAGGAACTGGCACAATAATCATGATATGTTTATTCTTTCTTCAAACATCACATGTTGCACCTCTATACCCCAAATTATCTTGAAGGTCAAAGTGAGCATACAAAGGCTTAATATCTATCATGTCCTAATTTACTATGGCCAAAGTACCATGGTTAAGGCAATTGTTGTTTAATGCACATTTACCATCTTGGCACATCTAGGTATGACCATGCTAGCAATGAGTATCCTTCGGAACAATGCTGTTTTGTAACTATGGTATGGTACACATTACATGTGTTACTAATCATTACTGTCCCTTCTGCATCCAGTAATGGTCTTGATTGCATTGGCATTAGCCAAAGTAAGATGAGCAAGGACTGCAAGTAGATGTATAGTGTGACAACATTGGGTGCCTGATATGGCAAGAACAGATGTCTGGACACTTTTGCTACCTAGACTTAACATGAGCGAGGTATTAGATGTAAGAATGGAGGGTGGATAGCTCACTCACATCACACAGAGATGTATGAAATGTCTCCTATATTTTCTCCTGTAAGTCTATGGTGGACCATACTACAACTCTTTAGATACTTCCAATGTAATTGCATTTGTCCCACTATACAGCCTAGTGCCTGTCCCTATGCGCACCAGCACTAAGCACTTCCATTTGATGGGTGTGTGCATGCACGCCCGCATCTCATCTGCACAGGTATCTTGTGATGTAAATAGCTATTGCTGTCCAAAGTTTGAGTGAAATTTTTGAGACTATCATGGCCAACACAATCTAAAGATGGATTGGGCATTGGCATGTTGGATGACTATCCTGTGCAGACATCCCTCTGGTCTAATACTCCTTGCCATATGTGTGAAGATGACAGGGGATAGGAATGTTGATGTATCCACCACAGAATATGGTGCATTACACAATATGAGTGAGCTCTTCAAATGCATTACCATGTGTGGAATGTGCACATATGTCCTTGCCACACTTAGGGCTTATTCACAAGTCCCTCAATCCCGGCAGACCTTCACTTTTTCTGAGGGCCATGCGGCACTCACAGGAAGGCCATATTTAAAAGACTACATCATGACACACTGCATGGCTTGTTGTGACCCTTTAAGTATGGCACATAGGTGGTCATTACAACCCTGGCGGTCGGTGTTAAAGCGGCGGTAAGACCGCCAACAGGCCGGCGGAAAGAAAAAGGGAATTATGACCGTGGCGGAAACCGCCAACAAAGACAGACACTTTAACACTCCAACCGCCACGGCGGTACAGACAAGCAGCGCGGCGGTCACCGCCAACAGACAGGCGGAAGACAATGTACCGCCCACGGTATCACAACCCGCCAATCCGCCACCTCTTCCGGGGTGGATTCATTGTGGATAAAAACACGGTGGAAACAGCTTTTGCAATAGGAAAACGCTCACCTTAACACATCCCACGAGGAAGGAGGACACCATGGAGCCGGAATTACAAATCCTACCTGCCCTTGTCTTCCTACTCATCTATGAACACCAGCGCCTGCGGCGGCGAAGCCAACGGTGAGTACTGCACCTACGACATAGTGGAGGGGGAGGCAAAAGTCAGGAGGACACACACGCAACACTCCAACCCCCACCCCGACCCTCGCACATTACAACACACACACCAATGCATTTCCAAACAGCACAGTAACAACCCACAACCCCCCCGGAAGAATGCTAAGACAAAACAAAATCAGTTCAAACATTGTAATGTATCAAAATACATGTTTCAATTATGTACAGATATATATAAACTCATTCAAAATTACATACATTACGAAAAGTAGTGCAGATATGCACATCTCAATGTCCGTGCACCACTGGGCCAAAAATGCATGGGCGACGCCCACACAAGATACCTGTCCACAAACGGAGAGAACACTGCCGGAGCATCAGAGAGAAATACAACAGGCACCTCAGGGGGAAGGGAAGGGGGGGCACCTCAGCCGGATTACAACACCACGCCAGATCCACGATGGGGCTCCATGCCCATTGATGTATCCTAGGGAATGCAAAGCCACAGTCTCTTAAGTCTCTACAGTGGGTGGGTTGCCCACTGGACCAACCTGGGGAGTGCAAAGCCACATTCTCTCAAGTCTCTACAGTGGGTGGGTTGCCCACTGGACCATCCTGGGGAGTGCAAAGCCACAGTCTCTCAAGTATCTACAGTGGGTGGCTTGCCCACTGTACCATCCTGGGGAGTGCAAAGCCAGTCTCTCAAGTCTCTACAGTGGGTGAGTTGCCCACTGTTACATCCTGGGGAGTGCAAAGCCACAGTCTCTCAAGGCTCTACAGTGGGTGGCTTGCCCATTGGACCATCCTGGGGAGTGCAAAGCCACAGTCTCTCAAGTGGATAACAGTCTCCACTGGTTCTGGAGGGGGACTGGTGCCCAGAGTGCTTCATCCTGTTAAGGATTCAGATAGTGGATGCTGGTCTCCACTGGTTCTGGAGGGGGACTGGTGCCCCGTGCTTCATCCTGTTAAGGATTCAGATAGTGGATGCTGGACTCCACTGGTTCTGGAGGGGGACTGGTGCCCAGAGTGCTTCATCTGTTAAGGATTCAGATAGTGGATGCTGGACTCCACTGGTTCTGGAGGGGGACTGGTGCCCAGAGTGCTTCATCTTGTTAAGGATTCAGATAGTGGATGCTGGACTCCACTGGTTCTGAAGGATTCAGATAGTGGATGCTGGACTCCACTGGTGCTGGAGAGGGACTGGTGCCCAGAGTGCTTCATCCTGTTAAGGACAGAGGTAGTGGATGGATCTCTCCACTGGTTCTGGAGGGGGAATGGTGCCTAGACTGGATTAGGATCCCCGTGACAGTTCCTGTCCCGTCACTGTCCCAGCTGTACATGGGATAACGATGCTTGATGTGGCGGTGTTTTCCTTCTGCAGCGGTGCTCTGGGCTGTTCAGCGGTGCTTTGCCATGGCGTCTCTGGCCTGTTCAGCGTTGCTTTGCCATGGCGGTCTCTGGCCTGTTCAGCGTTGCTTTGCCATGTCGGTGCTCTGGGCTGTTCAGCGGTGCTTTGCCATGGCGGTGCTCTGGGCTGTTCAGCGTTGCTTTGCCATGGCGGTGCTCTGGGCTGTTCAGCGGTGCTTTGCCACGGCAGTGCTCTGCGCTGTTCAGCGGTGCTTTGCCATTGCGTTGCTCTGGCCTGTTCAGCGGTGCTTTGCCATGGCGGTGCTCTGGGCTATTCAGCGGTGCTTTGCCATGGCGGTGCTCTGGCCTGTTCAGCGGTGCTTTGCCATGGCGGTGCTCTGGGCTGTTCAGCGGTGCTTTGCCATGACGGTCTCTGACCTGTGCATTGGTGTGTGGCATGACGGTCCCTCATTGCCCAGCGGGGCTGTGGCAGCCGGGGCCCTCCTGGGCACTGACTCCGGCAGTGGCGGTGGTCTACTGACCAGTGACAATACTTGTGCCCTCCTGGGCAATGACTCCGGCGGTGGTCTCCTGACCAGTGACGATACTTGTGCCCTCCTGGGCAATGACTCCAGCGGTGGTCTCCTGACCAGTGACGATACTTGTGCCCTCCTGGGCAATGACTCCGGCGGTGGTCTCCTGACCAGTGACGACGGTGCTGGCGGTGGGGTACCGGACGCCGGGAAGGATGCCGCCCTTCCCCACCTTTGGAGGAGTCACAGCTGACTCTGCAATCCCCCTGGGACCCTTGTGAGTAGTTCTGCCTCCAGGAGTCTTCACCCGGTCCCGTCGGCCACTTTCCAACTTTAGATGCTTTACAGGGGGTGGACTGGCAGTGCCTTGGCTCCGTGTCACACTGCCTGCCTTGGTGGCCGGTGCACTCCACACACCTGTAACACGCACCACTGGCACTGGAGTCTTTTTGGCTGAGGCGCTACGATGGGACTGTTGAATTGGAGGGGTGGGGGTGGGGGTGGGGGCAAAGAGGTCAACGTTGCAGAGGGACAGTTTCTGACGAACACTGGGATGGGTAGCTGGAGGGGGTCTGGGAGTGGAGGAAGAGGAGGTGGTTGTAGGAAGTGTCACTTTAGGTGTTTTGGGTGCAGGTACTGGAGGCTGTCGTGAGGTGGATGGATGTTGGGTGTGTGGGTGCCCGCGTTTGTGTACTTTGGGAGGGGGCGTCACAGACACACTGGGAGAGGACACAAGGGACGTGTAAATGGGAGTGGGGGTGGTGAGTGCAGGTGAGCGGGGTGTGGTCCTGGGTGTTCTGGTGCGAGTCGTAGTGCCTGTAGATGTAGTGCATGCAGGTGAGAGTATAGACGATACTGGGAGGGAGGAGGGAGACGACGAGGAGGGGGACACAATGGAGGCAGTGGATGTTGTGTCTGCATGTGGGTGATGCTTGTGTGAGTGCCTGTGGGTTGTGTGGTGCCTATGTTTGCCTGAGCTACTTTTGGGTGTTGAGGTGTATGCATGCTTGTCTGATGGTGTGCTTGGGACAGGCTGGGGTACAGGGGATTGGGTCTGGGTGGAGGAAGTTGGAAGGGGGAGGCTAGAGACAGGGACAATGGCTGCCATCAGTGCTGAGGCCAGAAATTGCAGGGTTCGATGATGGGCAGCCCGACCAGAATGAATGCCCTCCAGGAATGCATTAGTGTGTTGCAACTCCCTTTCTACACCCTGGATGGCATTCACAATGGTAGACTGCCCAACAGTGAGTGACCTGAGGAGGTCAATGGCCTCCTCACTGAGGGCAGCATGGGTGACTGGGGCAGGGCCTGAGGTGCCTGGGGCGAAGGTGATGCCCACCCTCCTGGGTGAGCGGGCACGGGCTGCTGTACCTGTAGAAGTGGGGGGCACAGGTGGAGCTCCCATTGGCGGACGAGTCTGTGTCGCTGGTTGGTGATCCGGTGACCGACGTGAAGCTCCCCTCGCCCTCCGTCCCACTGGTGCATTCTGAGTCCGTGGTGTGGCCCTCCATGGCCATGTGGGATGCAGCTCCCTCGTGCCCTGGTGCCACTGTACCTCTGCCTGATGATGCTGATGCACAAAAGAACAGGGAGAGCAGAAAAAGGGGAGGGGATGACAGAAGAAAGACAGGTTGAGTGCATGGCTTACCGCTACCGTTGGCGGACAATACAGACACAGCAGCCCCCTGCACTACGCCGTGCTCTTAGCCTCTACAGATGCAATTGCTGGGATCTGGCCTACATGGCTATAGTGGACATCTGCACACATGGATGCCACAGGGGCATTTATACCTGTAGTTGGCCCACTACTGAGGTGGGGTGGAGTGCCACATGCTCTGCATTACGGAGGGGCCTAGCCTACGTATTTCTGCCTGGCCTAGGGGAACCCACAGCCCTCCTCCCCCACCCAGACCCCTCAACTGCGCGCAAAGTCCCCAGAATGAGAGTGTACTCACCCCCTTGTGTCTGCTGTGATGCCCTCAAGCACCCATCCAACTCCGGGTAGGCCACCACTAGGATCCGGAACATCAGGGGGGTCATGGTGCAACGGGCACCCCTCCCACGTTGGGAGGCCATCCCCAGCTGAGCCTCCGCCGTCTTCTTGCTCCAGCGGCGAATGTCCTCCCATCTTTTCCGGCAGTGGGTGCCCCGTCTCTGGTGGACCCCCAGGGTCCGGACTTCCTTGGCGATGGCACGCCAAATGGCCTTCTTCTGGTGGGCGCTGACCTACATGACATGCACAAGGGAAGAAGGGAAGTCATTACCAACTGCACCGCCGATGTGAGTGGCCCCCATCCCTACCCTTGCCATGTGGCACATGCATTCATCTTCCTGGAACTCTGCCCCCTTCCCTCTTACAACCAGCCCTCTCCACCCAGGCATAGCCCATACAACGTGCTCCCTGTGTACTTACCTGTTGGTCTGGAGGACCGTAGAGTAGCTTGTGCTGGGGAGGACCCCGTCTACTAGCTTCTCCAACTCCTGAGCAGTGAAGGCAGGGGCCCTTTCCCCAGACGCAGCAGCCATTGTCTCTTCCAGACCGAGGTCACAGCAGCACTTGCAGTGTAGGTCCTCTCCTGTCGAAGATCAGGTATCGAGTGATTGAACAGATAGAAAATGGCGGTCACGTCCGCAGCGGTGACGTCCGCGGCGGTGCGTATCATCACCGCCGGCGCACTTCGTCATTGGCTCCTGGGATCCATAGGGTCCAAGGTTAACCAATGCAGCATTGCGCCGCGGTCTACCACCGCCGACCGCGACAGGGTACAACGCCAGCACAGTGACTTCACATTCCCATTGTCCCAGTTAAGAGGTCAGGCAGCCGCCATTTCAGGGGCCCACATGGCTTCATTTACTACTGCGTCACACATAGCTAGGCCTACACTCAACACACATACAGGAAGGGTTTTGTGTTTGGTGTTGTGTTCTGTGTGTCTGTGGGTACATACCTGGGAATTTGTTGACTCTGTGGTCGCTGTTGTCCTTCCTAGGCACCGTCAGCTGGGACAATTGAGAAGATGGCGGAATCCTCCAGTGTACAGACCGCTGGTGGACCTGTTGACAATGGAGAAGCGACAGTTAATCGTCACCTACAGGTTTGACCATGCCACTATCCAGGAACTATGTACCAGTTGGAGCCAGACCTGATCTCACCAATCCGCCATCCCACTGGAATCCCCCCTGACGTGCAGGTGCTGTCAGTGCTCCATTTCCTTGCTAGTGGGTCTTTTCAGACAACAGTGGCCATGGCATCAGGGATGTCCCAGCCTATGTTTTCCAACGTGTTGTCCAGAGTGTTGTCTGCCCTGCTGAAACACGTAAGGAGATACATCATTTTCCCTGAGGTGGAGTATTTGGCTACAGTGAAAGGTGACTTCTATGCCCTTGGACATATCCCCAACGTCATAGGTGCTATTGTTGGGACCCATGTAGCTCTGGTCCCCCCCCCACAGGAGTAAACAGGTGTACAGAAACCAGAAGAGTTATCATTCGATGAATGTACAGATGGTCCGTTTGGCAGACCAGTACATCTCGCAGGTAAATGCTGTGTTCCCTGGCTCAGTGCATGATGCCTACATCCTGTGAAATAGCAGCATCCCTTATATGATGGGTCAACTCCAGAGGCACCGTGTGTGGCTATTAGGGGACTCTGGTTACCCCATCCTGTCATGGCTATTGACCCCAGTGAGGAATCCCAGGACCAGGGCAGAGGAACGCTACAATGAGGCCCATGGGCGGACTAGGAGGGTGATCGAACGCACCTTCGGCCTCCTGAAGGCCAGGTTCAGGTGCCTCCATATGACAGGTGGTTCCCTATTCTACTCACCGAAGAAGGTGTGCCATCGATGCTTCACAATCTTGCTTTGCAACACCAGGTGCCTTTTCTGCAGGAGGATGGTCCAGATGGCGGTGTTGTGGCAGCTGTGGAGCCTGTGGAGCCTGTGGACATTGATGAGGAGGACGCTGAGGAAGAAGACATAGACAACAGGGAGTCATTCATACAGCAATATTTCCAGTGACACACAGGTGAGAAATACTTTTTTTCACATTACATTAACTTTCACACTTCTACCTCTATCCTGTCTGTTATTTCATAGCAGTATTTGGTTACTGAGTTGTCCCTTTCCATTACGGTTTCACAGGTGTGGTTACCAACGTGTGTCATCTGCTTGCATCCTTCATGGACTTGTGATGTGTGACATAGGTATGTTGGCTTTACAATTGAGGACGCATTTTGACACTGTCATTGATAATACAAATTGACCAAATCACAGACTGACTACAGATTGTTTTGTGGTTCAAGGGTGTTTATTTAAGTGCTCTAACATGGAGGGGGGTTGTAACATGGTGATGGGGGACGGTGGAGGAATGTCCATGGCAGACTCCAGTCTATTAGTCTCACAGGTGCACTGCCCATATGGGCAAAGGAAGTGGAGCTGGGGCAGTTTAAGTATGGACAGGGTAACAAAGTGGGACAGTGGGAGGACAATCAAGGTGGTCTCATTTCCTGGCGGGGGTCTTGCCCTCTTGCTCTGTCCTGTTCCTGGATCTCAGGGACCGCTTGCGTGGTGGTTGTCCGTCTGCAGGGGGTGGGGGGTGGGGGGCTGGTGTGGTGGTCCTGTGGCGGGGTGTCCTGTCCACTAGCGCCGGCGGAGGTGGTGGGCAGTTCATCGTCCATGCTAGTGTCAGGGGCCCCTTGGAGTGCCACGGTGTCCCTCATGGTTTTTTGTATGTCCTTCAGCACCCCTACGATGGTGCCCAGGGCAGAGCTGATGGTCCTGAGCTCCTCCCTGAACCCCAAAATACTGTTCGTCCTGCAGGCGCTGGGTCTCCTGAAACTTGGCCAGGACCGTAGCCATCGTCTCCTGGGAGTGGTGTTATGCTCCCATGATGTTGGAGAGGGCCTCGTGGAGGGTGGGTTCCCTTGGCCTGTCTGCCCCCGTCACACAGCAGCGCTCCCAGTTCCCCTGTGTTCCTGTGCCTCCGTCCCCTGGACTGTGTGCCCACTACCACTGCCCCCAGGTCCCTGTTGTAGTTGGGGTGGTGGGTTATCCTGGGTTCCCTGTAGTGGTGGGCACACCGCTGATTGACGTGTCCTGGGTACGGAGGTATGGGCCCGCTGGGTGGGTGCTGTGCTGGTGTTACCAGAGGGTGGAAGGTCAGTGTTGGGCTGTGCCTGTGTGAGGGGAACCGACTGTCCCGAGGCCCACGATGGTCCGGGCTGGTCATCTGGATCCAGTTGGCCGGAGCTGCTGTTGTCACTGTGGGCCTCTTCTGTGGGTGGAGTGGAGATGTCTGGACCCTCCTGTGTGGGAACGTTCCTTAGTGGTCCTGCAGGGGTATAAGAGCATGATTATTGCATGTGTGTGTAATGGTGTGCAATGGGTGGGTGTTTGTGTACCCCAGTGCAAGCATTCCTGTGTGTGGGTTTGTGTGATGATGGTTAGGGGGTTGTTATGGGTATGTGCAGTGAGCATGCTTTGGTGAGGGGTGCCCATGCTTAGTTGTGTCATGCAGGGCTTGGTGTTGGGATGTGTGGTTTGTGTTATTAGTACATAAGTGAGGATTTGGAGTGCTAGGGGAGGGGGTGTGGGTGGGGGTGTGTGATAGCATGCAGGTAGGGTGGAGGATATGATAGTTAAGATTTGATTTACCAGTGTCCATTCCTCCACCGACTCCTCTGAGGCCCTCTGGATGCATGATGGTCAAGACTTGCTCCTCCCATGTTGTTAGTTGTGGGGGAGGAGGTGGGGGTCCGCTGCCAGTCCGCTGTACCGCAATGTTGTGCCTGGAGACCACTGAACACACCTTCCCCGGTAGGTCGTTCCACCTCTTCCTGATGTCCTCCCGATTTCTTGGATGCTGTCCCACTGCGTTGACCCTGTCGACTATTCTGCGCCATAGCTCCATCTTCCTGGCTATGGATGTGTGCTGCACCTGTGAGCCAAATAGCTGTGGCTCTACCCATAGGATTTCCTCGACCATGACCCGGAGCTCCTCCTCGGAAAACCGGGGGGTCTTTTGCGTGACATGGGGTGGTTTGGGTGATGTGTGGGGTGGTGTCAGTGTTGATGTGTGTGGTAATGTGTAGTGGTGTGTGGTGTATTGTGCGTGGAAGTTGTGTGGGTGATGGTGTTGAGTGCCTGTGGTTGCTTTGTAGTTGTTTGTAGTGTCTCTCTCTGGGCTTCGTTCGGGATTTTTGTCGTAGAGGTTTGTGGGTGATGTGGGTGTGTGTTTTATATTGTGTTGGGTGTGTGGAAGTGGTGTCTGTATGTGTATCAGGTGTGTGTATTTTGAATTGTCCAATGTGGCGGTGTTTTGGAGATGTGTGTGTATTTTGACCGCGGCGGTGTATACCGCCAATGGAATACCGCGTTTGAAAGACCGCCGCGTGGATTCGTGGGTCGTGATAGCATGGGTGTGTTTCTGCTGGCGTGGAGGTGGAGGAATTGTTTTCGCCAGTTTTCCACTGACCTTTGGTGTGGCGGACTTGTGTGGGTGTCTGTAGTACAGTACAGTACAGTAGTACAGTAAACTTTATTCGGCGAATGCCATAAAAGTGCAAACCAAAACACATTTACCAATCCATGAATAAATAAAACAGAATAAGACTTAAAACCATGTTAAAAACATCGCATGAGCATCCAATCTGAAACCCCTTGACATAGACAAATAAATATACTAGACATAATTAAAATCACAAAATCAGAAAAATACAAATAAACTGTACATACATATAAAAGCTTAAAATAAAATAAGCCTTTTCCTAATACTTAAAGAAGCTGTAACAAAGTCTAATACATGGTGACACATTTGGCTATCTGGCAATCTCTGAAGATATATTAGAGCTTCCTTATAATGAATGGGTCTAAGAAGACATAAAGTGGGTAGAATAAAAGCCCCTCTAGGTGCAGCGTATAAAGGGCAAAAAAGAAAAAAGTGCAAAGTGCTCTGAGTTGTTTTGAAGTCACAGGGACAAAGTGGTAAGTCCTTTTTCCAAAAACATGGTTCAGGAAAAGCTACCTTAAAATGAATTAAATTAAGTCTAAAAAGTGTTAAAAGAGAAATTGTTCTAAAACTTGAAAACCAAGTCAAATAGGGTTCAAGGCATGGAACAGTCACAATCCGAGAATAGGAATCAAAAGATTTCAATTTCAGAGAACTATAAAATCTCACCTCTGATGTGTACTCGGAGTAAGTAGACTTCAAAACGGACTTAGAGTTTGTAGTTAACAGATGGGGTTCATCAAACATGTATCTAAGCCCTAGGTTCTCAAAAGAGTTTCGTAGAAACATAAGCCAGGGTGTAGGAAAGTACCATCTTGCCTGGCATGTTACCCCCATTTTTCACTGTATATATGTTGTTTTAGTTGTATGTGTCACTGGGACCCTGTTCACCAGGGCCCCAGTGCTCATAAGTGTGCCTGAATGTGTTACCTGTGTAGTGACTAACTGTCTCACTGAGGCTCTGCTAATCAGAACCTGAGTGGTTATGCTCTCTCATTTCTTTCCAAATTGTCACTAACAGGCTAGTGACTATTTTTACCAATTTACATTGGCTTACTGGAACACCCTTATGATTCCCTAGTATATGGTACTGAGGTACCCAGGGTATTGGGGTTCCAGGAGATCCCTATGGGCTGCAGCATTTCTTTTGCCACCCATAGGGAGCTCTGACAATTCTTACACAGGCGTGCCACTGCAGCCTGAGTGAAATAATGTCCACGTTATTTCACAGCCATTTTACACTGCACTTAAGTAACTTATAAGTCACCTATATGTCTAACCTTTACCTGGTAAAGGTTAGGTGCAAAGTTACTTAGTGTGAGGGCACCCTGGCACTAGCCAAGGTGCCCCCACAATGTTCAGGGCCAATTCCCCGGACTTTGTGAGTGCGGGGACACCATTACACGTGTGCACTACATATAGGTCACTACCTATATGTAGCTTCACAATGGTAACTCCGAATATGGCCATGTAACATGTCTATGATCATGGAATTGCCCCCTCTATACCATCCTGGCATAGTTGGCACAATCCCATGATCCCAGTGGTCTGTAGCACAGACACTGGTACTGCCAGACTGCCCTTCCTGGGGTTTCACTGCAGCTGCTGCCAACCCCTCAGACAGGCATCTGCCCTCCTGGGGTCCAGCCAGGCCTGGCCCAGGATGGCAGAACAAAGGACTTCCTCTGAGAGAGGGTGTTTCACCCTCTCCCTTTGGAAAATGGTGTGAAGGCAGGGGAGGAGTAGCCTCCCCCAGCCTCTGGAAATGCTTTCAGATGTGCACAATTCTGCATAAGCCAGTCTACACCGGTTCAGGGGACCCCTTAGCCCTGCTCTGGCGCAAAACTGGACAAAGGAAAGGGGAGTGACCACTCCCCTGACCTGCACCTCCCCTGGGAGGTGTCCAGAGCTCCTCCAGTGTGCTCCAGACCTCTGCCATCTTGGAAAAAGAGGTGCTGCTGGCACACTGGACTGCTCTGAGTGGCCAGTGCCACCAGGTGACGTCAGAGACTCCTTCTGATAGGCTCCTTCAGGTGTTAGTAGCCTATCCTCTCTCCTAGGTAGCCAAACCCTCTTTTCTGGCTATTTAGGGTCTCTGTCTCTGGGGAAACTTTAGATAACGAATGCAAGAGCTCATCAGAGTTCCTCTGCATCTCTCTCTTCACCTTCTGCCAAGGAATCGACTGCTGACCGCGCTGGAAGCCTGCAACACTGCAACAAAGTAGCAAAGACGACTACTGCAACTCTGTAACGCTGATCCTGCCGCCTTCTCGACTGTTTTCCTGGTGGTGCATGCTGTGGGGGTAGTCTGCCTCCTCTCTGCACTAGAAGCTCCGAAGAAATCTCCCGTGGGTCGACGGAATCTTCCCCCTGCAACCGCAGGCACCAAAAAGCTGCATTACTGGTCCCTTGGGTCTCCTCTCAGCACGACGAGCGAGGTCCCTCGAATCCAGCAACTCTGTCCAAGTGGCCCCCACAGTCCAGTGACTCTTCAGTCCAAGTTTGGTGGAGGTAAGTCCTTGCCTCACCTCGCTAGACTGCATTGCTGGGAACCGCGACTTTTGCAGCTACTCCGGCCTCCGTGTACTTCCGGCGGAAATCCTTTGTGCACAGTCCAGCCTGGGTCCACTGCACTCTAACTTGCATTGCACGACTTTCTAAGTTGGTCTCCGGCGACGTGGGACTCCTTTGTGTAACTTTGGGTGAGCACCGTTTCATGCATCCTTGTAGTGCCTGTTTCTGGCACTTCTCCGGGTGCTACCTGCTGCTAAGAGGGCTCCTTGTCTTGCTCGACGTCCCCTCTACCTCCTGGTCCAATTTGCGACCTCCTGGTCCCTTGTGGGCCACAGCAGCATCCAAAAATGCTAACCGCACGATTTGCAGCTAGCAAGGCTTGTTGGCGTTCTTTCGGCAGGAAAACACTTCTGCACGACTCTACAAGGCGAGAGGGATCGGTCCTCTAAAGGGGAAGTCTCTAGCCCTTTGCGTTCCTGCAGAAACCCTAGCTTCTTCTGTCCAGTAGAAGCTTCTTTGCACCCGCAGCTGGCATTTGCTGGGCATCTGCCCATCTCCGACTTGCTTGTGACTTTTGGACCTGGTCCCCTTGTTCCACAGGTACACCAGATTGGAAATCCAGCGTTGTTGCATTGTTGGTTTGTGTCTTTCCTGCATTATTCCTCTAACACGACTTCTTTGTCCTTAGGGGAACTTTAGTGCACTTTGCACTCACTTTTCAGGGTCTTGGGGAGGGTTATTTTTCTAACTCTCACTATTTTCTAATAGTCCCAGCGACCCTCTACAAAGTCACATAGGTTTGGGGTCCATTCGTGGTTCGCATTCCACTTTTGGAGTATATGGTTTGTGTTGCCCCCTATCCCTATGTTTCCCCATTGCATCCTATTGTAACTATACATTGTTTGCACTGTTTTCTAAGACGATACTGCATATTTTTGCTATTGTGTATATATATCTTGTGTATATTTCCTATCCTCTCACTGAGGGTACACTCTAAGATACTTTGGCATATTGTCATAAAAATAAAGTACCTTTATTTTTAGTATAACTGTGTATTGACACTAAGTGGTACTGTAGTAGCTTCACACATCTCCTAGTTCAGCCTAAGCTGCTCTGCTAAGCTACCATTATCTATCAGCCTAAGCTGCTAGACACCCTATACACTAATAAGGGATAACTGGGCCTGGTGCAAGGTGCAAGTACCGCTTGGTACTCACTACAAGCCAGCCCAGCCTCCTACATTGGTTGTGCAGCGGTGGGATAAGTGCTTTGAGACTACTTACCACTCTTGTCATTGTACTTTTCATAAGAGAAAAATATACAAAACAAGTTCAGTGTATATAAACATAGCCAAAAAGTTTTGCATTTCCTCTTTTCACTCTTTTCTAAGTGCTGAAAAGTACTTCTAACTTTCTTAAAAGTTCTAAAAAGTTTAAAAAGGTTTTTTTCTCTGTCTTTCTAAAAGCTCTGACAAACTTTTTTCTCTTTCACTTTAACTCTCTCTAAAAATGTCTGGCACAGGCCAAAATGTTGATCTGTGCAAACTTGCATATGATCACCTTAGCTGGAAAGGAGCAAGGAGTCTCTGCATAGAGAGAGGTTTGAGTGTAGGGAAGAACCCTTCCTTGGAATTGTTACTTAACATGCTTAGAGAACAAGATAAGGCAAGAAGTGCCCCTTCTGTTGAAAAAGTAGCTAATGGTTCCCAATCTGATCCAGGGACTCCCCCAGGAAAAGATTCAGGAAAGAAACTTCCTAGCCTGCCCATTACTAGACAGTCTAGCATAGTTGGTAATGATGGAGAGCCACACCATACAAATAGTGTTGTCTCACATCATAGCAAAAGCATTTATTCACACCACAGTGGTACTGATGTTTCTGTTAGCCAAGCTGTTAGGGTGCCCTTTGTAAGGGACTGGTCTCCTTCTGTCCATTCTCACCATACTTCTGTTTCAAGACATGTCCCTCCCACCCACCCTGATGACAGATTGTTAGAAAGGGAACTCAATAGATTGAGAGTGGAACAAACCAGACTGAAGCTCAAGAAGCAACAGCTGGATTTGGATAGACAGACTTTAGAAGTAGAGAAGGAGAGACAGAAACTGGGTTTAGAAACCCATGGTGGCAGCAGCAGTATTCCCCATAGTCATCCTGCAAAAGAGCATGATTCCAGGAATCTGCACAAGATAGTTCCCCCTTATAAGGAGGGGGATGACATTAACAAGTGGTTTGCTGCACTTGAGAGGGCCTGTGTTGTACAGGGTGTCCCTCAAAGGCAGTGGGCTGCTATCCTATGGCTATCATTTAGTGGAAAAGGTAGGGATAGGCTCCTTACTGTGAAAGAAAGTGATGCCAATAATTTTACAGTTCTTAAGAATGCACTCCTGGATGGTTATGGCTTAACCACTGAACAGTACAGGATAAAGTTCAGAGAGACCAAAAAGGAGTCTTCACAAGACTGGGTTGATTTCATTGACCATTCAGTGAAGGCCTTGGAGGGGTGGTTACATGGCAGTAAAGTTACTGATTATGACAGCCTGTATAACTTGATCCTGAGAGAGCATATTCTTAATAATTGTGTGTCTGATTTGTTGCACCAGTACTTGGTGGACTCTGATCTGACCTCTCCCCAAGAATTGGGAAAGAAGGCAGACAAATGGGTCAGAACAAGGGTGAACAGAAAAGTTCATACAGGGGGTGACAAAGATGGCAACAAAAAGAAGGATGGTAAGTCTTCTGACAAGGGTGGGGACAAATCTAAAAATGAGTCTTCATCAGGCCCACAAAAACACTCTGGTGGGGGTGGTGGGTCCAAATCCTCCTTTAATCAAAACAAAGAAAAGAAACCATGGTGCTATTTATGTAAAGTAAAAGGCCATTGGACAACAGATCCCAGTTGTCCAAAGAAAAGCACCAAGCCTCCTACCACTACAACCCCTACTGCTCCCCCTAGTGTCCCTACTAATAGCAGTGGTGGTGGGAGCAAACCTACTAATAGCCAATCCAAGGGAGTAGCTGGGCTCACTATTGGTAACTTAGTTGGGGTTGGCCTTGTTAGGGAGGCAACAGAGGCTGTGTTAGTCTCTGAGGGGGCTATTGATTTAGCCACCTTAGTTGCTTGTCCCCTTAATATGGATAAGTACAAGCAGCTACCCCTAATAGATGGTGTTGAGGTTCAGGCCTACAGGGACACTGGAGCCAGTGTGACTATGGTCATAGAGAAACTGGTCCACCCTGAACAACATCTACTTGGTCACCAGTACCAAGTAACCGATGCTCACAACAACACACTTAGCCACCCCATGGCTGTTGTTAATCTCAACTGGGGGGGGGGGGGTTACTGGTCCAAAGAAAGTTGTGGTAGCCTCAGATTTACCTGTAGACTGTCTACTAGGAAATGATTTGGAATACATCAGCTTGGTCAGATGTGGAGTTGGAGGCCCATGCAGCAATGCTGGGCATCCCAGGGCATATTTTTGCTTTGACAAGGGCTCAGGCCAAAAGGCAAAAAGGACAGGGAAGCTTGGATCCTGGAACAATGGACCAAGTGCTCCCTAAAGCTAGGGCTAGTAGAAGCAAACCACTTCCTACTATCCCTCCCTCTACAGTGGATTCAACTTCTGAGGAAGAAGAATTCCCTCCCTGTGCAGAACCTACACTAGAGGAGCTGGAAGCAGACACTGCTGAGCTTTTGGGTGAAGGGGGGCCTACCAGGGAGGAGCTGAGTGTGGCACAGCAAACCTGTCCCACATTAGAGGGTCTAAGACAGCAAGCTGTCAAACAGGCTAATGGGGATGTCAGTGACTCTCACAGAGTTTACTGGGAGGACAACCTCTTGTACACTGAGCATAGGGATCCTAAACCTGGAGCTGCCAGGAGATTAGTGATTCCTCAGGAGTACAGAAAGTTCCTCCTAACTCTTGCCCACGACATTCCCCTAGCTGGGCACCTGGGTCAAATGAAAACTTGGGACAGACTTGTTCCCTTGTTTCATTGGCCTAGGATGTCTGAGGACACAAAAGAATTTTGTAAGTCCTGTGAAACCTGTCAAGCCAGTGGCAAAACAGGTGGCACACCAAAGGCACCCCTTATTCCACTGCCTGTGGTTGGGGTTCCCTTTGAAAGGGTAGGGGTTGACATAGTTGGCCCCCTTGACCCTACTACTGCTTCAGGCAATAGGTTTATCTTGGTGGTAGTGGACCATGCCACAAGATATCCTGAAGCTATTCCTTTAAGGACCACTACAGCTCCTGCAGTGGCAAAGGCCCTCCTGGGAATATTTTCCAGGGTGGGCTTCCCAAAGGAAGTAGTATCAGACAGGGGAAGCAATTTCATGTCTGCATACTTAAAGGCCATGTGGAAGGAGTGTGGTGTAACTTACAAGTTCACTACACCCTATCATCCACAAACAAATGGACTGGTGGAGAGATTTAACAAAACTCTCAAAGGCATGATTATGGGTCTCCCTGAAAAACTCCGCAGGAGATGGGACATCCTTCTACCATGCCTCCTTTTTGCCTACAGGGAGGTACCCCAGAAAGGAGTGGGCTTCAGCCCCTTTGAACTTCTTTTTGGACACCCTGTTAGGGGTCCACTCACACTTGTAAAGGAGGGTTGGGAACAACCTTTAAAAGCTCCTAAGCAGGATATTGTGGACTATATACTTGGCCTCAGATCAAGGTTGGCTGAGTATATGAAAAAGGCCAGTAAAAACCTTCAGGCCAGCCAAGAGCTCCAGAAGCAATGGCATGATCAGAAGGCTGTTTTGGTTCAGTACCAACCAGGGCAGAAAGTGTGGGTCTTGGAGCCTGTGGCCCCAAGAGCACTCCAAGATAAATGGAGTGGTCCACACACAATTGTTGAAAAGAAGGGAGAAGTCACCTATTTAGTTGACTTAGGCACTGCCAGGAGTCCCCTTAGGGTGCTCCATGTCAATCGCCTGAAACCCTACTATGACAGGGCTGATCTCACCCTGCTCATGGCAACTGATGAGGGACAGGAAGAAGACAGTGATCCTCTACCTGATCTCTTCTCTTCCACAGAACAAGATGCTCTTTTGGAAGGTGTAGTTTTGGCTGATTGTCTTACTGCTGAGCAGAAAGACCATTGCATAAATCTCCTAGATCAATTCTCTGAACTCTTCTCTACTGTGCCAGGTACCACTTCTTGGTGTGAGCACACTATAGATACTGGAGACAGTTTACCTGTCAAAAGTAAGATCTATAGGCAGCCTGACCAATGTCAGGGACTGCATAAAGCAAGAGGTGCAGAAAATGTTAGAACTAGGAGTGGTTGAGCACTCTGAAAGTCCATGGGCTTCTCCTGTGGTACTTGTACCAAAACCCCATTCCAAAGATGGAAAGAAGGAAATGCGGTTTTGTGTAGACTATAGAGGTCTCAACTTGGTAACCAAAACTGATGCTCACCCTATACCCAGGGCAGATGAGCTCATAGATACACTGGCATCTGCCAAGTATCTAAGCACTTTCGATTTGACTGCAGGGTATTGGCAGATCAAATTATCAGAAGATGCTAAACCTAAAACTGCATTTTCAACCATTGGAGGACATTACCAGTTCACTGTAATGCCTTTTGGATTGAAAAATGCACCTGCCACTTTTCAGAGGTTGGTGAATACAGTCCTGCAAGGGCTGGAAGCTTTCAGTGCAGCATATTTGGACGATATAGCTGTATTTAGCTCCAGCTGGGATGATCACCTGGTCCACCTATGGAAAGTTTTGGAGGCCCTGCAAAAGGCAGGCCTCACTATCAAGGCTTCAAAGTGCCAGATAGGGCAGGGTAAGGTGGTTTATCTGGGACACCTTGTTGGTGGGGAACAGATTGCACCACTTCAGGGGAAAATCCAAACAATTATTGATTGGGTTCCCCCTACCACTCAGACTCAAGTGAGAGCCTTCCTAGGCCTCACTGGGTATTACAGGAGGTTCATTAAGAACTATGGCTCCATTGCAGCCCCTCTTAATGACCTCACATCCAAGAAAATGCCTAAAAAGGTATTATGGACAGCAAACTGTCAGAAAGCTTTTGAGGAGCTGAAACAGGCCATGTGCTCTGCACCTGTCCTGAAAAGCCCTTGTTACTCTAAAAAATTCTATGTCCAAACTGATGCATCTGAATTAGGAGTAGGGGCAGTCCTATCACAACTTAATTCTGAGGGCCAGGATCAACCTGTTGCTTTTATTAGTAGGAGGTTGACCCCTAGAGAAAAGCGTTGGTCTGCCATTGAGAGGGAGGCCTTTGCTGTGGTCTGGGCTCTGAAGAAGTGGAGGCCATACTTGTTTGGCACTCACTTCATTGTTCAGACAGACCACAAACCTCTACTTTGGCTAAAACAAATGAAAGGTGAAAATCCTAAATTGTTGAGGTGGTCCATATCCCTACAGGGAATGGACTATACAGTGGAACATAGACCTGGGAGTAGCCACTCCAATGCAGATGAACTCTCCAGATATTTCCACTTAGACAATGAAGACTCATCAGGTCATGGCTAGTCTTATTGTCCTTCGTTTGGGGGGGGTTGTGTAGGAAAGTACCATCTTGCCTGGCATGTTACCCCCATTTTTCACTGTATATATGTTGTTTTAGTTGTATGTGTCACTGGGACCCTGTTCACCAGGGCCCCAGTGCTCATAAGTGTGCCTGAATGTGTTACCTGTGTAGTGACTAACTGTCTCACTGAGGCTCTGCTAATCAGAACCTCAGTGGTTATGCTCTCTCATTTCTTTCCAAATTGTCACTAACAGGCTAGTGACTATTTTTACCAATTTACATTGGCTTACTGGAACACCCTTATAATTCCCTAGTATATGGTACTGAGGTACCCAGGGTATTGGGGTTCCAGGAGATCCCTATGGGCTGCCGCATTTCTTTTGCCACCCATAAGGAGCTCTGACAATTCTTACACAGGCCTGCCACTGCAGCCTGAGTGGAATAACGTCCACGTTATTTCACAGCCATTTTACACTGCACTTAAGTAACTTATAAGTCACCTATATGTCTAACCTTTACCTGGTAAAGGTTAGGTGCAAAGTTACTTAGTGTGAGGGCACCCTGGCACTAGCCAAGGTGCCCCCACAATGTTCAGGGCCAATTCCCCGGACTTTGTGAGTGCGGGGACACCATTACACGTGTGCACTACATATAGGTTACTACCTATATGTAGCTTCACAATGGTAACTCCGAATATGGCCATGTAACATGTCTATGATCATGGAATTGCCCCCTCTATACCATCCTGGCATAGTTGGCACAATCCCATGATCCCAGTGGTCTGTAGCACAGACACTGGTACTGCCAAACTGCCCTTCCTGGGGTTTCACTGCAGCTGCTGCTGCTGCCAACCCCTCAGACAGGCATCTGCCCTCCTGGGGTCCAGCCAGGCCTGGCCCCGGATGGCAGAACAAAGGACTTCCTCTGAGAGAGGGTGTTACACTCTCTCCCTTTGGAAAATGGTCTGAAGGCAGGGGAGGAGTAGCCTCCCCCAGCCTCTGGAAATGCTTTCTTGGGCACAGATGTGCACAATTCTGCATAAGCCAGTCTACACCGGTTCAGGGGACCCCTTAGCCCTGCTCTGGCGCGAAACTGAACAAAGGAAAGGGGAGTGACCACTCCCCTGACCTGCACCTCCCCTGGGAGGTGTCCAGAGCTCCTCCAGTGTGCTCCAGACCTCTGCCATCTTGGAAACAGAGGTGCTGCTGGCACACTGGACTGCTCTGAGTGGCCAGTGCCACCAGGTGACATCAGAGACTCCTTCTGATAGGCTCCTTCAGGTGTTAGTAGCCTATCCTCTCTCCTAGGTAGCCAAACCCTCTTTTCTGGCTATTTAGGGTCTCTGTCTCTGGGGAAACTTTAGATAACGAATGCAAGAGCTCATCAGAGTTCCTCTGCATCTCTCTCTTCACCTTCTGCCAAGGAATCTACTGCTGACCGCGCTGGAAGCCTGCAACACTGCAACAAAGTAGCAAAGACGACTACTGCAACTCTGTAACGCTGATCCTGCCGCCTTCTCGACTGTTTTCCTGGTGGTGCATGCTGTGGGGGTAGTCTGCCTCCTCTCTGCACTAGAAGCTCCGAAGAAATCTCCCGTGGGTCGACGGAATCTTCCCCCTGCAACCGCAGGCACCAAAAAGCTGCATTACCGGTCCCTTGGGTCTCCTCTCAGCACGACGAGCGAGGTCCCTCGAATCCAGCAACTCTGTCCAAGTGGCCCCCACAGTCCAGTGACTCTTCAGTCCAAGTTTGGTGGAGGTAAGTCCTTGCCTCACCTCGCTAGACTGCATTGCTGGGAACCGCGACTTTTCCAGCTACTCCGGCCTCCGTGCACTTCCGGTGGAAATCCTTTGTGTACAGTCCAGCCTGGGTCCACGGCACTCTAACTTGCATTGCACGACTTTCTAAGTTGGTCTACGGCGACGTGGGACTCCTTTGTGTAACTTCAGGTGAGCACCGTTTCACGCATCCTTGTAGGGCCTGTTTCTGGCACTTCTCCAGGTGCTACCTGCTGCTAAGAGGACTCCTTGTCTTGCTCGACGTCCCCTCTACCTCCTGGTCCAATTTGCAACCTCCTGGTCCCTCCTGGGCCACAGCAGCATCCAAAAACGCTAACTGCACGATTTGTAGCTAGCAAGGCTTGTTGGCGTTCTTTCTGCGGGAAAACACTTCTGCACGACTCTACAAGGCGAAGGAAATCCGTCCTCTAAAGGGAAAGTCTCTAGCCCTTTGCATTCCTGCAGAAACCGCAGCTACTTCTGTCCAGTAGAAGCTTCTTTGCATCCGCAGCTGGCATTTCCTGGGCATCTGCCCATCTCCGACTTGCTTGTGACTTTTGGACCTGGTCCCCTTGTTCCACAGGTACACCAGATTGGAAATCCAGTGTTGTTGCATTGTTGGTTTGTGTCTTTCCTGCATTATTCCTCTAACACAACTTCTTTGTCCTTAGGGGAACTTTAGTGCACTTTGCACTCACTTTTCAGGGTCTTGGGGAGGGTTATTTTTCTAACTCTCACTATTTTCTAATAGTCCCAGCGACCCTCTACAAAGTCACATAGGTTTGGGGTCCATTCGTGGTTCGCATTCCACTTTTGGAGTATATGGTTTGTGTTGCCCCTATCCCTATGTTTCCCCATTGCATCCTATTGTAACTATACATTGTTTGCACTGTTTTCTAAGACTATACTGCATATTTTTGCTATTGTGTATATATATCTTGTGTATATTTCCTATCCTCTCACTGAGGGTACACTCTAAGATACTTTGGCATATTGTCATAAAAATAAAGTACCTTTATTTTTAGTATAACTGTGTATTGTGTTTTCTTATGATATTGTGCATATGACACTAAGTGGTACTGTAGTAGCTTCACACGTCTCCTAGTTCAGCCTAAGCTGCTCTGCTAAGCTACCATTATCTATCAGCCTAAGCTGCTAGACACCCTATACACTAATAAGGGATAACTGGGCCTGGTGCAAGGTGCAAGTACCCCTTGGTACTCACTACAAGCCAGTCCAGCCTCCTACACAGGGGATCCTGTTTGAGTTTTCTAAATGTAGACATTCAGAAATACAATCTTGGACCAATCTTGCCTTAGGATTTGACCAATATCTGATCCAGAGCAATAAGGGAGCCATAGCAACCCTATCCTCCAAGAAGCGCTGACCAAGTTCTTCATGGCAGATTATGTTTGCTATGCATTTTGGGACCAACAATAATCTGCGCAGAAATTTATTTTCAACACTCTGGAGAGACGGTATTTTATTATAGCCCCAAACGCCTGCCCCATAGAGGACTGATGCAGTGCACTTAGAATTATACAGAGTTTTCATCTGTGCAGGTGGTCTATGACCTAGTTTGTTTGAAAAGCGAAAGATCGCTACATTATTCCTTATCAACTGTTGGAGCTTAAAATTAATGTGTGTCTTCCAGGACAGAGAGGAACTCAAGTGCATGCCTAGATAACAAAATTATTTAACCTTATTAAGAGTATGCCCTCCCATAGTAAATTGTTTGGACTTTGTGTTACGTGGGCCACAAGTCATAACAAAAGTCTTGGGGTAATTTACTTTCAGATCAAGGTTCAACATAAAATTATAAAATACATCCAGTAATACCTGTAAACCATTTGCAGTACGAGCGATTAAAACTGCGTCATCCGCATATAATAAAACTGGAAGTAATCTCTGGCCCATCTTCGGTGCATCCTTTGCATGGTTGACCAGTAGATCATAGAGCCCATTTATGTATATCAAAAAAAAGAAAAGGGGCTAAGATACATCCCTGCCTTACACCCCGGGTTGACGGGATGGGGGGGGTTCTCTGCCCATGAGAACCAACCTGAACAGAAACCGTTAAGTCTGTGTGTAGGCGTTTAATGAGCTCCAATAGAGCAATGTGGGTGTCTGAATTTCGGCGGTTTCCGAGATGTGTTTCATAATAGCTGTGGCGGAATTCCGCGGCGGTGTATTGGCGGTCTTCTGCACGGCGGTAAGCGCCTTTTACCGCCAGTGTTGTAATGACCCCCATAGTCTTTCTCTCATTGCTGTGGTGTGAATCCCCCCTCCTGTGTGGAGTAGCCAAAGACATCAGTCAGATTTTGTAGCAACAACTTTGGATATGTGCATCTGAAATACTTTTGTATGGTTTCCTATCCCCAGCCATGTTCACCTATGAATCTACTACGACATATGTTCACCGACTATAACATTGTGGTCATTATTGTGCGGTCAGACCATCGATCCTGTGGTCCCTCACTGATAGCAAATATATCCAGCCTGACATTAGTTGGAGGCGACTGAACAACCAGCAATTAACATCTAAATTTTTGTCAAAATCTTTATGCATAGGGATTTTTTAGTGTAATGGATTCACATTGAACACAGCATTGCACAAATAATCCAGCATCGCAAACAATCTTTGCACTATACAATAAGCCTTCAGGATGACAGTCACTGGTGACATCTGGATCCCTGAAGCTCTCCACCTCTCCGGCCCATCTACAAGACATAACATGATACATTGCACTGTGATTGTAGAACATATAACATTGTGGTCAAGTGTACCACAGTACATATGAATAGCACTTGGTTATAAAACCCTTCTGGTTGTAACAAATCAAATGGCTTATATGACATGCATCAATAATACACATTGGTTAGGCAGACTGACATGTACACACATATGATGAGCCAAAACATACAGCTGGTGGGCATATTGCTTCGTCAATACCCATGCCTTAGCGTTTTCTTTACATGTACATGACTACGCTCTATACATCACACATTAGCCATCCTTGTTCCTTCATTTAGTGGAGATCAGTAAATGTCAGTTCTAGACATTGACCACACATGTCCTGTGCATCCCCAAAGGTTAATTTTTGGAAATTGAACACCAACATATATGAAATATGTTCAGATGTGTAAAATTCCACCCGTCAGACCTTTTTAATAAAGTAACATACATCTGGCCTCATTTACATGAGACCTGAACAACTGGAGTGTTACAAATAAGAACAGCTCCAGAAAGATCATGTACTGTAGGGCAACCCAAGTTAGCAGGTGCCCTGGGAGCAGGCCATGAAAAGGAAAGGTGCACACTTTCTGAGTTTGCTTACAGCACGCCTGTTTACATGTGCACCGTGCTGCAAACATAGAAAGCGTTCGCTAGGTATGATTGGGCCTCTGGTCAGTGTGGGCTCATGACAACCCAGTGTTTGAAAGCCTCTGTGGCATGCTTCATCATGTAAACAATGTTTTGTGGTAGCATGGCACTAAAACATATGGCAGCCACAGATACTATGAGCACAAACCATCTATAGGCAAATGAGACACCAGGAAGAATTCACAGACTATGGCCCTCATTATGCCCCTGGCAATCTTCTGACCACCAGGGATAATGTGGCAGTATGACCGCCATCAGAGAATGGTGGGTTGGCTGCAGCTAACCCACCACTTCTCCACTCATACCGCCATGGAGGTATCAGCTGCCGGGGCAGAGATGTCTATCTCCAGCCCTGTGGCTGGCATAGTACCGCCCATAGCATTATGAGCCGGCCTATCACCATGGTTTTAATGCCACGTAAACCATGGCGGTAGGCCCTACGGGTGACAGGGAACTCCTTCCCTGTCACCGGTAGGAGGCTCCCCCACCCCCAACACTCATCTGACACCCCCACTCCACTCCCTCCAAACTCACCCCCACCCCCTCCAATCTACTCACTCACCCCTCATTCGTGCACAGACCACACAACTGACCCCACCCCCCACAGCCACACATGCACACATCACCCTCCTCCCCACTCCCCCACTACAGTCATAGCGCCCCTCACCCCACACCCCCATCCCCACATACACGCACACAGACACCCACACGCACCAGGCATACACCCATTCACTTACACTGAAATACACGCATTCATTCATGCATACTTCCAGACATGCTCACACACATTCACACTGACAAGCAGACACACACTCACTTCACCATTCTTACACGCATTCATTCACACACATACACCCACACAAACAACACAAACAGACACATTCACACAGACACTCAGACATTCATGCACATACTCAGACACACACACACAACACTCCCTACCCTCCCACCCCCTTCTCAGTCGGAAGCCTGACTTACCTTAGGTGAGGAGGTCTTCCGGCAGGGAACAGAGAGGGGCACTGCTACCGCCAGCAGCGTCCTGTCAGCAGAACACCACCAGGCCGTATTACTGGTCATAATACGGCTGGCAGTGTTCTACTGGTGTGACGGTACTGGTGGTAGCAGCGCTAGCTTACCACCGTCCACCATCATGAGCACTGCCGTATTTCCGCCCTTATTGTGGCAGAAGTCATGCAGTGCTCATAATATGGCGGCTGGATGGTAGTCGGGGTGGTGGTATCTTGGCGGCCGTCACCGCAGCGGTAGGCGGTATGTGCCGCCAATGTTAAAATGAGGGCCTATGTGTACTTACCAACAGTTCCACCAACTTTGATTCCGATGTAATCCAAGAGGTCACGTTATCAGCTGATGACATCTGCCCAGTGATGTTTAAGTTGGTGGGTTGTCCATTCTATATCAAAGATCCTGTGCATGTGGAACTAGACCTTCTCCCACCTGAGTTTCTGTGCTTCTGTCTTATAGCCCTAGATGACTGGTCCAACACTGGCTATCATGTTGGGCAAGTAGTGGTTGATTAGCCACAGGAACCCACCAAACTCCTGGGTATTCATGGTGTGCGCCCTTCCCTGACATGTCCCTTCCAAAACACAATCCAAAAAAAACAAACTAAAAAATCCCCAAAATACCCACAACTATCCTTTACAACAATAATGCACCTAAAGATGCACACACGACAAATCACAACATTAAACAATACAATATAAAATTGCAAATGACAATTTGCAAGTTAGAAACACTACATGGACAGCATATAGTATAACAATCTTCAAAAACTCCACTTCTCTTTCCAGCACAACCAAAACACACCATCTCACAAGAACAGACAAATGGACTGTGAGTAAAAGAGAAAATGAAAGTAACTTCATAGTTCCTGGTTTGCAGCATGGCTGATCCATTGCATCACTTCCTGTGCGGATGCGTCATGTTTTCAACTGATGCATTGATTTTTTTTTATGCTTCCAGCCAATGAGCAGATTTCACACAACGCCTGACAAAGCACCATATGGTAATTCAGAAGCACCGGGTAGGAAGCTTTATTTTTGGCTAACGCGATGGCTGTAAAAACACGCATTAGTCTAATGCATCTTCATTTTAGATGCACTGGTGAAAATGTGTGTTTTTCTGTGTAATGTAATGTTCAATGAATATCAACGTTTACAGGCATTGCTGTGTTTCCTGTGAATAGTTAAGGTGACCTGCATACTGTCTTTGCATATATGTAATATGTGTGTTGACAGTTTACATATGTGAGTGCATGCACTACTCGGATCACACTTTACATAGGGCCCAATCCCTCTGTTAGCACAGCGGCACAACTTGCAAAAGGTGCCCTGTGTGCCAAATAAGTACTGACACCCGATTACATTGCTTGTGATACCCCTAGGGATGCTACAAACTTGCACTGGCATAGGGTTAGCACAAGCGTAGCCTTCTGCCAATCTGTGCTGTGTACCACAGTGCAGACAGCAGGCTGTTGAGCCAATTGGAGGGGTTACAGTTTCCCTTTCAGGCAAGTGCTGTGATTGGCTGGACCGACCTGGAAGGGGATGTGTGGATGGGGCCATATGACCCACTCCCCCCTTCATAGGGCTCTTATCAGGGGGCGCACTACTAGTGCACCTCCAGAGATTGACTTTGCCTCACATCTTTGATTCGGTGTACAGTCCAAATTAGAGTAATTTTCACATTAGCATCGGCCCACGTACCCCTTCACAAGAGGATGCACCCTCTTTTGATGACACAGCCAGTATAAGTGTCCCTACACTACACCTTTGTCATGACTGTTGGCACAAGCATGTGCAGCACCTTCAGGCATTTCCAGGGCCCCAAAGGGACCACAAAGTGTGTACAGAAGCCCATTGTGCACCTGTGGCACTTCTATCAAACAGCACCTTGCGTTAATACTGTGGCACTTAAAGTACCATTTTCAATTTGACTAGCATGTAAAGGTGCCCCGGATAGTCACATTTTCATTATCTGGGGGGCACATGATTCTCACTTATGCTGATGGTTCAATGCATAACCACAATGCATGCTTGGCGTGACCTTTGAAATACTGATGACAGCAAGGCAGCGTACATCACACCATTGCTACACTCTGCATTAAGGCGGTATTGCTTGTGTGTAGCAGTGGGTGTTTACATGCAAAACCCATGTAGTTTGACACTGCGACAGGGAATGAAACTCATGTGGACCTTCTAGAGTCCCAAACTTGTCAGACATCCCCAAAAGAGCCTGAGCAAGGATGTATAAAATGATGAGACCTTGGCTCATTTGTTTCCATGTGTCCTGCATTCTGTTGCTCACATTGGCCGTGTAGGACTATTCCATGAATGCTTTATGAACAGGAAAGTGTTGATAGAACTGTAATGCAAGTATTCAGCAGATTGGGTGGAGGTATGGACTTTTTCTACAGCCCCATGTTGGCATCCATAAGTTTACATGAGTCATCCTGATTACCCATGGGTTTTATCCATCAATAATGTACCAATAAGTTCCCTTTAATACACCATTACATAGAGTAACACTAGGGAGTCTCTTGGGGTGCCTCGGTTTACTCCATAGCTATGAGTCCAGGATGAGTCGCACAGCTAGACTTTGCATGGCCTCATGGATATTGTTGAGAGGCTTATGTCACCAGATGGGCGAAGAGTGGTGTGACGCCAGTGTCACTGGCTTGTGGCTCCTAGGCCCATATCTGTATAACATACAATCCTAGGATGCCTTTTGGTTGCAGTATGTCCACCCAGGGAGTGACCGACACAGCCACTCCACACTGTACATGACATGCAGGGGACAAATATGCTCTCTACATTAGGTATGTATTTATGGTGGCATTAATCACCCATGTTGATATGTGCATACCAATGGTTACCAGACTGCCTTCAGAAATACGCACCATAACATGTTATACTACACGATCCTCAGTTGTGTGCGCTTGTGTTTTGGAGGATATGTGTTGCATATTCACATTGGAATGGGTCCTTGTCTTTACCCACAGGCTTACTCTATAATTTGTGGATCACAAGGCCAGTTTGTCTAGCCACAACTACTTAGGTGTAGTCAAATCATAAATATGCTTGCCATTGACACCCATCACAATTTGTGGCTATAATGTGTGATTACATAAAGTTGGGTGATGAGTATGCATTCAGACGCAATGTTCACCTGCGAATTTCCAGCCACATTCAGTCATTGTATCTTGAGATGCATCAGTGCCTGGCACCTCGGTTGGATGAACCTTGCTTTTTTGTGATTTCTGATGGACAATTGTTTCATACTCAGAATCTTGGTGTTGTGTCTTCACATTCACACTAAGACTGTACTTATGGGAGTGAAGCAATTGTTTGTGCTTGAGTGCAGACACCAACATGGTAGACTACATGACAATTTTTTCCTTTGACATCTTGGCCTAGTTGGATAAATTTGAGAACATTGTTACTGGGTAAGCACTCTTGCACTGGCAAAGTATAGTATTTTAATATTTAGCATTTGATTGTGTGATATGAGCTTTCTAATGGATATGATATGTGGTTGCAGATGTGTATGTTGCATATGTAGATTCTAGGGGTTGGACTGTGGTCCCATGCACATACTATGTGGATCACTTCATGTCATCAAACTATGAGTAAACTCTACTATTTTCCACATGTATGGGGCAAAACAAATGGCTTGCTGTACAAGAGCATTGTACACATACATACATTGTACACACACATTGATAGCACACTATCTACGTTAGCATACCATGTTCATTGTGGTTGGCAATGGAGGAGTATTTGGTACAGGTTGTTATCATACACACTATTTTGGATGTACCAGATGTTGTTCAGTACTGTTTGTCACACATAGCTACATACGTTTTCTGCGTGGCAATTACTAGCAGATGTGATGTGAATGTTCAGATGTTTACTGTGACTATGAAGTTCACCTGCTTACACACTGATAGTGCTCACATATTTATTTTCATATAGGTACACCATTTGATTTTGGTCATAGTTTTGTGACATTGTGAAAGTCATTCACCCATTTGTGAAAAACCTTTACACTATATGATCCCTCTGCTGTGCTTCTGCTATTGAAGGGACATTTGCTGTTGTTACTCATCTTCCTCATCATCCAACACTTCCTGTGCTTCATTGGCATTGGGCCTTGGGACATTTGTCTGCAAACAAATATTGTCCAATGTGCAGAACACTAGTATTATTTTGCATACCATTGGTGGCGAGTAGAGCAATCAGCCCCCAGACATATCCAGACTCCTGAAGGGGGACTTGAGGACTCCAAAAGTCCATTCTTCTATGAACTGGGTCCTGCTTAGGGCATGATTAAAGGTCCGCTGGGTTGCGGTTTAGGGCTGTTTATAAGGAGTCATCAACCAGGGCTGCAGATAATATTGTTGGTCTGCTGCAAAGAAACGAGAGGTAAAATTTGTAAATAGTCATGACGGGTGATGGTCCCATATTCATATACATTCTGTTATGTGTCCTGATTGACTCATGCACTTTTACAACAGTATGAGATGTGCTATGACATTGTTTGGCATACACACAAGCGGAATTTAGATTTGACTGACACTGTACTACACATAGAGGTGCACTGTTCTCTATGATACCCTTACTATTTGTATACTTCTGAGTGTCAATACCATGAAGGTGGTGATTTGACACCAGTAAGGAGAGTCAATTGGACATTGAGGAGACAAATCTTTCACACTCATCTATTGTCTCTGTTTATGGCTACTATTGACATTTCTGGATGGATGCATGTCAGAATCGTTTATCTGTCGGGGTTGGGTATGTTGCATACTTCATTCACACATATTTGACAGTGAGAGTTGGAGTCACTGTTGTGCAATAGCTACTGTCACGGAGAGGGTAGTGAGTGGATGCCAATGTGGGGCAAGATAGTCCACAATGTTGACAGTACACAAGGGGTTCAGGATATGTGGGAGTCTTGTGCTGTACAGTGCAGCTGATACACTAGCCACACTACACTGCCACACTGCTTGAGGACTGTGAGGGACATTTTTTCCACATGATTCAGTGTCCAGGCTTTGCTACCTGCACTGTCAGAAAATGTGCAGCATTGCCCCAAGACAGGCACATTATTCCCAAGGTGACTGTGTGGCTGCCTGTTCAGTGAGATGTACTTAGTTCACGAGGCTATACTTTGCTGCACAGTATGAAGCCTTGGAGTACTGATAGAGTGGTTTGTGTGTCACAGAATGGTGGGCACATTGGATGGAATGTGTGCATATGATGACAAATGCAATTTTGCATGATACACATGGTCTTGAGAAGTAACAATAGGAATATATTTCTCAGTTTCAGAGGTCTAGAACACATAGCATGCCTCATGACCATGGGAGTTACCTGTGGACACGCAGACAACAGAAAGGGAGTCCCTTCCTTTAACAGGGTGTTTGGACACACCATTTTATATAATGCAGCATTAGTGAGGATCTTTCAAACATTTGGATGCACACACACTGCCTCATGTACCGGTAGTTGCCACAATGCCTCACAGAATATCACTTCACTGTGCTGTTCTGCATACAAAGGGAAGGGCTGAAATGTACCATATTACTGACAGACAGCACATCCATGGTCTGTCCACACAGGCACCATCACATATTGGTGACTATCCCCAACACACATACCCTTGCACCCTGGTGCACGTGTGCCAGCATTGTACCCTCAAATAATTTTTGCTTTAAGGGACAGATTCCTGCACCAAAAACTATCAAGCTGTGCAATTTCGTCATTCTATGTGTCATGCAGAATGCAGGACACATAGAATTTGGTAATGACAAAGGCCCAGATGTATCAAGCAGTTTTGCCCATTCAGTGTCTATGGGAAAATGTGTTCATACATATGGCCCAAAGATACATGTTGTTATTTCTCCTCATTACACCTTCCCTTAGTAGGCACAGTAATTGCAGTCCCAGGGTCACAAATCCTTCGATCTGTGAAAATGTGTAAGATAGTCATTGGTGTTGAATGAGAAAACCCACTGCAAGGCCCATGGAACACATTCTTGACATAGAATGAGGCAACGCTGCACTTTGATCTGGCTTGCCTTACTCCATATCTATGGGGTCATGCAAGGGCACACAGGCTGACTTTTCCTTGCTCATAGATATGAATTGGGGGCCTGTTCCACCAGAGTGTAATGGACATTGATGCTCCAGCAGCGCCACCCACTTGTACATGTGTCCCACAGTGGCATAGGTGGTCTCAACTTGTATGACTTGTTGGGTTATGTATGCTGCAAGTATGTAGGCCTACTCTTTCTACGTTTGCACTGCCTCAGTCACCAAAAACACAGATGGCTATTTTGTAATACATTATTTACTGTTATTAGGTCATTCATGTACTTCAGATGTACTTACCAACCAGTAGGCCATTGCCATAATTCCCATTCTGGAATCGCTAATTGATGATGAAAGTCTGGAAGACGAACGGCATCATGAGCACTCTCCAGGTACTTTGCAAGGACATTGATGAAGAGGTCCTGATTGTCCACGATTGCATGCACATTCATGGAATGTGTGTGCATCTGATTGTGATACAGGTGGGCTGTAGCTGCAGGCAGCACCAATGCACATGGGTGCAGTCCATTGCCCCCAACACATGTGGAATTCTTTTAATGGCATAAAAGCCTTGCAAGTTTTCCTATTGTTTCTGCGGTGTGTTGGGGAACATGAGTTACTGGGGTGTGAGGCTTATAAGGGCATCTAGGACAGTGGGGAGGAATGTTGGGAAGGAAGGCTGGGATACTCCTGCTACCCTGGCTGTAGGGGATTGGATTGTTCCAGATGCCAACATGTGTAGTACAGCCAGTAGCTTGGTCTGCGGAGGGATGTTGGTGCACTACTGCAATGTTGTCTGCAGCTTTGGTGCTAACTGATGCAGGAGCTGGACAATGGACTCCCTCCTGAGCCTGTAATGGGTTATGACCTCCTCCTCCCTGAGGCCAATGAAGGTAATCCTCTGCCGGTAGGTCTGCTCCCTTTTCCTGTGCTGCCTTTGTGGTACAGGTGGTGGTGATAATGGTGGAGGTGGTCCTCTTGGGGCTCCAAGCTGCAGTAGGAGTAGGTCCATGATGTCCTAGAGCTTTCAGAGTGATTTGTGTATATTTTCCTTATGTACTAGTGCAAATGGGTCATTTTTACGCCTGGTCTGACAATGGGTTAATTTTTTGATGCTATAGAGACACATTTTGCCAAAGAAGCATCCTTTTTTAAAATTCCTTGTAGATAGGACTGCAGCAGTTTTTTTAAGAGGGAACGCCTACCTTGCATATCATTGTCATTATCTGATGCAGCCAGATCTGGGGCAAGGAAAAATTGATGCACAGGAGAGAAAAGTGGCGGTAGAGGCCTATAGCATCACTTTGGAAATATGGCGCTAAGAATGCGCCACTGCTGCATCAAAACAAAAATGACACAGCAGCAGCGCAAGCTCTTTCTAAATATGCCCCTGAGAGTTAGGGCCTTTTTCTTTACATCTCGTAGCTGTTGGTTGTAAAGATTATGGATTTTTTTTCTGTGGACCTCGCAGTGGTGTTTTTGATGAGCCTCCATTTTCTCTCAAATTGTTTGCAGTGGCAATTGGAATCCCTGAGGTCATTTGTGTACCAGCTGGATTGTTTGTTGCTTTTGAAGATCTTATTTCTGGTGGGGTTGACACAGTTCGTGAGCTATTTATTGAAGAGCATGGTGTCAACACCAAGGCTACCAGTGTAGTTGGATGGGCATTCCTGTAAAGTCTTAGTACAGTTTTCTTCAGACATTTTGTCCCTGTGTCTTGATGGTGCTGTGGGTTTTTCTGGCATGGTGGCTTTGTGGGTGGGTATCTTAAAATGTACAATGAAGTGGTCATGTAATGTGAAAAGACTTGTGTGGGGGGTAGTAATACTGTTGTTGGAGGAAAAATAGGGTTGAGGGTGTGGCCTGATGTGTGGGTTGTCTTTGGATGAGCTGGGTGAGTCCGAGGTTGCTGAACCTGTGGAGGAGAGCATGGAGTTGGGGATCTGTGGTGTCTTCCAGCTGGAAATTGAGGTCCCAGAGAAGGATGTAGTTGGTTGATATGATAGAGAGGGGAGTGATGAATTCTGCAATGTGGTTGCAGAATTCCATTTGCAGGCCTAGGGGAGGATGGGTGAGAGTTTCCTCCAGGGTGGCATTGCAGTCTGTTCATATTGTGTAGTGGAGGTGATCCATAAGGCTGGTGTCCGAGTCAGTGGATGTTGTGCAGTCAATCATATTTTTCAAGGTGATTGGGAGTCCACCATCTGGTTTTTGGGGTTGTTCTTGGTGTATGATTTTGTAGGTGGGCAGGATGGCTGTGGTGATGTCCGAATTGGAGGCTAGGTTGAACAATATTTTGGTAAGGAAGAGAAGTTTGGGTTTTGCTGCTGAGGACGTCCCAGGTTTCAGTGGAGTGTTTCCTGAGATATTGGGCATTGAGAAGCATGGGGTTGTGGTGGTAGTGTGTGTCGGTGGTGTGCGTTGGTTGTTTGGCAGTGGTGAAGTTGGCGTCTGAGGTGTTGCAGGTGAAATTGGGTGCTGTGGTGCCTGGAGATGAGCGGAAGCAGCATGTTTCTCGGTGTGTGTTGTTAATTGCTGCATTCATTGGCTAAAGTGGCAACTGCAGCTGTCGTTGTGGTGTTGCATGGGTGGTAATGGGGTCAGGGTTCCTCGTGCTCGGCCTGACCCAGGTGCAGATGAGAGCTAATGGGGTTACCTTCGGTCCACCAGCAGTGCACCCAATGCACGTGCCTACATTAAGCAGGATCTAGGGTGGGTGTGGAGAAAGAATGGTGAGAGAGAAAACCTGGGCAGGAAAATCTAGGCGGGAAACTACAGGCAGGAAATCCCACACAGCAGCAGTGTCACTTGGTCAAACAGCTGCAACTAGATGAGGCTGGAACAAGCAGGAACTGTAGGGCCACAGGCAGGTGGAAGGCTAGGTGCCCAGGTGTCTATATAAAATTAATTTACATGAATATGTAACATTAAATATTTGTAATATTTTTTAATTAAATATTTGTCTTAATTCATATTGAAAATCAGTCAATGCTTTACAGAGATAACTCAAAGCTTTCTTGATCCCAGAGATATGCACATTTTGGTGAGTAACTGGTGGATTTATTTTTGAGCGGAAGTATTGCCTTTTTATAAAGTGATATACACTGGTCTACAGACGTTGTGCTAAAAAGGAATAATAAGGAGTCTTTGAACAATATTTTTAACAGATTTTTAATTAATGTATCTTTTATGAATGCCTGAGAAAGACTGTAAATAAACATTGATATCAATCTAAAATCGGAGTAGCAACACAATATACTGATACTAAAAAGGCATGTATTAAATGATCATTCAAAGCACTGGCATTAGCAATGTAGTCTTTTTCATTGGTGTATCAAACTTGTTATATGTTTATTCCTAGATGACAATACTGTTATATGTCACCAAAGACCTCCTAATACTGTAGACACTGCCCTGGCAACAAGGAGTGTTTTCTGGTAAATGTGCCACTACACCTTGATACTATCCAATGACTCAAACAGGGTGGAGGACCTGTGAATTAGAACCCACTTCCCCCCATGAAATTCTTCTGATGATGGGGGAACTATTGGAAATGTGCCTGCCTACCACTGGAAAAGGATATGCAACACAAAACTAAGCTGGAGACTATGTAAGTCTAAAGGCATGGACTCAGGGCTCCAATGATGCTTAGCACCGTGATGATTTCTTTTGGAATACTTTGGCTAGAACCACAAATTTAGTGATTCCTGAATCAGGGTCATTCCAGTTTTCTGTATGAATTGCTAGACTAATTTGGGGCATTTCATCAGAAGAGAAGCAGAAAATTCCATGAAGCTGAATTCATTTGTATCAAAGGTCTGCACCCAAATGCAGGGGAGGAAGCATGCAAAGACGATACTCTCCATCTGTCCCTGCTTCATGACTTTTTGTCTGGAGGCTTGCGTACAGGAAAGCAGTGGAGCTTCCTTTATGCATTTCTTTCCTTATGTTGCTGGGTTGCAATCACAGCAAGAAGTGATGATGTACTGTACCATGAACAGAGCCTGCAGAAACATTGCATGAATAGGTGTATGGGGTAGGCCTCGCCCCCTTTAACTTAACTGAAAGTCATGGTGAATGTTTACTCCTTCCCCCACCTCTCTATCTCTCACAGCCTGTGGTGTGGCAGGCTTTGTATGTGCAAGGGATTGCTACAAATACCCTCAATCATTGGCAATCGTAGGTAGGAGTACCATCACCACTAATGGACTCACAAAGACTATTGCACTTTTTTCTATCCGACATAAAATCACAGAAGACATTAGATGTTTGTTCTAAAATCGCCTCCAACTGTAAATAATTGTTTTTATTTCAATATTTACATGGGCATACACTGGCACGCACGGCTGAATAACTTTCAAAATGTTCTGTCATGGTTCCTAAAAAGAATAAAGAACTGTAAGCATCCATGTTATAAATACACATGAGATCAAATTTACCAAAATGGCTTCTAAAAGTCTTTTTCAATATTCATAAAGGGGAAGAACACATTCCCTTATACAAATGAGCGTTATTCCCACAATAGAGGTTAGTAATTTGTCAATGTTGTACAACTGGAATGTTGGTCTCAAACCATAGATACTTCGTTTACAAATTTGCAATTCGAAGGAATGCCTACAACACACCCCTTCCAAATTACAAATCAGGATGATTTTTCGCAAGCCCATTTAGGGAGGCAATAAAAGTTTACTGATTCCTAAAATGGGAGTCGTACATTAAAAAAATCTATTTTATGGTCACAAAAGCTCCAATTTTGCAAATCAGAGTGGTTTCACCACCAAATAGGTTAGCACATCTGGCCCTCTGTTACTTATGTTACAGTTTCTTGAAGCTTCCCATGAGAAAGAGGAAGCTTGAAATGTATTACTTGATATAACGTTTTCTATTTTGCGATTCTCTGTGCAAGGAGGTTGCCCTGTTTTAGTTTTTTTTTATTCCTTAGGCCTAGGGGTTGCTTGATTCTTTCGCACCTCCCTTGCTAGCCAGGTTGAAGGACTGGGACTCCCAAATTCCAGTGGGCAGCTTGGTGCAATGCCTCACCACAATTAACGCATTTTCCCATCTGCCTCTTTTACTCTGTAATATTCTTCTCTGTGTTTATGTGTTCCCTTCCATCCATTGTCCTCTAGTTGAAGCACAGTCAGTGCACTCTCCTATTTTGACCTAGTTGGGCAATTGTTGAGGCTTCACTCTTGGCACATGGCGTTGGCAAATCAGGTGTAGAATTATGCCACCCTGGGCTGCTGCAATCCGGTTCTACTCGCTCAGTTAATGAAAATCGGAAAATGTGAATATTCAATATTATTTCAAATATAACTGGAGGGTTTCAACTTTCAGTACTCATAACTTCTAATATTAATAGTGTCAGTCAAATCAGAAATGCTAACAGAGTAAACTGGCCTTGAGTTCAGACATACACTAATTTTGTCTCCACAGCTTTTCACCAAACAGCTACTTAGTACCATATTGCATATTTGTAAAAGAGCACAACGTTACTCCTTAGCATTTTCAATATTTGTTGCTATTTTAACTTAGTAAATCTCCAAGTTTGCATTTTATCTATTCTAGACATTGAACATTATTTATGGTTGTTTTAAACTGCTCATCTGTAACCAACTGCACAATCGCATGGAAGGCACTCAACCACCTACGAGGCAGGAAAGATAGGTCTTGCCAATGGATGTTTTGCAGCCCCACTACTGAATCTGCCAGTGGGCGTGTAGCAGAATAGAGGTGGGAACAGGTTGCAACTGTCATATACGCCAATTTAGCGAGGGAAGGAAAAACAACTTACCCTGATATCTAACAGAAGGTCAACCTGGTAGTCTGGTTCCTGTCGCCTCCTCTCTGGCTGATCTCTACAAAGGGACCAGGTCAGGGGAGTAAGAGGGAACCTGGTTGGAATAATGAGCTCAGAGCAGAGGTTGCCGCCTGTGCCTTGCCTGAGGAATGCCCCACAAAACAATTAGAAGCAGCCTCGAATTGGAAATTGAGTGTGGGTGGACGCTGGGTGGCAAATGATGTGTGTGTGTGTGCGTGTGTGGGTCTGGGCATACAGATGAGATCATCTATTTAAATGTGAATGTTTGAATGGATGAGTCAATGTCTTTGTGCTGGTTTCTGCCACCATTAACATGTCTGTGTATTCACTTCAGCCCCTGTGTTAGTGTGGATGGATATTTGTCTGGGGGTATCTCTGGAATAATATTAGTTATGGGATATTGAGACATGCTATGTATTGTGGTGGTTATCACTGGCATAACTGTGACTGCTCCTGGCATAATATTAGTGCTGACATATTCTGGGCATCATTAATATATTGTCTGCATTCATGGCACGTGTGGCCATCCCAGGCATGGTGGTGATGTCATCTGGCATTAAATGGCAGACTATTGTTGTGGGCTTCCTTTCGATAATGGATGACCATATAAGTGATGGCTTAAAATGAATAAAGATGGCCGTGGCACAATGGCGAGGTTGCCTAACCCTTGCATATGGTTGTCATTCCTAACTTCTGCTGTGAAACCCTGGGATAAAGTGGCTATTGTTTGCATGTTGCACGAGTAATACCTGAGCATATGAGGCAAAAACGTTTGTTTTGGAGGACGTTTGAGTATTTACTCAAAATAAAATTGTACTTGGGAGTCAATTGTGTATATTTTCAAAACATGGCAAGCTGGTATTAAAGGAAAAATGGGCGAGTTTATCAAAAACTAAACCTTGCATTTGAGGCCAAAATTATGATTCCCTGAGATGGTAGATGAGAGATAATTACGGATGCGCTAAGTAATAACATTGCCAATGAAGTCGACAGTAGGAAAACTTTGCAGTTGGCAAAAGTGGGAGAATTCTTCTGACATCACACAGCTTCGGGCACTGCAAAGTTTATCTTTCCTGTGGTTTAAAATAAGTGTAGCCATATGTTCCGCCAAAAAAGAGTGGGACATCCACCTGAGAGGATTGGGTGTCAAGGGCGACAAATGTATTTAACGCATTGCTCTTGGGTGTCCTTAGTTCTCAGCGGCAATGAGTTGGACAGAACCGATATGCAGCCACCCACTTCTGATTCTCTGCTGCACTATAGTGGACTTTTGTGCGGGGAGACACTAGTGTGTGCAGTTGAATAGCGGTAACAGCCTACCCATGGAGATCGGTGGCTCTGAGAATGTTTCTTACTGCTGGGCAGGAGCCAGTTCGCCTCGTTTTTATTGAAAACAAAATACACAATGTTTCAAGGTGCTCTTCTTTGCAATCTCACACAGCTCTAGTTATGTCAAGCTAATTCATTCTAAATTGGGTACTCGTACTGCTAATATATTTTCTTGGGGCTATGGGGAACTTCCTTCTGCAGTTTTTACTCCACGACACACGTCGAAACATTTCAGCATCTATATAGTTTTTATGACATCATCATTGCTGTTGTCTGAGGCAGGAGCATCCTAGAACCAGTCATAACCTAAGACTAGGCATGCTGTCTGAATCTACAATGTCATTGTGGCCTTGCTGGTATCTTTAGTGTCTAAGCCTATAAGATCTATCTAAATAGAGAAATGGCTTCGTTGATAAAGGCATGAGATTGGGAAATCTGTGTAATGTTTCACTTCTGCTTTCCCTTTAAAACAGTCATAAAATATGACGGAAACCCTATTTGGAAGGGACAGGATGAGAAGGGAATGTAAATATCTGGCAGAAATGAAGAAATATGTCCATACATCTTGAAAAATGATGTTATGTTAAATTGAACATCTAGTTTATTTTAATGACCTGTAAAACGTATTTACTTTTAACCATTTTTGTAGCAATATGGTGCTGTTAAATGCACCATTTTGCTACCATTTTTTCAAAGTCCCTTATTTTTTCCAATGTAGAGCATTTAAGGAACTGTTCTTACAAATTTTACTGGAAAATCAAAGTTTAAAAAATAAATAAACGAGTGCTCAAAATATCGACGAAAAATACACATACACATTGGAGAGAATGTTTTTTGCTTGGCTAATGGCACATCACGAGCAAATACAGGTGCACAAGGAAAGATTTGCGATAGAAAATAAACACTAACAGACTCCCGTGTTTAAAATGAGAAATATTTCTAATCGAAATAATTGTAAGGAAACCTTCATGAACAAAATGAAGAAGTTGCTTTAAGCACAATGGTATTATTGCATTTTGAGGCCACGTTGAAGTGGATGATTGAAAAAAGTTTGTAACCAAAGCTATGTGATACTCATTAAGAGTGTTTTAGGAAATTGGCTGTTTTCTTCCATCCCGAGATGGGGCGAATCGGTAATACCGGGTATGATTATCACACTCAGTCCTCTCTTTAGGGCATTCTTTCACCATGAGTTAAGCACCTGAAAACTCTAGGTTAAAGCAAAAAGCTTGTAATTCCAATGTATGGATATGTGTTTTTCAAAGTATGAGGGACTATTTTTCATCTTAAAACTGCATTGAATCATCACACATTAGATCGTTTTTCCCACTGTTTATACAAAGCAATTGTTTGTTTTGTTTTTCCCTATAGTAGTATTTTTTTTTTTTTTTGCAAGACTAAAATGCAAGTCAGATCTAGTGGCTTTGATAATATTTTTTTATTTGGAAACTGAATTTTGATATTAGGTCCATCTGAATATTATGATTTAAAGAACATAGGGGATCATTACGACCTCGGCGGTCTTTTCGCAAGACCGCCGAGGTACCGCCGTGCTGAAGACCGCCAGTGGTGGTGGTCTTCCGCTTGGTGTATTATGACCGTTGGCAGTCCGCCATCCTTGTTCCGACGGAGAGCCGCCAACAGCCATACTGGCGGGAGGCGGGGAACTGGAGGTTGCTCCACCTCCACCGCCACGCCAACAGAACACCGCCCAGCGAATCACGTCCTGTGCTTCACCGTGGCGGTGTTCTGTTGGTGGTGTGGTGTCGGCGGAGCTGCCCCCATGGCTCCCGCCCCCTCCCGGAGGATCGGCGGACCAGGTAAGTCGATCGTCCGTGAGGGGAGGGGGTCGGGGGATGTTGTGTGTTGTGTGGGTGCATGGGGGTGTGCGTGTGTGTATGTAGAGGGTGTGTGTGAGTGCGTGTATGTCTGTGGGTATGTCTCTATGGATGTGTGCGTGTATGTTTGAATGTGGGTGTGCGTGTATGACTGTGTGTGTGGATGTAGGCATGTATGTCGGCGTGTGTGCGTGTAAGTATGTAGGTGGTGCCTGCGTCCGTGTCGTGTGGGTATGGGTGAAGTGATGTTGGGGGTCGGGGTGGGGAGGGGGGCCCTGCCACCTTTGGGGGGTAGCAGGGGTGGTGGGGGGGAGTATGGGAGGGAGTTGGGGTGGGAGGTGGGGGAGACCCCTATCAGTGCCAGGGAAAGAGTTCCCTGGCACTGATAGTGCTTACCGCCATGGTTTTCATGGCAGTTCAGACCGCTGGAAAACGCGGCGGAAAGCCGGGTCAAAATACCGCCAGCGGTATAGTGACGGACGCTGGGCTGGAGACCCAGGTCTCTAGCCCGGCGGGCGGAACGGAGAAGCTGTGGATGTCATGGTCATAATACAAAAAAAAAGACCGCCAGCCTGTTGGCGGTCTTACTGCCGCTTCTCCGCCTTCCGCCAGGGTCATAATGACCCCCATAATGTTCTCCAATAAATAAGAACCATGTATTATAAATCAAGCAGTTGCACCTTTAAGTCGTGGTATGTTGTACAATGGTAAGAGTCAGCTATTTTTCAAAATATGCTAAGCATCAGCTGCAGTTTCTTCTTTTGGGTGGGGGAGCATCGCCCCCTCTGCCCCTGCAAGGAACGCTAAACGTGGAAAATAAAATGGCAGTGAAATTATTTAATTGCCTTTTTTTCTCCATGGAGTGCCACAGCGGCCAGCCTGCTCCCAAGCCTAGGGACATGCTGGGCATGTCCTCTGCTGCTGATTGGCAGCAGAGGACTGGTGCACTGGCTTCGTGGATGCTCCAAAGTGTGCATGTCATTTTGGCCAACGGAATTACGCTGGCCAAAGTGACATGCACACTTTGAAGCTCTCCACCCAGCTGCCTTAGGAGAGCTGGGTGGAGACCAAGCACAGGACTCTAGGGCCTGAAGGAGCGTCCAGCCCGGCTGCTTCATCCAATCCAGACACTTCTCTCATGCTGGTTAACAGCATAAGCGAAGCACCTGGATTGGTTAGGGGATCATCCTTAGTGCATCAGATGGCAGAGGAACACCGAGGAGGGCGTGGAACTCGTCTGTAAGTACAATTTTATTTCATTTTATTTATTAATAATGTGTTGTGCATGTAATGAAGTGATTAAGTAGGTAGTTATAATTTTAGGGGTTTTGGGTGGAGGGGTTGTTTTTATTTGAGCTTTTGGAGGGAGGGATTGATTGCTTTTGACTTTTGGAGGGAGAGGTGGTTTAATTTAGGTTTCTGGAAAGCGGTGGTTACTTGGCTTGCCCCTCCCCTTCTAAGGCTACCACCCACCCGTGCTAAGCATCTATGAGAAGTACCAGATGTTGGTAGATTGCAAAAGTGTTACAGCAAGAACATCTAAGGTAACTGACTTCAGACTTTCTTACTCACATCCTTATCTCTGGCAGGCTTAGTTTTCTTTTTATTGTAGCAATATCATTGCCGATTCTCAGCTCTCTTTCTTGCCATTAAACTGTCATGTAGTATTAGTCAGAAATATATCAGACACCATAAGAGTTCTGGAAACTGGTGAAGTGAAAAAGCACAAAAGGCTTATACCATTATCAAACTGTCTGTGCATCTAGCAATATTATTAAAATCTAGAACTATTTTCAGCAGGGGATCTTTTACAAAGACGCTTGTAGGCTAGGCTAAAGACACATCAGAATTAAGCAAGAAATGAATATATCCTGAATTCTGTATCTAGCTATGTATGATTTATGAATTGTCTATCTGATTCCAATTTTAGAGGAACATTTGCACAGTGCAAACAGAACAGTGTGATTGTATCAAATCAACCTCATACCAATCAATAACTGTTCAAGCAGTGTTATTTTTGTTATACTTTATTCATGTTCTCTATGTCTCTTTAAAATGATTGAATGTTTTTTTTTTTTGTCCTCATATTCATCCCCCGTGCTTTGGTTAAGTAAAAAAGGCAATGACACAACAAACGACAACATGCCACCAAACCTCAGTAGATCATCCCCTCTAATCTACTGATTGTACTTTCTCGTACGGGAGTCATTGATCAAAAGTTGTCACTTTCAATCGTAGCCAAAGCAGCACCTCCAGAGAACGAGGGGGAGATCTTAATCATTGGACTTTAATTTTTTTAAAGTATACGGAGTTTATATGACAAAAAAAAATAATATGTTATTGATACACATTTTCCCAATATAACCAAAAATTATCTTTTCTAGACAAGGGGCCCCATTGTTCCAATGTACAGATTCGATTTACAGCTATCTGCCAATCCAACACCCGAGGAGGCAGAGGATCAATCCATTTACGACAAATTTCTCGCCTAGCTAGAAGAATTAATATGAACAGCAAATGCTCCTGCTGAACTGACAATTTCTGATAATTTGTATCCTGATCCCACACCCCAAACACCACCAATGCTGGATTTACAACTAAGTTTACATTAAAAATTACTTTAAAAATACTCTCTATGTCCCCCCAATAATTCAACAACTTAGTGCAATGCCAAAACATATGGATATCATCCGCCTTATCATCCCCGCACCTTGGACAATTTTTCTGAGATTTCCCAATAGCTGTTAATTTGGCCGGAGTCCAGTAAACCCTATGGAGTGTGAACAAATGATTTTTCTTCAGCCCTGCAGGACTAGTAGTAAGCCACAGTATTGAACAAGACTTTTGCCACAGTGTTTTAACATCTAAAGTTGGAAAAGTTGCTCCCCACTTCGACAAGGGGAGGGAAGCGCTATCATCTGATGATTCTAACAGAGCGTGGTACCACAATGCAACCTCTTTGTTGATAGCTCCCTGATTTAGCTTCCCTTCCCATATACTCCTCCCTATTTCCCCAATTCGACGGGACTTTACCCAACTAGATATTTGAAGATACTTAAATCTAGAAACTGTCCTACCAGTACCTTCCTGGAATGCGCCCCAGCTTAATACTTCATCTCCTTCCATCAACTGGCCCCATCTTTCCACCCCACTTGTTCTCAAAGGAGTTGATAGTTTGTCTATGAGGCATTCCGGAGTGCCAGGCGAATCCCAAATGGGAGCTGAGCTACAAAAATAAGGTATCTCTAACGCCCTCCGAAAATGCATCCAAACATTACATGCATGTCTGGGGAGTTTCAAGCGAACTTTCTTGAAGTAACTGGGGTGTCCAAATTTATATAAAAAGTGATCTGCTCCTTCTTCAAGGTGAGCCGTTAATGCTCCCCAGACTGAATCGTGCTCAGTCCTTTTATTCAATAAAACTCTAATATTTTTTAAGTGAAAAGCCAAATAGTACTTAAAAAGGTCTGGAGACGCAATACCTCCCCATTCCCTTTTTCTACTCAACTTCTTCCAAGCAATCCTAACTCCCTTGGAAGCCCATACAAATGAGGATAACTCCCCTTGTAGTTTTTTAAACCAACTCTTCTCAAACTCTAATGGGATAGTGTTGAACAAAAAAGTAAATTTTGGAAGGATACACATCTTCAAAATATTAGATCTCCCAATTATCGTAAGAGGAAGAGCAGCCCACGCTTTTAACAGTTTTTTGGTTTCCCTATATACTATATCAAAGTTCAATTTAGCTACCTCGTTAAGAGCAGCTGTTAACCGAATACCCAAATATCTGATCTCTTGTTTAACTAAAGGGGAAGCATACATCAAATTCCAACACATTATTTCTGTCTTTTCTGCATTTATGCTGTACCCAGAAAGTCTTCCAAATTGTTCCATCAAAGCAATGACCTTAGGTAGAGTAGAGCTAACATCACTCGTATATATCATCAAATCATCTGCGTATAAAGCCAGTTTTTTTTCCCATCCCCCAGTTCGAAATGGGATAATCTCTTTAGAAGACCGGAGTAAAGTTGCCAAGGGTTCAATGTATAAATTAAAAAGCAAAGGAGATAGGGGGCATCCCTGTCTCGTACCTCGCCAAATCCTAAATTCTTGTGTTAAATGGCCATTTACCAGAATTCTCGCTAGAGGACATCTATACAGTTCTCCTATTGCCCTGATAAAAGGGATTCCCAAGCCCGCTTTTTCCAGAACCACCTTTAGAAACAACCAATTAACACGGTCAAAGGCCTTGGCCGCATCAAAAGACAAGATCGCCAGAGGCGCCTTCTCGTGAACCGCCAAATCAATTGCAGCAAATAACTCGTGAGTTATCTCGTGAAGCTGCCTCCCCTTCATAAAGCCCTTTTGGTCCGAATGGATTAGATTGCCAGCAACTCTCCCCAGTCTCTTGGCTAAAAGTCCTGAGTAAAGTTTATAGTCTACGTTCAGCAAAGAGATGGGCCTATAGGAGGAACAAGACGTGGAATCCTTACCCGGCTTTAGCAATAAGCAAATTGTCGCCTCTCTCCAGGAATTGGGAATTTGGGTCCCTTCTATCAACATAGAGTTGAATAACTCTAATAAAAAAGGGATAAGTTCCTCCCCCAAAGCCCTATATAATTCGTTAGGGAGACTATCTGGCCCCGCTGCCTTACCTTTTTTTAGTGCCTTTAGACCTTCCGCCAACTCAGCCTCATTTAACTTATCATTCAGTAGGAGCATCTTCGACTCCTCTAAAACTGGGAGATCTACATTATCTAAGAATTCTCTTACCGGCTCTTCTAAGTTAACCGAACTTTCTGAATATATCTCCTGAAAGAAAGATACGAATGCCCCCTCAATCTCCTCTTGCTCCGTACAGACCTGATTCGCAGGCTCTGATTTGACTGATAAAATGTGCCTTTTGGAAAAGTCCGACTTAACCTTCCACGCTAACAGTTTACTGCAGCCTTCTCCATAATCAAAATGAGCATATTGACTACTTTCCCATTTTAACCTACAGCGGTTTTCCAAAAAAGCATCTAGATTAGACCGGACCTTTTCCTCTTGACAAGACAGCTCCATTACTAAATCCGTTTTCCCTTCTAACTGCGCATTATACCTTGCAACCTGCAAGGTTTTCAATGACAACTCCATGTTTCCCAACTTTTCCCTCTCTTCACGATACTGATAAGCTGCAAGGTTAACTAGCCTCCCTCTTATAAAAGCCTTGAACGCATCCCAAACACACCCCAAACTTGCTGTTCCTTGATTCAACTGAAAAAATTCTCTAGTATCTTTTTTTAACACTTCTACTGATGCGTCGTCTAAAAATAGAGCACGATTGATTGTGCTCCTAATTGTCCTGTTACTCACCCTAATATCTAAATGTAGTATTACTGCAGAATGGTCTGACATGTGTGCTGTGTTGTGAGCTACCCTTCTTACCTCCGGGCATAAACTTTTATGAATTAAAAAAAAATCTATTCTAGATCTATGCCCATATTTTTTATTGTGGAATGTATATCTATCTCCTTCACCCCTTCTCCAATGCCAGACATCTACCAAGCCTAAATCCTGCATTGCTTGCTTCACTACTGCCCTTGTTTTAGGTGAATTAACCGTACCCCTAGGGGTTGACTTATCCTGTACAGGGTCTAGCAGTATATTAAAATCCCCACCTAACACCACTGGGTACCTAGCTGAGAGTAGAATATTAAATAAGTCTTGAAATGGCGATGGGTCGTCAATATTCGGCCCGTAGTAACCCGACACTGTAATCCAATGACCACCTACACACAGCTCTACCACTACCCACCTCCCTCTAGGATCAGCATGTACTATTCCTACCCTGAACCTCATGGATTTCTTAATCAAAACTGCCACACCTTTTATTGTACTAGTTTGAGAAGAGCATACGCTAAACGCAACCCAATTCAGCTGTTTAAGCCAGGTCTCCCATTCAGTTTGGTGAAGATGGGTTTCCTGCAATATAATAATCTCCTCCTCAACCAAACGTAAGTACTCAAAGATCTTCCTCCTCCTACCAGACACCCTTAACCCATTCACATTCCATGAGATAAATCTCAACTTTTCAATACCCTGCATGCTCATTCATAGCGAGAAGGAAAACAAAGGGAGAACAGCAACCCCCCGACCTATATTAGCAACATATGAGGACTTTCTTATTTTATCCCTTTCAACCACCCAAACCCAAAACAAACCCAGACTCCCCGTGTCACCCACCCCTACACCCACCACCACCAACGTGCCCCCCAAACACCATTCCCCCCCCAGAGGAACCCTCCCTTTTTCTACTGGGATAACCATCCTGTTATCCTATCTTCGAACCCCACGCCGGACGGGGGCTTTCCACTAGATCTTATTGAGACGCCTTAATCTGCTCTATAAATATACTGACCTCCCCAGGATCTCTCATATTGTACATTTTATTCTTCCACATTATACGGAGAGCTGCCGGGAACCTTAGTTGGACCGTCGCCCCTAGCTCACGGAGCTCACGCATAAAACTTCCCAGCTCCCACTGCCTATCTAACGTTGCCTTAGACACATCAGATCTTATCCTAAGAGACCATTCCCCTTTGGGAAAAGCCCCAACCTTGAGAGCTTCGGACAAGATTCTTTCCTTAATAGAGTATGTGTTGAAATTTATCAAAATCCTCCTGGGGTTTTTCCTTCCTGGGTTTTTCTTGAAAGGATCACGATGGACTCTCTGAATGTCATCCTCCAGATTGATCCCTACCATACTGGGGAGGACATCCCTAATCAGCGAAATCACATAGCTCTTAATATTTTCCCCTTCCAACCCCTCTGGAACTCCCAAGAGCCTTATATTGTTTCTCCTCATATTATTTTCCAACATTTCCAATCTGTCCTGCAACATCTTTTCTCCCCGTTTCAATTGTGAAATGTCCTTAGCTTGAGCTAACACTCGTTCCTCGTGGGCCTCCACCACAGCCTCTAGTTTCCCCAGCCGGTCTGATAACAGGTTGATTTTACTTTCCAAGACCTCACAGGCTTCCCGAATCCTAGTTTGATTAGTTTCTGAAATTTCGAATTTCCCTCTAATTTCTTTAGTGAGAGAAATTAGCAGAGCCTGTACATCCAAGTCATGCGTTATTGATCCACTGGAAAAATTACCATCGACTTCCGGCAAGGGTAGTATCTTAAAAGGGCCCTCTCTCACTGTAGCTGGTTCCATATCTAACAATTCTTGTGCTGGGCCGACAACTGAACCACCTTCAACTAGCTTAGAAGCCTCTAGCTTGTCTAAGGCCGGTTTAACGTTTGCCATATCCTGTGGTGGAGGAATTGCGGTCTGGAAGTACCTTGTGATCAACGAATCACTCCTCCCCTGGATCTCAATTTGACTCTCTTCCCGGAGGGGTAAAGGATGATCCACTAATAGTGTTGTGTGGGGTGGCCCTTCACCATAGATTTTAGGATCTAAGTCCGCTATACCTGTTGTTATAGTTCCAGAGACCTGAGTCCGAAGATTAGCACTTGTACCACGGGTACCGGGCTTACTTTTCCTGGCCACAATCACATTGTTGACTTCTGCCCGGGCACCCCTGGGGCGTCGCTTGATTAATGACATGCACTGCGGGGTTCCAACACTCTCACACTCCTTTCTTGCCCCCGTCCCACTTAAGTTGGATCTGGTGTGGCTCCCCGGGGACTCCGGGAGGCTCCCACGGAGAGAGCAGCGGGAGGTATAAGATCTCCCACGTCGCACACCCTTTACCGCTTCTGCCCAAATACTGGAGTTTAGAGCCTGCTTCCAAGGCACCCCGCCACCCCTCTCCGTAGATAATGACCCCCCCTTCTTGTTCGCCGTTTTTCCTCCCTAGTTTTCCTGACAAAAGTCGGAAAAAGGAAAACACTGTAGAGAGGAGGAATGAAATTAACAAGGCGCAATAACCAAAAGTATTCTTCTTGCCCCCTCTTTTTCTCTTTTTAACGCCTAGAAATCCAGGGGAAAAACAGCACAAGAAGTGGAGGGCCAAGTACCCCCACCCGACAGGGAACCTATCTAAGCGATGTCCCACCTCCTTTCTCAAGACCCTTAAACCTGAGGAGCTCTCAATTGAAACAACAATTTACACTCTCAGTCCTTCCAGGAAACGGCAAAGCACCATGAATACAAAAGCGTTTTGAATTTTGGCGTCCCTCTGAGTCTCACTACCCTTCTGTATAAAGCAGCAAGTTTTGCACATAATTTGTGATTATAAAATGACAAGCGCTGAAACGTAACAATCCCTAGCGAATATGCAGCTGTAAAACTCAATATTTAGGCTTGGAGTTCCTCTAATACAAACTTCTAGTAGAAGACTCTTGCATCTGGTTATTCTTGCAATAGGCAGCACTTTCACAGGTATAAATGTTTTCTTTAAGCTCCCCAATACTCCTGGGAGGGCAGCAACGATAATGATAACAGTCTCTGCCTGCTGGAGACAAGCTATAGTCAAGCAAAAATCATAGGACTAGTCACCCAGGCACCCCCCCACTCCACCAGAAATACCCTGTCACCGTCTTTGCTGCTCCTTGCTCCGTTAGCGCAGCTCCAGGGGCTTCCCTCAAGAAACGCTGAAACAGGAGATCCGAGGCTCACGCTCCCGGGCTCCCAATCCGTTGCACGAAGGCGAGAGGAGAGAATCCTCACCCTCGCCTCCCTGTCATTCAAGCCGTCGCCCGGGTGGGGGCCGGGGGCACAAACACACGCGGATCCGGCAGTGAAAGCTACCGCAGCTTTCCCGAGTCTCACGCGCCCAGACTCCCAAACCGGAGCGCGAAGGCGAGATGAGGAAAATCCTCACCCTCGCCCCTTTATCCTTCAAGCCGTCGCCCGGGGGGGGGCCAGGGGGGACAAACAGACGTGGATCCGACGGGAAGAAACCTCTGCTGCTTTCCCGAGCAGAGACCGAGGGAAGGTCTGCTCACAATGCAAGACGCGCGGTTTCGGCATCACATCCGTCCGACGGGAGTTCACGGCAGCTCGTTAGCTGACCGTCATGTTCCTCAGGCAATGATTGAATGTTTTGTGCAATTCCACAGCCGATGAGTGTTCTAGACTTGATTCAGTTGGTGAACTGAGCCTAGAACAGCCGCTGAAGGGGCATCATGTGTTGTTTTCTTCAACAAACCCAATACATAATTTAATAACCACCTGTTGCTTGCATCTTTTTGAAAATCCACAACATAATTTGGCAATGATCTTGAGGAAGAAGGATAATCAACACCATTTCGATTCAACTGTAACCTCATCAACAACCATGCTTTGTTGCCCAACCTGAAATACCATGCAAGTCAGCTGCCCATTATCAAGCTGTTACTGTACTTTATAAGTGGCAAAAACATTTTTCTTACTATTTGTAAGGAGGTTTATTTTGATTTTAACCCATCTCATTCATTCATACGCATGACAGTTCGTTACCTAGAGTGCAAGCATTTCACCAGCAGTGAGCCCATCACAAACGTTGTACATAAGAGCGCTGAAAGAGTCCTCCAGTGCATGTACAGATTGAGGGGTATGCAGCTGTCACAGCACACCGATTGACGGTAGGAGACTGAACACTTACCATGCACAGAAACACTGGCCATTGTCTTATAGTAGATGTGGCAGTTCCTCTGCTCCACTGTTATACTTTGCCAGTTATCCAACTGATATCTGATTCAGTGCGAATGGTTGTTTAAAGACCTACCAGCTACAAATTTGGTGGAGAATCTTTTCCACTTCAAGAATCAGCCATTGTTCGTGAATAACAACTTAACGTCCAACTAAAAGAGATCAGTTACCTACAACAATTTTATAGGTTCTTATATTCAAGAAGAATAACAATTTGAACATTTAAATGTATTCAAACTAGCAATGCAAAATCCCAAACTTTCTGATTCCTTCTTACCGGAACATGGAAAGTCCAGATTAAAATGGAAAAAGTGGTAAAGGTCCATCAACAGTTATTTGATGGCTATAGCTGGTACTAAGTTTGAGCCTGTGAAAAAAATCTATTTTATATAATTATTTTTGAACAGAAGTGCAGAGGATTCTTTGTCATTTATTTCTCAAGATACTTCAAATACCTTTTTTTGGGATGACAGTAAATATGATGTGAACAAATTAGAGTCTCATTGTAAGGACAATTTAAGTATAGTTGTAGGAAAGCACAGATTTGTCACTTGTTGCCAGCAAATGGATGAATCCATTGATTGTTTCTTAGTGGAACTACGAATGCTTGCCTCAACTTGTGAATTTGATGGTGTCCTGGATAACTTTAGTAGAGATCAGCTTGTGGTAAATTCTTGTGACAGCAGAATACAAGAGAGACTATTCTGATGAAGGAATCCAACTTTAGAAGAGAAACTACAAATTGCCAGAGGCATAGAAAGATCAATTGTAGTGCATGAACATCAAACTGATGAAAGGAAATCACAGATAAGTGAATCAGGAAAAAGGGTTGTTTTTATCGATTATAGTGGTTGAAAGATAATATCTATCTGGGAAGAAAGGAGATCCATTCTGTGATGTGAAAATTGATGCCACAGTAGATTCAATTTCTCCAATCACTATTGTCACAGTTTCACTATATTGTAAAGAATGGAGCTGTGTTAGTTTGAATCCTCTGAATATACATACTGTTGTGTTGGAGGGGTTCAAAATAGATGGGATACTTATGTGAAGAGATGACATACAAGGAAAGATCAATTCATACAAAGGTTTATGATGCCAAGAGAGGGTACAGTGTTTTAGGTTGGAGGGACAATAGAACTTTTGGGATGGTGCCAAGACAGGGAAAGAATCATCCCATTTTCCTGGTTTGCCTTGTGGTTACTGAACAACACTCATTAGAAGAGCTGTTGTATAAGCTCAAATTCATTTTTGAGGATCATTTAGGGGTAATGAAAGGCTACAAACATAGATAGCATTGAAACCTGATGCTATTCCTGTCATACACAAAGGTCCTCATTACAACCGTGGTGGTAAATGCCGCCTACCGCCGTGCTGACGGCCGCCAACATACCGCGACCGCAGAGGTATTCCGCTACGGGTATTATGACCCACACTGAGAAATCCGCCACTATACAGATACCCACACAAGAACGCCACACCAAAGGTCAGTGATAAACTGGCAGTACCAAAACCCACACCGTTACGCCAACAGGAATACACCCAAAGCGGTAAACCATTGGCGGTACACACTGCTGCGCTCAAAATACACACACATTTACAAAACACCACCAGATTGGACAATTCAAACTACACACACCTGACACGCATACACACACCACACCCACACACCCACAACACTATAAAACACACACCCACATTACCCACAACCCTTTCTATGAAAAAAAGATAGCAAACAGAGCGAGACACAAGCCAGGAGCACCCACACAATCTGAGCCACAGAACATCATCACCCATACACCATCCACCAGCTCACAACACACACCCCAACACATCACCCCACACATCCTCACATATATTACTCACACCACATCCATGGCACCCCAAAGACACCCCAGGTTTTCAGAGGAGGAGCAAAGGGTCATGGTGGAGGGAATCATCCGGGTAGAGCCACAGGTATTCGGATCACAGGTGCAGCAGACATCCATTGCAAGGAAGATGGAGCTATGGCGGAGGATCGTGGACAGGGTCAACGATGTGGGACAGCATCCAAGAACAAGGGATGACATCAGGAAGAGGTGGAACGACCTACGGGGAAGGTGCGTTCCGTGGTTGAAAGACACCAGGTAGCTGTACAGAGGACTGGCGGTGGACCCCCACCTCCTCCCCCACAACTAACAACATGGGAGGAGCAAGTCTTGGCGATAATGCATCCTCAGGGCCTCGCAGGAGTAGCAGGAGGACCGAACTCTGGTAAGTCAAAACTTTACTACTATATCCCCTACACCCTACCTGCATGCCATCACTAATTCCTAGCCCTACCCCCACCCCATCACTCCACCACCTCACACATACCTCACCATCACAACCCACTCATCCCAATACCAAGACCTGTATGTCACACCAATGCATGGACTCCCATCCCAGACCTGTATGGACACCCATCACCACAGCATGCCCAGTAGAGAGTGTCACCCAACCCACAAAATCACCGCTCACGCAAGGCCAGGCTGACAGGTAAATCACAATCATACAGGGAAACACACCCATGCACAAGATGGCACATGCAGATACAATAACACTGCATTTGCATCCCCACAGGACCCATACTCAACGTCACCGGAGAGGAGGTGCCAGCTACACCCAGTCCCCCCCTGAAGAGGCCCACAGTGATGACAGCAGCTCTGCACGCCTGGATCAGGAAGACCGGGACCTCTGGACAGTCGGTTCCCCTGCCACAGTCCCAACCCACCACAGAGCATCCCCCCTCATGAAACACCAGCACAGCACCCACCCAGCGGGCCCATGCCACTGTCCCCAGGAAACGTCAATCAGCAGTATGTCCACCACTACAGGGACCCCAGACAACCCACAAACCCAGGACGATCAGGGACCTGGGGTCAGTGGCAGTGGGCACACGGTTCAGGGGACAGAGGCACAGGACAACAGGGAAAATGGGAGGACTACTATGTGACAGGGGGAGGACAGGCCCAGGGAACCAACTCTCCCGGAGGCACATCCTGGGAGCATACCACCATTCCAGGAGACCATGGGCCAGATACTGTACAAGTTGCAGGAGACCCAGCGGCTGCAGGAGGGACAGTACCTGGGGATCACGGAGGACCTCAAACACATCTTCACCATCCTGGTCACCATTGCAGGGGTGCTGGGCGACAAGGCCAACACCATAAAGGAGGCAGTGGCTCACCAACGGGCCCCTGACACTAGCCAAACCGATGAACAGCCTTCCATCTCCGCCGGCGCTATTGGACAGGAGGTCCCGCCACACGACCAACAGGCCACCAGCACCCCACCCCCTGCAGAAGGAGAACTACCCCACAAACAGTCCCTGCGATCAGGCAGAAGCCAGAGAACATTGCCAAGACGCCCGCTAGGAAATAAGACTCTCCTGATTGTCACCCTTCAGTCCCACTCTGTCACCCTGTCCACCTTGGACTGCCATTGCTCCCCTTCCTATGCCCCATTGGACAATGCACCTGTGATACCAAGAGACTGGACCCTACCCTGGACTTTCCTCCACCATCAGCCCAGCCCATTGCACATCCCACTCTACTTATGAGCACGTAAATAAACACCGTTGGAACACATACTAATCTGGAGTCTGTCAAATGATTCAAATATGTATTAGTTCAACATAATCAAAGCATTGCAAGTCAAAGGTACAGTCAAATATACTTTGAAATGTCCCTTGATGGGCAGCAGTACCATAGCAGGAGGCAGAGTGGGGCACAGAGATCTGAAAATAGAGATGCCAAAGGGTACAGTCAGTGGCCATAGACATAGTGAAATCAGGCTGCCATGTACAATGTCCAACAGATAATTGAAGTTAAGTTAAGTTACAGTGTCTTACCTGTGTGTCACTGGAAGTACTGCAATATTATGTTGCTTCTGTTGTTAACATCTTCTTCCTCTGCCTCCTCTTCCTCACTGTCCACAGGCTCCACCACAGCGACACGCCCATGTCCAGGCTCATTCTCCTTCAGAAAAGGCACCTGGCGTCTCAAGGCCAGGTTGTGCAACATGCAACATGCAACGATGATCTGGCACACCTTCTTGTGTGAGTAGTACAGGGATCCACCTGTCAGATGGAGGAACCAGAATCTGGCCATGAGGAGGCCGAAGGTCCTTTCAATAATCCTCCTTGTACGCCCATGTGCCTCATTGTAACATTCCTCTGCCCTTGTCCTGGCATTCCTCACTGGGGTCAGTAGCCTTGAGAGGGTGGGGTAACCAGAGTCACCTGCAAATATTCGAGGGACAACTGTTAGGCACATACTAACCCTTAGGGACAACCCCATACCCAGACACCAACTTATACTGTGTGGGGACCTTGGGATCACCTATTAACCACACCTGGTGCCTCTGGAGTTGGACCATCACATATGTGATGCTGCTATTCCTCAAGATAAAGGCGTCATGCACAGAGCCATGGTATTTGGCATCCACATGGGAGATGTACCGGTCCGCCAAACACACCATCTGCACATTCATAGAGTGATAGCTTTTTCTATTCCTGAACACTTGTTCATTTCTCCGGAGGGGGACAAATGCCACATGTGTACCATCAATGGCACCAATGATGTTGGGGATATATCAGAGGGCATAAAAGTCAGCTTTCACTGTGGCCAAATCCTCCACCTGGGGGAATACGATGTAGCTGCACATGTGTTTCAGCAGGGCAGACAACACTCTGGTCAACACGTTGGAGAACAATGGCTGAGACATCCCTGATGCCATGGCCACTGTTGTTTGAAAGGAACCACTTGCCAGGAAATGGAGCACTGACAGGACCTGCACTAGAGGGGGGATACCTGTGGGCTGGTGGATAGCTGACATCAGGTCTGGCTCCAATTGGGCACACAGTTCTTGGATTGTGGCACGATCAAGTCTGTAGATAATGTGTCTGTCCTCCATTGTCGCAAGGTCCACCAGGGGTCTGTACACCGGAGGATGCCGCCATCTCATATTCAGCCTCAGCGGTTGAAGCCTATGGAAGAAAACAGTGAGCAGAGGGTCATATTCACACATCTATTGCACTAATTATGAAATTCTCCCTTTACAGAACCAGTATGTGAATCCGACAATCAGTTTCTGTGACAATGTCTGCTGTGACGCAGTTAGGTTCTATGCCCTGTGCCCCCCTGAAATGGCGGCGGCCTGACCTGTGAGGAGGGACAAGTGGAAATGTGGTAATTCTGCTGGCGTTGTGCCCCGTCACAGTAGGCGGTCGATGACCGCCGCACAACTTCGCATTAGTTATCATTGGGCCCTATGGGTTCCAGGAGCCAATGGGGATGTACACCGGCAGTGACGGTACGCACCGCCGCAGACGTCACTGGCATTTTCTCTCTGTTCACTCACTTGCTATCTGACCTTCAGCAGGAGAGGACCTACATTGCAAGTGCTGCTGTGACCTGTGTCTGGAAGCGACAATGGCTTGAGTGTCTGGGAAAAGGGCCCCTGTCTTCAATGCGCAGGAGTTGGAGAAACTGGTGGATGGTGTCCTAACCCAGTATAAGTTACTCTACGGTCCTCCAGACAAACTGGTGAGTACACTGTGAGCATGATGCATGGGCCATGAATGTATGGAGTGCTGTGTGTGTAAGCCACATGTTGGGGGGGGGCAGAGGCGTCCTGGCCAGAGTGCAGCATGTAAGGTGGTCAATGTATGTGCATCAGGGGATGGGAGGAGTATGGTGGGCCATAAGTCTAACGGTCCGGGCGGTTGACTAATTCCCTTTTCTGCTGTCTTTTCCATGTAGGTCAGCGCCCATCAGAAAAAGGGTATTTGGCGTGCTATCGCCAAGGAGGATCTGCATCGCTGGGCAAAGAAGATGGCGGAGGTCCAACTGGGGCTGGCCTCCCAACAAGGAAGGGGTGGCCGTCGCACCATGACCCCCCAATGTTCCGCATCCTGGCGGTGGCCTATCCGGAGTAGGATGGGTGCTTGAGGGCATCACAGCAGCCACAAGGGGGTGAGTACAGATTCTTAATCCAGACTTTGCGCGCATTATGAGCTACCTGGGTGGGGGATGTGGGCTATGGGTGCCCCTAGGCCAGTGCGAAGATGGCAGGGTAGGTCCCTTGTTGGGCAGGCTCTAAAGCACCCCTACCCCAATAGTGTTAGTGGGCATCTTCTACTAGACAGGGTCCTGTGAGTTTCAGGTGTGCAGCTAACGGCGTTAGGCATTGTACCCCATGGGCTTGTGACTATCTTAGTAATTGGTAGTGCATGGCCTAGTGCACAGGGCTGCTCCCTGTGTGTTGTGTACGCCAACGGTGGTGTTGTTGCTGGCATTGACCATGTGTATCCTCTGTCCCTCCCCCCCTTTTTGTTTTGTCACCCTGTCCTTGTGTGCATTAGCATCATCTGGAGGAGGAGCAGAGGCACCGGTGATGGAGGGAGCTGCATCCCACATGGGCCAGGAGGCCGAATCACCGAGGCTGAGGGCACCAGTGGGACGGAGGGCGAGGGGAGCACCATGACAGGGACAGGAGGGGACACCACAGGCAGCGACTCCTCCTCCGATGGAAGCTCCCTGGTTGTGGCGGACACCTCCGTGCCCACCCCAACAACAGGTACAGCTGCCACCCCCCCTACCAGCACCGCCCTCCCAGCAGCCCCTCAGCATGTTTCCCGTGCCCGTTCACCCAGGAGGGTGGGCATCTCCTTCGCCCCAGGCACCTCAGGCCCTGCCCCAGTCAGCCCTGCTGCCCTCAGTGAGGAGGCTATTGACCTCCTGAGATCCCTCACTGTTGGGCAGTCAACCATACTGAATGCCATCCAGGGTGTTGTGAGGTATTTGCAACAAACAAATGCATACCTGGAGAGCATTCACTCTGGCGTGGTGACCCAACAGAGAGCATTTCAGGCTCTGGCCTCCGCACTGATGGCAGCCCTTGTCCCTGTCTCCAGCCTCCCCCCTCCAACTTCCTCTACCCAGACCCCGTGCCCTCAACCCCAGCGTATCCCAAGCACACCTTCAGGCCAGCATTCACCCAATTCAACACACAAAAGTGGCTCAGGCACATAAGCACCACACTTCATCTCACGCCACACCAAATTTATAAAGCAGCGCAATGCATGCATTGCACCACTTTGTAACCCTTTGCGCTACATTATGCCTGATCCAGGCATAATGTATGTAAAGGGGGTGCTCCCCGCATAGGGAGGCTTCAAAAATGGTACAAAGAAATCTGAGAGATTTCTTTGTGTCATTTCTTTCAGCACTTTTAATGCCTTCTCAGAATAGGCATTAAAAGGAGGAACACCATTGGTTACAACAGACCTCAATGGGCTTAGCAGGATTAGCGTCAACATTTTTGACGATAATCCTACAAAGCTCCAACCTAGCATCAAAAATGTTGAAGCTAGTTCCCTAATTACCACCATGGTGCACCGTATCTTATGCATTCATGGTGGCGTTAGGGGGGCGCTAAGGGGCCCTTGGTATCTTAAGGAGGTATGGAATCATGGTGAAGAAAGAAAATTCACTATCACATCTCACAGGCACTCACACAAGCACCATTCCCATGCAGACACACCAACATCCACTGCCTCCACTGTGTCCCCCTCCTCCTCTTCGTCCACCTCCCTCCCAGCAGCGTCTCCACTCACACCTGCATGCACAACATCCTCATCCACTACCTCCATCACCAGCACGCCCATCACAACACCCCCCTCACGAGCAGTCACCACCCCACAACCATGCACACGTCCCCTGTGTCCTCTCCCAGTGTGTCTGTGACCCCTCCTCTCAAAGTACACAAACACAAGCACCCACCCACCCAAGAGCCATCCACTTCACAACAGCATCCAGCCCATGCACCTGCACACAAAGTCAGCAGACACACACCTCCTACAACCACTCCCTCTACTCCCAAACCCTCTCCCTCCTTCTACCCCAGTGTGTCTAAGACGTTTTTCCTGGCAAACATTGACCTCTTCCCTACCCCTTCCCCTCCCCCTCCCGTCCTTCCCCTCAGGCCAGGGTGTCCAGAACCCAGGCCAGCACCTCAGCCACCAAGTCGCCGTCCGCTGTGGTACCTGAAACTCACAGAGGCTCAAAGGGGGCACCCGTCAGCCCAGCCAGTGTGCCAGCAACCCCTGAAAAGGACAAAAGCATTCTGCCACCCGCCAAGGTGAAGAAGGGGCCAGCATGGAGAAAGGGCAAGGAGCACAAACCACCCAGCAAGGCCTCCTCCAAAACTCCAGCTGCCAGAGCCAAGGTCACACCACCATCTGCCAAGGTGAGGAAGGGGCAGAAAACACCACGCAAGACACTTCAGCCGTCGGAGGCCGCAGGTGAAGGCCTGGTGGCTACCAGCACAACCGCCAGCCTTGCCAGCTGCTCCGCGGCCAGCACCGCCAGCAGCCCTGCTGCAAACACCGCCACCTGCACCGCCACCTGCACCACCGCTAGCACCACGACTGTCAGCAGCAGCAGCCCCAGTGGGCAGCCGTCTGAGGCTGCAGGAGAAGGGCCGGACCCTCCCTCCACCACTGGCAGCACCGGCCCCTGCACCATGGCCAGCACTGCCATATGCACTGCCGCCAGCACCGCCGCAGGCCACGCCGCAAGCACCGCCACCTGCCCCGATGACAGTAGGGCCACTACCAGCAGCAGCAGCCCCAGTGGGCAGCCATCCGAGGCTGCAGGAGAAGGGCTGGAGCCTCCCACCACCACTGGCAGCACCCCCACCAGCACCGGCACTACCACCAGTTTGGAGCCTTAGCTGCCGCAGGATGGAGTCTAGCCCTGCCTCCAAGGACTCTCATGCCACCTCTTCTGTGCAAATCTCGTTCCTCAGACACCCAGGTAAGGGAATGTGAAGTGCCACACCCCAAGTGTTTCTTCACTGGCACAAAGCCCCCTCCAGAACCAGTGGAGAAAGGCATCCACTCACCCAATCCTTGGCAGGAAGAAGCACAGTGGGCACAAAGCCCCCACCAGAACCAGTGGAGAAAGGCATCCACTCACCCAATCCTTGGCAGGAGAAGCACACTGGGCACAAAGCCCCCTCCAGAACCAGTGGGCAAACCAGCCACTTGAGAGACTTGAGAGACTGTGGCTTTGCACTGCCCAGGACCAAGCAGTGGGCAGCCCACCCACTTGAGAGACTTGAGAGACTGTGGCTTTGCACTCCCCAGGACCAAGCAGTGGGCAAACCACCCACTTGAGAGACTTGAGAGACAGTGGCTTTGCACTCCCCAGGACCAAGCAGCTGGCAAACCACCCACTTGAGAGACTGTGGCTTTGCACTCCCCAGGACCAAGCAAGCAGTGGGCAAACCACCCACTTGAGAGACTTGAGAGACAGTGGCTTTGCACTCCCCAGGACATCGCTGTGGGCATGGAGCCCCCTCGAGGAGCAGTGGCGTTATTCCATATTCCGGCTGAGGTGCCCTCCCCTTCCCCACCCCCCTGAGGTGCCTGTGTGTTTACGACCTGATGCCCCTGCAGTGTTCTCTCAGTTTTGAGGCAGGAGTCAAGTGTGGGCTTGGCCCATGATTTTTGGCCCAGTGGCCCACGGACATTTTGCATGGACAATGTACAGCCTTATGTACATATTGTATATTTTTGTAAATACTGTTTCTAAAATTGTTACGTATATCTGCCTATTTCTAATATATCAATGATTTAACTCAATTCTATTTGTCCTTGCGTACTTCCAGGGGGTTACGGGGTGTAAATGTAATGTTGCTGCATGTGTTTGTGTGTATGGTGTTGTGGGTGAGGGTGGGGGTGTTGCATGTTGCGTGTGTGTGCCACTCTCGTTTTCCTCCCCCTCTCCCCTATGTGCTAGGTGCAGCACTCACCGTGGTCGTCGCCTTTCATACTCCTGGTAGATGAGGAGGTATACCAGCAAGGGCAGGAACTGCAGCTCGGGCTCCATGGCGTCCTGGTTCTTCGTTGAGTGTCGAGAGGTGAGTGGTTTCCCTTCCAATTCCTGTTTCCGCCTTGCTTTTGATGGCTTTGGTACTGCCCTGGAAAAGCTGACGGATGGGCGGATTGTGATGTGGTGGGCGGTACATTGTCCTCCGCCTGTCTGTTGGCAGTGACCGCTGCGGTGTTTGTTGCTATCGCCGTGGTGGTCGGAGTGTTAAAGTGGCTGGCTGTGTTGGCAGTTTACGCCGTGGTCGTGATTCCATTTTTTTTTACTGCCGGCCTGTTGGCGGTATTACCGCTGCTTTAACACCGACCGCCAGGGTTGTAATGAGGGCCAAAGTGCTCAAAGTTCCATTACGTATCAGAAGTCACTTGAAAGATTATTTAGGAAAACGTAAAAAATGTGAAAGTCATAGAACCTGTTGATTCATCACTATGGATTTTACCTATTGAAGTTGCCAAGAAGAAGTCGGGGAGTTGAGGTTTTCTGACAACCTTAAATCATTAAATAGACACTTTTTAATAGATTGTTTTTCTCTAACTAGGATACAAGAAATGTTGGCTCTGTTAGCTAATGCCGAGGTGATTTGCACTCTAGATCTAAAAGCTGCCTTTCATCAGGTCAAGTTAAGAGTGGATCCTTTTGTCTAACTGTATTTAACCTAACTGAAGGAGGGTGATGCAGAGTACATGGCGCCCTATATCCCAAAAATGAAATCCAATGTTTTGTAACGCTGCTGCTAAAAGAGAGCTACACCCCCACTAAAGCCCTACATGATAACCTTAGTTATCACTATCATTCAATCATAGCAGCCTGCGTTGAAACTCTCAAAACACTTATCTACAACATCATGTTGAAATTAAATATAATGATTCTCTTAAAATTGTTCCAAGGACAAATTTCGTTTTAATTTCTCTTGTCACAGCTCCCAAGTTTGTCACACATTTGTATAATGTTCCAATTTACATCCAAGAGTCATCACAAAATCTTTTACAAATCTCCATTGGTTAAGTCCATTGTCTGATATTCAATCAATTAAACCGTCCATTAAGCCAAGCCAACACGTGTTTCGTCTTGGGAGTACCCTTAGACTTCCTCAGGACTTCCTAAACGGCATTTACACAAAATATACATTAATATTCATTCATATTTACAAATTATTATTATTATCTTGCAAATTCCATGCTCTCCACGTGAAAACCGTAAAATTCAAACCAAATATTTCAACTAAGTTACTCAGTGAATGTGCCTAAATAATTTCGTCATTGCCACGCTGTAGTTTGATGATATCATAGTGCATTTGCTCCACTCATTAATATTTAATCATTTAGCCTGGATACATAGTGCCCAAATGATAGTGTTATAAACTACTGTGTTGTGCCTATATTGTGCTAATACCCTCACCAAATTGTGCTAAAAATCTGTGCTCAAACTACCACGTCTGATGACATACCTTCAAATGAAAATTGCTGCCCCTTTGCTTGCCATAACCCGTCAATGTTTTCAAATTTCTTATACAGCTACATTAGTGAATCTAAAATAATTGGGAAGACTCATTAACAGCAAGTTTACCCATTGTAATTATGAGATGAGCTTTGGCATCTTAGCCCGTTGTTCCCCTTCTTACCTTCACGCTAGGGGTCGCGTAGTTAATTAAAGCATCATTGCGAGTACGCTCGAAGCTTCCAAAAGAAACCCGCCATGATTCTCATCGGCGGTAAAATAGTCTAAAACGTGAAATGGGCAACGGACTACCCGACCCATTGAAATCAAAGACGGACTTTCACGAGTGTGCTCCCTACAATGTGGACATGCTGTGATTTACTTCAGCGTGTTCCATACTTGAAATCTAACTAGTAGAAAACGGACTATTCGATCCCTCATCCATAATGAAGGACTTTAGGCTTATTGTAAATTAAAAGAAATTCATTGTTTTGCTAACTCTGAACTTAAAGACTAAATTGTATCTCTAAAAAGAAATAACTTGGATTATTAATTATTTCAAGCATACTTATAGTTTGGGCTATTATTGTAATTTTATACTCGAATACTAAAATGTAAATGCTAAATTTTTAAATTTTTATACTGCTTCATTATTTACAACTATGATGAATTGAGTGATAGACCTCCCAAAGGGATTCTCTATCACAAAATTACTCCAAACTACTCTTCTCCAAATTTTTCTCCAAATTTATGCCTTGCCCAGTAATTTTATCGCTTTTTCCATTAAAATATACAAGAATATTAATCCCAATTAGGGCACATTCCATTCCATCAATTGTGGTGCTTCTCTCCATTTGTGTAAAAAACCTTATCTACTACTCTTCACAATGTCCCTAAATATAGTATATCTTTTATGTTCTATCCATCACCAAGAAAGTACTCCATTTCATAATCTGAATTCAGACCTAATTCCACTGCCCCTAATCGCATTATCCACATCGATTCCTTCCTACGTAAAGCCAGTTCTCTATTCCCACCTCGGGGGTTGTGTGCGCATAAATCAAAACAAAAAAACTTAAATTCTTTATGGGTACCTTGTTTTTCACATGTTTTCATATGGAGGGCAATTGGATATCGTTTATCCTCCTGTTTTATTGCTCTCCAGTGTTCGGAGATTCTCACTTTCAGGGGACGAATACTGCTGCCCACATATCTTTCCACATTTGCAGGACAACACATATACTGCAAATTTGGTATTGCAATTAAAATATGATCTGATGTTATACTCCTTGCCATTAACATCCTGAAAGGTCTTTTTCGCTTGCCAAGCCCATTTGCACATGGCACAGCAGCCACATTTATAAAAACCTGAGTTGTGAAGATCAAGCCAACTGGATTTGAGTGTATCAGACAGATAGCTTGGGCTGAGAATATTATTAAGTGTACAGCCTTTTCTATATGCTACCTCTGGCTTATTGCCAATGTATTTATGAAGAGTTTGATCTTGTGTGAGTACAGCCCAATGTTTCTTCATGATCCTCAATAGTTTGTGTGAGTTATCAGTATAATCTAAAATTATCCTAACTTTCCGAGAGTCCATACTTTTATTCTCCTCACCTGTAAGACTATGATGCAATAGTGTCCTGGATCTAGATATTTTGGAGGCTTTACGTTGTGATCTTATTACTACATCCTCCGAATAGCCTCTATTGATAAATCTCCCTCCCATATCCTTAATACACTCTTGAAAATCACTATTCAAACTGCAATTACGCCTAGCTCGTACCATCTCCCCAAAAGGGATGGCTTCTATTTGATGTTTCGGATGTGCACTTTTCGTATGTAATATGGTATTGCAAGACGTCGGTTTACGGTATAGTCTACTTTCAATCTTATCGTCCACCACAAACAATTCTACATCCAGTAAGTCTATACTGGTCTTACTATATTTATATGTAAATCTGATGTTGACATCATTCTGATTGAGGTATTCACAAAATCTCATTCATTTTCCTTCTTCACCTGTCCATAACATAAAACAGTTGTCAATGTACTGTCCCCAATAAAGAATATCCGACTGCCACTCCACTGCTTCTGGACCCCATACCCATTTTTCTTCAAACCATCCCATGAAGAGGTTCGCATATGAAGGAGAAAATCTCGACCCCATTGCTAAATATGAATGAATATTAATGTATATTTTGTGTAAATGCCGTTTAGGAAGTCCTGAGGAAGTCTAAGGATACTCCCAAGACAAAACACGTGTTGGCTTGGCTTAATGGACCGTTTAATTGATTGAATATCAGACAATGGACTTAACCAATGGAGATTTGTAAAATATTTCGTGATGACTCTTTGATGTAAATTGGAACATTATACAAATGTGTGACGAACTTGGGAGCTGTGACAAGAGAAATTCAAACGAAATTTGTCCTTGGAACAATTTTAAGAGAATCACTATATTTAATTTTAATATTATGTTGTAGATTAGTGTTTTGAGAGTTTCAACGCAGGCTGCTATGATTGAATAACTGTATTTAACACCCCATTTGGAGCCTCTTGATTTAGCATATGCTGGTCTAGCCTCGGATGCTTCTGTTTTCCAGAAAATAATGTATCAAGTTCTTTGGGATGTATCTAATGCTTATGATGTTCAGGGTGATAGTCTGATTTATATCAACACAGAAAAGGAACATTTGCTCATTCTTGACAAGGTATTTGGGGGCAGATTTAAGAGCCCCTAGCTCCTCCTAGCACCACATTAACATCTTTTTTTTATGCTAATGTGGCTCAACAAGGCCATAAATCGCCATGCCAAATTTATAAAGTGGCGCAATGCGTGCATTGCACCACTTTGTAACCCTTTGCGCTATATTATGCCTGATCCAGGCATAATGTATGCAAAGGGGGTGCTCCCCGCATAGGGGGGCTGCAAAAATGGTGCAAAGAAAGAGATTTCTTTGTGTCATTTTTTCCAGCACTTTTAACGCCTTCTCAGAACAGGCGTTCAAAGGAGGAACACCATTGGTTACAACAGACCTCAATGGGCTTAGCAGGATTAGCGTCAACATTTTTGACGATAATCCAGCAAAGTTCCAAACTAGCATCAAAAGTTTTGATGCTAGTTCCCTAATTACCACCATGGTGCACTGTATCTTATGCATTCATGGTGGCTTTAGGGGGGCGCTAAGGGGCCCTTGGTATCTTAAGGAGGTATGGCATCATGGTGAAGAAAGAAAATTCACTATCACATCAGGCAAATGTGTCCAGGATGAGGCTAACTGAAATGCCTCCCTATCCTTGATATCCAATAATACCTCTTTTTTGAGTACACAACTGCGTCCCTAATGTAAAAAAACAGGACCATGAGATATCTAGAAAAGTATACAGGAGGACCTCACAGTCATGGGTGTCATGCTTCATCATCGGTCAGCCAAACATAATGATAGCAGACTGTACTCCAGATGTGTATACCATAGATTTATTAAGGAACCAAACACTAATGCAGTGGTTGATCTACTCAGAGAAGGGATCTCAAAATGCTTTGATACTGACATTGGACTGGAGTTCATATCCCACATGATGAAATCATTTCTTTCTGCCTCAGGTATGAAACATTTAACTGTTGCACTTTACAGACTTGAGGGTAATGGAATGGGCAGGAGGGTAAATCACCTGTTAAAAGAAAGCATTCATTTGGCAACTTTGTCTAGGAAGGCTTTGCAGTCTTCAGTGCCAAGAGACTTTGGAGTTATCATAATATGCCTCACTTTGCACAGGGGTTTACACCCTTTGTACTGTCAAGAGGACATCATTCTTTGAGTGAATTGTCACCTAGTTGGGTGTTGGAAAGATCGGGGATGGGTCTCAAGGTCACTCTACCACAAAGAGGGGTGATTATGCAAGTGATGACACATTTTCTCATGTGGAAGTGTCAATGGGGACAAAATGGATGGATGACTGTTTGGAACTGGAGTTGGTGCACATGGAGCAAGAGAATATTGTGGCTCAGCTTACAAAATGGCTGCTGGAACTAGCATCCTTGCTGCTTGTGAAGAGTTGCATTTCTCATCTGTTCATCATTATGAGAGGGATTGTGTTGTGGACACAAATGAAACTGTACCTATGTGAAGTAGAAGCTTAAGGAAAGTAGGAAAACCAAAGTATCACAATGGATATGTTCTATCAGAAAGTCATGCTTGTGAGTTAAACCATGTAATATTTTGGTTAATTGTGTTGATATTTGGATGGGTGGACATTAAACTTATTTGGTTGCCTTTTGATTAGGTGGAAAATGGGTTATGTTTGATTCTTTTCTGTATATTCTCAATGCCTCTTTTAATGTTAGAATGTTTTTGTGCAATTCCACTGTTTCTCATGATAAAAGTTCCAGACTTGATTCCGTTGCTGAGCGAAGCCTGGATTAGTCAGGAGAGGGGCATTATATACTGTTTCCTTCAGCTAACCCAATGAATCATTTAATCACACCCTGTCACCTGTATCTCTGTGAAGACCCACAAGACAAAGGTTACTAACATCTTTTAAATCCATCCTACACGGAAAAAGTTTTAAGTACAGAGGGGTACTCAGAGGTCCCAACATTATTGGTGGCTGTAAAATAGACTGTGCAAACACTACCTATTTACAAAGTGATAATGCAAACAAGGAACAACTTATACCTGTGTCATTTTCAAAGCTGTGGACTTGAAATATCTCACTTCAATGAACAACACTTGTGACAAACAAGTACAACAATGAAAAATAATTTACAAAGCAGAAATCAATGCCCTTTTACAGAGACGTTCTTGTACTTCAGCAGTTGCCAATGTTATTGCAATATGATCTGTAGAAGGATGAAGCTTTAGGTTAGATGACTGCCCATCATTATTATGTAAATGCAGTACATCATATAAGAAAAAGACCAGGATCTACCCCACCAGTGCCAAGAACATAATGGATGTGCAGGCAATAACTAGGCACCTTCTTCATTTGAACACTGTACTATACAACAAGGACTCATTGGTGCTGTCCTTGAGAAACATATCCACAGCTTCTGCGTGTCCCCCCTTTTTACATTTACTATCTGTCCTGTTGTAGTGAAAATAAGTTTGTTTGACCACTGACTTTGTGTTTCACCACTGTGCATATTAGTTTTTCAATGTTCACCAGTTGCAGATTAAATTTTGTATTCAGTTTAGCTGCCTCTTGGCTTTATTGTGGTGTTAGACATAACATTTTGTATTCAGTTTAGCTGCCTATTGGCTTTATCGTGGCAGTTCTGACATTGCAGATGAGCTGTGTTTTTCCACATGGGAAACTAAGCTTGTGTTTTTCGTATTTTCTCTTACCGAACACGATAGCATGATAAGGAAGCGCATATTTTGTGTTTTTCTTTAGTGCAGAAAACAGTCTGACCATTGAGAGGCGTGTCTCGGAACGATGGCTAGCTTGCAATACATTCCTGTCAAGGTTTACCTAAACAAGCCAGCATTTTTTAATAATTCCCATCTGAGAGGGAAGGGCCTTTCAGAAGGCTTTTTCCCATGATTTTTTAACCTATAAAAGGTGTCCCTGGGCAGCAGCGAGGGGAATTTTCTGTGACTTCAGTCAGGATTGGACGTCAAATGCCTGACATCCCGTGATGGTAGAAAAGTCTTTCTTGCAGTTGAACAGGGGTCATCCACTTGTTGGCATGAGAAAGATGAAGAGCAGTGACAGGCCCTACGGTGATGAATGTTGACTTTATTCTTTGCTTTGCAATTATGCTATAATATAATCACATATATTTGCTGTGTACATTGCAGTTGAGAATCACTTTGATATATTTTCCTTTCATTGCTGTGACTATTTTAAAACGTGTGCCTCCAACCTACTAATCTCCTTTCAGGAACCTCGTGGTGAAGTCAGAATAAATGTCTTCTTTAAACTAAGAAGTGCATTTCAGAGATGTTTGTCAGCTCGGTCATTAGTGAAAGCAAAACACCTGTATGCTTATGACAGAAGGTCAAATCAAAACACAGTGGCATTGAAGCATTCCTTGTTCAATCCAGTGTTCACAATAATCCTGAATCTAATGATGGATGAACTGCTGAAACATGTTTATGAACACATTTACACAATGACCAATGGTCATGACAATTAAGACTGAATGTTGCACCATTGACCACTTTCCAACTGCATCTAGGTCCATCGATTATGTACACATTTAGCAGATCTTCATGCAAGACAAAGGAAAATGTTTCTGGGATCAGATGAAGCCGTGCTCCCTCAACATCTAAATGGCCTGCAAAGCAGACATAAGCATCACACGTTGCTGTACTATGAGTTTCTTTGAAGCCATGATTTTAATTGAAAAAATCACCCATATTAGTACAACGGTACACTAGGCCAGGACATGATTTGAGGTCTGTAATACTTACCCATTTGACAACCACAATGAACTTTTCTACACGACTGTCTTACCAGCAAGAATTGCCTGGCACATCATCACCTCCTTGTCTTTGACACATGCACTATCCCCACCACTCTGCATTGGAAGGGGGCATCTATGTCATCATAGACCATGGACACATGTATCCGATGAATATCTAAGAACTGCGTGCATAACCTTGTTATGAAATCTTTTTGGGGAATATACATCTGTAATAATGTAGCCAACTGATAAACTAGGGCTTTGGGTACAGTCATGTCTCCTGCAGTTTGTACCTTTGCAGAAGTGTCTTATCGACATAGTGACACATGATGTAGACAGTTTCCTGCATCCCATGGACATGAATGGACTATGATGCCATTGTTAAAGTGACAAACTGACAGTACCTTAGGAATGGTGAACATGTTATTTCGCACAGTGAATATGCTTGGAATAACCTATTCATACTGTGTATGCACCAGGTGCTAATATTTATATAACATTTCTCTTTAGCACAATGCTGTCCTATGGGAGTGTGCTGGTGAAATCTGAGAACTCTGGATCACTTTTGGTTTGTAAGGTGTTTACTAACAAGTCTTAGTGAGAGACAGGAGTACCCTGCCAAAATAACAAAGGGCCAGATGTACCAAAGGATTTTATCCATTCTGTGTCTATGGGAAAAAGCTTTCGTACAAATGGCCCAAAGTGTAGTAAACGTGCTCTGATATGACAGGTCCTTTATGTTAATGGTAAGTTACTCTTGGTTAATATTGAACAATTTATAGAGTAAAGTGCCAGATTTAATTTCTAGCTTTTAAATACAGCATATTCACTCAAAAACCCACCACACATATAAAAGCAATCCTATCCCAAGTAGAGTCACTAGTGAAGTTTTTCAGGTTAATCCGAAAACTAGGCTTGACATAGGATACTGAAAGAGTTTAGAAGTAAAGTTGCACACCTCACTGTCAACAGACTTTTCAATGCATTGTTGATGTTATGGTTCATCACCACCCTCTATGACATTCTCGAAGACTACTAAAGTGTAGTGGTATATATCGCAAACTAGGCTGCTTGTGGAGACAAATGGGGATCCCAGTAGAACCCAGCACTTTACCAGTTCTCACTAAGAGCTATACTGTAGAGCTAAGGACCAATGTGACTTTAAATGGAGGCATTTAATCATCTTAAGAACTCAAATGGTATTGGAATCCTAACACCCAGGTCCTGCCAACAGGATCAGACTGCATACCTGGTATGTGAAGGCATCTGGCCTCATGTCCCTCTGTGACTGTAGAAGTGCTGATATTGGCACATAAGTGGTTGCGGCACACAACCATACTTATCAGTGATGATATAGAAAAATATCCCAGTAGCTCCATGACCCAGGTCTTTGGACCTTATCTTAATATTTCATCAAGGCTGCTTGCTAGGAAAGATCTTGTTGCACTTTTTAGTAAGATGGTCCTTGTCGAGGTGCTCAGTTCCCATAGTGCTTGGAAGCTCCTCTCCTTACTGAGCACTCCATCTCCTGGTGCCCAATAGATCACAGCAGAAAGGTGTTCAAGGATTCCAGGCTTGTCTTCACCCTGAATCAGAAGAAATATTTGCAAAGGTCTGCTCATGGCAAGGTGCCTGCTCTTTATTGACACACAAAGGTCCAGATTTAGGAGGGCCTAGTGCCTCCTTGCGCCACATTAGCATAATTTTTTATGACGCTAATGTAGCCCACCAAAGCCAAGTTCACAGCGCCATATTTACAAAGTGGTGCAATGCAAGCATTGCACCGCTTGCAACCCCTTGCACCACATTATACCTGCGCCAGGTATAATGTATGCAAGGGGGGGTGTTCCGTTAGGGGGACCGCAAAAATAGTGCAGTGGAATCTAAGAAATTCCACTGCACCATTTTTAGCGGCTATTTTTAACGGCTAAAAAGAGCAGGCGTTAAAAGGGGACATATTGTTTTCACTGGGCCACAATTTTGGTGCTAATCCTGCACAATACATCAATAGTGTCAAAAATGTTGACGCTATTGCTCCTACCCTGCGCCATGGTGCACCGTATATTAAATATGGCGCACACATGGTGACGGTAAGGGGGCGCTAAGGAGCGCAAGAAAAATGGTGCAACATTGGTTGCAGTGCCACTTTTCTTAAATTCAGGCAAAGTCTTTTGATGTCAAGTCTGCGCACACAGTACTTTTTTGCTTAGCCCAGTATATATTCCACTTTGGAGACTTAGGTGGGAAACCTTGGCTAATCAAAGGGCTGGGGAATGTAATTTCAGACCAGACCAGTTTTGACTGGTGTTGTCTGAAGCTCCCTGCCCCAATTTGGATTATCTTCAGAGAGGTTCCCCCAGAAGTCCCCAGTTGCTACAGAACAGCAAGTGACATATGAAAATGACAGATGTGCAGGGTATGCCTATATTAAATAAATGGAACAGGATGACAACCTTACTTCAAGGAGTGGGTTCTGAGTACAGGAACGTGCAGTCATGTACACCATTGTTGGAGTAAGCATGCTTGAGAACCACCATCTTGTTCAGAAATCTTACAGTGTCCATATGGACAATAACATTTTCGCAGGTAGAGTTAACGGAGGGATCAGGGAATCCTGTTATGAGAGGCTGGATGGACCATCACCAGGGTAAGATAGTAGACACTCTCCCTATAATGAAACAGTTAAAAAACTGTATCCCTAGACTATATTTTCTCTGCCATCACTGTGAGTCATGTCACAGGACAGGATGAAGTGGTAGTAGCTAACCTTACTCAGTTTGGGATTTCACTTTGTGGTGCTCTCTGCCAGCAGATCCTAGTTCTGATGAAGAATTGCAGAGTAATGCAGAGCATCTATAATGTAGTAGGAGATTCTCAAGTTCACTGCAGGAAATAATAGCACGGATAAAAAATAAACGGGGCAGAGTGACACAACTGTTTCAATCTTTATTAGCATAAAGATAGAGCTGGACTGCTGTGTACGGATGGCAAATGTCTGGACTGACTGAGTATGTTTCCCCTGATTAGCAATGGTACTTCTAAACTAAATGAAGGGTTGGAAATTATGCTGTTTTCTGTAACTCTGAAACGACATAATTAATTTACTTTATGTTTGGCATTCTGTATGACGATGCTGAATATAGTGTAAATACAACGCCAAACCGTATGTCCAATTCAATTTTGCTGCAAAGCAGAAAGACAAACATGCAAAATGAGCTACTGTGTACTTTTAAAATATTTTTTTTAATTGAACCGACGGGCATGATATTACATTTGGAACAGCTGCTCCAGTCCGCTGACTTTCACACAGTAACGTTTTAATTCAAGTGCAGTCTAACATCATGCAGGTGTGGTTTTGAACACAGACATCAATCGTTTTACAACTTTTTGTATATGCTTTTGTATATGCTTTTCCCCAGTCTCGTGTGCCAGATTTCAAGTACATTGGTGAATATATCTCCAGATGTATAACTGAAATAGGTGCAGACTTATTACAAGATAATGGAGAACAATATAACAGGGAAGTCACTATCTAAAATAGAGTTTTTGTGCACACAGTTTCTCTCCAACAGTAAGGTGAGTCTTACATATTGAGTTCAAAATTGGAAACTGCATAAGAAGAACATGAGATGAACCTTGTTAAATTAATTTCAAAAGTCCCTATTGACTTCCATTGAACCTGATAAAGAAACAATCAATAAATCGACCGAGATTTGTAAAGTGTTGCTTATCACTAGCAAGGGTATCCAGGCGCTGAGAGCCAAGCTGCTAGGTGGAATCAGTTGAACAACCAGGTCTTGAGTCCCTTTCTGAAATCGTGAAGAGATGGTGAGTTCTAGAGGTGGATGCAGAGGTCGTTCCAGAACTTTGCAGCGAGGTAAGAGAAGAAGCGTCCTCCACTGTTGTTTCAGTAGATGTGGGAGCTGTGAGTGAGGGAGAGGGAGGTGGAGCGCAGGTGCCTGGTGGGTTGGTGGAAGCTCAGGTGGTGGTTGATGTATGCCAGTCCTTAATTGTGCAGGGCTTTGTAGGCATGGGTTAGCATCTTGAATTGACACCTCTTGTGGATGGGGAGTCTGTGGAGTTGGTTGAAGTAGGGGGTGATGTTGGTCTGCTTGGGGAGGTCAAGAATGAGTCTGGCTGCTGAGTTCTGTATGGTCTACAGTCTCTTCAGGAGGTGACTGGCAATTCCTATGTAGAGCCTGGTTCCATAATCCAAGAAGCTAGTGACAAGGGCTTGTGTGACGGTACAACTAGTGCTGACATGGAGCCATTTGAACATATTTCAGATCATTCGAAGTGTGAGGAAACAGGCAGAGGTGACTGGGTTGATCTGGTTTTTCATAGTGGGTTTGCTGTCCAGGTTGTTGCCCAGGTTCTGGGCGTAGTCTATAGGAGTGGGTGAGGGACCTAGTTCCATGGGCTCCCAGGAGTCGTTCCACTGGGAGGTGTTGTTCCCAAAGATAAAAACTTCTGTTTTGTCTGTGTTGAGCTTGAGGCAGCTGCTTTGCATCCAGTCGGTGACGCTGGTCATGCACATGCGATACTTGGCCCTCATGGTGGAGAGGTCTTCTGCTAGAGAGAGGATGAGTTGGGTGTTGTTTTCATAGGATTCGATGCTCAGTCCATGAGTTCTGACAATGTTGGCTGGGGATCATGTAGGTATCGAACAGAGTAGGGCTGAGGGATGAGCCTCGAGGGACACTGCAAATTATGTTTTTGAGTTCCGAGGTGAAAGGTTGTAGGTGGATTCTCTGGGTTCTTCTGGTGAGGAAGGATGCGATCCATTTGAGGGCATCTTCTTGGATTCCGATCTGATGAAGCCTCTTGATCAGTGTGTGGTGGGAGTGGGAATACAGTGCCAAAGGCTACTGAGAGGTTGAGGAGGACCAGGGTAGTCGTTTCTTCCCTGTCTAAGAGGGTTCTGATGTCATTGGTGGCTGTGATCTGGGCAGTTTCGGTGCTCTGGTTTGTATGGATTGCGGATTGGGGTGAGTCCAGAAGACTGTAGTTCTCTAGGTATTCTGTGAATTGGCAGTTGACGGCCTTTTTGAGGACTTTGGTGGGATGGGGGAGCCAAGAGACTGGCCAGTAGTTCTTGATCTCGGGATTAGTGCACGGTTTCTTCAGGATGGGTTTGACTTCAGCATGTTTCCATTCTTCAAGGAAGGTAGCTGTGGTGATGGATGTGTTGAAGATGGTGATGAGTTTGTTGCTGATTGTCCTGGTTCCAAGGTTGAAAATGTGGTGGGGACAGTGGTCTGTGGGTGCTCCGGAGTGAACAGAGTGCTTGATGGCCGTGGTGTTCTGTTTGGTGAGTTGGTTCCAAGTGGTGTTCCCATTGGTCAGAGTTTGCATCTGTGGGAGCGAGGAGGCTGAGTATGTCAGAGGCGGCAGGTTGGGGTTCAAAGTGTTTCTAGATGATGGAAATCTTGTCATGGAAGAAGTCTGCCTGGGTGTCACAGAGTTCTTGGGAAGGGGAGATGGTGTTTTCGGTTGCTGGGGTTGGAGAACTCATTGACGATGCTGAAGAGTTCTTTGCTGTGGTTGGAGCTGGCTTCGATGTGGTTGACTATGGTGTTCTTTTTCGTCTCCTTCAGGAGTTGGTGATAGTGGTTGGCGATGTCTTTGAGTGGGTTTCTTGCTGGTGTGCCATTTCCTTTCTAGCTGCTTGCATTTATGTTTGGTGGTTCTTAGTTCCTAGGAGAACCAGCTAGTGTGTTTGGTGATTCTCTCGGGCTTGCTGGGCTTGATGGGGGCGACTCTGTTGGTGCACTCAGTGATCCAGGCAGTGAAGCTCTTGACTGCCTGTTCAAGGTTGGTTACGGTATTTGGTTGGGAGGTGAGGGTGTTGGGCCATTGGCTTTTGGACACTTTGTTACAGCTGCAGTGTGGGATGCTGGGTGGCTTGCAGCGGGGGCTGATGTGATGGCAAAGTGGATGATGCAGTGGTACATCCAGGTGAGTTTGATGACATGGCTGTACTTGACTCTGTCGCTCGCTGTGAAAATAGGGTTGAATGTGTGAGTGGGGTTGGTGACTAGCTGAGTGAGGCAGATGTTGTTCATGCTTCCCAGAAAGTTCTAGGAATTTGTCACTTCAAATACACCCAAAAGTATATATTGTTTTGCTATTTGGAACTCTGTGAATCTAATTTCTTAATATGAAATGTGCCAAAGGTTTTAAAAGTTTGATTCAATTAAATCAATGCATTACACAAGGAAAATATCTGTTTTATGTTCAGGGGGTCAATCATTGGTTCTATTTTAAAATCATGTTGATTTAGACTCTTGTAAACAAAGGCAGAGATTCCAAACACTATTGTGGTCACACGCCAAAGACCATTATTCCAAGGTTAAAAAAATCTGTCCAACATCAATCGTATGCTAAGACTATAAAAGCAAACTAAAATACACATCATTAATTAATTTATTTTCCAAATTTAAAAAAGAATTGTTATGTGTTGATCAGAGTTTGAGTTTTGGTTCCTACATACAACATGCAATATTCCTTCTAATGTTTTTTGCTGTGTGTGGCAAAAGAGTGTTCGGGTGCAGCCTTGTCTTGATTCTAAGCGGAACCAAGTATAACAGTGAGCTACAATGGAAAAGATGATAGGTTTGGGGGCGGGGTAACCATACAAGATATTCCAAAACTGCCAACATGATAGAGGTTGCTATGTTCTTTTATACTTATATAAGAGTGATGCAGTTGTATAAGGTAGGCTCTCTATTAGACCTATCACTAAAATTGTTTATGCTTCATGCATGTCAGCATTGAATGCATGCCAAGTTAATGCAGATGGTTGAGAATGCAAGGAATGGGTTTATTTCTCTCTCAAGGGTGATCAAATGAATTTATATAGAGGGGGAAAGAGCACACCTACAAGCAGTATTAACTGAGCAAAAATGATTAACAGTTTGAAGTGCCATATAGTAATAGCTTTGGCCACTTAATGGTAAATTCATTTGAAACACTTGCCTCTTTCTATCTATCTGATCCTGAAATAACTGCCTTAGAACTATTCTTGGCCCAAATAGATTTAGGAAGGCAATGAAAAAGAAGTAAAACGAGAAGAGAAAGAACGTGTATGGTACTAGAGAGGGAGAGGCTAATGTGATTGAGAACAGTGCAAGGGAAGGAAGAGAAGCAAGTCAAATCTGGGGCCTCTGCTCCCTCTTGCTCCAATTCTGTGGTGGCCAGAGTGTCCCGACGGACTTGGTATCACCTGCAGGAATGTGTACTGCACTTGGGCTCACTGCGCACAGCACCCACGTCCTTTTGAGCACTGCATATATTGAAGAGCCATGAAATTTTTGTTTTACTTGGTCTTAAGATTTCTATTGAGCCTGGACATGTCTAGTGTAATCAGGAAACACCATCATATGTCCAGACAGGTACAGGAGTTGTCCCATAGCCCTCACTTCACCAAAATCAAGTCTCCATCTTGGTAGTTCAGAATCTTAGCAATCATGAGGCAGGGTAGGGTCTCAGCGGGGACTTTGGACCAGGAACCTATGTGCACGTTCAATGAAGAAGCATGATGACAGCAGAAGGATGTCAATTCAGGACCAAAGCCATTGTTAAAGAAATACGTTGGGGGCCGCCCCCCTGCCCCGTCCAGGAACCCAATGAAGCAAAGGGTACTTCTGCGATTTCTGTTTTCTGCATCCTCCTCTCTGTCAGTCATTACCCTGGATGTCAAGGTCACATCGGTCACCTTTGTCTTAAATCCCACGCCACGACCTCCAACTTAAGGATGTGCTCCTCCTACTCGGTGACCTTTGCCGTAGATTTGAGGAAGTGCTGAAGCAGGAAAGGAACATCCAATTATACCTCTCCTATTTTGGATTTGAGGGGCGTGAAGGAATCCTGGATTGCCTGAAGTCTGAAGGATCACTGTTGTGTCTCCACCTCCTTGTATCTGGGTGATCTGGCCATCCCCACCCTGCAACCCTTTTTGTCCTCCTGTTGGGTCCGTAAATCTATTAATTTTGGATTGGGCTGGAGCCTTTGGGGACTTGTCACATCCCATGGTGGTGTGGGGCACTTTCTGTTATCTGCTGAGCAGTCCGCAACAATCCCCGACAATCCCTACCAGAAAATCCCTATAAGTAGTCCAGAGTTGTGTGGGGTATAAGATGCCTGTCCCGCCTGTCCCACTCCTAGCCATTCACAGGCAGAACATGCAGCCTGGGATCATTGTAGCTCCAGTCTCTGGGCCTCAATGCAGGTCAAGGCCAGCGCGGTGGGTGCAACCATGCAGGCTGCACCACAGGGATCACACTTCTTCTCCCCCCCTGTCATCGTGTAGTATGCTGGCTCCATCCCTAGAGGCCCACCTGTTGTCATTTGGGCCCCAGCTGGGCCCTAGGGGCAGTCAGTGCCAATGTGCTGCATCCTGATCAGGCCCCCGCCAGGACCACAGTCACTCCCTGGCCCTCTCCCCAGTTCCCAGCAGGCCCCCGCCCATCTCCAGGGACCCACCAGCATCAGAGGCTAAGCAGATGAAGGGCCACTACATGGGCCACTGTGAAGGGCCCAGTCTGTCTTCCCTGGTATGGCATCTGGGAAATCCAGGAACTTTGTCCTTGATGCGGGCATCTCTGTGAGGCGAGCCCCTTCCGTGGCCGAATCACCGCACCTCAGCTCCAAAGGAGGTGCTGCTGTAGGCCCCATGGCGGAAAGCACCAAACAGTTTGCCACATCTGAGATCCACCTCACAGCCCCCTGCCAACAGGTGGGGCTACTGTGGCTAAGGTGCCCAGGAGCAGCTTGCCATGGGAGAACGACCCACCAGCACTGCCACCAGTCAATGTAGGCAGGGAGCCAATCAGGAGCGCACGGAAAACATTAGAAATCAGTTTTACAAATTAGTTACATCAACACCCTGCCAGCCACCACACAAATCATCACTCACTCAATAGATCACTCATTGGTGCAATAGTTACCTTTTCTAAGCATGGTGCACATTTGTCTATTGCATCTTCTCTTTTCACATGGAAGCATCAAGCAATGCAGTCTTATGTAATCAATGATCTTTACTGACAGCCCAGTGAGGGAATGAAAAAAACAATAGGGGTGGAAGGCATTGTCTTTATGTCCTTTAAGTAAATGGGGTGGCCTACTTAGTCAGGGAAGTAGAGTTCCTGCTCAAAATCAGGTTTTCACCCAGGAGTTGATCAGCTAACACACTTAAGTCTGACCAATCGCCCTCATCTTCCTCATGCACTGTTTCAGAAACAGTGTAATCTTGCAGTTTGAAGTGTTTGTTCATTTTAATATTGGTCAATCTCTCCATGTATTGAGGTGAGAGACTGGCCCTTCTGACTGTGAGCACTGAACACATGCTCAGAAGACACATTGGCTAACAGACAAGCCAGATACTTTATTGCCTGCCTACTGAGCTCTGGCCTTTGTTGCAACTTTCCATACCAATACACCAATGGGTTTTGTGTCAGGGATTCCTGGGCCATGCTCTGCTTTATTTTTCAACATGCCCTAGGATCGTTCGTCAACCATGTTTTGATTCGGCCCTCGAACTAACTATGCCTTTATTGATTCTTGTATGGACCAATGCTTGTTTTGTCTGGCCAATACTTGCATGGAGCACTGCTTGTTGTCACATCAACTTTTCAATGCTTCTTAAATCCCTGGGACTGTGCCGTCCCTCATGCCAGCACAAGTTGCCTGCCACAGCTGTCTACACATTGCTAGGCAACTCCTCATGTTGCTTCCTGTCAGCAGCACTCCAGGCCATGTGTTTAAAAACCTCTCCCGCCCGGGCTTTAAATAACCACATCCACCAGAGCTCTGCTTGACTTCACTCTAGTGGTTACCCCGGTATCCATTTATTTTAAAATGAAGGCCTCATCCCGTTCTTTCAATACAAATATTAAGTATTTTTAATGTGTATCCTCACACAACCTATTGGTGTCATGCTTCATCATTGGATCACACCCTGCTCCCTATAAACCAACCATCTTCCAGGGAGCACTTTGAAAAAATCTCTAAATCTAACAGGGAGGAAACATACAACTACCACCCCGGTATCCATTTTTTTGGGGTACAACTGGTCTGATTGGAATTACTTGTAAGTTGGGGTTAAGTAGGGAGGGGTTACTATCTCTATACTCTATGGAAAAGTCAACAAGTTTCAGCCCTTTCTTTTGACCCTCATGCGGTCCCAGGTTTTCATCAGGACTGACAATCAAACCCCCTTCTCACAATTTTACTGTCACAGTTTTGTGCAGGCTGGTCGGGTCTATTCTACTGTTTATTGTTAGTCACATGTGGAGGACATGGACAAACATGCAAGATGAGATGCTGGCATACTTGCTTGGGACTATAGTGAGGAGGAATGGCATTGTGCCTTGCTGCAGGATCACAGGACATTGTCTATATAAAAAAAGACAATGCAAAAAAAAATCATTAGCTCAGAATATTCTGAGTAATTATCTGAGAAATACATGGATCTAGCTTATCCTCATTGTGCATGCTTTGTCAACCATCTTTCATTTGTATTCATAGGAAGTATTTCAATGATATTGCTGTCAGACACACATTCTGTAGAGTTGTTTATGTTCATCCTAAAGACATGCATTTTATTGCAAAAAGGGAAAGGTTGTCTTTTCTTTACACACATTCATACCAGTATTTACACAGTGCACAACACAGAAACATACATGCAGTGAGTTTCCAAACCGATATTGTTAAGTCCTTTCCAATAAAATATTTGTTAAGAATAGTGGAGATTCCAAAAGTGTGAATGGTTCTTTACCCTTCAAGGACTCTCCATCACATTATATGGGCTGGTGGGACATGTCGCTGCAGTCACACTCTAGTGTAATGTAAATTTGAGTTGAATAATATTGCATACTTTCACATACCAGATCTGTTCCAGGAAAAAAGGAGAACTGAAAAGGCGCAGTTTTTTCACCACTCCAAGGGATGAGTGTTGCAGGGATCCTGTCTTTCCAATGAAAATGTCCGTGCTGGAAGATGGTTCTTGCCATGCCAGTGTTTTAAAGGGTTGTCTCAAGAATGCTGTAGGTGGAACCATGTGATGGCGTATGAGCGTCATGCCACCCTCAGGATAATGGGAGATATAGACCCTCATTTTGACACTGGCGGTAAAAACCGCCTACCACTGTAGCGACGGCCGCCAAAAGACTGTCGCCACAGCTACCAGCTGTCTGCCGTATTATGACCACAGCCGGATTTCCTCCAGAAGGATGGCGCAAAACTGGCTGTGGCCATGCCGGTGGATGGTGGTAAAGTGGCGCTGCTGCCACCAGCAGCGCCACTCCAGTAGACCGCCGCCAGCCATATTATGACCCATAATACGGCCTGGCGGTGTTCTTCTGGCTGACGCTGCTGGTGACAGGAGCGTCTCATCTTGTCTCATGCCGGAGGACCCCTTGCACACAGGTAATTCGGGTTTCCGACAGGGAAGAGGGATGTGGGGTGTTGTGTGTGTGTGGGGGTGTGTGTGTATGTTTGTGTGTGCATGGATGCGGGTGTGTGTTGCGTGTTGGATGCAAGTGTGCATGTATGGAGGTGTGAGTGCGTTTGTTGTGTATTGTGAATGTGTGTGTGCGTGCATGTTTGAAAGTGTGTGCGGGTGTGTGTGAGTGGATGTAGGCATGCGTGGATGTTTGTGTGAAAAGAGTGTGTGTATGTGTGAGTGTGTCAAGGGTGCGTGAATGTAGGGGAGTGAGGGGAGGGGGGCTTTGGAGAGGCAGGGGGAAAACTGGGGAGGGAAGGAGTGGGGAAACCCCTATCAGTGACAGGGAAGGAATTCCCTGTCACTGATAGTGCCTACCGCCATGGTTTTTGTGGCGGTAAGGAAGCCACGAAAACCATGGCAGTAGGCACTGTCATAATCCCGCTGGCAGTACAGTGATGTATATCTCCAGCCCATCCGCTGGTACCGCCGTGGCAGTCAGTGTGGTACATTGGCGGTTTAGCTTTAGCCAAACCGCCAATGTCATCATATTCTGGAAAGTTGCGCCAGCCTATTGGCAGTACTTTTCACCATATTACCACCGACTGCCAGGGTCATAATGAGGGCCATAATCTCCTGATGAGGTAGTCTCCCTGGGAGTTCAGAAGGGGAACAGTCGGCTCACATCAATGGATCGGGAGGAATTCCTACAGCAGGAGATTTTTGTGCTACCACTTGTGAGGGAAAGGTAAATGATATTGCTCATTATATTTAAAGCTCTGCCAAATTAAGTGGATGGTCACCTGGGCTGAATGGGAAGGGGCTCGAGTCCCTTGTTCTTTAAGTATAAACCCTCCCAGTAGGTTAAATGGCAGTACCCAGTGGGGCTTAATTATCATAGTGTTCATTATAATGTCGGTAGTTTAATTTCTGTTATTCTCTCATTTCAGAGGTGCCCAGTGGGGGGGTCTCTATTTTCAGTAACCATTAATATGTAATGTTGTCACTTGTTATACAGTAGTGTAGAACACTCTAAAGATGCGAATAATCTTGAGCATATTTTTCCATGGATTTAAAGTGCTGCTATTTATCTAAGAATTTGTTTCCCTGGTTCGTGTTTCATATTTTTTTGTCTGAACCTTCAAGAGGATTGATGGGCAGTGCCAGATGGGAATTTATTATTCATAATATACAGTACATTGTTGTTTTAAAATATTTTAAAATATTTAATTACCTCATCTTCGTGGTGCCCTGTGGGAACTTCAGTTTTCTGTGCTCTTTACCATGTTATTTCACCCTTAATTCCTAGTCATCAGCTAACAGATCGGGGATTTGGTCTGCCCAATTACATTCTGTGACCATGTTTCGCATTCCAAGGAAGAGGGCAAATTACTGTGCTGGGGTTAGAAATGTTGTGCATAGTCATGTTGCCCCTTTTTTGAGTTGCTTGTTTGCTATTCAATGTGTTAATGAGGTTCGATGGGATATCATGGTTCATGCCCTGCTTATGTGTATTTAGTCTATAGACCCATCTCTGTTACCTGGTTGTGAGAGTTTTGATGGTGCCCTGGGTCATTTTGACTTGTTTTCTAGTACTGTTCATCTCATTTCATTTAAGTGTGGCCTTTGGTTATAAAATGACTGGTCATGCAGGCTGTATTCCTGCTGCACGTAATGGTGCTGTGGTGCTCTGTTATTCTTACATGAGCTTTCCTGGTGGTCATCCCGATATAGCTTGTATTGCATGGGCAAGTAATCATATAAATCACATTTTTAGAATTACAGTTAGAGTGATTTCTTTGTTCCCACAGAAAACTGAGACAAGGATCAGGGGTCTTGGTGTATGTTGTAAAGGGACCGACTGTACATTGACCGCAGCGGAAATGTCCTATAACAGGTGGGTTCCACAGTGTGTTTTGCTCTCCTTTCGTGTTGGATCCAGGTCTGGTGTGTACTAGTATGTTCTTTAAACTAGTGTACATGTTCATTTTGAAGGACAATTGGGGTTTTCGGATGCTAGGTTGGCCTTATTTAGAATGTCCCAATGTTTGTTGATGATTTTCTTAATTTTGTTGGAAATATTGGTGCATTAAATTTTTCAGTGAAGATTTTTGCCTCTGGTATAAAATCTCTGAGGTCGGAACAATTCCTTCTGATGCGTAGCAATTCCCTGAGAGGTAGGCTTTATCTTAGTGCCCTCAGGTGTGCACTGTCAAATCTCAGGAGAATTTTTCTGACCGTGTTTTTTGTGTAGACCTTGGTGGTTAAGGCACCTTCCGAAGCTCGTCAGAGGAAGAGATCTAAGAAAGGTAACTCACAGTTGTTGTATGTCATGGTGAATTTCAAAAATGTGTGTTTTGAGTCTAGTCAGTCCAGAAATGTTTTGGCGCTTTCTGATGTTCCTTCCCAGATGATAAGGACATCATCTATGTATTGTCACCATAATCTCATCTCCCCATGGAAAGGGTTGTTTTCCCAAATGTGGTTCATCTTGAAAGTGTGGATATAGAGAATTGCTATGCTGGGAACAAAGGTGCTTCCCATCTAAGTACAGTGTCTCTGTTCATGAAGAATACCCTCAACTTCAAAATAGTTCTCTTTTAGGGCCAGTGTATCTAGCTAGATGATAAACTCTATGGGTGCTACCCAGTCTCATTGTCATTGTCTTAGTGGTTCTTCAACAGTTCTAAGGTTTTTGTTGTAGTACGGTATACTGGTTTAAAGGGCTTCTAAATCTAGTCCCATAATCAATTTGGTATCTGGGTTGTAGTTGATATCATTGAGGATGTTGAGTAAGAGTTTTGTGGTCTTAATCTATAAGGGCATCTTTATCACCAAGGGTCTCAAGAACCAATCCACAAAAATAGAGAGGGGTTCTAAAACTGACCCTATCCCTGATACAATAGAGTGTCCGGGTACTAGGATTTTGTTTTTGTGAAACTTAGGTAAAGTATAAAAACAAGAAGTCTAAGGTTCCTTATTAATCAGGAAGGCTGCTTCTTTCTCAGTGATCTATTGCTCATCTCTGGCTTCTTGTACCAAACGTTTAATTTCTGACTGTAGGGTTGTTGATGGGTTGACTATATAACTGCCATTGTCCTCTGCAACAAATCCAGTTCTGAGACTTCTGGGCGGAAGCCATTCAAACATCTTGTTATTAAACTCTTCCAAGATGTTTGCAGCTGTATGGGATTTCTCCATGATGAACATCACTACTGTTACATGCTCTTGATCACCCTTAAAACTGTCTTCAGTGCTGAGACCTGCAGATCGCTGTTGCCTTACCCCCACAAAAGTATCCAGTGTGCAGTGACACACATGTAATCAGTTGCTTGACACCTGGTCCACGTGACTCTTGTCAGGTAGTTAGTGTGAACAGCACTCTGCTGCTTAGTTTGGCCAACTAATTGCAGCACATCATGGTAGAGTGCTGAAACAGCAACTTGTTAAAATATGTCAGTCTGGGAACCTTCTATTTAGGGCAGATGGCTGCCACAAATTCTAAAAATCCCACTCCTTCCACAAATGAGAAAGGGAGGTGGTCCAGGTTTAACATTTTACCCAGCTTCCTGTTGAACAATGTGCTGTTGGGTGGTTGCTTTCATTAGTGCCCTACCTGCCTAAACATGACTGCAATAGTAGCTTGGATTTTTTCTTTTCTGGTGCCACTGACGCAGGTGACTTCAAGAGAGAACCATGGGGTGGTAGACTCAATGTACATTTTGGGAAAATCACTGTATGTTGTGGAGGTGTCTTCATCTGAGTCTGTGTTATTTGAAGTTTGCTGACCCAGGTGATGCTGGCACAGTACAGGAAACAGGGGTGCTTTGTGCAAAGCTGTCATCCTCTTTTTTCTCATGACCACCTTCTTCTTCTGTCACTGTGACCTGAGCTGATTCCCTTCTGTCATCACCGCCGCCACCAGTGGCTATCTTATTCAGGTGCTCCTCCCACTGGAATATGTGATGTCTTTCAGATGGGACATTTGGCCTCCAGTACAGCAGTGCAAACTTAGATTACCCCTACAAACCCTTGCATGGCAAATGGATCATATAGCAATGTTATCCCTCTGCTTGCTAATCGTAAAGAAGTGTTAAAAATGGGGTTTCTGGTTGGCTAAGGTATGCACCACAGACAGGCAGAACCCACTACTCTAGTCAGGGCAAGCTAAGTACATGACCTAAATTAACCTGTGCTCACCCTCTGGTAGCTTGGCACAGAGTAGGCAGGCTTAACCTAGAAGGCAATTGTTAGATGTTAGGTCTAGTTGGCAGAGGTATGCACCCTGTCCAAGTAGGGACAACAATCCTTTTCAGGGTAAGTCACAACACAACCCAAATTACCCTGTGCTCGCCCTCTGGTAGCTTGGCACTGAGCAGTCAGGCTTAACTTAGAAGGCAATTTTTAGAAAAACAGATAATATTTATCTGAATAAAATAAGCTCAAAACGACATAAATCCAATATGCACAAGATATCACTTTTTAAAGGTTTAAAAGAGTCTCAGTTCTTAAGAAACAGTGGTTATAGGTGGTCATAACAACCCTGGCGGACAGTGATAAAGCGGGGGTAAGACAGCCAACAGGCCGGAGGCAAAGAATGTGCTAATACGACCGTGGCAGAAACCGTCAATAAAGACAGCCATTTTAACATTCCGACTCCCACGGCGGTACAAACAAACAGCTTGGCGGTCACCGCAAACAGACAGGCGGAGGACAATGTAACGCCCACACTATTATGACAGGCCAATCCGCCACCTTTTCCGGGGCGGATTCACCGTGGATAAAAATACGGCGGAAACAGGAATACCGAAGGAAAAACGCTCACCTCTACACACCCCACGAGGAACGAGGACGCCATAGATCCGGAACTCCAAATTCTACCTGCAATAGTCTTCCTGCTCCTCTACCAGGAGCACGAACGCTGGCGGCGAAGACCACGGTGAGTACTGCACCTACGACACAGGGGAGGGGGGAGGGAAAAAACAGGGACATACACATGCAACACCCCCACCCCCACTACACAACACACACTAATGCATATCAATACATCACAGTTACACCCCTCAAACCCCCCGGAAGAATGCAAAGACAATAGAAAATGAGTGTAACCATTGTAATATATTAAAAGCAAGTAGGCAGAAATATATATATACACCATGTACAAAATATAAACGAAGCATAGTAGTCCAGGTAGTGCTCTAATAAAATCCGTGGAACACTGGGACCACACAGTATGGGCGAGGCCCACACAAGATCCCCGACCATGATGGAGAGAACACTGCAGGGGCATCAGAGAGCAACTAAACAGGCACCTCAGGGGGAGGGAAAGGGGGGCACCTCAGCCACTTGAGTGCACGACACCAAATCCACGAGGGGGCCACATGCCCACTGTTACATCCTGGGGAGTGCAAAGCCACAGTCTCACAAGTCTCTACAGTGCGTGGGTTGCCCACTGTTACATCCTGGGGAGTGCAAAGCCACAGTCTCTCAAGTCTCTACAGTGGGTGGGTTGCCCAATTTTCAGTCCTGGGGAGTACAAAGCCACAGTCTCTCAAGTCTCTACAGTGGGTGGGTTGCCCACTGTTCCATCCTGGGGAGTGCAAAGCCACAGTCTCACAAGTCTCTACAGTGGGTGGGTTGCCCACTGTTCAATCCTGGGGAGTGCAAAGCCACAGTCTCACAAGTCTCTACAGTGGGTGGGTTGCCCACTGTTCAATCCTGGGGAGTGCAAAGCCACAGTCTCTCAAGTGGATGACAGTCTCCACTGGTTCTGGAGGGGGCTTTGTTCCCAGAGTGCTTCATCCTGCTAAGGACTGAGGTAGTGGATGCCTTTCTCCACTGGTTCTGGAGGGGGCATGGTGCCCAGAGTGCTTCATCCTGCTAAGGACAGAGGTAGTGGATGACAGTCTCCACTGGTTCTGGAGGGGGCTTTGTGCCCAGAGTACTTCATCCTGCTAAGGACTGAGGTAGTGGATGCCTTTCTCCACTGGTTCTGGAGGGGGCATGGTGCACAGAGTGCTTCATCCTGCTATGGACAGAGGTAGAGGATGACAGTCTCCACTGGTTCTGGAGGGGGCTTTGTGCCCAGAGTGCTTCATCCTGCTAAGGACTGAGGTAGTGGATGCCTTTCTCCACTGGTTCTGGAGGGGGCTTTGTGCCCAGAGTTCATCATTCACCCTGTGACGGACTCAGTTGCGTCAGTGCCCTTGCCGCTCATGGGCCAGCTGTGCTTGAGACGGCGGTGCCCTGTTCAGCGGTGCTTGAGACGGCGGTACCCTGTTCAGCGGTGCTTGAGGCGGCGGTGCCCTGTTCAGCGGTGCTTGAGGCGGCGGTCTCCATTGCAGGGACTCAGCTGCTGGCACTCCTTCATGGCCCAGCGGGGCTTTTGCTGGCGGTCCTTCATGGCCCAGCGGGGCTTGTGCTGGCAGTCCTTCATGGCCCAGTGGGGCTTTTGCTGGTGGTCCTTCATGGCCCAGCGGGGCTTTTGCTGGTGGTCCTTCATGGGCCAGCGGGGCTTGTGCTGGCGGTGGCCTCCTGGGCAGCTGGGCCTGTGCTAGCGGTGGCCTCCTGGGCAGGTGGGCTGGCGCTGGCGGTCCTGTCCTGGGCAGGTGGGCTGGTGCTGGCGGGCCTGTCCTGGGCAGCTGGGCTTGTGCTGGCGGTCCTGTCCTGGGCAGGTGGGCTGGTGCTGGCAGGCTGTCCTGGGCAGGTGGGCTGGTGCTGGCGGGCCTGTCCTGGGCAGGTGGGCTGGTGCTGGCGGTCCTTTCCTGGCAGCTGGGCTGGTGCTGGAGGTGGCCTCCTGGCCAGCGGGGATGATGGCAATCTTCTCAGCCGTGCTGCTCTTCCCGGACTTGCCGGGTTTCTTGTGGCCCTTCCCCACCTTGGAAGGTGTCTCAGCTGACTCCACACTCCCACCAGGACCCCTGGGAGTGGCTTTGGTGGCTGGAGTCTTTCCCCTCTCCCGCCGGGCACTGGCCAACTTCTGATGCTTCACAGGTGGGGGACTGTCTGTGCTGTGGCTCCGTGCCACACTGGCTGCCCTGGTGGCCGGTGCACTCCAGATTCCGGTGACTACAGGCACCATTGGTCCCGGAGATGTTGTGGCTGAGGTGCTAGTTCGGGACCTATGAGACGGACGGGGTGGGGGTGGTGTGGGAAAGAGGTCAAGGTTGGACAGGAAAAGTTTTTATGACACACTGGAATGGGTAGCTGCAGGGAGTTTGAGAATGGAGGAAGAGGTGGTGGTTATAGGAGGTGTTCGTTTGCTGACTTTGGGTGAAGGTGCATGCGCTGGAGGCTGTCGTGAAGTGGATGGCTGTTGGGTGGGTGCGTGCCTGTGTTTGTGTATCTTGGGAGGTGGCGTCACAGACACACTGGGAGAGGTCACAGGGGACGTGTGAATGGTAGTGGGGGTGGTGACTGCACATGAGCGGGGTGTGGTGGTGGGTGTGCTGGAGAGGGATGTAGTGGCTGTAGAGGTAGTGCATGCAGGTGTGAGTGTAGACGAGACAGGGAGGGAGGAGGGAGATGAGGAGGAGGGGGACACAGTGGAGGCAGTGGATGTTGGTGTGTCTGCATGTGTGTGATGCTTGCGTGAGTGCCTGTGGGATGTGTGGTGCTTATGTCTGCCTGAGCTTCCCTTGTGTGTTGACGTGTGTGCATGCTGGTCTGTAGGTGTGCTTGGCATAGGCTGAGGTACAGGGGATTGGGTCGGGGTGGAAGAAGTTGGAGGGGGGAGGCTATACACAGGGACAATGGCTGCCATCAGTGCTGAGGCCAGATTCTGAAAATCTCGCTGAAGGGCCGCCTGACCAGAATGAATGCCCTCCAGGAATGCATTTGTTTGCTGCAACTGCCTTTCTACACCCTGGATGGCATTCAAAATGGTAGACTGCCCAACAGTGAGGGACCTGAGGAGGTCAATGGCCTCCTCACTGAGGGCAGCAGGGGTGACTGGGGCAGGGCCTGAGGTTCCTGGAGCGAAGGTGATGCCCACCCTCCTGGGTGAGCGGGTACGGGGCAAAGGCTGAGGGGCTGCTGGGAGGGCGGTGCCGAAAGGGGTGGTGGCGGCTGTACCTGTAGATGGGGGTGGCACAGATGTTGCCGCCACCACAAGGGAGCTCCCATCAGAGGACGAGTCCGAGTCACTGGTCTCAGCTCCTGTCCCCGCTGTGGAGCTCCCCTGGTGAAGTCCGAGTCTGTAGTGTGGCCCTCCATAGCCATGTGGGATGTAGCCCCCTGGTGCTCCGGTGCCACTGCTCCTCCGCCTGATGATGCTAATGCACACAAGAACAGGGAGACCACAAAAAGGGGGGGGGGGGGGCGACAGATGAAAGACATGTTGAGTGCATGCATTACCGCTACCGTTGGCGGACACGACAGACACAGAAGCTCCCTGCACTATGCCACGCTCTTGGGCTCCACTGTTTAATTCCTGGGAAATGGCCTACAAGGCTATGGACGACATCTGCACACATAGACGACACAGGGGCTTGACTAGGTGTATTTGGCACTCTACAGAGGTGGGGTGGGGTGCCACATGGCCTGCCTTATGGAGGGACCTTGCCTACGGAACTCGCCCTGGGCTAGGGAAAACCACAGCCCACCTCCCCCACCCAGACCCCTCCACTGCGCGCAGTCAGCAGAATGAGAGTGTACTTACCCCTTGTTGCTGCTGTGATGCCCTCAAGCGCCCATCTAACTCCGGGTAGGCCACCGCCAGGATCCTGAACATCAGGGGGGTCATGGTGTGACGGGCACCCCTCCCACGTTGGGAGGCCATCCCCAGCTGAGCCTCCGCCGTCTTCTTGCTCCAGCGGCAAATGTCTTCCCATCTTTTCCGGCAGTGGGTCCTTGGTCTTTGGTAGACCCCCAGGGACCGGACGTCCTTGGGGGTGGCACGCCAAATATGTTTTTTCTGGTGGGTGCTGACCTATATGAAATGTACAGGGGGAATAGTAAGTTACTACCAACTGCACCATCAAAGTGATTGGCCCCCATCCCTACCCTTGCCATGTGGCACATGCATTCACCGTTGTTTCATGAACGTTGCACTCTCCCCCCTTCCTTCTTACATCCAGCCCTCTCCACACAGGAATAGCCCATACATCATGCTCCCTGTGTACTTACCTGTTTGTCTGGAGGACCGTAGAGTAGCGTGTACTGGGGGAGGACCCCATCCACGGGTTTCTCCAAATCCTCCGATGGATGTGAAGGCAGGGGCTCTTTCCCCAGACACTCGAGCCATTGTCTCTTCCAGACCGAGTTCACAGCAGCACTTGCAGTGTGCGTCCTCTCCTGTCGAAGATCAGGTATCGAGTGATTGAACAGATAGAAAATGGCGGTCATGTCCGCGGCGGTGCGTCCCGTCACCGTCGGCGTACATCGTCATTGGCTCCTGGGACCCATAGGGTCCAATGTTAACCAACTACCGCGACGGTGTACAACGCCAGCGCAGTTACCTCAAATCCCATTGTCCCACTTTACAGGTCAGGCAGCCGCCATTTCAGGGGCCCACATGGCTTCATTTTCAGCTGCGTCACACATACCTAGGTCTAGACTCAACACACATACAGGCCACTTTTTGGATTATGATTCATGTTCTGTGTAAACTGTGGGTACGTACCTCTGAGTTGTTTGACTCTGTGCTCGCTGTTGTCCTTCATAGGCACCGTCCGCTGGGACCTGTGAGGAGATGGCAGCATCCTCCGGTGTACCGACCGTTGGTGGACCTGTCGACAAAGGAGGAAAGACATTTGATTATCACATACTGGATTGACCGTGCCACAATCTAGGAACTGTGTACCCAGTTGGAGCCAGACCTGATGTCAGGAATCCGCCATCCCACCGGAATCCCCCCTCAAGTGCAGGTGCTGTCAGTGCTCCATTTCCTTGCAAGTGGGTCATTTCAAACAACAGTGGCCATAGCATGAGGGATGTCCGAGCCTATGTTTTCCAACGTGTTGTCCAGAGTCTTGTCTGCCCTTCTGAAACATGTGCGGAGCTACATCGTTTTCCCTCAGGTGGAGGATTTACCTACAGTGAGAGGTGATTTCTATGCCCTGGGACATATCCCCAACATCATAGGTGCCACTGATGGGACCCATGTGGCTTTGGTACCCCCCACAGGAGTGAACAGGTGTACAGAAACCGGAAGAGTTATCATTCAATGAATGTACAGATGGTATGTTTGGCAGACCAGTACATCTCCCATGTGAATGCCATGTTCCCTGGCTCAGTGCATGACGCCTACATCCTGCGGAATAGCAGCATCCCTTATGTGATGGGTCAACTCCAGAGGCACCGTGTGTGGCTATTAGGTGAGCACCTGGAAGCAAGACAGTTGGAATGGTTGTCTGGGTCTGGGGATATCCCTACAGGTTAGTGCATGTCTAACAGTTGTCCCTCGCCATTTGCAGGTGACTCTGGTTACCCCAGCCTGTCATGGCTACTGACCCCAGTGAGGAATCCTAGGACAAGGGCAGAGGAACGCTACAATGAGGCCCATGGGCGAACTAGGAGGGTGATCGAGCGGACCTTCGGCCTCCTGAAGGCCAGGTTCCGGTGCCTCCATATGACAGGCGGATCCCTATTCTACTCAACAAAGAAGGTGTGCCAGATCATCGTGGCCTGCTGTATGCTTCACAACTTGGCTTTGCGACGACAGGTGCCTTTTCTGCGGGAGGATGGTCCAGATGGCGGTGTTGTGGCAGCTGTGGAGCCTGTGGACAGTGAAGACGAGTAAGCAGAGGAAGAAGACATGAACAACAGGGACTCAGTGATCCAGCAATATTTCCAGTGAGACACAGGTAAGAGTACAGACCTACCTACTACATGTACTTAAACACTACTGCCTCTCTATTGTCTGTCGTTTTCACCCAGTGTATAGTCACTGAGTTGTCACTTTCCCTTACGATTTCACAGATGTGGGTCCCACTGTGTGACATCTGCTTAGATTCCTCATGGACTAGAGCTGTGTGACATAGGTATGTTGACATTACAATTGAAAGAGCATTTTGTCACTGTAATTGCTAATACACTATTTCGAAATCACAGACAGACTCAAGATTTTTTTGTGCTTTAAGTGTGTTTATTTAAGTGCTCAATATTGGAGGGGGGTAGTAAAATGGTGAAGGGTGATGGCGGAGGAATGTCCATGGCTAAGTCCAGTCTATTAGTCTCAAAGGTGCATTGCCCATATGGGCATAGGAAATGGAGCTGGGGCAGTTTAATTATGGACAGGGTGACAAAGTGGGACAGTAGGAAGACAATCAGGGTGGTCTCCTTTCTTGGCGGGGGTCTTGGCATCGTGCTCTGTCTTGTTCCTGGATCTCAGGGAACGTTTGCGGGGTGTTTCTCCCTCTGCAGGGGGTGGGGTGCTGGTGTGGTGGTCCTGTGGTGGGGCGTCCTGTCCACTAGCGCCGGCGGAGGTGGTGGGCAGTTCATCGTCCATGCTAGTGTCAGGGGCCCCTTGTAGTGCCACAGTGTCCCTCCTGGTGTTGAGTACTTCCTTCAGCACCCCTACGATGGTGCCCAGGTTGGAGCTGATGGTGCTGAGTTCCTCCCTGAAGCCCATATACTGTTCCTCCTGCAGGCACTGGGTCTCCTGAAACTTGGCCAGTACCGTTGCCATCGTCTCCTGGGAGTGGTGGTAGGCTCCCATGATGGCGGAGAGAGCCTCGTGGAGAGTGGGTTCCCTTGGCCTGTCCGCCCCCTGTCGCACAGCAGCGCTCCCAGTTCCCCTGTGTTCCTGGGCCTCCGTTCCCTGGACCATATGCCCACTGCCCCCAGGTCCCTGTTGTTGTTGGGGTGGTGGGTTATCCTGGGTTCCCTGTAGTGGTGGACACACAGCTGATTGACGTGTCCTGGGGACGGAGGTATGGGCCCGTTGGGTGGGTGCTGTGCTGGTGTTTCCAGAGGGGGAAGCTCTGTAGAGGCCTGTGACTGTGTGATGGGAACCGACTGTCCCGAGGTTCCCGATGGGCCGGGCTGGTCATCTAGATCCAGTTGAACAGAGCTGCTGTCATCACTGTGGGCCTCTTCTGTTGGTGGTGTGGACATGTGTGGACCCTCCTGTCCGGTGACGTTGGGTAGGGGTCCTGCAGGGGTATAAAAGGATGTTTATTACATCTGTGTGTGGCATGGTGTTCAATGGGTGGGTGACCGTGTACCCCAGTGCTTGCATTCCTGTGTGGGACCTTGTGTGATGATGGTTTAGGAGGGTGTATGGGTATGTGCAGCGGGCATGCTTTAGTGATGGGTGTCCATGCTTTGTTGTTGCATGCAGGGCTTGGTGATGGGATGGGTGGTTTGTGATGTTGGGACATATGTGAGAAGTTGGAGTGCTGGGGGTGAGGGTGGGGTATGTGCTGGCATGCAGGTAGGGTGGGGGATGTAATAGTTAAGATTTGACTTAGCAGAGTCCATTCCTCCACCTACTCCTGCGAGGCCCTCAGGATGCAGAATCGCCAAGACCTGCTCCTCCCATGTTGTTAGTTGTGGGGGAGGAGGTGGGGGTCCGCCGCCAGTCCGCTGAACCGCAATGTGGTGTCTTGAGACCACGGAATGCACCTTTCCCTGTAGGTCGTTCCACCTCTTCCTGATGTCCTCCCGATTTCTTGGGTGCTGTCCCACTGCATTGACCCTGCCACTATTCTTCGCCATAGCTCCATCTTCCTAGCTATGGAGGTGTGCTGCACCTGTGATCTGAATAGCTGTGGCTCTACCCGGACGATTTCCTCCACCATGGCCCTGAGCTCCTCCTCCGAGAACCTGGGTGTCTTTGCCATGCCATGGGGTGGTGTAGGTGATGTGTGGGGTGGAGTGTGGGGTGATAAGTGTGCTGATATGTAATGGGATGTTGTGTGAGGTGCGTAGAAGTTCTGTGGGTGATGGTGTTCTGTGCCTGTGGATGCTGTTGTTCTTGCTGGTGCTTTCCCTCTCTGGCTTTCAGTCGTGATTTGTTGTCGTAAGGGTTTGTGGGTGATGTGGGTGTGTGTTTTATAATGGTGTGCGTGTGTGGGAGTGGTGTGTATATGTGTATCATGTGTGTGTATTTGGAATTGTCCAATGTGGTAGTGTTTTGTAAATGTGTGTGTATTTTGAGCGCAGCGGTGTGTACCGCCAATGGAATACCGTGGTTGAAAGACCGCAGCGTGGATTCGTGGGTCGTGATAGTGTGGGCGTATTTCTGTTGGCGTGACAGTGGAGGTTTTGTTTTCGCCAGTTTATCACTGACCTTTGGTGCGGCAGACTTGTGTGGGTGTCTAGATTTTGGCGAATTCAGAACTGTGGGTCATAATTGCTGTGGCGGAATTCCGCGGCCGCGGCGGTTTGTTGGCGGTCTTCTGCACGGCGGTAAACGGCTTTTACCGCCAATGTTGTAATGAGGGCCATAGCCTTGTAACACACAGTACCTGGGATGCGTAAAAAATAATGGCGCACGGGGGACGCAGAGGAGGAGATGCATTGAAAAACAAGGTGCTGTGCTGGATTTTCCGGCGCGGCACAGACAATGCATTTTTTCTTTTCACACCACAAGGTGATGCGTCGATTTTCCAGAGTGCAGCCTTTGTCCCTCACTGCGATGCAGGGATATTTTGACACCCAGGGATGATGCGTTCAAAATCCTTGAAGCGCTGGTAGAAGGAGCAGGCTGTGAGGCAGGCACTGCGTCGATTTCCAGTCGTGAAGCCGGTGCTGCGTCGTTCGGGTCGGTGGTGCAACGATTTCCCAGCTGTTATGCAGGCATTGCCTCGATTTCTGCAGGCAATTTTCCAACACATGCAGATTTTCTGAAGGGGTGAAGTCTTTCTTGGCCCTGGGACTTCAGAAACAGGAGGCAAGCTCAACCCCTTTGAGAACACTTTAGAAGGAAGGCAGATTCCTTCCAGCAGAGTCAGGAGCACCAGGCAGCAGGGCAACAAGCAGGAAAGCTGTCCTTCAGCAAAGCAGTCCAGATGAGTCCTTTGGGCAGCCAGACAGTCTCTCTGACAAAGTCCAGGTGTAGGTCCAGAAGTGTCTGATTTGATGGGGTTAGAGACCCAGTATATATACCCAAAAATGCCTGTAAAGTGCAGGAAACTTCAAAGAGTGGTTTTGAAGTGCACAAGTTCCTCTTTCAGCTCAGTCCTGTCTGCCAGGATCCCTGTCGGGGGTTATCAGTCCTTTGTGTGAGGGCAGGCCACTGGTGTTTGAAGTGTAAGAGAGAGCCCCTACACCAATCCTGCCCAGGGAGACCCATTCCATATGCAGATGAATGCAGATGTGACTGAGTGTCCTGTGTTTGTTTGTCTGGGTGGAATGCCAAGGAGAACTGTCAACCAGCACAGAACAGACATGGATTGGAGACAGGCTGTAAGGCACATATTGCAGTAAGTGCAGAGAAATGCCCACTTTCTAAAAGTGGCATTTCTAAAATAGTAATATTAACTTCAACTTCACCAGTAAGCAGGCTTTTCTATTACCATTCTGGCAATACTAATAATGTCAGGGCTACTCCTTCGAGATCAGAATCTACCACTTTAAAGCATATGAGGGCAGTTGTAATGCTAGTCTGTGAGAGAAGCAGACCTGACAGCAGTGGAAAATGAATTTGTGATTTTTTCACTACCAGGACAAGTAAACCACCTAAATACATGTCCTGCCATTTACTTACATAGCCCCTGCCCTATGGGTTACCTAGGTCGTACTTTAGGGGTGACCTATATGTAGAAAAGGAGGAGTTTAAGGCTTGACAAGTAGTTTTAAATGCAAAGTCGAATTGGTATTGAAACTGCACACACAGGCCATGCAATGGCAGGCCTGAGCCATGGCTGAGGTGCTACTTATCTGGGTGGCACACTCAGTGCTGCAGGCCCTCTAGTAGCACTTATGTTACAGGCCCTGGGCACATGTAGTGCACTTTACTAGGGACTTATAGGTAAACTAAATATGCCAATTGGGTAGGAACCAATGTGAACATATTTAGGGTAGAGAACCTATGCACTTTAGCACTGATGAGCAGTAGTAAAGTGCACAGCGTGTTAAAACCAGCTAAAACAGGGTCCAAAAAATGGACGGAGGCAGGCAAAAAGTTGGGGGATGACCACCCCAAGGCTGTCAGGTCTAACAGCAATGTATAAAGTATTTATGCAACACACACACAGGAATCACTCTGGGTACACCACAAAAAGACTCCACACAGATCTGGAAAAATAGATAATATTTATAGGTTTGAAATGAGTCCAAAACAACATGAATATGATCAACAGGAGTGGGGATATTTACTTATTCATATATTAAAGCAACATGATTTAGTTAGGTATAATTTTAGCTAAGAGCTCATTTTGCCTCCCCAGAGTAAGTACTCCCTTCACTGGTTTGAGTGCAGTAGGAGTGCTGATGATCCTTGGTCTCACCACGATGTGGGTTGCATTGCTATCTCTATGACAGGGTCAGCACTCCTCCCACGAGTCAGGTGATCCTCTCACTGTGGCTGCAGCACTGAAGCTCCCGTGCACTCCTAAACAAGGGATTATGGTTTTTCTTCTCAGGCTCCATGCCGTCACGATGGCAGCATTCTGCTGTGCAGCTCTCAGCGCTGCAGGTAGGGTTGGCAGCTGGAGTCTTTGTCGCCAACCCACAAATTTAGTGCTGTGTTTCTTTGTCACTCCAATGCATGGCAAGGTACCTTGAGTGAGTCTGGCAGTCTCCCTGACTCCAGAGGGGAGGATATAGCACAGGCTGACCCGGTGCTATGAGCCACACAAACAGGTGGAAGAGATCCTGGTGCTTTCTCAGTCCCCAGCAGTGACACAGCACTCCCAGCCCCGATTACTGAGGGAGCGCCACACTTAGCCGTGCAACAATGAGGAAGGCCCAGGTGATACCTTTGTAGGTCTTTGATGTCCCAGAAACCGTTAACAAAACCGGTGGCAAGCCATCAAGCCCTTGGAGGCACTCTAGTCGGAGTTAGGAGTCCTTAAGATGCAGGATAAAGATCAGTGGGCAGCAGGGCAGCACAGTGGGCAGAGCAGCAATTCCTGGGAACAGTCAGTTCTGAAAGGGTTGCGATCTTTACTCCAGCAAGGTTTTTTGTATCCAGAAGTGTCTGAGGAGTGGGCCAAGGGACCCAGTAATTATACAAGAAAGTGCCTTTGACATGGGGAATGACTACAAAATAATTTTTGTGAAGTGCACAGGTCCCCCTTCCAGGTCAGCCTCAGCTCCAGACTGCCAGTGGGAGGTAATCTGCCCCTTTGTGTGGACTTTAGTCACTACTCCTTGAAGTGTAAGTATGAGCCCTTCTCAAGCTCCTCCCCAGGAAGACCCATCAGTATGAGGATGAATGCAGATGTAGACTGAGTATCCTGTGTTGTGGGTGTTTGAAGGGAATGCACTAGTGTAGCTGTCAGCTAGCCCAAGCCAGATGTGTATTGGAGATAGGCTTGGGCACACAGTGCAGAGAGTGCAGAGAAATGCCCACCTTCTAACAGTGGCATTTCAAAAATACTAATAATAAATCTGACTTTACCAGTAAGGAAGATTTATTATTACCATTCCAATGGTACTAAACATGATGCAGGTACACCTTTCAGATCAGGGATTACAGTTTAAAGATTTTATGAGGAATTCCCAATGCTGGCCTATGAGAGGGAGAGGCCTCACAGTAATGAAACAGAATTTTAGAAGTTTTTCCATTACTAGGACATACAAAACTTAAAGGTACATGTCCTACCTTTTGCTTACATCTCACCCTGCCCCATGGGCTACCTAGGGCCTACCTTAGGGGTGACTTATATGCAAGTAAAAGCGTCGTTCTGAGCTACACCACTCTACAAGGGACTTACAGGAAAATTAGATATGTCAATTGTGGATACACCAACATTACCATATTTTAGGGGAGAAGCACATGCACTTTAGCACTGATTAGAAGTGGTAAAGTGCTCAGAGTCCTAAGGCCAACAAAAAGATACAGCAACAAAACAAGAGGTAAAGGCAAAAAAGTCTGGGATGCCACCCTAAGAATGTTAGGTCTAACAAGAAGTCTCAAACTGGAGAGGATAACTTTTTTAGTGTGCCACTGCTAATGCCTAAAGAACTGGAAGTAGGTGGCTGTGTCATTTGCCTCTCTGTAGGGCATACTTTGACTGTGTTAGTAGTAGATGCAGGTCTCAACAGGGTTCCTACAAATGCAGAAGCTGGTACTGGTGGTGGGTGGAAACACATTCCTCTGCACAGGTTGATTTGGAGTGGTCATCCTGGTGTCCTCTCAGTGGCCCTCCATACTGACAATCACTCGCTCATTGTCGTTGTAGTCACCTTTCATTCTAAGACTTTCAGTAACTTTACTTTCCCCTAGTATCTTGGGTGGGTCTCAGCCTCAGCTGGGGGGCAGTATTTGTCCAAATCATCTGGAGAGGGACTTGGAGAAGATAGTAGAGTACCCGTTCTTTTTCTTTCTGGAGATCGTGAAGCCAATGGTTGAAGAACAACATTATGCTCAGCAGGAAGTTCCTACTCCTGCTCTGCTCCTACTTCAAGAAGAACTGTTGCTGGCTGCAGCTCCTGTTGTCCAATTTTCCTGTGACGATTAGATACTTTGCAGCTAAGACAAATCAAGATCAGAGTCACTGCTCGTCGCCATGACTGCACTGGCTGCATCGCTGAGAGACATGGCCTTGTGCCTAGCCTTATGTTGGTGTGGTGCTGTTGATGATACAGGATTGTTGCTCCCAGCCTTTGGATACCCAAAGGTGGGTGCAGTAGGTACACCATGTTTCTTTAAAAAGGTAGAGTACGGTATGCCAGTGGTGGCAATATCCTTCTTCTTCTCGTCCACACAGGCCACTTTCTTAACAGGAACACCCTTCTTTGGGGCCATCTTAGCAAGAGTGGGCTTCTTTCCTACGTCCTCTATTTCAGCATTGCTATCGGTCACGGGATATTCCATCCTACTGGAAAGGTAGCATTATTGTACCTTTATATTTTAAAAGTTTAGACGTCCTCTCCGGCCAATTACAGACAAATTGCTCTTTTGGATGTGACTGGTGAATTATTTGCTAAAAGTCTGCTTTCTCATCTTCAGGATTAGGCATTTGGAAATAAGCTTATTCCAGCTGAACAGGCAAGCTTTCAAAATAATCGTGGGACTCTTGATAATATTACTGTCATTCAGACACTGATAGAAAAGTACCCCAATAGCAGGGCTATGCCAATGTATTCTGCCTTTATTGATTTCTCCACAGCATTCAATAGGGTGACACTGTGGAGAAAATGATCTGTGCTAAGGATCCCGGCTCACCTTTTGAGGCTAATCATTGCTTTGCACTGTTCCGCTTGGACCCACGATCTGATGTGGGGGGAATCGGCGCCCTTCCATGAGAGTGGCTACACAGAATGGTTTAAAGCAGGGGTGTTTGTTAGCACTGCTGCTGTTTTCCCTCTATGCTCATGATCTGCCTAGCGCAGTTGAGTCTGTAAAAAGGAGTACCTCCTAAACTTGGGCTGATGTACGTTGTTGTCTCTTTTACATAGATGATGTTATCTTGTTGGATTTAACACTGAGAGAGCGTAGCTTATATATAATCTATATTAACATGAAATGTTTATGAACTAATGTATAATAATGCCGCTGAGAAACTGTATTAATACGTTTTGCTGAAAACGTGCGTTGAAATGTGCCCACTGGGAGTGGCCGCCAATATATACGGGGACTAATGAAAATGACTAATGTTTATAAATTATTCCATTTAAATGGTTTTATACTAATTATGAATGATTATGTTATTAAAGTTTTGCAAAGAAATCTTTTAGGCCTTAGTTAGGATGAGTCGAGGCCTAGCTGCCTGGCTTTCATATTAAATGTGTTTTTCTAATGTGCAGTGTGCTGACTCGCTAACGGACATGAACTCTTGTTTTTCTTCAAACTAGAAGCTGAATGTAACTATAGTAGATCCGTTCTCATGAAATTCATATTGCTTGTAGAAATGTACTAGCTAAATGCAACAGTGTAGATTAGTATATTGTACAAGGTCTCCCAAACCGGTACGGACAATGGAGCTACTGACCGAAGATGCGCGAAGAATTACAAAAGGATGAAATCATACCGGAAATTCTACCTCTGAAGACGTCAATCATATAGACCAATAAAATGCTTGAGAACTGATGGAGGGTGAAAGATTTAATGACATAATGGCGGTCATTCTGACCGCGGCGGGCGGCGGTCGCCGCCCGCCATGCGGTTACCACCGAATGGCCGCTCCGCGGTCAGGAGACCGCGGATGCCATTCTGGCTTTCCCGCTGGGCCGGCGGGCGACCGCCTAAAGGCCGCCCGCCGGCCCAGTGGGAAAGCCCCTGCAACGAGAAAGCCGGCTCCGAATGGAGCCGGCGGAGTTGCAGGGGTGCGACTGGTGCAGTGGCACCCATCGCGATTTTCACTGTCTGCAAAGCAGACAGTGAAAATCTGTATGGGGCCCTGTTAGGGGGCCCCTGCACTGCCCATGCCAGTGGCATGGGCAGTGCAGGGGCCCCCAGGGGCCCCACGACACCCGTTCCCGCCATCCTGGTTCTGGCGGTGAAAACCGCCAGAAACAGGCTGGCGGGAAGGGGGTCGGAATCCCCATGGCGGCGCTGCAAGCAGCGCCGCCATGGAGGATTCCCTGGGCCAGGGGAAAACCGGCGGTAAACCGCCGGTTCCCCTTTTCTGACCGCGGCTTTACCCCCGCGGTCAGAATAGCCCGGGGAGCACCGCCAGCCTGTTGGCTGTGCTTCCGCTGCCCTCCGCCCTGGCGGTCAGAGACCGCCAGGGTTGGAATGAGGGCCAATGTGTTTTTAATTGGCTAAAGATAGTGGGGTGCAACTCTTGTCCAACCAGAATTTAGGGGAATGTACAACGAAAAGGGGATAAAAAACCCCTGTCACCAGGAAGTGAATTAGAATTAGGGAGTAGGAGACCAGGAGAAGGTGAGATGTGTTGCTATTCATTATGATCCAGAGACTTTGTCACTTTTATTAATGACTGGCTGATTTATTTAGAACCATCCTTGCCCTTAGATTGCCCATTCACACTTTACCTCCTTATGAGGGAAGAGCCCTATTTTTCCCGAGCTGAGTTCCTGACTGATGGCGAATCAACTGATGTCCTGAAGACGAAGACTGAACCTGAGTGCTGACCCAAACCTTGAAGGGTAACTATATGACGATGAAATTGTGATTGTCTGTTTGCTTTTCCTTTCTAGGTACCAACTGCTTTTCTTTTGACAGTGACCATAGCTAGATGTTTTCCAAATTTGTGTTACTAAAACTGTTTTGCATGAAGCCCAACATGCCAATGCTAATTAGAGGTTAGTTGAGAGGGGTTCACTAAACTGACGCAAATAAACAAATGACTGAAACAATGCTTTGTTGACGATACTCTGCTAAGGATAGCCTATGTTCACACTTTGCTGTGTTCTAATGTTTATGATTCTTGATTTGATGAAATCTGATCAGAATTGCCATATTGTGAATATGTTATTGTGCTTATTGGTTTTGAGGTTAATAAACTTGCTAGTAGTATTGTAACAAAATAGGAAACAAATATCACTAAAATTCATACTAAACTAGTGTGGTTAATCATGACTGCAAGGTCATGGTGGTGTCTTGAGCTGATTAATGTCTCTAACTAAGGTGAAATGCATTGTTGTAATAAATATTGATGATATTATTGACATATTGATTGACATGCTGATCAGTTATCTCGTCCTAAGGTGTCTCTCAACTGGGTGAAAAGATTCATTGGCCTAAAACGAGTCCCAATGTGTAACAATTTATTATAAAGGGACACGTTAGCAGTTCTGGCAGCAGCGTGACGATTAGGCCCTTTGGGGCCCTAGGACGGAGAATTTTTGTTTAGATTATTTTACTGAGATAATGCAAATTGGAGATATGATGTGTTTCTAAATTCCCCATGACTTTCTCAGGATCTCGGAGCCTGCCTAAGTGAGTTGGGAATGTTCTTGGCGTTTTAGCATGTTTGGTATAGAAAATTGCACTTGCTCAGCTTATGTATATTGCAGGTGATTTGTGAGGATTATGTGTGCTTAGGCCAGGTAATGTTGTTTTAGCAGGAGTGGGCGTACTCTGCAGTATGACAGTAGGGAAGTCGGCGTACTTCATGTGAGTGTGGCGCTTTGTGCTAAAAAATTATCCACATGGTTGGTTAGTAACGTACGGACCCGTCGTGGTCTAAGACTCCAGAGTATATTGACAAGTGTAGGAGACACTTGGGTCTACGTTGTAATTTGTGCGGTTTAAATAGGTCAATCGGGCGTGGTTGACAAGCCGAGTTTGAGTCAAGTGTATGAGCGAAAACCTTCGATGGAGATTTGGCAAGTTCTATAGTGCACTAGAACAAACCATTGACAAGTCGAGAGTAGGATTTGCGGGCCGAAATCTGCTTGCGGGTGCGGGAGCTAAGAAGGAGAGGGTAGCGGCCGAGGCTTCAAGTGAAACCTCTGTAAAGTTCTGAAGCGATTGTGTTACCCTTCCCATAGTAAACCGGCAAATTTGAGTTATTGTTGTTGTTAAAGGTGCTCGCAAAATATTGCATTAGTTTGGTGTGAATCCAGTGTGAGGAAGACAAGCCGCAAGACTTTGTCAGCTGTAGTGTGTGAGTATGACATCAGTGGTATCGCGCTGGGATAGGTCAGTTACCGAGAGGGGTCGCACACGGATTGACAGCCGTCCGTGAGAGGCAATAGGCTGAGAAAGGTGGGTGAAGAGTGTCCTGGGAATTAAAGTAACTTCTTAATTAGTTTAAAACAAAACCAAAAGACGCAAAGATTAATTTTTTCAAGGCTTTAAGGAGCGCTCTGAAAGGAGACGCGTACATTATGGTAAGTGAGGGGGAGCCTACATTGCCTGAGGGTACTCCAGCTTAAATAGTAATGGAGGAAAAGAGAGTCGCGCCTTGTCTTTGGATGAAGCAGTGGCGCAAATTAACAGAAAAGGAGGGATGTTTGGTGTTTCCAAAGCATGGAACGTTTAATCCGAGAATTTTAGAGAATTTGAGGTGGATTTTAAGTGTGCAGAAACCACCCCCGAGGCCAGCCCAGTATGAGGAATTAGCAATCTGGGATCTAATGGCCATACGACAAAGACAGCAGAAATTTGAGAGGAGAATGAAGAGGGCAGAGAAGACTTTAGCAGAGGCTAGATGGGACAATGAGAGCAAAATGTGGAGAAGGGGAATAGTTGACGGACTCAAATTGTTTCCAGCAATAACACAAGAAGCTGAGATACAGGGAAAGAAAGCTACTTGTAAGACAGATAAGGGCCCTAGCAAGCCAAAAGAGACTAAGAAGTCTTGGATAGAGGAAGACGACTCAGATGATGAAGAGTTTCTTAACCAGTTGTTGCATGATCGCCCGCTACCTTATGCAATAGGTGACAATGCCCGAGCACTAGTGCGGGTCCTGGGAACCAGACGCAGGGTAAGGAAGTTACAAATACAGTGCAGACTGGTGAGACGGGGTTGATACAGAATGGTGTCAGTGTACCCACTGCGCCAGACATGCAGATACAGTTGCAACCTCCGCCTCAGACACCGAAGATTTATCCAGACGTCCCAGTACTAGAGACTACTATGAGTCTGATGGTGCCACCAGATCTGATATACAAAATCGAGGTTAGTGCAGATTGAGCCAACTCCGTAATTGCTGCCCCAACCACAGCAACAGCTGATTCCGGGTTATAGTCCAGTGGCAGGACCTCAGTTAGTACCTGCACCAGCCACAGTGAGTCAAGCTTTGGGAGTTACTGCTCCACGGGGTTTGGGACCAGGTCAGACACCAGCTGCCATATCATTACCAATTACTGATGGTCAGCCAGTACCACTGTATGCACAAGGTAAACCTGGCACATGCGATAAGGGAATGAGGACCCAAAAATAACAAGAGGAGGGTTCACAGGAACTCCCCAGCCCATTTTACCAAGAGAACAAGCAGCAGAAGGACTCAGATCTTTGTTAGACCTCAGTCCGATTGGAGCTCCTCTAGAGGCAAAGAGACAAGCAGGGTTGAGTGTGCTAGCCCCACAGACAATCAGTGCAGAGACATCACAGTCACCATTGATTCAGTCAGGAAACATTTTGTTGCAAGGCTTTTCCTTCCAACAGTTAAATGAGTGGTTAGAAAGGACCAGTGCGTCACAAACTACTACAGTGACCGCAGAGAGGTCAGACAGGGATGAATATCTGAACTTTGTGGGATTGGGTGTGGAAGCTGGCGAACTAGTAGAAGGGACAATGGGAGTAAAGCGATTAGAGTCATACACAGAAGCAGAATTGAGGCATCTGTGCCCAAAAATCACTAAATAAGTGGGCAAGGTGCACCAGAGGTTGGCAAACCTGGCGGATAAGTACAACATTGATATTGAGAATACTAAACATTTGGAAAGGAGCTATAGATTAGACTTCGATTCTAAAGATTTTGATCACATGATGTCTGCCGGAATGAAAGCGCATCTTAAAGAAATACTACAAAGTGCGCAAATCTGGGGAGCATTAGAAAAATGGGAAGGCAGATGGGCAAAGAAAAGGGATAAGGAGAAAAGTGACAGTCCGGAATCAAGTCAGACTACAGCTTCACCGGACACTGGGACAGTAAAGATGTTACCAATGAGGAAAACAGCTGGAGGGGTTCTAGTCCATGTACCGTGGTCTAGGGGAGACATTCTGCCATTCACAAAGGATTATCCCATTTTTAGGGAGAAACCAATAGAGTGGTATCACCAGACAGACAGGTTTGTGAAGCTTGCGAAGTGTCTCTGGGAGGACTTGAATACCTTGTTTGAGATCATTGTTCCACCTGACTTATGGCTGGTGTGCAAGAGAGGTGCGGACTGGCCGACCCAGGAACCAGCAAGGGATAAGGTGACTGGAGCACCATCTGAGGAGGTGATGAAGTACTATCATAAAGTAATTGAGTTTGTGAAGTAGAAAGTGTCGCCGAAAGTGACTGATTGGCAGAAAACAGACCGAACCTCACAGGAGGTCAAAGAGTCAATCCATGCTTATTATGAGAGGCTGTTGAAAGCGTTCAAGCATTATAGTGGCACTGAGACTATTGAACCAAAAGACATGAACCATCTTGTGTTCAGATTTGTTGAAGGACTGAGACCGGAGGTTAGCCAGATGATTAAGAATCATTTGATCTGTTGGCAGGCAAAGCCGATTGATGAGGTGATGCAGTATGCAAAATACTGCAGTGATGAGATTGAGTTGAAGCAGAGAAAGTTGAAGGAGAAAGTGATGGTGATGCAGATTAAGGCAGCGCAGGCAGGTATGCAGAGGAATGGAATCCAGCAGATGGTACAGCAGCATCTGCAAGGGAATGGCATGTTTCAGGCGCAACCGAGAGGTCGAGGTCGGGGTTTTGTGATTCGCGGTCCAGACTTAAATACTGTTGTGGTTCAAAATGATGCGCTGGGGATGAAAAAGATGTCACCATGTCACGCGCGCGGGGGCGTGGGGCATTGGAAACGGGAATGCCCAAATGTGGTGCATGATGGTGTCGTTCAACAAAGCACTGATGTCGGTACATTTCAAAATATGAGAGGTCCAAAATTGAGAGGTCAAAATCAGAACTTCCAGAATACCATGGTTCAGATGCAGGGGTTACAGCCCATGCAGCAAATACAAATGCCGCGTGTTCAACCAGCACAAATGCAGCAGGTACAACAGCAGGTTCCCATGGTACCTAGACAGCAAATGCAATTACCATTAGCTCCAATGGGACAGCAACAGGTGATGCTTCCTCAGCATGTCACAGGCCAAATGATGAGTCAAAATAACACAGTGCAGCAATTCCCTTTGCGCCGTGAGGATGGAATAAACGATGAATGGTCGGATGATAGTTCAGACAGTGAGGAGTGCAGGCTTGCAGCGTCCCTAGAAGTAGATCAGATGGGACCCTAGGTAGAGGGAAAGGTGATGGGACATAAGGTTTCATTCTTGGTTGACACAGGAGCCACACGCTCTACAGTTAGAAGTGCAGAAGTCCCGAAATTGCCACTTTCAGGGCGTACCATAAGAGTAGTAGGAGTAGCAAATCAGTATTTGACAAATCCGATTACAGACCCAGTCTAGGTTGGGATTGGAAACTTTCAGGGACTGCATAAGTTTGTAGTCTGCGATTCTTTTCCTGTGTCCCTACTGGGAAGAGACTTACTGTGCAAGACGAAATGTTCGATTACCTGTTCAAATGAAGGGATTGAGGTGCAGACAAACAGTAATGATGAGGGGGATGATGGGCAGTTTTCAGAATTAGAGTCAGAGACTTCAAATGCAGAATACCCTCTAATAACCCTATTCCCGATGCTTACAGCTGAGTTGCAGGGAACAGTGACAGAGAAAGTGTGGGACCTGACAGGAAAGGAAGTGGGACTCATAAAAGGAGTGGAACCGGTTAAAGTACAGGTAAAGCCAAATGCAGTGTTTCCCCAGGTGCCGCAGTACCACATGGCACAAGATGTTCTTATTCAGGTGTCGCAGATAATTGCGGACTTTGTAAAACAAGGAGTTCTGAAAGAACTGATGAGCAGTCCATGTAATTCACCAATAATGGGTTTGAAAAAGCCTTGTGAGAAGGTCAGAATTGTGCAGGATTTGAGGAAAATAAACAAGATTGTGGTAAAATGCTGCCCAATAGTGCCAAATCGAGCAGTAATCATGTTTCAGGTTCCGTGTGATGCAGAGTGGTTCACAGTTGTGGATGTTTCACAAGCGTTCTTTTCGGTGCCTCTTCATGAGGACAGGCAATTTCTCTTCAGTTTCAAATTCCTGAACAAGGTGTACAGTTGGTGCAGAATTCCTCAAGGGTTTTCTGAGTCACCTTCCATCTTCAATCAGATATTGAAGAAGGACTTAGAGTCGTTAGGACTGCCTTTCCGTTCGACTCTAGTGCAGTACATTGATGATTTGTTGATTGCGTCCAGAACGAAAGACGATTGTAGGTATGACACAATTGCCTTACTGAATCATTTGGGAAAGAACGGACTTAAAGGGGGTCATTCTGACCCCCGCCGGCGGCGGATGCCGCCGGCCTGGCGGGAACCGCCAGAAGACCGTACCGCGGTCGAAAGACCGTACCGCGGTCGAAAGACCGCGGCGGTCATTCTGAGTTTCCCGCTGGGCTGGCGGGCGACCGCCAGAAGGCCGCCCGCCTGCCCAGCGGGAAACCCCCTTCCACAAGGATGCCGGCTCCGAATGGAGCCGGCAGAGTGGAAGGGGTGCGACGGGTGCAGTTGCACCCGTCGCGATTTTCAGTGTCTGCAACACAGACACTGAAAATCTATGTGGGGCCCTGTTAGGGGGCCCCTGCAGTGCCCATGCCAGTGGCATGGGCACTGCAGGGGCCCCCAGGGGCCCCACGACACCCGTTCCCGCCAGCCAGGTTCTGGCGGTGAAAACCGCCAGAACCAGGCTGGCGGGAAGGGGGTCGGAATCCCCATAGCGGCACTGCTTGCAGCGCCGCCGTGGAGGATTCCCTGGGGCAGCGGGAAGCCGGCGGGAAACCGCCGGCTTCCCTTTTCTGACCGCGGCTTTACCGCCGTGGTCAGAATGCCCCCGGAAGCACCGCCAGCCTGTTGGCGGTGCTTCCGCGGTCGTTGGCCCTGGCGGTCCATGACCGCCAGGGTCAGAATGACCCCCAAAGTGTCCCCAAAGAAACTGCAGTACTGCCAGAAAGAGGTGAAATACTCAGGGCACTTGATTGAGAAAGGGTCCAGGAGAATATCAAAAGAAAAGGTGACAGCCATACTGCAGATGTATCCCCCGACAACAAAGAGAGATGTCAGGATGTTTTTGGGAATGGTGGGCTACTGTCGTCAGTGGATTCCCAACTTTTCGATTATCTCTAAGCCACTGATAAAACTGACAGGCAAGGAAGGTAAGGATGACCCGTATACCATAATTCTGTCAGAAGAAGAGCTTGAGGCATTCATGATATTGAGAGAGAGCATGTGTTGGGCACCAGCTTTAGGCATGCCTGATCACACAAAGCATTTCCTACTGTTTTGTCATGAACGTGATGCTTGTTCTTTGTCTATCTTAACACAGGTCCATGGAGGTGCAAACCGCCCTGTAGCATATTTTTCAGCTTCTTTGGACCCGGTCGCAGCAGCCTTACCGGGTTGTTTGTGCTCAGTTGCAGCAGTTGGTCAGAGCCTCACACAGTGTGAAGGCATAGTAATGGGACATCCCCTAACAGTAATGGTTCCACATTCAGTTGAAATTCTGTTAACCCGAACTAAGACTCAGCATATGACAAATGCTAGGCTAACGAGATATGAGACCATTATACTGGGGTCTCCGAATGTTTCCTTGAAGAGGTGTACTGTATTGAACCCGGCAACTCTACTTCCTGTTGAAAATGCTGAAATTAGTAACACAGAGGAAGTGGAACATGACTGTCTTGAGGTAACAGAACTATGTACCAAACCTAGACCTGATATCAAAGATACACAGTTAGAAGAAAATGACTACATTATGTTTGTTGATGGATCATGTTTGAGAGACTCATTCGGAATACTGAGAGCTGGGTATGCCGTGTGTACCATCACCGGTGTATTAGAAGCTTCCTGGCTCGAAAGAGTGTACTCTGCACAAGTGGCTGAATTAATTGCCCTTACTAAGGCATGCCACGCAGCTGAAAACTTGAAAGTAACTATCTATACTGACAGCAGATATGGATTTGGAATTGTACACGATTTTGGTCAATTATGGTCACAGAGGGGTTTCATGACCTCTTCTGGCTCACAGGTGAAAAATGGCGAACAGATTAAGGATTTGTTGCATGCGATTCAGTTACCTCTTGAAATTGCCGTGGTGAAATGCAATGCTCATGTTAAGTTACAAGACTTTGTGTCAATGGCAAACGGTTATGCAGATCAAGTCGCACGATTTTGCGCACTGAACTGTATATCGTTCAAGGATCAGTGGGAATTGTTACCGCAAACTGAAAATGAAACATGTTTGAACTTTACATTAAGAGTGGTTGACACATTAGATGAGCTAAAATCACTGCAGGGCTGTGCTAGCAGAGAAGAAAAATGCTCCTGGCAGAGAATGCAATGTGTACAGAGAACTGACGACTTGTGGGTCTCAGAGGAGGGAAAGCTGGTTTTGCCAAACAGTCTATTGTCCCAGTTTGTAAGGCTTTACCATGGGCAGGCACATCTTGGGAGAGACGCAATGATCAGGTTATTCAAAATTGATTGGTTCAATCCGATATTAAGACAAGCCGCAGAGGTTACCTGTCACAGGTGCATCATCTGTCAACAGATGAATGCAGGAAAAGGGACTGTGGTGAGTTTGAGCCACATAGGGAGAGCTAGAGGTCCGTTTAGCAAGATGCAAATGGATTTCATTAAGATGCCTGTATGTGGAGGCTTGAGGTACGTGTTGGTGATTGTGTGTGTTTTCAGTCACTGGATTGAAGCATACCCTACATGTAGGAATGACAGTCTCACAGTAGCAAAGCTATTGCTTAGAGAGTTAATACCACGGTTCAGATTCTCGTTCTCTTTAGAATCAGATAGGGGTAGACACTTCGACAATGAGGTGATAAAGCTCTTGTGTGCTGCATTAGACATTGAACAGAAGTTGCATTGTAGCTACCGCCCCGAAGCTTCAGGACTAGTGGAACAGATGAATGGTAACTTGAAGTCGAGAATGGCAAAAATGTGCGCAGCTACCAATATGAAGTGGCCCGATGCATTGCCCTTAGTGCTGATGTCAATGAGAAACACACCTGATAAGAAGACAGGACTATCCCCCCATGAGATACTCATGGGCAGTGCTATGAGGTTTCCCGCAGTAGCTGCAAATGCTCTTGTAAATATCACAGATGATATGGTGTTGGACTACTGCAGGGGTCTGGCTGATGTGGTCCGCTCTTTTTTCCCTCCAGGTGGAGGCTAACACGTTGCCACCAATCAGCGATCCAGGTCACACCTTGAAAGCCGGTGACTGGGTGGTTGTCAAGAAACACGTGAGGAAGTCGTGTTTGGAGCCGCGTTGAAAGGGGCCATATCAAGTAATACTGACGACAACTACTGCTGTGAAATGTGCAGGAGTTCCAAACTGGATACATGCCAGTCACACAAAGAAGGTGACGTGTCCGACTGATGAGGAGCTTGAAGTGTCCGAAACAACAACTCCAGAGAAGGAAGACTCAGGGCCGGAGAATATTCAAAGGGGAACTGAGACCGCAGGAGAGCCCACTGAGGATGGCCTAGTCCCTCAAACAGTAAATGAGTTCGAGAGAGGTGACAGTGAGCCAATCTCAGTAGAGGCAGCAGGAGAACCAAGACAAGGAGAGGTTCTCCCAGAAGTAGACGGATACGGGTCAGAACTTGAAACCGTTACAGATCCTGAAGACGAGGGGGAAACAGCAGAGGGAGGTCAAAGCACACTGATTCCTCCTGAGCTACTTGCAGGTCCGTCAAGAGAGAACACCATAGCACAAGAGGAGGGTGCTGTTCAGCGTCCTGAAAGGCCAAGCAGGAAGAAAACGCACAAAGGTGATAACTGGCCAAAGAAACAAGCTACAAGAGAGAAAGTTGTCCCTTGCGACACTATAGAAGAAGAAGTTGATACAACCAGAAGGGAGGATCTTAGTGAAGGAGAATTGCAGAGTGAACACAGATTGAAAAGAAAAAGAGTCACAAATAGAAGGTACGCAGATCCTGAATGGGCATATGCAACGACATCTGAATGGCAACAAGAATTCTTAGCGTTCTGTTTTGACTGTGTTAAATAGAGAAGTTGAAACTGAAAGCTGAAAAGCTGAGAAAAGAGACTTATAAATTACCGGATGTGACATTTAAAACCTGAATTGACTCTGAAAACCAATTATGACAAGCTGCTAACCTGATTTGACAAAAGGGGTCCTGGGGTGAGTGAAACGCTGTAAATACACGCAGAGAGAAAGAGAGGCTTTGCATTAAAAAAAAAAAAAAAAAAAGGAGAGCTTTTAAATGGTCCTCAAGTTGATTGTTTGTTTTAAGTTACTCTGCTATCTGATTCTTTACAGATCATGGCTTACACTAGAGGTAATAGCAAAAAGGGTAAAGTGTGTGGTTGGTTAAGTGTTATCTTAGGTGTTGTGTGTGCAATAATAATTGTAGGTGTGATTGTGGGAATGCCATGTTTAGATGAAAAGTGACTTACAATGCTTCAAAACCTGAGACTGCTACACTAATACCTTGGGAAAAGTTTGAGCAGGATACAAAATATTTGCATGAGGGAACTAATCCAAAGGGGGAACTTTCTACTAATGTCTTCTATCGCTTGCTGAATGAGTATGTTGACACAATGGATGCAAAGAATTGTTATGTGTGCACGAAGATTCCTTCATCAGTACAAGAAGGGGTCACCTATCATAGTTTGCCTCTAACCTACGGGATAAGCTGTGGTTTGCTACTAACAAGATTCTATGACCAGGAACATGTGCAATATTTTTACTCTAATTTAGATGTAGTGTTTTCCTTTGTGCCTGTGATTGAGTTTCTAAACAAGCTAGCTAAAGAGCATAGTATAAAATTAGTTAGAGGTTTCTTTGAGCCGACAATAACATTTGGCACTGCAACAATCTGACCTGTTTATTATTGCCTGTAGAGAAAAGCTTTTTAGATCACACGGATGATAGACGCAAAGCACTGAAAGAAAGGTTAGAAAAGGGATTAGAAAAACTTACATATGCAAATGATTATGCTTACACCGCAAGAAAGAAGCAGATCAAATTAGCTATAGATGCATTACATGTAGGTAGGCTTTGTATATAAAGGCCAAAATCCGAACGCAACACTTTATTTGTGGGAACGAGTGAATGCAGGCATGTGTTTTTGTTTCAGAGTAAGTGGACATTCATGTTGAATGGACAGGATCCAGCGATCCCTGGGATCTATTATATATGTGGGCTTAATGCTTATTACCATCTCCCTAAGGGATAGTTTTCCCAAAGATTTACCAGATTGATGACTTAAAGCAAATACCTAAAATGTCTGTATTACAACATACTGGACAAAAGAGAGGGACATTTTCGGAGCCATAATTCCTTCAGTAGGGGTTATCTTAAACTCCATAAAAATTTGAAAGTTGTCTACTATTGTGGATAACATGCTGACAAACTTCACAGGGGCTATACTCCTGATGGATACTGAACTTGCTGCGGAAAGAGCTATGACTCTTCAAAACCGGCTTGCTTTAGACATTCTTTTAGCAAAGAGCGGCGGAGTCTGTAAGATGCTTAACGAGCGCCATTGCTTCTCGTTCATTCCTGATAATATTAAAAAGATTAGAAGTATGCTTACTAACCTAACAAGAGATAGTGCAGATGTGAAGGAGCTGAAGGAACCTGGAGTTTGGGAGAAAGTTGGGAGAGGAATTGTCAGAGTAGAGAGTTGGTTTAGCAATATTTGGAACGGGGTTCTTGCAAAAATATTAGGAGGTCTATTAATTGTCCTGATCTGTTTATTGAGTTTATGGGGAGCATGCAAAATTAATGAAAGAATTAAAAGAAATTTGACAAAACGAAGTAAAAGAAATGAAGAAAATGAAAGGGAGAAAATGTTTAATGAAATTTGGGAAAGTTCACACAAAGGTCAAGATGTTGAAATGCGCATCATGTGCAAGGTGAAAAATTGAAAGTGAAAGGTTGAAAGGGAAAGGTTTGTGTGATAACAAAAGTCATCAGAGGAGGGACTGAGAGAGCGTAGCTTATATATAATCTATATTAACATGAATGTTTATGAACTAATGTATAATAATGCCGCTTAGAAACTGTATTAATATGTTTTGCTGAAAACGTGCGTTGAAATGTGCCCACGGGGAGTGGCCGTCAATATATACGGGGACTAATGAAAATGACTAATGTTTATAAATTATTCCATTTAAATGGTTTTATACTAATTATTAATGATTATGTTATTAAAGTTTTGCTAATAAATCTTTTCGGCCTTAGTTAGCATGAGTCGAGGCCTAGCTGCCTGGCTCTCATATTAAATGTGTTTTTCTAATGTGGAGTGTGCTGACTCACTAAAGGTCATGAACTCTTGTTTTTCTTCAAACTAGAAGCTGAATGTAACTATAGTCGATCCGTTCTCATGAAATTCATATTGCTTGTAGAAATGTACTAGCTAAATGCAACAGTGTAGATTAGTATATTGTACAAGGTCGCCCATACCGGTACAGACAATGGAGCTACTGACCGAAGATGCACAAAGAATTCCAAAAGGATGAAATCATACCAGACATTCTACCTCTGAAGACGTCAATCATATAGACCAATAAAATGCCTGAGAACTGATGCAGGGTGAAAGATTTAATGACATAATGTGTTTTTAATAGGCTAAAGATAGTGGGGTGCAACTCTTGTCCAACCAGAATTTAGGGGAATGTACAATGAAAAGGGGCTAAAAAAACCCTGTCACCAGGAAGTGAATTAGAATTAGGGAGTAGGAGACTAGAAGAGGGGGAGAAGCAGATGCTATTCATTATGATCCAGACACTGTGTCACTTTTATTAATGACTGGCTGATTTATTTAGAACCATCCTTGCCCTTAAATTGCCCATTCACACTTTACCTCCTTATGAGGGAAGTGCCCTATTTTTCCCGAGCCCAGTTCCTGACTGATGGCGAATCAACTGATGTCCTGAAGACAAAGACTGAACCTGAGTGCTAACCCAAACCTTGGAGGGTAACTATATGACAATGAAATTGTGATTGTCTGTTTGCTTTTCCTATCTAGGTGCCAACTGCTTTTCTTTTGACAGAGACCATAGCTAGATGTTTTCCAAATTTGTGTTACTAAAATTGTTTTGCATGAAGCCCAACATGCCAATGCTAATTAGAGGTTAGTTGAGAGGGGTTCACTAAACTGACGCAAATAGACAAATGACTGAAACAATGCTTTGTTGACAATACTCTGCTAAGGATAGCCTATGTTCACACTTTGCTATGTTCTAATGTTTATGATTCTTGCTTTGATTAAATCTTATCAGAATTGCCTTATTGTGACTATGTTATTGTGCTTATTGGTTTTGAGGTTAATAAACTTGCTAGTAGTATTGTAACAAAATAGGGAATACATATCACTAAAATTCATACTAAACTAGTGTGGCTATTCATGACTGCAAGGTCATGGTGGTGTCTTGAGCTGATTAATGTCTCTAACTAAGGTGAAATGCATTATTGTAATAAATATTGATGATATTATTGACGTATTGATTGACATGTTGATTAGTTATCTCGTCCTAAGGTGTCTCTCAACTGGGTCAAAAGATTCATTGGCCTAAAACGAGTCCCAATGTGTAATAATTTATTATCAAGGGGCGCGTTAGCAGTTCCAAAAGGTCTTCAAAGATGGCTTGGTGGTTAAGAAAAATACGCTAAGGAGCAATTTTTAAAGGTAACTATTGCCAAGAGCAAAGTTATGATTTTTAAAACAGGGAGAGTGAGACTAAATAAAATGTTTAGTTGAACTTTGGGAACGTTTCGGTTGTAAGCTGTGAAGTTGTACCCTTATCTTGGTAGAATTGTTTCTAGTAACTGTTGTAGTGTTGATTATATAAATCACTGCAGAAGTAAAGTAATAGCTTAAGCTTCCCCCACACATAGATTTTATAAATGCTGTGGGTAAAGGCATTTTTCACATGTTTTGTCAGTGTGCAAGGTAAAATTCCACCTACTTTGAGTTACACTTGGGAAGTAATGGACCTTCGGTGTTGGGCTTTTTAAAAAAAAAATGGAGGGGCATATTTGGCGCCAAATTTGTAGTTTGAACTACATGGTCTCCCCGTCAGTTATTCGGTTGGAATTTGGGTTACCTTCAACTTTTGTGCTCATGTTGGTAGTGGCTCTGAGGTGGGGGAATACAAAATTGGGTGGCGAAACTGGCTCCATTCGAGCAGCATTGAAGAGTTCTTGATTTGTAAATAAAAATGTACCGGTGCCCAAAGCTCTTCTCTGAAAGATGCAACTGCTGCAATTAACTGTGCGAGCATAGAAGACTGAGCCAGCATATTCCTGTAGCCGTCTCTTGCCTCTTTAACCCATTTACAGCCACTCCCTTACCCTTCAGCTCACTCTTGCAGATTTCTGCTTTCTCACTTGGTGACGCTTTTTCGTTTTTCTCTTCCTCGGTCTTTGACATGTGTCTTTTGCTCGCAGTAAATGCTTGCGGCAGAAAAATAGGCACCGGCCCTCAAATATAAATACTGGAGCTTCGGACTGGAAACCACTGGCACAAATTAAGCTCTGGTGTTGAAGCTTGAAATGTTTCAAACTATGAGAAGGAAAAGCGCTTTTTATACCACCTTTATGAAAGCCATGGATATGTTTCAACTTACACAGGCTGAGGTCTTCTCTCTCCCGAAAGATGTGTTGAAAAATATGATAAAGAGGTTATTGTTCACAGTGAGTAGGAGTAGAGATATCTATTCTGCAGTCGGTCTGAGAGAAATGAAATAATAGTTGGCAGCAGTATTTGTAACCAATCTCAACAGAATCTGATATGGAATCTTCTGCATGGGGTACGCAGAGTTATCTTGTTATTAAGGCTCAATCTACTTCCACTACCTGATATTAGAGGAGCCTGAAGGGCATTTCGAAGAGGCACTGTGAGCTTTGCCTCTCCCATGCCCAAAATTTAAATAATGTTATTTTTGTTTGCCCAAATTTGCATTTTGAACAACATCGTCTCCTGAAACCTATTTTTCTTAAACGTAATATAACCTCAGCCGCTGATGCTAAACTCTGCTTGTTGGCCCCTCCCACTGAAATGGCTTGCGTGAAAATGTTTTAATTTTTTTTAATGCTTTCTGAATGTATTTAAAAAAAAATTGTCTGGATTGGTGTTACTGTTTCCTGAATTTACTTGCATTAAATCTCGATTGCAGTGGAAAACTTGTTTTGGCGCTCTTAAGATGCTTCTGCTTTGCATGTTTTCTGTTAGTTTATAATCCAGCACTTTGCCCTTTTTAGTGGATTACTGTATCTTGCAATTTGCACATTTGTGAAAAGCTTAGGTTTGCCTGTTATGTTTCTATTGTCTCATGTATTTTATATTGGATTTCCACAATTAGCAATTTGCCCATTTACGACAAGTACTACTGCGCACTTTATGGAATTTTACCACTGTGTGGATTTTCAATGTGTTTTATCGCTCTTGTTTAAATCCCTGTCTATATTGATTATTTTTATGTGGACCTCGGTCGAGATCCAAAACATAAATAAAATAAAATTGAATTGAATTTAATTGAATTGATGCACTATAATCAAGTTCTTTCTTAGCTCTGGCAGTTGTCACTTAGCTGCACAGGAAGAAGCAGAGGCGGACTCAGGTGCTATCACTGCCGGTTTTCTGTCTAGCAGTATTGTGTGTAATGTCTCTGGTTGAGAAAAAAATAAGAAAAAATACAGTGAAACCTGCCATTTGTAGTTTGAATCTACAGACAATATACTTTAGTGAAGTCACATCACAAATAATTAATAATAGTGTATTAATTCCAAACCATTACATAATATTTCAATAACATACAGATTGAAAAGTTGACTATGTGTCTCTAAGCCCTATAACTGAGATGCTGTGACAGACAGGGGGTGCAGAGGAAAACTGAATAATCCTTAAAAGAAATTAGTGCTGTTGTACGCTTATGAGATGCCTGTGGCAGGCAGGGAGCACAAGGGAAAAAGGAATAATCTTTAAAAAATATAATTGCTGATATATTTATGTTTGAGACACCTCTGGCAAGCAGGGGTGCAGGGGAAAACTGAATAATCGCCTAACAAATATTGCAGGTGTATATCTATGTGACACCTATGGAAGGCAGGGGGTGCAGGAAAAATGGAATAATCTTTAAAAATCAAATAATCGAAAAAAATGATTGCTGGTGTCTCCTGAAGTACTATGAGAAATCCTATGTGAGGCAAGGAGGCAGAATAGAAAACGGAAAAAATGACCGAAATAAAGGCATATATACTAGAACTCCCCTCACCTTATTGGGTGCTGCTTTGGTTATGATCAGGTCTTGAAGAAAACAGTAAGATTTGGTCAATGGCAGCCGATTGGGAAAAGTGCAATAAGTAGAACAGGTGGGGCGGCCCAGCAGCGTTGCGGACCGCACACCTGGAGCCATGCCAGTATTGCCTCGGCCATTGCCTTTTTCCTTTTAACCAAAGCGTGGGTGGCGAAATGAGGACAAAAAAAAAAAAAAAAAAAAAGAAATAAAGGCATATTAAACTCATAGCGGAAAAAAGAAAAAAATAACAAAAAAATAAAAGGCATATGCCTGTAGCAAACAGACACACATACACATTCATTAGCCACACAACAAATGGTAACTTGGCCAATAAAGATCAGAGGCATGGTAAACAAAGAAGAAAACATTACATTAATTCAGCAATGTCAAAAACTAAAATTATGTCAACTTTAAAAATTCACCAATCGCAAGCATCCGAAGTCATTCAAAATTATCCCACCAAAATACTTTAACACTGCAGAAAAACATAAAATTAAAAAAAAAAAAACATTTTTCGGTTTCCCCCAGGCCATCTTTAAATCAATAGATGTTTTTAAAAACGTATACCACAGAAACAGTTATTTAATATATACATAATGTATACCCGATGTCTAGTAACGGCTAGCTGGCTGTAGGCCATGGGCAGATTAGGCCTCTCAGTAAAAGGAGCAAAATAATAGAGCAAAACTCACAAACAAGGAAATGGAGAAAAAAGTACTTTAAAAGTTTTACGACTAGGCCCCCAGCCTTCCCAAACTTGTGCAAATGTTTTCTCTTTTCAAATGTTTTCCCTTTTTAAACGTTTTCCGTTTTCTGCAAGAAAAAATCTAAGAAGGTAATGCACAATAGGCCCCTACTACACTTCAGACCACCCACAATCAAATCTAAATATTGAAGAAAAAACAAAAAGGTAAAAAAATGTCAATGCATGCCCTCCGTCAAACTTATCAAAAGTTATTTAACTTGCTTAATTTCTCACAAAACAGTCCTTACAATCTACTGGTATATGAAGCAGGGTTTGCAGAAAAAAAACAGAGCAGTGGCAGCCACCGTGAATCTCAAAGGGGAGCAGGGTGTATGACGGGGGAAATAATAAAATATTTTATTTAAAACTTACCTGTCCCGCCTCCACCACCGGCTGCCTCGCATCTCTTCTCTCCTGATGGTGTCCCAGAAGTCCCTGGGACACCAGCATATACTCCCCCATGCAATCCTGGTGCTGCTCTCATGCTATACTTAGTATGAGAGCAGCACCAGAATTGGTCTGAATAGCTTGGTCTGACGCTCAGACAGTGCATGGGAGTCTATGCTGTATCTCCAACCCAGCTGTGCAGCACATTTGGGTTGAAGAAACGTAAGTGCGCATGCCAGTTTGGTCGGCCTAAGATGGCCAGCCAAACTGACATGCGCACTTAAGTGCACTCCTCTCCTCCTGCCTCCCCCTCTGCCTCACCCTTCCCCCAAAGGCCCAACTCCACCCTTCCCTGCACATTCTGGCTCAGCCAGCAGCTGAAAAAGAAAACAACAATAAAATATAATTTAATTTTTCATCTGCTGGCTCTTAGCCAGTGGAGCAACACTCCTTCGCCATTGCGGAGGAGCCGCCCCTGTAAGAGAGAGATCCCTTTCCCTCAAAATACAAATGAAAAATGACCAAGGGATAGCCAAAGCACTGGCAAAAGTCTTCTGGGCAGGAAGAAAAGGTTGGAATCTCTGTGCCACCTACATCCTGTTGAAAAAAAGTAAAACAAAAGAATGTGTTTTATGTTTAAAAAAAACTACCTGAACCATCCCTTCGGGTAGAATAGTTACTCGAAAATCGAATTTCGAGTTGAAAATCTACTAGAGACGCAGTCCTCTGAATGTGACCGCTCACGACTGTGCACAGTAGAAAATGGCGGCAGAAGGCTTCTTAGCAACTGGAAATCATTCTAGGGGACGCCAATTCGCACTGACGCTCGCCAGCTCGCTGGCTGGAGCCTCTTGTTGTTCTCATTGCTCAAACTGGAGCAAAATTCCATCACAGTGCAACTGGCGGAATTTGGCCCAAACTCCACATTAGAAGAGTAATGCGGATTGACCAAATTCCTCCAGTTATACTACCTGAATGAAATATTCCACCCAGGACTAGTATACATGGTTTATGGCCGCATTTGTAAACCAAACTTGAGTTGGAGGGAGGGGTTACCAATTCAGAAAGGGAAAGTTGCGCCCTAAGGGCAGCTTCCACTTTGAAAATCATGGCGCGTGCCCTGGGGGCAGATAGTGTCCGTTTGGCAACTGTTTTCCTTTCCCAACCTTTTCCCCCATTACAACATTCTTATTAAAGCAGCATAGACTTCTTAAAAAAATACATTGACCGTTACAGAATGTGTACGCAGGGATCGAAACCCTCCTTGCACTTGCAGTATTTTTACGAAGTTGCAAATTGCCTTTTGCCTTATTACTATTAATTAGGCAGAAGATTGTTCAAGCTCCGAAGCATACCAACGCATCACAAAATGAAGCCCTGTTCCAAATCACTTATTTTGCAAATCTGGTTTGAAAAATGGGACCCTATTTACTGTAAATTACACATACAACATAAGGATGTACTCTGCTTTCTCAAAAACTTCTGTGATCTGCTGTCTAAAAAGTACCATCACCTAACTCAATAATTTCACTCTTGTGGACATAATGCATAAAACGTGATGCGTTATATTTCTATTGTATTCTCTTTTGAGTTTATGATTAGTTTTTGAGTTGAGCAATATTTATATGTTGTAACAGTGCAAAAACCCAGAAAAGAAGGGAAGAGGGACATCAGAACGAAAAAGTTGGAATCCATTTCCAGGTGCCAGCAGACGTAAACATTTCAGGCATTTTTGCTGACTTAACACCTGAGAGACTCATAGGATTGTTGAGGACGACTTATTGTATAAGTTATAGAGTAGTTGTGTCAACCATATTGAAAACAAATGTCTCCATCGGAAGGATCTACCACCAGGGCTATTGGAGATTCCCTTATCCTGTATGAGAATGACATACGAATAGCAGCAAAGACTCTTCGATTTTGTACTCTTGCCCCTTAGGGACCAGGAAGAACATCTAAGTGTAGCCACACTATCATACAGAATGCATGGCTCTCTGAACCATGACCATAAAATGAACTATTGACACTGCAGTGTAGCGCTCTGCAAAACACAGCAATTCTGTTCTCTGCCAAACTCCTACTGCCGACTTTACTATCACGATAGAGAGGTAAAATTGTGCAAATAAATATATGTTTTAAATCACCCCACTTAGAACACTTTAAAAAAAAAAATGATGTTGCATATAATACTTGCCTAACTATTCATCTGTTAATGGCCTACCTCGGTGCTTAATTTGTAAATAAAAACGTGCCGGTTCCCGAAGCTCACTGAAACGCGCGGCTGCTGCAATTAAATGTAAGAGCACAGAATACTGAACCTGAAGCTATCTTCTCTTTGATCCATTTACAACCACTCCCTCACTCTTACAGCTCACTCTTGCAGCTTTCTGCTTTCTTCCTTTGCAGCGGGTTTTTCGTTTTTCTCTTCCTCCGTTTTCCCCATATGTGTCTTTGCTCGCAGTAAATGCTTGAGACAGAAAAATAAGTGCCGGCCCTCAAAAATAAGTGCCGATGCCCCCAAGCACCGGAACCCACCAGATCAAAACAAGCACTGGCCTACGTTCTTTCCAAATGTTAACATTTTCATTCGTGACTCCTATTGAAACACCGGTTGTAGGATAAAACGGGGACCGTTATGCTCTGCAGTGTTTGTAGTTTTCTTTGGGCTCAGCTACAAAGCATGGAGGAAGTTGGTTTTGAATTGAAAATCCAATATTTATAGCTGTGAACGAGGCAAGCGTATTTTCATTCTTCTAAACCACAGCAAAGAAATATTTACATTTCAAAATCTGTTACTCGTTAGCTTTTTAATTTAGCTTGCATTGATGAAACATCAGACATGAATGCCGCGCAGGAACAGATGGTCAGATTCATATTTCTGAGTACTAATAAATGCTTTACTCAGTTGTCAGAAAGGTTGGGGACTGATATATCAAAACATAGAAAGCTACATATTTCCAAAAACTAGTGATAAATTGGATTACTTAGCACTTCAGTCATAGCAAAACATCGACAAAGCTTTAAGGCTGTTGAAAAAAAAGCATTAGAAAAACCGGGAGGCTTGGCTTGCACTTGAGTCCACATTATAATAATAAACAAAATATGTAGTGAAAAATTATTAAGCAAGGAGATATTAATTTATTGATGAAATATACACATTCTAGAAATAATTTTACATATGATAAATCAGAGTACTTTTCAGATGTAACGTAGACCCTTGTGCATAGAAATGCAAGCACTCCATTGGAAGTGGAATTATACACCCAATATCCGCTAGCGCGAGATGCTATAGATACTACTCTGGGTGGAGTCACTCTTGGTATATTTTAAGGCATAGGCGACAATAGGTCCGGCAAACTTGAAAGGAGGGAAATCAGTGGGAATAGAATAGTGCACTATTCTTCCCTAAAGGGACAAAGCACAGAGTTCCAAGGGAGTAAAAGGGCCATTTTGGAAACTTTAAACCTACTGCTCATTATGTAGTATAACTGCAGGCTGATGAGATCCTCCACTTTAAACATTTGTGAGTATTCATTTTGCCAGTTGGTTAATGTATCAGACTAATATTACAAAACAGTAGCGTTAACTAGCAAATACTAGAATTAGTTCCATTCTGTAAAAGTCTTCATTAGACGGTATGCTTGATTTAGTCTACTTGGGAAACTCATCAATGTTGGATTAATGATTTGACTTGATGGATGTTTCGTTTCAGGACATTTTCGCCATGATGTAAGCTCTTCAGTACTATTGGACATCTATGGGGTTTACTCATTCGACATCAACACCTAATGACCTGCATTGTCTTGGTCATTTGCTTTGGGTCTGAATATCCCTTTTATAGGTTTGCCTAATTTTGTAATTCCTAAGTATTTTTATTTCATGAATTTTGTACATTCTTTGTTTTGAGACATATGCCCATTTTGCCTTTTGTTTACTGAGTCCTCTGCTGAAATAAAGACAGATCCATGACTGCCATGATCTCTACGAAGGACTTGAACTTGTCTTACCATTCTCGTTAGATGAGCAAGTATAATGATATGAACACACAAGTGTTACCTTTAATCAGGGGAAGGAAACTTGTCAATAGCTTTGCATCTCTGGAAGGAGTGCTAAACATAGGGAAACTGAACTCAGAATCAGAACTACATTTCACATTAGGCCACACAACTCTCATTGTGCTTTGGAAATATTAGTGGCCATTTTGAAGATACCAAGTATAAGTTCCTCAGACTCTCACAGTGCTTTTAAAATATCGAATTTGAAAATATGAAGTATAACTATTCAAAAGCTACTTGAGGAATGGGAGGCATCCTCAACAGGTTTAGAGACTTGATACTTTGCAATGTATATATTTGTATTTAAGGAAGAGATATATGCTCAAGATAGTGTTCATTAGTGTGAATACGAGCTATATAATTCTAACAAACCCTTGTTTACATTGTGGTTTGAGGAACAACCTGAACTTACATGAGAAGCCAGAGAGAATTATATCAAGGATACAGGGCCAATGCATTTACTAAGGTGAGACAGAGTGTATTATTTAAATACATGGTGATCATATTTTAGTTCAGGGAATAGCTAGAGTTTAGTCAACATCGCAGGAAGCTCGAGGCTTAAAGATATTCTGGAGGTATATCATTTATTTTTTAATGTGTTACCAATAAGTGTTTATAGAGGCATGATATTAAAGGTGTAATCTTGTTTTTAGATGATCTACTATGACCCAAGTAGTTGATGGCACCTAGCAAAGTAAAAAGTCATAGTGGTGATATTCAGTGTCTGTTTTCTCTCTAGTTCCAAGTCGCATTTCCTCAGGTCTTTTTCTAATCATCATGTGAAGGATCACGTGTGAACCATCATGTGAATGATCACACGTGTATACAATGCCAAACTGTTAATTGTTCTAGTTTGGATCTGGAATTCAGGTTAGTGACACACTTTAATTAAATTATTAAGAGGATCTTTCATTGGTGATGCTCATGTGTATATCACCGTTTCTTAACTTTTGCACATTCACTTGCATTGAAGAGTATCCCTAACTCAGTGGCTGCTACCTCTAAGGCAATGTAAGTTTGTCCTTGAAACGTAACAACACAAAGCATGGAAGGTCAAAAAGCTAAGGATTTTAAGCAGTTTTAGCTAAAACAGCTATCAAGAAGTTCTGAAACTCTCAACATTCTTGCAAGTTCTCACTGTATTTTCATGGGAACAGCAGTGAATGATCATGGGGATTGGACTAACCACACAAACAATACAGTGTTGACGTTATAGTTTCTTCAGTTAATTATAACAGGTGAATTTATAACATCACTTTAGCCTTTGTTTTTTTTAGTTAATTTCTAAGATCTTTATTTTATTGTAAAGCGAGATATTATTACCATACCTAATTATGTCACTTTAACATTTGTTTTTTTCAGTGAATTTCTACGTTTCTTTAGTAAAGTAATATTTTATTACTATACGTAACTATGCCAACGCCATGCCGCACACAGCCTTGGCATGTGGCTGTGCCTGCAGCCAAACCACCCCTACTCTTGGCACTTTCATTTAAAAAATATTTTCTCAATTTAGCAGAGCTCTTGTGAGAGTATCCTGGGAGCTAATGCATCTGTCTGCATTCCAACCAGACTGTCTTGGGAGCATAGCATGCTGGGCTGGTTCCTGAGAGACTCTTGCAGGATCACAATTCACTAAAAAACCCATTTTCATGGACTTCCCCTACAGGTCCAGGGAGCCAGGATATCCCTACGTTTCACCTTTAGGCCTTAATTTGTTTTTTCATTTTCAGGATAAGGGATTGAGGGCATGATTTAGAACTCGGAGCATGGGATACTCCATCACAATGGTAACGGATATTCTGTCCACTGACATGTAAATCCCATTATATTAATTTATGGGATTTGGATTTTGGCGGACAGGATATCAGTCATCGTTGTGATGGAGTAACCCGTCGGCTGAGTTCTAAATCAGGGTATAAGTCTCTGAGTCTTCAATGGCAGCCCTGACATTTCTGTTTGTGTTCGGTCCAGCCAATCAGAGTGAGTGCTCTTGTGGGGTTCGTTGGAACCTATGGCTAATGGGAAAAAAGGCTTCACAGCCAATCAGATCGCTCCATTATTTGAAGTTGTGTGCCTGCTGGAACCTTGCTAAACTTTTGCATACCCAACTGCTCAAATGTCTATACCTACAATCATATTTTCTCCAAAACTACTGAATAGATTTACACAAAATCATGTGAACATATTTTCTGGGTTAAGATTTAGCTTTCTGCCAAATTAGGTGTAAATCCATTAGGCCATTTTGGCTGTAGCACTGTCTAAAGTTCCCTATGGAAACGCATGGGGAAATTGTGTTTTGCAACCCTCCCCTTTTCTTGGCCCCTACTTGATGCATTACCCCAAAACATTCCAAAAAGGACTTGAGGTTAATGAGCTTTTTTTTGGAACGTTTTTGAAGATTTGTAGAACATTGCCAAAGTTATCAGCAAAACAGTTTATTACCTGCCAATCAAATCACTTGGCCACAGGCAGATGTCTATACATTTTTCACATTAATTTCTCCTAACTAGTGAACAGGTTTACACCAAATCATAGAAAGCATGCATTCTGGATTTAGAGCAAACTTTCTGCCATATTTGGTGTACTTCTGTTTAGCAATTTCTTCTGTAATACTGGTCAATTTTCCAATGGACAATTGCATGGGAAAAACACATTTTGGGACCCCCCCCCTTCTGTTTTCCCATGCATGATGGGTCACCCTGGCATTTTCCAGGAAATAACTAAGCTTGATGAAACTTTTTTGGAAATGTTTTGTGAAGATTTGTCAAATGGTGCAAAGTTATTAGCAAACCTGATGTTATTAGCAACATTATTAATTTAACATTTGGGTAACAAGACAAAATGCCCGGTGCCTCACTCCCAGATCAACTGGTATCAGAACCAGTATGCAATATATGTCCATATCAAATGTTCAACTGTGCATTCTAAATAACCAGGCTTTGTTATTTGAAGAAAATCACAGTAATCATGTTATTTCATTCATATAGACTCCAATGTTACCAATGCTACATTCACATCAAAACAGCCAGCAGGTGTTTCATAACCATGTCACTTCTTCAGGGCTTAAAATATTATGAATGTTTTGATTTTCCTTAGTTAATAATCATATCTCCATTCTATTTGATGTGCTTAGATAAATTAATCTCAATATCTTAAGCTACTTCAATTCTTCTTAATACCAGATATCTCAACTTCAACTTCCTCTAAAGTGACGTTATAGTTAAGTGAAAATTCCAGTGACAATGTAAAATTTTAAACTAAAAAAACACTGAACTTCACCACTTATAGTATCTCTAGTAATTATAACTCGGGCCCTAAAGTAAGTTCAACTTGTGCCCCCGCCATGCATAGTACTGTCATCAACGATGTAATCTCAAATGTTGCAGTAATGTAGCAGTGATGTCACTGAAGACATCATGAGCATTTCAATAAGGGAGGGAGCATGGTGAGAGCACAACCAGGCCCTTCATCCATTCCCCAGGGGCAGCAAGCCCCCACCATGTATGGTCAAAGGTCATGTGTGTCATGATGATGACTCCACGTAAGAATGTTTGTAAAAAAAATATGATGAGTTTTCCTGGGTTCACAGATTTAATGACCAGGAGACTTACTGTTTTAAAAACAAAATGCTGATGGGGGGGTTGCTGCTCTCTCTGCAGCGCCTACAACTTAACAATGTTTGGTGGTGTGCCTGCCCCTTCTACAGACATCACCAAGCTAAATAAAATCTAAATAGCCCTTGCAGGGCAATATGGGCACTCCTTATAAGGAGCAGAAAATAATAAATGAGCGACTCCTGCTGCTCATTTTTTATTCACTTTTTTCAGTGAATATATATGTGCATATATATATGCAGATATATAAATATATACACACGTTTGAATGTACATATTACATATAGCCCCCTTTTTCAAAATCCCTCTCTTTACCCCTTCCGTCAGTTTACCTCTACCCACGAACCCTAAAAATACCATAACTCCTTTTATCACTACCTGCCCTTGAATCCTAAAAGCACCCTACCTCCTTTAACCAATACCCACCCGAACCTTAAAATCCCATTACCTCCTTTTAACACTACCTCAGACTCTAAAAAGTGTACCCATGAATCCTAAAAACCCCTATCACCCTGTACAACTACCTGTCCATGACCCCTAAATATTGTTTCCCGTAAACTGTTGCACCTACCTTTTTTAAGTAACATACAATTATGTAATTAAAAAACAAAACCCTTACTTGCATTGTAAAATCCTGCTTTGCAATGTCAAAGAAAAATGTCTTGGTGGTACTTAAAAGTGCAGCAAAGACTCGCTTTGTAACACCTTGGCGTAGTAAAGTCTACCTAGTAAAAAATGCATGCAGCCCTCTAAGTGCCAACTGATGTACGCCAAAAACCATCAGTTTGAAGCTGAGATTTTCAACATGAAATTGGAATAGTAACCCTTTCCCTCTTCTCTATTTTCTTTCACACAAGAGAGGTTATCAAACAACATGTACACAAATCTCAAAATACCTTTGGCATTAGTTGTATCTTTGAAGCTGTCCTATCTCTCATGAGATTTTAAGTAACTCATTTCATGACTGTTTCACAGGGTAGGCTCATCAAGGAGCACAAGCACTCCAGTCTTTTAATCTTTTGATCTTTGAGTTTTTTTTAACTTTGAATCTTGAATTTTAACTTTCTGCCTCTTCGGATAATTAGCATATTTTGAATTGGAAGGTTAGGGTCTGTTAGAACCCGCCTCCTCCAGTCTAACAGGCTCCAAGGTTAGCGTTCTAGCTACCTTAGGTCTTGTGATCCAGGGTTTCCCTGACCCGGTATCTATTTATTTCACTCCGATACTGCCACGCAGCAAGAGTAAGAGAGCGTGAGTGCTGTTTGAATTTATTTGCTTTAATCCTGAAAAAATACGGATCTTGCTCACAGGGGCATTTATGCACTTTAATTTTTTAATCTTTTAATCTTTGAGTTTTTTAAAAACTTTGAATCTTGAATTTATAACTTGCTGCCTCTTTGTATAATTAGCATATTTTGACCTGGAAGGTTAGGGTCTGTTAGAGCCCGCCTCCTCCAGTCTAACAGGCTCCAAGGTTAGCGTTCTGGCTACCTTGGGTCTTGTGATCTGGGGTTTCCCTGACCCGGTACCTATTTATTTCACTCCGATGGGGCCGCGCAGTGGGTGCACCTAAGGCAAGCCCGTCTCCGCCTGTCTGCACCCGACCAGGGCAGGGGCCTGATAATTATGCCCCTCGACAGCCATATTCTGATCGCATCTCATATCCCCCCATCACCCTACACGCGTTTGCCGGTAGGCCTTGCCCACATAAGATGCCATGTGATATTGTTACAGAATGGAACAGTAAACAATGTAATTGGACACCTCAAATCCTTACTGAGATGAAAGTCTCTGATATGCGTTTACCTTTGGTAAAAAATAAACACGCAAAAGGTGGATCCACTGCGGCAAACACTCTAATTTGTGCGTTAATAAATGCCCGCTCTTTAATTAAGCATAAAACAGAAATTACTGACCTAATTGACTATTATAAACTTGATTGCTTATTTGTTACGGAAACCTGGGCAAAAAATGACCGTAACCCAGACTTTATAGAAGCCCCACCAGGGGGATATACATACTATAGACTTGATAAAGCGGTAGGCAGGGGAGGAGGTCTAGCTATCATTTGAAAGTCTTAGTTTTCTTGTGAATGGAATGGAATCATTCCTATGTCAGAGACGTGTGAAGGAATGTATTTTAAAATATGGCTAAACAACTCTATTATTTGAAGGACTGTTAGTTTATTGACCACTCGGCCCATATCTGAACTTTACACAGCATTGGCCAAGTTTAGTAGAACCCCTTACTATGACATCTAGAGCAATAATTTTAGGTGACTTTAATCTACATTTTGACGACATGGAGAGTCCTCATATTAAAGAATTTCTAAGTTTTCTGACTGCCTTAGATTGGGAACTGAAAGTTACATCACCTACACATGTAGCAGGCCACCTGCTGGATGGAATTTTTACCCATGCTGGAGACCAGTTACAACTGACCAATTCCCCACTAAGCTGGACAGATCATTTTTTACTTGTTGTTAATTTTATTGAAGCTCAGACATAGCAGCAACCTGGCTTTAAAGGAAAACCTATTAGGCACTGGAACCTCATTAAGAAAGAACAGCTAGAACCTGCTCTGGAAGCAGGTTGGATAGCTACCAAAAATCTATCCTTGTCAGCTATAGAGAGTTTTAATCAGGGTACTAGCATTGCCATGGATCAACTAGCACCTCTTAAGTCCTCTGCCCCACTCACTATTAAAAAACAGAGTCATCCTTGGTTTTCTAAAGATCTTAAGATGCTTCTGAGGAAATATCGCCAACAAGAACAGCGATGGAAGCTTAATCCCAGTCTTGCTGAGAGAGATATTTTAAGAGGTGTTTTAAAAACGTATAAAGAGGCAAGTTTTAAAGCCAAATCCGAATATTTTAATCAGAAGATTAAAGAGGCTCCTAACACCCCTAGAGAACTTTTTACGGTAGTCAGTACTCTGACTACTTCTATCCCCATATTTGAACTAGAAAATTCCCAAGAGTTTTGAAATAAGGTTGCAGGGTTTAAAAAAAATAAAATATTACAAATTCATTACAGTCTTAAGGCTTTGGAAGTGACGGATAGCCCTTTTGAGACGATGGATAGCAGCCTAAACACAGGCTGTTCCCTGTTAACAAATTTCTAGTCTCTACCCCCGGTGAAAATTAAAAAACTTATGTTAGAGATTAAATCAGGCTCTCCTAGAGATCCATGTCCTCTGCATGTTCTACAACTGGTGCCAGATCTGGTCACAACAGCTCTTGCCCCAATTTTTCAAGAGATACTTACCTCTGGCATCTTTCCACCTGCTCGGAAGGATGCTACGGTGATTGCACTAAAAAAGAAACTGGGGGGCCAGACACGATCTGAATAATTTACTTCCCATCTCCCTTCTCCCTTTTCAGACTAAGATCTTCATGAAACACATTAATCAAGAACTAGCCAACTTCCTTATTTCTTCAGGAGGACTAGATCCCTCCCAACATGGCTTTAGGCAGGCACATAGCACCGAATCGGCACTAATTACCACCTCTGATAGGATCTGTCGAATGGTGGATGAGGGACATGGTGCTATACTAGTTCTATTAGATTTATCTGTGGCCTTTGATACCATCTCTTCTCAGATTATGATATCCCGCCTCTATCATGCTGGAATCAGGGATGTGGCTTTAAGCACTCTCAAATCTTTTTTGAAAGATAGATTGATTAGTGTAAGTTGTGGGGACTTTACTTCCCCAGCGTATCATTTATTTTGTGGTGTTCCCCAGGGCTCCTCACTTAGTTCCATGCTTTTCAATCTGTGTGTCGCACCCTTAGCCAAACTAATTAGGACTCTTGGCTTTATGCCTACCTCCTATGTGGATGATACACAACTGATTATCCCTGTTTCTAAGAATTGGGAGGAAGTGGCCAACCGCTTCAAGAAATGTATGCAAAAAGTCAATGGGTGGATGGACTTAAATTGGCTTAAATTAAACAGTGATAAAACCAAAATCCTATGCTTTGGTTCTGCGAAAGGACTGTGCAACCCTTGTTGGTGGCCGTCAAAGTGTGGAACCTTACCAGCCACTATTGGTGCCACTAGAAATTTGGGGGTTATCTTTGACAATACTCTTTCCTTCAAGATGCATGTTAATCAAGTAGTTTGGACTAGCTTCTGGACTCTGAAAATGCTGAAAAAAATCCTCCCTTACCTTCATAGGGAGTGGAGAGTCACAGTCATTTTAGCATTGGTCATGTCAAAGCTGGACTACTGTAATGCTTTAATGCGTAACTTGGACAAGATATCACTTAAAAAGCTTCAGTTAATCCAGAATACAGCCGCTCACTTCATACTTGATCTTTCGCGCTCGGCTTCCGCTAGTGACAGCCTGAAATTACTGCACTGGCTACCGGTAGCGAATCGAATTAGGTTTAAAACCTTATGTCTGTCTTAAAAGGCCATACATGGAAGCAGATCTAATTATCTTTCCTCCAGGCTAAGCTGGTATAAACCCAACCGTCAAATTAGATCCACAAGATCCTTTCTGATTCAGGTCCCTCATACTCACAAAGCTATATGGGGAGATAAGGCTTTTAAAGTAGAAGCGGCTAAATGCTGTAATTTACTCCCTTTGTGTATTAGGAAGGAACAAAACTTCATGACTTTTATGAGGCTTGTTAAAACCTCGTTGTTCCCCCACTAACTTAATTCATCACTTACTTCTCTCTCTCGAGTGCTTCGATGCTTCAGCGCTTTATAAATACTAAATACAAATACAAAGTGCAGAGGCCATATTCTTCTTGAGTGACATCAAATCATCCACCTGCACAATGGCTAAGCGTCTGACAAATAGCTGGGCAGAGACGGAGAGACTCATAGTCGTAACACAGCAAAGTGGCAAATAAAGCTTGCAAAAATTCAAGGCTAGCAGGCACCAAAACTGGTGTTAATGGGTGAACTTTTTTTTTTTTTTTAATTTAAGGAATATGTAGTGCATGTTTGTAATTGTAACTCTTTTTGTGTTATGCACATGGATGAAGAAAATGTATCTAATGAAATCGATGGCACCTAAAGACAAAAAGAATATAATAAAACTTATAAATGCTATCATTCATGTGTAATTTTTGAAATGCTATCATTCATGTGTAATTTTTTATTTAATCATGTGTATTGTATTAACCTCCTAAATGCGGCTGTTAGCCAATGGCTGATGGCCGCACTACCTCCCCCATGTGGGTTTTGGCCACTGGCTGATACTGGGGAGGTATTTAGAGGCCCCTCTGGTGCTCTGCACCAGATGGACTCCTTTATTTTATTTTATCTTCGGGCTGCTCAGGAAGAGCTTCCTGAGCAACCTCAGTGTTTTTTTTAAAAATTGTGATGACGATCAGGTGCACTGACAATATTGCAGTAATTACAAAAGTAAAACAAGCCAATAGGCTACTTTTACTTTCACTGAATCAGTGTTTAGGGGCATACCGACCCCCTACTACTGATTCTTTTGGGAGAGGTATTGTTGGAAATGGGAGAATCTTCCCTTTCCAATGTTACCTGGGCCCATTGGATCCCTGCTTGAGGATCTAACCATTAGCCACCAGGGATAGGGGAGCGACCCCTTGGACAAGGGCGCGTGCTCCCCCATGGCAAAAAATGTCATCGTATTTGGCTTCCTGGGCAGATGGGGTCAATAACCCCCGATCAGCTCCGTGAAGGGACATAAAGCCCAGTAGGCACCAGGGCTTTAAAAAAAAAAAAAAATGTAGCGGTGGTGACTGCCCAGCATGGGCATGGCCATACACCTGCCCATAGTAAATAGGGAAATAGTCTTTCTGACCCCTAGGAGAGGCTGATGGGGTAATTACCCCCATATGCCCTGGGGTGGAGGGTAGAAAGCCCACTCAAAGCCAGGGAAAGGTATTTTTGTTTTATAAATATAGAAGTGGGATGTACCCACCATGGTCATGGCTATGGCCCCCACCACAACTAAATGGGACAACAATATTTTTGTCCACCTGGAGGGCAGATGTTAGTAATTACCCTGATCGTCACTCCAGAGGGGGTTGAAAGTCCACTGGACACAAAGGATTTTTTTCAGTGTTGGGGCGGGGGCTACCCAGCAAGAGCACAACCATGCCCCAACCATTAGTAAATGGGACAAAAGTCTTTCTGCCCCCATGATGCAGATGGGGGATACAAAGCCCACTCGACACCAAGGAAAGTATTTAAAAAAGATATAAGGAATATAAGGGTGCGGGCTGCCCACCATGGGCATAGGTATTCCTCTACACAAACTTAATGGATCAACAGTCTTCCTGCCCCCCTGATGGCAGATGGGGTGATCACCTCCAATCTGCCCTCGGGGGGAGGAAGAAAGCACACTAGATGCAAGGGAAAGTTCAAAAGGTTCCACCTGACACCAGGTATTTTGCCATAGGGGGCAAACATAGGTGATGGAGGTCTTTCACTTTGGCATTGGCCATACCCCGCCCCACTTGACGCCAGAGAAAGTTTTTTTTAAAGATATAGGGAATGTAGGGGTGGGGGCTGCCCACCACAGGCATAGCTATTCCTCTACCCAAACTAAATGTGTCAACAGTCTTCCTGCATCCCCCTGGGGGCAGATTGGGTAATCACCTCCGATCTGCAAGGGGGGCAGAAAGCCCACTAGATGCCAGGAAACGTTTCTTTCTTCCAAAAAAACTATAGGGATAGGGACTGCTCACCATAAGCCTGGCTATGTCCTGACCCCAACTAATTGGAACAAAAGTCTTTCTGCCCCCAGGGGGGTAGATGGGGTAGTTACATCCGATCTACCCTCCAGGCGGTATAAAGCTCACTAGCCGCTAGGGAAAGTTCAAATGGTTCCACCAGATATTTTTTACTTTTGGGGCAAACAAAAGTGACATGGGTGTTGCACTCTGACAATGGCCATACCCCATCACACTTGACACCAGGGAAAGATGTTTTCAAAAGAAATATGGAATATAAGGGTGCGGGCTGACCACCATAGTCATAGCTATTCCTCTACCCAAGCTCAATGGGTCCACAGAGTCTTCCTGCGCCCCCAGGGTCAGATGCGGTAATCACAGAAAGCCCACTAGATGCCAGGGAAAGTTTTTGCTTTAAAAAAATATAGGGATGAGGTGCCCACCATAAACATGGCTATGACCTCACCCCAACTAATTGGAACAAAAGTCTTTCTGCCCCCCAGGGAAGGTAGATTTGGTAATTTCCCTTTATCTAGCCCCCAAGTGGGGCATAAACCCCAGTACAAGCTAGGGAAAGTTCAAAAGGTTCCACCTGACAGTAGGTATTTTGCCTTTGGAGCAAACAAAGGTGATGTGGGTGTTGCACTCTGGCATTAGCCATGCCCCACCTCTCTTGACACCAGGGAAAGTGTATTTAACATGGGCATAGCTATTCCTCTTCCCAACCTACGTGGTTCACCGGTCTTCCTGCCCCCCCCGGGGCAAATGGGGTAATCACAGTCAATCTGCGCTTGGGGGGGCAGAAAGCCCACTAGATGCCAGGGAATATTTTTTCTTTAAGAAAATATAGGGATGGGGGCTGCCCACCATAAGCATGGCTATGCTCTCACCACAACTAATTGGAACACAAGTGTTTCTGCCCTCAGTGGTGTAGGTGAGGTAGTTACACTTGATCTACCCCACTGGAGGGCATTAAGCCCAATAGACGCTGAAAAAGTTCAAAAGGGTCCACCTGACACCAGGTATTTTGCCTTTGGGGCAAATAAATGGGATGCGGGTGTTGCACTCCGGCGTTGGCCATACCCCACCCCACTTGACATCAAAGAACGTTTTTAAAAAAAAAATGGGAATACAAGGGTGGGGGCTGCCCAACAAGGGGTAGTTCCCCTGATCTTCCCCTGGGGAGAGAAAGCCCACTAGAAATACAAGGATGGGGGCTGCTCACCATAAGCATGGCTATGTCATCACCCCAAGTAAATGGAACAACAGCCTTTCTCCTACCTCCAGGTGTGTAGGTGGGGGTAATTAAACATGATCTACCCTCCCAGGGGGCAGAAGGCCCACTAGACACTAGGGAAACTTCAAGAGGTTCTACCTGACACCAGGAATTTTGCCTTTGACGCGAACAAAAATGATGTGGTGTTGCACTCTGGTATTGGCCACACCCTACCCCAAAAGGGACAAACTGGTCCCTACCTGGGGCAGACAGGAGATGCGCCGTCAATTTGCCCCTGGGGGCAAAAAGTTCACTGTAAGGCAGAAATATGTATTTTGTGATGAAATAATGGAGTGGGCCCTGCCCATCCTAACATCAGCCCCCACCATCACCCATAAAACCTCAACAGCCTTTCTATTCCCCTACAGAGAAAAACATCGTATTCCAATGGCAAGCGAGGGGATATTTGATTCTTTTGGTTGTTCTTTTGACATATGGCCCAGGAAAGTGTTGCTAACTTCCAATATCATCTCACTTGCTATGGAGATCAAATCACTTTTTGGGCTTGGGTAGGCTGCCACCTGCAAAACCTACCAGACCCAGACAGTTCTGTAAACTAGACATCAGGGGGAGTCCAGGGTAGTGTGATCCTCATGTATCCCGCACCATTTCCTTACCAACAATGTCCTGCAAATGTTGCCTAAAATGTATATTTTCCTCACACATCTGTGAGGAAAACATCTGGAGCCCCGGATTTCCTACCACACAGCATTCCCCCAAGTCTCCTGATAAAAATGGTGCCTCACCTGCATGAGTCGGCCAAGAGATCTTGACAAAAAATATCAAAAAATGCTATGTAGAGAGATCAGTAATAGGGGTAGCAGCTGGATTTGTGGCCGTGCTCGATCACCACCCATGGAAACCAACCACGGACATTTTTGAAAACTATACAACCAGGTAATTTCAGACTGGTGTGCCTTGCATTATTCCCATGAGGTTTCCTTACCCACAATGCTCTGCAAACCTAAAGAATTGCCTGAAATCATGCATTTTCCTTACATTTCTGTGCTGGAAACTTCTGGTATCTGCAGGAATCCACAAAATTTCTACCACCCAGCATTGCCCCATTTGTGCTGAAAACAATGCTGCCCACTTATGTGGTTGGGCCTAGTGTCCGTGACAGGAACAGATCAAAGGGCTCCCACTGAGATTGGTTTAATCTGTTCCTGTTGCAGGCACTAGACCCAGCCACACAAGTTGCATAGTGCCAACCTGGACTCCCCTGATTGTCTAGTTTTAAAAAATGTGTAGGTTTTCTAGGTTTCCCAAGGTGCTGCCTGAGCTAGGCACCAAAATCTACAGCCACCCACATTGGAAGAAAAGAGTCGGTTGTCAGTGGAAAAATGTGATGTATCCATGTCACATTTTGGGCTGTTTTCTGTCGCAGACACTAGACCTACCCACACAAGTGAGGTATCATTTTCATCTGAATACTTAGGGGATTGCTGGATGGAAGGATGTTTGTGGCTCCCCATAGATTCCAGAACTTTCCATTACAGAAATGTGAGGAAAATTTGCTATTTTTGTTGTCACAGTTTGATGTTTTCAGGGGACTCTGGGTGAAACAACTCAATAAGAGCCATGCAAGTCACTCCATCCTAGATTCCCCTATGCATTTAGTTTTAAAAAATGTACAGGTTTGCTAGGTTTCCCTGGCTGCCAGCTGAGCTAGTTCCCAAAATTCACATCTACCACTTTGGAAAAAAGGGTAATATTTCAGTGGGAAAATGTAATGTGTCCATGTTGCATTGTGGGCCATTTCCTGTCACAGGGGCTAGGCCTACCTACACAAGTGAGGTACCATTTCTATCGGAAGACATGTGGGACTATAGAGTAAGAGAGTATTTATTATAACCAATTGGATTTTGCTCCATTTGTGCATTCTAAATGTAAGCTAGTGTGTAAGAAAGAAGATATTTTGAAAGATACCCTCTAAACAGGTGCTCTTATGGGTACCCACAAATTCAGAAATGTAAAAATAACCACTGCTCCTAAACTTCACATTGTGGCCCATTACAGAAATACATAGATTTACTTGATACCCATTTTGCACTCTACACATTTCACTATATGAATTAGTCTATACTCAGTACAGAATGAAAAGTTATTGGACAGGGCAGCTCACTTGTTGACTCTGGGTACCTCAGGTTCTTGGAGAATCTACAAATCCTATATAAGAAAAAGTGGCACACCAGATAAGCCTCTTTTTTCTGCGCCCCGCTACCAGCACCTAAGGACACCATGCTTGCACAATATTTATAATATGGCGAACCATGGCGGTTGTTAGCACAATAGCGTCAAAATATTGATGCTATTGTGGTGCTTTGCTACACTAGCCTTACCAACTTGGATGCTGGCATAGCAAAGTGAAAGAAGGCACAAAGGTTTCTATGGGAGCGTCATTTTAACACCTATGAGCAAGAGTTCAAAATGACGCCAAAAATGGTGCTGTGAAATCTGTTAAATTTTACTGCACCATTTTTGCGGCCCTCCTAGCACTAGAACACCCCCCCCCCCGCCTTGCATACGTTATGGCTGGTGCAGGCTTAATGTGGAGTAAGGTTTTACAAAGTGGTGCAATACATGCATTGCAGTGTTTTGTAAATATGGAGCGGGGAAAAAGCCACTTTAGCGCCACCTTAGCATAAAAAATTACTCTATGGCGACACTTAGGTGGCGCTAGGGGCTCTTAAATATGTCCCTAGGTTCTTTCATTCAGCTGTACAAGTTCCTGAAAGCAGAGAAGATGGTGACTTTAGCAGCACAGCAAACAGCTCAATGATGCCACTTTTAGGAAAAAAACGAACCTTTTAAGCAGAGCACTTTATCCAGGGCACTTTTTTCATATTTTTCCCCCCAAAACTCAAAATGTAGGTATATTTTGGCTATTTTATTCGTCCCCTCTGGGAGAATCCACAAACCCTGAGGATCCTTAGAATCCCCATGATGTTGGGAAAAAAGGACGCACTTTTGGTATGGATACCTTATGTGGGCGAAAAGTTATGGAGGCCTAAGCACAAACTACCCCAAATAGCAAAAAAAAGGGGTCAGGACTTTGTTTCAGGGGGAGGGGAGTTCAGCACATAAGGGGTTATACCGTACGTGCACATTTGGTGTGCTATTGGTATTGTTAGAAGTTTACATGTAAAGTTCTATACAATAAATACATTGTTTATGATTCATATTTTACTGTAAGGAATTAAGTTAAAAGTGTTTTGACCCAGTGCCATTTCCGCAGCTCGTGTATGAGGGCTCATTCAAGTATTAATAACAAGTTTAAAACACACATTTGTTTAATAACACACATGCGCTGCAGAAACTATGGAGGTGCACAGTCTCGCCACCAAGACTATGCATCCACTACAGCCCCATGTCATTAACAAGTCTGCAATTTGTTTAAGGAAATGTGGCAACATTTTTAATATTAAATTATTAAATGTTTGTTAAAATGCTGTGAGCGGGATGGCCTTTGTGTCATAATTGGAAATGTTTGGTGTTCTTATGCTACGTATGTGTCTGTCGGCAAGGTATTCACTCCAAAATCTTAAATATGTACGATGAAAGTAAAAAAAATGAAAAACAAATATTTGAAAAAGAGGATTGCGGTTCCAGATTTAGATAGTATTGCCTCAAATACACGTAATATCATTTCCATTCCTTCAATGAAATGAAAATGGTTTATAACATATTGAGGAACTTTCACCGAATTGCTATTCCAACTATTTTGTGGCCAGCTCACAAGAAGAAAAGATAAAATAAGTTAAGGCGAACCTTCAGAACATAAATAAAGTGGTACTGTCTGTTCTCACTTACGTTTTTCTAGGATGAGTTAGACCAAGTACTTTCCAAATGAATCAAGATGTTTTTGAACATATGCCTAGTGCTGTTGAAAAGCTCTTCTCAGTTATAAATGCATACTCTGTTGGGGTCAGCCTGAGCACTTACCTAATTTTCTGGATCTGGTTTAACTTAGCTGTCTACATTTCAGACAGTGGTCAAAGATGGGCTGCGTGATTTATCTGAAGAAATCCTACAGTTGGTGCTCAACAAGCCTATCTTCTTATTAAAAATCTATTTGAGCTAGTCCGTAACTTGACAGGTTTTCTTTTCACCCCTTTGAACGAAAAAAAAAAAAATATATATATATATATATATATATATATACACACGTAATGGACTGAAGCCAGAACTATCTTTTTCAAATGATCGTGTTATAACGCAACCGAGGAAAAACAACATTGCTTTAAGGTGTCAGAAACTACACAAGCATAAAGCAAGGATTTTATATGCATCACTTCCTGTGTGACACGGCTTCTCCTGGTGGGAACTCCAGTTGATCCGTGATGCAAGCTTTCTAGTAGATAATGCATCCATTTGCTGGCATGTGGGTTGTTGGACTTTTAAAGTACTCAGACTGAAAAATACACTTAAATCTTATTATGATCTAACGTTGTCTAGTAGCTTAATTTAGAAATATATTTTAACCAGTGCAATTGCCTTTACCTTTTACACTGGACATGTAAAATGCGCTATTCCAAAACACAAATGCCATCACTAAATCCAGTAGAAACCATGTGTAACCTGTCAACTAGAAGAAATACAAGAATATAAACAGCAGGACTGGGTAGACGCTTGACAAGAGATGCTTCCACTCACAAGTCTTAACTAGGAATTAGCATGACCTTATCATATGTGTTTAGAAAGGTATTCACCCTAAATATATATAAAAAAAAATGTCTGGCGATAATATTGTGTAATCTTTATGGGCTGTTAGGTGTATTGTGGTTTGGTGTATAGCATTAGTTCTAATCATATGAATTATAAGTAATTGTTTATATTTGTAATATTAACATTGTTATTTATTTGATTATATGTTTTCAAATTTGACAACAATTAATTTTTTGGGTATGTAAGGTTAATTAGGGGACTTGGTAATAATACTGTAATTAAAATATTCTAAATTAATTGATTGGTCAATTAATTATGTTCATTTGAAATTGAACGTTGTCATGTACTATGTTTATGATTTTCAAAAAACGTCATGGATTATTTAGTTATATGCATAAATAAAACATGATTACATGGTTAATACTGGTGGGTCATGTTTTGGAGAAAGGGTAGGGTTTGTCTTTTTGTGACTATATTGTTAAAACATAACTAAAATGTAAAAAATGTATAATAAAAAATGTATTTATATTGGTTGTGAAATTAATTGTTCTTTAACATATTAGTTTCTTGGGTTTATGTTGGAGGCTGGGGTACTGTTTACTTTCAAAATGATTTATACAAACAAAAAACAATTCATATATAGGTATATTTAAAAAACAATGATTTATTAATATTTCAATAAAACAATGATGCTTCAAAAATGTTTTGCTTTATTGAAATAATTTTAATGCATGGTTATATTAACTTGGTATAATGAACCTAAATTCCCCCATGTGTGTGCTTCCCCAAACATTTGTAAATACTTCCTGTCCTCCATTCACCAACGTTAGAATTTGGGTTTCTGATTGACAAAGGTATGTACCCTGATCAAGCACGAACCACAATCCTACTCAGGACAGCTCACAAACACACCCTAAATTAACCAGTGCTCACCCCCTGGTAGCTTGGCAAAAAGCATTCGGGCTTACCTTAAGGAACAATGTGTAAAGTAATTATGCAGCACTTCAAACAGTAAAACAGTGAAAATACCATATAAAAAGAAACCATACTTGGTTAGGAAAATAGAACTGAATTTAATAAAACAAACAAGACCAAATGATAAAAATCCAATCAGTAGAAGTTGATGTTATGAATTTTTAAAGGAACAACTGTAAGATAGAGCTTAAACGCAAAAGGCTGTAATTGAGGGTATCTGGTCACACCAGACTGAGACAAAGTCGAACGTTCATGCTGACTATGATGGCGTGCAGGCCAGCTACATGGACCTTGCTAGGTCCACTGAACCAAGGTACCTTAAATCCAAGTGATGGAGCTTTGCGTTGTTTCCGAACCCCCCAGCATGGAGATGCATCAATTTTCCCCAAGCAGTTGAGAAGACTCATTGAAGTTCCCCAGGCAGTGGTGGTGATGTATTGGAGATGAGATGCAGTGGAGTTCATGTGGGTGCCAGCTGCTTTGATGTTGAGCTGATGCCCTGTTTCCAATTAACACAGTGGCTGCGATGCAGAGTTTGGTGTCACTGATAGGGATGCAGGGACTTTGGGCCAAATACAATTCTGCAGTGATGGTTCTGAAAGCGATGCACTTGTTTTATCCACACAATGGTGGGAATGTGCATGTTCTGCCCATGCAAAAGCGAAGATGCAGTACATCTTTTGGAGCAGAGCTTTAGGATCTACTTCTAAGCACCACTTGGCTCACAGCTGGCACAGTCTAGTTGCAAAGTGGGTTGGTTGGAAGTCTTTTGTGTTCCTGAGACTTCAGATCAGGAAGCCAGTTGGCTGGCCCTTGGAGTCACTCTGGGTTCTGAGTTGGAGAGATGTGGGTCCAATCCTTCGCACCCAGGTAAGGAGCACAGCAGGTGAGCAGACCAGTACAGCCAGGCAGCAGTTCTTCCAGAGTAGCAGTTCAACAGAATGGCAGTCCTTGAAGCAGCACAAAAGTCCTTTTTCCTGACAGGGTATCCACAGGTCCAGAAGTTTACTTAAATCGTAGGGCCTGAAGTTCAGTTCTTATACTCAGTGGTGCCTTTAAAGTGGGGGAGACTTTAAATAAATCTTTGAAGTGCACAGGGGTCCTCCCTTCCTGCCCTGGTTTCAGACTCACTACTACGGGGTATGCAGCCCTTTGTGTGGGGACAGGACACAGCCTATTTGGGTGTAAGTGTGAGGTTGTGGCCAGCTTCTTCCGCCTATCCTGTGAGGATGTCCCATCAGGGCTCATCAAGTCACACTGAAACTCCCATTGTGTGTGGCTGTCTGGAGGGAATACATAAAGCCCAGCTGTCACCACCGCAGACAAGTGATAGGAGACAGGCAGCAGGCACCAAATAGCTAAAGTAAGGAAATCGTCAGAAGCACAGTGCCAACCTGGCATAGTTTCTCACTCCACACAACTTGTTTATCTCCTGGAGGATTACACACATCATGTTTCATATGCTGATAGAATTTGTTTCTTAATCAATTGTTATTTGTCTCACTTTTTAACTTATATATATTTGCTTCCAATAATATTGAATTCAAACAATACCTCAATGCATTTTGGACCCCTGGTCCTTCATCAGAAGTTAATTTCCACTGGGGAACAAAAGAAAAGAATAGTGCAAACATTTTATGTCCTTGTTTTGCTCCAACAAATATCCATAAATGAATTACCATATTCCATGAGGATGTCTTACTCACACTCCTGGGTTCACATGATCCAGGTGAATCAAAAAGAAATGTGAAGCTTAGTTTATGAAAGAATGGATAGCAATCAGTAATTTGTGAATTGGTCTGTTTCCACCATGATGAAAAAGAGGGGGTTCCAATTTCTTTAAAAGTTAACCTGGTGTATGTATCGTATAAAAATAGGAAACATGTTGGCGCCGAGTAAGGGATCTATAAGCAAAAAGAATCATGTCCCTGTAATCACCAAATGGTGCTGGCAAATCAACACTGTTGTATAAAGTTTATCCAGGCTGTGATAGCTAATCCATGGGACATCAAGAATAAAAGGTAACCCGCGTTCGTAGAAAACCAAAATGCGAGTGTGCCCCAAAAATTTCCAGTGAATTGTGAACCAAGTTTGTAAAAAACCAAAATCAATGTGTGCTATGAACATCTCCTGTGAAATAAAAAGAAGAATCTAAGTTATTCTACAACATGAAGAATTCAAGTAGGCGATGTGCATACCTGAAAATGGCAGGTGAATTTTAGAGGAAGCCGTAGTGATTACCTATGTAAATCTGTAGTACACGGTTAGACTGTTGCCACCCGATCTTACTGTTGTGTCGCAAGTTACAGTTATGTGTGCTCCACCTTACCTCACACTCCAAATTGTGGCAAAGTCAAACAGCGAAGGAAAAAGCTGTCAGGACACTGGAATACTAAGTTGGTACCACGCACTGCTAGTTCTCCTTACTTTAAAGGCAGAGTAATATGGTTAAATCAAAGTAGTACTCTGTGGTTAACTCCGGATTATGAAACTGTGTAAAGATGTCCGTCATATTATAATGCCTCGTCGTAAATCGGATAAACAAACCTTTATGATAGTAAAGACTTCTATCAAAAACAATCTATCAAAAAAATAAATACATAAATGTATGCAGTCCTTAAAAATAATGAGCCCTAGAAGCTTATAGATGTAATATGCTAAAAAAGTGTGTAGATCATTAATTTGTGTATGCAAGAAAATACTATGAGCTAGTGCCAAAAACGGATCTTGTGTAATTGTCATTCTCCTGCAAAAAAAGTTGTTAACAGAGTTCACGAGGAGCTGAAATCAGAATATAGCTGTGCCAACAGGTCAATCATTTCCTTGTCAAATTCATAATGTGTATTGTCAGACATGGAGTCTCTAGTTGACAGTCGGTTTGCACCCTGTCCAAGTAGGGATCCTCACTCTAGTCAGGATAAGGGAGATATCGGCTCAGATAACCCCTGCTCACCCCCTTGGTAGCTTGGAACGAGCAGTCAGGCTTATCTTAGAAACAATGTGTAAAGCATTTGCGCATAACACAAAGTAATACAGTGAAAACACTACAAAAGTTCACCACGCAAGTCTTAGAAAAATAGCCAATGTTTATCTGTAAAACAAGACCAAAACAAGAAAAATCCAACATACAATAAATAAGATAAGAATTTTGCAAGAATTACTTAAAAATACAATTCCTTGAAGTCAATAGCTCTACCTGGGGCTATCACGGTGTCATGATCAACAAGACCAACAATTCAGGCTGGTCTTGGAATTGTAGGATATCATGATCCTCGCCATGAGATGCGGAGAGTGGTGTTGCTTCTGTCGCAGGCATCAGTTCCGGAGGTCGGTGCAGGGGTCGTCAGGCCCTTGAAGTCACACGTGTTGCAGATTGAACTCAAGGCTGCAAAGCGGGACGATGTGACGTCCGGTGCCCACAGGTCATGGTGCAGGCAGCGGCTCGGTGAGAGCGTCCAGTGGTGTAGGTGGGACCAGAGCGGCAGTGTAAAGCAGGACGTGTGTGACATGCGGTGTCACCAGGTCATGGTGCAGCGAGCAGCATTGTCATTGCTGAAACACTGTCATTGGTAGGCCCGAATCGGCGGTGTGGCACGGGATGGGCACTGTGCGGCTTCCACGGGCCGCAGTGCAGGCAGGGACGCCTAGAGATGACACTGGAGTCGATGGTGCTGGCATCAGTGAAATGGGGCTGCCGTGCAGGACGGTGCTTTGTGTACCTCACAAGCGGTGTCCATAGACCACGGTGAAGGCAGCAGTGCCGGTGGCAGCGGGGATGCCCAGGCTGAGGTGTGAGCAAGCTGTTGCAGGAGTGAGGGCCCCACAGGTCACATACAACCAGCAGCTCAGTGGCAGCATCATATGGCATCGTCGGTGAGACCAGGGTTGCAGTGTGAAGCAGGGCAGTGGGGCTCAGTGCGGCGTCGGCAGGTCAAGGTGCAGGCCAGTGGCGTTGTTGGCTGTGTCACAGTGGTTTTTCTTCACAAACAGCACAAAACACTCAGTTCCCAGTGCTGTAGACGGATGAAACTGAAGACTTTGGTGTCCCTGAGACTTCCAACAGGAGGCAAGTTCTACTCCAAGCCCTTGGAGAACTCTCGCAAGCAGGATACACAGCAAATGTTACCCTTTGCTCTCTTTTAAGGCAATAGCAGCAATTGCAGGCTAACTCAGCAAAGCAACACAGCAAAGGGGCAGTACTCCTCCTCTATCTCTTCAGCTCTTCTCCTTGGCAGAGGTTTGTTTCGATCCAGAAAGATTCTAAATGTCTGGGGTTTTGGGTCTACTACTTATACCCCTTTCTGCCTTTGAAGTAGGCATACTTCAAAGGTAATTCTCTGTTGTTTGCAAGATCCTGCCATAACAAGGCCTGGCCCCAGACACACTCCAGGGGATCGGAGACTGCATTGTGTGAGGGCAGGCCCAGCCCTTTCAGGTGTAAGTGACCACTCCTTTCTCCACCCATCAAGATATGCAGGCTACACCCCAGATCCCTTTGTGTCACTGTCTAGAGGGAATTTGCAACAGCCCAACTGTCAGTCTGATCTAGATGTGGAATACAGAAGCAGACAGAGGCACAGAATAGTTTAAACAAGAAAATGCCCACTTTCTAAAAGTGGCATTTTCAAACAAACATTTTAAAAACCAACTGCACTAAAAGATGTATTTGCAAATTGTAAGCTCAGAGACCCCAAACTCCACATTTCTATCTGCTCTCAAAGGGAAATTGTTGTTAGGGATATTTAAAGGCAGTCCCCATGTTAACCTACGAAAGGGATAGGCCTTGCAACAGTGAAAACCGAACTTGGCAGTATTTCATTGTTAGGACATGTAAAACACATCAGATACATGTCCCACCTTTAATAGACACTGCACCCTACCTAGCACCTACTTTAGGGGTACCTTACTTGTAGTAAAAGGGAAGGTTGGGGCCTGGCAAGTAGGTACACTTACCAGGTCGAATTGGCAGTTTAAAACTGCACACACAGACACTGCAGTGGCAGGTCTGATACATGTTCACAGGGCTACTTACGTGGGTTTCACAATCAGTGCTGCAGGTCCACTAGTAGCATTTGATTTACGGGCCCTGGGCATCTCTAGTGCACTTTACTAGGGACTTGTTACTAAGTCAGATATGCCAATCATGGGTAAACCAATTACCAATGCAATTCACATAGGGAACACTTGCACTTTAGCACTGATCACCAGAGGTAAAGTGTGCAGAGACAATAAGCCAGAAAAAACAGATCTGAAAAATAGGAGGAAGAAGGCAAACAGTTTGGGGATAACCCTGCAAAAAGGGACATTTCCAACATGTATCCAAGATGTTGCCTCATAACTAAACAAAAGTAACCTTTGCCCATCTATAAAGCATTGTCATTTTGTGGTGATATACTGTCAATCCTGCCTTTTCGTGGCAATGGTGCCTTCTAGCATGGTTTAAAAACATAGCACCAATCATCACAGTATGGTAAAGGTATAGTCTTAAATGATGACCCAATGATATAAATATCCACAAGTTGTTTTGTGAGTAACATGAGTACTCCAGACTGTCATCACAGTGTGTTAAAGGTATGGTTCATGGATGATAAACCAATGTTCTAAGTGTCCGCAGGTTCTCGCATGGATCGTCACAAGAAACATGAGTACTCCAGCCTATCATTTAATCCTGCCGGTGATAATATATTTAATCTTGTTCTCCAGTAGAATTCCCTCTGTATGAAAATCTTCTGGGTATCTGAGTTATCTCTGATAAACCATAGTTTATTGATGTTGTGTCCCAGCAACTTGAAATGGCTGGCTACAGATGATTTTTCATTCTTTACCTTTTTGTTACTCTTGAGTTTAGTCACCCTGGTTCTAATTTTTTGTTGCGTGCCTTGAGGGGGACTACCAATTACATATTCCACCATCTGAGTCCAGGATGAGGGGCTCCATCATGCGCTACAAAAGAGCCAGGACATCCTGCAGTGCTGAATGTGCCCTGGCGTGTGCCCAGACATGTGCCTGGATGAAGACCAGGCCAAGAGTAGGCCTGTCTTCACCTGTTTGCATTTGGACGAGATTGGGCTAGGCCCTGTCTCTTTGCCCCTTTGTTCAGTGGGATACCAGTGCGAATTGCAGTTTGAACTACAACTATGGGAGAAAGTAAGCAGTTTTCTTGAAGATACGAAGGGTTTCATTGACTTCTGCTTCCCCTTCCAACTTACAAACTGTTTAACAACTGGTACAATTAATAAACAAATAACACTGCTGGAAGGGGAAATAGATGTGTTACAGCAGCAATAAAATGTGACTCTGTACCACTCGCTGTTAAACAGGCTTAGTAGTTCAACTATTAGGCATATTCCTGCGTGTCTGGGCCAGTTTGCATTGACTATGTGCCTAAATGACTTACCCCTGTGTTCAGGAGCTACGCCCAGGCCTGTTTTGGACTCCACTTATCAAGCTGTGATGGCTATCTTCCTCTGTGGAAAAGGAAAGGAATGGGGAGACATTTAAAAGAGTCTGGGAGTTTCACTGGTGCAAATTTGCCTCTTGGGTAACAGCTGCAAACTCAGCTATGAAGGTCTGCTAGCTGGTAACCCTTCTGTTGTCAATGACACTGCAGAGAAAGAATCAAAGGAGTGTTGTGCTGACTTCTTTAGAAGCATAAATAACCATTAGAACTGGCTATAAATGGAATTAATTTAGAAGCGCAGTGGTTTGGAAGCCAAACTTAATGTTTCTTCTCCTTCTGTTTGATCATATGTCCACCGTCATGCTGGTTCCAGTGGTGTAACTGAGGCTCCTGTCATTGCTTCTAATGATTCGATTCCACAGGACACACAGGGTCATGGAACTAGGACAGCATCCTCCCAGGAGTTGTTGTCTGTGGTCCAGCTCAACTGTGGTCCAAGAAGCTGTAGACCCACTAAATGTGGACAAAGGAGTGAGTTTACATTGTGGCCCTCTTATGATATAGGATCTATTGTGGTCAAGGGCAGTTAATCCACCCAGTGGTTCTTTTCAGAGGGATAGTAACAATGTAACTCCCCAAATTCCCCCAGAGTGTACCCCTTATGTTGTTGTGTTGGATTTTGTCCCTCTACTTCCCACTTTTTGTACTGATTGAAATGAAACTCAAACATGGGTTGATGACCTATTTGGGGAAGTTATTTTGGTGAGAAAGGCGAGGTGGGTAGGCTATGGTCATAAACAAATACAGAGGGACTGTGTGGTTATTAATTTTAGGAACCCAAAAAAAGGTATGGTGCATTGTTTAAATTATATGACTTATGTGCCTGGAATAATTCATGCACATCCTTAGTGTTTTTTCTATACACCATACGACTAGACCCCTGCCCCTATAACTATACACTGTCCCAATTCTTAACAGATAAAGCCCTCTGGATCACATCACAAACTAAATCATAGATGCATCATAGACAGAGATGTAGGTTTTGCTTTATATAAATGGTTTGAAAACCTTTTTTAATTTCCTGTGGAAGGCATATGCTTCAAACTCGGAAACAACCAATCCCAGTGCTTTTATATGCAGACCATGTTGTTCTCATTGCGAGAATAGCAAATGGGTTACAACCCTTGATGGATAGCTTTGTCTCATTTATGAATACACTTGCTTTAGCTATAAATATATCCTGGTTTTGCACCATGCTCCCAGGTCAACTAAAAACTAAACTTAGAAACACATCTGATTAGGGAGTCTGTGATAAGTAGAATTAAAATTTGTAACTATCTAGCCATCCCCTTTTATATTTGCATTAAGACTTTGTCATAGACAAGTGAAGGAACTTTTTCTTATTTACAAGACAGAGGGCCATTTTACAAGATTGGTGGTCATACAAACAGATGACCACCAGCCATCTGCCAGCACCACAAGACAGAATAAACAAGTCGTCGGAGACAGTGTTTCTGCTGGACCCATTACGAGGTTGCACACTGCCAATGTGACCATGACGATCTAACCACCATCTACAAGCTGGCGGAAACAGACAGTATAAAGAGAGACACTCACCTGCAGGCAGCTTTACACGTCTGGGGACGACATGGAGCCATTCACAACCAGCATGCCACTGCTGCTGCTTGTAAAAAGACCACAAAATCAACATTGACATAGACGCCATCAACCGTAAGAACACACACCTACCTGTATCATCAACCTTTAAAAACAGCTTGTAGCACCGGCAAACACATCATAGGGGGATGCTCCACAGACAGGAGGCACACATCTCATATAACACACACTCACTGACATTCATCAACACGGACATGTGCACATGCATACTTTGGCTGGCACACTCAGACTGCCCAGCAATACTACACCAATACACATGGCCACACACCCTGGGAAGAGGGACACTGAAGTCTACACAACATTGTCACACACAGCCACAACAACACACCTACAGCACATATACAATTACAGATCACACAACCACATTCCATACTGGCCAGGGACTGCCCACACATACATCACACCTACCTATTGATGTGGCATGCAACACAATCAATACCACCAGTATACAGCCCTGCAATGGACACACAGATCACAGCACAATGGAAGCACAATGGCATGTATAAAACACAGAGACACAAATACACCAAGAACAACATAAAAACTATACCTACACAATTGGGGTGGGGCCATCTGGGACACACAGGGAAGGAGACTCAAACAACACCAGGGAACAATCCTCAATCAATCAACATGTGCAGTGCACTTTTCTACAAGATGCACATCAAGGGCATAAGTGAGCACAGAGTGGTTCCACAATCTGTCCCTAAATGTCACATCCCTCATTGCTATTGCAGTCCTACATGACAAATGACATACTATGATGCATTAAGGTATCTGTCAGACAATAAACAATGCTGACACACTCCTGTCTGTGGCACAACATGAAATGGATCAACATTCTAAATGTGCTATTCCAATAACAGTTTTCCATGCATATATATGCAAGGGAATACAGACATCATCCCATCAACATGGGTAGAACGTGCATGAAATTGCAGAATAAAGATGTTTCCTAAAGAGAAACGGAACCATGCTGACATGTAGGCACAAGGAATGTTGGCTACAGTCATGAAATCTAATTCTACTCAATGAACATTACCCACTTACCAAGGGAAAGTAGTTTTTGACATCTGCAAACCATTAATCATGTAATCCATGTCACATCTATGCTGGGCCCAAAACATCACAGACTGCAGTGAGGCACCAGCTCATATCATACACTCTAGAAAACTTGCTTCTCGTGGCAGATGTCTACATACACATATGCCCAGACACATGGCAGAGGACAGTGATCCATAAGCCACTTACCGTTTGTTTGTGACTTCCTGGGGAAGTGATCTGTGGCTCAGAAATTACACCCACAACAAAAAATACATGAAAGATCACCGTACCCAGCCATTTGTGGTCCCTGCACAGAAAGTAAAGTTGTTTGAGGATTCCCCCAGGTATGTACCAGATCACATGTTCAGAAGGCAAGAAACACCAGTTTGATACACATGACATCAACAAAAACAATCTCTCACCTACTGTGTGACACATGGCTCATCCCTAATTGTCAGGGGGAGCAGTCAGTACCCCACTCAATCACTTTAGAAAAGGACAGGCATGAATTTGCTGTCCACTCAGACCCCTTGCGGTTGCCGTACTGCCCTCAAATGCCCTTCCAGCTTCGGGTAGGCCACTGCCAGAATGCTGGCCATTAGGGGGGGTCACTGTCCAACGGGCACCCCGCCCAATTTGGGAGGACAGCCTCAGGTGGGCCACCATCATTTTCTGGGCCCAACGTTTTAGGTCCTCCCACCCCTTTCTGCAGTGGGCACTCTGCGCCTGGGTCTGCAACGTCTTGGCGATGTCTCTCCAAATTCCTTTCTTCTGATGGACATTGATCTGCATGGATGCAAAAGAAAAGACAAGAAATTATGTCCACAAGTCCCATTCAAAATGGCTGAGTCACATACATGTCAGAACATAAAGCTAAGAACATGCTTCTTTGCCCAAACTGCCAAAGTGTACCACATACCAGTCACTGAGTACAGGGACATGACTACAAACACTTCCCAATCTGCAGACTAATCCACAACCCTGCTCAGGTACTCCACTGACAAGATAGGTCAACTGACATCTTGTGGTACATGCTCTAGCAATCTGAGCTCAGGAACCATGGGCCACATCTCACCCCTGTGGCTTCTGAATGGTGCACTCCTTAGGCATTAAGGCACTAATACACTCACACTCTGTGAGAATGATTCCCTGCATACAGTTTTTACAAGCTACTGCCAGAGTACAAACCCATACATTACACGTGGGTAACGGTGAAGGGACTGGCATGGTGGGTATAGAAGTTGTCTAACTTGTCTATGTGTGGGCATGCGGACTGACAAATGCATACAAATGCTTCCTCAGGGGGTGGGGTTCTGTATCATGTACATGTGCCACCGAACAGGCTTCTGGACATATGTGTCCATCCTACAGAGATGGCATCCATCAAAGGCTTTCATTGTCCAATATCTACTAAGTCACCAAACCAATGAGTCATATATCCTGGGTTCCCAGGATTCATCGCACTGTCTGCTCTATGAGACTATTATTTATGCAATAAACCTGCACAGGACAAAGATGACCTGTCTGATGCTGTCAACAGGGCTTTGGGAGTAAGGGACCTGCCAGGGGTCATTAATACATATCGACAGTGATGCCAAGTGCACATAATACACAGATCATTGTCTCCCTACTAAAATCATTTACATACTCATCAGGGAAAGAACCTCAATAAGGTGCATTTTTTACCATGAGCCTAGATTGGTTCACATGGTAGGGCATACTTGGATATAGGGTGTGGGCACAGTGTCTCAACTGCATAGTCAAAAAGACTCAACAAAAGCCTAGATTTGGAATCCTACTGAGCGATACATTTGGCAAGCCCTAATCTCTGCACGCTGAGCAGACAGAACCTATATGGTGCTCCATTCTCTGCACTTCCAGGCATGACAGTACATCAGGTAGCCAACAACATATTGCCATGCGGTGTGTATGCGGTAACCTGAAGGACAGAGTGAGTCAGGATATGCCTTCTGAATAACAGTTAGTGAGCCCAAATGTGGTCTGAAATCTCACAGTCAACATACACATAGCTCACTTGACACACCTGACACATATACCATGCATACACAGCTCATGCTGTCATGCAAATACATGTGGTCTCACATTTACAACATCTATGTGTGAAGTAATGTATGGGGATGGAAGAACACAGCATGTCATGGAGCGAGCTCTTGGGCTCCTGAGAGCCAAATTTAGGTGTCTGGATAAGACGGGTGGAGCCCTCCTGTACTCACCCGCAAAAGTGTGAAAGATCACTGTGGCCTGCTACATGCCCGCAACCAAGTCCTGAGAACCATCCCATACATCTCTGATGAGGGAAAGCTAGCAGTGGCACTGGGTGAACCTCCTGAAATGCCAAATATAGTATAAATATGTGATGTTCTGCGATTAGTGTGACTGCATGGGGTACTGTAGGGGTCAGTACTTGATGAGAAGGGTGTCTCTGTCACCATGAGACAGGACATCTCATGCTATGCATCATATAGCCCTGGTTTGTTGGCTACATCAGGCTTGAAGATGTGACTTCTTGGAGGATCTCCTTTGTTTGGGGCTGTCACATTGCACTGTCAGTGAAACAACTGAAGTTTGAAATGAGGTTTGTGTCTTATGTATGCCTTTACCTGTCTAAACTCCATGTATGTCACTAATTACTTCCATATCTCCTCATCCTGCCATCATCATGTGGGAATTTCAGAGTTGTGTATTTGCCAGGTGGTGGTTGCTGGTCTTACATGTGAAGTGGACATGGATTGATTCAGGTAATGTTTGTCGCAGATTTGAGGTGTATGAGTCCTATGGTCAGGCTGCCTGGACAGTGGGAGGGCAGGAATCTGAGCTAAACAATAGACCTGTTTGCAGTGGTGTGTTGGTCCAATGGTCTGATGTGTGTGATTAAGTGGCCTTATAACATGTCACCCTGTGCAGTCCATTCCTTCTACCTTCACATTGTGATGGCATTGTTGCTGTATGACCTGTTAGTGGCTGTCAGTGTGTTTCCTCATTGCATGCCAGTGTACCTGTGCCGCAACACTGAAACAGGCGTGTGCCATTTCACCAGGTGCTTGCTCATTGTTATGGGAAGGGCCTGGGCTCAGGCTCTGTTGTATTGCCCTCTGTCTGTGCCACGGCTTATGTTAAGTTGGCAGGCCTGGTTTTGATATGTGATAAGGGTAAACTGGAGAAAAAAATCCCACACTCTCTTTGCCTAATCTACTGGTTTTACAGGCCCTTTAAGGCATGGTCTGGTGCCAGTTAGTAATAGTATATCTGGCCTGACTCAATATGGCTGGACATTCTTGGCCATGACTGTGCAGATAGTTTTAACACTTTATGCAAAACAGTACAATGAGACCTTAGATGTGACCACACACATGTGACATTGTGTTGTTAGCCATCCTAAGCATGACACTCCCTGAGACATCTCCCTCCATCCATTGTCTCATAATTTTTAAAGTATGTACATTACATGTGATTAGCATTCAACATACCAGAAAGATAAAAAAAGAGAGGTAGTGGGTAGTTGTTTAGTGATAGGTGTATTTATTTACATTTGAACAAAAATGAATAGTGATACTGGATTAAAAAAACAATACTTCAGGTGAAGGGATCAGTCAAGGTGGATGCAATCAATAGAGTAGAGGCCACAACATTTTGATTTGGAGTCCTGTGTCCTACCAGCATGGAATATCGAAAGTGATTAAGGAACAGTCAACAGAGTGAGTCTGTGGTACACAAAGGAGTGACATCAGGAAGTGGTTGCTTTCTCGCAGTGGTTGGTGTCTAGCCGCCTGCACCTCCTGGATGCTTGGCCAGACGTCCCCGCTTGCAAGGGCTCAGTGACTAGAGAGGCAGGGGTACCTGAGGTGGGTTCTTACCCTGGCAGGGCCTCCCTTCTAGTGGCTGATATCGATGAAGGGCCTATTGCGGATGTGCCAAAGTAAGGGGTGTGATGTTGCCTATGACCTGCTCATGGTACTGGTCATGTCCCTCAGCATTCCTGTTAGAGAGGCCATGTTGGAACTGTGGGCCTCCCACTGCTCCCACATCTCACAATGGAAATCCCTTTGTAGCTCCTTGATTTCCCTGAGTTCGGTCAGTACCTGGTCCATCACGTCTTATGAAATTTAGTAGGCCCACAAAACCTTGCTGATGGTATCCTGGCCAGGGGCAACACCAGCAGCCTCTTCCCACTGGGCCACACCATCCCTTCCATGCACTCTACCCCCACATGCCTGCACCCTTTGGGCAGCCTACCTCCTTCCACTGGTTCCTGGTCCATCATTGTCATGGTTGGCAGGTTGTAACTCAGGAACCCAGACTGGGGGCACAAGATGTAGGTTTGTAGGGATTCAGGTCTGGGGTGACTTTCTGCCTGTGATGTTGAGGTCATGGGACTGGGAGAAATTGAGGTGGTCAGGCGGAGTCATCTCTCCAGGTTGCCTGGATTGCTCAGAACCGCCCTCGATGTCCAGTGGTCCTGGAGTGTTTGTTTTCTTAAGGGCTTCATCTATGAGGGTAGTGGCAGCCTCCTCTGTGGTGTCTGTGATAGCATTCCCAGTTGCAGTGGCAGCACAACTGATGTGGAGAGATGATGATAGTGGTTGTATTGTAACAGCTACCTCAATAGTTGACAGTGACTATGGGCTGGGGTAGTTCACATTGCATTTGCTGATTTCCCTCATGTGACAAGTGCACATGATGTCAATTGTAGTAAGCTGACATTGTAGCCACATACTGTTACGACTCGGTCGTCCCATCTCTAGGGGGTGCTGTACGGGGACTGTCAGAAGCCTGGGAATCACCTTGAACAGTTCTCTAAAGTCCCTTGCTGACTCCGGTTTGTTTCTCTTTTGGCCATGGTATACTTTTGTAGTACTACATTTGCTTCCTGGGACTGCAAATCCCATAATGCACAGCCTGGTAGTCAAGAAAGCCCGGATTCTGTTTCCCATTGTTTTCTATGGGAGAAGTCCAGTTGCTCCTTTTCACCGGATCCTCTACTCCAGGACTTGCAAGTGTCTGAAACTACACACACCTGAGACCTCTCCTGTGCAGCCCATCCTTGTCTAGTGTTATACGTTGTTTTTCGTGCCTAACAGTGATAGTGTGCTATTGCTGTTTTCTCAGGAATCACCACTGCATTTTCAGCTGGACCCACAAGAGCGTGTCCTGTGTATGTAAGTACTATCCTTGTTTGTGCTCTAGGGTCCAGAGACGGAATCACTTCTGCTTCCTCCTTTCTATGGGGCTGGCAGGGTGACTATCTGTAAGAGCAAACTGCACAGAGGCATTGAGATGCCCTGTCACTGTGGGAGGTTCTGCGCCTTATTCTGTGTACAACCCCAGCATGTTTGTCCACTAGTAATCTGTTTCCTGTTTGTTCACACAAGGGTTGCTCTGCTTTTACTTTCCTGTGCCTGTTCATAGCTGTCCTTTCCGTGTATGCCTTTAGCTGCTCTTCTGCCCCAGTACACTACCTCTTTAGAATATTCGGTAACCTCAAGGAGTGTCCCAAAGTCCTGATCAGACCCGCCCGAAACGGTGACACATACAGATTCCAGTTAAGTGACCTAGCCTCAGACTGTCTGCAATCCTTAGCTGTTGGAGAGATGGTAATAGACTCATGTCTTGCCAGCTGTGCAGGCAGGACATTGGCTGGGCCAGATGTTGTTAGAGTCATCTCTGAAGCTGTTTGTTTGTTTTATAGACACTGTCAGGACCTTGAGTGATGTGTGATAGTTGTCATCCTGTGGTCAGTGCATTGTGGAGGTGAGTGCTGCCAATACCATACAGCAGACACATTTTGGGGCCTTTGATCTGTATAGGATGCTCCTACCAGACAATTTGAGCTGTCCTTCCTGTCTACACAATTTTCATCTTGGCATGTCAGCTCTAAATGGATCTGGGTGTGTAGCCACATCACAGGGTGTATACCATGACCTGTATCCTTGTCCCTCCCAGGTGTGTGACTTTCATTGTGGGTTCAGGGACTGTGGCACAATATCATCTGGACAGTGGCCTGGTGTTTGGGGTGCATGTCCTGGCCCTCCTTGAATTTATTCTGACATTGCTCTTGACACACCTTACAGTTCACATAGTCTATCCTCTGAGGTCAGTGGACTTACATAACAAGTATGACACCAGGGATAATTGACCAAATGCGGAGTAGATTGAGTAATTGGATTTGGTAGAAAGAGCCTCTTGGCCACAGCAGTCATGTGACTCCCTGTAATACATGTAGTTTTTCAGTTAGGCTCTCTCAGGTGTGTACACGTCATGAGTGTGTTTTCATGTAAAGGTATTTGTGCAGGTGTACACTGTACTATTGCTTTGGATTGTGAGTAAGGGATCCTCCGATGAGTACTAACCATTTCAATCACCGTACTCCACACACTATAGAGTTAATTGCCTGCCAGGTGAGTACAGTTGTATGGCTGAATAGATGGAGAATGATCACAATAGCAGAGCACACAGTTGTGGCAGAGTGAAGTGAGAGTCCCAGTGCCTCCTGACCTTGGCAGTCTTGTCATTGGATGCCCTACCCACAAGCTATACAGTTGTGATCCACTCAGGTGAGTACAGCTGTATGGCTGAATAGATGGTGAATGGTCATAGTAGTAGAGCAGACAGTTGTGGCAGAGTGTAGTAGGAGTCCCAGTGCCTCCTGGCCTTAGCAGTCCTGCCATTGGCTGCCCTACCCACACACTATACAGTTGTGATCCCCCCAGGTGAATACATTTGTATGGCTGACTAGATGGAGAATGATCATAGTAGCAGAGCACACAGTTGTGGCTGAGTGTAGTGAGAGTCACAGTGCCTCCTGGCCTTAGCAGTCCTGTCATTGGCTGTACTACTCACACACTATTTTGGTGTCATCCTCTCAGGTGGGTACACTCGATGGATCTATGTGTTTAGCCACATCACAGAGTGTACCATGATCTGTATCTTGGTCCCTCCCAGGTGAGTAAGCTCCATTTGTGAGTTCACAGAGCGATCCACAATGTCATATGGACACTGGCCTGGTTGTTGGAGTTACAGGGACTGGCCCTCCTGGGATCTACAGTAATGTTACTCCAAGTACTACCTACAGTATACAGATGTCATCCTCTCTGGTGAGTCTAGTTTAAAAGATGAGTAGAGGGAAAAGGGTAATTGAAGCAGAGGAAACTGTTGGCTGAGTGGAGTGAGTGCAGCAGTGCCTCCTGGTCTTATCATTCCTGGAAGTGCCTGTCCTACCCACACAGTATACAGATGTCATCCTCTCAGGTGAGTACAGTTCAAAGCTGAGTAGCGAGAGAAAGGTCATTGGAGCAGAGAACACTGTGTTGGCTGAGTGGAGTGAGAATAGCAGTGCCTCCTGGCATTAGCATTCCAGTCAGTGCCTCACCTACCCACACAGTACACAGATGTCATCCTCTCAGATGAGAACAGTTCAAAGGCTGAATAGAGGGAGAAGGGTCATTGGAGCAGAGGACACTATGTTGGCTGAGTGGAGTGAGTGCAGCAGTGCCTCCTGGCCTTAGCATTCCTGTCAGTGCCTGTCCTACCCACACAGTACACAGATGTCATCCTCACAGATGAAAACAGTTCAAAGGCTGAGTAGAGGGAGAATGGTAATTGGAGCAGAGGAAACTGTGTTGGCTGAGGTGAGTGAGAGTAGCAGTGCCTCCTGGCCTTAGCATTCCTGTAAGTGCCTGTCCTACCCACACAGTATACCGATGGCACCCTCTCAAGCGATTACAGTTCAAAGGCTGAGTAGAGGGAGAATGGTAATTGGAGCAGAGTGCACTGTACTGGTTGAGTGGAGTGAGAGTAACAGTGCCTCCTGGCCTTAGCATTCCTGTCAGTGCTTGTCCTACCCACACAATATAGCGATAGCATCCTCTCAGGTGAGTACATTCCAATGTGAAGGTGACAGTCAAGGTAATTTAAAGTAGGATGCACTGCTACTGTTTTTGTAATGGTGGAACAGTGACTGCTGGGAACTGTAGTGCTGTCAATCCTTGTACTACACACACTATACAGAGTTGCTGTTGCCCCAGGTGAGTCTACTTCACATGTTGGAGATCAGACAGGGGTCTATAAACAGGTGGACACTGGGCTGTTGAATGGTTTGACAGTAAAGTTGGCAAAAGGCTGATCAGTGAGCGTGAATGATAATACAATTTGCTAATATTTTGTTGCAGCTTACACAACTCCATTGCCCCAGGTATTCCTGTGAAGGCCTCAGGATGCAGGATGGCCAAGACCATCTCCTTCCAGGATGTGAGTTGTAAGGGAGGAGGTGGAGGCCCACCACCAGTTTTCTGGACATGAAGCTGGTGTCTGGATGCCATGGAATGGACATTCTTCCTGAGGTTGTTCCACCTCTTTCTGTTGTCATCCCTTGTGCACAGGGTGGGGCCTAAAGCATTCACTCTGCCGACTACCATTTGACACATTTCCATTTTCGTGCCGATAGTACTGTGCTGGACCTGGGCTTCAAAGAGATGTGGCTCTACTCTAATGACTCATGTTCAGTGAAACAGGGAATTTTCTCAGGTGACATGGTGGTGATACTAAAAAAAATTGGTAGGTGGTGGGAATTAAACAGGTGATGGGGAGTAAATGGAGTGGTGTGATGCAAATGGATGTGAAAGGATTGTGGTAAGGGTGTGGGATAGGTGATTAGTGTATCTTTGTGGGGTGCCTATTCTTGTTTTTCTCTTTTTTGATGATGCGCTCTTGCTACAATGTTTGGTGTTGTGGATGCAAAGGATTGTGGTGTGTGAAAGGATGTGTTTTATAGTGTTATTTGCAGGTTTGTCGTGTGTGGCAATGTGTGGCAGCTGTGTTGTTTTCAAATCCATCCAATGTGGTGTTGTGTTTTACTTTGTTGACCACGAACCACTGTGGTTCGGACCGCTATTAGTGGACCACCATGGCTGACCGCCACTGTGACTTTGTACTTGTAATAGGTTCGGTGGTTGGGTGACGGGCTGTCGGTGATGGTGGTCAGACCGCCTATTTCCCATCCTCTAAAGTACTGGGGTTGTTGGATTTTTGTCTGGCTTTTGTCAGTCCTGCCTGTGCATCTCGTAATATGGAGTTCTGTATGACTGCCAACATGGTGGCCCCCAATATGGCGGTCTGGCGGTCCAACCGCCAAACTCGTAATGAGCCCAAAAGTATTACGCAGTTGCCTTATGTGGGGCTGGAGTTTGAGGTTACATAAACTCCTCAACTATATAGAGGATTGAGGATAGATTTTCACACAAGCTGCTGTCAGTCCGAAAGAGTACAGCAAATATTATCTGTCATGCAAAGACAGGGATGAATTATTTAGAGGATCTGGCCCGTGTAGCCCCATTTTATTGTGGCATCAAATCTGGCACCAGCCAGATCAGGGGTTAACAAAATCCTTTTTGACTGATTGTTGGGTGTTTGTAATGATTCTGCAAATCCCCTGGTTTTTATATTTGAAAAATACTTTTAATGTCATGTGTGTTCCCGGATATTACAATACCCATTAAGTATTAAAAAGAGTTTCTAAGGCTATTGTAAAATAACTATTTCTGATGTACAAGGCTAAGATGCACAATTCAAAGGTTTTTACTCTGAGAACTGTTGTTATCCATTCAGCCTTTTATATTGTGACAGGATCAGAACCACACTTGGCTTGTATACACAATTTGGAACACAGATTTTATCTTACCCATTTTAGACAAAATACTTTGCACTTTTTTGTTGCCTTCCTGATCCAAGGAAAATAGTTTAATTTACTTCCTACATGTCATTGTGATTTTCCTCAGCCTCAAAGCATGAGACACTGTTAGCTATTTTGCACAATTTATAGTGTTCTTTGCAGATGCTTTTTGGTACCTTGCCTGTGTAAGGTAACACTTATCTTCCCCAAAGATATGTTATGTTGTTTTAAATTTTATCAGAGCTTTAATGAGTATTAGGAATCCTTTAGTAATTCTGTACAAATGTAATTTGGTGCACAATATTTCAAAATGTACTGATGTTTGTATATGTCTTATTTATGAAGTGTTTATGCCTTTATGACCTAGATCCGAATAAATTATTACATTGATTGATTGAGTTGGATTATTAAATCCCCATGTATGCAGTTTCCCCAATATTACTTAGATTGCAGTTAGAATAGTAAATCTGACCCCCAATGGTATGCACTTTCCTCAATGTTTGTCAGATGGAGTTAGAATAGTAAATATGTCACGGTCCCAAATGTATACTTACCCCAATGTTTGTTAGGCAGCAGTTAGAATAGTAAATCTGACCACCTGTTCCCCATGTCCCAACCTATGCACTTTTCACAATAGTTGAAGGATTGGATTTACTTTAGTAAACCTGTGCCTCAATGTATGCATTTTCCACAATGTTTGTGAGACTGGAATGAGAATAAGAAATATCGTCCCTTCTCCCCGACAATGTATGCAATGCTGCAATATTTGTATGACTGAAGTTAGAAAAGTAAATGTGACACCCGTCCCACCTGATTGTATGCAGTTTCCGCACTGTTTGATAGCTTGGAGTTAGAATAGTATATTTGATGCATCTAGTGCACACACTTTCCCCACTTTTTGTTGGGTTGGTGTTAGAATACTAAATCACACACCCCACCAATGTATGCTCTTTCCTTAATGTTTATTGGACTGTTTGTTAGAATAGTAAACCTGACCCACCCTTCCAAATAGAAATGTACCCTACTGTTTGTTAGACTGAAGCTTAGAATAATAAATACAACCATCCTTGCCTGCCCCTCATCCAAAGTATGCACTACCTACAACACTTGCATGACTATAGTGACATTAGTGAATCTGCCGACCCTAATGTATGTGCTATCCTCAGTGTATGTTAAACTGAAGTATAACGGGGTGGCTACAGAACACCCGGAGAAAGTCAGCCACATGCAGAGCAACTCTTAAAGTTGCCCCGGGGGCACCACGAGGAGCGCACGTGATAGAAACAAGAAGAAGTGGTTCCGGGGAAGTAGAGGGAGAAAAGAGGAAGAGGAGAACAGCGGCGCAACGTGGTGAGGAAAAGAAGACAGCGAAGAAGTGGGACACAAAACACGAGAAGCTGACAGCACCAGCCAGGACAACATGGATGCTGGGAGGTGGGAAGCAGTGAGACCCAGCGAGAAGGACCCAGAAGTGGAGGAAGCCCTGTCAGAGAGTGTAAACAGGGAGGAAGAGCCGACAGTGGTTGCAAAGCCGAGAGGAGGTAAAACTATTCCAAGACCGAGCCACGCTCCTGGAGGAACGTGGCTACAAAAGGAACGGTCGAGCTTCAGGAGGGCCACTGGATTAGGGATAATAAAGGGGAGGGGGTGAGTGTGGAAGACAGAAGGGAGGGGGGGAAGGCTTACATCACCCTAGGAGCACGGTGGTGGAGCATGAGGGCAATGCATGCTGGACACCCCTAGTGAACCTCTACCTATGATTGAAGGCCCTCCTTTCTCTCACGAGCACCCCTAATTCCTTTTCTCTAAAAAAAAATAACCCTTTGAACCAAACTCGACCTTGATACCGTGTATATGTCCCTTTTTCCCAAGGTGAGGTGATGGTGGGACAAGCAGTCCCAGTGAGGAGACACCAACATAGGGGCACAGAGCATCCAGCATAAGAAAAAAATGAAGTACTGGAAGGGAATCCCAGAGAGAGAAGAAAAAAAGACAGCCATAAAATCTGGCTCACATAGACAGGGAATAAGAATTAGAAAAGACCAGAAACCTAATAATAATAAAGAGAAGGAGCAACCCAAAACCCCGGCTGTTGACTCTTCTTATTTAGGGAAACCCACCACAGTGGTGTCAGAAGTGGGATTCGGAAAGTCCCTCAGGGGTTTCTGAAAACCACCATACGATAATACGCTGAAGGACCTGATACACCAGTTGGTGGGGGGGCCAGAGCAACCTACAGCTGGTGATGGAAGACCAAGTGAAAACGGGCCAAAGAAACAGGGAACAGTTACAGGAAGCAATGAACAGGCAAGCTACGATAATAGCCAATGATAAATTAGTCCATGAAACCACCCTTCAGAGACTAACAGAGACAATAGCCAGCTCCAAAGTCCAATCAAATGCACAGAGTTCAGTATCACAGAAGTATCAGGCTGGGGAAGACCCTGATGCATTCTTGACGAATTTCGAAAGGGTAGCTATGTCGGCCACCTGGCCCAAGGAACAGTGGGGACAATACATAGCCCTGCTATTAATAGGTGAGTTGCAGACAGCGTATCAAGTGGCGAATCCTGGAGGGACCACCCGTACGAGGAGATAAAACGAACGATACTAGAGAGACTCGGATATAATGAGGAGCACTATAGGCTGAAATTCTGAATAGAGAAATGGGGAAGCCACGATAATTCACTATTGTTCAGAGTCCAGGACCTAGGCCTGTGATGGTTAAAACCAGAAGAAACTACAAAGGAAGAACTCATTAATGAAATATTACTAGAGTAGTACCTGGAAGTGCTTCCAACCTCCACCAGACAATTGATCCAACAACATCCAAAGCTCACAGTACAAAAGGCGACTGAGCTAGCTAGTGCTTTTCACCAGACAACTGAGGGTAGAGGTTACTCGTCTCGAGGACCTCTATTACCATCATCTGGGGAAAGAGCTATAACCAGGAAACCTCTACATAGGAGAGTTCTAGGACCCCCCAGAGTACCAGGACAGCCAGGAAGGGATCCAATTCACTAACCACAGAGTTATTCCTGTGTGGAATGGGGCCACATTGGTCGAAACTGCCGTCACTGGACCCAAAGTCCTGAGCCTATGGAAGTAGGCTGGGTAAAAGGGAAAGTACTGTGTACCATCAGTGGAATGTCTAATTATGTGCTTGGAGTAAAAGTGAACAGGCAATCTGCCAATGCCTTGATAGATTAAGGGTGTCAACAGTCTGTGGTTAGGGCTGAAAAAGTTTGTTCCCAACAGTGGAAGAAGGGCGAAAAGTTAGCCATCACATGTGTCCATGGGGAAACCAAAACCTATCCCATAACCCAGGTGGAGGTAGACTGGGGAGGACATAGGAAGCTCCTTAGTGTAATTGAGGATCTAATTATAGGGACTGACTATAGCAGCTCCTCACTCCTATTAAACAAAGTAGTTAGACAGGAGAGCACCCTACGTTGGTTGACTGAAGCTCCCTTTCATGAAGAATAGGTATGGAAACTGGTAAGGAAAGGAGGGTAATGAGTTGCAGAGAGAAAAGGAATAAAAAGAAGCAGTATAGAGTGTCTTCTCTTTCACCTATTCTTTCTTTCTCTGCGACAGCATCCAGTGACGCAGCTTCCTCAGGGACAGTGGCGGCCCGTCCTTTAGGGCGGAGGGGCCACGCCCCCCCCACCCCATGAAGAGTGTCTGTCAGGCTGAACAAAGGTCAGCCTGACAGACACTCTTTATGTTCAGGTCAGGCAGCCAGGAGCAGACATGTGCGATTTGCGCAGACTCCTAGCTGCCTGAGCTGAACTTTGCTGGGCTGAGGAGATCACGACCCTTATGGGCGTGATCTCCTCGGCCCAGCAAAGGTGCCTCCAGGCCCTCCCCTGGGTGACGAGGAAAGCGTCACCCATTGACACTCTCCCTGGGCGCTTCAGGTTTAAGCCCTGAAGCGCCCAGGGCGAGTGTCAATCAGTGACACTTCGTCACAGAGTGAGGTGGGGTCAGCAGTCTCACTGACCCCATCCCACTCTGTGACGAGGCTGGGACTGCTGCCTTCCCTCATTGGCTGACCTAAGGTCAGCCAATGAAGGAAGGCAGCAGTCCCAACCCTCCTGGGACCTGGAGGCTGAAGGTAAGTGTGTGTGTGTGTGTGTGTGTGTATGTGTGTTATGTTTTCCTTTGAATGTTTGGTGCGCGCGTGCATGTTTGAGTGTTATGAGTGTTGTTCATGGATGTGCGTGCGTGTGTGTGTGTGAAAGAATGAATGTGTTTGATCTTGTAAAATGAATGTTTGGTGCGTGCGTGCATGTTTGAATGGAATGAGTGTTGTTACTGGATGTGAGTGCGTGCGTGCGTGTGTGTAAGAATGAATGTGTGTGAATTTGTAAAATGAATGGTGCGTGCGTGCATGTTTGAATGGAATGAGTGTTGTTAATGGGTGAGCGTGCGTGCGTGCGTGTCTGGGAGTGAAAGAATGAGTCTGTGTGTGTGTTTGTGTGTGTGCCCCGCCCGCCCTCCTCCCAAAGCTGCCGGCCGCCACTGCTCAGGGACTTTTCAGGCTTGCCAAAGGGAAGATCCTACCCTTAGAAATGGGTGGGTACTGGTCATCACAGAGATCCCAGAAAAGGTAGGAATATTGTTTTCCACAAAAAGGGGATTGTTGTACAGGAACAATAAAAGTCCCAATAACTCACAAACCCAACTAGTAGTCCCCACTCGGTATAGATCCCAAGTCCTACACTTAGCTCACAGTCACACGGGGAAGGGACCTTACGGTTGGGAAAAGACAGAAACCTATCTTCTGACCCATTTTGATTGTCCAGGTGTCTATGCAGACATTCCAAAATGTTGTGCTGGTTGTAGCCGCTGTCAACTAACTAATACTTCACAAGACCCAAAAGCCCCGTTGCTGCCTCTTCCCATAATCGATGTCCCCTTCTGTAGAGTGGGTATGGATCTGCGTATTACTCTTACTCCCATCTTTCCAAGGTTATCAATATATTTTAGTACTGATCGATTATGCCACCTAATACTCAGAAGCTGTACCCCTTAAAAACATGACCACTCGAGTGGTGACGCAAGCCATGATTGACTTATTTTCCAGAGTAGGTTATCCCAAGGAGTTACTTTTTTTTGTCAAAATTAATGCATCAGATAGGCAACCTCCTGGGTATCAAACAGCTAAAAATGTCTGTCTACCATCATCAGACAGATGGCCTTGTGGAAAGATACAATAGAGTTATCAAATCCCTGTTAAAGAAAACCATTTCCGACTCAGGTCGAGACTGGGACAGGAAACTACCCCTTGTTTTATCAGCTATCCAAACCCATGCTCAGTCTTCCACTGGGCATAGTCCATTCGAATTGGTCTTTGGATGACAACCTAGACCTATTTTAGATTTGGCTGTGGAGCAGTGGGAGGAGAAAGAAGATGAAGGCAAGGACTAACTAGGATATGCCCGCAACCTTAAAGAAAACCTACATTAGGTACGTAGTACATTAGGCAGAGGTACGAAAACAGATGGAAAAAGCCCAAAAGAAACAAAAACCCTGCTAGAATAACTGGAGCAAAATGAGGGAACTCTGCTTGGGCAGTAAAGTCTTCATTTTACTCCCCACCTTGGAGAATAAGCGCCTCATAAAATGGCAAGGGCCCTTTGTGGTAACAGAAAGAGTAACCCCTGTCACCTACAAGTTAGCTGTTTCACATGTTAGAAAAGAAGAACAAATATACCACATCAATCTGCTAAAAGAATGAAGGAATCAGAAACAAACACCTCAGTACCCTCTGTAATGTGACTTATAACCAACTGTCGCCCTTTTGAAATACATCTATCCCCAAGTATAGAAACAGAGGAAAACATGCCGTAAATCAATAATACACTTACTGAACAACAGAGGAAACAAGCACTGGAGTTGTTAGTTCAAGACAGACTTTTTTCCTCTGTCCCAGGACAAACCCAACTCATGCAACACCACATTCACACTGAGTCAGGAAAACATGTACGTCTCAAACCGTATCAGATTCCAGAGGCCCAACGAAAGGCCATAAAAGAAGAGGTTGAAAAAATGTTAAAAGCTAACATCATAGAGCTGTCTGTAAGTCCATGGTGTTCTCCTATAGTATTGGTCCCAAAGCCGGATGGCTTAATCAGATTTTGCATAGATTTCCGCCACCCAAACTCCATTTCTACTGTTGATATGTACACTATGTCTCAGTGGATGAAATGATTGAACAACAAGGATTGGCCAAATACCTCACCACAATGGATCTCACAAAAGGTTATTGGCAAATTCCTTTGTCCCCTAGAAATCGCGGGAAAACTTCTTTTGCTACCCTATCTGTGCTCTATCTTTTCAGGGTCATGCCTTTTGGACTACATGGGGCCCGTTACATTCCAAAGGTTAATAGACCGACTTCTTAGGGTCCATGGGACACATGCTGCCACCTACCTTGACAATATTCTAATTTTTAGTCCCACATGGGACTCTCACCTCCAACATTTGAAAGCAGTTTTGATGACCATCCAGGAGGCAGGGCTGACTGTGAACCCCAGTAAATGCCAGGTGGCTCAAGAGTCCATCCAATATCTAGGTTACGACAACAAGAATGGTTGTATCAGACCCCAGGTAGGCAAAGTAAAAGCAATTAAAGTAATCGAGGAACATACCACAAAGAAACAAATTCAATCCTTTAATGACTAGTTGAATATTACTGTAAATCCATTCCACATTTTTCAGATAAAGCAATCCCTCTTACTGATCTGTTGCAGAACAAAAGACCCAATAAAATAACAACCCTGACAACTTCACAACGAAAGAGTTTGAACATTCTCAAGAAGCCCTCCAATATTATCTACTGGGTCGGCCCTTCACGTCCTCACGGTTCATGCCCCTTTGACATGGTTTTTCTGCACTAAAGACACTAATACCAGAATCTTACGTTGGTTCTGAGCATTGCAACCCTTCTCCTTTCAGACCATCCACCTTCCGGGGAGGATGCAAATTGCTGACAACTTCCTGTCCCGGAGTCCTGGTCCCTCAAGGCCCAATTGGCCATGCCTGGAAGGGGTGTCATGTAACGGGGTGGCTACAGAACACCCAGAGGAAGTCAGCCATTTGCAGAGCAACTGTTCAAGCTGACCCGGGGCACCATGAGGAGCCCGCAAAATGGAAGCAAGAAGGGCTGCTTCCGGGAGGTATGGGAGATAAGAGGCAGAGGAGAACAACAGTGCGACACGGGAAGGAAAAGGAGATGGAGAAGATGCGGGACCCAAAACACGAGAAGCTGACAGCACCAGCAAGGACGACACGGACACTGGGAGGCAGGAAGCAGCGAGACCCAGCGTAAAGGACCCAGAAGCAGGGGAGACCCTGTCGGAAAGAGAAGATGGGGAGGAAGAGCCAACAGCGGTCGCGACGCCGAGAGGAGGTGAAACTGTTCCAAGACCGAGCCATGCTCCTCGAGCCACACAAGGTACGGTCATACTTCAGGAGGGGCACCGGATTAGGAAAAATAAAAGGGAGGGGCACGAGTGCCGAAGAGAGAATGGAGGGGGGAGGCTTATGGCACTCTAAGAGCAGGGTGGTGGAGCATGAGGGTAATGCATGCTGGGCACCCCTAGTGACCCTCTACCCGTGGTTGAAGGCCCTCCTTTCTCTCATGAGCACCCCTACTTCCTTTTTTCTAAAAAAAAAAGAAAAACCCTTTGAACCATACTCAAGCTTGATACTGTATATGTCCCTTTTTCCTGAGGTGGGCTGAACCTAATACTAATAAAGAGAAGAAAACCCCAAAACCCCAGCTGTTGGCTCTCTTTAGATAGGGAAATCCACCACATGAAGTTAGAAGTTTAAATTTGGCTCCTCCCATGTATGCACTTTCCCCATGGTTGTTGGGTTGGAGTTCGAGTTGGAGTAGTACATTTGACCCCTTCCACATTGTACACTTTCCCTATGCTAGTTGGGCTAATTTTAAAAAGGTTATAAAGTTATATAGTTAGGATATTAAATCTGCACCCACTCCCAAATTATGCACATTCTCCATTGTTAGATAAAGTGGACTTAAATAAGTAAATTGGAGTTAGAATAGCAAATCTGACCTCTGCTGCACCACTGTATGGAATTACCCTGATGTTTGTTGACCTGGAATTAAAATTATGCCTGGGCAAAATTTACATCACACCGGAGTAATTTACATAATTTTGGGAATGTTGTAGTTTGCCACTGAAGGTGTAGAATAGTTAACTGGATGCCCTCCCAAACTTTTGCTTACTCCAATGTTTGTATGACTTGAGTTAGAACACTAAGGCCCATATTTATAGTTTTTTAGCACTGCATTTGCAAAATTTTTTGACACAAAAGCGGAGCAAACTTACAAAGTATAATTGTAATTTGGAAGTTTGCTCTGCTATCGCATAACAAAATGACGCAAATCCAGTGCTAAAAAAGTATAAATATGGGCCTAAATATGACCCTCCATTTACCTCAGTTTGTGTATTTTCCAGAAGATTTGTCAGGCTAGAGTTACATTAGTAAATCTTCCAAGACCCATATGGCTGCACTTTACTCAAAAGACTGGAGATAGAAAAGTAAATCTGTCCTCTCCAACGCATGCACTTTCTCCAATGTTTGTAAGACTGGAGTTTTATATATATATATATATATATATATATATATATATATGATATGCCACATGTAATTCAAACATAGGCACTCCATGCAACTGATATTCTTTATTCAAATCCAAAAATCAATTTCAGTCCAAAGTTTCATCATAGCACAAAAACAAAGATAGGGCTACGCATTTCAACCATCTCGGTCCTCTTCATTGGCCCACAAATGACAGAATGCACAAACCATGTGGCCCCTCCTGTTTCCAATATAACAACTCTTACAAATCATAGACATAGAAGAAAGCCTTTTTTTCTCCTCCTTTTCCATCTTTCCTTTTCTCTCTCCCTTTTACCACTCTTTTCTCTCTCCTTCTTTCTCCTATCTTTCTTCCTTTATCTCTTTATATCCTCCTAATTACTCATATCTCCCTACCTTCCTTCATTCTTTCTATCTGCTATCCCTCCATACTTCTCATCTATTCCGCTAACAAGTTGAAACCAACATACCAACTACGTTGCTAATTTAGCTAATTAACTAATAAACATTAACCCTCCATCCCTTAAACCACATAATTCAATACAATGCAAATATAAAACTATATCCTGAACACATGCTACCTCCACTTATAATCCTATACAAATACATATATATGAAGGATGTACCAATAAATTCTGTAAAGGAGGAGAATCTGATTGTAAACTTGTCAAGTCATCAACTAACCAAGATGAAGAAAGTGTCTTACAGAAAGGTTTAAGCTTCTGCCCAGAAAAACATCAAGATTTTGTACAAACGAGGATTGACTTATATAATTTTGCGCGGAAGCTAAAGTTAGCAAAATATTTTTCAAAAGTAAAAAACACGAATACAATGAGGAAAATGGAAGAGAGCTGGAAATCGCATATGACAATAGAACAAAAATGTGAGTAAAAAACGGCTTATGACCTAATGCATAATTTTGAAGATGAGACTCTAAAGGAAACACAAGTATTATCTACATAAGGGATTGACACTGCACAACGGGAGAATACGAAGTTCAAACCTAAATCCAAATTCTGTCCAGTACTAACACCAGGAAATAAGATCGACATATTTCATGATCTAGTTGTCATGGATTTGGAAAAATACAATGGAATACAATGGAAACAAAAAAGAACAAGAAAATTTGCCGAAAGAACAACAGGAGACTTTGAAGGAATTGATGGCGAATCACAATATAGTGATAAAACCGGCAGATAAAGGAGGAAATATTGTGATTTGGGAGAAAAATGACTATCTAGAAGAGGCCTACAAACAACTCCACGTGAAAACAAATTATTGCAAATTGAGCAAGAAGCCAATGAACAACTGAGTACTGGATCTAAATCAGAAATTGGAGAAGTGTTTTGCAGATGGATTGGTCAGTATGGATGAACTGAATTTCATGAGGAATGACAGTCCAATTTTGCCTACTTTGTACTTTTTACCAAAAATTCATAAGACGTTAAATAAACCCCCAGGGAGACCGATTATCTCCAGCTGTGGTTCGCTATAGGAAAACGTATCTGAATACGTGGACTATTTTTTGGCCGTGTTTAAAAAACAAGAAAGAGGAGGTGACAGAGTACAACATTTGAGACGTCTAGAATCTAGGCTTATTATTAGATTAAAAACTAAGACCCCATATGGGATTAATGGGGATGAAGAACTGTATTGCCATATCTAATTCACATTTCCCCTCCCCCCAAAAATGTAAAACTTCAAATCTTAGTTTCTGAATATTTACATTTGGTTTCTGAGTATTTATATTGGGCTTCTGATATATATTGAATCATGTGGTACCATTACCTTGAGAGAAATGACTAATACCATAGTAAATGTGAACAAAGTTCAGTCAGCAAAGAAGGGATAGTCCTACAAAGAGAAATCTTTATACAAGTACTAGATTGCTAGAATACTATCTGAACTGTATAATTGAGAAACAGCTTTAAAGTGGTATAAAAGTTGTGCCCCCACCCCTTTTTTCTAATTAATGCTGTGTGAGATTCTAAAATTCGAAATTGGTGTTTACAAATGAGAGGAGGTCAAAAATTGTTTTTTTAAATGTTTTTTTAATATATTTAGTCTTGTTTAACCTTTGTGGTTAGTGGGGTCTGTGATAAGTTTAAGTTGTTTTCGCTATGTTGTGTTAGCATTTTAAATTTGGTGGGACTACATATCCCATAATGCCCCATAATGGCATGTAATAGGAGAAACTATAAATTATGTGTGAATGGATCACTTATTCACCGTGATCAAGACCTTGTTGGTTGAAACGCGTTGGTGGTGTTTGGGTTACTCGGTTCTGGTGAAAGAATAAAAAACAAACAAAAGGATTCCTGTGATTGCCGTGTACGACTTTGTGTCATTTGGTGGAGAAAATATATATATATATGTTTTGTAGATTTTTCAATGATATTTTTGTATAAAACAAAAATCATTCACCACCACCTACTAAAAACCTTAACCATTTAAAGATTTTTACACTAAATTCTACCTAAAATTATCTTACTAAACTATATCTATCCTACACTATCCCTAAACCTGCACTATACACTAAGGGGGGGTCATTACGAGTTTGGTGGTTGGAAACATCCGAGCACCAAACAACCGGCAAGGCGACTGCCACGGCTCTTGAGTTCTCCCCACCGGCCCCATTACAACTTTCCCACTGGGCTGATGGGCGGGACCCAGGATTCCTGCCCACCAGCCCAGTTGGAAAGGTGCAACAGGATTGTTTCCGGCTTATAATTGAGCCGGCGGCAATGCTGCTGCAAGCAGGGATCGCAAGCACCCTTGAAATGCGCACTGTCTGCACAGCAGACATTGTGCATTTCAAAGGTCTTGGGCAGAGGGACCACTGCACTGCCCATTTCCTGGGCTTGGGCAGTGCAGGGACCCCCCAGTCTCCCCTGCACTTGTTCTCCACCAGCCTTTTCATGGTAGTCAGACTGCCATAAAAATCCTGGCAGAGAACAAAGTTGTAATCAGCAGGGTGGTGCCAGCATCAGCACTGCCCTGGCTGATCACAACCAAGATCGCTGTCATTCCATGGGGATCAGAGATCCTGGCACTGCCAGGGTGGTAATGTGGCAGTCGGACTGCCCCAGCCACAGCGGTCTGACCCCCACTGTGATCCTGGCATTCTTGAGACTGCCAGACTCATAATCAGGCCCTAAATAGAAATCAAACAGATAAAAGTACATGAAAGTGGGTGGCTTGAGGAAGAATCCATGGTTATATTTGAGTAGAAATGTTAATCAAGACTTCCTGTTATTGTCATAAGATCTTTGTTTGTCTTTTTTGTTCCCTTGTTCTGTTGGCCAGTTACCTGTCCATCCTATCCATAGACATTTCCAGTTTCTGTATGAGGTGGAACACTGCACAACCTTTTCTCTTGCATACTGTGTTGGCTGATGTGCACTTGATGGTCCATGGGTAGGCTGTCTGCTGCTCTGTGCCTGACTGGTCAATTGAGTGGGGATCATTGTCAGTGTTGTGTGTTTGAACGGGGACCTTGTAGAGGTAGCCCATGTCCATTCAGCCCTTTAGTGTTCATAAATATAACCCATTTTCCTGAATCCATGAGCTATTTTGTTGATGTGCCCATATCCTGTCCTTCTCAAGGCTACACTCTTGGCCATATCAGAAGATTCGTGAGCTAGAGAGGAAAATGTACTCCATAATAGGCCAGGCTTTGTATGGACCTCTCTTATTTACATACCTTTCATTGTTATGAAAGAAAAAGGGGCCGAACATACATAGACATATATACTCGGTATACATGCATGTTCAATTTACTTTCACTACAATGACATTTGTTATCACAATATGTCAGTCTTACGAAATGAATGTCAGTGTAGGGTGCCCTAAATCTCTTTAGTCTCAATATACAACCACACATTCACTCATATCATTGAATCCTACTCCAGCAGATGCATGATTGCAAAAAAAACCATGGGCCTCGATATGTAAAGTTTTTGTGTTGGCCTTGTGTCATGCAATGAGGGGTCCAGGTCGGGCCAAAACCGAAGTGAGATTTGTTAAGGTATGCAAGGCCACCTTGCGTGTTTCTCCATGGACTGAGTACTCTAGAGTTAAGCAAGGAAGCTCAAATCGCTGGCTTGCCTTACTCCACAACAGGGAGGCATCCCATGGGTGGAGGGTGGGTGTCCCTAAACACTGAGCAAATATAGAGCTACGCAAGTGGCCACTCAGTGGCATTTATGGAGTAATGCTAGGGGCAATGCGGTGGCCCACTTACAGCAGCACACAATTCATATGTTTTCTATGCAGTGGCCTATATAGTGCTATACAAATGGCCACTTATTGGCACATATGGATCAATGCAAAGGGCCACACAACTCATATGTTAATGGTTTCCTATTAACCATCACATTGAATAAGTCAAAATATGATGGTGGGGTTCAGCAATATAGTTCAGCAGTGAAGTTACTAATTATTACAATTATATGAAGAGGTACAAATTACAAATGTACATGTGCCCTAGCACAGTATGGCACACAAAGAGCCATATTTATTAAAACATCATGCAACACAATTTGGCAAGCAATTTTGCTGGCCTGCATTGTGTGAAAGGGAAAGGGTCAGAATGTTCTATATTCATCCTTTTATGTAGTATTCATGTTCTTTCCTAGTGCTGGCACACTTTTGGCTGCCTTGCGTCAACACATGCACCATTCTATCATGTTGCAAGTGTGCCTGCCTTGCAGGCAAGATTGTTTTTGTGCAGAAAGGTACACCTTCCAGCATATACTAAATTCTCTGAGGCACTTTACAATTTATAAATGTGCTGCTGAAGACAGCACACTTTGAAAGAGGAAACAAGCAGGAGACAATGTGATATTTTTCCTCATTAGACCTCTGGCGAGGAGTCATACAACTATTACACATTCTATTGTCTACCAATATATGTAAATATGGAAATCAGTCAGAATCCATGGGTGGATGCACGGGAACAACCACCCTCCACCCATGGCACACCTCCTTGCCGCAGAGTAACACAAGCCAGCATTTTGTGCAGACTTGGGTTACTCTAGATTCACCAAACAATTCAGGGCCACGCAAGATCGCCTTGCATTGCTTAACAAACCTCATTTTGTTTTGGCATTTTCCTTGTGTCCCCTTGCGTGGAGCAAGATTGTCCTCAACACTTAATAAATATAATCATATATAAATAATAATAATAAATATTAATAATATAATGAATATACTCCAAAGTGTTGCCAAACTTTGTGCACAAATGTAACTATCATGCACAGGCTCACATGTAGCTGACCATTACCTGATTTACAAGTGTTTATGCTGATTCAAATGCTATTCTAACAATATGTGTTATATATTACACTCCCCACACTGTTAACACTTTCCAAGGGTTTTATAACACAAGTGCTAAATGTATTGGCAAACGTATGTGTTCAGCGTTCACTATCCTTGCACAGTAACACATGGTACTATTTGGTGTCTACTTCTTTCTCACTGTAAGGTTGGTATCAGCCTCTATCACATCATCTGTGGCACAAGAGGAACTCACAACATTCACAAAGTTTTCCATGCTGAGGAGTCACTTGGTGTCATGCTGTGTCCTAGAGGTACCTGTAAATGAACATACAAAAATGTGTGACATTGACAAGTCTCAATGGATTGGTAAACCCAGGCCTACGGCATGATACAATAGAGATATATGTTAGCTTTTCTGAAGCAAATAATTGAATCTGAATATGTGAAGATTGTTATGTTTGAATTAGAGAACTTCAGCCATCAGACATCAAACTCCTTTTAGCACACATCAGTCTGGACCTTTTTTGTAAATTCTGGTCATACTGGTTATACTGTGTGGTGTCTTGACCAAATGAGATGATGCTTTTGGTTTGTTAACTGAGTTCCCAACCTTTTTAAACACTCAGATTATTTGTCATACTAGTGCTTGTGACAAAACACTTTCATTTCATTGTGATTTCCTATATACGATTGGCATTGTTTTAGTTTGTATGCACAAAATGAAGTATGTGTAACTTTGTGCACATACGTGTTTGTCTTTTCACATCTTCACTGCTTAGTATTTTATTTGAATGTCACAGCTGTAGTGGCACTTTTTGCTGTCTGTAAAGGTGATGTGTTCTCCACCACAAGTGTCAACATTGCACTATACATTGCCCTCAAACATTACTGTGGGCTCCATAACGTGATCGCTTTCAACATGTATATGTACAAATGGCTCCACTTACATCTACATTACTCATTGTGTGATAGGCCTTCTCATCTAGCATCTTTATGGCAAGCGCTACAGTACACTGCTGATTGCTGCATGTCACAATCTAAGTGATTCAGGAATTTCTATTTGTGGCATGTGCTTGTTAGTTCACATGCTAACTTGATATGCACACGTCACCCATTGATAAAGTTTTAGTCATTGCAGTTATTTTGCGGTGTGAAGTTAAATGATGGAAATGTTACCTGCATGGTACCGTTTGACAGCTTATCAATCATTGTGATGTAATGGAATTTCATTTTATGTTCAATAAGAATTTGGACAATTTTAAACTTTGAGGCTCATGTATATATATGTGGGCTCATAAATATGGCAATTTGGAAAAGATTTTGTTGATAGTGAATCTGATGTCACAAATACCTAATTCAGAAGTTCACACTTTTGTCTGTACAAAATAATTTGGTATGTCACATTTCTGTGTGATAGATCTTTACATCTTCTTGATCACTGTCACAGTGATTATGTCCACATTGGTTTGTTGTATATTGCCAGCAGTATTATTTTTGAGTTACCTCTGACTTCCTTTTGTAGTTGACTCAATAACAATGTGCTTCTACGTCTCGCTTTGAAATAAATACTCTCTGTCTCCTCTGTTTTTTGCAGCAACCAATGTAACCTTCCCGACTTTTCTATAGTGTTCCAGCTGCTAATACTCATGCGGTTTTCTAAGACAACATTATGCAGCCAATATTACCTGGGGTGTACCACTGTGTTACGTTTTCGTTGAAATTTACACAGCAACGTCTTTATTGCATAAATTATTTCCTGCGTAATGCAGCCAGATTCACCGTACCAGTTGCACCACACAATTGCCTGAAAATGATGCAGTTGTGCTGTTGAAATGCTTGATAAATTTGACTTACTGCTTGTGTCATCCTTGCATCGCATGTCGTGACACGAGGCCGAAGCAAGCCCTTGATAAACTTGCCCTAAATGTATAAGTTATACTTACTTGGATAGATAGATGGCAGAGTTTTGTACTATCTATCATGAACTCTCCTTTAAACTCTGGTGCATGTGGTCACATCAAAAGGCAGTATACTTCAAAATGGTGGACACCTGTTTTTATATGTTTATTAAGGGTATGCTATAATTAACATTAAAATAAGTGTTGAACACAATGTTTTTTTCCCGAAATAAATTGTGAGTAAAGTTATAATTATTGTTTGGGTGAAATGTAACATGTTTCTGACCTTCTCCACAAAATTTGTCAACTAATTGTTTGGGGCCATGTTTTTTTCTTCTGTAGAAATTAAAGAAAGTCAGATTTTTGTAACGTAAATACTGTTTATCTGCTGTAGAAAACGTGTGTGCGGTGTTGTGATATGAGGGTTTCTTTTTCATATTTATTTTTGGAAATATTTGTGAAGGGTTCCCATATTGTGCATTGTGCTGATTCATAATGTTGTTTGTGGAATTTGCATACTGCGACATTGTTTTGTTTTGTGTTGTGCTGTAATATCAACTTTGATAAATTTGCATAGGGCTGTGATGAATGGCTTTGACTGTGATGTGTTATGCTGTGTTGTGTTCTGTTGTGTGGCGATGACCATCGGATAATTTTTTTCCATAAAAATGTTTAATAAACATATATCTCACATTATAATTCTATTACCAACGTAGATGTGATTTTTAAATTTTTAATCGATATTTATCACCATTTTTTATTTAAAGAAGTTACATTGTAAAGTTTGGGTGGTAAAAGTCTGCGTGGTAACAGCATGCGAGGTAATGGTTTATTTAATGCATTTTTGGTAAAGACATTCATGGTAAAGATGTGTGATAATGGTATATGCCTGGTAAAGACTGCGTGGTAACGGAATGCATGGTAAAGACATGGGTTGCAACGTCTCTATCTGCAATAGACCTGCAGAAGGACAATGCAAGTTTGTATGAGAATAAATGGTCCTTTGTCCCGATTTGTATGGAATGTACAAAGAGCAGGTCCAACCAAACTCTTGTGAAAATACCATACAGCTCCCCCATCATAATGACAAGGCTATATTACATCATGGGCATAGTGCAGCAAACGTTGCCTCACCTCACTGACCAGGATGCATAACCTAATTTTGAGGACTTCTCTTGTGTCATTGGGGCAGTCAGTGGATACTGATCAGTGTCTATGTTGGGTGATATAATGTAGTACTGATGTCCAAAGGCCTCAGTTAATTTTTAACCCCGATTGGATAACTAAGTATTCCCTTTTTGCACTTTACTATTCGTAGGCATCTATGTCAGGACATGGAGGTTTACTCTAGGAAGTTGTGACGTATTAGGAGCGCATATGTGGTATGACACAATATTCGCACATAATAAATGTCAATGGGTGATTAAAGTTATTGCCTTTAAGACAGCAGGTCTTTCTTTACAGTCAATTAAAGGAGAACAGTTACAATGATGATAAATCTTCTAAATCAGTCAGAACATATAGGCCCTCATTATGACATTGGTGGTAAATCCTGCTTACCGCCATGCTGACTGCCGCCAACATACCGCTGGTGCTGTGGTTTACCACTACCCATATTATGACACACACAAAGCAATCCGTCACTATACAGCCACACACACAAGTCCGCGAGCCTAAAGGTCAGTGATAAACTGGCAGTAGCAAAACCCACACCGTTACGCCAACAGAACTACACCCACAACATTATGACCCATGAAACACCGCAGCGGACATTCGACCGCAGTGAACCATTGGCGGTACATACCGCCGCGCTCAAAATATACACACACATACAAAACAACACCACATTGGACAATTCAAACTACACACACCTGACACACATACACACACCACACCCACACGACACTCACACAGAGAGAGAAAGACACCAAGAGCCCCACAGAACCAGTGGAAGAAGCCATCCACCCACCCCATCCTTGCTAGGATGAAGCACACTGGGCACAAGGCCCCCTCCAGAACCAGTGGAAGAAGCCTTGCACTCCCCAGGACCAAGCAGTGGGCATGCAGCCCCCTCCAGGACCAATGGCGTTGTACCATCTTCGGCTGAGGTGCCCCCCATTCCCCATCCACATGAGGTGCCTGTGTATTTTCGACCGGATGCCCCTGCAGTGTTCTCTCCGTGTTGTTGCAGGAGTGAGGTGGGGCCTTGGCCTATGTGTAGTGGCCCTGTGGCCCACGGACATTGAGGACTGGGCAGTGTCCCTCCATTTGTAAATATGTATATACTTTTTGATTTTGAAGCACTTATTTATACTATTTTATCTTATTACACTCACTTTAATCAATTCCTTTTGTCCTTGCTTTATTCCTGAAGGGTACGGGGTGGATATGTAATGCTGTTGCATGTGGTTGTGTGTATGGTTTTGGGGGTGTAGCGTGTTGCGTGTGTGTGTCACTCTCTTTTTCCTCCCCCCTCCTCTGTGTGCCAGGCGGCAGTACTCACTGTGGTCGTCTTCGGCGGATATGATGTCCGTAATGCAGGAAGAGGTATAGCAGCATGGGGAAGATGTGCAACTCGGGCTCCATGGCATCGTGGTTGTTCCCTGAGTCTCCAGAGGTGAGTCCTTTGCCTTCTGTGTTCAGTTTCTGCCGTACTTTTGTTGTCGTTGGTACCGCCCCGGAAAAGGTGGCAGATAGGCCTGTCTTAATACAGTGGGCGGAACATTGTCTTCCGCCTGGCAGTTGATGATGAAAAACTGGATGTTTCCTAATAATCTTGGCAAAACTGTATTTAGCAAACCTCTATAACTCATCAGAGATTAAATAATTTCTTAATCCTCTATCTGGAAAATATTCAAAGAACAATTAATTTAGCTGGAACATTAAATAATTGAGACTCTTGTGTGCTCTCCAGCTCTAATGGATTTCGTTAGTTTATATGCAGCATGCTGGACATCTGTCCCTTCTTCTGAAAGTATGGAATTTGAAAGCAGAGAGGGGATCAGTTTCTACATCGATGGACTAATGGAATTTCTCATTGAGTTCCTAGTCTGTCAAGGGTTCAGCTATAAATTCACTGCAATAGTTTTAGAGTGCCATGTGAGCCCTTTCAACCGAATCATGTAAAATGGGACGCCCTCTTACCCAATTTGATTAGACGAGGTCCAGGTGTTTCATTTCCTCATTCTTAATTGCCTTCTCTCTACAGCTGCTGGCTGGGCAGATCCATCTAGACCCAACAATAACAGGCATAAAACTATGGAGGAACAACAAAATCGTAACCGTTACCACCAATTCAAAGAATAGCTCCCTAATCTTACTAACTTCCTCCCTGATTTCTGAATACTCTCTGGTTTAAAAATTAACCTAACAAAATTGTATTCATTGCCAATTAATGCATCTCAGATAATCAAGGCTGATATACAACACTGGCACAATACCATCATTTTCTGGTTTATTAGGATCACCATAATGAAAATGATTGTCCTTCAAGAAATCTTGTTCCTCTTTCAGGTGCAATCTATCCTCATTCCTCTAGTATGTTTAACTCAACTGTATGTACTGCTTTTATTGGAGGAAAAAGGAGATGATGAGTTCCACCTAATTTCAGTTATCAACCCACTAATGAGGAAGGCTTGGATGTTCACAGTATTACATGACATTATCAAGCAACTCACATCCGATATTTCCTTGAGTGGTCAAAGGCAGACAGAAACATAATAGTATTTTATTAACAACTCTGATTAGCAGACCTCTATGGGAGGCAGCGTAGTTGAATACTGAGGACCGACCCTCAGACAAGACCAGCCGCCTCCCCAATCTCAACAGCTGCACCAAACTCACCGATCTTGGGCAACTGCATATTCCCAACAGGCTTGACTAGAAAAAACCTATTGTGCATGACAAAATGTGTGAGGTACTAAATTGGGGAACCTCTTTCTTAATGGTGAATGCAAATCTTTTGATGATAAAAAGACTATGGACTGTCAGACTCTGAATGTGACCCATACCTCCAGGTTTCTCATTGGGTTGCTACTCGTGAATTCAGGGGGCAGTCATCCTGTGTCTAATCCTTTTTGAGAAGTTGTTACACAAAGTGACAGAGGGAAAGCATCTAATATCTAAGTTTTAGAAAACTACTACAGGACATAGCTACTTACTCTAAATCTAGATTCCACCAAGGGTGGGAGAATTAGCTAGTGGATCAATTCACTGATTAACAATGAAACACCATCCTTTGGTATGCTAATGAAGACGATTTCCCATGCTCAAGTCAGCAAGTCATATAAGTTAACATTAGAGTAATATGAAGATGGTGACTTACTCCAACTAAATTGCACACCAAAGATCCAAACAAACTGGATGGATGTTGGAGAGACCAGGCTCATTATTTGTGGCTGTGAGACACTCAAACCATTCTGTGACTAAGTATTAGGAGCAATTAAGGAAGAACAAGGACTCACAATAGTCAATGACTCACTCTGCATAATGTTGGCTTACTATACGCTGTCAGTCAAGAAGGTCATTACCACTTCTTAACTTATGCTGTTATCAGCCATGCAACAACTCCTCACAAAGTGGGGAACTAAGCAACCACCACATATTCCTGTGTGGTACCACAGATTGTGGCTAATATTACCCAAGTCAAAATTACCTACAGCATCAACAATGGAGAGAAAACCTTCTCAAAAGCCTGGTCTTTGTTGTTATCATACTTTGATAAATATTATTAGTAACTCAATTGTCCTAGGATGGTCTGAGTTCTGTGCAAAACCTCCCAAGAGTCAATTTTTTTTTGTAGGGTTTGGGCGGCCTGGTGGGTCAAGTCCAGCAGGGCTTTTATTACTCAAAACCCCTTGGTTTTTGTACTGTTTTCCGCCTGGCCAGCAGCCTGCTTTTCTCCTGCCTGCTCCTTGTGGGCAGAGTGTTTTTCCTGTGGTGGCTGTCCTGCTGCTTCTAGACACAGGCACAGAGAGCAGGAGCGAACCAGCCACCATTGGAGGGAGTGCACAGGCCCTGCTTTCCCCATGCTGGGATGACCGCACATGGGATCCTGTGCACCATTTCCTTCTCGGGGAAGCAAAATGGCACTCACTCTTCTGTTCTTCTGTCGGTGCCCACAGATGGGGTCCTGAGGCAGTTTCTTGTATCGGCCCCCAGGACCTAGAATGAGTGTGGGGGCCCACGCCCTCCCACTTTCGGGGTAAAAAGAGCAAAGTGCTCTTTGCATGGATCTCTGGGCCCTAGTCCACCCCAAGGGTACTTTTTCACTGGTGCAGCAGACCCCACGCGCACTGATCCCTGTTTGCTGTCAAAGGTTACCAACCTTAAAACTCAGGCCCCATTGGGCTGATTTGGACAAGCCTGGGCTCATTTTACTCCTGGCTGTGAGCTCTAGCGAGATACCAGGAGCAGTTCCAGCAGAGCTCCTGGCTTCCAAAGTGGTATAAGTTTCAGGGAGCTGGCTCTACTGGCTGCTTGCACCAGCTTTTGTCCTGTTCTTTATTCTCTGGTGCTCCTCTCCTCTGCTTGGGTGCAAAAATCCAGATCTTTCCACCAACTGGTCCTCAAGTGGTGTAAACAGCCTCACTGGTCATGGGGTTAACTAAGGATAGTTGTCCATGGTTGTTGCCACCTTCCAGTTCCAGTAAAAAGACACAGCAAAAATCAACCTCTTTCCCTTGTGCAAGAGTTTTAAAATGGGGGGTAGAAGGTTCTAGAAGCCAGGCACCCGTAGCCAATCATAGGGTGCCACATCGTCTGTCCAGCCCTCTCCCAACTGTCCTGCATATCATGCTGGGACAATTCAAGAAGGTGCCTCCCAGAAGTCACTGCCCACATCTCCTCTCGGAGCTTCAGTTCCACTCCTTGCTGATGTAACTTCAGGGCCTTTCCCACCAAAACCTCAAAGAGAACTGCCTCCTGTGTTGGCTTCAGTTGCATGTGCTTCCTCCTTTGTTCTGGGGGCATGGGCCTTCCCAGCCCTGGAATAGTGTGACAGCTACTTAACAGATGCAGATGATCTTCCCCACCCCACCCCTTTCTCTTTCTATCGCTGGACTAAACACTGTAAATTACTCCTTCTTTGTTCCCTCTGCTGGGAAGAAATTTAACTAACGTGTCCCGACCGGGTGACAAAAGGCCTGGGTTCTGATCCCGAGCTGAGCCAGGGAAACATGAAAATTCTGGACGACCCATAAAGTGTACATGTATGATTTTAGGGCATGTTTATTTGAACTGGATGAATACTTTCCACCCTGTTGCATACCTTACAGCACTTAATAGGCAGAAGGGAAGAGTAACTGCACTCTAAGCCAGATTCCCCCTATGTGTATAACAGCCACTGCAGACAAAACAGTAAACCATACTGACTTTACCTATGAATGCCAACTAATATTATAAGGCCTACCCAAGGTCAATATCTTACCCTGCAGAGTTCCCTTTGCACCAGGCTACATGTGTACAGTTACCTGACTGAGCACAATGGTAGTCTCACACCAGCAGCCTCCACATATGTGCCCATGGTTGTTCACATGTGTTCACATGTACTCAGCCAAGTGTCTCTTACCCTAGCTACATCACAGAGGGTTTATCTTAAAAGGCTGCTACTGATGGTAAGCATATGCAGTCCATTTACTGTGTATTTACAATGGGTGAGACACAGGTAGTGAGACACGCCCACAATAAAAAGTCCACAGCTGGATGACTAAATAAAATTTAAAAATCTGTGTGTACTAAATGGGCAGAACCCATTTGCAACAATCATGCTCATCAATGAGGTATGATTCTTGACTTTGTCATTGGTACTGCAGCTACCCACCACTGCCTCAATAAAAATCTGGGCTGTTGCAAACTGGGCTGGTCATACTGCCTACCATGTTGAAATATATCCAGGTAGGTAAGGTGGTCTTACGGTATACCCTACTCTGGTTCCTCTTCCTCTTCCACAATAATATTCAATTTCCCTTCAAAGGGCTTTCGCTGGCATCTAGGTAAAAAGCAGTGAGTTTAAGGGTTCATTGCCTTGGTGTCATTGATATTTGGGCTCTTGATGGCCTAGATCATGTAAGTCTGCTTTCTCCATTCTAATCTCGCAAATGTCTCTCCCTTGCTGCTACGTTTCTGCAAGGCTAGTGATGTTATTCTGCCAGGATCTCCTGTTGCTGTAGATTTAAATTAGCCATTGAGATAAACAAGCTACAGTAGACCCATTGCCTCCAGATTATGGTAGAACCATGTACTATGATGTCCTGCCCAACTCTCCCTTGGACTGCTCTACTAAGTCTTTAACTCCTCAACCCTTATCTACTGAGCACTGCCTTTCCTAATAGTACCACCATGTTATATTAAACTATGTCATGTTAGGATGGTTAATATTGTATCCGACACCCTCCTAAGTGGGAGCTAAGGAATCCTAAAAAGAAGAGGCAGACACTGATAGCCCGATGCCAAGATCAGAAAGAAAAGGGGCTAGATAAAAAAAGCCAAGTTTTGAGCAGTTTCCTGAACTTGAGGAATTTATTTGTGGAATGGACATCCAGATGAAGGATGTTTCAGTGATGGCACGCACAATATCAAAAGGAACGGCCACCTGATCTGAAAAGATGGACACAGGGCCAATGCGCCAGATCCAAGATGGAGGATCAGAGTATTGCAAATGGTCTATGATAAGATATTCTGTTACAAAGGTAGTAAGGACCTGCAGCATGGATTCCTCTGTGGGAGTGGCAGAGGAGTGTAAATGGGAATCACTTATTCCCGGGTAAGCACTGTCGAAATTTGAAGGTTAGGCTAAAGGAGAACTTGGGCAAAATAAGCATCAGACACTTTGTGGTGTTTTGAATAGTTTCAAGTCTTGTTGATAGGGATTGGGCAAAGCCCACATACAGAGCGTTGCCATAATTAAACTGACCAATTATTAGTTCTTGTATTATAGCTTTGAGGCAGTCAAAAGTAGCCATTGGAAGATTTTGCACAACATGTGTGAGATCCCATGAGAGATACCATAGACCGTCTAAAATTGGTCTTTTATGAATGAATTGCAAATGGTAATGCTCAGGTTTCTAGCCATGTTACTGGGTGAAAGAGAGAAGCTGAGATCAGTAGACCACCAATCTGGGGCACAAATGGTGTTTGCTTTCCTAAAATGAAATGATCTCAGTCTTATCTCTATCAAAGACAATAGTCCTTCATCCAGATACTAAACTTACATATGCAGTCCAGAAACCTATGTCTCATCTCTTCAATGTTCTCTGAGGGAGAGATAATTGCTGAGTGCCATTATCATAAGATACCAATTCAAAGCAACATGTTCTCATAATGGTGGTCAGTGGTATACTGTAACAGTTGAAGCGGCGTGGGTTACCAGAAGACCCTTTGAAGACTCACTTATTTATAGAAACCAAGTCTGATTTGAGGGAGTGAATATTTATGGATTGAGTTCTATCAGTAAGAAAAGCCGAGAGCAACTTAAAGGCCTTAGAATGGATACTTACCTTATGCATGTATTGGAATAGTTTGGCATGCGATACAATGTTGAATGCTGCATAGGTATACAGAAGAATGAGGGCCAGCATTCTTCCCTTCTCCAAGCTTCTCCTGATAGCATCATTGGCTGCCAACAAGGCAGTTTCAATGTGGCAAGCCCTGAAACTTTTTTTTTTCTTAAATCTGTTTATTGAACAAGGTGCAAAAACTGACAATGCATTACATTTATTACAAAAAAGTGTGCAGTTTCTTCGCTTATACATATTCACTAGTATTTATGTACTTTGTACTGCGCGAACAAAATTCACTTTGCTGATATGCATTAACTAGGAAGGGGAAAACAAAAAAGAAAATGGAAAAACTGGGTAATATATAACTGTAGTCACTTTGATTGTAGCTTTTGTATGTGCGTACGTTATGGCGTTTTAGATATTGAGGGTAGCATTTGAACGCAAGGGGACAAAAGGTGTGCGTCTGATATAGGTCTGAGCATTAATAACAAGAGCGGGGTTTGGGTAGTTCTGACTTATACGTGTTAGTTTAGTGCAGTGCCTGGAGATCCCCACTGGAAGTAATGCTATTGTTTGCTTGGTTTACATGATAATGGAGAGTAAAAGTAACAACACTTTTGACAGGGGGAGTGTAGGGAGTCATGGGGGGTACATATTATCTCTGGTTTCTATTTTTACTACGAAGCTGTCCCAGATTTCAACTCCCTCCTGTAGCTGGCCCTTTTGTTGTAGTTGTCTTAATGTGGGGGCTTCTGCTTGTGTGCAATTCTATAGGTCGCGGAGCCATACGGAGTAAGTAGGGGCCTGAGGGGCCTTCCAGTGTGTAGCGATCAAACGCTTGTATACCACGAATGCCAGATCTATAAATCTGTGCTGATGTTTATCACCTTTGGAACGTCGGCGTATTCCCAGTAGACGCGATTCCGGTGAAGGGATGAGCGTGTGGTCAGCGATTTCTGATGTGGTTTCTGTGATACGCTGCAAGCTTGCATTTACTGTGTGACATTCCCAGACCATGTAATAAAAATTAGCAGAGGGTGTGGCGCATCTGTGCATTCTGACTTAGAGCTAGGGTAAATTCTGTTGATGCGGGCTTGGGATAAGTAGGCCTGATGGATATAGGTAAATTGTGTGTATCTTAGTCTGGTGTTGCGAGACACCGTTTTAATCGTGGCAAGGGCAGCTTCCCAGGTTTTTTGGGGGATTGGTGCATTAAGGGCGGTGTCCCAGCGGGATTTAGCCGGGGATAAATTTGTGCGGGCGCCTGCTATAAGTATTTTGTATAATGTTGTAATAATACCTTTAGCATTGCCTATAGTTAGGAGTGCTGTAAGTAAGAGGGATTTGTTGGGTTCAGTATGATTGCTACCCCAGAAATTATGTAAAAGTTTAGTGATGGCACCATATATTAAGAAAGCTCCAGTTTGCATTGTCCCAGCAGACACCTGTTCTGCGAAAGTGGTTATATGGGAGTTAGAATATAAGTCTCCAGCGTTTAACGTTTTAGTTACTCGTATATCATGATGAGATGATTGGTCCTGTACATTCGGTATTTGAGATAGAGATAATGAAGGAATATAAGGGGGGGGGAATTGGTTCTGCCCTGGATGTATCTTTTCCAGCAGAATCTGGCTGCCTCTAGTAGTGGAGATCTATTCGGAGGATAAGGGGGGCCAGCCAATAGTGTCGTTAGGATTGTTTGTGGTGCTGTGTATGCATTCAGCGCTACGTATTCTGGGGTGGTTGAATTATTAAGCCATAGTGCTATCCATTGTAACTGAGCCGCTGCATAGTATAATTCCAGGTTTGGCATGCCTAGACCGCCCTCTTCTTGTGAGTGTTGTGTAATAGATAGTGCCACCCTCTGTCTGTCTCTGCCCCATAGTAGGTCGGTCACAAGGGAGTGTAGTTTATGAAAGAATGAGCGTGGCAGTGATATCGGGAGGGCAGTAAAATAGTATAGAAAGCGCGTCAGGATTAGCATTTTAGCTATGGCGGTCCTGCCCATAGGGGATAGTGTGAGCGAGCTCCAGAATGACAGCGAGCCACGGGTGGATCTGGTCAGTCGGTCCAGATTACCTTTCTTTAGATCCGTCATGGAGTGATAAACCTGTATACCTATATATTTAAAGGTTGAGAGGGACCAGGGGAGTTGATATTGAGGTAATATCCTTTGTTGTTCATTTGGTATAGGAGTGAGGGGGAAAATGCATGATTTGGACCAGTTTATGTGTAATCCCGAGGCCGGTGCGAAGTTGTCTAGTATTTGCATTATCTCTGTAACAGATGTAGAATGTTTGCGTAGGTAGATTAGGGCGTCATCAGCGTATAAAGACACAATGTGATATGAGTTGAATTCTGGGATGCCCCAGTTATGAGCGTTACTTCGGAGTTTAATTGCTAACGGTTCCATTGCGATGGCGAATAATAAGGGAGAGAGCGGGCAGCCCTGTCGAGTGCCTCTACCAATGGGGAATACTTCGGAGATAATCTGTCCCGTTTTAACTCGGGCAATGGGTTTATGGTATAATGTCCTAATCCAGTTTATGAAGCCGGGTTGAAAACCGAATGCCTCTAATATGCGGTAAAGGTAATTCCAGCTTAGTCTATCAAAAGATTTTTCTATGTCCAGGGACATAGCCACTGCTTCCTCCGCTGTAGTACTGTGCATTAAGCGAATTAATCTTCTGATGTTTAAAAAAATAATTCTGCCTGGTATCAATCCGGATTGATCTGGGTGTATTAAGTTTGGTAGATAAGGGATTAGTCTGTTTGCTAGAATCTTCCCTAGGAGTTTACAGTCAGAGTTGAGGAGGGAAAGAGGTCTAAATGACCTGACATCCAAGGGGTCTCTGCCTGGTTTTGGGAGCACGACTATTAGTGCTTCACACATTGAGTCTGGGAGTTGCTTTCTGTTGTGCGCTTCGTTGAACACCTCAAGGAGGGGTTGCAAAAGATAACTGGGTTGTGATTTAAAGTATTCCGCTGGCAGACCGTCTGGACCTGGGGCTTTATTACTTGCCATTTGAGAGAGAGCTAATTGTAGTTCTTCTATTGTGATAGGGCCGTCTAGCATATCTGTGTTACTTATTATGTGCGGATTTTGGGGGATCATTGTTAATAATTCAGTCAATTGTTGTTCAGTAGGGGAGGTGGAGGGTTGATATAAGGTGCGATAATACGTGTGGAAGGCTGTGTTAATTTTGACCTGGGTGTTAATGACAAGGCCTGTATGTAGTTTAATCGCGCCTATAGGTGATGACTGCGTTGGCTGGCGAACCAGCCAGGCTAACATTTTCCCGGATCTATCCCCTTCTGCATGCTGTCGTGCCTGAAAATGTCTATAATCGTGCTTGCACAACCTGGTGTCTGCGTCCCTATAACTGGTTCTGAGCGCGCTCAGCGTTTCCGGAGAGGATATATTCGTGGAGACCTCTACTTCTGTCTTGCGTAATTTGATTTCTAGTTCTTGCAATTCTTTAGTGAGTATTCTTTTGACTCCCACAGTGGCCGCCAGGCAGTGGCCACGAACCACTACTTTGTGGGCATCCCATTCGATAGCGCGCGTTGAGGCGTTGTCCTTATTTAATGTGAAGTAGTTTGATAAACATTTGGACATCTCTGCATGGAAGGGGGGGTCTGTAAGGGCTTCTGGTTGTAGGCGCCAGGTTGGGATACGAGTGTGCGTGCGGCCCCATAATAATGTGGCATGTAACGGATTATGGTCTGAGATGGTGCGGGCTAGAGATCCTGACATATTTATTTTAAGGATTATGTCAGGTGTTGCAAATAACATGTCTATTCTGGTGTGTAGTTTATGTACTGATGAATAGTAAGAGTATTCGCGTTGCGTGGGGTGTCCCGTTCTCCAGATTTCTTTCAGACCGTTATTGGAGGCCCACTCTACTAGATCGGTGGAAGTTCGTCTGGCTGGGGCAGTGGCGAGTGGGGGAAATGAGCGATCCATATGTATGTCTAGCACTGAATTGAGATCCCTGCCCCACAGGCTAGCCTCAGCTGGGTCTCTGAGTTTGCTGATATTGAGTGTCCACAGAAATTCGCGTTGACCTGTGTTAGGGGTATACAGAGCGATTAATGCTAAGGGATAGCCGTCTAGGACCCCCTCCAATATCACGTAGCGCCCGTTCAGGTCATTTTGTGTTCGGGACATTACAAATGGGACCCCTGGTGCTACCCAGATCGCCACCTCCCGTGCGAAGGTCGAGAAGGTAGTGCTGTATAATTGTCCCCGCCATTTTGCGTGTGTGCTCTCTAGTGAGGGCCCATTTAGGTGAGTCTCCTGTAGCATAGCAATTTGTATCTGGTGCCGCTTAAGGTACATATAAATCAGTTGGCGTTTGCGTGAGGATGCCATGCCCCTGATGTTCCATGTGATTATTTTGTATTGTGGGGTGTTATGTTGAGATTGAGGGGTCATGATGTGTGTGCTGATTTATTGATCTTGCTGGATATGCCGCCCATGTGCTATGCGCATCCATGATATACTCAGTAAGCTTTATGTATAGGCATTTACCAACTTTGGTATCGTCTACTGTGCTTGTATTGGGAGCGCAATTGTGACGCCAGTTACTATGATCGTGATCTACATTACGTGCCCTGAGTGGGTTCCATTTAGTGACATAAAAAACAATAACTATGTAAAACGTTAACTGTGCATGCAACACGGCTGAAGGGGAGCCAGTGTCTGCCAACTTGGTGAACCAGTCCATATGGAACGGGGGTGCTTCAGGTTCATGCTTTCGAGTCGGTGAGTTTCCCGGCCCATTGCGCTCTTGTTGCTGCTGCATCTGCATGGGGGCCTCCGACGACTGTGAGGCTGTAGTTTAGGTTAATGATAAGATCTGGTTGCACGCCGCTCAGGTCTGATCAATTAGGCAAGGTAGTCAGGTTTTGATGGGGGAGGGGCATGTCTCAAGTTGTGGAGATTTTCTTGGCCTGCATAATTAGCAGATGCCATCTGCTGTGCGCAGCGTGAGGGTGTGGAGTCATATTGTACATCTGGTTTGTGTTCTGCTTTGTCTTGGGTGGAAAGGGAAGTTGGAGATGTGTTGATAAAGTGCGTTGTGGCCTGCAGTAGTGAGGAGCGCTCCGCTTGAGACTATTCTAATGAGGGTTTAGTGTCTTGTTTTCTGTGAGGTTTGCGCCTATTCTTTGGAGATGACCATTTCTCTGTTGGAGTTCGAGGGCTAATCGGGTCGGCTGGGTCTTTAGCGTGCAGCCAGGTCCAAGCATCCTGTGGGGCAGTGAAGAAGAGAGTGCGAGTGTTGTCCTGTATACGCAGTTTGGCAGGGAACAACAGAGCGTACTTAATGTCATGCTCACGCAGTCTTTCTTTGACACTGAAGAAGGAGTTACGTTTCTTTTGTACCTCTGCAGTGAAGTCTGGGTAAGCCGTGATTTCTGCGTTTTCGTACCTTACAGGGCCTCATTTTCGGAATAATTGCAGGATGAGGTCTCTATCACGGTAATTAAGTAGTCTTGCTATGAGCGGGCGGGGCTGAGCACCTGGGGGGGGGGTCTTCCAGGGACCCTGTGTGCACGCTCTACAGAAAAATAAATTGGGATATTATTTTGTAGTATTGTACCCGTTAGCCATTGTTCGATGAATAATTCTGTGCTGGGACCTTCTGCCCATTCTGGAAATCCCACAAAACGAATGTTGTTCCGACGTGATCTGCCCTCGGCATCTTCGGCCCTGCGTTTCAAGGCTTCGACCTCAGATGATATTGTCGTTAGTTGCAGTAGGAGGTCTTTTATCGATGGTGCTATCTGTTTCGCATCCTCTTCGAGCGTTGTTAGCCTTTCTGCTAGGACTTGTTGGTCCATGCGAAGGAGATTGACATCTTCAGTGACTGAACCTATTTTTGCTTCTAGAGTAGTTTTGGTATCTAGGATAGCCTGTAGTATTTTCTCAAATTGCGTTGTATGAGTTTGCAAAGTTGCCTCCATCTTCTGTAGTGCCTTGTGTGTTACCGAGGGTTCCGATGGTGGAGCTGGTTCGTCTGAGTCCATGTTTCCTGGTGGTGCACGTGCAGTCTTTGGCTTGCCCATTAGTGATCTTGATGTGGCTTGATTTGGCGGAGCCGACGTAGTGTATTCAAGTCGTTCTGGAGGCTTTATTAATTATATGCACCAAGTGTACCCTCATTGTATACAGAGGACTTTAGTCCTTGTCCTGGGCGTAGTACATAAAGCACTGGCGGCAGCATAACAGAGCATGATTTAGTGTTTGGCAGACAGGGTACTTCATCTGAAACATGACATAGTAACCTACCCATCAAAACCTCAAAAAATAATTTAGAGTTGGGCACACCACCAGCTTTTCATCAATCGAGCCCCAGTGGCCCAGTCAATGGAAAATTTTCTCCAGTGGACTGACAGAGGAGCTATTGGAGGAAGAATATTAATGGTGCTTCTATGAATTGTGCTACAATCACCCTTGGATTTCTCCATAAGATATGTTTGTATGTATATGGTATTTCTATAGCTGAACCCTTTGTGGGGTCAGATATAAGCATAAAGTCAATGAGTGGGAAGAGAAGTATCTGGGTTGAGGATAGTTAATGAATTGTGATGTAACATTCTTTAACAGTATGTGTCTTCTACTCTTCTATAAATAGGAGCAGCAGTGGAGTGATCCATGTGGAGAAAAGAAGTTGTTCCAGAGATGGTGAGATTGCCTGCAAGATGAGATGCAGTGCTAGTCGTGATAGTTTTGTAAATGATGCAGCTGACATGGTGCAGGCCAGAAAGCAGGGACAATGTAGTACTATCAGAATGGAAGTGATATGATCATATTTCTTCAGGCCATGGATGAGATGTGCTGTAGCTTGAAAGATGACCTTAAGGGAGTGAACTGCAGTTCTCAACTTGCTTTCTGGAAGAAACAGTGTCACTTGCTTCAGAAAATAAATCTGGCACCAGGCCAGGTTTGTTGCCTGCTTGTTCCTTGAGGGTGAGGTTGGGTTCAAGATTGATTCCAAGTGACTTGGCATTAGGTGAAAGTTGGGGTTTGATGATTTCCAAGATCATAGCGAAAAAGGTTTGGAAAATTCCTTATTTGATGTTCTCTGCAAGTAACAGGAAATCTATCTTGGTTGACCTTTAGGCAGGCACTGGCTATTCAGGTCTGGATAATGTGCAGGTAGTGCCTAAGGTAATGAATGCCTTAAGGAAGCAGAGATGACTTCAGGTAGGGTTGTGTATTATCAGCATACTGGCAAATCTTGATGTTGTTGTCTGTGTGCAATCAGCACCAGGTAGAGGCTGATGATGAGAGGAGACAGGTGGAACCCCAGGGGACTGCAAAGATGATAAGGATCTTTTTTTGGAAATTGGAGGTGCCCAGGTGAACAAACTGGTGTTGGGTGCATAGGTAGGAGGAGAACCAGTAAAGGACATTGCCGGTGAGTCCAATTTGAGACTCCAAGTTGCATGTGAGAATGGAATAATCAACTGTATCCAAGGCAGGTGAAAGGTCAAGAGGCAGGGGTCATCTTTCTTTTTGATCAAAAGGCTATCATCTATGATGTGTAAGGTGGCAGTCTCCATGATGCTCCATGATATGAAGCTAAATGGGTAGCTGTACAATAGCTGGTTAGTACTGATTTGATCTTAAAGTTGAACAAACTGCTGTTGCCTGCATTGGCAGGAGGAGAACAAGTGAATGACATTGCTTATGAATCCCATTTGAGACTCCAGTGTGCATGTGAGAATAGGATGATTGACTGTGTAAAAGGGAGGTGAAAGTTCCAGCAATATCAAGAGGAAGGGGTCATCTTCTTATTTGGTCAAGAGGGCATCGCTTATGATGTGTAAGGTGGTTTCCATGTTGCAGCATTATCTGAAGCTAGAGTGGTAGTTGTTCAGAGTTTGGATAGAATTGATTAGAACTTGGATTTGAACATAGACTGAATTTTCCCTGATCTTGCCAGCTAGTGGTAGGTGAATGATGTGCTGGTAGTTGGTAAGGTCATCAGGGTCTAGTGTAGGTTTTTTAAGAGTGGGAAGATCTGGACTGTCTTGATAGTTTATGGGAAGATGTTATGAGTGAGGGGGAAATAGACAATGGAGAGTAAGAATGAGAAAGCGTCCTGAGAAAAAGCTTGGATGAATGAATAGGGTAAGGCATTGTCTTCCTACGAAGTGGCTTTTTTTGGAGTTGAGCATGTTGACAAGATCTGAGAGAGATGAGAAGGGCAGCACCTGCACCTGACAGTCACTTCTGATTGAAGAGGGCAGGGTTTACCAATATCACTGGCGCACAGAGGAGGAAACATTCCAAACCAACATCTGTTAGTATAGCAGCTGAGAAGGCACACTGGGGGTCATTCCGACCCCGGCGGTCAAGGACCGCCGGGGCCGGGGATGCGGGAGCACCGTCAACAGACTGGCGGTGCCCCACAGGGCATGGAGACCGCGGCGGTTTGGCCGCGGTCAGACCAGGAAAACCGGCGGTCTCCCGCCGGGTTTCCGCTGCCCTGGGAATCCCCCATGGCGGCGCAGCTTGCTGCGCCGCCATGGGGGATTCCGACCCCCTCACCAGCATCCTGTTCCTGGCGGTTCCGACCGCCAGGAACAGGATGGTGGTGAGGGGTGTCGTGGGGCCCCTGGGGGCCCCTGCAGTGCCCAAGCCAATGGCATGGGCACTGCAGGGGCCCCCGTAAGAGGGCCCCACTTTGAATTCCAATGTCTGCTCAGCAGACACTGGAATTCACGACGGGTGCAACTGCACCCGTCGCACCTTCCCACTCCGCCGGCTCCATTCGGAGCCGGCTTCCTCGTGGGAAGGGGTTTCCCGCTGGGCTGGCGGGCGGCCTGCTGGCGGTCGCCCGCCAGCCCAGCGGGAAAGCCAGAATGGCCTCCGCGGTCTTTGGACCGCGGAGCGGCCATATGGCGGTTCCCTCCAGGCGGGCAGCTCCCGCCGCCCGCCGGGGTCTGAATGACCCCCACTGAGTATTGGATTAGAAATGGATGCTAGATAAATTTGATCCAGGACCTCTTTTCATCAAAGCCAGTGATGTGGAAAATGCTAACAATGGGGTGGGGGGAGCAGAAGTGAAAATTGAAGCAATGGTAGTGAGATCAGGAGAATTCTGTTTGCTTTCCATGTTTTTTTTGTTTCAGCTGGAAGGGTTTTCACCCTACGTTAGAGGGAAGACAATTGTTGGTCAAAAAGGTGCACCATATCTCTTTCTAGAAGGCAATTAAAGCATATACTTGTCGAAAATCCCCTCATAAAAATGAACAGACCTGCACAAATATGCACAGCAAAATACTATCTGGCTTGACTAATAAAGCTGAAGCAGGCACAAATGGTTCATCCAGATCCATGACCTCCCAAAAAATATCCAAGGAGTTTTTCGTATTGTAGGAACGAACACCAGTTCAGTAAGACTTGCTTAGAGCTATTAGCACTACAGATACTACTTTAGATTGATGTTTAACTCCCATCACATTGGGTGATTTGCAGCAGACTCCAAGGAGAAAACAGGGGGAAAGTTAACCAGGCAATGAGGCCCCTGATCAAATATTGAGACAGGGGGCACAGGATAAGTGCTTAGAGGTGCCAGTGAAAGATTAGTCATACCTGCTTTTTTCAAAACTGCAAAGCAAGGGTCTAGCAAACAGCAAAGAGGGCATGGATCTAAATGGGGTTCCCTTTTCTCAGTATTTCAACCTCCCTAAAAAGGTCTGATTTAGCAAGCAATCCTCCTTCCTTGCAGATTACAGGATATAGGCCTAGGCAGGAGTGCTCAGATGACGGCTCCAATGACTAATGGGGTGATGCAAGAATCTATTACTCTCCTGAATCGTGCAGCTTCAATGGAATCTCATAAAGACTTCTCCATGGTTCCATAGACTTTTATACAACTACTGAAGACAATTCTACAAGAAATTAGAAAATGTAAGACCTCTCAAGAACTGAAACTGCTGAACCTGCAAAATCAACTTTTGTGTATCGAGAATAAACTCTCACTCATGAACCAACCAGTTAGAGGAGGTTGAGAAAAGAGTTTTGGATCTTGACGACCAGCAAGAACAGTTAAAGAAAAACTCATCACACTTCAAACAAGAAATGATTGCCTTAAAAGAAAAACAAGGTGAGGGATAATCCTTCATGATGCACCAATCTAAGGTTCATTGGAATTCTAGATAGTACCGAAGGCTCCAGTGAGATGATTCCATTTATTGAAAAATTGGTTCAGAAGTACATTCTACTTGACTGCAGTATGGATGTGACAATTATGAGAGCTCATTTAGTCCCTGATCAGGTTTGAAATGTGCAATTAAAATATTCATGAACAGTTCTGGTGTAGTTTTCAAACTACCGGATAAAAGAATGGATTTTGTTGAAAGCAAGACAACAGAAGTCATTCAGGTGTTCAGAAGAATTTTCCTTTCAGGTCTACAAAGATATGAGGGTGGTAGTGGAAAAGAGAAATAGAGTCTTTAGGAATGTATTGGTCTCTTTTAAAGCTCTAGGTAACCAGTCTTTGTTAGTTCAACAGCCTAAACTAAAATGGCAGGTTTTTACAACTGTAGAGCAGGCACAAATGTTTTTTTTAAATAAGTGCATAACTCAGATGGCAGTTGAGAATAGTGTGTTAGAATAGTAGGTTTGTAGGTAGTTTTATGCTTCCTTCTGAGTTGGCTACCACTTGATTAGAGCTCAGTACATCAAGAGATGGTAATTTTTTTCCTCTCTCTTTCTCCAACGATGCGGTAGCCCCATTTTGTTCCTCTAAGTGAAGCCTTGGGTGCTGGTCGTCCATAACACCCAATGAAGGAGGCTCAAGAAGTAGGGAAGGTAAAAGTGGATTGAGTGGGTCAGAGAGGTTTGGGTTGGCAGCAAGATAGGGGATCAGGAAGGTTTGGGTGTTTGTGGTTGTGGGATAATCACAATGAAGACAAATGGAGAAATCATTATAACTAGAGACATATGCTGCTTAAATAGTAATCTGTGTGAAACAGAATGAGATTGGTTTTCTTTTAGTTTTTCTTTTTAGAGGTCAGACGAATAATTCATTTATTATTTAGGTACTTGTATATTTTACAAGCAATAATGCACTTAAACCCTTTAAAACTTCTGCACTTACGCATTTTATGCATGCAACAAATTACTTCAAGGTACTTAACTCAATTTGATATTTATTATGCATGATTTCTTAGCAGGATATCTAAAGTGAAAGGAGGAGTATGGAATTGCAAGATAAATAAGTACAGATTGGTTCAAACAGGGATATAGGGTTAGTTGGACTGTCATTATGTTAAGAATAATAAGGACCGTAGCAATACTATCTGAATTAGATATTTAGAAACCTTTAAATAATAAGAGGGGAAGATGAATTGAAGGTTTTTTATTTAATGGCAATGGTTTGAATAATAATAAGCATAAAAGGCAAACCATAGAAAGTGGCTACTGGGATATTCCACCAATATCCTTTTCTTTCAAGAAAATAATGTAAAGAATTTAAAGACAGCAAAGTTTCTACATTTTCTGCATAGTCTGGGTTTCAAATGTGTCCTGTTCACAGGCAGCACATAGATGTGTGGTTATCCTCATCAATAAGGATTTGCAGACGGAGATTATGACCTCACAGGTGGATACAAATGGTAGTTGGACTTGAATGGCATAATGGCTGGATCAGTTCTCACTTTCGCTACAATCTGTGCTCCAATAGAAGATCATCCGGAACTGCTAGCTGAGATTTTTTCAGTCTTTTATGATATATCCAGGGCTAGTGAGATTAGGAGGCAAATGTTATTTCTCCTGGATACCAGTCTGGACTTTTTGGCGTCAACCCAAAGACAAAATTAGTGCAAAACTGCAGAGATTTTGGTGTAATATAAGCAGAGCTTAAATTGGAGAGAATATTTTCAGAACCATCAGGTATACTCTGGCTCCTCTGCCCCATTCAAGTCTGCCGCAATATTGGATTTTCTTTTAGTCTCATCCAGCATTATTCGAAAAAAATATATCCCCCACCCAAACAGGTTCTCGGATCGTTCCCTTCTGGAAATGCATATTTCCAGAAGGGCCCAAACGGCCCTTAAATGGATCATATTTGAGGAAGAGTCCTGGATTACTGAAATGGAGAAGGAATTACTGAGTATTTTTCATTGAATATGTATTCAGCCAACAAGCTGGCGGTCCGGACCACCAAATATTGAAGCCAATAAGAAACTAGTAGCAGTCCATCCTCACACCGCCTTTTTTGTAGTCCCGCCGATGACGGAGGAGGCCGCTCTCAGGCCGGTAGAAAGGCCCTACCCGCCCATCAAATAATAAAATACCACACCGCCATCAGTTCCAGGGTGGGAACCACCGCCAGGCAATGTGTGGCGGAAACAAACAATATAAAGGGAAACACTCACCGGAGGTACACAGAATACACCGAAGCAGACATGGAGCGAGAGTTGGAAATAATTCCAGTGCTTCTCCTTGCCATATTTCTCCAGGACCGTGACCGAAGACAAAGATGATGACGGTAAGTACTGCACTCTAGTACACATGGGAAGAAAGGGCACAGTTACACATCCACCCCACCCACCCTGCAACGCACTCCCAAACCCTCCCACCATCCCAAGCCATACATACCATAACAAGATACTTACCAGACACAAGCCAACAAATACTTGCACTAATGCACACACCTGTGCACACCACACCTTGGGCTTAGGTTTAGGAGGTGGAGGGGGTTTGGGCTTGCCCTTGTAAGGAGGGGGAGTGGGCCTGGACTGGGGGTGGCAGAGGGACCTGGGGCAACACGTGGCTTCTTCCTCCCTGGGGAAGGGGCACTGGAATGGGAAGGGCAGACTGGGGCGGAATTAGACGAGGAAGGAGTGGACTGGGAAAGGGCATGGGAACGTTTAGGGACAAGACAGGGTGGGCCAGTGGGTTCAAACAGGTCAACAAGGGAGAGGAAAAGCTTCTTAGGTGCAGTTGGAGGGGATCTGGAGCCAGGTCTGGGAGTGGAGGTTGAGGGAGTAGTCGTACGAGGTGTAGGTGTGCTGGACGTGGATGCAAGTGCCTGTTTAGTGTGCTTATGTATGGTGGATGTGTGTGGTGTGGATGTGTTGGAACATTTGACTGTTTGGGAGGGTGGTGGACACAGTGGGAGAAGACAGGTTGCCAGTGTATATAATGTTGTGTGGGTGTTAGCAGGTCCGGTGAGTGTGTTGCAAGTGTCTGTGAATGTAGACGTGGTGAGTGCAGGTGTGGTGTCTGGGGTGAATGTCTGGATGTTAGCTGTTTTGGTGACTGCAAGAATGGGGGCAGCAGCAGTGACTAAGGGTGCAGTGCATATGGGTGTGCATGGTGACGTGAAAGACAGGGAGGAGGGGGAGGCTGACACAGTGGGCGAGGTGGATATTGTTGTGTGTGCCTTTGTATGTTGGGTGTGTGCATGCTTGTGGTGGGAAGTGTGGTGCTTGTGTTTTTCAGTGTGCTTCTTGTGTGGTGATCTGTGTGCATGGCTGTCTGTATGTGTGCTTGGGATGGGTGAAGGAGTGGGGTGCTGGAAGGGGTAGAGGTGGTGGGAGAGGGGACTGAAAGACCAGGGACACTGGCTGCCATCAAAGAGGAGGCCAGAGCCTGAAAAGATCTCTGTAGTCCAGACATGGCACTGTGAATGCCTTCCAGGTATGAAATGCATTGCTGCATCTGGGATGCTAGTCCCGGGATGGCATTCACAATGGTTGTCTGCCCTACAGAGATGGTCCTCAGGAGGTCAATAGCCTCCTCCGTGAGGGCAGCAGGGCTGACTGGGGCAGGGGATGAGGTGCCTGGGGCGAAGGAGACACCCACCCTCCTGGGTGAGCGGGCACAGGCAACTTGGTGGGGAACAACTGGGAGAGCGGTGATGGTATGTAGTGGAGGAAGATGACAAAGAATGGGTGGGACCAATAGGGTCGGCCACCACCAGGGAGCTGCCATCAGAGGAGGTATCAGAGTCACTACCTCCAGTGGTAGTTGTCTCCCCCATGGTACTACCTCGACCTCCAACCCACTGGTCCCCTTGGCGTTGGTCGACTCTGCCTCCTTGGAACAGTGGGCTGCTGCATCCCTACTCGCCGGTGCCTCAGCTCCCTCTCCAGATGATGCTAATGTACACAGGGACACAAGAGCACAAAGGTGGGGAAACAAAACAAGAAAAAAATAGGTCAAATCCTGGAAATAGGTACATTTTGGGACACAGACACTCCCACCCACGTCAGGCACGAACCCTCAGCAGACACAACACACGTTATAAATGTGCCCCTGACTAATTGGCATGACCCCAGAATACACTACATTACCATCCTGAAACACAACTCTGATACACTTTGTTAAGTAAACCCACGAGATACTATGCCAAGCCAATACATCTACAAGTTCATGAGGCCACAATGAATGCCATATTACAAAAATGGGATCCCTCACAGGCCTACAGACTCTGCCAAAACTAGCTATGACACTATCCCAAGGACGTGGAGGGGGGCAGAACTGCAGGGACACACCTATCTAAGTGCCTCGCACTACAATGCATGCATACCTTAGCACCCAACTACACCCATCATAGTGGCATCACAACTGTGTTGGTAGTCACCCCCTTTTGGCTGCTGTGATTCCTTTAAGTGCTCATCCAAATCTGGATAGGCCACCACCAGAATGCAGACCATTAGGGGGGTCAGGGTCCGACATGCACCCCTTTCTCGTTGGGAGGCCTTTCCCGGCTGGGCCTCTCTGGTCTTCCTGGCCCAGCACCTCAGGTCCTCCCACCGCTTCCTGCAGTGGGTGCTCCGCTGGTTGTAGACCGCCAGGGTCCTCACTTCCTTGGCGATGGCTTGCCACAGGCCCTCCTTCTGATGGGCGCTGACCTGCCTGGGACACACAGAATAAAGAAACAGCCGTCAGTGTCCGTGCCCCACACACAAATGCCATGCCCGTTCATACGGACTTGGCCCATGGAGACTTGTAAATAAACAAATAACAAGCAGAAAGTGCCATACACACTACGCCTGAGCATTCACACAGCGAATAAAAATGCATACAGGCATCCGCCACAATCACACACATCTAAGGAGGGCAGATAGCAACTCACCTGCTCCTCTCGTCGCCCATAAAACTTTGCATACAGGGGTAGGACCCCGTCCACCAGCTTCTCAACCTCATCCGCGGTGAAGGCCGGGGCCCATTCCCCTATCACACGCACCATCTCAAGGACCAGAGTCAGGACACAGCAGCACACAATGGAGTTCTACCCTTCATGTAATGCAGGAGACAAGTGTCAAGGGTCTGTTAAAATAGCAGTAGGTACCACAGCGGTGTGCACCATCACCGCCGGCAGTGATCATGATTGGCCCAGGTTCCCCATTGACAACCATGTAATCCAATGATCAGGTGCATGGCGGTGAACACCGCCTACCGCCATGACGACTAACGCCAGCAGAATGAAGTCACTTCCACACTACAATACCTGGATGGCAGGAGGCTGCCATTTTGCTTTCACCACGTCTCCATAGCCTAGCCGGGGGCTTCTACCATGGCCCCATTCTCTCTCCCCTTGGTCAATTACTGACATGATTCTTTGATCTCCACATGTACTCATGGTTGGAAGTGTGTCTACACTGTGATGCCATTATGACTGAGAAACCTCAGCACACATTAGCCTGAAGGTGTACCTCGTTCTTTCTGTTTGTGTGTGGTACCTATGTGTTGCATTGCAGAAAAGTATAGGGACACTATATGATGCAATTGTATGTCAAAACTCAAAATGTGTTCCTTCATCACCTATAGGTACAGACCCAGGTGGCGAGGGAGGGCCTCATCTGTTTACAGACCCCTAATAGATCTGGCCACCATGGAGGAACGTCACATAATCATTACCTACTGACTTAATCGAGCAACAATCCTTGACCTCTGTGTAGTAATGGATCCTGTTCTCAATCCGGCTAATCGGAATCAGCACGCCATACCTGCAACTGTGCAGGTCCTATCTGTGCTCCTTTTTTTCTAGGTAACAGTGGGCATGGCTGCAGGGGTATCTCAGCCAATGTTCAGCCACATCCTCTCCAATTTTCTAGATGCATTCGTTCAACACTTGAAAACTTATGTCCAGTTTCCCCAAAGGGCTGATCTCACCGCCATCAAATCTGGATTCTATGCTTTTGCTAATATCCCCCATGTGATAGGTGTCATTGATGGAACCCACATAGCCCTCATACCCCAAAGAGTGAATCAACAGGTGTTTCGGAATCGTAAGAACTATCACTCCATGAATGTCCGATTGGTGTGTACTGCTGATCAATACATTTCACATGTCAATGCAAGGTTCCCAGGATCAGTCCATGATTCATTTGTCCTGAGAAACAGCATTGTGCCACACATGATGGGACAACTACAGGGTGACAGAGCTTGGCTCATAGGTGAGTGTGTATGACACTGGATCAGATACATAGCTGACAAGCAGGCTGTGTGCAAGTATATTTGTGTGTGTTCAAGTCCTCTTTCACCCATTTTCGCAGGTGATTCTGGCTACCCCAACATGCAATGGCTCCTAACACCTGGGAGGAATCCCATGACAGATGCAGAGAGGAATTATAATGAGGGCCATGGTCATACTAGGAGTGTGATAGAGCGCCATAGAGGACTCCTGAAAGCAAGATTTTGTTGCCTCCATCTCTCTGGAGGATCCCTGTGCCATGTCACTGACAAGGTGTGTAAGATAGTGATGGCCTGCTGCATGCTGCACAACATGGTTGTGAGGAAAGCTATCCCACTTCTAGAAGAGGAGGGCACTGTCCAACCGGGACTTCAACCTCAGAGGAAGGATGAGAGTGATTGTGAGGAAGAAGAGGGGGACGATATCAACTCCAGGACCCAGCTAATCCGGCTATACTTCCAGTGACTGTCAGGTACTGTTCTATGATGCTGATGTCTTCACTGCATTTTCAGTCTGACTCATGTAATAAGTACTGTGGTGTCCTTTGTCAGTGACAATACAAAATCATGACTGAAGTGGCAGTTGCCAGTGCACTCAATGGTATGTACAGTGTACCATACTTCAAACACTACAGTGTGTTGGATCCCCTCCTGCAATAAAAGTGGCATTATGATGGTAGCTAGCTAATGCATTCACATTCACAATTGATCTCTCATATTGATCAAGGACATATATTTTGAGTGCACAGGTGTATTTATTCAATGTCAAAATATACATGAGTGTTGGGACATGGTGAACAACATACTCAGGTACATATGATCAGCTGTTGGTTGCACAGGGGTATCGTTCATAGGGCCATTGGAAGATGGTGAGATGGCAGTGTCATGTCAATGAGGGAGCTCAGTGGCTCACAAGGGAGATAGTTCAGGGCAGAGTCACTTCCCGGCGCTGGTCTTGGTCTTTGCTGGTGTTTCAGTGGGATATCTGGGTCTGAGGGCACGTTTGCGAAGGTGCAGCTGGGATGCATGGGTACGGGTGCTGATGTCCTGTGATTCCTCTGGCAGTGCTACCAGTCCAGTGGCTGCTGCAGATGTAGATGGCAGGGCAGTGTCCTGGCTAGTGGTAGGGGCCTGCAGGTGGGTGGAGGACTCAGGCTGGCTGTGGTACTGACGCTGCCGCACCCCTGCAATGGAGGCCATGGTGGCATTGAGCTGTTTCCATTGCTCCATGGCCTCCTGGTAGTGTGCTATCTGCAGCCTCTGATTCTGCTCCAAGGTGGCCAGGATCTGGCCCATCATGTCCTTGGAATGTGGTATGCTCCCAAGACCTCAGATATCACCTCCTGGGTTGCTGCATCAATCCTTTGGCCATCCCCCTGGGCCACTGATGCCCTCCCACTGGCTCTAGCACCCTGTGCCTATGTCCCCTGCACAGGTCTGGCAGTCCCATTTGCAATTGGCCCTTCATCATCCTGCCTGTTGGTGGGTGAAGACGCTGGCCTCTACATGAGGGCAGCCAGTCGTGACCTAGTGACACTGGTGTGGGGTCGTTTGGCCAGGGCTGATGTTGGTGGCTGAGTGGTAGGGGTGTCAGCGGTGTCCGGGGTGGGGCTTCTGGAGGGTGACTGTCCAGGGGTGTGGGATGGGCCAGGGATTTCATCTGTGTCCAGACATCCCTCTGCACTTTCCTGAGTGGGGCCTCCATCTTCAGGTGGAGGACTGGCACTCCTTGACTTCTCCCTCTGGATGGCATGGGTGGAGGTGCATGTGCGTGAGAGAATAGAGATGTGGATGTCCTGTGCGTTTTTGTCCATTGCAGCACTGGTCAGCACTAACTGATGGTTAAATTCCCATGTAATGGCATGCAAGGTCCCTTCGTGTACATTTAGGGGCATTTTTGAGGGGGGTGGAGGTGGATTGTGGGTGCTGTAGTGACACTGGGATTCCATGCAGGGGCAGGTGACTGTGCACAGGGGGCTGGATGGTGATTTGTTTGGGGGATTGTGGGCATGCAGGGGACTTGGATGTGGGTGTGTGGGAGTTGTAAACTGGGTAGGGGACGGGGTCCTGGTGGTAATGAGGGGATGGGGGTGATACATACATTACAGGTGTGGTGACTGTTAAGGTATTGTAGTTGACTTACCTGAGTCCACTCCTCCAGTGAGTCTGGTGAGACCCTCCAGGTGCAGGATAGCCAGGACCTTATCCTTCTAGTCGGTGAAGACCCACCAGTCTTCTGTACAGCAATGTTGTGCCTGGTTGCCATGGACCGAACCTTCCAGCGCACGTCGTTCCATCTTTTCCTGATGTCCTCCCTTGTGCATGGATGGTTTCTCACTGCAATGATTTTGTTGACAGTCGTCTGCCATAGTTCCGTCTTCCTGGCCATGGGTGTCTGCTGCACCTGTGCCCCGAACAGGTGTGGCTCGACCCTGAGTATTTTATCCACCATGGTCCTTAGCTCCCTGTCTGTGAAGCGGGGGTAGTTAGGGGGTGCCATGGTGTGAGTTGTTTGTGGTGTGTTGTAGGTGTATTCGTGAGGGTACTGTTGTGTGATTGGGTGTGTTACTTGTGATGGTGGTTGAGCAATGTATGTGTTTTGGTGGTATATTTGTGTGTGTGACTTGTGTGATGGTTAGTTCAGTGTATGCGTGTTTTGTTGTCAATATCTGTTGTGCTGTTGGCATTGCAAAGGACTGTCGGGTGTGTATGTGTGTGTTTTATAGTGTTGTGGGTGTGTGTCAGGTATGTGTTTTTCAAACTTGCCAGTGTGTGCATTTGTTGTTGGCAGGTCCCATTGCTGGCCGTTGCGGTCCGTACCGCCAATGGTCATTAGACATTCACTGTCCACCAAGCTGATTTGTGCATCATTATTTGGTGGGTGAAGGGTTTGTCTGCATGGCGGTGGTGAGGTGTACTGCAGTTCTGCTGTCGCCGGCCCTCACGGTGGGTGGAGGTTGCAGGATTTTTGGAGGTTTGTCTTTTTGGCATCATTATACTGCAGTGTGCAGTTCACCGCCACTTGCAGTCTTTTGTTCACCGACAGCACGGCGGTGACTGCCGCCAAGTTCATAATGAGGGCCATAGTGTGGAATACGTTTAAGGCTAAGAGCCATTATTATATCTCATGAGATGGTTCAACACACCAGAGAAAGCAGCTAGAGAATCAATTAAAAGAAACCCAAGAGAGGTATAATAATTTTAAAATACACTGAATCATCAACACTTGGAACCGGCTAATAAACAAATGTGTGATTATTAATACAAAGAGGTTATTCAAAGTAATAGAGCCTATATACTGCAGGTCTATAAATAGATAGAATATGCAGGCCACTTTTTTGCCTGGTAGGCATGAAAGAACACAGCGTAAAAATACACTTAAATTGCTTGTAGATTCAGAAACTAATATCAGGATAGTGGATAGTATTCAAAATAAAAAATTTCAACATTACATCTGCTTGTATAGTTGTTGAACTTTTTTCCTTACGCAGGGTCATCCCCAATCTTTTTCTCTCCTGCCTCCTATTTTTTCTGACCTGTTTTTGTTGGCTATAGAACTCTGAGCACTTTACCACTGTTAACTAGTGCTAAAGTGCATATGCTATCTGTGTAAACTCTATAGATGATTGGTTTATCCATGACTGGCATATTTGATTTACTGCTAAGTCCCTAGTACAGTGCACTAGAGGTGCCCAGGGCCTGTAGAACAAATGCTACTAGTGGGCCTGCAGCACTGGTTGTGCCACCCACATGAGTAGCCCTGTAATCATGTCTCAGACGTGCCACTGCAGTGTCTGTGTTTGCAGTTTTAAACTGTCAATTCAACTTGGCAAGTGTACCCACTTGTCAGGCCTAAACCTTCCCTTTTCTTACATATAAGACAACCCTAAGGTAGGCCCTAGGTAGCCCCATGGGCAGGGTGCACTGTATGTTTAAGGTAGGACATATACTAATGTGTTTTATATGTCCTAACAGTGAAATACTTCCAATTTCGGTTTTCACTGTTGCAAGGCCTATCTCTCTCATAGGTTAACATGGGGGCTGCCTTTAAATATGATTTAATCATAGATTCCCTTTGGAAGCAGATAGACATGTGGAGTTTGGGATCTCTGAGCTCACAATTTCAAAATACATCGTTAAGTAAAGTTGGTTTCGAGATTCTGTGTTTAAAAATACCACTTTTAGAAAGTGGGCATTTTCTTGCTTATACCATTCTGTGACTCTGCCTGTTTGTGGATTCCCTGTCTGGGTCAGTTTGACAGTTGGGCTGTTTGCACCTCTCTCTAGACAGTGACACAAAGGGAGCTGGGGTGTAGCCTGCATATCCTGATGAGCCATCTGTGCTAGGAGGGAGGGGAGGAGTGGTCACTCACACCTGAAAGGGCTGTGCCTGCCCTCACACAATGCAGTCTCCAACCCCCTAGTGGGTGACTGGGGCCTGGCCTGGGTAAGGCAGGATTTCACAAACAAGAGAGACTTTCCTTTGAAGCAAGCCTACTTCAAAGGCCAAAATGGGTATAAGGAGAGCACCCAAAAACCACAGACTTTAGATCATTTCTGGAAATCAAGAAGAACCTCTGCCTGGAGAAGAGCTGAAGAGCTGAGGAGAAGTGCTACCCTGCCTGTGATTGTGCTTTGTGGAGCTATCCTGCAGTTGCTGCTTCTGCCTGGTGAAAGGGGACAAAGGCTGGACTTTGTTGTGCATTCCTGCTTGTGAAGAAATCTCCAAGGGCTTGTCCTGAGCTTGCCTCCAGTTGTTGAAGTCTCAAGGCCATCAAAGACTTCCCCTGGCAGCACCTGGACACTCTGCTGAGACTCCTGCCCCCCAAGTGGTGCCCTCTCCAGTTCCTGGGGCCTTGACAGGTGAAGCTGGCAGATCAAGATTGAAAATCGATGCACCGACCGCAGTGTGGGGAAATTTCCGACCCAAATGCCAAGACTCGGCTAAAGAAGCGATGTGCCACCGGCTCCGCAGCTGAAATCGATGCATCGCTTGCAGTGAGGCTGGAAGATCGCTGCTCGTGGCTGAAGCAACGATGCGCCGTATCGCTAACATCGCAATCCACACAGCGCGGTTTTGCTATCACCGTGGGACAGGATTTTTGACACAAACCTTACTGGGCGTGGAAAAACAATGCAATGCCTGCCCGGACCCGAGTGCTGCCCGGATCGACGCATCACTCTCCTGCGGAGAGGAAAACGAGGCACGCCGACCCGACTGGAGAAGGAGAAGCGACCCACGACCTCGCTTGCGGGTGAGAAATCGATGCACCGCTTACCTTTTTCGACGCACACTCGCCCGTGCGTGTTATTTTGATGCTACCCAGGTACTTTTCAACGCTAACAGTGTTTTTCCTCTTTACAAAAGGATTTAAGACTCTTTTGCTTTTAAAATAAATAACTTGTGTATGTTGGATTTTTGTAGTTTTGTTCTTATTTTGTTCAGATAAATATTTTCTATTTTTCTAAACTTGTGTTGTGTCATTTTGTAGTGTTTTCATTAACCCCTTGATTGCCATGGACATAATGGTTACATCCATGGCTGCGCCTGTGAGGCGCCATGGACCTAACCATTACGTCCATTGCACACGCTCCTCCCGAGGGCTGCCCGCCCTACCCTTGCAGGCCAGGGCGGGAAGGGGAATCCCTTCCCCTTCCACTCCCCCCCCACCCCCCCCCATGATGTCAGTGTGCGATCGCGTGCTGATATCATGAAAGGGAGGAAAGATGCGTGGAGCCCATTTGCTTTCAGCGCGTCTTCCAGCAAGGAGGTAGGTTTTTACCTCCGGGGGTGGGGGAAAGCCTATAAAAGAGATATCGAGGGAAAGGAAAGGGTTTTCCTTTCCCTCAATGTCTCTTTGAGCATTCCTGCTGCCCGATCGTGATGCGATCGGGCAGCAGGAATGCCCACTAGACACCAGGGAATTAGTGTGTGTGTGTTTCTTTGTTTTGGAGAGCGACCCCTTGGGCAAGGGTCGCTCTCCTTTGGGGGGCAATACCTTTTTTGCCATTTCTGGCACACTTTTGGGGCAGATTAGCCTCATTTTTAGGCTCATCTGCCCCCAAGGGGGGTAGAAAGCCCCTAGACACCAGGGATTGTTTTTTGTTATTTTTTTTTTTTTTTTTCTGTTGGGGGTCGGCCCCTTGGGCAAGTGTCACCCCCATGGGCCCAAATGCACTGTTGGGCAGTTCTGCCCCCCTTGGGGGCAGATAGGTCTTTTTTTTAGGCCTTTCTGCCCCCAAGGGAGGCATAATCCCATAGCACCAGGGATCATGTGTGTGTGTGCTTTGTGTGGGGGGGGTGGCCCCTTGGGCAAGGGTCGCCCCCCCAAAGGGGGCAATGTGATGTAAGCCATTTCTGCTGATTGGCCTAGATTTTGTAGGGCCTTCTGCCCCCAGGGGGGGGCAGAAACCTTGAAGATGCCGGGGATTTTTTTTCTTTTGTTTTCTCTTTTTTTTTGTGTTGGGGGGCGCCCCCTTGGACAAGGGTCATCCCCAAGGGGCAAAAAGTACTATTGGGCAGTTCTGCCCACCTTGGAGGCAGGTCGGCCTATTTTCTTTAGGCCCTTCTGCCCCCAAGGGAGGCAGAATCCCCATAGTGCCAGGGATCATGTGTGTGTGTGTGCATGCTTTGTGTGGGGGGGTGGCCCCTTGGGCAAGGGTCACCCCCCAAAGGGGCAATGTAATGTATGCCATTTCTACCCCCTGGGGGGAGATTGGCCTAGTATTTGGAGGCCCTTCTGGCCCTGGGGAGCAGAAACCACAAAGACGCCAGGGATTTTTTTTCTTTTGTTTTCTTTTTTTTGTGTTGGGAGGCACCCCCTTGGGCAAGGGTCACCCCCATGGGGCAAAAAGTACTATTGGTAAGTTCTGCCTCCTTCCCCCTTGGGGGCAGATTGGCCTTTTTTTTCAGGCCCCTCTGATCTCAAGGGTGGCAGAATCCACTTTGCGCCAGGGATCACGTGTGTGTTTTGTGTGGGGGGGTTGCCCCTTGGGCAAGGGTTGCCCTCCAAAGGGGGCAATATATTCTATGGCATTTCTGCCCCCCTTTGGGGCAGATTGGCCTATTTTTTTAGGCCCATCTTCCCCCAATCAGAGAACACTAGACACAAGGGAACATTTAAAAATGGTTGGTGGCAGGGTGTTTGTCAACTGGCGAAGTATTTGCATTTATGATAACAGTTTATTTCTTCTTTTTGTTCTAGTTCAAAGCTTTTGCTTACTTTGCTGTGGCTTGTTGCAGTTGTGGCAGTGGTTGTCCTGCAGTATGCGTAGTTGCATGTTTTAGGTAAGTAAATAAATGTACTCCAAAGGAGTATTGTTGCCATGCATGAATGACATGTTTGTAGGTGGTGTACTGAATGCAGGATTGTGTGTGAAATTGTCCTTAGATTTATGCACAATGATTATTGGGTTGTCTTATGTCTAATTTGCTTTTTTTTTCTTTTCAGTGGGATATCATTGGTGATTGCTGTGGCTGTGCAGAGTAGTTGCTGGTGAGTCAAGCTTTTTCAGGCAAGTGAGCGGTATCGTTTTTGAGTTTATAACTCTTAGTGATAAAGCTACACTTTGTTTGTTACTTATCTTACACAGTGCTGGTTGTTGGTGGTGCATTTGTCCAGTTATTTTTTGTACGAAGGATCATGGCTAGCCGTAGGATGACCGCTCAGCAGGTTGTTGGTGTGTTTTTTGAGTCGTCTTCTGACCATGATTACAAGACTGACTCTGCATCTGAGGCAGAGCAGGAAGTGCAAGATTCTGGAAGTGAATTTTCTGTCAGAGAGGAATCATCTGATGATGAAGTCACTCTCAGTGCTAATGAAGGGCCTGTTTTAGAGGAGGACACTGATGTGCCGATGGTACAGGAGCCAGCGGCTAAAAGGCTTCTCATTGGAAGTCCTGACACATGGGTTGCACCAAACATGGAGCAGTCACAGTTGCCTGAGTTTACTGGTTTCTCAGGGTGTCGAGTTAATACTGAAAACATTTTGCCCGTCAACTTTTTTGAGTTGTTTATGGACAATGTATTTTTGGAAGAGATTGTTGAGCAGACTAATTTGTAGGCAGAGCAGTTTTTGAGGGACAACGCTGCTAGACGTAGGCCACACTCTAGAGCTAGCCGGTGGATTCCTACAAATCTGGAAGAGTTGAAAAAGTTATTGGGTTTAACTTTTTGATGGGGCTGATAAGGAAGCCATCACTGTCTTCATGTTGGTCTACTAGTCCCTTGATGGCAACTGCTATATTTCTTGCCATCATGAGTAGTAACCGGTATGAGCTTCTTCTTCGGATGTTGCATTTTGTAGATAATGCTTTAGCCTTGCCACGAGATCACCCTAATTCTGACCGTCTTTTTAAGATTAGACCTGTCCTTGATCATTTGGTAGATCGGTTTTCAGAGTTCTATGTTTCAGGAAAGAAATATCTGTACATGAGTCTTTGGTCCTGTTCAAGGGTCGTTTGGTTTTTAGGCAGTACATTCCTAGCAAGAGGGCACGGTATGGAATTAAGATGTCTATGCTGTCTGAAAGTAGTACAGGATATGTTTATAATTTCCGGGTCTACACTGGTAGGGATTCCAATATTAACCCCCCTGGTTGTCCAACCACTTTTGGAGTTAGTGAGAAAATTGTGTGGGAACTTGGTGGACGACTGTTTAACAAAGGTCACCATTTATATGTAGATAACTTCTACACTGGAGTTCAGTTGTTCGAGGAGTTGTTCAGAGTGGACACTGTTGCTTGTGGCACAATCCGCTCTAATCGGAAAGGCTATCCAAGAGAGCTTGTCTGTAAAAAACTTGAGAAGGGACAGTGCAGTGCCTTGCCGAATGATGAGCTGCTAGCTCTGAAATTTGTAGACAAGAGGGATGTGTACATGCAAAGTACCATCCATGATGAGAGTACTTCACCTGTGGCTGTTTGGGGTCAGGTTGCTGAAGTGCACAAACCTGTGTGCATCTTAGACTATAATAAGCACATGGGTGGTGTTGATAGAGTAGATCAGAGGTTGGAACATTACACTGCTGCTCGTAAGTCTTATGTTTGGTATAAGAAATTAGCGGTTCACTTGTTCCACTTGGCAACTTCTAATGCTTTTGTTGTGTTCAAGGATAGTTCTCCAGAGTCAAGGATGACATTTGTGAAATTTCAGGAGTCTAACATAGCTAGCCTTGTTGTGCTGGAGCAGGCAAGAGTTCCTAGAGAAGCAGTGGTGGAGGATATGGCTAGATTGAAAGATCGTCACTTTGCTCCCATTGCCAAAAAAAAACATTCCTGCTAAGAGATGTAGAGTCTGTGCTCGAAGAGGTATCAGGAAGGAAACTAGGACGTACTGCACTGATTGTCCTTCAAAGCCTGGACTGTGTGTGGGTGGCTGTTTCAGGAGCTACCACACACAGAAGAATTATTGGGAAATTCCGTGAGCGTAAACTACTGTTTTATATTTTTATATTTTCAGTTTCACCGTTGGCATTAGTCATGTATTCAGTTAGAACGTTTGTGTTTGTAGTTTTGTACTTATTTATGATTTGTGGTTTCTTTGTTGTTTAAAAACAAAAAAAGTGATGGTGGTGTGTGTGGGGTGGCTGTTGGCTAGTGGTGTGCGTGGGGTGGTGCTTGGCTGGCAGTGTGCGTGGGATGGTTGTGTGCGTAGGGTGGCGCTTGGCTGGTGGTGTGAGTGGGGTGGCACTTGGCTGGTGGTGTGAGTGGGGCGGCACTTGGCTGGCGGTGTGCCTGGGGTGGCGCTTGGCTGGCGGTGTGAGTGGGGTGGCGCTTGGCTGGTGGTGTGCGTGGGGTGGCACTTGGCTGGCGGTGTGCATGGGGTGGCACTTGGCTGGCGGTGTGCGTGGGGTCGCGCTTGGCTGGCGGTGCCAGCCAAACACCAGTCCACACACTCATCAACTGCTGTCATTGCTGTATCAGGCATGTGGGCATATGAAAGTGATGGGCCCTTGAGTGGTGCTGTCGGTCGATGCAAGTGTTGGAATGTGCTGGACCCGTGGCTGGCAGCGTGAATGGTCTTGTGCATGTCATGTATGGAAGGTGTGTGAATGGACTGTAAAGCGGTTGGTGCCTTGTCGTGGCTTCACAGCTCACGAGCTGTGAGTCATTGGTTCAGTTTTTTGGGCCTTTCAGTTCTTAACAGTGCATTTCATTTTTGTGAAATGTCTTGTTAATAAAATTTGATCCACTGAAACATCCCTCGTGCCAAATCCAACCAGTATGTGTGGTAAAAATGACAAAACCTGCTCCCCTGTAATCAGGCATCGCGCTAGGAGTCTCGATGGGACCCCGATGATGAAGCATGCCACCAACTTGGTTGGTGGGTGAGGGGTCTTTTTAACTTAACCAAAGTGTGCTTCTTTTCACAATTTTAGTGTTTGGAACAACACATAAGTGGTGGACACATCAAATGTATCTATTGCAAAACTACCTATGTTTGGGGGGGCACCTACGTTTTTTGGCCCGGTGCGGCCTTCATCTAGGGAAACCTACCAAATCCAGACATGTTGTAAAAATAGACAACCCAAGGAGTCCAAGGAGGTGTGGCTTGCCTGGATCCCCCAAGACTTTCTTACCCAGACTGATCTGCAAACCTCAATATTTGCTTAAAAAAGCCCATTTTCCTCACTTTTCTTTGTAGGATCACCGCTGCGGCATAAAATTCCAACCACCCAGAGTTCCCCTCAGTCTCCCAAGTAAAATGATACCACACTTGTGTGGGTCCCCAAAGCAGAGTCAGCCTAAAAGATGTATAAAAGAAAAATATGTGCTTATCAAGGCGCTGTGCTATCACATCAATCTCTACAGGTTTTGGGCATTTTTCTGTTGCAGGCACCTGGGCCACCCACACAAGTGAGGTACCATTTTTATCGGGAGACTTGGGGGAACGCTGTGGCTCCTCTCAGATTCCAGAACTTTCTGTCACCGAAATGAGAGGAAAAAGTGTTCTTTTGGCCACATTTTGAGGTTTGCAAAAGATTCTGGGTAACAGAACCTGGTCAGAGCCCCTCAAGTCACCCAATCTTAGATTCCCCTAGGTGTCTAGTTTTCAAAAATATGCAAGTTTGGTAGGTTTGGTGCCGGCTGAGCTAGAGGCCAAAATCTCCAGCGAGGCACTTTCCAAAAAACATGTCAGATTTCAATGTAAAAATGTGATGTGTCCATTTTGTGTTTCCTGTCGCGAGCATTAGGCCTAACCACGCAAGTGAGGTACCATTTTTATCGGGAGACTTGGGGGAACACAGAATAGCAAAACAAGGGTTATTGCACCTTGTCTTTCTCTACACTTTTTCCTTCCAAATGTAAGACAGTGTGTAAAAAATACATCTATTTAAGAAATGTCCTGTAATTCACATGGTAGTATGGGCACCCCGGAATTCAGATAAGTGCAAATAACCACTGCTTCTCAACACCTTATCTTGTGCCCATTTTGGAAATACAAAGGTTTTCTTGATACCTATTTTTCACTTTTTATATTTCAGCAAATTAATTGCTGTATACCTGGTATAGAATGAAAACCTATTGCAAGGTGCAGCTCATTTATTGGCTCTGGGTACCTAGGGTTCTTGATGAACCTACAAGCCCTATATATCCCCGCAACCAAAAGAGTCTAGCGGACGTAACGGTTTATTGCTTTAAAAAATCTGACATTGCTGGAAAAAGTTGCAGAGTAAAACGTGGAGAAAAATTGCTGTTTTATTTACCTCAATTTCAATATTCTTTATTTTCAGCTGTTATTTTCTGTAGGAAACATTTGTAGGATGTACACAAATGGCCCCTTGCTGCATTCAGAGTTTTGTCTACTTTCCAGAAATGTTTAGCTTTCTGGGACCCAGCATTGGTTTCTCACCCATTTCTGTCACTAAGTGGAAGGAGGCTGAAAGCACAAAAAAAGTAAAAATGGGGTGTGTCCCAGTAAAATGTCGAAATTGTGTTGAAAAATTGGGTTTTCTGATTCAAGTCTGCCTGTTCCTGAATGTTGGGAAGCTGGTGATTTTAGCACCACAAACCCTTTGTTGATGCCATTTTCAGGGGAAAAACCACAAGCCTTCACCTGCAGCCCTTTTTTCTCATTTAACAAAAAAAAAACGAAATGTTCCCTGTATTTTGGTTAATTTCTTAGTCCCCTTCAAGGGAACCCACAAAGTCTGGGTACCTCTAGAATCCCTAGGATGTTGGAAAACAAAAACACAAATTTGGTGTGGGTAGCTTATGTGGACGAAAAGTTATGGGGGCCTCAGCGCGAACTGCCCCAAATAGGCAAAAAAAGGCTTGGCACAGGAGGGGGGAAAAGGCCTGGCAGCGAAGGGGTTAAGTTACTGTGTGTGTTGGTACAAATACTTTACACCTAGAACTCTGAAGTTAAGCCTGCCTGCTTGTGCCAAGCTACCAAGGGGGTGATCGGGGGTTAACTGAGGGTGATTATCCTTTACCCTGACTAGAGTGAGGGTCCTTGCTTGGAGAGACCTAAGACCCCATTTCTAACAATAGTGAACTACAATCCACTGATCACAGCAGATTATATGCTGAGTTAAACCTTTGTTACCACAATTAAGTCTCCATGCCAGGGATCATTTTTTGAAGATGGTTAGACTGCAAGAAGTTGCACACGTGATTCAACCTTTTTCCAACAGAAAGGCATATGGGAAAGATAGCTTTCCTGGTGAGTTTTTTAAAAAGTTTGCCAAAGTTTTAAAACCCTTAATTGTCAAACTTGACAATTATATTCTACAGGGAAAAAAGGTCCCGGAATCCTTTAATACTGTGGTGAAGATTAGTTTTCTTAAAGAGGAAAGGATGCAGAGGATCTAGATTCTTATAGAGAAATTAGTCTGCTAAATTCAGATTACAAAATAATTTCAAAACTATTGGAGAATAGATTGAATTTGAAAATAAGTCGGCTGGCTGATCAGAATCAAAATGGTTTTATTGCATGTAGATATTTGTCAACAAATTCTCACTATTTAGTTGAAACCTCAGATTTGTTTTTAAGAACAGACAGAGACCGGCACACATCTTTTTTTTTATTCTAAAAGGCTTTCAACCTGCTCAAATAGGACAGTCTTTTCATGGTTTTAAAAGTATTTGGTTTCTCGTCTCAGTTTATTATTGGATTAAGACATCTTTATGAAGGATCACAAGAGTAATTGATTGTAAACTCTGTTGATGCAGAGAAATGCAAAGTTAAGTGCAGAAACTAGACACGGGTTTCACTTGTCACTGATTTTATTTGCTCTCTTCTTTGAACCACTTGTGATGGCCATATAAAACAGAAACCAAATTAAGGGCCTGATTATGAGTTTGGCAGTCCATGTACCACCATGGCTGTGGCAGCGGTCCAACCGCCATCAGCTTGATGGTCAGACCACCGTATTATAATGCATGCGGTTCCATAGACGAAAGACCACCACGGTCCCACTGGGACCGCCAGGCAGCACATGCCACTGCGATGGTGAGATTAGCTGATGAGGCTGTCGGAGCCAGTGATTCCAGTGGACAGACTGTGGTGTTGATTTCCATCATCATGACTGTGGCAGTCCAACCACCACATCCCAGCTGGCAGAAACTGAAGCATGAAAGGCAAGAACTCACCTACAGACAGCGTCACACGTTATGTGCTCCCATGGAGCCGATCAGACACGTCCTGCTGTTGCTGCTACTACTCATAGATGGAGCACCAAATCCATGCCACTGTGGATGCAACTGATAGTAGGACCACACATCTGTGTTCCGAAACTCAACAAACTATCGTGGACCAAGTACACTTTCTTGTGTCCCGGGTCGGAGTTGTTCACAAAGAATGACCCATACACAGCCACATGACTCCCCCTTTGGGATAATGAAGTGTACAGAACATTGTGTCACACAACAGCAACACCACATCTACATCACACATAAATAAGCAGACACACTCACATTGCGCACATGACATAGCCTGTCATGACATTGAAGACACATATGTATGGATGTGTTGTTTAGCCCAAACATACCTTCCATGAAACATCCCTGTGAGGGACCCACATATATAACCCACATTGAACCCACATTGCATAACAATGGAAGGTCAATGGGATGCACAATATTTTGTGAGACACATTTCACTTTGCGTATGCCCCTAAACACCATTACATAATTTGCACAGGAAATGGCCCTTCAGGTATCTCAGGGACAACCACTAATAGAGCCAAGTTACATGGCAATCTGCCAAACGTGTAAGTGCAAATCAAGAAAGCAAATAAAACAGCAACAGCATGGAACACACACGTAGACGAAGCAGCTTCAAGGTACACATATGAAAATGGGTACATGATCAATGAACTGTATGGGTAGGCAGCACAATGGAGCATGTGTGTACACACAGAACTATAGCTTGCACACAAGACAAGTGTCCAATCGACATCAGGGGGACAAATTTAACACAATACATGTTGACATTGGCCACGCCAAGATTAAATACTTACCATATCAAATAAAACACAATGCAAAGACACCCTAATTGGATTACCAGCCACATATCCATACAATGAACATCTACCCTTGTCCTGGGTGACACCAGCACTGCCCACAAAGTCAGAACTTGCCAACCACAGCAAATGGATCAACAAGACAACAAAAATTACTCAGGAACATTCCTTTCAATTGTGACACACTCTTGCCTGTGGCACCACATGAACTATAGCCCCATCACATATGTCCAATTCAAAACACATGCTAGCATGCACACATATGTGAGGGAATCAGACATCATCCCATGAAGGCAGGTAGACCATGCATGAAACAGCAGTGAAAACGATATGGCAAAAGTGAAAGGTACACAGGCTAGCATTTAGGCACAAGGTATGATGCAACTCTGATGTCACCAAAATCATGTCACTGGACAATCACTACTTGCCAAGGGAAAGTATTAATCTGATACTGTTCCCAAAGGGCAATGTATGCTGTGTCACACGTATGATGACAACCTTCACATGCACGACAGTAGTGTGGCATCAGCACTCATCACACACTGAAGACAAGTGGCCTGTAGGGGACAGATGTCAATAGACTCACTTGACCAGTCACATGGATGAGTTTAGTGATCTATTACTCCATGTTGTTTGGGCAAACACATTGAAGACAAGTGGACTGTTGGGTACAAATGACACCCACAACAACAAACAACACAACCTGATTGATCACTGTACTCAGCCATGTTCTGGCCTTGGAGAGTTAATTGGTTGTGGACTGTACTCTATTGTGTCCTAGGCCACTGGGCCAATAGGCAAGGCACATTAGCATGCATCAACTACCATACCTACACAAACAATCACTCATTTTGTGTGTCACACATGGCCCATCTCTAATCTGCAGGAGGAGATGGCAGACTCTAACACAATAACTTGGTAATGTAACATGCAGAATCTGCACAGGACTCACCCCCTTGTAGCTGCTGTGCTCCCCTCAGAAGCACACCAAGCTCAGGGTAGGCCATTGCCAGAATCCAGGCCATTTGAGGGGGCTCTAACATGCGCGCCGCCCATGTTGAGAGGACAGCCCAGCCGGACCTTTGTGATATTCTGGGATCAGCATCTCAGGTCCTCCCACCTCTTCCGATAGTGGGTGCTCCACCGGCTATAGACCCCCAGGGTCTGTACCTTCTGCTCAATGGCTCTCCAAATACCTTTCTTCTTTGACCTGTATGGATGCAAAACACAAATCAAAAGGTTACAAATCTATTTTTTTCCCAAATGGTTGTCACACACATTTCAGAAACTCTGGGCACAAAAATGTTGCAATTGTAAACGCAACAAAAGTGTAAAACACACAAGCTGATAAGTACAGGGACATGACTACACACTTTTGGAGTCATCTGCAGACTAACCCACTGCCCTGCTCATGGCATTCAATGACTAAGCAAGCCTACTGACATCAGTTAGCCCAGGCTCAAACAACATGCACTGTGATGTGAGCCACAATGAAACACAACACACCATTGTGTCCTTTTGAAGGATGAACTCCTTGAGCCAGACTAGACAGACACATGTACATCGAGCCACATTGACTCAATACATACAGTCCTTCTAGTCCACTACCATAGTACAGACTTCACCCTAACACTTAAGTGACAGTGAAAGGGCTGCCATGGGTAGTACGGAAAGTCTCTTCACTGTGAATGTGTGGACATGTGGGCTACCCAATGTTAACTCATGCCACTTCAGTGTGGGTTTGTGTAGTATGCACTTGTAGCACGGTACACACTTTTTTACCATATGTGGGAATCCTACCGAGATGACATCCAACATACTAAGGTTGGTTTGGTCTGATTGGTTTCATGTAACCAAGTTAATAAGTCAAATGTCATGCCCTCCCGAAATCAACCAACTATCTGCACTATTGGTTTGGCACTTGTGCAATATACCTGCACTAGACAAATATAACTTATATAAAGGTGACAATAGAGATGTGGGAGCAAGGGACTTGTCATAAGTCAATTACACTCATTGACAAAGAGGCAAAATGCATAAATGTACCAGGTCATGGGGTTACCTCAGTGCTCATCCCTAACGTGGTCAAAAGACAAAGGCCTTCAGCCAAATCTTGCCACTGGAGACTCATTTTGGCCACATGCCAGGATTTGCAGGTCTACAGGGAGTGGGCCTGGTGCCACAGTAGCATAGACACAGCAACTCTACCCCAGCCTGGCCAATGTCCCACACTGGGAGATACATATGACAGGCCCTGGTCTCTGCAGGCTGAGCATACAGAACCTACATGACACTCCCATTTCCATCACTTTCATGCATGTCAGTACATCATGTGCCCATCCTCTATGTGGGTTGTGGCTTTTGTGGCACTTTGAAGGGCACAGTGGTTTTTATATGGTTCTCATACAACAGTTTGCTGAGGCCAGGTGCTCTGTGGCACTGTACACATTGCTAACAAAATCCACAATTGACTCAAACACTATTCATACACAGCTCATGTTGTGATGCACAAATATGTCATTTGACATTTACAACCATCATATCCACAGATATGTCATTGTATGGCTGTAAAGTCTCCTCGCCTAGATATTTGAATACAACACAAGGAGGATCTAGGCCTTATCACACATCACACAACACACTGTTAATCTGAAATACATAGAGTACTATTCTCCACTACCTGCACAGTGTACAGCCCATGTGTGGCACACAAAATATGACAACAGGCACCCAAAAAGACTAATTGGTACACAGAGGCACTTTGCAGACTATGGGGAAGGAATGGATGGTGTTGAACAGAGACAAATATGCCTTTGTGGTTCTTACCTCCTCCACTGGTGAGCCATAGAGCTGAACAGGGAAAGACCTCCTCAACGAGCCCCTCTAGCTCCTCAGGTGAGAAGACAGGGTATCTTTCATCTGCTTGGCCTGGCATTATTGCTCCCAGAGGAGGCACAAAGCAGCAGAAGTGGTGGAGGTATTGATGGAAGCAGTGTCAGAAGTCAAGTATATAAATTATCAAAACCGGGGTACATGTATGCGGTCATGACTGCCGATGGCCAAAGTCAATGGCCCGCGACCTTCATAGGCAACAACCTTAGCCTATGACTGTGTCCTCTGCGGTTGGAGCCACCCACTTCTGCCGGCGGCCGTGGGTGGGTCCTAATGTCCAATGAAGTAGGGCAGGCATCTGCCATTTTGGCGGTTAGAAATAAAGTATTGGGCCCTGATAAATGCATCACAACACCAATATATGAGTCAGATCATCACAAACATTCTAAAGCAGCCTTGTTGTGTAGTTTCTTCTACATAATCACCGGGGTAGTGTGTTGCTGGACACAGATGACATATTGCGGCGGTGCACTGTCTACTGCAGCTCACGGTATTTTTAGCAGTCGGAACAGACTGTTGAATTTCAAGGGGATTTGAGGAGCAGATATTTGGGTGTTGCCCAAATCCATGTTGTGGACACATGTGTTGACAACCATGGCGGTCACATTTGACACTTGTGTAGTTGAAAGCTGTGAGGAGTACTGGGTGTAGTGTACTTCCATTCAGAAATGCTTTGTCACATGATTTGGTTGCTATACATCATGTATGTTGGTATGGACACAGTGACTAATGCTCCAACTCATGTATTTTCACAAATTGGTATCCTGGGAGAAGGAGGAGGCAACAATCTCCAGTGTACCGTCCATTGCCAGACCTTCAAACCATGGAAGAACGTCACATTCTCAAACAGTGCCGTCTGAATAGGCAAACAATTGTGGATTTATGTTCTCAGATGGAGCCAGATCTGATGCTTTAAAACACTAATCCAACATGCATACAACCCATTGTTCAACTCGTGGCAGTATTACACTTCCTGGCCACAGGCTCCTTCCAATATACAATGCCATAAGGTGGAATGTCCTAACCTATGTTCAGTGTTGTGTTAAGAGATGTGCTATCAGCAATGATGAAACACATTGATAGCTGCATCAGGATCCCCAGACGTGAGGATTTAGCCAATGTTAAGGCTGACGTTCATGGTTTTGCTCACCTACCCCATGTGGTGGGAGCCATTGATGACACACCAGGCCACCGCAGGCCAGTGAACAAGTCTATCGCAACAGAAAATACTTCCATTCTATCAACATGCAAGTTGTCTGCTTGTCAGATCTCTACATCTCAAACATCTGTGCCCAATTCTAAGGTTCAGCCCATGAATCCTTTGTAGTGCAGAACAGCACCATATCCCAGCTGATGTCACAACTGCAAGCAGAGAAGGCCTGGCTGGTTGATAAGTCACATCTGTCCAGATTCTGTGTGTGCAATGGCAGGTGCTTCAATCATGAAGTGAGTGACTCTTTGTTGCAATTATGTCTAATTCCTAAACAGTAGACTCAGCATTTCCAAACCATCCTTGGTTATTGACACCGCTGAGGAATCCAAATGAGCCAGGGGAAGTCCACTTCAATAAGCCCCATGGAAGAGCACAGCAGTCAGTGGATCAGGCTTTTGGTCTACTGAAGACAAGATTTCACTGTCTGGACAGGACTGGGGAAGTCTTCCTCTACTCACCGGGAAAGTGTGTCAGATCACTGTAGCATGCTGCATGATCCATACCATCTCCCTACAGAGTAATATCCCTTACATTCCAAAGAAGGGGGGAGCCTGTGGTGCCACTGGGTAAGAATCCTGAAATGCCAAATGAAGATGATAGTGGTGAAGAGGAAGGAGCCAGATTTGCGACAAGATCTCATCAACAGCTTCTTCTCATGATTGTAAGTATGTCATGAGATATCTTTGACTGTACAATGAACTGTAGTTGTGATAATGTGTGGAGTTAATTCTTGGAAATAGGAAGGTGGTGCGCAGGCAAAATCAGCCAAAGGGTGTTTGATGAGGTAGCTTTTGACACATCCACACCCTGATGATGTTGGTTTGTTTGTATCAGATTTGTTGTAATGTACTTTGTTCTCCCGATGGTTGCTCTGTCACTTGTGTAATATGTATGGTTTCATATCTATTCTCCTTGCTTTGTTCTTTACCTTGACATCTTCCTGTGGACATTTCAGAGTTGTGACATTGGTATCTATGTGATGCTGTTCGGACATACCAAGTAGACGTGGATTGTTTCTGGGAATGTAGGTCACATACTTTGGGTGTAGAAGACCTGTGCCAAGACAGTTTGCATAGTGACAGCATGGAAGTGCAGAAGACTCCATTGGACTTGTTCCTTGTCATGTGGTGGCTACTGAGGTACTGGGTTTTTCAGAACCGGTACTGATCCGGTAACCCAGCGGTGCCAGGGTACACCCAAAGACCTCGGGTACTTTCCTGATTCAGACTACAGAAACTCAGAGTCTTCTAGGTGAAGTCAAAGATCGAATTTATTGGCTGCAACCAATTGACAAGTGTCCTAGAAGTACAACAGCACGATTTGTATGTTCTCAGGAGACTGTGTGTCAATGCAAAATCAGGTTTCCTTATATACAGTTTTTTAAGCTTCAGGCAAACATTCTTGACATTTTGGTTGGTCATTCACATGTTTTCACTACAAAGGAAAAACCAGTGTCATGATGAAACCTCATATTTCATGTCATCCAGCCCATAATAAATTACCCGGCAAGGCCTAGAATTTCACATCAGATAAGTGTGGATCCCCAATAAAAACGGGCACCTCCCCCTCGTAAAGTAAGAAGAAGAAAAGAGCAGGTGCAGGTGTGAGCAAGTTAGGCAGGGTGTGTGAGCGATAATAAGGGTTTTATGGCCTGGTGTGCCTTGATGCTATCTGATTCGGCCCCTGGGAGAGGGACTGACCAAACAGGTTTGGCCTGAGGCAATGGTTCCAGCTTGCCCAGGTCAGAGAAAAGTCAATCAAGGTGTACGTGTCCTTGGAATCAAATCTGACTGAATTATAAGCCTATGTGAAGGCAACTTTTAAAAATGGCTGCCGTGTATAAAATGGGAGCCACGAGTGCAGGACGAAAATGGCGATTTCGAGGTGAAAACGCTGCTGGAATTGAGCGAAAATGCTCATGCTTAGTGTACTAGTCATTATCGGTCTTTTGATACTAAAATCGTACTGCTGTGGCAAAGTAAATTACATGGGTCCAGAATTTTTAGAACCACAAACCCTCCTTTTGCCCTTACATAGGCAATAAACCTATTCTCATGCTAATCTGAGTCCAGGTCTATGTTTATAAGGCCACGGAGATGTTGCTGGAGCAAAATTCTAGTACTTGGTAACTCTCTCTGGACAGGTCTCCTCGAACATGAAGTAGCACAAAAAGGCCACATATGGCAGGACAAAATAAGGAATACCTCTATCTGCAGTAGGTGGCATAAGATCACACACCCAACAATTAGTGATGTTCACTACTAACTAGTGTTGATGCAGAAGCTGTACAAAAGAATTGCTTACGAATTCTGATCTTCTAACCTGCTCATGTTCAGGAAAAGGGTGAAAAGAGTGCAAAGAAACAATAGTAGGAAAAGACATAGGTTGGGAAGTGGGTGCAGAAGTCAATTGAGTAGAGAAAAACAATCCTACCCATAAATGACAACGTCATGTTTAAAAGACACTAGAAAACACGTTATTAAGAACATATAGACAACGGGAGAAAGTAGTGACCACTATGAAATAATAATTTTTCACAACCCTAACCAAAAAGCAAATCCTAAAATTATCTAGTAACATTTTTAGGGCTCCTCTGCATTTCAGTAATTTTTGTATGTTCAGGTGGAACAGTGGTGACTCTCATCAATGCTCTAAGGTGAAAAGGGGGTACTCTTTCCACAGAAAATGGACTTTATTCTGCTTTTACTAAACAGAATAGTACTTTAAAACAATGCCAGCAAAACAATCAGTCTCCTAACACCTAGTCTATACAATCACACGGAAACCTCTTGTGAAACCAACTATGCCCAGAGTCCGTTCAAAAAGCCTCTCTGGCAGGCTTCTATTGTCCATCAAATTTTCTTTTGTTGTTTTCTTTCGCATGGGCCTCTCAATTCAGGCCTCTTCGTGAGAAAAGTACTGCTTAGTTGGAGTGCCCTCCTGGCAAACACCCACAGCTCACTCGAAAGTCTCAATGTCTTAAAGCAATGCACCAGTGTCTCTCCTCTGTGGCAGATACTACAAACAATGTGCTCTTCATTGATCAAGGGCACAAATCATCTCGTGCAGACCCAAGCACCATTAATTGGGAAATAGCTCAAGCTCAGCAGCACTTTCAGACTCCAACACTCATTATTTAGTGTCAGAGGACGCTCAAGCTGCTCTTTCATGGGCACCAAAATATAGTGCCTTTTTCCAAACTTGAAATCTCCGGTGCACTGCCCTTCTTCCGTTGGAGCAAAGAAAAGGGGGGGTGTGGCCAAAACTCAGGCCAAGGGGCTCAAGGGATTGCACACTGTCAGAGGTTACCAGCACATGACAGGTAGAGAGATGAAACCTCAAAACAGCTCTGCCATCAACAACAGGAATCCTTCTCTTTAGCTCTTTTACACTGAAACTTTGGTTTTGTGATGTCCAACGCCATCTGATGGAGCAAGTACGATACCATGCGCTGGCGATCGCTGTCCAGCTTTGCTACTTTCTGGGTGCTGAGACTGTAGGGCCAAGACATCCATCTTTCATCTGTAGCTGTCACTGATGGGAATTAGGCTTAAATCAATGTCCTGCAGGTTATTATGACTTGATACCCGCAGAATCTAGTGACGTAGGAAGTGTGCCACAGCTGTTAGTTTCCTTCAATTTAGTACAAAAACAGTTCATGGTTTTTAACAAGGGGACTGCAAGCAGGTGGTCTGCAATCTTCAAAGGAGTAGCCATACACCATGGGCATAAAATACAAAGACAAAGGCAGAAGGGCAAAACATGGTCTCTAGCATCTTTAATTGGGTTCTCTCCATTATTCTCTGCCATCTATAGCTACATGAGAATTCTATCTGAATGGATTTCCTCACACAGTGGCATTGTCTAATGGGGTAAACACATATTTGCCTCAATGATTAAGTCTAGGTGTTCCTCCTTACCTTAGAACATCTCAATAGAGAAATCACATGATACCGATTATCAGGGACATGTAGAAACCTTCCTTTAAAAACTGTGCATCAGGTGCACTATGCAATACACAGGCTAATAGTCAAATGTGCAAACAAAAAGACAAGAACTAGAGGGTCCTGATATTTGCATGATTAGGACACATCTGATCCCACCAAAAATTAAAGTAGCAGGAACAGAAGGGAACCGAAAACCAAATTAAAATAGACATTGAAAATTTGTCATGTTCAAAAAGGTAAACATAAGATATCTCCTATTGAGATGGAAAACTTGTCTTACTATAATATTGAGTCAGTTAACCAGTCTATCGCTACCCTGACAGTCAGGCTGGAAAACATTGAAGCAGGCATATTCTTTGAAAACCAGTCTGGTCATACCAAAGGGAATTATACATAACATGGGGGTCCCTGGTACATCACTGCAGTCTGGAAATGTGAACCTGAACAATACATCAATAATAATAAAAGGGCTGACTGGTGAAAGGAATTCGAAAAAGAGAAATGGGACTAGGACATAGCTAAAATCTCAATAACTAAGCATGATGCGACATTGGTCAGGGGAAGTAACAAAAGAAAAAAAATCTATAGGAAGAACAAAAAAAATTATTTGGGTGATAGTCAGGCATGTGACACAACATCGAGAGTACGGGTGGTACACAAAGGCCAAAGTTACACAAATTTTAACTCTACCGTTGGCGACTACAACATATACGGTACTCCTAGCTAATGTTTCAGTTCCTTCTTCAGGAAAAAATGAAAACCTGGTTTTCTTTTAAGGAACGAAAGCCATATGCTACTTAGGAAACACAACATCATTAACTAATGTAATATAGAAATTAGGCCACCTTGAGTCACAGATCTATAATTTCATCCTTAGGTCCAATCAAGGATACATAAATGTAGGGCTGCCTGTTCCTTTAAGGGAAGGGGCAGTAACGTGACTAACTGCAGGTGACACACTTTGATCCTGTATATCTCTTTTTATTTTCCTTCAATACCATTATAGCCAAATAGACATTCACTGGTGAAGTGTTGTCTTTTATGTTCACAGCATGAAATATCATTATCTGTGGAATTTAGTAACCAGAACAAGTTCAACCAACTGTTGCGTAGCGATGGGCATCGTCATGACCATCCCCTCACAACACAGGGGAGCTTGTAATAGTATCAAAAGCAGCAACAAAAATGCAAAAAACAAATAAAAAATAATAAAAACGCACAAAACGTCAAGCCATCAGATATACTTGCTGTGTATCAAGCACAAAAAGCATAGACAAAACAATAGCATGTGTGAATAAGCGGTGGCACACAACACCATGTCATGTACTTTATGCACTGTAAACCTGCAGCCCAAAACCCAATATTTGGGCCTGTTTAATTTGTCAGGTTTAAAATCCTTACCCTCCTTTTGACAGTAGATCACCAGGCAATGGAAATCTGCTGTCAAATATAACTTTACTGTTTCTCTTCTAACATACAGGACCAGCAAGAACAATTCATGATAGGACCAAATACATGAAAATAAATTTCCATTACTTAACTGTTACCCTCTTGTCAGTTACTTCGCAACATCAAGCCACCTTAGTTTTACCTTTCTAAAAGTAAAAATTGTTACACTGACACTCCATATTAATTTGGCACCTACAATTTCCACTGTAAAAAAAAAATCATCTCTATTTCCAGATTATTAAACTACATTTACTGTGAATAATTCACACACCTTAATAACACACATACCAGTTGTTAGAATAAATGCTTGTTGCAATCCCATGCAATGGTACATATTTAATCAACCTCGAATGAATGAACGTCTCAGTAGGCCCAGCTGAAGTTAGAACCTTCAACCTTGATATTAAAACAAGCCTTTGTACTGGCACATTGACTCATTGAATCATAAGAAGGCACAACCTGCAAATATATATCAAACCTAAATGTATGCATTTACTGAAGCCTGAGACACTTTAAAAAGTACTCTGAATGAAAGAAAATGCAGTTTAAACAGTGCTTTTGCCCAAAATCGACTTTGATATTTTAGGCATTAAAAAAATCAATATCCTACAATTTTCTTGCATAATATGCATTACCAGAATGTCTATTACACAATCCATGAGTCAGCCATTGAAAATATTAACTTATACTTTATAGAAATGAGCTTGTTTGCTCCTGCGCCAAGGGAAAATTGCACATACAAATGTCATTTTAGTGGTGCAACATAACTTGAATTAAATTTTAATGTTAGGAGGTCATAGTATAGGTATTAAGCTTTATAAATATTAAAAAACGATTTTGAAAGGCACTTATTTTTTTAAATAATTTTTCCATAATTAATAATTTTCTTTTAAAAAAAATAAAAACCCAATTATTCTTTTTTTTGTGATAATTCCACATATAAAAGCAAGCTGCATCCCTTGCCTATTATTTGGGATACATTAACTCACAAGCCTAAGCGCATAAGCCTAACTTGAAATGCGTCACATTTTTGCGCCACTTTCATTTAAAAGGAAGGTTATGCAAAATTCCACCCATGTTTAACTGGGAAAGTGCTGGCTGAATTGAAAATAGATAATTTCGTTTTTTTTTGGGGGGGGGCCCTATTTATATCTATTGAATGTGTTTTCTAATTTATTAAGCATTTAACGGCAGTTTTGTATATGTGCACAATTGCTCATTCTATAAATTAAAGAGCAACATATAGCTATGTTAGCACATCACATGGTTCATTTCTGGATTTTTTCTAAGTTTCTACTTAATATTAATTAACCAACATTTTACTTAACAAACTGTAAACATCAAGAAGACCCACAAACACACATTGAGCTCATTTCAGATATAAACAGAAAACACTCAGTACACATAATACAGCGCGCTTTAGCCATTTTTCATAAATAGCGCCGTCGCAATTTACTTACAGAACCGTTTGCAGATCCTAGTTGTAAGTCATATTTACAAGAAAAAAAAAAAAAAAAAACTTTTCTCAATTATTTCCAAGAATAGCGGACCCATACTTTATTAAACGTGATGGGGCCCACTCCGTGCTTCACATATAGTTCATAGGTTGGAGTTCCAATCGGAGGAACCGGACATGAGTCCTCCAACCGGGAGTCCCTTTTACAACCAAGACAAAACAAATTTCCAAGTCTGCTAAGACCAGGCATCTTCGCTCACTAGTCTAGCTTCAAACTTCAAAGGCTTATCGTTTACGATAGTCTCGTGAATACACGAGTCCTTCGGCTTTGGTACTTGCAAGTTCCAAATCAAAGTGATCCCAAAGGGATACCAAACCAAATGTCCAACTAAGGACCAAACCAAGTGTCCAACTAAGGACCAAACCAAGTGTCCAACTAAGGACCAAACCAAGTGTCCAACTAAGGACTGGGAGACGCTCCACTTATACTTAACTGAAAATATCAATGACGTCACCAGAAAACTCGTCTTATCGTTTCGCTCTACCAAAAATCAAGGGTCCAAATCAGGGCGACAGCCAGGGCAGCAGTCCTTCATAGCCGTCGGGAAGCGGGGAACCTCGCAACAAAGACTTTCGGACCACGTCGACATGCAGGGGTCGATGAAGTGGCGGCCTTCCTCCAGAATTTTCACACGAAGCTCCCCACGGACCTCAGGCTTGGACCGGTACCGCTGGTATCGCCCCACGTTTGGGCGCCAACTGAGGTAATGGGTTTTTCAGAACCGGTACTGATCCGGTAACCCAGCGGTGCCAGGGCACACCCAAAGACCTCGGGTACTTTCCTGATTCAGACTACAGAAACTCAGAGTCTTCTAGGTGAAGTCAAAGATCGAATTTATTGGCTGCAACCAATTGACAAGTGTCCTAGAAGTACAACAGCACGATTTGTATGTTCTCAGGAGACTGTGTGTCAATGCAAAATCAGGTTTCCTTATATACAGTTTTTTAAGCTTCAGGCAAACATTCTTGACATTTTGGTTGGTCATTCACATGTTTTCACTACAAAGGAAAAACCAGTGTCATGATGAAACCTCATATTTCATGTCATCCAGCCCATAATAAATTACCCGGCAAGGCCTAGAATTTCACATCAGATAAGTGTGGACCCCCAATAAAAACGGGCACCTCCCCCTCGTAAAGTAAGAAGAAGAAAAGAGCAGGTGCAGGTGTGAGCAAGTTAGGCAGGGTGTGTGAGCGATAATAAGGGTTTTATGGCCTGGTGTGCCTTGATGCTATCTGATTCGGCCACTGGGAGAGGGACTGACCAAACAGGTTTGGCCTGAGGCAATGGTTCCAGCTTGCCCAGGTCAGAGAAAAGTCAATCAAGGTGTACGTGTCCTTGGAATCAAATCTGACTGTATTATAAGCCTATGTGAGGGCAACTTTTAAAAATGGCTGCCGTGTATAAAATGGGAGCCACGAGTGTAGGACGAAAATGGCGATTTCGAGGTGAAAACGCTGCTGGAATTGAGCGAAAATGCTCATGCTTAGTGTACTAGTCATTATCGGTCTTTTGATACTAAAATCGTACTGCTGTGGCAAAGTAAATTACATGGGTCCAGAATTTTTAGAACCACACTCTGATGCATCATGTATGTCATCATGTGGTCAGAAAATATGTAGTCCTAGCCCAAATGCATGTTAGTTTACCATCACATTGGCTAAACACTCTTTTTGTATGAACTACCTGTAGCTGTTGGTGCGTTTTAGCATTGTAAGCCAAAGTGCCTGTGGCACATCACTGACATTTGTTTGTATCATACCACCAGATGCAGAAGCACTGAGACTCCTGAAAGACCCCAAGACATGGCTGATGGTGTCCTGGCCAAGAGCAGCCCCTGTGACCTCACCCTGCTGGCCTACAGCATCCGTCCCATGTACCCTACCCCCACGGACCTGTGCCTTTGCTTCAGGGTGCCCTCTGCCACTGGTTCCTGGACCTTCATTGTCCAAAGTGTTGCACTGCAACTCAGGATCCAGGACTGGGGTGCACAAGATGGTAGACACTGTGCTCGCTACACAGGTTGGGGTACGAATGGTTGCCTCTGATGTTGAGGCAACCGGGCTGGGAGGTGTTGATGTGGCCACAGTGAGACTCACTGCTGGTATCTGACCAGGTTGCCCAGATGGGCCAGAACTGTCCTCCACGTCCAGACATCCAGGAGTGTCTTCTTTACTGAGGGCTTCATCCAGGGGGATAGTGGCAGTCTCTTCTGTGGCCTCTGTGTGCCCAGTGGCAGCTCGACCTATTGATGTGAAAGATACAATATTACTGGTGACATCTACCTCCAACAATTGTTTGTTATATTAAGCATAGACCTTGTACATAGTTAGTTTGCAGTTAATCCTGTTGTGGCAAGTACCCATGATATTGTTTGTGTTGAACTGACATTTGTGAAGCATAGCAATTTCATCTAAGTCAAGCAGCTGCTAAAATGTGCAAATCATTAGCACTTGGGGGGGGGGTGGCCTGCGATCATGCCACCAGTGCAGGCAAAACAGTGGCTAGGCAAGAGGTGTGTTTGAACATTTTAAGGCCTAGATGATTTGGATGGAGGCAGACCCAGGCGTTTGTTGTATATGTGACTGGAGTCATCATGTGGCCAGTGCATTGGGAATGTTTCTGCTGTCAATACCATTTTGGTGATGCATCTTGAGGCCTTTGGGATGACTGTTTTGTGCGCTGGGTAAGGTGTCCTTCCTGTCCTCAATAGTTTCATCTTAGGTTAGCAGGTCAAGCGGGAGCTAGGTGGCTAGACACATCTCAGAGTTGAGCATGATCTCTGTCTTGATCACTCCCAGATGAGTAAACATCAATTGAGAGTTAGCAGGTAAGGATATTTGGACAAGTGACCACTGGTCTGATGTTTGGAGTTACTGAAACAGTGCCCCCTGGGAGTTGCAGTGAGTTCACTCTCTATACTATACACACTTGACAAATATTATCCTCCTAGGTGAGTAAACTTCAATTGAGAGTTCATAAATAGATGGATTTGGGCAAGTGAGCATTGTTTTGGTGGTTGGAATACGAGACACAAGGCCTATTGGGTTTTGCATTCCGGTCACTCCCTTTACTTTCCACCACCATACAAATGTTATCCTCCCAGATGAGTAAACTTCATTTGAGAGTTAAGACACAGGGGTATTTGGGCATGTGAACACTGGGCTTGTGTTTGGAGATAGAGAGACAGAGCCTCATGGCGTTAGCTGTCATGTCACTCCCTCTACTTCATACACTTGATAAATGTCATCCCCACAGGTGAGTTCACCTCATTTGTGAGTTTCAAAAGAAGGGCATTTGGAGAACTGAACACTGGACTGGTGTTTTGAGTTAGTGAAACAGTGCCTCCTTGGAGTTGCAGGCATGTAACTCCCTGTGCTACATACTCCCTCTACTACACACACTATACAAATATTATCCTCCTACGTAAGTACACCTCAATTCAGAGTTAAGACACTAGGGTCTTTGGACAAGAGAACACTCGACTGGTGTTTGGAGTTAGAGACACAGGGCCTGTTGAAGTCATGTCACTCCCTCTATTACACACATTATACAAATGTTTTTTCCCCAGGTGAGTACACTCAATTTGTGAGTTAACAAACAGGGGTCTTTGGAGGAGAGGACAGTGGACTGGTCGTTGGAGTGGCAGTAACAGTGCCTCCTGGGAGTTGCAGTCATGTAACTCCCTGTACTACACACACTATACAAGTATTATCCTCTCAGGTGAGTGCACTTCAATTGAGAGTTAAGACACAAGGGTCTTTGGACAAGAGAACACTGGACTGGTGTTTGGAGTTACAGAAACAGGGCCTCCTGGCCTTAGCAGTCATGTCAGTCCTTGTACCACACACACTGTACAAATGTTATCTCCCCAGGTGAGTACACTTCATTTGTGAGTTAACAAACAGAAGTCTTTGGAAGAGAGGACACTGGGCTTGTGTGTGAAGTAACAGTAACAGACACTCCTGGCCTTAGCAATCATGTCACTGCCTCTACTACACATACAATAGAAATAGTATCTTCAGAGCTGGCTGAGTAAACTTACATTAAGAATTGCCAGGTTATTCCATCTTGTTCACACACTTTTCCAATATTCTCCCCTAGGTCATTATAATTGATTTGTGAGTTGACAAACAGGGGTATATGGGCAAGTGACAACTGTGCTGGTGTTTGGAGTTACAGTAACAAGGCCTGGTGGGAGTTAGAGTCATGTAACTACCTGCGCTATACGGACTATACAAATGGTATCCTTCCAGGTGAGTACACTTCAATTGAGAGTTAAGACAGGGGTCCTTGGACAAGAATACACTGGGCTGGTGTGTGGGGTTACAGATACAGGGCCTGCTGGGAGTTGCAGTCATGTCACTCACTCTAGTTCACAACACTTGACAAATGTTATACTCCTAGGTGAGTAAAGAGCATTGTAGAGAATACAAACAGGTGTATTTGGGCAAGTGAACACCATGCTGGTGCTTGTAGTTACAGGAACAAGAGCTGCAGTCATGTAACTCCCTGTACCACACACACTATACAAATGTTATCCTCCCACGAGAGTCCACTTCAATTGAGAGTTCACAAACAATGGTAATTGGACGAGAGAATACTGGGTATGTGGTTGGTATTAGACACAGGGCCTTCCTGGCCTTAGTCGTTATGTCACTCTCTCTAATTTCCACATTTAACAAATGGTATCCTCCAGCTGAGTAAACTTAAATTGTGAGTTGCCAGACATTGGTAATTGAACAAGTTAACACTGTTCTGGTTTTTGGAGTTGCTGAAACAGTGTCTCTTGTGAGTTGCAGTCAGGTCACTCTCTCTACTGCACACACTTGACCAATGCCCCTCCCACAGGTGAGTACACTTCAATTGAGAGTTCATTAACAGATATACTGTAGCATGTGACCACTGTGATACTGTTTGTAGTTGCAGGAATAGTGCCTCCTGGGAGTTGCAGTGAGGTCACTCTCTCTACTTCCTTCACTTGACAAATGGTATCCTTCCAGGTGAGTGAACTTCATTTGTGATTTGGCAAACAGGGATATGTGGACAAGTGACCACTAGTCTGGTGTTTGGAGTTGTAGAACAGCACCTGCTGGGAGATGAAGTATTGTCAGTCCCTGTACTACACACACTATACAAATGTCATCTCCCCAAGAGAGTATACTTCAATTGTGAGTTGCCAAATGGAGGTCTTTGGACTGGTGAGCACTGGGCTGCTGAGTGCAGTGACAGTAAAAGTGGTTCTCTAGATATACCTGCCAGGCCCTGAGGATGCAGGATGGCCAAGACCTTCTCCTTCCAGGGAAAGAGATGTAATTGGGCACTGGGGTTACAGCTGGTGCCTGGAGACAAGGAAACGGACCTTGCCCCTGAGGTCGTTCCACCTCTTCATGATGTCCTCCTTTGTATGTAGTGTGGTGCCTACAGCATTCACTCTGTTGACGTTCCTGTCCCACATTTCCATTTTCCTACTGAGAGGAGTATGCTGCATTTGTGCTCCAAACAATTGTGGCTCTACTCTTATGATTTCATCGACCATGACTCTTAACTCATCCTCAGAAAAACGGGTATTTTTGGAACGTGACATGGTGGAAGAAAAAAAAAGGGTGTCAGTAGCTTAATTAACAGGGGAAGTGTAATAGGGTGTGAATGGACAAAAGTGTGTGCAAGGTGTTCAATGGTAAGGTGAAACCAAGGGTGCCTAATTTGTGTAATGATTGATATGTGCTGGTCTGTTTTTTTGGCTTCGAGTGTAAATGAATAGGATTGTGGTCTGTGAAGGGTTGTGTTTTCTAGTGTCCTTAACAGGTGTGTCCAGTGTGGCAATGTGTGTCAGCTGTGTTGTTTTCAAACTCATCCAATGTGCGCTTGTATATTATTTTGGGACAGCAGTCCGCCGTGGTTCGGATCCCCATTGGCTGACAGCCATGGGGGTCCGCCATGGCGGCTGTGTACTTGTTATAAGATCAGTGGTTGGTCGCTGTGTGGTTGGCGCTGGAGGTTGGACCACCCATTTCCAGCCTCCACGCTGCTGCCGGTCCTTTTTGGTTGGCGGCCAGAAGTCCTGCCTGTATAACTTGTAATAGGACGGTCCAAAAGACCGCCAACATGGTGGTCTGGCAGTCCCACCACCAAACTTGTAATGAGGCCCTAAGTTTGTCTTTATTTTATTGATAGAAAGGACTCTCTATTAGTACATTGTAGTGGATTGCTACTTCTGTGACAGGACATAGGCTAGAGCTATCATTTTGTTTTATTTCAAAGGCAAATTGGCTATTTGTGGAGTATTCTACATTCAGAACAATTTTTGGAGGTGTCTCCATGTACTTTGATTGAAATGATAGTAACAGCCCTATATTACTGTGTGGGGGTATGTTTTTGGAACGGTTTAAATCATGGCTTGATGAAAAAGTGTGATTATTGTTTGTGGGCAGTATTTGGTGTATGTTTTATATTGTTTAATAGCTTGTAGTAAGTGCTGCTTTGTTTATTTGATAGTCGGGAATATATCAAAGCAATACTTGTGTTTTGAAATTCAACATGTATTGTGTATCTCTGAGTGAATGATTTGAGACACATTTTGAAGGTCCAGTTGATCATCCAGGTTTGACATTGGCTACGTTTCATGACGCTGTTTGCTGTAGAGAATATTAGGATTTGTTTCTCAATATTTAGATTGTCGTGTTTAAGGAAAGCTTCCTCCTCCTCATCATCATCATATCATCTTTATTTGATTATTAAAAATAAAAATAAAAAAGCAGGCATCACATAAAAGGATCAATAAACATCAGATAAAACAATAAATATTACACAGGATAAAGTTAAAAGTTCACAAAATTGCACCAACCTAATGCATTTTTTAAAAAGCCCCGACAGGAGACCACACAGCAGGATCAGCTACCATATAAATATGGTAAAAGGTGGGCTCATATTGCCGGAACCCCAAAGCTTTTAAAAGAGGTCATATAAATCTGTGTATAAAAGGTTCATAATATTTACCAAAAAGGATAAAGTGCATAAGTGTTTGTAGAGAGGTGCAATCACAAGGGTACGCCAGTATACGTTTAGCATCGTACTGGCCCAGTTGAAAACAAAGACTGCATCTGATAGAGTCCAGCCAGAACCTGGTCAACACTGATGTTTCCCAGTTCATTGTTTGCCTGGTGATCAATGCCCTGACACATCTTATAAATTATGTAAATTCTCAAAGATGGTTTTTCAAGTTCCCTCACCTCTATAGCAGCAGCTGCAAGTCTCAAAAATTATTTTTTAACCAAAACAGCCTCCCTTTCATTAAAAAAATGTGGTAATAAAAAAAAACTTTGGCCTTCCCAATCTGTTGGAAATACACCTAATGTAACTCAGTAATGGAATTTTATGACCCAGATCACATTTTAAGCAGTCAGAAATAACCTTGCTGTTAAATTTGGTGTGCGTGGGAAGGCACGTTCTACTCTGGCGAACACTGTAGCTAGTCTAGGCTGAATTACTGGTTAATATCCCAAACATTAGTGCCCTTGATTAAGGATGACACATATCTGGCCTGCACATACTCGGACCACAGATTTACACAGGTGCATTCTTACAGGGAAGGGGAGAGACTGGGATGTGCGCTAGCCACCACAATTCCTAAGACACTCTCTGAAAATCTTATTGTGGGGGTATGTGACCCTTCTGGCCGCATCCTTAGAGACACCCTCATATACTTAAAGCATTATATTATGAGCATTTGTACTCCTCTTCGAGGGAAATACCGCCAGACACAGACAACTGTTTAGAAGACGTTGCGCTAAGTTGGCTTAGTGACTTGCAGCACGAGTTTCTGGCAGCTGAAATCCAAAAATGATGAGACACCAGAGGCCATAATGAATTTGCAATCGGGCAAAGCCCTGGACCCTGACGGCCTACCACCTGACTTCTATAAATCATACTCAGATGTACTTATCCTAATGTTAAAAGAGGTCTACACTGAGGCCAGACAGGTGGAGCTGCTCCCACCCTCTATGAGGGAAGCCCTGCTCATTGCACTGCTAAATCTAAAAAATCAGCCTCCAGCTACAAATCCTACAGGCCACTATCACTCATTAACTGTGACATAAAGATACTGGCAATAGTGTTAGCCAATCGGCTAAGCCTATTAATGACTTTTCTGACCAGGCCAGACCAATCAGGTTTCATCCCGGTCAGGGCCACCTCTCATAATTCATGCACATTCTTTGCAGTACAAAAGTATAGACCCCACGATCTCTGCAGCAGTGGTCTTCCTAGAAGCCACTAAGACCTTTGATTCCATCAAATGAGACTACTTAATGGTCATACTGTGATGCATGGGTTTCCCACCACCGGCCTCCGTCCTGGGTCACATTGATCTATTCTAGTCCCTCGGCATGTGTGCAAATCAACTGTGCGCAATCTGCGCCCTTCGACATAGCTTGGGGGAACCAGACAGGGTTGTCCCTTCTCACCCCTGTTATTCGAGTTTGCAATGCAGCCACTTGCAGCCAAACTCTGCCAGCATTACAACGTGCTTGCGATCCACACACCTAGCAGACGCATACTCATTTTATTATATACGGGCAATGTAACATTATAACTCATTAACCCTGTGGGTGTTTGAAAACGTTGGACATATGTCCGGTATACAAATAAATTGGGAGAAATTGCAAATTTATCCACTGATCACAAACACACACCGGTTCAGTCTGGATTTTCCCCTACAATGGAAGAACAGAAATCTTTGATACGTTTGCATTGAGCTGTCCCGAGAGAGGGACGAACTAATGTGTGCAAATTATGGGACAGCACTAGAAAATATACAGTCCAACATTGCACACTGGATCACCTTACCTATATCATTGGCAGGCCGTATTAATGTAAATGGTCATGCTCCCCAAATTACTCTACTTATTCCTAAACATTCCATTTCCACCAACCAGACATCTTTTCTAACTACTAAACACACAGCTGATCCAATTGGCATCGGCTGGTAAGCAGCCGAGGCTGAAATGGGAAATCCTGACCCAACCATTGAAGCCTCTGATTTGGAACTCTATTTGCGCTCAGGCACCCTTCCTGCACTACTGGTACCATCCTCCTCCGTACATGCCACATCAGGCAGTAAAATGGGTTACATGGCCCGACCCCCTCCTCTGGATATTTGGGGCCCGGCTTGACAGTTACCTCCTCCCAGAACTCGACGGTGGCCTGTGCACAAGTGGCTTGGCCAAAATTAGTCAAACGGATAGGAAAGCTGTTTCTATACTTACAGGCTATGACGCTTCCTCACCAGGGAGTGATCCTGGTTATGTGTGAAACTGCAGCTTGAAAACTGCTGGCAAGACTTGGCATTCAATCATGAGGTGACCTATATAAAGAAGGCTGATTCCAAGAGCACAAAACGTTCCCAATTGACAAGTTGAGGATGCCACTAGACATTTTCTTGTTCATTCATCTTAAACAAAGCATTAGAGTAATCACACCGGACTTCCTCCTAGAACTGCCCAGGGTGAACACTTTTCACACATTATTACAAGCAGACAGCCCACAACATTTAGTTTCAATACCTTACCAAACTGCGCAGCAAGATCAGCCAATAACACGTGGCGGAACAAAGGAAGGATGGGATGGGGAGCTGCAGGTATTTCTGATGGATGAAAAATGGGTCTACTGCTGCCAACAAACTGATAGGATCACATCAAGTAGCAGATTGCATGGCATACATCACAAATTTCTCCACAGACTATATTACACAACAATGAAGCTCCATAAGTACGATAACTGTTGCGTGAGATGTGGCGCATTTAGCTTGGGCTTGTCCCCAGGTGTTGCAGTTCTGGAAAAAAGTTGAGGACTCTTTATCCTTCATGACATCTACACCGCTCATGCTCACACCACAGATGGCTTTGTTGGGTTATACTGAGGAAATGGTGGCGGGACATCATAGATATGTGGATCTAAGTCTTCTGTTAGCAAAAAGGAAAGTGTCATGTAGGTGGCGAAGAGGGCGTGTACCTAAAATCAAAGAATGGATGCGTAACTTGATTTATTGTAAAGGTCGGCTGGAGACTTCAGCTGAGTTGTAGCCCCCAGCTCACGACCTAGAGACGTTTGGTGGCCGCTAAAATGATATCTGCTCTATTATTCAATTGACAAGTAGACTATAACAACTTAAATGGACAATCCCAATGCCAATTACGAAGCTGGAGGAGGGAGGTTGAATCCACTTACGCAATTGCAAATCAGTCGTATTGGTGCAACTGAGAGGAAAAAGGGAAAAGGGACAAGCCAAGACCCAATAGGGGAGTGGGCAGGGAAATATCGTCAATATGCTGATATCTGATATAACTGTTGTGACGCAGTGGCGAAGAGATCATACATTAATGATTTGGACAATCATCTACCAATGTGCTGTACATATGCATTCATAATGATGTATTGTTGTGGCATGTATGATGTTTAAACTCAAGTTTGCAATAAAACAATTAAAAAAATTGTGTGCGTATTGCCCCATAATTCAATCCAGAGGGGAAGTGGCGCATGCTTGACATGGTTTGCCACAAAACCTAGGCCTAATTCTTCATGTAAGAAAAACTGGGGACTTCCAGGCCCTACTCCCAGCAGTCACCTACATAAACAATTCTCCTCCTGCTGTAAACTGGGACAATCCTGATAACCTCATATGAGTGCTGCAAAAGTTAAAATAGGTAGACATTTGAGTTTAAACAGCTCTAGTAGAGGCAAAATTGGTTTATTGCTGACTCTTGATGCTAGGTCAAAAATAGCCCCCACAGAGGTGTTTAAGCGAGTACACCTCTTCGAAAGGCAAGGCAACCAGCTGCCTGTGGAATCAAAAGTTACCCCCAAATATGAGAACTCATAGACCTGACTAATATTTTGTCCCTTTTTCACCATGGGCCCAGTTTTCTGGTGGGACATACCACATCCATAAATGTGTTTTCGATAAAATAACTTCCAGGTCTAAGCCATCCATATATTTAACAACGGCATCAATAAGGCCACGTATGCATTAAAAGTCCATGAAAGCAGAACTGCATAATTGACGTACAGTAAAGCTGGAACATGTTTACTTTTTACAATTGGGAGGTTCTGCCCCTGATAAATTAAGAAGGGGTGTCAACCATTAATATATAAAAAATTTAAATGAGAGCTAAAACACACCTTGTCGCACACCTCTGAAAAGAATAAAAGATTCAGTGCACGCACCCTCCATGCCACACCTAACAGATGTCATGTAATGCATGTAAAAATTAAACCGTCGGATAGGGCAGACTCAGCTTATATAATATTCCCCAGAGTATTGAATAATTTACCCGATCAAAGGCACTACTAAGGTCTACAAAAGCAAAATATAGAGTTCCTTTTTTAGCAATAGTATATTTCCTTATAATCAAATGTAGGCTTTAAAAGAGACATGTAAACTTGTCTGATGCGGTCAGTATTAAAATTCTAATAATAATCGTAACTCTGGATGATTTTCACCAACATAAGTAGCTTTTACTACGAAAAAGGTTGTAGACCCCGGGTTTAAGCACTCTTCTTATGTTTTAGGACCTTCGTGAAACCCATTCTGTGCAAATCTGAGAATATGCTTTTCTTGGGCCCAGCTCTTGATTCTTTGTAAAATAATATGCTCCGCAATCTTAACTACTTAATCCAATAAAGATATCGGTCTATAACACTTAGGGGGTCATTCTGACCTCCGCGGGCGGCGGAAGCCGCCCGCCTGGCGGGAACCGCCAGAAGACCGTACCGCGGTCGAAAGACCGCGGCGGTCATTCTGAGTTTCCCGCTGGGCTGGCCAGCGACCGCCAGAAGGCCGCCCGCCAGCCCAGCGGGAAACCCCCTTCCATGAGGATGCCGGCTTCGAATGGAGCCGGCAGAGTGGAAGGGGTGCGACGGGTGCAGTTGCACCCGTCGCGATTTTCAGTGTCTGCTTGGCAGACACTGAAAATCTTGGTGGGGCCCTGTTAGGGGGCCCCTGCAGTGCCCATGCCATTGGCATGGGCACTGCAGTGGCCCCCGGGGGCCCCACAACACCTGTTACCGCCAGCCAGGTTCTGGCGGTCAAAACCGCCAGAGCCAGGCTGGCGGTAAGGGGGTCGGAATCCCCATGGCGGCGCTGCCTGCAGCGCCGCCATGGAGGATTCCCTTGGGCAGCGGGAAACCGGCGGGACACCGCCGGTTTCCCGTTTCTGACCGCGGCGCAGAATGCCCATGGGAGCACCGCCAGCCTGTTGCCGGTGCTCCCGCGGTCGTTGGCTCTGGCGGTCCATGACCGCCAGGGTCAGAATGACCCCCTTAGTGTGTTTCCTATTTCCTTACATAAAAACGGGTACTATCCAAGCAGATTGCCATGAAACATGTATTTTCTGTGAGATGGCGGCATTAAGGACATTCATTATAATGGGTGCCCACATAGAGATGATCTCTTTGTAGAGGTCCATTGGCACCCCATTGGGCATTGGGCCTTTTAAGAGGGGCTTTCCTCAATGGCCGCTAACATCTTGGAGATAAAAACCTAATCTCCAGGGTAGGCAACAATCAACTACTTTCCCATCCTTTCAAGATTTGTCCCCGTACGAATAAATCTAACTAAAGTGATCATAGCAGCATTCAAGGGAGATGTTAGATCCAAAGCCCTTTGTGGTTGCAGTACTGTAACTCCTTTTATTCACAATGTTCCAGATTCTCATGGCATGCTTAATTTTATATGCCTGCACAAAGTTCTCCCACATGTCCCTCTTAATCTCCAGCTTTCTGTCTTTGATGGATTTGTTTATATTGATGCCTGGCAGCTGCCACCAGCATCTTAGGTTCATGACTAAAAGCCAGGTGCAACTTCTTGTTTGCATCTCGACAGAGCTGTCAAACCTACCAGGGTAGGGGTTCCTTACAGGTTTACGACTGCAATTGATCAAATCCCTCACTGAGCAATTCAGTTTCTCAGTTGTTCAAAGGATTTCCAAAAGAGAGGGATTATCTACCAATAATAGATCCAAAATCAAACCTCGATTAGATCCCACCAGGGCAGTCAACACAGATGGAATGTGTGCTCTTTAGCAACTGACTCTGAGCCTGTTATCCTTTTTTTGCTTGAATCTATTTATTATTATTATTTTTGAATTTCTCACCTTGTGGTTTCAACATTTGAAATTGCAGTATAGGTGCATAATACTGATACATTGCCATGACATTTGAATACAGTTCAGTGGAATAGTCAAGAGAATATTTACAGCGCATGTGAGTTATGCTAGCAAACATTGGCAAGTCTCAATTGGATTTTACATGCAACAATAAATATAAAGAAGCTGGGAGTAGGGTGTAGGGTTGATTTCACCCTTCACTCAGCAAGTGTACTCCCGTGGATAACAAGTCTTCATGGGGCATCTATATAGTGTGGCATATATAGAGAACCGCTTATAAATGTGAAGATTCAGCATTGACATTATTTAAAACTGTAAGGTTACTAAAAGTTAACAAACTTGGATTCCGGTTGCAACGCTTCCACCCTGCAATCAAAAAGAGCCCCCCCAATCGTGTCCACTCACACTTCCCTTCACCAGGCCCCAGGGGCCACCTTTAATGCAATTTGTAGGGAACCCGCTTCAATCAAAGGCAACAATCACAGGGGATTGCACCAGTAAGGGCTCAGTCTGCAAACCCAGTGCCTGAACTGCCTATTCCATCACCAATTCCGTAGTGTGGGCGCCTGCCCCCTCCAAGTTCGTACCATGCTCCGGTTCAGCAGTTGAGTCAGCTTCTCATCCCAACTGGTGGACAGGGGTTATTTACGCAAGCCCAAGGTGTCCTCTCGTCTCAGCGCCACCCCCTCAGCCCCTGCCCATTCCAGGAAAGAACCCTCTCATGCCTCAATGGATGGGGGCTCAGGGGCCCTCCATCTCCTAGTGATTAATCGTTTGGCCGTTAGCAGGCCAAGGTCTAGAAATCTTGTCGAGGCTCTGTGTTTTTTAACTCACGGGAAAAGACCCAGGATACAAGATTCCCAAGCAGGTAACAGTGGGCGCGATGTGGAAGCTGATAAACGTGTCGTCACACCTTGCCAATAGGTGTTTGAAGAGGGGCAATACCGCAGCATGTGGAGGAGTTCCGCCCCCATCAACTTAGAGTGAGGGCAGGCAGCATCCACACGGCCGAAGTACCTGTGAATATTGGCTGGTGTGAGGTGTGCTCTGTGGAAAATATAAAATTGGATGAGGTGGAATCTGGAGTTGCGGGGGACGTTAGTGTGGCTGGACATCGCTGCATCCCATGTTTTATCAGTGCAGGACTCAAGTAAATCTTTTTCCCAGCTGGCACGCAGCACAGAGCAGCAGTGTAGTGTGTGCTTTCTGAGTGCATCGGTGAACCACCATATTAGGTGTTTGCCCTGTCCCATGACCTGCATGTATTGTACTAGTAAATGTGCTGGGGGTTCAGATGCCATATCTCCCCAGCGATGTGACAGTGTCACTATCAGGGAGTTGTACAGTAGAAAGTGCCCTGCTGGTGGGCCTGTCTCCGCTAATAGTACGTCAAATGGAGTAAGTTTACTTTCACTATAGAGATCGCACAGTGTGTGTAAATCAGCTGCATGCCAGGGCTCCAGTTCAGCGGTGGTTGTGAGTTGTGAACCCCGATGTGTGCCCAGTAGTGCCAGTGCTAGAGCGTAGAGGACAGTCTTATGTGTGAGGCTCAGACACCTGCGGTAACAACGATGAGCCACGCGCAGCAGGAGCTCCACAGGTGTCCTCACATTTGTGAGGGGGTGAAAGGTATAGAACCACAGGGAGCATCCTAGGTGGCGATCCGGTCCCAGTGTCAGATAGCTGAAGGCCAGATAGCCATCATGCCACCCACTGAAACTGGGAGGCCAGGTAATATTGCTCTGTATTTGGCACCAATAGGCCGCACCGATTCAGAGGTGAGTAGAGTTTCTTCAGCGCCACTCTTATCGGCCCTTGTTCCAAATAAACTCTCAGATTCTGGGTTCTAGCTCTCTAAAAAAGCCTGCTGGGACATAGTATGGTAAATTTGAAAAGTAGTATAGTAAAAGTGGGAGCACCACCGTCTTCAGGAGGACGATTCTTCCAGTCACTGAAAGTGGAAGGATTTGCCAAACGTTCATCTGGGCACGGATAGATGACACTGCTCTTCTAAGGTTGCCATCATAGAGATCAGCTTCATTGTGAAAAATGTGGATACCCAGGTATCTGAACGTTCTAGGCTGCCACGGGATATGAACCCCAGAAAGTTGTAGGCACCGGTCTGGCATTTCAGGGTTAAAGGGAAAGAGGGATGATTTTGTCCAGTTAACTCTTAATCCGGAAAGATTAGTGAATCGGTGCAGTGTATTTGCAATTTCAGCTGGGACGTTATCAATGTCCTTGAGGTACAAAAGAAGATCGTCTGCATATAAAGACATGGTATGTATGCCATCACCTAGTGGAAACCTCCATGTTTCTCCCCTCCTGCAAAGTTCCGCCACCAGCGGCTCCATCACCAGAGAAAATAGCAGTGGGGAGCGGGGACAGCCTTGTTGAGTACCCTTGCCCACATCAATGGGTGCAGAGGTGATTGTTCCAACTTTTACCCTGGATTGGGGCTGGGTATATAACAGCTTCACCATGCGCAGGAAATGGGGACCTAGGCCAAATCGGTGTAGGGACTCAAACAGATAGAGCCACTCTAAGGAATCAAAGGCCTTCTCCAGATCAAGCACCAGACAACCAGCGCAAGGCCATTTTTGTGTTGAATACCTCATGACTCTGCATAAGCGTCGGATGTTGTGGGAAGTGTCTCGGGGTGGCACAAAACCATTCTGGTCAGGGTGAATCTGCTGAGGTACCAGAGGCGCCAGGCGCAACACCAAGGCCTTGGCCAGAATTTTGAAGTCAGTATTGAGCATTGCTAGCGGTCTGTAGGAGCCTAACTCGGTTGAGTCTCTGCTGGGCTTGGGGAACGATACCAGAAGTGCCTTCCACTGCGATGCAGGCAAAGATGCCTTTTGTAGTGCCTCCTCATAAAGACGGAGAAGGCGAGGTGTGAGTACCGTAGAGAACAATTTATAAAAGTCAGATGGGAGGCCATCAGGTGTCAGCTGGGGTAGAGTGGTCAGGGAGAAAAAATTGTCATAGGCTATCGTGTCCAGCTCCACAGAGGGGCGGTAAAGTGTTGCGTAATGTTGTGTGAACTCAGTGTGTATGCCATGGGGGAGGTGGAGCACATTCCCCACTGCCAAACGAAGCTCTACGATAGGAACGCAATCCTGGTCTTGACGGATGAGTCAGGCCAGCAGCTTGCCTGACAGGTCGCAGGATGCGTGCGGGCTGCATAGTTGAGGCAGTGCAGCCTCTCCAACAAAGATGTATGTTCTGCTCAGGCAGTCGATAACCGGTAAGCCACTAAGGGGTGTTGTGCAGCATATTGTTCATGGGATATCAGGGATCTCTCCACTCGAGTCAGGTTGCGTTCAATGGATTTGTGAAGATTCCACTGCGTGCCCATGCAGTGCCCCCTGATGGAGACTTTAAATGCATACCATTCAAGAAGACCAGAGGATGCTGTGCCATCGTTGTGTTCAAACTATTCGGGAATCAATCTATCTAGTGATGCCCTGAATACTGCATCTTCTAACAGCTCCGGGCAGAGCCGCCAGTTGGGAATAGCTGGAGGGGAAGTGTCCCATCCCAGTTGCATAAGCTGCGGATTGTGATCAGAGTGAGTGCAGCTTAAATAATCAGTCCTTAGCACTGCAGGCCAAAACTAGCTGTGCATAATATTCTGTCGGACATGTAATTGGTGCAGTGCTAGTATCAGCATTACGTTGGTGCCATATATCTGTCAGTTGCCAATTTTGGAGCCAGGTACACAGCGCTCGTGCAGCCACGACAGTAGGGGCCATAGGCAGTGGTGGAAAAGAACGGTCCAGTTCAGGATCCCGCATGCTATTAAAGTCACCACCTATCAGCCAAGGAAGATCGCTCCAACGAGAGAGGGGTCCGGATAACATGTTGTGAAAGGAGGCCTGGTCTGTATTTGGAGTGTAGATGGACCCCAACACCATGGCTCTGCCGGCCAAGAGGCTGCGCACCACTACATAGCGCCCTTGTGTATCAATGCCATGATCGTCAGCCACAAATGGAGTGCCCGGTCTGATCCAGACAAGGGCCCCTCTGTCATACGAGGAGTGATTTGTTGCAAACAGCTGCCCTCGCCAGCGCCGCTGCAGTCTAGCGATTTCTGGCTGTGCAAGGTGAGTCTCCTGTAAAAACGCTATGTGAATTGAGTGTCTTTTAAGATATTAGTATATGGAGTATGTGCGTGCAGGCGAATGTGAGAATGGTGGTGGGATTAATAATGTGTCAGTGTCAGTGGCTCGGTAATGGTAAATTCCACTCCCAGAAACGCGGGGTCTCATGTGATGGGCATCAGGCCTAGGGTGGAGAAGGAGGGGATCAGGACAAGGGGAATGTGGGCTTCATTTGGAAACAAACAAACATAGTTTAAAACCAACAACTGGCAAAAAGATAACAAATTAAAATTCCGTTAGAGCAGAGGGACAACTGGTATCTGTCCAAACAAATCAAGACACCTGTGTGGTGTAACAAGTGCGTGGAGACAATACCCACAAGTAGGGGGGGAGGGTGGTGTGGAAAGGGTGTGTGGTACCCAATAAGCTCCAGGACAGAGCCCCTAACGTAGCATAGGTGTGGGCGCTGATGGGCCAGTGCATAACATTCTGTGTGGGAGACAAGGGATAGCATGCAGACTAAGCATCAATTATTGGCAGTGGAGAGCGGCGGAGGCGCAGAGACACAGGACAGGTCAGAAGGTCAGAAGTAGAACAATAAGTTCACGTGCTGGTAGAACCGGCACGTAGTGAGGTCTGGTCTTTGAGTCACCATGAAAGGCAATGTTGCAAGGGAATGTCCAGTTGAGTGACCCATGTGCAGCAACTAAGGGGGTGATTCTAAGTCCGGCGGGCGGCGGAGGCCGCCCGCCAGACTTCCCCCACCAAAATACCGCTCCGCGGTCGAAAGACCGCTGAGGGTATTTTGGGATTTGCCCTGGGCTGGCGGGCGGCCGCCAAAAGGCCGCCTGCCAGCCCAGGGCAAATCAACCTTCCCACGAGGACGCCGGCTCAGAATTGAGCCGGCGTAGTGGGAAGGTGCGACTGGTGCAGTGGCACCCGTCGCGTATTTCAGTGTCTGCAAAGCAGACACTGAAATACTTTGTGGGGCCCTCTTACGGGGGCCCCTGCAGTGCCCATGCCATCGGCATGGGCACTGCAGGGGCCCCCAGGGGCCCCGCGGCACCCCCTACCGCCATCCTGTTCCTGGCGGGAGACCCGCCAGGAACAGGATGGCGGTAGGGGGTGTCAGAATCCCCATGGCGGCGGAGCGCGCTCCGCCGCCATGGAGGATTCTGCAGGGCAGCGGGAAACCGGCGGGAGACCGCCGGTTTCCCGCATCTGACCGCGGCCGAACCGCTGCGGTCAGAATGCCCTGTGGGGCACCGCCGGTCTGTCGGCGGTGCTCCCGCCGACCCTGGCCCCGGCGGTCTCTGACCGCCGGGGTCAGAATGACCCCCTAAGTGAGCTCAAAGTAGGTCATCCGCCATTTGCGGCATCACTTTAGGATGGGCAGAGGACCGACTTCAGAAGGCGTTTCAAGAAAGGAGCCAATGTCACCATCAGAGTCTGTCAGCTCTGCGTCTACTTCCAAGATGGCTGATGGGACACTGATAGCCGCTGCAGTTTGTAGGGCATAGCGTTGCTCCTGTATAATCTTTTCTAGATCCGGAGTGTGGCTTATGTCTGTTGGGAGAGCCCCATGTCATTTGCGATTTCTCCTCCTACGGGGCCTCAGGTCTTTCAGATTCAGTGTCCCACTGAGTGATCAGGTCCGTTGACTCCAGCCATTCCCAAGCGGCCTCAAGGGTGTTAAAAAAGTGTGTTTTTCCACCAATTACCACTCGCAGCCTGGCGGGGAAGAGGAGGGAGTACCTCAGTGTTGGAAAATGGGTTATTGGTAAGGGCAGGTAAGGACCTACACTTAGCAATAGGCCACTGACCTCCACTTAGGTCCAGTTAGGCCTCAGTAAATTAAACGTAGCTCAACCATTGGTAGCTTGGCAACAAGCGACAAGGCTTAACTTAGGAGACAAAGCGTAAAGCATTCAAATATCACAAAACAGTAATTAAATAAAACACAGGAAACAGTTTAAAAATCCAAACTCAATTTATAAACAATAGATTATATTTTTATCTTTAAAATGACACCAACACGAATAAAATTGGATAAGGGGAACCGGAGATATGAAATTTTAAAGAATGAATGCTTTCTAGCACATTGAAGCAACTAGCGCTCAAAGGGTTAAAAAAGGTCACACTGGAAAGGAACAAAGTCCAGAGTTCAGGACACCCATGAGGTAACACTGTCACACTTACTTTCAGAAGTGTTTGATTCAGGAAAGTGGTCCATAGCACCAGCCAAGGGTTCAGAGGCTCTGGTGTGCCTCTTGGGGTCTGGGACTACAATTCCCACAATGCACTTCTTCAACTTATGGAGTTGCTCCAAACGTCTCCAAATTTCTGGATCTTCTTGCAGAGGTCCTTTTTGTGTCCTTGAAGTGTTCACAACTTGATCCAAAGTTCCAGAGGCTCTGAGTTGCTCCTTGGGAGTTGGGACTCCAATTCCCAGAATGCACCTGGTCAGAATCCTCAAATGGCCACTGCCCCCCCCAGCCCACACGCCCAGGAGACTCAGCCCAACCCTGGGAGAGTCTTCCTGGCTTGTCAGGCGAGGAAGAAAGTGAAGAGAACAGGCTGTCCCTTTGCAGGGCCTACTCTGCCTTACATCCTCCTGCCATGGTCACTCCCTCTGGGTAGTGAATCCATCCCAACAGTGAAGGTACCCATCTCAAACTGAAACTTCCCTCTAGGGGGGGTCTTCCTCCTCTCTCTCTACCAACTTGGGTAGTGAGGTGTCCACCTCCCCTACCCCTAACTTTGCTAGGGCAACACCTAGCTTACCCAAAGAGGTCACCCAACACTTAAGCAACCCCACCATGACCAACAGGGTCAGGGGGCCTACTTTCCTTTTGGCCCTGGGGTCTGCCTCCCAGGCCAAGTGCAGTGCTGCCAGGAAGGCCAGCACCCAGCAGAGGCTACTGACAGCTGTCAGTACCCAGAACCACACCCTAAGCTCTCCACTGACAGGTGGCTGAGCTGCTTTAGGGGCAACTGTGGGGTCCTGGCACCCCTCTTGCTGTCTAGAGTGGGGTGCTACCACCTCCTGTGGCAAACACCCTCCTTCCACTCTCTCTTCTGTCAATGTAGGGGCAATACCCTGCCTCTGGACAGCTGCCTGACTACTCAGGACTTCCTTGGGGTCAGGTGAGGCCTCACCAGTGCCAACTCTGGGCTCCCCCACTACTGGGGCAGAAGGCCTTTGGCTCCAGGAACTCCCTTTAAGAGTGGCCCACCCTTCCTTTTCTTCTCTCCTTTTCTTGAGGACCCCTGTCTCCTAACTGTAGGGACTGACTCCCCAGGACTTTGGGTTGGGGGGGGCGCCCTGGTCGACCCCCCCATCTGGGACCAGACTCACTTCTGGGAGGTCATTGCCCAGGATACAATCTAGGGGGAGGTCAGCACTGACTACCACTCTAAACCAGCCAAGGATACCCTCCCTCTCTAGGGGCACTATGGCTACAGGTTTGGAGGTGACCTCCCCTGTGGCTATCCTGAACTTCCTGTTCTCTCCTGGGACATACATGTCTGGGGTCACTAACCGGTCACTCACTATAGTGTGACTGGCACAGGTGTCTCTCAGGCCAGTGGTAGGGATCCCATTCACCTGAATGGGGTGAAAGTGCCTACTCCCACCCTCAGGGATCAACAGCTTACCATCTGGTCCTGTCTCCCAGCCCAATGCTAGGAGGACTTCATCATCTGAGGAGTCCTCGTCCATAGCTACACTGGACAGCCCAGTGCTAACCACATTCTTTGGACAGGCTGCATCTCCTCTGAAGTGACCTGTCTGCTGACAGTCAAAGCAAACCTTACTGTCAAAGAGTTTTCTTAACCCTGGGCCTCCCTGTCTCTGCTTATCAGAGTGCGAGTGGGATTTACTCCCCTCCTTCTTAGGGTTCTGAGGTACAGAGGGAGTCTCTGTGGTGGGCTTACCACCTCCCTCCTTAGGTTTCTGGGGACCTGACCCCCCTCTTGGAGTTTCCCCCCTGGGACTTGACAGCCACCCTGGTTCTCAACCACTCATCAGCTGCCTCCCCTAGCTCTCTAGGGTTGGTCAGCTTAGAATCAACTAGATGCTGGCGTAACCTTTCTTGGATACAATTGGTCAAGATGTGCCCTCTCATGATCAGATTGTATAACCCCTCATAAGTATTTACTTTGTTACCATGAATCCAGTCCTTTAGTGCCTTAAGTGAGGTGTCTACAAAGTCAACCCAAGACTGGGTACTGACCTTCTGGGTGTTCTTGAACTTCATCCTATACTGCTTTGGGGTCAGACCAAACTTCATGGTTCAGCATCTCTTCATACTAGGGTATAAATCTGCCTCCTCCCCACTTAAGGTCATAAGCCTATCCCTCCCTGAGTTGGGGACCAACTCCCATAAAAGTGAACCCCAATATTGAGGCCTAACCCTTCTCATTTGGAGTGCCCTCTCAAAGGCCTCCAACCACTTGTATATGTCATCCCCCTCTACATAAGCAGGAACCAACCCCTTGGGTAATCTGGGGCAAAAACCACCTACCCATGGACACCTCAGCTTCTCTGTCGCTGCCACCATCTCTTTTATCTTTCTTTGTCCACTTTTTCTTTTCTAGGGCCAGCTTCTCTACCTCCAAAGCTATAAATGCTAGCTCGGCCTCCAGCTCTCTTTCCTTGAGGGACAGAGTCTCTCCTCCTGAAGGGACCCCCTTCCCCAACTAGCTTTGGGTATGACCCTAGTGACTGTGTGTAGTGAGGACCGGTCTTCCTCATCCTCACCTAGGCTCAGATGCCCTCCCTCCCCTGAGTGGTTGGAGCTAGCATCTTTCCCTGCTTCTTCCTCCTCTGGAGCTTCCTCTGAGCCTACTTCTTGGGCCTCAGCCCATGCTGTCAGGGATTTAATCAGGACATGCTTTCTGAGGTCAGTGGTTGCAGGCAACCCCCTTGCAGTACACAACCCCCTAAGCTGGACTACTGTCAGTGTGGGTATGCTAGCCAGATCAAGCTCCATGGTTCCCTAGTTTTGTGTCAACAAAAACCTTTTGCAAAAATTGGAAACAAGAATTTAGAAAAATCACAAAAATTCAATAATTGAAATTAATCCAAATTAAAAATTAAAAAATGTTTTTGCACTAGAACAATTTAAAGGATTTTTAATTTGTTTTACTCAAAATTGTAATGTGATACTGAACACAGGTACAAGAAACCACCACTGCGCACCAAAAATGTTGGAAAATGGGTTATTGGTAAGGGCAGGTAAGTACCTACACTTAGCAATAGGCCACTAACCTCCACTTAGGTCCAGTTAGGCCTCAGTAAATTAAACCTAGATCAACCCTTGGTAGCTTGGCAACAAGCGACAAGGCTTAACTTAGGAGACAAAGCGTAAAGCATTCAAATATCACAAAACAGTAATTAAATAAAACACAGGAAACAGTTTAAAAATCAAAAATCAATTTATAAAAAATAGTATATATTTTTATCTTTACAATGACACCAATACGAATAAAATTGGATAAGGGGGACCGGAGATATGAATTTAAAAAAAATTAATGCTTTCTAGCGCATAGAAACAACTAGCGCTCAAAGGGTTAAAAAAGGTCACAATGGAAAGGAACAAAGTCCAGAGTTCAGGCCACCCACAAGGTAACACTGTCACACTTACTTTCAGAAGTGTTTGATTCAGGAAAGTGGCCCACAGCACCAGCCAAGGGTTCTGAGGCTCTGCTGTGCCTCTTGGGGTCTGGGACTACAATTCCCACAATGCACTTCTTCAACTTATGGAGTTGCTCCAAACGTCTCCAAATTTCTGGATCTTCTTGCAGAGGTCCTTTTTGTGTCCTTGAAGTGTTCACAACTTGATCCAAAGTTCCAGAGGCTCTGAGTTGCTCCTTGGGAGTTGGGACTCCAATTCCCAGAATGCACCTGGTCAGAATCCTCAAATGGCCACTGTCCCCCCCAGCCCACACGCCCAGGAGACTCAGCCCAACCCTGGGAGAGTCTTCCTGGCTTGTCAGGCGAGGAAGAAAGTGAAGAGAACAGGCTGTCCCTTTGCAGGGCCTACTCTGCCTAACATCCTCCTGCCATGGTCACTCCCTCTGGGTAGTGAATCCATCCCAACAGTGAAGGTACCCATCTCAAACTGAAACTTCCCTCTAGGGGGGGTCTTCCTCCTCTCTCTCTACCAACTTGGGTAGTGAGGTGCCCACCTCCCCTACCCCTAACTTTGCTAGGGCAACACCTAGCTTACCCAAAGAGGTCACCCAACACTTAAGCAACCCCACCATGACCAACAGGGTCAGGGGGCCTACTTTCCTTTTGGCCCTGGGGTCTGCCTCCCAGGCCAAGTGCAGTGCTGCCAGGAAGGCCAGCACCCAGCAGAGGCTACTGACAGCTGTCAGTACCCAGAACCACACCCTAAGCTCTCCACTGACAGGTGGCTGAGCTGCTTTAGGGGCAACTGTGGGGTCCTGGCACCCCTCTTGCTGTCTAGAGTGGGGTGCTACCACCTCCTGTGGCAAACACCCTCCTTCCACTCTCCCTTCTGTCAATGTAGGGGCAATACCCTGCATCTGGACAGCTGCCTGACTACTCAGGACTTCCTTGGGGTCAGGTGAGGCCTCACCAGTGCCAACTCTGGGCTCCCCCACTACTGGGGCAGAAGGCCTTTGGCTCCAGGAACTCCCTTTAAGAGTGGCCCACCCTTCCTTTTCTTCTCTCCTTTTCTTGGGGACCCCTGTCTCCTAACTGTAGGGACTGTCTCCCCAGGACTTTGGGTTGGGGGGGGCGCCCTGGTCGACCCCCCCATCTGGTACCAGACTCACTTCTGGGAGGTCATTGCCCAGGATACAATCTAGGGGGAGGTCAGCACTGACTACCACTCTAAACCAGCCAAGGATACCCTCCCTCTCTAGGGGCACTATGGCTACAGGTTTGGAGGTGACCTCCCCTGTGGCTATCCTGAACTTCCTGTTCTCTCCTGGGACATACATGTCTGGGGTCACTAACCGGTCACTCACTATAGTGTGACTGGCACAGGTGTCTCTCAGGCCAGTGGTAGGGATCCCATTCACCTGAATGGGGTGAAAGTGCCTACTCCCACCCTCAGGGATCAACAGCTTACCATCTGGTCCTGTCTCCCAGCCCAATGCTAGGAGGACTTCATCATCTGAGGAGTCCTCGTCCATAGCTACACTGGACAGCCCAGTGCTAACCACATTCTTTGGACAGGCTGCATCTCCTCTGAAGTGACCTGTCTGCTGACAGTCAAAGCAAACCTTACTGTCAAAGAGTTTTCTTAACCCTGGGCCTCCCTGTCTCTGCTTATCAGAGTGCGAGTGGGATTTACTCCCCTCCTTCTTAGGGTTCTGAGGTACAGAGGGAGTCTCTGTGGTGGGCTTACCACCTCCCTCCTTAGGTTTCTGGGGACCTGACCCCCCTCTTGGAGTTTCCCCCCTGGGACTTGACAGCCACCCTGGTTCTCAACCACTCATCAGCTGCCTCCCCTAGCTCTCTAGGGTTGGTCAGCTTAGAATCAACTAGATGCTGGCGTAACCTTTCTTGGATACAATTGGTCAAGATGTGCCCTCTCATGATCAGATTGTATAACCCCTCATAAGTATTTACTTTGTTACCATGAATCCAGTCCTTTAGTGCCTTAAGTGAGGTGTCTACAAAGTCAACCCAAGACTGGGTACTGACCTTCTGGGTGTTCTTGAACTTCATCCTATACTGCTTTGGGGTCAGACCAAACTTCATGGTTCAGCATCTCTTCATACTAGGGTATAAATCTGCCTCCTCCCCACTTAAGGTCATAAGCCTATCCCTCCCTGAGTTGGGGACCAACTCCCATAAAAGTGAACCCCAATATTGAGGCCTAACCCTTCTCATTTGGAGTGCCCTCTCAAAGGCCTCCAACCACTTGTATATGTCATCCCCCTCTACATAAGCAGGAACCAACCCCTTGGGTAATCTGGGGCAAAAACCACCTACCCATGGACACCTCAGCTTCTCTGTCGCTGCCACCATCTCTTTTATCTTTCTTTGTCCACTTTTTCTTTTCTAGGGCCAGCTTCTCTACCTCCAAAGCTATATATGCTAGCTCGGCCTCCAGCTCTCTTTCCTTGAGGGACAGAGTCTCTCCTCCTGAAGGGACCCCCTTTCCCCAACTAGCTTTGGGTATGACCCTAGTGACTGTGTGTAGTGAGGACCGGTCTTCCTCATCCTCACCTAGGCTCAGATGCCCTCCCTCCCCTGAGTGGTTGGAGCTAGCATCTTTCCCTGCTTCTTCCTCCTCTGGAGCTTCCTCTGAGCCTACTTCTTGGGCCTCAGCCCATGCTGTCAGGGATTTAATCAGGACATGCTTTCTGAGGTCAGTGGTTGCAGGCAACCCCCTTGCAGTACACAACCCCCTAAGCTGGACTACTGTCAGTGTGGGTATGCTAGCCAGATCAAGCTCCATGGTTCCCTAGTTTTGTGTCAACAAAAACCTTTTGCAAAAATTGGAAACAAGAATTTAGAAAAATCACAAAAATTCAATAATTGAAATTAATCCAAATTAAAAATTAAACATTTTTTTTGCACTAGAACAATTTAAAGGATTTTTAATTTGTTTTACTCAAAATTGTAATGTGATACTGAACACAGGTACAAGAAACCACCACTGCGCACCAAAAATGTTGGAAAATGGGTTATTGGTAAGGGCAGGTAAGTACCTACACTTAGCAATAGGCCACTAACCTCCACTTAGGTCCAGTTAGGCCTCAGTAAATTAAACCTAGTTCAACCCTTGGTAGCTTGGCAACAAGCGACAAGGCTTAACTTAGGAGACAAAGCGTAAAGCATTCAAATATCACAAAACAGTAATTAAATAAAACACAGGAAACAGTTTAAAAATCAAAAATCAATTTATAAAAAATAGTATATATTTTTATCTTTACAATGACACCAATACGAATAAAATTGGATAAGGGGGACCGGAGATATGAATTTTAAAAAAATTAATGCTTTCTAGCGCATAGAAACAACTAGCGCTCAAAGGGTTAAAAAAGGTCACAATGGAAAGGAACAAAGTCCAGAGTTCAGGCCACCCACAAGGTAACACTGTCACACTTACTTTCAGAAGTGTTTGATTCAGGAAAGTGGCCCACAGCACCAGCCAAGGGTTCTGAGGCTCTGCTGTGCCTCTTGGGGTCTGGGACTACAATTCCCACAATGCACTTCTTCAACTTATGGAGTTGCTCCAAACGTCTCCAAATTTCTGGATCTTCTTGCAGAGGTCCTTTTTGTGTCCTTGAAGTGTTCACAACTTGATCCAAAGTTCCAGAGGCTCTGAGTTGCTCCTTGGGAGTTGGGACTCCAATTCCCAGAATGCACCTGGTCAGAATCCTCAAATGGCCACTGGACGCTGGTCAGCTGGGCTCTGCTTGCAGGACTTGATGCAGGGGACTCTGGGCAGCTCCTTTGTACCTGTAGCAACAAGGAGTCCCTTCTTGAAGCACTAGAAGACAGGTAAAGTCCTTTTAGTGGTGAAGCCCAAGTGTGAAGCTGGTGCAGTCCTCCAGAGTGCAGTGTCCAGGTGCAGGTCAGGGGTGCAGCAGGGCAGTCCGTCTTCTCCTGCAGTTCTTCCTTGTTGAATCTGATAGGGATCTGCGGTGTGGGTGCAGGTCTGCCAGTTTTATCCTTGCTCTTGGGTAAAAAGCAGGGGGGTCCTGGTTCTCCAATCCTGGCCAGGGTCCTCCCCCCTGTGATGACCATTTCCTGGGAAGTGTGGCAAAAATCAATCATGGCTGAAAGTGATTTTTGGAGGTTACATCTGGCTGAGCCCACCCACTGGTGTGGCTAAAAATCCTACACACACCCCTCTCCTGCCCTATCCTAATCTAATCAAGGGGGCACCTAGTTGTCTGGGTTTGCAGGATGTGGAAGTGTTGCTGGGTTTCTCCAAATGCCCTTATCTGCCTTTGAAGACCAGTTTGGCAGCCCTCCCCCTTCCTGCTTCACCATCTGCTGAGGGGAGATCTCCTCCCACAGGCACATCTCTTTGTGTGAAGCCAGAGGCTGGCCAATCAGAGCACAGCAGCAAAAACACTGCAGGGCTGAAGTTGGCAACTTTTCAGGTAAAGTTTAAAACTCTTTACCTGAACAAGTTATATTAAATCCCACAACTGGAAGTTGTGGGATTTATTATAACAATTAATTTGATACCAAACCCTTGGTATCTGTTACTTAAGGGGACTTTTAAAATTAAAATAGAGTCTCCCCATTCTAGCCTATGGAGGCCATTCACTACAATGAGGGAAAAACGATTTTGGCTGTTTTTACCTCACTAGGGCTTATAAAACTATTTTTGTAAGGCCCCTGCTTATAGTTACATGGCACCCATCCCTAGGGGCACATAGGGCACACCTTAGGGGTGACATATATGTAAGAATAAGGTAGTTTAAGACTTTGGAACTACTTTTAATTCCAAAGTGGAATTTGTATATAATTTTAATTTAAAAGCAGCCAGAAAGGCAGGCCTTCCTTTAAAATGACACTGGGCACCTCAGCAGTGTACCTATGGGTGCACTACCTATGCTGGGGTCCCTAAACCTACATGCCCTACCATTTACTAGGGACTAATAGGTAGGTTGACTTAGCCAATTATAATTAGCCTAATTTGCATGTTGACTTTACAGAGAGCACAGGCCCTGGGACTGGTTAGCAGTACCCAGGGCACCATCAGAGTCAGGAAAACACCAGCAAAAAGTGGAAAATGGGGGCAAAAAGTTAGGGGGCCTCTGCAATCAGCCCTGTTCTCTCACATTCAGGCTAAGGTCCCAGAGTTTGCGCTTCACAGACAGAAATGAGGAACATTGGTTTTGTATGCCAATGTTAGAGTCTGGGAACATCATAACTTGGGCGTTATACACTTGGGTTGCCGGGATCGATTTCACTGCACCTAGAATTATTTCTCAGTCCGCATGGTGCAACAGGCATAACAACAAGGGGCGCGGGCTCGCTCCTAGTGGTTGACCCCTCATAGGGACCCTGTGGGCACGCTCAAAGGAGAAGAAAGGTGCCAGCGAACCCTCTGGTACCAGCCTCCGAAGCCAGGTCTCAGTGTAGGCGACTGCATCTGAGCCTTCTACACCTTTCTAGGAGGCCTATAACACAGATGTTGTTCCTCCTGGTGTGCCCTTCTGCATCCTCCAGCACTTCTATCCGAACTAGTGCCATTAGTAGTGAGGATTCAAGTTGGTCTATCTTAGGCGTCAGTTCATGTAACTGCTCTTCTAGTGAGCGAGTTTTATCTGCTAGTTTGCGGTGATCCTCATGAAGTAGGGTGAGATCATTTGCTACCTTATCAATCTTACCTTCCAGTGAGGTCTGAGCTTGGTCCAGGGAAGATCCTTTCCGCTCCACAGCCTGCAGCACTGCGTCCAACTTACGACTATCTGACTGCAGGGCCTCAGCTCCCGGCGCTTGCAGCCTAGCTCCCGTCCGAGAGTGAAGGCGGCCCATCTCTGTCGTTGCGAGGCTCGAGAGGGCAGCGTTCATTGATTGAGGTGCTGCACTTGCAGCTATCATCAATGTGCAGTTCTGCAGGGGTGCAAGGAGGGCCGCTTACACGTGCAGTTTTGAGGGATGAAGACACAACAGCATGAGCAGCCCCACTCCTGCAGCGGCCTGGGGCACTGAGATTTCACAGCGTAATCACCTCAGAGCTTGTAACCCCTGCAGTGTCGGGGTAGTCGCAGGGAATGTTAGTGGGGTGGGCAGAGTCTGGTCTGTGTCTCCCCGGCCTCTCTCCTCAAAATCCTCACTTGGGACACCAGGGCGGAAGTCGATACAAGGGCCACCAGGAGCAGGTGGGTTTTCGTCGACACAAGGTCCCAGCTCCCTTCAACACCAACCGCGGTTCACCTCCACCTCACCCAGCTCACCACAACCAGCCGCTCTTTCTCCTCTCTCCGCTTGCATCGCCGCAAGGTGCGAGCTCGGCCAGGCCGCGAGCGTGGAGATTCCTCAGGTTAGGCCACACCCCTCACAGCGACGCTCGGGCCAGCGGCCTTGCCAGTGCCCACAACACATTCCCGGCTGCCGCAAACATCACAGCCGGCTCCCAGCAGGGTTCACTCAGCCATGCCCCGATGAACAGGGGCCCATCAGCCACCCAGTAGCGGATTAAGTGCAGATTATCGGGGCATCGCCCCCGGATCTGCGCTAAACCGTGCCCGTCATCTTGGCTAGATCTAGTCGAGTAATAGTACCTATTTTGGCATTAAAATCCCCATCTGCTACAGCATGAAAGCATAGAGCATACTGGCTGACCTCTGCTTTAGGGTAGTTAAGACGGAAAATTAAACATCAATCTGGCAACCTAGCTCACAAACAGGGTTGTAAAAGTTAATCACAAATAAATTGCATTTATTGAGGAGAACAACCCTTACAATTCAAATCCCCTGGTGTTTGCATACAACTCGAATGGTCTTAACAATTTGAATTAGAGAAACCAATCCACTCTTGGCTCTAAACCCAAGAACATCAATAGCAGGAACAAACAACTAACAAAGCCATCCCATGTTATATCCCCAAGGTCCATGTTTCTTGTATTCTTGTATCATCACAATGTCAAAATTAGAGATTTATTCAAACCCGTTCTCATCACGGAGCTTAGACTCATAACCCACAATGTTCCAACACACAAGATGAAACAGGAACTATGTCCTCGTAGAAGTATCCATGGGTGCAGAGCTCACAACACCAATATCTACTCTGGCTGGATGCCTTTTGTCAGCTGGGAAGTTACCAATGGTTGAAAGTCAATCAGTGCCTTCTAAACCTCCACCCTTGCTTTAGTTGGAAATCGCGGTCATACTATCTCTGCCATGAGTTGTAAGTTTTGTAAAAAACAACAGTGTACTCAAGTTAATACCATTGGTTATCTGCCTTTGCCAATCATAAGAAAAGATCAAATGGTGAGCTAACCCTGATGGCGTCAGGGAAGGAACGTTTTTTAATACAGCAACATGTAGGCAGCACTCTGGGGGGGAGATTTAGGTGTGAAATTGGAGCCTGGCTCTTCTTCCTCTGGTCTGGGATGAGGGTCTTCCACAGAGCCACTTAAGTTCCCTCTCCCAACCTGAGGTGAAGATAAAGTTTTGTGACTGTCAACCAGGGTACAGAAGGTATAGCAATATAGGGCCAGGTAACGAAATCTCCTTCACCCCTGGACAAGTATCTGTATCGTTGGGTGTATCACTAGAAAATATAGTTGACACCATGCTAGTTGGCCCAGACTCCGCTTTGTGAAGTTCAAATAATTATGAAACCATTACCTCCAGAGAGCTCAGTTTTTCCATAGGGAAGTCATACTGGCTTCAATGATCTCTTTAAATTGCTCTAAAAGATGGGCCGAAATGGATTTGATAATGTCATTGGTAATGCTCCAGAGGCCTAATTGAGTGCTTGGACTTGGGCTGGAGCATCATTATGTAACACATTAATCCTTTCCTACTTACACTGTAGACCAGTTTAGACTGAAGTTTCCTTTTAATTAGTGGTCTTTCTTGATGCACTGTTGAAATAACTGGCCCATCAGAACCTAGCCTTAGTGACAGGCAATCCAAGCCTTCCAAGGCAGACCCAGAAGTAACCATAGAAACCAGCCCCTGCCCTTCGAGATCTGACTGACTTAGGGAAGTAAGCTGGGGCCAGCTTGACATTAACAGAGCTCAAGAAATAACCATTGCAGGGCCAGGTTGATTTACTTAGTGACTACCCCTACTGCTCTAGCCAAAAAGGAATCCAGAGTTGTTCTGTGAGGTTCTAAGAAGAGAACTAGCATGGTGCTTAGCCCCCAAATCTTTCTGTACCCTGTCTTAGAGCTAAGATGAAGCTAAGCTAAGGTAGGTTAAACCCACAGTGTTCTAAGAGTGCAACAGGAGGCCCACCAAACAAGCAAACTGTTGAAAAGGAAACGTTACTCCCATGGCAGCCAATCAGAAAAAGTCAGTTGAAGGGGAAGACCACTCACCCAGGTGGTCCTTACAGCCTAGGGCCAAGAGGGGGGCCCAGTCCAGCATCTTCTGGCCAATGATGGATGAAGGGGAAGACAAAGGCATGCTCTGGTGCTTTCCATGCTTGTGGGTCCTCACGCCCTTATCATCTTTGGCAGTTGATGCAGCCCCTCCTACTGGGGAAAGAGGACCTGTGGGGAATGGAGTCCCCTGGCCAGTAACAACAGAGTTCAGGTTCATCATGTGCCAGCTGGTCCTCACAAGCTTATCAGTGCTGGCAGGTGATGCAGCCCCTCCTCCTGGGGCAAGAACATTTGTGGGGAATAAACTCCCCTGGCCAGCAACCACATAGTTCAAGTGTGTCCTCTGGGTCCTCGTACACTTATCAACACAGGCAGGTGATGCAGCCCCTCCTCCTGGGGAAAGAGACCTGTGAGAGGAATGGAGTCCCCTGATCAGAAACAACAGAGCTCAGGTGTGTCGTCATTATGTGTAATTGTTAAATGTTATGGAATGTCTATGTTTTGGTATCTTCTAGGGGCAGGTGTGGGATCACTGGTGTTTTTTTTAGTTTGTACAATTAAATGTTTTAAATTGAGGATAGGTAGTTGTTGCCCTATTATGTGTTAGAGGGCTCTAGCTATTACATCTTTAAGGATTTTGCTTGTAGATTCCTGGAGCTAGTGCTTGCCTCTCTTATATCCTGCATTATTTATCTATCTTCTATTTCCGTCACATTTCAGGAATGATTGTGCTCTCTTGCGTGAATTACATCATCTTTTGTAGTTGCCCTCCCTTAGCATGCATTACAGTAATATTTAGTGCATTTCTAGTTTATATTTTCTGTTGATGCACTTTATTGGTATGTGATTTATTAACTGCTTTCCTTTCTTTGAAGTGATACATTTGGAAGCCTCTGTCATTGTATCTGTAAGTAGTGTAATAGCATAAATATATATTATATTTTACCTGTTTCACGGTTGTTATTAACATGTTAAAAATGCAGTCACTTTTGTTTTGTATACTTACATGTATTTTCTGTTAAGATGTTCAGCACAGTTTTGCAGCTTTTCGGTTGGGGATGTTCTAATGTGGAACAGGTGCTTTCCCCTCTGCTGAATGAAAAAAAATTGTAAGTTTCATATTTTGTTTGTAATTCGTAGAAGCTGAGGTTGTTAGGTTCTTTTTTCTTGCTATTTTTATTTATTTAAATATGTTTTTTACATCTATTTATATATACTTTCTTGTATTTTTTCGCTGCTTTGTGCTAGTTGTTATTTATGATAGTTTATTGGTTTTCAAGTTGTAGATTTTTTTATAAGTTTAGTAAAAAGGTAAAAGTTGGAGAGTGTGTTCATTAGGCTTTACATTTTTATTTGTATTTTTGATAACAGTTCAGTTTTTATTTAAATATAAATATTGCTTATTTGGTTATGCAGTTGTTGAGATGTATATATTTCTTCTTTAATGGTTTATTGAGGAAATCCAGCAGAGTTTCCTTGTTCTATGGCATTTGTCATTTTTGAAGTATTTAATTGTGTAAATTAATGTGCCAATTATATTGTTGATTTAAGTGTTTGATTTTATTGGTTAAAGTTGTTTCTGGTAATCTGATTTTTTTTATTAGTTGAGTCCTTCTATAGTACATGCTAATTTAGGTTTTATTTTTTAATAATTATATATTTTAATATTTTTGGATATAATTTTATTTATGTATATATATTTATATATTTATTAATATGTAGGTTGGTGTTTAAATGTTTGTAGTTAATGCTAATTTTCTAGGTGTTTTATTTGATATATTTTAGACAATATTATTTTGGGTGCATGGTTAATGTTTTGTTGATGTAATGTATTTTTATTTAATTTAAATATGTGTATAACAAGTTTGGGGCTTATTTGATGTAATAGTTCTATGTGAAAAGTGTTTTTATCTTTAAGTTAATGATTATTTAATTATTTTAGCAATAATATTGCAGTCGATATTGTGTGAGTTGTTATTTTTGACATGTTGATTTAAAGGTGCTGTTGACGCCGGCTGATGCAATTCCCTTGTGTGTACTATTAGAAGTTTTTAATATGAAGTTGCTTTAATTTCTTTTGCGGGGTTGTGTTTGGGCCTTTGTGGGTGGGCCTTTGTGTCTTGGTTGACCCACACCTTCCGGTTTGCCACAGCCACTCTGACTGATTGAGCGGAGAGGGTGCCAATGCTTCTTTTTACCCACTTCCTGTGTGTTCACACCTCCATTTTGAAGGTTGGTGGGCTAGTAGCCAGGCCATTTCTTGTCCTACTCCTTTTTAAGGAGCATGCCAGAGTAGGTGTGCAGCAGACGTGTACTCCGGGTCAGCCACTGGTGCACTACAGGCATGCCTAAGGCAAGCCCATCTGCACTCATCAATGCCTGGATGTTGTCAGGAGCCAGGCATGCTGGTGGCCCTGGACTAAAGATGGCCCAGGCTCAGGGTCATTGCCTATCTTGCAAGCAGCTTCTTGATCTACAGTCATGGATCTCCCAGGCTGTTTGTCCCACTGTTCTGGAGGTCTCAAATCCTTCCATAAAGCACTGCCAAACTGCAAATTCCTCTTTGTGCCCAACACTGAAACATCGGTATCCCATAACAAATCGAACCCAGGCTTCTCTCAAGCTAAAACCTTCTGCTCTTTGGTTCCAGACTCTGGGAAGTTTCGGCGTGGCTTGTTGAACACATGGTATAATATTGAAACCCATGACATAACCTTAGCAGAGGATCTTGACTGCCTTTTTTTTACTGAGACCTGGGCCAGAGGCGACTCTGACCCTGACCTTATTGATGCTATTCCTCCTAGCTACTCTATTTGTAGGCTGGACCGCCAAGGCTGGATGGGTGGGGTCCTTTCTAACATAGCAAGAACCACACTTGGCTGCACATTGGACTTAATATCCCTAAACATCAAAGATGGTACTCAGGCAGCCTTCTTCAGGCTAAAGCTCTCATCCAAGGACACTTTTTGGGCATTCTAGTCTACAGACCTCCTGGCACAAGGGCCAGTTTTACAGAATCATGTGGACAGATTATTGAAACCTACCTGAATTGTAGATACATTATAATACTAGGGGATTTTAATCTCCATTTTGATAATCCTCTCGTAGGGACACTGCCTCTCTGCTTGAGTCAAAAACTAACATACAATTGTCCCAGAGAGTTACAGTGCCTACTCATTCCTTGGAACACAACCTGGATGATGTGTTCTCTAATCATACTGACCTATTTTTTAATGGAATTTGCCCTCTAAGATGGACAGACCACCCTCTTATTCTATTTAGCAACTGCTTGGCCCATTCTGAAATCAATAGAGCCCGCAAAGCTTATCACCCATAGAAATGGAAGTAAGATCACCTAAGCTAACTTTGAACAAGCCCTTTGTGCATCCAAAGATAGCACAGTGCTCTCTATTTTGGCTTCATGCTAATAGTTTTGACACCTGGGTTTCGTCTTCCTTAGTTTCCTTCGCCCCTTTAGTAACCAAAATTATGACCAGGCCCAAACCATCTGGACCCTGACTGAACTTCAGGAGCTGCATTTGAAATGGTCGATCACTACCAAAGCTAAAAGAAAACTCACTGAAAAAAGCAAAGCCTAAGACTATGCTGTCACAATATAAAAATGGGAATCAATCCCACCAAAACAGCCTTTTTCACAGACAAAATCATGACGGAAAGCAACTCTTGCAAACTACTGATCTGCTCCTGAGTATTAAATCTGGGTCTCTGTCAGATCCCCGCTCTGCCAAAATCTTTCATCTCGCTCCTGAACCTCTTGCTGATTTTCTGCAAAATACCTTTAGGTGCATTATGGAATCTGGACTGTTTCCCATCTCTTTGAAGAGAGCCATGGTTACTCCTTTATTAAAAACCCCATTGCCGATTCAGACAATTTTAATAACTATCGTCAGATTTCTTTGCTTACACTGCCAGCTAAAGTTTTTGAAAAATTCTTAAATCAGAAACTTGTAAATTTCATTGATACACATGGCTTCCTGGATCACTCACAAAATGGCTTTAGGTCCGGTCATAACACTGAGACCGCACTTGGGACAGTAACTGGCAAAATGCTGACCAGGGGGTTGCAGCCATGCTTCTAATGCTTGATTTGTCTGAAGCAATTGACATGGTATGGCCAGCATGTATGATTCAAAAGATAGAGGAGATCGGGGTCAGAGGCTCAACCCTCCATTCACTATCTTCCCTCCTCACAGAATCCAGGTGGTTAGCTGTTTTTTTTTTAAGTGGAGGACTTCAGTCTTCCTTGCAGCATCCCCCAGGGCTCTGCATTGAGTCCGACTCTCTTCAGCATTTACGTGGTACCGTTGGTGGCTTTGGAGCGCTCCTGTAGCTCGGAGGTTCAGTCATATGCTGATGACACTCAAATCACTGTGTCAATCTCCTAAGATGTGGCCTCTGTCGCCAAGTCCTCTAGGCTCTGTATGTCTAGCATTGAGAAATGGATGGACAAAAATGTGCTCAAACGTAATACTGGAAAGACAGAAGACTTGGTTTTTTGTGCCCAGGATTCAATCTTACCTAATACCTAGTGGCCTGAGGTATGTGGGCCTCTTCCTACCCCTGTAAAATATGCCAAAAACCTAGATATTTGGTTTGACAACTCCTTGAATTTTGACAACCAGGTTAGCCGCACAACCAGTACTTGTGTTTTTTTATATCATTAGAGTTCTGAGGAAGATCTTTCCTTTAATTCCTAAGGAGTTACATCAGGTGGCTGTCATTGTACTTATCACTTCTTGGTTAGACGACTGCAACTCCCTACATTTGAGCACTAATATGACAGATGTCAACAAGTTGCAGGTTGTTCAGAATGCTGCTGCATGGCTCGTTCTGAACATTCCTAGACATATATCGGTAGGGGAAGATCTGCATGCCCTTCACTGGCTTCCTTTCAGAAATATTTTTTTTTTCAAAGCCTTGTGTATGGTTCAGAGGGCCCTTCATGTCCCGAACACTGAACAGCTCAGTGCTATGTTCAGTTGGTAAGTTCCAGCAAGATCTCTGAGTACTTCCTTTCATAGCTGTTCCACGATTTCGTAAAGCCAGATAGGTAGGATGGGCTTTTTCTGTGGGAGCAGCTAAGCTGTGAAACACCCTGCGTCCCACGTTGCGGATACAGAAACTTTCTCAATTTTTAATAAACAACTGAAAACCTTGCTCTTCACTCGCAGTATTGTTCTGAATGAGGGTCCGCTGGCTCGCCGGGCTGCGGTTAGCGCTTTGATGCTTTCAGTTATAGAGTGCTTTATAAATGCTTATAACATAACATACATTTGGATTCCAATATTTTTGTTTATGAAATTTTTTTACATCGATATTTTTAACAATGAGATTTGTCTTCTCAATGTTTATGGTGTTTAAAGTTAAGCATATCTCATCAATATTTATGTTATCAATATTTAATGTCTGATATTTTTGTATTCCAATATTTTATGGATCAATATTATGTCAGTGGTCCTGGTTGGGTGCTGGTTACAAGGTTGATGATTACCATGGGTTGCACAATGTAATCATGAGAGAGGGCATGCTCAGTGTTTGCTTTCCAGAGCTGTGCCAGCACCTCGTCGGCAGCAAGTAGCAGCAGCAGGAACCTTGCCGAGGAGCAAACCTTCTGGGTCAGTACCAGAGTATTCAAGAAGGCCCTATCTGAAAAACAGAGGGTTGGTTCTGTGGGAAGTGGCCTAAGGCACCCCATTTCGAACCCTGCTACTTTGAGTGCTCCCAGTTAGGACATAAGCAGGGGGTTTCTGTTTGTCCAAAGAAACCAGCCACTGGTTAGACCTCTACAGGGATGGCCAATATGGCTTTAGTGGTGAGTAGTCCCCAGGGGCTGGACGTAGATAATGCCAACATCTCAAATAGCTGGGACATAGCCTCAGGGGTGAGCTGGTGATCCCATGAGGTCAGGAAACCCCACTTCTACCAGGTGAAAGGGAATGTGGTCCCAGTCACTGCTCTCAGGGACACCAGGGCTAGCCAGACCATGGTACAAGGGAGTAGCTAGAAAATAAATATATCCCCCACTTACAAGCCAAGCTCTTATGGCATCAAGCAAGCAAAGTAAGTTATTGCAACCCTCCCCAGAAGAGCTCTCTTGTCTCTTCCATCCATGCATCTATACATTCATCCTTTCATTCTTCTATCCACCCACTGATATCTGCCATTTCACCTTTTTCTGTCATCCAGTCATTCTTTCATCCTTCATTCACTCCCACCATTCTGTCTGTCCATCCATCCATCTACCCACATCCAAACCGATCCATCTCCAAACCTATCCGTCCACCCTTTCATACAAAAATCCCTTAATCGACCCTTTCAGACATCCACCCATCCATCCGTCCATCCATCATTTTGCTTCTCCTTCCACATACTAATTCATGCCATCCACCCATCCATCTCGCCATCCATCCATTCTCCCTTTCACTCACCCAATCATCCTTTTACTAAGCCATTCATTTTTTTACTCATTTATCCACTCTTCCATCCCTCCTTCATCCACTAATATATCTATTTACCTGTTCACTCATTCATTAATCTATCCTTTCATTCATCCACCATCCCTTCACTCATCCATCCTTACACTCATCTGTTCACTCATTCATCCATCCATCTGTCCATCCACCCTTTCACTCACTCTTTCACTCACACATCCATCCATTCATGCATCCTTTCACTCACTCACTCACCTACCCAGCATTTCATGCTAATTATAAGCCTTTGTCTGCTGATTTGCAGACAAAAAACACCTATAAAGAACTCCTCCTCAGTAGTGAGCGGTCCTCAAAGCCATTGTCCAACCAATCCATCAAACCCATCCATCCATATATTCATCCAATATTTATCCAACCATGCACCCTTTCACTCATCCATCCTTCCATCCATCCTTTCAACCATCTGTCCATCCATTTGCTGAACCATTTATCCACTCTTTCACTCCATCTATCCTCACGTTCACTATTCCATCTATCCACCCTTTCACTCTCCATTCACCCTTTCACTCAACCATCCACCCAGCCATTCTTTCATCCATCTATCCACCCACTCATTGCCCTGCCCATCAAATCATTCATCAATCTATCCTTTCCATCAGCAATCCATCTTTTCACTCATCCATCCACCCTTTCGCCTATCCAGCCACCCTTCCGCCCATCCATCCAGTCATCCATCAATCTAGCCAGGCATTCATCCATGAGTCCAGCTATGCATCCATTCATCCATGTATCCGTCCAGCCTTTCACTCAACCATCCAACTATTCATTTACCCATCCATCCACCCACCCACCCTTTCACTCATCCATCTATACAAACATACATTCTTTCACTCATCCATCCTTACATCCATCCTTTCACTCATTCTACCCGCCATCTTTTCATCCATCTTTTCACTCACCCATCCATTCACCCTTTCACTCACACACCCATCATCTGTCCTTTCACTGACTCACCCAAATATCCACCCATCCTTTCATGTTATTTGTGAGCCTTTGTCATGTTGCACACTGAAAAGATCCATCAAGAACTCCACCCCAGCTATAGTTACTAAAGCAGGGGGTTCACAATGTCCCTGGCCTGGTGTCTCTGGAGTGGTGTGGGGAAGTGACCCCAAGGAGGGTCATAGGTAATCCCCAGATGCCCATAGAATGCATTCTGGGGATTGAGTTCCTCCAGGTGGCAGGAGAGCTGAGAGTGGAGGCTGTCTAGCGTTCCCTGAGAGTTAAGTTTACTGGGGGTACCACTCCCAAATGGAGGGTATGGGAGCCCAGATTGGGGGGAGGGCAGGGTGAGGGAGGACTCACCCCTGTCTCTTGTTCAGCCTCAGGGTATAGACCCTGGGTTACAGAAACAGTCTCAGGATACCACACCTGAACTTCTGGGAGGGAGAGTGAGGAAATGTGCCAAACACCTAGCACTACTGCCCCCCACTATGAGTAACCATAGAGGTCAGAGACCCCTGGATGGCCTGGTTGTGGACACTGACAGCTTTCAGTGGCCTATGTTGGTTTCTATCTTTGTGGACAGAGGTTTACTCAGTTTGGGGAGGGAAGGGACCTTCCTCCTCAGACTGGGACTACTCCTGGTGGCGTTCAACACTCAGCAGGCCCCTCCAGCCCCACAGACCACACACAAAACCTCAGCAGCAACCTCGACTTAACGGTCACCATGACCAGACAGGTCAACTCTGTCGCCTCCACCTGCTTCCACACCCCCGGATTCCTACAGAGGTTCTTCAGATTGTTACCAATCTACTGTGGAAAAACTATGACAAACTTACTTATCATGAGCAGAATTGACTGCGACAATTCCCTCTATGCCGGAACCTGAGCAGGCTGCAACAAATACAGAACACCATTGCCAGACTCGTCGTAAACATTCCCCATCAAGAGCACATCACAGAACACCTGAAAAACCTCCACTGGCTCACCGTCGAGAAGGGGATCAACTTCAAACTCCTCATGCACGCCTACAGAGCCCACAACAGCGGACCCAGCTACCTTAACCACTACATCACTTGGTACTCCTCTTCCAGACCTCTCCGCTTGTCCCAACAGTCACTTGCCAACGTACTCCCCCATAAAGAAGTCCTCGGGAGGAGAAAGATCTTTCACATACCTGGCAGGAAAAGGTTGGAACACCATACCCCTTCATCTCAGACAGTCACCATCGCTGCCTTAGTTCAGGAAGGACCTCAAGACCTGGCTCTTCAACTGATCTCTGAGCACACACCCCTCAGCGCCTTGAGACCCTATGGGTGAGTAGTGTGCTTTAAAACACCTGATTGATTGATTGATCCAAGGGGTGGAGTGGGCCACCCGCTTTGTTGGCCATGGTGGTATTTTTGCCAACTGGGATGCATCTGTGATCAAGTTAATGTTAGGTGCTGCACAGATGGAGTCCACAGGTGAGGAGAAGGGTTTCCCATGGATCAGTTCAGTGGCTCAGGAGAGTATAGACAGAGGGATCCAAATGAGCTCAGGAACACGTAAGACTGACAATTCCCCCTTGTGGTAGAGGGCCATAGTCCACGTTCTATCGCCTAAGCAGGGAAGTCCATCAAGGTATTGATTAATCTCTCCTGGCTGGCTTTAGGTTGGAAGGTGGTCTTGTTGGACTTAGCCCTTGCTACAGGGTCATCCCCAAAGTGTTTGCCTTTCTCGTTCTATGTGTTTTGCTGAATTTGTTTTTTCTGGCTTTAGAACACTGCTAACCAGTGCTAAAGTGCATGTGCTCTCCTAAACATAGTAATATTGACTTATCTCCAATTGCCATATTTAATTTTTTATAAGTCGCTAGTAAAGTGCACTAGATGTGCCCAGGGTCTGTAAATTAAATGCTACTGGTGGGCCTGCAGCACTGATTGTGCCACCCACATGTGTAGCCCTTCAAACATATCCCAGGCCAGATATTGTGGAGCCTGTGTGTGCAGTTTTAAACTACTACTTATTTTGCCAGGCTTAAACCTTCCTTTTTAATACATATCAGTCACCTCTAGGGTGGGCCCTGGACAGTCCATAGGACACGGCACAATGCAATTAAGAAGAAGGTAATATACTTTTAGGTTTTGCATGTCCTTATATTGAAAAACTTCTAAGTTAATTTTTCAGTACTGCAAGGACTATCTCTTCCATAGGAAAACATTGGAATTGCCTTATTACATTTTATTAGTGTGCTTTCCAAATAGGAAGAGATGACTCCTTCAAGTTTGGTGTCTCTTGAATCACAATTTAAAATCCAAACTTATGGTGGCAGTTGGGCTTTGTGCATCACTCCTAGACAGCAACACAGTGGGAGCTTAGTTGTGACTTATGGGCCATCACTGGCAGGATGGGAGGGAAGAACTGGACACAGCCTCTCTTACATCTGAATAGGCTGTGTCCTAGTCCCACACAAAGGGCCTAACAACAGCCAACTTGGAGCCAGGGAAGGGGAGGCAGGGAATTCCTTGCACTTCAAAGCCACTCTCTATAAGCTTCTCCCACCTTCTAGAACCAGGGCACCAGGGACTAAAAGATGGACCTCAGACACCACCTCTTCAGTACAGCTCTGAAGCTGTGGATACTCTGCAGGGAAGGAGGAATGCTCTGCTGCTAAATGACTGCCTCTCTGCCGGACTGCTTTCTGCTGTTTTGCCGTGCTTACCAGATGCTGCTGCCCTCTTGCTAGGGTGACTGGACCTGCATCTCTTGAACCCAGAACCCAGAGTGACTCCAAGAGCCAGTTGGCTGGCCTCTTGACCTGAAGTGACAGGATCATAACAGGCTTCCAGCTACCTTGCACCTGCACCTGGACTCTGCATCTGTGAGTCTGCTGTACCAGGTGGTGCCACCCCAGTCCTTGACCCTGGGAACCGGGACGGATGTGCTCTGCCAGCCAATATATCCTGCGACACCAAAACATCTCCTCTGCTGCATGGTACAGCTCCAAGCAGAAATGTGCACATCACCACTACTGCGTGGATTGCACCTGTTGTAAAGACTTGCATCACTGCTGCAACTCATATTACATTTGGAAGACCCTCTGGATGATGCATTCCTGGCCTAAGCCCTCACAACCCTCTTCGACTGCAGCCTTGACTATGACACGAGACTCTGTATTGCAGCTCTTCAAAACTGACACACCGGACTTCGCAGTACAGGCCCCCACCAAAAGGATCCATGAAGTCAACACAAAAAGACCTCTCACCGCAGCCTCACCACATCTCATAACCAATGCATTGCCTCAGTTGTGTAATACATCTTTGATGAGGATCCATGAAACACTCTACAAACCATGGATAAAGGTACGTTTGTTCACTGAGCTTAACTGGGCCCCTGCAGCCAGCCCAAGCTCTATCTCAGTCGGCCTTAACTTTTGACTTTGTCATGATCTGGCACACTCAGATTTCCACGTGACACGTCACACCTTTTGGTGCTATTATTACCTAAAAGTTTAAAATTCAATAACTTTGGTTCTTCTAATTGGATTTTTGTCATTCCAGTCTTGTTTTAACTATTAAAAACTATTCCATATTTCTAACCCTGTTGGCACTTTTTGTGGTGTATTTTATTATATATATTGTTTATATATTGTTTGAAGTGTTTCACAAATACTTTACACAGTGCCTCTAAGTTAAGCCTGACTGCTCTATATCACTCTACCAGGGGATTGAGCACAGGTTGATTTGAGGTTTGTTTGTGCATTACCCTGACAAGGATTGTGATTGCTGCTTGACCAGGGCTCACACTCCAGTTAACCAATACCTAATTTCTTACAACTTTCTTTCAGACAATGGTCCTGCATTCACCACTAAGGTGGATAAAAAGGTAATGGATCACATGTCTGCTCTAGGAGTGTGGCTGCTACACTCTCACTGTTTCTGCCTGGGATCAACTAGGGCCATAAAATGCACCAAAAGCACTCAAACTTAAACCTTGACACCTAGGGTATTAGATGACGGATAGATCTGGCTGCTATACGGAGCTCAAAGAGCACAAAATAACTTTCCTAGAGATGAATTAGGTGGTCACACCGCATACGGGGTGACCTACGGAGTAGCACTGTATGTGTCTGATTATGATACCCCTAGAAAGGTGGCAGAGATGAAATCAACCTGTCACTATTTGCTCTGTTACAGAACATTCAAGAAATTAGAATTAAGTTGACTTCAACAAATAACCCTGACGCTGCCACCAACAAAGACAGGATTCCTAAAGCTGCAGACAGGTGGCTCTCCAAAGTGGGAAAATGAGCAAAGGAAAATATCCCTAATGAACAAGTCTTTGGGCCATCCTACAGACCACCCGTTCCAGTTCTTGGGATAGAAGGCACTCAAACAGTAATTTTGCCTCTATGTGTCTGGGGCTAAGATAAATGAGAATGTGCTGATTGATCACATCAAGGAGCATTATGTGGCTGATTCTGTTCAACAGACCCTCATTGACACCAAAGTGTCTCCAGTATAAATCAGCACATCTCTCCCTTTTATAAAACAACTATTTCAAGAGCAGTGGAGCAATGCTGAATTTCTAAGCCCCTTTTCTAGTACTGAGGAGCCTGCTGTATCTCCAGTTCTACACCAAGCATCAGTTTGATCTAGTAAACCTAATGCTATGATATCAACAATTACAACTATTGAAACTACATCTGTGGTTTCTTATTAGCCACCGGCAGAACCATCATCAATTGAAATCAATAAATTGTACTGTGTGAAAATTATTCTGCTATAATTATGAAAGAAGAGAAAAAATAAATCCTTCTCCAATGACTATAGATGACTTCCTACTTTCCACTGTGTTTGTGACAGATTTCTTTCTGCACTGTGGTCATAGGTTGCTACTAAAGTTATGTACATTTTAATGTAGAGTATAATATTGATTATAATTTTGATTCTTGTACACAGGAATTATGTTTTTGATAAGACAGTGCTGTTTCTGTGCAGCAGCATTCTCCTTTTTATAGAGTATGCTTGATCCTCATAATTTGAACAGCACTGTGTATCCTGTATTGGATGTTATTATTTTGGAGAAGGTTACCTAACTGATCATGGGTATAACAGAAATGATTCAAGTTCCCTATGTTTTGAAAATATCTGTATACAATATGCTAGTTCTTGGTCTCTTTACAAGTTCATGGGACATAAATGCTGCTAAGCAAAAAGAGCCTGATTCACTTGTGTAAGTTTACAGTTTTTTGCTAGTCACAAAGGTATTTCACAAGTAGTATCTTTATGACTGCGGAGTTTCCACTTATAAAATGATAGGACTGTCTTATCTTTTTATGTACAGAGAATTTGCATTTGTAAAGATGCTACTAATAAATAGCTTTGTGAATTGCAAGACATTGTAATCGTACTTAAAAGTGTAAGTTGACCGTTATGAATCAGGCCCCTATTGTATAACTTAAAAGCTTATGCCATTTTAGGTAATAAAGGTCCTTTATCTGAATGCTGAAAATCACCAAGAGCTGTTTTATTTTCATCATTATGGACACTATTACATTTATACAACAAATAGCTCTCAAGAAATGTTTAATTATACAGCATTGTTGTTCCTGCCCTTAAATAGTCCAGAAGCCTACAAAGAAGGGTTCCCTTATTTTAACAGCGACAAGAGGTCAAACCCATTTGCTTTTTTCATTCTCAAAAACTGAAGAGACCTAAAACGATTTTGATTATCAACTAGAGGTTCATTTGATGGGGGAGGAGCCAAAATGGCGGCCGGGACGGTCGCTTGATCAGAGCGCTCCGTTCCCGGCTAGCTCGTAACATCCTGAAAGGCGCCCCCCGCAGCCTGGTTGCGTCGACCGGGACGGCGGCTCGTCCGGGGGAGACTGGGGCGCCCGGCTTGAGCTGCAAGCGCCCCTCGGTGCGCGGGCGAAGCGGGGCTGTGACTCGCGAGTCCGGTTGCGGCGCTGAGAGGGAGGAGCTGCGACTGCGGCCCGATCGTGCCCTTGCCTGGCGCGGCCGCCTCCCGCCTCCGGGCCTGCTCGTGGCCGGGGGGGCTGAAGGGCTGCGGCCGGGAGCGGACCGCACGGCGGATCTTGCTGGGCGCCCCGGGGCGCGTGAAGATAGTGTCGGCCAGAGGGGCAGAGGCGCCATTTTGAATTTAACCGCGGCAGTAGCCGCGTGTACAAGCTGCAGTGGAACAAAGAAGGGGCACTCCAGCCCGGCAAAGAAGACGCTCAGCAGCGGGGGCCCAGCAGGCTGCGGGGGTTTCCGGTGCAGAGTCTAAGGAACGAGGTGAGGAGGGTACATGCGAGGGGGGGGAACACCTAAACTAAGCTGTGGGGAAAAACCCCTGGAACGCCGGGCACCCCCCCCCACCTCACCTCTCCATTAACGCAAGAGGGCAAGATTGATGTGGACCGCGTGCTCCTGTGAGTTCGGACTAATCAACCAGCACAGAATAGACGGCTGGGTTGGACCACGGGCGAGTGGCCTGCCCTGGACTCCCCTGCAGTGGGTCCCTGCTGCGAGTGCCCCTAGTTGCATAAAGCCTGTCTGCTGCACCCGGTGATCGCCCTTATCCGCAATCTCTCCCACGTGTTGCCACCTCTCCCGGTCATCAAGGACCTCTCCCCTCTATCTGAGGGAGCCTCTGGCACCGAGCCCTTCCATTACACAGAAGGAAGCGAGTGTTCCCCCCCAGCTTTTACACCCCTCGCATACTTTGGTGGGCCCGGAGGACAGCCCCACAAGAACTCAACGCTGAAACATTGAATCCATTAATGACTGTAGCATTTGTCATTGAATATCCAGGCCATAATAAGCTAGAATAAGGCTAAATTGTCCCCTTGCTTTGCTGGCCAATCACACGCTCTCAACGCCGGATGTGCACTCCACGCCCAGGCCTCTCAGTAAAAGTCTAAAACAACGAATCAGGAAGATTAAAAGTGCGAAATTACTGCAGATCGGGAGGTAATCTCAGAACAGCCAAAATGGCCGGCAGAGCCAAATCAACCAAGAACCCAGACCGAACCACCCAAGCGATAACGCCCACCGACCAACAATCTGGCTCATCCCTACAGTCACTGGAAAGCACACTTCTTGCGCACTCTGCTCAGTTCGAGAAAGTATTGCAGGCAATACTGGACACTAAGGCCCTCATTCCGACCCTGGCGGTTTCAAACCGCCAGGGTGGAGGGCAGAGCCTTAAAAGAGACACATCTGAACGATATGAGAATCCCACTATGCAAATCCAACCGGATAAGAGTTATTTTACACATTTTTAAGTTTTGTAGTTTCATTGAAGTTGTAAGTAGTATAGGGGGTTTAATTAGGAGGGTGGGGATTAATAGTGTAGTAGAAATGCAAGGACCGGAATTACTCAATGCACAAAATATATACCTGCACCCACTATATTTAAATATCAGCTACAGAAAGGCAGAGACCAGGCGGGCCAACACTCAGGCCCAGACCCACAACACAGCAACTTATCCTCAGAACCCCATATGATGTCTTCCCGAAATAATACTAAAAATCAGTATATTATATTAACATGGAATATCAGGGGTCTTGGGGCGCCAAGCAAACGGACTAGAGTGTACAGTCGACTTAAAAGACTAGGAGTGCATATCGCTATCTTGCAAGAGACACACATGCTAGAGGGGGATCTACGCGACTTGCGCACGAAATGGGGAGGCCAGTTGATAGGCACAACATACTCGGCCTTTGCAAGGGGGGTGTTGATCTGGATAGCGACAGGAGTTCCATTCCTCATGTCATCACACAAGATAGACCAGGGTGGGAGGTACGTAGTAGTGGAGGGCAGACTAGACGGCAGACAAATGGCGGTGGTCGGGGTATACGACCCAAACAGTGGCATCACGGGCTTTCTTACCACTCTCACCCCAACGCTGCTGTCCCACCCCATGCCCTTAGCCATCTGGGGCGGTGATTTTAATAGTACCCCATCAGCAGCATTGGACAGAACCAGCGCCCACCCGAGCGCACCAACTAGTGGGAAGCCCGTGAGTCCCCTGCAGGAATGGGCAAATGTTATGGGACTTCATGACGTATGGCGTTTAGGCCACCCAGAGCAAAAAGAATACTCATTCTACTCGGTCCCACATAACACCCACACTAGAATAGACATAGTATGGGGTACCCGCGAAATAGGAGCGCTGATCACTGAATCTGAATACTTAGCAAAGACAGTCTCGGATCATGCGCCTCTGAGAGTAACACTGAATTGGGGCAGGACACGTCAGGCAATCCCCACTTGGAGATTCCAGGCAGAGGCTCTACAAGATCAAGCATTTGCCGCAACACTGGGGAAATCTATAGGCCAATATTGGGAAATAAACGCTATGTCTGCAACAACTCGGGCGATAGAATGGGATGCCCACAAGGTAGTAGCACGCAGAGTATGTATGTCCACTACGTGGGGAGTAAGACGCTCTTTACAAGCGGAAATTAGAAAACTAGAGAAGGAGCTAAGGATTGCGGAAAAAGCGGTAGCACTGGGGGAAATCTCTAGCACTGTCCTCAAAGAAAAGCACTCAAAATATAATGATGCAGATAGCAGGCTCCGCTGTCACGACCACAACTACCACTTAACTAGGTTGCAAACGGAAGGTGATAGATCAAGTAGAATGCTAGCATGGCTACTCCGCGAAGATAGACAGCAAGCTCCGATAGGTGCCATCCGGGTGGGCGCGCATGAGATGGCCACTACACAAGTAGAAATAAACGAGACGTTTAGGAATTACTACTCAAACTTATACACTAAACGTACCTCATGCACAGCTACACAACTTGAGGCTTTTCTGGCGGACTCCCTCCTACCCCAATTATCACAAACAGATAGAGATGGAATCGAAACCCCCATAACAACAGAAGAAATAGAGCTAGCCCTTGCACAGCTGCCCAGGAACAAAGCGCCGGGTGCAGACGGCCTCCCCTCAGAATATTATAAAGCCTATCTACCCAGCCTGAAATCCCATCTGCTAGGAGTGTTCCAAGAGGCGTGGACTAAAGAAAGCTTACCTATATCTCAAAGGGAAGCTATGATAGTGGTACTTCCTAAACAGGGCCGAGATCATACGGATGTTAAATCTCATAGACCATTATCGCTGTTAAATACAGACTGCAAAATACTAGGCAAAATATTAGCTAATAGGTTAGCTCCCCTCATGCACCTATTGATTCACGCTGATCAACATGGCTTCATCCCAAAGCGTAACACCTTTCTAAATATTCGCAGATTGCTGAGTATAATAGGAGACACCCCCAAGATTGCACAAGAGGAAATGGTGCTTTCACTAGACACAGAAAAGGCCTTTGATACGCTAGAATGGGACTTCCTGATAGCCACGATGGCCTGTATGGGAATAGGCCCTAATTACATTCGCTGGGTCCGGACATTGTATTCTAACCCAAGTGCGAGGGTGAAGTCGGGTGGGGTGATTTCTGATAGTTTCCCGATCTCCAGGGGGACACCGCAGGGATGTCCCCTATCCCCGCTATTGTTTGCCATAGCAATGGAACCGTTAGCGGCAAAAGTACGCCTCATGGAACACGAATGGGGAATCATTAGGAATGGGTTATATCACACGATTTCACTATATGCAGATGATGCTTTGATATATATCAGGAACGGCTGTGCAACTATCCCACCTGTAATATCTTTATTGGCTGAATTTGGAGGCCTGTCTGGCCTTGTGGTAAACTGGGAGAGGTCATGTGTGTTCCCCCTGGCAAAAAGGGCTCCCAATAATCAAGATCTCCCAGAGGTAGGGCACCTAAAGTGGTGCCCGACAACATTTAAATATCTTGGGATAAACATATATCATGTCATAGAGGATTTAAGAGACGGGAACCTGGGGAGGGCGCTAACTTCCATAAAAGGCTCCCTACAATTCTGGAACAAGCTCCCGCTCTCGCCACCCGGCAAGGTGGCGATTGCCAATATGCTGATTCTACCTAGGCTCCTATATTATTTTGCCGATAACCATTCCCAAAAGTTTCTTCGGCAATTTAAACACAGCACTACTGCAGCTCATTTGGGGAGGTCGCAGAGCACGAGTGGCGCTAACTACATTGCAATGTCCGCTGGATAATGGTGGCCTGGGAACTCCGAATTTTGAAAGATACTATGCAGCCGCACAACTTCAGTGGGTCCAATACTGGATCCACAGTCCAGAGCAAGCGGAACCCATGAGCTTAGAGCCTCGACGGAACGGGACCCCCCTTATAAACTGGCTGACGTCTAAGCCCCCTAAAGCGGTACTGGTCAACCCTTTGCTTACAGCCACGCATGCGTGTTGGGCTAAATATGTGCAAAAAGGAGCGTATAAGCTTCCTTACTCTCCACACATACCGCTAAATTATCTATTGGCGGGGACTGCAGCTAGAATGCAAGCTGCAAAGCTGTGGAGTGAAGCAGGAATACAGACAGTAGGAGATTGCTTTGAAGACGGCAAATTAATGACGTTCGAGGCTCTCCAGGCCCTTACGGAGATAAATCCGGGTCAGTTCCTGACATATCACGCCGTATGTCACGAAATTAGAAAAATATGGGGAGTAGGCACTTCGGAACCAGAGATCTCCCTAGTGCTCCACCAGCTTCTACAACACAGTGACCAAACAAAAATAATATCCAATCTATATAGAATCCTCAACAAGACTCCGGATACGCAGGCGGGGAAAGCATGGGGTAGATGGAATGCAGTACTCCCCACCCCGATCCCACTGGCAGACTGGCCAAAGGCCTTGTCCCACATCCGAGGTGTGTCAAGGAATCCCAGATTTAGATATACCCAATTCAATTACACGCATCAAACATATCTTTCCCCAGCTAGAATAAAGCGCATATTCCCTGATTCAGTACCAATATGCCCCAGATGCAAAACATCGTCAGCACCCTTCTACCATATGGTATGGGATTGCACTAATATACAAACGGCCTGGGCGGAGGTGGTAGGGGAGGTATCTGAGCTAACGGGACTTGCACTGATAGCAGACCCTGGGTCCTGCCTGCTGGGACTGAGAAAGAAACCAAAAAAACAAAGACACCTGCACAAATTTATAGACTTGGCCTTTTTAATGTACAAAAGATTAATAGCAATGCATTGGAAAGCCCCCAAGCCTCCCGATTTGAAATCCTGGTACTCTCTAATAATACGTTGGGCTCGCACTGAATATCAGGTACTAAAAAGAATGGTGCGCGAAGGGCGACAACACACAGGATGCTCCACTTGGGAGGAGTTGGTAACAAAATTGGAGGCCAAAAATGATGAGATGCCTCCTTGAATTGGGGTACATATACTCGCGATAACCACGACATAAATCTCCCTACACCCCCCGTCACGGAAACAAAACCCATAGGGCACCTAGGCACCACAGCGCACGAACATCATTTCTTCCCATCTCTCTAGTAATATTAGTCCATCAAACCTTCGTCACCACAGTACCAGCGACACGCGAGGAGCAGAAACCCAGGGTAGTTATCTGCATATACTAATCCGGATGGTGCCCTCTTCAGGCAGCCAGGGAACCCATGCACGCAAAACAAAGCCCACACTGGTCATGAGCGAATGCTTATATAAAATAAATAATATAGGATAAACCCATGGAGGGTGCAGCCAGAAATGTTACTGTAAAAATAGAAGTATTCCGTGAAGTGCATATTGGGGGGGTGTGTGATTTTTAAATGACCTAGATATTAGTTATTGTATTGGTTTATCCTGTGGTTGCAAATTGAACAATTTGTACTATATTTTGAAATATAAAATCAATAAAAAATATTAAAAAATAAAAACTAGAGGTTCATTTATTCCACACAGTTTATTGGCTCACTTGCCATTCAAGGTTATGAATATTGGTAAGAAAATATGAATGAAAAGAAGTATTTGGGGACATTATGCCACAATAAAGGTACAAAAACTTTATTTAGAGTATTCATAATTCCCATAGAACTATTATGTTTAAAAAAAGCAGCAAACAACATACATGAGATTTGCTTCTACTAGAGACCTACAGACACAATCTATTATAAAAATTATTTTGCCACAGTCCCCAGGCTGGGCATGGAAAGAAAACAATACTGATGCTGACTTCAAAGATGTAGTGCAAAATGGCAAATATTAGTTCACAGCATTTAATTCTAATGGAATTGATTTGTGATCAATAGATACTAATGTACTGATGACCAGGTTTCTTTCCAAAGTTGCTAGTCCCTTAGCAAAGAGATCAGACCCTCAAAATATCATATACTTGCCTATGACAGCCACCACATATGGTGTCGTTAAACTGTACCAAAGATGAATGCCATTTCTGTTCAAGTGCTGTGAAAGAAAGTTTGTCCAAGGTTCAAGAAGAAATAGGTCCTCATTTTAAGAACGGCAGTAAAAACGGCCTACCGCCACGGCGAAGGCCGCCAAAAGACTTTCGTAGTGGCTACCAGCCATCCGCCATAATATGACCACAGCTGGATTTCCGCCACAAGAATGGTGGAAATCCGGCTGTGGCCATACTGGCGGATGGCGGTAAGGTGGCTCTGCTACCACCAGCAGGGCCACACCAGTAGACCGCCGTAAGCCGTATTATGACAAATAACACTGCCTGGCGATGTTCTGCTGGCAGGCACTGCTGGCGGTAACAGCGCCCCATCCCCTCTCCTGCCATAGGACCCCATGGATCCAGGTAAGTCTGGTCTCCGACAGGGGAGGGAGGTGTTGAGTGTGTGTGGGGGTATGTGAATGTAAGTGTGTGCGTGAATGCGGGTATGTGTTGAGTGTTAAATGCATGTTTCATGTACGTACAGGTGAGTGCGTGTATGTTGTGAAATGTGAATGCATGTCTGCATGTATGTTTGGAAGTGTGTGCAGATGTGTCTTTGATTGGATGTATGCCTGCGTGTATGTATGTGTGAAAGAGTGTGTGTATGCGTGTGTGTGAAGGGGCGTGGACGTTGGGGGGTTTGGAGAGGTAGGCAGGGGTAACTGGAGAGGTGGGGGGGAGACCCCTATCAGTGACAGGGAAAGAGTTCCCTGTCACTGATAGGGCCTACCGCCATGGTTTTCGTGGCATTACGAATGCCACAAAAACCATGGCGGTAGGCAGGCTCATAATCCTGCAGGTGGCACAATGGTGGCCGCCAGACTGGAGATGGATATCTCTAGCCCAGCGGCTGTTACCGCCATGGCGGTCGGAGTGGTACATCGGCAGGTTGGCTGCAGCCAACCCGCTAATGTCATAATGTGGCGGTACTTACCGCCACATTATCGCCGACCGCCGGGGTCGTAATGACCCCCATTGTTTTTAATAGTTTCCTCCAGGGTTCACAATCTATGAAAAACAAATGGTTAATATCCACTTTAATATATGTCATCATAGAAGAGCAGACATATTAAGAAAGAGAAGCTGCAAAAGGAAATAGGGAAACTGACAAAGAAATACTATAACCCACATTTACGGTCATATAAAATTGCTTCCAGACACTCTCAAAACACTTATAAACAATTTGAACTATAATATTCTAAGCTCTCAATCTTCTGCAAGAAGATTTAAGTCAATTACAACAAAAAAGGCTCAGATAGTAGCTATAACACAGTTAAATTGGGCAACACAAACCTTCAAAGCTAACCAAGGACCTGATTTAGTGTTTGGCAGAGGGAGTAACTCTGTCACAAACATGATGGATATCCTGTCCACTGTATTATGATTCCATTATAGCCTATGGAAATCGTAATATGGTGGATGGGATATCTGTCACGTTTGTGACAGAGTAACACATCTACCAAACTCTAAATCAGGCCATAAGTGCCCTGGCAACTTATAAATGAAAGTGTTGTTTTTGACCCTTATGGTATGACCTACAGACAGATAAGGATGACTTAAAAAGATGCACTGTATACCCTCTTGGCCATAGAGGAAATAGATAGCAGCTCATTTTCTGTGGCAGAAGACCCACATATCACGCTGCTTTTAAATGGATTATTCTGCTTGCCAGTCACCACCTTTCACATTCAGAAAACATACATCCCTGATTAGTATGAAAAAAATACAAAGACTTCTTTTACAATGAATTAAAATTTCTATTTTAATTCAACAGTGAGACAAAAAACAATTCTGCATTCATTAGCACATCTCCATGCACTAATCTGCTTGGACATTCACTCCTCTGCAACTATGTCACTCTGCATGGGGCTTGAAACATTTTGAATCCCAGCATTGCTTGTACGTTACTTGCAACACCTGCTTCATTTATACCTTCTTCTCACACACTCATGTGGAATAGTCCTTATTTCGTAAGGACAAGCAAAAGCTGATGTGGAATAACTCCCAATTTCACCTTCATGTTAACCCTTCAAAAAAATAGTAAAATGTTGTGAATTTGTTGTCCAGTGCTCCATTTCCTCCTCTGGTATTCCCTTTTGGCACCCTTACCAAATCACAAAATCCTGATGCAAATAGTCTCTATGGGATACACATGTTGGCATTGTTTTTTTGCTAGCTATTAAATGGCTATGGAGAAAATTTCTGTTGAATCTATTGATATCTACAGGATGGGTGTTGGTGCCTGACTATAATTTCTGCAAGGGAAATACAGGATATGTACATTTTAGAGCTTATCGAAGATATTAAGGGGCATATTTATAAGCCCCTAACACCACCTTGTGCCACATTAGTGCCTTTTTTTTACGCTAATGTGGCCTAATGAGGCCAAAATACTTGCGCCACATGTACAAAGTGGCGCAATACATACATTGCGCCACTTTGTAACCCTTTGCGCTACATTATGCCTGCGTCAGGCATAATGGGCCTATTTGGCCGGGGGCAACGGAAGCACCGCCAACAGGCTGGCGGTGCTTCATTGCCCATTCTAACGCCGCGGTCAGAAAAGGGAATCCGGCGGTTTCCCGACGGATTTCCCCTGCTTGGGCAGAACCTCCATGGCGGCGCTGCAAGCAGCGCCGCCATGGAGATTACGACCCCCTTCCCGCCATCCTGTTCCTGGCGGTTTTTACCGCCAGGAACAGGATGGCGGGAACGGGTGTCGTGGGGCCCCTGGGGGCCCCTGCACTGCCCATGCCACTGGCATGGGCAGTGCAGGGGCCCCCTAACAGGGCCCCAGAGAGATTTTCACTGTCTGCATTGCAACTGCACCCGTCGCACCCCTGCAACACCGCCAGCTCCATTCGGAGCCGGCTTCAATGTTGCAGGGGCTTTCCCGCTGGGCCGCCGGGCGCTGCCTTGGCGGGCGCCCGCCGGCCCAGCGGGAAAGTCAGAATGGCCTCCGCGGTCTTCTGTCCGCGGAGCGGCCATTTGGCGGTTCCCGCCAGGCGGGCGACGTCCGCCGCCCACCAGGGTCAGAATGACCCTCAATGTATGCAAAGGGGGGTTCCCCCATCAGGGAGGCAGAAAAAATGGTGCAAGATTTCCTTGCGTCATTTTGTACGGCACTTTAAACGCCTGCTCAGAGCAGGCGTTAAAAGTGGGCTTCCAGTATTTATAATGGGCCCCTATGTACTCTGCAGGAGTAGCGCCAGTATTTTGGTTCTACTCCTGCAGAGTACATCAATAGCGTCACGAAAAATGACGTTACTGCTCCCTACCCTGCACCATGGTGTGCCGTATTTTTAAAAGGCGCTCACATGGTGGCAGTAAGGGGGTGGTAAATGGCGCAAGAAAAATTGTGCTGCACACAGTGCAGCGCCACTTTTCTTAAATGTAGCCCTAAGTTGACAGAGAGGGCTTAGCTGCACTGCTACATTAAAAATAGATGCTTGTTGGAATAAAGTTTAGCTGTTTCTCAAGACCACCAGATGGTTACATTTTTTGTTAGTTTATCTATTGATTTGCTCTTGCTTGAATACCCTGCTTCTTGGTGATTATCATCCAGACAAGGAACACAGATCTGGATTACTTTTTAACAGTCGCTGTTGTGGGTGGTTGTCAGGAAACGGGAATTTCTTGTGTGTCTCAGTCTATTTTTGACACCTTTTATGACAATGTTCTTATGTCATTTTGGAGAAATTAGCTTTGGGTGAACACATGCATGACAACATTTTGCTTCCCTTAAAAAACTGACTTGTGTAAGATCCAGTGTTCTTTACTCTCCCCCATCTGTCAGTGCCTATTTTGAGCCTCTGGATAGACCTCATTCAGTCCATGAAATTCCACTTTCATACTCTCAGGAGGCAGGCTCTCCGTTGATTGAGTGGCCGCTGAGTGATCGCTGTGACCAACCAAAAGAACTCAGGATTAAAAGTGTAAACATTGGCTAAAGCTCAGCTCAGATAAAAATAAGTTAATGCTTATCAGAGGAAGAGAGAACTTGTGGGTTCACCTATCTTCTGAGCTCAAGAGCCTTCTGCACTCTCACAACCAGTTAAGAGAATGAGGAACCTTGAATTCAAGTTTGACTGAAAGCTATCATTGGTTTCTCCAGGCCAGATTACGTCTTCAACCATGAACTCTGGTAAGGCTGTTTGTATCTCCTTCAGGAGACACAGAAAGCACAGGCCCAAATGGCACGAAAACCCATGCGTTTGATTCTGCCACTCTCATTCTACATCCTTTTATGGACCACCTGTACAGGTTAATATTACTTTCAAAACCATCTCGTCTGTACACAAATCTGTTTAAGACCAGTGTACTAATTTCTGCTGAGTAAGATCTGAATCTCTGTTACCAGCTTTAGCCCTTGCTGAGTGAACCCGAGACTTTCTAAGCTAAGAAATGGAAGGATGTCCTTCATTAATCTACACCCCCACACACACACAGTCCATGCAACAGACTGCCATTTCATAGTAGCACTATACCTAAACACTTATGTTTCAGGGAGGACCTAAAAAGTGACTGATTTCACCAAAGTTTGCCTAAAACACATTTTGGCTTGTAAAGCAGCATTTTGTTCTTCCCAAGTCAGAGCTTTGAAACCCTGCTGGGTGTCGATGCAGTGGAAAAACAATTAGCATATGAAATTAACATAATTTTTGGTGAGTTTGTGGAATTAGTACATGGAAATGTATTGCTACGTTAAGTGGCACTCTCTGATTGTGAGTATATTTAAATGAAGTAACTTACTTGTGTGATTATTTTTTGCTTTCTCTCTGTGCCACTTGAGGCTCAGCTCTACATAGGTTTACTAGCTTCTTAGGCCATGCCATGTTTACTCAGGTGCTGCAGCCACGTGGAGCTGCTCCCGCATTAATACCCACTGGAAACATTTAAATGTTTGCATTGGCACCGGCAACCTAAAATGTCGTGCAACTCAAAAGCTATGAACGTTATGACACTCCATCATTGTTTCCCTTTTCTGTTAAAAAAATCTACCCCACAATCCTCCATAAAACGGCCAGGCATAATGGAGCCAGCTGCCAATTCCCATTTAGGATTTACTGATCCAGCTAACTGCTTTCTGCGAGCCCCAAGAGCTGGAAATGAGGCCTTTAAATTTGTCTCCAACTTTCCAGTTAGACGAACTGATGTTAAATCGTTCGTGTTTATGAACGTATGTAGGTCAGATAGTTAGATGTTGGTGTAATGCAAACTGTAATACTTGCTGCCCTGCAGCTCCAGTAGTTTACTGAACGGTGCACAAAAAGATGCATTCGTCGTTTTGTAAGCTAGGGAGCAACGCTGCATGTCACGTGCCCACAGAGCAGCATTCTGTCAAAAACGAGGTTGTGCTATCACCCCATAGTGACATTGCTAGATATTTCGGCTATTTCTCACAAAGGTCCTTGTAGTGTAAGCCTGAAGAACCACGTGGACACAATGCTGCAGGAGGTAACACAACCTTTATTTTTTCCGCACTCTCTTGTTTTATTAACCCCTGTCCTCCGTCTTATGCCCTCCTCTGTGACGTATTTCCCCGGGACGGCGGCACAGGAGATATCTACAGGGGTGTTTGGATATTCCCCCCATGGACTTTCGTAGAAATGGTGCAGTTCTCTAATGATGACACTAAATACCTCCCCCTCTAAAGAAAACAAATAACATACCGGGAAAACATCGTTTGCACACAAATATTTTAACGTAAATAGGTACCACTGGCTAAAGGTAGAACGGTTAATGCCATTACGAAGTCAGCATCCCGCCTGGAGGAGTCAAAGTTTGAACGCAGTTGATAGGGTCTGTCCCTTGTTTTCCTGGGTGATCTCCTGGTGCCCCGGCCCCTAGTTGGGATCTGGCCAGGCAGCACGCTGGAAACAGGTGCTTCCTGGAGGGCCGAAGAATCTTTTGGGGCTGAGACTCCGCGGACTAGGCTACTGGTGGCCTGGCCAATCGGGGAGAGACTCCCTGTGGGGTGATCATTCCATGGGTCATCACCTAATAGGGATTCACCGGGCTCTTCCGTGGGGACGCAGTTCGGCAGTCTCTTAAACAAAGATACATTTCGCATGACAACATCACCACCTCTTTTTGCTGTCACCATGGTGCCTTTCACTGCAGTAACTGTTCAGGTGTCTTTCTCGAAAGGCAAACGGAACTTGCCATCCAGATGGCAGTCTTTCACCAGCACAGGGTCGCCCACTTGGACGACACTCTGCTTGGCTCTCCTCTTTTTCGAAGCATAGTCATTGGTGCGACCTCGCCGGGCTTCTGAACAGTTTACGGGACTTTGTTGGGTGGTCCAAGTCAGATGATGGGGTATCAGGTCTATCACAGTTCGCCCAAAGCACAGTTGCTCGGAGCGACCCCTGCTGTCGCATGGGGGGTAACTGGGTACTCCTGCTGGAAGCTTGTTCTACAACTTGGGCTTCTGCAAGGGACATCCGAACGGTCTTTGAGAGTGTCCTGATAAAACGCTCTACCTCTCCATTGACTTGGGGTCACTGGGTTATTATGCAACGATGTTTGATGGTCTGAGCGTGCAGGAAATCAGCCCACTCATGGTTATTAAACGAGGGTCCATTGTCCATGCGAACCTCTCCAAACAGGCCGTGCATGGCCATTATTTTCTCAATTTTTGGGATTACTTTGGCTGCCGCGGTTGACTTGACAAGCTCCATCTTCTGGGTAGTGGGAGTAGTTATCCACGACTATAAACATATAGGACCGATCTGGGAGACTCCCAAAATCTGTGCTAGCACGTTGCCACGGAGCTGAGGGACAATCCTCAGTGACGACGGGTGCCGGTGGAACAGGCTGTCCACTTGCCTGGCAGAGTGTGCAGATTCTCATGACTTTTTCTACTTGCTGGTCAAGGCCTGGGAATCTCATCTTGCTCCGGAGTCTGCTCTTGAATTTCACAATCCCCTTCTGGGTTCCATGGGCGAGTGCAAAGGCCTGAGACATGAGGCTTGTGGGAATGACAAAGCTGGGGCCTCTGAGCAGGCAGCCATCTTCACTGACAGAAAGTTCTTGTAAGGCATGGTAGAAGGCTAGGAGGGTGGACCTCACTTCTAGGGTGCAAAAAACTGCCGGATGTTTTAGTGGTCGCCAATCACCCGACTGAATGGCCTTGATAGCCAGCTGTAGGCAGTTGTCCAAGGAAGTTGCCTCTATTACTTCCACGAGGAGTATGGGAAGCTGCCTCGCTCAGTCGACTGTAAGTCTGACATATTTCTCTGTGACTTCTGCTTTTTGGCTCTCTTGCAGCGTGGCTCGGCACGTGCGTCTTGACAAGAAGTCAGCTGGATTGCGCATCCCTGGCTGATACTCAACAGCAAAATCAAACTCCTGCAGTTGGAGAATCCACTTTTCCAGCTGCGGGGTGGCTTGGAGGATGACTCCTTGAAAAGTGGGATGAGTGGTTTGGTCCGTGAGGACGGTGAAGGGCTTCCCATACAGTTACAGGTGGAAGTGCCTGCCGCCCCAGTGGATGGGTATGGCTTCCTTTTCAGTTTGAGGGTATCGCTTTTCATGGGGCTTTAAAGTTCTGCTTGCCTAGGCTAGGGGAACCCTCTCACTACTGTCCTGCCTTTGGGCGAGCACGGCACCAAGTCCGATGGGGCTGGCATCAATGAACAACTGGGACTCCTGTTGTGGGCCAAAGTATACAATCATGGTGTTAGCAGGGAGGGCATCTTTGGTGTTTTGGAACGCTCGCTCTTGTTTGTGTCCCCATACCCAGGGGCTATTGGCTTTGGTCAAATCTCGCAATGGGCCGGTGATGTCTGGCAAGTTCTTCATGAACCATCCACAGTAGTTAACCATTCCAAGGAAACTTTGCACCCCGACACTGAGGTTGCGGCCAGGGCCTCCTGAATGTCTTTCACTTTGGTAGGGTCAGGGCCAATTCCTTTCTCAGAGAATCTGTACCTGAAGAATCTATTGTCCCTCCTCAGGAACTTGCATTTGTCTCAATGGAGTGTGAGCCCAAACTCCTTCACCCTGGTGAAAACCATTCGTACGTGTCTGAGATGGTCCTTCAGAGTCGGGGCGTGCAATAGGATGTCATCACTGATGTTTAAGACTCTGAATATACCCTGTAGGACCCCTCAGGTGGAGTGTTGAAAGACTTCTGCCGCACTGGAAATACCAAAGTTAAAATGGGTGTACCTCCAGAGGCCAGAGTGAATCAAGAGGGTGGAGTTTGGCCGGGAGTCTGGGGGCAACGGAATCTGGTGATAACTGGATCTGAGGTCCTGTCATTATCAAAAACAACTTTGAACCAGACAACTCACCAATTATATCATCAATGGTCAGGGTCAGATGCCTCTCCTGTTAGATGGCTTTGTCCGGCACCCGCATGTCTATGCAGATGCACACTGCGTCCGGTTCCTTCGGCTTCTTGGCGACAACTATCAAGGACACCCACTGGATTGGCCCTGACACTTTCTCAATGACCCCGGCTTCTTCTATGACCTGCAGCTCTTTTTCCACCTTTGGGCGAAGGTGGAAAATGATCCTTCAGTGTCTCAGCGCAACTGGTGTGACAGACTTGTCATATGTAAGCGGAAGGTGGGACCTCTCAGGCACCCTATGCCTTCGAAGAGGGCGGCAAATTCTTGAACAAGGTTCTCCAGGTCATGGGCATGGACGCTGAACGCAAACTGGACAAGGCTTAAGCTTGGTGCAGTCTGGCAGCCTTGCAGGAATCTTGACCCCTCTTGTGATACATATATTTTGGTGGTTGTTCTGGTGGACTCATGGGAGACATTGGTCTTGAACACACCAGTCATCCGTAGTGGCTTGGTGTTCCCAAAAGCGTACACTTGTATCTTGGTTGGCCGAAGACTAGGGGCTTCTGGTAGGTGTTCTGTACACTGCAGTGGCCATGAGATTAATTGAGGCACCAGTGTCAATCATAGCTGATATGAGGTGTCCATTCACCATCACTCGGCATGTCAATAGTTTCTGTTGTCAGGCACAGGAAGAGCTCACAGTCCTTACCACATGGACCATTTTTTTAATCATCATTCATGTCGCTATCGGAAAGCAAGGTGTGGGGAGGCAATGGCTTTAACTGGCTTTTTGGAACCGGGTGGTACTGGTCGGAACGTCGAATGGCATAATTTGGAGAAGACGTTTAGCTTTCCGAAAGTGCTGCGTGTTTTCCCTTTCACAGGGCATTCACTTAGGTGGGATAGCGGACTTCCACACCACACACAGGCACAGTTCTTTGTTTTCAGTCTGGGCTGTTCCAACTTGGGTTTGGTGGAATCCTTGAGAACAGGGTTAACTGGTTTGGACTTGATCACTGGGTTTGGTGGCTGGTCCATGTGCGTTGCCCAGACCTTTGACAGTTCTTTCAAGTGCCCTAGCATGAAAATATCCCTTATGCTCATGTTGGGTTCCTGGAGGATGCGCTTGTACAGATTCAAGGACGCGCACCCCTGGAAGAACTGGGCTCTTATTTCATCTTCTTCGTCCGGCATTATGCAGGTGCTAGCGAGCTCTCTTAACCAGGTGTAGAAGACATCTAAGGACTCATTGGGTTTTTGTTGGGCTTGTCGTAGTAGAAACCTTTCATAGTCGGGATTGGCATAGGGCTTGAAATGCGCTGTGATGGCATTTTTTAGCGTTGGGTATGTGTGAGACGTCGCTTCATTTACCGTTTTGGTGACCTTATGGATGTCTGCACCATCCAGGTGTAGGAGTAGCAAGTATTTTCTTTCATCGGCTGCCCCAATGGCTTCAAAATAGGTCTTGAGGCATTCAACCCAGGCCTTCCATTGGGCGGCTTGCGTCGGTGGGGCTCCTGTTACTGTGAAGGTCTCTATGGCAGGAATGCTGTTAATTTTGGACTGCAGTGGGTATGAGATGGCTGCAGACCAGGTGCTACATAGTCAGGGAGTATTGTAATGTAAGGTGTAATGTGTTGTTGCCACAGCTCCTTAATACAGTCTGTGCACTTTCATTTTATATTAACTCCTTTTCCCCTTGGATGATGTGAATCTGCTAATGAAAATAGCAGGGCAGACTTCCCTCATGTCCTGCAGCAGCTGGCTGGCTTCTTGATGGGGCTGTGTACCAGTCGCATGAAGGAGCGGCAGTGTGGGCTGTGAGATGCTGCTCGGAGGGCACAGAAGCAGCTGCAAGGTAAGCCTAGGCAGCAGGCAGGAAACTTCAGTGACAATGAAGCGGCGAGGCTGTCATGTGCTCCACGGAGGTTGCCTTGAGGGAGGGCACCTCTCTCAGTGCGCGGGTGGCCAATCGGTGGGAATTTACAGTGCAAGGCAGACAAAAAGCAGCCGCGGTGAGAGGTGGGGCACATGTAGTTGAGGGCATGGACCCCTCGTCACCAGTGTAGCGTAGGCCAGAAGAACCATGTGGACATGGTGCTGCAGGAGGTAACACAACGTCTATTCTCTGCACTCTCTTGTTTTATTAACCCCTGCCCACTCCTGTCCTCCTTCTTATGGTCTCCTCTGTGACTTATTCCCCCGGACCGGCAGCACAGGGGATAACCACAGGGGGGTTTGGATATTCCTTCTGTGGGCATTTGTAGAAATGATGCCGCCCTCTAATGACAACACTATAGTCCTCATCGAATTCCAGTACGTGCAGTACTTCCTGGTACAGCTCATACAAGCTGTGTGTTTGTGGCGAATACTATAAACTGGCAATTTTCTCCAGGTACATTTCAGACGACTATTATGGGGGAAATGTCCGATAAAGGTCAGGACATACAGATTTGTGAGTTGGCTCTCACAAGAACACATTTTTCTGGGGCGATTATGCTGGAAGCAGTGTTCAGTGTGGCCCTCTTAAAGAACATATTTCTAAACACTATTTTCTAATGAATCTAATTGTTACACAAGTGATTTTGTACTATATTCATCAATCTTTTAAGCAAAGTTTTTCCAATTTATTTAACAATTTAATGTGATACAAATGAGATGGATGACGTCTGTCAGGATGATATAATCTGAACGTGCTACATCCCATCTTGTCTATTAACTCATGAGGTCTGTGTCAGTTGGCCCAAAATGTATTTTCTCATGTAGGCAATAGATGTAATGCTTTATCTTTTACTTCGGGCAGAGTCCGGTGACTTTTGTTATAAAGTTTTTATTGTTCATCCTGAGCATAGGGGCATCGTCCCACTGGCTAAGAGCCAGCAGCAGAAAAATAAAAAAATATTATGTTTTATTTTTCAGCTGTTGGCTCAGCTGAGCAAGCATGTGAAGGGGGAGGCAGGGCTGGGCCATGGGAGGGGGAGGAGGAGTGGAGTGAGTGCACTAAGGGGCAGATTTATGGAAAGAGGCAGTGCACGAGTGCAGCACTGCTTTCCCTGTGCCCCTTAGTGCCCCCCTACCGCCACAATGTGTGCACTGTATTTAAAATATGGTGCTCCATTGTTCAGGGTAGGGGGCAATAGCATAATTTCTCATGACGCTATTGATGTACTCTGCAGGAGTAGCGCCAAAATACTGGTGCTACTCCTGCAGAGTACATAGGGGCCCATTCTAAAGGAGGGAAGCCTCTTTTTAACGCCTGCTCTTGGCCAGGCGTTAAAAGTGCTGTAAAAAAGGGTGCAAGGTAATTTCCTAGATTTCCTTGTGCCATTTGTCCGGCTCCCCTAACTGGGGAATGCCCCCTTTGCATCCATTATACCTGACATAATGTAGCGCAAAGGGTCACAGAGTGGCGCAATGCATGCATTTCTGCCGGTTAATGTCAATCTGCTGCTGCAAGCTGCAGGTGAGGGGCTACACCGATGCCAGCTCCAGTTCCAGGCCTCCCTAGTTCACTATCCTCAGCCACCCAGGAGCAGGAGTCAGAGAGCCAGGTCGCTGGCAATGTGGATCCTGAATCCAGACAGCATTCAGACCCTTGTCTCGGTGTCTCTTCTATGTGCACACAGGGTGGGAGGTACAGGGCCTGGACATTGATTGCATTTGAGAAGGATGTGTGCTTGGAGTAAAGGAAACTTGCAGTCAGAGCTCCACGGAAAAGAACCTGTCTCCCCAGAGTCCCTAAGAAAGGAAGTGGTTTTATGGGGTGTGGTGCTGAGGCCAGCAGGAAGAGTTGGAGACTGGGTGAGCATGAGCTGCGGAGTGGTAGTCCGGCAGCCCCCACCATATGGAGATATGTGTGACCTGAGAGAGTGCCTTAGAGCCCAGTGGCAAGCAAGGCTAGGCACTTTGTGAAAATGGCAGACCACTGATGTTGAGCTGGTTTGATGCTTGCTGAAAAGCACAATTTGTGTTAGTGAGGTGGGCTGTTTTGTTGTTTTATTAACAGTTACATTGCAGACATGTCCTAATAAGGCCGCCTTCTTGTTATGTATTGTGCTTATGGGCATTTGTGCTGTCTCTCCTGATATACTATATCACTATTCATTTGGGTGTTCGTTATGTGGGCATAGAGTAGGCTGTGTCTAAAGAAGTGTTACCTGTCTCTCAATAACAGGCATCTCTCTTACAGCACAGAAGACTTCTCTTTCTCAATAATCGACATCTCTTGGTGTGAAAGGTGTCACCTCTCAGTAACAGGGATCTCTCAGTGCTACAAATCCTACCTCTTGGTGGCAGTGAGAAGTCTCTCAGTGTTCAAGATGTCAGCTGTATCAGAGGCAGCCACATGCCTCTCAAACGGAGTTAGAGTCTGATATACAGGGGCAGGTTGTTCCAGGCTTTAGGAGCAAGGTAGGAGAAGGCATGATGTCCGGATCTGGTTTTACATATGATGTGGGGTGGGAAGCGTGCTAGTAGAATTCCAGCTAAGCAGAGGTGCCTGGTAGGTCTGTGGAAGTTTATGCAGTTGTTGAGGTAGGTGGGCCAATGTTGTGTAAAGATCTGAATGTATGCATGAGGTGTTTGAAGAGTGCTCATTTGTGGATTGGGAACAAGTGGAGCTCTGTGAGATGTGGGGTGAGATAAGTGCAGAGTTAGAGTTAGAGCAGTGTGAGAGGTATCCCCTGCCTCCAAATGGCACTCAGGTGACTCTCAAAACAAGTGTTATAGCCGTCTACTGTCTTGCAGTATCCAGCAGGACTTTTAGTGGCGCACATTGCTAGAGTGGCCACTTGCCTCTTGCCTTACAAACTCAGCTGTTAGATGCACTTGGCAGCCAACTACACCATGGTAGTGGAAAGCTACGACAAACAGAGGTCTCTGCAAAACTAAAGACACTTTGGTATACCGTGGGCAGTAATCGCCAGGGCAACAGAAAGCTGAGAGATCCCATCCAATCAGTCCTTATATAGTAAACATCTATATTCAAGCAGCAGTAGTGAAGGCATCCTCAATCGGTCACCGACAATCTTGTTTTTCATTGGCAATGGAGCCACGGAGTTTTTACACTGGTATCTTATTTGTTATAGAACTATTTACCTCTCGCTGAGTGGATAAATACTTTCACTATGTGCGCTAGTCTCTGGCATGAAATGTAACCAATAAATAAACCTGTTCTTCTGCAGAAGTGTGAGTTGGATGACAAATTTGAAGACACAGGTTCTTTATTGGATAAATACATGTCAATTTACCTATACTGGTGCACGGGCTTCAGTAACGGTAGTGTATTTGACAGGATTAGAACGCTTTGTAGAACCACTCTTGCTGGGCCCTAAAGAAAGGGCGGTCTGAGGATGTGTGCAAGTGCAAAAGAGGCAAGTGCAAGGCTGCTGCAAGACGGTGTGTGCATGGCCCCACATAACAAGTTTGTGAAGGAGGGGAAAGTAGGACTGGATGGCATTCTGCCGCAAGCGTAACTCCATGGAATTTCACTGAGTTTTTGGATAACTCCGTGGAATTCCATGGAGTAGAACTCCCCAAGCTCCGCCCACCCTTAATTTTCATACTTGGGATCTTCTTTGAAGTTTCTAGAGGTTTCTCTTTGAAGTGTTTGGAATTTTCTGACTCACCTTTCCTGGCTCCAGGCTGGCTGCAGAAACAATGTGTAGGTGACAAGTCCTTTATGTGAAGGCACAGCCTATTCACTTGTAAGTGGGGCTGTGCCCAGATGCACTGCCCATCTTGTCAGCAGATGGTCCGTACAGGCCTACCGAAAGTGTCTATTGTGTGATGGCTGGGAGGAACTCACAAAGTCTAACTGTCAGCTACACCCAGTCATTTCACCCAGAGGAGGTTGCAGGCTCCAAATGGCTAAGGGCAGGACAATGCCAACTTTCTAAAGTGGTATTTTCCACATTTTAATTTTTAAAAAATGACTGTTTTTAAATAGGATTTTAAATTACAATGAACCCTGCCCTATTGACTACCTACAGCCTACCTTATGGGTGACATATGCAATAGAAGAGGAGTTTATGTGTTGGGAAGGGTGTTTATTGCCAAGTCAAATTGTCAGTTTAAAACTGCCTTCAGGCTGCAATCACAAGCCCGGGAAATGTTTTAAAGGATTACTTAAGTGGGTGGCACAAAAGTGCTGCAGGCCCACCAGTAGCATTTAATTAACAGGACTTGGGTATACCACTCTACAAGAGGCTTGTAAGTAAATTAAATATGCCAGTCAGGGTGTAGACCAATTTAACCATGTTTAGAGGAGCGTGCAGAAGTACTTTAGCACTGGTTAGTGCACAGATTCCACATACCAGCAAAAACAAATTTCAGAAAAAAATGGAGGGAAACAGGTACAAAGTTTAGGGGACAGGCCTAAACAGGTATGTCATATTATGTTCTGTGAATTTGTATAGTGTGCAACTCACTTGGGAGAGTATCCTGGTGCTGATCTCTATGGGCCAGGGATGGGAATATGTGAAGAGCCAGATCTTCAGTTTCTTGCAGAATTCAAGAACTGAGGAGGGGGTTCTGATATACAGGGGCAGGTTGTTCCAGGCTTTAGGAGCAAGGTAGGAGAAGGCATGATGTCCGGATCTGGTTTTACATATGATGTGGGGTGGGAAGCGTGCTAGTAGAATTCCAGCTAAGCAGAGGTTCCTGGTAGGTCTGTGGAAGTTTATGCAGTTGTTGAGGTAGGTGGGCCAATGTTGTGTAAAGATCTGAATGTATGCATGAGGTGTTTGAAGAGTGCTCATTTGTGGATTGGGAACAAGTGGAGCTCTGTGAGATGTGGGGTGAGATAAGTGCAAGATGGGAGGTTGAGGGTGAGTCTGGCTGATGAGTTTTGTATGGTCTGGAGTATTCTGCTCAATTGAGCATTATTTGCAGCATAGAGTCTGTTGCTATAGTCCAGCTTGCTGGTGATGAGGGCTTGGGTGATGGCTCTGCAAGTGTTGGTGGGGAACAATGTGAAGGTTCCCTTGAGCATCCTGAGTACGTGAAAGCATGAGGCGCTTAGCCCGTCATAGTGAGTTAGGTGTCAATTACTATTTGGAGGTTCTCTGTGTGGTTTGCCGAAAGGGGTATGGGTCCGAGTTCTGCAGGCCATCAGGTGGAGTACCAAAGCGAGATGTCTTGCCTGTGTTGAACTTGAGGCAGTTGTTTTTCAATGTTCTGGTGACTTCAGTCAAGCAGGCAGAGAAATTAATCCCGGTGTTTGGCAACTTGTGAGAGAGCGAGAAAATGAGCTAGATATCATCTGCATTAGATATGATGTTTATTCTGTGAGTGTGGATGATGCTGGCAAAGGGGCTCATGTAGGATTTGAACTGTTTGGGGGTTTGTGATGATTCTTGTGGAACTACATATAGGAGTTTAAAGGTGCCTGAGGGGATCAAGGTTGAGATCCTGGGTGTGGCCTGTTAGAAAGAAGCAAATCCAGCTGTGTGGGTATTTGAATATCAGCTTTGTGCTGATTTTGGATAAGGTTGAGGTGGAGCACAGTGTTAAAGGCTGTGGAAAGGCAGTAGGATGAGGGCAGAGGTGTCACTTCTATCTTTGATCATCTGGAAGTTGTTTGTGGCAGCAATGAGGGCTTTGTCTGAATTGTGATTGGGCCTGAAATCAAATTAAGTGTTGTTGAGGAGGTGGTTGTCATTGAGGTTGGTGGCTTATCTTATTTTCCATAACTTATGCTGGATAGGGGAGCAGAGAGAAAGGTCTTTAACTGGGTAGTATCTATTGGTCTGTCTGCTGAGAGTTCCTTGAGGAAGGGGAATACCATGGCATGTTTCCAGGCATTCGGGAAGGTAGATGTGATAATTGAGTTGTTCAGGGTTGGGGTAAGGGCTGTGATAATAGGGTCCAGTCCTTTGATAAACATGTGGTGGGGCCAGGGGTATGAGGGTGTACTGGAGTGTATGGCATGCATGGTCATTGTTGTTTCTTGTGTGATGATGGTGGTCCAGGTGCTGAGGGTGGCCCTCTGGGTGTTGGTTGAGCTGGGCAGGAGGGCTGCAAGAGTGGAAGGGTCCAGTCGGGGCTTGAAGTTGTCATAGATGATGGTGATCTTGTTGTTGGACAGGTGGGTGCAGAGGCCCTGAGAAGGGTTTACATTGGTGGAGATTGCTGCCAGAGAGGCTGAGTCTTTCACTGTGGATAAGATTTTCTAGACACTGTTGGTGCTGTGTTCAATGTTGTCAGTGAACTTGAAGCATTTGGTGGTTATGGTTTGCTGGTGACAGCTTCTCAGGGTGGATTTGTAGATTCAGTCATCCTGACTTTGGCAGTCATTTCATGTCTGGCAGTCCTAGGACCGCCAGAGTTGTGGTGGCGGTCTGATTGCCCCCAAAGCATTGGTCTGACTGCTTTGGCGGCGGTCACACAGCCACATTATGACCATGGAGGTTTGGCCAGGGTCGGACTGCCAGCACCTCCTGTTTCCCACCACTGGAGGGACTAGCGGTGCTGGCGGTCTTAATCCACCAGGACAGCGCTGCACACAGCGTCACCGTAGGGATTACGACCCCCCTCTCAGCTAGCTTTGTTGTACCGCCATGTTAAAGCTGGTCGAGATGGGGCATGGGCAGTGCACGGGCCCCAATGGACAGCTCTGTTGCGCTTTTCACTGTCTGCTTAAGCATGATGGGTGCTGTTGGACCCTACGCAGTGCAACATTTCAGCTGGCTCGATTACGAGCCGGCGTCAATGTTGTCGGCAGTTTCCCGCTGGGCCAGTGGGCGGAAGCTCTGTTTCCGCCCACTGACCCTGCAGGAAACTCGTAATAGGGGCCACAGGAAGGTCACTGCACTGGCGGTGACTGACCATGGGAGTTTGACGGGCTGCCTTTTCCGCCCATGAAACTCATAATGAGGGCCTTTGTATCCATCAGCATTTGAATTGCTTGCATTTGTGTTTTGTGATCCTGAGCTCTCCTGTGTAGTGTAGGAGGCTGGCCTGGCTTGTAGTGGGTACCAGAGGTCCTATTACCTTGTGCCAGGTCCAGTTATCTCTTATTAGTGTAGAAGAGGTGTTTCTAGCAGCTTAGGCTGATAGAAGGTAGCTATGTCAAAGCAGCTTAGGCTGAACTAGGAGACATGTAAAGCTCATACTATACCACTGGTGTCATATGCACAATATCATAAGAAAACACAATACACAGAATTACTAAAAATAAAGGTACTTTATTTTTATGACAATATGCCAAAAGTATATCAGTGAGTACCCTCAGTATGAGGAGAAGTTATATACACAAGATATATGTACACAAACCAAACTTAGGTAAGTAATAGCAAGAAAAGTAATGCAAACAGTGTAGAATCACAATAGGTTGCAATAGGAACACATAGGTATAGGGGCACCACAAACCATATACTCCAAAAGTGGAGTGCGAACCACGAATGGACCCCAAACCTATGTGAGCTTGTAGAGGGTTCCTGGGACTGTAAGAAAACAGTGAGGGTTAGAAAAATAGCCCACCCCTAGACCCTGAAAGGTAGGTGTAAAGTGCACCTACTACCCCCAGAGAGCACAGAAGTTGTGATAGGGGGATTCTGCAGGAAGAACAACCACCAGCAATGCAACAACAGTGGGTTTCCGGACCTGAGTACCTGTAAGACAAGGGGACCAAGTCCAATAGTCGTGACAGTGTCAAGAGTGGGCAGGAGCCCAGGAAATGCCAGCTGAGGGTGCAAGGAAGCTGTCACCGGATGGAAGAAGCTTGGAGTTCTGAAAGAAAGAAGAGAGCTAGGGACTTCTCCTTTGGAAGACGGATGTCCCACATTGCGATGAAGCTTGCAGAGGTGTTCCCACGCAGAATGACTGCAAACAAGCCTTGCTAGCTGCAAGGATCACTGTAGAGGTTTTTGAGTGCTGCTGTGGCCCAGGAGGAACCAGGATGTCGCCACTTGGAGGAGGACACAGAGGGGGCACCCAGCAACTCAGGGAGCCCTCACAGAAGCAGGCAGCGCCTGCAAAAGTACCTGAACAGGCACTTGGAAGGAAAGTGAACCGGAGTCCATGCCAAGTCACAAAAGGGAGTCCCACGACGCCGGAGGACAACTCAGCAGGTTGTGCACTGCAGAAAGGAGTGTCAGGGACCCAGGCTTGGCTGTGCATGAAGGAAATCCTGGAAGAGTGCACAGGAGCCGGAGCAGCTGCAAATCACGCAGTACCCAGCAATGCAGTCTAGCGTGGGGAGTCAAGGACTTACCTCCACCAAACTTGGACTGAAGAGTCACTGGACTGTGGGAGTCACTTGGACAGATTTGCTGAGTTCCAGGGACCACGCTCGTCAGGCCGAGAGGGGCCCAGAGGACCAGAGATGCAGTCTTTTGGTGCCTGCGTTAGCAGGGGGAAGATTCCGTCGACCCATGGGAGATTTCTTCAGAGCACCTGGTGCAGGGTGAAGGCAGGCTACCCCCAGAGCATGCACCACCTGAAAAACAGTCGAGAAAGCCGGCAGGATGAGGCGATACAAGGTTGCTATTAGTCGTCTTGCTAGTTTGTTGCGGTTTTGCAGGCGTCCTGAGCAGTCAGCTGTCAATCCTTTGGTAGAAGGTGAAGAGGGAGATGCAGAGGAACTCTGGTGAGCTCTTGCATTCCTTATCTGAAGAATACCCCAAAGCAGAGACCCTAAATAGCCAGAAAAGGAGGTTTGGCTACCAAGGAAGGAGGATTGGCTACCAAGAGAGGTAAGAGCCTGTCAGAAGGAGCCTCTGACGTCACCTGCTGGCATTGGCCACTCAGAGCAGTCCAGTGTGCCCCCAACACCTCTGTTTCCAAGATGGCAGAGGTCTGGGACACACTGGAGGAGCTCTGGGCACCTCCCCTGGGAGGTGCAGGTCAGGGGAGTGGCCACTCCCCTTTCCTTTGTCCGGTTTTGCACCAGAGCAGGGCTGGGGGATCCCTGAACCGGTGTAGACTGGCTTATGCAGAGATGGGCACCATCTGGGCCCATCAAAGCATTTCCAGAGGCTGGGGGAGTCTACTCCTCCCTAGCCTTCACACCTATTTCGAAAAGGAGAGGGTGTAACACCCTCTCTCAGAGGAAATCCTTTGTTCTGCCTTCCTGGGCCAGGGCTGCCTGGACCCGAGAAGGGCAGAAACCTGTCTGAGGGGTTGGCAGCAGCAGCAGCTGCAGTGGAGACCCCGGAAAGGCAGTTTGGCAGTACCCGGGTACTCTGCTAGAGACCCGGGGGATCATGGAATTGTCCCCCCAATACCAGAATGGTATTGGGGGGACAATTCCATGATCTTAGACATGTTACATGGCCATGTTCGGAGTTACCATTGTGACGCTATACATAGGTAGTGACCTATGTATAGTGCACGCATGTAATGGTGTCCCCGCACTCACAAAGTCCGGGGAATTTGTCCTGAACGATGTGGGGGCACCTTGGCTAGTGCCAGGGTGCCCACACACTAAGTAACTTTGCACCCAACCTTCACCAGGTGAAGGTTAGACATATAGGTGACTTATAAGTTACTTATGTGCAGTGGTAAATGGCTGAGAAATAATGTGGGCATTATTTCACTCAGGCTGCAGTGGCAGGCCTGTGTAAGAATTGTCAGAGCTCCCTATGGGCAGCAAAAGAAATGCTGCAGCCCATAGGGATCTCCTGGAACCCCAATACCCTGGGTACCTCAGTACCATATACTAGGGAATGATATGGGTGTACCAGTATGCCAATGTGAATTGGTAAATTTAGTCACTAGCCTGTAGTGACACATTTGGTAAACAGAGAGAGCATAACCACTGAGGTTCTGGTTAGCAGAGCCTCAGTGAGACAGTTAGGCACAGGGAACATATATAGGCCACAAACTTATGAGCACTGGGGTCCTGGCTAGCAGGGTCCCAGTGACACATAACAAACATACTGACAACATAGGGTTTTCACTATGAGCACTGGGCTAGCAGGATCCCATTGAGACAGTGAAAACACCCTGACATATACTCACAAACAGGCCAACAGTGGGGGTAACAAGGCTAGAAAGAGGCTACTTTCTCACATGTAGCACCTTGATTGTGGTCTGATTCTCTTCGTTTTAGGGATTTTAGAGGAGTTAGGGTGTTTTGCAGCAGATATCCAGGTGCTGAAGTAGCAGATGGAAATGGATTGAGGGAGGTTTTTCTGTCGAGCTAGTGGTGTAGGAGTTTGGAAGACCAGGTTGTTTTGTAATCTTGTTCAAGTCTTGTTGTGAAGGTTTGGTGATGGTGTTTATACTGTGGTGTCAGATGGATATGCTGAAGTTGATGAAGGTGTAGTCTGACCAGGTGATCAGTGTGAGCTTATTGACTGTGATTTTGCTTTCGATTGTGAGGATGGGTTCAGGTAGGTGTCCAGCAGAGGGTGTTGGACCTCACACTTCCTGGGTGAGTCTGAATGACTGTACTTCTGTTAAATGTATATTCATAACATGTTCATCGATTTGCAAATGTTATGAAGAATGGTGATAATTAATGAAAATATATTCATGCATTCACATTATTACAATATAGTCCTACATCACATACATTTCTATTTGAGAATATAATTATTAGGTGCTACTAATACACAAGGTTTCTGGAAAGTTAGTAACTGCAAGAATGCTTTTCTGCCTGATGTTAATAATTTATTCTAACAAGTGTTCAACAAATTCTGGGATGAGACATGTTTAATTTTTATTCTAACACTGTTAAACATGCACTTGGTCACAGCTGTGTTTAATGTTTAAGTTAACAGTTTTCAACAGGTTCTTTGACTAAATTCCATAAAATATATTTATCGAACCAAAGATCAGAGGGGAGCTTTACACCAGGAATATCAGACAAGAGGAGCACAACTTCAGCACCAGCTCCAATTAAAAGGTTGTTGTGTGGAGGGTGTCCTTTCCATGCGACTCACAGGCTGTGAGCTTATCCATTGCTTTTGACCACAATACTAGGCTTGCTTTCCAAACAGAACAATAAGGACTGAATGTTCTGAAAAAAGATACGCAAAGGTGCCTGTGGCACCCCTGCACCTGTTCTCTGCCAGCCTTTTCATGGCAGTGAAAGCGCCATGAAAAGGCTGGCGAATAACCAGGTTGTAATCAGCAAGGCGGCACTGAATTCAGCGCCACCCTGGCAAATTCCAACCTGCACCATGGTCAGCCAGTTGAGATCTCGGATCCCGGCGTAGATGGCGGGAGGCTGGCGGGCCTCGTAATGTGGCAGCCGGACCACCACAACTGCGGCAGTCTAACAGCCATCGCGAGCGTGGCCATCTGAGGACCACTACACTGGTATTTAGGCCCTTTCTTTCATATTGTGGCCAGTTAATCAGATCATGCGAGACTATTCTTTGAACTTTGGGTATCGGAAGAGTCTAACTATTTACCGTAATTAACCTGCTAACACTAAATAACAAAATCCACACTTTCTGAATAAAGTTCTAACTTTTTGGCCCCCTTGGCTCAGCTGTTTTTTTCTGTATTGGAAACAAAATATTAGTATGGGAATTAAAGTGGCATGCCCCCCCACCCCTTTTATTTTTTCCTACTGCTTTAAGGATCAGGGCAAAATCTTCCCTGAAGGAGCTGAATGGATGGAACATGGTTTGAGCCAAAAATAAATAAACATACTAAAAGGAAAATTTCGCTCCAGAGAAATGGTGTCTTCAGTTCATCAACCCATATGGCTCCAAATTATGAGAAAACTGCATCTCGCTTGCATATCGATTGCAGTCAGGGATGGACTTGCCTATAGGGCAATCAGGCAATGTCTGGTGTGCTGGTCTGACATATCAGTGTGGGGGCCGGTTTCTTAGCAGTTGTTGGCCACTTTTATGGCCAAGTGGGACAGTGTTTGGTGTTGATTTCCCAGTAATTAACTCTTGTTAGCTCTATGCTTCATTAATGGGGGTCAATTTTTATTTTGATGCCCAGGCCTCTTTTTTGTCCCCAATCCTATCCTGTTTGCAATTAAATTAAATGCTAAGAATGCTGAATACTCCATTCCAGTCTTAAGCCACACAGTGGAAGATTAACTTACTTACTATATTCAATTCTAATTACAAGTACCTCCAACTATATCTGTTTCTACACTAACAGTTCTTTTGAAAAGGTATGAATGATTATCATAATGGAAATATCCAATAGAGCAAATCAAATGAGTTGAGCAACAAGGTGAAGATGTCAGGGGCCATGAATGTAAGGTATTGATGGGAATAACAGTAGAGGTCAGTGCAGGACCCAGACCCTTGGTAGATAGCAATTGGGAGTTAACCACTCTCTAAGAAAAATGCCTAAATAAAGAACAAGGCATCATCATCATCTATACTGAGATGCATTACAGTTGGGTTGCTTAGAAAATATGAAGTTAGTGACTAGGTGACATTAAGTAACTATTTAATATTTGCTGCATCCAGGAAAACCAAGTTACCGAACAGCCAGATTGAAATAGATTTGCCAAATGTGAGATCAAGATAAAGGAGGGTGCAAAGGGAAGACATTACAGAACCTTGTCAGATGGGTGACTACCAGGTATAAAGGGTTTCTTGAAAGTATACCCACGATGAATCAAAACGTTAAATATTTGCATTGAAGGAAGGTGAAGAAATACTCTCAATTTGCTAAAAGTTTTTAATCCAGTTCAACCAATCCAAGGCAAGTTTATTGTTCTGTGTAGGCTTGTCAATATTATTGATGGCTTACAATTGGAGTTGCTTAAATCATGTACAAATCACAGAATAATCTGAGGGCCTTAATTATTCAATATCAAAACAGCATCCAGGATGTAATTGGATAGGCAGGAAGTGCAGAAGAAATTAGATAAAATAAAGAATGTTGACCAGACATTGAGAATCCAGCTGTGGCAACATAACGTAATAATGGCTGAATAGTCTGATCATCTTCTGCATAGTGAAAATTGAGGTCTGCCATATAGCCAGCTACCTATACATCATGTGAGACCAGACAGCAATTAGGATCTCCTGATTTTAACCCTAAAATTGAAATATCAGTGATGAAGCCTGTATGAAAAGAGATGATGACTAAGGGCCAGCTGTACATCTTCAACAACAGCTGAAGAAAGGATTCAAATTAGGCAAGGAAACTGTATTCATCATTCAGCTGATAGATTATACTAATAGATAGTAGTCCTGTAGATACCATAGAAATATACAGGGTTCAAGATCTAAGGGGCGCTCGCTTGATTAGGAGCCTGATTTAGATATCGGCGCATGGGTTACTTCGTCATAACAGTGAAGGACATCCTGTCGGCTGCATTATAAATCTCACAGGAAATAATGGGATTTTTATTTCGGCTGATGGGATATCCTTGACCGTTGTGACAGAGTAACCCATCTGCTGATATCTAAATCAGGCCCTAAGGCAATTGTTTCTATCATCTTGCACATTCATTGTCAAGCACACACCGAGGACACACAAGGGACAGACGTCAGCTTTGTCAAGTCAAGTCAAGGCATAGATTTAAGCGAACAAAATGTTTTTAATGCTAAGGGAATTGGTGCAACTGCATTTACTAGTGAACCACAGGGTTGCAGAAATGCTGTGAAAATTCAAACAGTTAAAACTATATATTGGAGAAGCATTATATAGCTAAGACCTGGAACACCAGTGAGACAACTCGGTTGGAAATAGAGGTTAACAAAATGTCAGAGGTAATTGCCACAAGGTTGGCTATGTATTGGTTAAAATATGGGTGAGAGACCAGAGTTCAGTAGGCAAGCTGGTGTTGTTCCAACTAATGAAGATGGGAGAGGAAGGAAAAATCACCAGGCTATTGAATGTGAAGAATACATTGAAACTCATAGGTTTTGATGACAGTTGGCATAACTCTTAGTCTGTTAACAAAGGAAGCATAATGATGGTGAAAGAAAGACACTGGGGCACCTTACTCCTATATACTATTCGAGTTACTAATTGATGCCAAGCTCTTTAACTACATAGAGACAAATGATGATCATGATCTGGAATAAACACAAGATAAAATCAAGATATATTATTTAATGTTAAATTATGTTTAAGCTAGACTGGATGTACTTCCTTTAAATGTATACAGAGTTCAATGGGGAAAGGCAAATAACAAGATCAGTTGTATAAATGGGGCCTGCAAATGTGTTCATAAAAAATATACAACATTTTAAGATTGCCTGCCCCCTCTTGAAGGGCCCACATGCCAGGTGGCTGATTACAATCTGTAAAGAAACTGGTATAACAAAGTTAGCCTAGGCTATGCCGTGTTTACATGTGTTACTAATATTAAATCATACCAATTAGTTTTGCACATGCTTGTTTTCACATATTATACCTATTAATATTATATATAGCTCTCTCACTTCTCATGCATTCTGACTTTTCCTCTTTTTTCAGACTTCAAACTATCATTTGAATGAACAAAATGCTCTCCACAGACTCCTGGTTATGAACTATAAGGCAACCCAATAATCCCCCGGGAGACTGAGTAAATCTAAATCAAAGCACATGATGGCTGCTGAAGAAGCAATTTGAAAAAGAACCAAAGTATTCCTTAGTGGAATCAGTATTAAATGTATCCAGGAACCATTTAAGAATCAAAATATATGTTATAACCACTAACATGTACATGCAGCATAGTCTGAAAACAAACAGATGTAAAGACAACAAATGTTTCTTTTAACAAAAAATCCTTTGTTTGTTGATATACATTCTTTCATAGAGCCAAATAAAAGCACACCCTAGCAGCCCAACAAGTCACAAAATAAAAATTGAGATAAGCTAGGTAGTGACTAAATACAGTGCGGATAACTAGTCAACCACTTTTATAGTTCTATTTCATAAACACATTGTTATGTGGTCCAATTTGGCTTGTAATGGGTTGAGAAGACATTGAAGCTGTCATGACATTGATGTTTTGGTTTCCTAATTTTCGAAAAGTTTGCAAGACTATCTTCAGGATAGATGCTGTTAGCAGTTGTAAAGCTGTCACATGGAAGTTATGATATAGGCTGATTAAGAAAACTGATTGTGTCACCATCCTGATGTGATGAGTGCTTGGAAATAACTTGCTACTTTTTCTGAAAGTGCTCATTCAGAGGGTGCTGTTGTGCCATGGCATTGGCCTCGGCTCTCCTAAGGGAGCCGATGTCGTGGCACTGTTTCCACCAGTATGACCGGCGGAAGCGTTGTAATACGATGTGTCTACCGGTCAGCCTGGTGGAAACATTATAATATGAATGAGGCAAGGCCACTGGTATGATGGCAGCCTCCACCCCATGGCTTTTGCGGTCAGATCATTCTGACCCCCAAAGTCGTAATGAGGCCCTAATTCTTGTAAATAGATTCACTACAAACTGCAACAGCTTTGAGGTTTGCAGTATGACCAAGCATCATGCAATACACCCTGTGAAGTAATGCTATCTGTCTTCAATCAATCAATCTGTCTTTTTTAAAGTGCAACACTGTCACCCCTTGGGGTATCTGGGCGCTGATGTTGCTGTGTCTACATCGAAAAGCCAGATCTTGAGTTGCTTTCTGAAGTCTGCCAGAGAGTGCCTTTCGGAGGTGGAGGGAGAGGTCATTCCAGGCTTTGGCGGTGATGTAGGAGAAAGCACAGCCCCTGCTATGAGTGCGATAAATGCGGGGGACATGTGCAAGGGAAGTGGAGTGCAGGTGTCTTGAAGGAAGATGAAAGTTCAGCCGGTGGTTGATGTAGGGAGGTCCTCGTTTGTGGGGGGCTTTGTAGGCATGTGTGAGCGTTTTGAACTGGCATCTTTTCTGGACAGGAAGCCAGTGGAAATTCCTGAGATTAGGGGTGATGTTGGTACCCTTAGGGAGATCCAGGATGAGTCTGGCTGCTGTGTTCTGTATTGTCTGCAGTCTGAGAATCTGGGAGGAAATGCGAGTGTAGAGTGCATTGCATCCTGAGAGGAATGAGATGATCCATTTGAGTGCGTGTTATTGGATGCAGATGTTGTGGAGTCTGTCCATGAGGATGTGGTGGGCGACAGTGCTGAATGCTGCAGACAGGTCGAGGAGATTCAAAGCCACTGTTTTCCCTTGGTTGAGGATGGTTCTGATATCTTCTGTTGAGGCAATGAGCACTGTCTCTGTGCCATTGTCGGCCTGGAAACCTGATTGTGAAGCGTTGAGTAGGTGGTTTTGTTCTAGGTGGTCAGTGAGCTGTTGGTTGATGGCCTTCTTGAGTACTTTGGATGGGTATGCGAGCAGGGAGATCAGCCAATAGTTCTTGAGGTTGCTGGGGTCAGCTGAGGGATTCTTTAGGAGGGGTCTGATGTCTGCGTGCTTCCATCTGTCTGGGAAGGATACTTGGAAGATGGAAGTGTTGAGGAGGTTGGTGAGTTCAGTGCTAATTATGTTGGATCCTAGGTTGAAGAGATGTGGGGGGAGTGGTTGGTGGATGCCCGGAGTGGATGGAGGACATTATGGTCACTGTGGTCTGGATGTCGAGTGGGGATCAGGTGGCTATGGCTGTGCTGGGATTTGCTGGTTGGATGAGGTGGTTGAGGCTGGACGAGGTGGGTTGAAGGTTAAATTTGTTGTAGCTGTTGGCAATTTTGCTGTGAAAGTAGTCTGACAGTGAGTCACAAAGTTGTTGGGAGGAGTGCACTGTGTTTTCTGTGGCAGTTGGGGTGGAGAATTCCTTGATGATTTTGAAGAGTTCCTTGGTGTGGTTGACTGTGGTGTTGATGCAGTTCATGATGGCTGCTCTTTTGGCCTCCTTAATGTGCCAGTGTTAGTCGTTGAGTGATGTTTTATGAGTGGCTTAGTCAGAGGGGTCTTTGGAGATGCGTCTTCACTTCCCGAGTAGAAGGCAGTTGCGCTTAGTTGTTCTGAGCTCTCGGGTGTACCAGCTGGCTTGTCTTGATGTTCTGTTGGTGTTTACCGGTTTCAGAGGGGCACCTTTGTAGGTGCATTTGCTGATCCAGGCAGAGTAGTTGTGGAGGGCCTGGTTGAGGTTGGCTGATGTGTCAGGCGATGTGGTGCTGAAAACCGAAGTCCATTGGCTCTCAGTTACTATTCCCCAGGTGCAGTGGGTGGCACTTTGGTACTTGGTGATGGTGTGCTGGGTCTTGGAGATGTTGAAGTGGAAGATTGTGTGGTCGGTCTAGGAGAGTTCTGGGGTGTGGGTGAATTTGATTCTGTTGTTGGAGGAGAAGATGGTGTTGAGCCTGTCTCCAGCTTTGTGGGTGGGTTTGGAGACTTGTTGTGTGTGTCCGATGTTGTTGAGGTTCTCCAATAGGGATGTGGAGTTGGCATCCTTGAGGTCCACGATGTCGAAGTAGAGGTCGCCGAGCAGCATGTAGTGGAGTGAGTCAATGGCGAGGGGGGCGATGATGTCTCTGAAGGTGTCACTAAATGCAAACTGTCTTGTTTTGCTATAGGTGTGCAACTTTTACTTCCATAAATTATAAACTTATTGACTTTTCAATTGTTAATGAATGGTGTTTTGAAACAATAAAGCAAATTGTACTGCAATATCTAACAGAGCCTCCAGTGCACCTAATATAAGCAGAAAGTAACAGCACATATTGAAAACCCAAGTATATTTGCGTGGTTTGTTTAGCAGTGGTTTATGTGCACATTATATGCTTCACAGCAGGTATGCTGTAAAAAAGTGAGAACCGTATCAAAACACTATCAAACAATATCAAATTTAACGGCAGATTAAACTGACACAAATTTAATGTCTCCTTCATATCGAGAGTCTTGCCAAAATGATGTGCACAGTAATTGAATGTTCATATTCATTGGTATTCGATAAATCATTCATTAAATCATGCATTAATTCATTCATTATCAAGAAATATAAACCAAATATAATAGCCAGTGATAATACCTATTATATCTCACTAGACCACCATATTGTTGAAAATGAGTTACTCATCCACAAGGACATTCCATTGACTTATTTTCCATGTTAACTCCTCCTTGTTGGCTCCCAGGAGCTGACCTGTTCAGACCATAGTTAATTAACTTCTCAAATCAACATGAGTTCATTAAAAAACACGTTTCTTCTTCAGAAAAAATAGATTACACAGGAATCTATTCTCTAGCCTTCAGAAGCCAAATCACTGCTTTCAGATTCAACAAACCTACTTGGAGTGCTTTTGGAAATCCTAGCACACGTTGAAAAAATATTCTTGTGCATTAGATACACCGTGAGCCCTCGTGCGCCCGCAAGTCGAATCTCATGAAGGCCAATATTTGATTCAAAGACATCCCAATTGAATGCCAAAGTAGAGCACTGAAAAGCCATTCCAATACATCAAAGATTCTATCTCATCATACCACTCACAAAGTGCACTCTAGGAGCTACAAAGCAGCTTCCAAAAGAGCTAAACATGTTTCCAAGTTTAGATTACTAAGGCAGATATTTCAGCCAAACAACCTTTTCATACATATAAAGAGATTGTGACCCATCATCTAATGACAAATATGAACACAATATTTATTGTTTTGTCACAAGATATGGGTAACAGAATATGTTTAGGAATAAAAAAGTCTGTATATATATATAACACAAGTGAACCTCTGTTTCTTTACATGGAAAGTATCTCCATACCACAGTGCGTACCAGGGCCTGCCAGGATGTCAAACGGAGTTTGTGTTCCACAGGCAAACAACCACACACTTTTTGAGAAAGTCAGATTACATGTATAGATACACAGGTAGAGAGTACTATGAAGATGAGCATTTCACAGGAAAAAGTAATTCTTCTACATTTCTCTTTGTAAGTCAGAGGGATTGATGTTAAGATTAATTGAGATACACTAGACATCTGGTTGTAAAATAATGAATAAACTACTTTAACAGGTAACTTGAAGGACGGTCGTGTGAGACGTTGGCCCACCGATCCACAACTAGCAATTATCTGCTGCTGACACTTCAATTGAAATTAGGCAATGGGCATTTCTTGGCTCATTCAGAGCCCTTACGACTAGGACTAGGATAGATTGAGAAAGTGGTGACCCTGGGGATGGTGTGTGTGTGCACCAGTTATGGTACGTCAGGAGGGACTTAAGTTATTTTAAAATTAGAATTACAGCACAGCCAATATGGCATTATGCAGCTCCTTCCATTCCTTGTGAAACACCCAGCTTACTTTTCTCTCGCATCTGGTGCAACCTATTGTCACCTGCACATTGCTGCCAGTTGCTACATCCCAGTCATTGTGAAAAAGGATGTTCATAAATCTGGCAAACACACAACCACAAAGCTGGCCCTCCATACAACAAAACTGGTCCAACCGCCACAAAACCAGCCCACGCACCAATCTGCAAGATTGGCCATATTGGCACTGCACAATCAAACTGTAGGCCAGTTGAGACTCTGCTGACCAGGAAAACCTAATGCTGCATACACCTCAAGCTAACTGTTCAGTTTGTTTGTGTTCATTTAAATTAACCAACTGTTCTTTGGAGTAGAAATACCTAATTATTATAAAGCAAATGTTTGTTTTCAGTATTGTACTCTTTTGGTCTCATAAGGAATGCCAGGAGCTCTTAGTCAAAATAACAAATATAGAGGCATAATTATGGAAAAGTGGTGCATCATTCATGCCATTTTCTAGCACCCAATTGCATCCCCCTAATGACACCATCTGTGCACCATAATTATGGAGAACCATGGCGATTGTGTTCACATTAGCATCATAATTTATGGTGCAAATGTGGCACTTTGCTGGATTACATTCATAAATTATGGTGCTAATGCAGCAAAGCACAGGGAGTCCCATTGTTTTCAAAGGGAGCGTCATCTTACCGCCTGCCTTGCGCAGGCGTTAATAATGATGCTAAAAATGGCTCTGTGAAATCTAGTACATTTCACAGAGCCATTTTTCTGGGCCTCCCTACGTAGGATTCCCCCCCTTGCGTACATTATGCCTGGCGCTGGCATAATGTGGCACAAGGGTTTGCTAAGTGGTGCAATGCTTGCATTGTAAATATGGCACATGGGAAATGCCACCTTAATGCCACATTTGCATTTAAAAAAATGATGCACATGTGGAGCAAAATGTAGCTAGGGGCATCATAAATATGCCTCATAAAGTTATACAGAGGCTTTGGGGTATCCCTACTACATGATATAGAATGGGTTACAAAGAAATGGCTCCTCTTTAATTGTGCTGAGTACCATGGTGAATTACATTATAACCAGTGGAAATAACAATTCCATATGTGTTATGTGAAGGTAGAAGAAATTAGGAAAGCTTCCAAATATAAATATATGGAACTAATATTTCCACTGAAGGAGACAGAATAAAATGACTCAAATCCCTGACTGGCTGTAATTTTCAGCCCAGCTCGCCAACTCTTGTGACTCATTCTTGCCGTAACTTATTTCCCTATGAATTTTTGGATTTTAATGTGCGAGAGAATGAATGAAATACCAGGATATGTTTAATGTGCTGAAATGTTCTGCAATTCAGTATTTAAAAGAAAGCTTTGATTGTTGTTTGTCTCAACATCACCAAGAGGTAAATACCTCCACATGTGTTAATTAATCCATTCCTGAAGATGAGGCAACTTTTCTGCCTTTCATTAGATGGTGATTTAATGACATAATAAACAACAGAAAGTACAATGCAATGAAATACAAATAACAAGATATATACCTGGGCAGAACCAGGAGACAGCACAAGACGATACGAGTTGTTTGCTTTTTAAGAAAGGGCATTTTGATTTCATTATATTGAAGTGCAAAGTGCGAGGTGCTGCAAACAGACTGGCCTGTGCATTTCAGCAAAAAGCCTTAGACTGGGCCATCCCAGAGGGCAGTGCAAAACATTTATTTAAAGAAGAATCCTCTTTCTTCTCACACCCACTCTTAAAGAGTTAAACACACAGACCGCACAAAGATATATATAAACCATTCACTTAAATATAGTCTTTGCAGTCAAACTGTATTCCTCACATCTGGAGAAAAATAAGAATAATATACTGGTGATGTAATTCATCAATAATATGCCCAAGTCATCATGTAAATGTCTTCTGCTTACAGTACAGTACTTTTTGATGTATTCTCACAAATCTAACTCAACAAAAAGCTCAAGAGTATTACTTAAATTCCCAAGAACTCAAAGAGGAATTACAGTAAACTACTATCCTCATAAAGTTGTCGAACCACATATCATCTAATACTTATATGGTATAGAGGAAGAAAATGGCTAAGGTAGCATATGAGAAAGCAGCATAGGATAAGACACCAGATGAAAAGATAACAGATGAGGAAGAAGAAAGAGGGAACACAGTAACTATTTTTCCTACTACATTCCACATTTGAAGTCCCCAAAAATGCCAGACATACCAAAAACATCAAGCCCAATATATTCAGAGATATACATAAAGTTCAGCATCTGTGTTCAGACCGCAAGGTATTTCTGTTCCAATTGTCATAATCTACCTTGACTCTAATCTTCTAAGGGTCAATTCACAATCTCCTCCTCTTACTTTAGCCTTGACATGATGGTTCCCATAGTAGCCTAAATTGCTATATTCCCCAGTGTGTTGTTCCCAAATATGTTTTGCAATCACATAGGAATAATCTCTGTTTGCTATTGCTCTTAGATGTTGCAGTATATGTAGTTTCAGTTTATTTACAGTGTCCCCTGTGTACGTTTTGCCCAAGCCACACTCCAGGGAATATACTACAAATTAGGTTTCACATGATATCTTTCTCTGATTTTCTTTGTGGACCAATCAAGACATTTCAACTCTGACATATTCTTTTCACACTGGCAATCCTTACAGTTGGCACATTTGAAAAAACCCTTACTTTGAAGCCAGTTCTTTGTCCCACTTTTTTGTGCAGGTAAGTAACATTTGATTAACAAATCATTCAAGGATGGTGTTTTTCTATATGTTATTCTTGGATGTTCTGTTATACAATCTCTTAACTCATCATCTTTCCTAATAACCGTCCAATTCTTTCTGAGAGCTTTTCTGATTTCTTTATCCTAAAGATTATAATCCATGATATATCTAATGATGTTTTCCAGAATGCTTTTTCTCTCTCTCATGTTTTTTTAAACTAATAGATCCTCTCTATCCTTCTCCATCGCTCTCTTCATAGCATCTTCCAGTTTGAAAACCGGGTATCATCGTCTAACAAATCTTCTAAACATCTCACCACCCTGTATTTTAAAGTCACTCAACTCTGAACAATTTCTCTTGATTTTTAGAAATTCTCCATAAGGCACGCTCCACTTAAGTTCTTTGGAATGTAAACTGTTTGCAAATCAGATGCTTCTACAACTGGTGGGTTTGCGGTAAAGTCTTGTACAAACCTTCTCACAATCAATGTAAATCTCTATATCTGGGAAAGTTATTTTCTCTTTACTTATCTCAACTGTAAATTGTAGTCCAAGCTATTTTAGGGAGTTTAAGAATACCTCCAATTCATCATGCTCACCCTCCCAGATTAAGAACAACTCATCTATACAGCGGACCCATAGGATGACCTTGCTAAGGGCCTCAGCAATCTCTTCAGAACACACTGAGCCTCCCAAAGGCCCATTGTAAGGTTAGCAAAGGTAGGAGCAAAAGATGTTCCCATGGCTGTCCCTTTCTTTTGAATATAATATACACCTTCAAAAATAAAGATATTGTTAGCGAGGCAAAACTTAGGTGGTCATTTTGACATTGGCGGTGAAAACCGCCTACCGCCGCAGTGACGGCCGCCAAAATACCGTCACCGCCGCTACCATCCTTCCACCATATCATGATCACTGCCGGACTTCCGCCACAAGAAGGGCGGAAATCCGGCAGTGATCATGCTGGCGGATGGTGGAAAGCTGGCGCTGCTACCAGCAGCACCGCCACACCAGTTGAACGCCGCCAGCGTATTATGAAAATTCATACGGCCTGGTGGTGTTCTGCTGGCGGGGCACTGCTGGCGGTAGCAGTGCCCCTTCACGTTCCCTGCCGGACGACCTCTTCGCCGCACAACTTAAGTCAAGCGTCCGACAGGGGAAGGGGTGGGAGGGTGGGGGTGTTGTGTGTGTGTGTCTGAGTGTGTGAATGCGTGTGTGAATGCGTCTGTATGTGTTGTGTATTTTGCATGTTTGTATGCATGTGAGTGAATGCGTGTAAGAATGGTGAAGTGAGTGCGTGTCTGCATGTCAGTGTGATTGTTTAGGAATGTGTGTCAGTATGTCTGTAAGTATGTGTGTATGAATGCGTGTATGGAGTGTGTGTATGCAATGTATGTATAAATGTGTGTATGGCAGTGTTAGTGAATGGGTGTATGTGTGGTGCGTGTGAGTGTCCGTTTGCGTGTATGCGTGGAGGGGGGTGTGGGGTGAGGGGTGCTGTAACTGGTGGGGGTAGGGGGGCTGATGTGTGCATGTTTGAAGGAATTCCCTGTCACCAGTAGGGCCTACTGCCATGATTTTCTTGGCATTGCTAACGCCATGAAAACCATGGTGGTAGACAGGCTCATAATGCCGCCGGGGGTACTGTGCCGGCTGCCAGGCTGGAGATTGACATCTCCAGCCCAGTGGCTGATACTGCCATTTCGGTGTGAGTGGAGAAGTGACAGGTTGGTGGCAGCCAACCTGCCATTCTCGTAACTTGGCGGTATGTACCGCCAGCCTGTTGGCGGTACTACCACCACATTAACACTAACCGCCGGGATCATAATGACCCCCTTAATCATTTCTAGCAGCATTTGTGTGTGTTCCAGTAAACTCAGTGATCTGCTGCCTAGGAAATATGCACAGGTTTCTAGACCATCCTCATGTTTTATTGAGGTGTATCGTGACACAACATCCACTGTTGGCTTTATATATTTCTGCTCCATGGTATGCCATTAATTTGATTTAAAAAATCCATGGAATCACTAATGTAAGATGGAAATGATACCACATATGGAAATAAGTAAATATCTATAAACCTTGATACATTCTTCAGTAAGGAGTCACAGGTGCTGACTATTGGACGTCCCAGGGGATTGCTTATACTTTTGTGTATTTTTGGTAACATGTATATTGTAGGTGTTCTCGAATTTCCCTTTTTTAAATACATCAACTCTTCATCTTTCAGCAAGCCCCTTTCATACCAACCTTAGGTTTTTAAATGAACTGCTAAGGTTATTTTAATTCTATTTCCTAATTATAACATCTCTGTAACCTTTGTTTTTTTCAGTGAATTTCTATGGTCTTTTAAATGAACAGGAAGACTGTCTATTGAGCGAGGAGTATGAAGAGGTGTCTGTCTTGGTGTGAGAGAGGTTGGGAGAGTGCATGTGTGTGGAAATGAGTGTGAAAGTGTCTGGGTGTGAGAGTGAATGTGAGAGGGTATGTCTTGCTAAGAGTGTGGGTGTGATAGTGTTTCTGTTGATGTGAGAGTGGGTGTGAGAGTGTATGTATGGATGTGACAGTGGATGTGAGAGTGTCTCTGTTGGTGGGAGAGTGGCTGTAAGAGTGTTTATCTGGGTGTGAGATTGGGTGCAACAGGGTATGTCTCGTGAGAGTGTAGGTATGAATGCCTGAGTGTGAACTAATATTTTATATAATTTCGTTTACAGTTTCCGAGATCTGTGGATCCATCCGTGGGGCTCAATACGGCCCCCAGGTGGATCCGTGAGTGGATTCATGGAGCTCAGAAAATTTAAAGAAAAATACTTTTTACACATTTACATGATCCCTCTGGGGTCAGTGAAGTCCGACCCTTACCATTTTATATGAATTGCAGTCCAAATTGCAGCACCAGGGTCCATCCTCAATGAAATAAAATAGCAATGGCACCACTTTCCGAATCTAAAATGAAGGGATGCTGCAATTAATGTAAAAGGGTCAGGGTAGAGCTTCCCTGACTCCAGAAGGATCATGTAAATGATGTAAATAATAATTTGTAAAAAATGCATTAAAAGTATTTTTTTACATTTTCTGAGATCTGCGGATCCATTTGCGTGGCTCAGTGCAGCCTGCTGTGTAAATCTCCCACCACATAACTTGGCACCACACCTCTGGGTATACAAACCTTTCTGTCTCCAACAGGTCCTTTATGTATGCTGCCACCATCACTGCTGGACTCAGACCACCTAGACTTGAGGTCCAGCTCTTTTAGACTCAGTTCATGAGTCAGAAGTAGTTTCTTTTCAGCTAAGACCCTTTCAGCCTCAGCTTGCTTAGCTTCTCTCTAAGCTGCAACCTGTTTGGCTTCTCTCTCAGCCTTCCTTTCCTCTGCCTCCATGTTTAATCTGGCCAACTGCAGTTGAAACTCTTTCTCCTCCCTCCTTTCCTCTGCAGTCAGGCTGTGACTTGAGTCACTTCTCCCTAGTTTAGCAAGGGGCACAAATCCAGAGGTGTCACCCCCCACTGCTATTGGCAAATCCTCTGAAGAGTCATCCTTTTGCTCTCCCAACTCAACATTCTCTTGTGAACTGGCTGCTGCCCAGACCCTCAGTGCCTTTTGGTATTTCTCCTTCTTGGAGGCACCCAGGGTAGATACTCCCATCCCCTTGCAGAACTCTTTCAGCTGGCTAGCAGTGTATGCCTCCAGCTTAGCTAGGTCAAAACCCCCAGCTCCTCCTTGAGACCCAGCCACAGACATGTTGTTTAGGATTTGATTAAAATGTCAAGCAGGAAAAGAAATTGCAGCAAAAAAGAGAAAAATCAAATTGACCTTTACCTGTGGGTAGGTAGTGTACACGTAGCTATTGTATGTCACTGCACAAACACAAGTCCTATACTCACCTCTGATCACCAAGGTTGGAAATGGGGTCTCTAGTTGGCAGAGGTATTCACCTTTGTCCAAATAGGGACCACAATCCTAGTCAGGGTAAGTCACACACAATCCAAATTATCCTGTGCCCACCGTTTGGTAGCTAGGCACTGAGCAGTTTGGCTTAACTTAGAAGGCAATGTGTAAAGTATTGGTGCAATAAACCATGCAATAACAAATTGAAAAATACACCACAGAGGTTTAGAAAAATATAAGATATTTGTCTGATTAATTTAACGTCAAAATGATCAAGATTCAATAAGCACAAGGTGAGATATCATGTTTGCAAGTTCAAAAAAAGTCTTTGCTCTTAAAAATCAACAGTTGTCTCTTGTTTGCACAAAGTACCTGGTTTGCGTTGAAATTACCACGCACGGAGACGGCAGAGGAGGAGGAGATGCGTGAAAAAATAGGATGTGCGTTGGATTTCCTGAAGTGGCACAGACGATGCATCATTTCTTTCCACACTGAAAGGGGCTTTGTGTCGATTTCCAGCACGCAGTCTTGAATCCTCACTGCGATGCGGGGTTCTCTTGATGCCCAGGGATGATGTGGGACAAAATCCTGGGTGTTCGGGAAGAAGTCACAGGAGTCGGGTTGCATCATTCCGGCTCACCTCTGCATCGATCTTGTAGGGCTGTGCGTCAAATTTCCGGACACAACGCAGCCGCTGCATCGATCTTCACATGGGCAGCTAGGCTGCATCATTCCGGTGGTGGTGCAGTGGTTTTCTGGTCGCAGGGCAAGCTGTGCATCGTTTCCTGCAGGCTGTGCGTTAATTTTCAGTGCAGAAGGAGTTCTGCCAACTAGAGACCCCTTTTCTAACAGTGGCATTAGGGGTGCGCTAAGGGGCGCAAGAAAAGTGGCCCTGCACTGCATGCAGCACCACTTTTCTTAAATATGGCCTTTTCTTAAATATAGTCGAGGTTTAGATTTTACATACACAAACCCATGGAAATTCAGCTGTTATAGCTAGTTATTTTAAGTAACTACAACTTGTGCCCTATAAGTCACTCCATCACCATGCACTGCTACTTACCCCAGATATTGCATCACTCATGACATCTTTTACAACTTCAATGATAATGTCAATGTAACATTTGCAGTAAAATTATTCATGGGATAACTGTGCATGGTGGAGGTGTGACTTATAGTTACCTTAAGACATCAGTTATAGTTACTAGAAATAACTCTAACTATAACAGCTGATTTTTTATGGTATTGTGTGTGTAATGTGTTAATGGTATTTAGAGTATAAATGATGATTACAAAGTGGTGTCTTTTATACTGAAAAAGTCTGTTGTTCAGCTGAAACACGTCTCTTTTCAGTGCTGTGGCCCAAGCCATTAAACAAGCTGAAATCGTTCCTATCTTCAAGCGCATCCTCTCTTGTTGAGGGTGTTGGGAGGAAGCAATGAAGTTCAAAACATGTCAGCTGAGGCATGTGTACATGCACCACCCGTGATCAGGTCATGCGGACAGAACCACTATATTTTCAAAGATGCATAAATGTTGGCGTGCCCCCAAACTCAGATGGAGATGAGGGGGATGAGGTGAGGTGTCGGCAGAGGTGGAGGAAAGGATTCGGCCCTGAGAGTCGGGTGACTCTCTTAGCGTGGGAGTTTGGTCCTCTGTGATTTGCCCACAGCTTCGCTCAGAATTGTCACTGATGCTTGTAGCTGGGCACCGAGTAAGCATATTATCACGGTAGTGACAGGAAGCTTTAGCACTTTAAAATTGTTCAGACTTTTTCTCATTCTGTGAACGGTATATTTAAGTGCCCCCAGAACCATTAAGGGACTTCTATTATACAGGTTTATGGAGGATAGACGCCTGGTACCTCAGCTTAGTGACATGGAAATATTATTGAAGGAACACAGAGACAAATTATGCCCTTGATGATGTTGGAGGATGCAATGCTGCAGGTACCAAAGCAGTTTCCTGATTTATTGCAGAAAGTAGATAGGATATTTGGGGTCTATGATGAGGAGGCAGTATGAGTTATTTTGAAAAGATGTTCTGCATGTTTGGAGGCATATTTATACTATGTTTGCACCAAATTTGCATCATTTTTCTATGCAAATTTGGCGCAAACTTAGCTCCATATTTATATTTTGATGCCAGACACGTCTAGCATCCAAAGTTTAGAGTTTACACCACTTTTTGGATGCATGCACCTACCTTGTGTCAATGAGATGCCAAGTAGGTGTTCCCAACTAAAAAATGGTGCCAACCCCATAGCCCCATATTTATGCCCCTATGCTAAAATGACACACGAGTGGGAGGAGGGACTAAATGATGGTTGCTTGCTTTGCACCATCATTTAATACCTGGGTCAGACCAGGTGTTAGCAGACCTGTGGACCCATTTCCTTGGTGAAACACCATGGAATGGGCCCACAGGTGCCCACCCCAAGCCCCAGGAACATCCCTACCCACATCAGAGGGACACCAGAGGATGGGGTACGTCATCCCAGGTAAGTAGGGTAAGTATAGTTAAGTATTTAAAAAAAAATGTTAAGTGCTATTGGGGTCCCTGAAATGCCCCCCCCAACGGCACTGGGTGCAATGCCTATGTCCACAGGACACTTGTCCCCTGTGCTGGCCATTGGGGTGGTGGGCATGACTCCTGTCTTTTCCAAGACAGAAGTCATGTGGTATGGATGGTTTTGCATCAGGAAATAACGCTAGGCTGGTTAGAGGCATTTTTTTGCCTCTAACCAGCCTCACATCATTTTTTTAGGCAAAACCCCTTCCTCCGTACCACCACCCCCAACCTGCTAACGTAATATTTTCTGACGCTAGCCCACCCTGAGCGCTGGCATGCAGGATTCCATAAATTTGGCACCCGGCTGGCGCTTTGGAATGACACAAGTCGGCGCTATTCTTTTTGCCGCAAAACTGCGTGTGCGCATTTTTGCAGCAAAAACTATAAATATGCCCCTTGGTCTTTTAAAAAACTATTTTATAAGAAAAGCAATTTCCTTGTTTGCACAATCCCCATTTTCCCATACGCCAGCGCTGCCTGGCGTGAGTCATTTTTTTTAACGCACACCAGTCCGCAGCGCCGGCTAACGTCATTCCATTAATAAGGCGCCCGCATGTCGCGTTGGAATGGCGTTAGCCGGCGGTAAAAGTTTTGACGCACAACTGCGTTGGCGCAGTTGTGCGTCAAAAAATATAAATATGGGCCTTAGAGTATAAAAATGATTATATAATGGCTCCTTTTAGATTAAAAAAGGCTGTCATCCAGGCGAGATGTGCCTGTTTTCATTGCCATTGGGTCAGGGGTGGGCTATGTCATTGAAAAAGCTGAAAACTTTCCTGTCTCTGAGTGCATGCTCTCATCTTGAGGGAGTTGGAAGGAAGCAAAGAAGTTTAAAAGGTGTCAGCAATGGTGCCTGTACATGCACCACCAGCGATCAGGTGCACGCCAGTACAACTGCAATTTGCTTTAAGATGTATAAAGGTCGGCACTCTCCCAAACTTGGATGGAAACGAGGGGGATGATGAGTCGGCAGAGGGGGAGGAAAGGGTTCGATGCTGAGAGATGTATGACTCTCTTGGCAGGGGCTTTGGACCACCGTGTTTTGCCCCCTGCCTTGCTCAGGATTGTCACCAATGCTTGGAGCTGGACACCGAGTAAGCATATAGCCACGCTGGGGACAGGAGACTTTAATATTTCCAAGTGGTTCCTTTTAGATTGAAAAAGGCTGCTGTTGAGCCAAAACATGTCTATTTTCAGTGCCATTGGGTCAGAGGTGGCCCCTGTCATTAAACAAGCTGAAATTTTTCGCGTATCCAACTGCATGCTGTCTTCTTCTTGAGGGAGTTGGGAGGAAGCAAAGATATACATATAGATTTATATATATACATATATACATATATATACATATATATATCTGTATTTTCACTAAAAAACGAAAGGTTAAAGAGATGTTATCGTTAGGTTCAGATTTTACATGAACAAAACTATTGAAATTGAGTTGTTATAAGAAAGAGTTATTTCAAAGAACTATAACTCATGCCCTAAGATACCTATTACTCGCACCCTCGCCACGCACAGTTTTCTCATCAATAATTTTACTGCAAATGTTACTGTGATATTATCACTGATGTCCTGAGTGATGTAATATCTCGGGTAATTAGCAGTGCAATACAAGGGTGTGAGTTATAGTTACCTTAGGGCATGAGTTATATTCACTTGAAAAGCTGAATTTCTATTGTTTTGTGCGTGTAACATCTGAACCTAACTATAATGTACCTTTAACTTTAACCTTTGTTTTTTTGTGTGAATTTCTAAGGTTTTTTTAATTCTATTTCCTAACTATAATCCTCATGTAACCTTTTATTCTTTCAGTGAATTTCTAAGGTTTTTTAACGTTAAGTAAGATGTCCATCGCAATGCACAGTGGGTGGTTAGGCGCAGGGCTCGGCTCCCTAATTTCCTTATTTACTGCAGTATCCTCAGTAGAAAATGCTTTCAGTTTTTCACTTCCATTCCATCAAGATGGCATTCAGATGTGCCACACTTTTGGCATAAATTCAGATTGTTAGCACTTTAGTTGCTCATTAGAATACTGTAAGCTGCTGATCACCAGGGAGTTAACTGGCAGTCTGCTGCTGATGTTGAAAGTGCATACTTCAGTCCGCATGTCAGAATTATTTTAATGAAATAGAAGAGAACGATGTTTGAGTATTCACTTAAAACATGTGCTAATTTTTCTTTCTACAGCACTAACCACAATTTCCATGGCAAAATGAACCCCCTAATTTTGACCTTTTCTAAATTAAATGTTTTAACTTTTACCAGTTTAAGTAAGACTGTTAGGGGCATATTTATACTTGTTTTGCACCGAATTTGCGTCATTTTTTAACACAAATTTGGTGCAAAACTCACTCCATATTTATACTTTGGCGCGAGACCCGTCTAGCACCAAATTTATGGAGTTAAAGTCATTTTTGGGACGTGGAAACCTACTTTGCGTCAATGAGATGCAAAGTAGGCGTTCCAGTGCAAAAAATGACTCTATGGCCTTAGCGCCGCCATATTTATCCCCCTGTGCTAAAATCACAAACAGGAGGGAGGAGGGGTCAACAATTGTGCAAAGCTTGCTTTGCACAATTTTTTAATGTCTGGGCCAGGGCAGGCATTAGGGGACCTGTGGGCCTATTTCCATGGTGAAACACTATGGAATAAGCCCACAGGTGCCCTCCCCAGGCCCCTAGGACACACACACCCACATCAGAGAGACAGCGGAGGATGGGGGACTCCATCCCAGGTAAATATAGGTAATTACAGGTAAGTATTGTTATTTTTTAAGTGCCATTGGGGGTCCTGAAATGGGCCCCCCTACATGGCACTGGGTGCAATGGCCATGCCCAGGGAACCATGGTCCCCTGTGCTGGCCATTGGAGTGGTGGGCATGACTCCTGTCTTTTCTAAGACAGGAGTCATGTGGTATGGATGGTTTTGCTTCAGAAAGTGACTCTAGGCAGGTTAGAGTCATTTTTTTTTTACTCTAACCTGCCTAACGTCATTTTTTAGTGCAAAACCCCCTTCTTCCATACTGCCAGCCCCACCCACCTGTCATTTTTTTTATGTACCATTCCATAAATATGGTGTCCGGCTTGTGCACAGAAATGGTGCAAGCCGGTGCAAAACATTTTGGTTCAAAACTGCTCTATTGCAGTTTTCCACCAAAAAGTATAAATCAGGTCCTTCGTGCTCTAGTTGTTCTTTAGAACACTCTGAGAGGCTGCAGTAGAACTCAATGGAATCAACTGACAGGCTCCTCCTGTTGGACGTACATTTTACAAATCACCTTAGAACACACCACAATTCCTAAAATTAGTATGATACCATCATCAAATGATTTATATTGTAACTAAAATTTGTTATCACCCTTTATAAGTTCTCCTTTCCTTTTTGTGGCCTTCAAAACCTACCATTCAGTACACTAATTTCAATGGGGTGCTATCATGTATATTGGTCGCAAGATGTCTGCCATCACTTTCTGTTTGAAGTGTTGATAGCCAATCAGATCTCACCATGAGATCTGTGCTTATGCTCTGCCCAGATATACACATTTCTTTTCCCATTAGTATCTTGAAAACTGCTGAACAAATTTATACCAAATAACAACAAGCATTTTCAAAGCAATGGGTCTCGCATTTGCTCAAGTTAGAGCTATTAGCGTTTTAAACTCCTAACTGGACTTTTCTTGCCACATAAACTGAAAATGCAAAGTAAAACAGTTTCACATAAGCGAGCCGACGGGCACCATAAGCATGAAGGAGACACACAAAAGGAAACAGAATTTTTCTCTCAGTCCAAACGTATTGACAAAAGTGAAATTCTCCATGTAACAGGCAAAAATGCAATTATCCATGTAACAGAGCCGATTTCATGCAAAGCGCATGACTACTGCCCAGCGAGATCGCTCTACATAGGAAATAAAAAGAAAAAGTAGTCCAAAAGCTATACGTGTATGTTTTCTGTAGTTTACCGGTGCCCTCGAGGAGGGCTAAACCCCGGAAAAGGCATGATGTGTGCATGCCCTTCACTAATCAAATTAAGCTAATTTTAGAAGGCGAGTCCACAAACCAATGAAAGTGATGGGTGTGACATGGGCGTGGTTAAAAGCCCACAGAGAGATTACAACAGGAGCCACATCGCTTGCGCGCTCTACCCTAAAAAGAACAGTCTGCGGAACAAAATCTAGCTCTGACAAACTTGGTGTAATTCTGTGTGGCAGTTCGGGCTGTCGTCGTGTTCAAAACTCCTATAGGAATTAACATGGGAAACACAATTATTTCTACCTCCCTTTTCTCTTGGGCCCCGCTTGACAGATCAGTCTGAAACTTTTTGTGCACAACAAGAATCACTGGTACACTTTTTTGGGAAAATGTTGTGAATATTGGTCAAATGAGAAGCTCTTCGTATGGAAACCTGGTTCTATCTACTGGTGACTATATAATATATATATATATATATATATATATATATATATATATATATATATATATATATATGCAACACATGTCAGTTCAGTAAATATATATATCGATTTGTATATATAATAATATACTGAACTGATTTACACCAAATAACTAAAACAAACATCTGTGCACCAAGATCTAGCTTTCTGCCAAATTTGGTGTACTTCCGTCCAGCAGTTCAGGCGCTAGGTATGTCTAAAGACCCCACCAACAGTCAATCTTGCAGAACAAATAATTCCAATATATCTCCTCAATACAAATTATTATTTTTTACATTATGCCTCAGTGGGCTAATGCTCCCAATCAGAAACCTCCTACCCAATTATTTTAGACGATCAATTGTACTATTTTCCTCTCAACTACTCTTCCTTAACCATTTCATCTTTAGTTTCTGCAACTCGCTATCTATTTTCACTAGCATCTGTGATGGTCTCGATGTGAACTGTAAAGAAAAAACAAATTAAATAAAATCATTAAACAATGTAGCTAAATCTCTATTTATACTTCAGCACTCTAGAAAAACACACAATGTACTTTTTCTATAAAAACACATGTAATTCTGAATCAACATTTAAACCACGTGGTTCTAAAGTGTCAAACTTCAGGATGTACCTGGCTTCCAATTGTCTTAGTGCTTTCTCCCTATTTCCCTTTGGCCTCTGGGAATAGTATCTATAACTGAGTATTCCAATTTATTTATGTCAGCTGCATGTGATTTCTAGAAGTGTAGCACCACTGGGTAAGTATTATCCCTATTCTTGATAGCCCGTACATGCTGTAACACCCATTTGTGGGCTTGTAAATTGGTGCTTCTTATCTACATTCGGTTAAAAGGACACTTTAGCATACACCTGAAAACTCAGTTTTACAAGTCAGATTATTTAGCTTCCACTCTTCCCCAGAGGAGTCTTTATTGAATTCAGGTTACTTCCATATCTACATGCTTCACACTTGTTACATTTGAAAAAAACAACTTGTGGTTGTAGCCAGACACCGCTTTTACTTCTTACATCACATGTCACCAGCCAAACTGTTAATCTTTTTTTCTTTTTACAATGTTACCTTTATCAAACTTTTTTTCATTGAATGTCCTCAATTCTTTTTCCATAGCTCCTGAAAATAAAGTAATGTTATCATGTATAACCAACCAGTGGGATAGCCCTTGATTTTATCCTAAAGTGTGACTCCCCACCTGCTGATAATTCCACACCATACATTCTTCAATAGATCCACCCAGCTCAATTTCCTCTTCATTACATTTCCTTTCAAGCTTTAAAAGTTGCTCAAATATCTCTACATCTTCGACTAACAAATTACTCTAAAGTTCTTTCTGCGGTACTTGTTAACTAGCCCCTTTCTTTTTGTTTTCTTCAAACAAATTCAGTAGAAATAGCTTTCTAATAAATAAATATAGATCAATTCTCATTTGCACATAATCAAAGTTAGAATCTTGTGAGAAAGACGAGCCTAGCGACAGCAACTGAGTCTCTGCCCAAGATAAAGATACATCAGCCAAGTTCATTATTGTATTCTCATCTTTGTTTACTTCTTGTGACTCCTGGCTTACCTCACAGACTATTCCTCTGTACTTCCACCTCCCTTGGCCACCTTTCCTTTTCCTCCTTTTCTGCTTCTTTTGATTCCACCCCTCCCAGACCGATGATCGTTCCTCCTGGCCAGGGATAAAAAACTGAACTCATCTGATATTGATGGTTGATCCAGACTCTCAATACTGCCCTTCCTACAAACCATCTGTATCTGAAGTCCAAACTGAACTTAGATCACTGACTGAAACCTCCAGTCTCGCCCAATTTTTATCATTAAGTCTGTTTCCTCAGGTTTTCGAAACGCCTTGAAAAGGTATACATCTGTCCCCTCTCATAATGCAACTGGTCTCTTTCAAATTTCTTTGCTTTCTTCATTTTCACCTCCTCTTCATATTTCAATATTCTTTCATTCATAGATTAAAAAAAAAAATTCCACCTGCTCTTTGTCCATTTCCTTCAAGATTAAGGCCAATATTTAAGAGGACCTAGTGCCATTCCAATGCCACATTAATGTAATTTTTCTGATGCTAACGTGGCATTGGAAGGCTAAAATCGCTGTGTCATATTTACAAAGTGGCTTGCATTGCGCCACTTTGTGACCCATTGCCCCACACTATACCTGAGCCAGGCATAATGTTTGCAAGGGGGGAGTTCTGGTGCTGAGGGGGGCAAATACATGGCGCATAGAAATCTAAGAAATTTCTTTGCATCATTTGTATTGGCATTTTTAATGCCTTCTAAGAGCAGGTGTTAAATGGAGGCTCCCGTTGTTTTCAATTGGCCTCTGGGTGCTTTGCAAGATTAGTGTCAACATTTTTGACACTAATCCTGCAAAGCACCAGACTACCAACAAAAATTACGACACTAGTACCCCTGACTACTGCCATGGTGAACCATATTTTAAACACAGAACACACATGGTGGTGTTAGGGGGGCACAAGAAAAGTGGCACTGCACTAGGTGCAGCACCACTTTTCATAAATCTGCCCCTAACTCTTAAAAAATTTGTATTTCCTTTACTATTTTCAATCTGTTCATTTCTGCATGTTTTATAAGAATTTGAAGCATGCCTATTGAGCTCGCTTTATTATCTTCTGCCCATTCTTTTATCAACAAAGGGTTTGGTTGTTCATAATTTGGGGTTATCATTATTCTCAAGCCCAGGGGGATTCTTCCAACTTGGTGAGAAACCAAATAGGGTGTTTGTCACTACCAGAACAGGCCCCATTTCTAGGCACATGTCCTGTCTTCTACGTACATGACACCCTGCCATTAGGGCTAGCTAGGGCCTACCTGAGGGGTGACTTACATGTAGTAAAAGGGGATTTCGGGGCCTGGAAAGTAAATTTAGAGGCAAGGTCCCTGTGGCAGAAAACTCCGCACACAGGCCATGCGCTAACAGGCCTGACACAGGTTTGAAAGGCTACTTCAGTGGGTGTCGCAAACAGTGCTGCATGCCCACTAGTAGCATTTAATTTACAGGCCCTGGGTATAGAGATAACACTTTACAAGGGACTTATAGGTAAATTAAATATTCCAATAAGGTATAAACTTGTGACGGGGTGCAAGCATTCAGGCAGGACTGGCAGTACACCCGAGGGTACTGCTCAGTGTGCCGGCATAGAGGTCAAACCTCTATGTCGCGCTGGCTCAGCGGCGCAGTGGGCGGGGCCACAAAAAGGAGTAAGATGCCAAGAGGAAAGAACAGGATTTGGGGACGGAGACATGGAGGAGGTCGGAGACGCCGAGGAGGTCGGAGACGCAGAGGGGGATGGAAATGCAGAGGAGGTCGGAGACATGGAGGAGGTCAGAAACGAGGAGGACAAAGACAGCAGGAAGGAGAGAACGAGAACGGAGGAAATTGCGGGCGGACAGCAGGGAGCATCAAAGTGGACCTCACATTCAGAAGGCTGAGAGGGAGACCACATGAAGGAGGCGGCCACGTTCCAGGAGGAATGTGGCCCCACCAGGTACGTGTCATGAGCTGGGGAAGGGAAGGACAACAAGAGGCACAAAAGAGGGGAGCACAAATTTTTGTATTTAATGAAAGACTTATAAGAAAGCACTGAAAGGACAACAAAAAGCACAAAGAGGGGAGCACTAATTTTTGTATTTATTAGAAGACCTATGAGAACCCACTGAAAGAACAAAACTAAGAAAAAACACTGGGTGGTGGGAAAAGGGATACTAATTTAAAAGAAAGATAGAATACTAAACAAAAAGAAGGTATTTAAGAAGGTAAGAAAGATAGAGTGATAGAGCCTCAGAGAAAGGAAATAGTGGAGAGGCACCTAGAAACTAACAGAATCACGGAAGCAAAGGGGCACAGGAAAAACCAAGAAAGAAGACATAAAGAGAGAAAGAATAGCCAGAGAGAAAAGAGCAGTACCTACCAAAGAGATAAACGTACCTTTTAAAACGGGCTTCTTATTTTTCTCTCCCTCTCCCGATGGACGGTCTTCTGGATCCCTGAGGCGCCAACCTCCAACCGGAAAAACAAAAAGGAAATAAGAAACAAGGAAGAACAAAAGGAAGAATACAGTCTACAGACATACAGACAAGTGGAAATGGAAACCTCAAAAAGGAAGAGACATTTATTGGAGAAAACAAATAAACAGTGAAAACCGTAAATCTAATTTGTGTACTCACGTGTCTGTTTGTACTTATCTGTCACAAAGCCAATCATACCAATTTTACAAGGGAGAGCACATCCATGGGGTCCTCTCTCTCTACTGGCATTCCTGGCCAGTCATTTTCTCCCTCAGTGTCTAACTCTCTGGGGTCACTGTCACCCTGGGGTGTGGACTGGGGAACCTCCTTCTCAGAGTCCTCACTACTCTCATGGATCTCTTCAGAGTCTCCCTCAGAACCACCCCCCTCTCGGGTCTCCTTTACGGTTGCTACCTTGTGTGCCTGGTCAAAATAATACAGGGCTCTTCTGAGGACCATTATTTTGGATTCTCCACATATAACCGGTATACCTCTATCCCTGCAGAATCTCTTTAACTCTTCTAGAGTGTAAAACGACAAGTCATCCGTGTCAAAGGTAGATTCCATTTTGATGAGAGCACAACACAGGCGTAGAACAACAAGAGTCCAAAGTGCAAGTATACAACACAGTAGTAATAAATAAAAATGACTGGTTTGAGAGAACAGGAGAATAATTAAATGATAAAAGAATTAGAACATGTAGTGGTCTAAGTGCAATTAGTGGTGTAACAATGAGTCACAATGGTATTGTGCAAGTTCAAGTTCTATCCCACTGCTGCCACCAACGTTAGAAGGGGGTTTCTGGTTGGCTAGGGTTTGCCTCTGGTCAGGGCAAGGGAGTTACACGTCCAAGATAACCCCTGCTCATCCCCTTGGTAGCTTGGCACGAGCAGTCAGGCCTAACCCAGAGGCAATGTGTAAAGCATTTGCACAACATACACAACACACATGATGCAATATGCCCACCACAAAGTAAACACAACACTGAGCTATGTAAAAATAAACTGTATTGCACAAAACATGATTAGACCAAACATTACATGTCAGTATTATCCTGCTACCTTAGCAGTTGTCAGAACGTTATACGGGTTACTAATACTCTGAAATAATAAGCAGTAGTCTCATTAGAACACATAAATACTCAGGATTCTGCAACATTAGCAGTAGTCAGGAATCACAGTAAAGAAATAAATGCACTTGTCATAAAAGTATCATAAGTGCCTAAATCAGGAACATTATAAAACCATATGGCAAGCAGTCAACACATACCAGCATGTCCGGCCCCTAAAAGGCACATCAGCAAATATATGGTGCTGAAAGACACAGGTTACTATAAATAATTCACCATGCCCATAATAGGAACATTTGAAATCTTATGAGCTTTAAAAGTACCTGTTTGTTTGTGGCCAAGGCACTTCTAGTGCCGTGATGTGGACAAGTGGGGGGGCCCCGTCGCTCCTTACGCAAATTGGGGGCTGCATGTTGATCCTGGGGTCAGGGGAGTGACACGCCCCCCCCTCCGATTTTTATAACGGGCCCCTCCTGGGACCCGTGATTTCTGGGGGCTCCCCCGGGCCTCCACTGACCCTTCAACCGGGGAGGGGGGCACAACAATGCCCCTAAACAACAAGTGGGGCCCAAAGAAGGAGACCTACGGCACGGGGTCCTCCAGTGCGGCTTCTGCCCTACCCGCAGTCTCAGGGGACAGAAACAATGGTTCCTCAGGCAGGGGGAGCCTCCGATGAGGCTTCCTTTCCCCTTGCCAGTCCTGCAGAACGAAATTCAAGGGGTCCAGTGGGCGGGGAACCTCCGGTAAGGCTTCCTTCCCCGCCTGATCCTTTTCAGCCCAGCACAGAGCAGCCCAGGCCGCAACGGTGAAAGCAGAACAGAGGCTGGTGCCAGCGTGTGCCCCGGGGGCACTCCTCAGAGCGCGCTTCACCCCAGAGGCACGGTAGGAGCTCGCTCACTCCTTTCCTTCAATCTGGAGGTGCCCCGAGGGCACCGGGGACAGTGCGACTCTGGCACACTTTTACTACAACGCAGGGCACTTTTCAGAGTGCAAGGGGCATTCCTCCAGCCTGGGTCACGGCGATGATTTCAGGCATCAACAATGTGCTATTTTAAGCACGGGGACACTTTAATGAGTCCCGGGTTGCGGCAGTGAATCTCCTGCACAGCACAGTGCTCTCCAGGCACTATATATATAAAAGAAAGAGCACTTCACTAATTCTTGGATGGTTGCAGGAGTCAGGGGCCACATCACCCTGACAGAAGAGGGGAAGGGAAGCACAGGGCTAGCAAGCTAAACAACAAGCCAGCACAAGGGATGCAGATAGTGGTAGTCCCTCCTAGTGACCAGGAAGGTCACAGGTAAAGCACAGCAGCAGCAGTCCAAGGTGGGTCCTGGTGACTCCTATTCAGCAGCGTCCTGTGTCCATTCCAAGTAAGTCTCTTAAAGTCTGAATTTTGGGGAAAAATCCCCTGTACTTATACTCAGTTTACAGTGTGTTTCACAAAGAGAGGGGAGAGGAGGCTCCAACCAGTTACAACTGGTTCTGGGAGTGCCCCCTCTCTCCTCTAGCAGAGGCTCCAACCATCAGTTGGGGTAAAACTACCCTATTGTTTGAGGCCAGGGCACAGCCGTTACAAATGCAGGTGTGCCCTGCGTCTCCCTTCTCTCAGCCCAGGAAGACTATTCAGTATGTAGATGCACCTCCGTGACACCTCCACCCTCCCTGGGTACAGGCTGTCTGAAAAGTATGCACAAAGCCCAACTGTCACTCTGCCCAGACGCGGATTGGAGTCAAGCTGCAAAACACCAGAGACATAAGCACAAGAGAAATGCTCACTTTCTAGAACTGGCATTTCTGTAACGATAATAAAAAATCCATCTACACCAGTAGGCAGCATTTCTCACTACCATTACTACCATACCAACCATGCCTACACTACCCCTCATAAATCAGACAATACCCCCTACTCATACGGCAGGGCATTTCCAATACAATACTATGAGAAGGCAGCCCTCACAGCAGTGAGAAACCAAATAGGCTGTTTGTCACTACCAGGACGTGCCCCATTACTAGGCACATGTCCTGCCTTCTACATACATGGCACCCTGCCCATAGGGCTAGCTAAGGCCTAGCTTAGAGGTGACTTACATGTAGTAAAAGGGGGGTTCTGGGCCTGGTAAGTAAATTTAGATGCTAGGTTCCTGTGGCAGAAAACACGCTAGAAGGCCTGAGACAGGTTTGAAAGGCTACTTCAGTGGGTGGCGCAAGCAGCGCTGCAGGCCCACTAGTAGCATTTAATTTACAGGCTCTGGGTATAGAGATACCACTTTATAAGGGACTTATACGTAAATGAAATATGCCAATTAGGTATAAGACAATCATACCAATTTTACAAGGGAGAGCACATGCACTTTAGCACTGATTAGCAATGAAAACGTGCTCAAAGTCATAACGTCAGCCGACAAGGGTCAGAAAAATAGGGAGGAAAAAGGCAAAAAGTTTGAGGAATGAGCCTTTGAAAGGGTCAGGTCCAACAATGCCCATTATCACATCCTAACAAAGGGAAGGTCTGAATTTGTGTGTTCTAAAAGTGATTTATATTCAGACATTTTTCTATAAAATCCTACTCGAAACCTAGATGAACCTAACAATTTTAGGCAATCGCTTCTCGTCCTGTCATTAGTAAGTTTCTGAAAAAGGTTGTTACTAAGCAGTGTCACAGACAGACAGAAAATATACAAAAGGTCCGCTATAAGCTACCACTAGGTCACAGTGCCATACAAAAATGAATCACAAACATCTGACAATGTACAATACTGGAAGAATCTGACTTCAACCTCTCCCACACCCCTTATCTTGTCTCCTTGAGTTTAAGACCAAAATGAAACTGTGGGGGTTATTTACTAACATATTGCACTGGCTTTGCATCATAAAAGTGATGCAATCCAGCACAAAATGTATTTTCTTTATTTACGTTCCAGTGCAAAACTGCGCTTGAAATTAACTAAAAGTAATGCAAAGAAGCTTCTTTGCATTATTTAGTGCAACAGAGGCATTACATGGGCCTTCCCATGCAACTACCCACTCTTTTTGATGGAAAACCCTATCTGCCAAATATGTGAGAAAGGGTTTTGCATAAAAATATAACACCTTTTAAAACCAAGTGTTAAAAGGGAAAATGTTGTCATTTCTCTTTTCTTTTCCCACTTTGCATCTGTGCTGCACTGTTAAAAGGTTTTTTAAATATTGTTTAGGTATAGTATTTTGTAATGGAAGATAACCCCTCCAGTACAAAACCCAGATAGACTTCGGCTCACCCCCTTGCACTATTGTGCAAAGGTGTGTGTGTGATGCACGGCAGCACAAATCTGTGCTGGCGCTAGGAAGAGGGGAGGAGAAAATAGTCATATCCCTGTAGATATGGCACTCTCTTGCTACCTTCCTGTCAAGCAACGCAGTGCAGCATTTTTGGTTGCTGAACTGCGTTGTATGACAGTTTAGTAAATCTGCCCCATTGAGATGTAAGCCAGAAACATTATACCATCTGACTGAAGTTGCTCAAAATGTGATAGCAGTAATTTGGTCAAGGTCTTTGGCACTTATATGCCCTCAACTTCACCTCTGCTTTGTTCCATATTGTCCTCCATCCTGCATATGATAATTGTCACATGAACCTGGTCTGGGTCTTCATTGCACTCAGTCCCATCTGCAGAATCTGTAATTAAAAATGGGACTTTGGCTCTCACAGGGCCTTTATATCTTTGCCATCTCATCCATAAGGCAAGACACATGTTTTTTGTCCATCCTTTTAATTTTCTTTCTTCTTTCTCTACATCTTCTGATGATGCCTTGACTGCAGACAAATTCTGTTCAACCTCCATGGAAAGGATGGCAGAAAGGCTTTGCAGGGGGCTATGGAGGGGAGAGGCTGCACTACCCATGCATGGGTCCCCGCTGCTATGCAGACATTATGAATTCCGAGGGTGCTGGTGTGCTGTGGGATTGGGAGCCGAGACAAAAACTGTAGCACTATTCACACTGGGCTGACTGGCAGGACCTTTGTAATATGATGTTCCCATTGGTCAGCCATGGGGGAACATAGTAATACCGTGGGGGGTGAGGCAGCCGCGGATTGACAGCTGCCTCAACCTGCGAGTTTGGTGGTCAGCTTGTCCGACCGCCAAACTTGTAATGAGCCCCATAGTCTTGATTTCCTTTTCTTAACCAAAGTCACAAGGGCATTGACATGCATGACAAATACATGCAAACATGCAGACAGAACAAAATATCTACTGGTATCCATGCTCATGCAGAATATGACTCCTATGACACCTACATTGACCAACACTGTTGGAAATGGCCCATTCTGCAGGATTATCCACAAATGATTGCCTTCCTACTCCTATTTTTCTGACCACTTTTTTGTTGGCTTAGGACTCTGGGCACTTTACCACTGCTAATCAGTGCTAACGTGTGTGTGCTCTCTCCCCTTAAACATGATATGATTGGCTTACACCTGTTTGGCATAGTTGATTTACCTGTAACTCCCTCTTAAAGTGGTATATTGTATACCCAGGGCCTGTAAATTAATTGCTACTAGTAGGTCTGCAGTGCTGGTTGTGCCACTCACAGAATCAGCCTCTCAGACCTGTTTCAGGCCTGCCATTGCAGGGCCTGCATGTGCAGTTTACTGCCACATTGACTTGGCATTCCAAACTAATTGCCAAGGCCTAAACTCCCCTTTTATTACACCTAAGTCACCTCTAAGGTAGTCCCTATGTAGCCCTATGGGCAGGGTGATGTGCATGTAAAAGGTATGTTTTAGATGTCTTAGTAGTGACAAACAGCTTATTTCATTTTTCACTACCTCTCATTGGTTAGAATTGATAATTCCCTTATATACTTTTAAGTGGTAATTTCTGATGTGAAAGGAGTAACGTTGGCATGTTTAGTATGTTTGGAATGGTAGTGAGAAATATTGCATACTGGTATAGTTGGATTTTGCATATCTATTTTGAAAATGGCACTTTTAGCAAGTGGGCATTTCTCTGTGCTTGTAACTTTATGTGCTTTGCAGCCTCACTCTAATCCACATCTGTTCTGTGCTGGTTGACAGCTCCCCTTGTGCACTCCATCTACACAGGCATAAACACAGTGCACTCTACTGCACCTGAATATTGATACTGAATACTTCTTGGGTAGGAAGTGTGGAGGGGCTCACACTTACATTTCAAAGGGTAGTGGCCTGACTCCACACAAAGGACCGATAACCCCACAGACATTCTGAAGCCTGTACTGGCTTAAAATAGGGACTATTGTACATTTAAGAGGGCTCCTCTGAAGTCACCCTTAGATGAAAGATTTTCTTGAGTTTAAGTACAGGGGCTCTAAATCCATGTCTTCAGAGCGCTTTTGGAACTGGGACTGAACCTCTGTCCGAAGAACTGCTACACTGCTCAAATGACTCATCTGGACTGCTCTTCTGCTGTTGCCCTGCTGCCTGCTACTTTTTGGGTGGCCTAAAGGACTCAATGGATTGCTTTTCTGCTTGTTGCCCTGCTGCCAGCTGCTCCCTGACTCTTGCTTAACTAGGCACTGCTGGACTGCCAGGAAGAACTACCATTGGGATTACTTGCCTTTATGTGCTGCCTGATGTCAGCTCTTTGCTCTAGTGCTGGCAAGTGTTCTCCTGGGACTGGCTGCCCCAGAATTGGACATGGGACTCAAAGTTCGGCCCCCATAATCCTTGCAATTAAGGCATGATGAGTGTTCTACACTGCCACCTCATCTTTCAAAATTAGTGCATGATGGGCACCTTATCCTTCATCTTGGATGAGTCAAACCCAGTGTGTGGTGAGAGCTTTATAGTGGTTCCAGCAAGTGGTTCACAGCTTTTGAGAGGGCCTATAGAACCAAAAGATGTTAAAAAGTCTCATTGGGGAGCTCTCCTTTGGGAGCTGTTTACTGGTAAGTGTAGGGATAGACTCCCCACACTCACTGGTGCAGATGCTGAATCCTATGACCACGTAAAGGCTACATGGGCTTTGGATTCACCATTGAGGAGTACAGAATTAGGTTCAGGTGGAATCACAAAACCTCAAGCCAGTCCTGGGTTGATTTTGTAGACTAATCAGTGAAAACACTGGATGGTTGGGTAACTAGAAATTATGTGCATGACTATAATGGGCTTTATAACTTGTTTATGAAAGAATACATTTTACATAACTGCTTCGATGACAAGTTGCATCAATATCCGGTAGACCTAGGTCCAATTTCTCCTCAAGAATTGGGAAAAAAGGCAGACCACTGTGTCAAATCTCGGGTGACCAGGACGTCCACTAGGGATGACCAAAATAAAGGGGTTACAAAGCCTCCCCAGGAGAAAGTGGATGACACTCCTAGAAATAAAGAAAAAGATGCCCCTGTAGGCCCCCCAAAACCTGCCCAGGTGGGTGGGCCCCAAGACACATCCCAAAACAAGAATGAGTACCAGGGTGAAAACTGGATGCCACTAATGCATGGTGCCACAACTGTAGAAAGACAGGGCACCACACCAAGGACACTTCTTGTCCCAAAAACAAACCCACTAGCAAACTCCCAGGGGTAGCCAGTGTAGCCTTTTGGGATGACTCCTCAGATGAGGAGGTCCTCATAGCCTTTAACTGGAAATTGGGCCCCACAGGTGAGTTGGAGATTCCAGAGAGGAGTAGACACTTCCACCACCTATTGGTGAATGGAATCCCAGCCACTGCCCGTGAGACACCTGTGCCAGTCACACACTTGTGCATGACAGGCTGGTGCTCTCAAACCAGTACATCCCAGGGAAGACTGCTGGAGTAAGGATTAGCCCAGGGAAGGTCACTAATAGATCTGTAGCTTCAGTGCCCCTAGAAGTGGGTGGGACGTTTAGCTGGAGAAGTGTGGTAGTCAGTACAGACCTACCCCCTTGATTGTCTGCTTGGAAATGACAACCCAGCGGTGGGTCAGAGCCCAAAAGAGGAGCTGGACCAGTAGCAGTCCTCAACCAAGGATCTTGGGAGTGCTGCCCCTGCAGTATCTACAGGTAGGCCCCATAACAAAAGGAAGTGCAGAAAAGGTGGACAGCCAAGGTTCCAGTAAGCCAAGGAGATCCTGCTCCAGAAGGGGAGAACTCCAAAGTTGGCACTGGTGAAGTCCAGCCTGACCCACGAGACGTCCTGACCAAACAAGCAACTGTTAAACATGAGTGGGTGGCTCCAGAGCTAACAGAAGAAAGAGTGGAAGGAGGGTGTTTACTACAAGATGTAGCAACCCCACACTCTACAGCAGACAGGCACCCTGAACCCAAAGAAGCCTCTATATTAGCCTCTTCCACTGAAGAGCTAAAGGTGCAGTTCTGAGCTGGGTGTTAGCCTTTATGGCTGCACTGTCCTTGGCATGGAGGTCTGACCCCATGCCAAATAGCAGGATAGGCCCCCTGACCCTGTTGGTCATGGTGGGGTTACTTTAGCTCCAGCTGTGGGTAATCTCTTTGGATAAGCGGGGGATGGCCCTGGCTAAGGTAGAGTTAACAGAGGTGGATACCTCTGGCCCCAAGCTAGATAAAAAGAATTCGTGAAGGCTTTTAAAACACAAACAAGAGGCAATCCAGAGTGGGTCCTATCCCCATTGAGGTAGGCCAGTTCCACAGAGGGAATGACCTGGACGGGGGGGTTGAAGGCAGAGTAGGCCCCGCAACAAACCAGCCTGTTTCCTTACTCTTCCTCGCCTGACAGACTAGGAAGACTCTCCCAGGTTTGTCTGAGTCTCCTGGCCTGTGGGCTGGGGTGAGGACTTGTGTATGAAACTGGCCCCTTGTTTGCAGTACCCCCCACTTTCTGCCTGATATCTGATGCTAACTTGACTGAGGGTGTGCTGGGATCCTGCTCACCAGGCCCTAGCACCTGTTTTCTTTCCCTAAAACTGTGCCATTGTTCCACATTTATCATACCCTTGGCACACAGCGAAGTCCCTTGTGAAAGGTACCAGTGGTACCAAGGGACCTGTGACCAGGAAGGGTCCCTGAGAGCTGCAGCATGTTTTGTGCCACTCTAAGGGACCCATCACCAAACACATGCACACTGCCAATGTAGCTTGTGTGTAGTGGTGGGGAGAAAAAGACAAAGTCGACATGGCACCCTCTTAGGGTGCCATGCCCTCATTTCCACTGCCTGTGGCATGGGTAGGTCACCCTTCTAGCAGGCCGTACAGCCCTAAGGCAGGGTACAATATCCCACAGGTGAGAGCATAGCTGCACAAGCAATATGCCCCTAGTTTGTCTAAGTCCATTATTAGACATTGTAAGTGCAGTGTGGCAATACTGAGTACATGGGGTGGGAGTTTGTTGTTACCAGCTCCCCAGCACCATGATGGCTTCACTGAAGCCTGGGAAGTTTGGTATCAAATGTCTCAGCACAGTAACCCCACACTGATGCCAATATTGGATTTATTGAAAAATGCACCTAGAAGACATCTTAAGAGATGCCCCTTGTATTTTAACTAATTCTTAAGTACAGGACTGACCAGTCTGTGCCAGTCTGCCACTAAGAGACAAGTTTCTGATCCCATGGGGTGACAGCCTTTGTGTTATCTGAGGCCAGAAACAAAGCCTGAATTGGGTGGAGGTGCTTCACGACTCCATTTTAAATCGTGCATCATCTTTGACCTCTGCACTAAGCTCGCCCCATGTTGCTGGTGGTGGGTGTTTGGGGTTAACTTGAACCCCAAACTGTGGACATCCTAACCCCGAAGACTGGAACTGTAAGTACTGTACTTACCTCAGAACTGTACTAACTTGTCTTCCCCCTTAGAACTGTTTCTGAAAATTGCACTGTCAACTTTTAAAACAGATATTTGCTATTTGCTTGAAACCCATTTAACTTGCCAAATTGAAACAAAGTGGTATTGATACATCTGTTGGATACTTACTTGCACATGTACTTACCTGCAACTTGAATCTTGTGGTTCTAGAAATAGAGCAACAAAGCATATTTTTGCTATATAAAAACAATTGGCCTGGAGTTAGTCAGTGAGTGTGTGCTTAATTTATTGCCTTTGTGTGTACAACAAATGCTTTGAACAAACCTCTCATAAGCCTAACTGCTCAACCACACTACCACAAAAGAGAGCATTAGTTTTATCTACTTCAGCCTCTGCTAAGCCTCTGGGGAACCCCTGGACTCTATGCACACTATATATCGTTTTGACATAGCATATACAGAGCCAGCTTCCTACAGAGCTTTATTTTCCCCCCAGCTGGTGGTGAGCACTGCCCAGGGGCAAGTGTGTGTTGAGTGCTCACACTCCCCCACAGATCAGTGTGAGTTCCAGCACCTCATGCTTCCCCAAACACTGTGCTTTCCAAGACAGAGAGTTGCCGCAGCGCCAGGCAAAGCCCTTGCTTTGTGGAGCCAGAGGGAGGCTCTGCAACAAGAGGAAGCCACAGGCACTGCCTGGCCCTGGGGTAGTATTGTAGCCACAGTGCAGCGGGCTCACGGGCACTGGCCTCATTGGGAGAACCCTGGTCCGACCCCCACCACTCCTAAGGAGGAGTGCTGTGTGGCTATGTTGGGGCCCCATTTTTAATTGTACCTACAATAGCTGCGCGCGACCGCCCTCGGGTTCCAAGCCTCTTACCCACTCCCTGCACGCCTCTGAGAGGCTTTTACCGTATTCTCCTCAAAGGGTGCTGGCACAGTATTTCATCTTGAAGGAATGGTGCCGCTGCTTTCTAGTGTGACACGAGCGGCTCAGGCTTTGGGTGATAACTTTGGGTGATAACTTTGGGGGTATTCTCCTCTTCTGGAATCTGGGTTGGCACCCCTGGAAGAGGACCCCAAGAGCAGAACTGGCCAATTCTGGAAATAAAACCACTCAAGCACTCAAGTGAAAGTGCCATAATACAATTGGTAGACACATAGGCGTTCCTATGCCCTACAGAAGAAACTTGATTACTGCATAACCACTAATATGAGTGCAGGTGAGCTGCACCCTATGTTTGGGTGGGGACTTTTCGTGATCCATGCATTTTTTATGACATATGGCAATTTATATGTTTTTCCTGCTGTATTTCATGCCCTGATGCTATAATATATGTTGGTTTACCTTGCATTGTCAGGATAACGAGTACTACTTTGGTGTTGGCATTCAGAGCACAGTGTTTATGATTGATGTAATTTATGTCCAGATTGTTCTGCACCAAGCTACCAGGGGGTGAGCATGGGTAATCTTTGGTGTGTAACTTACTTGCTCTGACTAAAGTGATTTGATTCTGACTGGCTTAGGTGCATATCCTAGCCAAGCAGAAACCCAATTTCTAACAAACACATAAACAGGCACCATGCATTTAGAGTATCAACAGCTGGCCGCAATGGATGTACCTTGATCTGTGAGACCGTGACCCCGAAGAAGATCGATTCCTTTCTACAGCCACTGTACTTAATGAAAGCAATCTGAAACTACAAATGGTAAGTAAACCTAAAGCAAAATAACTTCTAGTGAAGGAAAACGCTGGTGGCAAAAAACCTACAGAACCCTAGAAGAAGATGGATTAGAGGTGGGGACCAAGAGATTGGAGCTGTGAATGTGGATGGAAAGAACAGAAGAGGTAACGGAAAGCTGAGAAATCAGCAGGAACAGCTACAGGACAGAACAGGAGCGTCAGCACGGACAAAAGAAACACCAATACACGACTTCTTGCTTGCTTGCTCCTATTAAATGCCTAAGTATGACCAGGAAAACAAGCACGACTGCAGGAAGCAACGGACACCTTATTGTCTTGAGCGATTGTACTCAAGGTCACCATTTTTTAGAATATCAAAAACCACAACATAACTAACTTCCACTGCATCTGCGTGTGAAACACCTCACTGTAGTTCCTCTGCCTGGACTGTCCTGTACTGGAGGACAGCCAACTCCGAAGCCATGGTAATCCCCGCCAAAGACTCTATGTTCTAGGCCAGTGATACTCAAATTACGGCCTGGGGGCCGCATGCGGCCCTTTTGACCTTTACATGCGGCCCCCAGAGCAGCAGTAGCACTAGGCTGCTGTTTACTCGATTTAACAGGGGACACTTTATTTAAACATGATAGAAGATAAGGAAAGGAAGTAAGGAATTTGTCCTGCACCGCTTTAACTGCAGGAACACTTTCATTCTTTAAGCAACCTTGCAGCAAATGTCTATAACTATAAGTGTTCTTAAAAATTCAAAAAGTGTATTTCATTCACACACAGAACCATTTAATCTAACAGTGCATGGAGAAGTATTTTTTTAAAACAAAGGTTTCAAACATAAATTCAGAAACTTTCATTCTTCCCCCATCCCTAACATTCATTCTTACCCCCACCTTCATAACAATGCCGATAGTGAACTAACTGCACTCTTTGATTGGCCTGATTTGCTATTATACATGAACAACTTTATAGTTTATTAAATCAAACACAGGAGAATGGTTTGCACAGCGCACATACCAAAGTCATGCATTGTGAGGTCTCCCTACATACAATAATGAAGAAAAAGGAGGGAACGTGAAATAAAACAATTGCCTAGGATCACACAGTTTGGTAAAGTTGGGAAGCTGAGATTTATGCCAGGTTTTCTGGTTTCACATTGTGCGATTCAGCCACTAGATCTATATGCTTTGCTGCCCCCTATCGCCACCATAACGCCACAAACCCTCCCCACCCAGAGCCCCCTCCTCCCTTTGATCGGCATGCTGCTAGCATCAATGTGGCCCTCGGTCACACCACAGACCAAACTTTGTGGCCCCTGGGAAAATGTTTGCGAGTACCCATGTTCTAGGCTTTACCACCTGACAAAGAATCTAAGAGAGCAGCTCAAGCGAGCAGCAAGCTGCAGATCTCGCAACACCTGTCAATGGCCACAAGCATAGACCACCAGGTGTGCATTCACAGCTACAAGGCTGAGAGACAGGTTATGTTCATTGCAGGTATGGCACTTAATGCTGCCTTAAGGTAATCTTAAGTGCAAAAAGTGACAGGAGAAAAGTAAGAGGCTATGAGGAAAGAGTGTTGTGAATAGAATGATGTTTCCCAAAGAAGGGTGGTAGTCGATAACTGATCTTAGGCCTCAGTTGGCATAAAGGATTTTGGAATGGAAAGTAGGCTGCCTGAGAAGGATGAACATCACAGCGAGAGTGAGTGGTGTAACTCAGGGTGCGGGGGAGGAAACTGACATGAAGAATCAACGCCTGAGGGAGAGTTTGGAATTGTACACTGTTTTAGTGAGCTAGGCAGAATTAAACACCATGTCCACGAAGCAACAAAGAGAGGGTTGGATAGAAACAGTCAACAAAAATATAGACACATTTACAGCCCCACACCACCTATAAGGTCACAAAATGACACAGACAGATAGCGGTTCAGATGGTGAACGTATAGGCAGAAGGAAGAACAAATGCAGAAAGGTAAGTTTCACATTGATCTAATATATAGGGCCTGATTCTAACTTTGGAGGACGGTGTTAAACCGTCCCAAAAGTGGCGGATATACCACCTACCGTATTACGAGTCCATTATATCCTATGGAACTCGTAATACGGTAGGTGGTATATCCGTCACTTTTGGGACGGTTTAACACCGTCCTCCAAAGTTAGAATCAGGCCCATAGTCCCTTTGTTTATTAAATCAAATTTAAGATAGAGGAAAGATTGGTGTAAGTGCATAATCAATCATTCTTAAAGTAATTATTTACACTGACTGAAGGAATACTCTTGTCTCCATGCCTGTACAACCACACCCCTCTTTGGAATGATCATCAGTCAGTAACAATTCATTGTTATCTGAACGTACATTCCTTTGCTTGCCTCATTACTGTTATCACCCATTTGTGGCACTGTTTAGTACTAAAGTAAGAAATACATAGGTATTCTACATTACTCCATCTATATTATATATTGGGTATCAGTTCTGAATGTTCTTGTTACAAATAAATGTGTGCATATGCATTGGTTGAGCGGAGCAAATGAATACTGATACTTCCAGAATGCGCCAATGTACTAAGTGAGAGCCCACAAGCAAAAACATAGAGGACAGCATAAATGGACTAAGCAAGCCCAATATTTAAGATTCTGGTTGTCAAGTTATTTTTAAACTGGGGTGGCACTGGGTTGAAATAATAAAAGGATGACTTCATATTTTGTTGGCGTTGGATTTTGAGTGATGCACAGTGCAGGAAGTTGGCTCTGTATGTACTATTTCAAAGTAAGAAATAGCATGCACAGAGTCCAAGGGTTCCCCTTAGAGGTAAGATAGTGGCAAAAAGAGATAATTCTAATGCTCTATTTTGTGGTAGTGTGGTCGAGCAGTAGGCTTATCAGAGGGTAGTGTTAAGCATTTGTTGTACACACCCAGGCAATAAATGGGGAACACACACTCAAAGACAATTCCAGGCCAATAGGTTTTTGGATAGAAAAATATATTTTCTTAGTTTATTTTAAGAACCACAGGTTCAAGATTTACAAATAATACTTCAAATGAAAGGTATTTCTCTTAGGTACTTTAGGAACTTTGAATCAGCAAAATAGCATGTACAGTTTTCACAAAAATGGCAATAAGCTATTTTAAAACTAGACACTGCAATTTTCAACAGTTCCTGGGGGAGGTAAGTGTTTGTTAGTTTTGCAGGTAAGTAAACCACCTACAGGGTTCAAAGTTGGGTCCACGGTAGCCCACCGTTGGGGGTTCAGGGCAACCCCAAAGTTACCACACCAGCAGCTCAGGGTCGGTCAATTGCAGAGGTCAAAGTGGTGCCCAAAACACATAGGCTTCAAAGGAGAAGGGGGTGCCCCGGTTCCAGTCTGCCAGCAGGTAAGTACCCGCGTCTTCGGAGGGCAGACCAGGGGGGTTTTGTAGGGCACCGGGGGGGACACAAGCTAGCACAAAAAGTACATCCTCAGCGGCACGGGGCGGCCGGGTGCAGAGTGCAAACAGGCGTCTGGTTTGTAATGGAGTTCAATGGGAGACCCGGGGGTCTCTTCAGCGAAGCAGGCAGGCAAAGGGGGGGGCTCCTCGGGGTAGCCACCACCTGGGCAAGGGAGAGGGCCACCTGGGGGTCGTTTCTGCACTGGAGGTCGGATCCTTCAGGTCCTGGGGGCTGCGGGTGCAGTGTCTTTACCAGGCGTCGGGTTCTTAGAAGCGGGCAGTCGCGGTCAGGGGGAGCCTCTGGATTCCCTCTGCAGGCGTCGCTGGGGGGGCTCAGGGTGGTCAACTCTGGCTACTCACAGGGTCGTAGTCGCCGGGGAGTCCTCTCTGTAGTGTTGTTTCTCTGCAGGTCGAGCCGGGGGCGTTGGGTGCAGAGTGCAAAGTCTCATGCTTCTGGCGGGAAACGTGTTGTCTTTAAAAGTTGCTTCTTTGTTGCAAAGATGTTTCTTCTTTGGAGCAGAGCCGCTGTCCTCTGGAGATTCCTGCAACCTGAAGACGAAGAAGGACTGCTGACCTGAAAGCCCTGCAGAGAAGACGGAAACACCAACTGCTTTGGCCCCAGCCCTACCGGCCTGTCTCCACACTTCAAGAAAAACTGCAACAGCGACGCGTTCCACAGGGTCCAGCGGCCTCTCTTGCTAGGTTCTGGGAGCCCCTAAATACTCAATTTAGGGGGGTGTTTAGGTCTGGGGGGTTAGTAGCCAATGGCCACTAGCCCTGAGGGTGGCTACACCCTCTTTGTGCCTCCTCTCTGAGGGGAGGGGGGCACATTCCTAATCCTATTGGGGGAATCCTCCATCTGCAAGATGGAGGATTTCTAAAAGTCAGAGTCACCTCCGCTCAGGACACCTTAGGGGCTGTCCTGACTGGCCAGTGACTCCTCCTTGTTTTTCTCATTATCTCCTCCGGCCTTCCCACCAAAAGTGGGGCCGTGGCCGGAGGGGGCGGGCATCTCCACTAGCTGGAGTGCCCTGGGGCATTGTAACAAAGGGGGTGAGCCTTTGAGGCTCAACGCCAGTTGTTACAGTTCCTGCAGGGGGAGGTGAGAAGCACCTCCACCCAGTACAGGCTTTGTTACTAGCCACAGAGTGACAAAGGCACTCTTCCCATGTGGCCAGCAACATGTCTGGTGTGTGGCAGGCTGGTAAAACTAGTCAGCCCACACTGGAAGTCGGGTATGTTTTTTAGGGGGCATCTCTAAGATGCCCTTTGGGGTGTATTTCACAATAAAATGTACACTGGCATCAGTGTGCATTTATTGTGCTGAGAAGTTTGATACCAAACGCCCCAGTTTTCCGTGTAGCCATTATGGTGCTGTGGAGTTCGTGTATGACAGACTCCCAGACCATATACTCTTATGGCTACCCTGCACTTACAATGTGTAAGGTTTTGCTTAGACACTGTAGGGGCATAGTGCTCATGCACCTATGCCTTCACCTATGGTATAGTGCACCCTGCCTTAGGGCTGTAAGGCCTGCTAGAGGGGTGACTTATCTATGCCATAGGCAGTGTGAGGTTAGCATGGCACCCTGAGGGGAGTGCCATGTCGACTTAGTAATTTTCTCCCCACCAGAACACACAAGCTGGCAAGCAGTGTGTCTGTGCTGAGTGAGGGGTCCCCAGGGTGGCATAAGACATGCTGCAGCCCTTAGAGACCTTCCCTGGCATCAGGGCCCTTGGTACCAGGGGTACCAGTTACAAGGGACTTACCTGGATGCCAGGGTGTGCCAATTGTGGAAACAAAGGTACAGTTTTAGGGAAAGAACCCTGGTGCTGGGGCCTGGTTAGCAGGCCTCAGCACACTTTCAAATCATAACTTGGCATCAGCAAAGGCAAAAAGTCAGGGGGTAACCATGCCAAGGAGGCATTTCCTAACACACAGCCATCCATGTTTAGATGTTCTGAGGTGCTGCGGCTACAAATTAAACATCTTTAGGATTGGAGACCTTCAGGTAGAGCTGTGTGAGGAGCAAGGTCAGACCCAGGGGAGCTGCTTAAAGAACAGGGGTAGGGTTAGAGAAAGGGTTGCCAATTTTATCCACTTGAGATCGATCTGAAAAAAAGAGGTGAACCAACTTAAAAACTTGCCTTCAAACCCCATACGTTCTTAAGATTTTTGAAAAAAGATGTCCTCATTCTTAGTGTCAAAGACCACTGAGATATCAGACAATATAATTAGGTAAGAGTGACTTTTGTCTAGGATACCTAGGGCTCTAACAGTGACTTGCAGGATTGCCATTTTAAATACTTCAGTCAGCTCTAAAGCCAGACTGGAAGTTGTTGAGCGGAATATTGGCTTCCCCAAATCGTTTCAGTTGGCTACTGGCACGTATTTTCAGGTAATTTGGCTAAGAAAGTTAGACGTGATAGGATGGAATTTTGTCAGAGCATCAGAATCAGCTGATGGGTGCTTTTTGGTAAGAGCATAGGCTTACGTAATTTTTTTAAAAGTCCAGGAACACTTTTAGAAAGAGAAATTGTTCAGTTTTTCTCAGTCAGGGATTAGGGGGACGCACCACTCTTTGGCTGGGTTAAATCGGATTTGGTCTGAGGCATCATTGGGGGGTTTAGATTTGAACAATATGAAGAAAATGTAATCAGTGAGTTAATTATTAAACTAGACCAGATATTTGAAGATTTTGTGTATGTGACTGTGAGAGGGTATTGGGAAGGAATAGGAGAGATGTTTCAATGGCTTGAATTTAGCAGCTCAGAACTGGCTACATTCTTCACATTTTTGGATCTGTCACACTGACAAAAGAAAAAGTGACAGATTTGACAATCTAATGTTTTCACGTGTGCTCTTGACAGAATCAATTTGAGATCTAGTGCATGATGATGTAGATTTAAACGTATGTTTTATGAAGGCTCTACTGACCGCTGTGTGAAGAGTTAAGGCACCAAGAGCACTAACTTTTTTCCACATTGAGTTCTTTGATATCCTATTATGTAGATCTCTTATTCACTTTTTAAGCATTGCAACGGCATTAATAATCATGGTCATAGCACCATTAAACATGTTGCAACATTAACATCCTGATGCTTAAGTATTCAGTCAGCATCACGATATCAAGGACAAAATCGCCAATGGTCTCCTTAAACTCAATTAGGTATCCAGCCGTTGGGCAGTGTATCACATAAAGTGGCAAATGAGGTAACGTCATAAGGAGTACATTCTCAAGAAATTCGTAATCACATTTTTGGGGTCATGCCTTCTTTTCAGATGATAGACTCCAGGTGCACCCACCAAGATTGGAATTTTTAGGTTACGTGTTTTAGGTTGGAAAAGCAGAGAGTTTTAACAACATGAGGAGATGAGTGGCACTTGCACCATTGACGTCTCTGCGGCAATTACCAATGTCAATGTGGGGGGCAACGTTCCTGCAAGAGTGATGAATCCATTCTAGAGTTTTAGGATATCAAAATAATATGCATGTAGACACAATTACTCTAACTGGAAATGATTGTCATAGTCTTTGGTTAAACTGAAAGCTTCACATGGACCGGGCCCTTCTGCCCCTCCATTGCATACCCACCGTGCAGTGTGCACATTTATCCAGTACCATGGTGCACCTTGTCTCACAATGCTTGAACCCTTTTCTGTCTACAGTAGCTACTGATTTTCATAGAGATCAACACACATTGCAGCCACACCTTCAAACATCGCCTATAAATAATTAAATAAAAAAAGGATATGGAAAACAATCTTTAGAAATGCAACTTCAAACAATCTTTCATTGCCAAGTATGTTGAAATTATTTTAGCAGAAGATTGTATTATTGAAGAATTCTGCTGATTCTCCATGGTTTCTTTCCTTCGCTGGTTAAGATATATTCTTGGAAGTGCCCTTTACTTTTTTCTTGTAAAAGGGACAGGCAACGACAGGCGTTAAAAACCATAGTTATCACTACACCATTGACTTAGGTACACAAATTCCACTGAGAAAGATGTTTTGAGGTAAAACATTCCCAGCATAAATGAGTTATCTGTAGAAATGAGGTGCAACAAGCCGTATTTTCTGGTCACTAAACAAGCAGAGTTATGAGCTACTGGAACGAACATTTAGGAAGAAGAATGAAGAAGAGATGGTTTGGTATTTTCTCTCTGGAAAGGATTGTTAGTTTGCTCTATATTGAAAACTTATAAGCTCCCCAAAGAGAACTAAAGGAGCCCCCTTCTTCTTAAATGCCGCTCGAGATATTTCTTTTTTAGTGTGTCCAGATGTTCAAAAGCCTGACAGAGCTTAATACCACCTTTGTATCACGTCTGGTACCAGAGGGAAACTGAAGGTTTCTTAAAAGTCTTCCTCTTTTGTATCTTGGACTCCAATTGACTCTCTGTGTAATAGGAAGCAATTGGTCTCCTGATATAACTGTGCTAAAGCCATACAAAGACTACAGTGACTGATAGCGGTATTGTTTCAATCCAGATCAAGCCAAGGACAGTGCTGACTTAACTCTGTTTAGAGGTACTGTCACCCCTCACTGATGGAAGAAGGTCCTGGCAAGAATGAAATATATTGCCTCGCAAGGCAGAATTTAAGGGCATTCAGACAAGTGAAGCTATACTAGGAAGAATTACTCATGCTCACACAAACACTGGCACTGATGAATTGCAAACTGAAAAATGCAGTCTTTCTGCTTTTATGAACACCAAATGTCTTTGCCAAAGTTACTCTGTGCACTGTATTGAGCCCAGAATAAACCTTTGGTTACCATCAGCTGAATTTAACTTAATTCCACAAAATGACCATACAATTGCTCTAGAGAAGGGGAAACAAACTGCATGGGTCACCAACAAAAACGATCTTTAGATACCAAGAAAGTCTTGGTGCTAGTTCTTATAGCCTAAGCCATTCAAGTGTCATAGAGCAAAATGGGCACTGTGCTGCCAGGAAGAAATAAAGCCCCAAACTAGGAACCAAGTAAGTTTGGTAAGACACAAATACAGCGATTAGTCTCTGAAGTGTCCATCTCACAGCGGTGGTTATAGACAACAGGACTTTGTAACAGAATAAACGATGAGGCCCAAAGTTTTGCTAAGAAGCCTGTGGCCAATGTTATTAAATGCCAGGGTGCGAATACTAAGGCGGTGTAGTTTTGACTCCTCCTCATGCCTCAAGACCAGTCCCCTTAACGTCACTCTTGTGGGTCCTTTTTCAGCCATGCTTTCTACTTTTGTTAGTTTTTTCATCTTTCTCTTCCACCTTTCCCCTGTTGTGTTTTTCTCCCCCTTAGTCAAAGTCTGATGAGAAAAAAAAATTGCTGATACCCATAAAAGAGTGCCAGTGGGCCCCACTTGAAAACAATGGGCTAACTTAGGTACTAGCAGGGAGTAAGGGCCAGATGTAGGAAACGATTTGCGACTCGCAAACGGCAAAAATGGCCATTTGCGAGTCGCAAATGTGAGTTTCCTATGCAGAAATGCATTTTGCGAGTCGGGACCGACTCGCAAAATGCATTTCCGACTCGCAAATAGGAAGGGGTGTTCCCTTCCTATTTGCGACTCGCAGTGGGATGCAATTCCATTGGCGACCGCGTACGCGGTCGCAAATGGAGTCGCAGTTACCATCCACTTGAAGTGGATGGTAACCCACTCGCAAACGGGAAGGGGTCCCCAGGGGACCCCTTCCCCTTTGTGACTGGACCCCATATTATTTTTTCAGGGCAGTTAGTGGTCCAAGGGACCACTCCCTGCCCTGAAAAAATACCGAAACTAAAGGTTTCGTTTTTTTTTTTAAGTGCAGCTCGTTTTCCTTTAATGAAAACGGGCTACACTTAAAAAAAAAAAACAGCTTTATTTAAAGCAGTCACGAACACGGAGGTCTGCTGACTACAGCAGGCCTCCATGTTTGCGAGTGCCTTGACTCGCTATGGGGCCGCAATTTGCGACCCACCTCATGAATATTCATGAGGTGGGTCATTGCGATCCCATAGCGAGTCGCAGTCGGTGTCTGAGACACCGTACTGCATACCAATTTTCAGTTGCAAATTGCGAGTCGCATGGACTCGCACTTTGCAACTCGCAAATATTTTATTTGCTACATCTGGCCCTAAGTCTGTAAGATACATATGAAATGAGCAGAGCCTATATTGGGGTGGAGTTTCGGGGTGGGCGGAGGGTGTTTGAAGTGTTACACCCCCTGTCACGACTTACGCGCTGCTTTAATCTGGAGTCCGCAGAACGAGTGGCGAGGATCTTGTTCCTGAATGTTTGGCCTTGGCCTAGGTAGGGGCGACTCTTTCTGGTAGCCACGGTGCTGCAGGCAATGAAAACGCCAAGAGCAGGCCGTGTCCTTCAGAAGTAGTGCCAGAGGGAAAAAAACCCTGAAAGGGGAAAAAACATCCAAAAAGGAATGGTTCCTGAAACAGGAGCAAAATGAGGTAAATACAAGAGCAAAAGTACAGGAAAAAACACTGGAACAGACGTGAGCCAGTATCGAATACGAGGAAGCAGGAGCGAAGACACCATCCAAACAGAAAGTGTTGCAGCGCAAGGAGAGAAAGAATCACAGCCCTTAAATACCAAAAAACAGGAAGCGACCAACAGGAAGTACAAGGACACCGTCTTAGATAGGGAAAAACACATAGATCATAATGGACTAGGAGCCATAGAGAGTAGGGAACTAGGGCGTGCTGGGAAGAGAGGGGTAATATGGGAAAAAGAAAAAACATAAAGGAAGGCACAATGAAAAGACAGAAAAAGAAGAAGAGAAGAAGAACAGGTGAGTGGGGGAGGTCAGACCTGCATGTAAGCACGTTGCGCTAAGAAAGAATGAGGCCCCATGCCCAATTTGGGGCCTCGTAATGTGCACAGCAGGCTGGGGACGCGGCGCGTCTTCATGCCGCATGCCGCGGCCTGAGCCGAATGTTTGGCTTGTGCCGCGCGCGGCAACGCAACAGTAGGTCCCCCCCCTAAGGCCCAGGTTTGTGTGGAAACAAACAGTGAAAATGACGAATCAGAAGAGGGGGGTGAACAGAAGACGCATCTTCCCAAGAGCATTTACTGAGAGGGAAACCCTTCCAATGAATCAGATACTGAAGACGTTTGTGAAAGATAGGAGAGTCACAAATTTCCTGTACCTCATATTCTGGTACATCATGCACTAACAAAGGAGGAGGACAAGGAAACTGTCGAGAGTAAGGATCAGGTACATAGGGTTTGAGCTGGGAAACATGAAAGACCGGATGAATCCTCCAGGTACGAGGCAATTGAAGATGGACAGTGACAGGATTAATCAGCTGAAGAATACGGAAAGGACCATAGTAACGAGGTGTGAACTTATTCTGAGAAAGTCGCAAAGGCAAAATTTTTGAAGAAAGCCAGACTTTATCCTGGAGTGATATACTGGAGCATCCCTACGCTTCCTATCTGCTATTCTCTTCATGTATCTCTTAGTGTTCAGCAAGTTAGATCGAATCATTCTATGGATCTGTAAAAGTCGTCTGGAAAATGAGGTGACAGCAGGAAGAGAAGAGGTAGACTGAGGAGTAGTAGGAAAAGAGGTAGGGTGATATCCATAAGAACAGAAAAAGGGGGTGACTTTGGAGGCACTATGGACAGTGTTATTGTAAGAGAATTCAGCGATAGGAAGGTAAGTGTTCCAGTTGCTCTGGGTAGAATTACAAAAGCAGCGAAGGTACTGCTCTAATCCTTGGTTGAGACGCTCGGTCTGTCCATTGGTTTGGGGATGGAAACCAGATGATAGTGCTATATTGATATTCAGTATCCTACAGAAATGTTTCCAAAACCGGGAGATGTACTGAGGTCCCCTGTCTGATACAATGCTGTGTGGGAGTCCATGGAGACGGAAAATATGATAGATAAATATCTGACTTAGTTCTTGAGAGGTGGGTGATTTTTTCAGGGCAGTGAAGTGAGCCATCTTTGTAAAGGAATCTATTGTGACCATGATAACCCGGTTTCCTGCTGAAGAAGGTAGAGACCAAATTAAATCAGTAGAAATGGTGTGCCAGGGAGCCGGTGGAACAGGTAATGGTTGTAGTAATCCTGCATGTCTGGTACGGGTTATTTTTACTTGGGCACATATGGGACAAGCCTGAACGTATCTTTCGACATCAAATTTCCAGGTAGGCCACCAGAAGGACCGCAAGAGCAATTCCTGCGTAGCCTTGATGCCTCTATGACCAGCAACCGGAGAATCATGGCACATTTGTAGCGCCTTTTCTCTTACTCCGTTAGTAGGGAGGAACAACAGGTTCTTATAATAATAATACCCCTTCTGTTTACGTATTAGGGGGTTTAGGTTCTTTAACTCTTGATCAGACAGGTTGGAATATTCCAGTTGTACCTCATCCAGAAAAGATTGAGCTACACTGATGATTTTACTGGGCTCAAGTAGATATTGTGATGGGGTAGGAGTACAATCTGCATAACGGCGAGCCAGAGCATCGACCAGTATGTTTTGGGATCCAGGAATATAGGTGACATAAAAGTCATGCTGACTGAAGAAAAAGGCCCAATGAGCCTGACGACTGTTCTGGCATAGAAAATTACGTAAACATTGTAGGTTACGATGGTCTGCTCTCACCTCGAAGGGCTCTTTGGAACCCATAAGGAACTGTCTCCACTCTAGGCAGGCTGTTTTCAGGGCTAATAACTCCCTTTCTAATACTGAGTAATGTTGTTCTGATACAGAGAGTACATGGGACAAATAGAAAACAGGATGTTCAAGACCGTCATCTTCTTGTTGTTGGAGTAAGGCAGCTCTGATGGCTCTTTCAGAAGCATCAGTAACAACAATAAATTGTTTGTTGGTATCTGGGTGTCTCAATATCGGTGCTTGAGTGAAGGCCTTTTTTAGACTCTGAAAAGCTGTTTCAACCGTCCTTGTCCAGACAAAGCCTTTATTTAAATTCTCCTTCTTAAATGTTAGAGTTATGTGGCTGGTTTGGTCTGCAAAGTCAAAAATAAACTGTCGATAAAAATTAGCCAGTCCTAGAAAACATTGCGTTTCCTTAATAGAGGAAGGGGAAGGCCAGTCTAGGATGGCTTGTACCTTTTCCGGGTCCATTGCTATTCCAGTGGGACTAAGGTGATATCCCAAATATTTGACTACGGTCTTGTCAAACTCACATTTTTCTGGTTTATAGGACAGTTGATGTACCCTGAGTCTTTGGAGGACCTGTTTCACATGAGTAGAATTAAGTTCAGGACGTCTAGAGTAAATAAGGATATTGTCTAAGTAGATGACGACCATATGGTTCAAGAGATCAGAAAACACAGAGTCCATAAATCTTTGGAAAATTGAGGGGGCATTAGTGAGATCAAAAGGCATAACTCTGTACTCATAATGACCAAATGGGGTTCGGAAGGCAGTCTTCAACTCGTCTCCTTGTTTGATACTTAAAAGGTGGTAGGCTCCACGAAGATCTAGTTTGGTAAATCGTTGAACCCCTCTGACTGCCTCTAGAATATCCTTGATGAGGGGCAAAGGATAACGGTCTTTTATAGTTATCTTATTTAGACCTCGAAAATCCAGACAGGGACGAAGATCCTTTGTCTTCTTGGATACAAAAAAGAGAGGAGCCCCTGCCAGAGAGGATGATGGTACAATAAGACCTCTATGCAAGTTTTCTTCCAGATACTCTTTGAGATTTTCCCTTTCGGGTTCCGTGAGTGAATACATTCTCCCAAAGGGAACGATCGCCCCAGGTTCCAAGGGAATAGCACAGTCGTAATCTCGATGTAGGGGTAACACAGGTCTGGATGGTTTTTGGAATACATCTTGAAATTCTAGATAGTGATCGGGGACTCCTTGGACTGTATTGATGGAACATCCGGTAGTAATTTCAGTAGGCATCAACCTTTTGGGTGACCTGTATGTGTCTGAAGCAAAGCAATTTTAATGACAAAACTGTGAGGACAAGGAAACAGTCCGGGTTTCCCAATTTACATAAGGGTTATGTCTTATGAACCACGGAATTCCTAAAATGATAGTATGATTGGGAGATGATATTAGGTCAAATGAGATGTGTTCTTGGTGGTTCCCAAATTGTAAATTTAGTGTCAGGGTGGTAGTATCGACTGGACCAGAGGATATTAAGGATCCATCCACTGTGTGAACTTGTTCCGGGACTTTTGTGGGTCGTGTTGGTATTTGTTGTGTTGTGGCCCCAGTCTTATCCATATGTATGCCACTAGCACCACAATCATGTAAAGCCATTGTTCTTTCTTCACGACCGTCAGGTAACTGTAACATCACAGGTAGCATAAACAAAGTTGTGGCATTGTCCTTGAATGAACTGATGGAAGGTATAGCAGATGATCCCGTCCCCTCCCTTCTTACAGGGGACGGGAAGTGGTGTTTCCCGATGGCCTTAGAGGACGAACGGGGCAGGTACGAAGCATGTGACCGGCAGCACCACAATACAGGCACAATCCTTTCTTACATCTTTCTTCCTGCTCGCTGACGGAAAGTGGGCCTCGAGTAGTATCCACCTGCATAGGTTCACCTTCTGTGTCTCTGACGGGAGGATGAGGTTCCTCAGGACAATGCAAAAAGACAAGTGAAGTACTTGGCTGAGAAGATCCTCTACTTTTTCTCTTCTCCATATGTTGTTCTTGGAGACGGTATTCGATGGTCCATCCGACCACGAAGATCTTCAACTCGGGTGGAGTGCACTAACTCATCTTTGATCTCCTCTTTAAGTCCTCTACGGAATAAAGTCACCAGAGTTCGTTCCACCCAGGTTGTCTCGGCCGCAAGCTGTCAAAAGCGGGTAATATATTGGAGGACATCTTGAGAGCCTTGTTGAATGTCACATAATGCTTCTTCAGCAGAGGCCTCCAATCCTGGACGACTAAACATCTGTTTGAACCGATTCACAAAGGCTGGATAGTCAGACAATACTGGGTCATTGGATGATACCATCGGGGTTGCCCAGGCCACGGCAGGACTGGATAGCGCACTGATAAGATAACCCACCTTTGTCTTGTCGTGGGAGAATTGGGTGGGTCGGAAGGCAAAATACACAGTTAATGCATCGAGGAACTCTCACAGTTTAGTTGGTTCACCGGAGAAACGAGGAGTTGAGGTGGAGACGGCCAGAACATCTGCACTGCGGAAAGCCAAAGCCTGTCGTAAAGCAGCATTCTCATTGCGTAATTGTTGCAGTTTCTGAGCCTGTTGCTGGATGGTTGCCAGAAGAGATTGATCAGGATCTGCAGCAGCCGCCACTGTATCATCCATGGTGTTAGACGACGTCAGGAGTATTTGGCGCTGCAATCTGTCACGACTTATGCGCTGCTTTAACCTGTAGTCTGCAGAACGAGTGGCGAGGATATTGTTCCTGAATGTTCGGCCTTGGCCCAGGTAGGAGCGACTCTTTCTGGTAGCCACGGTGCTGCAGGCAATGAAAACGCCAAGAGCAGGCCGTGTCCTTCAGAAGTAGTACCAGAGGGAAAAAAAACCTGAAAGGGGAAAAAACCTCCAAAAAGGAAAGGTTCCTGAAACAGGAGCAAAATGAATAGGTAAATACAAGAGCAAAACTACAGGAAAAAACACTGGTACAGACGTGAGCTAGTATCGAATACGAGGAAGCAGGAGCGAAGACACCATCCAAACAGAAAGTGTTGCAGCGCAAGGAGAGAAAAAATCACAGCCCTTAAATACCAAAAAACAGGAAGCGACCAACAGGAAGTACAAGGACACCATCTTAGATAGGGAAAAACACATAGAACATAATGGACTAGGAGCCATAGAGAGTAGGGAACTAAGGCATGCTGGGAAGAGAGGGGTAGTATGGGAAAAGGAAAAAACATAAAGGAAGGCACAATGAAAAGACAGAAAAAGAAGAAGAGAAGAAGAACAGGTGAGTGGGGGAGGTCAGACCTGCATGTAAGCGCGTCACGCTAAGAAAGAATGAGGCCCCATGCCCAATTTGGGGCCTCGTAGTGTGCACAGCAGGCTGGGGACGTGGCGCGTCTTCATGCCGCGTGCCAGAGCCCGAGTCGAATGTTGGGCGACACCCCCTAAAAAATTTATTCTGTAGTAAATAGTTGGACACAGTTGTTTCAAGTTGGATATGGTGAGGTGTTTGTCAGATTTCACTTGGGGTTTTTACATACACATGCAGACAAACACACACACACTCATGACTCTGTTTTAAAGGCCTTAAAAATAATTATTTCACAAAATATGAAGGGCCTCATTTACGAGGAAGTGGCCCAGTGCGGAGTGGCACCAAAATTGGCAGCGCCGAGCTGCATCACTTCCGAAACACAAGGATGCGCCGCATTTATGAAAATACGATGCACCCCTGTGTTTCCCCTAGCGCTGGTGCTAAAATTAGCTACCCAGCGCCAACAGGGAACAATTAAACAATCAATAATGGTGATTTGCTTGTTCTATGTGTGATGCGTTCCTAAATGAAGCTTGAAGTTTTAGGAACCCCTCACAATCCGCATTCCTCTCCCTTCCTACTGCACCTTAAGCCCATCTCCTGCCCCTCATCTTCTCACATAATGTATTTTAACCAGCCTGATTGTTGGGAAATATGAAGCTCACAAAACACCTCTCCCAGTCCCACTCGACTCAATCTTACTGACCAAGCAACACCCCTGAACCTATACACACTGTTGCTGATGTAAATATTTGAGTAATAATTCTCAATACTACTGCTCGATGGAAGCAACTCACAGTTTATGTAGACACAAGAGTGAGAAATGGTCTTCCCGGGACACATTGACGCAGCGTTGACCTGATACAGCGTCACACGCACTGTCCGTGGTCCGAAAAGTTTGAGCTGCTGATGAGTTCATAGGTATATTCCGCTACACATACAATGACCTCCTTTAGGGCCATTTTACAATATTTGTAAGACTATCAAGATAAAATGGAGACGACAGGTGAATAATGTATATTGTAGCCAGGACGGTCCTCACATCAATTACCATTCATACATTCCTAACGTAATCGCAGTGGTTTCAGTTTCTTGCGAGTGTTCCTGAAAGAGAATCCGGTGATCAGATCAAAAATCTCAGAAGGGGCTGAGGTAGAAATCAATGGAAAGCCTCGCTTTCATCACCCCGATTCCCTCAGCAGCTCCTTGACAGGTTATTGCTATTCCTCCTCCTCACAGCTTCATCCAGTTACGCCTTTGTTGTGAGATGGCTTTAGTTGTTTCTGTAGCTTGCAGAGTTTGTAATGTGATGGGAGTTTTGACCCCCAGCGTCACCACCTCCTGCTCCGCCCCCTGCTCCTTGTTCGTTAGTCAGGAATAGGGGCTGCAGCGAAGCCTGATGGGAAGAGCGACGCAGGTGGAGGTCAGGACTATGGGGCGATGGATAAAGGAGAAAATGGGAACAGAGAGAGCAGAGGAAAGGAGAATGGAAGTGTATGCCCAGCTCTTGTTGCACATGTTTTAAGAGAACATTTGTCATCTTTCTGAATCGTTTACAAAGACTCCTCTTTGCAGAGTGAGGAGTGCAAAGTTTAGGTTGTAGGATGTCAAGCCAAAAGAAAGTTGGGCCAAAACTAGATCACAGGGCATAATAAATTCCAGCAATTCCTAATTTTTACTTCCATTGTTAAATCATGGCACATGATAAATTGAATATTTGTATGGAGGCTTAAGGACAAGCCATCTGTCCGCGTAGTACTGTAAAATATTCAATAAAAAATAGGTGCACGTTTCAATTAAATATATAAATAGTTCATTTGTTTGAAGATTTCACACTTTCGTTTTTCAAATTAGACATCAAGAATCAGCAGACACCACTTTCGCACTAAGAACGCATGTACATTGTCAAGGCCTAAAGTAATGAAAGACTATTTCTTTAAGAGTGATACCACCCTCGAGCAAGAAGCTGCCGCTATTGAACATGTGACAAAAACGTGGGCCCCATTTCAGACTAAACATTTCTATTTATGCTGCTTGTGGTACTGGAAGCAGCGGGCAATGAATTACTGTAAACATAAGTTACATTGTTTGTGGCAGCGTACTACTTCTGGTCAATATCTAGGTGGTGTTGCTTTATCTGTTTGCACGCAAGGGAGAATGAAACCAAAATCAATAAGAATAGTAGGTTATATTTCAAGCCTTATCTAGAAAATATCATATCTCCTGAAGGAAATACCAACACGCCTGGCGCATATAGAAGAACAACCAGCAGTTAGGCTTTATGACTCTTAAGTTCTAGATCCAGTCAGAGAAATGATTGAGTACTTTGAGCAGGGCAGATTATCTCATAATATAATGTCTATAGTCGAAAAAGAATGGACATTGAAAGAAGAAATTGAGAATATATTCAGGATGTTGTTACCAAGAGTTATTGGGAGGTGATGTATTGCACAAAATAGAGTTCATCTCTACAGGGATACCTGAATATTAGACAGAGACATTTAACTGTTGTTTCTTGACTTCTGTGATGCTGTACATGCCGACTTTGGTAGCACTAACTGGTACAGTCGCAATAAACATATTAATGAACACTAGCCTAGAATACAGTAGTTACGTGATCTTCCACAAGCGGCAGCCACACTTTTATTTACATACTCGAGCCGTGCCTGGCCCTTGAGGTGTGAACAACATACAATGTATAGTAGTGGCTGGGTTGCTCATTATATCCCTATTAACCTTTAATAATAAAAAAAAGAAACACAACAAACATAAACCATGTGCAGTACAATATCAAAGCACTGGGTCTAGTGCTCAGCAGACAAAGTCCATGAGTGTCTGGCTTGGCTGCAAATGTTCCCTCAGTAGATATGGGTGTCTCAGGTGCAATTCTTGGGGCTCTGTGGGCAGCTCACTTACCTGCAATGGTAACTTTGGAGAGTCCCTGGAATCTTTACCGACAGGTTCTGTTGTTGAGTCTTCTTCGTCTTCCCTTTGTGCACCTTCTCCTCCAAGATCGTCATCCACTGTAGTTCTTCCACACCAGATCATCCTTCACCAATTTTTCTAAAAAACCTCGACACATTGCAGGACACTTTCACTGATCCCCTCTTGGCAATTACAATTGTTCCTTTCACTTTCACCACCTCCCAAACCGCCCTCTCGAAGAGGGTGCAATGTTTCCATTTCGGTGGCGATCCCGCACTATAGCTTGATCTCCAACCTGAATGCTGGGTTCCACTGACGTTCAGCAGTGACTGGCTCTCTCATTCATGGCCCTTCTCTTCGCTTAGGCTTCTGCTGTGTCTATCATCGTGGGTTTCCATTGATTGTTCACCAGCAGAAGGTCTCTCCCTGGACTTCTCATCAAGAGGTCAGTGGGTGCACATCGGCTAGTGCTATGGGGAATTTGGCAATATGCCCGTAAGAACTGTTGTAAGCAACTCTCCAAATGCTCTGCTTTTTTCACTCCTAATCTGAGTACTCAGTTCAATGTTCTCATAAACCTCTCCACCTCACCATTAGCCTGAGGCCATTGAGGGGTTATTATCTTGTGCTGAATGTTGAGGCCATTGAATATTCTTTGCATTTTTGCCCTTGGAACGGTGGACCGTTATCCGTTTTGATCTCAAATGGCAGACCAACCAAGACAAAGATTTGGTCAAGAACAGGTTTCACACACTCAAAAGAAATCGACTTGACCACTTCCACCACAGGAAACTTCGTGTGACTGTCCACGATCACCAGTGTGATTCTTTTATCCAGAAAACTTCCACAATCCATACTTAAGGAGTTGCAGGGGATTGTACATGGTTCTCCGGTGACTACCAATACCACTGGTGAGTCATCACTCATCAGGAGACAGTACTGACAATTCTTCACCTTCTCTTCTGCCAGGCTATCCACTATCAGAAACCATACTATTATCCTGATGTATGCCTTTGTTTTTGCAATGCCCTGATGCCCCTGGTGTGCAAGTCCAACTGTCCTTCCCCATAGGCTGAGGGGGCCAACTATTAGATGTCCTCTAAGTATGAGTCCTTCACCACTTTCGCTCAGCTCATCTTGGTACTCCCACAGCTAGGTGCGGGCCTCCCATTCTTCATCCGTTAGACCCTGCATACTTTCCAGAAAGTTTTGCCAGCGATGCCACTATAGAGCTTCCTTGACCTTCTGAGGACTTCCATCCTTCTCAGTCTCCTCTAACATTACTTCCAGCGACAGTGCTCTTGGACACACCAGAGCCACTATCATTTTCACAAACCCTTCACAAACCCTTCTGCACCAGGATCCTCTTCTCTCTCTCTCTGCATTGGGGTCCAGTATGTTGGGATGGCGTGACAAACAGTCAGCCGAGTTGTTCACTTGTGGCCGGTAGGACAGAACAAAAGAGTACTACTGGAGCTGGGCTGTTCATCTTTCTATCCGGGGTAGACCACTTCGGGCGGTGCCTGAAAACAGCGGTATTAGGATAGTATCCAGTGAGATATCAGGCTATTGCAGGATGAGCTTTCACAGATTGGAGGATCAACACCTTTGAATCAGCTGCACCCTGATCTCATCTTGTTTATCGATGCCAGTGCACAAACCTGGCAGCTTGCGTAACCATGCAAAGAAAATATCCATAGACTCTCCTTCTGCCTGCCTGGCATGCTGCAGCTTGGACCTTTCATAGTCTGCATTCAGCTGGGGGTCAAAAAGCCTATTCAAAGCAGCTACTGCTGCATCAAAATTGACATTGACTCCTGTGTTGGGTAAATCCTCAAACATTCCATACAGCTCGAACCTCCCATGTGCACTATCATGGATCTCATCACCACACCATCTGTTTGGTATGTAGCGCAAAAATAATTCTGCAAACTTCCTATGCACTTGCGCTATCGCAGTGTAGTTGTTGCAGGATCTGCCAGTTGACTGGACGGCGGCATTGCTGTAACTGATGCATATGTGCACTTCTAGATTGCAGAGGCCACTGATCCTGCCGTAATGACAACATTCCGCTTGCTTTTCAGTGGCCTACTGCAGTATTATACTGTACTTTACTTTGTTCTTTGAGGGCCTCGGGTACTTCTTCTCCATTTCCTTTTTAGGGTCGAGCCTGCGTTTCATGCGCTTGCGCATGCGTATCGCAGCAAGACACTTTAGGGTTTAGAAAAGGGCTTGGAGCCCTGTCGACGTCACGTCAGTGTTTTTTCATTGGTTCGTGGGCTTGCCTAATAAAATCTGCTAGCTTTCATTAGTCGAAGGCATGCATACGTCATGCCTTTTCCAGTGGCTAGCCCTCCTCGAGCGCATCGACCAAGTACAGAAAACATGTGAGGCTCGCTGTTTTCTGTCCGGCTCGAGGACTACTTTTTCTCTAATTTACTACTGTGATTTCGCTTGGCAGAAGTCGAGCGCTTTACATAGTTAATTGCACTTTTTCGGGTTACGTACATAAATGCACTTTTGCCGATAGGTGAAAAGTCGGGTTAGGAATTTACAACACTATCAGCTCTAACATGAGCAAACGCGAGACCCATTGCATTGCAAATGCTTGTTTTCAATGCAGATGCTTTATTTCCTCTTCCTGCCCTTCATTTCTTATCATGTGGTCTGCACTGCTGCCAATGAGTTCATGTCCCGGTGCCCTGCCATTAGCACAGTGCCTGCGTACATAGAGTTGAAGGCCTCTCATCTTCTCTGGCCTCAGGCAGCCTCCCACATGGTCTGGTGCGGGCACTGCCTAATCCACAGGCCTCGCTCCAGGAACAAACATTCGCACTCCAGACAGCTCAGATCGCTCTGCTCCACCTCACCTCCAGACACGCTAGCACTCTCCACAGCACTTCGGCGTCACTGGGAGACCACCTCACAGTGCATCATGGCCCTGCTGGGTCTTGCAACCAGCGCACCAGCAGGCAGGGTGATCGGTGGCGTACACCCACACCTCTGCGGTCTTCTATTTTCGGGTTCTACGCAGGGTGGTGGCCATGTGTGATTGATTGCTTTCATAAAATCGATTGATTACTTTCATAAAATCAAAGTGTGTATTTTAGGACCGTTTTTTGGACCGTTTTTGATTAACAAATATGTACATTATGGTATGCCTTCTATATTAAGTGTTTCTATAATATATTAGATAAACAATTTTGACCTATATTGATATAAAACAAATAGACTGAATTTGAATTGAAAGTATTTGAACCTGCCATGATTGGATCTTTGCCTTTTAAATGGGGGTGCAGTAACCGATTCAGGTTTGCTTACGGAGGACGCTATGTGGGGTGGCAAGTAGAAGTAAGGAGACATAGGTAAGAATACCGAAAAATAACACAATAAACGGACGTTAAGAAGTCTTTCACTTCTTTAACTAAAGAGTTATTGTATAAAGCACAAGCGTACTATGATTGTACGGGATTGTTATAGATATTATTTACTTATAACGTAATATAAGCACACTAGTTTTCTGTTTATGACTGAACCTTTTGCCCTTTGAGATGGAGTTGATACACATAAGTCGCATTTGCAAGTGTATGTTGGGCATGTCATGTGGGGCTCCACATATAGCTAATGTGTTTATGGATATGTACACTGCTGCAGAGGCTAAAGGACATTGCAGCTGGAGTACGTAGTGGAGATTTAGATATGATATTGACACATATAGATGGCCCTAATTTCGTGTCTTGGGACATTAGCATTTAATTGGACCAATTTATGTCTTGTAGATATGGTTCAGCTGATTAAATTATGGATAACTGCGCCATAGAAAGAAATATCTACAACGTTTAGCACTTTATTTCAATGCAGATTTGGATCTTTTTTGGTGTCTGCCTTGTCCAGATACGTACCAGTAAAGCACTTACAGTGCATATTGCTATTGAAACTTGGAGACTCCATTTCGGGAACATACAATTAGACGTTGTGTCAATTTCGGACCTTTTGAAACAAATGTTGAGGAAAATATAAGGTTGGTGCATCTGTAGTTTGTGGTCCTTCATTGGTTAGTATATATAATTAATAACATGCGTTTTTTAATGAATTTCTTACTTCCCTCTTTAGTGTTGGGTTCCTTGGAATTAGAATGCATTTATGAATGGAAACAAGGTACATCTAGTCTATAGAATTTTTATTGCATGGGATACTATGGTCTTTCTACAATTTTAACATTTCACTCCTGTGTAATAAAGCATGATTTAGGGAATATGGTGATCACTAGGTCTTTTTTCTAAACCTATACTTATGTTTTGAATGACTCTATAGGTGTTGGAGCACTTTTTAGAAAATTGTGCTTTGTGGGACACTAGGGGGGTCATTCCGACCCCGGCGGTCCGCAGGGCATTCTGACCGCGGAGGTATGGCCGCGGTCAGAACAGGAAAACCGGCGGTGTCCCGCCGGTTTTCCGCTGCCCTGAGGAATCCCCCATGGCGGCGCAGCTTGCTGCGCCGCCATGGGGGATTCCGACCCCCTCACCGCCATCCTGTTCCTGGCGGTTCCGACCGCCAGGAACAGGATGGCGGTGAGGGGTGTCGTGGGGCCCCTGGGGGCCCCTGCAGTGCCCATGCCAATGGCATGGGCACTGCAGGGGCCCCCGTAAGAGGGCCCCACTTTGAATTTCAGTGTCTGCTTAGCAGACACTGAAATTCGCGACGGGTGCTACTGCACCCGTCGCACCCTTCCCACTCCGCTGGCTCCATTCGGAGCCGGCTTCCTCGTGGGAAGGGGTTTCCCGCTGGGCTGGCGGCCTTCTGGCGGTCGCCCGCCAGCCCAGCGGGAAAGCCAGAATGGCCTCCGCGGTCTTTCGCCCGCGGAGCGTCCATATGGCGGTTCCCGCCAGGCGGGCGGCGACCGCCGCCCGCCGGCCTCAGAATGAGGCCCAAGGTGTCTTTGGATAATGGTTTCATCATACTTTTTACACTTGGTGATTTTAGCATTGAAGTTTTTAGTAACAATTTGTGATTCAATGGATATATGGAAAAGGTTATTGTATTATTATTTTCTCATGTTGACAACCTGTCAGCCTTGCGAAAGTCCTGAAATGGGATGAAACATGTGTTGGCTGAAGTCTACATCCATTTGTTGAGAATTTACAAAGATTGAACGTTTGAGATCTGCAACTACTTTTGAATGAGATTCTGTATGAAGTGTTTGTTTTCTAAATTGTTTATAATTATGTATTTGTATGAGATCATATATTTATGAATGTGAATATTTATAAGCAAATATGTTATATAAATTATGATTGTGAATATTTATAGCATTTTTGTAAATAGAATCAGTAAAGATAATAAGAACCTTAAAGTTATACAACCATATGTTTAGGTATTGATTTTTTATTTAGCCCCTTTCTTATCTGTGCACTTTATGTAATTATTCATGTGGCTATAACAAATACTATTCCACTTTCAGCGAGTGGCTGCTGGCTGCACTGCTAGTCTCTGAAAGGTAATGGCAAGACCTGGTGCTTCTGTTAGTTGGCCTTTTCCGGGGTCTTCTGGTGAAACCATGGAAGCAGGCCAGAAGGATTGATTAGGCCCAGGTTTGTCATTCTGGTGAGAGTTGGTTAGTTGCTCTGGGGCCTGCGCAGTTAGAGACAGTTCAGTAATGTTTGTCTTCTTCTTCAGGTGTGGGGCTCCGGTGTCAATGTTGCTCTTCTAAGTGCTGTCCTGGTGCGATCTTCAGCACTTAGGCCCTCATTACGAGTTTGGTGGGCGTGGAGGCCGTCAGTCAAACCCGTCACTCCATCTCACCGCCTGTGTGGCCGGAACACCGCAGGTCCTACTACAAGTTTCCTGCTAGGGCAGCGGCAGGAACAGTGTTTCTGCCTGCCAGCCCAGTGGGAAACAGGCCTTAACATTATTGCTGGCTCGATGCTGGTGGCAATGTGGCGGTGCTGCAGGTGCAGCAGCACCCGTCGCACTTTCCACTGCCCATAATTCGGGCAGTGGAAAGCGTGACGGGGCTGTCCATGGGGGCCCCTGACCCCTCCACTCTGCTAGCCTTTCCATGGCAATCCAACTGCCCTGAAAAGACTGGCAGAATGGGGAGTCGTAATCCCATGGGAGGCGCTGCATTGAGCACCACCCTGGCGGATTACAAACCGCCAAGTCTGCCAGGCTGTCAGCTAGCACCAAACTGGTGGTGTCGGCAGTCCGACCGAGGCGGCTCCACCACAGTCGTAATGTGGAGGCCGGACTGCTGCTTTGGCGGCGGTCCGACCTGCACCGCAGCAGGGTCGTAATGAGGCCCAAAATGTCAGGGGAGACAGACTCTCTGCTTCAAAGTAGGCCTACCTCCGCAGAACTTCTGGTACGGTGCTGAGTTCTCTAATCCCTTCAGGCACCCTATACAGAGATCTCTTGGCTATGGCCTTTAAATCTTCAGGGCAGTTGGAGCCACGCAGCAAGTGGACAATGGTGCTGTGATCAAGCTGTCTAGAACTCACAGGCACACAGGGTGTACCAAATGCAAGTGTTAACTCCTGGCTTCAGTCTGCTCGGCCAGTTGCCCACCCTTATCTTCAGTTCCTTGGCTGCGATGAAGGCCATGAAACAGGGAGACTGCATGGCACCCTTCATCATTGCAGCAGCTCCTTTGATGAAGCTGCACAATTCAATCTGCGCTCCTCATTGCATCGATCTATCAGGTTGCAACTTTATGTTGCAACAGCTTCTTCCAATGATTAACCATCTTGCAGGGTGTAGAAGTCCTTTCCTCTTGCTCCGTCAGGACTGCCTGGTTCTTAGCACAAGTCAGCAAAGCTTCCATCAGATTGGACTCCAGAAGATGGTCCCTTCTTTATGGGGAGCTGCATGTATGGCAGATACCAGCACTTGGTTACACAGGAGTCCTCTGATTACCCTGCAGAGTACTCCTTCTTTGGTTGAAGATAACCTAGACCTGCCTTTTCAGGCTGGTTTGGGTCTGTTCTATTTATGTGTGCCATTCCTAGGCTTTCTTACAAACTCCGCCTTTGGCTTGATGCACCTCACAGCAGGGTCATTGTCAGGCTGAGACACTCACAACATAGGCTCAAAGAGGTGTGAACAATCTACACTCCAACTAACAACAATTGCTTCTGACATTGATCAAAAAGAGAGACAAATTGCTGCTCCTCTTCTAAGAACCTTTCACATGCTGACAAGAGATACTGCAGCTCGACCCCTCACCCCAGCCCTTCGCCAAATGGCAGTCTCAGAAAGGCTGATTAGCAGCCCTCTGTATCAGAAAAGACCTAAGCACATTTCTAAGGGGACACCCCTTTCCTCACTTTAGTGCCTGGGTTCCCTTCCTCAGTCTCCAGAATGGGGGCAGTACACTTCCACTGTCTGGGAAAGCGACCTCATCATCATCTTGGGCACATGAATAGGTAAGTAGCTTCCAAAATGGAATCCATATGCCTGTGTCACATTTGCTCACTCAAGCAGTAATATACCCAATTCATTAGCACAGAGCAGCCAGAAATGTAAATATCAGCAGCTGCACTAGGAATCAAGGGTACTTCTGGTCTGCTCCATGGCTGCCAGTGCAGATGTGAGCTCACTTGCACTAGGCACAGTGCTGCAGTGACATAAGGAGAGGCGGTTTACAATCATGCCATTTCCTGCCATGGCTTGCTTTTCAAGAGGTGGCAGCGCCCCCACCCCCCCACCTGTAGGTGTATGTGACTACATGAGTCTGCTGGGAAGTCTCTGGAGGGTTCTTGGGACCACACTGCTGCTTCCCACAAGGCAATGTCCCACTTGTGTGGTACTTCCTTGGCAACACAGAGTCAGTGCACATCCTGTCATCTACTTTACTCTTGTGCTCACCTCTGAGAAATTTGCAACAGCAAAGGAGTTGTCTTATTTGAAATGGGGCCACACTTAAAAGCAAATGAAAAGATGGCCATTGAATTTGCAGAGGTGTAAAATGTTTGCACAAATGGCCAGTATTAGATCAAATGCCACGAAAGCATCTGTGCCCACTTCTGTAGTGGAGAGGAGGCCCGGGGTCTGCAAAAAATAGGTAAATTCTTGGTTGTGGCACAGGACAGTACTGTGACAGACCCGCAGGTGTACATGTTATGTCCAGAGCCCAGGAAATCTAAATGCAATATGTCAGCATTTTAACTACTTGAAAAGTTTGTTCTCTCATAAGTGTTTTAGGTACGAGTAGCGTAACAAACAGTACATAACAAAAATAATTTAATAATTAGGACATTCACAACACATTACAGTCCCTGGTCATGGGTAATAATAAGCTAGACTCCTTTTTTATTACTCATTTAAGATGAACCACAGGCCAGGGAGATGCAGCCTGACCAGAGAAGGGCCCACGTTGAATGCATCCTGAGGGCAGGCAACCGGGAGCAGGAAGGGCGGCAAGCTTATAAAAAGCAAGCACCACAATTGGCTAGTGGCATTTAAATAATAAGGAGGGCCTTTGTGTAGGACAAGGTTCAAGAAGCAAGCAGTGGCACAGGGGCCAATGTGCCGTGTCCCCAGGTGCTGTGTCCCCAGGAAAAGGGGTCCACCCACTCACACCTTATATGCGGTTGTCGCAGCCCCGATTTTTCCAAGGGGGCATGGGCAGAGACTGCACAGAAGAACAGCTAGAACAAGACCAAAAGCCTTAAAAAAGGGGGCACTGAAGTTTGTGTCCTTGGGATGCCCAATTGCAAGAGCACTGGGGAGCAGGTTAATGGTCAGTAAAGGGTGTCTGCACAGGGTGGACACAGCACTTGCAGCCCGGGCCAGGCACAAGGGCCACCCACACAAATCTCAGCAGCAAGGTGGAGCCTAGGGACCGCATTGGTGCTAGATGCCCATAAGAAAGGGAGGCTATCGCTCAAGGCACTGTCAGAGAGTACTGTCATGGCAAAGGACTAAAATGAAACCTAGTGTTAACAATATCAGCTATGCATGATGTTTGTGGTGATCATGGATTTGCTGTTGTTGATACTTGCTATGTAAATAAACTGCGGCCATTTTTGTAACAACTATGTCTATTATGTGTAAATAAAGAGAGTAAAGTGCGTAAGGCAATGCCCAGAAGCTCCCTAGGTACACTCGCCCATATCGGAGGGGTTTATATTAGCTTTTTGACACGTCATTCCTTCTTTAACGGTGCTCTAATTTGATCACTATATCACGGCGTTTCCTGATAGAAAGTGAATTAAACATTTATATAGGAGCCCACTAGTTGCCCGAGTTTTAATTAGTGATGGGTCAATTGAAATAACTGAAGGCTGAATATGAGTGTGTGTATTCTGTTTCACCCACGGTACCTGCTTGTCACTGCTGGGCTAAGCGGTCCATCTACTTTCTGAATGTAATGCCTTTACGATTACAGGTGAAATGAATGAAGCCTTTCATTCATTTCTTCAAGTTGAAGGTCAACTGGAACTTCACTTAATTGTGTTTTTTCAGATTTGCCAAAGGGTAATGGGACACTAGGATTTCAGTGTCAGTAGCAGATGATGTTCTATTAACTATGCTCTTTAACAGTACAGACAAACAATTTAAAAACATGACCAGGATTAAAATAGGATAATGAAAGAAAATGTTTGATTGCTCTCTGTTGCTAGAAATCCTAAGTATTTTACAGTAGAGTATATCTAAAGTTACAGAGTAAAATATGTTATTTGTCCCAAAACAAGAGAGCTTGACCTGGTTTCTATACTTAATGAGGGTTCTGCTAATAGCCAGCATTCCCCAAGCTGTGGGTTGTGAAATTCCTGGTATACATATGGAAGTAATCGGATGTTTGATATTGATATTCAATAATAACTGTAAAAAGGTATTAAAAAATAATTAAATTAAAAGATCACACCAGCCTCATATCTATTAAATCTAGATAGGTCGCAAAGGTTTGTCATTCTACAAATTGGGTTGTTGTACTAAAAGCTTTGAGAAGCATCGATTCCAAAGACCATCAATGTGCAATACATTTTGGTGTTTCCATGGTACAAATGCTACATAGTAACTTAAAATCATAGCACAGCAGACTTGTTTTGTAAACAAACAACTTAAATACAAAAAGCGTAAAATATTACATTGTGTATCCAACTTTTTAGGGATAGCTTAATGTATGATGAATGTCATGTTCAGAGTTTATTTAAGGCAAAATATTTGGAAATTTCGGAATATGCTAAATAGTGAAATGTGAAAATATAGGACGTGCGATTAGAGCAAGAAGGGTAGGCAAGTAGCACGAGTGACGTGGACAATTTTGCTGAATCACCATGCTAATACGGAATCTGCTGAGTTTATTGGTGACACTGTGAATAAAGATGTTATGTCTTCACACAGCCATTTTCCAGACAAGCACTTGCTTTAACAGTGTTATTAGCATTGCCAAATAGAAATATTTAATCTATTTTAAAGTTGTACAGAGAATCATATCTTTCTCACATACATTTACAATCCTTCATTGCATGAGATCCTTTTCTGTTTGCAAGGAAATGTAAATAATGGCTAATAATGAGACACTTATGACATCATTCTGTGCTCAGTTACTGCACTTCAATCTGTGATGGCAATGTATATCACTTATTGTCCCCTGCTGCATGTCATCCTCTGTTTCATATTGGACAGGAATCCTTGACACGACCTATTGTGCTTCCATGACTCACTGCACCTAGTTCTCTCCTTGAGAACGTTAGCCAGTGCCAGAAACCCTGCTGTGATCTTTCCACTCACAATCCACAACCGGTTCTATATACCTGTCACCAACTGTTCCAAGATTCTAGGCCAAGTTCCCGTTATTGGGAATATTGGCACTGCATCTCCATTGTGCAAAATACAATTCTCTGATTCAGATTACAATGAAAGTTTAAATATCTGGGAAACTGGACTTTTGTCTGAGATCTTGTGAAAGTGAAGTCCCGGCAGCCATTTTGGGTACCCATGACCTCACTGTTACATTGCCTCACTGCAGGTTGATGAGAGCATCGCTGGTTTTTGCTGTGTTGATTCGTGGACTCTCTCCTTGAGACTTCAGGTTCCTTTGGATCCTAATTTTTTGTGGATAGTAGTATTCTGGTAGTCTTCTTGTTGAACTCATGCTTCTAAGTATATAAAGAAAGAAAAAAAATATAAATTTTAGTTTCCTTCTTTTTGTTTAAAGTCATTTTATGAAGAAAAGAACAAAGGAGAAACATTAAATGCACTACAAATGCTAAAATCAAATCAGGGTTTAAAGAGCGCAAATACTCACCTATAAGGGTCTCAAGGCGCTGAGGGGGTTTGTCCTCTGAGCTTCAGTTAAAGAGCCAGGTTTTAAGGTCCTTCCTGAATTGAGGTAGTGATGGTGACAGCCTGTGGTGCAGGGGCAGGGTGTTCAAGCTCTTTGCTGCAAGGTAGGCGTAGGATCTTCCACCCGGCGAGGTCTTTCCTATGCAGGGTACGGTGGCTAGTGCTTGATGAGAGGAGCAGAGAGGTCTGGTGGCGGAGTAGAAGGTGATGTGCTGGTTGAGGTAGGCAGGTCCTAGGTCATGGAGGGCCTTGTATGTGTGGACAAGGATTTTGAAGTCAATTCTTTTCTCAATAGGAAGCCAGTAGAGGTCTATTTGGTGACTGGAGATGTGTTCGCAGTGGTGGATGTCCAGGAGGAATCTGGTAGAGGTGTTCTGGATGTTCTATAGTTTCTTTTGGTTCTTCTGGGCGGTGTTGGCGTAGAGGGCGTTGCCATAGTCAAGTCTTCTGGTAACCAGGGCATGGGTTATGGTTTTACAGCAGTCATTTGGGATCCATTTGTAGATCTTCTGGAGAAGTAGGAGTGTGTGAAAGCAGGATGATGTGACTGAGTTGACTTGGTGGGTCATGGTGAGTAGTGAGTTCAGGGTTAAGCTGAGGTTGTGTATGTGATTAGTTGGGATGTGTGGGGTACCAATGGTGGATGGTCCCAGGATGATATGGATGGTCCCAGGATGAGGATCTCGGTCTTCTCAGAGTTGAGCTTGAGGAAGCTGTCCTTCATCCAGGCAGCAATGGCTTCCATGCCGTTGTGGAACTTTTTCTTGGCAGTAGTTTTTTTTTCGGTCAGTAAGATGATCAGCTGGGTATCATCGGTGTAGGAGATGATGTTCAGCCTGTGGTTCCTGACAATGAATGTGAGCAGGGCCATGTAGATGTTGAAAAGTGTGGGGCTCAGGGAGGAACCCTGTGGCACTCCGCGGCTGATCTCCGTAGGTTTGGACAAGTAATGCGGGAGGCTGACCCTCTATGTTCTGCCATACTAGAAAGAGCGTATCCATTGTAGGGCCTTTCCATGGATGCCTGCTGCATGGAATCTGGAGCTGAGGGTGAGGTGCAAGACCATATCAAAGGCAGCCGATAGGTCCAGTAGGATGAGGGCTGCTCTATGGCTGTGGTCGAGGAGCGAGTAGATCTAATCTGTGGTGGTGAGGAGGGCGGACTCTGTGCGGTGGTTGCTCCTGAAGCCTGACTGGGAGGTGTCCAGGATGTTGTTGTCCTTGATGTGCTTACATGGCTGAGCGTTGATGGCCTTTTCGATGACCTTGGCTGGGAAAGGCAGCAGAGAGATGAGGCGGTAATTCTTGAGGTCCAGGGGGTCTGCCGTGGGATTCTTCAGGAGTGGGCGGATCTCTGCGTGCTTCCAGTCCTTTGGGAAGGTGGCTGTCTCTGTGGAACAGTTAAGAGTGTGGCGGAGCTCAGGTGAGATAGAGGTGTTGGCTTTGTTGAAATGTGGTGATGACAGGGGTGCATAGGGGATCCGGAGCGAATGCAGCTCATGATGATGCAGGTCTTGTCTCTGGTGAGGGTGGTCCAGTGGTGCAAGATCTGTGACGGTTCAGTGGGTTGGAGCTAGGTGGTTAATGGAGGGCTCAGGGGGTCTTGGGATCAGAAGTTGTTGTATATGTCTTGATTTTCCAGTGGAACAAGTTGGCTAGTCTATTGCAGAGGTCTTGAGAAGGAGGGATGTTTGCCATTTGCGATTGGGTTTTGGCAAACTCTTTGACCACAGTGAAGAGCTCTTTGGTGTTGTGAGCGGTGGTGCTGATACGGTCCTGCAGGGCTGCTTTCCTGGTGACTCTGATGAGGTGGTGGTGAGTTTTCGTGGCAGCTTTGAAGGCCTCAAAGTCATCCAAGGACGTCCTGTTGCTCCATCTTTTCTCTAGCCGTCTGCAGATGTGCCTGGAGTCCTGGAGTGCGGGGAGAACCAGCCGGCCTTCTTGAGGTGGTGTTTGGCGGAGGCCTTCAAGAGAAGTTCTTGGGTGTTGACGCATTCGGAGAACCATTGGTGGAAATTCTGTGCTGAGATGCTAACGTCCGCAGTGAGGGGTGGTGGAGACTTGCTGAGGGTGTTGGAGAGCTGTTCCTTGTTGATCTGGTTCCATTTTCTGCTTGGGCTTGGAGTGTGTGGTGGTGGATGGTCCATGAGGTGATTGTGAATTGGATACAGTGTTGGTCAGTCCAGTGAAGGGTGAAGATGTTGTCAACGGTGATGTTGTTGCTGGTGGAAAAAATGGCATCCAGTGTGTGTGTCCAGCGATGTGTGTTGGCAAGGTGACCAGTTGGTCCCATTGTGGTGAGGTTGTCGAGCAGGGATGCGGTGTTGGTGTTGTTGCCATTGTCAATGTGGTAGCTGAGGTCGCCAAGGAGGAAGTAGTTTGAGGAGACGAGAGCGTGAGGAGAAATTATGTCGACGATGGAGTAACTGAAGGCTGGACGGTGGCTGGGTGGCCTGTAGATGAGGGTGACCTGGAAGGTTGATTTGGGGGTGGCGTTTATCTGGAAATTGAGGTGCTCTATGAGGGGGCACTGTTCTTCCACGTTGGTGGTCAGGCGAACGGTGGATTTGCATACAATGGCCAGGCTGCCTGGGTGAGAAGGCTGGTCTTTGCCGAGTAGTTTGTAGTCACTAGGGATGGCGATGTCCGGTGCAGATGCTGGGTTTGTTCATGTTTTGATGAGAAAGGCGACGTCCCGGCAGGTGGAATCTAGTAGGTTCCAGAGTTCTAAAGCGTGATTGTGGACGGAGCAAATGTTGAGGAGGATGCAGCTGAGGTGCTCTGGGTTGGTATTCGATGATTCAGTGGTGGGAGGGTCTAGTGCTTGGTGTAGGGTGAGGATGCTACTAGGTGAAATGATGCCCTCAAATAATTTAAATAATATATTAGTTAACTTTCACATAGAAAAATACAAGAATTGAATAAATATGGCAATGTGAGGTCAATGCATCAGTTTTATAAAGGCGAAAGAGAGAGAAAAGGAGGAAAAGGAAGGAGACTAGAAAGAGAGAAACTGTGAAGAGTATAAACAAGTGATGACTTTATATATCTGAGTGATAATAAGCAAAAGACATAGCATATATAAGATAATAGACACACATTTACAAGGATAAAGTTAAGTAGATAATACCTTGTATAATTGGGAGGGAGGGGAGGAATCTATTTCCTTTGCAGCGCATGACAGATAATCACTCAGTGGCATCCACAGTTGATAACACTTTATGAAAACTTGCATGGAGTCCAGTTTATAATTGTCCAATCTGTGATGGCAACAGACTAAATTTGACCACTTTAGAAACATGTTATTATCTGAAGATTTCCAGTTGGAAGTAATAGCAGAAATTGATATAGAGAGCAAGAGATCTCCTAGTTTTCCAAGCATCTTGTGTGAATTCCAGATTTCATGTACGCTACCCAGAAAAATATATCATAAGAAAAAAGGAAGACAAATCTGGATAATAGCTCTAATGCAATACCGTACTGAAGTCAAGTCAGAGTATAGAGCTGGGCAGGAGAAGAACATGTAAAAAGGGGTGCGCTATTGGGTATAACAATGCCAGTAAGTGTTGTGAGGCATAGGTTTAAGTTTATAAAGACTAACGGGGTGAAAAAGTCTGTTATAAAAGAAATATGAGGTTTGAGTGAGACTGGCTGTGCGCACTGTGGAATGTATTTTACTCCAAAGTCCATTCCATAAAATGGTTGGCCATACAGCCCCCATATCTGATTCCCACATTGCCTCGATATGTATTTTGACCCTGGTTGGACCAGACGTTCTCAAAAGTTTATACGTGTATACTGCTTTGGGGTGAATACAAGATGCAATCGGGGGAAAAAAGGTATGACATGAGATGTCAGTGGAAAAAAGCTGTTAAAAAGTGTCCTAAGCCAAAGTACAAAGGTATTGAAATTGGCGTAGCATGCGAGGTGGAAGATTATGTGTTAACGAAAGATCAGAGAAAGGTATCAGGGTCTAAATGGTATAATAGGGAAATACATGAGATACCTTTGTTCATCAAAGCCTTCCAACACAAAATCCTGTCCTCTTTCTTTATTAAATTATTGTGCCAAATAGGACTATTATGGAATTAATTAATGGGGTGAGGTGTGAGATGAAATATGGTTTCAGTATAGCACATGCATAAGAGTGCTTGGTGACCAAAATTTTGAAGGGTTAGACATGAAAAGAATATGTTTATGAGAGAAGGGTGCAAGAAGAGTTTGTTCCAGAGAGAACCATGACTTCCATGGAACATTAGTCAGTGTGGACATGTAGGGTTATAATTGCTTGATGCCAAATGTCTTGTGGTAATTAAGAAAGTCTGGAAAATTAACTCCGCCTAGAGATTGCAGAAGTTTTAATTTTGATAGAGAGATTCAAGATGGTTTACCTTGCCATTAAAATTTGGACAAAATCTTGTTTAATAAACCAAGAAAGGGCCTGGGGTATCTTATAGGAAGCGTTATGAGAAACAAGTTAATGATAGGAAGAATCATCATTTTTCTGGTATTAAGGAGTCCCCATGGGGAGAGATATAATTGAGACCATTGCTGAAAGAGAGTTGAGAGCTTTTCAAATAAAACATCTGAGTTAGTTTTAGGTATGTCCTTGAGGGTATTGCAGCACCATAAACCCGTACATTTAATTTTGGAAGACCTCTAGGATAGGCCTGCATCAGCAAAAACAGAACTGCAACAATGTGTGTTAAGAGATAGAACTTCAATTTTATCTACATTAAGCTTATGGATTGAGACATTAGGAGACTTATGAAGTTCGTGAAAAAAGGCAGGGAGGGAACGATCTGGATGTGACACAAACAAAAGGCTATAGTCAGCATAAGCTGTAAATCTGATGTGTGTATTATTAATTTTAAAGCCATTAAATCCCTCTGAAGTCCTTAATTGTCGAAGAAAATGTTCAAGAGCCAAAACAAATAGTAGGGGAGATAATGGGCATTCCTAGCGAGTACCCCCATTAAGAGGAAAGAAAAGGAGATTGAAAACCATTTGTTATGAATAAAGAGCATGTTGAGGAGTATAGCAATGATATAAGGTGTCACAAATTAGGGCCACGACCGTTCCCTTCTAAAGCCTTTGATAGGAAACACTAATTAACTCTATCAAAGGCCTTTTCCACATCTATTGATAACGCACCAAGGGAATTTAATCTTAAAAGCTTTATTAATGACATTTAGAAAGGTACGGCAATTACTGTATTGTATTGTAATAATATTTATATAGCGCTTACTATCCCATCTGTAACATTACTATTGGGAATAAATCCAGACTGATGTACATCTACAAGATCACAAGTATAAGGGTGCAAGTGAAGGCTTAAGACTTTTGCAAAGATTTTAGAGTCTGTGTTGATTAATGATATAGGTCTGTAGATTTTGCATTGTGGGAGGTCGTGATCCTTTACATGGATTACACATATCATAGCTTCCATAGAAGATTCAGAAGCAGACTTTGAAATGCATTAGTAATTAAGTAGTGTAAGCAGCCTGGGGATGAGAATGTAAACAAATTGAATATAGAATTTGACAGTGAAACCATCTGGGCCTGGTTCTTTACTGCTGGGGAGTGACTAATGCTTTAAAAAGTTCTGCAATTTGAAGTGGTTGTTCCAGTGGTGAGAGATCAACCAGTGGGTTTGGGGTAGGAGAAATAATTATTGAGGGAGTCTTTTGATGGTATGTGTTGTTGGGTACATAAATCCTTATAATAAGAAGCAAAACATGTTGCAGTGTCTTCATCCCTGAAGTGTTTTTCACGTTATTTTCTGTGATGGATTTTATAATTGTTTTTTCCTTCTGTATTTTAGATAGTGAGCTAAAGAGATCCCACCCTAATGTTACCTCCTTTGTATCTGGCATTACCTATAAGAAGAGTACCACAGGCTTGCTCAGTAGTATATTTGTTATAGTTTAGCTTGGCTGTAGCTAAGGCCTTAAGATGTGACTTGCTATTTTTATGAGTACAATAATCATGTTTGAGGGATTTTGTGCATGCAAGAATAGTAGCAGACTTTTGTTGCACAGATTTCTGTTATAATGAACATCCTCTATGAAAAACCTCCTTGAGGCTGCTCTAAAGGCATCCCAAAGTGAGTGAAATGGTAATTGGCGAGTGTCATTAATCTGGAAGTATTCCTCGATGAAAGCAGTATAAAAAGAGATGAAAGGGGCGCAGGAGAGCAAAGAGTTGTTAAACCTCCAAGAGGAAATTTTAGGTGTACTAGCAAGGATGTCTAGGTCAGTGATTACTGGTGCATGATTTGATATCAGGATAGAGCCAATTTCAGAATTACCCTTATGCTGCAGTAGATCTTTACTAAGAAACTTGTAATCAAGCCTAGATTGAGAATGGTGAGTGGGGGAAAAAGGAGTATTTCAAGAGATCTGGGTTGAATATTCTCCAAGAATTTGAGAGTGTTGAGAAACGAGGTTCCTAAAGACTTTGTGGGAGGCCTGGAGAAAAAATCATGAAGTGGAACGTCTGTCCAAAAAAGGGTAACATATTTGGCTACAATGACCTCCTAGTATTAAATTGTCTGAGGCATGTTCAGTGATGGTGTGTAAAGGCTCTGTCAAATAATATGGATATGAGTGAGCTGAGAATAGAGATTTAGGATAGTAAAGGTAGTATTTTTATTTATAAAAGTAGCTAGTACCCAGCAACACTCTGTATCTTGATGTTGTGAGAGTGTTGTGAGTTTGAATGATTTATGGTACAGAATAACAACCCCGTTTTTTGGTGGTAGAGGGAGAGAAAAATATGTCACCAAGCCATTGTTTATGAAGCTCTGCAATTTCTGTACCCGTTAGATGCGTCTCTTATAATAAAGCTATATGACATTTAGCTAAGTGAGATAAAACACTCTGATGTTTAATAGAGTTTTTGAGTCCCTTAACATTCCAATTTACTGTCCTAAGTTGCATCAAAATAAAAATGAATATACAATTGCTGGATCTTAGAAAATATGAGGCATATCATGGTAGTAGAAATGGAGAAAAAGGAAAGAAAGACATTAAAAATAGGATACAGGTGGAGGAAGACGACCACCAAAAATTGTATACGCTTAGACATGGCAATCCAGGGACTGGACTCCTCAAATGCTGAGAGGAGAAAAAGAAAAAGGAAAACCCCCGAAAGGCAGAGGGACAGTGGAGCACCTGAGAGAGACAGACTAGAGGAACTTCTATAGTAACAAGTACTATCTTTAAGTCTGCGCATGAGGAAGTGATCCACCCTGAGTGCAGACTTAAGGATAGTACTTATAAATGCCCTTTGTGAATTCTCAAAGTTGTAAACTTAGACTTTTGATCTAAGTTTAGACCAAAAGACTAAGCTTACCTTTGCAAATCATGTCCCTAGTATTCAAGTGACGGACAAAGACCTTAGTTCTATTGCTTCTGTTTTGTGTTGGTTGATGAATTTTTGCAGGCCTGTAGGAACGTTCAACAAAGGAGTTGGATTTATCCTTGAATGTGATTTTAAAGAGGCATGGATGAAGTAGTCCACATCTAATATTTCAGGGCTTTAGTTGTGGGTGTAGCTACAGGAATTGTTTTTATCGAGCTGCTATGGCAGGAGAAAAATTGTGTGTAAAAAAATACCTTATGGCCTGACCATTGAAGATGGCCCACCTTTTTGGCCTTGGTTAATATCTGTATCAGATCAGTGAATTGTAGAAAAAGAATGGTAATTCCTCTGTGCTGAGCATGTGGGCCAGTTGAAGTCCGTGGACCCCGATGGTGCACACCCTTAATAGAACGAGGTGAAACACAAGGTAAATGTAGAATTGAAGGAATTGCTGTTTGCAAGAATGCAATCATGTTACAGTCTTCTGATCCCTCTGGAATCCCAAAAAGATAAAGGTTCTGTTTTCTAAATTTTGGTAAGTCTTTAAAATAGAACTATGACTGACGAGGTTTTAGAGTTGTCAGTAGTGGAATCTTCAAGGTTGCGGACTCTGGGGGTTATTCCAACTTTGGAGGAGGTGTTAATCTGTCCCAAAAGTGACGGTAAAGTGACGGATATACCACCAGCCGTATTACGAGTTCCATAGGATATAATGGACTCGTAATACGGCTGGTGGTAAATCCGTCACTTTTCCGTCACTTTTGGGACGGATTAACACCTCCTCCAAAGTTGGAATAACCCCCTCTGTGTTGTGGAGTAAAGATACGTTGTTTGTGCATGGACCACTTCTCTTCAATACCTTAGAATGGAGCATTGGTGTCCATCATAAATAGTTTTAAGGCTCATAGGCCCAGATTTAGGAAAATGTGGAGCAGCATGGTGTTGCGCCAAAAAAAGCAGTGCCATGCCACTTTGGAAATGCAGGGATGTTCCGTAGTTACAGGAATACTGTGCACCCATTTGTTTCCCCCTGAACTGAGTTAAGTTGCATGTGCCAATGCAGACATCCTTGCACCTTAGTGCAATGTGCCTGCATTGAGGGGATAGATTGTTTATGTGCAGGAAGGTGTCCCTTTCTGCAAACAAATAATCTACAATGGCAATTTGGTACTTTTATGTGTCCTGCAAAATGCAGCACACATAGAAGTACCAAAGTGTCATTTTGGAATGATTGTTTATGTGCTGTAAGGGACACCTTCCTGCATATAAACAGTCATGCATGGCATTTTGCTCATTCTATCTGTACTGCAGTATTCAACACATATAGAAAGAGCAAAAAAAGGAGGAGGAAGAAAAGTATTCTCCTTATTGTGCCATTCTAACGCCACACCTGGGTTGGCGTTAGTTTCTGGCGCTGCCTCAAATTTACACCTTCTTGTAAATCAGGGGCAGCATCAAATGCAATGGGTGTTGCAGTGGAACTCCCACAGCAACACCCATTACATGCCCCTCTGTCGCAGAAAACTGCATTGAGGGCCATATTTTCAAGGAGGTGTTAAGCCACAAAAAGTGGCTTAACACCTCCTTGTAAATATGGTACAGTGAAAAGCGCTACTTGAGCGTCACTGAAAGTGACACTATGGTGGTGCTAGTGCCTTATAAATCTGGCCCCTAGTTCCTCTATTACATTATCCAGGATCAGATCTATAGGTGATTTCGAGGGAGATTCAAGGTCTTTTTTCATCCGTTTATGATGTGGTGTTTTTGCAATAGCGCTGGCAACCTGGGAGGGAAGGGAACTATCTCTTAAGACTTCCAAGGTGTATTCTATTGTGACAGTTGATGGCAGAAAGGATTTAGTTGAGTGAGTGAGCAAGACCTGAAGGGACCTTGCAGGCTTGGAGGAAGGAGATGGCTGACTGTTACTTGTGAGTTCTCCCCATGTAAAGCCAGACAGAACATATTTACGAAAAAGAAGCAAGACTGTTAGATGTGGATTGCAAACAGGAGGCAGACAAATTTGGCAGAGAAATTAGTTGCAATTTTAGTGTTAGTGAAATAGTTGCTGCCTCATTTAAAAATGCAGTATTAGTGAAATAGATGCTGCTCCAAAATGTACATTTTAGTAAAAATAAAAAAAAATGTCAGAAATATTGCATAGATAAATTGAAGTGGGCACCTAGAGATGACTTGTTTGTCAAATACAGGTAGTGGCTGAGATCCTGAAGGTAACAAGGCGTGCTAGAGCTTGATGCACGGTACAGCAATTTACTTCAGGTGCGTTGCTTGGCATTAAAATGGGGGCCGCATAATGCTGAAAACAGTCCCCAGTTCAGAATAAAATCACTGCAGCCTTCAAAGATAAACAACAGGCATGGTCCACAAGCTGCTGAGTTCTGGCTTGCAAAACATGTCTGTGAGGTTGTTGAAGATGGTTTCTGACTGCGCTTCTCTTTGCAACAGACCAAAGCCGAATGGAGCTCCACAGGGCCGTGAACAGGGGCATCCAGCCACACCCGCCGATAGTTTCCTTCTTGATCTGTAAATGTGCGAATACCACTGCTTCTTATCAAGATGTGGCATGTAAAAACACAGAAGTCTTCTTTGTGCAGCAATTACAATATGAGAATAAAAAAGTAACAGTGAACTAAAATCTAGAAAAATAGCAACAATGAATTAAGTATAGAGGTGTATCTTAAAAACAAGGCAACAACCATGGGGAGAAGTTCAGCCCAGTACACTGGGACAAGATTAACCAGTTAACGGCTCACACTTAAGAAGATCTTCTGTATCCATTGTGAGATGTATCACACCGATTGGAACAAGCAACGTACACATTAGGCAAACACAAAATAAAATAAATCTTTCAGGGCTGGATGTATCAAGTGTTTTTGCATTCGCAAATGGTGCGAATTGCCGTTTGCGAATGCAAAAATGCCTTTCATTATGTATGAAAGGCATTCGCTATGCAATTTTAAGGAATCGCTAAAATTGCGATTCCTTAAAATTGAGACCCCGTTTAGAGAATCGCATATTGCGATTCTCTAAATAAGAAATCGCAAATAAGGAATCCTTATTTGCGATTTCTTAGGCACATGTATCAAGCTTTTCCTTAATGCGAATTGGACATTGAGGAATCGCAATTTACCACCAAATGCAACTTGGTGGTAACCATGTGCAAATTTTAAAAATGCATTAAAAATGCATTTTTAAAATTGACATGTAATACACACATGCCCCTTAGACATGTGTGCGCCTTACATGTCCTTAAAAATGTTTTGGGGGTGCAGCAGAGGGGGCCTTAGGCCCCCAGCACCCTGGGGTTTTGCATTTCCTAAATTGCTAATTCCAGTTAGGAATTCACAATTTGGGAAATGCAAAAGATTCACAAATATGGGCCTACAGGCCCATAGGTGCGAATGGGCTCAGAATCGCTATTTGCAATTCGGTAATAGCATTTGCAATTTTTAAGAAATCGCTATTACCGAATCACAAATATGATACATACCATTTTGCAACTCTGAAATAGCGATTTCTTAAACATCACTATTAGAGAATGGCAAAGTGGATTCTTGATACATCTGGCCCTTACTTCTTGCACACTGCTTCTGTAATGTGGTTATGAAAAGTCCTGGTACAATATTGTTTGTTGTTTCATTGTGCATTAAATGATGTAAATAGAGAAGGAATGTTAAAGCACATCTAGTGAGACAAGAGTCTATTGCATTCTTCTGTAAAGAGTACAAAAATAAATCCTGCAGTAGGTTGTGGTCTGCTAGGGAGACCGGATAAAGTGATTGCACTTTGGGACAAGAATGCAAGTTGTTTTTATGTTTTTCAGAGAAACCATTTAGAATTAGGGGACTCAACTCAACTCCAAGATTAGAAGACTTCTTCTAGTTTACCCCCTTCCCAAATTTAACCTCACATGCGTCTGTAGACATACCATACAGAGATTGTGGAGACAAGAAAGCAGAGTGGGCTCTATCATGCTCTTGCAATATGCTTGCACCAGGAACAAAATTAGAGCTTGCACTTCTGTTATTTGTCCCTTGAGGGATATCGAACAATAATTCCCTAACTGATACCACCTTCCTCCTTTGGTGGATCCGCCCGAGATTTGGATCTAAAGAGAGTACTTGTAAATGCCCTTTGTGAATTCCCAAAGTCATAAACTTAGAGGTTTGGTTTAAGTTGAGACCAAAGGTCAAAGTTTACCTTTGTGAATCCGGCCCCTTTTTATATCACTCTCTTGATTACCTAACTGAAACAGGTCTACTTAGAGGTTATTCAGTCTCTCTTACCTTTGCAGGTCCTAGTATTACTAATTATTAAAGATGCCCTTTTGTCGGCAGGGAAAAATAAAGGAGGGCTAAATTAAACGTTTGAGGGTCAAGAACCGTAATATAAATTGTTTCCTTTAAAAGTAGGTAAAGGAACAAAAAGTAAAAACTGCCCACTGCCGTCAGCATGGAAACAGTAAATTGCTTAGACCAGTTCCCTTGTTTATTGTTCACCATAGAAAAGATTTTACATTCAAAACACTTCCTTACACGGAGTTGGAAAAGGTAGGACGTGTCTATCCATTTGAGCACTAGGTCTGCCATTCTGAGAATGGCACTAACTTTAAAAAAAAAATCAACTCCTATGGAAACATTGAATGTACTACATTTAAAAGTCTAAAGGTCCATGCTTTCTCCTCCTAAATCTTCTCAGTTTTACAGAGACTAGCAGAAATACTCTGGGCACCACAAACTGGGCTACTGCTGCGTGCCTCTCGTTGGACCACATGATCACTCTGAAACAAGCTCTGTCAACCTACAGCACAGCAACCTGTGCCCCTAAGATTGGACTAACAGTATAGACAGTGGTGTTGTTAACACCGGCTTTAGCAGCTGTAATGGGGCTGGGAGTTTAATACAACGTTTCTGTCTGCAACTCAGCAGACAAAGGCTCATAAGTAACGTGAAAGGGTGGGAAAGTGAGTGAATGAAAGGATGGATGTGTGAGTAAAATGGTGGATAGGTCAGTGATTGAAGGGGTGGATGGGCAGGTGCATGGATTAATGAAAGGATGGATGAATGAAATGGATGGATGTATGGATGAACCTATCAATGGATTGCTGATGAGAGAAAGGATGGATGGACAAGTGAGTGTAGAGATGGATGATGAGTGTACGGCTGGGTGATCAATGAAAGGGTAAATGGATGGATGGATTGGCGAATGGATTAGTGGATTGAAAGAATGGCTGGATGGACAGGTGAAAGGGTGGGTGGATGGATGAGTGAAAGGATAGATGGATGGACTGATGGACTGATGGATGGATATAAGGACAGATGAGTGAAAGAATGGATAAATGAGTGAAATGGGGATAGATGGATGGCTGGATGAAAGGGTGGACAGATGAATGAGTGAAAAGGTGAACGGATGGATGAGTGAGTGAAAGGATGGATGGATGAGTGAAAGGGTAGATGAATGGATGTGTGAGTGAAGAGATCAATGATAGACATATGAATGAATGAGTGAAAGGATGGGTGTAAGGATGAATGAGTGAAAGGGGGGAAGTATGGATGGATGAGTAAAAGAGTGAATGGATGAATGAGTTAAAGGATGGATGAATGAGTGAGTGAGTGAAAGGATGGATCAGTGAGTGAAAGGGTAAATGGATAGATTGATGAGTGAATGGATGATGGATTGATGGACTGAGCATAAAGCTGGATGGATGGATGAGTGAAAGGATGGTTGGATGGATAGATGGGTGAATGAGTGAAAAGATAGATGTAAGGATGGATAAGTGAAAGAATGGATGGATTGGAGAAAGGGAAGTTAGATGGCTGGATGAAAGGGTGGACATATGGATGAGTGAAAGGGTGAAGGGATGGAGAATGAGTGAAAGGGTGGATGGATGAAGGAATAAAAGGATGGATGGTTAAAGGATATATGGGTGGATGGTTGAGTGAATGGATGGTTCAAAGGGTGGATGGATGAGTTAAAGGAAGTGTGGCTGAGTGAAATTGTGGATGGATAGATGGATGAAAAAATGGCTGGATGTATGTATGAGTGAAAGGAGGGCTGCATGAGCGAATAGATAGGTTTGAAGATAGCTGGATAGGTTTGGATATGGATGGGCGGACTGATGGTTGGAATGGTGACAAACTGAATGTTAGATGAAAGACTGAATTGATGACAGAATGTAAGGGTGAAATGGTGATTATCAGTGGGTGGATGGATGGATGAGTGAAAGGGTGGATGGCTGGAAGGATGACAAGAGAGAGGATGAATGGATAAGTAAAAGGATGTATTGATGAGTGAAAGGGTAAATGGATGGATGTTTGAGTGAATGGATTAATAGATGGATGAGGGACTAAGTGAAAAGGTGGATGGATGAATGAGTGAAAGGATGGGTGGGTGAATGAAAGGTTGGCTGGATGAGCAAATAGATAGGTTTGAAGTTAGAAGGATAGGTTTTGATATGGGTGGGCGGATAGACGGACAGAATGGTGACAGACTGAATGTTGGATGAAAGACTGAATGGATGACAGAATATAAAGTGAAATGGTAATTATCAGTGAATGGATGGAAGTATAAAAAGGTGAATGGGTAGATGCTTGGATGGAAGAGACGAGGAAGCTCTTCTGAGGAGGGTTGCGACGATTTGCTTTACTTGCTTGGTATTATAAAAACTTTGACTCAAAGTGGAGGGTATTTTAATTTTCTGGCTGCTCTCTTGATTGTAAGGCTCTATCACATAAAGGAGAGGTCTTCAAACATTTTTTGCAGTAACTTTGCTGAAGAAAATTGGCCATCTCCTGAATAGTACTGTCAAGAACGTGATCTGAGAGGCAAGGGGTATGAGAGGGCAGAGATGAGTAAATATTTTCATGGGTATGTGATATTTAGCCCAGAAGCAGATCTAAGCGCACCTTTTTAGTGTTAAGGTGTAGCTTCAATGTTTCCTCCTGTGCTAGCATTTTAGCAAGCAACACTTGCAGACTGAAATTTTAGACAATGTAGTGTAGTTTGCTAAAAAGATATGAAAGGGTGATGGTGTCACTAATGATATTAGAGCACTTCGTAGCTGTGTAAATGCAAGATGTAGCTCACAGCTGTTTTGCAACTGAAGCAGTTTCCCAGGCCCATGTGCGACTACCTACTCCAATACAGATTTGTATTTCTTGTATTCTATAACATGTATACTGGTTTTAAAATGGGATCAGACTGCAAGTTCCAGAATGCAAAGTAAAAATGACATTAGGTACACTTGGTAGGGCTGTAACACCATATCTCTAGCCATTCTCGCCCCCATGAGATAACTCTGATGATCCCCCCAGTCTGCCATTTATGTGAATGGAGGAAACAAAATTTGTCCCTGTGCCACACTTTATCCATGTACCATCTTTATGATGCCCTCAGCAAGGTGCCCCAATTCCTAAAAAGGCAACGAGCCCCAGTGCCTTGCCCCCTCCCATGTGGCCTCACACTGAGGACCCCAGAAGGTTAGCATTCTTTAATATTTCAAAAAAAGGAGTTCCTGTGCATCAACGCTCTCCCTTTGGTCTTTGCTCAATGCCTCTCCTTCCCAGAGTCCGGACATTGGGCAGCTCAACAATGGGGCTGGTGCCAGCCCAATGATTTCTTTTCCACCCCTCCAAGAACTCACCATAAACAGCTTCCCTGTTTAAATAAAGACAGCCTAGAAACATGCTTCCAGGTTGTCTTTGTGTACAAGGAATGGTGTACAGCACTGACTCTCCTGACAACCCCCATTAACCTTATGGCTCTCAGTGCAGCAGTGTTGATGAGAGCCATGTGCTCCCCTAGGCTAGAAACAAGGCCCTCTAGATGAGAGGGTCAGGTGGATTTGAGACCTCTGATATAAAGGGAGGTCTGCAAGTGCTAATATAAAACACATTCCCTGATGGAGTTTTAGGTTGGTTGTTGACTTGAATGGTTGAAGGGCTAGAGCAGCTCTATTTCATCACCTTAGACAGAAGTAAATGCTGCTTGTCATTGGGACTTTAATGGCTCATAGTGCTTTAGGCTGAAAATGTTGCTGTTTTTGTTCCCCTATCTATATGTGACAATCTTTGCATGTTGTTCTTTGAAGTCTTAATAAGCTAGTTGTGAAGTGGTGCACTGAAAGCTATATTAATTGTGCATTCTGTAGAGTAGAAAATAGCCCTAAACCTTTATGTATAACTAATTGTTTTGATTCCACATGATTCTGTAAGATGTTAATTAATAGTGTGCACTAAAACAACAATAGATTTTTGAAGAGAAATGTTTTAAAAGTTACATGCAAAAGTTGAAGGTTGCAGTTCTGCTCTATAGATAAAGCAATGTATTAATAGTTATTTTTTTAAAATTCATAATTAGGAATGTTATATGTCCTTGCTTTATAAATGAATGTGCCATTTTCATTCACTTTACTTAGCCTGAGTGAGGCCTGAAAGGCCCAGTTTTCTGACTGTGTAGAAAAATGTTTAGTCATTCTTCTTAATGTGTCACTCTATTAAGATTCCTTTGCCCTGAAATGTTAGTTTGGTAATAGATGCTGTATTGTTCTACACATAGTGAGCTTGAGAAGCTAACCTTGAGCCCAGTAAGTTGAGGAACTATGGAAATGGATTCTACACAATTGTTTCAACCCGTACAGATGAGCTAAGATGGATACTTTCCTCATGATGGACTTGGTAATCTTTCCTGATGTTGCAGTTTAATACCTTATAATGAACTTTCATTAGACAGTTATACCTTCCGAGTCATTTGGAGTGATGGATGAGCGAGTCATCTTGCATTTTGGACTTAAAAATATCGCTCTCTACTTGGATCAGTGGCAGTCTCTCTCCAGACCCACTTGAGCATTCTGCTCCTCACTTTTCATCAGAGAATTCTATTATGGGCTCTAAGAGGTACATACCTCTTTACCCTTATTCAATTTTCAATGCTTTATTGAGGTTTTGACATTTTCCCCTGACCCCAAGAAGGAGACTCTTGACCGAGCTTCTGAAATGGTGATGCATTCTCTTTTACCTACTTTTTGCCAACTTTGGTTAGTCACCTTTTGCCTGAGATGTTGTTTTTCCAAATTCTTTCTGGTCTTTTTCTTTTTACTGTTGTACTCAGGTGTTTTTACTCAGCACATGCTAATTCTTTTACTTGCTGATCTGTAGGGTTTTCCCGTGCCCTACCTAGCTCAGCTTAGATGACTTTTACATTGCCTTAATGCTTGAAAGAACTGAGCAGTGCTTGTTTTCCACCCATCCAATTATCTTGTTGTTTTGTATCTTCATTGTTGAATGTTAAGTTATTTTGATGTTAGTTTGTTTGGACCTTTTCCATTGCCTTGGCCAACCCATGGTGATTTTGTATCTATATAATTTTGTTTTGAAAATTGTTTATGTGACTTTGAGTCTGATAAACCCCCTTAACCTAATTTCAGACTGGAGTTTTCCTTGTGTGGTCACATGGGTCAAACTGTCATTTTACATTTAAATTGTGTTGTTTGAAGAGATCCTGATTGGACTATTTGTCCACCTCTTCATGCTAGGTTAAAAGATTTATTGAGATTGTTTAAAGCATAACCGAAAAATGCTTTAGCAAATCTTACGGCTCTCAGTGCACCAGAGTTGCTGAGGGGCACAGCTACCCTAGGCATATAAAGAACGGCCCCTAGGTGAGCACGTCATGTGGATTGAAGACTTCTGATCAAAGGGAACTCTGCAAGTGCTAATTTAAAACATGCTCCCTGCCAGAGTTTTAGGCTGACCATTGACTTGAATAGTTGAAGTCCTAGATCAGCTTTCTTTCATCACTGTACATAGGAATAAATGTCTGCTTGTAGCTCAAATTTGGAAGGCTGATAGTGTTTCTGGCTGAAAATGTAGCTGCATTTGTTGGCCTATTTAAAGGAAACAACATAGCATAACACAATAACATCCACAAGCCAAAATAACGACCATTGCTTAGTTTGTAATGGAGAGAATGCCAGTGCCCAAACCTCTGCTCACAAGCTTGAGGCCAGTTCAAATAAATGTCGGCATGCTGAATACCAAGGCCGCTAATTTTACATCCGGCTCTCAAATCCACTAACAGCCATTCCCTGTCCCTTCATCGCACTCTTACGGTGCCCTGCTTTCTCCCTTATTATTGTTTATTCCACCTTTCTTTTCCTCTGTCTTTCAGCTTTGCGTGGTTTTCCCTCTCTAGCTTTCACTAAATGATTCAGAAAAATAAGTGCCGGCCCCCAAAAAGAATGCTGGAGGCCTCCACCACCAGATCAAATTAATAACTTATAACAACACAATTGAAACTTAACAAAACACAACGAAACAGCCAGAGCAGACCCTTACGTAACCCCAATTCAGTACAACAGCTTCAGATTGCAATGATGCAGGCCAAAAACACAGCAGTACAAATACCAACATAACAAATGACCATCACAGCAAAATGCCATTCAGCAAATGTACACAAGCGTGATTGTCACACATTACCACCTCCAAATGTAACAGCGGTGGTAATTAGTGTTTGCACCTTGCCAGACAGAAATAAAATGACGACAACCAAAACAATTTTATTATCCTGCACTTTATTTCTTTGCCATCCACTTACCTCTACCACTTTGACACTTTAAGGATAAAAGATGGGCATTTGTAATTGGCTATTTCGATTTGTATCTAGAGACCCTCCTTCAAATTAATGTCATGGAGTTGGTAGACTGAGTGACTCACCTTGACTTCATATTGTGAAAAACAAACCTTCTGCACAACTAAGGACAAATCTAGGCCCAGTGTGATTAAAGTTGAACCCATCCTTTTGGTCAGATCTTGCCTAATCAGGTTTACTCTTTATATTTACTGCTCTGTCTGCTTGTAATCCTAACCAACGGTTTTGTGTGAAAAATTTAATAGGAAAGAAGTAACCCTTCCTTTCCTTTCGCTACTGTGGGTGGTATATCATCATCGGAAAGGATTAGCCAGTACATTTACTGGCCTTCAGATTGAAACTTGCCATCCAAGAGCACCTTACCAGCAATGTCTTGCTGAATGACTTATCAGCTTGAAGCAAAATAACATAAGAAAACAAAGGCTGACAGAAAACAACTGCAAAATCCATCCACTATTTTCTATTACACCACAAGAGTTTTAAAACACTGTGGGCCTTATTCACAAAAGTAAACTTACAATTTTGTGTAAGTTTACAATTCTTTGCTATTCCCACAAGTTTTTATTGAGTAGTATCTTTAGGACTGTGGAATCTTTGCACTTGAAAAGATAGGACTGTCCTATATTTTTTATGAGGAGACTAAGTAGTTGCAAAGATACTACTCATAAAATACCATTGTGAATAGCAAACAATTGTAAATGTACACAAAGGTGTATGTTTACCTTTGCGAATCAGGTCCTGCATGTACATTTGTCAGAAACTCTCAAGAATAGATTTTCTGTACAGCTTTTGCTGTTCTTCATCAGAAAGCTAACACCCCAAGTACTCCTAGTCTAACCATGGTCTAGTAAGTACCTGTTTCAAATCCAAAATGTATCACTGCAGTAAAAGCATCACAACGCACGATAAACCATGTGTTACACTCTTTACATAAGAGCATCTATGTCCTATCTTCAGGGTTGACAAGCAAGTGAAAATGGAAGTGAAAAACTACTTAAGGGAGGGCAAACACACACTCTCACTTTCATGCAGTTCTGTGATGGCGCTTCCAACCATTCCTAGCTGTTTTTATGATTGTGTTCAAAATCTCACGAATGCTTAGTTTCAGAAGGATGTGGTTCCAGATTCCTGGAAGAGGCTTTCACTGCTCCTCATTGTAAAATCATAATTCAAGCACCAATGAGATTAAAACTACCAACTTATTGTAGATTTCCATTTTATGAGTTCGAACTTGGCAAACATCCTTTGCTTCTCTGAAGCACACCTCCTAGTTGTAATATTAGTAGAACTGTCTCTATGTTTAGTGTTTATACTACTACCATTAGTACTGCTACCGCTACTTAGAATAATAATAATATTATATGGGATAAAGTACCCCTGACATATATTGTAAGGATATTGAAAGTCACCGAGGAGTTCCATGGCCATATAGAGGAATTGTGCCTAATCTGGCTTCGTCCTTCTTTTCTTTTTAAAGTCAAACAAGCAGATTTTAATGAACTCTTATAGTTTAGGGTAGCAGTAGATTCTTACAGCACTGTGGGACAATGTTTCCCATTGTTGTCCTCCTGAAATCAAACGTTACATTTGTCTGACTGCCTTCAGATAGCAATTTTGGAGCATGATTTTTTCATTGCTTTGTTTTTTCATTGTTATACTATGTTTATAGGTCGCAAGTATGACGATCAGCATTTCTGTGTTACTATAGGCGTTTGGGTATTCTGATCTAAGCGTGTTGAATACATGCAAAAGCAAAAGTCCAGTATGTGCTACTATTTAGGCTTACTAGGTTTTCGCATGTCCGTTTTGCGATCCGGTCAAACACCTGCTTGAAACTCCTGGAATTTTTCAGATATTATCAAAACAAGATATCAGCTGCACATCTTCTGCATAAAACTAAAAGATGATGCCTGTTCACCAGGAGGCATCATAAAGGCGTATTACAGAATAGGGAAACTAATTAAAATATTGAGTTTAGTAATATTATGTTTATTTTTAACGAAAGGGTTTACACCAGAGCTATTATTATTTCACACTACTACGACCCATCTCCTCATGGAGGATTTGTGGAGCGGGTGTTATGGTACTGCAAGCATCATACAAGAATGATAAACTGAGCAGGATAGTCTCTTGTGTGTTCAGGGGTACGTGTCAGTTCCACCACCTGGTCAGAAGCAATTTGTCTCCTATGTAGGAGGCAGAGGTTTGCAACCATTTGTATGTTTTTGATTGGAAGGGTGAATCTAATATTCGTCTTTAGCTTCATGACTTAGTGACGTCCAGTTACAAATATCAATACACTTTGGCAAAGCAAATATTTTTTTTGTTTGTAAGTCATGCAGCTTAGGCACACTGTAATAATATTAAACATATTTAGCAGTGTCAGTACGTTTGCCAAAAGTGCAGACAGAAGCACCTGAACAATGGAAGCTTTTGTCAGCACTCTTGTACTACTGAGACCTTTGCTAATTTCTTATAAAATTGTAGGAATCGTGGATAGGTAAACAGCTGGAAATGAACAAAACAGTTCCAACATGTATGTTATGTTTATAATCAGTTGGGGGAGCAGCTCAGCAGCACTGGGGAGTGTGTGCTGACAAAAGCTTCTGAAAAATAGACACTACAGAAAACAAAGCAGCCCTTTTTTCTGTGACGTCCATTATTCATGTTTGAATCTGCACTTGCTTCATTTCTGGGCTGCTTGCCAACTGATTGAGATGTAAAATAATCCATTGTGCATCCCAGTGGAGACAGAAGAACACACCCAAACAGCCATTATAAAAACGGTGAGACTAAAATGGTCCTGTGGGCTGATCCAGTAAGTCATTCACAATGTTTCAAAACAATTGCTGATGTTTATAGAATAAAATAGGCCAACACCTGAAGAAGGCTGACCAAAATCTCCATAATGTAAATAGTTTAATACAATGTGTTCGTTATAAATGACATGAGTGCAAAACACATCAAATCGAAAAAGCAATTAAAACGATGTTATTGCTTTAAAATCTAGCGACCGCATCACAAAACATTCTTGAATACTGCTATTTCATGTCCTTGGAGTTAAGCTAAGGGAGGCCTTGATGCGAACACCTCTTGCCACAGTATTATGAAAGCAGATTGCTGTAGTTGGTACTGTGCGACAAGAATGTTTGCACATATTGGTCATTCAGCATTTTGTTATTGTGATGACGTGTTCAGTGTTTTATGCAGCATTATTATAATATGGTGTTACATTATTGTAATGTGGTGTAGGATTCTGTTGAGATTGATTGCTGTGTTGTGCACTGCTATCAGGGGCGCAATGAGGGCCATGGCATATGTCAGTGCGAGGGAACCCAAAGGGACCCCCACCCTAGAGGGACTCCATCTTTCACCTTTGCTTTGGGACAGTGTTGTTTCCACTTCACACAACTGACAGAAGCTCCTCCCTGGCTACAGCAAACTGTGCAGAATGTGTACAGTGTGGCTACTTCCCTGCGCATAAGGCAACTCATTTCCAAAATGCGTGCTTTATTGTTGCTGTGGCGAGGAGCCATGGTAGAGAGGCACCCCAGTCCCCCTCCCTCTCTGCTGCAGAGTGAGCAGGCAGAGAATTACAGCAGCAAGAGGGGAAAGGAAATGAAATCGAGCAGGAGAAACAACTACAAGGGAGTTTGCAATGCCTCTGTTGCAGTCCACTGTAAAAACTCTTCAGACCGAAGCAGGACTGAGTTCTTCCTGTCTAAGGAGGTAGCGCTGGGTGGGCCCCTTTACTGCTGGGTTTTGAGTTCAGGTGAACTAGGGGAAGTTTATGAATAGCTCTGACGTGAGGTCGGTCGTGTGTTCTGTAAGCCTTCAAAATGACAACTTATAACCTAGGGACCTTCAGAAGAGAGTCCCTGTGGTGCGATGTCCTCTATAATTGAGAATATGTGGCTCTGGCACCCTTTAAGTGAAATGTTGTGGTATGAGACCCATTTCAAGGGAGGCCTTTTGTTTTGTGGTCCCTTAAAAGTGAGTGCCTGTGAAGTGGAGCCCCTTCAAACCAAAGGCCTGTGAATAGGGCCCCATTGAAGTGAGCACATATGGTGTGGGTTATGTTTCACACGAGTGCCTATGATGTGGTGCCCAATGAAGGTGAGGAAATAGTGTGTTCGGCTTAATGGAATTGCGGTCCGCATTCAAGTGAAGTTCTGCGATGTGTGGTCTGTTTAAGGTGAGGATCTGTGTTATGGCCATATTCAAATGATGCCCTTTGGCCTGGTGCCCTGTTGATGTCCTAATCTGCACACAGAATGCAGTTCATAGCCATCTCTGACAGCAGTAAAGATGATTTCACTTTTTCTGCGGCTGTCATTTCCGAGAAACTGTGCAGAGCTGGAGGAGAATAGGGACGTCCAGAGATTGGCAGAAGGCCTTTCTCGCTCTCACTCTACCTCTCCCTTTTGTTGCTTCTCTTTCTCTTTTCCCTCTCTCTCATCCATCTCTCTACGCCACCCTCCTGTATCTCTAACTCCCCCGAAGTCTCTCTGATGCACCTCTGTTTTGCTCTCCCTCTCACTTTTTCTCCTACCACTGCATCTCGGACTGTTTACCTAAAGCACCGAGATCTGAAGACCATGACTAAACCTTTTCCCGGGCGACTTTTACTTACTAACTGTATTTTGTTTACTTTTACTTCATGTAATTAATATTCACTGCCTCGGTTCCGAAACGGATCTGTAAGATGTACAAATTCAGTTTTGCAGGACACAGAGCAGCTCGCTTGTTGGAGTTGCTCAGTCCTCTTTTGCTGGGCTCAAACAATGCATTTTAAAGAATTAAACTGAACTACACTTGGTATCACTCTAACAGTAACCGTGCTTGTGTTTTCAGTATAATTATCACAGGATCATTGACTGCTCACACATAGGAGCAAATTGCCGAAGACATATGTGACATTGTTAACCAATCATAGCGTTTTAACCACCATTATTTGGCATTCTGGTGTTATTTTTACCATTATCAGTATCGTAATAAAAACCATATCTTGTAAAGTGTTTTGGATAGAGATACAAAAAACAGGTTTGTAAAAAGTGTCAAATATCACATTGGCCTCTTGCCAGTGGTGCACACATGTCCAGTCACTGAGGTGCTGGGTAGGTGCTGCCCATTTCGAATACGTTTTGTAGGACAGGATTGTCTGCTACTGTCTGTAGTGCACCTAATTTGTGTGATTAGGGCTTGAGCTTCTCCTGCCCATGTTTTTTAGTGTTTTGCAAAGGGCGCCTACGCAGCTCACACTGTGCCTGTTTAGTGAGGGAGGCTTTCTGTGTTTCTTCGCATGTTTTGTGTGAGGGTGGCCTTCCTATTTGCTTTTGGTAGTGTACTCGTTTATGTGACAGAGCCTTTCACAGCTGCTTTCCATGCTGTAATTCTTTTGTATGAGGAAAGTCTCCGGAGCTGGCTTCAATGCTGTACCACTTCTATGAGAGAGGCATGCACTGCTACTTCATGTGTTTTATATATTGAATGGAACTTTTTTTTCACAGCTGAATCTCATGCTGAGGATGTTTTGTTTGTGGAAAGCTAGCACTGATGCTGCGATGTGGCGCCTGTATAGAGTCAAAAGAGTTTACCCTACGTTTGTACAAAAACAAGTTCCCTGCTGTTTCTGAACCTGTGCTTGGTGAGTGATCTCATTTATGTATGAGCTTTGTCAAGTGCTGAAGGAGAAGCCTTGTGACTACCACAGAGCCTGAAGAAAGCTCAGCTGACAGATGCAGCATAGAGATGAAGAGGTAGACTTCAGCCAAATGTGACGTGAGCTATCCCTATTCAGTTTTCTACTAACATTGCTTCTGTTGAAGTATGAGATCAGCAAAATGCCTGTCCAAAGAGGTCCGACTACAGGCATTTTTCCTAACAGGAAATTATTAGACTCTACTCTCAGGATGGGGTCCAGGGCCTTCCAGAGTGTTGGACTC